>NC_045804.1:34726151-37587220 GCF_009873245.2 Balaenoptera musculus | reverse complement strand
GATGCCTACGGTGCTCTTTCCTCCTCGCCAGGCTGCCTCTGGCTCTGGGATCTTTGTTAAGCATCTTAAATTATTCTCTGAGGGCCTTGGACATGACCCTCTTCCCTTCCACTCTCACCTCCACTGCTCAAGAAGTGTCACTTTCTTAACTGAGTCTTTGTCCTGGAACTCGGGGCATTTTGAGATGTGGGGATGGGAGGGAGATGGGCAGGGCTATCCCCACAGCCCAGCCCGGCCCAGCCCGGGCCCGACTCCACAGAAAGCTGGGGTCCCTGGGACTAGTTTGGGAGAGACCGGGAGGAAAGACCAGCAAACTTAATGGTCCCAGGGCTGCATGAAGATGTCACCACCAGGCCGGCACAGGGCAGGCAGCTGTAATTAAGACCTTGATTGGAGGTCAGTGTGGGCAGAGAAGGCAACTCCCAGGCCTCAGACCCAGCCCAGACACTGGAGGGCAGTGATTCCTTTAGACTCCCTCAGGCCGTAAGGAATCTGCAAGCAGGCTCACCATCCCACGGGGATGTGTTTGTGGGCTTATCCCATTAAAGCCCATCTCTCCCTGAACTCCAGTGGGTTCAGCCCATATCCGTCATGCTTAACAGCACCTGGCACAGACAGAGCCTGGCACAAACTGGCACCCATTAAATATTTGTCGAGTGGACGAGTGGTACCCCGTAAGCCATCCCATCCATCCCCCAGCCTCTGTGCACTGCTGCCTCCATCACTCACCCATTGCGACCCTCCTGGTGCCTGGGAAGTTCTGCCTGAAGTCTACCCTCCAGCCTCCCTGCAGTAGCCTTGCCCCTGCCCCTGTGCGGTAAATGGAGCGTCAGGCTAGAGGCGTGGGTGATATTTATAAGGAGCCACAGCAGAGTTACTGCAGCCCCCTCAGCTCCCAACGTGGAGGAGAAAATCACCGCTGTAAATTTCCCCAACAGCACCCTGCCGGGCTCCTCCTCCCAGATTCCAGCCCCTTAGCTTGTGATTTACAGATGGAGAGAAGCAGAAGCTGTCTCTGCAGGCTGGAAGTGGGTACCTGCAGCCCTGGCAGAGGGTATGTCTTCACCCCAGGCCTGGAGCAGGGACCCCAGGCATCCACCAACCCCTCCCCCTAGGCATGGCTCTTCTGTCTCCCAGCTGGCATTCCACCCCACCCCAGACTCCTGGGGAAGCCAGGAAGCATCAGCTCCCAAAGAGGTTCATTTCACAGCCACTCTCCCTCACCTCTAGTTTTCCATCTGTCCAATGGGACTATTGGGGGATCACTCTGAAATGGGGAGGGCTCTAGCCAGGGCCCCACTAGAGCTGAGGAGAAAACCACAGCATTCATTATTTTTCGCTTATTCACTTATTCACTCACTCAAAGCCAGGGCCCAGACTGCACAGAAAGGAAGCTTTGGGGCGTCTGGAGGGAATGGGGTGGGGGTTCTCGGGCTCCTTGTCTGCCCTGGGGCTCATCCCACCAGGTGGTGATGGGGAAAGCGCACTGGACGGTGACCAGATGTCTGGGTTCCAGTCCCTGCCCTGCAAAGAGCGCCGATGTTCCCCTGGGTAAGCGGCCCTTTCTGGGCATCGGTCCCTCCATCTATGTAATGGGGGCCTGGGACAGGTGGGGTGGGGAGCCTGCGGGGCACCCTCACTGCCTCCCACTCTGGAGTCTATATCCTGGGATAGCACTCCCTGAGCTGGCTTCTCCAGAGACCCCCATGCCCACAAGTCGTGTTATGCTGCGCCCCCAACTCCCTGATTCTGGAGGAGGGCCGAGGGTGGGCAGCTGCTGCTTAGGTGTCCCCCTCACCCCTGGGACTGCCACCGAGGCCAAGGGCCCCGTCTCACCTCAGCCTGAGGGCACAGGCTCTTGGAGTCACCTTACTCTCAAAGTCACCCAGACACTGAAGCCACCTTCTGGGGCTTCTTATGGCAGCCCCTCCCCCCAACCCAGGCAGGGCTGCCCGAACCAGGCTGCGTTTCCTGTAGCTCTAGCAGGGCCCCGGGAGCCGGGGGGCTTCTGAGAGGTCCGGGTTCGTGTGTCTCCTCTGCGCACACCCAGCAGCAGGCAGACACTGGAGCAGTGCCCCTGCATCAGGGCCCCAGGGAGTAGAAAGAAGAGTGGGTGAAGAAATGACCGAGGTGGGGGACAGCCACGGCGGTTTCCATAAATGCTTAATGGGCTGAAAGCAGCCAATGTGGCTGCTGGGCCGTGGGCAGCACTCAGCCCCCGTTTGTGGTACAACCTCATAGATGACAGTGATGAAGTCACATTTACTGAGCCGAGTACTGTCCTAAGCACTTTACCCATAACAGCTATTTTAATCATCACAACAACCCCAAGAAGCATATGCTACAATTATCCCCAACTTCCAGGTAGGGAATGAAGCTCAAAGGGGTGGAACTGCTTGGCCGAGATAAGAGATCACGGCCAGGTTCACACCCCAGGGGTCTGGCTCGGAAGCCTGAGCTGCACCCACCACCCCGAGCATCAGAGTGGGGGGCACCTCTTCTCTCCTCCTCTCGTGGGAAACAGAGGTCCAGAGACAGGAAGAAAATCCCCCCAAATCACACAGCAGGACAGAAGCAATCTTGTGGCTCAAACTGGTCTCCCAAGGACCTACCCTGAGCTCTCGCCTGCATTCAGCCGGTCCTGGCGAGGCTCAGGGCACGGCAGTCCCCACTACCCAGGAAATGAGGCACCTTCCCTTCCCCGCCCCACCCCGTCCTTAGCGGAAGAGAAGCCGGGTCTCCCACGTGTGTGGGGCTGCTCCGTGCTGTTGGTTACCAGTTCAAAAACACAAATCCCATGGCTCAGGTCACCAAAAACCAAGGGCGTCATTTTTAGTTTTATATCAGCCCGAGTGCTTAGGCATCAGTTTTGCCCGCCTGGAATTCAGCTCAGCTGTTGGTGAAACCATTGATCCGCCCTGAGACCTCCCATGGCCCTGCCCGCCCAGGGAGTGGTTTGCTCAGATACCCGGAAACAGGATCCAAACCCAGCTGAACCAAGCTCTGAGTCGTTTTTTTGCCAGCAAAACAATTTTTTCAAGGCCTTAACTCCTCCAGTGTAGGATCTGTGTTTCTCCATCAGATTGGGGGGCCCAAGGCAGAGCTATGTCTCCCCCAACTGACTGGGGGGTCTCCCCGGATAGGAACTGCGTCTCCCCCATCAGACTGAGTAGGGTCTGTATCCCCCGCCAGCCAGTCGCCATCCTGGGCACGAGTGAATCTACACAATCTGGCACAAGGCAGTTTCTCCCAGAATGAAATTCTGGATGACAGAAAAACTCCCCTATCCCTCCCACCCCAATCCCAGGTAGCCAAGCCAGAGAGGCCGCTGTAAGGAGCCACTGGGGGCCTGTCCCAGGCCAGCGGGGCCCAGCCCGGCCCACAGGCTCGTCTCCCTGCCTGCCACCTCCACTGGGCAGCCCGGCGCCCCCTGACCCCATGGCCTTCCATCATGGGAGATCTATAACATTTACAATCCCAAAACAAAAGGCCCCGAGAGCTGAGGACAGAATTCATCTTCCCAGCTGACAAGCCCCGTTAATTAACGACTTGGAAATCGATGACGAGAAGGGACAGGCGGCAAATGACACCTCATCGTGGCCAGGAGGAGGAAGAAAATGTCCGGGGACTGGCGGACACGCACCGCAGGGCTGGCGGGGTGCCTGGGAGAGCCACCGCACCCATCTGTCACTGTCACTTCAAACGCGGTCGACTACCCCCCAGCCCAGAAATTCTCATTTCCCACTGCAGCAGACCCTCAAGGAAACGGGGGGGTATGTGTCCAAAGAGTGCAGGGAATTAAACGACGGAGAACCTACTATGTGCCAGGCACTGTGCTGGATGCTCTTCGTTCATTATAACCTCTGCCAGCAGCTGTGAGAGGTAGGTATTATGAGTACCATTTTGGGGATGAGAACATTAAGGGCTGGAGGCAAGTCAACCTAAGGCTGGGGCTGTGTTTTAAAATGTCTGTTAGGGCTTCCCTGGTGGCTCAGTGGTTAAGAATCCGCCGGCCAATGCAGGGGACACGGGTTCAAGCCCTGGTCCAGGAAGTTCCCACATGCCTCACAGCAACAACTAAGCCCGTGCGCCACAACTACTGAGCCTGCGCCCTAGAGCTCGCGAGCCACAACTTCTGAGCCCGCGCGCCACAGCTACTGAAGCCTGCGTGCCTAGAGCCCGTGCTCCACAGCAAAGAGAAGCCACCGTGACGAGAAGCCCGTGCACCGCAACGAAGATTAGCTCCTGCTCGCCACAGCTAGAGAAAGCCTGCACGCAGCAACGAAGACCCAACAGAGCCAAAAACTAAATTAATTAATTTAAAAAAGAGAGATAAATGGATAAATAAAATTTGTTGTGGACATACAATGGACTATTATTCAGCCACAAAAAGGAATGAAGTTATGCTACATCCTACAACATGGATGAACCTTGAAGACGTTATGCTAAGTGAAAGAAACCAGACACAAAAGGATAACTATTGTATGTATGTATTGTATTGTATGATTCCACTTATATGAAATCTCTAGAATGGGCAAAGTCATAGAGACAGAAAGTAGATTAAAGGTTACCAGGGGCTGCAGGGAGTGGGAAACAGGAGGTCACTGCTTCATGGGTACAGAGTTTCTGTTTGGGACAATGAAAAAGTCTGGGAAATAGTGGTGATGGTTGCACAACAGTGTGAATGTAACTAATGCCACTGAACTGTGCACTTAGAAAATGGTTAAAATGGCAAATTTCATGTTGTATGTATTTTACCATAATTGAAAAAAATTTTTTAATCCAACAGGAAAACAAACGGGGCCAAAACCTTCTTTGGCGAGAATTCTGCTCTAGCTCTTCTGGGGACGCTCAGGGATCAGGGGAGCCCTGCACTGGGTAGACCCTCTGAATTGAGAGTGGGAGACCGATTGTACTGCCCCTCCTCCTCCTTTCCAGCTGCCCCCAAGGCCCCCCGCTGCCCCCTCCTCTGGCCCAAGGCCTGGGGGCAAGTTGGCCAGGACTGGGCCAGCCTGGGCCTCCTCTGAGAGCATATGGCTTCTCTCTCTTCCTCTCTCCCCACCCCTGGACCCCTTAAAGAAGAAGAGACCTTTCTAGAATACTTCATCTCACCGGAGCTGTAAATACCGAATTTAAATTCATACTTTGTACCACCTTTGATTTCAAAGCGGATTACACCTCCGTGGTGAAAGGCGGCCACAGCGCAGGGTCTGAGCAGGCCTCCTGGGCCTGTTAACTCCTTCCAATTCATTAGGTCTAATCCTAGTGGCGCTGAGTAAGGGGCCCTGGGCCGCACCCGGCACTCAGGACCATATGTGCCCATTGTATCGCTCAGCCGCTAATCCAGCACCGTTGTGGGCACTAGCCCACCGGACAGGGGCTCTGATCCCCCATGCTGGGCCGGGAGGGGGTCCTGGCACTCAGGGTTGGGGGCAGTCAGGATCTGGCTCAGCTCCAAACCCCCCAAGAGCCCTTTTGCAGGGAGCACAGCATGGGAGTCACGGAGAGGTGCAAAGACGGACACCAACCTGTCCTGCTATGCTTCTCTCCACCGACATACGCTCCCCTACTGAACGCCCAACGTGAATGCACACTCACGGGTGCACTTACTCACACATCCACACTCACTCTGCAACATACTTGTGCAACATGTCCACGGGCTCAGGACACGCAGCAGCACACCTGCGCACGAAACACTCAGCCCCCAGACACAACCACTCTTGTACGCACTCACAACTATCCCCATGCTCACGACAGCCAACCCCCAGCAGGACCCCCGTGTGCCTGCACACGCTCACATACACACCTCCCACACGCAGACATGTCCACACCCACGTACCCTCAATATCCCCGATCACCCACGTACGCCCACCCACGCACACGTATCCTCCCACTCACATCTACCTGGTGCACTCTACAGAACTCTGCATGTTTGTTTAAAAAAATAAAAGAGCCACTGGCATTTCCCACCCCTCCACCCCCCGACCCCGGCCTTTTGCAAAGCCCAGGATGTTAGCACCGGGTGGGGCTTTAAAGGGAATTGAGTCCGTCCTTCTCACTTACAGGTGGGTCGACTGGGCACAGCAGAGTGACGGGGCCCTGCAGGCAGTGGAAACCTGGGCGGAGTGCGCCCTGAGCCCTGCAGCCAGCAGCTCTGCCCGCCTCGTTGGGTGACTTTGAGAAACTCTCTTATTGCCACAGAGCCCCGTGCTTCCTCATCTAACTAAAAAGAAAAAGGTATGAGAGCACCTGCCCTGCAAGACTGTTGTGAGGATAGAGACACTTTGCGTCCCAGTGCTTTGTGAACGCACAAGTGCCCCACACAAGCGCGTAAACGTCACAGATGGGTCTCCAGGCTTGCTCATGAAACAGCAACAATGGGAAGGCCAGAACCCAGAGCTTTGGGCTCTGCCCAGGCTCTCTGCCGTCCGTGACTTTTCAGGAGAGAGGGAGTGCCAGCCCAGACCCGGGGGTCCGGGAGGAAGGCACCAAACAGCCCACAGCTGGGCAGGTCCTGGCGCCGGGCTGCTTTTCCGCTCAGGCTGCTCCCACACGGTGACCTGAATCTTAGGAGAAATCGGGCTTTTCAGGTGAAAAGAGTGAACTAGACACGTCTGGCCACTGATAGCTCCCCAGGCCCCGGCTCCAAGCCTAGGGCTCACGTCCTGGAGGGCTCACTGAAACGCAGGCTGGCTGACGGTGACGCTCAGCTGGGAGAGGGGGCAGAGGCGACCATGTCACTGATCGCCAGTCCCCAAGGAGGGGACACGTACACGTACAGCACCGAAGGCCAACCGTATGCAGAGGCACCAGCACAGCACCTCCTGTCTACCTGCCATCTGTCTTCGTGGTCACCTGTCCACACTTAGGGCTGGGGAGGGAGAGGACACACGTTAAGGCTGGTGGGGGAAGGGTTGGTTCTGTTTCATCTGATAGTTTTCTCAGACCAAGAAAAGAAATGTGCACGCATTGGAGTCAGCTCCTACCTCACAAGAGCCAATCACACACACCTCTTTCCAAGTCCGTGTTCAGGGACACCACGTGGATAGCTCGAAACCCGCTATGGTGGGAGGACTTACCCCTCGGAAATGGGTGAAGGCTACAAGCCAGGACATTTTTCCCCAGAGAGCCAGTTGATAAATACTCACGGGCACCTCAGCACACGTGTTCCTGCTCCCACTGGGAACTTTACGCCCCTTGAGTGAGTTCCTTAAGCCCAGGGGCCCTGAGTCCCTGAACTCCCCACACCAGCCAATGCCCCCCTTCTACTTCTGAGCCTCAGATTCCTCAACCCCCAAATCAGAGGACTAATAACAGCACCTGGGGCAGAGCTGCTGGCACTTGAGGGCGCACACGGATCCTGTTTAGATGCAGATCCCGATTAGCAGCCCAAGGCGGAGCCTGAGAGTCTGCAAGCTCCCAGGCAATGCTGCTTGGTGGCCCCCACTTTGAGGAACAAGGGCTTATTTGTTAACAGCGAATAGTACCAGGCACAGGTGTTGAGGCTGCCTTGACTCTCCGACTTCTGGTCTGACCTCTCTCCTCAGCATCGGGGCCCCTCCTAACGACGTGTCGTCTCTCTTTGGATGCTCCTCTCGGACCTCAAACTCAGTGGTTCTTAAACAAAAGCTCAACTGAAAAGACTCATCACTTCACCCCATACGCCTCCCTCCAGACGGTCATTCTCCCTGGCCGCCCTCTCTCTCTTGCCCATGACCTGCTGGTCACAACATTGATCAGAAGCATCCTCCGCGCCTTCTCTGATTCCATCGCTCGAGCCAGCACGCCATCCCTCCAGCCCCCATCCCTGGGGGCTGGGTGGCAGGTGTCCACCCAACCTTGAGATGGGCCTCACCCTCTTGACGTCCCAAGGCCGTGGTCTGCCAGGTCTCTTCCTGGCCTTGGCCATCTTCTCCCTCAAACCAGTCCTCTGCTTTAGGCCAGCACGTCCATGTCCCAATTCAGTGCTGCAGTTCACTGTCCCCAGGAGGTGCCAAGGGCATCCGAGCTGAGATCTTGCTCACGTGTTCTCAACCCCTCTCTGCTCCTTCAAGGGGAGCAGGGCAGCCTCTTCCCTGAGGACCCGATCTACCCTCCTATCTCTGAACACCCTCCTTTGGCTCTTATATATGCATCACTCAAAGGGCTCTATTCCATTTCCCCACTAGACCAGGGGCTTTCCTCAAGGCAGGGACTGAGTCTCCCCCATCAGACTAGGAGTTCCCCCAAGGGCAGCAGCCGTGACTCTGCCGTCAGATTGGGGAAATTTTCCAGGACAGAGTCCATCTCCTGCATCAGGTCAGGGAGCCCTCCTGCCAGAGCTGTGTCTCCCCCTCCCACCATCAGCCCAGAGGGTCCTCTGGCAGAACCTATGTCTCCTCCATCAACCTGGAATAGGTAGTGCCATGTTTCCTGTTCCTTCTGCAGCTCTGTCCATGGAACGTGGGCCTCCTCTGGTGGGGCTTGGCTGAATGCTCCCCCCTCTTCCCCCACCCACCTAGGTATGCTGGATCCCACCTTTTTCCAGCTGTGGCTCTCCTGGGCCTAGCTGGACAGGAGAAGAGAGAGAGGTCACTGAAATCACTCAGGGAAGGGGGCGCTCACTGCCCAGGGCAGGGTCAGCTTGGAGTCTGTCTCCTTCATCATCCCCTCATGGACCCCCAATGCCTCTTCACAGTGCTGACCCCTGATCCAGAATGCCAAGGGAGCTCCGGACTCCCAGAGCCACAGAGCCACTTGTTAATTAATTGCGCTAATTAGCAGGGATGAGGCCGGACATCTGGACCCTCTCCCGGGTGAGTTCAGACCCTCAGCGCACTCCGGCGGAGGACAGTTGCCCGGCAGGGATACCATCTCCAGTCTGCCGGACCTGGGCTGCCCCCCTTGATAGGCACAGAGAACCCGCACACTCCGAGCACCCCAAAGGGAGAAGAAGCCGGATTAGGGCAGGGTCAAGGAGCCCTAGCCTGCATCCCCACCAAAGACCATCTCCCTGCCCCACCAGTCTCCTCTGGAGTGAGGAAGAGAGGGAGGGGCTGCTCTGTCCAGGGCTGGAAGGAGCCCCTTGAGTTGGGAGAGCAGCTGGGTCCCTCCTTATACCCCTGCTTGTCTCCCCAGTGGCCCATTTACTGCTCAGCCCCCTTCATCCTCAGCACCCAGGACACTTGCTGGCATCTCTATGTGAATGCTCCTCTAGGCTCTCAAATGCAATGTTACTCAGACAAAGGCAAAACCATAAAGGTCTATCACTCCTGCCCGTCATTCATTCATTCACCCACTCACTCATTCATTCAAAAAATATTGATCAGGCACTAACTCTGAGTCGGGCACTATGCCAGGCACTGAGCCTGCAGCTGTAACCAACACGCGGTATATACATACAATGGAGTAGTGTTTGGCCATAAAAAGGAATGAGATTCCAATCCATGCTACAACATATGTGGACCTTGAAAACATTGTGCTAAGTCAAATAAGCCAGACACAGAAGGACAAATATTGAATGATTCCACTTATATGAGGTATAGGCAAATTCAGAGACAGAAAGTAGAATAGGGGTTACCAGGATTTGCTGGGAGGAGGGAATGGAGAGCTATTGTTTAAGGGGTATGGAGTGTATGCTGGGGATGGTGAAAAAGTATAGGATATAGATAGCGGTGATGGTTATAAAACATTGCAAATGCGTCAGATGTCACTGAATTGTACACTGACAAATGATTTAAATGATAAATATTACATTATTTATAGTCTACAGTAAAAACACAAACAAAACAGAAGTCTTTACCCTCATGGAGCTTAGATTCTAATGGAAGGAGAGAACAATAAACAAAATAAGTAAAGATATATGAAAGATGGTGACAAGTGCTATGGAGAGAAATTAGGCAGGAGAAGGGAAGGGGGAGTGCTGGGGGTAGGGCTACAGCATTAAAGAGGGTGGTCAGGAAGACCTCGCCGAGAGGGGACCTTTCAGTGAGGACATGGAGCGGATGAGGGAGGCTGGGGGAAGAGAGACAAAGGCCCTGAGGTGGGAGTGGGTCTGGGACCCATGAGGACAGCGGAGTGAGCAGAGGGGAGAGGGCTGGGAGAGGAGGTGGGAGAGGTGCCCGGCGGATGGGATAGGGCCGTGCACACCTGGAGTGCTCGTCACACAGCCAGCACACATCCGTGAAGACCTGCTGCACCCCAGGGCCTCCCAGGCACCTCTCCCCTCTGGACCTGCCCTTCGCACACCTGACCCCCCTCTCACGTCTGTCCGCAGACCCTCCTCACTCCTCTAAACTCTGCCCCCTCTGTACCCCACCTCGGGTACCTGGACACCCTCCCGAACCCCCCCTCCTGGCCTCACTGCAACTACACTCAGACGGACGGTCCAGCTCCCACCTACACGGCCCTCAGCCCGGCCCGGGGCTCTCCCACAATCTTTGCCCCACTTCTCATATGAGTACACCAAGGCTCAGACAAACAGAAAGGCTCCAGCTTCTTGACCTGAGGTTTCCTGATTCTGCTTCAGCAGCAGGAGGAGGGAGGCTTGAGTCCCATCCCAGAAAACAGTATCTCGAAGCTCCAGGAGGCAGCCTGCCGTGTGTGTGTGTGTGTGTGTGTGTGTGTGTGTGTGTGTGTGTGTGTGTGTACGTGCCTCCCCTGGCAGGTCCCTTGCGAGGCTCACACTCCAGAAGAAATGCCTGCCATGGACCTCAGTGGGCAGAAAAGAGAAGGCGATTGGAGGGGGGAAGCTCCAGTTGGGGACAGCGACCAGAACACATTCTAAGCAGAAGGAAACCACCAGTTCGTGTTCAGCGTGTCCCACCCCCTCTGGTCTCATCACCCTCCCTGTGGGCCTCTGGCTCCCGCTCTCCTTCCCCTACAGTCTACCGTCAACCTATTAAGCCTGAGTCGGATCATGTCCCTTCCCTGCTCAAACCCTACTGTGGCTCCCTGCTTCCCGCAGAGCCAGAGTCCTCTGGTGACCCCCCAGGACCACCCTATCTGTCTCCTGTGCCCTCCCCTCTCGGAACGCCCTTCCACGCCACTGGCTTTACTCACCTCCTTGCCTTTCCTCCAGTGCGCCAGGCCCCGTCTTGCCTCAGGGCTTTTGCACTAGCTGTTCCCTCTGCCCAGAAGCCTCTTCCCCCAGAATTCTGCATGGCTCACCTAGATCAGGTCTCTGCTTAGCTGTCACCTTCTCAGTGAAGCCCTCCTTGACTACCTTATTTTAAACTGACCCCACTTCCACAACCGCCTCCACGTCCCCTTTTCTCTTTCACTCACCACCTGAAGCTGTTTACCGTCTGTCTCCCTCCACTAGAATGTAACCTCCTGGAGGGCAGTCATTTCTGTCTCTCTGTTCATTGCTTGGACCCAGTGCTTAGAACTGTACCTGCACCTCGTGAGTCTTCTGTCAAAAGAACGAATCGACCAGGAACTACAACAAGGGTGAAGCTCACACGGAAGGGGCAAGGAGAAGGGAGACAGAAGAAAACTGGCATTTGTCTTAGCCTTTCTGTGAACTGAGCACTTCACACTCGGGAGATTGATGGTCAGAGGGGTGAAGTAAAAGGTGTCAGGGGAGTGTGGTGTCTCTGCTCCGAAACCTGTTTACTTTACCCTGTGCTGTCTCAAAAACGTTGGCATCCTGACCTCCTGGATGCAGTTGCCCCCCTGCTTGTTCCACCAAATGCTGTTTCCGCCAGGTCCCCCCGCCCTGCTCCCCACAACAGGCAACAATCCTGCTCCTCCCTTTCCCCTCAGCTGACACTCTTCCTACTGGGAATCCTGTTCTGAAAAACCCCGGCCCAGAGTTCTGGGTTCTAGTACCAAGAACCCATGTGACCTTAGGCAAGGTCCTGCCCCCGTCCCCCCAGCACTTACTTTCTCATTGGTGCAGGAGCTGCATTAGAAGATGTCTAGGTCCCTCTGCACCTGCTCTGAGACTGGACAAATGCCCCCAGGCTCCCCGCTCCCACGGGAGGACCCGCCCTGTGAGCGCGGGGCACCTGTGCACGTCTGCGTTCCTGGGGGCGGGGCAGGGTCGGGGAGTGAATGAAGTGAACACACCTGAAAACCACAGGCTTCAGCAGGTGAGGGCTGCAGCTGGGATCTGGCGAGTGACCACCCCCACCAGAGGAGGGGGCCGGGGAGGAGCTGCTAAGGAGGACAGAGTTGGGGGAGCGAAGGTCCTCGATGGGCATGGGGACGAGGAGTGTGGCCTTACAGCCCCTTCAGAAGGCATCAGTTGCAGGGTAATCGCTGCCACCATTATTGAGCACGCGCTATGTACCCTGTACCACGCTAACAGCTTCACACACATTCATCTCATTTCATCCTCCCAGCAATCCTGGGAGTTGGTCCTATTACTAGCCCCCATTTTATAGGTGAGAACACTGAGGCTCAGGAAGGCAAAGAGACCTGCCCATGATCACATGGCCGGAAAGAGGCAGAGTCAGGATTAGAACTCAGTTCTTCCTGACTCCAAAGCCCATGCCCCGTTTTGCAGCCTTTAGGATAGGCGCCAGCCACCCTGCCTCTCCCAGAATGCCCCAGTTCCCTCAGTGTCATATTTAGGCTCATCGATTGATTATTGACGGATGCATCTGTGGTCTGGCTCTGGGGCCTCTTAGGCCCTGGGCAAGGACAGGAATGGGGGTGGAGGCGGGGGTCTTCCAACCCCAGGAAAGGCCCTCAGGCTGCCCTCACCCCATCCTGCCTGCTTCTGGCATCCAACACTGCCAACTCAACGCACCTTCCCTCCGTCTCTGGATTTAAAGGCACAGTGACAATTAATCACTCAACGACATGGAGGGCAGGCTGCAGAGGAGTTAATTAATGAGGGAAATTTCTCCCAGCCCTTTGAAGGTGAAATGTGTGGGGAGGGGCCAGGGCCTGGGCCAGTTGTTATTCAAGCTTCATGAACAAGCTGACTCCGAGAGAAGTCTTCAGGAACAGCTGGGGTGGGGGGCTTTGGCAGGCTGGAGGCTGCTTTTACCCCCGCCCCTAGTAAAAGGGGGCTTTACCAGGGTAGCTCTGGGCATGCCCAAGACCTCCCTCCTGAGCCCAACTCTAGGCCTCCAGCCCCCGAGGGTGGGGTCTCCCTCCTTTGCCAATGGGATGGGGCATCCCTAGAGGCAGATGGGTCTCTAGGAACCAAGCAGAATAAGAAAGGCAAAGCTGTTACCTGCACCTCCTCACCAAATAAAAGCAGCCAATGATATTGTATGTGCCAAAGCCCCCCGGGAATGATTTGGGTGTTGTTTGCACAGCTTGGGTGCTCCAACCACACAGATGACTGGCAGGTGACTCCATCAGCCCAGGCTCAGGGAAGGAAATTGGGGCAGGGGGTGAGCTGGTCACAGGAGTGGGGGGACAGGAGGGTCATAGGCCCCCCCTCCCGTCTGCCACTGTGGCCTTGAGGGGTTGATTCTCTTGTGCTGGTGGGGACTCCATGCTATCTGCCAGGCTGGGTGGCCAGCCCTGGGGGCACAGTCTTTTCTTTTTTTTAAATTTTATGTATTTATGTATTTATTTATTTATTTATGGCTGTGTTGGGTCTTCGTTTCTGTGCGAGGGCTTTCTCCAATTGCGGCAAGCGGGGGCCACTCTTCATCGCGGTGCGCGGGCCTCTCACTATCGCGGCCTCTCTTGTTGCGGAGCACAGGCTCCAGACGCGCAGGCTCAGTAATTGTGGCTCACGGGCCTAGCTGCTCCGCGGCATGTGGGATCCTCCCAGACCAGGGCTCGAACCCGTGTCCCCTGCATTGGCAGGCAGACTCTCAACCACTGCGCCACCAGGGAAGCCCCTGGGGGCACATTCTTAACCCACAGATGGAGCAGATGGGCAGTTGACTTGATCATGAGATTAAGGGCAGCAGGAAGCCCCTTGCTCGCAACCACACACCGAATATCACCCTCTGCAGCATCAAGACTTGGAAGCTAGAGAGACACTGAGCTGACAAGAGATGCTCCCTACCTCGAAGGCCCCCAGAGACCCTCTTACACCATTGACAGACAAGGCAGAGTTCTGAGCCAAAACATGGTAGATGCAAAGCCCCACAGGAACACAAAGGAGACCACGATTCAGAATGATGGGGGCATCTGGAAAGACTCAAGGAGGTGCTGTCATCAGGGTGAACACCTGAAAGAAAGCCGAAATCTCAACAGGCAAAGGAATGGATGGAAGTGGCGACTTGCACGGTGCATTTGGGGAAGCGTGAGATGGTAAGCAGGGGGGCCACAGTGTGGAGTGGATGCACAGGGGCATGGGGAGGGCTGGAAACGTGGCCAGAGCATCAAGGTGGGCCTGGCAGCAGATGGTCTCATGTGCTGGAACTGGACATGATTCAAACATGGTAGGAGGTCACTGGGGGCTTTAAGGCAGAGCTGCCATGACTGGAGAGCTCTGGGCCTTTTTTTTTTCCTGGCCACGGCATGTGGCATGTGGGATCTTAGTTCTCCGACCAGGGATCAAACCTGCGCCCCCTGCAGTGGAAGCTTGGAGTCTTAACCAGTGGACCACCAGGGAAGTCTGAGCTCTGGGCTTTAGAAAGAACACTCTGGCAGCTGGGAGACAATGGGTTCATTGGAGAGGGGTGAGGCAAGATGGGAAACCAGTGAGGAGGCCGGTCTCATGGTCCAGGAGAGAGATGATGTTGGTTTCATCCAGGAGATAGAGCACAGGGGAAGGGAACTATTGTTTATTGTTCACCTACTGTGTGCTGGACCTTGTACCGGACACTTTTCATCATCCTCTCCCTTCGTCTTGGGATTTTTTTTTTTATGCCCAGGATATGGGATCTAATAAAGCTGAGGTGAGCAGGTTCTGCACACCTGAGCAGGTGTCTTTTCTCCATTCTCTCCTCTCGCCTCCCCCTAGAAACCTCCTTCCCACCCTGCAGGAGGGTCAGGGGCCTAGGAACCCTGCTCGTGCCCAACTCAGGGAACCCCACAGAGAAATCATGAAAAGCAATGCCACGCAGCCCACACCTACCCCCACCCACTCCCCCATCCCCGCCCCCTCCAATCATTTGTACAACAGGAAAAGAACCTAATCCCGAATCTGAAGAACTATGTGATGGAGGATTTACAGTATTAGAAGGCAAACAATGGCAGGTGTAATTAGGAGAAAAATTTGTCATGCTCTCGACTTGGGGAAGAGAAGGGAAGGTCTGGCATCACAATCTCCCTGGTGTTTACCCAGCATGTGCACACACGCGGGGGAGCGGGCGCTGGCCACGGGCAGATTAATATTTGATGCAAGGAAGAGAAACGCATGCTGTTCATGTTTATTTAGGATATTGTGAAATACAGTGAAATTTGCAATTTTATTGGATTTGGGGGGACGGTGTTTTGGAGAAGTCTTAAGCTGCATGGTAGGACACGTACATCTCTCCGGAGCATAGAGGCACCAGCTTTGGTGGCGAGCCCCCTCTACCCCCCTTCCCAAATCCAAACTTCTAGTTCCATTCCCTTCCTGAAATGAGAGAGGATTGGCCCCAGGGGTATGGGTGGAATACGAGAAATCTCAGCTGGGCCTCTTAATCTGAAGTTTAGTGGCATGTGGCTGGTGGAGAGAGAGGCGGCTGTCTCTGGGGGGTTCCTGTCAATTACAGTAGGGCTGGAAGCCATGGTTGGGCAGCTTTCAGCACTGGTGACCCTGGCTGGCTTTGGTGGGGGGTGGCTGGGAGGGATGGGGAGAAAGGGTAGAGTGAGATAAAGAGCCATACTCTTTGTATTTAAGAAACTGGGTGATGGGAATTCCCTGGCAGTCCAGTGGTTAGAACTCAGCGCCAAATTAAAAAAAGGTTAAAAAAGAAAGAAAGAAAGAAACTGGGTGATGGATGGAGCCTTAAAAGGCAGGAGCCTAACCTCCCTCCCTCAATCAAGGGTTCAGCTATCCCATTTCCTTTCTCCACGTGGTCATCTAGCCTGTGCTTCCACATCTCCGGTGTTGGGAACTCATTAACTCATTCCACTGTTGGACACTCCCCTATGGAAAACTTTTTCTTAGAAACAAGGTACATAGGTTAGGTTGGGGACCGGAGGGAGGGGGCAAGGGTTAGGTCATATGTGCTCTGTTCTGTGTTAGAATAAAGGATCTAGAGGCTGGAAAGATAAATAGATAGAAAGATCGATTGATCGATCAATAGATAGATACAGATGTTTGATGCACAATTTCTGAAAGAAAACATAAAAATTGGTTATGGCGATTGTTTCTGGAGAGGCAAACTGGATGACTATGAAACTGGGGAGTCTGGGAAGGGAGAGAGACCTCCTTTTCACTGTAAAACTTTTGACCAGTTTGAACTTTTCATCATGTGTATGTAATACTTTTTGTTAATAAAAATACAATTTACTTTTTAAAAAGAGAATATTTTCTACCCAAAGAACAGGCTGAGATGAAGAGAAAACAGTATGGTATGAAAAAGAAATAGGAGGAGAGATAAGGGAGTAGATGAGATAAAGGACTACAAGGAAACTAAAAATGCAAGAGCAGAATTCACACCCACACACACACACACACACACACACAGAAATCACACCAATCATTACATTGAACCAAAGTCAGTCTGTCTCTTTGGAGCTTCCGCCCACTTTCCCACTGTGCTAGTTCTACCAACTGGATCACACAGAAGTCCCTTCCCTCTGCCCATGGCGGCCCTTCCAGTATTTGAAGATAGAATGAAATTCCACAAGAGCCATGTCTGGCACCTATAACCATCTGAGCTGGATCCGATTGGATCCTGGTCCCACTTCTCTCCTTCACTATATATTGCTACTCTTTTTCTCAAGGACGTGCTCTGGTGAGGCTGCCACCTCTGGTCTTGCCCCCAGGTTCATGCTCCTCTTAGGCTGGGAGCTCAGGGCTGGGCTGAGTCTTCAGTTTGGGGCCATCTCTGCTGTTGTCTCATACTCTCTGACCTAGACAGAGGCCCAACTTTCTTCAGCAACAAACTGTGAACATCTGGAGCCTGATGGCCTCAGAGACGATCCAATTGCCACGCTTTAAAAATGGATAAACGTGGCGTGAGGCGTGACGGGATGAGGGACTGGCCTGAGCTCATGGAAGCAAGATGGGCTTTGTGCCTACTTCTCCCCGCTCCATAGCCCTCTGGAAATCCCACCAGGACGGGACCTCGGGCAAGGCCACTAGGAGAAGCGGGAGCAATGCAAGCCAGCCTAGTGTTGGAAGTGGCTCTGCCACCAAGCCCAAAGAGCTGGGCAAGCCAGACAGGGCATGAGGGTAACTCAGGCTTGTGGAGAAGACAGAGGCCAGGCAGGCATCAGCGTGCTGCAGTGAGAGTGGGAAGGTAGCTAAGCTGATGCTTACATGTGCCCGTTCATGTGTGTGTGTACATCTGCTACAGCCCTCGGCACCCTGACTTGCCGCCTTTGTTCTCAAGGCTGCCCTCCTCCCCTGAACTGTGACCTGAGGTCTCATTTTTTTAAAAAAAATTTCAATATTCCCATTGCCAAGTACAGTCTATGGCATATAGTAGGTGCTCAATAAACATTTGCTGGACTGAACTGGATTGAATTGAATTCAACTGAACTGAACTGAAATTTCCAGGTGAGACTACCCACATGAGTCTGTACCAGGGAGAGGGAGGGAAAAGGTGCCACGTGGATGAAGCTTGGGGAACGTCTGTGCACACGTGTCTGGGGCAAGGCTCCAAGTTTGCATGTGGGTCCATCTGCATGTTGTGAACCTGCCCTGGCACAAGTGAATTCAAACCACAAGGAGGGGACATGCATTCACGTGTGAATATGTGTACACTCACGCATGTGCCAGCTCCAACAGCCCTCACAGGCACGCAGAAAGCCCAGTGACTCCTGGCTTTAGTTGAGCCAGGTTTCTTGTGGGGAAACCTGGAGCAGCTAAAATTAGTATGAAAATGGTAGTGTTCGGTTGAAAGGAAGGGGGGCGGGTAGGAAGAGATGAGGGTGCCCGTGAGTGCTATTTTATTTCTCAGTGAGAGGATAAAGTGATTTTTCCTACATAATTTTTGATGTAGAGGCTAAATTAGGCCGGAGGAGAGGGACAAAGCAACTTTCACCCTCATTAGTATTCGGGCCGCATTGGCCCAGCCACGGCAGTTATGTATTTTTGCAAGTATGCATATAATTTATTGTGGAGAACACAATTTACATGGTAGTCGATGCCTGTTTTATAGCCTCACAAATAGATGTATGAACTCAAGCATATAATGGCCCAACCAGCAGGCGCAAATACGTTCTAAATCTTCTAAATGTGCTTCACAAAAATGTAACTGAGGAATATAAAACAGATCAATTCTTGCATGTTATATATTGGTTTTTGATTTACAAATCTAATCTGGGACATTTCTTCAGAAATGAGGGGATTTTTTTCCCCCCACCTCCTCCTCTTCTTCCACCAACTTCTCTGTGTACAGACCTGGCCTGCTGGTCAGGTGTCTGCAGGCACTGCCCCCTCCAGGATGTGCCCACATGCGTGCCCACATGTGGTGCTTGGTCTTGCCCGGCTGCCTGTATGAGCACTCGTAGGTGTGCTGGGGAACCTGCAGACCTTGGGTGGAAGCTGTGGCGTTATCTTTGCTCCACCTATGAGACCTCCCTCATCTGAGGCTGAAAATTTGGCCAGGAGGGCTGATAAGAGAGCCCCCAACCCCGGGGTGTGGCATCTCTCAGATCTGGTCCCTCTGGGCTCTTACCTAAGTGGCCTATTTTCTCTGAGACCCAGACCGGCTTCGTGGCTGACTGGAACAGAAAAAGAAAGTGGTGAAGGTCTTAGAAATGAAAATTGAACTAACATTGTCTGAGTTCCATCTTTAATTTGTATTTTATTGTAAATATTTGTATCAATTTATCTTCATGTATGTGGCTTTTTTAAAAAGCCCATTCCATCAATAGTTGAATGGACACATAAATTGTGATATACTCATAAAATGGAATACAACACAGCAAAGAAAAGGGAAAGCTACTGTATTCAACAGCATGGGTGAATCTCACACACATAATGTTTAAATGCAAGAAGCCAGACCCAGAAGAGGACCTGCTGTAGTATGGTTTGATTTATAGAAAGTCCAAAGCACGAACTGAACCAAACTATAGTGTGTAGAGATGGCAAAACTATCAAGGAGAGCAAAGTAGTACTTTCCACAAAAGTCAGGATGGTTGTTATCTTTGGGGAAGAGAGGTTGGGTGAGGGTACGAGGGGGCCATCTCGGCAGCTGGCAATATTCTAATTCTTGACTGGGTGGTGGTTCCATGGGTATTCCATTGGTGAGAAATTTCTGAGCTGAGTACTTCTTTTTTATTCACTTTTCTGTACATGTGTTGTATTTCACAATGAAAACATTTACAAAAACAGCCTGTAAGTGCTTATAATTAAATGCAAATGCCCCCCTCCCTACTCCCTGAAGGCAGTGACTGGTGACCATCTTGGCTGTTCTCTTCACATCTCTAGAAATGTTGTGGAATTTCTCTGGAGCCTCTACATTAATGAAATTTTATAATCTTTTTCATTTCTGTAAAGTCAGTAGTAATGGCTCCACTTCCATTCCTGATTTTAATAATTTGAGTCTTCTCTCTCTTTTTTCTTCTCTTGGTCAGTCTAGCTGAAAGTTTGTCAATTTTGTTGATCTTTTCGGAGAACCAACTTTTGGTTTTGTTGATTTTCTCTATTTTTTTTTTAACTCCCTATTTCATTTATCTCCACTCTAATCTTTATTATGTCCTTCTTGCTGCTGGCTTTGGGTTAAGTTTAGTCTTCTCTTTCTAGTAAGGTGGGAGGTTATTGATTAGAGACCTTTCTTCTATTTTAATGTAGGTATTTACAGCTATAAATTTCCCTCTGAGCATTGCTTTTGCTGAATCTCATAAATTTTGGTGTGTAGTGTCTTTGTTTTCATTCATCTCAAGGTATTTTCTAATTTCCCTTGTGATTTCTTCTTTGACCCACTGGTTATTTAGAAGTGTGTTGTTTAATCTCCACATATATGTGATTTTTCCAAATTTCCTTCTGTTCTTGATTTTTTTATTTCATTCCACTGTCGTCAGAAAACATGCTACGTATGAGTTCAGTCTTTTTAAACTTATGGAGACTGGTTTTGTAGCCCAAGATATGGTCTCTCCTAGAGACCGTTCCATGAGCACTTGAGAATGTGAATTCTGTGGTTGCTGGATGGAATATTCTATCAGGTTAGAAAATAGTGTCTGGGGACTTCCCTGGTGGTACAGTGGTTAAGACTCTGCACTCCCAACGCAGGGGGCCCAGGTTCGAGCCTTGGCCAGGGAACTAGATCCCACACGCATGCCGCAACTAAGAGTTCGCATGCCACAACTAAGGAGCCCACCTGCTGCAACTAAGACCCAGTGCAACCAAAGAAAGAAAGAGAGAAAGAAAGAAAACAGTGTCTGTTAGGCCTAGTTGGTTTATAATGCTTTTTAAGTCTTCTATTTCCTTGATGATCTTCTGTCTAGTTTTTCTATCCATTACATCAATGGGATTCTTGTTGCTCATCTATGTGGTACTTTTAATGTGCAAGTCACAATCCCAGTTTCGAGGGCCCACAATCCAAGGAGAAGGGGGAGCTTCAGTTCTACTGAGCTGGGCCATCTCACCCCTGCTCCCCAGTACAGGAAGTTCTCCCTCACCTCCACACTGTCCTGTAGCCTGGGGTCTTGGACTGCTTGAAACCCCCATCAACCTCAAATACCGCCCACATTCCCAGGGTTAGTAACCCTGGTGGGAGCAAAGCAGAACTGGAGGAGTCTTGGAGACCATGTAGTAGAGGTCAGTGTGCTCCTGGTACCCATGGGGAAACTGAGGCTCAGGGAGGGAGAGGATCTTGCTCTAGGTCTCTTGGAGCCAGGCCTGCTGGTGTCCCCCATCGTCTGCTCAGACCACAGCACCATGACTGACACACTGGTTGTCAAAAAACAAAAGGGGGGACCTGTTGAAGTCACCCTCTGTGTCATTTCCACTGTAGTGCAGGATGGTGGAGGTGATCAGGGGCAGGACATAGGATGAAGGAGCTGTGTTGAATGGACATCCCAGCGCACTTAGAAGACCTGCGCTCCCAGCCCAGCCGCACTACTCTGAGCTGTGTGACCTTGGGCAACTCATCCTCTGAAGTTCAGTTTCCTCTGAAAGCATCGTGATCATTGCCATCATTTCCTGAGTCCCCACGATGTGCCTGTTATGGTACATGTAGAATCTCACTCAGTCCTCCCCACAGCCTCGGAAGAGGTAAATACCTTTGGCATAGGAGGAAACTTGGGCCCCATAAAGCAAAATAACTTCCCCAAAGCCACAGGTACTCACCCATCACTCTCCAGTGGCTCCAAAGCTCTAGCCCAGAGAGTCTTCTACGTGGCCTCCATTCACCCTCGGAGCTCTAGTCTACATACTTAATGGCAGATTTGAAGCTACACTGAGAATCAGATTATATTCAGCACTGAGATTACTGTTCATTTTGTTAGGGGAGATCGCAGCATGGTCAGTTATCAGTGGGAGATACACACTGAAGTATTTCCAGATGAAATGACCTGCTATCTGCTGATTTGCTTTTAACTACCCCAGCCAAAAAAAAAAAAGGAGAAGGGGTAGATGAAACAAGATGGGCAAAGCCGATAATTGTTGTAACTGAGTGATGGGTACTTGGAACTCAAACTACTCTCTCTAGTTTTTAATGTTTGAACATTTTCATAATGAAATATTAACAAAAACCCTCAGGGGTTCTGACTCCAGATAGACCCCATCTAGGAGAGTTGGTGGTTCTCAGATAAACCGGCCACTACTTGGGGATGAGTCCCAGACCCCTCAGTGTCCCCCAGGGTCAGCAGGGGTCTGGTCTCCTGGTGGACTTGGCTGTGTTGTCTGGAACAGACGTGTGGCTGTGTGACCACGTGTGTTTCTCTTCCTGCCCTGGCCACCTGCCAGCAAAGCCCTGAGGAGGCAGGAGGCCAGCCCCCGGATGCTGAGACCCACGGTGGAGATTTTCTCCCTTGACCCAGGAGAGCCCTCCTGAGGGGCAGTGGAAGGAATGGAGGCCTTTGCTTTATAGAACAGAGAGGGTAGATGGGATGGCCCTTCAGTCTCCTTCCCATACAAACACACCCCGGCTGGGGATCTCCACCTGCCAGGAAGGGGAGGGGTTGGAAGCCTCAAGCTGGACTTTCAGGCCTGTATTCACAGCCAGCATCCCCATGGCAACAAGCTAGTTAGAGGGTCCTCAGCACGGTCCCCTGGGGCCACTCATCTGCCCCCCAGGAGGGCAGTATTAATGGGCTACCCTCCCCTCCTCCCCCCTCCCAGCTCTCAGGCCTTCCAAAGTGACCCCTCCACGACCCCACCCCCTACAACCATCACCCTGTTGCACAGAGCCCAGGAGACAAAGGCTCCCTATCCCTGGCCAAACACACCTTGCACACACAGATATACACACACCTGCTTCTGGCTCTCTCACATCCTTCTCTCTCATGCACATACCTCTCCCACCCTGACCCCACTCACGCCCACAATGCACAGAGCCTGCCCCACATTCCGTGGAAAGAAGGAGGCAAACATTTGCCCACACTCAGACACACACACACACGAGCTCCAGTCTGGGAAGGTTCTGGCTCTGCTCTCAGGTATAATCATACCAGCGTGGCAAGTCCTGCTCCACCACATGGCAATGGGTAAGTTGCTCTTTGAGCCTCTGTTTCCCCATCTCTACGTTGGGAATAATTAGACCAACCACCTATGCCAGTCGTAAAGATTAAATCTGATCATGAGAACACAGTAGGTGCTCAGTAAATGCTTCCTCCTTCTTCCCACTGGATCCGGGGCAGGCTCTGTCTCTGGAAGACTGTGCTGGGTTCTGAGTAGGTAGGGTCTGGGAGTCAAGCGGCCTGGTGGGTGACCATGGGCTCTTCCACTGACTAGGGGCCTGACCTAAACAGTCATGTAATCTCTCAGAGCCCCAGTCTCCTCCTTTCTGGGTGTCTGTGAGGATTAAATGAGTTAACACAGCACTTAGAACAATGCTTGGTATTTCACTGATGTTGTTGTAGTAATAATATTACTATTAATAATATACTAATAATACTATTAATAATTATTAGTAATAATATTACAACAACAACAACAACAAAACTGTGATGCTGATGACAGCAAACACTGCCTGAACAGAGAGCTTACTGTGTCCCCAGCTCTCTATCAATGCGTGAGCCCAGCTAGTCCCCATAAAGTCTAAGAGGGAGATAAAGCCATCATCCCCATTTCACAGATGGGAAAACTGAGGTATAGAAACATTAAGAAACTCATTCAGGCCACAGAGGTAGAAAGTGGTGGCATGGGGATTAGAGGCCAGGGAACTTGGCTCGGCCTGAACTGCTGGGCCACACTGCAGTGCCAGGAGGTGCCACTGTCATTTTTAGAGAGAGGTCATGGGTCACAGACCTGCTCTGCCTGAGGGCTGGACCCCCTCACTTGACAGAAGAGAGAAGTGAGTTCCCGAGAGAGGTCACCCCATCCCATCACGTGCCTGACGCCACCTCCCCAATCTCGTGTCCCCTAGAGGGGGCCGGACTCTGACCTGGGGGGCTGCAGAGAATCGGGGCAGCTGCAGCTGGCTGAAGGGGTACCTGGGGACCGGAGAGCCTGAGTTGGGCTCTCATTGGCAGAGACCACTGAATCTTGCCATAAATCTCCCCACACCCTCATTCTCTTATCTTTCCCTCCTTCCTTCCTTTTCCCGTGCACAAATCTGACTGAGTTTCAGTTCCTTGTGAGCAATCGCTCACTCTCACCAAGACTGCCCTACCCTGCCCCGTCCACCAAGCTGGACGGCACACGACAGGGCTTCTTGGCTTCCAGAGAATCCTTGACCTTGGGCAACCCTGCAACTGCTTGGTTTTCTGTCTGTTAGATTGGTATTACACCCTCATTCACAGGGCTGTTCTAAGGAATACTTGAGAGAACGTGGCAAAGCTCACAGCCAAGTTCCAACGTGTGATGAGAGCTCAGGAAATGCTTTACTACTCTTCTTGCCAGTTCTCAGCAGCAGCCGGGGTGCCTGATAGATCCCGTGCTCCTCTCCCACCCCCTGCCCTCAGGCTTGGACCCCCAGGTCCCAGGCTCATGCGTTTCTTCTCTCCTCCAATGATCCGGTGCTGAGAGCCATTTGGGGCTTGGGCCCTGTGCCAGGTCTGGCTCCAATGTTCTCTAAGGCCTTGCCCTCAGAGGACCCTGAACGTGGCAGGAGAGAGAAGCAAGCATCCAAGCAAGCGAGGGAGATCACCTGCACACAGAGCGACATGGAGACAGCCAGCTCTGGTGGTCCTCATCGTGGGATGCACGTTAGAATCTCCTGGGATTCCCATGCCTGAGGTGTACATGATGGGGTCGCCCGTGGGGTTGGAATGGACCACAGGACCTCATAGGACCCCAGGTCATAATCTGCGCTGTGGAGAGGAGGTGGAGCACAGAGCCACCATAAGGAAAGGGTCTGGTGCCTCCACTACCACCAAGTTCTGGAAACAGAAAAGGCTTTAAAAAATTGACTTCTGGATACATGGACTACTCCAAGCTAGACAGTGTCTCAGAAATCAACTTGTCCAACTCCCCAAACAGATGGGGAAACTGAGGACCAGAGAAGGGCATGCTGGTACTCACCAGCATCTGGGGGGTAGCGCTGCTTGTGAGATTTCCCTGCACAGTCCCTGGGTTGAGGGGCAAGGATGGGGGATGCCCTCTTGCTGTTCTCGAGGCTGCCAAAAAATCACACTGGAGGCGGGTGAACCAAGATCTTGAGAGAGGGGCTGTATTCGTCTCCTAGGGCTGCCACGACAAATTACCTCAAGCTTGGTGGTTTAAAACAACAGAAATGTATTCTCTCACAGTTCTACAGGCCAGAAGTCTGAACGCAAGGTGTTGGCAGGGTTAGTTCCTCCTGGAGGTTCTGAAGGAGAATCTACTCCCTGCCTCTCTCCTTACCTTCTGGTGTCTGCCGGCATCCCTTGGCTTGTAGCTGCATCACTCCAGTCTCTGCCTCTGTCTCCACATGGCCCTCTCTGTGTTTCTCTGGATCTCGAATCTCCTTCTTCTTTCTCTTAAAAGGACACAAGTCATTGGATTTAGGGCCCACCCCAAATCCAGGATGATGTCATCTCAAGATCCTTAAATTAATTACATCTGCAAAGATTCTACTTCCAAATAAGGTCACATTCACAGGTACCGGGGGTTAGGTTTTGGACACATCTTTTGGGGGGAACATAATTCAACTCACTGCAGGGCCTCTCTGGGTCACCACGGAAGAGGAGAGGGCAGGAGGATCCCCAGATCAAACCCTCTCAGCCCTGGCCTGTCCTCTCGGGCCCAGCAGCCTGGAGTGTGCCCGCCTCACTCATCCCCACCCCGTAACTGGGTGAGCACAGACGTGTATTGGAGCACAAGTCCCAGAGGGAGCAGGGCATTGTTTGCATGCTTCCCACATGCTGGGGACTGTGCTGGGTGCTGGCGAGAAGCCAGAGGGGCCTGGGAGTGCCTGGCTTAGGCTGGCAACGCTGTGGGGCAGAGAGTGCTGGGGCTGCCTGCCAAGAAGACCAGGAGGAGATGAGGGAGGGTCAGGAGGTGATGCTGAGTTTAGCCTTGAAGGACGAGAAGGACTTCACAGGAGACAGGTGGGGAGGAAGTTCCAAACTGAGCCCAAGTGTGTGATTGTGGGTGTGGGTGCAGGGAGGGTCCTCCCCTGGAGCTCCCCAGGCGACTCTTGCTACACCTGATGTCCCTGGCTTGTCCTCCATTGACCCCTCCACCCGGCACTGAGCTCCTGAGAGCAGAGGCTGGGCATTTCATCACAGCACCCAGAGGATGGGGCTGGTACACAGCGGGGGGCTCAACACCTTTGCTGGCTGAGTGATGGACAGAGGACTAGCTCCAAGGAGAAACTCTAAGGGGAGGCCCCTGAGAATCTTGAGGCGGGGAGCCCCCCACTCACCTCACCTTCAACACATGCCACCGTTGTTACCATCAGTGACTGACTCCTGGGGTCCTTTATGTATCACACACCACGCAACACAAACACACACACACAGACATACCCCTCAAGGATTGGAGGCAGCGTGCCAAAAAATACACAAATAGGTAAAACGAAACTTAAATATGTGAAGATGAAATTCAGACCAAGGAAAAATGTGGATAGAGATATCAGCATTGGCCTCATCCATTCAGTACCTACTGTATGCAGAACACAGATCGGTGATTCCAGTGTCTCTATTGGACCTGGCCAGGGAGGGGGGCTGGTCATTTTAGAATTCCAGAGTTTTCGATTTGGAAAAGCCCTTAGAAGTGCCTGAATTCAATGTCCTACACAAAGAGAAATGCCCTCTACTTCATTCATTCACTCATTCATTTGTTTAGTCCACAAACCCTTTGTTGGGTACCTACTGTGTGCCTGCTGATAAGCACGGGTCAGACAGGCAGTCTGGAGAGAACAGCAGTCATCTGTTACTGCTCCAGCAATCTCTGCTCTTTACAAAGTGCTCTCCAAGGGCTGTCTCTCTGTGTCCCCAGGGAAGCGGGACACAGATGCAGAGGCTGGGATCCGGCCTGCCAGGGCCATTGAGTAAGAGAGAGGGTGAAGGCCAAGCCCGATCCAGGTTTTCTGGAATGGGAACGGGATTGACGCCAGGCATTCAATAGGCTTTCCACGTAGTGTATTTCATTTCATGTATCGTGATGCCGTGTGATCTTGAGCTGGATACTCAGCTTCTCTGTGCCTCCCTAAGCTCATCTGTAAAGACGAGATCATTAAACATTAAAGGACCTAATGTGCCAATGTTGGTTTTGACAAATGTACGGTGGTTATGTAAGATGCTAACAGTAGGGGAAACTGAGTGAGGAGTTTACGGGAATTCTCTAGTATCTTGGCAACTTTCTTGTAAATCTAAAATTATTCCAAATTTAGAAGTTTATGAAAAAAATTAAAAGACCGTTTCATGAGTTTGTTGTGAGGCAGATTTACTAAAACACATTCTAAGTATTGGTGATTATGACTTAATTCTCACAAAATATTGTGATGGAGGTTTATTATTCCCATTTTCCAAACTGGCCTCAGAGAAGTTCAGTGAGTTGCCAAGGGGCATACAGATAATATTAGGCAACATCTGGATTTGAACCCAGGCCTGAAACGCTCCAAAGGCCTCACTCTGCTCCCTCTAATATTTTAGAACTTTCACTGACACGGAAATGACCACTGTGCCGGGAGCAGTTCTGCTAATTAGAGCCTCATCGTTGTAGTGATAAATGATCAAATGTCCTCTCCTTGCTCAGGCCTTGATTCCAAATGGATGGCCACCCCCTCCTCACCCCATCTCCCATGAGCTGACCCATCTCCCCTGGTCATTGTTCCTCTTTACCTTAAGTGAGGGGCTCAGAACAGGCCCAGGGCTCTGGGTGTGGCCTCTTGGAGCTCAGCCATCCTCTGTCTTCAGGGATCTGGACAGCACGGTACCGCTCATGCAACTTGGGAGGAAGAAAGCCTCATCTTGCTGCTAAAGGGGCCAGGGAGAGCATGGCCCCGGCTGCTTGGATGTGGCCAAATGAAAAGACACAGCATTCAGTCCTGGTGACTCTGTGTGGCAGTGTGGTTGTGGGCAGTCCTTTAACTTTCCTGAGACTCAGTTACCTTATCCTGTTACACAGGGACACTAATAACAGTACTTCCTGTCACTACCTATTACCTCCCAAGCAGAGTCCCAGATGCGATAGGATACCCCAGCTCTGCCCACCCACCCCCTCCAAAGTCCCATATATTTCCCAATAGCACAGCCTATGGGACAGTAACACCAATTTTCTTGTATCTCTTCCCCCCAGAAGTCTGTGATTCCTTCTGGGACAGTAACTGCATTTTATTTACCTTTAGGTACTCAGTGTCTAATAATATTGACAGTAGAAAACCTTCCATAGCACTTCCTCTGGGCTGGGCTCAACCCTGTGAGGTAGATACTATTTTTATCCCTATTTTACAGATGAGGAACCTGAGGTGTAGAGAAATGTCTAGAACTGTACCTGGCACACAAAGTGTCCAATATCTGCTTTTGTTAGAGAGATGGAAAGGTGGATAGGCGAGTTAATGAGCAGATCGGTGGATGGACGGCTGGGTGGATGGGTATATGGGTAGATGGATGAGTGTATGAAAGATTGGACAGATGGGTGCATACGGGGGGGCAGATGGAGTGGTAAATGGGTGAGTGTATGGGTGAGTAGATAGGGGTGGGTGGGCATGTGGAAGGATGAGTGGGAGGGTGGATGGTTGACGGATGCATGGATGGATGTATGGCTGGATGGGTGAGTGGGTAGATGGATAGACGGTGGATGTGTGGATGAGTCAATAAATGGATGAGTGAGTGAATAGATGGATGAGGGCTTGGATGGTGGTTCACAAAGGGCCTATGTTATCAAGTCCTGAGAGTGAGGAAGTAACCTTGCAACCATTTAAAGGGTGGAGGCATTTAGCAATAGCAAAGGAAACCTCCTCCCCTTAATAATGGAAAGACCCTGGGAACAGGAGACCTCCCCACCCCCCAACTCCAGATCCTTGGGCAGGTGGCCATCTCCCAAACCTGCGGCTCTCTCCTCCCCCGCCCCTGACACCGACCCGGGGCAGCCCCCCACACCTGTGGATGAAAGGTTGGCAGAGGCAGAGGGTGGGAGGGCGGCTTGTTCCCTCGTCGTCGGCAGTAACCTTCCTCCCGGCTGCTTGTTCGGCGTAATGTTCCACTTGTCTCCCCGCAACACTTGGATACCCGAGCCAATTTCGTCATGCAAATGAATTCAGCCCATTGTAAATCCCGCGGAGGGAGCGGGTCTCGGAGCCAGCGGGGGCGGGGCTGCGCCGAGCGCCAAGTGGCTCCCCTGCTCCCCTCCACCACCACGGGGGAATTGGGTTACAGAGCTTCGCTGCGGACCCCTGGCCCCTCCCCGCTAAAATCCCAGACCGTTGAAGCCGGAACAGGCTTTACAGATGGATCATCTCCGGTTACAGGTTAATAATCTGAGGCTCAGAGAGGGCCAGTGACTTGACATAGACACACAGCCAGTTAGCCAGGGCTCAGCCAACTCTCTGATTCTCAGCCAGAATGCTCTCCGCTAGGTCGAGCTGCCCCAGCCACCGTCTTCATTCAGAGCCCACTGGCCACCAGGATGGCCTAAATCTACTTCTCCATCCAATCTAAGCTGCAGCACGACAGTAGGACCTTCCAGGGGCCAGGACCTCCCAGTAGCTAGTTCTGTTACAGGGAGCAAGACAAGGGAACAAGGGACATGTGAACAAGGGACAGATCTGGCTGTAAGGAGAAGCAGGAGGGTCTAGGGAACAGTCTGTGGGTCTAGGCAGGTGAAGGCCAAGTCCAGGGATATTGGACATGGCAGGGCTGGGCTGACAGGTATTACTGGTAGAGAATTGGGCTGGAGTGCAAATGTCAGGTGTTCTGCAAGGAGGGCAGGCTGGCACGGATGCCAGGATGTCATCATCAGCAAAAGCAAGAAAGGGTGGGAGGAGTGCTTGGTCACTGGGAGACGATGTGTGACTAAACCCATGGAGCTACCTGGAGCCTCGAGGAAGGTGAGACCTGCACGTGAGCTCTGCCCGGGGAGGGCAAGGACAGAGGTTCCAGGCTGCCCTGTCCCAGCTGCAATGCTGGCAGCACACAGGGAGGGAGGCGAGGACGGGAGAACTGGCACTTGGTTCAAGGCTGCAACACTCCAGCCACTTTACACCATCCTGGGCTAATTCTTGCAGTAACTCTCTGAGATAGATGTTGTCCCACTTTACAGATTAGAAAACTGAGTCCAGGGAGATGACCTGCCTGGCCCTCAAGGTCACACAGCTTAAAGTGGAGATCTGAATCACGGTCCACAAGATTCAGGCGTTTCAGAGGCGGTGTTCTTGCCACTCCACATTCTGCCACTCCTGCCAAACTCTGCTATCGGGAATCAGTCCCTCACTGAACTGCTGACAGCTGAGGAGGGTGGGGTTGATAAGAGAAGTGGTTATCGGCAGAGCCCAACTTTCCAGGAGGGGAGAGTTTCAAACCATTTGGAAGACTCAGGGGCTCCAGTGATGCACTGGATAAAGCCCTGTCTTCTTCCCTGTCACTGAAAGCCCTTTCCAACCTGCACCCCACCCCGTACACACCCCCAACTGCTGGCTGTTCCTCAGCCTTCATTCCATGCCCCTCCTTGCCTCCAGGTCTTTGTACAGGCTGTTGCCTCTGCTTGGAATGCCCTTCCCCGCTTTGTCCACCTTCTGACCTTCAAGGCTTGATTCGGTTGTTCCCATGACCCTCCTTTCCCCACCCTGGCCAGCGTGGCTTCTCCCTCCTCTGTGCTCCTGTACTTCTCGCACTCACACCTATTACACTGCTTGTTTGTAGGAATTTATATCGTGTCAGTCTTCCGAACTAGTCCTAGAGGGTCAGAGGCATGTATCACCTCCCAACACATGCCTAGGGCATGGTAAGGGCATGATAAGTATTGCATTGAAGGGAGGGAGGGAGGGAGGGAGGGAGGGGAGGGGAGGGGAGGGGAGGGGAGGGGAGGGGAGGGGGGGGGGGGGGGGGGGGGGGGGGGAAAGGAGAGGAAAGGAGAGGGGAGGAAAGGAGAGGAAAGGAAGGAACTGGGAACCAGTTGGCCCTAGAAGGAAGATATGAGGCAGATGCAGGGTGAATAAACCCTAGACTTTGGAGTCAGAGACTCCTGAGTCTTGAGTTTCACTGATTTACTACCTGTGTGATCTTAAGCCTGTTACTTCATCTCTCTGGGTCTCAGCTGTCTCCCCTGTAAACTGGGGATGGTAATGTCTTCCTCTTAGGTGGCTGTGAGGATAACAGAAGATAAATATAAAACTTATGACGTGTAAGAAGTGCTCAACAGATGCTGAGTCCCTTAACCTACCCCCTGCCCAGTGTTGGACTCTTGCCAAGTGCCCAGAAGGGTGAGTGGGCGACGCTGGGGCTCAGTCATACACCAGGAGAGGCTGTGTCTGGTGGCTCCCCCTTCTCCACACTGCAGACACTGTGACCAGAGACCTTCTCTACTCCCCAGATCTGTCTGGGGCCCCTCCTCCTGCCCTGACCGCATCCCCCATCCCATCACTAGATCCCTGCGCTGATCCTGCTGCCCATTCTCAACCGGCCTGAGCCAAACCAAATGCAGGAGGTCAATCAACTGCTAGAAGCACTCCCATTCCGGAGCCTGGCCCAGGTCATTCTGAGCAAGCTGCAGACCTGAACAGCATCAGATACGGCCTCAGGGTCCCTGGGGCCAGTGGCAGGGCCTTGGGTCCCCTCTGCCCCCCACGGCTGCAAGCACCAGTGCTCTCTCCTGCCTGGCCAGCCCAGAAGGCAGGGTGCTGCAAAGGAAAGCAACTCCCCAAGACCTGTGCGACTTGGGCCTTTGTCCAGCTCTGCCTAGGACCTGCCGTGTGCCCTGGGCCAGTCCCTTCCTTCTCTGGGCCTCAGTTTCCCATCAGCCAACTGAGAGGGATGGACTCAGGGAACACCAAGGCCTCAGCTTTACGGGAGGAGGAGCTGAGGATAAGGCATTCGCTTACAGCTCAGACACTTCTCCCGAGATCCCACCACGCTGGCCCGGATGAAGGAGGAAGCGCTTAGTATGTCCAGGCATTGTGCTAACAGACCTTCTTAAATAAATGATCTCATCAGTCCCTAGAACCACCCTATGGGGCGGCCTACATTATTATCCCCATTTCACCAGTGGGAAAAGGGCCAGAGAAGGGCCCTTATCCCAGGCTCCACAGAGCCCGGTTCTGCTGACTCCAGCCTCCATACATATGGCTTATGGCTTGGACCCCACCTTGCTTCAGGGCTTGGCTTGGGGACATTTGTGAGCCTCTCTGCCCAGATGTGCCCACTCCCCTCTGCTGGCTTTGAAGGAGGGTGGTCCATGGTAGATGCAGAGAGGAGGACTGCCAGTGGGTTTACACGCAAAACGTGCTCGCAGAGCCCCACAGCGCCTGGCTCCTTGTGGGCACTCGTGCTGGAGAAAGGGAGGGGGAAGGAAGGGAGAGACCCACAGGTCCTCGATGTTCAGGGGACGTCAGCCCTCCACATCTCCACCTGGACAGTAGTCCTCTCTCAACCACTCCACACGGGAGGCATGGACCAAGGTGCAAGTCGCCGGAAGCAGAAGGACCTTCTCTGCCCATCCCTCACCAGAGGCCTCGGGCACACCCCTTCCCTTCCCTGGTCCTCCTCCGTGCCAGATGTGGACTTGAACCACAGGACCACCTCCACCTCCCACTCTGCTTTGCTGCAAACCCCCTCCCCCAGCCCCCTGCAGCTCAGCAAGCCCCCCAGGACACCCCTGCCCACGCCCCCGCTGATGAACGCACTGAGCCCCTCTGGACCATTCGCCGCGGCCACGGGGTCCGCCTGGCTGCCCGCGGTCAGGATGCCACCCTCCGCTGGCATAACATATGCCCCGCACCGCCACCGCCCCAGTCACTCAATCCCAGCCGGTCTGTGGAGGCAGAGATAGTCCTTAATGAGAAGGGCCCAGGCTTTATCTGCTTTCTACTTCAGCCATTATCTCCCCCAGTCTATAGACACGCAGTTACCTCTGACAATAATGCTCAGAGGCAACAAATGCTGATGAGTTTTCTATGCAGTCCGCACAATAAGTCTATCAAAACAACCTCGGAAAATTATGAACCCCCGTGACAGACAAATACAACCAGCTCCGGCATGAATTTAGAGCCCCCAATGCTACGTTTCTTTTAATTCTTCAGGCCTCCCTTATCTCTGCTGTTCCTCTTCTGGTGGGGAGATAACAGTAATTCTTCTCCGTGCTGGCTTTTTTTTTTTCCTCTCTCTCCCCCCTCCTTGCTTTTTTTTTTTTTTTTTTTTTCCACCCACTGAGTGAGATGTTTTCCGTGTCTTTCTGCTTGCTAAAGATAAAGGGTTAAAGACCAACTTATGTTGGGTGCTGGGGAAGGGGGGAGGGGGCACGGGAGAGGGGAAAAAAAGTAATCAGCATTCAAGAGATTGCTATCAGAGAATCCGCGCAGAGAACAGTAATTTTGCTGGCTTCGGCGAGGGCTCTCTCCGCTCCCACCCCCCCTTTTTTATGAATGCACATAATGCCTGGAGTGTTGGGGGCAGATAAAAGAATTAGCAGCAGCCAGGGGGACGGAGGCCCGGAGAACAGGGGAGAATTAGAATGTCTATCTTTGTCTCTTCCGGCTCATCCAGCCAGCCGAGGCTCCTGGCTCGTAAACAATTTAATCTTTCTGCTACAGTTAAAATACAAAGACAGCAAGCCTCCTTCTTCCAAATGGAAAAGGGAGGAGGAGCGGGACAGGAGGAGGAGGGTTGGCCGGTGGGGGGCACGGGATGAGGGCGAGGCAGATAGGAAAGGGCTGACGCCACAAACTTTTCTGCTGCCGGCTTAACCCCTTGGCCTTGAGACCTCAAGAACTGCCCCCGCCCCCAACCTGTGCTGTCCCCACTAGGGACACAGCCTAGACTTGGTTTGGTCTAGCCACTGGAGGAGGGGGATGGGGCGGGGGGGGGGGGAGGCAGTCTTGCTCCTTTGAAGGGTCCCTGGTCCCTGTCTTCCAGGGAGGTGACAGCTGTGGCCATTCATCCCTTGCTTCTTCCCTTGGTCTTCCCACAGTCAAGGCCTTTCCTTATTCCTCCTCCACTTCCTGCCTCTCCTCCCCTGGCTCCTTCTAGGCTCTGGTGAGAGTGCTCATGTCTTGCAAAATGACTTGCTTGCCAGGCGGCAAGCTCCCTGAGGGTAGGGGCTACAGTAGCCACTGTGCCATTGTGCCCCCTGCACAGGGCAGGAATGGGGCTCTCTGCCTCAAATGGGGGCTCCAGCTCTCCGCCTTCTGCCTGAGACCAGTGATGGAGCAAGGCCAAGATAGGATGGAAGGACACATTCCTTCTCCCTTTCTCCTGCTCTTTCACACGCACGCACGCAGTGGGAGAACAGAACTCAGGAAAGAACACAGCCTAGAAAGAGCAGAAGCCCTTCTGAATGGAGAGATCATTTTGAGGGACCTGAAAATAAGCCAGAAAAAAAGAAGCCTTCTCCAGGCTCCTAGAGATAAGGTTAGAGGAGGCGGGGCACCTCCAACCCAGGGAGGGGGCAGCAGCCTATGTGACTGACCAGCTGGGCATCCTCAAGGCAATCCAAACAGCTGGTGCCCCCGAGTGCTCACCGTAACCCCACGCTGTGGCCACTTTGAGCCATTCCAGCTGGACCCTTGTCCCACACAATGCGGAAAGCCCAATTTTCATAGGGCCAAGCTGGAGGCTGGTTCTTCCTTCTCTGCTCTTGCCTCTCCTGCAGAGTACTAATCCCAGCGTATTGGCACTGAATTTACTGCCCTCTCTTACTTGAAAGCTCCTAAAGGGCCAGGAACTTCCTCCCCACCCCTGGATGCCCAAGCCCAGCACAGTGCCCGGCCAAGCTGGGTGAACGCTTGCTGAGTGATTTGATGGATGAAGAGAGGAGTGAAGTCGGGGAAAACCGGGAGAGAGCGGGGAGCTTCTTTGGGCACCAGACACACACTTGAGGAGGGGCTACTCAGGCAAAGGATGGGAGGATGAGGGCCCGGAAGAAGAAGAACAGGGGTGTGGTCCAGACAGCTGGTCCTTTCTCCCCAGGCTCCGCCAGCCAGAGCCCTTCAACAAATGGAGGGAACCAAAGCAGTGATCAGGTGTCAGCCAGGTGCAGCCCTGCTGGGGCTCAGCCACATTCAGAGTGAAACCCCCAACCCCTTGGCTTGAGGCCCTTCCCAGGAAGGCGTGGGGGGAAATCGTGGGCCTTGGGGTCAGGGGAACTGGGGTCACCTCCCAGCTCTACCTCTTGTTGGCTGTGTGAACTCCAGTTGGTCAATGTCTCTGAGCCTCAGTCCCCTGTCTGTAAAATGGAAATAATAATGACTTCTACCTTACGGAGTTGGGTTAGCACATAGTAGGGACCCAGCAGGCGTTGGTCATGTCAAAGTAGAAGAAGCAATGCCTTGTAATGACAAGCATAGCAGACACAATAAACCAAATATGCTGAAAACATAAACACATCTCAAAGCCCCACAGAGAAGCTTCCATTTACAGCTGACCCTTGAACAACCTGGGGGTTAATCCACATATAACTTAGAGCTGGCCCCCTGTATCTGTGGTTCCTCCACATCTGTATGTATTTATGTCATTCATCCTCTACCTCTGCCTTCTACTCCTTGGGAAACTGGGCTAAGCCATGATGTGGGGAGTAAAGCTGCTTTCCCAGTTCCTGTGTCCCTCCCAGGGCTGGGGAGGGGGCAGTTCAGGAGGAGCTCTCGGGAGACTCCAGGAGGTGGGTGGGGCTGGTCACTCGCTCCAGGGTCTACAGCTTTGCAAATAACCTCCAGCCTGCTGGCCTTCCCTTTCGATCCCTTCACATCTGTGACCTGGGCTAAGCTCTCCCTCTAGTCCCAATATTAAATATTAAATATTATTCGTCCTTCCTCACCCTGACCCCAATATTACCCTGAAAATAACCCCCCAGCCTAGCTGAGGAGACATGGGAGTGGAACGTAGGGTACGAACATACGTTTATATAAACGATGTTCAAATAATAACGTTTAGTGTTTGTATCTTAAAACCAAATAACAGTTATTTTCAAATATATATTAAATATATATAATCTTGGTCATGTCCTAAACCAGGGTATCCCAAATTGTCCATACATCAGAATCATCTGGGTAGCTTTAAAAAATACTAGATTCTGAGCCCAAGCCTAGAGATTCTGAATCAATATGTATATGTATGAGGGTGAATTTTGGATTTTGGGTGTGAGAAAGTAGATTTTTTTAAAGACCCCAGGTGATTCAGTTGAGGAGCCTAATTTGGGATCTGCTGTCTTTAGCAGCAAAGAAATAGCCTTCATTTTATTCATTAATTCAACAAATACTTTCGGAGCCCCTGCTATCTATCTTTATGTCTGTTGGGGGCAGGGGGTAGGACATAAAGAAGCCAAAAAGCCCACAGGGCACAAAAAAGCAGTGTCTAACCACCAATATAGATTCCCCACTCCTCGGCCTCAATCAAAAAACCCACCCAATACTGATTTCTCCCCTTCTGATATCCGTAGGGCTTACTGCCTCTTCTCTACTTAAGAACAGAGCAGGAATACATATTAAGTAAGGACCTAGTTAAGTGCCAAGCACTTCATTCAGTATTTAACTATACCTATGATCGCATTTAATCCATAACTTGTGTGGTAGTTATTATTACCTCATGTTATTAATGAGGAAATAGAGGCACAAAGAGGCTGAAGAACTCACAGAAGTTCGCAAAGTGAACAAAGGGCTGGGTCATACCTCTCCCCCGAACTTGCGTGCTGCTTAAGTGCAGGATCTTGGAATTCTATTTCTTTATTATTAATCACAGTGCATAGCGCTTAATCAGTTATTCATTCAAAAAACTGATAAACCACCCACTGTGTGCAAGGCACTTAACCGTGGGGGATAAATAAGACCCTGTCCTCAAAGAGTGCAGTTTAGAAGGTGAACTTGGGCAATGGAGCAAATAATTCAGAGGCAAGGTATGAGTGCCTTCCAAGAGAGGGACAGTAGCAAGTTATTAGAATCAGTGGAGAGAAATTCCTTCCAGCTTCTGGGACTCAGAATGCCAGAAATCCAGAGGTGCTTGGCAAACCTTGAGGTCTTATTTCATCAGAGAGGTGAAGCACCTCACCCAAGGTCACACAGCTGGGTGTGCCATAAATACATGATGAATCGAACGAGATTATTCACTAACTCCAATTACATCTTAACTGCTAATAACTTGGCTCCGGCTCCCCTCGTGGGATTTCCTCCTTGGACCAAGCTTCCCTTCCCCCTTCCACTGTCATCGGCCAATTAGAGAAGGGCAGGTGCTGTGATTGGGGTCACAGAGAGAGGAAGAGATGGAGAGGACCACAGCTCACCCCCTATCCAAGGCTGAGAAGGAGGTGATCGGTTTCAGGTGCTCACAGCCTCTCGTGATGAAGAGGCTGAGAGAAACTCACGCACGTGGCAGACTTGGATGCCCAGTGCCCCCAACATGAATGCCCACAGCACACTTTCCTCGACATGTTGAAGACCAGCAGGCATGGGGAGAGATGTGGGGCTACATGTAGAGACATTGAGGCAGACCAGCAGAGCTGAAGACAGACACAGACAAGGAGAAGAACAGTACCACAAGAAATACCCATATACGTGAGAACAAGCCAGGTATTGCCACCAAACTAGCTTCTGAGAGAGTCACAGAGATCCAGAAAGGCGCGGGCAGACACAAAGGGATTCTTGGGCAGATTCAGGTATCCACTGATTTATTCCACTGGAATGTATGAGGCACCTACTATGTGCAGGCGCAGGGAGTTCTTTGTCCTCACAGAGCTCACAGTCTGGTGGAAGAGAGCAGGCATGGAAACAGCAATTACAGTACAGTGAGCAAGAAACACAAAGACGAAAAGCAGCCCAGAGAAGCACAAAAAGAGAGCCAGAGAGAAAAAGGCACAAAGAGAAACCCAGAGGTGCTGAGAAAGAGGAAGGCAGAAGTGAAGACACACAGAAGCGCTTAGAGAGAGAGCAAGAGAGAGGCATCCACAGATGTGCACGCATGCACGCGTACCTACACCAACACCTCTGCTGTGCACGAGTACAGAAGAGGTCCCTCCCAGCAGACCCAAAGCTTCCTCCTGTGAGGATGTGGGAGTGGGGCTTAGGGATATCTAAGCTTCCTCCTGCAGGGGCACAGCAGGCTCAGGTGGGGGAAGAGCCAGGCCCTGACGAAGGCAAACAAGGTCTGCAGATGTGTGGGCAGATGACAGGAGACGGTAGGTGCTGGGGCTGCTTTCCATCCCCCAACTGTGCTGGGAGCCAAGGCAGGGGTCCAGCCCCTGCAGATTCTCAACGATGACGGTATTTGGGTCAGCATCCCTCTGCCGCAAACCAAGAGCACTTCAGCTGGCCCAGTGCAGAGGAAGGGGCTCTCCGGACCTTAAGAAAGTCCCCAGTCACCTAATTGGAAGGAACCATGTAGTCCTGAAAGCTAACTTTCTTTCCATCTAACTTAAATCCCTCCAGCTGCAGCTTAGGTCCAGTTCCAGTGGTAGAGGGCAGGAGCTCAAGGCCACAGAGCACGTGTTCCCAGGATGCCTACTTCATTCTGATCACCTGCTCAGGAACCTGGCCCACTGGAAGTCACCTAAGGTAGCACTCCCTCAGAAATGCTCTGGACCCAACTCCATCATACAGAGGAAACGAGTCAGGAAGGGGGTGAGGGGGAACTTGCCTAAGATTTCACAGCAGTGGATCTGGAAATGGGTCCTGAGTCCTCAAAGCACAGCCCTTTATCCCACAGCACCTGGCCACTGGTTCCTAGTAGAAGCCGTGGGCCCCTGGCAGACCTGAACCCAAGAGGACACAGTCCACACACAGGGGGATGGAGAGGGTTTGGGTGTGGTCTTGGAGGACATGAGCCTGACCCAGGCACCCCTCACGAACCCACCCAAGCCCTACGGGCTTCTAACAGCACAGGGTCAGACACCCAACAAGTCACCCCACCTCCGCTAGCCGCCTCCCCACACCTGAGCCCCTGGTCACCTACTTCCCTCAGCATCTTTCTCACGCCATATTTCCGTCCATTCAACAAATGTCTGTTGAGAGCCCTCCTCACTGGGCTAAGCACTGGGATGCAGAGGTGACAAAAAAGACAGAACTCCCTTTAAGGGGCTGATGAGCGGGAAGGAAGCCGCTAGGGAGGCCCGACGCCGTAGGGCCAATTACCGCACAAAAGGTTGAATCAGAGCAGACGCCCCAGGCGCAGGGGCTCACCCTCCCAGTGCCACCCCCCAGCCCCCCGCCCCGGGCCTCTCCACCCCACCAGTCCCTCGACCCCTTGACGCTGGCCTCTCCTACCCGATGCTGCCCGGCTTGGGCATCCCCCGACCCCGTGTGCCCAGCCCTTACTACCTCTGATTCCGCGCGGGCCTCGCGGGCCTCTCCCACCTGACCAGGACCCTGACCCTGACCCTGACCCTGACCCCGCGCCTGCACCGCCTGACACCGCCTGACCCCGCCCGTCCTCCCTCCGCCCCGCGGGCCGCTCAGCCCAGCTGCCTCGTGCGCGCCCGCCGCTCCCGGGGACGCGCGCTGCGCCTCCAGGGGCTCTGCCCAGCGCGGGGCCTGCCCCCCGCATGCTAAGTGCAGGGCCCAGACTTAAGCAGCAATTAAGGCTGCGGGAGAAGCAAGAGAAGGGCAAACAGCCTGTTTTATTTCCCTCCCTCCAGTACCCCCATTACACACACACCTCGTCGTTGGAAGAAAAGAGTGAAAGAGTGCGAGAGAAAGGGGGAGGGGGGAGGAACTAAACCAAACCTCACTGCCATTAGGAGAGCCGGCTGGGGAAGAAAAGATATGTATTAAATGGATGTTTCTGCACAAAAACCCCAGGCTGACAACATCTCTGGCCTTGTAAGGGGGAAATGACCGTGCCTCGGTGTTTACGTAGCTGAAATCAGGGGGAATTATGCTGTCATACTGACAACCGGAGGAGGACAATTTTAAAATTACACCGTTCAACACCTTTAATGATTTGTAACAGAAGAGGTGTGGCTACTCCTATTAAATGTGTTGCCAAATCAATAAAAGGGATAATTGCAGTTGTCGGAGCAAATTATAGCAGCGTCTCTTCTGTTGCTGTACAATGTTCCCTTGTAAACTGCTATTACAGGCAGCGCCGTATTTCTCTCTTATTTGGCCGCTTTGTAATGAGTTGGTATTTGGCAGCATAATAGTTCCACTTTCTTTTATGGAGCTCTCCCTTTAACTTTTTCTCCTTTGTGCAGCCTGTAATTTCCTTGCCCTCCCTGCCTGTTTTCAGAGGTGGCTGCGCTGCCTGTCAGCAGCCTCTGGGTGATAAACTATATTATTTCACATTATTTTCAGGCCTTTGCAATTGGCAGTTGGCTGGGGTAGAGGGGTCTGAGGGGATGGGGCTGTCGGAAGGCCAGGAGAGAGGAGACAGGGCTAGGAGGAGAACTAAAAATTCACAGAAATGGAAAGGAAAGGGGATGGGGGAGCATGAGGCTGACCTGGTTCCCAGGGGCGGGGGCCTGGCCCTTTAAACACAGGACTTGCCAGGGGCTTCTGAGCTGAGCAGAGACTCTGAGTGGTGGCTTAGCTATTCGTGTGAAGGGGTGTGCAGAGCCCTGCCAGACTCCAGCTTCACCCTCAGCACCCCAGAACCCCCGCCTCTCCCTGCTCCTAAAAGTAAAACCAATAAACAGCTCAGGACTAAGGAGCTATTGTTTCTCCCTACCCCCCACCCACCTTCTCTGCCTGGGCGGACGCAGGCACCTGGAGCTTAGGCCAGGCCACAGGAGGAGTGGAGAAGCTGCACCCCTGGGAACATCTTGGAACCCCAGGTGCATGGATGAGTCTTAGAGGATGGACGAGCCATTCCCACTGCAGACAAAGCCTGAAGCTGCAGGGAATTCTAAGGCACCATGGGGATGGAGACCATCACAGGCCTGTTCCTGGGGATGTATCAGGACACCAGAAGCCAGGTTCCAGGCCTGAAAGTGCCTCCTCTCCCCTCACCCACACACAGGTCTTGGCCCCCGGCTGGAAAGGACAGTGTCCCTGGGCAGCTGTGGACCAAGCTTTCTGTGTGTATCATTCAGTTCCTGAGACAGTGATAAAAATCCTAGCCCAGATAAACCTCACTCAGTCAGTCCCTGCGTTGGGCTACAGGACAATCAATCGGAATTACTGAGAGGTCTCAATGAGAGGCAATTGAAAACGAAACACCACTTTATTACTTCCACGGAGCTGCCATCCCTGGGACCCATTTGCTGCCAAGTAGCACGGCAGCAAGACCTGCTCGGATGAGCAGATAAGACTTGATAGTGAGCAAATAAGACCCATTTGCAATGAGCAGCATCAATTTGCTTGCCAACAATGAACAAAGTCCTAATTCTCTATGGTAGGTGCCTTATGGCCTTTGGAGTGTCCTCCTGTTTCCATCCTTCATGGTTCAGGCTAACTTTTTATCCCAAGAGGGCAAATGAAAGTCAACTTGCCTAGGTGCAACCAGAAGAAGTTTTAGATTATAAAGGTTTGAGTGAACACCATTTAGCCTGGGACAGATTTCCAGGTACCTGTCACCAACCTTCTTAATTTGAGCAATAATCAGTCCCATAAAATCCCAGCAAAATGAAAACGTGTGGACAGTCCCATAGCATCTGCTTTTAGCAGCAGGAAGGTGATATTTTTCTTTACAATGGTCTGTGCTAACAATGCTTCAATTCAACCAAGAGTTAACTATCAACCCAACCAATGTTAACGGTCTCTGATATTCCAGGCACTGTGATGAGTGTTAGGGATCCATTGGGGAACAAAACAGACACCATCACTGCCCTCCAGGAGGGCACTGGAAATACAATAATGAGCAAGGCAGGTGTAAGGCTTGCTCCTATGAAGCTTACAGTCTAGCAGCAGAGACAGACGTCAATCAAATCATCACATCAGTATGTAATTACAGAATTGTGATGAATGCCGGGAAAGAGAAAGGCATGAGTTTACCTCTACTAGCCACAAACTGGAAACAACCCAAATGCCCAAAGGAGGCCAGAGTGGCTGGAGTACAAGGGGCAGAGCTGTCTAGATGAAGCTGAAGAGGTGGGCAGGGATCCTGGGCAGGGGGAGACACATCAAAGATTGGTCTTTGATCCAAAGGGCAAGAGAAAGCCACAGAGGGGTTTTAGGCAGGAGAGTAACACGATCCAATTTACACATTAGGAATACCACTTGCTACAGATGTACTGGGCAGATGGGATTGAAGAGGCTCAAAGCAGGAACAGGAAGACTGGTTCGGAGTCCTTCCCAGTGGTCTGTGAGAGCATTAACAGTGGCTTGCAATAAACAAATGAAAGGATACTCAATATCATTAATCATCAGAGAAACACGCAGTACCACCACCGTGAGATTCTACTATATCCCCATCGGAAAGGTGAACATTTAAAAGACAGACACGAGGGAGATCGTTCCTGATCTCCACAGATCTTGAAGAGATTGGAAAGGAAGGGCAGGGGCTGCAGAAAAGGCCACAAATGAGGAGGAATTTCACAGTGAATGGACTGTTCTAGTTGCTGAGGTTACTGCTCCTCAACCCGAGGCTGCAGATGGTGCTGAAGGTGCTCAGGGGCCCCCAGTGCCCATCCTGCCGCTAGCTGAGGACCGACTGGGCCTCAGGCCTCTGCTGGAGTCAGGGCTGCAGCTCCCACTGCTCAGACCTCTGAATGCCGTGTGCCTGGCAGGGTCTTGGTGCTCCGGCCAGGTGTCAGGCCTGTGCCTCTGAGGTGGGAGAGCTGAGTTCAGGACATTGGTCCACCAGAGACCTCCCAGCTCCACATAATATCAAATGGTGAAAGCTCTCCCAGAGACCTCCGTCTCAACGCTAAGACCCAGCTCCACTCAAAGACCAGCAAGCTCCAGTGCTGGACACCCTATGCCAAACAACTAGCAAGACAGGAACACAACCCCACCCATGAGCAGAGAGGCTGACTAAAATCATAATAAGGTCACAGACACCCCAAAACACACCACCGGACTCGGTCCTGCCCACCAGAAAGACAAGATCCAGCCTCATCCACCAGAACACAGGCACCAGTCCCCTCCACCAGGAAGTCTACACAAGCCACTGAACCAACCTTAGCCACTGGGGGCAGACACCAAAAACAACGGGAACTATGAACCTGCAGCCTGTGAAAAGGAGACCCCAAACACAGTAAGTTAAGCAAAATGAGAAGACGGAGAAACACACAGCAGATGAAGGAGCAAGGTAAAAACCCACCAGACCAAACAAATGAAGAGGAAATAGGCAGTCTACCTGAAAAAGAATTCAGGGTTATGATAGTAAAGATGATACAAAATCTTGGAAATAGGATGGAGAAAATACAAGAAATGTTTAACAAGGACCTAGAAGAACTAAAGAGCAAACAATGATGAACAACACAATAAATGAAATTAAAAATTCTCTAGAAGGAATCAATAGCAGAATAACTGAGGCAGAAGAACAGATAAATGACCTGGAAGAGAAAATAGTGGAAATAACTACTGCAGAGCAGAATAAAGAAAAAAGAATGAAAAGAATTGAGGACAGACTCGAGAGCTCTGGGACAACATTAAGTGCACCAACATTCAAAGTATAGGGGTCCCAGAAGAAGAAGAGGAAAAAAAAGGGACTGAGAAAATATTTGAAGAGATTACAGTTGAAAACTTCCCTAATATGGGAAAGGAAATAGTCAAGTCCAGGAAGCGCAGAGAGTCCCATACAGGATAAACCCAAGGAGAAACACGCCAAGACACATATTAATCAAACTATCAAAAATTAAATACAAAGAAAAAATATTAAAAGCAGCAAGGGAAAAACAACAAACAACATACAAGGGAATCCCCATAAGGTTAACAGCTGATCTTTCAGCAGAAACTCTGCAAGCCAGAAGGGAGTAGCAGGACATATTTAAAGTGATGAAAGGGAAAAACCTACAACCAAGATTACTCTGCCCAGCAAGGATCTCATTTGGATTTGACGGAGAAATTAAAACCGTTACAGACAAGCAAAAGCTAAGAGAATTCAGCACCACCAAACCAGCTTTACAACAAATGCTAAGGAAACTTCTCTAGGCAGGAAACACAGGAGAAGGTAAAGACCTACAATAACAAACCCAAAACAATTAAGAAAATGGTAATAGGAACATACATATTGATAATTACCTTAAATGTAAATGGATTAAATGCACCAACCAAAAGACGTAGACTGGCTGAATGGATACAAAAACATGACCCATATATATGCTGTCTACAAGAGACCCACTTCAGACCTAGGGACACATACAGACAAAGTGAGGGGATGGAAAAAGATATTCCATGCAAATGGAAATCAAGAGAAAGCTGGAGTAGCAATTCTCATATCAGACAAAATAGACTTTAAAATAAAGACTATTACAAGAGACAAAGGACACTACATAATGATCAAGGGATCAATCCAAGAAGAAGATATAACAATTGTAAATATTTATGCACCCAACATGGGAGTACCACAATACATAAGACAAATGCTAACAGCCATAAAAGGGGAAATCGACAGTAACACAATCATAGTAGGGGACTTTAACACCCCACTTTCACCAATGGACAGATCATCCAAAATGAAAATAAATAAGGAAACACAAGCTTTAAATGATACATTAAACAAGATGGACTTAATTGATATTTATAGGACATTCCATCCAAAAACAACAGAGTACACTTTCTTCTCAAGTGCTCATGGAATATTCTCCAGGATAGATAATATCTTGGGACACAAATCAAGCCTTGGTAAATTTAAGAAAATTGAAATCATATCAAGTATCTTTTCCAACCACAATGCTATGAGACTAAATATCAATTACAGGAAAAAATCTGTAAAAAATGCAAACACATGGAGGCTAAACAATACACTGCTAAATAACCAAGAGACCACTGAAGAAATCAAAGAGGAAATCAAAAAATACCTAGAAACAAATGACAATGAAAACACGACGACCCAAAACCTATGGGATGAAGCAAAAGCAGTTCTAAGAGGGAAGTTTATAGCAATACAATCCTACCTCAAGAAACAAGAAACATCTCAAATAAACAAGCTAACCTTACAGCTAAAGCAATTAGAGAAAGAAGAACAAAAAAACCCCAAAGTTAGCAGAAGGAAAGAAATCATAAAGATCAGATCAGAAATAAATGAAAAAAAAAAATAAAGGAAACAATAGCAAAGATCAATAAAACTAAAAGCTGGTTCTCTGAGAAGATAAACAAAATTGATAAACCATTAGCCAGACTCATCAAGAAAAAAAGGGAGAAGACTCAAATCAATAGAATTAGAAATGAAAAAGGAGAAGTAACAACTGACACTGCAGAAATACAAAGGATCATGAGAGATTACTACAAGCAACTCTATGCCAATAAAATGAACAACCTGGAAGAAATGGACAAATTCTTAGAAAAGCACAACCTTCTGAGACTGAACCAGGAAGAAATAGAAAATATAAACAGACCAATCACAAACACTGAAATGGAGACTGTCATTAAAGATCTGCCAACAAACAAAAGCCCAGGACCAGATGGCTTCACAGGTGAATTCTATCAAACATTTAGACAAGAGCTAACATCTATCCTTCTCAAACTCTTCCAAAATATAGCAGAGGGAGGAACACTCCCAAACTCATTCTACGAGGCCACTATCACCCTGATACCAAAACCAGGCAAAGATGTCACAAAGAAAGAAAACTACAGGCCAATATCACTGATGAACATAGATGCAAAAATCCTCCACCAACTACTAGCAAACAGAATCCAGCAGCACATTAAAAGGATCATACACCATGATCAAGTGGGGTTTATCCCAGGAATGCAGGGATTGTTCAAAATATGCAAATCAATCAATGTGATACACCATATTAACAAACTGAAGGAGAAAAACCGTATGATCATCTCAATAGATGCAGAGAAAGCTTTCTACAAAATTCAACACCGATTTATGATAAAAACCCTCCAGAAAGTAGGCATAGAGGGAACTTACCTCAACATAATAAAGGCCATATATGACAAACCCACAGCCAACATCATCCTCAATGGTGAAAAACTGAAACCATTTCCACTAAGATCAGGAATAAGACAAGGTTGTCCACTCTCAGCATTATTATTCAACATAGTTTTGGAAATTTTAGCCACAACAATCAGAGAAGAAAAAGAAATAAAAGGAATCCAAATCAGAAAAGAAGAAGTAAAACTGTCACTGTTTGCAGATGACATGATACTATACATAGAGAATACTAAAGATGCCACCAGAAAACTACTAGAGCTAATCAATGAATTTGGTAAAGTAGCAGGAGACAAAATTAATGCACAGAAATCTCTTGCATTCCTATACACTAATGATGAGAAATCTGAAAGAGAAATTAAGGAAACACTCTCATTTACCATTGCAACAAAAAGAATAAAATACCTAGGAATAAACCTACCTAAGGAGACAAAAGACCTGTATGCAGAAAACCGTAAGACACTGATGAAAGAAATTAAAGATGATACAAACATATGGAGAGATATACCATGTTCTTGGATTGGAAGAATCAACATTGTGAAAATGATTATACTACCCAAAGCAATCTACAGATTCAATGCAATCCCTATCAAACTACCACTGGCATTTTTCACAGAACTAGAACAAAAAATTTCACAATTTGTATGGAAACACAAAAGACCCTGAATAGCCAAAGCAATCTTGAGAAAGAAAAACGGAGCTGGAGGAATCAGGCTCCTGGACATCAGACTATACTACAAAGCTACAGTAATCAAGACAGTATGGTACTGGCACAAAAGCAGAAATATACATCAATGAAACAGGATAGAAAGCCCAGAGATAAACCCGCGCACATATGGCCACCTTATTTTTGAAAAAGGATGCAAGAATATACAGTGCAGAAAAGACAGCCTCTTCAATAAGTGGTGCTGGGAAAACTGGACAGCTCATGTAAAAGAATGAAATTAGAACACTCCCTAACACCATACACAAAAATAAACTCAAAATGGATTAAAGACCTAAATGTAAGGCCAGACACTATAAAAATCTTAGAGGAAAACATAGGCAGAACTCTCTATGACATAAATCACAGCAAGATCCTTTTTGACCCACCTCCTAGAGAAATGAAATAAAAACAAAAATAAACAAATGGGACCTAATGAAACTTAAAAGTTTTTGCACAGCAAAGGAAACCATAAACAAGATGAAAAGACAACCCTCAGAATGGGAGAAAATATTTGCAAATGAAGCAAGTGACAAAGGATTAATCTCCAAAATTTACAAGCAGCTCATGCAGCTCAATATCAAAAAACAAAACAAAACAAAACAAAACAACCCAATCCAAAAATGGGCAGAAGACCTAAATAGACATTTCTCCAAAGAAGATATACAGATTGCCAACAAACACATGAAAGGATGCTCAACATCACTAATCATTAGAGAAATGCAAATCAAAACTACAATGAGGTATCAACTCACACTAGTCAGAATGGCCATCATCAAAAAATCTACAAACAATAAATGCTGGAGCGGGTATGGAGAAAAAGGAACCCTCTTGCACTGTTGGTGGGAGTGTAAATTGATACAGCCAATTTGGAGAACAGTGTGGAGGTTCCTTAAAGAACTAAAAATAGAACTACCATACGACCCAGCAATCCCACTACTGGGCATATACCCTGAGAAAACTATAATTCAAAAAGAGTCATGTACATTAAAGCTCTATTTACAATAGCCAGGACATGGAAACAACCTAAGTGTCCATCGACAGACGAACGGATAAAGAAGATGTGGCACATATATACAATGGAATATTACTCAGCCATAAAAAGAAACGAAACTGAGTTATTTGTAGTGAGGTGGGTGGACCTAGAGTCTGTCATACAGAGTGAAGTAAGTCAGAAAGGGAAAAACAAATGCCATATGCTAACACATATATACGGAACCTAAAAAAAAAAAAAAGGTTCTGATGAACCTAGTGTCAGGACAGGAATAAAGATGCAGACGTAGAGAATGGACTTGAGGACACAGGGAGGTGGACGGGTATGCTGGGATGAAGTGAGAGAGTGGCATGGACATATATACACTACCAAATGTAAAATAGATAGCTAGTGGGAAGCAGCTGTATAGCACAGGGGGATCAGCTTGGTGCTTTGTGACTACCTAGAGGGGTGGGATAGGGAGGGTGGGAGGGAGATGCAAGAGGGAGGGAATATGGGGATATACGTATGCATATAGCTGATTCACTTTGTTATACAGCAGAAGCTAACACACCATTGTAAAGCAATTATACTCCAATAAAGATGTTAAAAAAAGAAAAAAAAGACAGACACAGCCAAGGGTTAGTGCGGATATGAAGCAACTGGAACTCTCATCCACTGCTGGTGAGAGTGTAAATTAGCAAAATCACTTTGAAAAAAATATTTGGTAATATCTATTAAAGTTAAATATAAGTATACACTATGACCCAGAATAAGGCCCACCAAAAGACATGAGCTTTATTTGTAATAGCAAAAGGCTGGAAACAACCCTAATGTCCAAGAACTGCAGAATGGGCAAATAAACCATGGTATATCCACACAGTGGAACATTATACAGCAATGAAAAAGAAGTTTACTAAGACACACCACATGGATGAATCCCACAACAGAAGAGAAGATATACTGCATGTTTCTATTTATATGAAGTTCAAAAACAGGTAAAAGGAATCTATAAGGACAGCAGTCAGAATAATTGCTATCTTTGGGAGGGTAATGACCATGACCTGCTGTAAAGCTGGGAACGTTCTATATCTCCATCTGGATGGTGGTTACGATGGTGTAAAAACTCATCAAACTGTGTATTTCGGGTTTGCACACTTTACTAAATGTTGCACCTCAAAAAAAGCTTAACGAAAAGAATTGACAGTGGCTTGGACTAAGAAGGTGGCAGAGGCGATGAAGAGATGTGGACAGAATAGAGAGATATTTAAAAGTAAAATAATACCTACCTAGCTTGCCTTGCCAGAGCGTCCTGAGGCTTGAATGAGATCATGTACAGGAAAGGTTGTCACCCGGTGGCTTTCTTGCTGTGAAAATTCCAACTAAAACAAAAAGAATTCCAGGCTCAGAGCTAATTTGTTCTGAATGGTCCCAGAACACCCACCTCCCCACACCCCAGAGGAAGAGCATAATGAAAGTGTTTGCCTGAAATATGGGATTTCTGGCTTTACAGAAAGTATTGGTTCAACCAGAAGACACAGCACCAGCCTGGAACCGATTAGGCTGGGAGACACGCAGGGCTTCCTGGTAGTAAAGAGGCCACTTGCTTTCTAGCTGCAGTGTAACCACTAGCGGCTGCCCCCAAGTCCCTCCTTATCCTAATTGCATTGAATCACACCATTTTCATGCGATAACGGGATTTCCACGGGTGACATGGGGTTGCAGCTAAGACCAGATGAGACTGCTGCTAGTGAAATAGGATGAGGGCTCCTTAGGGGAAGCCACAGAGAGCTTCCCAAGTGCCCTCCCCACAGCCGTGGGTGGTAGGCATTTCCAACAGATGGGGACGTTAAAGCTCAAAAAGGGGAAGGGGGTTGCCCAGCCCAAGGTGGCAGGAGCAGAGCTGAAATGTGGTCCAGATCTTCTAGCTCTGGCCCACTGCCCTGGTGGTCCACTAGTGTTGTCCCTCCTTCCCCACTGCCCAAGCCCTGAAAGCATCGACCATGGCAAAGCCAGATTCACTGTCCTTGACAGGCATAGACTCAAATGTAAAGGGTCACTGGTAAGTAACCTCATTCAGTAGACCCCCTTCTTTTTGATCCCTGGAGGGGCCATTTCATGGCTCACTCATCTTGAAGGTCCCCCAGGGAGCAGAGCTGCTCAGAAGGAGAGAGCCCACCAGGGCACTAATGATGTGGACACAGCAACCAGTCATATCTGCTCTGAAAGTTTTTCAGGCCAAGATCATTCTTGTCATGGTCGATGGTGTGGAATTGTGGATCTCAATCAAGTTCCTGTCTGTGAGCATGATGGGTACCAAAAGACCCAGCTTGAGGGGAAACCCTGGGTTTGCCTACAAGCGGACCGTCCAGCACCTGCACACACAGTGGGGAGACCTTCCAGGTGGAAAGAACACTTATCAATCTCCTTTAGTCTTAGGATGTTGTCTACTCCTCTGGGTTCCAAAGCCTGAGGATCTCCCCGCCCTCAGCGGGTGATTCGAAATTCTAGGCTTCCTTCTGCATGCTCAGGGGATAGTGCAGCCTTGGAATGTATTTCTCCAGCCCAGAGAAAATGCCCAGCTTAGGATGAAGAATAAAAGCCTCAGTCCAAAGACTCAAAGTGGAAGATAAAACTTTTATTTTTCTTCAATGCAATTTAATTTCCATTTGGAGTCTTCATTCCACTGGCAGTAGGAAAAAAAATTCAGTCTCAGGCATTTCTGGATTTTCTCCAGCTCTTTCCCTTTCCCTAGACTTACTTACAAGTTACAGGGGCTTATAGAGTACTGAGGCCAAGGGGGTACCATACGATCCACCATGTTATCCGTTCACCCTCTCAGAGGATCTTCTTTCTTGCCCAACTTACACCTTCAGTTCTGTATGGTTTGGGGCCACGATGGAAAGCGTATTAGTGATTCTGCTGCTCTTATCCTGGGAATGGGATTCCCCATGAAGCCACAGATGCCGGCTGCCTAGACCCACCTCTCAGCCATGCCCTCTGGGATCTTGGGGCCCCATCCTCTGAGGTCCAGCAAAGCCTGAATTCTCAACCTGGAAACAGTGTCCTTTCCCCCAAGGGCCTGAGGTTTTGAGCACCTAAGCCCGAAAGCCTTCACGATTTCCACTTTTCACCTGCCCCTACCTCCCTTGAGGCAATGGTACTGTGGAGGGAGGGGAAGTTATGAGGGGCGAAAAAAAAGCAATAAGTGTTTCAAAAATGTCCCACCACTGAAGTGATATTTGTGGAGTACCTTTATTCAACAATAAACATTTATTGCACACCAAGAACATGCCAAGCACTATGCTGGGGTTAAAAAAAAATAAAAGACCCAACGTGCTAAGTAGAAGACTGTGGTATAAAGGCAAATCCACGCTCTGGCTTCACACTGCCTGGGTTCTTTGTAATCATGGCTCTGTCATTCCAGCCCTGTGACTTCATGCAAGTTCTGTAACCTCTCTACCTTCACTTTCCTCATCCATAAAATGGACTCAACATGTGGTTTAAATGCAGCAATATTTATATTTTTTTAAAGTGCCTAGCACAGTGCTTGGCACAGAGTAGGTGCCTAATAAATGTGATCATTATTCAGAGGAAGCCGTGAGAGTTCAGTGGAGAAGTAGGTGGGTGCCAGGTGACAGGAAAGCAACAAGGGAGCATTTAATGATTGTTTCTTTTTACTTAAAAATATACTTAAGGGGGCTTCCCTGGTGGCGTAGTGGTTGAGAATCTGCCTGCCAATTTAGGGGACATGGGTTCGAGCCCTGGTCTGGGAAGATCCCACAGGCCGCGGAGCAACTAGGCCCGTGAGCCACAATTGCTGAGCCTGCACGTCTGGAGCCTGTGCTCCGCAACAAGAGCGGCCACGATAGTGAGAGGCCCGCGCACCGCGATGAAGAGTGGCCCCACTTGCCGCAACCAGAGAAAGCCCTCGCACAGAAACGAAGACCCAACACAGCCATAAATAAATTAATTAATTAATTAAATTAAAAAAAATATATATATATATACTTAAAAGTATAGAGAAAGAAAAAGAGAACAATCAACCATAGTCCCAACACTCAGAATTAACACTGTGAGAATCTTAGCACATCTGGGCATCTTAATCCAGATTTTTCTTTTTCCTAAAGAAAATCAGCCTATTGTTTTTGCAAGCATTATCCATACTTGCTATAAAAATTCAAACAATGACTAAAAATTCCAAGCTGAGAGCAAACAAATTCACCTCAAATCCCACCACTTGGGTCATTGATGGATTTTCAGGCCGTGGAGTGTGGGGGTGATGATGGGGTCTGTGTATCAGAAAGATCACAGGCTGCTGGGTGGAGGAGAGTCAGGAGGTAGACTAGGGAAGACGAGGGAAGAGGCAGGAAATGATGAGGACCCACCCTAAAGTGGTGGCAGTGGGAAAGAAGAGGAGGGACTGGATTTGGATGGACAGCTGGGGCACACGCTCCAGAGGGCATTCTAAACCCTTTCCTTGCTTCCAGCTAAGTCCCTAGAAAGACACAGAGCTGGACCACATTGGGCTAGCCTCCTGCAGGATCGCCTTCACTGCGTCTGAGCTTTCACACTGTGCCCTCAGCTTTTATTGAGGGCAGATACCAGAAACAGCCACATGAAGATCAGGGCTGCACAGGCTGTAAATCTGCAATAGAAGCCCTTTGTCCGTACACTATCCGAGACCCTGAGCAACGCCTCAGGTGATGACTGCCTATTTGAATGTAGTACCAGGGAACAGTTTGTTTCTCTTGAAAAAAGAGTAGCATTTTTTTTCCTCCTAGGTAGTGAAAATGATGTAATCCAATATATTTCCCTTTTTGCCCTGCTTGCCAAGAAGCTCAGAGCCTAATTTCATGTTACATCAGCTCTATGCCTAGACACTTTTACCTCTTCATTGCTTTTCCATTTTAATTTTGATAACATTGTTGCAAATGTATCTTTTGAGAAAATCTTTTGCGAAATAAGAACTCCCACCTCAGAGGCTAGTGGACAATAGGTGTGCAGTAAGGGTTTGATGAATGAATAAAGGAGTAAATTTAAAAGCCAAATTTTAAGTCTGCTTGGCAGCCAAGCAGGGTGATTCAGAGACAGACAGCTCTCGTGGCCATGGGCACAGCCCACAGGAAATGATGGGGCATTTAAGGAGTTAATAAGAATTAATGGAACAGTCTCTTCTGGACTGAGTTAGCATGACTTTTGCCCCCCTCGGAGAGTAAATACTATTCAGGAGACACTGAGCCAGTGAAGGGAAGAAACAAAGATGTGGTAAGAGTGTGTGTGTGTATGCGCGCATGTGCGTGTGTGTGTGTGTTTGATCCTCTAAGCTACCTACACTTGGCAAAAACTCCCCTCTGCCTGTTAAATTCCTACCCATCTTTCAATGCGCAAGGCAAGTCATTCCTGGATCCTTGCAGTCCATTGCACGTATGTAGTATCTTACAAACTACATGCACACATTGCTTCACATATTGCTTCTTCCAACAACTCTGTGAAGTGCATGGTATTAGCATTGTCTATATTTCGCAGATGAAGATAATTGGGGCTCTCGAGATGTGTTGTCCCCTAGGGTTAGCCACTAACCATACGTAGCTACTAAACACTTGAAATTTGGCTTGTCTGAATTGAGATGTGCTCTCAGTGCAAAATACACAACAGATTCCAAAGATAGTACCAAAAGATGTAAAATATCTCATTAATAATTTTTATGTTGGTTACATGTTGAAATGATAATATTTTGGTTATATTGAGTTAAATAAAATATACTCTAAATTAATTTTGCCTGTTTCTTTTACTTTTAAAATGTGGCTACTAGGAAACTCAGACTTAAACATACGACGCTGCTCTGGATAGGGGTCATGCGACATTTTCTGTAAAACATTGCAGTAAAACCAGACAGTGAATACTTTACAGTTTGTGGGCCATATGGTCTCTGTCGCAACTACTCTGCCATTGTAGTGCAAAAGCAGCCAGAGATGATAGTCGATAAGTGGGAGTGGCTGGGCTCCAATAATTATATTTACAAAAACAGCAGGCTGAGCAGTAATTTGCTGATTCTTACTCTAGAGCACAAAGAAGCAACACAGTGCAAGAGCTCAGGATTGGGAATAAGAGAGGTTTGGATTCTGGCTCTGCCTGTTGCCAGCTGTGTACTTGTGGATGGGTTACTTAACTACTCTGAGCCTCAGTTTCTTTGTCCAAAAAATGGGGATAACTACTCCAATAGAAAGTGGGCAAAGAATATGGACGAACAATTCATAGAAAACAAATGGCTAAGAGGTGTAGAAAATATGTTTAACCTCACTGCAAGAGACAATGAAGATTAAGACAGTAATGAGATATATTTACCTCCCAAGTGAAAAGTTTTTTTTTTTTTAATTATAATGTGTGCACTTAAATGTATGTCTCCTACATGGTTAGTGGGGATGTAAATCGATATAACCCTTCAGGAAAACAATTTGGCAATATGGATAAAAAAATCTCTAAGAATTTATACACTTTGACCCTGTAATTCCATGTCAAGGAATCTATCCTAAGGAAATAATCAGAGATGTAGACAGAGATTTATGTACAAAGATATTCACTATAGTGTAATTTATAACAGGGAAAACACTGGAAGCAACCTATACATCCAGCAATTAGAATAATGGTTAGATAAATGTTGATATATCAATTTGATCAATATTGAGTAAACATTAAAAATTGTGTTCAAGATATTTAATAGGGGACTTCCCTGGTGGCGCAGTGGTTAAGAATCCACCTGCCAATGCAGGAGACACGGGTTTGAGCCCTGATCAGGAAGATCCCACATGCCGCAGAACAGCTAAGCCCATGCACCACAACTACTGAGCCTGCACTCTAGAACCTGTGCTCCGCAACAAGAGAAGCCACCGCAATGAGAAGCCTGCACACCGCAAGGAAGAGTAGCCCCGGCTCGCCGCAACTAGAGAAAGCCCGCACGCAGCAACGAAGACCCAAGGCAGACAAAAATAAATAAATTAATTAAATTAAATTTTTTTAAAAAGAAGAAAGATATTTAATAGCACAGGAAAATGTGTCCTTTATAGCACCACGTGGGAAAAGCGGTACAAGATTGTATATACCATGGTATTCTAAGAGTGGAGGTAGGAAGCACATATATTTGCACAGAAAAAAAGTGCAAAAATCACAGATATGCTGCCAAGTGTTATCTCAGGGTGAAGGGACTATGTTTGGAATCTATTTTCTTTCTCTGTTATTGTCTGTGTTTTCTAATGTTCTTCAGTTAGAATGTATTACTTTTATACTCAGAAAATTAATATTATAAACACCTTAAGCCCTCAACCCAATCAAAAAAAGGGCAAAGCATACACCTAGATGAGATGTAAAAAGGGCAAAGAAGGCAAAGAAGATAGAAGAAATAGCGAATAAAAATAAAGGTCCCCAATCTCAGTAGTAATCAGTGAAATTAAAACAACAAAGAGTTTTTTTCATACATCAACTTAGCAAAAATGGGAAAAAGATATATCATAGTATTGATGGCAAGGATACAAGGTGATGAGGGTCCTCTCACATACTTCGGGGGGAAGCATACAGCCTTTGTGGAGGACAGTTTGGCAACAGCTATAAAAATGTTAAAGGCACACTCTGTCCCATTACGCAATTCTACTTCTAGGTATTGAGCACATGTGCCCAAAAGGCCTGTATTAGAATGTTCAGGGAAGCATTGCTCATTGCATTCAATATCAAAAAATTGGAAACAGCCCACCTGTCCATCAGTGGGAGAATTATGGTGAACCCATTCCATGGAATATTAGGTAGAAGTTAAAAGAATTAAATAGATCTACATATACCAAGATCAAACGAGAAAAAAGAAAAGCAAACTACAGAACAATACAACAGAATGATCACATTCATGGGAAAAATCCATTTGTATATGTTTTTATATGAAATATTTATGAAAACTCTACCTCATAGCCCTTTGAAGGGGAGGGAGATGGGGAGGTAGAGTGTGATTGGGGTACAGGGAGGCAACAGGGGTCTTCTCCCTTTGATTCCATAAGCTTCTCTCATTAAGAGCTTTGGGTCAATAGCTCACATTCTGGGGATGGACTGCCTGGGCTGAAATCCTGGCTCCACCACTTATTGTATGACTTTGGGCAAGTTGATTAACCTCCTCCATACCTCAGTTTCCTCATCTATAAAATAGGGATAATACAGAACCCACCTCATAAAGGTGTGGAGGAAATGAAATGGGGCAATGTAGATAAGGCACCTAACACAGAGCCTGGCACGTAGTAGACCCTTCACTGTTAACCACCATCCTTAGAACCATTATGATCAGACACATGGCACTTAAAATACTTCCTTTGAATACTTGCACAAAGACAGAAATGTTAAAAGGGCCAACAAATTTATATATACCTAAATAAGAGTGAGGATCCCAAACTGGGGAGGGAGCCATGAAAAGGTAGGTACCTGGCACAGAGCAGGTTACAAGCTTAACAGCGCCACCTCCGGAGTCAGTTTCGGAATCTTCCAGAATCTTCCACATGCTGGTTGTGCAATTTGTCTGCACCTTAATTTCTAGCATCTCAGTTTCCTCATCTACAGACCAGTGGGTAATAACAGTACCAATCTTATGAGGTTATGAGGATAAAATGAGTTTACCTGGGCTAAGGTTCTTGGAAAAGTGCCTGACACCGAGTAAGCATTAACTATTCCGGTTGTTGCTGCTGACAGTATAGTTAGCAGCACAGTAATAGTAGAGGTACCACACCACTGCTCTTGCTAAATGTCTTATCTCCCCCAAGTGGCCTCCAGACTCCTCCAGGGCAGCAACAACATCTCATTCTGTGAGCTTCTCACCAGTGCCTGACAGATAGTAGGCAGTTATATATTTATTTGCAAGATTGCTATCACTGCTTTAGTTTGATGTGTCGTTTCAAAAACAGAGCAAGAGGCAGCCTGAGGGAACGGGAAGAACACAAGCTTCGGAGTAGGGTGGCCTTGAATCCCAATCCTGGGTCTTATACCACCTGGGTGACCTCAGGCTGGCATGTCATTGACTGAGTCTCCCTGATCCTCAGGGAGAGGATTATTATTATTAAGCCACCAGTGAGATGGCTTAATAATATCATATACCTCGTAAAGCCATTGAGAAAAATAAAGGAGGTAATGCATGTGACCCCCCTCCCCAGCCCTCAATAGATGCCCAATAATGCTGGCTTCTTAATGCTACTCTCTATGCTGGCTTCACAGGGATGAGGAAGGCAAGTGTGTATACTAAGCCTGCTTGGATGTTTGGATCATAACTAGATATCACCACTCATCTATTCACAGTGTGTCACAACTCAGACCAAGTGCCTAACAGGAAATAGCCACTTAAAATGCAGAATCTGCAAAGTTGTGGATGGGTAGTAACTTCATAGAGGTTGGGTTGTAGAAAACACGGGTGGGTGGGAGCGGGTGGTATCTAAATAATAATAATGACAACAATAACAATAGTGTCTGTGCCAGGCACTGAGCTAGCACCTTACATCTATTAGCTTCTTTGCTCTTTACAACATTCCTATAAGGTTTCATTCCCAGTATAATAAACCCCATCTTACAGATGGGGAAATGAGTCTGAAAGCAGTGAAGAAACTCTCCCAAGGTCAGAGAGCAGGAAGCAGCAGAGCAAGAACCTGAACCCCGGCCTCTCTGTTTCTAAGATTCAGACTCTGAACTTGTCCCCTTTGAGGGAGATAAGGCACACACACACACAAACACACACACACACATATGCTTCAGTGCCACCCCTGGGCAAGGATGGGTACGTCTGCAGGGCCTCAGAAATACTCACCCTCGCTTTGCCTTCTCTGGTGGAGGAAAAGGGGCATCACACAGCCCATCCAGGCAGAACTGAGCCCCTGAGCCCCAGCGTCTGGGTTCCCAGTTCAACAGGAGCAGCGCTTGTCCTGCCTTGACACACAAAAGTGTCTTCACCAATTTTTTTTAAAAGTCTATACTTTTTTGAATGAGTAAACATCTTTACAGTAAAAATATACGTACAAAAACAAAAATAAAGGCTCCAGAAGGTTGGGGAGCCAGGAGGCAGGTGTTCAGGATCACAGAGTAGTAAAAAGCAGAGAAGACCCAGCTGTGCTGCCCTCTTGGGGCCGGCAGATGGCGGGGCAGGGGCAGGAGGCCAGGGACAGAGAGGTCCCAGTTTGGTCTAAGCAGCAACCTTCACCCTCCCAAGACCTGGAGCACACACAGGCCCAGGGAGCATCTGCACCCCCCCCCCCCAGTGACGGGCTGTCTGGTTGTCTGACAGTTTTTCTTTCTTGCGGGGGGGACAAGGCCTCAGCTCTGGACATGAGGGCAGTTGGCGTCATGATAGAGATGAGAAACCGTAGCCAGTGGGACCCATTCCTAGATCCTCTTATTTAATCCCCAGAAGTTGTGCTTTGTGAATGGGCAAGAGGTCGAGGTGAGAATTGGATGCATGAGAGCAGGAGGGAAAATGTGGAACCGAGTGACAAAGCCAGCCGTGTGTGGCACAAGTCCACATGGCAGTGTGCAAGTGTGTATGTACAAGCGCCCGTCTGAGAGTTGCAAAGGGAAGGTGGCCAGACGGTCCCATGTAACCTGACAGGTTTTTTCCAGGACTGAGATCCTGGGCTTCGGTTTCAGAGAGTAAGAAGGAATCAAATGGTGAAACCATTCCTGCATTCAAGTGTGCAAGATGCAGCCAGGAAGAGCTCAGAAGTGTTACATGTTGTTGGGTGACAGAGCCAGGCGGGAGAGGCCACTGCTCCCTTCCTACCTAATCAAACCTCCTGGCATTGACAGAGGGGAATTGGGGGTGGAGAGATCTGCCTCACCATTATCTCTGCTCTCGCGCCACCTTCTCCTCCCTCCCCTCCTCCCTCCCTCCCTTCTCTATCCCAGCTTTGCTCCCGCCTATGAAAAATCAGCAAATAAAAAGTTACATTAACCCCACCCTGACCTCACCGACATAATACACTGCAGGCTGATGCGCTGCCTTTGGAGGCTCGCTGAGAACCTGTCACTCTCCAATGTCCCGAGCACAGCCTGGGGAGCATTTACCGGATAATTAATATATTAAATGCATGAAAAATAGTTACACAGACTTCCCCTCCCCACCCAGGGAAGGGGGGGTGAGATGCAAAAAAGACAGATTCAGGCTGTATACCATCAATATAAAAGCATCCCCCGAATAGCCGTCATAAAAACTGTTCATAATTTTATAGCTTCATTCCTGTTGGAGCACCATAAAGGCAAGTCATATTTTTTACACTCAGGATGCCCCAAAAAAAAAAAAAAAAAAAGGAGCAAGTGAGAAAACGAGAACTTGGCAGGAGGTTCTTTACTCTTACCTGAGGGTGAGGGACAAGAAGGTGTCCCCCACGTTTGTCCTCTCTGATCCCCTTTTTCCACCCTTTTCTTGGCCTGGCTGTGAATTGTGATGAGTCCATCAGAATAATTATTAATTGGATGACTTTATTACTTTTTATTTGGCCGTCCTTTTTTTCTTTTTGCTGATTCGATATTTGCCTTTTTGTGAGGATGGAGGTGGTGGTGGAGATGGGGTATCTCTCTATGTCCAGGTCCTTCAACCCATTCATCTTTCTTCTAAGAGGTTAGGGTATGAGGAGAGAAATGATGGGGGTCTGGTTGGACCACCTGGGTATGTTAAGGTTCAGGTGCAGAAAGGAGCAGGGGCCGTGAACAATTCTTTTGCGGGAGATGGTAAGGGCCCCAAACCAGGTGATGGAGAAGGAAGAGGAAGGGCTGGCACAGAGGAACCCGTAGTGTCCCTGATCTTCTGACCTTAAACTGGCCCAGGATGAGCCCCTCGGGCTTCCTTGCAGAAGCCAGGTGTTCCTGCACAGGACTCTCTTGCAGACAGCTCCAGAGTGGCGGCAGGGAGCATTTGAGATCAGATGCAGACCCAGGCCTGACCCCCACCCTGTGAGCAGAGCAGTCAGAGCTCAGAAGGAGGCTCTCCCTCTCATAGTCAGCCCTGCACTGTCCCAAGAAGACGTGGATAGCAAGATGACCCCTTTACAGCAACACCCCCAAACACACACACGCAAACACACCCCGAGGCCTTCAGAGAGACCTGTCACACTCCCCATCTCGCTGGCCCCAAGAGGAACCCTTGACCCTCTTCCTAACCCCGGAGTGGAAGAGCAGGTCGGGGAAGTGTTTCTCCTCTTTGCGGGGTCAGGTTCTGGCCCAGCAGCGGTGCAGGAGAGAGACGCAGATGCGCATTCCCGATGCCTCTGCGAGGAGCTGCGGTCGCATGGGGGAGACAGATACTCGCGGAGAGACGCGCGAGGGAGGCGCCCCACTGCCTGACACACATCCCCTTAAGCCCGGGGTCCCTGTAGATGGAGAGGCGTGAAGAAGGGCCCGACGGGGCTGCGATACCCAAGGCTATGTGGTCGCTGGCCGTGGTGCTGAAAAGGGAGATTTTTTTTTTTTTTTTTTTTTTCTTCCAGGCACGGAGTTTTCCCGCAGGATTCCCGTTTGACCTTACAGGTCCAGGTTGGCACGCTCAACCTCCCTGAGTATCTGCCACTTTGGTGGGCTTGGGCTGATTTCTTCCCAGCTAAACTGAACGGTGTGTGCCTCCCTTTCTTGGGGTTTCTGCACTTTGCCTGCCTTTATTCCCCCTGCTGTCCCTGTCAGGGTCGAAGCTGCCTGGGCGTGGGCACTATGTCTCTTCAATAAGACTGGGGCATGTCACTGCAGAAAAGCACCCCCCCCATCATGCTGGCACTCCCTGAGGCCAAGGGGGTCTATCTTCCTTAGCAGTCTGGGAGCTCTGTTATCTCCCATCAGAGAGGCCTTCTTTAGGCTATTACTCTCATCAGACTGAAATCTCTCTGAGACATACTTTGTCTCCCCATCAGATTGGGATTTTACTATGCCAGGGTTATATATCTCTCACCAGATTTAGAGCTCCCCTGAAGCAAGAATTGTCTCTACCAGCAGACTGGGATCCTCCCCCCTCCCCCCTACAACAGAGGCTGTGTGTCTCCTCTCTCAGACTAGAGTTTCCTCAAGGGTAGGTAGGGGCTCAGTTTCGCCAACCAGATCAGAAGCCCTCCACCCCTGATCAGAGGCTTTCTCCCACTGGATTAGAATGTCTCCCAGACTGGGGGCTGGAACCATCTCATAAGACTGGGGCCCCCACTGTAGGCACTGTGATTCCTCCTTAAGACTTGGAGCCCCAAGGACAGGGCTTCCACCAACAAACCAGAAGCCTCTCAGATCAGAGGCTGAGTCTCTCTCATAAGACTAGGGGCCTCCAGAGTAGGGATTATGACTTCTTCATAGGAGTCTGAGGGCTCCTCGAGAACAGAGGTTCCCCACTACACTGGAAGCTCACACACATCAGGCTTCCCTAGGGCAAGAGGTGAGCATCCTTTGTTCAACCCTGCACCAAGGAGAGTGCTTGATTCCTGCTGTAGTTGAGTCTGACCACAGCATCTGTGAACTGGACAAAAGAGACTAACATTATCAGTCCCCTCCATGTGCCAGCCATGGCCCCAGGCCTTTCACACCCTCTCCACCATCTTGCATGGCAGATACTCTTATCCCCTTTCCACCTATGAGATGAGACTGACACCCAGGGGTCCTGCTCCAACTCCCTCACCCCCGGTCCTGGCCTCCCTCTGTCCCTCACCTCCCCCCATGCTCCTGCCCAAGCCTGCTGGCCATTCCTGTAAAAGCAGCCACGTGGGCAAACTCAGGACCAAAATCTCAGGGCTTGAGAGAAATCAGTCTTCAAGCAAAGAAGAAATTGTACACCAAGGTACATTCTTCCATCTTCTTGAATATTCAGGACTGTGGGCAATAGGGGGGCTGGGCCTGGAGGTAACCAGGGGACGCACATTCTCTCTAGAAGCCCCTGTTAGCTCTGTGATTCTGTATGCACTGGGAGAGGGGGAGATGAATGGAGAAAAGGAGGGCCACAGGGGTACTCTTTGTAAATCAGATTTTATGATTCCACCTTTCCTTTTTTTTTTGCTAAATGAAAACCTAAGCCCTCCTCCTCCTCATTTCCAACATAGTGTCTCAACATGCTGGAGTGAGAGCAGCTATTAGCATCTCTGTATTATACATTTTGTGTGTGTGTGTGTGTGTGTGCAGTAAAAACAGATCCACCTCCTCTTCTAGACCAGAACTAAAAATAGAGGGGGGTGGGGGATAAGCATCCTCTTCCCCAAAAAGAAAAGCATCAACTAATTTGAAAAATATTTAAGAAACTCTGGGTCGTCATCCACTCGCCTCTCCCTGCTCCATAATTACACTGCAGTGCCTGATATTTTCATGGGACATTAAACCAGGAGTCAGGTGATGGGTTCCTTCCGTCTACGCCTATCCGTTAGCCGCCAGGCCCCCGCGGACCTTGACATTATTAATAGTCCTATTCATTAAGTATTACTCTTGTAGAATGAGTAGCATAATATTGGCCTGGAGATAGGAACAGGCAGAAGGAATAAGTCAAATTAATTTTCCGGAGCAAACGCCCCGGTTCTGTAAATGACATTCTGTACTGTTAGCATTTTAAATGTGGCACAAATGGCAGGAGACACAATTTGAAAGCAAAATACTAGAAGACATGGCTCAGGGTGGAACGTGGCAGCAGGAAAATCTAAGAGCGTCGGGGACCTGGGGGTGGGAGGGTCTGGCCCATGTAGTGACAGAAAGAGGAGGATTTTTTTTAATAGGCATTTATTTTAAATGCAGGTGAGGGAGGAGGAAGGTAGGGGGGCAGGTAGCGAGGTCTGTGTGTGTGACAGTGTGTGAGTGTGTGGAGGAGTGTCTTGTGGAATAGGAAGGAGGAATCAATCACAGTTTTCCTTCCCCCTCTCCTCCCCCAAGGGAAGGGTTTAGGGTTGGAGCTGAGGGCTTTCTGCCACTTATTCCCTAAGTGGGAGGTTTTTCACCCCTTCCAAGGCTTTCTGACCAGGTCTAGGGAAGGCTAACTCATGCATGCTTACTTATGTGAGGTTTGATAAGAAAGGTTGAGTAAGAACACTCAACTTTCCATCCATTTGTACAACAATACATGCCAATTCTGTGACAAATCCTGTTTTATTTATTTATTTAAATTTATGTATTTGTTTATTTATATCTATTTTTGGCTGCATTGGGTCTTCGTTGCTGCATGCGGGCTTTCTCTAGTTGTGGCGAGCGGGGGCTACTCTTTGTTGCAGTGCGCAGGCTTCTCATTGCGGTGGCTTTTCTTGTTGCAGAGCATGGGCTCTAGGCATGCAGCCTCAGTAGTTGTGGTGCACGGGCTCAGTAGTTGTGGCGCACGGGCTTAGTTGCTCCGCGGCATGTGGGATCTTCCTGGACCAGGGCTCGAACCCATGTCCCCTGCGTTGGCAGGCGGATTCTTAACCACTGCAACACCAGGGAAGTCCAAATCCTGTTTTACATTTTAGAGAGTGGGTCACACACAAATTGGTTAGGCAAGGCACCGTACCCTAGAAGCTTAGAGTCCAGTGGTTGATTGAGCCAGGAGGAGCCCAGGTAACTGTAGTACAATGTAGTTTGTAATAAGGGCAATGAGGGAAGGAAATGTAAAGGCTGTAGAGTGCTCAAGATAGAAAGAGCCCATTCCACTAGAGGATGCTTTCTAGAGGTGATGACATTTAACCTGGGCTTTGAAGGGTGAGCAGAATTTGGACATAAAATAATGGAGAAAGCCAATTCAGATGAAGGGAGTGGGATGAACCAAGCCTGGAGGTATCTGAGGGAGCAATGTGAATGAGGGACAGTGGGCCATTGTCCAGGACAGAAGGCTTGGAAAGGGTCATCATTAGTGATGGCATTGGGAAGGCCACTCTCAGAGAATCCTATATGTCAGGCAGCTGAAAGTACAGATGCTAGTCTGAGAAGATGTTGCCTTTTCTGAAGTCTGTACTCCTGCCTCATTCTACCCAAGACACAAGGGCAGGTGCTTGGTGGGAGCAGGGGAAGAGCACTGTGGGCCGCAGCTCATGCCTTGAATGGTTTCTGGGCCCAGACCGCTGCATCCCAGTCAGCGGCTAAGCAAACCAGCCTGGTTGGAAATAAGATTGCTCCTCAAAAAAGTTAGGCAGTAGGCAAGTAAAAAGATAAATGTCCACTCATACGACCCTACTATTCCCACCAGGAAGGCAGAAGCAGGACTTTTTTCTATTTAATATTCACTTACCAGTGGGTTTTTTTGAGTCCAGCACCCATCACTACCTAAGTACTCTCAAGTGTTCCAAACATCCCAAGAGGACAGGCAGAGCCTTCACCCTGGCCTCATGCCTGACTGCGTTTCTACATAACTAAGTTCCTGTCCTCCTGACCCCATCCTCATCCAAGTTGCCTTCTTTGCTCCTCCTCTTTGAGCAAGGCAATATATGAACTTACCTGGATCCCGACTAGGACCTGAGGCCATTCAGGACCTAAGGAAACAAAATCCCCGAGGTACAGACCCTAGAATCCATCCTTAAGGAACTTGAAGAACAGCTACACATACACAAACAAATTAATGCATTGCAGTGCACATTTAAAATGTTAAATCCACAATAGCTATCACTTACATAGCAATCAGTACATGTCAGACATGGTTCTAAGTACTCTTACATATATTAACTCACTTAATCTTTACACCAACCTTATGAGGTCAGTACTGTTACCCTCATTTTGTAGATGAGAAAACTGAAGCACATAGGGGTTAACTTGCCCAAAGTTACAGCAGTAGTAAGTGGCAGGTCCAGGATTTACATCCAAGCAGCTTGGTTCCAGAGCCCGTGCTCTTAATGCCAGCCAGGGCCTAGGGGACCCAGGTCCAGGGAGGTAGTCTAGAAGGTTCTTGGGGTCAGAAAACCCACATGTGTGAGCATCTCAGACATGGCTGAGTAACCATACAAGGAACCCCTCTTCCCCAAGTCCAGGGGAGGAGATGCTGCCTTAAGTCTTCCTGGTCCATGTTTGGCCTTGGCCTGTCTGGAGCAGAGAGTTACAGAGCCAAGATGCTAACTCTTCTTAGTCCCTGCTTCTGGTACTGGCCCTGTTCATGGTACCATGAAAAAGGGAGGAGTGTAATGCGAAAAGCATTGGGTGGGGAGTCAAGAGCCTGATCTACCCCTATGGACCTTGGAGAAGCCATGGCCACTCTGAGACTCAACTCCTCATCTGCGAAATGAAGAACTTAACCAGGTGCTTATCTCCCAGCTCTAGCATGCTTCTAAAGTGATTCTCAACTTTGGATGCACGTTGGAATCACCAGGTAGCTTTTTGAAGAACACCAGCACTTGGGTCACACCTCGGGCCAACTGAATCAGAATCTCTTGAGATAGAACCCCAAGACACTGGCATTTTAAAAACCTCCCTTGGTGATTTTAATGTGCGTTCAAGGTCTATAGACCCCAGGTGCATTGGAACTTCCCTGGTGGTCCAGTTGTTAAGACTCCACGTTTCCACTGCAGGGGGCACAGGTTCGATCCCTGGTTGGGGAACTAAAGATCCCGCATGCCACGTGGTGCGGCCAAAAAAAACCAACCCAGGTGAATTGAAGAACTAAGGCTGCACTCTCACTCTAGCCTAGTCAGAGATCTTAGAAACTGGTGACCAGGGCCATGGTTGGAGGGTCGTGGGGTTTAACAGGTAAAAAGACCATCACAGTGGACCCAAGAGTCCCAGAGTAGCCTCAGAACCTACAGAAAAGCAGCCTCTCAGAAATGACTGATTAGAATCAAACCACGTTTCTGTGGGCAAGTCTCCAAACTGGGAACCACATGAGATCTCAGGACACTGGGTCTGGCTCATCCTTCTTTCTCCTGGCATTCCAGACGCTTAATGGCTAACATCTCCCCACTCCCACCCTTTTGAGTTGTCTGCCTCCTTAAGTTCCTCCCAGATAACTGGAGTGCCCACATCCCTCCAGATCCCACTGGGGCACCACATCTTTTGGGGGAGCAGGAGGGAGGAAGACCTCCTCCACCCAACCCCAGAGGAGAAGCCACATCTTCCCCCCACCGTACTGAATAAATACATTTAACACGGCCTCTGCCTTTTTTTTCCCCCAATTTAGTATTGTTTAATATGCATTTAATCAGGCCATTCGGTATTACAGTGGCTATGTAGCGTGACTCCCCCCGTGGGCGCGGGGGGAGGGCGTTATAGGCCATTAAGCTAAAGTAATATGTATGAGGAGTCACTTTTCCCCAGGGGGCAGTAACTATTTTTGCTCCCCAGTCGTCCCCATTAAATCATTAAACCTCATGACTATACTTTCTGAACTCTACCATGATCTTTAAAAAGCCAAGCATTAAAGGGCAGCTGTCACCCTCCACCGCCCAGGCCTCGCGCTTTATGTATTCACAGCATTAAGTCCTTTGTCAGTCTATACATCATTGGTGCGGGGGGCGGGTGGGAGGTGGTTACAGCGCTTGAGGAGTCGATCTGGCCCCCAGCTCTCCCCTGGGGAGGGCCCGAGGGGTCTGATGATGGACCCCTCCTTGAGAGAAGGCAGGTAATGCAGGTCTGGCTGGCAAGAGGTGCAAGAGCACAGGCGTCTGGGGACTGTCCGTGGTGCTGAAGTCCTGTCCCACTGACAGACATTATCCTCCCTCCCCTTCTCTAACCAACTACATTTGGCTTTCTCAACTGGCAAGTCATTTTATAGCCAAATATATCCCCCAAATCCCTATTTTTGCCCTCTATAGTGGGTATGATACTGCCCAAGGAAAGTTATGGGGTGACAGAAAGATCTGTGGATTAGGATTCGAAAATAGTCTAACCTGCACATTTAGACAAGTCTGAGCATCAGTTTCTTCAGTGGTAAACAGTGATAATGCTGATCACACAGGATTGTTAGATTTAGATGATCTGTATTTGTTATAGTTATTTGCAAACCACAAACACCACATATATAATAATATATATTAATGTGTTCATGATAAATATTGATATTAATTTTGTTTTTATTATCTAGTAAATATTTATTTTATACTGTTACTACTATTTATTATTGTCATTGTGGATAGGTGTTACTCGAGAACCATTTCCCAGGAACTTCCTTCTGCCCTAGGAAATCTCTCCCCACAGGGATGCAAAAGAGGAATCCCACCAGTGGAAAAAGAGAGGTGGTTATGTTTTTATTGACTCCCCTCCTATGAGTTGAAGTGGAGAGGACCCTTGAGTCCCTTCTCCCAAGACCCAGTCAGTCCCAACCCTGTGGGGCCCCTGCCCAACCCTAATTCCAACTCTCCAATCCTCATCCCTGACACACAGGTGCTTTTCTCACTCTGCATCTCACCATCAAAAAGCTGGGCAGGGAAGGGTTAAGCATCTCAGCAACCCCCAACAGGGCCCTCCTCACAGGCTGGGAAACAATGGAGCCATCAGTCTATATTTGACCTTTGCTCCTGCAGCGTTTATGACTTATTCCTCTCCTCCACAGCCTGCTGTGATTCAGTCTTCAATCTCCCACCCCTTTGCCAGAGCATAGCTGGCCCTCCCCCAACACCCTCCCCAGCTGCTTAGGCCTCCCTCCTTCCCCCTTTCTCATCTTTCTTCCTCACCTCTCCCAGATTCCTTCCTGTCTCTTTCCCATTTTCTTATATTTCCCCCCTCCTTGTATTTCCTTTTCAAGCTCTCCACCCCAACTTCCATTCTTTATTTTTTGCCTTTTCTTCTCCTTCCTTCCTCCCTCCTTGTTTTTTTCTTTCTCCCCTTACCATACTAATACAGCAGTGGGCATACCAGATCTGGGTAAGGACTCTTGGAAAATCTCAGCTTGCCCTCTTCTCTCCATCTAACAATCTCAAACCTACAGATCCCTCTCTGCTCACCCCCTCATCCCAGACATCATTATGTCCAATAGTGGTCATGAGTTGGCACAATGAAGGTGTGGGGAATGGGGAAGGTGCTGTGTCCATTCATGAGATGGAGGGGTGGTCTCAGGGGGTGGGGGTAATGTCACCCAGACTAGAGAAGAGATGAAGGGAGAGTCTTATCAAAGGAAAGGAACTCTGGTGTGTAGAAACAGGAAAAGAGCACAAAGGCTTGAATATCAGAAAAAACCAGATTCCAGTCCTAGCTCATCCACCTACTGAGTGACCTTGGGCAAGCCATTTATCCTCTTTGAGCTTCTTCCTACCCTGCAAAACAGGAGTTAATAATGTCTGCCTTGACCTGGCTTGCAAGGTTGTTGTAAGGATCAAGAAATATAAAGAGTATAAAACTGTGTTGCAAACTGTAGAGGGCTGTATAAATACAAGGGGGGGGGGTTGTGTTTTTTTTTCTTGGAGTATCATCGGGCTACCCTGCTTCCACCTCTGCAGCTGGGTGGAGGAAGCAATGATCCCACACACCTGTATAGCACCTTCCAATTTTAAAAGCACTTTGACAGCTTTTTCACTTTTAAAACAGCCTTATGGATGGAGGACATATCATTGGCCCCATTTTATAGATGTGGGCACTAAGGCTTAAGCAGGTTTGAAGTGCCTTGTCCAAGGCCATAACACTAGAAAGTAATAAAGCCAAGACTCAAGCCTAAATTTTCGGCCTCCAAGTTCATTGCTCTTTCCACCAACTCTTGTGGCTTCTCACTTGCCCTCAGGTCCCCCAGGCTAGAGGGCACCTGTCTCACCAGCCTGTTACCCTCCTTGCACTGTCTGTTTACATGTTTACTCACCTCCAGCAATGGTGAGTTCCATGAAAGGATAGAACAGGTCTGGTGGGCACTTAGTGAAATTATTTGCTGAATGAATGAATGAATCCCTCCCCCATCACATAGTGTTACCCCTGGGTGCAGGGTTATGTCTCAGAAGGTGAATTACAACTTGGTCCTCTTCTTCACAACTCCAGAGGGCTCTGGTCTCTGGCATGAGAGTCTCTCTGGGGGAGGGGTCCAGCCTGCAACACACACACACACACACACACACACACACACACACACACACACACACACACTGCTCAGCCCCTGCCCCCAGGCCTGTGACAGCAGCCTTTGTAATGAATGACTCTGCAGTGGGGCCCAGCAAAAGGACAGGAGGGCACGAGACAAATCATAGCTGCCAGGCGCTAATCTTCCCCTGGGAAAGTCACCTCCACCCCCCTCATCCATCACTGGGCACTGGGCTGCCACCATACCCCACCACCGCGTACATACCCAAGACAACTGCCCGGGCCCGTGGATGCAAGTGAAAGTACATAGAGAGGGGCTTGCAGCATACACGCGGGAGCTTCTGCACACAAACAGAGCAGCCCATGCCCAAAAGGCCATTATTGCTCCACACAAGGCCCCCGCCTCGGATCTCCCACCCCCAGAAAAAGTAACATCTAATGATTCCAAATAAATCTGCTGAGCCACACATTTGTTTAATTGCCTAAGAAATGTTTGTTGAGAATATTTCAGGTAAAGCAATGCGGTACAGAGGACACAGAGGTGAACAGCACAGGGTCTAGTCCTGAAGGAGCTCACGATCCAGCAGGGGAACTGAAACAGTTTCCTCCCTGGGGAGGAGAGGGACACAGGTTTTGAGAGAGGAGAAGGATGGAGAGTCAAGGGAGATATTACTCCCAGCTGAAGGTGCAGGAACAGCTTTATGAAGGAAGACCTTGGAGGGTGGGTGGAGTTTGCAAGGACAGGGAGAAAGCAGTCCAGGAGCAGGGAATGGCGTGAACCAAAGCAGAGCGTGAAGGTGAAGTGTGCATATGAGAGAGGCAATAAGTTGTGCATGAAGAGGGGCAAGGAAAGATGAGATTGAGACCCATCCACTGAATGCCACACGCTCCCCCACGCCCATGGATTCCCAAAACACACACACAAAGCATCCCAGCCTCATGAAAGAGAGCAGCAGGTCCAACTCCTGCCGGAGATTGATGTCATGGAGTTGTGTCCAGCCACGTGTACATCTTCTTCCAGAGAAGAAGCTACGGAGGTGCAAACCTTTGTCCATAAGCCATGTCACTGTAGAGCCACTCTGTGCACAGTCGCCCTCTGGGCCAGCGCTCGCTGAGCACTGTTCTTAGTGCTTCACGTGCATTATCTCCCACTAGACTGTAAGCCCCATGGGGCATGGAATGTCTCACTCACTGCTAAGTCCCTAGAGCTCAGAACATTGCATGGCACACAGATGTTCTAAAAGCTTTCATTGAATGAATGATTGAGCTCATGGTCTCAGTTAACAGGGTTGTTATGCTATAAGATAGATATAAATATTACCCACCCACCCCCATTTTATAGAAGAGAAAACTCAGTCTTGGAGAGATTCAATAACTTGCCCACTGGTCACACAACTAGCGAGTGGAGGGTCCTCAATGCAAACCCAGCTCGGTCACCGGGGCAAGCTCTCTGCCAGCCATCCTAAGAGCAGCAGCCCTGCCTCTGGCTTTTATATCTCTGCAGTCGTGGTTATGCTTCAAGAAGGCATAATTTGAATCTACATTCTCAGAAGCTGCATAATCATGAACTCTTGTAACAAGGCACTAATATATACATTTCTACAGTTCCACACACTCAGTCAGCCCACTTTAAGAAAGCCCAATACAAACAAAAACACCCAATTTCCAAAGTAGGTAAATCTAGGAGGGCTCATTTGCTTTACAGAAAAACTCTCTGCACTATAAAAAAGAGGAGTTATCAAAGGGTTTTTTTAAGTAGCAGAACTTCCCTGGGCACTGCAGTGCTTACCTGAAGGGGATGGAGGGTGGAGTGAGGGCACTGACGTTCGTGGATCTCCTGCTGTGTACCAGGCACTTTAGCACTCTGTAGAGGAGATACCTGTACTCTCGTTTTAGAGATCAGGAACCTGAAGATCACGGGAATTCCCTGGTGGTCCAGTGGTTAGGACTCCGTGCTTTCACTGCCGAGGGTACGGGTTTGATCCCTGGTCGGGGAACTAAGATCCACAAGCTGCACGGCACAGCCAAAAAAAAGAAAGGAAACTGAAGATCAGGTTCAACGCATTTAGTCGTTAACATTTGCTCATTCCGGCTCTGTGCAGGCCCCGGGAAAGCAGACATATATAGGCACATCTTTGCCACTCACCCACACACAGGGCACTTGTATTCTAATGGGGAGAGATAGGTAATAAACAAGAAAATGAGTAAGTGAACAAATCTTCAAGAAAATGTCATGTTGTGATAAGTGCTATGAAGGAAACATACAGGGTGATAAGAGAGAGCCAGGGTGTCTCATGCAGATATGGAGGCATTAGGGGACCCCCTTGGGCTCTCAGCTAGAAACTGGCTGGCTTCACCTCTGGCTCATCTGCCCCGGTACAGAGAAGGGAGGGAGGGAAGTAGAGAGGGAAGGAGGGAAAGAAGGAAAAAGGAGAGAGGGAGGGAGGCATTCAGCCTCCAAATGGGCAGAAATCCAAATGGAAAGAGTCGCTACAGAAGCGAAGTGTATTTGAAGCCGCTGTCCACGACAGACCCCTCTGAAGTTAGCTCTGAAGCCCTGGCACCAATTCTCTGAGAAAGCAGGCATGTGATTTGTAAAATTCCAGCTCAGCCAGCTTGGTGGGAGCACTAGAACACGGAGATCTGGGGCTCTGGAGGGGAGAGGGTGAGGCAGGCTGACAAAGTGGGGCTCGGGGAGGAATTAACAGCCAGACCTGCTGGCTCAGCTACTCAAGGGCGTGTAGCTTCAGAGGGGATGTTCGACCTCTTTGCGCTCCGGTCTCCTCATCTGTAAAGTGGGTATGATGATCAGCCCCCACTCCGAGGGCTGTAGGGACGATTAAGTGAATCAGCGTGCACCGCTGCCTGACGTCGAGCGGCAATCAAAAGGTCTTAGCATCTAGCATGTGCAGGAATCGGAGTAACTGAGAAGGCAGACGGGGAAAGAGGGCAGGAGGAGAAAAGGAAGGAGCAGAACTGAGGAGAGGTGGAGGGAAGGGACACGGACAGAGAAAGCAGGTGTGCGCATGGTTACAAGGTTTCCCTTCAACTTCCCCCAAAGCTTAATAGATTTCTAAATGGACTTATTATCGCCACCTATGAATTCTTTTAAAGGACCTAATTATAAAACACCAAACTAGCTAATTAGGTTTCCTGAGCTCGCCCTGATGCAGGTGCAAACAGGCTCTCTGGATGGTGGTCCTGGCGAAGCCTGCAGAGCCGGATCAATGGGGGGCAGTGCGGGGGGGGGTGGCAGCCCGTGGCCCACAATTAGGCTTGTAACCATAGGCCTCCTCCTGCCGCTGCCAGGCCTCTGGAGATGCTCGCTGCCTGACCTCTCTCACCTGGTGGGCAGAAGCAGAGGGCCTGCAAAATAGGGCCCAGCTTCCCTTGGGCCCCTCTGGGCTTGGGGCTGAGGATGAAACAAGTGGGTGTCCCCAGAATCCAGCTTAGGAGGGGCTGCATCCAGGTGGCGTGGTCAAGGAATCAGGCCCTTGACATTTCCCTCCCTCCAGTCCTGAGCAGAAACGCCCAGGGCAGGGGCTACTGCGATGCTGAGAAAATGCACTTGTCTTACACATCATCGGAGGGATGGGGGCTCTTGGGGGTAGTAAAATGACAGAGATGGCTGTGCCCCTCCCCCACTAGATTAGCGGACCCCTGCTGGGGTGAGGGGCCGAGTTCTCAAGTGCTGGATATGGTGCTTACATGAAACCCTGTCTCCACGCCAGCAATTTCCAAAGGGTGTTCCCCAGACCAGTAACATCAGCGTCACTTGGGAACTTGTTGGAAATGCAAATTATTGGACACCACCCAGGGATGGGGCCTAGCAAACTGTTTTGGTGGGCCCTCCAGGAGATTCTGGGGCTCACTCCAGTTTGAGACCCTCTGCTCTCATGTAAACAGGAGGAGGCCATTAATCAGTGCAGCTGCCAGTGGTGGTGCTGCTGGCTGCGGGGTGGGATGGGAGTGGGGAGCGGGGCTGCGGAGGGGCCTGTTTCTTAAATTAAACGAAATGATGGCCATTAAGGGGCATCCCCTGCACATAATTAATTCTCCTCTAGCTAAAAGGGGCAGGTGAGAACGGGACAGCTACTGATGATCACGGCATGCCTCACCCTCATTCCTCTGCCACCCTCACCGTCTCCAGGGTCCTCCTCTGTGGACCCCACCACTCAAGTCTGATTCTCCTTCTGTGCAGTGGCCCCATTGGAGTCTGAGCTTTGTAAGCTACGTGGCACTCACTTCCCCAAGCTCCACACCACTGTCACCTTCTCCAAGTCGGTCACCCCTCTTGCCAACTCTGTCCTCATCCCCCAAATCCTCTGCAGCCACACAGGGCCCCCACGTTCCTCTTTCACCAGAGCATTTCCACTTTTACTAGCTTGACACATTAAACTTGTGGGCAGAATTCTGTTTACTATTTAGACCGCGGGTGGTGCCACGATGTTAAAGAGATGTAAAACCCTTGGAGCTGGAAATCCACACCCCAGGCCTTTCCAGCCCCGATGGACTAAGGCAAACCAAAGTCTTGGGACACATCAGGCCCTCCTTTACTAGCTGTGTGACCCTGGACCACTCCACTCACCTCTCTGAGTCTCATTTCCACAGCTCTCAGATGTGGGTGATGCCATCTATCTCATTAGGTCTTGGTAAGGATGAACAGAAACTCTACGTGGGAAGCACCCAGGCAACGCCAGTTACACATTATGGCTGGGGACACACTTACCCCCCAACCCCTTCCCATGGGTTCCAGATGGGCCCAAATGGGGCTCTTTCTCATTGACCCAGAGATGTGTCTGGCTTGCAGCAGCTCACCCCCTTCATCCCGTTAATAAATCCTGGAGTTCAGGTACCAGGTCAAGTTCAGTGCAGTTCAACACACCTCTCGTGGGTACCTGTTGTGTGCCAGGTGCCCTGACAGTGGCTGAAGATGCAGAGAAGGAAAGAAAAAGGACCCCATACCCTAGAAGGTCAAGTGTGGTAGGAGAGACGCACTTATAATGCATCCTTAAGAAGAAGGGAAGAAGCAGAGTGGTGCCCCAAAATAGAATAGCTTTGGAGACAGACCTGAGTTCAAATCTTGGCGTTGCCACTAAGGAACTAGCTAACATTGTGCAAATTACTGAATCTCTTTGTGCCCCTTTTTCCTCCTTTATAAGGTGGGGGAAAAATAAGAACTTCAAAGGATGAGGCTTGCAGATGTTGTGAGTAAGCACCTGGCATGTGTGGAGGCTCAGAAAATGGTGTCATCATTATTATCGTTATGAAGGCAGTGGGCTTCCTCGTCCTCCAGGAGCCCGCCCTTCCTCTGCAGGGTCAGGGCCTGAACCGTTCTGCTGGCCCTGGGCTTTGGGGTTAACCAGATGATCCTTTAATACACAAAGAAACCCCAAATAGCTTAACCTCAGCCAAGGCACAGAGGGCTCAGCCACCTGCCAAATACTGGCCCCGAATCCCGTGCTCCATTATTGCGTCTGAAAAATCCGTTAAAATTTCACACAATTTCCTGCACAGCAGTGCACTTCATAATGCTGGGAGCCAAGCCGGCCCAGTAATTGGGACTGGAGTGGGGCAGAGTCCAAAGCAATTAATCCAGCCTCCTTCCTTGTTTGCGCCAGGATAAGCCTGACAGGGTGGAGAGTAATTGGAAAGGAGTGGCCTCCATCCCCAACTCCAAATTAATATTTTCCTGTCCTGATTTAATTCCACCCGGGAGCAGTGACACAGAGACACGCCATGTCAAGCACTAAGTAATCCGCCACGAGCCACCTGAGGAGGAGCGAAGGACTTTTCCTTTCTTTGTGGTTGGCAGGGGGTAGAGGGGGATGGCGGCTAACAAGACAGAACCTCACAAGTTGGGGGGCCTTCCAAGGACATCTGTAGTCTAACTGCCCCCACCCCCCTGTGCGGGCACATGCCACAAAGGAGGGGGGAAGTCAAGGACTTGAAAGGCAGATGCATCTGAGTTCAAATCCTGGCTTTGCCACTTAGATGTGTGACCCTGGGCAAATCATTTAAATGCCACTGAGCCTCAGTTTCCTCACCTGTAAAGTGGGGATAATAGTACCTACCATGAATGATTGTCACAGGATTCACTACAATAAATATAAGGCACTTAGTGCCTACTCAGTGACTGTAAATGGTTGCTATTTTTCTTGTTATTCTAGGTTTTATGACCAGGAGCCCAACACAATGGTAGGCACTGAGAATACAAAGAGAAATAAAACATGGGCCCAGTCTTGAAGAAGCTTGAGTTCTAGGCCCATATATCTAGGGCTTGTACACAGTAGGTGTTTAATACGTGCTAGCTCCTCACCTTCTGCTGACGGCATCCCTGGGCAGGTGATCATTCAACCTCTGCCTGATCACTTTTCATCATTGCGTTGCTGATGCATTTGCCTGCACGTCAGTCTCCTCTTGGGCTTCTAGCTGCCTTCCTGCAGCTCATCCTGCCGGTTCTGGCTCCGCTCTAGGGCCAGCTGGAGAGACGGGTCCAAGTGCAGGAGTGGGGGCCCAGGAATGTGCAGATTTCTGCCAAAGAGCTCCCCGTTCTGTCTGAGCCCTTTCGGGCTCGGCAGCCTTCTCGTGGGGAGGAGGGCTTCCCAGCCTGATCCTCTCTCCTCCCTGGGGCGCTCACCGCAGGGGCGCAGGCTTGTTAAGTAACCTGAAGAACTGGGGCGGGATTAACCTCAACCACCCACGAGGGTATCCTTCCGCGTTCCGCATCCCGCAATTCCCGGAGATCTCTTTCATCTCCCAGGTGAACCACTTCCATTGGCTCCTTGTCTCGGAGCCTGCTTCTGGGTGACATCAGATTGAGACAACCAGGTATTCTGTAAACCCTGAGGCCCTGGCAGCCCTGCTGTGGGAGTCTCTCTAACAGAAGGCAGCAGCACGAGACACAGGGGAGAGAACATGCCTCCTCACCGCTGGGCAGCTCGAGCGCCGTGAGGATTTCGAGGCATTGGCAGAGGTGCCTGGAGAAGGGCAGACGTTACCCAGGAAGGGGGGGCAGTGCAGACTTATTCATGAGTGAGCTGAGACCCCTACCCACCTAGGACACTCAGAAACACTTGAAGGCCACCAGGCAACAGGAAATCTTACAGGCTCACAAAGGGGCAAGAACCAGGGAGATCTGGTTATTTGTGTGCCCCTCCCCCAGCAGGGGGAAGGAAAAAGTTCAGGGAAGGGAAGGAAGATGCCTCAGCGAGTTCCAAACTCCCCCAAAGAAGCCAAAGCAGGGAGTTGCCAGAAAAACCGTGTGTTTGACAAAACTGCAGGGAAACACTATGCAAATATCACACTGATGAGGAGAGGAGGGGGGAGCGGGCCAGGAATAAACCAAACATTAAATTGCATCAGTAGGGGAATAATAGCTAAACTCCTTCTTACTTGTAGCACTCAATTCTGCAGTCGATATGGTCCGGAATGAATGAACGGCCTGCTCAGAGCCACATCTAAATTCAGTGTGGGTAGCGCCCCAAATTCCAAGCGGGGAGCCAGCCAGCCAGGAGCCATCCTGCCCCACCCCACATCTGTCACCCACAGGGGCTAACGGGCACAGGGAGGGAGCCAAGCCCAGACCCCAGCACCAACAACAATGCAGCTGCAGTTGGGGGAGCCCCGCACAGGGGCTGGGTGCCACGGGGCAAGTCAGGGCCCTCTCTGAGCCTCAGGGAATCAACATGGGCGCAGCTTGAGGGGCTGGTGAGATGCAGGGGCCCAGAGGCCTGGTGGTTGGCCACAGTGCAAAGAAGGGGAGGAAGCAGGTCGAATGGGGCCAGGTGGTCTGTGTCCTATCAGGCTTTTATTTTGCTGTGTGGATGCAAAATGAGAGTTGGAATTTGGGCATTTGGTTTTTTTGTGTTTTTTGTTTTTGTTTTTTTTAAGAAACTGAGATTGGAGAGGAGGGAAGGAGCGATGTCTGGAAGGAGAGAAGAGAGAAACCCAGTGGGTGGTGTGATGTGTGATGGAGTTTGGAGTATGGTGTGTGATGTTATCTGTCTTCCCATGAAAACTTCAGGAAAATCCACTCTGCTCGCCTACACTTTGGGAATTGGATACACATGTGATGCCTGCTACAGAGTGAGCACGGGGGCAGAGCAGAGGCTGAGGGGCCCAGCTGCCTTCAGGTCCCACATGTGGAGGGTCACCGATCAGCTGCCCCTGTTATTCAACCCACAGTGGATGTAGACTGCACGCCAGGTACAGCTGGTACCTGGGAACAATCACGTATGTGCTGTGTCCTGCCCTCCGTCAAAGACCAGAGGGGAGGACACAGCAGACATATCAATTCAGATCCTGGGAGGATTTCTGCGTGCAAGGCCAGCTTCTGGGGCCAGAGAGCAAACGAGTCTTACCTGAGCAGCTTCTGGGAGCCAGGTTGGGGCCAGCACTTACATCTTCTCACTCCAGCCTCAGAAACTCACTTCTCAGAGTAGGGGATTGGCTCCGAGTCACGCAGCTGAAAAGAGGTAAAGCTGCACGTGAACCCAGGTATGTAATTTTAGAGCGCAGCGCTGCTCGTGACGTACCAACCAGGCTTACGTAGAGAGGAGGATGCTGGTGGTGAAGACGGGACGCTCTTTCCCCTTCCCCGGGGCAGCCTCGGTGCTACACTGCTGTCTTCAAGCTCCCCTGACATGTGAAGGACCCCTCACCCCCCACCTTGGGCTTTATCCCAGCTGTCTCCAAAGTTCTAGACATGACTTAGGGCCAGAAGAACCTCACCTATTCTGCCCTCACCCTCCCCACTGCTCCTGCCCCTGACCTCAGGGACTTCAGTGGACATCTGTGGCTTTTCTCTATCCAGAATTGATCTCTTTTGAAACTGTACCTCAAATTTTCTCGGGAGCCTGCATCCCTCTCCCACTATGAGTCCATAAGGTTCTGCAGGGGCAGAGCCAGGGATGCCTATAGGCCTAAATCCTCCCTCTGCCCCCGGCTACAGTGACTGGTTCATGAGTGGGCATGTGACCTGAGCTGGGCCAATGAAATTCAGCCTCGAGAATTTTACTGTTACTATTGGAAAGAAGATGCTCCCTTTGTTGAGCCATTAGGATGTGGGCCCAGTGCTACTGGCAGCCATTCTGTCACCATAAGTAGAAAGCATTGCCTGAGAAAGACGTGTAGAAGACAAAAAGAACTGAGAGAAGACAGATATTTGATCATGTCTTAAGTTCCAGTTAAGTTCCAGGTCACACAACCTCCTTTTTTGCTTAAGCCAATTTGAGTTTAGGTTTCTATCAGCCTCTTTCCCCAAACTGAAAAGAATTGGGACAGATGTAGGCAACAACATCCCGTGGGAATTGTGCCTGCGTGTGAACCTCTGCCCACTCTCATCCTCTGGAAGGAGTCTTGGACGATGGAGTCAAATCCATCTTTGGCAGTGGAGGAAACTGAATCCCAGAGGTTTTTTTTTAAGTTACTTATTCAAAGCCAAAGAGCCAGTTAGGGACAGAATTGTGGTTCAAACTCAAACCTTAAGACTCTTACTCCTGTGTGCTTTCTGGAGCAATGTGTGATACATTTGTCTAGTTCTCAAAACATCTATATGCAGAGTGTGTGTGTGTGTGTGTGTATATATATATATAGAGAGAGAGAGAGAGAGTGTGTGTGTGTGTGTGTGTGTTTCTGTGTCCTCAGAGAAGTACTGAGGTCCCCAAGGGCCAACCTTATGCCATGGACATGCCTGACATCTCCCAGACCCAAGTTAATGCAGTGGGTCCCCCAAGGTGATCCCTGGACATCACGTATCAATGGGCTTCCTGAGGATGTCCTCTGTCATGCCCAGAGCTGGGCAGTCATGTGGTTCTGGCAATGACACACTATGTGTCCAGGGGAAGAGGTCAACCTTTCTGAGACTCAGGCTAATATAATGTTGAACATAATAAGAATAATACTAGCAAGAGAGGTATCTTTCATGAGTTACCTCTTGTGAAAAAGTGAGACACTTGCTAAAAAAAAAAGTACTGAGTGTGTCCACCTTAAGAAAATCCAAGACCCAGAATTTAAATTTACCCTCTGAATTTAGAGGATAAAGGACAATTTTATAAAAGGATTCTAGTTGTTACAGCAGTTCCACTGAGGATCCAGAGTGGATGTTTACAGGCCTCCCTGGCAGGAAGGCAGAAATGAAGGAAACAAAGACATTAAAGACAAAGGGCCAAAGCCCTGTCCAATGAGGACCCCCGAGAGTAAGGCGAGTATCTCAGAGCAGGCAGAGGAAAAAGTCAGTGGACAACTGTCATGGAGACGCATGATTGTGTAAAAGGGGCACACCTGTGTAAAGCAGCAGCATTCCTAACTGCATAGGGCCAAGATCCTGGACCCCAAATCCTGGGGCAGCCTGGACCAAAGATCAAGCCCAGGAGGGTATGGTTCAGGGCATCACAGTATCCGCTGCCTTCTCTCCCAACCCATCGCTACAGGGCCTCCCCCTGATGCCCATCCTCCTGTGGGAGAAGTAAGTGTACTTTCCACTCCATTAACACTAGACTTGATGATATGACTCTTTTTGGTGAATGGAATGGGAGCAGAAATGACATACGCTGCATCCTAGCAAAAACTTTAGGAGTGTCAAATGTTTCCACCATCTTTCTTGCTCTTTTCCCTCTGCCACTGAAATAACATGTCTTTGATTAGGGCTGCTTTTTCAGTCTGATACCCAGAATGAAGATATACAGAGCTGAGCCACAAACAACCCACAGCAGACATGTACCACGAGCAAAAAATTACCTATTGCTGCTGTAAGCCACTGAGATTTGGGGAATGTTTGTTGCTGCATCCCAACCTAGCGAAAGCTGACTAATACAGAGGTTAGCATCACAGCTTTAAGGCCCCTTCTAACAACCAAATGGGATAAGTGGCTCAGACACATCACTTTGGATCAGGGGGCACAGTGGTTGCCGTCGAACATGCCTGGGAGTCACAAGGGTAAAATGCAGGTTCCCTGATCCCTCTCCTGAACTCTTAGAGCCAGTTCATCTAAGGAAGGACCTGGGGAATTAGTATTTTTGACAAGCTCTCAAGATGACATACGGGCTGTCAACAGACTATACTTAGAGAAACCCTGATCTAATGAGTCCAATCATTTTGATACCCAGAGAGGCACAGTGACATACCCAAGATCACACAGCAAGGTGCTAACAGGAAACAGATCTTCAACTCTTTTCCCTGAATCACACTGTCCTTTCCCAGAGAAATCAGGGGAAAGGCAGAAGGGAAAAGAGAAACTCACAGACTGAAAATGCAGCTCCAGAGAGAAAGACCAGTGGAGGCCAGGAATTCAAGTTGAGCCAGGGTCCAGGTTCCAAGCTGAAGAGGAGGCTGCCCTGTGGGTGGGTGGCTAGGTGGCCCCCTGGGGCCTCCCCTCGAGGAGCAGGGGTGGGGAGAAAGGAGTCAGATTACAGAGCAGGGAGGCTGAGGAAAGAGGTAGAAAAATAAATAAATAAAAACAGAAGGAAAAAAAAAAAGGCTTCCAGCCCTGGTAAGCCCAAACATCCCCAGCATTGCTGCAGGAGCCGCCCCAGCCCGCTTCGATTTTGATGTACAGTTTGAAACAAATCAATAGCGGTATAATAATACTCAGCACGCTGTGTAATTTTTATATCATTAGTTTTCATTTTCCGCTCCCCATGCATCAAAAAACTTACAACGGGCTCGTAAAGTTTATTTAGTATTCCATGAATTCCTAATCAGTTTCATTTCATAATGATTCAGGAGCCGCCCGCTGCCTAGGCCCCCATGTCAAAAAATCGATAAAACCAACACAGTTTTCCTGATGGCGGCTGCAAAAGGATCTATTGTAGGGGAATTATGATTTATGCCCTGGCCTGACTGTGGACAGCGGCCTCCACCCGGCGGCTCAGGGCTGAGGTCTTCGCCAATAATGATTTATGCACCTTCTGCTGGCCCCACCCTGGCTCCCTCCCTGCCCCAGCTGGCCCCTGACACTGGGGCAGAGCGGGGCAGGGCCAGCTGGGAGGGAAGGAGAAAGGAAGAAGGCACGAGGGGGAGGTCGACCAGAAGTCTGAGCATCCGTGCATGGGCCCAACATACACCTCCAGGTCCACCCACCCCCCGGAAGGCCTGAGCAGAGACATGAGGTGTTTGGGGAGCCCCACATGGCCCCAGGGATCTGCAGAGGGAACAGAACTGGGACAGGCATGCATGGGTAAGGCCGGGATAACCCTGGCTCTGCAACTGGAAGCCTCGCTCCCATGCAGCCTTCCCTTCTGGCCTCACAGGTAAGCCCTTGACCCCCACCTCAAACCCATGCAGTCACTTCCACTCTCGCTAGCCCGGCCCCAGAGGCTCAAAGGAAGCTGAGTGGGAAAGAGGTCCCAAGGGTCATGGAGGCCAAAAGTCCTCAGCTGAACCTCTTAGGATGCAGAAGCAGACAGCTTCCAGGAATTCTGAGGCTGGAATGGAAGTTTCCAAGCCTCCCAAGAGGGAAAAAGGGGTGGGCTTCAGTCTCTCAGGCGCCTTCTTTTCTCCAGAAGGCAGCTTGGCTTGTTTTTCTTTTTGTTTTCTAATTTATTTATTTATTTATTTTTGGCTACATTGGGTCTTCATTGCTGCGCGCGGACTTTTCTCTAGTTGTGGCGAGCGGGGGCTACTCTTTGTTGTGGTGTGCGGGCTTCTCTTGTTGTGGAGCACAGGCTCTAGGTGCGCAGGCTTCAGTAGTTGTGGCACACGGGCTCAGTAGTTGTGCCTTGCGGGCTGTAGCGGGCAGGCTCAGTAGTTGTGATGCACGGGCTTAGTTGCTCTGCAGTGTGTGGGATCTTCCCAGACCAGGGCTTGAACCCGTGTCCCCTGCATTGGCAGGTGGATTCTCAACCACTGCACCACCAGGGAGGCCCTTGGCTTGGTTTTTAGGACCCTCTGCCCTCCCCTCCCCAACACCTCCCATCCTCTTCCTCCACTGGTGGGGGATTAATAGGTCTAGGAGACATGTTAATAAGGAGGGCATTCAGTCCAACAACTGGTTTAATTAAGAGCAACTAACCTAGCCCAGAAAGAGAGACCTCAGGGTGACTTCACAGGGGAGGGGATGCCGCAGCGTGACAGGGAGCCACCAGAATCAGGGCCGCCAGGATGTGCCCCGCCATTCACCACATATCAGCTGGATCTCCTGCCTCTGGGTAGTGCAAGGGGAAGGCTGGGGGACCTCATTTAGGTGGACTGAGGGGGCGGAGATTCGGGGGCTGGGTGCCTGCAGGGACGTTGTCCCCAGTCAAAGATGGCACTCCAGCCTTAGACCCAAGTTAGAATAAGTGGCCTTCCTCCTCACGCCTTCACTTGCCTTTTCATTCACTCACTCACCAAACACCCGGGAGAAGGCACCTCACAGCCACTCCATCCACGTATGGCTCAGAGAGGAGAAGGGACTTGCCCAACCTCGCCTGGGTGAAGAGTGGCAAATCCAGGGTTCTAGCAGAGGTTTTCCAGGTCTGAGGACATGCCCTGCACCGCAGCACCCAGCCCCCTCCCCCTGCCTGTGTCCCTCTCTCCAGGCCCAGTGGGAGGGCAGGTTCTTCTTCCATTCCCAGTCCTAATCCCACGCACACAGCAGCATGGAAAAAGCCAGACTTTGGGACCAGACCTGGATTCTAATCCTGATTTCCGTCATCACCGGCTGAATAACCTTGGGCAATTTAATTAACCTTTCTGAGTCCAGCTTTCCTCACGTGTAAAATGAGAGTAATAATTTCTGCCCCACAGATGGTGATGGTCAAAAGGGCAGGGATATAAAACGCCCGCTCCCAGGAGACCCCTGATAAAGGCTTCCTGCCCTTCCCCTACACCCCTGTGCCTCTCAGCCTCACTCACTTCCCCACCAGAAAGTCACTTGTGTGGTGTTGGGGATGAAAAGGGGGCCTGGATCTGTGCCCCTTTTTCCCAGGATAATCGAAAAACGAAAACCCAGCCAGAACTCGGCATCAGTGGGCTCGGGGCTGCATCATTACTCTAAGCTGCGGTCCAGCTTCATCTACGCAAATCTGAGCAGAGCTCCTGCCAGGGCCTCCGTTCCCCATCTGTGAGACAGAAAGGTGATTCCTTCTAAGGCTGTAGCCTGGCAGCGCACGGCCTTGGGAATCGTGTCTTAGGAACCAGCAGCTTCTCCCAGGTCGGGAGCCAGAGGGTGGGAGAGCCTGGGTGGGGAGAGAGAGGCTGGATCTGGGTGGGAGAAGTGGGGGGACCCTGGCCTGGAGAAGCCCTGCCTGACCCCCCTCCATCACCAAAAGGGAAAGCTGGGTTTCTCCCTGTGCAGCTGAGTCCAAATTCTTCCCCATGGAAACGGAGACCCTGGGGCCTGGCCACTGCTCCAAGGATGCAAGCTTTGCCTCCCTTTTTCCATTGGGATCTACAGCTTCGGGTCAGGCTGCTGTTGGCTCTCCCTGGTCTTTCTCCTTCTCTCCCTGCTTCTGTCTCCCGGTCTCTGTTTCTCGGTGAGTTTCCAATCCTTCTGCCTCTTCTCCTCTACTCCTTCCCTCCATCACTGACTTCGGCCCCTGGGGAAAATAAACGCTTCATTCTGTAAGGCCGGAGGGGTTCTAACACCTCCCCCACCCCAACTGGCAGTGCTAAAAGCCCTGAGATTGCAAGGAATAACCTCTCCGCCCTGCTCCCCTTTCTGCTGCCAGGTCCCCCCCCGCTTTGCCCCCTCAGCTGGTCCATCACCCCTGGGCTCAGTGACAATACTCACTGAGTATTGAAGGTAGCAAAGTGGGCCAGGAGGCTGATCAGCGGCCAACCCAGGCCCAGAGCTGGACATCCACCCGCCCGCCTGCACTGCGGCGTGAACACCAGCCTGGCTCTAGCTGCTGAGGGCACTAGAGGCACTAATCCCTCCGTCCCCTCTTCAGACCCCCACAAACACACATGGGCTCCTCAACCCAAGGGGCCAGCTCTGCTTGGAGCTTTGCTGCCTCCGCCCCCTCCCTCTCCCTCTTTCTCTGCCCCTGCACTCACCTCTCATTCTGCCAGAGACCAGAGTCTCAGCGGCTCCAACGCCCTGATGGCCGGGTCCCACTCAGGCTCTCTGAGCATCAGCTGTTTCGTCTGTGAAATGGGCTCAGTGAGAGTTTTCCTATCAACACTAAGGGCCAGGGTTGGCTAATGTGCTGTGGGGACTGTGACGCCTTCTTGAACAATCCTCGGGTGTCAACGCACAGAGCTCTTCCCCAGGTGACCCTGTAAGTTACAAAGTTCCCCAACGAGCAGAGTCGCTGGAGATCAGAGGCTTGTTTCGGGGACCCAGAGTCACAAAGAAAACAGGAAAACAGAGACTAGGACTAAAAGGAATCTGTGTCCCACAGTGGGGAGGAGTCACTGGGGCAAGAGGGAACAGGGCTCCAGGGTCAGAGGAACCTGAGTTTGGGGGTAAATTTGGCCACCTGCCCGTGGAAGGGCATTGGACGGGTACTTAGCCTCTGGGAATCTCCACGGCTCATTTATAGAAACCACAAGAATCCTGAGCTCCCAGGAGTGCCCTGTGGGTTCCACAGGAAGTGATAGAATGGAGGGAGTGGGAGATGGGCCTTTGGAGGCAGAAAAAGGTGGGTTCGAATCACGGCTGGGTGACTGTCTTCCTCTGTGACCCTCAGCAATTTCCCTAAGAGCTCAAACTGCATCACCCCCATCTGCACAGTGGGAGTGATTGTCTCCCACGCCCACAGGTTACAGATGGCTGTGTGGTGTTTAGAACATGGAGCTGGCACCCAGCAAGTGCTCCTAGTAACTTCGGCATAGGCAGAGTGCCTGGCACAGAGAGGGTTTCAGTAAATATTTTTTCAATTTGTTATGGGGGAGTGAGGACAAAAATTATTGTAAGGGGCCCATGTGAGTCAGACGAGGGATGGGCTCTGTCCGCTCACACCCAGAGCATCTACAACACACTTCTAGCCACTGATGTCTCTCCGTCCCCAGAGAAGGTCAGAAACTTGGTTCCCAGCTGGCAATTAAAGAAACTGAGGCCCAGAGAGATTTGGTGGACTTTTTTCAAGATCTTACAGAAAGGGAGAAGTAGGATTCAGACCACTCAGCACTACCCAGGCAGGACTGTAGACTCAGGGAGTGTGCTGCTTCCCCCCCCCGACCCCCCGGCCTTCTCAGCCAATGGATAACAGTCATTACCACATACCACGTGATTTCTATGTGCCCAGCAGCTGGCTACACGCTGTGCAGAGTTTATCTCATTTAATGCTCACAACGTGACACAGGTTGTCTTCTCCCCATTTTACAGATAAGGAAACTGAGGCACAGGGAGTTAGGTGGTTTGTCCAAGGTCACTCTGCTCACAAGTGCTGAGGGCTGGAATATAAGCTCTTATATCTGGAGGCTGTGAACTTGACCAACTAGTTGCACCAGCAGACTCAGCTGTGGCCCGTCCACCCAAACACAGGCTGGTGCGTCCTTGCAGAGGTCAACCTGACAATCCCTCCGCCCCTTCCTCTTTGCCCCCCTTCCCAAGCTCATGCTGACTGCATGTGAGGGGAGCCTGGGCACCCCAGGGAGGAGGTCCCCACAGGCTCCCTGCATCTGCCACCCTGGGCACTCAGGATCTGCACTCTTCCCACAAGTCTAACCTAAATCCTTCAAGCTTCGGGGCGGTCCTGAGCACCTCTCACTGCCCTTTCCACCATCATTTCCACCCACCCACCCCTAACCTGGTGACAGCCTCTGGAGGGAACAAGGAATGAGGTCAATGGCCCCCAATGGGAGCAGGTGGGGCGCCACGGCCTGGACATCTCCCAGCCCTCAGGTGCCCACAGAGAAGCCCAGGTTTTGCAGCCGCTGGACCTGGGCGCCAGCCTGGTTCTGCACTCCTTAGCCATACGACACTGAGCAAGGACGTTCCTTGAACTTCCTGAGCCTCAGCTCCTTGTCTGTAAAGCGGGATCAGTTGTCCTTAACGTCACCAGGTTAAGATGCCACAACGGGCTGGCAGCCTGAGCACCGAGCCCCTGGGGCACCTGGTGAGCTCACAACAAACGCTGCTTTCCTCTCCCCCCTCCCCCACTTCTCCCTCCTCCTCATGGAAGTGAGAAGCCACTTTCCATGGAAAACATCCGGTTGTTTTCTCATTACACCTGAAAAAGTTTGGCTGGAGCTTGTGACAAGTGAGTTTGCCCTTTATTGGATGCCGGGGACACCCCACGCAGCGTCTTTGTCCATTTTCTCCATACCCGCACGAGGCAGGCATTGTTACCTACCGATGATGGCCAAGGCCCAGAGAAGGGTGGTGGCTTCCCTAAGGTCAAACAGTAAGGGAGAGCCAGGGTTGGGAATCAGTTCTGTCTGCAGGTGATTAGAGGCCCAGGGGAGCTTCCCCCACCCAGAATCCCCCCTCTCCCAACCTCCCAGCCAGGGGCTCTGGTGGGGAGACGCAGTATGTCACATGCACAGGTGGGAGATGGTTTGCTCTTCCACTTCATAGATGAGGAAACCGAGGCCAAGCAAGGATAAGAGGCTCAGCCAAGGACTCACAGACGAGAGGGGTGTAGACTCAGCTGGAAACACCAGCCTACCTCGGTTCTCATCCTGCCCATCTGAACCGCTTGGCATTTAGAGAGCAAGATTATTTATTGGCCTCAAACCCCAAACCCTAACCCAGCCATGACTAATATTGTCCCCCTCCCCACCCCCAGGGATGTCCCCCAGGGCAGACCCTCCTTCAGGTCAGGTCCTGCAGAGGGGGCCACACACTTGATTGTTTTCATGTCTACACTGCTACACGTCAGATCTCATTACACCAAGAGCCATTACAGCAAAAGACCCGGTGCTACCAAACTATTGCCAAAACCAGGCCAGGAGGTATGCAGCCAGCTCAAATAGTACCTCCTCGAAGGATTGGGCAGAATGGTGATCTGTGTGTCCCCATTTCACAAATGAGGAAACCGAGGCTCAGAGAGGGCTCACAGAAAGGAAGTGGTGGATGACCCATGTGGGTCTGGCCACAAAACCTCCAAGGCTCTTTCCATGCTCCAGACCTTCCTGAGCCAGGCCCTGACACAGGTACCTGGGCCAAACGTACTGACCCACTCCGAGAGGGATGCACACGAGGGGATGCTTGTACTTACACATCCTGGCAAATGCATGTGTCATGGTGCCCCCACCCCCATCGTATACATGCACATGGCATGTGCACATACCCAGGTCACAGGCACACATACTCTCACAAGCACACAAAGGCCTTAGGGCAGTGGTCCTCGACCCTGGATGCACACTGGTGTCACCTGGGGAGCTTTGAAACATGCCTGTGTCCAGCCCCACCTCCAGGGATGCTGATGGAATGAATGTGTATTAGTTATCTATTGCTGCATAACAAATTACCCCCAACATGTAGCACCTTAAAACAATATTTCTTTTCTCACAAGGTTTCTGAGGGTCAGGAATCTAGAAGCAACTTAGCCAGGTGGTCCTGACTCAGGATCTCTTATGAGGCTGTAGTTCAGGTGGCTCTCAGGGTTGTGTCATCAGAAGGCTTGACTGGGGCTGGAGGCTCCACTGCTGAGACGACTCCTTCCCATGGCTATTGGCAGGAGGCCTCAGTTTCTCGTCACATGGGCTTCTCTGTAGGGCTGCTTAAGTGTCCTTGTGACAGGGCAGCTGGCCATGTGATCCACAGGAGTGCAAAAAGGAAGCCGCAGTGCCTTTTATGCCCTAACATCATAAATCACACATTGTCACTCTGCTTTTTTTGTTTGTAAGTTAGAAGGAACCCCTGTTCTAGGGGAAGGGAATTTGACTCCATCTTTGGAAGGAGAGCCATCAGAGAATTTGTAGATATATTTTAAAACCACCACAGTGTGTGAGGTGGGCCAGGGCCTTGGGATTTTAAACACTCCCCAGGTGACTCTAACATGCAGTCAGGGCTGAGACCCATTGAGATGAAAAGTCACCAACTGGAGGGGGTTGAGGAGGGAGGCTCAGCAGGACATGACTTCAGGGTTGAGCCAGCCCCCAAGTCCTCCTTCCCCATGGAAGCCCACATCTGCAGTCTCAGCCCACACCCTGGGTCCCTAGCTTCTGTCCCTCCCCAGCCCCCCCCTCACCCTTGCCAGCCCACCTCCCCTGGATGCCTTCTCAGAGATCCCCACCCACAGGCTCTGAGCCTGGCCCCCAGCCCAGCATCAGCCCTGCACAAGGTGCCTCTAGGTCTGGTTTCAGGGCTGTGCAAGCGTGTGGGTTCATGTGAGCATGTGTGTGCACACGTGTGTGTGTGTGTGCCCACACAGGCTTGTCTGCTCACCGACCAGGGCTCCCGACAGGAGGGACCCGTCCTCTCTACCCCTCCGCTGTCCGTCTGCCTTCCTTTCTTGCCCTTTTTCTCCCCTTTCTCTTCCCTCTCCTTTCTTTTCTTGTTCTTGACTCTCCGCCGCCGCCCTGCCTCTCTCTGGCCTCCCTCTCCCCTTCCTGATCCTGCGGTCTCTACGCCCTCCCCCTCCTGCCCATCAGGAGGCCTGATGGCTCCTCTGGGACAATTTTGATGGAGCCGCCCTGAGTGAATGCGACGTGGCCTGGACTTCCCTGCCCACCTCCAGGAATCCTCCAGGCCTGGCCACTCTGGGTCTTGGGCGGGGCCACTTTCCTTCCTGCGTCTTTAACTCCCGAGTGGAAGGCGCATGGCTGGGTGGTGGTGGGCAGGAGTCAGGAAAGAGCCAGTTCTGGGGCTGCATCCATCTCCAAACTCCTCTGCTTCTCTCGCCCAGTCTGCTGCCCGTCCGCTGTGGGCCTGACCTACGGGCCTCCAGAACCTTCCTTCCTCCCCACACTCTCTGTGTTTCCCTCCATCTCTCCATCTCCATCTCTCTCTCTCTCTCTCTCCCTTTCTGTTGCTCTGGCTTCTTCTTGGAGAGAAGCAGGTACTGGACACAGCTCCGGAGGTTGTGGAAACTGAGCAGAGTAGTTCTGCCCTAGTAATGAGCACGAGAGAGAACTCTCCTCGGGAATTAATGAGACCACCAAGAACAAAAGAGGCGACGACCAGCAGAGGCAGCGAAGAAGCCGTCCCCGCAGAACCGCACGCCCTCAATAATAGAGTGAGGAAAAATGGAGTAGAGATCCCTGTGGTAAAAACTATTAGAGGAGGCGAATTATAAAACTATTAACCAGAATGTAACTCCCAATTAAAAGATGATTTAACACTGGAACCTGATGGATGAATTTTGATTAAATGGAGAACTATTAGGAGCCCAGGGATAAGACTGCTCTTGCCAGTTCTAAAAGTTAAAAGGCAGTTTGATATAAAAATTTATAAATTAAGGTTAATTACTTTAAATAACATGGCTGCAAGCAATGAAAGGAAATTTTTCAGAATCTCCAGAGTTTGGGGCAAGATGGATACAGATGTCCGGGCTGGCCCCAAGGAGCCCAGAGGTCAGGGTAGGGACCGCTGAGGTCAGCAAGAGGGCAGGTGATGTCAGCGCTCCCTCCAGGCTCACGGACATGTGAGGGGCTGGCTGAGGCACCAGCCGGGGGCGGGGTGGGTGCCCTTATTGCCCTGCACTCCGAGGCCACACCACGAGGCATTGGTTCTAGGAGATGGGCAGGAAGGAGGCCTCAGGGCCCCAGAACTGGCCTGGGGAGCTAGTCTGATGGAGAGGACACAGCCTCTGCTTGCTGAGCCCTCCCTCTGTTGGAGGGGACATAGCACGAATCTGCCCAATCTATGACCTGCTGTTTACTGAGCACTCAGCAGGGGTGGGGGACAAATCGCACCACCCCAGTCCTGCCCCAGCTGAAGGAGTCACCAACACCCCCATGCCTGACCTGCCTGGCCCTCCTCTGTACCCTCCGACCCCACCCCATGAGTCCTGACGGGCAGGACAGGGCCCTACAAGGAGATTCTGCAGGGTGCAGGCTGTTCTTCTCCAACGCCCCAGTGGGGTGGGCTATAGCCACCCCATTGGCCACCCCTGCCCAGGGCCCCAGAGCTTCCCTGGGCTGAAGGTCGTGCTTCCAGGAAGCCCAGGCACTGCGCACACCCAGGGCAGTCTGAACCCTCTACCACCAGGTGGTCCCTCCATGCTCTGCCCTGGGCAACTCATCCCCTCCCCAGATGAGTTGGGGCAACTTATCCCACCCCTGCCCCAGGAGGATTTCCCCAGCTCATCAAGGGGGGCAGCACTGAGTCCCTGGGAGGACAGGACTATAGCAAAGGACATCCTCCCGCAGAGGACAGTGCTCAGATCACAGCTGGGAGACATTAGTACAAGGCTGGTCCCCTGGTTGGGAACGTGGACATTCAAGCCACGCTCTCCTTGGGTTCCAGCTCCAGCTGCAACACTTACCAACTTACGTCTTCAGGATTTACCTCTCCAGGCCTCCTTTCCTCGTCTATAAAATGGAGATAATAATCTCTCCTAGCAGGACAGCCACGCGGATGAGAGGCGAAACCCTAACACACAGTAGGTACTCAACAAATGGCAGTGATTCTCATCTCCTGTCCACAAGTCCCGTCTTGAAGAAACGTAGTTATGTGGCGGACCTTTACCCAGGCTTCCTGGCACAGGTGCACTTAAACACTTTGCAGGCATAAGGTGAAAATACCTTATTTAATCTTCCCAACACCCTTTGGAGTCAGTCGAATTATTACTCCGCAGATAAGGAAACGGAGGCACAGAGAGGTTCTGTCACAAGCCCCAGGCCTCACAGCTGGCAGTTGGCCAGTCTGGAGTCAGGTCTTTCAGCAACTTGACCCTCACCTCACACTGCCCCCCAAGGCACTGTGTTAAGACATTTACCTTCTCTCCTGTTGCACCTCTTACTATAAACCTCAAATAAACGATATGGAAGTGGAACCAGTAAGAAAGGAAGGAGGGAGTGAGGGGATAAAGGAAGGGGAGAGGGAGGGAGGGAAGGAAGAAAGGAAGGGAGGGAGGGAGGGAGGAGGGAAGAAGAAAAAGGAAAAAGTAAAGGGACAGATTGGTTAATTTATTTTTTGAACAACTCTCTGTGGGATTGGAAGTCAGGAGTGTTAACCTTGGGGTGACGGGGAGGATGCAGCACGGAGGTTCTGCGGGTCGGGAGATGTTCTGCTTCGGAGATGGGTGCTGATTACACAGGGGTTTTTACTTTGTAAACATTCATCACTCCCTGTACTGATTTGTGCTCTTTTCTCTAGGTAAAAAAAAAAAAATTATAATAAACAATTTTAAAACGAATATGATAATGGGTAAATGTTATGGCTTATAAATTATACTTTAAACAAACCTGGTTTTTTAAAATAAATATGGTACACCAAAGACAGCCCTGACTTCGTTTTGCAGTGCATAATATAGACCAAGTATGATAGGACTGAGAGAGAACCAGAATAGCTCGTGGTGGGCCCTGGGACGAGTCCATCAGGGAGGCTTCTCAGAAGAGGGGTGTCCTGTGCAGGTGGGCTGTGGAAGAGGGGCAGGAGATGCGGGGTGCCCATCTCACCACATGCCCCGGACACATCGCTTCCCCTTTCCGAGCCTCCTTCATTTTCCTCAGGAGCAAGGCGAGGAGCGGGAGGAAGGGGAGGTCAACCTGAGGGGCACCACCAGGCAAAGGCTTGGAGGTAAGGAGAGAGGGGCACCAGGCACAAGAACAGCGAGCCCCTGTGGGCTGGAAGTGCCCTGAGCTCAAGGAAGGGATCAGGGTGCTTAAATCAGCAGTGGGGTGGGGGTGGGGGAATGCAGAAAAAAGCTCCAAAAAATCATGCACAGGGAATTCCCTGATGGTCCAGTGGTTCAGACTCCGCACCTGTACTGCAGGGGGCCAGGGTTCGATCCCTGGTCAGGGAACTAAGACCCACGTGCCGCAAGGCTCAGCCAGAAAAAAAAAAAAAATCATGCACAGAAAAATATCATTGCAATTGATGCAAAACTAACATGATCATGATGATCTCTTTCACCGTGTTACTGTTATTGCTACTGTCACCACTATTGTTATCAGGGAAGCAGCGGGGTGAGGTACAGCTTTTCCCAAAGTGAGTTCCAAGGAATGCTTCTCCCACAAGATTCTCCCCAACTAACTTTTTCACAGCAAAGAAGTTAATACTAACTCTGCTCTTCTCTTGGAACTCCCCAAGGCACACCAGCATAATAAAGGCTCTGAAAAGTCCTGCAGCAAATAACCTCTTTAACTTTTTGAAAAGAGCCTTCCCTAAACAGAGTTGATCAGGGAATTTTTTTTTTCACATTAACACTTATTAACCCTCCCAGGAACTGAGGCTTTATGGATTACAACTTGAGAAATGAGGGGAAGTGGAAAGAGCACAAACTCCAGAATAAGATAGACTAAGCTCCATATCAGCTCCTTGGGGAATTTGCTTCACCTCTCTGTGCCTCAACTTCCCCAGCTGTTAATTGGAGGAAATAATGTCAATCTCAGGTTGCAGTGAGGTTTAAATTAAATGTGGCACATGAGGGAATTCCCTGGCTGTCCAGTGGTTAGGACTCGGCGCTTTCACTGCCAGGGTCCGGGTTTGATCCCTACTCGGGGAACTAAGATCCTGCAAGCCATGTGGTGTGGCCAAAAAAAAAATAATGCGGCACATAAGAGATCCTCAACAAATGTGTGTCCACCCATTCTACAGATGAGCTAACTTGCCCAAGAACACATAAGCAGGGAGCAGCTGCCAGGGGGGACTCAAATCCAGGTCTTCTGTTTGGGGAATGGGGAGGGGACCTTGGCACGTGGGGCAAATGAGGTCCCTTTTGCTTAGGAGTCGTGCTCTGAAGCATAAAGGATTCAGGTTTAGTTCCTGACAGGATAGCACAGTACAAGCCCTGGACCATCCGAGACTGAGTCATTACTCCACCGTTTATAAGCTCTGTGACGGTGGGAAGGTCACTTAACTGCTCTGGTTTCTGCATCCGCAAAGTGGGGATTAAAACAGTACGCTAGGGACTTCCTTGGTGGTCCAGTGGTTAAGACTCCGCGTTCCCAATGCAGGGGCCCTGGGATCGATCCCTGCTCAGGGAACTAGATCCCACGGGCCGCACCTAAGACCCGGCGCAGCCAAATATAAATAAATAAATTAAATAAAACAGTACCCTCTACATAGGGTTGTTCTGAGGCAGAAGTGTTCATTGCTAGGCTCCATGTTGGTTGACAGAAGTGTAACCAAAAGTGGGGTCCGGCTGCTGGCCGCTCAAAAGCCAATAAAGAGGCCAGGTTGGTGGAAAGGAAAGTTTGCTTTATTTTGGATGCTGGCAACCGGGGACGAGGGCGGATGCCTGTCCAAAGGCCAACTCCCCGCCCTGACAATCAGGGGGCAAGAGCTTTTATAGACAGAGGGAGGGGGCTACATGTAGAAACAGCACAGTCAGCTCTGACAGTCATCTTGAAATTGGTCATCAGTGGTCTTACCAGTGTCATCTTGTTTTAGGTACAGTTAATCTTCAGTTCCAGGTGCGGTTTGTTCACATTTCTTTGAGGCCAGTTCTCGGAATTGTGGCAGCTTATGTCACGGCTACAGCCTGGTCATCATGTAGTTAACTTCTTCCACCTGGTGGAGGTTTCAGTATCTATAAGACAGCTCACAGGATGTGGCTCAGAATATTATCTATAGCCCTTGAGGAGGAACTAAAGGTCCCTGTCTATGCTTAATGACTAAACTATTATTATTTGGTCTCCTTTGACGTTTTCCTCTGTTTCTGCATTTTCTTACTTCTCTGATTAAACTTATCTTTGGCTAAAGTTTTTCCACAGACAAAAGGCAGGCTGAGGAGGTGGGGGGCAAGGACCATAGGGCCCTGCTCTGTTTCTGTCATACAGAGTGAAGTAAGTCAGAAAGAGAAAAACAATACCATATGCTAACGCATATATATGGAATTTTAAAAAGCGGTACTGATGAACCTAGTGGCAGGGCAGGAATAAAGATGCAGACATAGAGAATGGACTTGAGGGCACAATGGGGGAAGAGGAAGCTGGGATGAAGTGAGAAAGTAGCATGGACATATATACACTACCAAATGTAAAATGGATGGCTAGTGGGAAGCAGCTGCACAGCACAAGAAGATCAACTCAATGTTTTGTGACCACCTAGAGGGGTGGGATAGGGAGGGTGGGAGGGAGGTGCAAGAGGGAGGGGATATGGGGATATAAGTATATGTATAGCTGATTCACTTTGTTGTACAGCAGAAACTAACACAACATTGTAAAGCATTTATACTACAATAAAGATGTGAAAAAGAAAAAAAAGAAGGGGAGAATTCTTTCTGCCACGGGGTCCTGAAAAGCACGGGTGGCAGGCCCTACCTGCCAGGACCCCTCTTCCGGCTCTGTCCTTCCACAGATTCCAGCCACGCCTGGGCCCCTTCCTGTCCCTGCAGAGATCTCACATGGACGTCCCCCCTCATGGGGCTGTCAGAGCCAAGGGTGAACCTGTGATGGGCTGGCCCTCACAGGCTTCATCTCACTAAAGGGTTACTGTGACCCCACCCTCACCCAGCTCACGTGTGAACAGTGGACTCGACCTCTCCAATCACCGTCACTTCTGTGGCACATGTGACACGAGCAACATGGCTCTTGCATCCACAGCTTATCAGTGGAGAAGCTCAGGCACACAGCAAAATTAAGGCACCCCCTAGCACCAAATCTGGGGGCCTCGAACCTAGATTTCCTGACCTCCAAGCCCTGGGTGTTCCTCCTGTATTGTGGTGAACCAAGGCCTACCTCTTACCCCCAAATAAAGTTATTCTGAGTTGTAAGGTTGTCCCCTTACCAAAGAGGCCCCACGTGCTAACAGGTGAAGCCCAGGGAGACAGTGAGCTGTGCAATCGAGATTGTCCTTGGCCACAAGGCCTCCTGGTCAGTACTCCAGCTGCCCCAAGCCCTTTCTCTGTATATCCCCCAGGACCCCCGTCCCTTCCATTCTCTCCCATTTCAGGCTTCATAGGACCGCTTTCCCAGGTTAGCGAATCACACTGTTATCTGGGCTCTGAAGGCTACAGGGGCCTGGACCTGGGTCACCTTTGACCCCGTAGATAGAGTGGAACTGATAGAATCATTTTCCAGCCTAATGAGCCTCCTACATCTCTCCCAACATGGAGCTTAATGGGCATGGTGGCTCCATCCTAAGATACAGCTCTGAGGTTAGAGGTCAAGGGTTACAGGTCTGAGTCAGGACCAGATTCACCCCTTCTCCTCCTCTCTCCCTCCCCTCAATGTGCCTAAATTCTCTGAAGCTTAGTTTTCCCATCAGTAAAATGGCATTCCTAGCACCGACCTTGCTGTGTTACTTTGAGAACTAGAAACAGTACAGGTAAAGGTAGCTCCTAACCCCAGGGCAGGCAGTGCCCAAATGACAGCATAATCACCTAACTAGGGCACCTGTGGCCAGTCTCCATTGGTGCTACATCCAGAGAAAACATCAGTCCATCAGCAAAACACATGGAAATGCAGCTTCAGTTCCTACCAAGCATCTCAAAGGACATGTACATTCATAAGACAAAGTGACACTTACTTGAGTCTTCTTTTCCCATCTCTCACTCCTTCCCATAGCTCGGCCATGGTGCCTCAGGCTCCACAGCCCTCACCAAACCCAGCCCCTGCAGGTGCCTGGCTTTCCTTGCTCTCCCCTCTGCCTTTTATCCTCTTCTATACTTTTCAGCCAGGAGGGATGCTCTGCCTTTTCTGAAGGAAATTATTCTAAGATTTCCAGGCTTCTTTCAACTTTCTTTCCAACCCACTATGCCTACTGAGGCCCAAAAGGGCCAAATACAGAAACTTGGGGGCAGAGGAAGGGTAAAGACTGGGCATGGAGATCCTTGGGTATAAACTTTTTTTGGATCCTGTTATAGGTAGGTATTATTACCAGGTGCATCAACACACAATTATTGCCATCCAAAATTTGCTCCTCAGGGAGCTTACAGTCAAATTGAGGAAATAACCTGAAACAATTAGACAACATGAAAATCTGACCTGCATATAACAGACATGCTATTACAGGCTGAACGTTGTTCCCCCCCAAATTCATACGTTGAAGTTCTAACCCCCCAGTGTGATGGTATTTGGAGCTGAGGCCTTTGGGAGGTAATTAGGTTTAATGAAGTCATGAGGGAGGGGCCCCCATGATGGGATTAGTGCCCTTGCAAGAAAAGAAAGAGAGACCAGAGCTCTCTCTCCCTCTCTGTCCACCACGTGAGGACATCAGAGAGAAGGCAGCCATCTGCAAGCCAGGAAACCCAGGTTCCCCCACCAGGGAACCAAATGAGCCAGTGCCTTGACCTTGGACTTCCCAGAACTGTGCAGAATACATTTCTGTTGTTTAAGCCACCCAGTCTATGGTATTTTGTTATGGCAACTCAAGCTGACTAAGATACATGCCTTCTGGAAGGAGTGGTCAGGGAAGGGGTCCAAGAGTGGGAAAGACTTGAGCTGAGCCTACAAAGAAAGAGATCAGCCGGCCTTGACTTGGGGATGAGAGAGGGCATTCGCAGAGGGCACTCTGAGTCTTCACAGGTGCAGATAAGAAAGGGCACCAAGAACTGACCAATCTGGAACAGGAGAAGTTGAGAGGCAAGGCCAGAAAGGCAGGCTGGGATCACATCATGGTGGGGCTTGAGAGCAGGCTGGGGTGTCCGGGCTGTAGCCCCTGGGCCGTGGGGAGCCATGATGGTTTTGGCACACAGGAATCACAGGAATGAAGCAATCAAATTTAAGTTATAGGCAGCTAACAGGTAGCCAGTGGAGGAAGGTAGGGGAAGGAGAGCCTGGGGTGAGGAGCCAGTGAGAAAGGCTGCAGAGGTCCAAGCGAGGGATACTGGTGGCCAAGGGCAGGGGCTTTGGGGCTAGAAGTGAAGGGCTGGATTCAAATGCTGGTAGTGACTGGATGGGCAAGGGAAGGGGGAGGGAAGAGAGACACCTGGTTCTAGGTGATAGCTGCCCCCCAGCCTGCATTTCTTGTTGCCCCTGCCAGCCCCTGCCCCACCCCAGTCAATCTCAGTGGCCCCACTTCCTCTGGCCTTTCCCAACCTTGACTGGCTAAATAGTCCAGACCTGTGTGCTCCTCTCACCCTCCATTCTTCCCTCTGGGGACCCCAGACACTGATTCATGGCTTCTCTCCTCGCTGAAACCCCTGCTTGCTCTTTCCTGCCCTTGAAACACCAGGGAATTGTTGCTGGTCAAGTGCTGGTCAAGGAGTGAATCACGTGTAAAGCATTTAGCACAATGCCAGGTACACAGTAAGTACTCAATAAATGTTGACTCATTTTTGTATAACAGGTCCTGTGCCAGACACCAGGGAGGCCAGACACTTATACATATAAGGAGGGGCCCCTACTTTCAGAGCTAACAGGATATTCAAAGAAATGAATTCCTTTTGATTTGGAGAAAAGGTAAAAGACATAGAAGACACTCCCACACCCTTAGGGTAACCTCATCTTGGGGGAGGTGCCCAGGGGCTCAGTCTCTGCCTTTCAAAAGCTTAGAGTCTGATGCGAGAGACCCAGACCCCCGCCACCTACCCAGGGAGCTTCCAATCTGCTGGGGACGGTGGGCCTTTGCACATCGAGGGCTTTCCTCCCAGGCTGTCCTTTCTGTCTGAGCACCCGGAGAAGTCCTTGTCTTTCTTCATGTATCACCTCCTCTGAGAAGCCTTCCTTGGCCCCCACCCTACACAGGGAGGCTCCCATCCTTGATGTTCCCAGAGCACTTGGCTTCCTCCTCCATCAGATCACTTCACACTCTGCACCGAAGGAGACTGTGTGTGTGTGTGTGTGTGTGTGTGTGTGTGTGTTTGGTGTCTGACTCCAGGTCACCTGCCCTTGGCCCACAAAGCCCCACACCTGTGAAGGTGGAGGCCAGGGCCGCCTCTGCAGTAAGCATCCTGGCACACAGCTGATGCTGAACGAGTACGTGATGGCTAAGTGAATGCATGGATGGACTGGCTGATGGTGAGAGAGACAATCTGGAGACATTGGTCTGCTGGGGAAGACGGACACTGGGTCAAGCCATGTCCCTCTGACACAGAAGAAGGATGATGATAACCTCCCCAGGGCCTCCAAGAAAATCCAGGGCACCAAGAGCAATGGAGGTTCCGGAAGCACCCCTGCCTGCCCTGTCCATACATGCCAACCTACCCTCCGTGACCCACTCTAGATAATCAGCAGCAGTGCCCTCTGTTCCCAGGACTGGCTGTCTTCCCCACCTGGGCAGCATGCCCTGGAAAAACCACCACAAACATAACATGTCCATTACCAAACAAAAGAGCCGGAGCACGTGGCCAGAAGATCACCAAGTGTGTCCCAAAGCCCTCTGGAAGCAAGTCAGGGCCTCTCTGCCCATCCTTGGGGTGGTTCACACAGGCAGACCAAGAGCAAAGTAGGACTTCAAAACAAGTTAGACAAGTCAAGGTCTGAGAGTCCAGAGGATGGAGAACTGGCTCTGCTCCCTTCCTTCTAAAGAGGCTCCTCCCAAGAGCCCCAAGGGCAGCCCACGGCAGTGCTGGATTCACATCTCGCCAGCTGCGTGATCTTGGACAAGACATTTGGCCTCTTTGAGCCTTAGCTTCCTCATCTATAAAATGGGTATGATGGCAAATAGGCGAAGGGCTGTGGTGACAATAAATATGAGCTTTCATCTGGAAAAGTTTTGTGAGGGGCACAGACAAGAGGCTTAGACCCTATGAATTGTTTTAGTGCTACTGTTATTAGAGCAGAACAGCACAGACTCAAGCCAGGACCCCGAGGCCAGCGCTGTGACCCCACCAAGGAGTTCCCGGCATCTTCTCTGAGCTGGATTTTCTGAAACAAGGTCCAACCAAGGCATAGAACAACTGGGGAGAGGAGAGAGAGAAGAAGGGCGTGCATACATCTGTCTCCCCCTGGTAGGGAGGGGAGGGGATGGAGGGGAGAAAGGGAGAATTGAGAAGAAAAGAAGAAAAGCAGAAAAGCACAGGGAAGAGGAGGACTGAGGTATTCGGTTACATGATCTAAATTCTAATCAAACATCATTTAAAGCGTGTTTTATTTCAGCCTCGGGAGAGCCGGTCCCTCCTGGCTGCTCACCATGGCAACGGGCCGCTCATTTCAGAAGTGTCATGCCACATTATCGTCCTGCCGCCTCACACGCTCTCGCCGCCTGACAACTTCGCTCTGCCCCTTGCGACAACCATCCCCGCTCAGCTGGTTTATTTTTGGTGTCAGCCAGCCCCCCTCCCCTGCCCCCTCCCCGTCATCAGCAGATTGAAAGACACCCTCGGCCCTCCAATCAGTGAGCGTCGCAGCCTGTTTGGTGATAAGAGATAATTTGAGGAGATATTTGCTTACATGTGTATGAACAATTTGCTGCATTAAGACAATTCCACCTGGTGCGTGGATGGGGATGGGGGCGAGTGGCCAGTGCTCAAGCTGACAACACCCCAGGAAAGAGGAGGGAGGGGGCACCCCTGACTTCTCGGGGCCCCTCCAAACTGGGGGCCCTAGGAGAGTTTCCTCTGGCTCCCTTCCCCAGCATCATCCAGAGACGGCAGGCCCGCCACAAACTCGTTCTGTGACCTTGTGCAGGTCACTCCCTTTCTCTGTGCTTCCCTTTCCTTATCTGTCAAAAGGTGGGGTTGGACAAGCTGGAATCTGGGATCCCTGCCCAGGATCAGGGTGGGGGCAGTAGAGGGCCAAGGACCCAGAAAGAGGACAGACCCCTGGTCTGGTCACCACTATGAAGGTAGATGACAGGAAAAGAGGTTAGCCTGGGGACTTCCCTGGTGGCGCAGCGCTTAAGAATCCACCTGCCAATGCAGGGGACACGGGTTCCATCCCTGGTCTGGGAAGATCCCACATGCCGCGGAGCAACTAAGCCCATGCGCCGCAACTACTGAGCCTGCACTCTAGAGCCTGTGAGCCACAACTACTGAGCCTGCACTCTAGAGCCCGCGAGCCACAACTGCTGAGCCTGCGCGCCTGGAGTCCATGCTCCACAACAAGAGAAGCCACCGCAATGAGAAGCCCGCGCACTGCACCAAAGAGTAGCCCCGTGCGCAGCAACGAAGACCCAACGCAGCCAATAAATAAATAAATAAATAAATAAATAAATAAACAAATTTATTTAAAAAAAAAAAAGAGGTTAGCCTGACGCAGCCCATCTCCATCCAGGTGACTGACTCAGCAATGGGGATCCTGAAGCTCCCCACTCTGGCGGAGGCTGGGGAAATTCCAGACGTAGGATCAGACCCTGTTCTGGGAAGGACCTTTCTGGGACACCCTTCCTGGCTCTCCACCTGGCCTTCTTCACAGGACAAGAGACATCTCTGAAGCCACCCACTCCCTTTCATCACGTTCACACACACACATGCTCCCCCATGCATCTTCCCTAGATCAAGCGCCACATGGAGGTACAAGGGCAGACTCAGAAGTTGGGAGAGAGAGGTGTACCCTGAGACCCCAGGTAAGAAGACAGGACCCTGGCTCTCAGAGCCGAGCACGGAGTTAATGGGCTGAAAGGCAAAGTGGCCCCACCCAACGACCCCCACCCACTGAAAGCCAAGAGTAATAATAAGAGCTGCTTCTATTGAGGGCTTCCAGGAGCCAGGCCCTGTGCTGAGATTACAAGGGTTTGGAGCCCCCTCTCCGTATGCCGTGCCCCCCTGCCCCACCCCTGTAGGGGTAGGAAGCAGGCCTGGGAGAGAGTGTCAGCCCAGGGGAGACTGTGCCTCTGTTTACTCATCTGTCAGATGGGGTTAATAGAGTTCCTACAGAATATGGCGGCTGTCAGGATTAAGAGAAATCTTAGCACAGTTTGGGGCACCTAGTCAGTGTTTAATAAATGACAGCTATTAGAAGTTGTCGTAGTTAACTGGGGTCTGAGGAACTAGGGCTTTCTGATAATGGGCCTCTCCTCCCCACCACCTGCACGTGTGCACCTGGGTCCCGTGACTGGTTTTGCTCCCACCCAGGCCCCGTCCTAGGGAGGACGGACTCCCTGGAATGTCTACACCTGTCCCCTGGCCCCATGGAATTTCTCTACTTGGTTTCTTTGGCCCCTCCAGGAGTAATTCAGACCATGAAAGGTGATCTCTCTCCCACCCCAGACCCCATCCGCGGTACTTTCCTCTAGAACCTCAGGACCCACAGCCCCACACGTACACACAGAGTGACCCTCTTCCATCTGCCTTTGCCTCCTGTCTGCCCAGAGTTGAGGGAAACTGTCAGCTGAGGACTCAGACCTCCACTTACCGCACCTGACTACCCTCTGCCCTGACCTGGGGTCTGACCCAGACTCCTTAGGAGAAATGGGGCTAGGAAAAACACACTAGGGAGGTAAATGCCAGCCTCCTTTCCCATTGAGCTCTGGGTGGGCCCCCCTAGGCCTCTGCAATCCCCTCCCCACTGAAGTAGAGAGGCAGTGGACAGCAGGGAGAAGAATCTCTCTAGGGTCAACGGGACTCGGGTCCAATCCCAGCTCCACCACCTCTCAGCAATGGAGTTTTAGATCAGGGGCCTAGCCTCAGTGTTCTTATCTATAAAATGGGGGTAACAGTACATACTTCACGGGGTTGCTGGCATGATTAAAAGTATACTGAACGCTTAGTAGGTATCCAGTAAAAAGCAGCTATGATGAATAAAAATGACCAAAGCTGCCCCACGTGGAGCCAGGGAGCTGTTTGCTTCCCACCCTCTGGACGCCTCCCTGGCCCAGACCTTATGCCCTGGGCTTACTCTTCCCCCACCTCCTCCCCACTCTGCCTCTCTCTGTGGCTCAAGCCTGGGCAGTGATGGGCTGGGGGTGATCTGCAATGTTATGCCCCCACTCAAGCAAGGCACACATGCCCCAGCCTGGCCCTCTTTCTTTTTCCCTCTTTTCCTCAGCAAAATCACAAAATGAATCAAATTACTCATCTCAACATTCCACTTACATGTGCTTGACTCAGAACCGGGAGGGTTCAAGGGGCTCAGTACCGTGGGAGCGATGCAGGGGTCTCCGGGAAGGAAGATTTGCCCAGAGGAAGGGGTAGAGTGGTCAAGATGAAGGGTTATCTAATCACACCCACATTTCTGTATTTTTTGAATATGAAGAACATGTATTATTTTCATTATTATTTTCATGTATTATCTTCAAAGCAGCAGGAGGTTGCTGGATGCCAACATTTCATGCACCCCACAAGCTCCCCACCCCTACCCAGACCCCAGAGCTCCTGGAAGCAATGTATTGGGGCCATAGGGGGCTGAACACAGAGTGGGGGGGTTCCCACAGACCTGCGGCCCTGCCTCCTCATCCCTCCCCAGCCGGGGGGTCTTCAGCAGGTCACTTAACCTCCTGAGCCTCAGTTTCCACATCTGCACTGTGGGCATAAGGCAGATCCTGCCTCAGGACCCCTGTAGGGAGTTAAGGAGATGGTGCCTCCCACACCCCCTCCTGGCAAGCAGACAGTCCCGAAGGTCCTCGGGCTTTGGGCCTTGGCCTCTCAACTTCTCTCCTGAAGCAGCTTTGGGACCGGAGACAGGGGAGCCCTCCTCCGTGGTCCCAGAGCACTTAGCTTCCCCAAGTAGCAACGGGTCGGGAAAGGAGGTGCTGGGCGTCTGGCATCCCTCCTCCGGCGCCGCAGGGACTCGGGGATTCGGCCGGGATCTAAGGAGGTGCCGGCGACAGCTCCCCACACCCACCCCCGGGGCCTTGGGGGCAGGGAAGGGGCGGGCGCCTCCTGCTCACCTTCTGACGGTGAAATGTGGCCATTTACCTTCACGCTTCAATGCCAGCCCCTAAATCACTGTCTCCGCGCCCGCGCTCAAGGTTGCTCCCCGAGACGGCCGCCAACAAAGCCGCCGCCTCCGCCTAGGACCCGGGCTCAGAGCCCCGCACAGCCAAGAAGACCAGGAAGGGACGGCTCCCGGCCTCGTCTGCTGCGCCCCCTCTGCCTTCCTCTTTCCCGCTGTCTCTGTCTCTCTCTCTCAATTTTTATCCCAAGGACTTATCTCCGGGACCAGGCAGCCACAGGGTCCCGGCCCAAACTCACCAAGAACCTCAAGTTCACTTTTCTATGGCAGACGGAGGGAATAAGGAAAACCGGCGAGGCGTTCATTATGTAGCTACAACTTTACATTTGGGTCCCTCTGCTCCGCTCTGCGCCGGGAGTCCCCAGACGGACTAGTTTCTGATGCGGGAACCGCCTTGTGGGTGTCACTGGCAGGGCAGGGAGAAGGTGCCCAAGTGCTCACCGGCGGCGGTAAACATTTAACCCATCTCTGTGACTCTGTTGTGACGTGGCTTCATTAGCCCCGCTCCCTTCTTTCCCCTCCTTGATCTTTCCCTCCCGGATCTTCCTTTCCTCTACTCCGGGGATCTCCATTTGTCCATCCGTGCGAAGAAGACAAGGGAGGGGGAGACAGGAGAGACCCCAAGTCCTGGTCACGCAGGTCACGGGGGCCCTGTTTGGAAAAGGAGCTGTCGGCGCAGAGAACCAGGACGGTGGCGAGGAGGAGGTGTCCGGCCCTGCCCTGCCTGAGGTGCCCCCACCTGCCAGTCACGGGAGGGCTCAGTCCAGGGGGAAATGAACACAGAGGAAGGGAGAGGAGGTGCTGACCCCGCCCTTCACCCGGCCCGCGCTTAGGCCCCGCCCCAATCCGGAAGTGAGGCGCTGGGCACGGCAGGGGTCGAAGTGCTGCCCTTTTGCTCCGAGCACACTGCTTGCGGTGTCCGTTCGCTGTGCCTCGAATTTCATTCACTTGCACCTTATTTCTGCTTCCTCTGTGTGGATCGGTGAGATTGGTGTCTCCCCCATGTGACAGAGGGTTCCTCCAGGACAGAAACTGTGCTTTCTTCATCAGACCGGAGACACCCCCCACCGCCAAGACAGCCCCATTTGATTGGGTGCTCCCCAGAACAGGGGCTGCATCCCCCACTTGCCTGAGAGCTTCCCCTTGGCAGCGGATCTGTCCCCCCATCAGAGTGGCGGCTCCCCAGAGTACAGGTTTCTGTCTCCCCCATCAGGCTGTGTCTCTCCCCTCCAGACCAGGAGTGTGTCCTCCGCACCCCCGATCCTGCTGACCACAGCTGAGCTAGTATTCAAAACCCCGGGGTCCTGCCCTGTTCTCAGGCACTACAGCTCTAGGAGTGTTCGGGTCTGGATGCAAATCCAGCTTTATTGTGGTTTTGCTCTGTGAACTTGAACAAGTCACATGACCTCTGGAGAGACTACTGCCACTACTCAGGGTCTTATAAGGCTTCAAGGAGACAGCATTTGGTGAAAGGGCCAAGGCCAGGGCCTGGCATATAGCAGGTGTTCAATAAATGCTGTCTCATTCCCTCATTAGGCTGAGCAGTATGTCCCAAGCCTGCTCTGCCAGCTCCGGCTGAGAGGACAGAGGGGAACCACAGTTGGAAAAGAGTGCCCACAAAACACACACACGCACACACACACACACAATCCCATCAAGCAACTGGGTAGTGGCCTCCTTCGTTAGGGGCTGGGGCGGTGGCAAGGAGTTAAATGTATTAAGCAATTTACAATTAATATAGAAGTCATTCCAGAGATAGCTACTAGAAAGAGTACAACAGGGCAATTAACCCACTAATACAGTAGGCTATTACATCGCTATGTCTCTTATTTTAGCCCGAGGTGATTTGAAACGCATTGGATTAAAGGATATTACAGGAGATAGCATGAAAAATAGCTTAATGTAATGAGCCATCCCGTGATGTCTGCTATTAAAGATGATTTGCAGTTGAAAACTACAACACACAGAAGTTCAGCTATTTGAGGACCGAAGGGGTGGCGGTGGGGCAGTGCTATTAACCCTTCCCTCCTTCCAGCTGCCCCTACCCCCAACAGGCCCTCTACCACCTTCATGCCAAGATTATCAAGTGCATCTGATTAGGCAACAGTGGCTTCATTGGGAGATTGGAGATTGGGGCCTGAGGTTGATAAAGAACCAATAATCTGCTAATAACCTTTAAAAAATAGATTCCCCCAGGGAGCTGTACTAATGGGCTGAGGCTGGGGAGGGAGGTTGATTGGCAACCGGGTAGCTAATGTGGAAAAGGGTGGGGGATGAGTGTGGTGAGAGGAGGCTTCCCTGGGCAGGGGGACGATCAACTCGGCCCCCAGCCCTGGCTCCCCTGATTGAGAAGACAGGGAGGTATAGGGGTTATGGACTGCTGCTTAGAAGGTGTGCCCAGGTATATGTGTGTGAATAATTACAACACACAAAACTGATTTTTTTTCTGTTTAGCTGATCTTTGTATGATGCATCACAACTTTTAAAGGGTATTTCACATGCATGAGTTCTCTGGACTTTACAGGTACCCAGAGAGGCAGGTAGTAGGGTACCTTCAGTGTACGAAGACATGTGAGTCAGAGAAAGCAAGTAACTTACCAAAGTAAATGCAGCCAGTTATGTAATAAAACAGGAACCAAAGAGAGGTTTTCTTATTTCAAAGCCTGTGCTACAAGCCACGCAACTCCAGGTTATGAGTGTTCTTCCTGAGAAATCTCTGCCTGCCCCAAGGTTGTGAAGGTCTTCTCTTACGTTTTTTTCCCAGAAATTTTATTGTTTCCACATATTACATTTAGGTCAGTGATCCATTTTGAGTTAACCTCTGTGTGTGGTATGAGGTAAGGGTTGATGTTCATTTATTTCAGTTGGACTGTGAGTGCGTTTACACATCCACATGTGTGGATACGTGTGTCTGGAGAGGAGTACACACCCGTGTGCTGGCTGCCACACAGAGAAAGCCACTTAATCTGGGAGCACACATGTAGGGGCCGTCTAAGGCAGACACACGTAGAGACACACTGAAGGTCAAGGGTACATGGGCACAATGGGCAGGAGAAGCCAGTAAGTACCCCGGACGGGCATGTGACGCAGGCTTGTTTGGGGGAGCATACGTGTGTGTGTCACGTGAGTATGTGCTGGCATGTGTCTGTGTCCATCACTGTCCGTGTGTTGGTATATGTGTGTCCCTGGGCATAGATCAGACTATGTGTATGCTCACAACTGTGGGTGTCACTCCGCATATATGTGTGTGGTCAGCATTTGTGGGCATGTCATTGTTGTAGCTGAATCCGTGTGTGTGTGTGTGTGTGTGTGTGTGAGGTTGTTGGCATGTCTGGCACTGTGTGTCTGCGTCTGCATCTGTGTGTGCACACCATTGTGCATGCGTGTTGGTGTGTCTGTGTGTGTGTGTGTCGCTGTGCCCATGTGTTGCTGTCTTCACCTCCCCTGGTGCTGCCACCCCCGACAGCTGCAGGGCCAGCCGGGAACAGCCCCCGTGCCCCCCCTCCTTGCTGTCTTTTATCATCATTTGCCACGAAAGGGAGCCCAGGAGGACGGTGATAAATAAGGGCCACTTAAAATACGAGACGATCACTCTGACTTTGGGGAATATTTCTTCTGTGGAGCAGCTGGTGCCGCCTCTGTCCTCGTGGAAAGGGGTCCCAGGGGCCGCCAGCCCCTGCCCAGCTTCCTCAGGCTCCCTCCTATCTACTCCCTCCCCCGCCTCTGCCCCAGCAGCTCTGGTCTTGGAGGGTTTGGGAAGCCTAGAAAGTGGGGTAGAGGGGGGCCCACCCCAAAGGCCACTGCAGGCAAGGCAAGGTGGCCCTCAGTTTGCCCTTCTTGGGTGCTCTGTGGAAGACTGGGTGTCAGACTGAGAGCGGATTGGAGGGTACAGAGCCTCCATCTTGTGGGGTTCCCCTTCTAATTCCCTCTCCCTTCTAAGCTTGGGTGAGGTGACGGACGGTTGGGGTGGTTCCAGAGAGCTGACACATGTGGAGAGACACACGTGGACACACAACCCAGTCACACAATTTTCAACACCTACTATGTGCCAAGCCCTAAAAGAAAGACACAAAGACACACATCCTGTGAAGAGAGAACAATGTACACACACTATACTTGCTACATAAAGACACAAGCAGAAGTGCAAAAACACTTGCATGTAAGACTTGTTCTGGGAAAAGATGAATTCTGGGAAGAGAAGGAGGAAGAGAAAGGAATTGAAGGAGCCCAGAAAAGGAAAGAAATCTTTAAAAATACAAAAACATGGATGTGAAGTATGAGCAACGGCGCCAGGATAGATGGAGCCCCTAGGTGGGAGGGAGGGGTGGGGCTAGGGGTGGAGGACCGCCCCATATGGGAGTACAGGTTGTTCACTGCCCAAGGGGGCCGGCGACGGCTAAAGTCCAGCCTTCATTCTACTTGCCAAGACACACCTGGTATGAGGCCGTGTCCACCAGGAGGAAGGAGGCCTTTGATTGTTCACAGAAAGCGCCTTCCACCAGCCTTGCCCTGTACCCACAGGGCTGGGCCCTCCTGGAGGGGTCACCTTTTCCTAATTCTTACAGAGGCACCTCATGGGCTAGCCAGGCCCTGAGGGAGGGGCTCTTCAACTGTGTCTAGGAGACATTATTTCCTTAAAAATGAAAAAAGAAAGGAAAAAGAGGAAGGGAAATAGAAATTGAGACAGAGGAGAAAAAGGAAGAGAAAGAGAAAGAGGGAGAGAAGGGAAGGAAAAAAGAAAGAAGAGGAAGAAGGTGGGGATCAAACCATGGAGGCTTTTCTAATCAAAGAACTTGTCACTGTCACTCTGCTAGTTGAGATGCCGGGACTGATCTGGGCCCGCCAGCATTCAGGGTTGGGGGCGAGGAGTGAATCAGGATTAACAGGTCACACACACCCACACACACACACACACACCCATCCCCTGCCCACTCTGTCTCCCTTCTCAGCCCATCCCAGGTGGCCAGGGACCTGTCATGTCTCATTTCCTTCTCCCAGAACTAGTGATGAGAGCTGGGGAGAGGTAGGGGGAGCCCCCCGGAGCTGACCTTTTCTCCTTCAGTTTCCCTCCCAAGCTCCTCAGCCGTCGGCCACGGGCGCGCTGACACCCTCATATCCGTGACCCCCCAACACACACAAAGCCGTGTCGGCCCCCAACAGGGGCTGTCTGGGAGAAGGCAGGGCAGGGCAGAGCTGGCCTCCTTTATCTGGGGCTTTCAACCTCCGAGCTTCCCCAGATGGGTGCTCTGGGGCCACCCACAGCCCCCCCAGAGCTTCAGATCTTTGATCCCCTCCTCGACACCCCCCGACACCCCAATACCCTCCCCCCACCTGTCCTCCCAAACGTTCTCCAAGTCCCTGAAACACCCTTCCGGCTTGCCCCGGCTGTGGAAGGGAAAGTGGAGGAGAGCCGACCTTTACTGAGTACCCACTGGGTGCCAGGGACACTGAGTCCCGGCTGTATCATTTGATGCTCACAAGAGCCCTTTGAGTTTTAACGCAGAATCTCCAATTTATAGATGGGAAAGCCTCACAGCTTCCCCAGGAAGCAGGACAAGCAACACTGGTCTCTCGACTTAAATCCTGCTCTTTCCACTACAGCATCAAGACACTTTCCTTGAAATCTCTCTCTACCCAGTCTTCTCAGTTTGATCACTGAGGGCCTAACCTGTGCCAGGCACTGTGCTAAACAAGTTACCTCATTCAACCTCACACTCACCCATAAGGAGGAGCTATTAGTATCCCCAATCCACAGATGAGGAAATGAGGCTCAGAGAGGTTGAGCAACTTGCCCAAGGTTACACAGCATGGGAATGGCAGAGCCAGGACTCACACTGGGTCTCCTGCCACCTAATGAATACGTTTTGCCAAATATGATGATAACATGAATTCTGCCACTACTGCCTGCAGCCCGGGGCCAGCAGCCGGGACTCCCAATACAGGTCCCTCCACTCCCCAGGGCCAGCAGAGAGATTAAAGAGTCGAGGGTGGGGTGCTCGGACCTCGGCAGACAAAGAGGAAGGAGGTATCAGGGTCGAGCACTAAGCGTCCTCTATCTTCCCTGGAGCGCAGGCCCCATTGTCCCCACAAGTGCCCTCAGATTGTCAGAGCCAGAGCCTCATCTGGCCCTCAGAATATATGGCCGCAGAATAATATGACAGTTGGGGGAGGAGGGGTGGGAGGCTCGGGTGGAGGGGCAAATGAAGAAGGATCCACACAGCCCCCAGAAGAAAACTTAATAGTCTGGGGGCTCCCTTGGGTCCTTCTCATTAAAAAAAAAAAAATCTCTATTTAAATGCAAATTTGTGCTGGAGCTGGGATGGGTTGGCGGGAGGCAGAGACGCATCCAGACGCTGATACAGACCAGCCATTGGACCTGCTCCCCAAGCTCGCCTTGCAATCTGGGGCCCTGTGCCCAGAAGTTAGCTCCATCCCCAAAGGTCACACCCTCCCCACCTCCCAGGGAAGCCTGGTTCAGCTTAACCCCTCACCACCTCGCTGTCTCTCTCTGTGTCTGTCTGTCTGTCTGACACACACACGGAGACGCAGAGACACACACACTCACTCCCTCTAAGCTCTAAATAGAAATGTGTCGTGCACATGGAATTACACCCAATATCTTGTAATAACCTAAAATGGAATATAATCTACAAAAAAACTGAATCACTATGCTGTACTCCTGAAACTAACACAATATTGTATATCAACTTCAATAAAAAAAAAAAAAAAAAAAAGAAAGACATGTGTCATAGGGGTGAGGGTGGTAAGCTGTAAGCCTAGATTACAGTTTTCCTCCTAAATCCAGCAAGGGGGTAGGGGTCTTACACCCTTCCACCCCTCCTCCACACACCTTCCTCCAAGGAAAGAACTTCAGTGTGAAAAGAAGGAGAACCTAACACAATACTCTTGTACCTAGTTTTGGCCCACTCGTCTATTTCTCCTACCGCTCCCCAAACTAGAAAGCCTTGAATCTCTCCCTCTCTCTCTCTCTCTCTGTCACACACACACACACACACACACACACACACACACACCAGGTTTCCAACTAGACAATATAAGACAAACCCAGCCCTCAAATCCAATTCTTCTGGGAAATGCAGACATGGGGTGGGGGATGGGGAGTTGGCAGCTGGGACCCACACCTGCCCAGCACCCACATCCTGTCCCCGTCCACCTCCCACGGAGGGGGAGATCCCTCTGCTCCCCCAGCTTCAACAAACCCCTCATCCTGAGCTCCACCCCCCCACCCCCGCCTCTCCAAGCCCATTACCTCCAGGGATAATTATGTGGGTGATGCGCTGGCCATGGAGAGCTCTTCAGCGGCATTAACTCAGGATGAGGGAGGGAGAGGAGGGTTGCCCCTGGCTACCACCCTGCTCTCCCCTCTTCCTCCCCACTAACCACTGAGGGTATTAATTTAGGGGGAGATAAGGAGATGCTACGTAAATCCATCTAGAACACATATACCTGACTGCAAACTTTTTTACTTCCATTTCTGGCTTTGTCAGGGGAAACTGAGTCAAGAGCCTCGCCCTAGGGAGGCACAGGTGTCCCTGGGGTAGAGAATCTCCCATATTCTCTACCAGCGTCGCCTCCTCCACAGCCTCTCTCTTCCTCCTTCCTGCTCCTCCCCGTCTGCCGCCCCATCCCCTCAGCCTTTGCTGGTCCCGCACCGGTTGCTGCTCCGAGTTGGCTGGGATGAACCGTCCTTGCCATGACACTGCATGGAGATGCGCAGGGAAGAAAGGTTCAGGATTGGGGTGAGGGCACCCAGTAGACCCCTTAAAGCTTCACAGCCAGACCCAAATTTCAGGCTTTACTGGTCATGCCCTTGACAGTCAGATAGTGAGGGGAGAGCCATGGTCAGTCCACCCATTGCCTACTTTCCCGCGCTTGTGGCCCACACTGGGCTCTCCTCTGGACACCACGGGGCTCTTGATGTGGGGAGGAAAGGCCTCTGGGACCAAGAGTGGTCAGAGGAAGTGTGGGTACCTTGAGTGCACGAGACAGAGCAGGGGCTGGAGGTCAGGGATGGGGAGAGACCCCTCCTGCCTCCTTCTGAGAAAAAACCCCTGAGTGAGAGATAAGCAAACAACCACGAGGAGAGGAGGACTTACAGAGAGCTGGGGCCGGTAGATCTTCTACTGAGAGAGAGCAGGGCCCAGAGAGGGGAAGGAGTTGCCTTAAGTTACACAGCGTCACAGCTGGGAGGAGAAGGCTGGAACCTGGTCTCTTGACTCTGAAACCACAGGCTGACTTCAGTTTGATGGAAAGAGTTTTATATACACAGTTTGCACACCCACGAGTGCCAGCAGTGCCCACCGCGTGCAAAAGCCTGCATGCATTCGTTCACACAGTTGAGTTGGCGTCTGCACGTGGCGGTTTGCCTGCCCACACATTCGTGATGTTTGTGCGTGTGAGCGTTTCTGCGCATGTGGGGCTGGCTCACATGCGCATGTGCGGCTGGCTCACATGCGCATGTGCGTGCAGCAGGGCGAGGCACATGCCGGCGCCTGCGGGTTGAGGAGCAGCGGCTTCCGCGGTCCCACCTGCAGCGGTCCCTGTGCGCAGAGCTTCTCCCAGGGCTGTCCCCGGGAGCCGGCTGGGCCTGGGCAGACTGCCCCAGCCTCAAGCCTGCCCCGACCTCTGCGGTTCAGCTGCTTCCTTCCGGAGGACCCTCCTGGAGGCCGGGCTGCTCTTCGAGCTCATGATATGATGGTAGAAACAATGAAGTGAAAAAGATGGCCAATACCCAAAGGAAAACATTTCTAGATATGATATTACAGCCTCTACCTCAAAAATAGGACTTTACCATGAGGAAAGACAGTTTATTAGAGGACACATTCTTTAATTTAATTATATAATCTCTGGGGTTTTTCTTTAAAGAGGTATGGAGTGGGGGAGGGGCTGAGACGTTGAAATCAATTCTTCGCATTTCCTGTGGGCACACCGACCACGCGGACACAGCGCACGGGTGTAAATGAGGAGGTGATGGTGGAAGTTCTGGGAACGGGGCATTCCCAATCTATCCTAGAGCCCCCAGGAAAACACTGAGACGGCTTCAGGAAACGCTGGGAAGTGAGGCCATAGGCCAAGTCCACCGCCACGCTGGGGGACAGCGAGAGCCCAGGCCTAACACAGGCGATCCATCTCACCCGCCAGATCAGGCCACGGCACACTCCTCCTGCCCTCTGCCTGACACGCACATACACAGACTCACACACACACTCACACACACACAGAAACTCTCACACCACGGAGGGGCCAGGCAGGCCAGGCAGACACCCAAATCAGACCCCAACCCCTTAAACAGTCCCAGGAGAAGGAAAATAAAGCTCCTCCGCTTGACTGTCAACAGACTCATTGGCTTTGGGCAAGTGGCTGACCCCTCCCAGGCCTCAGTGTCCCCATCTTTGGGGAAGCAGTTTAGATGGTTTCTAAGAGTCTTCCCAGCTTTAACTCCCTTGCCTTAAAATCACCATCCTTGGTACATGCCTCCTTCCTCCTGGGCTTTCCCAAGGGGTAAGTAGCAGGCTCTGGTGTCAGGCAGTCATCAGCTCCAATCCCCACCCACCACTTGCTCAATTTGTGACCCAAGGCAAGTGACCGTGTGTCTCCGTGACACCATTCGCCCGATTGTAAAGTGGGGAGAGCAACTATGCCATAAGATGTCAGCCAAACCTTCTGCCTACGGTAAGTGTGGGACTCAGGGTCTCCGTCATACTCATTAGTCCCCAGGGGAAACCATGAAAGGCCCATGAATGCTCCCTAGGGATGAATCCAGCAAATGCTGGCAGGAAGCAGACAGATGAACAGGGTCCCCCTCTTTGGGGACCTCATTCCCTCTTCATCCTACTGCCCAGCTGTGGCCTCTTCCACCCTCAACCCCATGACTGCTGACCTTTCCCCCCTGGCCAACCCTAACCACCCCCTCCATCGTCCATCCCCCTCCCCAGGTCCAGGGTCCTCAAGGCACAGAAACCCAGGTGCCTGTGTCTTCAGGCCAAAGTGCCAGGTGCTGCCTAGATGGGGTGGTCCCAGGCAGCAGGGCAGCTAGGGCAGCAGCAAATCTCCCCACTTAGGTACTAATGTAGGAAGTCCCATCAACACACAGTGAAACGGGGCGTAATTTTTGCAGAAAACAATGCAGGTGATGTATGCCCGAGACTGGCACACAATAAAACTGTAGTGGAACGCAGGAAAAATGCGCCTAGTCAATACAATAAAATCAGCACAAATACACCCGTGTAAAGCAAATAAATCTCCCAATCCAAACATTTTACAGCACGCGCACCACAAAGAGGAAGGTGGAGAAGTGTGTATGTCTGCGCGGTTCAAGTTTTTCCCAGAAATCTCTGGGGGAAATAAAACGACCACCCCCTCCATAATAAATAAATAAATAAATACACAGGACTTGGGGGCTGGTTTGCGTTTCTGGCCTCAGATGACACGTCAACCGGCGAGGCGACTGGGAGATGGAGGCCCCCAAATTACCATTCATCTGGCCTTGTTGTGGAAATTTTCAAGGGATTTGCAGTAATTATATGACAAAATGCTTGCAAATCTCACTCATTGCTGAACAGAAACAGGCGGGTCAGGGATTGAACACTTTCAGCTGGGTAATTTGTAAATGTCAATCAGGCAACGGGGCACAGAGAGAGAGAGAGAGAAAGAGAGAGAGAGAAAGGGGCCAGGAAAATACTGTAGCAACCCCAGTGTAAGAGTCTTCTTCACCCTCCTGGAACCCGGGAATGGAAAGGCCCAGGCCAGAGGCAAGGCAGAAGGATTGGGGGAGGGGAACGGGGGAGGGGAGGAGGAGGAGTAAGAAGACGACGGGGAAAGGAAGGAGGAAATCGACAGAGCCCAGAAACAGACACAAAAAAGAGGCTGGGATGAGAGGGGAGGGGGGGTTGTGGATGGAGAGTGAAGAGAGTGAATCAGGAAAAACAGTTTAAATAAAACCAGGGGAGATTAAATTAACTGATACATACATTCCAAGAGGCAGCCATAAATACCAGCTCCCTATCTCCCCTGCTCGAGACAGCGGGGAGAGCAACATAAAATTAAAAGATATAACAATAAAAATTACAAATGCATCTTGAGGGCCCTGTACCCGATGTCTGTAATGGAGGCCCCTAGCAGGGTGAGCCTGGGGCACAGCCTTCACTCAAGCCAGGGGAACTTCAAGGTGGGAGCCAGAGGAACATTTTCTTTTCTGTGTGGCTGGTCATTCTGTGTCTCCTATTTCATCTGGCGCTTGAGGAGTGCCCACTGCATGCACGTTAAGGGCCTGAAGGGTGGTGGTGACTGCCATGACAACGGATTTGGCACTTTATAAGGTTTTTCCTGGTCATTGCCACCCCTTGAGGGAACTGGGTTTTTATTCCACCTATTTTACAGGTGAGGAAACTGAGGCTTGGAGAGGCTGTGATTTGGCTCAAGATGACTTGCTAGTTAACAAGCAGAGCATGGATTTGAACCCAGGCTCCCTGACTCCACACCCTTCCCACCACTGCCTTCAGGGAGCTTATTCCTGCCAGTTTTATTTGAGAAATTGAACACACTTTCTGAGCAGACACCTGTCACACCACCACCATGCCACGTGAGTGGTAAACCTGACGGGTTGTAAACTGAACAAGATAGCATCCTCTGAAGCAGAAGTGTCCAACTCTCCAGATTCCAAGGATCTTTTTTAGCATCCCAAAGTTACTTGACACTCCACCAACCCAGGCACTCGCAAGCACACTAGTGGTTCTACTTCTAAACATCCGTAAATTGAGAAAAGTGCCCAATGACCCAAAGCTACAATAAATCCAAGCACACTTTTAAAGGAATTTAAATTTTCATCACCATATTCTTGGAAAAAAATTAAAACACAGACAAGACAGAGTTGCTATTGGTGGCAATGCAAGGCACACTTGGGGGTCAGAAGACCCCCTTGCAAGAACTACAGTGTTCCTTTCCAACCAGGGTCCACAGCTTCAAGGGTCCAGGAGCCTCTGAATGGGACGGGGCCTTTAAGCAACAGGGTCCGGAGGTTATGGGTTGGCAAGGTCAGCCCAGGAAGACTCCCTGCGGGGGCAGATCCTAAGAAGGGCTGGGAAGGAAAGCAGTGTGGCAGCACCAAGGTGACATGGGGCAAGAGGTGGGAGGGAGGAGAGCAGGATGACCACAGCACTCTGGCCCTGCAGCCACCAAAGGCTGCAATTTTCACTTTTGTTATGATCTCCAAATGGGGTTATGTTGACAGCCACAGGGCCACTCCAGCAGTGTTGAAAGGTGTTTCTCTTACAGCTTTAAACTGGAGTCTCATCTGCCTGCACCGCCGGGAATGCACCATTCACTCCTCAGAGGAGCAGCAAAGGCTCTCAGGCTCCTACCGTGTGCCAAGCACCGCTCTAGAGGCTGCAGCTACAGCAGGGAACAAAACTGGGGACAAAAAGCCTGCTGTGTGGAGCTTATCTTACATTCACAGTTTTCTCAGTCTTGAAATGGTTTTGTGAGAGGCACAATTATACGCATTGTCTTTTGTGAGTTAAAAGTGTTAACTTGTGGAATGTAAATCAGATGACACTTCTGCGATCCTTTCTGGCATTTCTTCCTTTTTAAATGTATTGGAACCTCAGAAATAGAAGAGGCCAATAGGGAGAGTCTGAGCAGGGCAGGGGACTAACACTCAAAGGCATCCATCTAACAAAGAGTAGCTGCAACCCTCCTGGACATCAGAGGTGGCCAGGGTGACACAGACACTTGGGGGAAGGCACTGGTACCCACCATCCTCTCCACCCACAGCTGACCCACCTCTTCTTCTGCCTTCCCATCCCTTCCCTCAACCAAGATCATGGTTCTGGAATTGAGAGCCCCTACTCTGATTGGTTCATCCTCCAGACTATTTGCTCTTCCTACCCACCACCTCCCAACAGAAAGGATTCCTGGAGACAGAAGGCATCAGGAAAATTTGCAAATAATCCACTTAGCTTTGACTGCATGGATGAGGTCACTGCAAACTACAAAAGCCTTGAGTCTCTCCACCCCAGCACAGCCACATATTGTGCAAACCTGAGCAAATGTTTTAATCTCATTGCGCCTCTGTTGCCTCATCTGTAAAATGGAGATAAATACTAACAGCTACTCTAGCAGGGCTGTTGTGAAGATTAAAGGACATAATGCATGTGCTCTGTAAATGTTAACTATTATGATTATTGTCTCCCTCTGAGGTTCTTAACAGGACATAAAATCTGGGGGCAGGAGGGAAATTGGGGGCAAAGCTAAAGAGTGTCCAAAGCTGTTGCTAGGAATCAGCAGAGAGCAGTAGAAAGAGGCCCCGATTGGGAGTAAGGAGATGTGGCTCTGCCTGTCCCTAGTTCTGTAACGGCCTCTCTCTGAGTCTCAGTTTCCCCATCTGTTCAATGAAGAGGTTGGACATCTGGGCTGGAAGTGTCTCTGGTTCTAGGAATTAGTGTTGGAAAGAATGAGAGAAGGCCCAGGATAAGCCCACATCGGACGCAGTACATGACCAAAGGTGGGACGACTCTGGATGGGGCTTTGTCTCTCTGGCAGATTCTCTTGGATATCTCAGGTCTCAGAGGAGTAAACTAAGCCAAGATGACCCCACAGACCCATCACCACGACCACCAGTCAGCAAAATGCTGACTGCCTGAGGGGAGCAGGGGATGCGGAGGGTGGCACCCTACCTGCTCACCTGCCATCTTGGAATCTGGTACCTGCTCCTGTCATTAGCTCCACCCTCAGCTGGATTTAATGAATCTGAGAAAAATTATGAAGTCCCATAAAGCCACAAGTATCATAAAAAGTATAATAAAATTGAGAAAAGCTATTAAGTTATAAATACAACCAATGCATGCAACATCACTCAGTCGGGGAGGAAGTAGCTATAAAATAAAGTCATTCCACAAGTGACTAAATCTCTTAATTCACAAGGCACACGCTTCCCTTTATGGCGCCCAACTCGATTGTCCCCGCCAGGAGTTTGTGTAACAGGAACTTTCCTTGGCAGAGAACGGTGGGTGGGAAAACAAAGAAAAAGAGACCGGATAACAAAATAACAGAGGGTGGGAGGGAAGGAGAGAACCGAGGCGGCCGGGAAGACCTAGGTGGAGTCCTGGGAAGTAGGAAGCCCTGCGGAGTCCGCACTGTGCGGTGGGGCCGTCTCTAGATCCCAGATCCCCCACTAGAGAGCAATACTTCGCCAAGTAGCCAAGGTGAAAGAAAAGGAAAGGAAAAGAAAAGAAGAAACAGCACGAGAGGGAAGTTTGTAGCTGGTGTTTTGATTTGTGGGCTCCGAGGACCTCTTGATTCCGGCTGGGGGCCCCAATCCCACCCATCCTCCTGGTTCGGCGGTCCTCAGGACCAGCGCGGCACCCCGGGTCGCCCGGGACCAGCGCCCCTCCCCGCCTCCCCCGGCGCCCAGTCCCCCGGGCGATCTCCCCAGGGCGTCCCCCCGCCGAGAGCCGCCCCCGCCCCATGAATATTCATAGCTGTAATTAGCGCGCCCGGCGCCCATTATGGTTACTGTGCGTCCAATAAAAACAAACACGCTAATAAGCAGCTTTAATGTGGGGTGGGCAGCGCGGGTGGGGAGGACCCGAGCGCACCCTTCGTGGCCCGGAGTAGGAGCGGGGAGCAGGAAGAGGGCGCTGGGGGCGGGGGCAGCGACCCCCCTGAGAGGGGGGCTACAGGGGAAGGAGAGGGGGAGCAAAGGAGACCGAAGGGCGAGGGGCGAGAGACGAGGCACCCGGGCAGTGGAGCGCGCCGGTGGAGGCCGAGAGGGTGCCTAGGGGGCGCCGCAAGGAACGTCGTCCCGGGCGGGCGGGACGCTGGCTGCTTTCACACAGCGGAGAGAATGGGACACTCTCACATTCGGCGAGGGAGTCTGGGCATCGAGCAGGGGCTCCTGAAACACCTGGCAGTTGGGGGTACACAGGCCCCGCCGCAGGATGGGATGCGGACGCGGCGGGTGCGCCCTGGGCCTGGCCTCATTGGACCCGTTGATTCCAAAAGACCTTGCATTTTTAATTTTTTTTCTCATTTAGTCTTTTTTTTTGAATTTTATTTTATTTATGTTTTATACAGCAGGTTCTTATTAGTTATCGCTTTTATACATATTAGTGTATACACGTCAATCCCAATCTCCCAATTCATCCCACCACCACCACCCACCCCAACACCCCCCTCCCCCCCCTCCCCCGGCCCCGGGCTTGGCCCGGGACTGGGCGGTACTGGAGGCGGGCTGCGGAAGCAGTGGGGAAGAGGGGGCAGTGGGTTCCAGGAAGGGAAGGCAGCCCTGGTGAGGAGCCAGCGACAGGGCAAGATGTAGAAACGAGAGGGGTCTAAAGTCGACCGAGTCACCTACTGGGTGCCCTTAATCAGTAGAAAAGGGGCGGGGTAGAGGGTAGGGAGCCCTATTCACCGGGCGGATCCGCACCACCCAGTGATGCTCTGGGGATCCCAGAGGGCCAGCAATACACCCACTTTACCAGCCGAGAAAGTGAGAGGTTAAGGAAGGGTCCACGGTCACGCTCCCGCAAGTAGCTTAGATGGGAAGGACGGTGAAAAGCACGAGTACTCTGACCTCTTGTTTGCCCTCGAGTCAACCATAACCTGGACGTGGCACACACAGTATGTGCTGCGTTAATGTTTGTTCAAGGAATGAAAGAAGGTAGAGACTGGACACATGGGGCTTGATGTGGGAAGACGGAGAGGGAAGGAACAATCTAGAAGAGAGATGGGGGATGAAGCCCAGACCAGTGGTCCTCAAGTTTAGCACGATCAGATTCAAATAAGGATTTCTTATGTTCATACACACAGAATTTTTTGAACAGAATTTTCATAGCATTATTATGATAGCCAAAAAGTGGCAACAACACAAATGTCCATCAAGTGGTGAATGGATAAACAAAATGTGGCATATCCATACAATGGAATACTATTCAGCAATAAAAGGACTGAACTGCTTTTACACTGCTACAACATGGATGAACCTTGAAAACATTATACTAAGTGAAAGAAGCCAATCACAAAGGATCACATGTTATATGAGTCCATTATATGAAATGTCCAGAATAGGCAAATCTACTAGAGGCAGAAAGTAGATTAGTAGTTGCCCAGGGTTGGGGGGATAACGGAATTTGGAAGTGACAGCTAAGGGGTGCAGGGTTTCTTTCTGGGGTAATGAAAATGTTCTAAATTTGATTGTGGTGATGGTTGCACAACACTGTGAATATATTGAAAGCCATTGTACTGTACACTTTAAATGGGTAAACTGTATGGTATGTGAATTATATCTCGAAAAAGCTGTTAACAAAACATTATGCTAAGTAAAAGAAGATAGACTCAAAAGATCGTCCAGAATAAGTAAATCTATACAGCCAGAAAGTAGATTAGTAGTTGCCTAGGGCTTGGGGGTGGGGGGTGGGGGGGAATTAACTGTAAACAGACATCAGGGATCTTATTGGGGTGGTAGAAATGTTCTATAACTGGGTTGTGGTGATGGTTGCACGACGCCATAAATTTACTAAAAAAATCATTGAATAGCATGCTTTAAAAGGGTGGATTTTATGGTATGTGAATTATACCTCAATAAAGTTGTTTTTTAAAAACACAGATTGCTGAAGCCTACCCGCAGAGTTTCTGATTCAGTAGTTCTGGGATGGTTGGAGAATCTGGATCTGTACCAAGTTCCGTGGCGACGCTGAGGCTGCTGGTCCCGGGGACCACAGTGGGAGGACCTACTACTGGCCTAGAGGTGAAAGGCCAAAGCCAAGAAGGGGAGGGGCCTGTTAAAAAAACCCAACAACAACAACACCTTGGGGACCACCTCTTCACGGCCATCCACCCACCCAGCACAACCCCAGCGGATAACCGGGAGGGGCTGTCATGGGCGGCAGGGAGCCTGCTGTTCTCCGCGCCTGACAGACGTTCCTCCGCAGCAGACAGCGGCAGAGTTAATTTCAAGGCAGCCTCTCCACCATCAGCCGAAATTGGCAGAGTAAATAGGAACCGCTGTTTATTTGCCACTTACCTCTGTCTTGTTCCGCTTAAATACTGAAGGGAAACCGGAGCCATTAGGGTCAGAAGAAAATTACAAACACGCAGCGTCGCTGTGGGTGGGTGAAAATGATATTAGAGATTGGGGGGGGGGAGAAAAAAATAAATAGAGGAAGGAAGGAGGGAGGGTGGGGAGAGGAGGGGAAACTGCCTTGCACCAACAGAGCATGAAATAAAATAAAATTAAATAAAGATCTGTTTGGTGGGTGGGGAATCTTCGTCCCAGGAAATATGGGTGGAGTTTGGGGGAGGGGAGAGTTCTGGAGTTGTTTGTAAAGCCAGACCAAGGAGACTAAATTCTGATTTCTGTTTTCTGGCCTGATTAGCCCAGTTCAGCGTAATTCTTCTTCTCTGGGTCACCAGGAAACGGGCCCAGGGAGGGGACAAAAGCCAGAAGCAACCATCGCCTCCACCTTGGGGTAACCTCCCTCACCTCTGTGGATTCTACGCTTCTCTCCTCCGGGGCTTCACACCCTGAGGCGTCCCCCTTCTCCCCCAGCGGCCCCCACCCCCTGGCGGCATTAATTGGAGGCCAGAGCAGTACCACATTTATTACCTCCCCTCCTGCTCCACACTAAATCTTGTGGCAATGCTTCTGAAAGTCAATAAAACGAGAAGGAAGATGCGATAAAATTAAGGTGGAAAGTGTGATGGGGAGAGGAAATGGAAATCTTTTTAATTTAGCTTTAATTTTAATTTGTTGTCACCTCTCCAAACAGCCTGCGTGCTGCCGAAGTGGGCTGGGGGCTGAGGGTTGGGGGAGGGGCTGGCCTGGCTTTTTAAGGCGGGAGGAAGCTGCGCTCTAGGCTGGGTCTTGGCGGGGATGGGCTACGTGTTGTAGGAGCCACAGCTGGAAGCAGGCAGGAGGTGGGGTTGGGGGGAGCTCGCCAAAATCTTACCCAGGAGGCGCTCCCTTCTCTTGCCCCCAGAGCACCCTGTCCAGACCTAAGGGCTTCCTGCAGCTGATTTTGTGCTGCCTGAGAGCAGGTCCTGGGTCTCAGTGATTTCAGTCATCCCTTTACCCAGTACCTGACACATAACAGGAGTCGTATAGTGATGGTGACGATGACGATGATGATGATAGCTAAGAGTTACTGAGCACTATGTTCCAGCATTGTTCTAAGCACAATTTACACTTACAATTTCACCTTATTCCTCCCATCAACGCTATGAGATAGGGACCATTATAATAGCCCCATTTTACAGATAAGGAGATTGAGGACAGAGAGGTGAAGCCCCTTGTCCATGGTCACAAAGCGTGTTGGTAGCAGGAGTGTTATTCAGGAAACAGATGTGGATAATTCTTATTTATCAAGTGGATGAATAAATGAGTGAATGAAAATTTCGTAAGAATACTGACAAAGCCACAAGTATGGAAGTGCCAGTGGTCCTGTAGCCCCCCAAACACACACTCAGCCCATGAACACTGGGTGTGCCAAGCAAGGCAGAGGCAGAGGCAGCTGGCCTCAGAGCTCTATGGAGCTGAGGCTTCTTGGCGTTCGTGGGAAAGCCCTTGAGCTCAGGTCAACACTCGCTATCGTGTGATTTCTTTCCCATTTTTAGGAAGGGTGAAATCACACTCAATCCCTCATCTCTATCAAACCAGAAGATGTTCTCTTCACAGAAGTCCAACCATGAGACAGAGGGTCTATGGCTCCAGCTGCAAGCTCTTCCCAAGAACAGGGCCCCCGAGGCAGCAGTATCATTGACCCTCCTGTACCCTGGCACCAGCCAGGTGTCCAGAAGGTCCACAGCAGGACCCAGTGTAGCCTATCAGAGGAAGTCGGAGTGCAGAACTGAAGGCTCTAAGGATGCTAGAGACTGCCAGGTGCAGCTCGGCAATTTACACGTGAGGAAAGTCAGTCCCGAGGAGAGGACAGACTTCCCTCAGGTCACACAGGTGGTCCCCTCTCTATACCCAGAGGTTTGCTCTGTCTCCTTCCATTTGATGGGAGCCCCGGAGTCAATATTCTTCCACATCCCAAGTGGGCTTGTGTCTCAGGCCTTGGTGATAGCCCTCCAGGAGGCGGGTGGGAGGCAGGGGCTGTTTCCTCTACATACAGATGGGGAAGCTGAGGCTCTGAGGGGCAAATGTCTCCAGGACCACATAATAACACTGGCATCAATACCCGATGGAGGATTCTGGCTGTTGTCTATCCTCAACTCAGTATGAAAGAAAAATATGTTTTCAGAAGATACTTTTCTCCATCAAGCTCAGGTTCTGAAGCAGCCCTACCCCACCTTGCCCCACTTCCCCATCCATTGGGTCCACTGAGTGACCCTGCCCCACCCCTGTACTACCCTCCTGTAGCTCTGAAGAACCCCAGCCTCTCCAACTGGAGGAGGCTGGAAAGGATGGGCTTCTTGTCTAATGGGCTTCCCCTTGCCCAAAATATTTTTCCCTCATGAAAAAAAGCATACTCTCAAAGACTATTTGACAGCATGGAAATTTCACGAGAAGTATTTGTAAGTTAAAAAAAAATCAAGTTATCAAATATTGTGCAGAGTATAATCCTATTTATGTCTTGTTTTCCATGTAGCTTATGGCTATATTTGTGCACACATAGAAGACTGGGAGGATGTACACCGAAATATTTATAATGCTTTTGTTTCCTTCCTTAATATTTCTGTATTTTCCAAATTTTCTGCTGAGAACATGTGTTAAGTGAATTTTGAAATTTGCCTTATTAGCTTCAATTTTTTAAAATATTGATACCTCCTAAGCTTGCTGGCTCTGTGGTCTCATAAGCAGCAACCAAGAACAAATCACGTGTGTGTGTGTTTGTGTGTGTGTGTGTGTTCGGGGGTCCCAACTCCCCCACCCTCTCCCAGTGACTGCTGTTCATCATAACCAGGACAATTAACCATCCCTTATTATTCACACGTCATGATTACTAATCACCCTTATTAATATCCATGCTTTGCAAAACCAGGAGGCAGCTTGGCTCGGAGGCTTGGAACTCCACGGGAGTCCAATCCTGACCCCAGGCACGTCCCTTCCTACTCTGTGCCTTCACCTCCCACTGAATTGGGATGATCTGCCCCTTCCTCATCCCTCAGCAGTGACCAATGCCCTCTGCTTCCCTCCTTTGCCAGCTCATAAGAGCCTCACACCCTGGGAGGGCCATCTAAGTTCCCAAACCCATTCACCACCTGAACCACCGACCTCCCTTCCGCTGGAACTGAAATAAGGGTCTCTTCCTGTAGCTGATTCCACTTTCTCATACTACCTACTTTGTTCATAAAGTGTATGCTCTACCCCAAACGTGCAGACGTGTTACGGCTAAAGCCTGAACTTTATGGTTCTACCACTTACCCATGCTCAGGCTCTAAATCTCACTACCGGTTTGGGGAAATGCATTAGCAGTTCCGTGTTAATCTGGCTGTTGATAACCTTGGCTATTTGGCTAACATTCAATTCCGCGGCCAATGTTTGAGGCAGATGTATTCTCCGGGTCACTTCAGCTCTTGGTTTTTGATGTGGTGGTGGCTATGTAGTGGTGAAGTGATCCAAACCGTGCCACGTGTGCACACACGGCATGTACACTGCACCAGTATACCGGCTCCCAAAGGGGTGGTGTAACCTCTTCTGGGTGGAGGTGAATCTAAATCCACCACAAGAGGTGCTTGGATCCTTCTCTGCATCGATCATGCTCTGAGTCAAGACACCAAGGACTGACAACCAGTGCGACCCCAGCCGGGAGGCAGAGCCCGGGTGCCCCACCTGAACCTAGTCATGGAACGTACTGAGGATGAAGACGGCAGTGCAAGTAATTTGAGCAAAATACTCACGGCAGCTGCATTTATTACAGTAAGAAATTAGACATCCCTCACATACCCAACAAACGAGGGAGTGACCAAACCAGGTGGCGATCCATCAACATGATGGGACACCATGTGGTCATTAAAATGACAAGACAGTGGGGCTCTGCCACCCTGAAAATGTCTGCATGAGTGGATGTTAGGTGAAAGCAGGAAATCCAGAGGGCACGAAGCCCCCGGGGAGTGAGCCCTGCACCAGCGCAAGGGAGAACTCTGTTCAAATCCGACCTCATCGGTTAATGCTGTTCACGAGCCTCAGTTATTCCATTTGTAAAAGGTGACCAGCGCCCCTGCTCGCGGTGTCGTGGGAGGGTTAAATCAGGTCCCAAACCTCCAGACCTTTCAGGTAACAAAAAACACCCCCGAAGGCAGTAAAAATCCAGAAAGAACTGACCAGAATGTGAACGTTTAGCAATTAAAGTTCTTGGAATTCCCTTGTGGTCCAGTAGTTAGGACTCCGCATTCTCACTGCCTAGGGCCCAGGTTCAAACCCTGGTCCCTGGATGGGGAACTGATCCCACAAGCCTCACAGTGTGGCCAAAAAAAAAGAATTGGGCTTCCCTGGTGGCGCAGTGGTTGAGAATCTGCCTGCCAATGCAGGGGACACGGGTTCGAGCACTGGTCTGGGAAGATCCCACATGCTGCGGAGCAGCTAGGCCCGTGAGCCACAACTACTGAGCCTGCGCGTCTGGAGCCCATGCTCCGCAACAAGAGAGGCCGCGATAGTGAGAGGCCCGCGCACCGCGATGAAGAGTGGCCCCCGCTTGCCGCAACTAGAGAAAGCCCTCGCACAGAAACGAAGACCCAACACAGCCAAAAATAAATAAATAAATAAATTTTTAAAAAATAAATAAAATTAACTTTCTTTAGATCATTTTTTGGAGTAAGTCCATTTAAGAAAAAACACAGAAACAAAAGACAGGACATGGTTTGGGAGGAGGGGCTCTGGAGCTTTGCAGATTCCCTGTGGGGGACTGGAGGCCCATGACGGATGGGCTGGGCTCTGGAAGAAAGGAGGGAGAGAGACGTGTGGGCTCCCCACCCACCCCCTGGGCCCCCAAAGAGGACCAAAGCCACACTCAGTGGCTGGGCATGAGATATCCCAAGCTCCGTCTAAAATGAGAAGGAACAAAAAAATCTTCTCCACCCCGTGCAGCTCTCAGGAAGCACCAAGGAGCCTAAGGAGGCACCTGGGAGACGAGGGGGAGAGCGAGGCAGAGAGGGAGGGAGCTAGAGCCGGAAGCAGGGAGGGAAAAGGGCCCAGTGCGTCCTCCGGTAGCCCGCGTTGCGCCTCCTGCCTGCTGTCGGTTAGGGACGGGCTCTGCCAGCCTGCTCCAGAACAAGAAATAAAAAAGCAGCTCTGCCAGCTGGCCGCCGCCTCCTCCTCCTCCTCCTCCTCCTCCCCCTCCTTCTTCCGTCTCTGCTGCCCAAACACCATCTCCTTCCTTGGGTATCCGTTTGAAGAACGAAGAGGGTAGTGAGCCTGGTTTAAGGTAAATCACTCGACCTGAGTATTTCTGGTAGAGAACCGGTTTCTCCCTGATGTGTATCTGCCCTGGGGGCCCAAGGAAGAAATGTGGCCCCGGCCACCTCCAGTGCTAGGCTGTCCCTCCTTATTATCCCCAAGGACAGCTTGGGGACCACCTGTTCCTCCCCCCATCTTCCTCCTGCACCACCTTCTTTCTTCAAGGAGTGGGAATGGGGTTAAAGACACAATGTGAAGCTGAAGGAGAGGAGGACAAAGAAGGGAAACAGGTGTTCTTTGGGAGACATGTTCCTTCACTGTTGTGTTTTAAGCCTCCATTCTGGAGGGAAAGGGGAAAAAAAAGAGGTGGGTCACCTTGACGGAGCAGCTTCCTCAAATGCAGGGATTTGACAGAACAGTTTAGTAAGTATCCAAATAATTCAGCCTCCTACTCTCTTCCCAAAGCATTCCACTTCTGTTTTAATAATCCGGGAACTGGGGACAACGCCCTTTCAGCTTCATCTCACTAGCCCTCTGCCCTAGGAAAGCAGCCTATCTGCAGTTGGGTGGATGTGTCCCCAGCTTTTCAACCTCTAGGCCTCTGCCCACGCTAATTCCCTCTGCCAGGCACCCCTTCCTTCTCCACCAGCTGGAGTTTCATAGCACTCCCTCCTTCACAAGGCCAGGTAATCTCCCAACCAGAAAAGCTCTTTTTCTTCTCTGCCGTCTCAGAAAGGAAATACACTCTGGGATTTTCTGCTGCTCACACCCGATCCCCCAACTGAATGGCATCTTGCTCATTCCCCATGATGCCTTTCACCTAATCAATCAATCAATGAACTAAGGAAAGTAATTGGGGCAGGGGGATGGGAAGCCACAAAATTGCCCAAATCCCAGTTAAGTGACCCCATCAGCGAAGCTTGGATTCACAGTCTAAGGCACGTCACACAGGTTACCCCCTGAAAGTTGCATCTCCACCCTACGGAGTAGGTTCTACGGCCATCCCACCTTGCCCAGCAGGTAAAGGATTGGAACCCGAGCTGGCTGACCCCAAGACCCATGTTCTTCCTACTCTACCACACTGCCTCTTACAGCTCATTTCCTGAGGGAGAGGGAGCTGCCCCCAATCCTAATTCTCTCAGATGGGAGACTCCTGTTCCGGTTCTTTGCTTCTTCGGCCCCATCCAAGCTGAACCCTGACCAACTCCACCGCTCAGCCAGCTGTTGGGCAGGCCGGGTGGGCGGGGGTTCGGGAGCCCCGAGCACTTACAGCACTGATGGAAGTGACCAGGCACCTTCTCATCGGCACAAGGAGCTGGGAGGTGCAAACATCAAAAACCTCTGGGATAGAGCCCCACTGTATTATTGATACGTACCCCTGGGTCATTCTATAGTTTGGCAGCAAGAATTAGGCCTGGAGGGAGAAGTTAGTGGGCGGAGGGGGAGGTTCACTCAGAAGAGGATGGTCACAGAGTGGGGAGAGGACCCCCTGACCTCGGCAGACAGGCCCGCCAGGCCCCAGCCCAGAGCCAGGGTGGGGAGAGGGGTTCATCCTAACTTAGTCTCTGAGATTTCTCTCTTGACTTCCCTAGGCCTTTGGAGAAATGCTGCAATTCTCAGCCTGGCCCTCATCTCCACGTCTCCACCCACACCTCAGTCCCAGCCCCAAGGCTCCAGGAACAGACGTCCTGACACGAACTGCCAGGTACCACGCAGCCATCTGATGGCTCACCTGAGCTCCGGTGGCCTGCAGGATACATAGAGCACAAATGCTGAGGTCTCTGATATACACACACACACACACACACACACACACACACACACATACACACACACACACACACACACACACACACACACACACACATACACCCACACACACACACACACACACACACACACACCCATACACACACACACACACACATACACACACACACACATACACACACACACATACACACACACACACACACACACACACACACACAGTTTAAACGGACCCTTCCGGGCTTCCCTGGTGGCACAGTGGTTAAGAATCCGCCTGCCAATGCAGGGGAGACAGGTTCGAGCCCTGGTCCAGGAAGGTCCCACACGCCGCGGAGGAACTAAGGCCATGAGCCACAACTACCGAGCCTGCGCTCTAGAGCCCACGAGCCACAACTACTGAGCCCATGCACCACAATTACTGAAGCCCATGCGCCTAGAGCCCGTGCTCCTCAGCAAGAGAAGCCACCACAATGAGAAGCCCGCGCACCGCAACGAAGAGTAGCCCCTGCTCACCACAAATAGAGAAAGCCCGCGCACCGCAACGAAGAGTAGCCCCTGCTCACCACAACTAGAGAAAGCCCGCGCGCAGCAACGAAGACCCAATGCAGCCAAAAATAAATAAATAAATAAATAAATAAATAAACTGACCCTTCCCCATGCATTAACTTAATTGGTTTAAACCTCACAACAGGGTCCTGGGAGGTGGGCAGGGCAGATGTTTTGAACCCATTTCTTAGATGAGGAAGGTTCAGGGAAGGCAAGCAATTGAATCCAGGTCACACTCTCCAGAGCTAGTGACCATGATAATACTGACAATCCCACAGTCGTTCGCATTCATTCAGTGCCCAGCCTGGTGCTCAGCACTTTCCAGGCATCTGACGTTCACACAGTCCCATGGGGGAGATGTTATTATTATCCCCATCTCCCCATTTCACAGATGATGAAACAGGCACTTAGAGATGTTACGTGTTTTGGGGAAGCCACTAGGAGACAAGCCCCAAGCCGCCTGACTCCATGGACCCTCCCCGGGGTGGGTCCCCTGAATCCCCAGCACCTGTGACAGTGCGTGGCCCACTAAGGGCCACTGAACATTTGCAGCATGTTTATTGACTGAATAAGTCTGCCCCCACTGCCCTTGCCCTTGGCTTCTCCTCCGGGAGCGTTCCTGCCCTCTCTCTCCTGGCTCCTTGCACGGCTCCAGCCAGACTGTGACACATCTCCCCCAGGAGTTCAGGGTCACAGAATCCACAGGCCCCCCAAGGCGGCTGGGAAGTTAATCCGCCACCTCCCTCTCCACACCTACCAGCTTTCAGGGATTTGTGCTTTGATCCAATGGCTCCCCCCTTGCCTCAGTTTCCCCACCTGTGCCAGAGCTGAGGAAAGGAGGCAACCAGACTACCAGAAAGGAGGCCCCTTTACTTCTTTCTACCCCAAGGGGGTGCTGGGGATCCCCTTTCTCTCTAGGTCCCACAGAGCCCCAGACACGCAGTGAGGGGCCTGCAAGGGGAGAGACACAGGACAGGTATGTGCAGCAGTCAGGCCCAGCTCTAAGGTGTGCATTCCTAAACAGGCAAGACGTTAACATCTGCGGGCAGGGGTCTCTCAGGGATGGGCCCCCGTGGGGTAAGGTTTGAAGGCCCCTTTGGAACACTGCCAACTCCAGCTGCCTCCAACCCCAGGCGTTAACCAACCAACATCACTGAGAATTTACTGGGCCTTCAGACAAGGAAAGGATGCAAGATGCCACTCCTGCAAACCGACAGCCAAGAGGGACACCTCACCCAGGCACACTGAGCACCTCTGTGTGCGCAGTCTCGTTTAAGCTTCCTAACAACTCTGAGAATCACGCCCATTTCACAAAGAATGAAGCAGAGGTCTCAGTGGCCGGCCCCTAGTCCCATGGCTAGGACACAGCTAAACAGAGACCTTTGAATTCAAGGCCTGTGGTCTTGTGCCTGCATCTTGCCCTGGGAGCAAAGCTGTTCCCTCGCCAACATCTCTCAAGGTTTCCTTTTTTTTTTTTTTTAAAATATAAAATTATTTATTTATTTATGGCTGTGTTGGGTCTTCGCTGCTGCTCACGGGCTTTCTCTAGTTGCAGAGAGCGGGGGCTACTCTTCATTGCAGTGCGCGGGCTTCTCATCACAGTGGCTTCTCTTGCTGCAGAGCATGGGCTGTAGGCGCACAGGCTTCAGTAGTTGCAGCACGTGGGCTCAGTAGTTGTGGTGCACGGGCTTAGTTGCTCCGCGGCATGTGGGATCTTCCCGGACCAGGGCTCGAACCCGTGTCCCCTGCATTGGCAGGCGGATTCTCAACCACTGCGCCACCAGGAAAGTCCTCTCAAGGCTTCCTTTCATAGAGGCTGGAGGCCTTAAACATACCGTTTCCTCCCCAGCCTCTTACCTGCCCTGGGCTCCAACAGCAGGTAAGGTGGGCAAACCCCACCTCCAGGTGGGCCCTGGGTTTAGAACCCTGGGTTTTAGTGGCCAATGACAGGACACCCAGCTCAGGGTCCCCCCTACACGGCTGGATTCCTCCAGCCTCACCCCCTGACCTCCATCCCCACACAGCACCTCTGGTCTCTCTGTCCCTCCCACTGCCACTGTTCCAGTCCCCACCGCTTGGGGCCCCGTGGATGACCAGGAGTCACGAGTGGGAGGGACAATGCTCCTGACCCCGAGCCTGGCTTCTGACTTCTCCAGTGCCCCTCGCCTAGCCCTAACCCCGGCGTCAGGTCCAGTGTGACCTGTTTCCCCCTCAAGGTCACTCCTGCCAGGCCCTCAGGCCACAGCGCAGCCAGGAGCTCCGAGGATTGGCCGATGTCAGAGCGCCACCTAGTGTGCCCGGCGGGCGCCCCGGCCCCGGCCTGGCCCTGCCCTGTCCGTTCACATTGTCTGGAGCAGGGCCTCTCATGGGGGCAGGGGTGAAGACCAGGAAGGGTCTCTACCCTGGGACTCATTTCCCAAGGGCCTCAAATCCAGCCTGCTGACATTCTGTCCTGTGACACTATTCCTCCAGTCACAGAGAGACCCCAGAACCTAGTGAGGATGGTCCCCCTCACAATTCGAAAGCTTTGCCCCATCACAGGACAGCACTGCCCACAAAGCCGTGATTTAATAATTACTGTAAGGCTTTAAATGAGCTTTCCAATAGCCTAATCACGTTGCATTATTTTGTGTTCATTGGTGAAAAGTACTAGCCACCATTCTGGTAACCCCTCTTTATTTTGAACAAGAGCCTCAAATAATGAACAGTGTATGGAAACTGTGTTCCATCTCTCTCTCTGTCTCTCTGTCTCTCTTTCTCTCTGTCTCTGTCTCTCTCTCTCTAGCTGATAAAGTCGAATGAGCACTGAGCGTGGGCAGGGAGGTCACGCAAATCTGGGTTTGAAGCCTTGCTCCATACGAGCTGTGTGACCTTGAAAAATTCACTTAAACTTTCTGAGCCTTACTCTTCTCACCTGTGAAATGGGGTTGTAATGAGCATCATGTGAGATGACAAACCTGAGGCATTCGGCAGCGTCAGCCACTTACCAGAGGCTCAATACTGGCCAGTCTCGTCTTCCTCATCTCCCACGGGGACTCACAGCACCTCGAGCTGGGTCCCCGCCATTTTCTTGGTCTCAGAGCACGTGTCACATGCATCTTGCATCTCTGTTTTCTGTGGATGTGTCCATCTCTGCAGCCCGGTGCCAAGCCAATGGTGTGTATCGACCAGCAGCTGAACTGAATGTCCCCAGGCCAAACGGCCACACCTGTGAGGACAGCCCATTCTCCGGTCCAGAGGCAAGACCAACCCAGATTTCCAGCTCTGTCCAAACAAACATTTCCTCTCCCAGGGCCTCAGTCTTCTCCCCTGTGAAGTGGTACTGAAGCTCCTGACTTGCACAGTTGTGATAGGGAATAAAGAGGACATATTTGGAGGTACTTGTAAAGCGTGTAACACCCAGCAGGCCCTCCATAAGTAGAATTTATTATGCTGATAGTTGGGAGGCCTGGTTGGTGTTCAAAGCTACGTCGAAGGAAAACAGCAAGAGCATTGTCATCTCAATTCTGCAACAGAGACATCGGGGCAAGGAGGCTGCGGGCAAGCTAGGGAGGGTGAGAGATGCTTAAAACAGGCAAAAATTAAAACCCAATCAGGGTCTGGGCCAACAACTTATCTACAAATAAGGCGTCCCACAGGCCGGGGGTAACTGGGTCTGGGAGGCCTCTCTTTCCCCCAGGCTGGGAATGGGGAATGGGCCAAAGCAGGGTGGGGGACAAGGGGGCGAACAGCCTCTTTATTAACACAATTATTTTATTTGCTGAAAGGTAATCATCCTAAGTGAGGTCAACGGCGGCTGGCCCGAGTTGCCATGGCAACGGAGCCCTATCACTTCCAGCAGCTGCAAGGGCTGGAGGTTCCTGAGGAAGGATCCCCCCAGACTTCTCTTCTCCCCCCAGAGAAGGGCTGAACGAGACCTGCAGGTGTTTGCTGTTCCCCCTCCCAGCTCCAGTGACAAACCAAGAGTCCCTGGGAGAACGTCCCAGCGCAGGTTCGCGGGGGGGTCCATCCTAGGGGAGAGGGGCCTCTGCGTCCATCATCTCTTTGCATCCCATAATAACCCTGCAAAGAAGTGACTAAGCATCGCCTGACCATTTCACAGATCGCTGTGGATCAGAGAGGCTAGTGACTTGTCCAAAGACACACAGCACTTGAGGATTTGGGGGCTGGAGTCAGAAGCCTGAGGCACCATTTGCAGTTGCCTCAGAGACAGGGGCTGTGACATTGACAGGGAGGGATTGGACCAGAGTCTTGAATGATTGGAAAAACTGGTGTGGAGGAAAAGTTGCTAACCTAAAAATCGAAGACACCTGGGTTTGAGTCCCAGTTCCCCCCTCACAGGTCACGTTACCCTCAGCAAATTTGCTCTGAGCCTCGGTTTATCCAATGCGTTCTGCATCTGTGACTTGTCAGACTCTGAAAGATTAAGCAATGACCAAGACATGTTTCCCCATCTGTAAAATGGGCCAACAAAGGCCTGCCCTGGGGACCCAGGACGTCAGTGGTGCCTGGTAAACTTGCCCCAGTGTACAAATTAAGAAGCTAGTTCTGTCATTTTCATCCAAATTTCAAAGGGTGTTAGCTCTGCAGAGAAGGGCACAAAACATGCCCTGCCCCCAAATCCTCCAGCCCTGAAGTCCAGGAGACAGCACAGCAGAGGTAGGTCCAAGGAGGGGTGCAGCCAGGGCTGGGGGCGGGGGTCCATTTGGCTTGTGCCCACAGCGTCTATTGCCCCCTGGTGGAGGAGTGTGACACAGCTACAAGGGACAACTCTGCAACCAGAAGGAATTCAGACGGGGGTGGGGAAGGGACAGACAGGTTCATAGGGAGCATCTGGGCAGGATTTGTGGAGGCCAGGGCAGTGAGACTTGAGCTGGGTCTCCCGGAAGGTGGACACGGGGCAGGAAGGAAGACATTTCAGGTAGTGGAAACCGCCCGCAGTAAAAGCCTTCAGACTGTCAGGTGCCACAGGGGTTTGGGGAAGAGGGTTTGGGTAGGGGGAAGGGGTAGAGCAAAGGGACTTCAAGGAGCCCAAGAGGACGTAGGAACCTGACTGGGGCAGATTGTGGATAGCTTTGACCTTGAGGCTAGGAAGTCTGCACTTTATCCTGGAGGCAACAAGGAGCCATTGAAGGTTTCTGAGCCAGGACAGGAACGATCTGATTTGCATTTTAGGCTTATCATTTGGAGAGGAAGTGGAGGCAAGAAGGCTATGGGAGCCACCTCCTTCCATTAACAAAAGTTAACACCTCATGGCCTGACTGGAGAACTTACAAGCCCTTTTTTTTTTTTAATTTATTTATTTTAATTAATTTATTATTTTTGGCTGTGTTGGGTCTTCTTTGCGGTGCGCGGGCTTCTCATTCTGGTGGCTTCTCTTGCTGCGGAGCATGGGCTCTAGAGCGCGGGGGCTTCAGTGATGTGGCACGTGGGCTCAGTAGTTGTGGCTCGTGGGCTCTCTTAGAGCACAGGCTCAGTAGCTGTGGCGCACGGGCTTAGTTGCTCCGTGGCATGTGGGATCTTCCCGGACCAGGGCTTGAACCCGTGTCCCCTGCATTGGCAGGCGGATTCTTAACCACTGCGCCACCAGGGAAGCCCACAAGCCCCTTTTTAACCACTGCACACAGGTCTCAAGCTGCGTGGGTTCCCTGCCTGGAGGCAGGTGCTGGGGAGGGTGAAGCTCCAGGATCTGCTTCCCACTCTGGCCTCCTTCAGTCGGGGCCCCAGCATTGACTGAAGAGGTATGTAAGTCCCCTGAAAGATGAAGGGGGGGTCGGAAGGGGGGCAGGGAGGGGGCCCCCTTTACTGAGGGTCTGCTCAGCTCCTCACCTTTTACCCCAGGTCCTCGTGACCGTGGGGCAAGTGCCCTGAAGTCATTATCTCTGTTCCAAAGAAGGAAACCAAGACCTGTCCTAGTTAGGAACAGCCCAGGACCCCCAGGGCCGGGACACAAGCCCAGGTGGGTCTGACCTCAAAGTTCCTCAGACCACAAGCAGGAAGAGAAACCAAGGCCTCAAGGAAGCAAGGCCCCCTCCTCCCGGAAAGAGGACCACTCTGGCCCAGCTACCACGGGGAGGCATTCTCAAGACCCCTGTCCCCCTCCTGCCCCACCCCCTATCAGTCTCTCCACCAGCCACGTCGGGATCCCAGCCTCCCATGGACATACGCCCACACACACTCATGCTGAGTTCTGGTGTATCGAAGACATTCACAAAGAATGTCACTGTTCACCCAACTTCCCAGTTTAGATGCGCCAACCTCATCTGAGGCTACCGATCGGAGCCTCTGTCCTGTGCCAGATGACATTGAGTAAAGGCAGGAAAGAGCAGAGGGGCCGCCCAGGATGGGGTCCATGCCCCACCAGCCCTGGGGGACCCCGAGTAGAGGACCTGGCAGACAGGAGAACTTCTGAGCAAAGGGTGGGCCCCTGAAAGGGGGACAAGGATAGCAGGTCTCAGAGAGGCATCTGGGCAGGAAACAGACTCACAGGCAGGGTGAGAGGCAGAGAGGAAGCAGACAATTCTAGTTCATAGCTGAGCCTGGCAGCAATGCTCAGGGCGCTGGCCACACTCCAGCCGGGTAAGAGCGCCAGCTCGGGCCTAAATTTTAATCAATGGATCTAAGCCTTGGCCACAAACAGCAGCAAGGAAGATTAGCAGAGACCTGGGAGGGAAGGAGGAGGGTGCACATGGAATCTATCTGGGGGGAAGGGGGGTTCAGCACCCCTTCCCACAAGGCATGGAGTAGGAGGCAGAGGTGAGAGGCAGACTATGTCAACAGTGAGGGAACAAATCTGACCCACTGAGGCTCAGTCAGACCCTAATATTCAGCCTCCAATACCTCTCTCCCTCGATCTCAGCAAGCCTCAAGTGAGACACCAAGAAGAACTTACCAACCAGTGAGACCCCAGGATGCCTGAGCAGGGGAGGCTCAAAGCGTTCAGGTCATCCTTAGCTGAGGAGAGAGGTCTCAGCAGAGGAGCTCCAGTGCCCCCATGGTCCCCTTCAGGCCAGGCTGTACCAGGGATGGAGACCACATTCCCGCCCCCCAAGTGCTCTGGAGAGAGGGTGGGAAGTAGGAGGCGACGAAGGGTATCAGCTGCCCAGCATAACTTATTAGCATCTAGGTGAGATTAATCAAGCCCAGAAACCTCGAGCACACCCCTAATTAGTTGCTGCTGATAACTATATTTGTCATGCTCTCCAATTATTCCACTGTAAATTTCAGAGTTTAATTGCACCTTGTTCTTCATTGAAGTGTCACTGTTTGCACATGCTCCCCTAATTCTTTAGCAAATTTGACAAAATTCAGCATTAAATATAGATTATCTTTAGATTTCCATAATTAACACAACCAAACTGTCTTGGGCCTAAATATTTCTCCCAGCACCATAAATCTGGCCTGTCCCCGGAACCCGGAGAGCCGCTCCCAGCTCTCCCGGCAGAGGCCGTGGTGAGAACACACATGCACATCCGCGAATTCACATGACATGCCTTCGCAGGGTGGGGCAGAGGGTGGCGGGCGAGGCTTCGTTGAGGGCACACACCCAGGGCCCGTTCCACCCCCAAATGTGTAGGAGGCCCCATTGAGGCTGCTCACTGGGGCATCTCAGCTATGTCCCAGGGCTCAGAAGGCCAGTCCAGCACCACGGCTGACCTCTGTCCCTGGCAGGTGGGCTAGAGGCCAATGGCCCAGCCTACAGTCAGGCCATAAGCCACTAAAGGGCCCCTGTGTGACCTTTATCCCCATTGAGGCCATCCTTGATGTTGGATGTTGCACTAGGAACACGGCCCTGGCAGACAGGAATGCCCTCTGTACCCACCCTCTCCCTGGCGCCCTCCCTGCCCAACCTTCTCTCCTAATCCACTCTCTCCAGACTCACCAGGTGAATATATGTCCATTCCACTCTAAACATTTACCTGGGGCTCTTAGTTCAGGGGGAAGGGAGGGGAGGGAGGAATTCATGCACCATCCCCTAACATCAGGCTGTGAATCTTTTCTACCAGCCCCCCAAACCGCAAATCTAACACCCCAACAAAGCCAGCAAGGTGTCCCATTTCCAAGATGACAAAGGGGCAGCAGGGGTAGGTAGGAGAGGGCAGAGAAGCCTATGCCGCTCCAGAGCCCTCCCAGCCCTTGGCCCCTTGGAGGATCTAGATCCATATCCTGGGTTTACCCCAAGTCAAGTCCCTTCCCCAGGCTGGCTGGTTCATGGGCAGCAGAGCATCAAGAGTTCAACTGCCTGGGGCTTCCCTGGTGGCGCAGTGGTTGAAAGTCTGCCTGCCAATGCAGGGGACATGGGTTCGAGCCCTGGTCCGGGAAGATCCCACATGCCGCGGAGCAACTAGGCCCATGCGCCACAACTACTGAGCCTGCGCGTCTGGAGCCCGTGCTCCGCAACAAGAGAGGCCGCGACAGTGAGAGGCCCGCGCACCGCGATGAAGAGTGGCCCCCCACTTGCCGCAACTGGAGAAAGCCCTCGCACAGAAACGAAGACCCAATGCAGCCATGAATGGATAAATAAACAAATACTTAAAAAAAAAAAAAAAAAGCACAAGCTGAAACCCTTAAGGGTTTAACCCTTAAACCCTTAAGCTGAAACCCTCAGCCTTAAGCTGAAACCCTCAGAGTAAAATATGGGAAAAACATTTCTCAGACAAAATCCAAAAAAAAAAAAGAGTTCAACTGCCAGCCAAGCGTCATATCCCCTGCTGCAGTCATGCAAACACACACACACACACACACACACACACACACACATTTAGATATACACACAGATACAGAGACAAATGGACACAGAGACATACCACCGACACCCAGGGACACACACAGACACCCAAAATTACACACTGACACACAAAGACAGACATACACAAACAGAAACACACACCCCTCTGCCCCAGCCTTGTAGGAAGATGGGGGCAGCCAGACAGAGAAATACTCACTCCCCAGAAATTGGTGGCATATCCAGAACCTTGCTGCGCTGAAGGGCGAGAGCGGGCTGGGGGCTCTGGCAGACAGCTCTCCAGTCCTCTCACCCTCTTAAGAATCCTCAAAGTGTACCGGCAGCAAATTTGGAGGAAAATCAATGGCCTTTAATGAGATTTGATTTTTTGCCCCAATGGGGGGTGCTAGGCTGGGGGTTACGTGGGGGATCTCTGGGTGCAACATACAAGGAGATGGGCCCAGGCACAGCTTGCAGGGCTGGGAGGGACTGGGCAACCAGCACTGAGGAGGCTCCAGGGCCAGTAGCCATCAGGACAGGCACTGACAGAGGACCAACAGAGATGAAATGAGGCTGCCATCCAGCCCCACCCAACCAGGCCGAGAGGGCCCCTGGGCCGGCTTGGGGGTCTGCAATGGCCAGGCTGGGTTCTGGATCTGGATCCAGCAGTCTGGATTCCCAGCCTCAGAAGGAATGAGGGACCGAGGTCCACCCGGGTCAGAGGGGCTGGCCAAGGCCAAGAACAGTGGGAAATGGCACCGAGGGTGGTGGTTGTACAGCCCGCTCAAGGTCATTGGCTTTGGAGGTGGTGAAAGGCAATGATTGAGCACCAGGCAGCCTCCAGGCACTTGTTATTGCCATTCTGCAGAAAACCCTGCGAGAGAGGCGATGGCCCCTTGCTCAGCTGAGGAAAGTGAGGATCAAAGAAGTTAAAGAAATTGCCCACAGCCACCCAGGCGGCAAGTGCCCAAGGCAGCACCTGACCAAGGTCTGCCAGGCCCTGAAGTCTGTGTTCCCTCAATTCATTCTGCCCGCAAGCAGCACCTCGCAGGCGATGAAGGTGCCACATCTTCACCTCTCTTCTCCTCTTCCAGCTCAGGGCTCCAAGATCCTTGGGCCATCCAGGTCAGAGCTTGGGTTCAGGCTCCAGGGTGATGGGAACTCAGGGAATCTCCTCCACAGCTCAAGCCCAAATTACAAGACTTCCCCGGACACAGCAGAGAGAGGACACTTGTCAGGTGGAATCCTGTCTACCCCACCCCACAGGCTGAAGTTCCCTCCTTCCTTACTGAATCATAGAAGGGATCAGAGGCCATCAACCCAACCTTAATATCATGTGCCTGAAGCCCCTGTGCCACATCCCGCCTAAGTGGTCATCTGAATGCTTGCACTCCTCCAGTGACAGGGAGCTCACTACCTCCAAAGTACCCCATTCAACCTCTGGAATCCTGTTAGACTGAGCTGCTATCTGACTCCCTGAGCCTCCTACTGGGCCCAATCCTGCCCTCTGGGTCACTGCTCTGCTCCATGAAAGCACTTCTGTAATTTGAATACCACGGCCACTGCTCCTACTACTACCACCCACATGCTTCCGCTCTCCTGGCTAAACACTTCCTCATTCCCTCAACTGTTGCAAACTGTCCTCCCCCATTCCCTCCCACCCACCCATCCAAAGGTGTCAGCAGAACTGTTGACTGCAGAGAGGAGTGGCAATGGATTCTTGGATATGACACCAAAAGCACAGGCAATAAAAGAAAAAATAGATGAATGAGACTACATCAAAATTTAAACCTTCTATAACAAACTAGTGAATATTGCATAAAAGAAGCAGACTCAGATATAGAGAACAAACTAGTGGTTACCAGTGGGGGGAGAGGGCAGTCTAGGAATGGGGGAGAGGGAGGTACAAACTACAGGGTGTAAATTAGGCTCAAGGATGTATTGTACAACACAGGGAATATAGCCACTATTTTGTAATACTCTAAAAGGAAAGTAACCTTTAAAAATTGTATAAAAATAACATTAAAAAAATTTTTTTTAATGTAAAACTTCTGTGCGTCAGAGGATACAATCAATAGAGTGAAAAGCAACCTACAGAATGGGAGAAAATATTTGCAAATCACTATCTGATGAGGGATTAATATTCAAAATATATGAAGAACTACAACTCAACAACAACATCAACAAAAAAATAACACAGTTAAAAATTGGGCAAAGGACTTGAATAAACATTTCCCCAAAGATGATTTACAAATGGCCAACAAGCATATGAAAAGACGCTCAGGGACTTCCCTGGCGGTCCAGTGGTTAAGACTCTGTGCTTCCAATGCAGGGGGTGCGGGTTCGATCCCTGGTCGGGGGAACTAAGATCTCACATGCCACCTGGTGCGGCCAAAAAAAAAAAAAAAAAAAAAAAAAGATGCTCAACATCACTAATCATTAGGGAAACACAAATCAAACCCACAGTGGGATATCACCTCACACCCATCAGAACGGCTACTATCAAAAACAAACAAACAAACAGAAAATAACAAGTGTTGGTGAGGATCTGGAGAAACCGGAACCCTCATGCATTGTCGGGGGGATTGTAAAATGGTGCGGCCACTTTGGAAAACAGTATGATGGTTTCTTTAAAAATTAAAAACAGAACTACCAAATAATCGAGCAATCACACTCCTAGGAGTGTATCCATAAGAATTAAAAACAGAACCTCATTCAATAAAGATGTTTAAAAAAAAAACAAAAAACAGAACCTCAAAGAGATTTGCACACTCTTCGTGTTCATGGCAGAACTATTGAACAACAGCCAAGAGATGGAAGCAAACCAAGTGTCCATCAACCGATGAATGGATCAACGAAAGGTGGTATATACATACTATGGAATATTATTCAGCCTTTAAAAAGGAAGGAAATCCTATCACATGCTACATGGATGAACCTTGAAGACATTATGCCAAATGAAATAAGCCAGTCATAAAAAAAAATACTCTATGATTCCACATATATGAGTAACTGAAGTTGTCAAATTCACAGAAACAGAAAATAGAATGGTGGTGGGGAGAGGAATGGGGAGTTGTTGTTTAATGGGTGTAGAGTTTCAATTCTGTGAGATGGAAAGATCCGCAGATCTGCTGCACAACAATGTGAATATACTTAACTACTGAACTGTACACTTAAAAATGGCTAAGATGGTAAGCAAAAAAGAAGGAAAAAGCAAAGATTTTGGAATTAGACAAAACTGGGTTTGAGTCCCAGCTCTGCCGTTTCCTAGCTGCATGACCCGGGGCAAGTTGCCAAATGTCTCTGAGCCTCAGTCTCCCCAACTCAACAAGGACTGAGAGATCCTTACTGAGAGGGTTGCTGTGAGCATTATCTCATTGACAAAGCCAGTGAAGGACCTCGAACGTGGTCACTGTTGGAGGGATAAATTAGGAGGATGGGATTAACATATACACACTACTATATATAAACTAGATAACCAACAAGGACCTACTGTATAGCACAGAGAACTATACTCAATATTTTGTAATAACTTATAAGAGAAAAGAATATATATACACACATATATATGTATCACTGAACCACTGTGCTGTACACCTGAAACTAACACAATGTTGTAAACCGAATATACTTCAGTTAAAAACCAAAACAAAAAACCAAAACATAAACAAAAAAAGAACCAAAAAACCCCCAAAACAAACAAACAAAACCTCCCGGCATGGCTGGAGCATCAGAATCATATTCTAGAAGCCACCCTCGTGTGGGAGATGCTCGGGCCTCCCAGATTGGAGCTGGGGCAGCTGACAGCCCTGGACTGACTGTCCACCGACAGCCATGCACGTGCCTACCCCTCCCCCCGCCATTCTCCCTCCCACCCATTTCCTCCTGCTCTCCTCACTCCACCACCAACCTCCTTGGGAGCCTAGAGCACACCAAGCCTGCCCCCACCAGAGGGTCTCTGCTCGTACTTGTTGTTTCCACTGCCCAGAATGCTCTCAGAGGGCTCACCCCACCCCTTCTCTTTCTTCAGGTCTTTGCATAACGGTCACCTTTTCGAGGGGGCCCATCCCTAACTACACTATTCAAAATGGAGCTTTCCCCCAAACTGTACTTCCATCCCCCTTTCCCTGCTCTATTTCTTGCATAACACACTATATAATTTTACTTATTGATTTTTTGCTGACTCACTCACTGCTGTATCCCCAGCTGGCATATAGTAGATGCTCAATAAATACTTGTTAAATGACAGCATGAGCTAAGCCTTGGCTGTCTGTCCTCAGAGGCCCTCTGCCCCGCCCTCTACTCCCATCCTAGCGGCAGGGTCTGCAGCTTTAAGGACTCCCACTCCCAGGTCCTGGCAGGAGAGGTGGGAGCCCTTCTTGCCTTGCAGCCCCAGGTTCTCCAACTGCCACTCCATCAGCCTGGGCACCGATCCTGTCCGTCAATGTTGGCCTCCGGCAGCCACACTTGGATGCCCACCCCAATCGATAACTAGCGGCTGCCATTGATCTGCCCTACAGGGTAGAGCCAGAGGAGAGGAAAAGAGAGGGACGTACAGGATGTGGGGACACAGCCCCAGACAGCGAGCAGCAACAGGGACCCCCAGGGACAGGCAGACAGGATGGAGATCATCAGGAAACAGAGGCAGAGCTGAGAAGGAGAGGAGGAACCAGACCCTGAGCTAAGAAGGGTAAAGAGGCTGACACAGAGGGAGGCCCCCCCCAAGAGAGACAGAAGAGGTGGGCAAGGGAGAGTTCTGAAGGCCTACCTTGTGCCCAGGGCATTTTCTCTCAAGCCCCAGCACAACCCTGGGAGAAAGCCAGTTTGGGCACCATTTTACAGGGAGGAAACTAAGCTGAGAGGTTCAGAAACTCGGCTAAGGCCTGAGCCTTTAGATGTGGGAGCAGAGCCAGGATTTAAACCCAAGTCTGGGTGTCTCTAGGCCACATGCCACCCACAGCAGCCCTGAGCTGTCACTCTGGCCTCCCAGCCTGAGCAGAACACCCACAACTGAGCCGGGAGCTGGTGGAGGTGCTCCCGCACTGGGATGACCCACTTAGAGCTTGTCGAGATGGCTGGGGAGAGGTGGAGTGGGGAGACAGGGTGGGGTGCTGCGTGGGGGAGGGGCTTGGTGTTGGGGGGAGGGAGGGTGGCCGTGTGCAGATGTGGCTTGGCCTCCTGAGCAGCAGCCTCCTAGCGGACGCTTGGGCTGCAGGTCCTCTCCTGCCAACCCCAGCTCCCCACCCTGTCTCCCTTCCCTCCTTCCCTCCCTCCCAAACCCTTCTGACCGCCACACCATGACCTTGGGCCAGTTACTCAACCCCTCAGGGTCTATTTCCTGTCTCTAAACCAAAGGTAGTAACAGTGCCCACCCGAAAGCATCATAAGGATTAAAGGAGACGAGGCATGTAAAACTGCTAGCACATGGCACATACATAATAAACATTCGTCCCATCGCCACCATCATCATCATCATTATCACGATCATCATCATCACCCTGCTGCCAGCGCACGGCTTGCGGGTCCCATACTCACCATGGCGAGACTGTTGTGTACGTGTATTGGTCTCAGGGCTCTGACTTAAACAAGATCCAGGCCCTGGCAGTGCCTGACCTGCAGCTAGTACCCCCATCTACGGGAGGGGCATCTGTGCAAGGCCCGGATGCAGATGGGTCTCAGCAGGGCTGAGGGCTGAGGGGCTCTACAGAGCATCCCCTCAGCCCTCGATTAGCTTCTTTGTTTCAGAGAATCAAGAGCAGCTGTGGCTGGGGGATCATTTGCATCTTGCCTCCTCTGAAAGGTGAAAGGTCAGGGCCAGCTGGAAACATGCTGAGAGATTTGCCCCCCACCCCACCATAGAGAAGAGGAGGGGGAGGCAATTAGTCTCCCATCTCAGGACCCATTTGCTTGTTCGTTCATGGTTTTTAAACCCCCAGTATGTGCCTGGTCCTGTGCTGGGACCGGGGAATACGAAAGGAGTAAAGCTAACTAACTCCTGCCCCAGAGTCTAAAGGAGGGGAGTGGGTGTACCTAGGCAGTGGGAGGGGCGTAGTGTCTGCAGAGGCCTGTGGGGACCAAGGGACAGAGGAGGCCTGTAAGGCTGCTTGCAAGAGGGGACCAAGCCCACTGTCTTACTGTCTCCCTCGTTTGCTGACTTGTGTCTCGTTTTCTTCAGCCCACTGACGTTTTTTTGAGGTGACAGATAAACCACAAAAGGTACCACTTTTTAGAGTCTCCCTTCTGACACCCAGAAACCTCAGCAAAAAGCAGGGTGTCTGAGGGGGACGGGGGTAGGGGCGCAGAGGTGGCAGGAGAACGCAGAAGGGGCCAAGTTCAGCCAGACTGCTGGGTTTGGGGGCGGGGGGTGGGAAGCCCGGGCCCAGCCCCTCCTCCCGGCCCACCACAGCTGGTGAAGGGTGTCCTCTGAAATGGAATATTGTGACAGAGAGAGGGCACGCGGGGGGCGAAGGACAGGCATTTCCATAAGAATTCTTCTTGGAGTGTAGTGGAGGGGAACCTTGTTTAGAAGCAGCCTTCCCAGAGCCCGAGGTATAAATCTCCTGGTCCCAATGCAATGAACGGCCCCACTCCCTTTCCCAGTCTGGGGAGGAAACTGGGACAATTAACTGGGGCAAAGTTCACGCCCTTTCCTGCTTCTTTGAACCTAGTGGTCCTCAGGGCTCTGGCCCTGCTCCCCTACCCCGGTTGGCTAAACAGAGTCCTGCAGTTTAAAATGATAATTCTGAGAGCAGTTGTTGTTCCCTGTAAAATAACAACAACAACAGCTGCCATTGTAGAGAGTTTAACAATTTACCAGGCTGTGAGTATCATGTCCCCATTTTACAGAACTGAATAAAATGTCCTAGAGGACGGCGACTTGCCTTAGGTCATCAAGCTAGGAAGAGGTGGGTCAGGATGAGAACCCAGGATCAAGCCCTGTTCACACCGAGTCACGGGAGATTCGAAAGGAAGGAAGAAGCGGCCAGGCTGGGATGCAGTGGGGATGAGGTTGATGGGGGAGGGGAGAGGAAGGGGCAGCCTCAGGTGCTACACCCCCTGACCAGGCCCCCAGGACCTTGGGGGGAGGGGAGAGTGACAGCCTCCCAGCCAGTGGACACCTCTCTCCCACATAAAACTCTCTGTATGTGGGTCTGAACACAGACACAGGAGTGGGGAGCAGGGAGCTCTAGGAGGCACCTCCCCCAGCAGGAGGAGCTGAAGACCACCAGGGAGGTGTTAATGAAACAGAGAAGCTGCGAATAGACCCAGGAGTGATTCCAATCTGACACCTCCACCCAGCCCCCACCAGTAATGAGCTGGGACCTGCCCTTCTCCCCAGAGAGGGGGACTCCTTGGGCATCTCTGTAGCTTCTGATGCCTCCTTTGATCATCATCATCATTATTCTTATTATTGTCATTACTTTCACTGCCATAAAAAAGCTCACATTTATTGAGCACCTACTGTGTCGCCGGCACTGCGCTAAGTCCTTTTTATACATCCAATCGTTAATGCTCACAATGACCTCTATGATAGGTACTGTTCCTATCTCCATTTCACAGATGAAGAAACTGCGGTTCAATCAGGTTAAGAGATTGGCCTGAGGCAGACCCAGTATTTGGACCCAGGACTGTCTGATTCAGAAGTGTGTGTTGTTTTTTTTTTGTCTTTTTTTAAAATTGATGTAGAGTTGATTTATGATGTTGTGTTAATTTCTGCTGCACAGCAAATTCTTTCCCATATTCTTTTCCATTACGGATTATCCCAGGACACTGAATATAGTTCCCTGAGAAGTGGGCTCCTAACGCTTTCGCTGCTGGGCCTCTGACCAGACCCACACAGTCCTCAGCAGGAAGGTAGGAGGGGTGTCTGGGGAGAGGCCGGGGAGCCCAATCCTTGGGGCACTGGGGATGGGCCCACACCTCCACGAAGGGAGGTATGTGTGTGTGGCCCCGGGGCTAGAGCCGGCCTGGTGAGTAAAGGCAACACCGTGTGTCCTGGAAGTTCCAGAACTGGGAAGAAAGAAGAGCAGGATCCCAGGCCTCCCAGCCTCCGGTCTCCCTGGGTGCTCTCGCTGGGTCTCCTTTCCATCTGTGTGCAATAAGAGTTGGGCCAGGGGGCTCCGAGGAAGGACCTCCAGCTCTGCTCACTGCCTGGGGAAGGGCTGAGCAGCTCTGAGAGTGGAGTCCCATGTTTGTAAACATCATTAATCAGGGATTAGCAGATGGGCATGCTAACTGCACCTGTGGAAGCCAGAGACCTCAAGGTTGATTACATTTACAAACTGTGGGGCTCCCTGGCGCCTGGCCCTGCTGGAGTGGGGAGGGGGGTCGAGTTTAGGACCCCAGCCTGGGGGAGGGTATTGGCAATTTAACCTCCTGCCAGAAAAAGAAAAAGATGCCAGCCCTGGAGGGGGCAGGGGCGCTGGCCACAATTGAGCTGCTCTGGGAACACCAACCTTCTGAGACCTGCCCCCTCTTGGCTGGGGGACCCTGACAAAGGAGGGTCCTGCAAATGTCATTTCAACCCCCGCCCCTCCCCCAACTCCCTCTGTTCTTGGCAGTAGACCATTGTGTATTGCAGCTGAAAGGGGCCCTACAGCCTATGGGGAAATTGAGGCCAGGTTGGTAGGAGGGCAGAGCCCAGTGCCCTGACCTCTAGGCTGGCCCCCAGGCGCTGTGAGAACACCTTGAAGTCTGAGGGCATGGAGCTGAGGGCTTTACGTGCACAATCTCGTAATGATCCATACCACGATCCTCCAAAGTGGACACTATTGTCCCCATTTACAGATGAGGAAAACCAAGGCTTGGAAAAGTTAAAGGACATGTCCACATTTACACCACTAGCAAGTGTCAGACTTGGAACTCAAAGCAAACACTGCTGAACAGCCAAGGTCATGTTCTCAGCCGCCGCTGTGCTCTCCTCTGGCTGCATCCCGACCCTGCCGCCCTTCATACCCACGGCCACAGCCACCCCAGCTCCTGGGCTTCTAACCGCGCTTGCTGAGCTGAGCAGCCTCTATGAAGCCAGCACCCGAGGCCACGTGCAAAGAGAATCAGGCCTCATCCTCGGCCTTAGGGCCTCAGGTGCATTTTCTTCGTTTTGGGAGTGCCTGGTTTGCATGACATAACTACACACCTGTGCGTACCTGGCAGGTAATTACGGCCTCAGTTCCCTTTGGTCCAAGTGAACCTGTCTTGCCGGAGGACAGCCAGCCTGCTGCCCAGGGGGGGAAGCAGGGAGGAGCCGCCTGGGCCTGGCTGTTTGCCCAGGGGAGTGGCCCTCTAGGTGGCCCAGACCACTGGGAATCAGAAAGCTGATGAACAGCAGGCCCAAGGCAGGTTAGATAGGGTTCCAGACACCACGGAGGAGTCCGTGGGAAGGAGGGGGCTCTGGACCCCAAAGACACCAAACCCCAACTTCTAGGTTCCATGCTGGGTTTAGTTCTAGAGAGCAGAACGGAATTCTGTACCCGCACACGCAGGGGAGCACCAGGGCACCTCAGTTTGTTTTCATCAGGTCTATTAGTCTGGGTTCTCCACAGAAACAGAACCAATAGGATATACATATATACACATCCACATCCAGATACACACTATGTATGTTATAAGGAATTGGGTCATGTGATTACAGAGGCTGACAAGCCCCAAGTTCTGCAGGGTGGGGCTAGACACCCAGGAGAGCTGATGACGTAGTCCCCATCTGAAGGCCAGCCAGGCTCGAGACCCAGGAAGAGGCCATGTTTCAGTTCCAAAAAGCAGGGAGAATTCTCTTACTTGCAGAAGGGTCAGCCTTTTTGTTCTATTCGGATCTTCAACTGATTGGATAAGGCCCATCACACTGGGGAGGGCAATCTGCTTTACTCAGTCTACCAATTTAAATGCTAATCTCATCCAAACACACCGTCACAGAACCACCGAGAATAATGTTTGACCAACTATCCGGTCACCCCATGGCCCAGTCAGGTTGACACATAAACTGAACCCTCACATCCAGGTTTGTATTATCATGTGCCAGTCCTGGGGTGCACAGCCCTGTAGTTTACAGAATACTTTTTATTTTTACAACCTCCCTATTGGGGAGGGGGTAGCTGGAGCTGGCAGCGATGGCACTATCCCCATTTTACAGATGAGGAGACCAAGACACCACCCAGATAGGAAGCCACAGAGTCAGGGCTGGATCCAGCATCTTCTGAAGAACCTTGGGGACAGGTAAAAGGTTGCTTGGCCCAAACTTTCAGGCATGCACTCAAAAGCATAGGTGTGAATGATTTGGAAGCAGCTGGACACCTGCAGGTGGCTTGAGAGCCAGTGATTCTCGAACTGGTTGCACGCTGGCATCAGCTGGGGAACTCCTAAGAAATGCTGGTGCCTGGCTCTTTCCCCAGAGATGCCGATCCAATCAGCCTTGTGCCTCTGGGCACCTGGACTACTAAAGTGATGCCCCCACCCACCCACTCCCTGATCCCAGGACACTAAGGCACAGCCACAGTTAAAAACCACACTAGGCTCTTGGTCAAGAGTGCAGCAGGGATATGGGAGGTGGGGCAGTACACCCAAGATGGACACGTGCCAGCAGAGGTCACAGCCTGTGTGGCAGTCAGGGACAGAGCTCAAGGGGGGACCCGGGCAATGGAGATCTATGGCGTTTATGAAGGGATTTCTTCCTCCTTCTTGAGAGGAATAACTTTGAATTTAAAGCCATCTTAGGCATTTTTAAAACAAATTCAAATGTCTTTCTAAACTGGCATCACCATTAGAATGCCAAGATAAATCCATTCCACAGAGAAAAGGGCAGTACTACTTACCAAGCACCTATGATGTGTAAGGCACTGAGTTCCTATCACCCTCTATATCCTCCCGGCCACCCAAGAAGGTAGGATTATCCCCCTCTGACCGAGAAGCGGGCTGAGGCGCAGGTGGGTAAGGAAATGGCCAAGGTCACACAGCATCGGGATCTGCAGCTAGGGCTGCTGTCCTCCAGATCCGTGCTCCAAAGCACTGGTTCTCAACTAGGAGCGACTCTGTCCCCCAGGGGACACGTGGCAGTGTCTGGAGACATTTCTGGTTGTCACAACTAGGGGGAGAAGGGTGCTACCAGCATCTTGTGGGCAGAGGCCAGAGATGCTGCTAAACGTCCTACAAGGCACAGGACAGGCCTTCACAACAGTTATCCAGCCCAGCATGTCAGTATTGCCGAGGCTGAGAAAACTAGTGGTTCCCAGTCTGGGCTGCACATGAAACCCATGTGGGAAGCTTTAAAAATTCAGATGTTCATGTTGCACACTGACCAATTACATCAGGCTGGGAGGGGTGGGTCCCCAGTGTCACTTGTTTTTTAAAGCTTGCCAGGTGGTTCCAATGTGCAGCCAACACTGCTCTAAGTTACTTATCCTAGTGGCCTCTGCTCCACTTGTGGGACCCTGGGGGAAGAGTACCAAAGTTGTCTGGGTTGTACAATAAACAGCAATGCTGCGACGTCCTCACCACCTCCCAGAATCAAAGGCCAAGGCTCTGGTTCAGTGGGTCGGTCCACAGAGGCAGACTGACTGATGACTCACCCATGGGGGTTACTGGTGAGCCAGTAGGGTGGGAGGTATTTGCTAATCGTTCCCCTGACCCTCTGGGGTGGGGGGGTGGGGGTGGGCCACAGCCAGGAATCTCCCCAGGTGGCTGTGAAAGCTTCCTGAAGACTATGGACCAAAGAGCGAGGCTGCCACCTAATGGAGAAATCAGATATAATGGCCCACTGGTTGAGGGACTGCTGGATACCAGGTGATGTTTTATTGGATTCTCACAACAGCCCTGCGAGAGAGGTGGAGACAAGGGCCCCGAGACACAAAAAGATGAAGCCATGTGCGCAAGGCCCCAGTAGGGCAGGGTTTGAGCTTGGATTTGCACCTGTCTGGCCCACAAGAGAGCCCCGGGCTTCCCTCTACATTCTCACGCTGGTCCAAGAGGAAGAGGACCCCTGGACTGGGCCGCTTGATTCCCTTCTGATGTCTGAACTTCCCCTTGACTTCCACGCAGGGCCTGGAAAGAAAGAGACCCTCTGTCCCAGCACAGCCTGGAAATTAACAAGCTGCCATCTCCAATTGCAAGTCCAAAGCCAAAATGGGAAACTGAACTTCCTCTGGTCTCCACCACAAAGCTCCCAGCCCTGGGAGTGTGGTTTATAAACACGGGCCTGGGTGCACACACTCAGGCAAGAAGGCAAGAGACCCCGGCACATTCGAGCGTGTGGATGTGTGTGCCCCCCCCCCCCCAGCACACACACACCTCGGACAGTCCAAGTCAGCCCCCGTCTTGCCTCTCCTTTTCTCATCCCGAGGACAGCCCTGGGTGCTGAGCCACTCTGGGCACTTCAGACGAGGCCGAGGGATCTTGGGGGTCTTGAAGAGTTTGCTCTCTCTTCCCGTCCACCGGGAAACCCTTCCTCTGGCTGCAAATGGAGTGAAGAAGAATTCCTGCACAGACAGACAGAAGGACAAGGATGGAGAAGAGGAGGGACCATGTGCCAGCCACTCCCTCACTTAATCCTCAAGAGGATGTAGGTATTTTCCTCATTTGGCACATAAAGCAACAGAGACACAGAAAGACTGAGAAACTTGTTTAGGATGAACCAGCTGTACATGTGTGATTGAAGGGAGAGAAGTAAGGGGAGTGGGGACTCACCTGCAGCCACGGAGACATTTAAGGATTCAAGTCCAGGAGGCAGCTGCCGGCCGGGCCGGATGCTAAGGAGAAGCTGGCAGGAGGCCTGCACCTCCGGGGACAGACCAGAGCCCTCGTTCCCTGCAGGGTACGGGGGCCAGAGGGTTAGGGAGGCCCCAGCTGTTCACACAGGCACTCAGAAAATGCATGTCTGAGCACAGAAAAGCAGGGGCATCTACCTACCCAGCACTAGAAGAGTAGGCCGGTCCCAGAGGAACTCCAAGCAACTAGTGATGGGGATCTCGGAAGACAGGGAGATCTCAGGCCCCGGGCAGCCCACCGTGCCAGCCACGAGCCAGCCCTGCCGGGCTTTGGCCTGAAACAGGGAAGAAGAAATCATGCTCTAGCTCACCAAACCTTCATCACAGCCCTGGCCCTGCCCATATATTCATTCCCTCGTTGAGCCACCAGATTCAGTCAATAGTTATTAAGCACCTAGAACGGGCAGGCTCTGTTCTAGGCACTTGCATAAGGCAATGAACAAAACAGGCCCAAATCCTAGCCTCGTAGAAGGGTTGGTCAGGGAAGGCCTCACTGAAGTGACATTTGAATGCAGACCTGAAGGTGAGGGAGCACCACGTAGACATCTGGGGGAGGAATATTCTAGGCAGAGATCAGTAAGTGCAAAGGCCCAGAGGCGGGTGCTTACCTGGCATGCGTGAGGAGCAGCAGAACAAGGTGGCCAGTGGAAAGGGAGCCACTGAGACAGGAGAGGAAACAAAGGGCCACGTGAGGTAGGACCTCAGAGGCCACTGGAAGGCCTTTGGCTTTTACTCTGAGAGATGCAAAGGCTTTGAAAGGTTTTTGAGCAGAGAACTAGTAACATGGTCTGACTTATGTCTCTACAGAAATCACTCTGCCTATGTTGAGAGCCACGAGCAGAAACAAGCAGACCAGTTAGGTTTCTGCACTGATACAGGCCAGAGATGATGGTGGCTTGGACCAGAGTGGTAACAGTGGAGATGGTGAGAAATGGTGACAATGTGGAAATAACATCAAGGTAAAAACAAAAGGATATGCCAACAGGTGGGACATGGGGAGTGAGAGTAGGAAGAATCAAGGAGGGTGCCAAGGTTTTGGGGCCTAAACAACTGAAGGGATGGAGGGGTTGCCATCAATTGAGCTGGTTAAGTCTGCAAAAGGAACAGGAACAACATTTGGAAATCTTGTTTGAAATGCCCATAAGACAGAAAAAAAGAGCTGTTGAGCAGGCAACTACATATGTAAATCTGAGGTTCAGGAGCAAGATCCAGGAGGGATACAAGTCTGGGAGGCATTCGAATATAGATGGCATTTAAAGCCATCAGATTGGATGCGACCAACAAGAAATGAATATATACAGAAAAGAGATCCAAGGACTGTGACTTGGGAGCCCTGGGAGAGGATGGTCAGGGAAGCTGCTAAATACAGGGCAGTACTGCCCTCTTGTGTCCAGCAAGGGAAGCACAGCTGAAGAAAAATGTGTATGGACCAGAAGAGGGGTTTTATTAATACTTAGGTTTGCCCCTTCCTTCTTAGACATCAAAGTGGTTTTTTTTTGGTGGTGGTGGTGGTGGTGGTTTTGAGGGTTTCTTTTGTTGCTTTGTTTCTTCGCTTGTGGGAGGGACGAGGGGAAAGGCATAGACTAGTCCCTGTTCAGGTTGCCTTTCAAGCCGCGCCCCTACTGGAGGAACCAGGAGCCACCTGCTCCTCACAGCTGAGCATTTACTGAATACCTACTTACTGGGCAGTGAGGCACTGAGTAAACCCGCAGGAGGAGCAAAGATGTACGCCACGGAAGGGAGTGCAGTAAAAGTCCCTAACATCAGATTCTGCTCCGTGCGTGTGTGCTTTCCTTTTTTTTTTTTTTTTTTTGGCCGCGCCGCGGGGCATGTGGGATCTTAGTCCCCGACCGCGGATGGAACCCGCAACCCCTGCATTTGAAGCGCGGAGTCTTAACCACTGGACTGCCAGGTAAGTCCCACCATGTGTGGTTTTTAAAACTCCGGATCTTTCTCTTCCTAAAGGGATTTAGAAGGATGTAGGAAGCGATACCAACACGCCCCCTTCTCTCCCTTTCGTCCATCAGCTGCTAGCTGGGGGCCCTTGGAGAGACTGAACTTGGCTCATTTCTTCTCCTTTACTGACACCCCGCCCCACCTCCTTCTCCGCGCCATTACCTGTAAAAAACCGACAAGGTCATCAGTGGAGAACACGTCCATCACCTCCATAGCCCCGGCGCTGGCCTTGCTGACTACAGGACTGAGCGGGCAGCTGCAAGATTTCCCCATGCCACCGTATGAGGCTGGGTAGTCTCAAGCCCGGTGCCGTGCCCTCCCCCCAGCCCCCAAGAGTTAGGGGTGAGAATTTTGGCGTTGGGGAGGCCTGGCTGAGGGACCACCCAAGGGTCAAGGTGCTTAGGAACTCGGCTGCGCCTCCAAATTGGGGCACACGGGGAATAAGGGGAGACCATGCCTATTTCTCCGGCTGGTGATGACTTTATCCACTCCGAGAAAATGAGCGGAGCGCAGCACGGCCCCAAGATTCCGGGGATCCTGTAGCCCCTCGAGGACGAGCCACAGTTGCTGGGGGTCGTCTCCTGGCCGAGCCTCCCCGGCCTCAGCCCAGGGCCGGGGCCGCAGCGGGCTCACTTCCATGCAGACGCCCTGGTGGACCTGGTAGCGGCACAGGACGTCCAGCTTCCGCCGTCTGGGCCGCAGAACCGGGATGTCCCGCGCCTCAGCCGCGCGCAGCAGCTCGGCCCGCTCCCCCTGCAGCCCGGACCTACCGGCCTGGAGCAGGAGCCGGGCCACGCGGCGGCGGGCGGCCCGCAGAGCCAGGAGACACGGGGACAGGCCAAACAGAAGCTCCAGCCCCACGGCCGGCCGCGGAGTCGGCGCCAGGTCATCCAGGAGCAGGCGGCTTAGCTCCTCCCCGCCGGGCCGCTCCCCACGCCCCGCCGCTTGGGAGAAAGGACGCGTGAGGAGGCGACCGCAGCAATGCCAGGTCGCGCCGCCGACGGCCGAGAGCAGTGCCATGGTCGATGCCCCAGCTGCGTCCTCAGGAGTGGTCAACCCCGCCGGGGCCCGCTCCCAGGCCCCCAAAGCGGGTGAAGGGGACCCGAAGGCTGCCCCCGGTCCACCCCCTCAGATACAGGAAAGGCCAGGATTCCCAGTCGGGTACTGGCCAGAACCCGGCCGCGGAACCTAGACAGATCCCTCCCGGCCCCCACGTGAGCCACTCCGCTTCCGCGTTCGGACGGCCCCGCCCCCGGCCCGGAGCCGCACGGCGCATGCCCGGCGGCCAGGTCGTTCCCACAGCGCCCCCTGCAGGGCCGGCTGAGCGACGACCTCCACCGCCCAGTCACTGGCCCGAGGGGTGCTCGCCGCTGAGCTGACCCTACCGTGGGCTGCGTTCTGCACCCTTCAAGGTCCCAGGAGGCTGGAGGACCTCACTCACTCTGGTACCAGCAAAGGACACTTTAAGGGGATGTGTTGGCTTTCCTGTTCAACCTGGTTAGTCGTGGTGAGTCCCTCCCCACATCCCGTCCTCCACCGGGCGCTGGTGACTTTCCTCAGAAGATTCTCCTACATCCAGCCCCTCCTCTACACCTCCACTGCCTGTCAAACCGTCGGCACCAGTCAGCAGGACCCCACCAATAACTTCCTGTGCCATGGCGCTGATTCTCTAAGTGACAGCTCTGTGCCTGACCTGCACCTGCTGACAAACCAACCGATGCCCTTGGCCCACAGGTAATGGCCAGACTCCCTGCTCAGCACTCAGACCCCGGGGGGATCCAGGCAAGGAGCTACCTTTTCAGCCCCACCTCACTCCTGCACTAAGTTCTGTGCTGTTCCCACAACACTGCATGCTCTTCTGGGCCTCCCAGCCTTGCAAGCCGTGTTGTCTTCTTTTCTGGCAGGCAAACTCCTACCCATTTTCAAGACCCAGCCCAAAGGTAATCCACACTCCAGAAGTGATGCCCCCAATCCACCCACCTTCCCACTCTCCTGGAAGAAACCCTGAGACACAGCCATTCCTGATCACAGGAAGGGGGAAGACCTGAAAGACACTTCTGAAGCCAAGGTAGGTTGTCGCAGTTTTTCCTTTTTAATGATCACAGTGAAACCCACATGGGAGGCAGGCCCTGGTACTCTGCTGCCATAGAGTGGAGTGAGGACCCCACCGGGGGCTGAGAAGCCACAGTGGGGCTGGAGAACTGGGACGGGGAATAGATGGGGTGGGGGGTGGGATGCAGGGAAAGGAGGAAGCCCAGAGCCCCGAAAGCCATTCAGATGGAAGGTGAGGGCTTCCCTCTGCCTCCTCATCCTGAAGGGACAGGGGTGGGGTGCAAGAAGATAGGGGAAAGCCCCACTTTTGGCCACAGTCCCTTTCCCAGGTCAAAGGGAAGAGACCAAGGACAGCAAACAAAGGCCAAGGAGCCCAAAGCGGAGACCAAGAATGAATCCGCAGGTAAAACAATCAGGGACACCACCTCCTCTCCCCTGCCCATTTTTCAAATTCGGTGGAAACAATTTGACAAGATTATATGAAACCTCAAGCAAGTTTTCCAGCCCCTGGTGGGGGTGGGGAAAGGAAGTGGAATCCAAGGGTCCAGAAATCAACACCCCAAATCCAGAGGCAGGTGCCAAGCCTTGAGGGGCAGGGAGGGAAGGAGGAGCTCCCCACAGGAAACTAGGTCACCTGCTCCGTGGGCCTCATCTGGATGTCTCCGATCTGTGGAAGGCACAAGGCTTGAGGAAGCCAGGACGCTCTCCCCACCCCCTTAAAGCCTCCCTGCTCGTCTCCTCTGGGGACGGTTGGGCTCCTCCAGGGGATGGACATCCAAGGCCAGACTCACCTGGACGTGTGGCGGGGTGCTGAGGACATAGATGACAGCCTTGGCCACATCCTCAGGTTTGAGACACTGAGAGCACCAGGGGAAAGGGGTGAGATGAGGGCAGGATGGATCCAAGTTCCCTCCCACCACTGAGGTCCTCTCCAGCATCCCCATTCCCACCCCCACCCTGCAGGAGGGGCGACAGGCTGGCTAGAAGGGTGAGGTCTAAAGGCCAGGGTTCCCTCTGCCTTCATTTAGGAAGTGAATGGCTTCCCTGGGCCCCACCTTCATGTGTTCATAGGTGGCAGCTGCCTTCTCAGGGTCCTTGTCATGGAGTTTGAAGGCGAATTGTGTCTCCACCACTCCTGGAGAGATGCACTGGGCCAACAGAGACAGCCTGCTCAGGAGCTGAGCCCCAGTCAGAGGCCAGGCCTTGGGGAGGTCGCAGAGAAAGGATGGAAGCCAAAGGGCCCCAGCTTCACAGTGATGGCTGCCCGATGTCCAGCAGCCACCGCCTCCCTCCAAAGCTGCCACTGGGGATTATCAGAATGATTCCTACCAGCTACAGAGCCATTACCATAAGCCAGGTCAGTTTTACAAAGTGGTGTCCCTTAAAACCTCATAACCTGAGAGGTATTATCATCTCCATTTTACAGATGAGAAGACTGAGGCTTGGGGAGGTTGAGCAAGTCACCCAAGGTCATACAGCCTTCAAGGGAAGAGCCCAGAGTCCCACTTTCCAGCCGTGGTTTCCCACAATCCCTTGCTTTCCCTCAGTCTCACCCCACCATGTTCCCTTCAGGTAACCCGCCTCCCACCTCAAAGTCCGAGAAATGCGGGAACTCAAGTAGTGAGCAGGGCCACGCAAGTAGCAGCAGAGCCCAGTAGATGTGGGCCCAGTACAGACCCGGGAGCTCTAAGCAGCACAGCCAGGACATGGGCCCCGGGCCGCGAGTGTGTGAGGTGAGCGGGCGGGTGCCTCCCCACCCCCACCAGGGCCAGGCCACCCCTCACCGTGGCTCGGATGTGGGTCTGGGCCTCCCGAAGCTCTTGCCTCAGCCCCTCTGTCAGCGCAGTGACGGCGTACTTGGTAGCACTGTAGAAATGGGCCACGGACTGGGGTGGCACTTGGTGGCCAGACATGCTGGGTGGAGGGAGGGAAGGGGAAAGGAGAGGGTGAAGCAATGCCCCCTGCTGTACCAGCCAAGCCCACCCCCTGGACGCCTTCTAAACGGGACCTCCAGAGGCCATCCTCACGGCCACTGGCCCAGCTTCTGTAATTCAAGCAGCTCCTGTGAGCCCCACTCTTCCTAGAAGTCCTCCCTACGCCGACCACAGCATTCACTCTCCAGTCCACGCAGGTTGTCAAAACTCTCTCCATTTCATCTGTGTGTTCGCTGATGTGGTTCTATTGGGAGATCTGTGGGACAGAGGCCACGTCTCCGGGGACTCCCCAGTGACAGAGACTGTGCAGTCTTTGTGCCACGAGGTGAGGTTCATGCCGCGGCCTGAGGACTGGAGAACCTCAGTCCCAGGAGAGCCCCCAGGCTTCAGCTGCAAAGGGGCTGAGCTACCCCTTCCAGCCAACTAGGGGCTGGCATTTGACACATACTATTCTTCCCCTCACCACAGTCGTGCCATTTGGGTATTAACTGGGTGTTAAATCCCTGTTTTACCACCCAGGAAACGGAGGTCCAAAGAGGTCAAATGAGCTGCAGCAGATCACCCTGCTTGGAGGGTGCGTGGTGATCTGAGCTCTAGCCCTCGGCCACCGGCCTCACCTGTTGATGTTAATGATGTGCCCGTCATCCACCTTCCGCTCCCTCATAGACTGGTAGGCTTCCCGTGTGCAGATGCTGAGGCCCAGCACGTTCACCTGCAGGCCAGAGGGGCAATGGAGTGTCTCCAGCTTGGGCCCATCTGAACAGGTGACGGAGCCACAGAGCACCCTGGGGCGGGGGCGCGGGGGGGCATCCAAAACAGAGTCCGGGTCCTATCAGAGACCAATGAAGGGGACAGGGCACCTGGCTTTAGGTTCCCCTACCCCTCAAGCCACCAGCCCCAGCTGACAGCAGAGGCAGCACCTCTCCCTGGACGATGCCCCCCACATGCACCCATGACCCAGGAACCCTCCCTGTCTTGGCTGTCTCCTGTGCAAACAGCAGGACCTCTACCTTAGGGAATCATCTCCTTTCTTCTCCAAATACCCTACTCTTCTCTGGGACAGAGTCACTGGCTCGCCTCTCTCCTAATCAGCCTAAAATCCTTCCTAAAATGACTGTAAAAATCTCTCTCCTCAGGACAGATCTTAGCCTCTCCCCACCTTACCCACTACTCTCTGTGCCTTTCCTGTCCCTCCCTTGAGACTACAGTGGAGAGGAGAAGGCCTGATCCTCCTTCATTCCACGCCTTCCTTTAACCTCTGTTCCATCTGGAAGACAAGGCACAGAGACTCATCAGAGGGTGGGGTAACTTGTCACAGGATAGCAAGGGACGTCCCAAGGGCATGGGGGCTTCCTGCCTTCCTTGGCCCCCTCCCACTCCTGCTCCTCTGGCAGAGGTGACCCCAGATCCCCGCCCTTCCTGGAACAGAGGCCTGAAGAAGTGTCGCTGCTCTAAAGCTCCTGCCCAGCCCCACCCCTTTAGCCTCACCCACGAGGACAAGCAGCGATAAAGCTTTCAGCAGGTCTTCGCTCTCTCCTCTGGGGAAGAGAGGAGACCAGCCGGGAGATTAGATGTTTCTCTTTATCGGGTGTCAGAGCCAGGCATCAGGACAAATACTCTTGGTGTAAACCTGCCCCAGCATTCACGGCAGGACATAAGAGGTTTCCAGCCCTGCTTCTGGTCCTCTTAACAAGGTGGGTTTCTGGGGCAGAGAACTCAGCTCCTGAGGACGGATGGATGGAGTAAGAGACACAGATCCCCTTGGGCCAGGGGAGTGGATTCTCCTAGGTATAGGGGTCAGGGGTTCCCTGTGTGTTCAATGATGTGGTTCTATTGGGAGATGCCTCATAAGACGACCCTAAGAGAATTACATAGTGTTCAATCTGAAAGGGGTCTTAGGGATTTAATATATGTGCCTCACTTTACAGATGGGTAAGCTGAGGCCCAGGTTTAAAGACTCCCTTACTGCAGGTGAGGACCACAACTCGGATCTTCCAGAAGGCTCCCTGAGGGCAAAGGCAGTGCTTCATTTCCCGTTTATTGTTTCCACTTTCATTGCGTATTTCTGGGCCCAAGCACTTGTTAGGTGCTAAATCTATTGTGAGCACATGTGAAAAGGATTGTGAGGGGAAAGAAGCATCCCATTTACACAATGCTTTCAACTTCTCAGAATATTTTCATACCCCAATATTGCCTCACAGTACAGTCTAGAAGTTGAAAACCCATGTCCTGAAGCCTGTGTTTGGTCCACACATGGTTTTGAAACATTTAAAAATTCACTTCCAATATGTATTGGAAGGTTTCATATATTCAAAAAATATCTGTGGAGTGTTTGCAGGCTGAGGCTATAACAGAGAGTAAAATAGACAAAACTCCTTGCCCTCCTGGAGCTGAGGTTTCGGTGAATGGGAGGGGTGAGGTTCCACATGAAAATCTAGGTCCCCTCTGCTCTCAGAGAAGTCATAGGATCTGGCCGCACTGCCCAGACTGCAGCGCAGCGACCCCCCCGACATCCATGTGCTTTCCCATGCGACCCGCCTCCCTCCTTTACGTACCTACCCAGCCCCAGCGGACACTGGAGTTTGTGACCCCAGATATTGATGGTCTAGGTGTGTTTCATCCCAATTAAATGTGACAAGACTGAAGCTCAGAGAGCGTGAAGCCACATAGTTACTGGTGGGGCTGAGCGAGATCATCATCTTCTTTATCTCCTGTCTCTTGGTCCCTTTTCTTCCCATAAGACCATGGTCCCAAGCACTCAGCACAGTGCTGACACTTGGGGACGTTCAACCGACAGCCGTTCTCTCCCCTATCCATATCTCTTCCAAGAGAAGGAAATCAGCCTAGACTTTAAGAACTGCCCCCAGGGGCTCAAAGGAAAGAAGAATGAAAAAGATATGGCCATTCATCCACTCTCTCTCCTTCGGGGGAGGAGAAGCAGGGGAGAGTGCCCCAGGTAGGAAACTGAAGGCCCCTCTCAGTAGACGTCTATCCCCAGCAGCTCTCTGGCTCCTGGCTCCCCGCTCTTCTCCCAGCCTCTCCCCCATCCCTGTCACCCCCAGCCGCAGGCCTGCAGCCCTTACATTGAACATGTCCTTCCAGCCGCTGGTGCTGCCTGAGAGCAGGGTGTCAGGCCGGGCCAAGCCAGCGTTGTTGATACAGATGTCCACACCGCTGTGCTGAGAGCGGACCGCCGAGAACATGGAGAGGATGTCCTCCTCATTTGACAGGTCACATCTGTAGGGGATCAAAGTCCCGGGGTAGCCTGCACTCTTACATTCGGCAGCCAGCTCCTATGAAACCCAACAGGGGTCTAACTGGGGTGAGCTGCTCACTCCACGCCTCCCCACCCAGAGATAACCTCCCACCGGTGTCACTGCTCACAGAACTCTCGCCTCTGGCGGCCACCTTGCAGCCACAGAGATGTTAGGACTGCCCATCCCCAAAGCGTGTCCTCTTTGGTCAAAGTCCCGGGGTGGGGGGGCGGGATGAGAGCACTCCCTGAGGGAGGGAGGGGGAGGCTGAGATCATCAAAGGAGGAACCTGAGGGATAAACTCGAGTCTTCAGGTCTAAAAGGGGAGAAGGGCTGGGGCTGTGAGTGTGTCAGAGAAGGGGCTCAGGGATCCTGGGAATGGAGTGATATCTCTTTTCTGACTCTCTCCCAATAGGAACACACCTCCGCTGGTAGGGGAGATGCAAGCCTCCCCCAACCCCCTGCTCCTTCTGCCGGAGCCAAGAGTCACTGAGCTGGTTACACCAGGGCCTCGATTCTCTTCTCTCCCATCACTCCATCCAGTCCCTCCCAGAAGGGCTTACATCTAAACTATCGCCCTCCCTCCACAAACGGCAGCCAGTCGGCTCAGAGTCCTCACACATACGTTTCAGTTGAGCCCAACTGCCAGTCTCCCCTCACTCCGCCTATAGAAAGGGTCAGGAAGTCAGGACAGATTCTTTCTCTCTGACCCACGGTGCACCACCCTCCACCCCAAAGTTTCTCTGGACACTATGAGCCAAGCCAGGTGGCAGGTGACATTGGGTACCCCTGTGCATTGCCAGGGTCCTCAAGACACTAAGGATCCCTGAGAGAGAAAGATCTGAGAAAGACGGGCCATTGAGAGATGGCTATGAGGGAAGCTGCCATTCAGAATCAGGAAGAAAACAAACTATGTGGTAGCCTTGGAGGCCAGTGAGTGACCGGGCACCTGAGCCTCATGAAGGTGACTATGTACATGTGTGGGAGGGAGAGGGTTGGCGGGTGCAGGGCGCCCTAGAGGAAGGCCGGCTTGGCCAGCTGCCCTGGAACACCTTCCTTCCCCCAGACCAAGCTGAGAATAAAAGGGCTGGGTCAGGTGACCTAGGAAATTCTTTTCTGCTTTAACTTTCCAAGAGTTTAAGAGGTACAGTCCTCAGGGACCCAGAAGTCCCCTTTCACCTGATTTCACCTACTCATGACCACCTCAGGAAATAGGGCTTCTTGTTGTAGGAGGCCAGAACTCAAATTCTGTTTTAGTATCGATGAATGAGTGAATCAACCAATCCATAAAAGCAGACTGTGGACAAAGAAGCCTGGAATTCTCCCCTCCCCTGGCATGCAACTTCTCCCTTCCTCCTCCAGACTCAAAGCCCTGCAGGAAAGCCAGAATGGAGGGACTCCCTGTCACTGCCTTCTCTGCCCTACCTGTCTTCATCTATCCTCAAAAATGACCTGAAACCATGTCAGTCCCGTCACAGCAGAGCCATTCTTCCCTCATTAAAGGAGATACCCTGGGGCTGAGTGATCAGCCTGGGGATCTCCTTTGGGCTCAGGGACCCCTTTCCTGGCTGGTTGGGGGTCGGGAGGTGGTAAGAAGAGAAGGCAAGAGTGGCTTTAGAATTAGGGAATCAAGTGGTCTAATCCCTGGTCTGATCCTCTAGGCTCCAAAGTGCGGGCTGGGCCCTGAGCGCCTCAGGATAGGAGAAAGGGAGGGGCAGAGTGGGGCAACAGTATAGCCAGGTGACCTTGGGACTATCTAGGAGGCTATAAAGTGCACCTTTGGTCAGCAGCAAGGCGGGGGGGACCGTCCTCCTTCCGGTACACCTTCCCACTCTGCCCCCACCCAAGGCCTCCTCACCCTCTCCCCACCCAGGGACTTTGAGCAAGGGTGGAGATAAAGCTAAGCACTAGCCCAATCCCTGAGAGGGGTCTTGCCAGGGGCAAATCCAAAGTGATCCTATGACGGAAGTTTCTTGTATCCTTCCTCCCTGCTCCAACATAGCCAACTTCATTTCAGTTTTCTCTGAGCACTTATTGCTTACAACTCTTGGGGCTCCCAACCCGCGTTAAGAGAAAAACCAGGAGGTTCAGTTCCACAATGCTTTGTCCCCCAGGGCTCACATGTTCAATGCCCTATTTCACCTAGTCAGTCCCACCTGGGACAGTGAGATTGAAGAAAGGTCTACCTATATATCCCATTCATCCCTTATGTCCATCGGGTAGGAGCTAACCCTCACATTTCGGGGGAAGATGGAGCTGAGCCTCTTCAGAAAAGTTCCACTCCCACCCCAATCCCACTCGCAGTCCTGGGTGAAAATGATCACGATCAAAACCTCTAGCTCCTGCTCACTTTGCTTGGCTTTTGTGGGCTAGGTCTGGGGACCAGAGGAAGCAATCCAGTAGCCCACTTAGCCACTGAGTTGGGAAAGCTTTCCTTCCTTCTCCCTGGCTTAGCCCCTGATCTCTGGCTTCTCCCTTCCTCAGCCAACCCGGGCATGCAGGTCGGGGAGAAGGAGAAAGATGCCAGTGAGTCAGAGATTTGGTATACTGGAGTAGAGGCTGTCAGGAGAAAAGGCTCCTTAAAAGACTGGACTTTGAAAAGCGAAGGTGGAGTCCTGCCCTGAGGGGTCCAAAAGCAGCCTCCCCTCCGCCTAGGCATCCGTCTCTCTTGCCCCTGAGCCTGCTGCAAGTGACCCTGGGGTGGCGGGCAAGTGAGGGCAGCGTGACAGCTTGGCTCCGACCACTCCCCCTCCCCCACCTGGACCCTAGCCCGGCAGAAAACGACGCCACCCAGAGCGACCCGTTCCCCAGCAGGGCCTTACCTCGATGTTGCCCACGGTGCGGGCACAACCCACCACCTTCAGTCCCTGCTGGACCAGGGCTCGGGCCACGGCCGCGCCGACGCCCCCCGAGGCTCCCGTCACCAGTGCCAGCCGGTCACGCCACCGCTCCATGCCGGCCCTGGCCAGGGTCCCGAGCCGCCCGCCCACCTCGCTTGGGGAGCCGAGCACTTGGATCGCAGAGTTCCGCCCCGGGTCGTAGGGGTCCGGCCACTCTCTTGTCACCACCGCGGCAACCGCCGCCGACCTGCCCCAGTCAGAGCTGCGCCTGGAGCTGCTTCCACTCTGGCCTGCCTCCGCCCCCGGCTCCACCCTCCGCTGCTCCGCAAATGGCCACATCCCGCCGGAGGACCAGCAGCGGCCTGGCCACCCCGCCCCCTGCGCCTGCAGCGCGGGCACGGCCCCGCCCCCCTCCGGCCCCGCCCAGTCTGCGCCGGGAGGAAACCGCTCCTCGCGGGACAGGGCCGGATGGTGCTGGGAGTTCGCGGTCCAGCTTTCCTGGTGAGCTCCTACCCTTCGGGGAGGAAAACAAAGTTTGGCGGGGGCTTGCACCAGGCCCCGAGAACGCACGTACTCCTGACTCCTGCTCGGTCTGCCTTCCCTGTTCCTGACCCCTAAGGCCAGGAAGAGAAATTAAGGGCACTTAAGGTGACTCCAACGCCTTCCTAAACCAGCCGGTGGCTGATGGGAAGGATTCCGCTCAGAAAGGGCTGAGTGTCTCAGCTGTCAACGCTGGGTGACCTTGGGAGGGGCTTTCAACCCTACCTGATCCCTTGGCCTTACTAACCAAGGAGAACTGATGGTTAAAAATGCAAAGACCCCGAAGTACACGTGTATTGGGGGGGTTGTATCCCTAATGGCCTACAGTCTACAACTTTCCTAAGCCCCCCCACTCCCATTGGAGCAAATGTATCACGGTGTATGTAAGAGAGTAAAGCAATAGCTAACATTTATTGAGCGCTTACTGTGTGACAGGCACTTTTATAAGCACTTTAAATATATTAATATCCCCAAGAGCCATATGAGATAGTACCTATTAACACTTTCATTTTATAGACTATACTGAGACAAATGAGAAGCCTGGCTTGGATGGCAAGCAGTCCAGTATTAGGCCAGGGGATGTGCTCCTAAACTGCCTTCACTCCATTCTCCTTTGTCTCTTCTTAGGTTGTTGGTTCTGTCCAAAGTAGAACTCACTTTTCTGACCACTAAGGATATTCCATCAAAGCATGAAAACTGCCTCACTTCTGCATTCTTTATATAGCCATCCTTCCAAAGAGAAAACTTACCTCTGCATAACTACTGGAATCCTGCTACTGCAAGCAATGGAATAAGCAGTCAATGTGGCTGGTTTATTCACTCAACAAGCACTCCTGTGTTTGGCCCCAGGGGCAAAGATTAAAACAAAACAAAACCAGCCCTTGCTTAATTTAGGGATCTGGAGAGAACCTGACTGTGACAGGTGGTGGAGAGGGGTTTGGGTTCAGAGCCAAGGGCTGTGGGAGACCCTTAGTCATTTTTTATGGATTCCAGGATGAAAGCAAACAAGAGTCAGAAAGGAATGACTCACTTTATCTCTGCCCCAATCCCTATACAACACTTTGATCTGAAAAGACAACTCAGGGGTGGATCAGAAAAATGCCACCAACTACAAAAGTTAAATCTCACTAAGCTTCTGCTGTTGCCCATTTGAAATCTGATTAGAAGTCTGATTAAGTGGTAGAAAGCCTATAAAATTCACTCCATCCCCACCGCACAGAGGTATTGACCGTCCCACTATTTGTCTGCTGCCCACCAAGTATTATCAACCTGTAGACACAAAGCTCTAAGCACATGAGTTTACTGAATTACTGACTCAACCTTTTAAATGGCAGCCAAATGCTACTCCTAGGGGAATCTCTCCTTCTTCAGTACTCACAGACAGCTTGTGAAAGCAGTAAACTGTAATGCCATAGTGACCTTATTGTTGGAAACCAGGTAAACAGGCACTCACACAGACTGCAGTGCGGTTAGCTCTCAGTGCAGCCTGCTGCTCCCAGTTCTCTACGTGCTGAGTAATTACTTAGCAGGAAACCTTTGGCTGGAATTCTGCCAAGTTTTGTTCTCATTCTTCTAGTTCAATATGAACCTCTGAATTTAAGGTGCTTTGTGTTATGTATCAGGGAACTTTATTAATAACAGCAATTAAAAGTCTCATGAGGAAGTAAGATGCTAGCCAGTATTTAACGGTATCGCAGCAAACTTATTCTTTCAAAACAGAAGACTGGAAACTGCTTTTCTCGGTTGTCAACTCTGATGAAGGGAAGAATTTTGTCTTCAGCAATCTGTCTCTGTCTCCTCATTTGCTCTTCATCCTGTCTAACATCAACACTGGCCAAGTACCAAGACCACAGGTGGCAAATTAAAATACTGCCACACATTAAGCAGAAACATGTACACCAAATTTTACTATGCGTATTAATAAATATTCTTTATTTTAAATTTTGCACATTGCGCTTTAACATTACATCCAAACATTTCGCAAGTGGATGTCTACTTTGTAAAACCATATATTCAGCTCATTGTCATTTCTGTACAGAAGTATAAGTACAACATTACTTTTTGCCACTAAGTTGCTTTTTAGTAAGTCTCACAGGAAGAGAAACATTTAATGAAAAGGGATGGCTTAAATCATACGGCAGGCCTGCGCAGCCACACAACTAAAGACACAAGCCTGAAGAAAGAACAAACTAAGGAGGTTACCTCCACCGTCTCCCAAAACAAGAAAGAATCACATTGATTTAAGATAAAATTTTGCCATAAGTCACTAAATTAAGAGTTTGTTTTGAAAGAGAAGGCGCAGTAGTCATCTTCAGTGTTTCATTGAAAGACAGAGCTATTTTATTTATTTAATTTGCTCCAGCCGTTGTCAACCAGCCACTACAAATGGGGCTCTTGTGATCATTTAAGCGGCAGTATTTATTAAATTTCTCCTTCAGGTGCTGTCGGTATTGTTCTCTATTGCTGTAGAAAGACTGGTTATTAGCCATAAATGACTGTATTTCATCTTGTGAGATAAAGATTTCCTCATCTGAAGTACATTCAGACTCATCCTGCAAATTAAAGCAGTAGTTAAGACTATGACTTAAATTAAGAATGCAAAATGCTACGGTGATGGAGGACAGAGAAAAATTAAAGCAGTCTAACCTTTAGTTTAATTGGAATGTTTACAGGATAGGCATAATGTCATTCTGTCTTAGAAAGTACTAAGTAAGAATAAAAGGCAACTCAACTTGGTTTAAAACTCTGGATCTGTAATTTGTCCTAGAAGCCTACAAGCAGACTCCCAACACACTTCAGCCTTCAAAAGTGATTAGGGATGGTTACAAATAGCTACCAAATTTTAAATAACCTGACTTATCTCTGGCTGGTTCTATGTTGAAACTTTTCTCTCTACACATTAAGTAAAATATAACCTTTTTTAAACTTACGAAATACACAGCATCACCATTAAACTTTACAACCATATAAAAAAGAAAAAAGCTAATATTCTAAGGGATTTGGTTCCCTTGGGATCCCATAATGACTACAGAAAAGATCCCACCCTTCTCCTTCTTTGCCCCTCCTCCAAGTCCCACACAAACTACGCACTGGGTTGCTTGGAATCAGGTATAATTCATCTAAAGTATCAAGAACTGGAGTCAGTAATAAAAGATTTTCCAAGTTCAGTTATATGCTTTTATCCTACATGACACCTAAAGGAAGTAACCTAGAAAGTGGGCTCTAGTTCAGATTCTATATTCTTTCCTGGTCTGGAAGGGTGGCTACCATAAATTGCCACTCAGAAAGGCAGTTTGCTTATAATAACCCTTGTCAAGGAGTCAGACTCCTGGACATAATGCTAACTCTATCCCCGTCTCCCAACTAATCTTTTCTACCTTTGAGACAAAGGAAGACGAGGAAATGTGCTCCAGAGTAGTTAAGTGTAAGAGCAGGAATGAAGTGACCAAAAAATAATGAAATACTGCCCTTAACTGCTTATAAGCCTCCTCCCATTCCCAACGTTAAACCCTCAAATACGTTCCCTCCCACATCTACCCCGTGAACAATCAGTTATCCACAAAAAGATAATCATGGCTTACTTACAAGGAGTTCAACTAAGCTCTTGGCACCTTTTCCAGAATCAGGACCAAACGACGCTTCTGTAGGTTCTGCAAACTGTGGTACATTTTTCCTATGCTCAAACCAAGGCAGTGGCTGCCCACCCTTTTCAGAGCTGCAACAGCTTTCAGGATGTGTATCTTTGGTCTTGTCACGGTGAAACACTGTGTGCACGGTATTTCCTGAGGCTTCTCGATTACCTGGATCTGTAATACAGCTTCCAAGCTTTTGGATCTGAAACCACAGCAAAAGGATTTCTCAGGTAAAAAGGCAGGGAATAATAGCAATTACTATTTTTTAAAGAAAAAAAATGCCCTGACAGTGTGTTAAGATTTTAGCAGGAATACTGAATAACAGCAACAGCTGGCAGTTACTAGGCATTTACTGCACACCGAACACTATGCTAACCCACCAATATAATTTCATTTCATCTTCACAGAACCTAATCTGACAGGGACTATTATCTACATTTCACAGATGGGAAAACAGATCAAGCAAACTGCTCAAGATTACAGAGCTAAAAGATTAAAAACTATTATGAAAAGAATGAATTGGATTTATGACTCACATCGACTGTTGGACAAATGACCACATCAGGCACACACATGCATATAAATTCACAAGATGAGCAACCAATGGAACTGCATAGGTACTCATTCTTAAAAAAAAAAAAAAAAAAAAAAAATCCTAGCAGCTAAGCTGCACATTTGCCACTCCAAGGAAAAGAACAAAGGTTTAAGGATTCCAAGTTATGACACTTACATGTTCATCACATTTCAACATCTTGCTTTTCTTTTTCTTCTTTTTATTTTTTCCTTTGGTGGTGTTCTCTTCAGAATTTGCCCAACATTCAACACAACTGTCGCCATCATCCTCTTTGTCTTCACAGTGATGAACACAGGAGTCATCACCTGCAGAAATCAATAATCTCTTATTTGGGTGTTTAAATCAGCCATGTAGCAGAAATAATTGGGAAGCTTAATCTGAACCTACCGTGTTCATCATGATTACAAATGCCTTCAGTGCAAGCAACGTCCGAACCCTCCCGAGAACCAGTTTCACTCCCTTCCATGCTAGATGAATATCCACAATCACTACCATTACAGTGTGGCGATAAGCCTGAGAATAAATCAAGTGAGAGTTACAATTAACATGCCAATAAATATATTACGACAAAGAATGAACCAACTGGGGACCACAGAAAAATTTCAAAATGGATGGCTTACTGAAAGTAAAAAGTGCATTAAATAATGAAAATATGATTGGAGCTTTACAATTTTTGATTTTGTTATTATTTAACAAATCAAACACCATAAAGAAAAAGGAAATACCAAGTGTCTGACTAAATTTTATGATATTCTTAGGGCTGTAAAGCAGTTCCTAAATTCTAGGTTACAGGATCTCTAAAAGCTCTTATATTTAAAAAAAAAAAAAAAAAAAAAGAATAAACTTAAGAGTTAATTTTTTAAAACTATTTACTTACCTTTCTTTATTTTAGGAGACCCCAGAAGATTGCCACTGCTAGGACAGGTACATGATGTATTTTCATTGGTAACAATTACTTCTACACAACTATTACCATCTTCAGTGCTGCCACAGGCTTTGCAGCTGTTTTCTATGAAGTCTGTTTCCTTTCAGGATCAATATTAAGAGATTGTAAAAAGCTTTACCTCCATAATGGCTATATTTTAATTTCCTAAACCTAAGATAGGAGTTACAAGGTTAAAAATTGAAAAAAATTATTCTCATGAAAAATTACTAATTCATTTCAAGACCAAGAACCAACAAAAGTAAGTTAAGACTTAATGGTATCAGGGAAGTCTAGGATAGCTATTCTCAAAGCGCAGTCTGCTGACCCCAGGGGTTCCCTAGGTCAAAACCATTTTCATCATAACACTGAGATGTGATTTGCCTTTTTCATTGTCTTGACACTTACACTGATAATATAAAAGCAATGGTGGGAAAAGTTTCTTTAGCACAAACCAAGGCAGAGGCAACCAAAGCGTGTACTAACAGTCACTGTATTCTTCACTTGTCAAGCACTCTCATCAGGAAATAAATACATAAAACGATATTTCACTTATGAATGTCTTTGATGAAGCAGTAAAAATACTAATTTTATTAAATACGAACTCATGGCATAGAGGTCTTTTTATTACTCTGTGATAAATGGGAAGAATGCTTAAAGCACTTTTGATGCATACCAATGTATAATGGTTGTCTCAAGTAAAAGTACTTGTGCAACTGTTTAAGTTGCAAGCTAAACTAGCTGCTTTTTCCTGGAACATCAATTTCACTTGAAAGAAAGAATAAGAGACAAATTATGGTTATTCAGACTTGGATATTTAAAAGACATTTTCTCAAAAATGAAGTCAGCCCATCTCTTCAAGGAAAAAAATGGACAGTCATTGATAAAATTCAAACTTTCAAACTACAATCAGAATTTTGAAAACTTGCATACACAAGCACAAGGAGCTTGAAGCTTCCCCATACTTAAAAGACCTTTCTGATGAGTAGTGGTTTTAACATGATTATATGATATTATATAATGAATGTCAAAATCTGGAAAGATCTGCATAACTCAGTGAACCATTATCTTTCAAATGACCAATGCATGATGTTACAGAATCATGCATAAATAAAATCTATTCAAAATGCCAAGACAGACCGATGGGTTTTAATTTAAAAGTATGAAAAAAGGCCACTGACAAGGTGTCAGGTTCCACATTGCAACTAATCTTTAAGAAACTACCACCTGTCAAGTTGTAATGCCAAAGAAGAATATCCACAACTATCTGAAAAGGTTTATATTAAAATACTCCTCCCTTTTCCTACTATATACATCTGGGTGAAGTCAGACTTTCTTCACATGCTATAACCAAGCAACATATGCAAACAGACTGAATGAGAATTTACCTGATTCCTTTTAAGCCAAATATTAAAGAGATTTGCAAAAATATAAATTAATGCCACCCTTCTCAATTTTTTCTAGTTATTTTTCAAAAAATGTTATTCATTTTAACATATAGTGGGCTTATTATTTTTAAAAGAATAATAAATAACTTTAAATTTGCCCATTTTAATTTCTAATACAGTAAATGCTGATAAGTATAATCCACAAAAACAAAAGCTCACTGGGCTCCCTAATTTTTAAGAATGCAAAGGAGGGAATTCCCTGGGGGTCCGGTGGTTGGGACTCCACACTTCCAATGCAGGGGGCATGGGTTCGATCCCTGGTCGGGGAATTAGGATCCCGCATGCTGCGCGGCACGGCCAAAAAGCAAAACCAAAACAAAACAGAAAAATGCAAAGGCGTTCTGAGACTGAAAGTTGAGAACTGCTCTAGGTCATGCATGGAGTTAACTTTTCACATTTGGACTATGATCTTGCAGAATACTAAGGTCACGTAATAAGTTAACTAGCCAACATTGTCTCTAGAAAACAAACACACGACATTAAAGATTTTGGCTTATACAGATTAGAGTAAGAAAAAAAGCCAATAAAGAAGCCAAAGGAGCCACATTCTGGGAAAACACAGTAAAAGTGCTGAAATCTAGAAAAAAGCTATATATTTATGAGTCAATATCAAGAAATACTACCTTCTCTTGGCTTACTTCCTTTTCATCTGCTGTTTGTAAGGGAGTAGGAATATCACATACACATTTATTTTTTCGTCTATTCTTCCGTTTTTGGCGCTTCTTTTCTTGCTTGAGTTCTCTTACTCGTTCCTCCTCTGAAAATTCTTCACAAAGTTGTTCCAACCGACTGATACCCTGCACTTTTTCCACAGTCATCTATTATAAAACAAAGCTGAGACTGAATACTGGCCCAAACTTCCCTTTATTTTCCATGGAAATTCTCACTTGTTAATTTTAAATGATATCACACACACAGAAACTGGTATTTCATGCTGCAATTTTGTCAGGTCAGTCTTCTCATTGTATGAAGAAGTGGATGAATATTTACTTTGCTGTGTTTTGTCAGGCAGTCCCCACAAATAATTTTAAATTTTAATACCTTAAATGATGACAGTCTTAAAATCTACTCAGGAAATGAATATACAACTAATTCCTATGGGAAAGGTAGACTTACACATACTCCGATTTCAAACCAGAAATATTCTAGTTTCAAATTTCAGAATTTTAACACAGCAAAGTAAATATTCATCTATTTCTTCATACAATGAGAAGACTAACCTGATTAAATGATCTAGTTTCTGAAGACACAAACATTCAAAGAGAAAAGGAGTAAGACATCTGTTCCGCAAAAACTAGCACAAATCTCCTCAGACTCCCCAGAACAGTGTTTAAAGTTCATGGATGGGCTTTTGAAGAAAGGGTTTATAGCTTTCGTACCATTTTCAAAAAGGACTGGTGACCAGTTGAAGAGTTACAACCATGCCCTAGAATATAACAAAATATTCACTAGCCAAAAATTTATGTTCTACAGAGTATAAATGAAAATAATGTTACCAAATCACAAGCATGAAACCCAATACCAGCATGGTAAAGAGCCTTCCTTCAGTGTGCTTCTAAAAAGTAGCTCTTATATCACGGCATTCAGACACCATTTACTCCATACGATTGGAAAGAAGCAGGCAAACTGGGACTCATTAAATGTTTCTAATTTTGATGCTTATTTTTGGGTTGCTTTTAACTTGTCAACAGTTATGTTTCATAGCAGCTTCTCATTAAATAATCATCAATTTCAGTTTTCTACTCTCAGAATGTCTAAACATCAAGGCTGGCAGAGTAACGGGATTAAAAAACAAAGAAAAAATCCATAAACAACTTCTAAATTTCAGTTCCCCAGCAAACTCCTCTCCTAACCCCCAAAAGCCATGACCAGTAGATCACAGCTAAGGCAAGGTAAGAGTGGTGATTAACATTAAGATTCAGTCCAATAACTTAACTAAGCAATCTGGACACTGAAGCAGTCCACTGTTCTTACCTCAAAACTCTTGCGTAACGCATCAACACCAAGATAGAAAAGCATCTGCCACGTCTGCTCTTCTGCCCGTAGTTTTTGCCAGATTCGATGCAGTCTTTCATAAAGATGAATTCCCAAGCAGGTCAGAACTTCTTCTTGAGCTATATCTATTGTCTTAGCATGCCTTTCTCTTCTCCTATAAAGGAGAATAAATCATACATATTTCCTAAAACCCTTAAGCTGAAACAGTAAAAGATGGATAACACCTGTGCAAGTTCAGGTTTTAAACACAGTCTGCATGCCTAGTAACAAACTAATAACAAGACAGTTATACATTCAAACTCAATGTATATATAAATACACGAGCACACATGTATAAAACCAATGAGAAATACACATGCAGGTAGAACTCAGCCTTAATACTGCTAAACATAAGGTAATTCAGGAACTGGCCCTAAAGAGATGTTTTTTGGAGCACAAAGAAGTCATCATATGTTAAGTGTCCAGCTCAAGTAGGCATGACAGTTCACCTTCCAATTACAGCAAATGCCTGTTTGGTTTTTGTTCTTTTTTTTGAGGAGAAAGACAATACCAAAGTGATTCAATCATGGGCAAAAGCCCTCTAGGTCAGTCTTCAGTACAAGTGTTCATGAACTTCAGTGATAAAAGAAGTGTTTGTATTCTGAATGCCTAGCAGAAAGTAGGCACTCAAATGAGAGCTGATACACAAAACACAAGGGGAGGTGGGTTCAATTTATTGTGAACAACTTTTTTGGTTTTCTTTTTACAACAAAGCCAGAGATAAAATTTTAGCTTCCTATATAATTTAATAATAATATACACAGTTCATGAATTACATTCAATAAAGTATTTCTTAACCCCCTGCTGCAAAGATCTCACCTCCTATGCAAAAACCATCATTATAAACAAAATTTAAACATGGAAACGCATGGATGGAGGGGGAAAAAAATCCCTTCTAATCATTTTCAAATGAAAATGATAAGCTATAATAATGAAAGCCAAAAAAAGCCTGCCTACTTCAAGCAACAAGGAGCAGACAACTGGTCGACATTTTCTCCCTTTTTATACTCAGTCAACTAAATGCATATTTTAAAGAAAGCAAAATCTTTACAGGCACACTTTAATTTATACATATATCATATGTACTGAGGCAGAAGGATAAAATGAAGCAAAGCGCTAGATAGCCCATTCTAGCAAATTACATACTCATACCCTCCTGCGAACTCTGGCTCAGCACGACCCAAAAGATGTGCAATGAAGTCTGTCTCACAGCAAACATGTATGTGTCGCTCATGTGGACAGCACCGCAAGCCTTCATAAAGTGCAGCACAATAGCCCTTCTCTTTGCTGCAATCAAGTTCACCAATAAGGATATTGTATGCTCGGAGGACTTTATTTTTGCAATCAGTGCAAAACCTGTTGAAAAGAAGAACCTCAAAATTAAGAACTGGCTGTGTAATTATTTCATGAGGTATGTAACAGTGTACTAGACAATGACACTCCCCTCCCATATAGAGCATTAAAAAAGCCTCCATACACACATTGAAAACATACACATATAAGGTAAATACACATTTAGGGATTACATGGGTATAGCCAGATCTCCATTTGCAAATGCTTTTTAAACTAGAGAAACACGTGAGCCTAAAAGAATGAGGCAGATAAATACCTGTTAGTGCATAGAATACATGGCCAGAAAATATTAGTTGCCAAGGACTAGCATATCTTCACTTCAAGAGCTATTTGTGCAGGTCAGAAAATAAAACAACAGAGGCTACCAACCAATGACTCTAGGATCCCTCTCCTTTCAGCCTCTGAAGATAGTTGGTATCTTCAGCCAGTAAACCTTGATTCAAATTTTTACATTTTAATACATCACTAGCTAAGCATGTGGGGTGGGAAGGGCAAGAAGAATGGGAAAGTGGTACATGTAATTTTTACTTTACTGGTAATTTCCAAAATGTCAAATTCTTTCCTCCAAAAGAAAATGCATGTTTCTCAACACTCAGTCATAATATAGACAACATATATGTAGAAATGTGGTTTAAACTTAACTGTACATAATGTGGTAAAAGTACAGAAGAGCATGTAAATGTAGAAGGATGTAGAAAAGTTTTCTTTTAGAAACCATTTTTTTTAAACACAACTTTATAAACAATTGAAAATAACTCACAAATAACAGAATTATGACTACGACCGAGCAATTTACAGAGAAGTAACTTAAGGTGGTGGGCAATATATTCCACTATAAACAGCATCAATAGTAATCAAAGAAATGCAAATAAAATCAACAGTAACATATCATATACATATAATTCACTATTCAATCAGAAAAGAAAAAAGAATAAAGCCTCGTTTCTTTATTTTTGAATTCCTGAAATAAGGAAGAATTCGGTCTGGCGAAAAAGCCAGGCTCACAATATTCATAACTCTGAGAAGATCAGCTGTGGTGGAATGAGGAAATTTTGCTCTCTTTGATTTAGATTCATCTACCCAGATGAGCTCATCTATTCCCATAGCTTCAGTCAACATGTCTGACTCTCGACTCTACAGCTCTGCTCAAGTCTCTGTCCTTGCCTGAGGGCCAGACCCATACAGAAAAAATGGGCGGCAACACAGATGTCCAAAAGGCAACACATTAAATTTGTTGTCCAAAACCAAGGGCAACACAGTTCCCTTCCTATGTTCCCTTCCATCTGTGTTAAGAAATCACCATTCAGTTTCATGTTTGGTAATTGCAATCATTGTTGCTTTTGTTGTGGTCATCCATGTACAATGCTTGGTGTCAGTCTATTTATCTCTTGTAAAAATAAAAGACAGTGTGTGTGTGTGAAAAAAAAAAAAGCTAGACCTACAAGAATTAAAAAAAAAAAAAAAGAAAAAAGAAATCACCATTCAATATGGGGATGTATGTATACGTATAGCTGATTCACTTTGTTATAAAGCAGAAACTAACACACCATTGTAAAGCAATTATACTCCAATAAAGATGTTAAAAAATAAATAAATAAAATAAAATAAAATGAAATAAAAAAGAAAGAAATCACCATTCACACAGTCACCCAGAATGAAACCTCAGTTAATTCTAACTCCTCCTTAGGTCCTGCTTTTAGGGGTGGAGCCAATTGGTATCAATTCTTTCTAAAATTCTCTTGAAGGTCAATTCTTTTCAATTGCCTAGACAATTTTTAAAAATGCTTCTTAACAGGTTTCCCTGCTTCCACTCTTACTAGCTCTAATGCATCTCTCATACCAAAATAATTTTTTTAAACAAATCTCATTACCTCACTCTCAGCTTAAAAACCTCCCCACTGTCTATGAATAAAGTTCAAACCCATTAAGGCCTTCAGTGACTTCTCTTACCCAATCTACTATATCCAGCCTTATTTCCCAAGATTCACCTCTCCCTTCATGGTTCCCCTACTCTACCCCGCCCCCCTATACACACCAGATATATAATGGACTACATTTTTTTTTTTAATTGAAGTATAGTTGACTTACAATGTTGTGTTAGCTTCTGGTGTACAGCAAAGTGATTCAGATATATAAATATATATATGTTCCTTTTCATATTCTTTTCCATTATGGTTTATTACAGAATATTGAATATTGTTCCCTGTGCTAGACAGTAGGACCTTGTGTTTATCTATTTTCTATATAGTAGTTTGTATCTGCTAATCCCAAACTCCTAATTTATCCCTCCTCTATTCCCTTCACCCTTCGGTAACCATAGATTTGTTTTCTACGTCTGTGAGCCTGTTTCTGTTTTGTAAATGTTTCATTGTATCATATTTTAGATTCCACATACAAGTGATATCATATGGTATTTGTCTTTCTGATTTACTTCACGTAGTATGATAATCTCTAGGTCCATCCATGTTGCTGCAAATGGCATTATTTCATTCTTTTCTATGGCTGAGTAGTAGTCCACTGTGTGTGCGCGTGCGTGTGTGTGTGTGTATGCGTGCATGCACACACGGAAGTTGAATTCTAGTTATGGGAATTGCAGAAGGCTTCTTTAAGGATGGACGTGAAATGAAATGAATATATGTTAAAACAGAAGCTCTAAGCCCATTTTGTAAACAGAGGCAATAATGTTGACAAGTAAAGTTAAATCATTATGTTTCACTAATGTTTAAAAAATAGACACAGAAATATACAAAAATTAACTCAAAATGGGTTAAAGACCTAAACATTAAGACCTGAAACTATAAAACTCCTAGAAGAAAACATAATAATGGAATAGATGATGATTTCTTGGATATGGCATCAAAAGCACAGGGAACAAAAGAAAAAATAAGATAAATGAGACTATATCAAACTTAAAAACTTCTGTGTAGCAAAGGAAACAATGAACAGAGTGAAGGACAACCTATGGAATGGAGAAAATATTTACAAACCATATACTGGAATAAGGGGTTAACATCCAGAATAAATAAAGAACTCTTGGGCTTCCCTGGTGGCGCAGTGGTTAAGAACCCGCCTGCCAATGCAGGGGACACGGGTTCGAGTTCTGGTCCGGGAAGATCCCACATGCCGCGGAGCAACTAAGCCCGTGCGCCACAACTACTGAGCCTGTGCTCTAGAGCCGCGAGCCACAACTACTGAGCCCGCATGCCACAACTACTGAAGCCCGCGCATCTAGAGCCCGTGCTCCGCAACAAGAGAAGCCACCGCAATGAGAAGCCCGCACACCACGAGGAAGAGTAGCCCCCGCTCGCCACAACTAAAGAAAGCCCGCGCGCAGCAACAAAGACCTAACGCAGCCAAAAATAAAATAAATTTAATGAAATAAATTAAAAAAAAAAAAATAGAGGGAGCATTTAAAAAAAAAAAAAAAAAGAACTCTTACAACTCAACAACAAAACAAACAAACAAAAAAACCTGATTAAAAAATGGACAAAGGACATGAATAGACATTTCTCCAAAGAAGATATACAAATAACTAATAAGCATATGACAAAATGCTCAACATCACTAATCATCAGGGAAATGCAAATCAAAACCACACAATATCACCTCAAACCCACTGTGTGGCCACTATCAAAAAATTAGAAAATAACAAGTGTTGGCAAGCATCTGGAGAAACTGGAACCCTTGCACACTGTTGATGGGATTGTAAAATGGTGCTGCCAGCATGGCAAATATTATATTGGGTTGGCCAAAAAGTTTGTTTGGGTTTTTCCGTGACATCGTACAGAAAAACCAGAATGAACTTTTTGGCCAATCCAATAGCATAGCATTTCTTCAAAAAATTAAACACAGAACTATCATATAATCCAGCAATCCCAGTTCTGGGAATATATACAAAAGAATTAAAAACAGGATCTCGAAGAGCTTTTTGCACACACTCATGGTTCACTGCAGCATTGTTCACAATAGCCAAGATGTGGGAACAACCTAAATGTACACTGACAGGTGAATGTGGTGTATACATACAATGGGACATTATTCATCCTCAAAAAAGAAGAAAATTCTGTCATCCGTTACAACATGGATGAACCTTATGGACATTATGCTAAGTGAAATAAGTCAGACACAAAAAGACAAAATACTGCATGATTCCACTCACGTGAGTTATATAAAGTAACTGAACTGAAAGTAACAAAAAAGAGAATGGTGGCTTGCAGTGGGTGAGGGGAGGGGTAAAGGAGGAGTTATTGTTCAATGGATGTGGTATAGCTTCAGTCATTCTACATGAAAAAATTCTAGAGATCCACTGTACAACAATGAGCAAATAGTTAACAATACTGTACTGAACACTTAAAAACTGTTAAGAGGGCAAGTATAAGTTATGTTTTTTTATCACAATTTAAAAAAATCTTCCCCTTGGTGGGAGAAATGGTCACGGACACAGAAATAAAAATACTTCCACGTTTTCAGGCTATAATGGTTAAGTTTAGATTTTTGAGTAAATAAATGGTTAAATGTCATACAGTACCAAAATGAAACTTGAAATATTTTCCCCATATCTTACTGCTTTAAATCCTCAGTCTAATATGTTTGTACGTAATCATAAGTAACATAAGCATAAGTAAACAGCAATTTAAAAATTTATATGTAAGCCTCAAGAATGAAAGTGATTTTTCTGTTTTCAAAAGTAACCTTGCACACAAATTTAAAAAATTTTCTTAATTCAGAGGTTTCAGTTTCCTAACACCTCATTTCTAATAATGTACTATCATAATATTTAACTGGCTAAATAGTGTTATAAAATCTTTATTATTCAGTGCTCAGAAAAGTCCCCTAAATAAAGTAGAAGTGCCAAGAGGGTCCATTATTCAGACGTTTAGAAATCATTTTCAACTGACTGTACCTCAAAAACTCAACCTGTACCTAAAACAAGAACTAGATACACAAGATTAACAAGGACTTGCAAATCTGGCATGCAAAGGTTCAGGGATGTGCTTACTGTGTGCCAGATATTGTTCTAAGTTAAGTCTTATTATGTATCATCAATCCTCACGACAAATTTAATCTTATAATAAATCCTATTAAGACCATTTCTATCATTATTTTTGTCTTAAAGAAGAAAAACACTGATGCACAGAAAAGTAACTTGTACAAAGTTATAATCAGTAGAACCCAGATTCAATGCAACCTCCCTTAATTGCTCTCTTAATTGTACTTCTCCCCTCATCCTTAACATATTTATAAAATGGACTCCAGGGGCTTCCCGGGTGGCGCAGTGGTTGAGAGTCTGCCTGCCAATGCAGGGGACACGGGTTTGAGCCCTGGTCTGGGAAGATCCCATATGCCGCGGAGCAACTAGGCCCGTGAGCCACAATTACTGAGCCTGCACGTCTGGAGCCTGTGCTCCGCAACAAGAGAGGCCGCGACAGTGAGAGGCCCGCGCACCGCGATGAAGAGTGGCCCCGCTTGTCGCAACTGGAGAAAGCCCTCGCACAGAAACGAAGACCCAACACAGCCATAAATAAATAAATGAAAAATAAAAAAAAATAAAAAAAAAGGACTCCACCTTTCTTATAAATTACTGCCCCCTAAACACAGGAAATATCTAAAAACAATATAGGAAATTCCAAAACATTAGCTATAGTAACTAGCAATTTATCACCCAAAAATGCTATCTTTTGGGGACCAATTCATATTGAATACAAGGATCAATTCATATTGAAAGAGAAAAGAATCTATAACGGACCTATACATTTATGTTTTACGGTTAAAAATCCCCCTCCCAAACTCCAAATAATTGACATATTCTCTACTCTCTTGGGTATAATCAACTAAGGCAAAAAACAAGAAAGTTTGTAATTCTAAATAAAAAAAACATTTAATAAACTTAGTATGCAGGTAAAGTCATTAGCTCATTGCCATATAAACACCAATCTTGATAATGCCAGTTTTTATTATTTACATATGCTTTCTAGAAGTGTCCCCAAAGTAATTGTGTATATCTCTCCCAAAGTCAAAGAACACACAACCACAAACCCAACATGTGACAAATTTATATGAAAACAGTACAACTCCCCCCCAAGAACGCCATCTCTAGATGGCTCCCTTACCAGTTTCCTTTCCTACTGCACTCTCCCTCCCTACGAATTTCCAAATGTTAATGACACTTAGAAAATTCCTTTGTAAAGTAGTATTCTAAAAAGAAAAATCTGAAGTTACTTTTATAGTACAGGAAGCACATTAATTCCAACTCTATTTTTAGGTCTTGACAATTAAAGAAAAAATAATTCAAAATATTACTAAGTAAAAGCTGCTATTTTAACTTTAATTTTGAAAAATGACATCATGAAATGCTTCTATCATAAAAACAAGGAGTACTAGAATTTCCACAGTGATTAAGTACACTTTACTTGACTTACAGTTATTTTGCGTTTCTTGAACAGCTGGCCTGGAACTAACAGGTAGAACTTACAAAAAATGGAAATGCTGGCCTAACACAAGACGGCCAACACTGAGAGTCATCCTTCCTATAAAGGAACTGCCTACCCTAACATTAAACTCCGCCTCATGTCAGGTATTAACGGGAAGGCTGGAGTACTATTATGTGAAGAAGGTCAGTGACAGGTCAGTCTGGATGACTGACAGCTAAGGCACCTTCCAACTACACCATGATGATCTTTGGACTTACCTGTGTTTTCGCAGATACGTTTCTAGTGTTTCTAAAAGACAACTAGAGTCAATTAAAACTACTTCATCCCTGCATTCTTGGGACATTAGTTCCCATACGTCCATCCAACAACCTCTGCAGAAAGAAACAAATCTTAGTGAGAAGAAGGAATATACAAGGGTAAAACATTTAAAAAAGGTGAGTAAAGGATTGCTTGATTTTACCTGGCTGTTCCCTGGAAAGGTCCATAATGGAAAATGATCCTACACTTGCTGTCCTTCCTGTGGTCTTCACTACTTCTCTTATCTGTACTTAACTTCTCTGAACTGACACTGCTACTGCTCCCTTCACTGTAGTACAGCACAGTACAAAGCTTAGTGACACTGAGATAATCTGAAGGAGTAATTTCTATAGTCTAAATTAAAAGCATCAACTCTTTAATACATTAAGATATTAGTAGGATAAGTCTGCAGATTTGTATATAATTACATATTTAACCATATTAAAATGTTACTTAGACAGGTGCTCATATCTTTATACAAAAACTTCTGCTCAACTATTAAGTTTACCTGATATAATTTAACAACATTTACACTTATCAAGATAGTAACTGGTTAACATACTAAGCATTTTATGAGCAAATCTACTTGGAATGTTTTGAAGTCAAAAGGGCTGAAAAAAAATGATAAAATATTTTCACCTATAAACATGGATCAATCTTCCACAAATTGAAAATACTAACAAGTGCTGATCTACTTAATGTGATTTTATAGCTAGCCCATGGCAACAAAATTCTTATCTATCTTCACATTTACAAGTAACTGGGAAAGTCACCGATTAATCTAATTATGGTAAAGAAATTTTTATATTTACTAAAATAAAGATAGCATACTAAGATGAAGACTTTACACAGCCTAAATTAGTAGTAAGTCCTATACAAATAATTTTTTAAAAACTTACTAAAAACTTCCCAGACTCTCCCTCCCCCACAGGTTGCAATGTGGTGCTGGTCATGCATTTTGCTTTGTTGCAGATGTGCATTCCAAGAGAAATATGTTTCTATATTCCGTTCAATGATAGTCTTCTTGATTTTTCATGATTCTGAACAACTGGCTCCTGCCTGTTCTTCTGCAGGGTCTCACTACAGTCCTAGAAATTCATTACCTGGGATGCTTGAGATGGAAAAACTTCTGAATCTTTACTTAACCTACTCTATATAGCTAAATAAGTATTTCTCAACCCCCTGCCCACCCTATAAGGTCATACGTACAATTCAGCTCCCTACTCCCATCTCACAAGGGCTCGGGCCAAGGATCAACGTCCCTTATTTTTGAAACAAAAACCTCAACTCCTGCTCTGCCTTGCATGTTATATCCTTCTATCCTCATGTCCCAAATTTGCAATTTTCTATGCCTGAGTGATCCATAATCTAAAACTGAGTAACTCTCAAACTCAAGTTCTCATTATTGAGGAAAAGGTTCATGAAATCAGAGCCGGGGAATGATTATTATACCATCAGAATGTGAAAGCATTATTCTAGAAAAAGCTTGAAAAAAAATTCTACAGCTCAAATCAAGATTTTATCCATAATCTCTACAGACCAAATGTCTTTATATCACTCCTTCCTTTCAAGATCAAGCTCTCTAAAAAAGGAAGTCTTTTCACTTCCTTGTTCTACTCCCACACCTTCCACTCACAGTTCAACCCATTACAACCTTGCATTGCATGCACTTTTCTACCCATGCTGATCTAGATTGTTTCCATTCAACCACAGATCTGCTCATCAAGATCAACAATTATCTCAGTGTTGCTATAACCAACAGACACTTTTGGGTCCTTGATAACTCAGCAACCTTCAACACAGCTTACCAACCACCGCCCCCCACCTCCCCGCCCCATACTCTTTTCCCTTGGCTTCCTCCTACCTCTCTGGCGATTCTTTCTCGAGTTTCTTTAGGCTTATTCTTTCTACCATTAAACTGAATTCCTCAGCATTCCTTTCTACTACTCTACTCTTCCTCTAGGTGATCTTATTCAGTTGAACAACATGAGGCTGAATTGCGCAGGTCCACTTATGCACGGATTTTTTTCAGTAGTAAATACCACAGTACTACACAATTTACAGTTCGTGGAATCTGAGGATACGAAGGAACCATGTATACAAAGGGCCAACTAGAAGTTACACTCAAATTCTCCATTGCGTGGAGGGTCGGTGCTCCTAACCCCTGCACTGTTCAAGAGTCAACTGTAGGGACTTCCCTGGTGGTCCAGTGGTTAAGAATCTGCTTTCCAGTGCAGGGGATGCGGGTTCGATCCCTGGTTGGAGAACTAAGATTCCCACATGCCACAAGGCAACTAAGCCTGCGCACCACAACTGCTGAGCCCAGGCGCTCTGAAGCCTGCGCGCTGCAACGAAGATCCCACATGCCCCAACAAAAGATCCCACATGCCCCAACGAAGATCCCACGCGCCGCAACCAAGACCCGACGCAGCCAAATAAATTAATTAATTTAAAAAAAAAAGAGTCAACCGTATATCATTCATCAGCTACAGGCCTACAACTCTGGCCTAGACCTTTCTTTCAGACCTCACACTTACTCCCAGACAGACAATAACTTGGGTTTACTTGCATGAATGTGAGAATACTCTCAGGAAGACTGAACTAGATTGTTACTACTGATTAGGCTAAAAGCTAATTAACTGTATTACACTTTCCCCTGAAGAAAATCTAAAGAAAGAAAGGGGGGAACAACACAAGGAAAATATAAAAAGAAAAGTCATAGTAGCACAGAATGGCAGTGACCATCCAAAGCGGAGGAGAAGTCTTGGCTAAGCAGACTATACTCTCTGGCCAGCTATCCACATGGCATGTGGGAATAACTGAAGCTACCTTAGGAGGTGTTGCTTAACTAACTCCATTCACACTGACTGCATAACTCAGCAAACAGCCTTCCAAAACATTTGTCTTCCCATGTGGTGGGGCTAGAGCTGAAGCAGGATGTGAAGTCTGTGGAGGTTTGTTTTTTGTTTTTAAGCTGAAATATAGGAAAACATAGCTGTATGTCAATTTAATAAAAGTAGATAATAGACGAAGCAAAGTCAGGGAGAAAAAGAGAAGAGCTGGAATCCGGAGCAAAAGTGGAAGGACTGGTCTGTGAAGGAAGCTGGCAATGAGCATAGATGTTTAAGATGTTGGGGTAGCTGTTGCTTTTCAGCTCCTCAATGAAGAATATTCATAACAAAAACACAGAAGGCAGCCTTTGTATTATATCATACTACGCTGTGGCTTTAGTCAACAGGTTATTCAGAAAAGGTTACTGTCTAATGAGAAAATTAGAATGGATTCTGCATTCAGAAAGTCAGGAATTCTTTAAAGATATTGGTAAATCAGGTATATGAAATAATTATCCTTAGATAAGCACTTTAGGTTGTGTAGAGCTTTACTGGGTTCACAGCTCTCACATTTAGAAATCATATAATGTGTGGTTCTTGTTTAGATCTTGATTCTAACAAATCAGTGTAAGAAGACACTTTTAGAGAGAGTTGGGGAAATCTGAATATGAACTGGGTATTAGATTATTATAGTTAAAAGTTTTGTTAGGTGTTACAATGGCACTGTCATGAAGGAAAATGTCACTGTATTTAGAGATTAATGTGGAAATATGCAGTAGTAAAATAACATGATGCCTGGAACTTGCTTTAAAATACTTCAGCAAAGGAAAAGGTGAACAAATGAAATAAATGTGGCAAATCTTGATAACTACGGAGTCTGGGTGAAGGTATTCGGGGGTAAGAGGGTCCTTGTATAGTCTCTCTACTTTTCTATGTGTTTGACAGTTTTCATAATAAAAGTTTAAAAACTTTTTTGTTCCTGAGTATAGGAAAAAAAAAAAAGATTATTAACTATTAACACACCACCACCTGGTCATCTAGGTCTTTTTACCAGAGAGGAAAATATCAATTTAACAATGGTGTCAACACTACTAATGAGATAGCCAAAAAAACTAATTTTTAAAATTAATTCAGAAGCATAGTTTTACATCATCCCATTCTCCCCCCAAACAAAAGTTACTTCTTAGAAACTCCCTTCAAATTCCACTGCTTCTCCTTACCACCCCCAACCCCAAGCAATTTTGAAGGGGCAGCTGTGACACTGTGCTAGGAGATGGGGGCAGAGGCAGCCATGGACACTGTAGCTCCTAACCAAGAGAAACTGCAAGTTAGTTACATAAAGTCACATTGCTATAACTGATTCAAGATTTTTTTTTAAATCCTTGATAAATTACTAGGGAGACCTAGAGACAAGAAAGACAAGAAAAATAATTTATACATTATGACTATTACATAGATTAAAAAAACGATACCACTACTTTGAAAAATTTAATATTGGCTACATAAATTTCCACAAAGATCTCAACCTCCTTTCTCTGAAACATATTTAATACAAGGAAAAAAAAAACTTAAAAAAAAAAATCAAACCTATATAGTCCCAATGCAAAAAGGCCTACAGAACCAGGAGACATATTTATTTTGACCAATTATATGGTTTTTGCGTTACAGTGTAAACAATTAATGAAATAAAACTAGCAGGGTTTCTTTTCTTTTTACCAAATGTGATCAACATTTATAATCTTAACACTGACAAAGTATCCTGATAATCAATTCTACTTACCCCAAAGGTTTTGGTTTGTGCGTATCTAAGGAGTGCAACTGACATCTCTTGTTCTTTTTACTTTTTGGAATAGCATCTATCATGTCATTTAGTTTGGACCTAATTAAAAATAAACCATTAAAGGTCTGATTAATATTAACTTTTCTTTAGAATTTTCAAAATCTCTATGCCTTTTAGTGAGAAGTATATTTAAAGTATTAGACACATCGCTTACTTTGAAAATTTCTCATCAAACTCTAACCCAAGAGTCGGTACATTTATATTCCCTTTCCATTCCCAGCCTATCGAAACGTCGAAGACCTGCCCTATTCAACATACTCTTGCCCCTAGACTACATCTGTCTCATTCATCCCTGCATCTGCATTGTATCTAGCAGTGTGCCTGGTACTCAAATATTTTACGACTGATTACTACCTGACTCTCAGCCATACTCCATTGTCCAAACATTAGATATCTAAACATACACTATCCTTGGGAATTCCCTGGCGGTCCAGTGGTAAGGACTCCGTGCTCTCACTGCTGAGAGCCCGGGTTCAATCCCTGGTCGGGGAACTATTATAAAATCCCACAAGCCACGTAGAGCGGCCAAAAAAAAAAAAAAGGAAACAATAAAAGATAAAATAAAATAAACATACACTATCCTTGATGAGGAGCCTTCAACAGAAATTTTATGCAAATATAGAAATACATAAGGCTAACTATCCAAACCCTGCATCCATCCAATCAGCAAAGCTTGTCAACTCTAACTTTTAAATATATTCAGAATCAAATCACTTCTCATCACCTCCACCATTACCACCCTTGTCCAACTCGCCTCTCTAGCTTAGTCCACTGCAACAGCTGGCCTCCCAAATGGTCTCTTTGCTTCTACAGTTTGCCTTTACACACTAAGTTTCACTTAGCAGCTAGTCATCTTTTCAAAACAAAAATCACATTATGTTATTTCTCTATTCAAAAACCCTCCAAGGCTTCTTTTCTCAGGCAGAGTAAAAATCCAAAGTCTTTACCACCACCTCTAAGTAGGTTTGGCCTTCAGACCTCTTCTCTTTTCCTATTTACACTTACCCTTTGGTGATCACATCTCATCTCATGGGTTTAAATATACATATAAATACTGTATATATGTTGATGACACAAATTTATATCTCTAGGCCACAACTCTCTGAACTCTACCTGGACGCCCAGCTGCTATCCCAAATGAACACATCCAAAAGTGAGTTCTGCAAAACTGCTCCTCCCTCCTCCAGTCCTACCCACCTCCGTCAATGGAAACCACCTGTCCTGCTCTTCAGACCCCAAATCTGGGAATCATCCTTGATGCCCTCCTCCACATCCCATCTACCCAAAAATCCTGTTGGCTCATTCCTCAAAATATAACCAGGATCCAACCATTTCTCATTATCTCCGTGGCCACTATACTGGTCACTATTATTTCTTGCATGGACTATTAAACAAGCCTGTTTCTCCACCCTTCCATGACCCTTCTACTTATTCTCAACACAGAGGTGACAGTAAGCAAAACTTCAAGGGAGACCATGTATTCCTCTGCTCAAAACCTTCCCAAATCTTCCCATCTCAGAGTTAAAAAAAAAAAAAGACCTCAAGATGGCACTCCATAATTAGGCCTTTTAGTACTCCTGTGACCTCATCTTTTATTACCATTCCCTTCATTCATCTGGCTCCAGCCGCAATGGCTCCCTTGTTGTTCTTCAAACATTCCAGGAAAACTCCAACCTCTGAACCTTTACACTTGCTGCTCCTTCTTTGCCTTCCCCCAGATATCTACATGGTTCACTCACTCACTTCATTCAAGTCTATATTCAATGTCATTTTATCAGAGAGGCCTTCCCTGACCACTCTCCATAAGAATTCTACCCACTCACTGTCTATCTCCCTTACCGGTTTGTCTTTGTAACTTAACATCCTTGACAAATTATGTATTTGTTTACTGCCTGCCTCTCCCCACATGAGAAAAGAAACTTTACAGTCACTGGCACATAGAAGTTACTCAATAAAAGTGTTGAATCTGGACTCAAGCTTTGCCCCAACCAAATTTAGAAAAAAAGCTACCACTGTCACCAAGTTTAAATATTTAACAAACTCATTGTTTCCTAATTGATTATACTTACCCATGTACATAAAATAATGTATAAAGCTTCTTTGCATCAGTCATGCAGCTTCGGGTTACAGATAGGACTCCCTTGGACCCCACTGTCAGGGGTTCAAGGGCAGGATTTCCAGACTCTACAAGCTGGGAAAAGAGGCGCTCCACACTTCGACGACAACCAACACATGGGACAAGCTGAGAAAGTGCGCTCAAGACTTCACGTGATGTCACCACCATGGCAATACTTAGATCTTGCTGCTTAAGCATACTATGTCGCTGAGAGAAGAGGGAAAGAAAAATAAAGAAGAGTTCGTAAGAAAGACATGAAATGACTCTTTCACCACTCTTTCTGGTTCCTACCCTTGTGCAGTGAGTACAGCCTGGGCAGGGCTCGCCATCTCTATCTGCAACTGAGTCAGTAAGGCAAGGCAGTCGGCCTTGTCCGTGCTGTACTGAGTTTGCTCCACAAATCCCCCTGTTCTAGAATCTAGGGTATAAAAAACTCCACTTAGGATGCCAGGGCTATGCAGTATGTGACCCAGCATAGCAAAAAGAAGCCCTGCATGTGGAAATTTAGTGCCTGTCAAATGTGCATTAAGCTTAGTACTCTCACTTAAAATAAAACATTTTAGAAAGGAAAGAAAGAAGAGAGAAAAGAATAAAGACACAAAGCAGCTTTACCATGTCTTTTTCTCAACCTTTAGCAACACACTACGTTTAGCTACACAAGTCAAGTTAGGATAGTGATCATGTAGAGCAGCAATTCTCAACCTGGAGGTATGGGCAGGTGTGTCATGGATTAGTGGGAGAGAACAAGGCCTATCTTACCTATGTAGGAGCCTGCAGTGAGTAACTAAAATGCTGGTGCATATGAATGTTATCTGTTGGTTATGACAAGGAAGAGAAATGACTGAGAACCACAGCTGTAGAGAAATGGGCAAAACTCATAAATAACTTCTACCTAGATGGAGTTATAGTCACACTACAAGTAATACCTCCAGTTTACCAAAAAAAAACAGATGAGAAAGATAACTCCCAAAAAGGATATTCTCACATTTACTATTAACCTTTAATTCAAAGTTTTCTCCAAAAGTTGAAATAGAATTTTGAAATAAAGTAACCATTTATCTTCCTTTATCTTGATCATACATAGTGTATTTACAAAGTAACACAGTGTTTAAGAATTAAAAAAGACTGGGAGTTTTGGGTTAGTAGATGCAAACTACTACATTTAGAATGGATAAACAACAAGGTCCTACTGTATAGCACAGGGAACTATATCCAATCTCCTGGGATAAACCATAATGCAAAAGAATATAAAGAACATATATATGTGTATAACTGAGTCACTGTGCTGTACAGCAGAAATTAGCACAACATTGTAAATCAACTATACTTCAGTAAAAAATTAAATTAAAAAACAATTAAATAAAAATCAGAAAATTCACTATACAAGATTAATTTTTTTTACTGAACAAAACAATTACTACAGAAAAAAACGAAGTTCTCAATGAAAAGTTGTCTGCCCTACCTTCTAAAAACAGGGAAATTAAATTTAAACTAAATTTAAACTGGTGAAATTAAAGCCTTACAGACATGTAAAATGATAACACACCACCACCAAATCTTTCACATCACAGGTATGTAAATATACCTGGAGCAATAGTAAAAGAAAGTGACCTCACTGCAATCTTAAAACCTAAAGAGTCCTAGGTAAAACAAAATTAATACTTACAGGTAAAATTTTAAATGACTCTTTAAAACACACATACATACATACACACACATGTGCACACACATACACACACACCATTTAAAACATTAATTTTTAAAACTATTACCTGAATGAACTGCTTTAGTTGTGCACCATTATTTTGATGCCCATCGAGATTTAACACATTGTCAGGAAATTCCATCACCATCTTAATATGCAAAAGAATAAAAATCAATTATTTTATCCTCTTTGAGTACATGATACAGACTATTTTATAGTCTCCTAGGATAGAAAGAGACCCCCTAAAGCCCGATTTGCTCCCTCCCACCTCCATCAAAAAGTTAAAAAAAAAAAAAAAATCCAAGTTACAGTTCCTAAAGCTAGAAATGGTATAGTCATTAGAAGCAAGGGCACTGAAGTCAGGCAGACTTGAATTCAAATCCCAGCTCTATCACTTACAATTTATGTCATAATTCTGGGTAAGTTATTTAACCTGTCTGATTTTCAGCTTCCTCATTTGTAAAATGAGATTAAATAATAATTTTTCATATCTCTCATCAAATGGGTTGTGAGGATTAAATTATATTTTAAAGTGTTTGTTGCAGTGGCTAATAATAGCACTTAATAAGTGAAATAACCTGATATCTTACATTAAATATCCTGATATTTTCAGTTATTCAACTACAGAATATAATAAATCTTACCATGTAAATGACTATATATATAATGACTTCACTATACACACACACACACACACACACACACACACACACACTCAGAATAATACCCAGCACATAGTAAATGTTTGCTCTAATCATGAACAGAAAAAAATACAGAGATATTTATTCAGTTATCAAAATTCACTACCAGAGGAAGAGGGATACATAAAGCTTATGGATGTCTCAGGATGTCAGATAATGGGAATTAGTAATCAGCACATTTCACTGATTTGTGACACCACCGAAGTACCTTAGTTATGTACCACTAGGAAAGAGCCATTATAACTGGAAGATGTCACCAAACGAAAGAAGCATACCAATTTCAGAGATGTTAAATGTGAAAAAAAAGTATGTCTTCAAATCAATGAAATAAAGTAACACATTTGTATCTTAACTAAAACATTGTTAAACGTATCAAACATACTGTGCTAGAACAAACTTCTATTTCCAGATGACAAGGGCCACAAACTCCTACACACCCAAAGAGTGAAGTCAGGATAAAGAGACCATTTGAGGCAAAAACAAAAAACTAAAAAACCCCACCCACCTGAATGTGATCTTAAAAAGATTCCTCCCTTCACCAACCAGCACCACAAAGACCTGCTTCTTTAATCAAGTGACCATTGTTTCCCCTCCACATTAGAAATTAGAGCCTAAAAACATGCTTGTTCTAGCAGTAAACTGAGGACTAAACAACTAAGGCAAATGTAAGCAACAGATTATAAGACCTTTTCTTGATTTATTAAGAAGGGACTACTGGATATGTGAACTAGAAAGACAAGTGGATATTAAGGATGGTCAATGATGCAAACACCGATTCAAGAATCGAGAGGACTTCAGTGTATTTCACAGACTCAAAAACTGCATGTACAATATGATTCAAATTTTTATGTGTATATTTTCTTACAGAAAAAGAAAATACATAATATATTAGATGTGGCTATCTCTAGGCAGTGAAAAGACAGATGACTTTTTTCTTTACATGTTCCTATCTTTCCCAAGTGTATTATAATACACATATACCACTTATTACCAGGGAAAGAGCTACTGTTCCTTGTTTACAATTCTATATTCATTATACCATGTTCAGAGACATGCTTCCATTTCAATAGCTTTTACTATTCTGGAAGTTTCTTCTTCCATACATACAGACTACATGTCCTTATCTCACAATTTTAGGATCAATTATCCAGTTTTCAGGTTAATCAACTCCTCTCCAGTTTTCCCTCTCAGAGTTGTCTTATCTCCAAAGAGTGGTGGTGGTAATAATAAAGACATTTAATGTAGCTTTATGCATACTAGCCATTGTTCTAAACACTGTCATATATTAACTTTGCCAACAGTACAAAGTAAAACTGGTCATCTAGTCATCTTAATAATCCTGGTATTAGAAATCCTGGCCCATGAAGACTGAAAAAAGAATAGTGCAATTAACTCACATTATGTTTTCTGGAATCACCACATGGTTTAAAACACAAAGAAATTAACTGTCAAGTCATAAAAAAGGTATAGGATAAACTTTTAAAGCCACACAGCTCAACAGAACACTGCAAGGCACTCCACATCTACCATTTAAGCAACTAATACCTTGATTTGGATTTCCACTTGCTTGATATAAATATACACCATTTCACCACATATTAATTGCCACCATAAAAAAAAACTGAGACAATTACCTATACTACTTTAAGATCAAAGCTACTCAATTTACCAAATCAAGGTCTCTCCAGTCCAGTTCATAGGTGAAGTCCTAAATTGACTCTGTGTAAGTGAATTATTTTTATTCTGATCAACTATATTTTATTGTTTTAATAATTAAAGCAGGGGCTTCCCTGTTGGCGCAGTGGTTAAGAATCTGCCTGCCAATGCAAGGGACACGGGTTCGAGCCCTGGTCCAGGAAGATCCCACATGCCACGGAGCAACTAAGCCAGTGCGCCACAACTACTGAGCCTGAGCTCTAGAGCCCGCGAGCCACAACTACTGAGCCCACTTGCCACAACTACTGAAGCCTGCGCACCTAGAGCCCGTGTTCCGCAACAAAGAGAAGCCACCTCAATGAGAAGCCTGCGCACCACAACGAAGAGTAGCCCCCGCTCACCGCAACTAGAGAAAGCCTGCGCTCAGCAACGAAGACCCAACACAGCCAAAAATAAATAAATAAATAAATTTATAGAAAAAAAAAATTAAAGCAGAGGTCAAAGAATACACCTAACATATTGAGACCTACCAGCTGACCTTTAAAATATATATGTATATAAAATTTAATGGATTAATACCTACTTTAGGAATCCTTTTTAAAAAGTCTCTAAACAGGGTTAAAACTTAAAAAAACCAAAAAACCCTCATTTCCAACCATTTCATTTTCACCTAACTAGTACAGATAAATGTCAAGATCAGGTCTATTACTGCATCTTTTCTGGGTTTCCCTGGCTTGGATAATACTAAATTTTCTCTTGTACATACTCAATACCACCGGGTTAGAAACTTTGCACTCACACTAAGTAATTACTGTCCTTGCCTTTCACTTAGGACAATGGCTTTTTACCTTGCTGTTTACTGGCCAATCACTATATGCTCTTCAATGATGACACCACAATAAGAAAAAGGGAAAAAAGAAAAAGAAGAAGATAGAGGATAGCAGCACTATTTTTCCCCATTCTTTAAAACCACTTCCTTGACTTAGTCTTCAGATTCCAGGTTACCTAAAGGAACAGTCATGTAAAGTATTTCAGGTGTGGTCTCACAGAGGAATCATTAGTGTTTGGCTTCATGATGAAGTTGCCTATCCCTAGCTAGCCAAAGATAGAACAAGTCATTGTCCTGCAATTACTGCTTTATAAAGTTTATTGAATCCATTACCCACTTTCACTCTTAAGTATCTGTCCTGGTTTCACCTGACCACAAATAATCTGTTCTTAGCACATTCTCACAAGCTCTAACCCAACAATACTAAGCTTGCATTTATTAAAAATCATTGTCCCTTTAGTTTTACTTTTTTACTTCCTTATCCTCACAGCCACCTGCAACATCTATCACCTTTGGTAAATTAGTTAAATATTTAATCAAGAGTTGAAAGCAAACAATAAATACTAAACTTCTAACTGATGCTAAATACCTAATCCCCAAGAGGATATGCTACATTTTTAAATCTTTTTTAAGTCTCAATCAAAAACCCTTATCAGAGTTTCTAGTCCCTTTTACATTGGTTTGAATTAGAAGGGTAAACTATGTTCCAGAAATATTGTAGCAATCTGACGGTATGCATCAAGAATTTTATGAAAGGTTTTTATCCTTTGATACAGTAATTTTCCTCCAAAACCCTGAAAAAAAATTGTTAATGCAAAGATTTATGCATTATTTATATTCTTAGAGTATTATTCATAGTAAAAACTAGAACCACCTCTATGTCCAACAAAGGGAGAATGATTACATTATGGAATGTCACACAACAAAGTATTACATGGCCACTAAAGCTGTTTAAGAATGACAACAGAAAATGTTCTCAATATTACATTTAGTGAGAAAAAAGCAAGTTATAAAGTGTTACAGAAAACGATACATCTCAACTCTGCATCTGTGTGTGTCTATGATGGGAACTACACCAAATGCTGCTATATTCTTAGCTATCTCTGGGAAGTAGTGTTAAGGATAATTTGTTTTATTTGTTTTGCAATTATTTTTCAAGATTATTTTATAAGGAGTATATATTTTGACTATTAATTCCTTTAAAAATACTTTAAAAATCTTAATTCTTCAAAGATGTCTTTAAAATAAAATCTGTATTCTGTCCATCTGCTATTCTATAATTCTAATAACACTGAAAAGCATTTTGGCTACATAGCATAACACTTTCCTGAATATTCCACCAGTTTACTTATTTGAGATTTCCTGAAATACACCTACACCAGCACTGTACTCAAGTATTCAAACCCACTAAACTGCCATATGAGTCTTTTAAATGTGGCTACAACATACCACATAAAAGAGGAGGCTACTTCCTCACATACAAGCTTGTTAATTTCACTTTACAAATCCAACTTAAAATCGCCCAGTTTACCTAAGGCTAGAGGTTTCAGCTTCTGTTACTAAAACGATAAATATTTGTAACTGACTGTAAACATTACAACTAGACTTAACATCTAGAAGCTAACAAGATTCTAAGACTACTTGAAATAATGATCACACAATGTTTCCTCAGTGTATTACCTACGGACCCTAGGAACAAAGACCAAACCAAAAGTTAACTTCAGGATGACAATGCCATCAAACTAACAATGGACCCGTGCATAACCCTCTGCTGCAGGCTTCTCCCCTCCCTCTTCCCCAACAGGTGTTTGCTCTACATTATTCCTTTAAGTAGTGTTTGGTAGAATGGTTCTGAAACTTGTTTCCCTAAATATGATGCATTCTTGACAAGATTTTTCACTAACCAGCATTCAATGACCATGCATAAGTTCCATAACAACGCAATAAATAGTCCCACTCATTCCCTAGTGATAAAAACCCTTCCACAGTAAAGAAAAACTGCACCTTTTCCTAAATAAAATGGTGTTTTAAGATAGTTGAGTAAGCCTAAATTTTATTTGCCTGGGTCACAAGTCCACAATACAATAAAAACAAAACTCAACCACCAGGTAGTCCAATCCCAACTTCTCTAGAGAAATAAGTACAATAAAAAATCACAGGGCAGGTTACCTCTTTTTCTATGGAAAATTTTGGAAATTCATCATTGTACAGAGAATACAGTATAAAACCCCCAAAGTTGACTATTTTAAAGCACTAGATGATGGATGTATCAATGCTACATTCACATTAAAGGTGATTATGTGAGCATAAGGAGAATCAGTGTCTTTTAAATTTTTGTAAATACTCAAACTTATGTTTGATTTCCCGTTTTGATAGTATACACTCAATAGTAATCTTATGTCCAAACACACAGAACTCTTTTTTTTTTTAACTTCAAAGGCTTTCTGGGACAATAAACATAAAAGGTTGATACCAAACTACGTGCTCTAGAAAAGTGTCTGTGTTGGAGGGAGAGAGAAGAAAGAAAATATCAACACATGAACTCATATTAGTTTTCAAACTGAGAAATGCATCATTTAATTTGATCAGTGTTAGTTTTTTAAAAAACTAATTAAAATACAAGTCCATTATACTTTTAATGCAAAAAGTGCAGAAATCATGACCAAGGCATACAAGTACACTTTCTACTTCATCAACACAAATTCTATTTACCTTATATCAGCCCAAATCATTCTACCTTTTTCCACGAAAAAAAAATGCACTTGGATAATTATAGATGCTTTCACTTAAAAAGTTCTAACAAATTAAGTCATTCAATAGCTCTTCTAATCCTTTTAAAGGTGCTGCAGCTCAATCAAGTCTTAACTGAGACTGGCAAACAGAAAGGCATAGACTGGCATCTCTACAATGACTTGCATTTTATACAAAATTTGAAAAAAGTTCAGTAGATATTTGCAAAAAAGAAATTCAGGAACAAAACAGATCAACTGCCTTTGAAAAGGAAAAAAGCCAAAAGTGTTACGATGAAGACACTTAACACCTTATCAAAGCAGGCAAATGTATAATCCAAAGCTTCAGCATCATCAAAACGCAGATTTCAAGATATTCAGAAAAGGTTCATTTCATTTCTTAAGAAATTGTGGCAAGCAATTGCACTCATTTCCTGTTCAGATTCAATTCAAATTTCTACCATTTCCTTTTAAAGGAAATACTACAGCAACACAGGGCAGAGGGTCTGTAATGCTGTACCACGCTAAAAAGGAAAACTACTCAGAACTGGGTTTTGACATTCAAGATGAGCAATCAGCTTTTTATAATGCTCTTACACATTCAATCACTTTGCTTCCTTAGAAAAGGCTACCTGTAAAGAATAACTAATGACAAGAAAGCCCATTTTGAAGAGTCATGGCCTAGCAATACAATCATTTCGAAGAGTTTTAATGTACGGGCGTACTGAGACTATATCGAAATCAGATCATTTTAGTGGAATCTTTACTGTGCAAGAGCATGTCACTCTGCCCTCAGTAATTATGCTTATGAAGAGCTGTAGTATTAAGACAGAAAACAGACAGGTAGCAGTGCAGCTGCGACATTTCCAGATAATTAAGCCTCCCCGAGGGTAGGTGGTTTCTGTAAGGGATAGGCCCTTGACGCCCAAGATCCTTCAACCCGTCTCCGACGCGCGTGCTTTGGCAAAAGCACCGCCTGCTAAAGGGAAAGGGTGAAGCTGGAGGGTTGAAAAAAGAAGGAAGAGCTGGGGAGAGGGGCTCAAAGTGCGTACGGAGCGCTAGCCTGGGGCCCCGCAAAGGTTAGCGAGCGACCCACTGCAAAGGCGAGTTTGCGGGGCCTGCCGGAGAGGCCTCGCCTAGGAGTTGCAACACACTCTTTCTCCAGTGCGCAGCGCTCGGCCTGGGGGAGGGGGAGGAGGGGAAACAGCTGCCAGGGGAGCGGCGAGCCTGGCCCGGCCCGGCCCGCTCACCGTGAGGGTGTCGTCTATGTAGAGGGGAATCTGCCTCCTCTCGAAGGGGAACTCCTCCTCCCCGTCCCTGCACACTGCCACCAGTCGCGCCATCGTCCCCGACGCTGCCGTTGCCACCGTCACCACCTCCTCCCAGCCGCTGCCGCCGCCGCCGCTCCTGCCGCTGCAGCCTCCTCCCAGCTCCTGCCTGCAACAGCCAAACCCCGCGAGCGTAAGCACCCACCGCCGCGCAGCACATTCGCCACGGGGGGGAGGGAGAGGAGCAGGAGGGGACGGGAGATCTGAGCTGCGTTTCCCATCACCCGATTCCACACACGCTCAGCCAATCAGCGCCGAGCAGCGCCGGGACCCGCCCCCTCGCGCCGCTCTCCCTCCCCACCCCCCACCCCCACCCCGCCGGCCTCCAGTCAGGGTCCAAAGGAGAGGCGAAGGGGACCCGCCGGCCCCGGGGCTTCCCTAGCCCGTCAGCGGAGTCCCGGCTCTAGAACCCCACTCCCGGCCTCCGCTCCACTGCCCGCAGCCCGCTGCCCGCTGCCCGGGTGCCCTCAGCCCCCAGCTGACCCCTTCTCCCCCTTTAAGGGCGCGCCCCGCCCAGTGAGTCCCCTGGGCTGCAGTTGCCCAGCGCGACCCCGCCCCTGGGAGGGGTCGACCCCGCCTCAGCTCTGCGGAGTCTGAGGTGGGAGGCTCAGACCCTTTCCTAGCCCTTCTCGGAGGAGGTCTCTCGGTTCTGACCTGCACCGTTTTCGTGGTCGCCTCCCTGACCCCCACCTCGGCTCCCCGTTACCGCCTGACAAGGCCCGCGTCAGGGCCGGCCTGGGCGGGAGCGCGGCTCTGAATGCCGTTTCCTCTCCAGGTTCAGTCAGCCGCTGGCGCCACGGGGAGTGGGGGAGGGAAGGCGGGGGACGTGGGGAGGGTGGGGCAGGGAGGGGCCGAGAGCGCCGGGCGGGGGCCCCGTCTCCTCTCGCGAGACTCCAGACCCACGGTCCTGTGTCGCCTTTTTCGAAGACCTAGCGGAGGGGGTGGGGAGGTGGGGTGCTCCCCCGGCTGTCTCCAACGCGTGACCGGCACCCTCCACTGAGCCTAGCTACTCAGACAAATACGAAATAGGGCTGCTAGGAGGGATGAGTAGGCCTAAACTCAGTCTTCCGCTGCGCGGGGCTGGAAACCGCTGTCCCGAGGGCCGAAGGGAGCGGAGCCGAGGTGACTCAGGGCCGATCCGAGGGTCGGGGCCAAGTGAGGACTTGGGTAAGTGGGGAGGAGCTGAGGCTTTCCAAATCAGTGAGAGCAAAAGGTGGGAGTGAGGGAGGGGAGACGTGCATCTGGGGGCTAAGGGACAAACTCTGGGTCTTTGACGCCGCTTTCCCTGACCCCCTGATCTACCAGGAGCCTTCCGCATTACTGCTTCCCAGACTCAAGTCGCGATCCCGCCGAGGGGACAGAAAATATTTAAGTGCTGACAGCTTTTTGTTGTCGTTGTTACACTAGAGACAAATAGAAGACTATGTGGAGAGTGGCTTGTGTATGCGTCCTGGGCAGAGAAACTTCTTGGACTGGGTTAATATTAATAAGAGGCTCAGAAAGGACACCGATTCCCTTGGGCAAAGTGCTGGTGCTGGCCAAAGGCCCTTCCCTCTGACCCTCTCGTGAGAAGCAGAGCTGCTGTCAAGACACTGCGTGCCATCATGTACTCGGTTCCTACCCTGAAGGCTTTGGAGGCCAATATAGTTGTTGGAAAGTATTGTGCCTATGAAAGTCTTCATGATTTTAAGGATCAATACATTTGCTGCTCTTACAACTAACTAATCCTGGTAGAATAGGCTAGAGCTGTGATACTGATCTTTAAAAAGTATTTTGGACACCACATGAAACCGTAGAGATTCGCAACAAAAAACCCCATAGTGCGTGCAACCCCATAGCCACGTTGACTTATGACATTGTGTGGTCACTGTTAGGTTAGGTGACATAATAAACTGGAAGAACCATTGTTCAGTCCCAAAGGTGTAATTATCCAGTAAGTATTTATGTCTTTGGCCATGTTAGGAGAGCAGAACAGTGTATGGTCCTTAGCTTAAATTCAATAGGCATATAGGATGTGCATGTAGATTCTGACAAGTTAGACTACATAGCCAAAATCTGCACATTTTTAGAGAATCTTGTGTTTTATGTAAAACGCTCCTAAGGAAAAAAAGAATATTGTGGCTTTTAAGATATGTAGGTGCTCCTATAAAGACTATGTCAGTTAATGTGCCTACTTTATACCTTTTAAACTTCCTTTGGATGACCCGGTTGGTAAAGGACATTGAAAATGACAAGTTTGGCCTTCCCTGGTGGCGCAATGGTTACGAATCCGCCTGCCAACACAGGGGACACGGGTTCGAGCCCTGGTCCAGGAAGATCCCACATGCCGCGGAGCAACTAAGCCCGTGCGCCACAACTACTGAGACTGCGCTCTAAAGCCCGCGAGCCACAACTACTGAGCCCGCGTGCCACAACTACTGAAGCCCGCGCACCCTAGAGCCCGTGCTCCACAATAAGAGAAGCCACCACAATGAGAGGCCTGCGCACTGTAACAAAGAGTAGCCCCCGCTCACCGCAACTAGAGAAAGCCAGTGCGCAGCAATGAAGACCCAACACAGCCAAAAATAAAATAAAATAAAAAATAAATAAATAAATAAAATAAAATGACGAGTTCAATATATAGGTGCTAACTTTAATAACTTTCATTACTGAGTACACACTGGGTACTAGCAAAGAAAGAGTATTCACCCTGGGAGTTTAAATCTAAGTTAGAAAAGGCATTAAAACCCAGATATAAAAAGTAACAAAACGAGGAGACCACAACAGTCTCCTTCCATCTGAGATTACTTTCCCTGATTTGGATTTGTCTTTTAGATCCACTGAGCACACTGCTTAGTATCTTTGGACAATGTTTCACATACTATAGGTATTTAGTAAGTACTTACTGTAAGGCTAAAAAGCTAATTTTGCTTGATAAATTGCTCTTTCTCAAGGAGGTAGCCTGGGCGCTACAAATGTGATAAAACCATTTCAGGGGAAAATGATTAGGAAATTATTTCCCTGTAAAACAATTTTTAGACATTTTAACTATGCATCTTCATTTTCGAGCAGGCACTCTTTTTCGCTATTGGTCTATCTTCAACTAAGCAAATATAATATTTAGTGCTGCAGCAAATATTTCATGACTAAGTATCTGCCTCAGAGAGCCTACCTTTAATTGACAAAATAAATGACTGCATAGAAAAGCCAGTTGTTGCCTTTTTTAAATTTCGATATTGGCAATGTGAAGGGCAAGGCTAAAGAATTTTAAAGGCCAAGAAAGAGCGGGCAGTCAACAGCACAAGACATTTTGCTGGTACCTCATAAAGAACAGTTGGTGTGATGGAGATGTGGTAAATTATCAGCAAAATACCATTCTTTTTCTTCTCTGGGAGGTCCACAATGTGTGAGAAGGCAAGCACAAAACTCAGACATAAATGAGATATGACTAGTCTCCAAGCTACCTGGGTTTAAAAGAAATGCAGAATATTGATTTGTTCCTTATACTCCTATCTTCATAGACTATACACAAATTCCTAGGGAGCAAAGTATGTTTTTGTATAATTTATACAACCTATTGGACAAGGTGCTCAATAAAAATAAAATTGTCACCTTCTGAACACAAAGCTATTAATATATATGTGGTAGACATCCCCAGTTTCTAACTCTGTAAAATTAAAGGCATGGGAATGAGTCACTTTCTGAAGGTCATAGGATAAGGTCCTAGATTATATTCTTCCTTTCTTCTCTTTCCCCCTCCCTTCTCTGTCCTCAAAATTGATAGCTGAAAATTCATTAGAATACATACTGTTGTTTTCACTATAATAACCACATTGTTTTATGTGGTAGCAAAATCAACAGCAGGATGTTATTTAAATTGCCACAGTTGTCCAGATCTGAGTATCTGTGAATTGGGTTTTCTTTTTCATGACCTGACAGTGGGAAGTTGTGTTCTATCTGTCAAAAACAGAGGTACATTTTCCCCACTAAAAAAATTTTAAAGGAAGAATAAGATCCACAAGTTAAAATGTAAGCTCCGTGAGGGCTGGGTCTTATTTTCCGTTGTTTCCCCCGGGACCTATATCTGGCACACTGGAACTCAATAAACCTTTATTGAATGATCTCTTTCTCTTCTATAAACTAAAATCAAGTCAGAATGGTCTCTTTTTTTAAATTAATTTCTCTGTTTTTATTAATGCAATTTCATTAGCTTTCTCTTACCTGACTTTCCTAATTGGAGGTGGAATAAACACACAGTACATCTCGTTCTTAGTTATGATTCAATGTCTATAACTGGGAGACAAACTTACTGAGAGATATTTAAGACCTAGGACAAGAAGCAGCAGACCAATTAGACACATGCTCATTAAGTCATCAAATACTTTAAATTACTATTTTTTTAATGAGAGGACAATATGGTTAGAGCCTCTCAGCCTCCTATGAATGCTTTGAACAGGTAAGTTGTAGGGTATTAGCACTGTGACAGCAGGAAAACCAATCACCTTTCCTAGGCATGCTTAATTTACATACTATAATCTTATTGGTTAAATTTCAAGTCTTTTTTTTTTTTCAGTCTTTATTGAATTTGTTACACTATTGCTTCTGTTTTACATTTTTGTTCTTTTGGCCCTGAGGCATGTGGGATCCTAACTCCCCGACCAGGGATTGAACCCACACCCACTGCATTGAAAGTCGAAGGCTTAACCACCGGACCTCCAGGGAAGTCCCTCAAGTCTTCCTTTTCAATTGAAAATAAAATTTAACTTTTGTTTTTATAGCTATATAACTATTCAATAGACTGATTTTCTTAGGGGGAAACTTCTTTCAATAATAGATTACCTCCAAATATAACTGATTGTAGTTAGCAAGGATAAAATGCCACATAAATACCAAATTAGCCATCATCAATATAACAAATTGGAGTAAACTAATTAGTATAATAGTCATATTTGCTGTTTACCCCCTCTCTTACCAGCATATGCCCCTCTACTCTGCAGACACACAAACACTAACTCCTCATCCCAACCATCAGCTCTAGCTCAAAAAATACCATCTGCGGGGAGAAATTTCTTGACTCTACTGTAAAGTCAATTCTTGATTTGACACTCTTGGCAACCTATACTTCATGACTTACCACAGTTTATAACAGTTGTTTCATGTGTTTCCCCCATTAGATTGCAGGCTCCAAGATATCAAGAAATTTTTGCTTATCATCCCTAGCAGAGAGAGAGTAGGCTAAAAAAATGAATAGCTTTGCCTTGAGACAACAGTTTTGTCTCAAGGCAAAACTATTGTCCATAATTATTAAGTATGTAAACCACAACAAATAATTCAGTCTATTCTATGGAGCATTTAACTGTTTTCTGACTTTATAAGTATTTGATTTTAAACATTTGCTTTCTTATACTGAGGTTTCTTTTTTTTTTTAATTTTTTTTATTTTTTTTAATTTTTTTTTTCTCTGAGGTTTCTTAAAAAGACTAAAATTGAGCAGTAGTGTTGACAGTTCCACAACTGAGATATTTCAATGTAAATGTTATAAAATACATACAATAAAAAATACAGAATAATAGGTGATATAAGATGGAAAGTAGGGGCTTCCCTGGTGGCGCAGTGGTTAAGAATTCGCCTGCCAATGCAGGGGACACGGGTTCAAGCCCTGGTCCGGGAAGATCCCACATGCCGTGGAGCAACTAAGCCCGTGCGCCACAACTACTGAGCCTGCGCTCTAGAGCCTGCGTGCCACAACTACTGAGCCCGTGAGCCACAACTACTGAAGCCTGTGCACCTAGAGCCCGTGCTCCGCAACGAGGGAAGCCATCACAAGGAGAAGCGTGCACACCACAACGAAGAGTAGCCCCCGCTCACCGCAACTAGAGAAAGCCCGCACGCAGCAATGAAGACCCAACACAGCCAAAAATAAAATAAATAAATAAATTTATAAAAAAAAAAAAGATGGAAAGTAAAAATCCTCCTCCTCACCCTCCAATCTCCCAGTATCACAACTGTAAACACAACAATTTCTTTAAAATACTGAAATTTATAAATATTCTAACAAGTCAAAAGGCTTTGTTTCTTCTGTATTGGTTTGTTTTACATGGTGTTGAGATACATTTAAAATATTAAGCATCACTACTGTTAGAGTAGGAATGAAAATTTTATAATAAAATACACTTAACACTGAGTTGCCAAAAGCCCATTTTATATTTATTCTTTCTCATTAAAATAATATTGATCAAAATATATACTACCTGTACTGATCACCAAAATTTTACCGTCTTATCTTGCAAGTGCAGCACATATATAACTAAGCAGTTGGTAAACATGTAGAGATTGAGTACAAATAAGGCCCACAAGGTACTGCTGTGTAATGTATCTACCCACAGGTTGACTAGGCCAGTTGTTACATTTGACAGCAAGAAAAAAATTAACTGGTTTCTGTTCATTGCTGTGATTAAACAAAGAGTGGGTTCCTTTCTTTCAGCTTCAGAGACTAGAGATTCTGAATGCTTTCTATTTGCAGCAGGTGACTGGATAAGTTTCCAAGAACATGGTACTGTTGCCCCTTTAATTAGAAATTTGGCAAAATTCAAAATTATATCACCCAGTAATAAACTACTAAGAAGGATCAGGCAAGAAGCAACTATCCAAATACAAAAGGCTAAATTGGCCATTCTTCGAGATGCTACTTCTACATTTACCTGAACTATGTAAAGAGATATGAAGAAGCCAATAGCTGTCAATAGAATATAACATGCTACTTTTATCCAGTCTTTGATATGTGATCTTTTTTTAAGTACGTATGATCCTGTTTGAACACCAGCCATGTGTATTGCCACATACCCCAAGGTAGAGATTATTCCTTCTCGGTTGGCATTGAATAAACCAACCCTTGTGCCAGTGCCATCACTGCCATACAAAACTAACCTTTTCAGTGGGGTAAAATCAAGGGCTAGCTGGTAGAATACAATAATGCTGATAGCCACAATCCAGGATTTATTTAGGGGAAAAATAATCAAAAGCGGTGATGTTATCAATTTCACAACTATTAAGGTAAAGAAAAAATTCCAGTGAACTCCATACTCAGTTAAATGTTCCTGATAGCCTATGGATTTTATAATGACTAATCGTCCCATTCCTAGGAAGACTAATGGCCAAACAGAGTACAATGACTTTGTAAGATAACAAAGTCTGGACCCTTTTGTATATTTTCTCCTAACCTCTGGACAAACCATTGCAGTCCCAAAAATAAAGGCTCCTACTCCAAAATCCATTGCTCCTGTCCCATAGAGCTCGGTTTTGGCAAATCTTCTGGGAAAAAGAGGGAAGTCCACAGCCAAAATGGCAACAGCAGTAAATGCACTGTTAATTACACGGAAACAGGAGATGGCTGGAATGTATTCTGATTCTAGACTGATTTTCAAGAATTTTTCAAGGATTTTCCCGACAGGCATTCTGGCATAGCAAGTTCTCCTGCAGTATGTTTCATAGAGCAGCACTGCCCCAAAGATAATTACAATGAGATACTCAAGGAGGACAAATGAAGCGAAAATGGTCAAAGTGGTCACCAGGGGAACTATTAGGAAAGCAAAGTCAATGAAGAATCGAGTTCTCCAGGTATGTGAAGAAGAACGTAAGTGCTGTGAGAGAATGATCAGGAACCCTCTACACAGGATACAGAGTGCAGGCAAGCACAAGCCCTCGGTGATTTCCAGCACGCTCGTTCCATTGTGGTTACTGACAAAAGCTTCCTTCATCTGCTTCTGAGACATTTTTTCTTCTTCCTGTGAAAACAAGAGCAAAGGGATGGGGCTAATCTGGCGGTCCAGTAGTTAAGACTCTGCTTCCACTGCAGGGGGCACGGGTTCGATCCCTGGCAGGAGAACGGAGATGCATTTGTGGAAAGCAACGTTCCTGTGGAACTGGCATATATATGTACGTGACTTGGTAATTTGCATAAATATGCACCTGACTTGATTTTACTCTTATTCCTGAGTTTCGGAGCAGAACCCAGGACTTGCGATTCCCCTTACAAGGATTGCTGGAAGAAGCCTAACACTAATATATGAGGATAAGGATGTCATACTAATAGTATGAAATAACTGGTTAAAAAGCTTTAGCTATTCCCAGTATAAGGCAGACTCACAAAGAAAGTGAATGTGAGATACAAAACCTGAGAGTGGACTCACGGTAGGATAGAAATTCCTACTACAAAGCATGTAAAGGTCATGAAGATAATATAATGAAAATTGAATACACCTCACTAATGATTTAGAGTCAAATCTGAGATGGGAGGAGAAGAGGGACAGGGAAAGAGAAGGTATTTAAGTACACTTTGGAGTTGGGGGCCTTGGTTTCTGTCCTGAGCCTCTCTGAACCTCCTGCTTCTAGTACAAAATACGAATCCTCCAGTGATCTCCTGAGCCCCAGGCTGCTCCTTACCTCATTTACAGGTTAAGGTGTAGGTAGGTAGAATGGATGCTAATCGTGGAGGAGGAGTAGGGGTCCGTAAAGTACACACTAGTGTTAATTGTTTTAAAGGGATATAAAACACCTCTCTGCCACATATCCATGTCTGAAAAGTGGCACCTGGGAAGAACACATTTGTTGGCCAAACAAGAACCATATTGAATAAAAGAATGCATGCATACGTGATGGCCTATCTGGGCCCAGCAGCATTACCTCCCGAGAACAAATCGATCCGAACCTGCTGGCCTTTAAAAATAAAAGAGCCCTTTTCCCGACAGACACGCTCCCTGGCCGCGCCGGCCGTTACCTCACGTGTTCCTGGTGGTCTCTGCGCCCAGAGGTAGAGGGTCCCGTAAGAGAGCCGGGGCGCGGGGTACCCCCACAAGGGCGGGAAACGCGCGAGGCAGCCGCTTCCGCCTCCCGAACAGCGCTTCCGGCCGACGCCGGGCGGCCTGCGCTTCTGGGCCGGCCCCCCGCGCGCGTCCCCGCCCACGAGAGTGCTCGTTTCCCACGCCCCGCAGGCTCCCCATGCGCGTCCTTCCTTTCAAGGGCTTGCCTAGCCCAGGTGCTCTCGGGCCTTGGCCTCGGGCAGGTCGGTCAGAGGAGGTCGGGCGGGAAAGGCGCTTCCCGCACCTCACCACTGGCCCTCAGACCCCACGGCGAGGCCTCGTCAGTGGGGGGTGGGGGTGGCCAGGGCGCCTGGTCTCCCTACGGAGAGACCCATAGCCCCGTGAGGGCCCGGAGGCCCTGAAGCCCTCCCTCCCTTCTCCCCCGCATCTTACCCCAGGCTCTCAGAATATTTTGTCCCGGAGCGAGCCCCCAACTCCGGATGCCGGCGACCCGGACGGGCCACGTGCGCCCCGCGCCGCGAGTGCGCGCCCCGCCCCGAGGGAGGAGCGTGCCGGGTCCCGGCCACTTGGCCCCAACTGTAGCCCGCGGCTGCGACCCGGCGTTCCCAGCTTTCCCTCCTCTCCGGCTGTCTCCTGCCCCCGCCTCCGCCCTTCCTCCCCGGGCTTTTCCCGCCGCCTCACCCGGCCCGCCCGTCTGCCTTTCCAGTCTGGCCGGCGGGGGCCGCACGCTCGGCGGCTCAGGCCGTGGGACCGGTGAGTGCCACCCCAAGACGGGCCCGAAGCCCTTTGCGTGCCCGAAGGGACCGGGGAGTCCGGTGGGCCCCCGCGGCGCTGGGGAAGAAGGGGGCGTCTCTCCCTCCCCTTTCCAAAGCGCCGTTTCCCCTCCCTTTGCTCTTTTCTTTTTGACCCTCTCGTATCCCAGGAGGAGGTAGCCCAGCTCTTTGCCTTTTTCCAGAACAAGGACCTTTCATAGTCACTCACCACCGAGCCGGCAGGGGGCGGCCCGGGGTGGGGGAAAGGTCCCGCTCCTGCTCCTCTCCTCTCCTCTCCTTGCCTAGGGACCTGGGAGGGGGCGGCTGGCCCGGGGAGGCGTCGGGGCAGCCGGCCCGGGGAGGCGTCGGGGCAGCCGCGCCCTTGGCCGGGGTCACGTCCACCTTCCCAGGAAGGACATACTGTCCCCGTGCCAGGTGCTTCCGGAGCGGTATCCCAGCCCTGGGCCCGGCGGGCACCTCGCGGGGACAAGGAGTGCCCGTTCCCGCCGGGAACCTGGGGGCGGGGCTCCCAGGACCCTTACCCTGCTCTTCTCGTCCGCCCTCCCACTGTCGTCTGAGCCGAGAAAGAACCAGAGGCTGGAGGGGAGGAGGGAGGGGGAGAGCTGATGTTCAGGTTGCCGCCTGACCTGACTAGGGGTTTTCATCTATTCATTACCGTCTCCCTCCTGCCCACAGTGGTCACACCCTTACCAGAAACTCTTGGCTGGTAATCGCGAAGCCGACAGGGAGCAAGAGCTGGGAGAGCTGGAGAAAACCGCTCTAATCTGACTTGATTCTGGCAAGAAGTGGACCCTGCATTGTAATAACCAACATTTGCAAAGCGGTCTCAGAGGTACTATCCCATTTGATCCTTAACTCAGCATTGTGAGGTCTGGGTATTAGTAGTCCTTTTTGCAAATGAGGAAACGGAATAAGGCTTAGAGGGGTCTGGTGAACTGCTTTTGAGGGGTTGTGGGCTTTGGATTCTAACCCTACAACCTGTTGTGTTCCCCTCTGATCCTCTCTCTCAAGATGAGCTTCTAGTTGAGGGAACTTTGTTGGCCTTGAGTCTCTGGAGCCCTCTGCATGGCTGTGCCCTGGATGGGGTACCGTCAGTGTCCAGGGTGAATGTGTCCACCACAGTCCTGATGCCCTCCTCTGCCTGAATTGTCGTTTTTCCAGTTTCCATGGGAGCCCCTATCCCTGAGTTCTTTCAAAGGCTAGATGTATTCAGGGCCTCAAGAAAGTCTCCACCAAGGTCAATTCATTGCTGACACCCCTCATTCCCATCCTCATCCTTCCTTGCTGGGGAGGTGTGAAGCCTGGGAAATTCCAAGTCTGTGAGTCACTTACAGTTTTTCAGAGATTGGCCTAAGCCCAGCTTCACAACACCCCTCTCTCGAACGGGTTCCCCTCCTCTGAAATCTTCACCTTCTTAAAGTTGACACTGCACTGTTCCACCTGATTAGTGCTCCCAAATGGATCATCCATCCTTAGTACTAACAATATTTCTCCTCTGAATGAATATTCAGATTTGTACTTTGTAGGGTGCTTTCACCTGGTTGCCCTTCACAGCCACTCCTCGTGAGGTAGACAAGATGAGGAATGAAGGTGGGTGGGGAAGGTGTGATGGCTTACTAGTGAAGGACTGAGCTGTGGCTTCCGTCCCACACAGCAGCTTTCCTGGAACATCAAAAGTTGACTCCAGCCTCCCTGCCCCACTGACTACTGGCTGTACTAAGATAGGACATTTCTGTGTGCTGGAGAGGATAGGGCACGAGGCATCTCTGTCTTCCGGTGTCCTCATCCTGCATGGCATGCTGACCCAGAAGATTTGCAGCCCCACCTCAAACCCCGTAGTAAAACTGGCCCTGAAGGAGCCCAGGGCGCCTCTGGAGGCTCCTGTAAGTTTCCCCTGTTCCCTCATTGGCAGGGGGCGGGACAGACTCTCCCTCTCTGCCCAGGCTCGCCCTGGTTCTCATTTTGGTTCCTCCTGCTTGGTGGGAGGAGCAGGAGTGAGTCATCCTGGAGAAGCCCTCACCTGTGTGTGCCCCTTGTCTTCTCTCTCATGCCACAGGCTCTAGGGTGATTCGTCTCAGAGATTCCTCAAGAACTGAGCCCTTTGCAGGACTCATGCCCCAGCCTGTGCCCCCATGACCAGGTGGATAGCACTCCTTGTGCCTGCGACCCAGAACCCTGGCTGACCACATTGAAGCAAGATGCTCCAGCAGGTAAACCCTCACCCTTCGATAACCCTGGCCCTCAAGCACCTGAGGCACCTCTGCATCTTTCATTTACCTGAATGAAGCTTCCACTGCTCTGACCTGGAAGGATGGGAAAGACCCCTTAAAGGTCTTTCTTCTTTTCTGTCTTCAGATAGTCATTCCAGTGCCTTTCACCTGTTTCCAAGAAGCTCTTCCTGATACCTAATTTGAATCTCCCCTGTTGTGGTTTTTAGCTCTTTTCCCTGGGATGGGTAAGATGGGCTGGGTGAGGGAATCCTTAGGGCATTTTGGTGACCTTACAAGCCTGAACCAGTGAGGGAGTTCTGAGAGATGTCCCTCACAGCCTGAGTTATTAAGGCAAGTGGAAGGCTGTGGCCTCCAAGAGGAGGTGTTCCTTGAAGCTGAGCCTTAAAGAATAAGTAGGAAAAAAAAAAAAAAAAGAATAAGTAGGAATTGGGACTTCCCTGGCAGTCCAGTGGTTAAGACTCCGCCCTCCCACTGCAGGGGGCACGGGTTCAATCCCTGGTTGGGGAACTAAGGTCCTGCGTGACATGCAGTGTGGCAAAAAAAAAAAGTAGGAATTAGCCAGGTGGAGAAGGAAAATAAGCAGTCCAGGCCAAGAGGTCAGCCTGTGCGAAAATGTGAGAGAAGATGACTTATGTGGAAATATATAAGAATTCTGATGGATGGATCATGGGGTCCACAGTGGGTTGCTGTAGGGACTTGAAACCTGCCCTTACTCCAGGCCTCTGCCTCTGAAAGGCTCCTATGGCCCCAGTCCTGCCCTTCACTGTGGAGCCCTATCTCATACCCATATCATCCTTCACATGCACCTCTTGGTCCAAAGACAATGCCAGTAGATATTTGCTGAATTTTTATTTACTGAGTGTTGCCACTGGCCTGAGGCAGATCATTCCTGCCCTTTAGGAGATCACGGTCTAGTGGAGTCCTAGGCAGGTAAGGCAGGATAACCGAGAGTGAGGTCAGCCAGCCTCAAGGGAGTCATGGTAGACTCTGCTGCTTGACCTTCTCCCAGCCTTTTGGCTCATGAAACAGGCTTGAAGGCTGGAGAGAAGCAGGCAGGACAGTCATCTACTCTGGGCTTTTTTTATTGTCCATTTTTGACTTATTTCTTATTTAAAAAGCAGTAACATTTATCATAACTGTACTAGCAGCTGCTCTGTGTTGAGCCCTTGCTATATAGTAGGCACTATACTAAGCATTTTACACATATAGTTTTGTTTAGTCCTTGAGAAAGATACCATATTATATATATAGTGCTATTATATCCCCATTTTGGAGATAAGGCTCAGAGCAGTTAAGTGACTTATTCAAGGTCAAGTTCATTATAAGCAATGTGGGAAATACAGATAAGCAAAAAGAACATTAAAGTTACCCATAATTGTACTGCCCAGAGATAACCGACGTTTCAGAGAATATCCTAGATTTTTTTCCCTAAATATGTATTTTTAAAATATTTAAAGGTATCATTCTCTTTGTAATCTGCTTTATTCCATTGTAAGGATGTACTATAATTTAAGCTACTGTTTGGACATTTGGGTTATTTTCAATTGTTTTGCAATTGTAAGTGTTTCTATATATACTGAACATTTTTATGACCTTTACATAGGATCATGTTCTAGAAGAAGAATTGCAGGCTTAAGGGACATACGTAATTTTAAGGCCTTTAATATATTATTGCCTAATTAGAAGAACTGCTTTTAACAAAACTATATTATAATAGCTAATTTTTGGTGGAAGAGACCAGAAGCCTTTTCTAAATACTTTATGTGCTTGTTAGCATCTATGAGGTAGATACTACCACCATTCCCATTTTACAGATGAGGAAAATTGAGGCACAAAGAGATTAAGAAACTTAACACAAGATTATACAACTAGGAAGTGGTAGAATCAGGATTCAAACCCAGGCAATCTAGCTTTCAAGTCCAAGTCAAGGACCATGATACTCAGCTGCCTCTCTGGTAGGATAAGAGCTGTTCATAAATAATGGATGGGGGACTTCCCTGGTGGCGCAGTGGTTAAGAATCCGCCTGCCAATGCAGGGGCATGGGTTCGATCCCTGGTCCAGGAAGATCCCACATGCCGTGGAGCAACTAAGCCCGTGCGCCACAACTACTGAGCCCGCGTGCTGCAACTACTGAAGCCCACGCACCTAGAGCCCGTGCTCCGCAACAAGAGAAGCCACCGCAGTGAGAAGTCTGTGCACCGCAACGAAGAGTAGCCCCCACTCACCGCAACTAGAGAAAGGCTGCGCGCAGCAACAAAGACCCAGCGCAGCCAAAAAAAAAAGCAAAAAAAAAAAAAATTATGGATGGGTTTGTGAGTGATTTTCTTTTTTTCCCTAGAGCAGAAGGATTCGCATGGACCCAGTCATGCTCTGACCTTGGCAGTTATCCTGGAGGCCAAGAGCCTGCTTTGTACATGCATCATCGTGGGTCCAAGTTCAGAGAACAGGCAACATCTTTGGAAAGAAACTTATTACTGGGGCTCTCAAATGACACTTGCCTCCTTGGCTTGAGGGTTTGAACTCTAAGGTTAAGTAGTCTCATTAGAAACCCACACATGTTATATCACGGACCCCTTCCTCCAAAAGCAGATTTCAGCCAAGTTACTCTCTTCTTCTATTACCCACACCGTCTTTCCTGCAGCCCCCAGGGAGAAAAGAGGAGCAATGGGATCACAGGAGGAAAATGGGGAGAGGAAACATGTGGAAAGTGTTGGCATCGAGGATGGGCAAGGGAGAGGGAGAAAGGGCCACTTCCCCTTGGTGCTCGTTCTTGACCTCATCTGACTTCTGAGCCAGGCTTCTTCTCAAGTAGACCAGGGCAGCAGGAGCTAATTAATTAACCAGGCTAAATTTAAGCCCCAAGAGGTGGGTGATGAAGGCGTGGGGCTACCTCACAGCTGATTTTTCATCTCAAGCTGAATGGTCTCTTTCAAAAAAGGTCCAAACCATGGTTCTTTCCCTTTGCGGTTCTCCTGTAGCAACCCCCCACCTTGGGCCCCACCCCTGCCAGCCCAGTAAGGCTGGTAGCTGGCCCGGCCAGAAGCTGGAACTCATGGCAGAGGAGAGGGAATAGCATTTATTGATTTACTGAGTACATGTTATGTGCCAGGCACTTGACTAAGTGCTTTGTATATGTCTTCTTATTTTTCTTCCAAATAGCCCTGTGAGTTGATTTTATTTTTCCTAATTTACAAATAAAGAAGCTGTGGCTCAGAGAGGTTAAGTAACTTACCGAGTCTCACAGGCCTAGTAAGTGGCAGAGCTGAAGTTTGAACAACCAGGCTATGATACTAGAGGCCTGTTCTCTTTCTACTATACAGGCCCCCACCCTCATGTAGCTGCCAGCTGGTCTGAGTCCCAGCTCTCCTGGCCCTGTTACTCCCTCCCAGGTTAATGGCCACAGTTCAGGCTCTGATGCCCATGGCGGGGAATCCCTCAGAGAAGACCTGCAGGAGTTCCTGGGCGGGGAGGCCCCACTGCACCAGCTGGATGACCTCACCAAGGTGAATCCTGTGACGCTGGAGACAGGTATGGGCGCCCCCTCTCCTCGAGTGTGCTGTCTCCAGTGGGTGGAGGTGTGATGAGGGTGTTCAGCACTGCTGCCCCTGGCCAGACCGAGGCAGGCAGGACTCCTGACCTGGAGCCAGACCTCTGCCTGGCAGCTGCCCCCGGGCTCCCCAGTGCAGCCTTTGCTCCAGGTGTGGGGCTCAGCTTAATTAGATCTTGTACCTACTCTTCAGGGAGCTGCTGGGATCTAATGCCTCTTGGCTAATTGCAGAGGGAGCGCTGTAAGGCGGGTGTTTGTATGTGCAGTTATGTCTCCATTTGAGCCAGAGTTTGCTAAAGGCACCTCTGCCTCAGTCCTGAGGTGTCTGCAGGCCCGGTACACAGCAGACACGTTCTACACCAACGCTGGCTGCACCCTGGTGGCTCTGAACCCCTTCAAGCCCATCCCTCAGCTCTATTCACCAGAGCTGATGCAAGAGTACCACGCTGCTCCGCAGCCCCAGGTAAGACTCACCGCTGCCTGTGGCCTCAGGGCTCCCCCTCCTCCCCTCGGCTACCTTGCGGCTTCCCTGTCCTTATCCATGTATTCACCAGCCATGTAGTCATTCAAAGTCTACTGGTGCCATGGCCCTGCCCACCAGTAGCTCACAGAAGTTTGGACATATACCAGTAGGTGTAAAGTTGGAGATAAATATTTGTTCAACTGATTTTGGAACTTAAAATTGGGACATAGGACAGGTGATTTTTATTTTCTTTGTGAATTTATTAGTAGGAAAGAATTTACAAGGGTACATTTGTATATTTAACAAACCACTTTTTTGGGAAAAGGATAAAATTACATGTGATAAGGATTGCCCTAGAAAATTCAGCACATGTTCATCTCCACTGATTGGAATGCCAAGTAACTTCTTTTTTTTATAAATTTATTTATTTTATTTTATTTATTTATTTTTGGCTGTGTTGGGTCTTTGTTGCTGTGCGCGGGCTTTCTCTAGTTGCAGCGAGCGGGGGCTATTCTTCGTTGCGGTGCGCGAGCTTCTCATTGCGGTGGCTTCTCTTGTTGCGGAGCACAGGCTCTAGGCGCGGGGGCTCAGTACCTGTGGCTCACGAGCTCTAGAGCACAGGCTCAGTAGTTGTGGTGCACGGGCTTAGTTGCTCCGCGGCATGTGGGTTCTTCCCGGGCCAGGGCTCGAACCCGTGTCCCTTGCCTTGGCAGGCGGATTCTTAACCACTGCGCCACCAGGGAAGTCCTCCAAGTAACTTCTTGTGGGGGTGAGGATGGAGCTGGTGCAGGCAGGGAATAGACCAGTTGATGTTAAAGTGCAGGGAGAAGCAAGAGCAGACTTGTGGGCCAGAGGGAGGTATTGCAGACAGAGGCAGGAGGTGAGATAAGCCAGGACTGTTGAAGGGTCTGATGCACCACAGCAGGCAGCGTGTCCACAGAGGTTCTTCATCAGGCATGGGGGTGGGGCTGTGAACAGAGCCGACTGTGGGGATAATTACCTTGGAAGTTGGGGGAGTTGGGTTCAGGAAGGTGAGACAGGAGACAGAGAACAGTTGGAGGCTTTGTAACGGTCCAGGTGGGAGGTGGATGGGGTGAGGGCAGGGGGAGAGAGGGATGGTTCTGAAACCATCCAGAGTGATGCCCTATCCCTTCAAGAAGCTGTAGGTAAGCAATCATTCCTGGCCAGGTGGTGCTGTGCGGGCTGTGCATTGTGCAGGTGGCCTGGCTCACGCGTGGTTAGTGTCCGAGTGGAAGCCAGGGGAGGCCTGGCCAGAGAGCCCGTATCTTACCGACTCTCTGCTTCCTCAAAGGCAAAGCCATGTCCTGGCCCCCTCTGTTTCCTCAGTGCCCAGCACATTGAGGGCAATTAATACTCGTTGATGGAAAGGAGAACAGTGACTTTGGAATTCAAATCACATGGATGCACTTATTTGCTGTGTGGACTTGAGAAGGTTATTTAACCTGTCTGAACCTCAGATTTCTTATCTATAAAATACGGTTAGCTATCCAACTAATGTACAGACTTCTTAGGCAATACCTTGTAAGAAAGTTCTTGCAAATTGCAAAGTACAATAACATAAAATAATAAATAGCAGAATAAGACTGTTGAGGTAAGATGAGATGGGAGGATAAAGTGTTAATGTCATAGACTGGTCAAGGCCAGCACTGCTTCCAAACTGAGAGAAGATGAATGGGTAAAGCCCACAGTTGGGCCTAACATTGTTACTTCCAGGAAATTTTTCTAGACAAAGCCTCTGCCACTGCAGTGGGCAGGCTCCCCATCTCAGCCGTCATTGGATCAACCACTCCTTGAAGACAGGTGTTTGCTCACATGACCTTTCACCCCTTGATGTTTCAGAAACTGAAGCCCCACATCTTCACTGTGGGTGAACAGACCTACAGGAGTGTCAAGAGCCTGATCGAGCCAGTCAACCAGTCTGTTGTCGTCAGTGGAGAGAGTGGTGCTGGAAAGGTAAGAGGGCCTCTTTCCCACCCTGTCAACTGCGTGACTGGCTGGACGGGCAGAGAGGCAGAGGAGGTCGCTCCTCCTGGATTCGGTGTGCAGCAGTGGGCAGGAGCTGGGCAGGAGCTGGGCAGCAGTGGGCAGGAGCTGGGCAGCAGTGGGCAGGAGCTGGGCAGGAGCTGGGCAGGAGCTGGGCAGGAAGCCAAGAGGCAGGGCTCCAGTCCAGGCTCTTCCACCAGCTCTGCTGTCACCCTGGGTGAGATTATTTTTTCTCTGAGCCTTCATTTTCTCACTGAAGGACTCTCTCAGCTCTGACACCATTGGAAACAAAAGTCAGCTGTTGGGGATTCCAGCATAGTGCTTAAGAGCACATCAGAAAGACATTTAGCTTTTGCAAACCTCATTTCTTTCACGTGTAAGATGGCAGGGAGGGAAAGACCAACACGTAACTCATGGGACTTCTGTGAGAGTTCAATGAACTAGTGCACATGAGGCACTTGGTGGCATGCTGGGCCTGTGGCAGCACTCCTCCAAAAGTAGTTAGCGTTCCAATAGGAAGTAGTCCACCTGCATCTCTGGGTTGCCCTTGATGGCAAGGGCAGTGCATTGGGCCAGCTGTGGGGAAGGACAGAATCTCCTGATGTGGTCATGTGGTCCCTAGGTGGCAAAATCTTAATAGGTGAGACAGAATGTTGTACAAGGATGAGTGAGGAGTTGCACGGCCGGTCAGAGGAGGGTACTGGCCCAGGCCTCGCCACCTTCTTGTCAAGCCTCACCAGCCACCCCACCCTTTCCTCAACATTACCTTCACAAGGGATTCTTTGGACCATAAACCCCCTCTGCCTACACTCATATGTGAAAGCATTGCTGAGCACTGAGCACCTGCCAGGTTCTAGGCTCTGGGCTAGCCAGTAAGGAGTGGCAGGGGGAGGAACAGAGAGGAAAAATGCAACATCTGGCTTTCAGGGGGCTCTTAGCTCACTGGGAAAGACAGACAAGGAAACAGATGGAGACAGCAAACTGTAGGGATGAGGGCTAGGACTTGGGTGAAGAGGGGATCTTTGAGAGCTATATCAAGGTCGCCGGTGAAGTGGCTGATGCCCAGCTCCTGGATGAGCCCATTGTCCTCCAGAATTGCTCTGGGCAACTGAGGCTGGACCTGGCCCTAGACCCATGCAACCAGAGCTCAGTAACCCTTTATTGAACAGCCACTGTGGTCATGGGCTGGGCCTGGTATCTTTTTCAATTTTACTTTATTTTTGATAAGTAGAAACATAGTGACATAGCTCAAAAATCAAGCAATACTACAAGGCTTACATAAAAAAACAGCAACCCTGTGCTTTCACATCTTTTAGCAGTTTGTTTGGGTGTCTCCATCCATATTTCTAAACAATATGCTTATATTATTAGTTATTGATTTTTCAGTTTTGACCTTATCTGTTCATTTACTACTTTGATGAGGATTTAGCCCTGTTTCCCTGCCCCCAAATACATACGTAATTATATCACGATTTCTGGGTAAGTTAATATATAGTATTTACATTACAAGTATGTGTGTATTGTTCCCAGCAGAGCCCTGTAACATACTATGATTATATTTCTTTTCTTGTATAATTTTTACTTTCCCTCTACTTAATAATTGCCCCCACTTCTTTACTTGTTTAGTTTCTATATACCTATTATTAATTCATTATCAAACTTGTCACCAAAACTGGAAAACACCTACCCAACAGGTGCTTTTTTAAATTTTTTTTTTAACCACACCGCTTACCACTGGACCGCCAGGGAATTCCCTCAGGTGCTTTTTTTTCTTGGCGATGCCCTTCCTAGAGTTCTCATGTCTCCTACTCCCATCCGGACTGGTGGCTGCCAAGGGCTGCTGCCACACAGCTATTACCTGGGAGCTGTCTGCCTCACTCTGGGGATCCAGATTGTCCTCTGTTCTGTGATAAATCTCTTGTTGGAGCCCAGTGGCTTCCTCTTCATCCTTTACTGCCTTGTTTTTATGGAGCATATTCTTTAGTAGCTTCCCGACAAAGGTTACTTGGAGGGCATATTTTTGAGTTGTTGCACATCTGCAAATGTTTATTCTGCCTTAATTTGACATGTTGGCTGGATATTATAATTTCGAATTGGAAATCATTTTCTTTCTGAATTTATAAGTTATTTTCTTATATGTTCTTTTGAGTGTTGCTGTTGAAAGTCCCAATCCATAAATGGTGATTTGTGTTTTCTTTCCAAAAGTTTTTAGGGTCGTCTTTTTTATCCATAGGTATTGAAATTCACAGTGGCGTGTCTTTTCTCACTTGCTTTTCTGGGTACTTTGTGTGGGTCTTTTTAACCTTGAAACTCAGGTCCCTTAGTTTGGAAAAATACTATATCTGTTGATAATAATTTAATAATTTACTCCCCTTGTTTTCCCTTTCTGGAATTCGTATTAGTAGGAAGTTTGATAAATTGTCTAATATCCTGTTTTTCTCATCTATTCTTCTGTCTCTTAGTATTTTGTCCTGTCTTCTTGGAGATATTCTCTACCCTTCAATCCTTTTGAGTTTTGAATTTTTATTAAAAATTTTAATTCTAAGAGTTCTTTCTTGTTCTCTGAATATTATTCTCCCCCCAGCATCCTGGTCTTATTTCTTCTCTTATCTTTGAGGATATTTCATGATTTTTACTTGTCTTCTGTTCCTTTCATTTCTATTTCCAAAATTCATTTCTATTTCCTTCTAGTTCCTTTTCGTCCTTTGTTGTGATATTTGTCATTCATGTAAAAGAAGTTTACCAAATAGTTAATGATCCTTGAATTTCTGTTCATACTTCAGAATAAGGCATTAAGCAACTGATTAGAATCTCTTATGTTTATGGACAGGAGGCCTCACTATGGATAGCTTTCTAAACTGGTGGAACCCTGAATGTTCATAACTTGTCTCATGAGCTTGTCAGTATCTCCAGAAAAGATTCTTCCAATCTCTTCATGAGAGAGGTGGAAACTATAGTTAAGAGGAAATGATAAAAGCATGAACAACTCTTTTTTTTTTTAAATTAATTATATATTTATTTGTTTTTATTTTTGGCTGTGTTGGGTCTTCGTTTCTGTGCAAGGGCTTTCTCTAGTTGCGGCAAGCGGGGGCCACTCTTCATCGCGGTGCGCGGGCCTCTCACTATTGTGGCCTCTTTTGTTACGGAGCACAGGTTCCAGACGCGCAGGCTCAGTAGTTGTGGCTCACGGGCCTAGTAGCTCCGCGGCATGTGGGATCTTCCCAGACCAGGGCTCGAACCCGTGTCCCCTGCATTAGCAGGCAGATTCTCAACCACTGCGCCACCAGGGGAGCCCAATGAACAACTCTTATCAGCAGACTAGACATGCAGAAGAATACATCAGTGAACTTGAGAGTGAGTCAATAGAAATCAAAAAATAAAGAGAAACTTGGGGAATTCCCTGGTGGTCCAGTGGTTAGGGCCCGTGCTTCCACTGCAGAGGGCACAGGTTTGATCCCTGGCTGGGGAACTAAGATCCCACGTGCCACATGTTGTGGCCAAAACAAAACAAAACAAAACAAAAAAGAGAGAGAAAATTGAAAAACAAAAAGAAAAGCACATTCAGGAGTTTTGGTACAATATCAAATGGTTTACCATACTTGTAATTGATGTCCCAGAAGAGAGAGAATGTGGGTCAGAAGTAATATCTTAGAAAATTAGCAAAAGATAACAAGTACAGATCCTAGAAGCTCAGGAAACACTAAGTAGGATGCATACAAAGAAGACACACCTAGGCACATTATAGTCAAAGTGCTGAAACCAAACATAAGGAAAAAATCTTTAAGGAAGCAGGAAAATATACATAAAGAGGAACAAAGATAAGAATGATAGGGACTTCCCTGGTGACGCAGTGGTTAAGAATCTGCCTGCCAATGCAGGGGACACGGGTTTGAGCCCTGGTCCCAGAAGATCCCACATGCTGCGGAGCAACTAAGCCCGTGCACCACAACTACTGAGACTGTGCTCTAGAGCCCGCGAGCCACAACTGCTGAGCCCATGAGCCACAACTACTGAAGCCCGCACACCTAGAGCCCAAGCTCCGCAACAAGAAGCCACCGCAATGAGAAGCCCACTCACGGCAACAAAGAGTAGCCCCCGCTCGCCGCAACTAGAGAAAGCCCGCGCGCAGCAATGAAGACCCAATGCAGCCCAAAATATGAATGAATGAATGAATAAATAAATTTTTTAAAAAATCATTCATTCTAAGATGAAGATAGTAACAATTTATTGTAGAGGTACAATGGAATCATAAAAGTACTCAATTCAACCAGAAGCGATAAAAGGAGAAAAAAGTAACAAAGATCACATGGAACAACTCAAAAAGAAATAAGATGGTAGATTTAAACCCAACCATAGCGATTATTAAATTAAATGTAAGTGGACTAAACTCTTCAATTAAAGACAGAGAATGTCAGAGTGGCTTTCTTTAAAAAGGCAAGACTCAAATTATATGATGTCTTAAAGAAACCCACGGGCTTCCTTGGTGGCGCAGTGGTTGAGAATCTGCCTGCCAATGCAGGGGACACAGGTTCGAGCCCTGGTCTGGGAAGATCCCACGTGCCGCGGAGCAACTAGTGGCCGTGAGCCACAACTACTGAGCCTGTGCGTCTGGAGCTTGCGCTCCGCAACAAGAGAGGCTGCGACAGTGAGAGGCCCACACACCGCGATGAAGAGTGGCCCCCGCTTGCCGCAACTAGGGAAAGCCCTCGCACAGAAACGAAGACCCAACACAGCCAAAAATAAATAAATAAAAATAAAGGAATTCCTTTAAAAAAAAAAAAAGAAACCCACTATAAAGGTATAGATAGGTTCAAAGTAAAAGAATAGGAAAAGATATACCATTCCAACACTAATCAAAGGAAAGCTGAAGTAATTATATTAATACACAAAGCAAAAACAATTGAAAGAAATAAAGTCAAAATTAATAGTTTGTGCATTCTTTTCAAGTACACATGGAACTGATATGGGCTATCTTCTGAACCACAAAACAAATCTCAATTTGAAAAGATTAAAATACAAACTGTTCTCTGCCCTGGGTAGAATTGAACTAGAAGTAAATAACAAAGATATCTAGAAAATCCCAAAGCGTTTGGAAATTAATACCTTTCTAAATATCCTTTGGTTCAAAGAAGTAATCACAAGGGATATTAGAAAACACTTTGAACTGAGTGAAAATTAAAGCAAAACATATCAAAATTTGTGCTTAAAAAAAAAAGCAGTTCTTAGTAGGAAATTTGTTGTAACGTTGAATGCTTATATTCAAAAAGAATAAACTCAAATAATTGACCTGAGCCTCTACCTTAAACTAAGGGAAAAAGAATAAAGTAAACCCAAAGTAAGCAGAAGAAGGAAATAAAGTTTAAAAAAACCCAGTAAAATAGAAACAAAAATAATAAAGCAAGTGAGATCAATGGTTATTTCTTTGAAAAGATTAATAAAATCTAGTCAAACTTAGAAAGACAAATTATAAATGTCAGAAATGAAAGAATAGACATAACTAAAGATCCTACAGATAAGAGATTTTTATTAACTTTATTACAATAAATTCTACAATTTAATAAAATGGAGAAATATTTTGAAATACACAAACTGCTGAAGCTCACATAAGAAGAAACATATAACCTGAATATCTAAATCTATGAGACAAATTTAAGTCATCGTTAAAAATCTTTCCTCAGGGCTTCCCTGGTGGCGCAGTGGTTGAGAATCTGCCTGCCAATGCAGGGGACACGGGTTCAAGCCCTGGTCTGGGAAGATCCCACATGCCGCAGAGCAGCTGGGCCCGTGAGCCAGAACTACTGAGCCTGCGCGTCTGGAGCCTGTGCTCCGCAACAAGAGAGGCCCGCGACGGTGAGAGGCCCACGCACTGCGATGAGGAGTGGCCCCCACTTGCCACAACTAGAGAAAGCCCTTGCACAGAAACGAAGACCCAACACAGCCATAAATAAATTAAAAAAAAAAAAAAAAAAAATCTTTCCTCAGGGCTTCCCTGGTGGCGCAGTGGTTAAGAACCCGCCTGCCAACGCAGGGGACATGGATTCGAGCCCTGGTCTGGGAAGATTCCACATGCTGCGGAGCAACTAAGCCCATGCACCACAACTACTGAGCCTGCGCTCTAGAGCCCACGAGCCACAACTACTGAAGCCCACGCACCTAGAGCCCCTGCTCCGCAACATGAGAAGCCACCACAATGGGAGCCCGTGCACCGCAACGAAGAGTAGCCCCCGCTTGCCGCAACTAGAGAAAGCCCACGTGCAGCAGCGAAGAGCCAGCGCAGCCAAAAATTAATTAATTAATTAATTAATTAAAGAAAAAAAGAACTAAGGGAATAAGACACAAAAACACAAAGGGAACAGGAGAGACATGAGGAGTGAGAAGTGACACAGTGTGGATATGCAGGGGGCCCTGAGTCTTCAAAAAAAAAAAAAATCTTTCCTCATAGAAAGCTCCAGGCCCAGGTGCCTTCACTTTATGGATTCTACCAAGTATTTAAGGAATTAATGTTACCAGTTCTATACAAATTCTTTCAGAAAATAGCAGAGAGGGAGCACCTCCCACCTCAGAGGGAGACCTAAAAGAATTTACCAAAAAGCTACCAAAAAGACCCAAAACCAAACAAAAACAAAGCTAAAAACTTGAAGTGAGGTGTAGGGAGTTTATCAAGGTGACAGGATACAGTCAGTATATTAAAATCTATTGTTTCTATGTCCTAGCAATGAACAAATGGAAATTAAAATGAAAATAGACCTCATCTCAGGTGATTAAAAATAAAACGGTGAGGGCTTCCCTGGTGGCGCAGTGGTTGACAATCTGCCTGCCAATGCAGGGGACACGGGTTCGAGCCCTGGTCTGGGAAGATCCCACATGCCGCGGAGCAACTCGGCCCGTGAGCCACAACTACTGAGCCTGCGCGTCTGGAGCCTGTGCTCGGCAACGAGAGGCCGCGATGGTGAGAGGCCCGCGCACCGCGATGAAGAGTGGCCCCCGCACCGCGATGAAGAGTGGCCCCCGTTTGCCACAACTAGAGAAAGCCCTCGCACAGAAACGAAGACCCAACACAGCCATACATACATACATAAATAAAAAAAGAATGTAAGCAGACAAGAATAGCATTAAAAAAAATAATTAAAAAAAAAAAAAATTAAAAAATAAAATAAAATAAAATAAAAATAAAAATAAAACGGTGAGAATTTTGTAACTAGATTGCCTAGGTATAAATCAGAGCCCTATCATTTACTAGATATGTACTCTTCAATAAAATTTAAATTTTTTCTATGCCTGAGTTTCATCATTTTGGAAACAGGTAGTATGTAATTGCATCTGCATCTGTAGGGTTGGTAAGAAAATGCATGGAAAGTCTCCTTAGGTCAGTAGCCTGCTCAGGTCAGGGTGGGCTGTCCTCCTCTACCCCAGCCCCCCTCATTTCTTAAATGCATCCTCAGGAGCTAGGAGAAGCAGAAGTAAGTGTCCCCATTTCACAGACGGGGAAGTGCCTTGCCCAAGGATACAGCTGAACTCAGCATTCACCCTTTGGTCAGCAACATACATGGTGGAAAAGAGGGCTGTAGCAGGGAGGCTCAGAAGCGGGAGGGAACAGGGACACAGCTCCCACAGGGCTGTTTCTGCCACAGACATGGACGTCCCGCTGCCTGATGAAGTTCTACGCTGTGGTGGCCGCTTCACCCACATCCTGGGAAAACCACAAGATTGCAGAGAGGATCGAACAGCGAATCTTGAACTCCAACCCTGTCATGGAAGCTTTTGGTGAGCTTGGTGTCCTCGGCACAGTACCTCAGTCCCATTTCCTCTGGGATTTGCCACCTTCCAGGGAAAGGAACAGTGTTCTCTTTAGGAGAGGCGTGGAGGGCAGTTTATCATTCACTGCCATGGATCCCCAACTTCCTCCCAGGTACCCTCAGCCTCCTTCCAGTAGAGGTGACGTCACTCTGTCGTCCCCTCTCTCTAGCCTAAGCAAGTGTAGCAGTGGTGCTGGAGAGGACCTTCTGGCTCGCCCAGTCCAAACCCCATCCTTCCGAACAGCTTCCTGATGGTTCAGGGAAGGGGACTTGTCTAAGGATGCACAACAATTCGTGTCCATGTTGGCACTCTAGATGTTGTGCCTTACCGTCTGCCTCAACAGTAACAGCTTGTTTTTTTTTTTTGTTTTTTTTTTTAATTAATTAATTAATTTATTTATTTTTGGCTGTGTTGGGTCTTCGCTGCTGCATGCGGGCCTTCTCTAGTTGCGGCGAGCGGGGGCCACTCCTCCTTGCAGTGTGCGGGCTTCTCATTGCAGTGGCTTCTCTTGTTGTGGAGCACGGGCTCCAGGCACACGGGCTTCAGCAGTTGTGGCACGCGGGCTCAGTAGTTGTGGCTCGTGGGCTCTAGAGTGCAGGCTCAGTAGTTGTGGCACACGGGCTCAATTGCTCCACGGCATGTGGGATCCTCCCCGGCCAGGGCTCGAACCCGTGTCCCCTGCATTGGCAGGCGGACTCCCAACCACTGTGCCACCAGGGAAGCCCTAACAGCTTGTTTTTGATCCTTCTTCTCCTTCAAAGAAAATAGTCCCTGACTGCCTAGATTGGCTCTTTCCACTTCATTGCCAGGAAGTTCTAACTCAGCTGAATCGCATTTGCTAAAGCCCGAGTGCCCAGTCCCTAGTCCTGTCCCTTGTGACATGGAAACCAACAAAGGGGCCTTTAGGTGACTTGAGGATAGAGACCTGGCCCCAGCAGACCTGAGGCCACCTTAGCCCGTGGGGACTCTGTAAACATAAGGTGTGATCTGTAGGGAACGCGTGCACGCTGAGGAATAACAACAGTAGCCGCTTTGGGAAGTTCATCCAGCTCCAGCTGAACAGGTAACCTCTGCTGCCAGTCTCTGTGCCAGTCTGGCTGCTGGGGGCGGGGGGAGTGTGAAAGTGGCTGGGGCAGTGCCCAGCCTGGGCCACCCCTGTGGGCAGAACTCGGCTCCTCCTGGTATGTTTTTCTGTGTGATAAGTGAACCTGAGGGTGATCTTTGAACCTGGAGAAATCTTAACTCCTCCAGCCTGAGGGACCCTGGGGCAATGTGCTTGTGCAGCCCATGTGTTCTGGCTTCTACCCTTGCTCAGAGACTTCTAGCTAAACTGCCACCTCTTGGCCACACCTCTGAGCTTGAAGCTGGGGCTCTGTTCCTGCCTCGGGATGGGGCCAAATAATGTACAGAGACCTTGGTCCTGCCCCTGAGCTGGTTGGAGGGCAATGTCCCAGACCCCCAACCAAGGACCTGCTGAGTGGTCCCTAGTCCTCACAACCCCCATTGCCTAAGTGGAAGAGTTGGGGGAGGTTGCAGTCTGGCACACAGTAAGTGCCCAATAAATGTCTATGGAATGAACAGGCAACTAATGGGCTCCAGCCTGCTTGTGCCCAGGGCCCAGCAGATGACTGGAGCTGCAGTTCAGACCTACTTGCTAGAGAAAACTCGAGTGGCCTGCCAGGCCTCCAGTGAGAGGAACTTCCACATCTTCTATCAGGTCTGTACCAGGTGGGGCCCACAGCTGCCCAGATGCAGGGCGGAGATGGGTCTGTGCCCCTAAACCTTCCCCTCCCTGCCTTGCTTCATGCCTGCCTATTCACCTGGTTTCAGCGATGCCACCACTTATTCCTGCAAACTTTATGTAACACTTCTGCCACACACTGGATCTTGGCTCCCGGGATGGTTTTGGCATGGGAACGTGCTTGCCTTCTCTGTCAGATCAGAAGGTCCTTGAGGCTGGGACTGTCTCCGCAATGGAAACTCTCACTCTCAGACAGAGGCTTGTCCTCGAACGGCAACTGGGAACAAGGACTTCCCTAGACTGTGCCTCCTCCATCAGACTGGGGGACCCCCAAGGCATGGATAGTACGTCTCCCTGCTCTCAGATTGGGACTGGGGGCTCCCCAGGTGGAGTTTTGCTTTCTTCATCATACTGCAGACCCCCTCAGTGAGTTTTTTTGCATCGGGTGGAGACGCCCAGAACTGCTTGCTGCTGCTCTTGCCCCCCTGCCTGCCCTGGGCTCTACGGGAACCTCAGCCTTGTGACGTTGCTGCCGTTTCTCACTGCTCTCTTCCCAACCCCGGGCTTACGCAGGCCTAGGCTTCCCCAGCACCCCCAGCTCAGCCCCTGTCCCCATCCCCACAGATCTGCAAAGGAGCCAGTGCGGACGAGAGGCTCCAGTGGCACCTCCCTGAGGGAGCCGCCTTCTCCTGGCTGCCCAACCCAGAGAGGACCTTGGAAGGTAGGGGGAGCCTTACCCAGCACCCTGGGCCGGCCCGGCAGCACCCACCCATCCCGACAGGGCCCGCCTCCCTCACCCCTCGCTGCCCCGGTGACCTCTGGTCCTGACAATGGGCTGTGACTTGGATTCCTTTTCAGAGGATTGTTTCGAGGTGACCAGGGAGGCCATGCTTCTTTTGGGCATCGATGCCCCCACCCAGAACAACATCTTTCAGGTCAGAGGAAAAGCCACACCACTGACATGTGGCAGCGGTGATGGGCAGCCCCTTTTATAGGGCCCTTCTCTCAACGTGTGAGACTCTTTTCCTGAGGGTCTAGGACGTTAGGCCCCACTGCACAATCTCCAAGGAGTCGACCGCCTCTCTGTGAGGCTGAGCCTGGAGACTGGGGGTCAGGGTGGATGGGGGAAGAGAGGACAGTGGCAGGGCACATAGTGCTATTGAACAGGCCAGCACAGTGACCCACGGAGGTCAAAGGGCAAAGTGCCTGGGTCAGTTATGGCTCCATTAATCAGAATAGAGAAACGATGCTGCCACGTGTTTGTCTAGTGTGTTAGTTTTTAAATCATGTTCACACCTCTTAGCTCACTTGGTCTTTTTCAACAGACCATGGGTATGGAGATTATTCCCATTTTATGCTTGAGAAAACTAGAGACCTGCCCACGGCCAGACAGCACTAAGTGGTGGTGCAGATAGGGTTTGTACCGGACGTAGTAATTCCGATTTCCCACCCTCTTCCTCTTCCTCCTGGGACACAGCGCTCACCCAGAGGAACTGGGCCCCGCTCATCCCCACTGGTGGTCTCCCTTCTCCCATCTTTCTCCTCACTCCTGCAGAGCGGTGGGAGGGGATCTGTAGGATTGGCTGGCAGCAGAGACAGGGATGCCGCTGCAGGGAGATGGCAGTGCAGTGGGAAGAGACCTCCACCTCCAGAAGGGGGCTGCTCAGGCTGTGGGGGGAGATCACAGCCAGTATGGGCACCGCCAGCCAAGAGCTTGGCCAGAGGGACAGCACATAGGACAAGCCCAGGACAAGTGGACGACACTAGGAGTCTGGACAGGAGTGCTGGCTTGAGGGTGGCATGACCTTCTGTTCCAGCCACACTGCCCATCAGCACAGTAGTCTTCTCCTGAAGTGGGTTGTGGTCTGAAAGCCAGTAGCATGTGGACACACCCTCTCTGGGACCAGACAGGGATGGTGGGAGAGGCCCTGCTCTACCAATACCAGGTCCAAAGGTTTCCAAGTTGCTGGACCCAGGGGTCCCCTTTCTACAGCCCCTGGGGGCTCATCCATGAGGGTCATTGAGTGCGAAGGCAAGGGAGCACCCACTGGACAGAGACCAAGATCACAGATCCTGCCCTAGGCTGGGCTGTCAGAAGCCCAGCAGTGCTGAGAAAGAGCCAGAAGGAGCCAGAGCCAGGCCCCCACCAGCCACACAGAGGTAGGGCCGGTCCACGAGGAACAGGAGCGGCCTTTCCACACAGTATGCTCCTGGAGTCGGGGGGCAGGGGGACAGACTGGGGGTGACATGGCGGCCCCAGTGGCTGCCCCGGGAGGGATCTGAAGTCCGATTGCCTGTGTTCTCATCCTGCCTTTCTCCTTTACCAAGTGTGTGGCCTCGGGCTTGTGATTTAACCTCTCCCCATCTCATCTCTATCATGGGCACCACCATAGCACGTGCCTCATTGGTTGTTGAAAAGATTACATGAAATGATGCATGTAACTTGTGTAGAATTGTGCCTGGCCGAGTCATGGAGTAAGTGGGCAGTAATTGAGAGCTGTTATTATTCTGTTATCATAATCTTCGTATTCAGCAGGAGAGAGACCCTTCCCAGGCTGGGCTCTAGCCCTTGAGAAGGGGCCCACTTCGTGTCCTCTCCTGCCCCCTCAGGCCCTAGCTGGACTGCTGCACCTCGGCAACACCCGGTTTGCTGACTCCGAGGACGAAGCCCAGCCCTGCCCACTGATGGACGGTGCTGAGTGTGAGTGCAGGGATGGGGGGCCTGCACCTCAGGCTCTGGTCACACACCCAGGGAGCAAGGCAGGCCCTGCCGGAAAAGAGGCAGCATTTGGTGGGATTGGGTGGGAGGGAGGCCAGAAGGTGAAATTTGGAATCAGTGCCCTTGAAGCCATAAGCTATAGGGCCCTGCCCTGGAGAAGTTACTCCTCACCCCATCTCTGCTGCAGCAGGTAGCATCACCCGCATCTTACAGATGAGAAAACGAGAGTTGGGGGGTTTATAAAGTGGTTTATCCCACTCATGGCCGTGTGGACTGGCACACAGAAGCCCTGGGTTCAAGTCCTGCCTCTGCCTTGGCCAAGCCTCCTCACCCACCTGCACCTGGGTTCACTCTGCCCCATTGGGTGGGTCGTGTTTCCACTGTGATGACTTCACGGGGCCTTGTGCAGAGGGATGTTTGGATGGAGGGTGTTTGTGCCTCCCAGGCTCTGTCAGGACATCGGCCTCATTGCTGCGGCTCCCAGAAGACCCTCTGCTGGAGACACTGCGGATTCGGACCATCAGGGCAGGCAGGCGGCAGCAGGTGTTCCGGAAGCCCTGCTCCCGGGCCGAGTGTGACACCCGCAGAGACTGTCTGGCCAAACTGGTCTATGCACGGTGAGTGCTCTGGGCCCTGCCCTCCTCCCAGGCACCCCCATCTGGAGTTGGAACAGACCCCTCAGGCAGTACGGCTGGGCCCAGGGTGAGGGCTGCCAGATAAAGCAGACGGGTTCCCTGCCCTGCTCCCCAGACCCTGGGGGGCAGGAGGGAGTGGCTCCTGGGCTTTCCCCAAGCAAGGCCCTTGGCTTGATTCCGGACTACTCTGCGTGGAGAAGTTGCCACCTGGCCTAGATTCAGCATGTTATTAAAGTACAGGAGCTTGCCTTGACCTTGGTGATAGGTGAGGAAGGCCTGCCTGCCTGCCTGCTGGCAAGGCCGGCCCCAGAGGTGATGTGGGTCCCTCCCAGGTCCAGGTGCAGACCCATGGGTGAATAGGCTCCTCTGTCTCTGTGTGCCCTTGTACTCTTGGTAGTCACCTGGGGAATTTGATAGATGGTGGTAGAGCCAGAAGCTTTGCCCACAGTCTTGAGCAACACTATGCAGCAAGTGGAGCCCAGAACGGGGGGAAGGCGGGTGTCCTGGCCTTTTCCTGTTGGTTCTGTGGGCATCTCTACCCTTTGGCCATGTGGTTAAGGAGTGATTTGGTACTCTGGGTTCTGAGACCCCTTGGGGTGCCATTGAGAGTGTCTGGGGGCCCAGGATGCTCTGAAATTATGGGACAGAACACATATGTGTGTATGTGTGTGTGCATGTGCTTATAGGAACTTGGGTACCTGTGGAGAGGGTCCCCCTGCTTTCACGAACTTCTCAAGAGCTAAGAGACTGAGAAGCTCTGCTAAGGGAATAAGATCCTCTGAGTGAAAATGGCCCAGGGCAGCTGGGCCCAGACTGAACCCAGTTCAGCAAGGTACTCTGTTCTCACTCCCTAGAAGCGAATTTCAGGTCAGAATTTGAGGCCAAAGATTTTTAAAGCTTTTGTGTCAAATCACTGCAAAATGAGCAGGTAAAGTGTGATGATCACAGACACAGTGAGTCTCTAATCATGGATCATTTTACACACAGCAAACAGGTCATTGTATCACTAGGCCACTCATTTTTAGTACCTGAAATGGGTATTTGAAGCCCTTGTTGCAAAAACAGGAATCATTTACTGAATTGAAAAAAAGTTGCAGAGCAATCACTTAAATAAATGGTAAGGAAGAAACCCTTATGTAGTGTCATATGTGTCACCACGTTGTACAGCAACCACCCCATCATCTCAGGGGCGGTGGTTCCAGAGTGCAGGATGCCACTGTCCACCTCGGGTGACTCGGGGCCCCCTCGTGCAGGACGGAGTAGGGGGATGTGGTGGGGCCTTGAGCTCTGGCCTCCGCAGGCCGAGGTTTGCAGGGGAGTCCAGTGAAGTCAGTTCTTCACAGTCCCACCCAGAGCTGCCTGTCAGCCCCTTCTCATCAAGATGCAGCTGGGTGTCCGGCCAGGGGACTGAGGCAGACCCACTCCCCGTCTAGCCCCAGAGGCTATACCAGACCTCAGTGGTATCACAGGTTCAGTTCCAGACCACCACAATAAAGTGAGTCACACGAATTTCTTGGTTTCGTGGTGCCTAGCAATGTTATATTTACACCATACTGTAGACTATTACGTGTGCAATAGCTTTATGTCCAAAAGAACAATGTGCATAACTTAATTTTAAAATAACGCTGTTGGGAAAATGGCGCTGATAGACGTGCTCGATGCAGGGTTGCCACAGACCTTCAATTTGTAAAACACGCAATAAAGCAAAGCACAATAAAAAGGGATATGCCTGCAGTTGGTCCCGTGCTCAGTCTTGCTCGCGGACAGGCCAGGTCTTCGTGTGCCCGGAAACACGCATGACCACAGCCTGCGTGTGTAGTGGGTCAAGACAGGATGGGCAGGACACGAGAGGAGAGTGTTTAGCCCTTGACCTGTCAGGCTCAGAAGACAGGCCCTCCAAGGTGTGGCACCCAGGCTGCAGGGACAGTCCTGCCACCCCTCAGGCTCAGCCTGACGCCTCTCACCAGAGCCCACTCCCCCCACCCCGCCCCAACAGGCTGTTTGACTGGCTGGTATCGGTGATCAACAGCAGCATCTGTGCGGACCCCGACTCCTGGACCACGTTCATAGGTAGCAGGGGCTCACCCTCCAGGAACCCTCCTTCAGAAAAAGGACAGGAGTGCCCCGCACAGAGAGCAGAGCCCTGGGTCTACTGCGGGACTCCGGGCAGCTCCTTTCCCTCCTCTGCACCCGTCTCCTCACCCTCCGCCAGTGTGTGGGCGAGGTCTCTGCTCTCCGGTGCCTGCATCTGACCGTCCCTAGCTCTCCAGGCAGGCTCAGCTGGCGGCCGGGCCACGAGGGCCCCTTCTCTCCCCGGAGACCCAGCTCCGGTCTCAGGAGAGTAGTGGGGGATGGTGAAGGAGCTAGATTAGAAGGGACATGGGGGACATGGTAACATCATGGGAACCTGCTAGGGGAGGAAGTAAAGCTCAGAAGCGTCGGTGAAGTTTGCTCACAGAATGGTGGAATTCTAGGCACCAACTGAGCGCGTGAGACTCAGGCCGTCCAAACCGGGTTGGACACACAGCGTTCCCCAGGACCGGGTCCCCTGACACCTCGTTCGGCCTCTTCCTGCTCTGAGCTCTGAGAGGACAGGAGGCTGCCCTGGGAACCACGCTGGGGTGGGAGGTGCTCTGCTCACCGCTGGGTATCGTGCTCGCTCCGCCTCAGCTCCGGGCCACCAAGCATGAGGCTTTACCCTGGGCTCCTGTCGTCCCGCGGGCCCCGCCTCCTCCTGCACTGGCCCCACGGGATCTCCCCTTCCTGCCAGGCCTGCTGGATGTGTACGGGTTTGAGTCCTTCCCCACCAACAGTCTGGAACAGTTGTGCATCAACTATGCCAACGAGAAGCTGCAGCAGCACTTCGTGGCTCACTACCTCAGGGCCCAGCAGGTGAGGGGTAGGGTGGTCCTGCGTCCTCTCTTTCTCCCTGGCCCCCAGCCCCATCCCTGGATCTGACCAGACGTCTTCGGTTCCTTCTTTGACACTGCTCTGGAACGGGCTGTGGTGCTGAGGCCAGCGTGGGATGGCCACCTGGACCTCAGACCGCATTTGCCTTCTGCCACCCCGCTCCTACCTCTGCCCCCAGGAGGAGTACACAGCTGAGGGCCTGGAGTGGTCGACTGTCAGCTACCAGGACAACCAGACCTGTTTGGATCTCATCGAGGGGAGCCCCATCAGCATCTGCTCCCTCATAAACGAGGTGGGGGGGTCAGCTCGTGTGCAGAACACCCGAGTGGGGCTTCGGGCTTCTCTGGGACCTTGAAGACCATCCTGTGCCCTCTGTGTGCCTCTTTCTCTCCATCTGCATAATGGGCGCGCTAGCCCTATAACCCCTCCTTTTCAGGGTCACTATGATGCTCCCATGGGTCCACAGGGTGGGGACTCTGAGGGCTGTGAGCCCCTCTCACTCCGTGGCTGACCGCCTGTCCCATCCCGGCCCGCACAGGAATGCCGCCTTAATCGGCCAAGCAGTGCAGCCCAGCTCCAGACACGCATTGAGAGTTCCCTGGCAGGCAGCCCCTGCCTGGGCCACAGCAAGCTCAGCCGGGAGCCCAGCTTCATCGTGGTGCATTATGCGGGGTCTGTGCGGTACCACACCGCAGGCCTGGTGGAGAAGAACAAGGTGAGGGCTGGGCCGTGGCCTGTGGGCCCCGGCGTGAAATGAGATGCCGCGTCATTGCTGCATGTGTGTGGAAGCTTCTATCGTGCACCCTCCCCTCCTGAACATCCTCCCGAATCCAGGGTCGCCTCTTGGGCCCACCTGTCTGAGGTCTCTGCTCCTCAGGCACGACCTGCCCAGAAATGACTGCATTTCTTGGTTTCTAGGCACCCAGTAGACCAGCTCTGAGTCTCCTGGGCTCAGGCACTGCCCTTCTTCTGGGGCCTGGGTGAGCAGGGCTGGCAGCCCGTGGGCAGCACCACGCCTGCTCTCACCCTTGTCCTTGTCCTTTCCCCATAGGACCCCATCCCCCCTGAGCTGACCAGGCTCCTGCAGCAATCCCAGGACCCCCTGCTCAAGGTACTGTTTCCTGCTGACCCTGAAGAGAAGTCCCAGGAGGAGCCCTCTGGCCAGAGCAGGGCCCCTGTGTTGACCGTGGTGTCCAAGTTCAAGGTGGGTCCGGTGGTGCTGATGGGACGTGCTTGGTTCACTAATCAATCTCCAGTGCTTACCAAGCACCTCCCAGCATCAGTGCTGTGTGCTGGGAGCACTGAGGAGTCAGGGAGCCGTGGTCCTGGTCCACGGAAGCCAGAGACCGGAAACTGACAGAGGGACTGTGTGTAGTTGACGTGACAGGAAGCCTAGGGGCCCATGGGTGGCAGTGCGGCCTTTCGCCCACTACTGATAGGGTGATCATGGAAGAGCAGTAGTTACCTGAACCTCTGTGACTGGCCCACTCCCAGTTCCCTAGCTTCCTGCTCAAACTCTGTCCTCGGCCAGCGCAGACTTGTCCCCTCCTGCCGTCTCTCAGCCCTTGCACGTTCTGCTCCACCGCCCCTCAGCTCCACCCTCACTCCCGCCCTCCATGCCACTTCTCTTAGTTTATTCCTTGTCCTCCTTCCAACCGCAGCCTTCTCATCACCTCCCAGAGGAGGCAACCAGGGGAGCCCAGGTTTGGTTAGCCCTTTCCTGCCCAGCCTCAGACACCACTGAGAGAGCCCATTCCACGTCTGCAAGGCCCGTTAGGCCCTGAGCTGTGAGACGATGGCAGACGGCCGTGTCGTAGCCCTGGCAAGGCTTCCAGCACGTAGGACGGGCTTAGTCGCCCGAACAACTGTCGCCTGAACAAATGGCAGGGGGTTCTGAGATGCTTCTCTTCTGGAAAGGTTGCTCTCGTGGGGGGCGGCTGAGACCAGATGCAGGGAGACCAACCAGGTCGGGAGGGTCACAGGTCAGGAAGGATCCCTGGAGGCGGAGGTGAGGAGTGGCGTGTGCTTTGGGCACACCCAGTGAGAGCCGCCAGGAGTCATTCAGGGTGTGTGAGGATCCAGGTCTCGGGGCTGGGAGGGCTGCTTGGACGTGTCATTAGCCAGGGCCCAGCCGGTGCCCCCCCAGCAGCCTGACCCACGGCCTCTCCCCTCTGCAGGCCTCCCTGGAGCAGCTTCTGCAGGTCCTGCATAGCACCACACCCCACTACATTCGCTGCATCAAGCCCAACAGCCAGGGCCGGGCGCAGATGTTCCACCAGGAGGAGGTAATTCACACTGGGCCAGAGCTGCTTTGTGGAGGGTCCCATTCGGCCAAGACCCTGGAGGGGTAAGGGGCAGGATGTCTGCTCCAAATGGAGTGACATTAGGGAGGGCTTATCTTCCCAGCTCTGGCAGGACGGTCATGTACAGTTGTGTGGTCTGTGCAATGCACAGTGGCCCAACCACAGGAGGCAAGTAGGGGCTACAGTGCATCTTGCTCTCTGCTCACCAAGCCATGTGCCCTGACAAGAGACTGAGGCTGCCCAGAGGAATGGGTGTCTTTTGTGATTAGCTGAAAGTCTGTGTCACCTTACAGACCAGACACAGTGCACTGTTTCTGATGGAAGGATAGTTTCTAAAATTTGCACAAAAGCACTCTGTGGCCAGCAGCTGCCCTTTGCCCTTTGGAGGGATGTGGAAGAGGTATGAGAGCTGGACGATGCTGGAGAGTGTCCCACAGTCGACTGGCAGATATGACCGTAGGATTCATAGGACCACTGCTCTGTGGTAAAGACCTTGGTTGGGTCCCGGAAGCATCTTCACAGTATAACCTCCCCTGCTTCTTAGCTGTGACTCACTCTATCGACTGCAGAATATAAAATAAATAAAAAAGAGGAATTGGATTGGGCTGCATTGTGAGGCAAAGACGGGAGCAGTGAGACAGCCAGGACTAGCATTGGCCTCAGTTGTACCAGAAGCCAGGCTTCAGGTAAGGGGACCTGGGGCCCCCAGGACCCTTTCTAACAGGGAGATTTTCTCAAGGTCCCTTGATTTCTCACTGCCCCAAAGACTGTCTGCCCATAGGAGAGCCTGCAGATCCACACCAGCAGGGCCACGGGAAGGGTGGCATTTGGGGCCTGCTGGCCCCATGCTGCAGCCCTGTCTCCCCACCCCTGCAGGTCCTGAGCCAGCTGGAGGCCTGTGGCCTCGTGGAGACCATCCACATCAGTGCCGCCGGCTTCCCCATCCGGTGAGTGGGCCGGTCTGTCCAGTGCAGGGGGCAGGGCCAATGCCAGGGTGGAGCTCAGGACGCAGGTCAGACGAGAGCCTGACCAGCCCAGAGCAGGATGTGGAGATGAAGAGAAAGAGGCAGGTCCACAGAAGTTGGCCTGGAGCTCTAGGGCTGCGCTCACTTTCTGTGGCCCGTTTTGTGGAGGCACCGTGTCTGGTGTGTATCAGTGAATAAGAAAGGTGAGTCTTGCCCTCTTGGGGTGTACATTGCTGTGGAAAGGAACAAAAAGTGCCGTTAGGTGGACTAACGGGGAAGGGGTCAGGGCTGCTCAGGGAGGGGCCCTCTGAGCAGCTCAGGCCTAGGGAAGCAAAGCCAAGGGGCCGGCCTGGGAAGACGTGGAGGAGGGGAGAGTATTCGAGACCCAGGGAACAGCAACCCCAAAGCTCCCAGGTTAGGACCTGAGAGATGCTAAGGTGACCGGAGCACACACAGCAGACAGGGGGAAGGGGGGAGGCTCCAGGCCACGTGAAGGCCGCGGTCTTCCTGAGAGCCGTGGGAGCCGCTGGGCGTTGTAAGCAGGGCGTGCTGCGCGCTCGCTCCTGTTCCGTGGCTGCTGTGCGGAGGCTGCCCCAGGGTCAGGAGAGGAGGGAGGAGGTGAGCGGGCGGCCGTTACAGGTATGACGGGTGGGATGGTGGCCCAGTGACAAATAGAGAGAAGTGGGTAAAAGTGGAGTGTGGCTTGCCGTAGAAGTGGGACCGTGAATGGGTAGACCGTGGGGTACGGGGCAGGGGAGCTGTCGACTTCCAGGCTGCAGAAGCGACTTCCAGGCTTCCATCCGAGGCAAGTGGATGAATCAGGACACAGGATGGTCTGGGGGAGAGGGGAGGGGAGAGTCCGGTTTGAAATGGAGGGGCACGTGAGGGTCTGTCCTCAGTGACTCTTAACACCGTGAGCAAGAAGGAGATCACAGGGGGAGAGGGAGGTCTGAGGCCATTCCCTGAGGAACGCTCACGTTTAGAGGGTGGATGACGAGAAACCAGCAACAACTTGGAGGGGGTCGGGGTGAAGGAGGAAGCCAGGACCGTGGGTGTCCTGGAGGCTGAGAGCGAGCGAGCTCTACAAGGGAGAGGGGTCAGCTGGGCACCTGCTGCCTAGAGGCTGGTCAGAGCACTGACCCCTGGAGTTGGTGGCCACGCTGGTGCAGTTTTGGGGGCAGAAGCCAGACTCAGGAGGAGGAAGTACCGCTGTGTAGAGAAGCGCTGCCGTGACGGGGAGCCGAGACCCCGGGAGGCAGTGGAGGAGGCCGTGGCGTCAGAGGGGAGACGTGCTGAGCCCCTGTGCACGGCAGGAGTGACCCAGGTGTCTGGGGAGAGGCTGGCGAGCCCCTTTGGGAGGAGGCAGGCTGCAAATCCCCTCCTAAAAGAGCAAGGCTCTGTCTGGGTAGGACCAGGGCTGCAGGAGCAGGAGGCCCAGCATAAAGTGGTCTCCACTGGCTTCCCGCCAAGGGGCCCTAGTAACGCCATCCGCTCAGTGGGCACAGTCAGGGCAGCCCCTCGCTGGTGGCTGAGCAGATTAAACAGTGACTCCTGGCTCACGGCCAAAGTCGCTTCATCTCTCCTTCCGCCTGCTTTGGCTTCCAGGGTCTCTCACCGGAACTTCCTGGAGCGGTATGAGTTACTGAGAAGGCTCTGTCCTGGCGCAGCCGCCAGCCCCCATGGCCCACCTCCAGATGAAGGGCGCTCAGGTGAGGGCGCCCATTTGCCAGTCACTTGTTCACCCAGCTTCCCGAGCACCTACCTGGGCCATCTCAGGGCGAGGGGCTGGGGCTTCAGAGATGAATAAAACACAGCCCTGCCCTCGTGGCTCTTGGCTCAGTGCGGGGAAACAGACTAAAAGAAGACAATTAAACAACGGGGAACGTGGCGACACAGAGTTAGGAACAGGATGCTGTGGGTGGTGCTAGGAGGGGTATGAATCGGGAAGGCTTCCTGAAGGAGGTGGTGTCTGAGGCTAGACGGGATTAGCCAGGTGAGGGGCATTCCACAGGCAGGGGACAGCACTGTGTGTGCGAGGAGCTCCCGGCTGTTCAGTGTTGCTGGCTCGTAAGGGCAGAGAACAGTAGGTGGTGAGGCTGGGGGACAGGCAGGCCCACTCGCAGAAGCTGGACCTTCTCCTCCAGGCAGATGGGAGGCACTTCGGGGCAGGAAGCGAGTGGCGTCAGCCTCATGCTTTCTGGAGGCCACCGTGGGGGGCCCCGTGGTTGGCCAGAGGGGAGGAAGCTAGAGATGTGGGCACAGCCGGGAAATGTTGGGAAGAAATTGGCCAGACTTGGCAAGCATGTGATTCGATGTAGAAGGAGAGGAGAGGAGAGAATTAGCCACGCCCGGCCGGTGGGGAAGAGAGGTCTGGGGAGGCTGCCGAGCCCTGCCCAGCCAGTGGAGACATCCGCAAGGTACTGGCCAGCTCCCACCTCAGGGGAAAGGCCTGGTCTGCTGGGGTTGTTGCATGTGGCGTCACTGAGGCTGTGGGAGTCGGTGAGAAGGCCTGGGCACAGGTGGAGGGAGAAGAGGCCAAGGACAGGACGCACACACACACACACACACACACAGGGAGGGAGAAGAGGCCAAGGACAGGACACACACACACACAGGGAGGGAGAAGAGGCTGAGGACAGGACACACACACACACACACACACACAGAGGGAGAAGAGGCCGAGGACAGGACACACACACACACCACCACCCCACACCCAGGGGCCCGGCAGAGCCCAGGCACAGTACTGCTGTGTATTTCCCTCTCTTGGGCACGATTTTGTCACTTTCCTTTCATCCTTTCTCCCCACCCTCTCTCCCCCTCTCTCCATGGTGTGCTCTCCTGTTCTGTCTCTTGCCCAAAGCCCCCTGGCCTCTGGCTGATCTTGCTGCTGTTTCTCGTCTGCGGCGTTTCCTTTGGCAGCCTCCAGAGAGGCACTGGGCAGCTAAAGGTGGTCAGAGCCCTCAGGTAAATCCTCCTTCTACAGGAGCCGGCCCTGCCAGGTGTGGGAGGGCAGGCAGGGGGACCCGGCGGGCCTCCACGGGGCTGGGATTTGTTCCCCCTTTTCCCGTCAGTGGCGGGAGGGCTCGGGGCAGAGGGAGTGGCCCGGCTGCCCCGTTTGGCCCTCAGCATGTTTGGGGCCGTAGAAGCAGATGCTGGCGAAGCAGCCTGGGAGTCCGCGTGGGAGTCAAGGCAGCCGGTGCCCTCTGCCACCCTGCCCAAAGGGACCCACGGGAATGGAGGCTGCAGGCCCGTCCAGGGCACAGCCTCAAGTGGGATTTCGAGATTCCTCAGAACAGTCAGGGACCTGAGGGACACTGGGAGGCCACCCCTGGCCTCCTCCCAAAAGGAAGGAGGTAGAAATGGTTAGAGGCAAGAACAGCAGGAAAGAATCCTGTGGAACGTTAGGGAGACCAGACCAGTGTCTTAAGGCCACAGAAGTGTGCAGACGATGAAGCACTGATGGGACCTCTGTCTCTGTCCCCCAGAATGGTCTCCACACTCCGAGCAGGCCACGCTGCAAGCCCTCCTCCAGGACATCCTCCACACTCTGCCAGCCCTGGCTCGGGCACCAGCTGAGGCCACGCCGGCCCCAGTGCACTGTGGCAGGACCAAGGTGTTCATGACGGACTCCACGGTAAGCTGGTTTGGGATGAGGAGTGGCCAGCCATGTGCTGTCCTTAGCAGGACAGGGTCTGGGCCCTCCTGAGGGCAGGGGGAGGAGAGGCTGAGGACCTCAGTGGATGCCCCTTCTCCCAGCTGGAGCTTCTGGAACGCGGGCGTGCCCAGGTGCTGGAGCAGTGTGCCCGCTGCATTCAGGGTGGCTGGAGGCGACACCGGGGCCGCAAGCAGGAGAGGCAGCGGCGGGCCGCCGTGCTCATCCAGGCAGGTAGGAGAGGTGGGGCCCTGGGCCGGCAATCCTTGCTCCTGGCCAGCAGGTGGGCCTAGATGCGGCCACTGTCTGCAGCTGCACACGATCCAGCCCACATGATACCTGTTTCTTTCGAAATGCTGCTGCTAGAGTCCCCACAGACCAAAGCTGACTGTGTCCCAGCCTCAAGAGGTTAACTGCATGTCCCTGTGGTGCGCTGGGATTCGAATTCCCTGTCCAGTTCACCCAGAGCATCTCCAGTTCAGTGCAGACCAGGCCACACCACAACTAAGGGTGCTTTGTAGGTAGTAGAGGCTCCAAAGTTGCCTTTAATTCCCCTTTCCCAGTCCTAGACAGCTGTTTATGCCACCTTTTTTTCCCTTTATGACAACTCTTATCATAACCTGCGCTCCCGGGCGTGCTGAGTTTAATTAAGGAGAGGGTAAAAACTGAGAAGATCTGATTAAGGAAGCAATGTATGAACCATGACACAGCAGCCTCATTTTGAAAAACAAAAATACTAGAAACCCAAATATCTGACAGCTGCTCTGGCGGTGCTGCAGCCTGGTTACCGAGAGCTCTGACGAACATTTACTCTTATTTCCTGTTTCTGGACAAACCCCTCAGCTGTTCGTTCCTGGTTGACTCGGAAGCACATCCAGAGGCTGCACGCAGCTGCCACGGTCATCAAACGCGCGTGGCAGGAGTGGAGAGTGAGTACTGACCCGAGAAGTCAGGGTGGGCCATGATGGACCCAGGCTGGAGTGCTGGCCCCGCCACTGCAAAGCGGGCGGCCTCGTGTCCTCATGAATGAAGTGGACACGACACCGCCTACACTGCAGGACGGCTATGACACGGTAGAGTGGCACAAACAACTCTGGGAATATGCTAAAAACCATGGAACTGTACGCTTTAAAAGCATGAATCTCATGGTATTTCAATTAGATCTCAATAAGGCTATTATTTTCTTTTTAGATTAATTTGTGCTTTTATTTGCCAGTATAACTACAGTAACCTGCAAACTTTTTTATTCTAAAAAGCACATTTTACATCACAGTCCAACACACACACACATATATAATGTGTATACATATATAAAAGTGAAACAAAGGTTTTGCCAATAACGTCTACCCTGAGTGTTAATTCTTTTTAAGCCTTTTTTTTTTTAACTAAGGCTGAACTGCACTGACACATCATAATCACCAAAGTCCCTAGTTCATCTTAGGGTTCGCTTTATGAAGTGAATAGTGTTGCACGTTCTATGGGTTTGGACAAAAGTATGACGACATAAAATCATTATAATGTCATACAAAGTATTTTCACGGCTCATAAAACTTCTGTATTCTATGTATTCATCTCCCCTCCCCCCCAAACTCCTGGCAACCACTGATCTTTTTATTGTCTCCATTGTTGTTTTGCCTTTTCCAGAATGGCATATAGACGGAATCTATTTTTCTTTTTTCCTTGAAGAGAGGGGTTCAAAGCCTTTATGCCTGTAACACCACTCATGGCCCAGCCACACGTGGACCGGACAGGCTCCAGGTGGCAAACACCCCCACTAAATACTGTAGCTTTCCTTCCAGTACTGAGCCCCGTCCCACTGGTCCTGCCCAGCAGCCACGTGGAGGTGAACGGGGGACACGTGTTGGGTATATGTTCATAGGAAGGCCACAAGTTTTGTGCCCCTTGTCACAATGAACCCTGATTCCTGTCGGGTGTGTTGTAAACAGACAAGCCATTTCTTCAGACCCCCTGCTCTGAGCACACCCCCAAAGGCTGTTATTTTTTTTAAAGCAGCGTATGTAAGGCCTCAGCACAGCTGCCTTGGGTATAAAGTTGTGCCACATCAAACCAGGTGCCCTTCGGTTCACCTTGTTAAGCTGAATTATTAGACAGACACTTGGTTTCTGTTTTGCATTAAGAGAAAGCTATAAAGTGGTGTTCTCTTTTTAAGATCAGAATGGCCTTCCTCGCTTCTGAAGAACTGGATGGTGTGGAAGAACAACACTCGTCTCAAGTCACCTGTTCCCCGAGCTCCTTTCCACTGCCCCAGGCACAGACCAGGCTCCTGGGGGCAGTAACCCGCTTCTGGCCCCTGGGACTGGTCCTGGCCAACGCCGCTGTGGGTGCTTGCGGCTTCCGGAGGAAGCTGGTGGTCTTCGCCTGCCTCCCACTCCCCGTGGGCAGCCTCAGCAGCTACACTGTCCAGACAGCACAAGAACAAGCTGGAGTCACGTCCATCCGAGCGCTGCCTCAGGTGAGCCGTGTGACGGGCTGGCCGTCCTGCCAGGATGGCTCCAGATCCCTCACGCCCCACCGTGGAGGGCAGGGGGCAGAGCCCAGGGGTCACAGCAGGAGCAGGACTGGGGCTGTGAGAAGAGCCTCGTGACCCTGCTGGGGAAACCAGAAGCCTGCGCGTCCCAAGCGGCCGCTGGTGGATTGTTTGCATCCTTACGAGTTTTCCAGAGCCCTTTCACTTTTTAAAAGCTGCCTCTAAGTGTTCTAGCGTCTCCTCTGAATCGCCTTTAAATTAGCCCAACTTCCAAAAAATTGTGGTCGTGATGACAGCAGCTTTCTTCCCTCCAATGGCGCTGGATTTGGCACCATGTTCTCCCCAAGTTGTAGTCTTTGGTTTACCCTATTCCAGCCGAGGAAATGACAAGCACGTGAGTCAGTGCTGCAAGAATTTATATTACGAGCAGCCAGGGAAAGAGCCAGCCAGCACAGAAAAGGGCTGATACCGACCTTTTACAAGGATTAGGTGACACTGACAAGGCAGAAGGAAGGAAACACTGAATTTCCTGCCAGAGGAGTTCCTATAGGACATAATCTAGATAAAATCTCCATGACAACACACAGGCCAGCCAGAGTGTAAACAGAAGTGCAGTTCTTTGATCTTCCAGCTTTAAGCAGGCATAAGAATGTGACAGGCCTTCCTCCTAGTAGGGGGGAGCTCCCTCCTAGTGTTTCCTCATCTGTCTTGCATTGAATGGATGTGAAATTTTATATTTTAATACCGTTTCGGACTTTGCCACTGTTTTAGAATAAGGAGAAAACAACATTGACTAACTCAATCCTGCTACTGCTGTGACTCTCACTTGGGTACTTACTTACATGTCCCCGCCTCCCTGCATTTCTAGCGTTCACTCCGTGAGGTACCTTTGGCCCTGGCACTCCTGGGAGCTGGGGTTAAGCTGCATCTCTTTCCCCAGGGTTCGATAAAGTTTCACTGCAGGAAGTCTCCACTGCGCTATGCTGACATCTGCCCTGAACCTTCGCCCGACACTGTTACTGGCTTTAATCAGATCCTGCTGGAAAGACACAGGCTGGGCCACGTGTGATCTCTCCTCACGTTCCATCCTCACCTGGCCGGGCCCTCCCTGGTGCCTTTGTTTCTCCAAGGCCTCTTCCTGCCAGCTGCCTTGCCAAAGACATCTAATCAACACACAGCTGCCAAACAACTCCCACAGCGACTCGGAGCACACGTCGGGGAGCCACGGCTCCAGCCTGCAGGCCAGGCCGGGGCGGCAGCTGCACCAGTGGCCCAGGACACCGATCTACGCCTCCAGCCCTGATGGGTGTCAGGGCTGGTAGCTACCAAACCTGGATTAAGAAACTTCAGGGCCTTCACAGACCCCACTCGGTGGTCCTGGACAGCAGGCACCCCGCTCCTCCAACCCCACAGGCAAAGTCAGCTTGAAATGAGCTCTAAAATTTTGGCTGGCAGAAATTTTGCCTTTAGTTCCTTTAAAAGGAACAAAGCCTTACTATTTAAATATTTGTCATTTAATGTAATTTCAAGCAACTAGATTATAAATCAAGAATTTGAGCAATGCAATGCACCACAGAACCACCACACTTTAATTTTATTTTGAAACACTGAGCAAGTTTTAACTCAAATGGGTGTGAAAGCCGTATCATTTATGTCTTAATTGTACCGAAAATAGAACATTTAAAAGCAACCATCTGAATGTCAAGTTCTCTCTCCATAAAGGGTTTGCCACCTGGAGTACCTCCGTCCACCTGCGCCCCAGCCTGCGGCAATGGACGTAAGGATGTGCAGGACCTACCCGACGTCAGCCGCTCAACGTCCTGGAAAGCGCCGCCCCTGCTTAGGGCCCCACGCCAGCTGGCCTCCTGGGAGCAGCAGGCAGCACAATAATCCACCTTAAGAATCCTCGTTCGGGGATGGTTCCACGATCCTTAAACAGCAGTCAGCAAACTCCAAAAACAAAGGCTCCTGCATGCAGGCTCGCATGAGCTTTGCCTTGTCGTCTGCCTGATCGAGGTTGACCATCAACTGTCTAAGGTGTGGACTGAGCAGTAAGCTTCTCAGCGCTGCAGACTCCCCTTAAAAATGAACAGGGAAAGAGAGCCAAGCCGAGTTCAAGTGGGAATAGGCAGAGATAGCTGAAAGCCAAATGTTTCAAATGTAATAAATACCAAGGATGTGGCATCCCCTTACCCTTTAAACCCACAAATTAACCCAGCACTTCACATAAGGTGAGATGAGCGTATCAGATGATTTCCAAGTTAAATGCTATCAGATTCTTATTCTTTATATCTCTGTAAATATTTTAACTTAATTTTTTCTTGGCTGAAATGGCATTATTTTACCAGCACAAATACAAAGAATAGCAGCATGTTGGCATGTTTTCTCTCTATAAGCATTAAGGTCCTCAGTGACAAGGACAGTTACACCAAATCTCTGAATGATGTTTAAGTCTGCACTTGATCCAGCATAAAGCAGGATGAATAGCAGTGAACTGACACTAACGTGGATGGTGCTTTACAGTTTACAAAATCATTCACACCTATACCCAGCTCAGCTCCTACCTCAGTCTAACTAATCACTCCCATGGGACTGGGTACAAAGCACCACCTCTGTGAAATGGGGAAAATGAAAATAACACCACTTTTAGGAATTACACTGGCCAGTTAATTATACACATAACAGAAATGCAGTCCTACAAAAATGCTGGGCATTATTAACACTGCGTCCCTCTGAAAAATCAAATCCTGGGATGACCCAGTCTGCATGAATGACTGGACTGTAAAGCGAGCACTGGGAACGCGAATAAACGGAGGCCCCTGATTGGTGTGAGAGAGACAAACTACCACAAAACGTGGGGGGGTGGTCTATTACAGGGCACCATGGGAAGCTGAAAATGTACCTAATTCTGAGAGTAAGACAAAAGGTCAAGAAAAGTTTAGCTGAGGAAAGGAAATTTGAACCAAGCCTTGAAAGAGGAGCAGAATTGGGCTTCCCTGGTGGTGCAGTGGTAGAGAATCCGGCTGCCAATGCAGGGGACACGGGTTCGAGCCCTGGTCCGGGAAGATCCCACAGGCCGCAGAGCAACTAAGCTCGTGCACCACAAATACTGAGCCTGTGCTCTAGAGCCCGTGAGCCACAACTACTGAGCCCGCATGCTGCAACTACCGAAGCCCGCACGCCTAGAGTCCATGCTCCCAACAAGAGAAGCCCATGCACTGCAACAAAGAGTAGCCCCTGCTCGCCGCAACTAGAGAAAGCCCGCGCACAGCAACGAAGACCCAATGCAGCCAAAAATAAATAAATAAATAAATTTATTTAAAAAAAAAAAAAAAAGAGGAGCAGAATTTTTGCCAACCCCCAAAGTCAGTAGGATTCCAGGCCAGAGGAAGGCCTTATAGGCAGGCTGGGAGGTGTAGAAGCCCTGTGTGCCTACAGAATCACATGGCTGGAGGAAGGGCTCTGCCTGCCATACTAAAGCGTTTAATAGCTTTACAAAATCACATTCTGGACTTCCCTGGTGGCGCAGTGGTTAAGAATCCACCTGATAATGCAGGGGACAGGGGTTTCAGCCCTGGTCTGGGAAGATCCCACATGCCGCGGAGCAACTAAGCCCATGCGCCATAACTACTGAGCCTGTGCTCTAGAACCTGGGAGCCACAACTACTGAGCCCGCGTGCCACAACTGCTGAAGCCCGCACGCCTAGAGCCCGTGCTCAGCAACAAGAGAAGCCACCGCAATGAGAAGCCCGCGCACCACAACGAAGAGTAGCCCCCGCTCGCCACAACTAGAGAAAGCCTGCACGCAGCAACGAAGACCCAATGCAACCAAAAATAAATGAATAAATTTATTTTAAAAAATCATTCTGTACAATCCAGTGTATCTCAATGGTTGACAAAGAAGTAAACAAGCACAGCACAGACTTACCTAAATTCTTTAAATTCTGCAAAGAAACTCTGTCCTCTTCCTCATCACTACTGAGAAAATCAGCTACAGAGTCATCATCATCTGAGAAATATAACACAATCAACTGCTTATGACTGAAAAGGAAACCTAGGTGCCAGGTTTTAATAACTCCTCCAATGGATAAAAAATATACGTGCACACACGTGACAGGAACAGAGATATGCAAGTGGGTACAGAGAAAAGTAACCTCTTCTCTGGAATTTGTGACTAAACCAACACTCCTTTTAGGAAAGCAAAGAACTGGTGACTAACAAATGCATCCTAGTGTTCACACGCTTACTCTGTGTTTCCCTGTGGTCTGTGGGCTTTAGGGCCTTATTTTCCAGTTCTTGCCACCCCATCTCCCCTCACCATGGCGGCTCCAGCCCTGTCATGGCCAAAAGATTAGGTGCTCTGTAAAAACCCACTGACATGATTCCCCTGTGTTTTCAGCATGGGCAGAAATTTCTGAACCCAACAACAGTTTCTCAAAGGGCAGAAATGGGCCATCCCCTGGCTGTGAATGTTCAATGCCTCTTTGGTGGCGCTGGGAGGGGCTGCTTCCAGAGCCTGGCATGGTGCATCACCCGCAGGAGGCATTAAAGAAAGGCTAGATGGATGGAGAGGATGACAGCCCACTCCCGCTGTGAGCCGTGAGGGCCCCAGCGGCAGCGAGACCAAAGGCAGCACCCCGCCTAGGCCCAGCTCAGGTGAACCTACAGCCCCAGCCAGGCGCAGGGAGGGGGACCCGAAGCCATGACTGGAGGAGGCTCCCGCCAGCAGTGTCCACCACTCACCCCCAAACCATGGCGATGGACTTTCTCCTCCTCTGCCTCCTGCGCCCACCTTTCTTCTCCTGAACCGTCAGGCTGCTCTGTAACATCACCCACGATGACGTGTGCCCCCAGCCCCAGTGCTCAGGGCTGAGGAAGCTGCTGCTCCCTAATGAACTTGACTCCTGGCCCCAGCCCAGTCTCCTCTCCTCTCTCCTTTCAGCATATTCTATTTGAAACCCTTCTCTAGGTTTGTTTGTTTGGAGTCAACCAACCCACCTGTGTTTTCCACAGGCTTTTTAGTTTTTGCAGTAAGATGCGATCTTATTTCTTTCTCGACGGGACGAGTTTCAGGGTTGCACTGCTCTGAAAAAGACACAAATCTCAGGTGCACATCGCCTCCACTTGAGTGACAAGGCCGCACATGCCACCACCAAGCCAGCCTCTAGGGGGAAGCATATGTATGGGGTAAGGGACGTAGTGGGGGTGGGGATGAAGGAGAGGAAGTGAGAGATCCAATCAAGGGCCAGTAAAAGCCTGAGCCCGGCAGAAGGGCTGAGGAAGCAGGCCTCGTGCACCCCCTAGGGCCTGTCTCCAACCTCCCTGCCTGGCCGAATCGCACAGGGCTTTCACCACGATTCAGTAGCACAATGACTTCAATCAGCATCAAACTGTGTTCTCAGCAGTTTCCGAAACCAAATTTGCATGTACCACATGCCGCTGGGAACACACAGATGAAAGCCATCAGGCCCTCGGAGGGGTTTAGTCGCACAGATGACAGAGATATGGACAAGATAAGGAGAGTCTGATCCGAGTCACCTGAGAGGGCGGGGAGATGAGAGGGGAAGGTGCTGCCAGGTGGAAAGAGCATGTGGGGCAGAGGGAAAGGTCCATGGCTGGACCGGACTCTTGAAAGAGTAGGCAGATGCAAGGAGATGGTGATGAGCAACTGGCAGCTGATGGGCGGGGCAGGCCGGGCATGTGGCCGGGGCACAAGAGGAGGAAGCCGAGCAAAAGAATGCCACACACAGGTCTGTCTGTCTTCCCCAGACCAGTGTCTCTCAGAGAGGGCGCTACTGTATTCAGGTTGGAGAGATCTTTAATGGTGTGGGATAACCTCACACACCCCAGGCTGTTTTTGTGAGTCAACACCAGTTACCAGAAGTACCACCATCGCCTCCGCTACTGTGAGAACAAAAACACTGTGACCACGTGTCTCTAGGGAGAGCAATACCCAGGTTAAGAACCACTGCCAGAAGACCTAAATAGACAGTGCTCCAAAGAAGACATACAGATGGGCAACAGGCACACGAGAAGATGCTCAACATCGATAATTATTAGAGAAATGCAAATCAAAACCACAACAAAGTATCACCTCTCACTGGTCAGAATGGCTATCATCAAAAAGTCTACAAATAACAAATGCTGTAGAGGGTGTGGAGAAAAGGGAATCCTTCTACACTGTTGGTAGGAATGTAAGTTGGTGCAGTCACTATGGAAAACACTATGGAGGTTCCTCAGAAAACTAAAAATAGAATTACCATATGATCCAGCAATCCCACTCCTGGGCATATATCCAGAGAAAACTATAATTCAAAAAGATACACGCACCCCTATGTTCACAGCAGCACTATTCACAATAACCAAGACATGGAAACAACCTAAATGTCCATCGACAGATGAATGAATAAAGAAGATGTGGTATATATACACAACGGAATACTACTCAGCCATTAAAAAGAATGAAATTATGCCATTTGCAGCAACATGGATGCAACCAGAGATTATCATACTAAGTGAAGTAAGTCAGAAAGACAAATACCATATGATACCACTTATATGTGGAATCTAAAATATGGCACAAATGAACCTATCTGCAAAACAGAAACAGACTCACAGACACAGAGAACAGACTTGCGGTTGCCAAGGAGGAGGGGGTTGGGGGAGGGATGGAGTGGGAGGTTACAGCTTAGCAGATGTAAGCTTTTATATATAGAACGGATAAACAACAAGGTCCTACTGCATAGCACAGAGAATTATATTCAATATCCTGTGATAAACCATAATGGAAAAGAATAAAGGATTTTATATATACATATATATGTGTATAACTGAATCACTTTGCTGTACAGCAGAAGTTAACACATTGTAAGTCAACTATACTTCAATAAAAAAAAAAGATAAAGACCACCAGACATTATGCACCTTCTATAGTCATGCCTAAGACCACCTGTAGTTTTGCCGGAGAGACTGACCCTGAGCTCTGATCCAGTCTCTGATCTGTCAATTTGTAAGAAATAGAGGACTGAGGAGTATGCCTAACTGCACCATGAGCTTGCAATCAGCAAAGCCCAGACTGTGGGGAACTGTACAAGTCAAATGGCTTGAATTCTTCAACAGAGAAATTGTTAAGAAAAAAAAAACAAAAAAAAAAGGATGGAGGAGGAATTTACAGATTAAAAGAGACTTAAAAGAAATATCGGGCTTCCCTGGTGGCGCAGTGGTTAAGAATCTGCCTGCCAATGTACGGGACATGGGTTCAAGCCGTGGTCCAGGAGGATCCCACGTGCCACGGAGCAACTAAGCCCGTGCTCCACAACTACTAAGCGTGCGCTCTACAGCCAGTGTGCCACAACTACTGAGCCCACGTGCTGCAACTACTGAAGCCTGCGCGCCTAGAGCCCGTGCTCCGCAACAAGAGAAGCCACCTCAATGAGAAGCCCGCGCACTGCAACTAAGAGTAGTCCACACTCTCCGCAGCTAGAGAAAGCCCACGCGCAGCAACGAAGACCCAATGCAGCGAAAAATAAATAAATAAAATAAATAAATTTTTTAAAAAAAGAAGAAATATCACATTTTGGGGGAATTCCCTGGTGGTCCAGTGGTTAGGACTCGGCACTTTCACTGCTGGGGCCAGGGTTCAATCCCGATCCCTGGATCTCAGGGAACTGAGATCCTGCAAGCTGAGCAGCATGGCCCAAAAACAACAACAAAAAAAGAAAGAAATATCACCTTTTTTTAATGGGCAAGACTAAATGATATGCTTTCAGGACACGTATTTACATAATAAAATTTAAAAAGCAAAGAAGTGATTACTATAAAAGTCAGGACAGTGGTTACTTTTTTTTTTTTTTTTTTTTTTTTTAAAAAGATTTTATTGGGGCTTCCCTGGTGGCGCAGTGGTTGAGAATCTGCCTGCCAATGCAGGGGACACGGGTTCGAGCCCTGGTCTGGGAAGATCCCACATGCCGCGGAGCAACTAGGCCCGTGAGCCACAATTACTGAGCCTGCGCATCTGGAGCCTGTGCTCCGCAACAAGAGAGGCCGCGATAGTGAGAGGCCCGCGCACCGCGATGAAGAGCGGCCCCCGCTTGCCGCAACTAGAGAAAGCCCTCGCACAGAAACGAAGACCCAACACAGCCATAAATAAATAAATAAATAAATAAAACCCAAAAAAGTTAAAAAAAAAAAAATATTATAAAAAAGATTTTATTTTTCTGATGTGAACCGTTTTTTAAAGTCTTTATTGAATATGTTACAATATTGCTTCTGTTTTATGTTTTGGTTTTTTGGCCCCTAGGCATGTGGGATCTTAGCTCCCCGACCAGGGATTGAACCTGCACCCCCTGCATTGGAAGGCGAAGTCTTAACTACTGGACCGCCAGGGAAGTCCCAGGAGAGTGGTTATTTATAGGAAGCGAGGGCACTGGATCGGGACAGGTCATGTGGAGGGGTTCCCGGAGTGGATGGCAAAGTTCTATTTTCTTCATCTGGGTGGTGTTTGCCTTGTAATAAATAATTCAGTAAGCCAAAAAAAAAAAAAAGTCTACAAATAATAAATGCTGGAGATGGTGTGGAGAAAAGGGAACCCTCCTACCACTGTTGGTGGGAATGTAAACTGGCACAACCACTATGGTGAACAGTATGGAGGTTCCTTAAAACACTAAAAATAGAGTTGCCATATGATCCAGTAATCCCACTCCTGGACATATATCCAGAGAAAACTCTTAATTCAAAAAGATACATACACCCCAATGTTCACAGCAGCACTATTTACAATAGCCAAGACATGGAAGCAACCTAAATATCCACAGACAGATGAATGGATAAAGAATATGAGGTATATATACACAATGGAATACTACTCAGCCAATAAAAAAAGAATGAAATAATGCCATTTGCAGCAACATGGATGGACCGAGAGATTATCGTACTGAGTGAAGTAGGTCAGAGAAAGACAAATATCATGAAACCTCTTATATGTGGAATCTAAAAAAAATGATACAAGTGAATTTACTTACAAAACAGAAACAGACTGACATAGAAAACAAATTTATGGTTACCAAAGGGGAAGGGGTGGGGGAGGAATAAATTAGGAATTTGGGATTAACAGAAACACATATATAAAATAAACAATATAGACCTACTGTATAGCATAGGGAACTATACTCATTATCTTGTAATAACTTATAATGGAAAAAAAATGAAAAAGGAATATATATATATATATATCACTGAATCACTTTGCTGTACACCTGAAACATTGTAAATCAACTATACTTCACTTTAAAAAAAAAAAACTACTGCCAGAGAGACTGGAGTGTTCACCAAGGGAGTGAATTACTCAAATCTGTATTTCAGAAAAACTACCCAGGCAGCTGCCAGGTCTCATAGTTAAGAGCTCCAGATTGCCCTAGGGGGTCTTGGTAAGGTCTCACAGGGCTGCAGGACCAGAGGGAAGCGTTCCACACCCAGCTCCCCAACCCTGTTTCAGCAAAGCATTTCTACTTCTTTCCTGTCTATCTTGAGCTGAAAGGTTTCTTTTGAAAATGCTCCAGAGACATTAGGGTTAAGAAAAAAAAGCGGGGGGGGGGGGAGGCGGAGAGGGTGGTGCTTGAAACACACAGCTGTGAATCAGAGACTGGAGGGGATGAAACTAGAGGCAAACCACCAATGAGGAACTTTAACCGAACAGTCACTGAGAGGTCGTGGGAAAGAGTCCCTAAGGACTAAGAAGAGGCGCGGATTGAAGAGACTTAAAAAGTGTAGACTTGACAAAGACCTTGCTCCTTACTGTAAACTGGTCTACCTCCACGTTTTCATCAATATATTATTTAAAAGAAAGAAAACGTCGTTAACCTCAGCCAGCGCAACAAATGATGCGGAGCTGCGTCAGAACACTAAGAGGAAGGAACAGCTAGGGGAGACTTCTGCGGCAAAACTGGTCGACTATCTTTAAAGAAGAAAAAGAGGTTAGGGGACTTCCCTGGCGGTTCAGTGGTTGACTTTGCGCTTCCAATGCAGTGGACAGGGGTTCCATCCCTGGTCAGGGAACTAGGATCCCACATACCACGCAGCACATGCAAAAAAAAAAAAAAAGAAAGAGAGAGAGAGAGAGAATGGTACGTAGAAGGAAAAGCAGGGCAGAAGAAAGGATTTTGATTGTCCAAAATGTGGAGAGACATTCGCAGGTAGAGGTATCCGCCCCCACCGCGCCCGGGAGGGGGAGCTCCCGCAGGATCAGGCGTTGCAAGGCGGGAGGGAGCAAGGGACGGCGGAGGGACGTGGGGGCTGCCGTGCACGAGGAGGGGGCCTTACCTTTGTGCTCCCGGAAGCAGGTCAACGAGCAGCTGTAAAAACAAAGCCACAGGCCGCGTCAGCACCGAAGGTCGCGCGGACCCTCTCGCCACCCGTCCGCTCCCCACAACCCCCGGTACTCACTAGGGCACGCGGCAGGCGGGGCAGCGGTATTTGGGTTTCTCCAAACAGATAACGCAGACAGCGGTGCTGCAATTGAGCGACGCCATGGTCTCTCCCGGGACGCGCTCCCTCCCTAGCGCTCAGACCTCTCGCCGCAGGTCCCACGTGCACGCCTCTTCTTCCGTTTCCTTAACCAGGACCAATCAGCGCGCAGCACTTATTGGCAGTCCAAAGCAATGGATTGATCCAGCTCATTGTTTCAGGCCTGAGAAGTAGAAAGTCGATGCACTCGATGCGCAACCAGTACCCCCATCAGAGGTTCTCTCTGATTAGGTCACGGCGTCGAAGAACTTGTTATGTAGCCCTGTCTCTGTCCCTACGCGGCCCTGTGACTTGCAGCAAGTCACTGTCACTCTCCAGCTCTGTTGCTCTGTATGTATGTAAAAAGAATACGTGGGATTAAATGTCCTTTACCTTCTGGCTTGGACTTTCTCAGTCTTGCACGGGCATTGGGTTCTCCCCGCACATCTCATTTGCTTTTTTTAGCAAATGAGAAGTCCACACACTGGCAGTTAAATCACATGACACACATGTGCCCTTCCCAGCCATCTTTCGCACAGGAAAGGAAGATGAGGCTTGGCCGCTGTTAGATGTTTATTGAGCTCCAACTGTGAGCCTCGCACTGCCCAGACGCTGGGCTGGGGACACCCAGGGATTAGCAGGCACGGTCTCTGGGACCTTAAGGCTTAGAGTGAAGGCAGGAGGGAGAATTCCTGGGTGGGATTGATTAGCCAGGGAACAGATGAGTTACCTCTGGCCCAAAGGTGGGGATCCTGGTCCAGAGACGTGAACTGTGATGGGCCTTGAATGCCACCTCAGGCTTTAGGAATAGACAAAGTCACATTTTATTGGGAGCCCTGCTCCTCCTCAAAGCCCTGAGCATTGTCCAGCCTAACCAGGGTTCCCAGCCCACACGTGTGGGGTGCCCTCTTAGGGCCATAAGTCACCCTCACCCCCAAGAGCCTCCCCTTTGTGTTGGTCCATCAGCCCTCAGGATCTCACTATTATAAAAGCCCCGAACCACTGTCACAGTCTGGGGATGAATCTGCTACAACCAAAGCAGTCATTCAAGTCTTAGCTCCAACCCCTCTCTGGCTGTGTGGCTTGGACAATTGTCTACCCTACATCTATTAGAGTGGATGTTCAGGCCTACTTTCCTGAGCTATTTAAGGCAGAGAGGAGACTGTAGAAAGGTTTGTGATCTGAAGTGCTACAAAAGGTTATTTATGTGATATCTAGGAAGAGTCTGCAACTCTCCTGGAGCCCTGGTCCCTACCCCATGAGCGTGGGCTCCAGGCCCCAAGTCCCTGGAGCCCAGGTTCCTGGACCTCAGGCCCCTCTAAAAGGGTTTCACTGTCAGCCTCGGTGAGCCATGCTGGGGTTGGGCTTGAGTGACTATCCATCACTCCTTTGGCTTTGCCAGACTGTCCTGAGGGCGCTGTCCAGTCCTCAGTGCTGAAGTGGCACTGGCCCCTCCGGTTGCCTACCTGCCCCAGCATGCAGCTGCCCCTGCCTCCAGCCTCCAAACAGAACTCAGGCCAAAATCCAACATTTCCACACTGACCTAATAATCTGCAGCGTTCTTTGTCTTCCTCAACAGTTGTGACCACTGCTGGTTTGACCCAGAAGTATTCCAGAGAGCCCATGCTTAACAGGGAAGGCCAGAGGTCAGTGACTTGTCCAGGCCACATTTGAACCCCATGCCCTGTCTGGCACCAGCACAAATTCTCCTACTAGGTACTTCATCACTGCCCACCCAGACTTTTCCTGTGAGTTGTGTTTGCAGGCTGAGGCCATGGAGAGTCTCCACAATTTTCAGGGGCTCAGCCTGACCCCACCCACACCCATACCATGCTTACTCTCCTACCTTTGGGTCCAGAGATGGTGACTCCAGCAAAAAGAAAATTCCTGGAATTCCTCTCATGCACATTGCATTCAGTAAAAATACCTCTTCCTCTACTCTGGGTGACCTCCAGCTTCCCTGGAAAGACGTACCCTTCCTGCTCCAATATCCAGGAAAGAAGGTGGCTCATCTCTGATGGTGATGAGGTTGGGGAACACCAAGAAGTGAAGGACGCCGGGTACAGCTCCTCTGGGCAATGGCTAGTTCAGAGAAGAAAGACGGGTATGACTCTGGGCCCAGCAACTAGATGTCCACACTGATGTGGCCTGGCTCTCCCTGGTCCCCCATCACGCCCTCCTAGCGGCTGTCTAAGGCTGCCTCACGCCTTCTCAGCGTCAGCCGAGGAGCAGGGCCAGACCTGGAGAGAGGCGAGGTAATAATCGAGGCAGAACGGTTTCCAGAGCTCCGCTGCTTGGCAGGCGCTGTCCAGCACATTCCAGGCGGGCTGAGCCCGGCGCCAACACCAAAATCTGGAGACGCGCGTGGAGTCCCAGGCCCGGCACTCAGCACCGCCAGAGGGCGCTCCAGATCGAGATCGGCCCTGGCGTAGCCTGAGCTGGACTGGAGCACCGCTCGCACCGACCTTGCGTGGGAGGCCATACTGTCTCGCCATTCAGGGACGAGTAAATACAGGCCTGCCTGGCGCCTCGATCATCGCCAAACGGCGGGAGAGAGGGTCGAGAGTGCGGTGCTGAAGCAGGCGACCGGATGGGCAGCGGTGTCTCTTCCATGAAAGTAAGGCCCACGCAAGGCCAGCCGAGGGCTCCAAATGCGCCTGGCTGTCCAGGGGCAGTTCCCGCGGTGCCCATCGCCCCGCGCTTCTCGGCAACCCCTGGGGTGGAGATCCAGCTGGAAGCTGGCCACCCCACATTGGCCTGGTGAAAGCTTAATAGTACTTCGGGAGTTTTCAGGTTACTAACTAGGGTGCACCACTGCCCTGCACCTTCCCTGATGCCATGATGGGGCGGGCACGCGGGCTGCGTGTTGCCCTTATCTGAGGCCAGATGTTGGTAAGGCTGGGCTCTCTGTGTAGCTAAATCTCAGCTTCTTTCTGCAGCCCTAACATCTCTATCCCTCCGCCCTCTTGGCGGCAGCAAGAGAAGTGTCTAGGATGGTATCTTTAGAGGACCTATACTGCCCGGTTCTGATCTCCTCCCCTCCACTTACTCTCTGGTATCTAAGAGAGTAGTTCAGATATTAAAGGGGGTGAGGTTGATGGTGCGAATCAAATAAAGGAGGCCTGAGGTTCTGCTGTTGTGGTTTCCAAGTCATCCATTTCCAACTCTCTGCATGTTATTTTATCTTGAAATGACATTCATTCCTCAGCTCTAGACAATGACAGTCTGACCTTCAGTTAGACCCCAAGGAGAACTTCCAAACAACAAAAGAAAAATAATTGCATTATCTACAGCAGAACTGATGGGAGAGCACAGACCTTAAAGTTCACCATTGTTTCATGAATACACCCTACTGCCCACAACCCCACACTCTTCTCCCACCCTCTCCCACTTGCAAATCAACATATATCTCCCATCGTACATTCCCTAGGACAGAGGTCAAAGGAATCAGGACTTCCCAGACAGATTCTCCACGAAACCTCTAAAGGTCCCATGTGGAGTGGGAGTGGGGCTTGCACAAACCTCCTAACTCACCTCTATCTCCCACACAGCAGATGTCAGGGAGGGAGAATTTCCCCCTCTATGCTTCTTGAGTTCTTGTGGTTACCGCTAATAATAAATAGTGCACTAATAGTAATTAGTCCACTAATAATAAAACTGACACAAGAGAAAAAGAAACAAAATTTAACTCATATGCATGGAGGTCCCATAGAAATGAAACCTAAGAATAGGCCAAAGCAGGCAGCTTTTATACTTTCTAGACAAAGAAACAATAAATTTGTGAGGAATTGACAAGACAAAGAAACAGATTTTGGGTGCCCAACTAGTGAAGAATTAGAACAGAGTTTGGGCTTGGGATAGTAAATTGAAGTAACAAGGCTTGTTTATATAGGCTTCTCGGCCCGAATTCCCTATCTTTGGCAATAAGGGGGTCCTTCTACCTCCAGATGCGGGGAGTGCATCTTTCACATGAGAGGTGTTTTTCTCTGCTTTCAAGGAGACAGCAAGGAGGGTCAGAGCATCCCTCTTGCATTGGCCATTTCTTAAGCAACTTTAATGCAAAATAATCAATATACCATTGAGGCACATTTTGCGGTGGCCTACTCTGGGTCCCTACACAGAAATGCATAGGAACTCTGCTCAGTGGGGAGCATGGAAAAGGAAGTAAGATCCCGTTTCCTTCCCCATCTTTTAAAACTAAATACAAAATAACAACTTTTCAGACAAATAAAAGCCATGAGAATTCTTCATCAGCAGATCCGCACAAGAAAGTTATTCAGGCAATAGGAAAATGACACCAGATGGAAATTAAAATCACAATATAACACCACACACCTACTAGAATAACTAAAATTACAAACCCTGGCAATACCAAGTGCCTGCGAGGAGGCTGCTATGAACTGGATGTTTGTGTCCCCTCAAAATTCATACATTGAAATCCTAACCCCCAATGTGATAGTATTAGGAGGTGGGGCCTGTGGGAGGTGATAAGGTCATGAGGATGGAACCCTCATGAATGGTACTAGTGCCCTTATAAAAGATACCCCAGAGAGTTCTTGTGCCCTCCTTCCACCATATGAAGACAGTGTGAAGATGACAGTCTGTGAAGCAGGAAGCGGGTTCTCACCAGACACCAAATCTGCTGACACTGTGATCTTGGACTTCCCAGCCTCCAGAACTGTGAGAAAAAAATGTTTGTTGTTTAAGTCACCCATTTTATAGTATTCTTGTTACAGCAGCCCAAGTGCACTAAGACAGAAATTGGTACCAAGAAGTAGGGTACTGCTGTAATAAACCTAAAAATGTGAAAGTGGCTTTGGAACCGCATAATGGGTAGAGGCCAGAAGAGTTTTGAGATGCATGCTAGAAAAAGCCTACATTGCCATGAAGGGACCTTCAAAGGTGATTTGAGCGAAGGCTCAGAAGAGGAGGAGAGCTGTATCTTAGCAAATACCTAAGTGGTGGTGAACAGAATGTTGGTAGAAATACAGATGGTAAAGGCCGTTCTGATGAGGTCTCAGAAGGAACTAAAGAACATTGGAAATTGGAGGAAAGGTGATCCTTAGTATAAAGTGGCAAAGAACTTGGCTGAACTATGTTCCTGTTTCAGAGTTCTGTGGAAGGCCGATCTTGCAAGTGATGACACTGGATGTTTAGCTGAAATTTCTAAGCAAGGCGTTTGAAGGTCTGGCTTGGCTCCTCTTGACTGCATCCGATAAAATGTGAGAAGACAGAAATGACTTAAAGGAGGAATTGCTAAGCGAAAAAGAGCAGAACTTAAAGATTCTCAGCCTATGCATATTGAAAAAAATGAAAACACTAACGGTGCGGCCAAGCAACCGTCTGATCAGGAGGATTGTTTGGATCAGCCCTCTCTGTAGAAACTAGGCACTATTCTTCAAAACAGCCTGTGGAAAACAAACACGGGTTGGTTGACTTAAACTGCAATGAACATAGGGATGCATCTACTACAAATCCTTACTTCCTCCTTTGGCCAAAATTTCCAGCCACATTTCGTTCTGACTTTGCCTGGGTAGTCATATCCTTCTCTTCCAAAGTGCTCATGGGGAATCCATAAAAACACTATCGTAAAATGTTGTGGAGTAAGTTATACAACAATCAGAAAAACTTTAAAGAGAACCTAAGTAACGGAATGCTAATCTTCTGTACTAAAAACGCTAAATATCCCCTAATTCATCTAAACATTCAAGGAAATTCTAATTTATTTTTTTAAATTTTTGCTTTATTTTATTTATTTATTTTTGGCTGCATTGGGTCTTCGTTGCTGCGCGTGGGCTTTCTCTAGTTGCAGTGAGCAGGGGCTACTCTTTGTTGCGGTGCACAGGCTTCTCATTGCGGTGGCTTCTCTTGTTGCGGAGCACGGGCTCTAGGCGTGTGGGCTTCAGTAGTTCTGGCACGTGGGCTCAGTAGTTGTGGCTCGCGGGCTCTAGAGCGCAGGCTCAGTAGTCGTGGCACATGGGCTTAGTTGCTCCGAGGCATGTGGGATCTTCCCAGACCAGGGCTCGAACCCGTGTCCCCTGCATTGGCAGGTGGATTCTTAACCACTGTGCCACCAAGGAAGTCCCAGAAATTCTAATTTAAATGCCCCCATAAGAAGTCTTTGGCTAGGAGGGATCATGGTTGAATGGGCCTGTGTTTTACAAGCAGGATTTGATTTGATTAAATCCAGCCACATCTTAAGCCTTGGGCTCAGGGATAGTGTGGGTGAACATGTGGGCATGTCCTATAATGGACAGAGGCTAGGAAGAAAGAGATGCAGCCTTAGCCCTGGTCTGGGAGCACCAGGGCCTGAGATACGTCCCAGAGGGAAAGCTGCAGTGTGGGTGGTGTCACCCACACCTCACACACGAGGAACCCGAGGCCCAAAAGCGTTTCATGACTTGCCCAAGCCACCCATGCAGCAGCGGCAGAGCCGGCCTTCCAACCCAGCTCTGTCTGGTGCCTGGTCACCCTCCTCTGCCCTCCTCGCCCCCTCAGGCCGGACAGTCAGACACTCCCCGCTTCGCCATGCGCGCTTGGTGAGGGAAGCAGTTACCTGCAGCCTCCGGGTATGTTTCTGAGCTGACCAAGAACTAGTTGCTAATAATTTCAGCCTCAAACAGAAAAAGGAGAAAAACAAAAGTGTCATTAGAGCTATTAGCAACCTGTTCCTGCAGGGATGCCAGCATTACCGTAAAGGTTTGAATATATTAGACTCCTTCATAAAGGTTAGGTCCTAAAGTCAGCACAAAAGTCAAAAATTACTTGTAAGAACAACCCTGGAACAACCCATAGCTTGGAGAAATCCCTAAGCTTTTAAGAGGCAGCGGAAGCTGAGACTGTCTGAGGCCCCAGCCCCCTCTGTCTCCGTTCAGGACACTCACTCAGGGAGCAGAAGCAAGTCAGGGAGTCCGATTTACCTGCGCCTTTTGAAATTCCTTCTTCAGTCTCTGTCTCTCTTTCCTTCTCTCTGTCTCTCTTCCCCCATTTCTTCTTTGCTTCTCTTTACTTTCAAAGCCCCCGGTTGAGTTTATCCATAACCTCTCGCGGCCCCAGCGGGCAGCAACGCAGCACCCCCGGGGGCCACAGCCCCACACCCCCCTGAGCCCGTCCCCATCCCCGCGCCCCGGGAGTGCTGTGCCTGAGCCCGCAGCTGTCCTCACGCCCCTCTGCTTCCCGGGTGACTCAGACATTTCCCACACAGACACTGGTGAACTCCCGGGTGGTGTCACACTGCACTGGGGCAGGAGTGGTTTCATCTGGGTGGCAGGTGTGGCTACTGCTCTAGTTAGAGAATGTTCTGGAAGAGAGGTTGCAGCTTGACACCCTTGGGACTTGGGGGCCACCCCAAGGGCAAGAGACTAGAGCCCCTCAGTGCACTGCTGTCTGCATCCCCGTCCCCAGCCCCAAGGATGGCTCTGCCCCCTCAACACTCCACCGGCCTCTCCTGCCGTTCCTGCCTCTAATTTCCCTGTCTGTCCCTTTGGGAAGGGGAAAGCCAGAGGTGGCTCCCAGTTTTCTGAGGAGTTCAGGGATCCGGCCATTCCGAGGAGTCTTGTAATCTCACTTGAGGCTGTGCCCTGGACTGGCCTGTGACCTCTATTCCTGTGGGGCTCCCTGGGCAGGGGGCAAAGACTGCTTGGTGGCCAGCAGGGTGACTCCTTCCAACCTGGAGTCCCAAGCCTCCCAGTGAGTGCCTAGGAGGGCAGCCCAGCCCAGTCCTCTCACCGCCCTGTGCGCAGGAGTAAAAGGTAGACGAGACCTCCCAGCACTGTGAAGGCCGAGTGGGTCCCACTGCCTGTCCTCCTGCATTCATGGGGCCCACTCCCGTGGACTTGGAATTTACCTGACAGCTCTGACCACCTTTAGCTGCCCAGTGCCTCCCTGGACACACAGCAGGTGAGAAACAGCAGCAAGATCAACCAGGGGCCAGGGGACTTTGGGCAAGAGACACAGAACAGGAGAGCACACTGTGGAGAGAGTGGGGGAGAGGGGAGAAGAGAGAGTGAAAGGAAAGTGACAAAGCTGTGCCCAAGACAGGAGGAAAACAGAGCAGAACTGTCTCAACAGGGCCCACTGGGCCCCAGGTAAGGCTGTATGGGTGTCCCACTCTGTTTAGACAGGACCCATTTCCTATTCCCAATGCCCCACCTGCCCTCTCCCACCAAGATTCTGGTCCCACTAAAGGGAGGGCACATAGCTGAATATGGTAGATGGTGGTCAGGAAGTGGTAGGGCGATAATTCAGTCCCCTCCCCAACTCCAGCCCCGCAATGGGAGCTTGCACACCGATTTAGGGACTAGAATTGGCTTCCTCCCCTGGTTGGGCACTTACCCTGACAGAGGCTGGGACCTTGCCTGCCTCCTTTTGAGGAATGCAACAACCTGCCTCACAGGCTCATTAAAGAGATGAGAACCATGAGATTCAGGCTCCCTCAGTGTCCCCACTGAACTTACCACTCTACCTAGATCCCCACCTACCCCCTCCTAAGTCTCTCCATCCCGCTTAGGCTGATTCCCCACTGGGCTGTAGCTCCCAGCAATGCCCAAACACCTGGCTCCTTCACAAAGACCCCTTGTGGGTAAGAAATATACAACTTATTTACAAATGGTTCGAAAACAATAGTGATAATAACAAATGTGTGTGTCTGCTAGAGAGACAAAGACAGTGAGAGAGTGAGAGAGAGACACACAGAGAGAGAGAGGAAGCAGAGAATCGTGAAAAGTTGGCAAAATATTAAGGATAATTAAATGAGCGATGGGTTTACTGAAGTTCTTTGTACCACCTTCTTCTGTACATTTCAAAGCAGTATTTCAAAGTAAGAAGTTTAAAAATGAACATAGCTTTAAAAAAGTGCCCTCTCCTGCATCGGGGTCTCCCCTGGATCTCTCTTATCATACAAACATGCTGGAGCCATGCTGCTCATAGGCCTTTTCTGATGGCACAGTACCATCCACCTCTACCTGATTGCTCTTCTTCAAGAGAACACCTGGAGACAGCTGATATCTGCACTTCGTCTTCCCAGTTAGATCCAAACAGCTCTGGTTCTCCTGGCAGCTGGCAAGTGAGCACTCCTTCAGTCACATTCTCCACTTACGGGGACTGGAGGGGACAGCTGTGGCCTGAGAACCAGTCCCACTGCCTCACAGCCGCAACAAACCCCAGAACAGTGTCCAAAACGCAAGGCTGGAACTTCCCGGGTGGCGCAGTGGTTAAGAATCCGCCTGCCAATGTAGGGGACACGGGTTCGAGCCCCATAACCCACAACTACTGAGCCTGTGCTCTAAGAGCCCATGCGCCACACCTACTGAAGCCGACGAGCCTAGAGCCCCTGCTCTGCACCAAAAGAAGCCACCGCAGTGAGAGCCCGCGCAGGGCAACGAAGAGTAGCCCCCGCCTGTGGCAACTAGAGAAAGCCCGCGCAGCAAGGAAGACCCAATGCAGCCAAAAATATAAATAAATAAATAAATAAATAAATAAATAAATTTAAATTACAAAAAAAAAAAAAACACTTAATGCTGCCAGGACCTTGAGAGCTTGTCTGGAGTATCTAGCACAGCTGTATGTGTCGCCTTGACAAAGGCGAGAAGTGGTCACGCAGACTGAGGGTCCACAAGTCCAGAGCGAGAGGCTAAGTTCGGAGCTGCTGTTCGGCGGTTTTCCCGCATAGATCTGAGTTGGAATGATGTTTCCCCAGTGCTGCAGGTCCTACCCAGTGCTGCCCCTCCCCTGCCTCGCTGTGTGGCTTGGAACGGTTCGCAGACCCTCTCTGGGCCAGTAGCCCGACTGCACACCCTGCGGTACGTAAGACCTGGCGGCTGGGGCAACAGGCAGCACGCGTGCCCGCGGGGCCGGGTTCTCCCCGCCCACGTCATTTGCATAACAAGTCCCGGCACGGGCTTAAGGCGACTCTGCGACTCTGGCTGGGTCAGGTGACATGCCTCACAGCGCCGCCTGCAAGGTTTCGCAGGAATCTGCGCTTCGGGCTTGTTTTCCAGCCCCCGCCATCCTCGCCGAAGAAAGGTGAGGCTCGTCCCCTGACAAATAATTATGGAGTTGCTTTTACTTTCTGCCCGGCACGGAGCGGGCGCTGGGGCCGTGGGCAGAAGCCGATCGGGTGCCTTTCCTGGGGGTGGGGATGGGGTGGGGAGACTGAGCAGGGAGCAAACCAGTGACCTGCCCCGTGACCTCTGCACCAAGGGAGTGAAGTCCAGGATGAGGGGCCCCAGCCGGGCAGACCTAGCCCAGGAAGTTCTGGGTTCAGGAGCCTTCGGGCGTGGACTGGTCAGAAATTAGTCCCTGCAGGCGGGTTGTGACCGGCCTAGAGCAGCCAGGCTCAGGAGACTGGGCGTTACGTATACACTGAATCGCGCTTTAACAGGAGCCCTGCGCCTCATCTCAGCCCCAGAGGGGATCCCAGCCTGTTAGGGTTTCTCGTGCCACGTGGCGCTCGCCCTTCCAGTGCCTTAATTCGCCACCCTCTTTGCCTTCCCTTCTTTGGTCAAATCCTGGGCCCGCGCGCGGTCAAGGATGCTTTGCCCCCTCCCTCCCCCTCCCCCCTCAGGGCCCGCCCCAGAAACTCCGCCCTGTCCCCTCGGTGAGAAGTTCTGGCAAAGAGTTGACAGTCATTCCCGTAGGGCGCCGCTCGCCTGCACCGAAGGCGCTGTCCAGCCCACGGTGCTGAAGCGTCCCGCGCCCTGACAACTGAGAACAGAGATCCTTCCCAACCTGGCAGGCTCCAGGTCTCGTCCATACTGGCCTAATAATCCACAAGGATCCTTGTCTGCCTAGCGGGTTTAAACTGGAATCGCCTCGGGGGGCCGAGCTTTCATGAGGAGGCCCAGGGAGAGCAAGTTTGTCCATGAGGAGGCCCAGGGAGAGTGGACAGTAGTCAATTCCTGTGCTCCATCCTGGAACCAGTAAAACTATGGGCATCTCCACTGACCCCTCCTGACTTGTCCTATGAGTCATATGGGGAGAGTGGGCCCAGAGGAGGGTCCGTTTACTTTCCAGGAACTCAATTCTTCCCACTTGCATCCAAACCCAGCAGGCCCTGCTACCTGAAGGGGGTGGGGTGAGACAATCCCAGGAATTCCTCCCATACACATTCCCTGTAGTGAAGATGCCTCTCCCTCCATTCTGGATGACCCTCAACTTCCGTGGATGTTCACAACCCCTCCCCCCAACCCAACGTCCAGGCAGGCAGGGGAGATCAGGTGTCCCCAGTGAAGGGCTCTGCAACTTGGAGTCTAGAATCTTGCCGTTGAAGGAGTAAATGACACGGTTGCCCAGTGACTTGAGCATAATTGTGATGGCAGTGATACTGGGCAGCATGAAGAAGCTGGGTACAGGGCAGAAATTAGTCCAGAAAAGAGGGCTGGTAAGATGCCAGAAGGAGTAGCCACTGGTGTCCAGGACCAAGCCCACACTGGACCTACCATGTTCTGGCTCACCCCAGGACCCCACAGAGCTATCGTGGCAGCCCAGGACCCAGTCGTACCTCCTTAGCATCAGCCGAACCTCAGTTCAGGCTGGGAGAGAGAAGTACAAGTCTAGGCTAGAGAGTTTTAAAAGGGTACTCCAGAGGAGCTGACTCTGTGGCCAGCACTCATTTGGCAAAAGCAAATGTCATGCCCTGGTCTCCTCAGATGCGTGAAAGTACCCAAGTTCAGTGCCCACAACTGCCACGCAACTCCAGTTTAAGGTTCTCCGCGGTATATGGTGCATTCTGGCTGGATGTGGCTCAAAGAGCCCCAGGGGACAATGCACGGTGGCAGGGTTGAGTTCACACCATGAGGAAGAGCAGGCGGCAGCCTCAGGATTGTTGAGTCATCCCAGAACGAGGATTCTTAAAATTGTGCTGCATGGTGAATCAAGTTGCTTGACCCCTCTCCTTATTCAGGGTGCCTGCTGGTGCACCCTGGATGAGTGCCTGAAGATGGCCAGTGCCGCTTAGCCCCTTGAAGGGACATACCTGTGTGGGACGGCAGTGGACAGTCAACCACAGAATGAGAAGGTCTAACCCCATCCCCCAACACATGGGCCCCATCCTGTAGCCCCCATGGCAATGGACTAATAACTAATGTTGCCCTGGGCATCATAGTGACCCCAAGAGAGCAAAGTGGATATTAGCAAACCCATTAGGCAGATGGGAAAATAGGGGCAGAGAAGGCATGGGACAGTCACCAAAGCCCCAGAGAAAGTCCAACTTTTTTTTTTTTTTTGGATCTAGCTCCCCTGATCAGGGCTTGAACCTGGAGCCATGGCAGTGTAAGCTCCGAGTCCTAACCACTGGTCTGCCAGGTAATTCCCCCAACTTTCTGATGTTCAGCTTATTGCAACACCCTCCTTCCTGTCATGTGATCTCCACTTCACCCGGCAAGGAGCCGATGCTAATGGCGGTCCCCTCCGTCAAAGCCAAACAGCTCTGGTTACCACGGTAAGTAACAAACGACCACTCCAGACTCTCAACAACAGAATCCTAGGAGGATGTGAGGAGGGCTCCTGTGGCCTGAGGGTCCACATGCCCGACCTTGGCTGGCCCCACAGCCATGGCAAGGACATGGACAGCATCCAAAGAAGGAAGGGGGCTGCTGGGCAAACTCTGGGAGAAGGGTAGGGGGCCTGGTGGAAGTGCTGACACCTCCCGCACGTGCTGGGCCCTCAGGTGGTGAGCCAGAAGTGCTGCCTAAGCTTCTCATTGCAGTAGGAGAGCCACAGCTGTGCCAGGCTCTGGTTGGGGAAGAATGTGAGTCCAAACACATCCAGCAGGCCTGGCAGAGTGAGGGCAGCGGAGGGGCCACTGCAGGGGACCACCGAGAAAGAGTTTCTCTAAAGGCCAGTGTGGCAGGGATCCTGCCGAATTGAATGATTGGGCATCCATGTGAACTAGAATTCCACAGCCTGGATTACCGGGGGCGAGGTTGGGAACATCACACCGGGCAGTGTACAGAGCAGTAAGAACGCCCCATACATTTCTCCAGGGTGGTCCCCGTCCCCTCTTCTGCCCCCATCCCCAATTCTGTATACTCTCATCCCCTCAAAACAGGCAGAATCGGAGGCTAAGGTTGAGAAAAATTTCCCAGAGAGTTACAGAATGGATTTTTTAAAAACAGATAAGAAACTAAGATGATTAAACTTCATATTAGTAGGAGTTCTAGAAAGAGAAAATGGTAGGGAGGAAATTTTTAGAACTATTTTTTTAATCCCCATAATGGAAGAGCATGAGTTGACAGGGTGAAGGGACTCATACCACATACCCACACAATGGATGAGAAATATCACACAAGGCACAGCACTGGCAATTTTAACAGTACTTATAGATAAAGAGATCCGAAAACTTTCTGCAAAAAAAGTAGTCACACACTAGGGACTATGAATTGTTACAGCACACTAGAAGAATACAGAAGAAAACTTCAAACTTTGGAGGGAAAATTATCTCCAACATAGAATTATCTATCCATTCAAATATCAACCAAACGTGAAGGTAGAAAGAAAATATCATTAGATGTTCAAGGTCTCAAAAATGTACCTTCCATGTGCCTCTACCAGGAAACTGCCAGAGAATATGCTCCACAACAAACACAAAGAAGTGAACTAAGAATGAGGAAGCCGGGACTTCCCTGGTAGTCCAGTGGTTAAGACTCCGCGGTTCCAATGCAGGAGGCACGGGTTCGATCCCTGGTTGGGAAATAACCATGTCCTGGCCAAAAGATCTAAAAAAAAAAAAAAAAAAAAGGATGAGGAAGCCATGGGATCCGGATCCAGAAAAAGAAAAGAGGACCCGTTACAGGAGAGGGGCCTGGGGCTCCCCAGACGAAGGCGTAGAGATGCTCTTGGGTGACAGTTACGTGACAGCAGCACTAGGCAGCTCCCAGTCCAAACAGGAGCATGAGGTCTGAGAGTCTCCAGGATGTCTGTAGGGGAAAGGGAGCTGGAGGGACGTGCCGTGATTGCCAGCATGATCAGTGGATGTTTGCTGGCTCTTGTGGTCAGGTCGGGAATGAATTAATTATAGGTGTATAGAAACAGAATAGAGAATCCAGAAATAGGACTATACCATATGGTCAGCTGATTTTTTCCTTTTTTTTTATTGGCCACACCATGCGGCTTGCAGATCTTCGTTCCTCGACCAGGGATCGAACCCATGCCCCCTGCAGTGGAAGCATGGAGTCCGAACCACTGGACCACCAGAGAATTCCCAGTCAACTGATTTTTGACAAATGTGCCAAAGCAATTCAATAGGGATAGGGGGGAAGAACAAGCTTTTCAACAAATTGACATATGCACTTAAAAAAAAAATTCAACTACAATCTTATGCTACATAGAAAAATTAACTCAAAATGGATCATGGACCTAAATGTAAGGAGGGGGACTTCCCTGGTAGTCCAGTGGGTAAGACTCTGCACTCCCAATGCAGGGGTCCCGGGTTCAATCCCTGGTTGGGGAAATAGATCTCGCATGCATGCCGCAACTAAGAGTCCACATGCCGAAACTAAGAAGTCCGCATGCCGTAAATAAGAAGGCTGCATGCCACAACTATGAGCTCGCATGCCGTAACTAAAAGATCACGCATGTCGCAGCAAAGATCCCGTGTGCCGCAACTAAGACCCAGCGTAGCCAAAAATAAATAAATAAATATTAAAAAATAAATAAATAAAAATAAACGTAAGAAGGTAAACTATAAAATTCTAGAAGAAAACAAAGGGGTGATAAAGCGTTTGGGAAAGAGTTCTTAAATATGACATAAAATGTATGAGCTATAAAAGAAACTAAGCAAGTGAAAAATAAGTTAACTATGAACTACAGGAAAAAACAAAACATTTTACAACATAGGAAATTCAGTTCTATTGCATTATGAGACTCTGCTGTGAACAACATTTACATGATCATAATAATGAAGGGAATTCCCTGGTGGTCCAGTGGTTAGGACTTGGCGCTCACTGCTGGGACCCAGGTTTGATCCCTGGTCAGGGAACTAAGATCCTGCAAGCCGCATGGCACAGCCAAAATAATAATAATAATAATAATAATAATATAATAATAATAAAGACATTGCAAATTAACTTAATCAGAAATTGTGATAAAATAATATCGAGACTGTAGGGAAAGAAAGTAAAGGCTAAATCCTCATCAAAGTAGGAAGTGAACAGATGTCTAAAATTTTAAACTCAGTGAGTAACAACAGAAGCATATGATTTAAAGATATGGACATACATGCTCCAAAAGCCACAGAACAATCCAAAAGCAGCTGCCTCTCAAAGTAGGGAACTGCCCTGGAACATGTGAGAGGAGGACGCTGTTATAAGCCTCACAGTACTCTTTTTCTTTTCAACCACCTGCCTGTATTACTTAGACACAAACAAAGTTGTTTTTTTTTTTCGCTGTGCCATACGGGGCTTGTGGGATCTTAGTTCCCTGACTAGGGATTGAACCTGTGCCCTTGGCAATGAAAGGGCAGAGTCCTAACCACTGGACTGTCAGGGAATTCCTCAAATAAATTAAACTTAAAACCACCAGAGAGCCACTGAAACTAGCTGTGTGGGCCTCTGGCCAAGTCCAGCCCTGGTCTGGTGAGCGGATGGTGGGAGGTGATCACAGTCTGCACAGCCCACGTGCTCTGCATTCTGGGGAAGTTCAGGCTTTGTCCAGGAGCGGAGGCCTGGGCCACTCCACTGCTTGACACAGATCTCAGAGATGCACTCTCCTGTTTCCCGTGTTTGGCATCCCCCCTCTGTCCCCACCACCCCCAGCACTGCCCTCAGTAACAGCACTTCTCACCCTCCCGTCCCCATCTGTCTCTTTGACTGTCTCTTCCGGGGGACTGAGAGCCCCCAGAAGGCCTGAAAGGTGCACTGTTCATCGCTCTCCCCCACCCTCCCACCTCCAGTACCTGGCCCAGGGCTGGCACACTACAGGAGCTCAACGCTCTTAGACATGGATGTTGGCAGCCTGGGTTCACAGACAGAGAAGGTCTTATGAAAGTAAACGTGCTAAGTCACAAGTGAGGCCCCGGCAGGTGGTTCCCTTTGACCAGTTTGCCACTCTTCATCAGGCTTCTACAGTATGTTCTTGTACCAGCTGTGGTGCTGCCACTCAGTGGCCCTGTGGCCACCCCAGGGGCCTCTGTCCTCCCCCTGCCGGTCTTCAACACTGCCCCTGCCCCTGTGGGAACGGATGCCAGTGATGCCAGTGAGAGGCAGGCAGCTACCCCGGTAAACCCCTTCCCACAAGTAATCCAGCTAACTTCCGGGGTGCCCTGAGCATGTGTCAGGCATGGCACCCAGCGCTTTATGTGCACTGGCTTCTTAACCTGCTCAGAGGCCATTTTACAGAGAGGTCACTGAAGGCTTGGGCCTCGGGGTAGGTGTGCCAGGCTCTGTCTCCTGCACTATGCCTTGGGCCAAACCCAGGTGTTAACTCACAACCTCAAGTCAGAAACCTGTCCCTCCTGGGCAGGGACCCAGCATTTCTAGAAAAGAGCCCTTGGGTTGACTCAGTAGGGGATAGTCGGTCTGTGTGGTCCCCAATACAAGAGTTCAATCACCCTGTTGTCCCTGGGGCCCCAGGTACAGGGCAGGGTATTCCTGGACCACCAAGACCCAGTAATGGGAGTGGGAAGCAGTGAGAGGAAGGTTACAATGGGGAGGATATATACAGACCAGGTAATGTAAGATTTTTTTAAATTGAAGTATGGTTGATTTATAGTGTTTCAGGTGTACAGCAAAGTGATTCAGTTATATATATAATATATACATATTCTTTTTCAGATTCTTTTCCATTATGAGTTATGAAAGATCTTGAGGGAATTCCTGGTAGTCCACTGGTTAGGATTCGGCACATTCACTGCCAGGGCCTGGGTTCAATCCCTGGTTGGGGAACTAAGATCCCGCAAGCCACGCAGCTTGGCCAAAAAAAAAAAAGGCATTGAATATATTTCCCTGTGCTATACAGTAGGGCCTTGCTGTTTATCTGTTTTACATATAATAGCATGTATATGTTAACCCCAAGTTCCTAATTTATCCCTCCCCCGCCCCAGATAATGTAAGATTTAAATTCATTTCTGCCTGGACCCATACTGGACATGGGGAAGAAACACAGGGGAGTGAGGCCCACACTCTTGGTCCTGACAGCTCAGGGAAGGGCCAACAACACACACCCCAAAGCAGAACCTTAGGCCCAGAGGTACTGAGCAGAAGAGTATCAATCAGGCTTCTAACGCAGCCAGTAGGCAGGAGATTGGGGAAGGCTTCCTGGAGGAGGTGACGACTGACCTCAGTCTTTCGAAATGAGCAGACTTTAACCAAAGAAGGAAAGAAGGGCAATCCAAGCACAGGGAACAGAATGAGAGAAGGCACAGAGGTAGGGTGTACAGAGCATCTGGCGAGAGGCTGGAACACTGAGAGGTGAGACTGGAGAGGAGGTCCGTGGAGCCAGAGGGGTGAGCTTATTTGTTGGGATCACTGATTTTATAGGGGAGGAAACAGGTTAGGGGGTCACTGGACCCTAAACGATGGAGCTCAACCACCTCTTTGAGTTAATAGGAGAGAAAGCCCAGACAAGAGTGGCTCTCCTTAGGAATAAGCCCTTCCGTGTCCTGCAGGAAGGGAGCAGGGCTGGAATTCAAACCCTAGGCTTCTGCCCCCTGCTAGTGCTCCTTCCATGCCATTCCGCTGCTGCCTTCTCAGTGGGAACCCAGCCCCTACTGGATCCTGTCCTCTGCATCCTCTGATGGGCAGCTGATACCAGCAAGGGTCTGCAGGGACTCCGGATACCCCTTGGTGTCTGTTGAGATAAACCCAACACAAATAAAGTTTAATCAATAGCCTGAACTCCTAGTCCAGATCTCTGCAACGGAGAGCAGGCAGAGACAGGAAAAGTCCCTTTCTTGCCAAGCCTGAAAAAGCTGCAGCCCCTCTCCCATCCCCTTCACCCCCACCCTACAAGTCCTCCCTGAGCTACTGAGGGAGTCCTGGGGGAGGAAACAGAGCAGGGAGGGAGCTGGACATGGTCACTGGAATATGTTGGGGCGCCTCCTTGGCAGAGCCAGTGGGGGAAACTTCTGCCTTTAAATATTTTGAAATAGCAACAAACATAACAAGCACAAAAAATCAGGTGACACATGTTCTCTTCAGGCCTGGTGTCCCCACCTCCCAGATCCCAGGCATGGGAGCCCAGGCTCACACCAGCAGGAGGCTGGGACCAGAGCTTCTGTGGACCTTCCAAGTATGTTTATTCACATTCCTGTAGGCCCCTGGGGGACCCAGCTGAGGTTCCCAGTGTCTGCTGAGGAAAAGAAAAAGCAGCCCCTGACATCCAGAACTGATCTGACGTTCACAGTTAGACCTCAGACACTCAGAGCCAGGTCATTTTCTCTTTCTGTCAGACATTAACAATCACAGAATACCAACCTCAGTCAAGGTTATTCTGAGACCATGATAAGATGAGACAAAATAAGGCTCCTTCATAATTTTGTCTAAGCACGGACAAAAATAAGGTCACTGTGCTGCCACCCATAAAATATCAAGCATACCCCTCTTTTGGCTAAAATGAATGACTGCTATATTTTTAGCAGCTTTATTGAGATATAATTCACATAACATACAATTCATCCATTTAAAGTGTACTATTCAATGCCTTTAATTATACTCACAGAGCTGTGCAAACGCCACCATGGTAAATTTAGAACATTCCCATTGCCCCAGAAAGAAACCCTACACCCTTCAGTCATCACCTCCAAATCCATCCATCCTCCTTGCCCTAGGCAACCACTACAGAGACTTTCTATCTATATAGATTTGCCTATTCTGGACATTTCATATAAGGGGAAACATACAATATGTGGTCCTTTGTGACTGTCTTCTTTCACTTAGCATAATGTTTTCAAGTTTCATACATGTTGTAGCATGTATCAGTAATTCACCCCTGCAATGCCTAATTTTATATGTCAACTTGACTGGGGCATGTATATATATTGGGCATAATCTCTCCTATTACTTCTGTGGCAGTATGCACCAAGAAGCTTAATCTTCATAAGTTGGACCCCAGTAATTCTACTTCTAAGAATGAACTAATTCCGGACTTCCCTGGTGGCACAGTGGTTAAGAATCCGCCTGCCAATACAGGGGACACGGGTTCGATCCCTGGTCCTGGAAGATCCCACACGCCGTGGAGCAACTAAGCCTGTGTGCCACAACTACTGAGCCTGTGCTCTAGAGCCCGCGAGCCACAACTAGTGAGCCCGCGTGCCGCAACTACTGAAGCCCGCGCACCTAGAGCCCGTGCTCCGCAACGAGAAGCCACTGCAATGAGAAGCCCACGCACCACAACGAAGAGTAGCCCCCACTCACCGCAACTAGAGAAAGTCTGCGCGCAGCAACAAAGACCAAAGCAGCCACAAATAAAAACAAATAAATAAATTTAAAAAAAATAAAATAAGCGAGAAAGAAAGCATTTCAAAAGGTGCAGGTAGTTCACTCCTTTCCTCTCCAGGACTGAGCCTGAGGCGGGAGGCATGACTCTGCTGGGCCCTCAGCCCCTCAGCAAGTCTCAGCTCCCATCTGCCTCTTCAAAGTGTAGGTATTTCTCCAAGCTTGAGGGCAGTTTGAGGGATTTTTTTTAAACAACTTTTTTTTTTGTTCTGAGTGTAGAACTTAACCATTATGAAGAAGCATGATATAGCTCTCGTAAAAAAGTAAAATACATTTCAAACTTTCACCGTGCCACACGGCTTGTGGGATCTTAGTTCCCCGACCAGAGAGTGAACCCACACCCCCGGCAGTGAATGTGCCGGGTCCTAACCACTGGACTGCCAGGGAACTCCCACATTTCAAACTTTTAAGCAAAGCTGCAGCATCAATGCAGCAACAGTGATTGCTCTAATGATACTTTCATTGTTCCACCTTTTCAGTTTCAGGAGGAAATTATTAGCCACTGGTTCCTGGTTAACTTGGAAACACACCAGAAGCTGGACGTGGAAAGTGAGCATCTAACTATCTGGCCTGGGAAAGGAGGGGGGGCAACGGAGAGACTTTGACATCAGACAGACCTGAGTCAGAATACTGGCTCTGCCACTGCTAGCTAAGTGGCTTCTCAGCTGAACCTCTCTGAGCCTTGCATTCCTCGTGTATAAAATGGGGTGATTCCACCCACACTGCAAGGTTGTAAGAGTGAAAAAGTGACACTGGTAATACAAGGCCAGTGCAGTCACACTGAGCCAGTCCAGTTAAAGGACTCCAGCTGTTTGCAGTCAGGTGCTGGAAAATGTTAAAACAGAGTTTTGCTTCCAAGTTTCTATTTAGAGGGCTGGAAAATCTGAAGTTATAGAGAATTTTTAAAAACTTTTATCGGAGTATAGAGAATTTTTTTTAAGGTCAAAGGACTGAAGGAGTGAAGGAGAATCCCTTCTTCCAGGCCCTCTGTTCCATGAGGTCCTTGCCACTGCCCCCAGTGCAGACCAGGCTCCTGGGGGCAATAATCTGCCTCTGGCCTCTGGGGCTGGCCCTGGACCACACCTCCATGAATATGAGGGGCCTTCAGAGGAACCTGATGCTTCTGGCCTGCTTCCAGCTTCCCTGGGGCAGCCTCAGTGATTACACTATCCAGATGGTAGGACACAGCTGGGCTGGGGTCACATCCATCAGAGCACTGCCTCAGGGAGCTTGTGTGTGATTGTGACTCCACTGTAAAGGGCAGGCAGCAAAGTCCAGGAATCCCCAGGGGAAGCTGGGAAAACGGCTGTCCCTAAACCGGCTGGGCCTGCACTTCTTGGATCTAGGTTTGGATTATTTGTATCAGTACAGCTAGGAATTTTCCAGAGTCACCTTCCTTCCCCCTCCCCACCCCCCCTTCCAGAGGATTGAGTGTATTTTGTTGACAGCTTGTTCTCTCAAATGGCATTGCATTTAGTAACATTTTTTGCTGTTGTGATTTTTGTTGTCGCTGTTATTCCAAATCTTATTACTCTAACTTGTCTCCCCTTCCAGCTGAGGAAATGGTGACCAGGTGAGCAAATGTTCCAAGGCCACCGTTTTGTGTATTACGGGCAACCAAGAAAGAACGGGAATGTGCTTGAAGGCAGAACCCCAGAGGCCAGGGGTGTAGAGAGGGGTTCGCGAACCTAGACCCCCAGCCCAGCTTTCAGCACGGGAGGGCCGCTTGCAAATGACTTCTTTCGAAAACTACTTTAAAATCGAGACTGAAGGAGCGGTTATAAGATGGGTGAGTTTTAGCGACGGAGCCAATAGAGCCTGCGAGCCTCGGAAGGGCCTCTGAGCGCGGCAAGCAGGCGCCAAATTGAGGGCGATTTAAAAGGCGGACTAGACGGACTTAGAACCCATGGCGGTGAGGAGGAATGGGACCCCCGGCCCCTGCCCGGCCTCTTGCACTCACTGAGCACCTGGCGACGGGACAGCGCTTCTGGGCTCCGGGTACCTGTTGCACACGACTGCTCTCCTACTGCTCCAGAACCTTCAGGCTCGGCGCCAAGCCCCTCCCACCGCTCCGCCCCCGCCTTGCTCCGCGTTCCAAACCAGAGCCAATCAGTGCTCGGCGACGCCCGGCAGGGAAACCAATCGATTGCTCCTGCTTTTTACTCAAGACTAGAAGTAGAGCGTCGTGCACTCGATCGGTGGCAGGTCCCTGGGCCGAGCAGAGACCTTGCTAAGTTGGAGGACCTTGCTAGGTGGTTGCCTCATGCGTGTCTGGGAGGGCGAGGTTCCTTCGCGTGGAAGGAAATTGTCCATGAACAGTTCAGGTCCGAGAAGAACACTATCCCAGGCCCTCTCCCTACCTCGCGGTGTGGCTTGGGGCCGGTGATCTATTCTCTCTGGGTCTTATAAAACGAATGAGTGGGACAAAAACGGTCTCTACAGTCCCTCGTTTATCCTGGCCCAGCAAACCCGGGATCAGCGCCTGTGTGTTTCTGGATGATGTCAGTGGTCTCACCCTGGCCAGGGACATCTGAAGCTTTTTTTTGGGGGGGGGGTGTCTATAACTTGATTGGACAATCAGCAGTAAGTTATCATCCACATTAACTGCCTGTAGATTTATTATTATTATTATTATTTATTTATTTATTTATTTTTGGCTGTGTTGGGTCTTCGTTTCTGTGCGTGGGCTTTCTCAAGTTGTGGCAAGTGGGGGCCAGTCTTCATCGCGGTGCGCGGGCCTCTCACTGTCGCGGCCTCTCGTTGCGGAGCACAAGCTCCAGACGCGCGGGCTCAGTAGTTGTGGCTCACGGGCCTAGTTGCTCCGTGGCATGTGGGATCTTCCCAGACCAGGGCTCGAACCCGTGTCCCCTGCATTGGCAGGCAGATTCTCAACCACTGCGCCACCAGGGAAGCCCCTGCCTGTAGATTTTTGAAAGTGGTAACAGGTACATAGGTAACCAACGTATAGAGCTTGTTTGGTGAATCTTCATCTTCATTATGTTTTCTGGACAACCACACACAGAGATAGTATGGGACCTTCCTTATTCCTTTGGCCCAGACAGCTTTGTTGAGCCTAGTGTCAATGCGTACATCTGGAGTCCCCATCTCCTTCATGGCAAATTTCCGGATTTCTCTGAGTGCCTGAGGGGCACACTTCTTGAAATCTGCTCCATGGATGTGCTGGTGAATGTTGATAGTGTATTCTCTGGCCACCACCTAGTTGATGGCGGACCAGCCCTTCTTCTCACCACCCTTCTTTGCAGGAGCCATCCTGCCAGGCCAGGGTTGGAAAGCTGAAGCTTTTTGAGCAATAACACACACTGCAGCCAGGTTTTCCCCAGTTCAGTTTTCTGGGGCTGGAAATTGATTTCCCCCATCTGTTCATCGTTAAAAAACCTCTGACATTGGCCCTCCCTTACCTTGCTATGTGACCTGGGACAAATTACAGCCCCGTCTCTGGGCCTGTAGCCCTATCTGTAAAATAAATTCAGAACGCCCGAGACCCTAAGGTTCTCCTCCGTCATGTCATTTTCATAACACTGCCAATACGTCCTACAACTGGATAAACCCAGATCGGGACCAGCGGCTGGATCAGGGGGCAGTCACTTCACCGAGACTCTCCCCGGGGCGATCCTGAGCCACTGGCCCTCAGGAGCCCACCTTTCCTCAGTCCATGCTACCCACGCTGAGTAAAGCAAGACAAGCCTCCTTCACTGACAAACATTTGTGGAGCTCCTACTATGTAGTGCTGCTGTAGGAGAAGCCAAGCCGGTTCCTGACCTGAGAAAACTCAGGGCCTTGGGGTTGAGAGAGACTGACCAGGGTAGAGAGGAGAGACCCGCAGAGTGACATCTGTCACAAGAGCAGGGAGCCTGGGCAGAGGAGAGGACCCGGCACATGCTGCCCGGTTGGAGGTGTTGGAACTAGGACATTTCAGGAGAGAGGGGATCTTCAAGCCTGACTAGGAAGGGTGTTCCGAATGGGTGGAATCAGAAATTCGAGGAGGCCGAAATAGCGAGGAGGTGGAACCCTGGGACTGCCTGCGGAGTGGCTGTGGCCAGAGATGAGTTAGTGGGGTGTGACAGGTGCCTTAAATGCAAGTTCAGGGGATGGGCGTTGTGTTTAGGTGGAGTCATGTTTAGTGGGAGCCCTGGGTTTCATCCTGGCCCCGGGATGGGGAGGGGGGCACCTGTCAGGTTTCCCGCGCCACCTGCGCGCTCGCCCTCCCAGAGCCACAAGTTGCCGCCCATCCCAAGCGCCTCCCCCTCCGCCTTTGTCCGCTCAGTCCAGGGGCTGCAGTCCGACAGGGACGCCCTACGACCGGCCCCCGGAGGCGCTGGGGACGGTTCGGCTTCAGGGAGGCGGCTCTGCTCCCTTGAGGTGTGTAATCTGAACCCTATGAAGGGTCATTCATACGGTTCCTCGAAGTCTGTAACTTTCCTCGCGGTCACCAGGTCAGCTCTGCCGAGTGCTCTGCCTCCCTCCCCTGGAGTAGCCCTCCCACACCTCCATTTCCCTTCAAGAGATGCCCTTATCTTTCTTTTTAATCTGGGGCGGGTAGTGGAGGCTGCATACCTGGGCCTGCGAATGCCAGAGATCTGTGGCAAAGAACACCAGAGTCAGCGTCTACACTGGAATTCCAAGCGAACCGGATGGAGGCTCAAGGGGGGTTGACCAGGACTCGCCTTCAGCCGACGGCTCCGCGGTTCTGGAACACCAGCTTTCCCAGGCTAGCTCGGCTCTGGCTCCCTCCCCGCCTCCTTCCCCCTCATCAGGGACCTCAAACTCGGGCCCTATCCTCTGAGCACTGGCCCCAAGCCCCACACAGCCTCTGGGTCTTGAGGCCCGGGTCCGGGAGCTCGGCCCCGTCCGGACCGTCCCTCCGCCTGGCTTCCCACCCTAAAGCTCGCCGTGGAGAAGTTGGGCGCCCACAGCCCCTGCCGGGCTTAGGCCTGCACCTCCAGGGTGCTGTCCATCCCATGGTGCTGAAGTTCCCCAAGGCCTCCGCCCCCTAGGAGACGACGCGTCCCCTGCTCAGGATCCGCTCCGAACTCCAGGGCATGTTCACACTGGTCCAATAACCCGCATGGGTCATCGTCTGCCTCAACAATTCAGACCATCACCGGTTTGAACTGGAGGCACGCAGGAGCTCCGAGCTTGCCTGAGAGAATGTCCATGACGGGACCAGACCCAGGGACCGCGGGAGAGGTGGGCAAAACTCGAATCTCATACTCCGTCCTGGGGCTGGTAGGAGCTCACACATTATGGACATAGTCCCTGCCCACTCCAAACCTGTCTTGTGAATTGTTTGGTGAGACTGGGAATGCTCCCTCAGTTTTCACGGACTCAGCCCCCTTACAAGTATCCAAGCTGTGCAGACTCTGCTGCCTGCAAGGCAGGAGAGAAAAATCCCTAGAATTCCTCGCATGTACCTTTCACACAGTGAATATGCCCTCCTTCGACTCTGGGTGACCCCCAGCTCGTGTGGGCGTCCCCATTCCGTGCCTCCCAAAGACTGTGCAAGGAGGAAGGTGCCAGCTGTTCCCAATGTAGAGTACCGTAACTCCCGGTCCAGATTTTTTGCCCTTGAGGGTGCAGATCGCAATGGTAGTAATTCTGGGAAGCCCGAAGAAGCTGGGACTAGTTCAGAAATGAGGGCTCAGAAGGTACAATGAAGAGCCAGCACGCTGGGCTCGTGCACTCCACCGAGCCCTGGGAGGGTCCCGCCGCACCTGCGTTTCCGCTGTGCCCCTGCACGGTCTTCCAGGACCGCACGCAGCTCGGGGCCTTCTTGCACCTTCTGATCGTCAGCCCCGGGCACGGTGTGAAACCAGATAGTGGAGGCAGAAGTCTGCAGCGCAGGGCCTGCTGGTGCTGTCCAGCACGTTCCAGGAGAGCCGAGCCTGCGGAAAGCGCCCGGCACTACCTCCCAGCGGAGGCTGACCCGGGTTGCCGGCGCTCGGGCTGGGAGTGGCGCGCGCCTCAGAGTCACGCAGCTCTGCACCGAGCCGGCAGCGCTCCGGAGGCCTAGGCGCGAACGGGCACGTAGAAATGCCGGCTTCGAGGGCAGGGGCGGCAGCAGCGCGGCGCGGTGGGTTTCGCGCAAGCGAGTTTGGAACGTTTCCTGCGAGAAAGCAGAACCGAAGCCAGCCGAGGACTCCACAAGCGGCCGCTGGTCCACAGGTTCTCCGAGGCGTCATTGCGCAGCTGCTTCCTGGCCAGCTCTGGGAGTGTGGAGATCCAGTGAGAAGACTTGCACGTTACCGCCCCCAACTCTGATCTGCTACAGAATGAAAATGCAGAGCCTCTTGTTCAAAAATTAAGAATTTCAAGACGGCGACAGCAGAACATTACACCAAGTGCAGCCCCTGTGCAACTATACAAGTCCCATGCCCTTGAAGGCGGCCCTGCCCCTACCCATCCCACAAGGGAGTCATTAAATAAACTGTACCCTTCAAGGTTAACTTTGGGGTTACTTACTATAGCAGAACCACGGCCACCCCCATCCTCTGTTGCCACAATAAGAGAAGAGTCAGGGCAGATTGATCTAACCATCCCACAGGTATCCATGTGGAGCCGTTATCAGAGGTGGGGAGGTGAGCTATCTATGCAGCCTTGCTAAATCTCAGCTTCTACCTGTAGCTCTGACACCCTCGTCTGTTCCCAGGGCATGGGTGAGCCAGGGCCAGGGAGTCACTTCCTGAAGGAAGTGGCTAGGGTGGGGTCTTTAGGGGACTTGCTGACACATTCTCAATTTCTTGTCTCCGTTTCCCTATGACACCTAAGTGTAGTTCACATTAAATGAGGTTGCACATGATAGTAGTGTCCTGGAAGTCTCCTGAAGGGGGCTGTTAAAAACAAGACAAATGGAATCACTTATGCTTAGCCCCACATCACCCAACTGAGACTTAACTTAGATTCATCTCTCCCCAAAATGGAATCTTAAATCAGTCAGGAATTGCCTAACCAGCACTAGTTAAGTAATCTGCGTCATTCTGAACGACCCCTACTGTTCTCTAAAGGAAAGTGACCTTTCCACAGCCAATCTGCTTTTTTTGTCTAGTATAACTTCCTTGTTCCCACTCCCTCTGCCTATACAAGTCTTTCATTTTGTACAGCTCCTTTCCATCTGCTAGGTTGGATGCTGCCCAATTCATGAATCATTGAATAAAGCCAATAAGATCTTTAAAATTTACTCAGGTGAATATGGTTTTTTTATCAGGGCTAAAGGTCTGGGCAATGGGTATAGGGTGGACCTAAAGAATTGTTTTTCAACTCTTTGAATGCTATTTTATTGTGGTCCGCACAACTGAAAAAGAAATATGGGGAAAGACAGACTAAAGTTAGGGGGAAGGACTTTCAAACCGTAAACGGTACAGAACTGTTGGGGGAGCAGGGACAGCAGAGGGCGCTGCTGTGCAGACACACCCGTAAGAGGAGGCGCCCGCAGGCACACACTTTTTCTCACACCGTCTCTACCCTGCAAATCTACACAGAAACACACTCCTTACCCCCTGAACCCTGCCCCCCATATTCCCTATCTTACAGGTACTTCAGAGATCAGTTAGAACTCCTGACTCAGATTCTTTAACTGGCCTCTGGGGGTCCCTTGGACACTTACCCCACCTCCAGACTATTTTCATAAACTGAAGGTAGTTTTTCTCAATGAGGAGCTGGGGAAAGGATCTGGGACCCCTGGTTTCCTTCCTCAGTCTGTGGCCCTGACTCTCCAGCGGGGAGATATTCTCTTCAGTGTTATTTACAATGGAAAGTAAGCTGATGACACAAGCCGTGTACATTGTGGAACCACAAAATGACAGTTGCAGAGGCTGTGAGGTAACATGGACTCATGTTGACACTGGAAGGTGAAGGTTAGAAAGCAGGACTATGTCAGTAGTGTTTTGCATATAGATTAAATTTGAAAGGGAAGTTAGAAAAATGAAACAGATGGATTAAGGTGGGGGTGGATGACTATTCTCTTTAAAATATTTTTTCTTAAAAATACATTTGGGCTTCCCTGGTGGCGCAGCGGTTGAGAGTCTGCCTGCCAATGCAGGGGACACGGGTTCGAGCCCTGGTCTGGGAAGATCCCACGTGCCGCGGAGCAGCTGGGCCCATGAGCCACAATTACTGAGCCTGCGCGTCTGGAGCCTGTGCTCCGCAACAAGAGAGGCCGCGATAGTGAGAGGCCCGCACACTGCGATGAAGAGTGGCCCCCGCTTGCCACAACTAGAGAAAGCCCTCGCACAGAAACGAAGACCCAACACAGCCATAAATAAATAAATAAACAAATACTTAAAAAAAAAAAGTAAAAGTCTATTAATTAAAAAAAAAAAAAATTAAAATGGGCTTCCCTGGTGGCGCAGTGGTTAAGAATCCGCCTGCCAATGCAGGGGACACAGGTTCGAGCCCTGGTCGGGGAAGATCCCACATGCCCCAGAGCAACTAAGCCCATGCGCCACAACTACTGAGCCTGCGCTCTAGAGCCTGGGAGCCACAACAACTGAGCCCTTGTGCCACAACTACTGAAGCCTGCGCGCCTAGAGCCCGTGCTCCGCAACAAGATAAGCCACCGCAATGAGAAGCCCGTGCACCGCAATGAAGAGTAGCCCCTGCTCGTCGAAACTAGAGAAAGCCCGTGCACAGCAACGAAGACCCAACACAGCCAAAAATAAATAAATAAATAAAATAAATTTAAAAAAATATGTTAAACTGTAAAATGGTTACCTCTGGGAGATAAGGTTATCTGAAATTTTTTCCCCTGCTTCTTTCCAAATATTCTACAATGAGTAGGTATTATCTGGATGACCAGAGAAAAAGAAATTAACAGACCCACACACACACCCCTAAAAGAGCCTGTTCTCTCCGTGTTGCCATACCATTTAACTGAGGAGGGAATGTTCCCTTTCCCCCCCGCCCCCCAAGGCAGCCTATGTGGCTCTTGCCTTTTCTCCCCACCTGGTCCCACCCTCATCCCCCTCTTTAGAGCTCCTTCCACCACAAACCAGAATATATATGAATACTACATTGGAAAATCCAAAGAAGCTCTGACCCCGGCCTCCTGCTGGTGTGATCCGGCTCCTGTGGCTGAGAGGGGAGGGACAGCCGTGGGGGAGTTTTCCTGAACTCTCTATGGGACAGGAACAGACATATGGCATCTCCATTGCTGGATTATTCCATGCTTCTTGCTGCTACTATTATTCAAAATTTTCAGGGGCAGAAGTTTCCACAAACCTCTCTACTAAAGAGGCCCCAATCCTGCCCCCGTGATAGCTCCTCTCTGTTCCCCCCTTCCTGCTCCCCCGGGGTTCTCTCTACAGACCAGAGAAATAGGGTGCGTGTGAAGACCAGGGAAGAGGGACTGCATCTTCCACAGATGCTGGCTGGAGAGGCGTTTTCTTGTTTCTGCTAGATCATGGCAGAGATCCAGGTTCCGGAATGGCGGAGCCCACATTGCATGTGCTCCCTTTTTTTTTTTTTTAATTTATTTATTTTATTTATTTATTTTTGGCTGCGTTGGGTCTTCGTTGCTGTGCGCGGGCTTTCTCTAGTTGTGGTGAGCAGGGGCTACTCTTCATTGCGGTGCGCAGGCTTCTCATTGCGGTGGCTACTCTTGCTGCAGAGAACGGGCTCTAGACCGCAGGCTCAGTAGTTGTGGCGCACGGGCTTAGTTGCTCCACGGCATGTGGGATCTTCCAGGACCAGGGATCGAACCCGTGTCCCCTGCATTGGCAGGTGGATTCCTAACCACTGTGCCACCAGGGAAGCCCCTGCATGTGCTCCCTTTGCATACAGGTTTAATCTCAATATCCAGGGACACGAAAGCTGGAGTCTCTGCAAACGTTCCCCTGTTAATTGAAGGGGACTCTGCAGGTGCAGAAAGCAAGGGAAGATGGAGGCTGGAGGCTCCAATGGGAGGGAGGTGTGTGTGTTGGGGGGATAAGATGGCATGGAAAGAGAGTGGGGGCGGGGCAGGAGACTAGGGTTCCTATCCCAGCTCTGCTCTGTCCTTGCTGGGCAACATGGGTGAGTCACTACGCTCTCTGAGCCTCAGCTCCCTCTTCTGTAACTCAAAGAAGTAGCTGAGGATCCCTGTCTCTTTCTACGGCCGAGTGACTCTGAGAATATTTCCTGGCCTATAAAATCAGGATCTTGATATCTACCCCTTATCAAAGGAAAGATCAGGGGACTTCCCTGGTGGCGCAGTGGTTAAGAATCCACCTGCCAATGCAGGGGACATGTTCGAGCCCTGGTCCGGGAAGATCCCACATGCTGCAGAGCAACTAAGCCCGTGCGCCACAACTACTAAGCCTGCACTCTTAGCCCGCGAGCCACAACTAGTAAGCCTGTGCACCACAACTACTGAAGCCCGCGTGCCGAGAGCCCATGCTCCGCAACAAGAGAAGCCACTGAAATAAGCCTGTGCACCGCAGCGAAGAGTAGCCTCCGCTCACCACAACTAGAGAAAGCCCGCGCGCAGCAACGAAGACCCAATGCAGCCAAAAATAAATAAATTTGTTTAAAAAAAAAAGGAAAGATCAGTCCAACTTTCTAATCCCAACAAACAAGTCTGGTCTCTCTGGGGCCAAATACCTCTCCAGCCTCATTCCTGAGCACTCTCCCTCTCACCCCACCTCTATGCCTTCTCTCAGTGTGTTTCCTTTGCCTGGATTTCCCTTCCCTTTTCGTGTTAACATCTGTGTGTCTTCCAATACTCAGCCTGAGTCTCATTTTCTCCAGGAAGCCTCCCCCCTACCCTGCCCCGGCTCCCCACCCACTGGCTGGGCCAGGTGCCAGTCCTCTGGGCTCCTGTAACCTCATGGGCATCTGCTATTCCTACCCGTAACAGTTATGCTTAACAGCTGAGGTTTATTGAGCGCTTGCTAAGTGCCTGGACCTCTACCAGGCCCTTTACCCAGCATTATCTAGTTGAATCCTAACCATACATGTGAGGGAGGCGCTGTCTTCATCCCCATTTTCCCCATCAGGACACTGAGCTTGAAGGAGGGAAGGGTGAGTGTGAGGTGGGGATGTGAATCCAGGGCAGTGTTGCTCCAAAACCTATTCTAAGCTTCTGCCTTCCACTCCATCTGCCCACCTCACCCCCCGATCACAGACCTGGTAGTCTCCTGTTAAGGGATATGTCCTAGGCCTTCCTCTGACCTATGAACACCAGGAGTGCAGCGTCTTGCTCCCCTGTGTCTCCACCCCATGCCCATCAGAGTCCCAGGAGAGGCTGAATCCGAATCTCACCTTTTTTGGGTCCCTGCAGTTGGGGCTTCTCTCCTTGTCCCTCAGCCTTCCTCACCCCTCCCTAGGCCTTGGGAGACCAAGAGGAGCCTGGATGTGCCAGGGCCCCTCCCTGGGCCTAGCTCAGTGTCCGCTTCCACTCAATGTCACATCCATGCCTGCCTAGGGTCATGTTCAATCCAGGTGAAAGGACGTCCACTTAGATAGAGGTCATGGTGAAGTGTGCTAATGTACCCAGGCCCCTGGTCAGCCCTCCTTAGGCTTTAGTCACTTGAGTTCTCACAATGAATTATGAGAATCAGAAACCTATAAGGGGGACTTCCCTGGTGGTCCAGTGGTTAAGACTTTGCCTTCCAATGCAGGGGGTGCGGGTTCAATCCTTGGTTGGGGAACTAAGATCCCATGTGCCTCGCAGCCAAAACACCAAAATATAAAACAGAAGCAATATTGTAATAAATTCAATGAAGACTTTAAAAATGGTCCATGTCAAAAGGAAAAGAAAGAAACATATGAGGAAGTTAGGGGTATGATTTTTATTTCACAGATGAAGAAAACCAAGGCTTGGCTGATGTCACAAAGCAAGTGGGTAGAGCCAGAAGTGATCCAGGGTTGTCTGACCTCAAAGACCTGTAGCTCCCCTAGTGCCTCCCTCCTGTTCCAGACAGGGCCATGGCGTGAAAACCCCCAGAGGATGAGAATTGTGATTCATTTCTGCATCCGCAATGGGCCAGTGGCTACACCCAAGGCGCCGGGAGGCTGTTTGTGAAAGTCTGGGCTGGGCAGGCTCTGGCCCAATAACTGTTTATTGGCAGAGGTCAGCAGGGCAGGTTTATCATCCCCACTTTATAGATGGGGAAGTTGCAATCAGAGAGGAGTAAGAAAGTTGCCCAAGGTCATCCCTGAGTCAAAGGAAGAGCAGGGACTTGAACGCAGGATGCTCGGGGACCCTGTGTGGAGTAAGAGGAAGGAGGCTGTAGCAGGGCTGGGACAGCTGGGCCTGGGCTGGCAGCTATATGGGCCCTATAAGTCATCAAGACATGGCAGGGCCCATCCCTGGTCTAATGACCCCTGTTGTAACGAGGGGTCATGTCCCCTCCAGGGAAACTAGGCCCAGGGTGACCTAGATAGTGACAGGTGGCAACTTTACGGCAGGCAGGACAGGGGTCCAGGCTGGGAGATAAGGCTGGGTGACCTTGGTAACACAGAGTAACCTGCCTTGTGTAACCTTGGAGTCAGAGATGATGGATAGAGCAGGAGCCACCCCCCTTGACTTCCCGCATCGCAAATGTGCAGTCTCAGTGGTACCCGTGATTAAGACTCATCCTTGAGGAAGTGCCCATTCTTAACCTCCTCCCCCTCCCCATGCCTCGGCAGGAACACCACACAGGGGCGTGGTTCTCCTCCCCCAGCTCATTGGCCCAAAACATAGTAGGGGGTGCGCTGATGGGAAGGGAGAGGATTACTTAGAAATCAGCTTCCTCTTCCTCTTCCTCTTCCCAAAGGGACTTTGAAGTGACTCTAAGGTCACCAGTCAATAGCCCCTTAACCCCACCAAAGGTTTCTAAGTCTCTCTCCTGCCTGTAAGGGGGGCTGGCTTGGGGGTTACAGGGACCCCTGAAGTAGACTTCATTCCCAGGACTGGGCTTCCTCCCCACTCCATTCCCCAGTCCTAAAAGATATATTTTTACAGCCTTGTGAACACAAATTCACTCCCCCAGAAAAGATCCCGGGGTGTGGAATCCCTCCCCTGACTGTCCAAGTCCCAGGCTGGTGATGAAATTCTAAGGCAGCGCAGACAATAGGACTCTAAGCCTGATGTGGATACCACCCCCCTCCTCTCTGGAAGATCAAAGCTGCTCCTTGAGGCTGTGTGACCCTGGGCCAGAAGGTGGGGGGGGGGCAGTCAGCTAGGACTCTAACCTTGGAGGAAGCCCCTTTGCCCAGAGAGTTCTGGAGGAGGTAATCCCTCCTCAGAGGTCTCTTGCCTAAGTTCAAAGCCCTGTGGGCGCTGAGAGGTTGGCAGAGGATGGGGAAGTGACTAGACCAGAAAACTGGGGCTTCCTGTTGAAGGAGGGGGCCCAGGCCCACCCAAGTCCATCTTCCCCACTCAAGTCTGAGTGAGCTTCTCAAACTGCCACGGATGTCCCCACCCCATGTGGGACACACAGTACCTAGAGCCATGGAGGAGTCTATAGAGGCATTGTAGCAGGGGAGCCAAGTCCAGGAGAGGGGGCGTCCCTCCTGAGACAAGAGGCAGCTTCCTCTAGTGGAGGCCCCCCGCCCCATTTCCCTAAATGCTAGGGCCTTCTCCCAGGAAAGTTTCCTTTCCCTGAACTCCTCTGAAGATTCTGGCAGATGAGAAAAGGAGAGGTCCATTCAGACCCCAGTCTCTTCTCTTTCCATCTTATCTCTGGAGTCTGGGTGGTGGGAGGGGGGTGGGCTCAACAGGACCAGCCCCTCTCCTCTGACCCCGTTAGTTCCTCTCTCACTGAGCCTCTTTGCAATCCATTACTCGGTTCCGCCCCCTCAGCATCCCCAGCGCTGGCCATCACATACACACTCGCACAGAAATTCATAGGTGTCCTCACTCTGTGTTAGAAGAACAGTCTTTGGGTTGCTTTTTTCTTTTTTTTTTTAAATAAAATTCAAATATTTATTTGACTGCGCCGCGTCTTAGTTGCGGCATACGGGATCTTTAGTTACGGCATGTGAGATCTAGTTCCCTGACCAGGGGTCGAACCCGGGCCCCCTGAATTGGGAGCACAGAGTCTTAGCCATTGGACCACCGCGGGAGTACCTGGGTTGCTTAGAAATTAAGTTTGGAGCAGCTTGGGTGGGAACAGAAAAAGAGATAAGACCCAGAGAATCAGCTGTCACTGCCTGAGAGAGAAAAGCAAGCTCTCTTTCTGGGGACACCGGATTCAAGAAACACCGTCGCACATCCCTCAACTCCGTCATCCCTCCGACGCTATCTCCATTCCCCGAGCCTCCAGCCCCAGCCCATTCCAAGGTCCCCCCCGGGCTGCTTCCGAGGCGAGAGGGCTGCGCAGCGGTCCGCGCCAAAACGATCCAAGGCAGGAATCCGGGGTCCCCACCCTTGTGTGGATCGAGTACCTTGCGATGTCGCTACCCTGGTCCCAAACCAGAGACCAGGTGTGGGACGGGGGAGGAGCGAGGCAGGAGGACGCCGCCTCTGCGCTGAAGGACACGGGTGGGTGAGGGGCCCTCGCGCACCGGTCGGAAGGTGACCAGGCGGTGGGGGTGGGTGCGGAGCGCAAGTGGGGGGTGGAGGCTCTCAGATCAGGGACAGGTGAGGGGAGGACCCGCCAGGGGGAGGAGCCGCTACCCGCGTCCTGCTGTCGGGGCTCCCTCCCGTCGCGGCTCCGCTATAAAACCTGGGTCGGCGGGACCGCGGCCCGCCCGGCGGCCTCCTCAGCGCGCGGTCCCCGGCTCGGCGGCGTCGCCACTCCTGCGCAGGATGCGGCTGCTACCGGCGCTCCTGGTCCTCGCCGCCGCCTGGCCCTGGGCCCGCGCAGGTGAACGAGGGCTTCGGCCCCGGGACCCCTCGGTGGCCCTTCCGTGGCCCCTCGGCGCTCGGGCCCCGCGCACCCCGCCGAGGCTGCGCCCGGGGCGATGGGGCGGCGCGGGCGGCGGGAGCGGAGAGGCGCGGGAGGCCGGGCGCGGCGGGCGCGGGGCAGCGGGTGCAAAGCGTGTGCGCGACTGCGGTGTGCGGGGCCCGCGGCCCTCGGCCGGGCGCCGTGCGGGTCCGGGGCAAGGATGCGTCTCTGAGCCGCCGCGGCGCACGCCTCCGTTTCTCACCCTTTCTGGTGTTCCTCCGTCTGCGTGGGTCGCTGTCCGTCCCGCGGGGGCTCAGTGCTTGGTGGCTGCCCCCGGCCCGGGGCAAGGACAACAAATTGGGTGCGGTGGGGCCCGGTCATCCCCGCTTCCCACCCTGGGTGCCTTGTCCCCGGACGCTGCCAGCATCCTTCACCTCCAGAACTGTGTAGGGAGCCTGGAGGGGGACATCCGGAGACCCGAGCCAAGCCGGTCTTTCCGGCCGGGGTGATTTTCCTTTAAAGATTAATGGTGAGGCCGAGCTCTTAATTATTCGCCTAGGTGGAAGGTGGCAGGAGAGGGGTGTTAATATTTGATAAGGAGTTGAAGGCGCCTCCAGCGTCTGGGCACAGGGATCCAATCTGGCACCTTCTCTGCGACCCCACGGGGAGCCATCTCCTCGGAAGGAGGTACCCATCTGCCAGTCCCCATCTCAGCTACCCCTCGGATGGTCCTTGGGGTCCACCTGGCCGAATCTCCTCTGTAAAGCTAGATGCTCCTCTCTTGGAGTCATGGGTGCGGGCTGAGGGTGCCCTCAGCAGCAGAGAAGGAGACCCGTAGCTGGCCCGTGGTGGGGTATGAGGGGCATCCTGCAGCAGCTCCTGGCCTCTTCCTAGGAGAGGAGGAAACAGAAAAGGCGGGATGTGAACATTTTTATATGTAGGGTTGGAGGTTTGAAACCTACTCAAGCTGCTGGGCTTGTAGAAGAGAAATGTTCTGCAATTAATGTGGCTGCTTTGTAGCTGTGTGGCTTTGGGTCACTTCCCTCCTTGGTAAGTCAGTTTCCTCCTTGGGTAAGTCAGTTTCCTCGCTTACAAAACAGAGAGTAATCTGACTCAGGTATTGTTCTAAGGATTCAAATAAGATAGTGGGCGTAGGTGCTTAGTGCCGTGCCTGTGTGGCACATAGCAGGCACTCCATAGCCACATGGCCTGGGCCCTGCCAGCCAGGAATCTCTCTCAGCCGCCCCCTCTCACAAGCTGTGCTCCCCTTAAGCACTGGGGCTTTCTGACTGGGAGCTGCCGAGGGTCCTGCCTTCCTCCCCCATTTCATCTCCTAGGGAACCTGAGGCTGGAGAGTGACCAGGCTGTACATCGATGTCCTCAGACCATCTGCTGCCAGGGAGAGAGGAGGGGAGAGGGTCATAGGCCCCTTCAGAGTCCCAGACCTAGCCAGGAGCTGCTGAGACTTTGCCCAGGACATCTTCGGGTTTCGCTGAGCTGGTTTTCAGGATTCCTCCCTCCCCCTGGAGTGGGAGGGTGGGGTGAGCAAGGTCCACCCGAGAGAACTTCTTCAATCAGCTCTAAAGCAGGGGGCTGGGGTGGTGGGCACGTCAAGGGTGGGGGACAGCGGCTGGGTGACTGGCGATGGTCGTTAGTTCTCTCACTCCATCTCTGGTCAGGGCAGACGGACTAGGCAGCATCCTGAGCTTGGAGCCAAGACCTGTGGGTAGCTCCTGTCCTTCCCAGGCCCTCTAGGAAGTGGCCTGAGAGAACTGGCTGGTAATTATCTGTAAGGGCCGCTCCCTCATGAACCAGTACAGGAACCTGAGCTGGTTTGTGACCCTGCCACCACTTGCCTAAAAACCAGCCCCTACCTTCAGCCTTTGGATATAGACCTGACCCCCAGCCTTGGCCTCATCAACATCATGTTTTCCTGGCTCCTGCTTCCTAAAGAGGGTAGTTTCAAGAGCATTCAACCAAGCAGGTCAAAAGTCTCTGTGATTAAGACAGTGGATCAGAGGTCACCATGACAACCCTAGGAGCTGTAGCCAGAAGCAGGGAAGAGCAAATTCCTAAGAAAAGCTCAGCCTGGACCAGATGGGCTCCAGGGAGGCTGACAGGGGTTCCACCCGTCAGAGCTGGCTCCTGAGGATTCCGGCTCAAGCCAGGCATCCCCTGAAACAGCTTCCCCCCAGGTATCAGTCACCAGGAGGGGCCAGCTCGACCTCAGAGGCGCCTTCTGCCTTCAGGACCTCTGAGAGGTGGAGAGCCAGGAGAATCGTAACAGGAAGCCTTTCACGGATGCAAATGACCTCCCATCCAGTGTGTCCTTAGACACTGACTCTGGGAGATCAGTGGCAGCTCCTTCTGCCTGAGGAAGCAAGTAAGAAAGTGGGCTCAGAAAAGTTAATGAACTCTCCTGCAGAGAATAAGCAAGAGTCAGAGCCAGGACTGGAGGCCGGGTGATGGGCTCCGGCATCAGAGCTCTGCCAACATGCAGAGACGGGCCGGGATGGGCAGTGGCCACTGCCCTTTGCAGAGCTGACCCTCGTCAGGCCTCCCTAGATGCAGCAAGTCCCAGGGTCAGCAGAGCCCTGTCCCGGGCAGGGGGTGGACTGGCCAGGGGAAGACACTGCAGGGACTGTCCATCTCTGAAAGAGGCTGTGCCAGCAAAGTAGGCACAGCATTTGATCCAGGCCTGGGAGACTGGGAAACCCCAGGAGGCTCTGAAGGGCCCAGGGTGCGGAGGTGGTCAATTTCCTATAGATGCTCAGTCTCCTGGCCTTCCTCCCACCCCCTACTGAGAACCTGCCCCCCCCTCTCCACCCCATGCCCATTGCAGGGACCCCAGAGGAGGTGGGCTTGGGTGGGGATGGATGTGCTCAGAGGCCTTAGCTCAGGCTGAGCAGGAAGCTCTGCTTTTCTTAGGAATTTCCTCATCCCTGAGTTCTTTCCAGCTCACTTCATTTCTCTCCTCTCCACCCCTCCTTGACTTTGGCCATCTGTGCCCTGACAGGAGGTTGAGGAGGGGAGGGAGGGAGGGAGCCAAGGAGAAGGGAAGGACTCGTCAGGGACTTGACTAAATTCCAACTGCCTGGAACACTCTCTACCATCTCTCATTTAATCCTCCCCACAGTCCTATGAGGTGGATGGTATTGGTTCCATTTTACAGACAGCAAAACTAAGGCTCAGAGAGATTAAGTGACTTGTCCCTAAACCCACAGCTCCTAAGTGGCCCAGCTAGAATTCCAGCTCTTATCAAATGCTTTGTCCACCCTGCTGGCACAGACTTTCTTCTAAAAATCAATAGACTAATTTTAGAGCAGTTTCAGGTTTACAGAAACATCAAGCAGAGAGCACAGAGGAGAGGGTTCCCATGTGCACAGTTTGCCCTGTTGTCAACATCTTGCATTAGTGAGCTACGTTCGTGATGCAGCCTTCTTTTCAGAGATGTTGGTTCTCCTGTCTGGAGGCAGAGTGGGGGATTGGAAGGCAAGTCTGTCTGGTCCCAAACACCAGGACTGCAGGTTGGAGGGACAGGGGAAAAGACCTAGCTGCCTTCCTCCCTGCAGGGAGTCCCTGCAGGACTGTGAGAGTTTAGGCAAGAATGGGTCTTAATAGCACAAGAGGGTGTGTTCCAGGGAGGGACTAGCCTAATCTCCCTCATCATCCCATCAACTCTGGGAAAGCAGCCAAGCTGAACATGGCGGTATTGTCCTGGGGGGCCTCCTCTTCCCCTCTCACCAGCCTCCCTTCCAGGTTTGAGGGCGGGGATGCAAGGAGGGAGGGGGAGGCCGATGAGCAACAGGTAGTGTCCAGGCTAGCCCCTGGGGAGAGCTGACCCGCCTTGGAGGGCCCCTCAAGGGCTGCTGGCTGTCTGGTCTGCATTGCCTGAGGACAGTGCCCTGGGCAAGAGGACCAGTGGATTGGCTGTGGGTCAGGGACACCTGGAGCCTGGCGGTTTTGAGCGCCTCCTTCTCCATCCCTACATTTTCTTCTTAAGGCTCCTTCCCCTGGGCCCTCTGTCCCCCAGGATGGCACCCCAGGAATGCTCTATCCCATCCCAGGCCAGGTTCTGACTCCAGGGATATTCCCAGCCTCTGACCCACTGTGTACACACACACACACAGAGTTGCTTGTGTGCACACAGTTCACTGGCACTCATAGAGACAGACATGTGTGTACACAGATACACTGACATGTTTCTGCACAGGCCTCACATCCTTCCTCTCTCTGTTCCAGGGTCACACTGGTGCTACCAGAATCAAGTCAAGCCCTCCAACTACACCTGCTTGGGTAAGTGCAGCGAGTCTTGTGGTAGGGACCCTCCAGGTTGAAATGGAGACCCAGGGAAGGTGGGAAGGATGAGGTGATGGTGGCCCCAGTCAGATATCAGCTCCTAACACACACACACACACACACACACACACACACACACACACACTCTCTCTCTCTCTCTCTCTCTCTCTCTCTCTCCCGGTGCTCAGGGCACAGGGAACGTAGAGTGACCTGAGTTTTTACTGGGACCTCCTGTCGTCATCTCTGACAGCAAGAGAGTCAGCCCTCTGGTCCTCTGAAATAATCAGGAGCAGCATCAAAGGGAGAAATTCAGTTTGCTCCTCTCATAACAAAATGGAGAGTTGATTCTGTTCCAGTGACACCCTGCAGTGGGCCTGGGTGGCGGTTCTTTGTACTTTTCAAGCGCTGCCCGGTCTCCTGCAAATCTGCTTTCCTCCCACCGTTGCTGTTTTGGTGACTGGGCAGTGGCTCCCCAACCCCCGCCCTGCTCACTGGTGTGGGAGGTCCCGGGTGCAGGGGGCTGGGCTCCCCTGGGGCTCCTTCCCTGCCTCCCAGTGCTCAGATAAGGCTTAGTGTCAAGTCACGGGGTCCTTTCACAAGCGGCCCTTCCAGGGGACGCCACCACTTCCACGCACTCTCCCATCCACCTGCTTTGAACTTCGGAACCCCTAGGAAGCAGGTTATCACGGAGCTTTCCTTTCCCAGCCCAGCATCTGAGGTGGTCCCCTACCCCAGAGCTCACACCCTAGTCCCACCCTGTCCAACACCACGCCTTGCTGGTCTTGTGTGAGTGTGAGTGTGTGTCTGAGGAGGGAGAAGGGTGAGGGCGGAGCTCTGTGCCGGGCATCCCCCCAGCACAGCCTGCCAGCCATCCAAAGACCTTGCTGCCTTGAGCTGGGCCTGACCCGAGTGGGGTGGAGGATGCCACACCTCGGTGCCAGGCGCCCCTGACTCCCGGCCCACCCTCCCTCCCTGCTCAGGGCCGGACCAGTGGGGCGATAGCTGCCAGAATAACCGCCAGTCTCCCATCAACATCGTCACTGCCAAGACACTGCTGGACCCAAACCTGGGACCCTTCTCCTTCTCCGGCTACGACAAGAAGCAAAAGTGGGCCGTGCAAAACAATGGCCACTCAGGTAGGTCTCAGATGGGCTGGATGCAGGCCCGGGACAGCAGGGGCGCGGGATCCTGGGACCCAAGTTCCCAAGGACTGGAGGGTCGGGCCTCCTCCTGGGAGGGCACACTGGGGGGGTCCACTTCTGCTGAGGAGAGGCTGAAAAGTCCTGGGCGGGGGGGGAGAGTGCAGGTCCTGTGAGGGCACAGCCTAGGCGGGGTGGGTGGTGGGGTTCATTTATTTGCCCCAGTGTTTCTTGAGCATCTATGTTCTAGGCACTGGGGCTATGGCGGGGAATGAGACAGACAAAATGCCTGTCCTCCTGGAGTTCACAGTCTAGCAGGAGACACTATAAATAAAGAGACACATTGTACAGGGTGGACTTTGGAAAGGAAGGAACATCGTATGAGTATTTTCAATCCTGTATCAGAGCAATCTGTAGTGGGGGAGAGGACAGGTTCTAGGAAGAGGGAACAGCATGTGCAAAGGCACAGAGGCGTGAAACAGCTTGGGGTGTTCAAAGGGCTGCATGTGGCCCCATGTGCATGGAGGACAGAGCGAAGCCCGGAGCGGCCAGAGCCAGCCCAGGGTCAGTCCAGCCGGGCCTGGGGCAGGTCGCCCAGGGCTGAGGAGTCTGGACGTGGCCCTGGGAACATCGGGGCACCGCGCGTGGAGGGGGTTGAAGCAGGGCCGGCACCAGGCTGAGTTGCATGTTTGGGCAGTGAGGGGTGGACAGAGGGAGAGGCAGACAGGGAGGCCAATGAGGGGGCCAGGGGAAGGTCCAGGCTGTACCACTGTTCCTGTCCCTTCAGGCCCAGGACCGTAGCCCGTGAAGGGTGCGAGGTAGGAGAGAAGGTCCTGCTTGGGTGGAGCTGGGATGAGGGGCTGGGAGAGGCTGGGGGAGGTGGGTGCGAGGACTCTGCCCCCTCCTGTGCCCTCCAGTGATGGTGTTGCTGGGGGACGAGGCCTCGATTGCTGGAGGAGGACTGACCGCCCGGTACCGGGCCAAGCAGCTGCACCTACACTGGTCCAAGGTGATGGATCGGGGCTCAGAGCATAGCTTCGACGGGGATCGCTTTGCCATGGAGGTGAGGGACCTCTTCCCAGGTGGATGCCTTGGCTGGGCTCTGGGTATACTTGCCTTGGGCAAGAAGGAGGGTCCAGCACCCTGACGGGTTCTCTCTCCATCCCTCTCACCCCTTACCAGATACACATGGTACATGAGAAAGAAAAGGGGACATCGAGGAACACGAACAAGAACCAGGACCCCAAAGATGAGATCGCAGTGCTGGCCTTCATGGTGGAGGTGGGGCTGCCATCCCTCAGGGTTCGAGGGGCTGCTTCTTAGGATCCAGAGACCTGGGATCCCAGCAAGGCAGGAGGGGGCTGGAGAAGCCCCGACTTCCCCTCTGTTTCTCAGTGACTTGTACATCCCCATGTGGGGAACCCAGGGCCTTTGAGGGCCTCAGTCCCAGAAGCTGCGTGCCCGCCCCACCCCAGACTGGGTCACCACCGGCTCCCCACAAGCCTCTCTCAAGCCCCTTTCCCTCCTGTTCCAGGCCGGATCCGAGAATGTTAACTTCCAGCCCCTGGTGCAGGCGCTGTCTGACATCCCCAGTCCCAGTGAGTCAGGATGGTGAGGGGAGGCGGGGGGGGGGGCTAGGGGAGGGGAGAAGACATCTTCCTACAAAAGACGGTCTGGATGGTGGAGGAGCCTGTACTCTCAGAGTGAGGCGTGCGAGTCTCCCCAGATATGAACACCACGCTGAAAGACAACATCAGCCTCTTCGACCTGCTCCCCAAGAAGGAGAAACTGAGGCACTACTTCCGCTACCTGGGCTCGCTCACCACACCAGGCTGCGATGAGAAGGTGGTCTGGACCGTGTTCCGGGAGCCCATTCAGCTCCACAAGGACCAGGTACACGGGGCCCTGGCTCAGCTCCTGGAAACTGTCCCTTTGCAGGAGGCCCCAGGCAGTCTGGGGTTCACCAAGCCCCCAGGTGAGGCTAATGCAAGCTCAAGCTTGAGAACCACTGTTCTCTGGTAACGGTGATGACAGTAATAGCAATCACAGGCCCTCAAAGCCCAGAGCTGTGAGTCCCCTCTGCTTAGGAAACTCATGGGAGTGGAGCCCCCATGGATGCAAAGCACTTTACATCCCTGATGCTTTTCCTCTGCACAAGAACCGGAGAGGGCTCAGAGAGGCCAGGCGACTGGCCTGAGGTCACACAGTGAGGAGTGCAGCTCCACCAGCTTCATCCCTCCCTGCTGAGCCCTGTGCCTTCCACAGATCCTGGCATTCTCTCAGAAGCTGTATTATGACAACGAGAAGAAGCTGCAAATGACAGACAATGTCAGGCCCCTGCAGCCCCGGGGGAAGCGCCAGGTTTTCAGGTCCCAGGCCCCGGGACGGCTGCTGCCCTTGCCGCTGCCCACCCTGCTGACCCTCGCGCTCACCTGCCTGACAGCAGGCTTCCTCCGATGACGACTCATGTTTGCACGCTTGACCTCTGGTCTCAGCCCTTAAGAGGGCTTGAGCCTCTGTTCCTCAGGCTTCCCGGGTTGGACTTTGGTGATGATTAAAATATGGACATGTTTTTGGAGAAACCTCTCTCACGTCTGTTTTTAGTTCCCACGACTACTGCTGCCCTGTTCCCCTCAACCCACCCCCCGTGCCAGGGTAGGGCCTTAGGGCCTGGAGATTTCTTCTGAGCAGGCCACCGCTCCCACCTTTGTGAATTCCCCGTTGACACCCCATTTGGAGAGATGCCGAAGGGACCTCAGAGCTCCAACACAGCCACAGCTGGAGAAGTTCCAATCCAAGCCTTTCATTATATAATGGGTGGAAGCTGAGGCCCAGAAAGGAAAGGAGGCTGGGTGGAGGGGCCCACATAGTGAGGCCACGGCAGAGCCAGCTGAAGAGCCAGCCAGCACCTTCCGCCCTGTACTAGGGGTGGAGAGTGCGGGTCCTGTGTGGGCACAGCCTAGGCGGGGTGGGTGGTGGGGTTCATTTATTTGCCCCAGTGTTTCTTGAGCATCTATGTTCTAGGCACTGGGGCTATGGTGGGGCATGAGACAGACAAAATGCCTGTCCTCCTGGAGTTCACAGTCTAGCAGGAGACACTATAAATAAAGAGACACATCGTACACCGTATCAGACGGCTGTGGTCAATCAGCGGGAAGGGGCATCCATCAGAAGACTTGCAGGAGGCAGTGGGGGGAGGCCACCTGGAGGCCAGCAAGTGTTCATGCGTGGAGGAGAGGGAGGGGGGGAGGGGGAGAGAGACAGTGGGCGAGAGAGGAGGGTGGGGAGGGGGAAGGGGAGAGGGGAAGGGGAGAGGGGAGCGGGGGCTGTGGTGCAGGGGCTGCAGGGGTGAGGAGTAGGGGAGCAGTTAGGAGCCTGATGCCTCATCCAGGAGCTACTGGGTCACAGGTGAATCCAAGGGTCTTTGGCCCTTGAACTTAGGAGCTGTCAATGAAGGCACCCCTCCCACCCCCCCAAGATTGTGTCTCTAATGGCTTTTTCCGTTCTGGGGCCCAAGAAGGGAGTGAGACTAGGAGGCAGCAGGTGCAGAGAGGAGGGTCCAGAAAACAGGGGGAAAGAAATAAGGGCCCCACAGCTGGGTCCCAGGCCAGGCTGGGCCCCGGGGGCCAGGGGTTGAGGGGCCTCAGGCTCTGGTACCTCGTCATCCAGGGCAGGGCTGGAGTTTTGGAGGAGCGTGAGATGGATTTTAAGAATAGATTTTGGGGGCTCCCCTGGTGGCGCAGTGGTTAAGAATCTGCCTGCTGATGCAGGGGACACGGGTTCGAGCCCTGGTCCGGGAAGATCCCACATGCCACGGAGCAACTAGGCCCGTACGCTACAACTACCGAGCCTGCGCTCTAGAGCCCACGTGCCACAACTACTGAAGCCCACGTGCCGCAACTACTGAAGCCCGTGCACCTAGAGCCCGTGCTCCGCAACAAGAGAAGCCACCGCAATGAGAAGCCCACGCACCACAACCAAGAGTAGCCCCCGCTCGCCGTAACTAGAGAAAGTCGGTGCACAGCAAGGACCCAACGCAGCCAAAAATAAATAAATAAAATAAATAAATTTATTAAAAAAAAAAAAAAGAATGGATTTTGGAGGAGCGTGAGAAGAGGGGAAGAGGCCAAGAATGGGCCTTGCTGGGTGGCGAGGGGCCCTGGGGCCGGGGCCAGGTCAGCTGGTGCGGGGACAACCTCTCTGTAACAGGCTTCCCGTCTGGAGGTGATGAGATAGATTCCCACAGGAAGACGCAGAGCTAGGCCAGGACACACGGGATTCCATTACCCGACGCTGGAAGCCCTGGCTTGCCGTTGGTCTCTGGAGGGGAGCTGGTTGGAGGAGGTGACCTCTAAGCCTTCTCCCACTCAGATACCCTCAGGTCCCTGACCACCCCCAGCTGGGCTGAGGGACGAGGGCTGCTCCTCCTCCACTGCAGCCTCCCTCTCCCTTTCCTCCTTCGTGACCAAGAATAAGCACCCCCTCCCTTCACTGCTGACCACACAGCCAGCCTTGGTGGGGGGGGGGGGTTGGTATTACTGTCACTATGGCAACAGCAGGCAGCTTGTGTCAGCAGGGGGTGTGTGGACACGAACCTGTTCTCTTTGGTTCCCACGCAGGCAGGCTGGGGGGATCTAAGATCCAAGCTGTGCCCTCCTCCTCCCCTCCCCCTTTCAGGCTCAGGGCTCTCACAAGTCTGAACTGCCCCTCCCCCCCAACTACACCCTCAAGGCAACGTTCAGTGAATAATGTGGCAGCAGAACCAGGAAGTCCAGCTCTTTTCTAGAGAGTAGGGGAGACTGGGCCTCTCCAACCCCCCGCTGCAGGCACACGACCCTCCCCCCGGCCCCCCCCCGCCCCCCACCGTCCCTCTGACCCCGCAGTAATAAACCTGGCCAGTGGGGGCCAGAACGGGCACAGCTTGTCCAGGCCCCTGCACCTGGAGGCCAGAGCAGGTGCTGTCAGCGCTCGACTTACAGCAAGGTCACTGCTGGCCAGTCACCCCAGGAGGGGGCAGCCCCGCCCCTGGAACTGGCCCCTGCGTCCTGGAGGCCGAGGCCAATGAGCTGCGCGCGTGTGCTCCTGAGAGCGTCCGATTCTGAGCAGTTTCACTCCCCTGCCCCCGCCAGCCCCCGCCCTGCACCCTCTGCAGACCCCTTCTCTGGAGAAGGTGCTCTAAGCTCCTGGTGCCCAGCCAGGCTGGCTCCTGACACAGCTCCGCCAGAGACGATGGGGGCTACCAGCAGCCCCCAGCCCTACTTTCACTCACTCCCGAGTCCCTGCATTGGGTACAACAACGTACGCACACACACGAGCACACGCGCGTGCACACACACTTCACCGCGGCCGACCAGGGCTGGGGAAGGCTCCATGGCTGAAGGTTTGGGCCACCACCTGACTTCTAGGTCCCTTAGCACAGACCATATGCACGTTCACTGAATGCCTGCAGGCGCCGCCGTGGGCCACACGACAATCCTATAAGCGGGGTATTTCTCCCGTCGCACGGATGAGGATGCTGAGGCACAGAGAGGGGTTATGGGACCTGTCAGAACCCGGGGTCACTTCTCTGCCTCTTGGGCTGCACGGCCAGCTTTCCCTCTGACAGTCATCCAACCTCTGGAACAGGGGCGGGGTGGGGTCTGCAGCACGCTGTCCCACCCTGTCTCCACATGCTGCTCTGTATCCCTGATGGGCTGTCCCTCTGGCCCCCTGTTTAGATTTGGCACCTGGGAGGGAGCCAGGGGCTAAAAATACTCTCCATGTGTTTAGATGATTCTTAGAAAATAAACTTCCCCGTCTTGGCTCTCAGTGTGCACACTTGCTGGCCCCGGTTCCTGTGGCTCTGATCTGACAGTGTTGGGAGGGGGATAAGGGAAGCAGGGGGTGGGGGGAGTAGTAGGGTCTGTAGGGGCCCAGAGTCAAGCGTGGTGGTGGTGGACGTGCCCAGGCGCACATGTAAGTGTAAAGGCTGCTGTGTCACAAAACTCCAGGGGCTGCCTGTACGGAGACCGCATTGTGAACGCTGCCCCGGCGTGGTGGGCCCTGAGGCTCCGTGCTTCTGAGTGGGTTAGGGGTGGGAAGAGGCAGGGAAGCTGGTAACCTTGCAGGGATGGAAATGTGGCTTCCCTGCTACGGGCCTCTTTATCCCCCTGCAAAATGGGCTAAGGCTGGCCCTTCTATCTAACGGGGCCTAGCTGTCCTCAGGCTCCTGCTGGTGACCTTGGCAGGAAGGCCAGGCCCGTGTCTGTGGGTGGGACGCTGCTCCTGCACCTTGCATTGCACGAGTTCTAGCGGCTCTGCTTGTTTATCTGAATAGGGACAAAGGCATTATCTCCTCTAGGGACCAAGGACATGTTCCTGGCCCCCCTGTGCCCAGGGAGGGGCTTCCTCTGGAGGGAGTGACAGGACAGACAAGTCACAAGCCAGTTCCTTCCTCAGAGCCCTAGTCCCAGCTGAGACTGGACTCATATTCCGAGTGTTGCTGCTGCAAAGCCTGGGAGGGTGGGGATAGGCACAGGGGCCCGGGAAGGGACGTGGGTACATGGAACAAGATTTTTCTTTCAACAAGATCGAGTCTTTCAACAAACACTATTATTTCCTCTGTGCCAGAGACTGATGATTCAGGGAGAAAAAGGCCCATCTGTGCCTTTTCCCACGGGACTCCCAACCGGAGGGCCTACAAAACATAGGCCGTGAGGGGGGCACAGGGGCCCCAGACCTGGCGTTTGCGTCCCTTTCCCCTGCTGACTAGCTCGGTGAGGTGACTTTGGTAATTTAATTCACCATTCTGAGCCTGTTTCCTCATCTGTAAAATGGGGACCGGGACGGCATTTACCTCATAGGGTTGCTGTAAAGATGAAACAAGGTGCCTGGCCAGGAGGATGTATTCAATAATTTGTAGTTACTATTATGATTCTTTTTACTAGAGAGAGAGCACTGAAGGATGGGTAAGGCCTACAGATGGGGAAACACTGGCTGCTTCTGGGGATGGAGATAGGGAAGGGTGGGCAGAGGCTGGAATTCCGAGGAGCGATGCATTGGTTTGCCTCTGGGGTCAGCAGCTGATGTTTGGTGGGGTAGCAGGGCTGCTCCTACCCAAGGGGGGACCCTCCCATCCCCAACACACTCACGGGGACTGCCGCTCTGCTCAGACACGCAGGGGCGTCCCCCCAGCCCTCCGCCCCACCCCACCCATGCACAGAGCCGTCCACTGAGCCAGACCTCCCAGCCCGACCTCGGCCCAGCGTTGCCTAGGGTCCCTCAGGACATCATCAGGGGGAGCCAAGGGGGCCAGTGGAGGCCCAGGCTGCCTGCAGCTCTCCTGTCCCTGCTTTGCTAGGTGGGGTCAGGGTGGGAGTCTGCTTTGCTGCTGTGGGATTGACTGGGCTGGGGATTGGGCTCCTACTTCACCTTCCTCCAGCCCTTCCCCTCCCTCTTGCCAAGGAGCCGCGAACTCACGCACGCGCCCTCTGGTCCGTGCCTCTCTCCAGCATGGGCTCCGTCCCTGCTGTCTGCCAGCGGGCCTCTCCTATTCGCGTTTGCTGCAGGCTTCCCCCAGCACATGGTCTGGGCTGCCGGACAGTATAAACAACAAATAAACAGAAAAACAAGTAAATTTTAGTATAACTATATCCCTCCCAAGTTGCATGGGGCACACTTACACTAAAACATTACCTGTTGTTTATCTGAGATTTACATTGCACCGAGGGGTCGTGTATTTGGATTTACTGAATCTGATGGCCCTACCCTCATCCCACCTACGCCAGGGAAACTGAGGTACAGAGAGAAGGGTGGGCAAAAGAAGGGACTAGAGGCTGAGACCACCACCCCTTCCTCCTCCTGGTCCTTCTCCTTCTCCCTCCGGCTGGCCACACCTCCCAGGAACTGCTAGCCAACTGGTTTTCCCTCCCGGAATAGAAGATTCTGGTGTATCGGGCTCCCCATGGGGAGGGCAGCTGGGCCCGCCTCAGAAGGGAGCTGGAGCAGGCCCTTCTGCCAGTGGATTTCCTCCCCACTGTTTTCCAAAGAAATGGGAGAGGCCGGTGCCAAGGACATCTCTTTATCTCCCTTTCCTGGTCTCTGCCCGAGCCCCCCTCGCTGCGCTGGATGTGCCGGGGCTCCCTTCCTGCAGTCGGGCTCCCGCCCATCATCCCAGCCACCTCTCGCGGAAGGGAGCCCCCAGGGAGCGCCTGGCGGCTGTCCCAGGAGGGGTCTGAAGGGGCCTGATGCCAGGATTTTATTTACAAACTGAGGAGAGTCTCAAGAGGTGCAGGACCCCGACGGGGTTGAAACGCCCGTCCACGTCACAGCCTGGGGTGCAGGCAGAGAAGGATCGAGACACCAGCAGACAACTGAGTCCGGTCTGTTCAAATCAGATGCTCTTCCTCTAACTCCTTTCACCTTGTAATCTCCCCATCTGTTTAACGACCTTTAGCTCTCACTATTTGCACTCCTGCACTGTTATGCAAGGCCGTTTGTAAGGTAATTTACACCTACTATCTCATCTCATCCTGACAGCAACCTTTAGAACGTAAACTCCCACTGGAACAGCTGCTTCAGGACAGTGGGGATTTTCATCTGTTTTGTTTCCTGCTCGAGGTGGGCATGGTGATGCATGGCTCAGAGCCCCCTTCAAGGAATGGTGTGTCCCAGCTCCGGGTGCTGTGGCGTGCGGACCTCTTCAGCCATTGGCCTCTCCAGGAAGGGGAGGCTTCTTTGCTCAAGGTCACACTCCTCTCTGCAGACCCCCAGCCATTGACTGACCAACAGGGGAAAAAGTGGGATAAAGGGCCGGCCCCATTTAGGGTGACCCCAAAGGGCCATTCCAGCATCAGAGCTCTCGGTGGGGCCAGTTGAGGTTAGCACTGGGCCCTCATGGCTGCTGCATTTCTCTCCCCAGTCCTGCTTCCGTCTCTTCCCTCCCACAGTTGCTGGTCCTCAAGGTACTCCTTAATAAACATCCTGCACACGCAACGCCATCAGCTTCTCAGGAAGCCAACCCCAAGGGCATCAAGTGTCCGAACAGTACAGAGCACACGGTGGGCTCTCAATCAATACTCACTTGGAAGTACCCTGGGGCAGGCATTGCTGCTCCTGACTCTATACAAATAAAGGTATAATCAGAGCAGCTAACGTTTACTCAGGTGAAACTATTTGACATGCTCTCTATCTCAATCCTTAGAATGAGCTTCTGAGATGGGCATGTCCTCCACTTTCAGATGAAGAGACGAGACAGAGGACCCAGAGCTGACAAGTAGGAGAGCAGTAGTAGGATTTGGACCCAGACCATCTGATACTCAAGCCTACCCTCTTACCATCCCTTTTCGGAAGGAAACCAAGGCTTAGCAAGGTAAAGGATCTCGCCCCTTGCCAGCCAATGAGTGGCCACCCGATCTACAAGCCCCACAGTCCCTGCTTGAACTGAGTGCTGCTGGCCTGAAAGTGCTTCTAAGGAGTCCTCAGAGGGAAGCTTGGATTTAGAAACCACCAGTCTGGCCAGAGATGCTGGGGACACATGCTGTTCCCTAGATCTTCACTGCTCTCCCTGCCCTTCCCCTGCTTGTGGCTTGTCTCATGAGGTCCACACAGCAGCCAAAACCTGGCTTAAAAGTTAACTCCTTTGTGAAAGCTTCCCCGATCCCTGCTCCCCTCCTTCTCCACCAAGACCCCCTAAGGGAAGACTGGAGGATCCCGTCCGAGCTGTCGGAGGATGGAAGTGCCAGGCCAGGGTTGGCCACGTGGAGGCGGGGGGCGGGAGGGAGGCAGGCAACAAATGTCAGGGTGAGTGAATAAAGGGAAAGATGACAGTAAAGCACAGAATTAGGCACCAGTCCAGGGCTGGGACTAAATATTTACCTTGCCCATCGGGCAATCCTGAGAGATAATCCTTGTTTTCTGAGCTCTATTTATGCAGATTTTCCTTCAGTAACTGACACAATCAACCTGGTTTTGTTATAGTTTGAACAGCTGTTTCCACACGTGGGGCCAGGGCATAAGAGGTGCTTTATTTATTTTATTTATTTATTTTGGCTGTGTTGGGTCTTCGTTGCTGCGCGCGGGCTTTCTCTAGTTGTGGCGAGCGGGGGCTACTCTTTGTTGTGGTGCGCCGACTTCTCGTTGCGGTGGCTTCTCTTGTTATGGAGCACGGGCTGTAGGCACGCGGGCTTCAGTAGTTGTGGCACGCAAGCTCAGTAGTTGTGGCGCACGGACTTAGTTGCTCTACAGCATCTGGGATCTTCCCGGACCAGGGCTCAAACCTGTGTCCCCTGCATTGGCAGGCAGATTCTTAACCACTGCGCCACCAGGGACGCCCTGTACGAGGTGCTTAATCCTTGGCTTCCGCTGTGCACCAGCATCATGTGTTCTCCCCAGTGAATCCGCTTCCCCATCCTTGGGCCCTAAGTCCCTTTGCCCCTCCATCCTGCAGGCCTGGCCAGGCTCCACAAGGCTGCAGGTCAAATTGGGGTTTCACTCTAGTTTAAGCTGTGGCTTCACATGCAATCAAGGGTCGAGTCACACTGGGGCTGCTTGGAGGGTCATAAGACCCTCCACGGGTGCTGGGACTATTGCCCGAGTGGCCTCCCGGGAGGCACCTCTCCTAAGGGAGAGGCGTTGGGTGTGACATGCTGGGTCCACATGAAGCCTCAGAGTTGTAGGGGTGAAGGGATGCGGAGTTTGGAGTGGCATCTCTCAGTCAGCCTCTGGGGTTCACACTGGAGTCATAAGGGGGATGGAAGTGGCTTATAAAAACCGGAAGAGCAATTTTACCCAAATACTAACGTGGGGGACAGCAGCTCTGCTGTGGGAACACTCTAGCAGAGTAAAAGGGCCCAGCGGGGGACTCCGATCCTGGTGCCCAGTCTGTGGGGGGAGGCAGTGGTGGTGTTGGATTAGGGGCGCCTAAAAGATCAGGGGGTCCTGCCCAGCGGATACCACATGACAGCTGAAAGGACTAGTTCAAAACACATTTAGATACCCTCCGGAGGCTGCATCAATGTGTAGACGGAGAGTGGGATTTTTGCAGGAGTAAGAGTGAGATCCATTGAAACCTGTGTATTCAGAGAGTGACCTTCACTGAAGCCCAAGGTTGCTTTGGCCAGGCCAGCACAGTCGGCACAGAAGCTGGTTCACAGATGCTGTCCGTGGAATTTGGTGACGGTTCAAGTTCAGGGAGCAGGATGAGGCTGGTCTGCGCTCTAGATGAGGAAACGGTTGCCTCAACAAATACCCATGCAAGCAGGATTAGATGAAACGTTTCGTTCAAGCCTTTGCCGGGCGCTGTGGCCATGCTGCCACTTCCAGGACATTCCCTTTCTTTTCTAATCAGTCAGGGAGTTTAGATTTCCCTCTACATTTATACTGCTTATGTTCCCAGAGTCCAGATTAGGCATACTTTCTCTCTCCTGACGTATATGAGTTTTGGATTGAGGCTTGACATTTCATTATCATCAAAGGGGAGAGATGAGAAAACCAAAGCTGGGCTCATAAACCCTGGGGAAAAAGACAATGGGCTGCTTCTTTGGGGCTCAGCACAGTCAGAATTGAATGGAAGGCCGCTGAGGAGTCAGCCTGCTGCGTGATTGGCCCACTCTGCGGGCTGGATGGACATGTGGTATCTGGTTTAGAAGCCCAGGCTTACGGGCGCAAACACCTAGTTATAAATGGTCAGGCTCGATTGTTCTCCCTCCCTTCCCAGGAAAGGCCAGGAAGGAAAAGGCCTCAGCTGAAGGGAGGAGGCATTGTACTTGGTAGGTCAGGCATCTCAGGTAGCCCGTCTGGCAGGGGGCCCGTGGGGAACATGGGATTCTCACGGCTTCTGTGGCTGATGGCTGCCTTCCTGAAACCAGTTCATTCAATCCTGGTCTTTCCCATCCTGCCTCTGGCACAATCACCTCCCTGCTAAATCCCTGATACTACCAGGCACTCCAAAGTCCAGTTTGGAGCTAGTGGCCTTGACCCGCCCCAGAGTCCTTTCTTTCTCCCTCCCTGCTCCCACTTCCCCTTCAACACCCCTTCCTCCCTCCGTCTGGCTCCTAAAGCCCCTGGGCCCCCAGAGGTGAAGAGAACAAACCTAGGAAGTCGGTCTCCCTCAAGAGTCACTGAATGGCTATTTGCTCCCAAGAGTTTTTCATCTTCCAGGAAGAGGGAGAGGAGGCTGCTTTCAGGACACCTACTTCCTCTCCTCACATAACAATAATACTTTGCATTTGCATAAGCGTTATTGGTTGTAAAAGGGGTTCACGTTCACTTTCTCATTCAGTGATTATCACAATAATCTCACTGATTCTGTTTCCTCATCTATAAAAAGAGATGATAATGCATCCCTCACAGAGCTGCGGTGAGCATTAAAGAATGAACGAAACATGCATAGCTTGGGGTCTGGCAAGCAGTAAATGTCCGTTTAATGGCTAAAAGTGCCCTCTTCAACTTTTCTCCCGATTCCAAGGGCAGAACTATCCTTTATGCCACATAGTAAGTGCTCAATAAACATTTGATGTATGAGTGATAAACTCTGCCCTCTCCCTTTCCCATCTCTCCCAAAGTGAGAGGATGTTTATTTGCAACTCCAAGCCGCAGGGAGTTCTGCAAACAAGGAGTGGCAGCAGTGACTTTCTCCAGCCAGCAAGGTGAAAGGCCACAGGCCCTGGGGCTGGGTCCCTATAGATGCCCTGCCACAGGCTGCTCCAGTAGTCTCTGCAGCGGGGGAGGGAAGTTGACTGGCCTTCACTCTAGTTGGCTGGCTTTTCCTCCCTGCCCAGCCGGATGTACTGAGAGTAGCAAAATGGCTTTGGAAAGGCCCACCCTGCTGGCACGGCGATTTCCAGCAGAAAATGAGAATGCTCTGCTGTTGAAATCGAGCAAGACCCTGTGGACCCTCCTTGGTACAAAAGCCCCTCCATGCCCACCGTTTCTTTTTCTTTCTTTTTTTGGCCGTGCCACGCGGCTTGTGGGACCTCAGTTCCCCCACCAGGGATTGAACCTGGGCCCTCAGCAGTGAAAATGCCAAGTCCTAACCACTGGATTGCCAGGGAATTCCCTGTGCCCCCGGTTTCTTGTTTGTAGAAACAAGCTGTGGTCTCCTAGGCCTTCCCTGAGTTCCAAAGAGCAGATTCAAGCAGTTAGTAATTAAGGAAGAGAGGGAATACAGAAACAAAGGAAAAGCAGTCAAGAAACAATAGTTCAGCTATGAAACAGAGTCCTAGTTCCTCCTGAAGGGATATACAAAAATCTGACACATACCTTTGAATTGTTCTGCAGAAACAAGGACCCACATCTGGTGGAGGAAGGTGACTGCATGCTGACCACAAGCATGTAGACCCCAGGTGGTCGATGTTGTCAGGAAAAGCTTCACCCTGTTACCTCACCACGCACCAGTCAGAGGACTGAGCGTGAGCTGGTCACGCACCCCAAGGCCCCGCCCCTTTATCCCTAAAAGCCTTGCGCCCAGGCCAGCCAGTAAAGCGGATCTGAGACAAACGTACGTTTCCATCTTCTCGGTTGCTACCCTCTCTATCAGTAAACCTTCCTCTGCACCAAACTCCGGTATTTCGGTTTGTTTGGCCTCAGCACCGGGTACTCGAACTTGGGCTCGACAGCACTGTTGCTGGGGACCATCCTCCGGGAGCTCTTCAGGGATCAGCACTGCATCATGATCAACTGTTTTTTTTTTTTTTGTTTTTTATTTTTGGCCGCGCAGCGAGTCTTGCACAGTTCCCCAACCAGGGATTGAACCCGGGGCCACGGCAGTGAAAGTCCCAAGTTCTAACCACTGGCCTGCCAGGGAATTCCCCATGATCGACTTTCTGAATGCTTTAGTGTCCAAGGGGCTTTATTTATATTTTTTAAAACAAATTTAAAAAATTTATTTATTTATCTATATTTGGCTCCGTCGGGTCTTCATTGCTGCGTGCAGTCTTCCTCTAGTTGCAGCGAGTGGGGGCTACTGTTCATTAGACTGTGCAGGCTTCTCATTGCGGTGGCTTCTCTTGCTGTGGAAAACGAGCTCTAGGCGCACGGGCTTCAGTAGTTGTGGCTCGCGGGCTCTAGAGCGCAGGCTCAGTAGTTGTGCACATGGGCTTAGTTGCTCGAGGGCATGTGGGATCTTCCCGGACCAGGGCTCAAACCCGTGTCCTCGGCACTGGCAGGTGGATTCTTAACCACTGCTGCCACCAGGGAAGCCCCCAGGTGCTTTACTGAACATCTGATCCAGAGTTCCCAGAGGCTGCTCAAGCAGCACCCCATCCCCCACCCTCACTTCAACCTGAGCAACTCCAACCTCACCTGCTTCAGCTATGGGTCCTTCAGATAAAATACAGTTGGAGGGGGCTTCCCTGGTGGTGCAGTGGTTCAGAATCTGCCTGCCAATGCAGGGGACATGGGTTCGAGCTCTGGTTCTGGAAGATCCCACATGCCGTGGAGCAGCTAAGCACACGCACCACAACTACTGAGCCTGCGCTCTAGAGCCCACGAGCCACAACTACCAAGCCAGTGCACCTAGAGCCCCTGCTCCGCAACAAGAGAAGCCCCCGCACCACAACAAAGAGTAACCTCCGCTGGCTGCAACTAGAGAAAGCCTGCGTGCAGCCATGAAGACCCAACGCAGTCAAAAAATAAATAAAATAAATAAAATTATACATAAAAATAATACAATTGGAGGAAAGGGTCCTGCCCCAATGTTGTTTCAAAATAAACGTTTAAGACCACTGACATCAGGCAAACCCTTCATGATTCACAATGGAACAGAGGTGCAGGGGAGACAAGTGACCTACTCCAAAGTCATACCGTTCTGCAAGAAGCAGAGCAACATTGCTTTCTGTGGGGTCACCTAAGATGACGGCCCTGAACTAGGGGCTGGAGCAGCCCTGCTGACCATGGGCATCTCCTGATCCATCCTGGGGGGCTCCCTGCTCATCCTCAATACAGAAGGCCCCCTCTCTATAACCCCAGTGAGCGCTGGGGTTTACCATCAGTGCAGAGGATCCCGCCATGAAGAACCGAAGACGCCCGCCCCCGGGGCCTCCAAGGATCTTGGACACGGCCACCAGCCCACTCTCCCTCCTGGTCCTCCTCTCCTGTGTTCTCCGGGCCACACTAGGCGGGCTCCTTTCTCTGGCTTGCCTTCCTTCTCTTTTTCCACAGCCCTTCTAGTTTTCCTCCCATTTCCTGCCTGTTTCCTTTTTTCTTTTTCCTCTACTTCCTTTGATCTTCTTGGAGCACTTGAAGCCTAGTTTCCATCTGCATTCCTCTTGGGCTTGTGGTAAAGTCCAAAGTTCATTATCAAGAGAAATTTCAGCAGAAGTGGATTGTGTATTTGAAAAAGAGAAAGTTAAGTTACAGAAAACACAAATTTGTTTATAACTAAGTGGTCTCAGATTAGTGTGTACTTAATGAAAACCATGGGAAAATGTTTTGCAACCATACCAAAATACTTGGCAATGTGAAACACTTTTATGAGAGCAGGTCTGACCTTCTCAGGCCTTCACAACATGGTTTCTCCTGCTTGTTATCTTCTACTATGCTCCTCGTGCACCTTCAGCTCACCTCAAATGGCCTCCACAGCCTCTGGAACGCACCACCTCGGCTGCCTTTTCTGTTCAGACTGCTACACTGCTCTGCACACTTCTGACAAGAAAATCCTGGTCTTGCTTCACGGCGCTGCTCACTTCCCTTTCCCATATGGTTTTCCCTAAGTACTCTGCCAACAGCTACTGTCTAACGTCCTCAGTCAGCACTTCATCGGAGACAGTTATACCTACCAATCCTCCTTACATGTGTGCATATGCATATCATCTTTCCCTAATTAGACTGGAAGTAATGATTCATTCCCTGGAGCAGTGGTTTCCATAAATGACCAATCTGCAGGACAGTGCCAACTGGCTACAAAAGAATCTCCCCTGAGGAACTTAATAAAATGCAGATTCTGGGGCTTCCCTGGTGGTGCGGTGGTTAAGAATCCGCCTGCCAATGCAGGGGACACGGGTTCGAGCCCTGGTCCAGGAAGATCCCACATGCCGCGGAGCAACTAAACCTGTGCGCCACAACTACTGAGCCTGTGAGCCACAACTACTGAAGCCCACGCGCCTAGAGCCCACGCTCTGCAACAAGAGAAGCCACCGCAATGAGAAGCCTGTGCACCGCAACCAAGAGGCCCGCGCACCGCGATGAAGAGTGGCCCCCGCTCGCCGCAACTAGAGAAAGTCCTTGCACAGCAACTAAGACCCAACACAGCCAAAATAAATAAATAAATAAATTAAAAAAAAAAAAAATGAGTAGCCCCTGCTCGCCCCAACTAGAGAAAGCCCGCGCACAGCAAAGAGGACCCAACACAGCCAAAAATAAATAAAATAAATAAATTTATATTAAAAAATGCAGATTCTTGGACTGCTTGGGAGAAGATGATCTCATAAATCTGGGTGTCAATAGGCACAGAGCACAGATGTAATATGACAATGCGGGTGGGACTCTGGAATCAGCACATTTAACAAGCTCCTAGCTGATTTTGATGATGCTCATGAATGGCCAGGTTGGGAACAGCTGCCCCCAGAGAATCTAGCACAGAGCTCTGTACCTAGAATGTGCTCATATGTTGTTAGCTGTACGCTTCTTGACTGGTAATGAACTTGAGCATAACATTATTGTTATGTTATACCTGTGTTCTGCTTCTCTAAGTGGGGAAAGAATACTATTATTTGAGTACCCAATAGGTGTCAGGGCCTGTGCCTATTTACATTCATTATCTATTCCTTATAATAATCCTTTGAAGTAAAGTGGTATTCTCATTGGGCATGACAAATCTGAGGGTCCAAAGAACTTGTTTTAGTGCACAGTTGATGTAATATAGCAAGACCTAGAATCTCTCCAAGTCCATGACCTTCCTACTGACCAGAGGGCATAATAGTGGTGGCTAGTATCTGGCTTGCAAGTATGTTTTACTTGGACAGGACAATGTTTAAAAATTAAAAAACAAACCTGCCAACATGTCTAAATTGGATATTTTGTATAAATATCTGGATTTCTGGCTTCTCTTTAGGGGGGAAAAAAAAAGGTTTGGTCTAACACTGGGGCCCGCATTCCTGCATGGCAACAAATGGAGCCTTTAGAAGGATGTGTGCCCTACAACTCACCACTATTCCCCATTCTCATCCACAGCTGGACCAGCTTCTCTTACACTCTGTTCCCAACCTGGTCCCTATAGGTCTCTGAGTTTGCAACTCCTGCACTCTTATTTACCACCTTGCTTTCCACTGGTAGGAAGTTTGGCAAACCTAAAGGCAACCTCTTTTTATTGCTCTATCATGTATGGGTCTCTGATCATAGACGTAGGTGTGTTTCTGACCTTCTGATTTCAATACTAAGAAACCTGGTGGTACATCATCAAGGAAAGCTGGGATCTCTGTTCCCTAAGCTGCGCATTATGGCTCTAGCCTAGTAAAATTCTATAGTCAACCTTTAAAATAGTTGGAGAAAATGTGGCCATTCATCTACTTGCTCCAATTCAATGGTATCTACAACTAAGAAAAGAACCCATAAGTGAGCAATGCCACCAAGTGGAAGGGAGATTCCATGTTGAACTGCCTTAGCCAGAGAGGCTGATGACCACTCTCAAGTTACAGGGCCATTCAGGAACCAGAAATAAAATGCCTGCCCATCTCTGTATGCTGTTTCTTTTCAAGATTGTCTTTTATTTTTTTCATTAAAATATTATTTATTTTATATATTATTTACCTTCCATGTGCCAGGAACAATGTTTGAGATACAAAGATGAAGATACTCAAGGTTGTCTTTTAAAATTTTTATTTATTTATTTATTTTTGGCTGTGTTGGGTCTTCATTGCTGCGCAAGGGCTTTTCTCTAGTTGCGGCGAGCGGGGGCCACTCTTCGTCGCGGTGCATGGGCTTCTCATTGCGGTGGCTTCTCTTGTTGCGGAGCACGGGCTCTAGATGCGCGGGCTTCAGTAGTTTTGGCTTGCGGGCTCTACAGAGCAGGCTCAGTAGTTGTGGCGCACGGGCTTAGTTGCTCCGCGGCATGCGGGATCCTCCCAGACCAGGGCTCGAACCCATGTCCCCCGCACTGGCAGGCGGACTCCCAACCTCTGCGCCACCAGGGAAGCCCAAGGTTGTCTTTTAAAAAGCCAGAGACACAGACCGCACTTTGGAAGCCGTGCTTCATTTTCGATGACTTTTCTGATCCTTTTTCTGTTTGTTCGTTTCCTTAAACAAGCTACTGTTGCTGCTGATTCAACATGTTTCATTCTATACATTTTTAATGTGTATTCCTGTTTTTTGGAGAATGTGAGCAGAGAGCTATCAAATTCTTTTAGTGTCAGTACGGCCAGGGAATACAAAAACCTCCTTGTATAGGACTGAACTCATGGGGGAAAGATTTCACATTCATCGAGCACGTCCCAAGAAACTGTGTCAGGCATTTATATACTTCATTTACTTAATATAAGCCCCAGAGGTAGGTATTCTGATTTTAAAGGTAAATAGATAGGACTGAATGTGAAGGACCCACAACTCTAAATCTTCGACTCTTCTCAACACTGTCAACTGCCTCCCTGGAGATCTCCCAGAACGACAACCAGGGACATCCCTGGTTTCTCAGAGCCCCCTAGAAATCCAGGATCATCTCAAGGTATTATACAAATAAGAAGTCGGCCTCTTCTTCACCTTATCTCTTAATCTGCAGGAAAACTATTGCGAAACCTCCTTCATCAATTCTCAGTTCCAAACCAGCAAGCCACCCTTCTCCCCAACCCCTTCAATACCTTCGAAGCAATTTCCTAACAGGGATGTGAACCAAATTTAAATCAATTTATCCGGTCACTGCAGGTATCTTGTTCTACCTTCAACACAGCTTGCATTCCCTCAGAGATAGAACCTCCAACTCTGTAAGTCAGGTAGGTATTATTCAAGTTAGGAGAATTAAAACAGGGTCACAGAGAGGAAGGCTAAAGAATTTGACTTTTTTGTGCTTACTTGTATAGAGGAAAAACAGCACATAGATGCATCCACAGTATTTAATTTGTTTGGATAATAGTTACAGATAAACAGTTACACTCCATATACAATTACCAATACTTTTTTATACAGTTCGTATTTCAGTACATCAACACTATTTTATTTACACTCTATTTATGTACATTAACATCTCTCTAAAGTCAGTGCATTGTCAACAAGTTTTATACAGTAATTTACAAAGTGAATGTAGTTAGTTAATTTAATAAATTTTCTGCTAATCATGAATTAAAAAAATTAATTACAACCAATATAACCAACACAGATCAAACAACATTAGTAGATTGTGCTACCTGCTTAAATAAAACATCTGTAAGGAAATTCTTTAAAATCTTCCACTTTTTCATGGGACTTGTCCAGTTAGGAATGGACAGATTTTATACACTGAAAATCATGAAACTATAAAGTCTGCATTTTGTCTGACTTTATCACATTATACCATTTAGGCCACTCCTTCCTACCTGCGATTATAGTCTTCTTCTGAATAGGGTTTCAACTTAGACAGCCATTTATGACAACCTTTCCAAATGCTCTGAGAAGAACTGGATAGCAACCGACCTCAGATATCAGAACACAAATGCTTAATTACATTGGTACCTACTATCTATGAGGAAGGAAGGGTAATGGAATCTGACAATTAATGAGAATCAGCTTCCAGGGTCCAGATGAATAAAAAAAGACTGAAAAAAAAGTGAAATATTTACTTCGAATACATATTTAAAAACAACACAGGAAAAAAATGTTGCCTGAAATAAATAACATTTATATACTTTTGTTCCAGTCTTGAATTATTGAAGAAAAAAATGAAGTGAGCAAAGAAACATAACTTTTGATGACCACTACTGTGAAATGTAAAAAAATAAAAAATAAAAAGGACAAACACCAAAATAAAAAAAGTATATGGACATGCAAACAAAAGTTTACTTCCTAAAACCACCAATTTCATTAAAAATACTTATACACTATCAATGTTTGGGATGTGTTTTGTTGTTAAATTTAATATGATGGGGGAAAATACCCCAATTAAGTTAATTTATAGCCCTTATAGCCATCAAATATGAACAAGTTCTGAAAAGTTCATTTGCACATATTCTTTCTTTAAAGTGCAAAACAAAGAAACAAAGAACAAACAACCACTAATTTTAAAATACCATCTAGCTTTGTTGCCACTTTCCCTCTCAGAAGCTCTCTGTGCAACAGTGCATGTAAAGATGGTGCAAATTTTGGCAACTCCCCTCCCACACTCAGCAGTGGTGGTAAACATTTTTGAGGGCTCTTGAAGTATCCTCAAAGTAGGCCGCCTCTATCTGGAGGGCTATTTTATTTTAGCTGGATCTCCCAGGATGCTTTTTTTTTTTTTTTTTTCTGCAGGGTCTCCCAACCAAGGCCCTGGGTAGAAGGTACGCAACTCTTAAGAGATTCTCCCTTTCAGACTTACCACTTATATATGCCTCTGCTACCACCAGCGATTGGTTGTGTCTCAAACACAAACACAACAACAAAAACAAAAAGCAATAAAGACATAGAAAGAGTGGGAAAATGGTTTAAAAAGTAAATCGAAAAATCTGTGTCCGTGCTGTAAGAATCCTTCGCACACCCTTTGTGATCTTGCTTTCTCCATCGTGTCAGTCACTACAGTGGAATAAAACTTCAGGAAAAAGGAGGTAGCATATCATGTCGTCCCCAGACAACACTACAATTTTTTGTTTTACTTTGACTCCAAGGAAATTCTTAGTATTTTGTTATGATTATTGGTAAACTATACTTGCTACATGTTTGTTCATATCTGGACAAGCACAACTTAGTTCTTATTTGGTCCCAGGGGGCTGGTGCCAAACCCTTTTGTTTACAGGCTAATGGTGGGCTCTGCCTGAAAGTTCTCTACCAGGGAGCTCGTGTGAGACACTTCCAAACAAAATTATTACTACTGTTATGTTAACTGCTATTTTAATTAGGATTTTTATTTTGTGCTTCAGGGTCACAGGATAAAATAACTACACATTTAGCTTGCCTTTCAGCGACGCTTTTGCCCATTGTCAGCTACGGGGAGTCATCTCCCTCATCACAGCCTGTCTAGCAGCCAGAGTGGTAGCTTTACTGTAACACACAGTACTTTTTGTAATCAGACTCAAAGTCCTCGTCCATGCTGCTTGTGTCTGCCATCTTTTTGCCGTCAATCTTTGGCAGAAATTGTGCATAGTCTATCCCCTGCTGCTCATAGAAAAGAATGTAGGCAGAGTCGGTGTCAATTTCATCAGGGTGAAGTTCCTGAAGGAGCAAGAAAGGCTTTAACTAAAAAGCCATCACTATGCTGGCTCTTAATCCTCACCAGGGAAGGGAGGACCAACACTCTTTAATTACTAAACCTGATTGCTTCCAATCAGCTTAATATTTTGGCTGTCTCATACCTGCCCCTAAAATAAGACCCATTATTTTCAATGTTTGTTTTGGGGAAATATTCATACCATAGACAAGTCAAAAGGATGACAAAAAATGAAACAAAACAACCCATCAAATTCTACTAGCTCAAAAGATAAGAAATTTTTCTTATAACCAATACCTTCTTCCTCTTCACTGTTTTCATTCTCTGCTCTGCATAACCGCCCCCACCCCAACCAGGGATCAAACCTGGGCCCTCACAGTGAAGGCGTCGAGTCCCAGCCACTGGAGTGCCAGGGAATTCCCTGCATATCACTTTTATTCCTTTATACTGAAGGCATCTATATACTGATTCTCCCTTAGAGGAATTTCTTTTTTCTTTTTTCCTGATTCTAATAGCAATAACTATTTCCTATTCAGGAGAAAGTCCATTATTTCAACAAATGCCCTCCAGTTCTGTTGACATTTGTTTCTTTTATTCAAAGATTGGGGATATTTACCTTACAGCTGCTGTCATTGTAACAGTACCACCTGCTGTTTGGATTTTTGGCATAAGTGACGTAATGGCCCCCGCCCAGAATTCCTGAATGGCACTATAAGAGAGAAGAAAGTGGAGGTATATTAGTAGCTGACAGGGCACAGTACTAGGATCCAATCAGGAAAACACTTTTGGGAAAAAAAAGTGTTTTCCTTCTTCCAAAAACAAATCAAAGAGGAAAACTGAAAATTTTAAAACTCTGAATCTTACCATTTTATTGCTGTAATTATTTTTGGAAAGCAAAAATTCCTTAGAAACACACAGTTGTGAATGACTTGAACCTGTGACTCCGGTTATAATGATTACACGACTGTTCCCTTTATTACACTGTGAGCATCTTGGATTCTACCCAAAAGGCCAAGATATCTACTGCTAACTTTGTCTATCACCAAGCTCAATGCCCAGCAAATAAGCAGGCCCTGAAAAAATGATGAATGAATGAATGAATGAATGAATGAAGATGAGCAAACAAACCACTGAAAGTGCAGATCATTCTGAATACATACAACAAACCACTTACCGAAATTGCATATAGATTATAAATAGGCTTAACATGAATATCTTCTCTTTGGTCATCGGTGCTGTCTTCTTCACTGTGGTTTTCAAACTGACCATTGCTGTAGCCATTGCCACATGCCTCATGCTCATAAAGGAAGCCGTTGGCCAAAGCTACTTCATGGTCCTGCGGGGTGACCAGCTCAGGCTGGCTGCCCCCCAGCATGTGCCCTCGGCTCAAGGCATCAGCCAGCTCACAAACTTGCCCAGCCCCGTTCTCTTTGCTGGCATCCAAGTTCTCCTTACTACTTGACAGTTTATTTTTGCTGCCGATCTGGGGTAGCCGGAGCCTCCCTTTGCTCCTCCCTATAGTCCGAGGGCTGCTGTTAGGGCTGCTGTTTTTGCTGGAGGGACAGCTGGTTCCACTTTTTCTTGATGAAGAAGGTGAACCTGTGAAAGGGAAGAAAAGATAAATCCAAATGCCACAAGTTAAACCAGCTACCAAATGCTAACTATGAAGTCAACTTCACAAGTGTACACATAAAGGTAAAGACAGGGGTGTCCTGACTGGCTACGCTTTATTCCTATTATGTGGACAGTAGGTTACATTCTTGTCTTCCTCAACGCCAACCCCCTCAAGGCAGCAATGTCCTGAAAATGTGAAGTACAACTAAGTACAGACTTAGAAAATAGCAGAAAGATGATTTAGGACAGATTCAGTTCAAAACAATATTAGACTAAGGAGTTTTACAAATACATATTCTTCTTCTTTGTAAAATTAGATTAAAAAATACGATCACTAATTATCAAGCACTTACTATTGCTAGGCATGATATTGGGAACTCTATTATCTCTACCTCTCACAACAATCCTGTAAAGTAGCAGGCCATAAACAGCTCCCGACCCCCTTATATACCCTTAAGAATTGTTGAGGACCTCTAGAACTTTTGTTTATGTAAATTCTATCTATCAATATTTACCATACTAGAAATTAAAACTGAGGAATTTGAAAAACACAATACACAAGCATATATTTTTCTTTCTTTCTTTAATTAATTAATTAATTAATCTTTGGCTGCGTTGGGTCTTTGTTGCTGCACGCAGGCTTTCTCTAGTTGCGGTAAGTGGGGGCTACTCTTCTTTGCGGTGTGCTGGCTTCTTATTGCGGTGGCTTCTCTTGTTGCAGAGCACAGGCTCTAGGCACGCGGGCTTCAGTAGTTGTGGCATGCGGGCTCAGTAATTGTGGCTCTCGGGCTCTAGAGCGCAGGCTCAGTAGTTGTGGTGCATGGGCTTAGTTGCTCCTTGGCATGTGGGATCTTCCCGGACCAGGGCTCGAACCCGTGTCCCCTGCACTGGCAGACGGATTCCTAACCACTGCACCACCAGGGAAGTCCCACACAAGCATATGTTTCACTGACAATATCACACGTATCGTTGGCTTTGACTCCGCTTGTGAGAGAATGAGAGTGGAAAGGCAAATACTTAGTATTTTTTCCTTTTTCTTTTTTTTTTGCCTTGCTGCGTGAATTGTGGGATCTTAGTTTCCTGACCAGGGATTGAACCTTAGCCCACAGCAGAGAAAGCGCTGAGTCCTAACAACTGGACCGCCAGGGAACCCCCAAATACTTAGTATTTTTATGAAAATAGTTCTGATCCTCCAGAAGGGGTCTCAGGGACTCTCTAGGGGTTCCCAGACTATATTTTGAGAACCCCTGCTGTAAGGGAACAAGGATGACAACTATCATTCATGATCACCAAATGTCAGGCTCTATGTAAAGTTCTTTACTCTTTTTCTTTTTTTAAATGTTTTGTTTGTTTTTTGGTTTTTTTTTGGCTACGCAGTACGGCATGTGGGATCTTAGTTCCCTAACCAGGGACTGAACCCATGCCCCCTGCACTGGAAGCACTGTCTTAACAACTGGACCCAGGGAAGTCCTAAAGTGCTTTACTCTTGATGTATCAATTTCTCACTCTGTGAATTTAGTATTATCTTCATTTTATGAATGAGAAAATAGATTTAGCGAGGCTGTACTTCTTGCTAAAAGTCACATTTCAGACAGGTTCCTTGTACAACCAAGCTGTTGCTCCAGAGTGGAAAACAGGGAAACACGCAGCCTAGAGGGATCCCTGGAGAGCCCCTTGCAGAGTGCCGTCTGGGCTCCGTGAAGTCCCCCAGGCCTCCTCACCTTTAGGGCTACTGATGACATTGGCGCTCAGCGAGGATGGGCTCTTGCTCAGGAGCGTGTTGTCTTCCCCAGCTGAGTTCTGAGCATCCACTTTCTTCACCTCTCCTGCCGGGACCCTGGGCTCAGAGAGGTCGTCCCCCTGGGGTGTGAGTGGCTTACGCTGACAGAGAGCTGGGTCTCTCGGCACCAAAAAAGCACTAGGGTCAAAACTCTCACGAGGAAATTTAACAATTTTCTGTGATTTTATCCATCGCCCATTTACAAATTGAAATCGTTTAAGATGAATAATCTGGAGAAGAATAGAAAACAGTTGCATTAAAGAGTTCTGAAGATACAAAATACACATTAAAAAACCCCAAGTCTAATACACGTAAATGTTCCAAAAATATAACTTTTTTTCCCCCAAAAGAATACATTTTATGATGTAACATAGTTAACAGTCAGCCCACTGCCCTTTAGCTATATGACTAACATGGTAATCCTCCTAATTTCCTTCAGTATCCTAGGAGCCTACACTTGCATGTTCTCTGGGCTTGTGACGCACGCCGACCTTTACCTCTCTCCAATATCATAGAAGGTCCATTCATAAACACACTCATGAGGATAGAATACTATATACTGAATGTTTTGAAGAAAAATGGAGGCGTTTTTTACAGATGAAACTTACCCAATCTCCAATAGGAGGCCTCTTCCTTCTTACCACATCCTTTGGTTGCTACCATGGAGTTTCACTGTCCTGAAGAGCATAAGAATCTCCCTTCTCTTTTTTGGCTTCTCTTCTTCTTTTCAAGAGCAATGAATTCCTCTAGCCTTACGCAGTGTGATTATGCTCTCTACTGTGGGCACAGATATTTGGGTGGCTCCCTCTACCCTAAATGCTTAATAATTTACTGTTTATATAAAGAGAACCCCTCTGTAAGGGGCAGGCTGGTGTGTGGATTTAACAGAAGCCCACCAAGCTCTCAACATAACATCTACTCCTCATTATTCTTTAAAGACCTCAAAAACATAGTTTTGCAAAAGCCAATACTTCATGATATGTTTTATGTGATGGTTATATGAGTATATATAATTGTCAAACTCATCAAACTAGACATTTAACATCTATGAATTTAATTCCATGTTAACTATACCTCAATTTAAAAAAAAAAACTTCCCCCTTTCCACCTACCTGTTCCCAAGCCTGTCCCTGTGCTCTGCTTCCCATCCCTGGAGCTAGCTAATCACCATTAGTAATTTCTTGTGCATCCTTCCCTGGGAAGTTGTTCTGGTCTACATTCACAGTCTCACAGAGTAGTAGGAAGAAGATATGAATAAAAAAATACACACAAGGTCTGGTTAAAATACACCAGTGCCTTACATTTGATATGATTTCCTCCCTTAAGGAAAAAACTTTCTTAAATGAATAGGAAGAATTGACACCTCAAACTTTCTTGACAAGCAACAGGAGAGTCTCCTAATCCATGAATGGAGAAGGCAGAAGTACATCAAATCAGAAAGAATACGTAAGCCCCAGTGCACTTGTGCCTACACATTTAATTCAGCAGCGTGTTGTGGCCATGTGCTGAAGCACAGCGGGATCGGAGGTTCAGCCTCTGTTCTCTTCTGTAGTCCATAAAGCACAAGCCTAAAGCTTCCTCTCTCCCTAGAGCCCGAAGTGCTTTCACCTTTTCCTGAAGTTCAAATTCACCAGGTTGTACCACTCGTGGCACTTCTCATATATTGCACTTAATGCAGTTACTGATCTATATGACTTCTCTCCCCTTCTAGGCTGTATGCTCTTTAGGATACAAAACTAGCAAATATCTGTAGTACCATTCATCTCTGTGTGCAACAGCAAATGTGTTTTAAACACTGCTGCAGGAAGGGTCTTATTCTCAAAAACTCTTATTTGTTCCCCACTTCTTTCCTTCAAGCTAGACTCTTGCTCTCTCAGAGGTGGGACTGTAACATACCAGAATGGGGGGGAGCCTCCAGAGATCTAGCTTCTTGGTTGCCAAGCAGTGGGTCTTACACTTGGAGCAGTAGTACATCTCATTTTCCCCTAGCTCCTCCTCACTGGTGAAAGCACGCAGACAGCTGTCCAGGTTGATGGGCTCAGCTTGCGCTCGCCGACTCTGCTCCACACTCTCGTGCTCATCTACGACCTGCAGGTGGAGGGAACAGGAGGCATGGGAGAAGGGGTGGGAGGGAGGCAGTTGAAAATGGTCACCTGCTATGCATCATCTTCTAGGTGACTCAACCTCATTTACTTTACATGAGGAAAAAAATACAACCCAAACTAGAGTCTGAGCAAATAGGGCATTTGTACATTTATTCACAAATATCACATCAATAACATCCTTGATCAAATTTCTATTTATATGACCATAGCTTTTTTGGGAAAAATTTCTGCATGCTTCCAAATGACAAAAACAAAAACAAACAAGGAACTGCCTGTTTATTTTACAATTTGAAATCCTAAAACAGCTTACATGTGGGCTGGCTCTCAAGCCAGGGTGTTGAGATTAGGCCATTTATTTTTTAGCAGGGACACAGAACATTATTAGTATGCTGCAGGCTTTACAGAGGCTAGGAGAAATAATATCACTGAAACACAGATGCCAGATCTGGATTAAATAAGAAAGGATACAGAAAAGCTAACCTTAAGAGGACAACCCCCAGGGCATTAAAACTCACAGGCCACAACTCATTTGCATAGTGATGTCACATAACACAGAGTTATCAAAATACCATGTGTATTATTATCTGTCTCCTGCCTCTTGGTGCCTTTCTATCCGAGATGGCAATAAAAGGAACAGCAGGCTCAAAAAAGCCTGATTTTGCTGAGAAGACCCCTAATACCTGCCCAAACCTCTGTGGTCCTGTTAACCAGCATGCTAGGCTTTGAAGCAAGGAGGAGGTAAATATGAGGAAGGAGAGAGCAAAGGGGGGTAGATGTGCAAGGATGTATGTTGGAGGTGGCGTGGGAATCAGGAGGAAGGAGACAAGGAGGGGCCTAGAATGCAACAGAAAGGAAGGATTTTTCCCTCTCCAATTCTTGGCTGCCACCTAATAAGCAATCAAGAACCACGGCAGGTGAGGCATACATAGCATGACTATGAATGACCGTGAGACTCCACAGGGATCACGTCGCAGGGTGGAGCTGGGACTACAAGTACAACAATGAATGCCTCTCTTTTTGGCACAGGTCACATACAGGTCCCTCACCCCACTTATTACTCCTCCCTTCCGGAGGTGAATTGCCTTTGCCTGAGGCAATTTCCCTCAAGTTTTCCTTCCTGAGCTCACAGTTTAGAACAGGTTTTCAGGTGTGACTTTTTCCCTACGTGAGAAGATGGCTGAGTCACAGGCTGTCAAATGTTTTTATAAACTATCAAGGTTGGGGTTGATTATGCAATGAAGAGTTTTATCATTGCATCGCCATCCATTTCTAAAGAGCTTATTTAAAAAGGGGAACTTAGAGGAAATCTCTTTTTTTTAGGAAGGGAAATCTGGCTTGACCTTGACTTCTTTTCTGATACTAACTCTCATCATTTTTAGGGCTGGTCATCCAAGGGAAAAACTGACATGCTTCAAAAGGAAACATGCTGTATCATGGTGGTTAGAATCAGACTAGAAAAAGAGGTGTATTAAATATAGTACTGTCTCTTTTCTCACAGCCAGTTAAACATTATCTGTATTATCTCTACCAGGGATGCTTTATGGCCAACCACAAATTATAGTAAGTAAGTAAAGAATGTTGATTTTTATTGACTATATGTTCTATAGAACACACAGGATATAGAGCTGGATGGAGACAGGGAGGAAGGAGATGGATGAAAAACATATCTGTGGACAAAAATAATTTTTATTTATTAATAAAATTTCCCTAAATGATAAAGATTCCCTTTACCTCTTGGGATCCATTCCCAGATCCTCTACAATTATTCAAATAGTCTAAATTATTATTGGCACCCTCTTCCTTTTTTTTTTTAATCTAAGTTGCTTGAAAGCTCATCCTTAGCCCCAAACATAAAGGAATGAAATAATAAGCTTTCATACATTATAAGACTATTAGAAAAAGAGGGGATCTGAGAAGTTATCTAGTTTAATTTTTTATTAAGGAATATGAGGTCCAAACAGGGGAAAAATGAAAAGAATAATAAGCACAATTGCCTATATTTTTCCCTCCTTACCAAATAAAACATTCATGTAGAAATTCTGGAAAGCAGTGAAAAATGTAAAAAGGCAGGAAACCTTTTATATTCTTAATATAAAGGCAAACTGTCAAAATATTGGCAGATTTTCTTCTGCTCTTTTTTTATATGAAGAGATTTTTCAGTGTATGCAATTTTATATCTTTTTTTCAATTTTATACCTTGCTTTATAAAAAACTTTACAAGACATCGTAAGCATCTCTCCATGTATGTCGGGAAAAACTCCTGGTAGTCATCATTTTCAATGACTGCATAATATTTTATCCAATTTCTATACCACATGCCTCTAATGTGGGACAAATACAAGTTGCTTCTAATTTTTTACTATTCTAACAAATGCTACGATGAAATTTGTCAGCAAATCACAGAGTATTTCCCTAGGATAAATTCTTAAAAGGGGAATTACTGGAATAAAAACCATAAAACATACAGGCAACAATCTCAATTTTGAATCTCCTTTGTCTACGTGACTCTCCAAGCACATGCAGAAACCACATGTAGGAAGAAATTAGTCATGTGGCCCCATTCCCCAGCAAGGAAAGATATCTCAATAGCAGCTTGGTTTCCATGGTATCCTAAGAGCATCACTGAAAATGGAAGTGGGATGAGATTTAACAGGTCACGTAGGTCCCTCTTCCTATAAAGCAGGATGTCCTCCAGAGTTTTTCAGATTGCACACTGGGTTTGTTATAAAGGGAAAGAGATTTACAGCCAAATAATTGTTCATCTTTGACAGGAGTATCTTGTCACAATAATGTCCTGTTGGATTTTGTGCTGATGAAGATTTAAGAATCTTTCTTTCAACTGCTAAAATTTTCCCTCTTCAAAGGAACCATGGTTGAGGTTGTTGAACTACCTTGCTACAGCGAGCATAATCTGCCAAAACATCTACTTCTCTTCAGCTTCCTTTAGCCCAATGATGTTTCATTTGGCCAAGTATCCACAAATAGTACTCATCCTTGGCTAGTGAGAGCCTTAGGGTGTGTGGGGGCATATTTAGGGATCCAAATAGGGAATTTGGTCTGGAACTGGGAGTTCCCCCACTCCTCAATAGCACAAAAAGACAGAAAAGTTCATAGAGAACAGACTTGTGGTTGCCAAGGGGGTGGGGGAGGGTTGGACTGGGAGTTTGGGATTAGCAGATGAGAACTATTATACGTGCGTTATATATGTGAATGGATAAACAACAAGATCCTATTATATAGCACAGTGAATTATAATCAGTACCCTGTAATAAACCATAATGGAAAAGAATACAAAAAAGAATATATATGTATGTATAACAGAATCACTTTGCTGTACACCAGAAACACAACATCGTAAGTCAACTATACTTAAAAAAAGACAGAAAAGTTAATTCTCATTACTAACTTATCTAAAGGGAATGCCTTAAGAAACAGTGAAGGAAATTTCCATCAAGAATCATATAAATGCAAAAGCCACTACTACTCTTCCTGTGACTAAAACAACTCCTTTGATTCTGTTGCTTTTACATCTCCACCAGATTCTTCATCTCTCTATGCACAAGCTATCTAGTCAATCTACCCTTCAAACAATATTTGGCAAACATTTTTAGATATGGAGGTAGTATTCTTTTGGAAGTTACATTTTCAAAATTTAAAAACTGCTCCAGCCAGAGTGGCAGTAGAGGAATGCTAAGTGTGAAGAACAGGCATGGAGATGTACTCTTAGGTGCCCAGTCTTGAAACATTCAGTTCTTTCTCTAATTTTCTGATCACTATGCCCATTAAAGGTAGCAGCTATAGCCCTGGAATGCACTTGAGCTAAGTAATAGTGGTTACCAAATGCTGCAGCTTCAATAATAATTAATAAACAGGCAGAGAGACTGGCATGCTTGATATGTCATGGCCAGAGAATATAACTTCTTAATTATGCCCGAAGTTTTGTTTCAAGATTTACTTATTATTAATATTTTTGAAATTCAATGCTCCAATACAATTAACTCTACAAGTGGGAAAACTGAAACATCCACATAATCATGTTAATATATTTAAGTGCCACAGAGAATGCCAATGAATGTTTTTCTAGCTGTTTTTAAACTGTCTGAAAATAGAAATGGCATGATACAGTTAAGCTGGGAAAAATTTTACATAGGAAAACCACCATCTTACGATGGCTTTGAGTACTTACCCTTTCCTGTGAAGTTTGATAGCGGAGGTGAAGGGCCGTGGGGTCCCAATCCACAGCAATATAGGCATTTCCAATGAAAGCTCTGTCTTCCCCACAATCAATTTTACAGCCCCTGCAAAATCTAAAGGGGGAAAAAAGATCTACTGAGGAAAGAGTAATTATGAAGGAATCCAAATTTTCTTTATCAGAAATATTCTCAAAAAAAAAAAAAAAGAAAAAAGAAATATTCTCCCCGGGAATTCCCTGGAGGTCCAGTGGTTAGGACTTGTCACTTTCACTGCCACGGCCTGGGTTGAATCCCTGGTAGGGGAACTAAGATCCTGCAAGCTGTGGGGCGTGGCCAAACAACACAAAAAAACCAAAAAGCCCCCAAAACTCTCCCTTTCTACTTTTTTTAAAAAAAATAAATTTGTTTATTTATTTATTTATTTATGGCTGCGTTGGGTCTTTGTTGCTGCCTGTGGGCTTTCTCTAATTGCATTGGGGGGGGTGGCTACTCTTCACTGCAATACGCGGGCTTCTTATTGCAGTGGCGTCTCTTGTTGTGGAGCATGGGCTCTCGGCTCACAGGCTTCAGTAGTTGTGGCACGTGGGCTCAGTAGTTGTGGCTCGTGGGCTCTAGAGCGCGCAGACTCAGTAGTTGTGGCGCACAGGCTTAGTTGCTGTGCGGCATGTGGGATCTTCCTGGACCAGGGCTCGAACCCATGTCCCCTGCATTGGCAGGTGGACTCCTAACCACTGCACCACCAGGAAGTCCCCCTTTCTACTTCTCTACTTTCCTTCTTGGACGTCCCAATTTGTCATGGGCTTCTAACTTCAGACTGATAAATGCATGAATATGTACTAGTAATTATTATTATTTCAGGGAATCCTGCTTATCATTTCTCAAATCTTTGGTTTTTCAAGGTACTTGATAACCATTTGTAAATCCACATGAATATGTGGACTTTATGGCAAATAAATGATATGGGAATTGGCTATCTGAGACCATACACCCTCAAGAAATTCTAAATTTAGTTATTAAATGCTTGGAGGTAGGACAATTTATCTGGCATAACCATGCCTATTTCCTTGTTTGTAAAATGGCACATTAAATAAATATATATAAAAATTTATGGGGCGGGGGAGGGAACCATGACAAAGGCCATGGTTCCAAGGCCTATACAGACTCAGTTTGCTAAAGCTATTACACTTCTCTGAAGGCTGACTTCAGTACTCAAGCATTTTCCAAGCTGGGACAGTAATGGTCAATCAATCTCCATAACTCTTCTAAAAACCAAAAATAGACTTCCAGCAAGGTCTAGTAAATAGACTATGTCTTATTGGGCTCAGAATTGCTAAACTGATTTATACCTAAGGAGCAGAAGGTATAGAATGATAAGTGTTAGTCATAAACTACGAATTTGATGAGGATTGTAGAGTTTACAAAACCAGCTAAATCTCAAGAGCAAAACTTAGCTATAGACCTCACAGGGAAGAGATGAATGAAGAACTCTTAAGTTTATTTCAAGCTCCTCATTATTCATTATCACTTCTAAAAACTGGAAACCTTATGAAAAAGGTATAATATCTGAAGCTGCAATTCTAAAATTTTTCTTTTGCAGAAGGTCACTTTACCTATACCATGGGCACCAAGCACAGGAGTTCCCATCTTTCTGCACAACTCGTAGAGTGAATGGATACTGATAACCCATACTGTCATCACTGAAACAGAACATAAACCAAAGAGTATAAGAAACATTTCTTAGTTGAGGTCTCTTTCATCTTCTCTTGAACTCACCCTAGAAAGGGGCACCTGTCAGAGCAGTATGTTCACACTGACAGCTCAGGGCTGGTTATCCTAACCCATAAACTGCAGCCCTGTACAACCACACTCAGGGCTCCCTGCTTACAGAGGGGGAGACACAGCAGACCGCCAGATGTCTCTGAGGGAGTCCATGTGGTCCACGCAAATTTCATGAAATAAGCTAATCATGAAATCAAATGCTAATTATCCTTCAGCCCTAACTCTGTCAAGAGATTTAATTCACATTAAACCAGACCTCTTCCATGACAAGAACACTGACACACCACAGAAAGCTGAAAGGTCATAATGGTATTAGAGAAGTTGACTAACTATATATTTAGAAGCTTCTTTAATCAGAATCCCTCATGTGGTACATGGCAGATACCCCCTTTCCCTGCCTTAACTATCTAAAGCTATAAGCTACGTAACATTTTTAGGGTGATGTCTTAACTGCAAGATAGCCTTGTGAGTTCTCCAACTTAAAAAAAATTTATTCATCCTTGCCCCAATAAGAAGCAATGCAAGGACTATAACATAAGAGCAATATACTTTATGGATCATTTGGCAATTTGTAGCGGCTATTGCATGGTTGCTGAAGGTAATAAAACCATGATAAGGACACACTGTAAGGGCAACAGTGAGTATCATGCCTGTCACAGCAGTTCCTAGATTTCTGCATAACTTGTTGATTGAATGACTATTGATAGCCCATGCTGTCCAGTATCATGTCAATGTAAACCAGGTCAATGGTAAGTGAGGAATCCAAAGAAAGATAAAGGGACAAAACAACCAGGCAGCACTCTGGCAGAGAACTGGGCAGCACCTCTCTTCTAAAAAGTTTCTTTACTTTTTTGCTCTAACGGAAACCTGGCTTTCCTGAGGACTCCGCTTCCAGTTCACCTCTTAAGTGCTAGCTTTCTTCTCATAAACCCCAGAACCTGAAGGTGATATGGGTCTCCTCCTTACTCCTCTTTACCACTTCTGGTAAAATTCTGGTTTCTATGTAGCGTCTGCTACTGAATTATACCACCTGCTTGCTATTCCTCCTTGGTAGGGACATTTCTTCTTTATTCACTAAAGATTTTAGAACCCAGTTCACTGTTTTTCTCTCTGTCACTTCCATCATTACTCTTGGTGACTTCAATGTAACTTATCTAACAACTCCTCGGCCTTCTCTCTTCCAACACTAATCTCCATTCTATACTGATCTACCCTCTCCAATGGTCATATTCTAGATCTTGTCAACTGATAGTGGCTATTACATGGCTGCTGAAGGTAATGAAGCCATGATAAGGACTTTACCATCTCCAAAAATCTCAATTCCAAACATCCTACTTTGCAACAAACATCTCCTATCTTCTTGGATCACTTATTCAAGTATCACTACTCTAACAATTCTTTGACCCAACATAAACCTCCAATCACTGCCCTCAAATCCTCACTTTCCTCCTTATCCACTGTCCCTCAAACTAATCATCTTTTGCATGGATCCTCAATTCCAGGAATTTGTCCATTTAATCTAAAATTTCAAATTTACTGACATAAACACTCAGAAAAGTAGAGAACTGTACAATGAACAGCACCCAACTACAATTAATCATCAACTCTTGGCCACTCTTATTTCATCTATACCCTTACCTAGCCCCACTAGATTTTTTATTCCATTTTTTAAAATGTGGTACAATATACATAAAGTTTACCATTTAATCATTTTAAGTGTATAACTCAGAGGCATTAGGTACATTCACAATGCTGTGCAATTATCACTACCACCCAGCTCCAGAACCTTTTTATCTCCTCAAACAGAAACTCTACCCATTAAGCAATAATAAATTCCCCTCCCCCCGGACCTTGTTAACCTCTAATCTACTTTCGGTCTATAAACTTGCCTATTCGAGATACACCTCATAAAAGTGGAATCATACAAACATTTGTCCTTTTGTGTCTAGCTTATTTCACTGAGTGTAATGTCTTCAAGGCTCATCCATGTTGAAGTATGTATCAGAACTCCATTCCTTTTTATGGCGGAATAATACTCCACTGTATGTATATACCACATTTTGTTTATCCATTCATCTGTTGATGGACTTCTGGGTTGTTTCCACCTCTTGGCTACTGTGACCCACTAGATACTTTTGAAGAAAATCAGAGGCATTTTATCATTTTCATCCATAAATATTTCACTGTGTTATCTCTAAAAGATAAGCTCTTATTATTCTTTGAATGTCTGTAGGACCATCTTCTCTTTAACCTACTCTAACCTCTGTGTCTTCATCTACACCACTCCACTAAAACAGCTTTTGCAAGGTCACCAAAGGCTGCCATTTAATCAAATCCAGTGGTCAATTCCCAGTCCTTCTCTTAATCTCTCTGTAGCATCTGGAAACTGATCAGTCCTCCCTTAAACACTATCTTCACTTAACTTCTGGGACACTACTCACTCCTGGTTTTCTTCTTACTTCACTGGCTGTTCCTTCTGAATCTCCTTTGTTGTCTCTCCCTCCATTATTCAACCTCTAAATGCTGGAATGCATCAGGAATTAGATCTTAGGCATCTTCTCTCTTACTATCTAAGTAATATCAACTGGTCTCAGGGCTTTAAATACCAACTATTTGTTGATGACACCTATATTTATACCTCCTGGAAAGACCTTAAGTCTATTTCCCACTTGAAAATATAACACAGATCTTGAATTTAGCTTGATTCCTGTCATCGCTTGCCAAAACCTACTCCTTCTCCAGTCTTCCTCATTTCATTAAACAGTACCAGCATTCACAAACAATTGTTCAGGCTGAAAATCTAGCTTGGATTCCTCCTCCCCTCATACTCCATATCTGATTCATTAGCAAGCCCTGGGAAAAGTCCTCATCTAGAAGCCTTCTAATTCAATTAGATTTTCACTTCAAATTTAATCTTGCCCTATTGTCATTTTTACTAAACACAACATTCATCAATTAAATCACTTATCTACCATTTGTACTTTTCCTTTAAAATTTATTTACCTTAAGCCTTATCCTAATTATCAAAAGACCCTCATACCATAACAAATAACCTATCAGCAAAAATAATTTCTTTACTCAGTTAACACAGAAGCAGAACTCCCACTTGCACCATGATAACAAGAAAATGATCTTCAATTCAAATGAGATATAAAAGGCAACACAATCCCAAAGATTATTAGAAGTAAATACATTTACTAATCCAATAGAACAGTGGTAAGAGGAATGGAAAAAAAACAGAAGATGCTTATTTTCTTTACCAAGACTTAGGAAATTACTCATTGTTAAAATGACATGGTAGGGAGATAATCCAACTGAATCATTGTTATGGCGTGAGACTTTTTCAGAGTTCATGTATAGATATGCACGTATAGATACTGCTCCCATTCGGAATTTCAGAGGGTTGAGATGATGCAAATTTCCTGGTGAATTCATACTCTCTACTTTTGTAGTAACAGAAGCCAAGGATATTACCTGAAGCATATAAAATACTAGCCAGAAAGATTTAGGTAAGAGATCAGAGAATACAACGATTATTAGACACTGGAATGTCTAGGTGATGAAAGGAAGGTGTACAGTCTCTCCTACTCAAAAGACCAAACCAAATGGTTGAACTGTATGTTCTCTGGATGGTTCTTCAAGGAGTGATTAACCTGACATGGAATGGGTTCTATAAATCACACAGAATTCACATAAATTCTTTTTCTACATTTGGAAACCAAAGATCTAGGAAGATGCCCTGAAACTCACCAATCTTGCGCATGATTACTAGCTTCCTGAGGTGGGAGTGGGCTGGCTAATCGAGATACTTGAATCCAAACCGCATCATACAGGTCTTTCTTCCGGGTATGCACAGTACACGGAACAATCAGAGGCATTCCAAAAAGGCTGGGGCGATTCTTCTGAGATGACAGGAAATACAGTTCTGTCCTCATCTGTATGTACAAACAAGAGAAGAAAGAGCGGAGAAGATAGGCCTCTGATTCCTCCCTTTCATTCTTCTAAGACTGCCAAAAACAGGCATCACTACCATTTTCAACTTAGTCGCTATCACACTTCTCTTTATTTATAGGACCATCTTTTATTAATATGAAGAGAATGGTTATTCAAACTGGAATCACTGAAAGGTTGAGGTATTGCCAATTTCAGAGTTGCTCTCTATCTATCAAACTTGGGTTTTCAGCATTTAATATTTTCAAACTGCGTAGGTTTCTCTGATAAACATTTCTCACACACACAGAATCATATGTAAAAAAATTAAAAATCATATTCTTAATTACACGATAGGATAAAAGTAAGGTAAACTTTTGAAACGTTTGCTTTGAGTATGTTAAAGGAGATTTTTATTATTTCTTAACATGGAGATACTGCACAGAATTAGCTTGGAAATGATGGCTTAAAACAAAAGTTCAGTATAATAGAAAGGTTGCTGGGAGTTGCAGGATTACTCAAAAAAGCTGATGAGTGCTTGGACGTTTAATTCTTTAAGTTTGGTCTTTATATAGTAGAGAAGCTAAGCCAACAACTTATAAACCCACTAGTTTCTAAGTGAAAAGACTCTTATTTCAGATCCTCAAGTATTTTATTTTGCCATTATTCACTTAAGATTAGCTAAATACATGATTTTAAGACCCCATTTCATGTGTTGGTAGTTATATTATTATAAGACCCACAGAAATGTGGACAGAGTTCAGAACTATTTTTTAAAAATCAAAAAACTTAGATGAGTTTTTCTCTCCTAAAACTTCTACTTTTCTTCCACGCCAACTCTCGGTAGATGACTTATTTTACTAAATAAATGAGGTCATTTAAGCAACTATTTCTTTACTCTTCTCAGTGTATTTCTCTTCTTTTTTTTTTTTTAATTAATTTATTTTTGGCTGCGTTGGGTCTTCGTTGCTGCGCGCGGGCTTTCTCTAGTTGCAGCGAGCGGGGGCTACTCTTCATTGCGGTGCGCAGGCTTCTCATTGTGGTGGCTTCTCTTGTTGCACAGCACGGGCTCTAGCTGCGTGGGCTTCAGTAGCTGTGGCACATGGGCTCAGTAGTTGTGGTGCACGGGCTTAATTGCTCTGCGGCATGTGGGGTCTTCCTGGACCAGGGCTCAAACCCGTGTCCCCTGCCTTGTCAGGTGGATTCTTAACCACTATGTCACCAGGGAAGTCCCTGTATTTCACTTCTAAACCCACACAATTTTCATCCTCTTGAAGGTAACTTCTCCCAGGGCCCTGTGGCCCATACCTGCTCAGCATGCTCCCAGCTTTACTGCACCAGGAATTGTCCTTTTGTCCTCTCCTAACGATTTTTTCTCTAATCTGAAAAAACTCACTTGACCTACTGTGCTAAGTTCTTGCCCTATTTCTTTACTTGGTTACACAGCCGAACTTCTCAGTTTTCATTCTTTTTGATGTCTCTGGCCTATGTAACCATATCTTTCTTTCTTAATTTTTTTTTTGAAACTGACTTCCCTTTAGTTGTTGTGTCAACACAACACTATTTCTCCCTTTAGTCTCTGAATATTCTTGCCTGTGTTACCTTGCCTTATTCCCCTTCTTTTTCTATCTTGTAGAAGGGAGTAGAAGAAAAATATTTTCAAAGTAAGTCAACCATGAGATCAAAGGGTCTGAAAGAAGAAGGTGGCAATGAAAATGATGAAAAATGGTAAATTCAAGTAGTATTTTGAAAGAAGAAATTAAAAGGCATAATGATATACTGAATATAGGGTTTTAGAAGGGGGAAAAAATTCTAAGAACACTTCTAGCCTTTAGCCTTTAGCATGGAAGAACGGTGTTGCCTTTCACATGAATAATGGGAAAAGGGAGTTGACTTGGGACAGATGGTAAAATCAATTTTAGGCATTCCCCAAAGAAGCTGCTAGATCATGAAGGAAACTGGAAACAGGGAACTGGTTAAAAGGTGAAAATTTAGAGCTGATAATATGGCTTTATGGTCCAATAATTACAAAAACCTATATATAATGCTTTAGCACTTACAAGCACTTTACGTAACATATACATGATAACTGAAGAGAGCTGTTCTCTAAGAAAGATTAAAAATACATCAGTGTTCTTAATATATAATCTGATAATGCTCCATTAAAAAAGACATGGGGAAATGAATGAATCACCCCAATTATTTTAGCTGATGGGACCTGTTGGAGCTGTGCTTAAACAAAATTCCAAGACACAAATATATCCCTTAATTCTCTAGGATGTCCACTCATACAATCCTGTTTAGAATATGTTCCATAGAACATTGTTCACATGGTCAGAAAATCACCTTAACTCGGGAGTTACTGATTCAAAGGAGGGAAAAAATGCATTTCAAAGAATTATCACAGAGCAAATAGTTGTGTAATCACCAGTCAGGTCAAGAAACAATTCAGCCAGCACTCCAAAGCCTTCCTCTTGCTTCCTCCCAATCACAAATTCTTCCTTTCTCCTAACGGTAACAGTTTTTCTGAATTTTATGGTAATCAATTCTTTGCTTTTCTTTATCATTTTACACCCTACGCATAAACAGTAAATTTCATTTTCCCTGTCTTTAAAGTTTTTATTTATAAATAGAATCATATTATTGGTATTTCTTTTGTGTCTGGCTTCTTTCCCACATTATGTTTATGAGATTCATTTACGTTGGGTATAACTAAAAATTCATTCATTTTCATTGCTGTATAATATTCTATTATATGACCATGTCTCAACTTCCTTATCCTTTCTACTACTAATGGACATTTAGTGGCTTTATTTTGTGTTTTCATAAAAACACAAAATGGAATAGTGGAATTACTTATCTTTAATTAGAAAACTATTTTTACAAGTAGCTGTATTAATGTACACTCTCATCAGCAGTGTATGAGAGTTCCTGTTGCTCAATTATTCTTACCAACACTGTCAACCTGTTTAATAATGATAACTATTCTGGTGGGTGTGCAGTGATATTGTAATGTGGGTTTTTAAAAAAATTATTTATTTTTGGCTGCCTTGGGTCTTCGTTGCCGCACGCGGTCTTCTCTAGTTGCGGAGAGCGCAGGCTGCTCTTCATTGTGGTGCGCGGGCTTCTCACTGCGGTGGCTTCTCTTGTTGTGGAGCAAGGGCTCTAGGCTGTGGGCTTCAGTAGTTGTGGCACACAGGCTCAGTAGTTGTGGCGCGTGGGTTCTAGAGCTCAGGCTCAGTAGTTGTGGCACACGGGCTTAGTTGCTCCACGGCATGTGGGATCTTCCCGGACCAGGGCTCGAACCCATGTCCCCTGCATTGGCAGGCGGATTCTTAACCGCTGCGCCACCAGGGAAGTCTTTGTAATGTGATTTTAATTTGCATTTCCCTAATTAGTAGTGTGGCTGATCACTTTTTTATATGATTATTGGCTATTTGGATATCCTTTCTGTGATGTGCCTATTTAAGTATTAGCCATTTTTTTATTGAATTGTTTTTTCTTAGTGACTTATAGGAGTCCTTTATATTTTCTGGATTGAGCCTTTTTGTTGGTTACATGAGTTACAAACATCTTCTACTACTAGGCTTGCCTTTTATTTTCTTAGTGATGTCTTTTGATGAAACCGAAGCTCATAATTTTAATGATGTACTATTTATCAATCTTTTCTTTTATGGTTAGTGCTTTCTGTGTCCTATTCAAGAAGTCTTTTTCTCTAAACCAAGGTCATGAATATATTCATGTTTATTATCTTCAAGGGTCTGCTTTTCTGTTTTGCTTTCATATTTAATTCTGCAGTCCACCTGGAATTGATTTTTATGTGGTGAGAGGTAGGTGCGTCAAGTTTCATATGGTTATTCTATTATCCCAGCTCCATTTACCGAGAAAACTGTCTTTCACTGCTCTGTAATGTCATCTTTGTTATAAATCAAGTGTTCATACATATGTGAACCTGTTTCTGGGCTCTCTATTTTATTCCATTGGTCTATTTGTCTTTTCTCACACCAATATCACAATGTCTCAAGTATCATTGCTTTATAAAATCATGATATCTGGTAGCTCAATTCTTCATGTTTTGTTCTTCTTCAAGACTGTCTTGGTTATTTTAGTGCTTTGTGCTTCCATATATTAAAATCAGCTTATCAAGTTATACACACACAAGCATACACATACAGAGTATGCATTTTTATTGGGATTGTGCATTGAATCTGTAGATTTGTTTGTGGAGAACAGATATCTTTGAAATACTGAGTCTTCTAATCCATGAATACGGTCTGTTCCTTCAAACATCTGAGTCTTCTTTAATTTCAAGCAATAATATTTTATTGTTTTCTATACAGATACCTTGTATATTTTTTGTAAAGTTTATTTCCAGGTATTTAATTTTTTTCTTGGTACTTAGTTTTTTGAATAAATGATAATTTTATGATAAATGATTTCTGTAGTGAATTTTGGTGGTCCCCAAAAAGATATGTCCACATCCTAACTCCTAGAACTTACGAATGTGACCCTATATGGCAAAAGGGTTTTTGCATATGTAATTAAATTGAGATATCATCCTGGATTATTTGGATGGCCCCTAAATCCTATGACAATTGTTCTTAACAGTGAAAGGCAGAGGAAGAAGGAGAAGAAGGCCAAGACAGATGCAGAGATTGGAGTTATACAGCCACAAGCTAAGGAATGCCTGTACAAGTTGGAAGAGGCAAGAAGGATTCTCTCCTAAAACCTATGGAGGGGGCACAACCCTGTTGATGCCTTGATTTCAGACTTCCGGCCTTCAGAACTGTGAAAGAATTAATTTCTGTTGTTTTAAGCCACCAAGTTTGTGGTAATTTGTTACAGCAGTCCTAGGAAACAACTTGTCTTGCCCAAGAATCTTCTTGTTTCTCCCTCCAAAACAAACAAACAAAACCTTCTCCAAAGGCATCTACACTTATATGGCGGAGAAGATGTACACAGCTACATGAACATATAGGAGCCACAAACTTTTTAAAGACAGTAGTACTATATTCAGATGCACCAGCTCTCTTGTTGCTGCCTGATACATGAGTGAGGAATGTCATTTCATACGTAGGCCGTCATGTGTGATATTAAATCCTGGCTGCAATCAGTTAGAACACACCGCAATCACTTAGAACATAACACATTGAAAGTGCACACACTGAAAATGTTGCAAAGACAGAAAATGGCTGTTTCATAAATAACACTGGCAAGACCAGCAGTAACTTGCCTAACATTAAACTAACCATTTTTCGGTGGACTGCAATGATGTAGCCTGTAAAGGAACTGTCAGGAAGAGATGGCATATGACCATTCACCATTCCATTTGTGAAGTTTTTCTCAGTTCCACATGGCACAACAGTGTTTGGCATTCCATTGGGGATGAATATTGATCGAGGCAGGTCCCCATTGGTGGTTAGGGTGAACATTCCATTTGTAGACGGGGAAGAGGAAAAATCTACAAATTCAAAGATAAGTATAGCATCACAAGTCTGTGGTACCTTTATCTTTGCTCTTTTCTCAAATATTGCTGGGACCCAGACCACTGACAGTCTCTTTTAACAGAGGACAGGGAGGAATCATAGGTCAAATGATAATTCTAGATTAATTGGAAGATTTTAACTTCAGATTTTACCTCGATAACTCACACTTCTGACTAAATGACAAAGGACGAGTAACTGACAGAAAGAGTAAGTAGAATTTTTCCAACAGTCTTTATTAGCTCCGTGTTGTGGCACGAAAACAGTTCTACTGCTTTTCTTTTTCTTCTCCTCTAAAAATTCATTTCTCCATTCTTCTAGAAATGTTCTAAGACGGTAGTCCCTAGCCAGATGATGGGTTTTTAAAAAATTGTTTAATTTTTAAAAAAGACTATTTTTTAGGGCAGTTTTAGACTCAATAAGATAAAGAGCAAGGTAGAGATTTCCCACCTGCTGCCTGCCCCCACCCAGCACAGCCTCCCCCAGTAGCAACCTGCCCCACCAGAGTGAAACATTTGCTACAGCTGATGAAAGTCACTGCTTTTTAAATTAAAATTAAATTAAAAGTGCATTTCCTCACTTTCACTAGCCACATTTCAAGTGCTAAACAGTCCATGTGACTAGTAGATAACTGTATTGGATGGCAAAGATTACAGAAACTTTTCCTCATTGCAGAGAGTTCTACTGGACAGTGATGATAACCAAAAAGCAATGTTAAATCATCCACCATCTACTGAGTGCCAGTGACAGGAGCCTCATTCTCTCTGAAGCACGTTATAGTTGGGGAATGAATCTAACTGCCAACAGTATAAAGAGGAGACAAACCCCACTAATGGCCAAAAAGACTCATTGGATGACCATATTAAATCACAGGCAATATTAGATAAACAGATTCCTTTTTAGTCAAATTTATTATTTTGTTTTCTCATAGTACATTTCTCTCACACCATCTGTTACCATGGTAATATTAGATAAAAGAGTTAAAGGAGATCTGAATTCCAGTGGTAGATTTAGCTAATAACTACCTATCTAACTTAGTCAGGTTCTCTGAATTTTAGGTTCCTCACCTATAAAATGAGGATTTGAGATAAATGATCACCAAGGTTTCCTTCAGGCTCCAAAATTCTTTTGCTCTAATATTTTTAGCCTAAACAAAAGCGTAAAAAGGATGACAACCCTTAGACTGTTATTCAAAGCTAAAATCATGAGAAGGAGCTCTAGTTCTATCTTACCTGTCTGTACTGGACTAGGAGCTGAAATTGGAGATCCAGGGACGGGAATTTCAAATGCACACAAAAATCCACTCACTGAGAGTCGTACTTTCTGGTTGTCCTGAGGGAAATTCTATAGAAAAAGAGGCGAGATGAGAAGGGGGAGATGTTTCAGATAAAATGGAGAATCACCTCTCTGATATATCTGAAGCAAATGTCTTAGATCCTTTTATCAGTAAAACAAATAAGATGTCCGAATAATTTTTCTAAAATAACTATAAATGAAAGCTTGATAAACTAAGTGAAAACTAACCTTCCTGACAAAACCATTATCCCCTTTCATAGGAGGGCAGTATGATGTGTATAATTGACTTCTTAAGTTTTGTCCGTCATTTCAAGAATCTAAACCCAAAATCCCCAGAGAGATCTCACCTCCGCATTACATATGAAAAAAAATGTCAAAGAGGTGGGAGTTTGTTCAGAAACCCCGAAGATGAATATAAATAATACCAGTGGTAGGAGATCAATTCAGGGTAGGCAATATATCTATTAAATTTCTTGTTTCTCCAGCTGGTATGCAAGAAGAAGTGATTTGTGTCACTTTGTCTTTACTCTTTAGTTTCTTAGTCTGTTGAAAGGCCAGGTATATATATTCATAAAGGTACTAAAAAAAAAGTACTAAAAGAACACATTCATACATACCTAAAATACTTTAAGAATTCTAGCAATAGTGGTAATACAGAAGAGCTGTTAGGTGTAGCAGCAGCAGTCACTGGGGGTAAATCTAGACTGTAGTGACACAGCTAGATCACTCCGTATAGGTAGCTTTGGGCTTACATATTTCCCTTCTTTAAAAATACCACCATTGGGACCTCCCTGGTGGTCCAGTGGTTAAGACTCTGTGCTTCCACTGCAGGGGACATGGGTTCGATCCCTTGTAGGGGAACTAAGATCCCGCATGCCATGCAGTGTGGCCAAAAATAATAATAATAATAAAAATACCACCATCATTATTACTCTTTTATTCTGGTAGACAACTCTTTTAAGTTTCTTCTAGAACGAAAAACTTCACAAATTTTTTTCCAGTTTTTGTTGTGTTTTATTATCTCCCTTGGTCATTTGACACAATAATTAATCGAGAATTATTAATTATTATTAATAATTAATAATAATACTTAATAATAATCATTATTATTAATTAACTGTGATCTTTGAAGGATGGAATCAAGAGTTTCCTAAAAAGAACAGTTAATATCACCTTTATGTTGGAACCATGTACTTCTGCAAGAAGGATCTGTTCTGATTTAAGTCCACAGAGATCGCTTAGCTGTTTTTTTAAACCTGTGTACTTTTCATCCATATTCAGTCTTAGTCCATATCGTACAGGGGTAGTACCATCCAACGTAATAACTAGTAAAGAGAAAAGGTTTTTTACCAGTAAAATTCAGGTTTCATTGAAAGCTTTACACTGTGTGTGTCTGTGTGTGTGTGAGAGAGAGACTTGGAAACAGCAAATATTTCAGTCTAGAATTTTAATTTTATATGTAAACACTATGACAGATGGTGCTTAAAGATAATCTTAAGTAAAATCATTATTTTTTGAATATTCATCTGATACAGAAGTGTGAGTGGCTTTGCAAGATTTTAAAGAGAGTTCCTGGCACATTTGAAACTAACAGAAGACTCAATGGGCACAAAAATGGACCCATGTTCCAAGTCTTTCAAACCTCAAATCATGCCTGAAATTAGATTGTTAAATTGTAACATGCTCACAACACTGTAAACCAACTAACACCAATAAAATTTAAAAAAAAATTATAACATGCTGACTACCAATCTTTATGAGAACGCATTATACACAAATGACTATACTTACAAATGCAGGCTGCTTGAATAAGGTAAAAGACAATGGAATTAAATAATTTTTCATAACTTTGCGACCCACCTGTTATTTCTAAGTGCATATAACTGTCCATCGGTAGTGGCAAAGACAAAAAATTGAAAGGGTCAAATCGCACACTTATATGCCCACATGTCTTGCATTTGACTTGGGACCTTAGCTGTCCATGGAACAAATCCACAACGATTGATCTATTTCTCCTCAGATGGTTGTCCCAGGCCTAGCAAGAAAAAAGATTAGAGAAATTTTTTATCTCCCCAAATTCAAAGAAAATGGTTAAATATATTAGATTTAAATGTCAAGAATATAACCCTTAAAAAAAAAAAGCTTTGTGCCTACAAATTTACAAGTCGGATATGTAATTTAAAATATATTGCCTATTGAGATAGTAGAGAAATACATAAAATACTTCAAGAATTCTGGCAACAGTGGTAACACAGAAGAGCTGCCAAGTGTAGCAGCAGCACTCACTGGGGTAAATCTAGACTGTAGTGACACAGCTAGATCACTCTGTATAGGTAGCTTTGGGCTTACGTATTTCCCTTCTTTAAAAATACCACCATCGGGACTTCCCTGGCGGTCCAGAAAAGAATGTGATTCTTTCTGCCCAATCTATAAAGTATTAAATTCAGATGGAAAACCCTATTTCTTTCTTTCTTCTTACCATGGTAACAATGATGAGTTCTTTGTCCATTAAAAAGCGTAAAAAATATGCCTATTGGTCACTGTACACATTACTTTAGCAATTATGGGGGCTCCTAAATTTCTACTGAATAATTATTCCTACATCCTCTCCCCCAAATTTACATTGAAGAGGAAACATTTTTCTATTTTCATTAAAGATGCTTTGTTTTAGGATTACTGCACAAGAAATAAGCAGAGAAATATAAATTCCTTCATTTTCGCAGTAAAATTCTGACCACAGAACAGTTTAGTTAGCATTTAAGTTGTGCAACACATATTTGTGGTCAGAATATTTTATCTATTGCTTACATTAGAAACTCAAAACTGACAAACCTCTGCAGCTACTTCCCAGTCTGGTCGGCCATCACTGTCCTTTAGTTCCACGTATGGCTTCTCATGGACTCGGTTGAGATCTTCATGAAGACCATCCAAGAGAAAAGCCAGAAGTTCTTGGGAGTCTTGTTGCTGGAACCCATTAAACCTGGGAGCATATTTTGCTATGGTCCACTATAAATATAAGAGGAATCAAACTCATTATTTGCTATCTCATAAAGTTTAGAATGAACATGCCCATAATTCTATCAGAGGCATTAGAAGAAGATAAATAGTATAGTATTTAGTCTGTCTCTATTTCAGCAAATATATTTTGGATAATCATGAAATCTTTCTAATCTTAATCTCAAATGATGTTCCCTGCCCCAGCCCCAAAAAAGTATTATGGCCAATCCTATGTTCTGGTTTAGCATCATATAAGCAAACAGTTCTTTAGGTACATAGCTATTTAATATACAAGATGGAAATATTAAAATAGCATTTGCTCACATTGGAAGATTCCTTTTTATAATGTTTTCTTTTTTTTTTAAATTAATTATTTATTTATTTATTTTTTTATGGCTGTGTTGGATCTTCGTTTCTGTGCGAGGACTTTCTCTAGTTGTGGCAAGCGGGGGGCCATTCTTCATCGCGGTGCGTGGGCCTCTCACTATCGAGGCCTCTCTTGTTGCGGAGCACAGGCTCCAGACGCGCAGGCTCAGTAGTTGTGGCTCACGGGCCTAGTTGCTCCACGGCATGTGGGATCCTCCCAGACCAGGGCTCGAACCCGTGTGCCCTGCATTAGCAGGCAGATTCTCAACCACTGCGCCACCAGGGAAGCCCTTATAATGTTTTCTTTTACAGTTAGCTTTTCTGGTCTTGTTGTATCCTAACTTTTATTATTAGAGGCAGAACAGCCTCATGTTCAACTGTGAGGACTTAGTAACTAGCTTGCAACCTTGGACAAGCTATTTGACTGCTATGAGTCTTAGTTTCCTGAGCCATAAAATGGGGATAATAATGTCGCTTTATACTGTAGGGACATTTAGAAGATTAAATGAGTTAATACACAATTATTACAGTGGTAATCCTAACATCAACTAGAATTCACTGCATATGATATTAATGTCAAATTTGTATCCATTAATTACATTCTTTCTTTCTGCTACTTTTTAAAATTCTGCAGATAGAACTAATTATCTTAGTAATGTTAAAAATGTACTGAGTATCATTAATTAGACTCAGGTCTACCTTGCAGTTAGAATACTGCTAATAGTGAAGGATTAAGAAAGAAAGGTTTACTGTATATACAAGTAAGATACCTGATAAATTAGTAAAATGAATGGCATCCTGAATTTAGACTATACTTTTGATCTTTTTCTACCCACTATGTCTATAGTAGTATTTTGCATATATGTGAAGAAGTAAAAGTATCTGACATCCAGTTTATGCCTTGTGAAGGACCCAAAAACATTACACTAAAACTAAAAAGCTAAATATAAAAAACATGTAGAGAAAAATAATTACTTAAATAACTGCTTAGGACTTAAATACCTTTATATTATTTTAACATGCTTACCCGAAGCTTTAATGGGGCAACATTCTTCTGAGTTCCACTCCAAAGTTCCTGTACTAAATCCCCATAGCATTTAGCCATATGTCCCTTCATACCAATGGGATTTGTCCTAGAAGTTTGAGAGGAAAATTTGTTGCCAAAGATTCTTATAAATCACAATCATGTGGACACAGCAATGCCTAGAGTCCGTTTTCTCACATCAAAATATCTTTTCAAAATAAGAGAAGTAGCATTTGGTCCTTACTTCACGCTTAATAGGGCAAATAAGATTAAGACTTTCCTCCCCCAGGGTGAAGAAAGAGGAGATTTAGGTAATATTGCGTTCATAGCAAAGTTATAAAAGTTAAGAGCCAATGACTCAAGGAAGATTACCTGTTGAGTTCATACAGATGTCTCCCTGAGATAAAATACTGTGTCAGTGGCTGTGTGTTACTAACACACTGGATGCTTGAGTTCATGAAGCATGTGTTTCCCAGGTTACTCAGACCTGTGGCCCCCTTTTCTGTCGGAACTGGAACAAACAACACGAGAATGGAAGCCTAGCTGTAGCAAGATGTCATGACCAAACAGTTATTTGTATTCAATGCAATGATTTTTATAACTCTTCTAATCAATTAAATGGAGCTAATATTTCTCTATTGGGTCTTGCAATGCTAAGTAGAGGTTTTTTCATGGAGCATCATCAGCAATCATGATAATCTACACTCATTTGTAATCTAGAAGCAGCAGTGATTCTCTTTAATTGCTATGATCGTTTTTTAGAGTTCAAACAATTCTCTCCTAGAATTATGTCTTTCAAAATGTATAAATTATTTAATTGCATGGTTAGAAAGAAATTTGATGCTTCAGGAAAAAGAAGAATAAGAGGGGGTCTAATCGCTTTTGAGCTAGAAAGCTACAAGTTGTTAAGACTTCAATAGTTGAGAGAAGGAAAAATAAAAGAATAATTTTAAGATAGTTTGTTTAAAAATAATACACTGTAGACTTACCCTTGTGTCTATCTATTTTACTACTGTTAGCTATAAAGGACATTTCTTCAGGCCAACTCATATCTTTGTTGCGAACTGGAAAAACAGAGACAGCAATGTGTTAATTTCTTATCTATTCAAATCACACCCACTAAATTGCTTCTGTTAAAAAAAAAAGTTCTTATTTCTAAATCAGAAACTGAAAAAAAAAAATCAAGTTAATTTTAGTAATTGCCTCTGAAACCATTCCAATTCTTTACACCGGAGACTTTACTGGTTAGAATTAATTAGTAAGCTAATCCCTCAATTACATACCTGAAGTAAAATTATACTCAACCATCTATAGAAGGAATTAAAGTTCTTAAACTTAATACACTGGAACTATTACAATGCTTTCTTAAATTGTGACAACTGCCAGAGAAATCTATTCATTTTAATACAGAGGCAGCTAGGAATGTTTCATGAATCTTGATGAGAAAAGACACACTAAGTTTTCAATGATGTGTGCATGCCAGTGTGTAAATCTATGCTTATGTTGGTGAATGACTAGTGTTGACTAATGAAAAGCCTGCACCACTAACTATGCAAGAAAGTCTCCTGACAAAGAGGCAGCTTGAAAATTTTAAGGAGCTATAAACTTATAACTGAATTCACTCGTTTTTACCCACCGCTTCCACCCTTGCCAGCCAATGAATGTAGACATGTTTTTCTCTTAAAGCAATACAAATAGTATTACATTACAGTAGGATTACATAAGGGTTTAATGGGTTTTCTTTACTATATAGAATATAGTGATCAAATACCAGTTGGAAAAACTATAAAATGGATTATCAGTAATTAAATCTTTAAATTCTTCCCCTAAAAATCTAATACAAATGCATGCTTCCATCTTGTACCTTCAATTACCAAGTGCTGCTCATCCTGGATTTTCAAATATTCTAATCTATGATCCTCATCATCCAGAAGAGTGAGGTAATTCTGTATATGGAGGAGGAAATGTTTTGTTAATTTAATTACTAAACTTGAAACAAATATGGAAATAAAAATGAATGACAATTAAAAACATCCTTGTAGTTACATAACTCGTGACAGATATTTAGCGTATTATAGTTATTCAGAAATGCTCATAATTTTGGTGGCAAAATGAGGGAAAGACAATGTATACTTTGTAAACACATACTTTATGTCTCTAAAAAAGTTATATAGGATTTGGGGGAGACCAGAAAAGACTCATCACACATCAAACCAAAATTCACTGAGATTTAGATTTTCTGAACAGCTTATAGAAAAGAAGTTTTTTTTAGTATCTAGTATGAAATTCAGTAAATGTGCTTGTGGTCAAGATGGAACTTGATTATTTACTAGGAACTGAAAATGTAAAACCAAATGTCATGCAATAGAATTATACATTTTTGTTGATGCTCACCCTGTCTAAAGCACTCAGAAAATTAATTCATTTAATTCTTACAACTATCCTAAGGGAAATACTATTATTTTCCCCATTTACTCATGAGAAAACTGTGACAGAGAGTCAAGGGACTTGCCCTTGGTTATTCAACTAACAGGTGTGAGGGCCAAGATTTAATCCGTGGCAGTGTGGCTCCAGCACCTCTGCTCTTAACTTATTATACTATTGGTCACCTCTCAATGGTGACCAAAGGAGGATGTAAGAAAGAAGGAACTAGGGAATAAAGAACTGGTTAAAACTACTTATGATCCAATTTCAGAGTATTAATGGAAATATATTGCATGTGTTAGGAAGAATATATAAGCAATTAACAGCACTGCCTCTGAGGAGAATGGAAGATAGGGGTCAGAGGATGGAAAGGAAGAATTTTCACTACACACTTTTGTATTGTTTGAATTTTTTTAACATGTATATAAGTTACTTTAAGACAAATCAAAAATAAACTATTTGTTAAAAAATGATATTTGCCGTTACTTTATAATAATAATCTTCACAAGATGGTACTATCCATGACTGTTATTATGGGTTTCAGATGACAAATATCTACATGTATGCATCCAGTAATTTAAAAGTTGAAGTTTCCACTGTGATTCCGAGACATGGCTTTCAGAACAATTAGTGCAGATAAAAAAACCCATACTTATGAAACATGGATTTAACACTTAATCAGGACTTTCCTTGACTCCGACATGTCTCTTACCTCACTGTTGTATAGCCACAGGCGCATATCTTCCTCTTTGATGCGCAGCCTCTGAGATAGATATTCATGAATTTCCTTGATGGTCTGCATTCGACTAAAACAGCCTGTATAGGCTAAGACCCGCTTTAATGGTGCATTCGGAGAAGGTACATTTCCTATGGTCATAGTAGTCACAGTAAGGAAAAACGCAGATGTAAAAAAAGAAAAAAGCACCCCTCTCAGCAACGGGGACCATACTATTTTTGGACATGATGAGAAATGAGAGTTACAGATTTAATAATTTTATAAATTAAGACACTTTAAGAGAAAGCTTTAAAATGAAGGTAGGAGAACTAAGTGTCTTAGAGTAAGCCTTAACTTTGAAAGGAAGAACAACAAAATTAGAGGCCCAAATAATTGGCAGTATCTGGATCCCAAGAGTGGCAAATATCAATGGGCATCCGTATCTAGGCTGCCCTCAGCTGGGTCACACTCAATAGCAAAATCAAAACTCAGTGTAAGAATGGGGAAGATAAAATGGGACTGGATTTGAATTCCACAGATAGATAATTGGATTTACCTGATCTACTTTCTTAAAATAAACTGTCTTTGAGTTACTAATCACATCACTCTCATTAAGTAGCCCAATTACCTGGCACACTGGTACAATTACACAAGAATTGTTACTTGTACTTAGAATTCTAAGTAGGCATAGATGTTACTTGGCCAAACAAAGCTTTAAAGGAAGCCAAGAAATTTCCCATGACAAAAAAATTGCCCTATTGAAAGGTAGTAAGGGGGGAATCATATGGCCTGCCCACCCGAAAAGAGGAAAGCAGACATGACCTTGAATTCTTGAAGGGCTCAAGGTGGAAACAAAAAGAGGCAATAAGAGGAAAGAGTGAAGACTGAAGGAAGAATATATCAAGTCTAACCACATACTTCAAAAGAAAAGGGTGATAAAATGACAAGAGATTATGGAAATCAAAAACAGGTTGCTAAAACAACCTGCTAAACCCTAGGTAACCACTCAGACAAAAATCTAGACAAAAGCTGTAGCTTAAAATGGTCATCTCTGCCTATGGGAGGTTATAGTTTACTGAGCAACCCAAAACTAAAATACACTTAACATATCAATATAATCCATGAAGGGTACAATTATACACTCCAGGTAGTTTTCCATCCATTCAATGGTGACTTAGCTTTTTTCCTCCCCTTAAATGTGCTTTGAGTCTTTACCTACTAAACAGAGGAGAAAAGTACTGGCATCATCCACTTTTTCGGAACTTCCAAGAATTAACTCACCTAAAATAAGCTGAAAAATCATCTAACAATGACTTCTTGTTTGTTGAAAAGGCTACAATTAAGTCATTGTAACTGTGGCAAGGTTTGTATACCTGTCATTCCAAAAGGAATAAAAGAGCCTAGTAAACAGCTGTGATAAATTGAGTAATGAGAAAGATGAAAACTACGTTATGGAGAACAAACCCAACTATGATCAATTTTTAAACATCTAGCAAAGCAAATCATTTACTATCAGCAAGCAAAGGATAACCCCTAGAAGAAAACAAAAGAGCAAATTTCTCCAAAAACACATCAGAGGATTAGTTATAAGATTACAGCAAGAAAGCATATTTTTATAAACTTCAAAATGATTAATGATTGATTTCACAACTAATTAGTACGAAATAAAATTTCAAATTAAGAACAAATTTGGAGCGTAATAACTACCCAGTTCTAGGATTCAGAAGCATTTGCAAGTGTAATGTCCAAGTCAATTTCTATTGTCCTTAAGCCACATAAGAAATTTATTTGAATTCTAGACAGTTTTTGTAGCATAGCTCATTAAGCAGGCAGCCACTTATTATACATAATTTCGTGCTTTTGAATAGCACCAACAAATCTAGTGGAATTTACAGAAGCAGCAAAAATCTAGGATCAGCACAAGAGTTACAAAGAATACTTACTAAAAGCGCAACAACACATCTTGCCTCTCATGTTATCTTTCAAAGAGAATTGAAAAAGATATGTACTAAGGGTGCCATGGAAGCAAGGCAAATACTATTATTCAATGGAAAATTAAACCAAGAGTGTTTCAGAGAGATTCTTATTTCACTGTTCCTTGATTTTAATGTGTTCCAAGACAAAGTTTGGTTAGGCAGAGGCCACTGCTTTGCTATAATTCTTACCAAACAGCATGTGTAAGAATCTCCATATATTATCTGAATACAACCTTTAATGAAGACATAAAACTACTCTATTACATTTCAAAGGAGGGATGATACTTTACAGGGTTGGTCTGGGTTCAAAGGTAGTTCTTTCATATTAAGTTATATTAATTATAACAACATTCTGGCATTGTTAACACAGTCTGGGACTTTGTGTAAATGGATGAACTCATTATTTTTGCTGAAGAAGAACTATTTCAAATATTTGCAAGGCAAAAGCATTGAGCAAGTCTGGCCCATCAATAAAATTTAACCTCATAGATCAGCTTGGTGCTTTGTGACCACCTAGAGGGGTGGGATAGGGAGGGTGGGAGTGAGACACAAGAGGGAGGAGATACGGGGATATGTACATGTATAGCTGATTCACTTGGTTATAAAGCAGAAACTAACACACCATTGTAAAGCAATTATACTCCAATAAAGATGTTAGAAAAATAAAATAAAATAAAATTTAACCTCATAGAGAAATCAAAAGGGAACTTTTTGCATGTATTACATTAAAACGAGAACTTATTTATATGTCATTTTGATAGGCTTGATATTTTTGAAAGAAAATGTGTCAATTTCATTTTCAAAAATGTGTCTTTTCCTTTGTATTATCGGTCTGTTATAAAGGTTCCTTGGACCTAGTATGAGAAATGTGTCATGTTTTGTTAAAAAAAACCAAAAACCAAAAAACAAACAAAAAAAGATGATATTGCCAAAGAAATTACTGCTTAGAAATTTGAGTGGAGTTGAAAAGACCAGTCATTGACTGGCAGACTCTAATTTAGGTCAAGCACATAATTTACAATGTCTTGTTCTCAAAGAAACAAAGTAAATAAAATTTACTTCTACGTATTATCTTTGTATGTTTACAAGCCAAAAAAGGGAACAACACTTCTCAGTTTGCTGCTGAGATTTTGCCTCTACCCCATCTAGTTCTTGCGCATGACCGTAGATCTAAGCCCCACAAGTGATTTACTGATTCTGTATGAAAACAGATGAAAATGTGTATTAGTACAGTGGCACCAGACTATGAGCAAATTGGTTTTTATTTTTTTAAGGAAATGCGTGGTATTCTTGCTGCATTCTTAAGTTACCTCTTGGTAAATGCTGAGGAAACATTCTCAGGCTCATCATACCCATATTCACCCAGATGTTAGACTGCTGTGTCCGAGTGGCAGGCTGCTGTCTCAGGAAGAGAAGATAGCGAGGAAATAATTCCAGCTCTGGGATTTCTGTCTTGCTATTCTTGATTACCTATTGTTTTAAAAGACATAAAGTGATCACTATAAAAGAAACAAAACTTGCCATTTTTTACCTAATTTCTTAGGTTTATTTTTAAACTAAAATGTTCAATAGGTTCACTGCCTATGGTTCAGTTAGATTATAGAAATTCACAGGTTTAAATTACATGGGTTTAAAGACCCTCAGCCTCCTGCACCTAAATCCATTTTCCAGGATTAGGATTCATGGTGGGTATTTTCTCCCCTTTCATTTAAAATCAAGTAACATCAAAATTAAGGGGAAAAAATCTTAAATATTATCTACAATTCTAGCACTCTCACACCATAACTCTTTTCACTTTTACATATTTCATACATATAAATGATGGTATTTTAAAGGACAAATTCTTAGGAATGGAGTTAATATAAAAGTACAGAAGTATTCATGTCATTAACTACATAAGTCATAGTGCCACCCAAAATGTAGCATTATTCCCGGAAATGTATGAGTGTATTACTTTCACAAAAACTTATCACTGGACATCATTTAAAGATACCCCATTTCTGGGCTTCCCTGGTGGTGCAGTGGTTAAGAACCCTCCTGCCAATGCAGGGGACACAGGTTCGATCCCTGGTCCAGGAAGATCCCATATGCCATGGAGCAACTAGGCCCGTGTGCCACAACTACTGAGCCTGCAAGCCACAACTACTGAACCCACGTGCCACAACTACCAAAGCCCACGCGCCTAGAGCCCGTGCTCCGCAACAAGAGAAGCCACCGCAATGAGAAGCCCGTGCACCGCAACAAAGAGTAGCCCCTGCTCGCCACAACCAGAGAAAGCCCGTGCGCAGCAACGAAGACCCAACGCAACCAAAAATAAATAATAAATAAAATTAAAAAACAAACAAACCCCATTTCTTTAATACATATAAAGAATATTATAAATTTGCTTAAAATTTTATTTCTTGTATTTGTAGTGAGAACAAAAATGTTTCCACGTAAAAATTTACTATCTATGTGTTTTGTGTAACTGGACTGTTTATATATTTTTTGTCTATGATTAAAACAACTAAATTGGATGTACAAAACTGGAAGTCACACGGTTGAAACAGGATTTTTCAGTAATCCCTCTAATAACTTGCTTGCTAGCCCCAAAACACAGGAAAACATATTACCAAAGTAGAGCTTTAAGAGTTTTAAGAGTAGCACCTTATCAATTCAGCATTCCAAAAGGATAGCAGGGTCAACACTCAAACTCTTTAAAACATAAAATCTTACAGAATCTTTAATAGCCTCAAGTGATTGGGCTTTGTTTCATTTCCTTTTGCCTTAGTAACCAATATATTCTGCAACAGGGCATTTTTTAATATCAAGAGGGGGCAGTAAAGAGCCAGATAAAAACAATGCTACAAACCAAACCTTTAGGACTCTTTCTTAAAAGTATTCTACATGTTCTGATATGCTATAGTATGGTACTAGGAAAGCTCCACTTGGGAGCTTTTTCAACTCCTATTTAAAGCAGTAAAAGGAGCTCTCCCTGACACTGGAGGAAAACAAAGTCTGTCCACTTCTAGAGAGTCACTGATAGCTGTGAAGCCAACAGTAAAATTCTCTTATGATTTCAGTTTAACTGTGATTTTGGGAAAGATCAATAATTCTGCACCTATAGTCGTCAGGCTACATAAAAAACATACTTTTGGCAGAATCTGAAATGACAAAGAAGTAATTTTTATAATCTGTAGCTTGCTTTCCAAGATAAGTGATTTTGTGAGCAAACTACAGATTAACAAATTCTTATATATACATGCACAATCATACATAAATACATATTTATTTACATTTTAATTATTCTTGTATATGAACTTATTAACTTCAACCACAACCGGCAAACAATAGATGCAATTCCATTTACAGGAATTTACCTTAAAGAGATCATCACACATGTTTAGAAAGAGACTATTCACCAGAAAATTGTTTTTTTTTTTTGGTCGTGTGGTGCGGCACACAGGATCTTAGTTCCCCGACCAGGGATCGAACCTGTGCCCCCTGCATTGGGAGCACAGAGTCTCAACCACTGGACTGCCAGGAAAGTCCCAGAAAATTGCTTTAAACAACTAAAATCTAGAGGCAAACTAAAAGTCCATCAGTGGTGATTGGTTAATAAATTGTGATTTATTACATATGTGTGTGTATGTAATAAATTAAGGAACACTATGCAATTATTAAAAATAATGGTATAGATCTAAATTTATTAACCTAGAAAGATATCAATAGCATCTATCTTAGACTGAAAATAGCAGATCACAAGACATCAAGTATAATATGGTTCAATTTCATTAAATTATCTATACATATTTATATATGTATATGAATAGGCACAGAGGAATGTTTGGAAAGATGAACACCAAAATGTTAATAGTAATTATCTCTTAAGTAGTAGGATATGGTAGATATGGTATGCTTTTTATTTTCTTCTTTATTTTTTCTATATTGCTTAATTTGTTATCATTGAGCTTGTACATGTGCAAACTAAATAAAGCTATTTTTTTAAAATGGTATGATTTATGTAAATATGAAGATGAAAGTATTTATTTTTAACCTTGCTGTGGCAAATATATTTAGTATTCTTTAACTTGAAACACCATATTCTAAATGTTTTTACAGCAATTTTTCCTGAAATCAGGTAAATTTATCATATTTAGAGGTAAAAAAATATTATCAAGCCAGCAACCGAAGCTTTCCTGTAGTAAAATTACTGCTTATTTAAACTAATATTTATCTGACATCAATGTTAAAAAACATGACCTTTTGTGAGGTTCCAAAAAAACTTGTTTAATAATTATAATGATGATGGTGATGATAGTAGCAACAGGCAAAATTTATTGACCATTTACTATAAATCAGGTGCTGTGCTAATCATATGTATTATTTACTTATCAAAACAACTCTAATGAGGTAGATATTATTGTTATCACCATTTTACAGATGAGGAAACTAAGGTTTAGAGATTAGAACACTGGTAATCTGAATCCAGGCAGACTCCAAAACATCAAACTCACTCTATCTATCTATCTATCTATCTATCTATCTATCTATCTATCTATCTATCTATCTATCTGCCTACCTACCTACCTACCTACCTACCCATCCATCCAACATAATTATCACAATGATTCTCCTACAGATATAGAATATTAGATCCGTCTCTGCCAATGCAGGGGACACGGGTTCAATTCCTGGTCCAGGAAGATCCCATACGCCTCGGAGCAACCAACCCTGTGTGCCACAACTATTGAGCCTGTGCTCTAGAGCCCACGAGCTACAACTACTGGGCCCACGCCCTGCAACTACTGAAGCCCACGTGCCTAGAGCCTGTGCTCCACAACAAGAGAAGCCACCACAATGAGAAGTCCGCGCACCACAAAGAAGAGTAGCTCCTGCTTGCCGCAACTAAAGAAAGCCTGCATGCAGCAACAAAGACCCAACGCAGCCATAAATAAACAAACAAATAAATAAATAAATTTATTTAAAAAAAAAAAAGAAGAATATTAGAGCAGGAAAGTTCCACCAGAAATTAAGTGATTAACTCAAGGACTATCCCACCCCCCAATAAATAAAGAATATAATATGTATGTAAGTGTATCTATGTATATTCATATTTATATGTATCTACCTAGGAGTTCTGTTGACAAATACAGTAGAAACCTTTTGGAGCCAACAAACACAAACCCTAAATTCCTGATTGTGATTTAAACATAATTTTTAATAAACATAATTATTAATAACTCAAAATCATTATCAAAATTATAGACTACGGATATATAGCAGACTTTTACTCTTTTTGGACGTGATCTAACTTACTATATCTTATCCATGTAAAACCTTCCTGGTATAAAAATGTTCTAGCTTGGACATTATACAGGGAGAGTGTTTCTTGATACAGTAAAAGAATCTTCTTATAAAGTATTTTACTGCGTCAATAATGTGAAGAGTATTCAGGTCAGTGAGTACTGCTGTTTACTGTATAAGCAGAACAAATGATGTTGAATAGTTAACTCACTAATATTTTGATATTACACACTCCAAGCCCTTTAAATTACTTTAGAGCATTTTACTTATGCTCTAAATGACTCATTCTAGTAATGGCAACAATCAGAATTCACTAGCTTTGAATTCTTTTTATCATATGTTGTGATCTTTTATATGTTCCTCTTTCAAAAAGACAAACCACAAAAATCCACCAACAGCTACAAGATGAATCCAATCCCTAAGTGGATGCCTGTGTGGTTAATGGGAGTAACAGTTTTAGAAGTAACCTCTGTACCACTTCCTCTACGTTCACTGAACTTTTTGGCACTGGCTCTCAGACTTCTGCTCCAGTCTGAGTTCTGCATTATCTTAAGGGCTATGTTTATGTGGATGACTTATTTAACAGACTAGCCTCATAATTCCTTGACTCTATTTAGTCCAGTGACTATTTCCTCCACTCCATATAAGTCACCCACTCCCAAAGGAACATCATTGTATGGTTGGTACCTAATGTAGTGCTCAATAAATGTATGAGTAAATGAATGAATGAATATGAAAGAACCTAAAATTCATTCAGCTAATTTGAACAGGTACTGAATACTCTGCTACCATGGGTAAGAACTAATTTGTGGATAGTGTGGTTCACATAAAAAATTAATAGAAGACCCCATCTATAATTGCTCCTTATATAAGGCAATATTGGCTATACTTACAGGTCTAGGTAGGGCCAGGTTTGCTCCATACCAATGATAAAGTGCTCTCCATACAGGTTCTGGAACCATTTCATAATCTCTTCCGTGAATCAGCTGTGGGGTTCGTTTTAATCGTCCTCCTTCTAGTGTTAATGATGTAGCCTTAGAAAGAACAGAATGTAAATGTTGATTTTTTTTTTTTTTTTTTGGCTGCACCTCGCAGCTTTCGTGATCTTAGTTCCCAGACCAGGGATGGAACCCGGGCCCACGGCAGTGAAAGTGTGCAGTCCTAACCACTGGACTGCCAGGGAATTCCCCCAAATTTTGACTTTTAAAATTGCAGTCTCTTGTGTTTTAACAAAACCTAGATACAGGAGAATAAACACATGTCACTACTCAGTTACATGTCACTAGAAAAAAATGAATTTTCTAAAAGATTTTTATTTTGAACTTTCAAAATAAACTAAGAAATGAGACTCAAGGCAGATCATTTGAAAAAAGTCACTGGAACATTTGGAAATAATAAAAGTTTTCACAGACTTCTTTCCAACAGTAAAAAATATTATTTTGAAAAAAAAAATTCACATACACGTGAAACTACATTTTTACAGTAGCTGTCCTAAGTAAGGAAAACATTTCTAAGGATCACTAAACTGCTTCTACGCAAGTACTAAGTCATAAAATATTCTCACAGAAATATTTCCATCTACAACAGGTTAATAAAATGAATCACAGACATTTTCTATGTGCTAAAATCTATAGAATGAAATTTATTAGCAACTTGAAAGAGATGTCAAATTACTTACCTTTACTGGTTCTTGAGTTACTAGTGGCTGGTTATCAATAGCCCCTGGTTTCTGAGGATTGAGGTGCAACAAAATATTCCCACTGGTTCCTAGTAAACACTGGTTGTTATTGTCAGAAGTGTTATGTTGTCGAGCAAAGCACATATCTGCCCCTGGTGTGGCAGAATACAGAAAGCCTGTAAGGAAAAAGAAGATGGAATCTCTTTATTTTATTATACATAAATAGGCTTGAATATACAAACTCAATGTCCATGTATTAGGTTAATGCTATTATTCTGTGGTCAGGTCAGTACAGGGTTAGACTCTGATTAATTCTGTAGAAGATAGGAAATAGAGAGGTATTCCTTTCTGGACAATACCTAGTATAACACTAGGTAGAATAAAAGCTTTGAAAATTGTTACCAAATGAATGTTTGGCCAGACTCCTAGAATATCTAATAATTCACAAGAATTATATATCCTCTTCCTTTCCTCTGATAGGAAAGGAAAAAATACAGTCAAGTAGCTGGGCTCTCACGTATCTTCCCTTAATTCTTCCTTCCACCTGCAAAGGTTCTTGGTAGATAATGGTGATAACAAGTCTCTAAACCAAAGGGAAGGAGCTAAAACAAGAACCCCAACAGGAGAGTGCTGGGAGGGAAGAAACTGTTGCTTAATAAATCTATTTGAAAGGAAGGCATGAATGTTACAATAGAAAAATACACACAGGAAAATTACTGGTGATAACTTAGAGTTGTGAACCCCAGTGGTATCTTAAGGTATTTCAACTCTCAACCACATGTTAATCTCAGGTAAACCTTCTAGCCATCAATTACTTTGAACCTTCTATCTGTGGTATGGCTCAGCATGTGTATAGCACAGATTATACAGAGTGAGCACATATCAAAAAGGATCTTAGGGAGGGTCAAGAAACAATCTTAGTGTGAAAGCTGATCAGAGAGAGCACTTCCAGGACTGCTAAGTGATCTCTGTAACGTCAGATGCGGAAAAAGAAGCAGTAGATTCTACAGAGTTTTGTAGAGAAAATGCTAACTCTGTCCAATTTGCCTTCTCCCTCCACAGAAAAGGAGAAAAAAATCTCAAAGATGAAACAACAACAGAATAAGGTTGAGAGTCCTGCTACTGTATCAGCAGAATGATAGGGATCAACTAAATTCATTTGGGCCAAAATACACCAAAGCATCTTCCCCATAAGTGCAGAACCACTAAGTTTGTTTTTTGTTTTTTTTTTTAAATTATTTATTTATTTACTTATTTATGGCTGTGTTGGGTCTTCGTTTCTGTGCGAGGGCTTTCTCTAGTTGTGGCGGGCGGGGGCCACTCCTCATTGCGGTGCGCGGGCCTCTCACTGTCGTGGCCTCTCTTGTTGCGGAGCACAGGCTCCAGACGCGCAGGCTCAGTAATTGTGGCTCACGGGCCTAGTTGCTCCGCAGCATGTGGGATCTTCCCAGACCAGGGCTCGAACCCATGTCCCCTGCATTGGCAGGCGGATTCTCAACTACTGCGCCACCAGGGAAGCCCAAACCACTAAGTTTTATGTAGGTATCAACAACGGAAGGGGATTATGGGGAACATTATGAAGTCTTTCTAAATATTTTAACAAAATAACCCCCAAATTCCATCCTGAAATGTCTGTAGAATCTGATATGAGGGTGCATTTAATCCAATGAATGTATGCTTAGGTTAGAGAGAGTTCTGGAGATAAAAATTTAGGTTTTCTTACGTCTTCTCAAATCTAAATTTATTGACAAAATGATTTAATAACAATATGGAAAGATTGACTTAATCAATGAAAACTGAAAATATTTTCAAATTGAGAGATTAATGAAGTAGAATATAGAAGAGTTCCTCTTTGTAAAGCTACTAATACATTCAAGAATCTATTAATTGACCATTTCATTCGAAACTTATTTCTGTGAATGGAAACCTGACGCCCCATATCCTACCAAGCACACTCTCTGACAAAGTGTACCCCTTTAAGAAATGACCCTGCCTAAACCTCTTGGAAAACAAACTAGCTTACCACTGCCAGCAGTTTCCGAGGCTTCAGATGCAGTAGAAATGTTGTCTGAAAATTTCTCTTCTGTGGTGTTCACATAACTGGGGCTGCCTCCTCCGATTCTATCTTCACTCTGCTCTATAGGATGTACTGTTGTTCCAAATAAATACTTTCCTCCATTCAGAACAGATGACGGCTCAATTACAACAGGGCTGGTATCCTAAAAATCATGAAGTCAGAAATTAAGAGGTAAAATTTAATAATCTGCCAATTATGCAGCCTTCAAAAATGAATCCGCAAATTGTCTATTGTTTCTAATCTTCCTGTGGTTGGCTACAGCCACTTAAAAACATTTTGATGTATAACTAAATTTTAATTTCTTCAAAGGGGAATAGTGTATATAAATAAAATTGGTAAGGCAGAATGGGAACAGACTGCAAGGGATTCTGTGCCACATAAAATAATTTAGACTTTATTCTGTTGAAAGTTGGAAATCATGGAAAGCTTTTATTGATACTAAAAAATTAAATAATATTTATTCTTTTTACTATTAAAGATTATATTGTTATTATAGAAAATACGGAAAAATATGAAGAAAATAAATATCACAAGTACTCAGATGCCATCATTTATTTTTTGTGACTGAAAACATATACACATATGTAAAAACTAAATGTGGAGAATACAGTTAGAATTAAGGGCAGGACACTGACTTCCCAGCTATGTGACCTTTTACAATAAGTAAACTTATAAGCCTCAGCTCCTTCATGGGTAAAAACTAGGATAATATTAGTATTAATATCTACCTCAGAGTTTTATGCCTGGCATTTAGTAAATGTGAACTATCATTCTGGTTGTTGTTAGATATCACATTTTAAATACAGCATATTGCTAGTTTTTCTTTCCCTTAACATTATATTGACAGGATTTTTCTGTGAGAGGCTTTTAAATAGGGGAATAGCATAACCCAATTTTTGCTTTAAAAATAACTCTAGTGTGCAGAAAGGATTTGAGGCAGAAACTGAAAATTGAGACACAAGTTAGAAGACTTCTATAATAATTCAGGCAAGAGATGATGAGGCACTAAACCATAAAAAGCCAGATCCATAAGTAAGGAGATAGAGAGAAGAGCATGGATCTAGGAGATTAAAAAAAACTTGACAACTAATTGTGTATGAAAGAGGGGCACAGATAATTCCAAGGTCGGACATGAGGTGCTGGCTTAGATGACTGGATGGGAGTTGGCACCTTCATAAGATAAGGTGTACTGGTGACTGGAATCGTTTTGGGAATGACCTTATTTTGGGATATTCTGGTTTGAGATATGTGGACATTTGAGTCTAGTGCTCAGGACAGAGAAAGAGACTAGATATAAAAATGTGGGGCTCGGGGCTTCCCTGGTGGCGCAGTGGTTGAGAATCTGCCTGCTAATGCAGGGGACACGGGTTCGATCCCTGGTCTGGGAAGATCCCACATGCCACGGAGCAACTAGGCCCGTGAGCCACAACTACTGAGCCTGCGCGTCTGGAACCTGTGCTCCGCAACAAGAGAGACCACGATAGTGAGAGGCCCGCGCACAGCGATGAAGAGTGGCCCCCGCTTGCCGCAACTAGAGAAAGCCCTCGCACAGAAACGGAGACCCAACACAGCCAAAAATAAATAAATAAATAAATTTATAAAAAAAAAAAAAAATGTGGGGCTCAACAGACTTCCGGAAGGACAAGAAAATGGTGTATATAGAATAAGGAGAGTACAATATTTACAGGATAGGTAGCAGAAGAATCTGGGAAGGACACTGAGTCTGAAAGACCAGAGAAAAATCAGGAGATGCAGAATACCAGAAGCAGAGGCCGCTAGCATAGAACTATTCTCTACTAAGTTTACTTGTGGAAAAAAAACAAAAAAAAAAGAGAGAGAGCGCTAAGACTTGAGAAGCTGGAGGGAAGGTGCTATGAGAATGTATATCTGTGAGTGTTTTAAAAAGATCAGGATATTTTTAAGTGAGAGGGTAAAGAGAAAGACTAAAGGGGCTAACCAGTAGAACAAGATCCCATAGGCATCTGAGAATGATAGACAGTAGCATGGGTAAAGGATCTCAAGCGGCATTCAATAAATAATGACATGAATTTTAGTAGATGAAACTGATCAATGGATGTGGGTCTTGAAGGCACAGCTTATAAAGTAACTAATTGAAACCCAAGAAAAACATCAAATTTAAAAGACAAACTCCAAGTCACAGAATAGCAACAGCATAATGGATGCTTTAGATTCTTTTAATGAAATTACAGCATCCCTAATTTTAGCCAAAACAAGGAGACACTGTGTCAATATTTTATTAGATTTTTTTCCCTCTTTGATCTGTAAGGCAGGTGAATACTATCAATTTGTAAATCCTTCAGAAGCCAGCTCTGAAGAAATTCCAGTGCCTTTAATCAAAAGAGTGGCAATAAGAATGAGAATGAAACCTAGACTTCTTTCTACATACCAATTAACTTTATTGGACTAAAAAATTTTAAATAGCCTTATTGTTAAAACTTCAAATAGTTCAGAAGCACATAGATTCACATTCTTTATTACAGATCCAAGTGTTAGCATCTTCTATTAATTATTAACTTTCTTAAAATATGGGAAAGGTACCGGATTATTTTGGGTATTAAATAACCCTAGTTCACAGTGAAAAAATTATTCCCTATTCAATTCTCTTTCAATCCTCTGATTACTTCAAGGACAGGGTCTCAGTTTGGTACTAATGTGTTAATCTAATGCTTGATCTGCTAATCTAATACTTGACAATTTCTCTTTTTGACAGAGAACAGGTCTCAGTTATCAGTCTTCAAAAGGCAACACTACTTGGCTAGACTTTAATAATATATTTTATTTTCATTGATTTTATTTTGATCCTCTATTTCTGGAATGTGACGCTGATTTTCTATTTAAGATAGTGATATAAAGTTTCCTTTTAAAATAAAATATATTTACATAAAAATGATAAAGTTATTTATATAAACATACTAAGAAAATAATAGTATGGGAACTATATGGTAAAAAAATGGTGACCATAGTACACAAATGATTAAAAACTGGGAGTCTACATTAAGTATGGATTTGGGGTCATCAATATTTTAAATTCAACTACCCACCAAAGAAGTCAAAATTGTATATGGACAATGGAACAATAGAATCACACTGACCTATGGCCTGTGAAGTAGGTCTGAGTAGTTAGTTTATATTAATATGTTTGGACTTCAGTTTGTAGACTTCATAACAATTTATTAAAGATAATATTGATCTTCTCACAGCTTTTCTGATATTGAGTCCATACCAACAAAATGTATTCCATTTAAATTAGATTTCAAAAGAGAATTTTCAGTAAACAAAAATGACTTATTTAAATTAATTCAAACTTTCTTCAACTATGCTTTCTGATTTATCTGGTCTGGAGTGGAGCATAGGCAGTTCTTTCTTTTTTTTTTTTTTTAAGCTTTCTATGTGATTTTGCTATGCAGCCACTGCCCAAGTGAAGATTATAGTCTCCTACTTTTGTTTTCATAATGTGCTCCAAATGCTGAGTATAGTAACTGATTTCTTAATGAATCTATTACTTGCTCTGGAACTTGCTTTTTAGAAAAGCAAGTTGGTAGCATCATATAGGTATTCATTTCTTTCCCCTTCAAATCTTTAGGTTGGAGCATTTTATTACTGGCCACTAGTCACACAAAGTCTGATGGAGTTAATAATCCTATGAAAAATGTAGATATACAGGAATCTTACTCACATATTTGACATATTCTTTCCACTGCTGCCACCACTGCATGGAGATGATAAACCAATTGTGTCCGGGTTGCAGACCATACCTGCTCTCTCGTTCTAACCATCCTCTGTACATACAAAAGAAATTCAGTACAAAAAATGGTGTATAAAACATATGACCACGCACCTACAAATTATCATCAGAAATTTTTCAAAGGAAAAACATGAAACAGATATACTTGGGAGATGGCCACATTTTAAATTAGTGAAACATTGATAAGCCAATTTCTGGAGTCATAACACCACTATTAAGCCTCCAACTGATGTTTCAAATACAGCTTAACTAAGGAATAATTTAATAACATACTAGTTACCTGAATTAAGTAAAGAACTCAATGATTTTGGTAAACTTACAGTCACGTGCAACCATCACCACAATCCAATTTTAGAACATTTCAGATACCCCCAAAAGATACTTTATGCCTATTTTTAGTCATTTTTTAGTCAAATTACTGCCCTCAGCCACAAGACACCACTAGTCTATTTTCTATTTCTTATAAATTTCCTTTTTATGAACATTTTGCAATTTTTAAATGGACAAGGAACTTAAATAAATGGAATGTTATCACATGGTCTTTTATATCTGGCCTCTTTTACTTAGCATGTTTTAGAGGTTCATCTATGTTGAAGTAGATATCACTAGTTTGTGCTTTTTTATTACTGAATAATATTCCATAGGTATATTATTATATATATACATATATACACCATATTTTGTTTATCTATCTAACACCTGATAATTTGAAACTGGCCAACTGTTTTCCAAAGTGGCTGCACCATTTAACATCCCCATCAGTTATTGTCTGTCTTTTCTATCACAAATGTCCTAATGGGTGTGAAGTGGTGTCACATTGTGATTTTATTTTTAAGATTAATTTATTATTTATTTATTTTTATTGGAGTATAATTGCTTTACAATGTGTTAGTTTCTGCTGTACAATGAGGTGAATCAGCTATATGTATATCTATATCCCCTCCCTCTTGGACCTCCCACCCATGCCCCCATCCCACCCATCTAGGTCATCACAGAGCACCAAGCTGAGCTCCCTGTGCTATACAGCAGGTTCCCACTAGCTATCTATTTTACACATGGTAGTGTATTTATGTCAAACCTAATCTCCCAGTTGGTCCCACCCTCCCCTTCCCCTGCTGTGTCCACATGTCCATTCTCTATGTCTATGTCTCTATTCCTGCCCTGCAAATAGGTTCATCTACCATTTTTCTAGATTCCACATATATACATGAATATACGATATTTGTTTTTCTCTTTCTGGCTTACTTCACTCTGTATGACAGACTCTAGGTCCAGCCACATCTCTACAAATGACCCAATTTCATCCCTTTTTCTGGCTGAGTAATATTCCATTGCATATATGTACCACAACTTCTTTATCCATTCATCTGTCATTGGACATTTAGGTTGTTTCCATGTCCTGGCTATTGTAAACAGTGCTACAATGAACACTGGGGTACATGTGTCCTTTTGAATTATGGTTTTCTCAGGGTATATGCCCAGTAGTGGGATTGCTGGGTCATATGGTAGCTCTATTTTTAGTTTTTTAAGGGACCTCCATACTGTTCTCCATAGTGGCTGAATCAGTTTACATTCCCACCAACAGTGCAAAAGGGTTCCCTTTTTTCCACACCCTCTCCAGCATTTATTGTTTGTAGATTTTTTGATGATGGCCATTCTGACCAATGTGAGGTGATACCTCACTGTAGTTTTGATTTGCATTTCTCTAATAATTAGTGATGTTGAGAATCTTTTCATGTGCCTCTTGGTCATCTGTATGTCTTCTTTGGTGAAATGTCTATTTAGGTCTTCTGCTCATTTTTTAATAGGGTTGTTTGTTTTTTGATATTGAGCTCCGTGAGCTGTTTGTATATTTTGGAGATTAATCCATTGTTTATTGCTTCATTTGCAAATACTTTCTCCCATTCTGAGGGTTGTCTTTTCGTCTTGTTTATGGTTTCCTTTATTTATTTTTGGCTGCATCAGGTCTTAGTTATGGCACGTGGGATCTTTGTTGCAGTGCTCGGGCTTCTCTCTAGTTGTGGCCTGTGGGTTTTCTCTTCTCTAGTTGTGGCATGCAGGCTCCAAGGTGCGTGGGCTCTGTAGCTGTGGTGAGTGGGCTCTGTAATTGTGGCGTGTGGGCTTAGTTGCCCCATGGCATGTGGGATGTTGGTTCCCTGACCAGGGATCAAACCCATGTCCTCTGCATTGTAAGGTGGATTCTTTACCACTGGACCACCAGGGAAGTCCCCGCACTGTGATTTTTAAAACACTATTCTTATTGAGGAGAAATTCATATAACATAAGATGGTTGTTGCACATTTTAAATGTACTAAATGCCACTGAATTGTATACTTTACAATCGTTTTTTTTTTTAACATCTTTATTGGAGTATAATTGCTTTACAATGGTGTGTTAGTTTCTACTGTATAACAAAGTGAATCAGCTATACATATACATTTATCCCCATTTCTCCTCCCTCTTGCGTCTCCCTCCCACCCTCCCTATCCCACCCCTCTAGGTGGGCACAAAGCATGGAGCTGATCTCCCTGTGACATTTGGCTGCTTCCTACTAGCTATCTATTTTACATTTGGTAGTGTACATATGTCCATGCCACTCTCTCACTTCGTCCCAGCTTACCCTACTCCCTCCCCATGTCCTCAAGTCCATTCTCTACGTTTGCATCTTTATTCCTGTCCTGCCCCTAGGTTCTTCAGAACCATTTTTTTTTTTTTTTTAGATTCCATATATGTTAGCATATGGTATTTGTTTTTCTCTTTCTGACTTACTTCACTCTGTATGACAGTCTCTAGGTCCATCCACCTCACTACAAATAACTAAATTTCATTTCTTTTTATGGCTGAGTAATATTCCATTGTATATATGTGCCACATCTTCTTTATCCATTCATCTGTCAATGGACACTTAGGTTGCTTCCACGTCCTGGCTATTGTAAATAGTGCTGCAATGAACATTGTGGTACATGACTCTTTTTGAACTATGGTTTTCTCAGGGTATATGCCCAGTAGTGGGATTGCTAGGTCATATGGTAGTTCTATTTTTAGTTTTTTAAGGAATCTCCATACTGTTCTCCATAGCAGCTGTATCAATTTACATTCCCACCAACAGTGCTACAATTGTTAATTTTATGCTATGTGAACTTCTCCAAAACATTTTCATACATCCCAACTAAGCAGTTATTTTCTATTACTCCCTTCCCCCAGCCCTTGACAATCACCAATCTGCTTTCTGTACCAATAGATTTACCTATTCTGGATATTTCATATAAATCAGGAGGCCCCAACACCCAGGCCGTGGACCAGTATTGGTCCGTGGCCTGTTAGGAACCGGCCGCACAGCAGGAGGTGAGTGGCGGGTAAGCAAGCAATGCTTCATCTGCCGCTCCCCATCGCTCCCCATTGCTCGCATTACCGTCTGAACCATCACTCACATTACTGCCTGAACCATTTCCCCCTCACCCCACACCCCCGAGTCTGTGGAAAAATTGTCTTCCACGAAACCAGCCCCTGGTGCCAAAAAGGTTGGGGACCACTGATATAAATGGAATCATATAATATGTGACCTATTGTGTCTGGCTTCTTCATTTGTGAGGTTCATCCATGATGTAGCATGTATCAGTACATCACTCCTTTTTATGGCTAATATTTCATGGCATAGATATACATTTTGTTTATTCATTCATCTACTGGTTGATATTTGGGCTGTTTCCACCTTATGGCTATTGTGAATAGTGCTGATATAAACATTTGGGTACAAGTATTTGAGTGTCTATTTTCAATTGTTTTAAGTATATACCTAGAAGTGGAATTGCTGGATTATGTGGTAATTCCATGTTGAAGAAGTACCAACTTGTTTTCTAAAGCAGCTACACCATTTTACAATTCTACCAGTGGTGCAATGAGGATCCCAAATTCTCCACATCATCACAAAATTTATTTTCCATTTTAAAAATTAAAAATATCCTAGTAGGTGCAAAGTGGAATTTCATGTGGTTTTGAATTGCAAAATTTCCTTAATGACTCATGTTTTTGAGCACCTTTTCAACTGCTGCATAACCACTTGTATATCATCTCTGAAGAAATGTGTATTCAAGTCCCTTGCCCATTTTAAAATTGAGTTATCTTTTGGTTGGTGAGCTGTAGGAGTTCTTTATATATTCTACTTACTTGACCCTTGTCAGATCTATGATTTACAAATATTATGTCTCATTCTGTAGGCTTTCTTTTCACTTTCTTGACAATGGCCTTTGATGAAAAGTTTTTAAATTTTGATGAAGCCAAATTTATCCATTTTTTTCTTTGGTTGCTTATGCTTTGGGGGTCATGTATAAGAATTAATTTCAAAATCCAAATCATTCTTGAAGAAATATTTTTGCAGGATACAGAATTCTTGTTTTTTGTTTTTTCTTTCAGCACTTTAAATCTTATTGAGGATCCATTGTATGTGATAAGTAGCTTCCCTCTTGCTGCTTTCAAAATTCTGTCCCTGGCTTCTGACAACTTGATGATAATGTGTCTTGATGTGGATCTCTTAGAGTTTAATCCTGCTGTTCAATGAGCTTTTTGAATGTTTAGGTTCTTGTCTTTTATCAAATTTGGTAAGTTTTTTCTTCAAATATTCTGTCACTTCCTCTCTCTCCTCTCCTTCTGGGGTTTCCATCATGTGAATGCTTGCTGCTATTTCACAAGTCTCCTAGGCTCTGTTCATCTTCCTTCATTCTTTTTCCTTTCTACCCCTCAGTCTGGGGTAGTTCAATTGAACTACCTTTAAATTTGCTGATTCTTTCTTCTATCTACTCAAATCTGGTGGTGAACCTCTCTACTGAATTTTTCATTTTGCTTATTGTGCTTTTCAGCTCCAGAATTTGTGCTTGGTTCCTTTTTATACTTTCTTTCTCTTTACTGATATTATCTGTTTGTCCATACATTATTCTCCTGGTTATTTTAACCTCTTTGTTCATGGTTTCCAGCAGCTTTCTGAACATATTTAAGATAGTTGATTAAAATCTTTGTCTACTAAGTCCAATGTCTGTGCTTCCTTAGATACAGTTTCTGTTAATTTCTTCTATGAATGGGCAATGGACTTTCTTGTTCTGCTGCATGGTTCATAATTTTTGTTGAAAACTAGACCTTTTGAAAATTATAATGTGGCAACTCTGGAAATCTGATCCTCCCCCCTGCCTCTGCTGGTTTTTGTTGCTTGCTATAGTGTTTGTTCAGTGACATTCCTAAACTATTTTTTGTAAAGTCTGTTATGTGTGGTCTCTGAAGTCTCTCTTCACTTCACTCGTGTTCAGCTGGTGTTTTGACAGAGATTTCCTTGAATGGCAGGAGCGAGGGGAGAGGGAGAGAAAAGGAATAGTAGGGGGAAGAAAAAAAGGGAGGAGGAGAGGAAGAATAGGGAGGAGGGGATGGAGGAGGGCAGGGTGGGCAGAGGAAGAAGATGAGGAGGAAACAAAAACCACTCCTGTCTTTACAGAATAGCTCTGTGCTGGGGAATTCTTCAATGCTTATCCAGGCTCTTTACAGCTGCCTTAGCCTTCATTTATACATGCCCTCAGTCTAGAGATTAGCCAGAGGTGAAAACATAGGGGTATTCTCAGGTCTATTCTGAGCATGCATCTTGCCACGAGTTCGTGCAAGGCTTTCTAAATTTGCTAGTATACACAAGTGTGCTTTCAAATGCCCTAATTTTCCAAGGAAACTCTCTCCAGCTTCTCCTCCTAGACTTTTGGCACTCTGTTGTACGGCTCAACTATAATCTTTTGCCCCAGGTCGTTACGGTTTGTTCATTTGCTTTACAATATTTTTGAGGAATGCCCACTGCTTTTCCAGCCTGGTTAAGTTCTCAGTTAGGCATACCAGAGATGAACTCCTTGTGTCAGTTCTTCAAATAAACCCAGACAGGTTAGAACAAACAAACACAAATCTTTGTGAACATGGTGTGCTCTGTTCCATGTGAAACCAAGCACAGGTGCCTAAACCAGGAACATGGGTTGCCATCTTCAAGACTGACAATGAACCAGATAAGGGCAAATATAAATGCCAGAGTTTTCCTATTGCTTTTCAGTTGTCCTTTTTTTTTTTTTTAAGAGTTCTAACAAAGTTTGTTTTGACAGTTTTTCCTTTATTTTTCAATGTTTCTGTGGAGAGACAGGCTCTTGGAGCTACCTACTACACCAGTTTCACTGAGTCACTGCTGTCATTGTGCTTTTAATTTGCCTTCCCTGAAAATGCATGGGTGTACTAGCCATTCATTCATATATGTTTAGTGAAATGCCTATTCAAGTCTTTTGCATATTTTACTTGGATTTAAAAATTTCTACTGTTGTAACACTCACTTATATAACCTGGAAACAAGTCCTTTGTCGAATAAATGATATGCAAATATTTTCTCCCAGTCTCTGTGTTAATGGTATCTCTTGAACCTTGAAAGTTTTTAATTTTGACTATGTCCAGTTTATCAAAACAAATTCATTTATGGATTGTGCTTTTGGTGTTATATCTAAGAAATCCTTGGCAACACCAAATCACAAAGACTTTCTATTTTTTTTCTCCAGAAGTGTTATAGTTTCAGTTTTTATGTTTAGGTCTATGGGATCCATTTGGACTACATTTTTTTTTGTATGGTATAGGTAAGGATCTAAATCTTTTCAAGGTGAATATCCAACTATTCCCACACAATTTGTTGAAAAGACAACCCTTTCTCCATTACATTTTGTTGGCAAATTTGTAGGAAATTAATTGACCAAATATATAAAGGTTTATTTCTAAACTGTCAGTTCAGTTTGATTGATCTCTGTGTCTGTCCATGTGCCAGTACCACACTACCTTGATTAATGCAGCCTTACAGTAAGTTTGAATTCAGGAAGTTCTCCAATTCTGTTCTTTTTTGAAGTTGTTTAGGCTAATCTGAGTTCTTTGTGTTTCTATATGAAAATTAGGAATAGCTTGTCAGTTTCTACAAAAACCTAGGATTTTGATTGGTATGTTGAATCTATAAATCAGTTTGGGAGAATTATCTTGACAGTACTGAGTTTTCAAACACATGAACATGGAAAGTCTCTTCATTTACAAAGATTTTAATTTCTCTCAGCCTGGCTTTGTAGTTTTCAGTGCACAAGTCTCACACTTCTTTCGTTAAATTTGTTTCCTAGGATTTTATTTATTTTGATTCTATTGAGAAAGGAACTAGAGTCTTAATTTTAAGTTTACTTTCAAATTATTCAGTGTTAGTAAATAGCAATTCAATTGACTTTTTATATTGATTTTGTATCCTACAACCTTGTTGAACTAATTATTAATTCTAGATTAATAGATTTTCTGTGGATTCTTTAAGAGTTAGAATCTATGTCTGCAAATAGAAACAGTTTTACTTCTTCCTTTATAATCTGGATGACTTTTAAAAATTTATTTATTTAATCTTACCTGATTTCACTGGCTAGAACCTCTAATACAAAGTTGATAGACGTGGTAAGAGCAAGCATCCTTGCCTTTGTCCTGATCTTATGGGAAAAGTCTTCAGTGTTCCACCGTTAGATATATCAGTTGTAGGTTTTTCAAGAAATCTTTATCAGGTTAACAAATTTCCATTCCCCAAAGGTTTCTTTGAATGTGCATAGTTGTGTTCCAATAAAACTTTGTTTGTGTACCCTGAGATTAGAGTTTCATTTAATTGTAAAGTGTCCCAAATTATTAATCCCCTTTTGATGGTTTTCAAACATTTAAAAATGTAAAATAACATTTTTAGCTTGCAGGTTGTATAAAAATCAGGTAGCATTCCCAAGTTAGCCAAAGGGCCAGAGTATGAAAATCCATGGCCTAGAATACAGTCTGTCCTAGACTGTATTCCATGTGCACTTGAATATGTATTCTGCTGTTTGCTGGGTAGAGTGTTCTGTTACTGGGTGCATATGTATTTACAATTGTTATATCTTCCTGATGAATTGAAACTTTTATCATTATAAAATGTCTGTTTGTAGTAACATTTTTTTGCATAAAAGCCATTTTAATTCTAATATCAGTATAGCCACTCTAGCTCTCTTATGATTACTATCTGCATGGTTATATCTTTTTCATCCTTTTATTTTCAATCTATTTGTGTCTTTAAATCTCAAGTACAGATCATCCACAATTTATGATGGGGTTATGGCACGACAAACTCATCATAAGTTGAAAATATCTTAAGTTGAAAATGTGTTTAATACACAAAATCTGCTGAACATCATAGATTGATTAGCTTAGGCTACCTTAAACGTGCTCAGAACACTTATATTAGCCTACAGTTGAGCAAAATCATCTAACACAAAACCCATTTTATAATACAGTGTTGAATATCTCATGCAATTTATTGAATATTATACTGGAAGTGAAAAACACAATGGTTGTATTAGTACAGAATGGTTGTAAGTGTATTGGTTGCTTACCCTTGTGATTAAGTGGCTGACTGGAAGCTGCAGCTCACTGCTGCTGCCCAGCATTACAAGAGAGTATCGTACCACATATCAGTAGCTCAGAAAAAGATCAAAATTCAAAATATGGTTTCTACTAAATGTGTTATTGCTTTTGAACCATGATAAAGTCAAAAAATCATGACTCAGGGACTGTCTGTAGTTGGATTTAAAAAGATTCAGTCTATCTTTAGCTTTTGATTAGAGTGTTTAATTCATTATTATTTAAGGTAATTATTGGTTTGGATTTATGCCTACTATTTAGTTATTTGTTTTCTATTTATTTCAAGTATTTTTATTTGTTCCTCTATTCCTCCTTTACTTCCTTTTTTGCATTAAATAGATATTTTCTAGTATATCACTTTAATTTTTTTTAAGAAACCATATTTTGGGATTATTTTCTTAGTGGCTGCTCTAGATTTACAATATGGATCTTAACATATTCTACTTCAGATTAACTCTAAATTATTGCAGTGATATATAGAAACCTTACTCAAATATAGCTCTGCCTCCTACTCTTTTTGTATTATTATTGTCACACATTCTCTATGTTACAAAAACACAATTTTTAAATCACTATCTCATTAATTTTAAATTAGTAAAAAGAAACAGAAAATATATATTTATACTGTCTTTTATTAACTATGTAATTATGTTTACTGGTGCTCTATATTTCTTTGTGTGGAGACAAATTACTGTCTGGTGTCACTTCCTTTCAGCCTGAAGAAGTTTCTTTAGCATTTATCTTAGGACATGTTTACCAGCAACAAATTCAGTATTTATATTTACCTTCATTTCTGAAAGATAGTTCTGCTGGATAAAGAATTCTGGATGACAGTTTTTCCCCTTTCAGCATTTTAAATGCCATCCCACTGGCTACTGACCTCCATCTTTTAAGAACGTCAGCTGTTGACTGTATTGGGGTTGCCGTCTACAAAAGAAGTCATTCTTCTCTTCCTGCTTTTGAGATCTTCTCTTTGCCTATAGCTTTGAACAGTTTGACCATGTGTCTAGATATGAATCTCTTTATGTTTCACTTACTTGCAGTTCACTGGAATTCTTGAATTACTGATTTTCAACACATTTTGGAAGGTTCAGCCATTAATTTGTCAAATATTTTTCTCTGCTCTTTTCTCTCTCTCTCCTTTCCTTCTGGAACTTCCATTATGTTTATGTTGGTATACTTATTTCTGGCATTCCATATGTCCCTGAAGTGCTGTTCACTTTTATTTATTCTTTTGTTTCTGTCCTTCATATTGGAAAAATCTCTATTGGTCTATGTTATATTTTACTGGTTATTTCTCTGTCGGTTCAAATCTGTTGTGAATTTTTGTTTCACTTACTGTACTTTTCAACTCCAGAATTTCTATTGGCTTCTCTTTTAAAATTTCTGTCTCTTTACTGATATTATGTATTTGAGCAGTCATTGTCATGATACTTTAATTCTTTAAACAAAGCTTACTTTAGTTCTTTGAAAACACTTATATTCAAATACTGCTTTGAAGTCTGCGTATTAAGTCTAACATCAGTGGCCACCTCAGAGACAGTTTCTATCAACTAGTTTTCCCTCCTTATACGGGTCATATTTTCCTATTCTGTTGAATGTCTTGTAATTTTTTGTTATTGAAAACCAGACATATTTGATAATATATTTCAGCAACTCTGGATTCTGACCGCCCCCACGTGTGTTCTTCCTTGTGACTTCCTGAACTAATTCTGTAGAGTCTGTCTCTTCTGCAAGTATAAGGCTGCTCAGTTTTCTTTATTATTATTTTTAAATATTTATTTATTTTATTTTTGGTTGCATCGGGTATTAGTTGTGGCATGCAGGATCTTCGTTTAGGCATGCGGGATCCTCTGCTGTGGCACACGGGCTCCTCGTTGCAGCATGTGGGCTTCTCTTAGCTGTGGTGCATGGGCTCCAGAATGTATGGACTCTCTAGTTGTGGTGCCTGGGCTCTCTAGTTGTGGCCCGTGTGCTCAGTAGTTGTGGCACGCGGGCTTAGTTGCCCCGTGGCATGTGGGATCTTAGTTCCCCGACCAGGGATCAAACCCACGTCCCCTGCATTGGAAGGCAGATTCTTAACCACTGGACCACCAGGGAAGTCCCAGTTTTCTTTATTATTGTTTCTTCTATTTATTTTTAAGCCTGGATTTCTTGGGAAGAGCATAACTTACTTGCCAGCCAATGACTAGTGAGAGGCTGTGCTTAAACATCTGGAGCCACTTGCACCTCTTCCCTGATGGATCTGTGTTCACCATTTGAGAAACACATGCAAAGTTCAGAAAGGTTACAAACCTTCTCTGTGCAAGGGAAGGCTTTTACTTTCTGCATGTGCAAGGATTCCCATTAAACCAGGAATGAATAGACAGCTAAGGCTCGCTTTGGTGTCTTCTGAGCTTGCATGTAGTCTTGTATATACTAGGAGCCTTCCAAATCATTTAGAATATGGGGAAGTTTATTAATACTCACTATGGTTATCTTGTTCTCTGGATCTCTTTGTTAAAATTTTGACTGGGCTGTCAGTCTGCTGCTTCCTTTAACCAGTACCTCAACCCCAAGCTAGTGATGTTCCCTGATCGTTTGCCACCATGTGATCTCTACTGTTTCTTACAATTTTTTATAAGATTGTTTATATTCTTATTTTATTTTTTTGCTTTCTTTTTTAAATTGAAGTATAGTTAATTTACAATGTTGTGTTAGTTTTAGGTATACAGCAAAGTGATTCAGATATATATATATATATTCCTTTCAGATTCTTTTCCATCATAGATTATTATAAGATATTGAATATAGTTCCCTATACAGCAGGCCCTTGTTGTTTATCTATTTTATATACAGTAGTGTGTATATGTTAATCCCAAACTTCTAATTCCACCCCCCACCCCCATTTTTTTTTACAATTCTCTTGGCCAGGCACTCAGCCCTGCTCTACTGCAAATCAAGTCAGCCCTCTCTGGCCTGCCCTGGTAAAACTATCATGCAAATCTGTTGGATGGGAGGGCATGGGAACAGTCTCAGGTAGAAATACTACAGAATCCCATTATTCTTACCAAGGTTTAGTAGTTTTTCTTGAATAAATGCTTCTCAATTTGTTGAATAACTCTGTTCAGTTTCCAGAGTCCTAAAATGGTTGGTTGACAATTTTGCCCAGTTGCTTTTCGGGGAGAGAATTTGCTGAGATCTTCACTCAGCCATTGCAGAAATCATGCTACTGATTTTTTTAAAATAAATTAATTAATTTTTTGACTGCTTTGGGTCTTCATTGCTGCGCGTGGGCTTTCTCTAGTTGCAGCGAGCGGGGGCTGCTCTTCATTGCAGTGTGGTACGTAGGCTTCTCATTGTGGTGGCTTCTCTTGTTGCAGAGCAGGGGCTCTAGGCGCGCAGGCTCAGTAGTTGTGGCACACGGGTTCTAGAGCACAGGCTCACTAGTTGTGGCACATGGGCTTAGTTGCTCTGCAGCACGTGGGATCTTCCCAGACCAGGGATCAAACCTGTGTCCCCTGCATTGGCAGGCGGATTCTTAACCACTGCGCCACCAGGGAAGTCCATGATACTGATTTTTAAACAAAGTACTGATTCTTTAAGTTAGCAACAAATATTTCTTTCTTTTTTTTTCTTTGAGACAAATATTTCTTTCACTTCATTGCCTATGTACCAACCTGACTCATCCTTTATTTATTTATTTAAAAAATATTTATTTATTTATTATTTATTTTAGCTGTGCTGGGTCTTAGTTGCAGCACGTGGGATCTTTAATTGTAGCAGGTGGACTTCTTAGCTGCGGCATGCGGCTCTTAGTTGTGGCATGTGAACTCTTTAGTTGTGGCATGCGTGCAGGATCTATTTCCCCAATCAGGGATTGAATCCAGGCCCCCTGCATTGGGAGCGTGGAGTCCTACCCACTGGACCACCAAGGAAGTCCCTCATCCTTTACTTTTTATTAAAAAAAAATTTTTTTTGAAGATCTAATTCAGTTTATTCAATGATTCATGAATCAGGTAGCATCCCGTCTAGCAACTAGAAGGGTGATTCCCTGACTCATCCATCAAAAACCATCACAGTAAAATGAATTTTTGAAGTGAAAAGTGGAGGCAAAATAAAACAAAACTCAGAAATCCAAATGAAATAAAAAATTTGGAATCTAGGATTTAAAATTCAGATTTATTGAAAAATAAGAAATACGGAAAGCAGTAGTTGTGTTTTTAATGAAAAAAGTCCTAGACTTGATTCTGCCACCTCCATGTAATTTTAGGTAAGTTCCTCAACTTTTGTGAATCTCAGTTTTCTCTTTTACAAAATGGGATGATGAAATTAATTTCATGCAGTTATTCTGAGGACTAGATGAAATAATCCAAGTGGAAGTATTTTGCAAAGAACAAAGTTTTATAAAAATATAAGATTATCTCAACATTACACTTTTAAATAGGGTTACTATGAACATTTGCAAAATAATTAAGCCAAGAAATATATATACAGTTTACACAGCATTCTTAATATCTATGCTAAGTCATAATGACTTAAGAAGATATTAGTATAACATGAAATTATATTGCAGTGCTGTCAGAAAAAAAAGTTACTGCAGCTACATAAAAGCCTTTTAGTATTTCCTTACACTATCTCATTTGTACACTTCAATGTATTTTTAATTTTTATTTTACGAGAGTTAAACATTAGAGAAAATCAAGCAACACTGTCAACATCTGTAAACTGTAAATAAGAAGAAGTCTTCTGAGTATGAAAGTTAAAAAGACTACACGAGACTACAGTTTTTATGAAAACAACATTTTAAAAAATGGATTTTGCCTAACCTTCTTTAAGAAGTAACCATTTTTAAAAATCCATTTTAAAAAGTTGCAGAATATATTTACTACTTCAACTAACCTAAATCTCAATTGGCACTGCCTATTTAAATGTGACTATGTAATATTGTTCTCCGGTGTTCCCAACAACGCTGTTTCAGTAAAATCTCTTTTATCCATTAGTCCAAAACCAAAAGAAACTACTAAAAAATTGGTATACACACTACTTCAGGAAAAAGTCAAGTGACAAACTATATGTTGAGACTTTATTCTAAAAGCAAAGTTTAGTAGAGATTCAGTCATATTTCTAAAACTTTCTATATAAACATGTAGTATAATAGTAATCCTAAAGCAATGAAAGATACTTAAGGTATTAAAAATTGAATTATAACTATAAAAATATACAGGCTCATTAACCCACGTATATGACTTCAAGTAATTCTGCCTAAGTAAATCCCTAATCAAAGGCTTATAGACTTTATGACTAAATTGTTCCAATATACTTACGTTAAAGAAAAATAGAGATAAAATTAGGGAATGAATAGGACCTATTAGCCAATCAATTAAATTATAAGAGGCTTTTATTGATAAATAAAAGTGTCATTTTATATTATCTGCAGTGGAAATGTAAGCAGAAAGTAAAACTATATTTCAGAATATCTCATTTTCGTAAAAAATTTACAAATTCCATCAGAGGTATACACGTATGTGCATATGTGATAGAGTGCCAATAGTGCAACCATCAACAAAATGAAAAGGCAACCTATAAAATGGGAGCAAATATTTGCAAACCACATATTTGATAAGGGGTTGATATCCAAAATATACAAAGAACTCATATAGTTCACTAGCAAAACACCAAAACAATCCAATTAAAAAAATGGGCAAAGAAAAAAAAAATGGGCAAAGGACCTGAATAGACATTTTTCTAAAGAAAACATACAAATGGCCAATGGCTACATGAAAAGGTGCTCAACATCACTAAAAATGAGGGAAATACAAATCAAAACCACAATGAGATATCATCTCACATCTTTTAGGATGGCTATTATAAAAAAGATAAGAGATAACAAATGCTGGCAAGGATGTAGAGAAAAGAAACCCTTGTACACTGTTGGTGGGAACGTAAACTGATACAGCCATCACGGAAAACAGTGTGGTTTCTCAGGAAATTAAAAATGGAACTACCATATGATCCAGCAATCCCACTCCCGGGTATATATCCAAAGGAAACGATATCATTATCTTGAAGAGACAGCTCTATTCCCAAGTTCATTGGAGTATTATTCACACTAGCCAAGGTATGGAAACAATCTAAGTGTCCCAAAACGGATGAATGGATAAAGAAAATGTGGTGTTTTTATATATATAAAATGGAATTTTATTCAGCCTTAAAAGAGAAGGAAATCATGTCATTTACAAAAACATGGATGAAGCTGGAGGGCATTAAGCTAAGTGAAATAAGCCAGACAGAGAAAGACAAATACTGCATGGTATCAAAAAAAAAAAAGTCAAATTCAGAAACTGAAGAGAAAAGTGGTTGCCAGGGGCTGGGAGAAATAGAGGTCGGTAAAAAGGTACAAATTTCCATTATAAGATATATAAGGTCTTCAAATCCAATGTGATATAGTTGATAACAATGTATTATATAAATGAAACCTGCTAAGAGAGCAGAACTTAAATGTTCTCACCCTCCACCCCCAAAAGGTAAATAAATATGTGAGCTGATGATGATGGTGTGTTAATTAACTCAATGGGTGGAATCCTTTCATAATGAATACAATATATCAAGTCATCACATTGTACATTTTAAATATCTTAACCCAATCCCTTGGTTAGGAAGTTAGTTTAACAAAAACATTTCATTATATAACTATTTTGGAGAAACAAAGTGCTACTGTAATGATAACATTAAAATGGGACATGCTGTTACTCAGTAACAATATATTTCAGGTGTCAGAAATTTCAACTATTTAATGAAAAATATACAGATTGGAACTACAAACTTACCTGATAATTTGTCCTTCCTCTTCTGGAGTAGCTGGTCTTAACCCCAGAACTATGTGACATACCTAGAGATAAAAGTGGTAAATTAAACTTCTTTGGTGCCAATGACTGGACTATAGACTATTTCACATTCTCTGTATGAGATCCATATTCTAGATGGGAATATTAATCAGCAATAGCTTTCAACTGATGAATAATCAATGATCCACTTAAGCAAATCTGAACTTTAAACTTAAGTTTTTTGTGTTGTTTCTTTTTAAACAAACCATTGCAATGGAAAGCAATTTCCAAATCTCTGCGTGATAAGAAAGAGACAGAGAGAGAGACAGAGAAAGGAAGAAAGGAAGAAAAGGAGAAAGAAAGGAAGAAAGAAACTACTTTTCAGAATATTTCATTAACACTATATATCTTAATTATCTCACATAGAGAATATTACTTCCTTTCCTGAAATCTGAAGAGCATACCATGGCACCTGGGCAGAGAGGTGAAGGGGAGATGAAAAGGATATAGAAAATGAAGGATAATGGTGGCATTTCAATTTGAACAACTCTAAGAAAAACATTATTGCCACTAGTGCTAAATATGTTTTTTTAAGGCTCATTTTCTCCTCAATTTATTTGCCTTCTCTAAATATCATCACAAAAGATATGAATTTTCCCCCAACATTTAACATGAAAACTTTCAAAACTACAGAAAAGTTGAAAGAATTTTACACTGAACACCTCATACCCATTACCTAAGTCTAACATTTACATTTTTATTATACTTAATCTATTCATCCCTCAATTCATCATCTTAATTTTTGCATGCATTTCAAAGTAAATTATAGCTATTAGTACAGCTCCCTGTAAATACATCAGCATGCCTGTGTATAGTTTTGTTTACATTTTGAGGTACAATTTACTTAACAGTACACAAATTAGGTTTATAAGATTCATCCACGTATCAGTAGTTCATTCTTTTTTATTGCTGAGTAATAGTCCACGGTTTGAAAATACCATTTTATCCTTTCTCCTACTGATGAATACTTGGGCTTTGGGTTTTGTTTTTTTTATTTTAATTTATTTTTGGCTGTGTTGGGTCTTCGTTGCTGCGCGCGGGCTTTCTCTAGTTGTGGTGAGCGGGGTCTACTCTTGGTTGCGGTGCACAGGCTTCTCATTGTGGTGGCTTCTCTTGTTGCAGAGCACGGGCTCTAGGGCATGCAGGTTTCAGTAGTTGTGGCACATGGGCTCAGTAGTTGTCACTCGCGGGCTCTAGAGCACAGGCTCAGTAGTTGTGGCGCACGGGCTTAGTGGCTCCACGGCATGTGGGATCTTCCTGGACCAGGGCTCAAACCCGTGTCTCCTACATTGGCAGGTGGATTCTTAACCACTGCGCCATGAGGGAAGCACAGGTATCTGGTTTTTTGTAAGCAAACTTAATAAAAAGGAAATATAATATACATGCTTAAAAGTGAACAATATTTTTAAAAGATTTTTTAATTGAAGTATAGTTGATTTACAATATTGTGTTAGTTTCACATGTACAGCAAAGTGATAAAAGTGAACAAATCTTAAGTGTACAGTTTAGTGACTTTTCACAAAGTAAACACACCTATGTAACCTTCATCTAGTCAAGAAACAGAACATTGCTACCTCCCCCAAAGTTCCACTTTGAGTTCTTTCCCAGACACCACTGTACCCCTTTGATGTGTTCACTATACTAAATTCTACCACCATGGATTGGTTTTGTCTGCTTTTGAATTTTCTGGCCCAGTATTTTCCACTCAAAATTATGTAAGATTCATCCATGTGGTTGTGTGTAGCACTAGTATATTTATTTTTATTGCTTTAAAGTAAACCATATGTATGCATGTGCCACCATTTCTGTTTATGTATTTATTGTTGATAGGTACTTGGGTCATTTTCTGTTTGGGGCTGTAACAAAAAGTGATTATAAGAACTTATTCTGGGCTTCCCTGGTGGTGCAGTGGTTGAGAATCCGCCTGCCAGTGCAGGGGACACGGGTTCGAGCCCTGGTCTGGGAGGATCCCACATGCCGCGGAGCAGCTGGGCCCGTGAGCCACAACTACTGAGCCTGCGCGTCTGGAGCTTGTGCTCCGCAACAAGAGAGGCCACGACAGTGAGGGGCCCGCGCACCGCGATGAAGAGTGGCCCCCGCTCGCCGCAACTAGAGAAAGTCCTCGCACAGAAACTAAGATCCAATGCAGCCATAAATAAATAAATAAACAAACAAACAAACAAACAAACAAATAAATAAATAAAAGAGCTTATTCTATGTTTTTTGGCGCTCAGATATACAAGTTTCTGTAGGGTACATACATGGGGTAGATTTGCTGAGTCATAGAGTATACATAAAAACAGCTAAACAATTTCCAAAATACTTGTAAGAATTTCTATTCTTACTGGCAATGTGTAAGAGTTCCAGATGCTTGTTATCCTCAACAATGCTTCATATCACTTCAAAGCTAACCATTCTAGTGGATGTCTAATGGTACTCCAAGTGTGATTTTAAAATGTATTTCCATTATGACTAAAGAAGTTAGTCCCCTTTCATAATTATTAGCTATTTGGATATTCTTGTTTGTGAAGCACCTGTTCAAGTTTTTTGTACACTTTGATATTGAGCTTCTGCCTTTTTTTCATTGATTTTTGTTCTTTGTATGCCCTATATACAAGTCTTTTGTTGGATACAGGTATAGCAAATATATTCTTATATTTTCACTTTTTTTTTTTTTTTTGGCCATGCCGTGTGGCATGGGGAATCCTACCTAGTTCCCCAACCAGAGATCAAACCCATGCCCCCTGCATCAGAAGCGTGGCGTCTTAACCACTGGACAGTCAGGGAAGTCCCTCTTTTCACTTTCTTAATGGTATCTCTTGATAAAAAGAATTCTTAATTTTACTGAAGTCCAACTTAAAACTTTTCTTTATGCTTAGTGCTCTCTGTGTCCTGTTTAAGAACTCTTTGCCACCTCAAAGTCATTAAAATATCTCCTATATTATTTTCTAGACATTTTATTGTTTACCGTTCAAATTTATTAGATTTATAATCTACCTAAATTACTTTCCATGTATTATAATGGGGTGGGAATAATGATGCATGTTTTCACCATATGAATACTAATTAATTCAGTACCACTTACTGAAAAGACCACCCCTTTGCATCTGCAATGCAATGTCTTCTTTGTTATAAATCAAGTGATCACACCTATGTAGGTCTGTTTAAGAACTCTCAATACTGTTCCACTGGTTTGTCTGACTTTATGCAGATATCACATTGTCTTAATACTGTTATTTTATAACAAGTTCTAATATCTGGTAATACAAGTCCACTGTTCTTTAATATCACCTTTGCTATTTTTATTTTTGACCCTTCATACTTCTCTGTGTATTTAGAATCAGCTTGTCAAGTTCTACAAAAACACAATGACAACAATGAACTTTTTGGGATTCTGACTGTGAGTGCACAAATCTTTAAATCAACTGAAGGGGAAGTGACGTCTTTAAAGTATTGAGCCTTCCAATCTATAAATATGGATTATCTCTCTCTGTATTGGTTTTTTTATTACTGCTGTAACAAATTATCACAAAATTTGCAGCTTAAAACAACACAAATTCATTATCTTACCGTTATGTAGGTCAAAAGTAAGGCATGGATCTCACTAGGCTAAAAATCAAGATGGCAACAGGGCTGTATTCCTTTCCGGAGGTCAAAGGAAGAATATGCTTCCTTGCCTTTTCCAGCTTCTAGAGTTCACCCACATTCCTTTGCTCGTGGCCCCTTCCTCTTTCTTCAAAGCTAGCCACTTGCACCTCTCTCACTCTTCTTCCAACGTCATTTCTTTCTCTCTGACCACAGCTGAGAAAGATTTTCCACTTTTAAGGACTCATGTGATTAGACTGGACCCATCTGGATAATACAGGACAATCTCCCCATCTCAGAGTCCTTAAACTGATACATCTGCAAAATCCCCTTTGCCATGCAAAATAACATATTCACAGGTTCCAAGGATTAGGGCATGGATATTGGTGGGGGTGGGGGTAGGGTGCATTATTCTGCTTACCACATTATTTAACATTTGATACTTTCTGACAAATGTATAAGATAGAAGATCCTGCTCATGTTTAGCATGCTTCCTCTGCAAAATATTGGGCACTGAGTTTATTAAAAAGGATTGAAAATAAAGTATTACCACAGGAATGGTTTACTAATTCTACTGATACTTATGTTACACTTAAATACTCAGGCAAGTGTGGGATCTTGGCAAATAAAATAAGAGCATAATTCAAGCTTTTATCACTGAACTTACCAGCTAACTCTACCTATTTTAAGACACAGATAGAAAATAAAACAAATTAGCATAACAGTCTGCTTACTCATATATTAAGTGAACATAAAGCTTACTTAAGTGGTCAAAATGTTTATATAACTAATTATGACTTAATGTAGTTGAGAATATTATTTTAAATGAGATAAAAAAATAGGTGATCAATTTTCATATTACCAAGCAAGTCATTTCTGCTTATAGTAGTGATTTATATTATTTTTGTAAATTTTTTATTTTACAAAGCCATCAACTTAAATCCCTGCTGAAAACTGATAGTGGAGCAGCTGAGTGATTTATATGGATATTATAGGCTTATCAGATTGCATATGCTTTAAATATACATTAATTAGTCATTAGCTATCATGAAGAGTTCAATTTCCATTTATTCTAACATCGTTGTGTCGCAGACAAGTTACTCTTTATTTGCAATGGAAGACCATGATACATACAAAGATACTAAACCTGACTTTCACAGGGGTGCTTTTACAAGGAAAGGAAAGTATAATAAGGAGAATCTAAAATATCACTATTAAATCAACAAATATTTATAAAGAACCATGAAAAATGGGAAACCATAAGTTATTTTTTTAAATTGGAGCAAGAGAAGTATTTTAACTGGGAAAACAGTTAAAATATGTCTGCTCACTGCTAGCAGCTATTCTTTCCTCCTTCTCCTTCAATCTTTTCTGGACCTTCTAAAGAATTAGAAAAAAAAACAAAACTGAGAAACAGTCTTGCATCTAAGATAATCTCCTAACTGGGAAGATTGTATATTTTGTGAAAAATTTACAGCTGCCTACTTATGATCCATCTCTCTGTTCACACAGCCTTACTTGTTAGGAGGGGCCTTTAAACAAGACAACAATGAAGAAAAATAGCAAATTATAATGGCTTTTACAATTTAAATTATTCTCTATATGTCTACATTCTCCTCTGTCATTAGTTGTAAGATAAACATAATCAGCTCTATTCTACTTTCCTATCGTCTCATGACTTTGAGAAGCTTCAGTAGGCACTCATGCTCTCTCACCATCCTTCAGGTTGTGTACGGGATAATGTAGTTCTTTTTATAATATATGGTTTTGTAGCCCAGTTGTAATAACTATTACATAATGGAAAAGATGCAGAACTACTGGTACCACTGTCCTCTGTACCTGTCATTTACCTTAAACATACCTGGAAAAGTAGATTCAAAAATTCATTGGCAAGAACATTTTTCACACTCCAGATTTGATAGTCTTCTAGAGTAAGATGGCCCATCTGAAAGAGAAACAGTATTTTAAAAGATCTCATTTTTTATAGTATTTGAATAAAATCTGGTTTATTAAACTTCTAATTGTCATATGTCTGAAAGAAAACCAATAATTTAAGGGAGATGCTATGTGTTCATCTGAGAAGTAGGCCAGCTAGGATAAGTTTAAAAGTAACCAAACTTTGTTGAAATAGTCAATGGCAATGAGGACAATTTATCACCAACAATCTTCTTCTTCCAATAAGACCTGGGAAATAACTCACAGTATCTTCTGGTTCAAAGGTTACTTATGGAACCCACAAAACGCCCTGAGTAGGGAAAATGAAGCATTTACTAATTTTGAAAGCATTTTTGCAGACTCTTTGGATTGTGCCCTTTGATCCTAACAATTTTCTAAGACCTTCTTAGAAATATCTGGCAATTTTATCAGAATTCTTAGAGATTTAACAGAATTTAATAAATATAAAAAAATGAGTATCTACATTACATTTCCCCAAAATACAATTTAACATTACTCTTATAAGTTGAGTAAAGCAATATTTTCTTGGTGTCGAAGTGTACCAAAAATTACATTTTCATATAGAAGGCAAAATATATGTAAGCTATTACATGCTTATTCTGGCTGCCATTAAAGAACTCAGAAGAGACCTTTACCAATATTACTTTTTAAATTTTTTAAAAGAATATATGTGGGGCTTCCTTGGTGGCACAGTGGTTAAGAATCCGCCTGCCAATGCAGGGGACACAGGTTCGAGCCCTGGTCCGGGAAGATCCCACATGCCGCGGAGCAACTAAGCCCGTGAGCCACAACTCCTGAGCCTGCGCCTAGAGCCCATGCTCTGCAACAAGAGAAGCCACTGCAATGAGAAGCCCACGCACCGCAGCGAAGAGTAGCCCCCCCTCACCGCAACTAGAGAAAGCCCACGCACACAGCAACAAACACCCAGTGCAGACAAAAATAAATAAATTAAATAAATAAATTAAAAAAAAAAAAAGAATATATGTACTACCCAGATTGAGATAAAAGGTCATTTCCATCATCCCAAATATCCTTATGGTCCTCCCCAGTTAAATCACTCATCCCCGAAATCACTGTTGTAACACCTATTACCATTTTTAAGTTTTGCCTCTGTTTTCGAACTTCATATAAATGGAATCATACAATATGTGTTCCTTTTTTCGGTGCATTCTTTCGCTCAATATAAGGTTAGCCCTACCATAACTTATTAAAATGGGAGAAATAAAGATTATAAACGATGGCAAGGGCTGTGTCTACTTAATTTTTATAAAATGCCTAGCTTATAAAATATAATAAATGTTTTTATGTATGTAACACTTAATGGAGTTGTTTAAAGATGGAATGGGCTATCTTTAGAGACAACTTGGAGGTGTTGTAACCACAGATCCAAATAAGCACTTGGTGGGGATGAGGTAGAAGAGATTTAAATATGTATATAAACTATATATATCAATTCAGAGTACAAGATATTTTTAGAAAAGGATTAGTCCCAGCGAGACTCACCTTTGTGGTGTCATGTGCATTCAATATGCCTTCTACAATGTCAGATAGATCCATGTGTAATTCCTTTAAAAACAGAAACCCAAAGACATAATTAGAAAAGAGTAGATATCATCTTTATTAGTCAGTGACTAAGGTATACGATATTTTGGTCAAGTATTTTTTAAAATTACCATTAATAGATTGTTACACTTCCTTTAAAAAATTAAGCCAATTTCCCTCTGGTTTCATTTTTACTTTACACAATACATTCAGTTTATGAAATTTTCGAAGGCAAATTCTTTTCCCAATTTTGTACCTTCAGCTATGGATATTTTGAGTAGCATAATATAGCAACTAGAGGTAATAACAAATCCCTTTCTCTTGATCTCTTTTTAAAATTTTTCACTCTATTTTCCTGTTGGAAATTTACATGCAACAAGATGTATACAACCAGAATTTACCGGGATGTCATCAGTGCGGTTGTCCTTCCAGACCTCTAAGAGTGCAACCACCATGTCTCTCAGTTCAACCCTGGAGAGAACTCCATCACGGTCAACATCAAACACCTTGAAGCAAACTAAAGAAAAGAAACTCTTATGGAGGGAAATTACTTTTATATTCTGAAGTACAATACATTTTACTGGAAGCTGCCTTAGTAAAATTACTTAGTTTCTTAAGCAAGTATATTCTGGATTAAGTCTGCTCATCTGGAGCAGACTATGTCATTAAAGTCCTCTGAACTTGTAGGACTTCCTACACGTACTTGCTAAGTCTCTCTATCTAAATCATTAGCCAGGTTGGAGAACCCTATCCTTCCCCCAAATCTAGAGTTAAATTCCTTGCAAACTGAAAAATAAGAGCCATATTACTATATAATACCTCACAGATTTTGAGGAGGTAGTTCAAGCCTTTAAATTAATTTCTAATATTTAAAACTGATCACTTCAGAGTTGATTCTCACAATGCTGAAAATATTCCATCTACATTAAGAATCAACAATAACAAGGTGGTACAGTTGGCCCTCTGTATCCACAGGTTCCACATTTGTAGATTCAAACAACCACAGATCGAAAATATATAAAAATTAAGAAAAAAATTTTCCATAAAGTCCCCAAGAGCAAAACTTGAATTTGCCACACTGGCAACTATTTAATAGCATCTACATTGTATTTACAACTATTTACATTGTATTAGGTATTATAAATAACCTAGAGATGATGTAAAGTACACAAGAAGATGTGCATAGGTTATATGCAAATACTATGCCATTTTATACAAGGACTTGAGTATCCATGGATTTTGGTATCTGAGAAGGTCCCAGAACCAATTCCCAGCAGATACTGTGGGATAACTGTATAAAGATTTTGCCTCTCCAATGTAATTAAGGCACACTCATTTTTTGCCAAAGAACAATTTCAACTCTTCAATTCTTTGTTTATATACAACAGACTAAGAATTAGAAATAGCACCACTTTGCTAATTAACATCAAATGAATCACTCTAGTTTATTAACTTCCACTAGCAAAAAAGAAATTAAAAAAATTTTTAAGGCAATAATAAACCTCAATTGAAAAGCAAAGATTTCGGCCTCTTTATTTAATATTTGAACTTTAATGGGAACAAATAATCTATCATAAAGCCAGGTTAGAATAATGGTATACCATATCAGGGAAGAAAAAAGAAATATAAATTTTTTAGATTACACACTTATCTATTTCATATACTCCCATAATAATTATGCTATTAAATCAATGGAGTGCATCATAGCACATTACTGAAGAATATCAAATAACAAGTAGCATACCCCAAATAGGCAACATTTGTGAAGCTGTATTTTAGAAAGACACAGAGATAATGACACTTGTAAATATATTAGAATCAGGTTCCAATTAAATGTAAACTGTTGCATTTTCTCAAATATAGTTAAGATTTATTAATTTAATATACTTATGCTTATAAATTACACTATAACATTTTAGTTAGGCTTAAAAGACCATTTTACTATTTAATAAAACTGTGTTTTGATCATAAATTTCACTTTGCTAATAAAATATTAATGTATTCAAGTGACAGAAAATAAGTTATACTTCAAGTCATGCAAGACACAAAATTCTCTATAGACTACCAGGAAATATTTTCTCAATGCTTAACATTTTCAAATACATCATGACTGATGTAGTTCATTTATCATGAACTGCACATTCATCTGGAAAAATCAACCCCGTTACTAATGACAAATCCCAAATCACTCCACAGAAAATAGGTGACTGAATCCTTACAGCGACCTCAGTAAAACCTCAACGTGAGACTGCTATTTGCCAAAGTAATGAAAATTCAAGCCTAAATCCACAGATGATTTTTATATGAATGAATGCTGATTTTTTTCGCTGTATAGTTTGCAAATTTTGTGACAATGTTTAACACACTTACATTTTTGTCTTTCGGCCAGGGGTCCTCTGCAACAGGCTGATAACCCACAGGATATCTCCTTAAAATCTATGTGATTGTCACGATTTTCATCAAAAGCATTAAACAAACCTGTAAAATAGGAAGACAACGTAAATCACAACAAACAAACTTCCTAGTGTTAATAATGACATGTTTATGAAAGGAGGCATGACTCTTTCCCATAAACTGACTGAATTAAAAAAAAAAAAAGTTTATCAGTAGTTCCCATTGTCCTAGGAAGTATTTCTCTTTTTCCTGGTATAATTATAAAGCTTAACTTTCTAGCAGAAAATACATTACTATCATTTAGTGTTTGGTTTTGTTTGCCTGCCTGTCTCTATCTTATATCAATTCCTATAGCTAAAAATGACTATAGCATGTAAAAAATAAAAATCAGTTTAAAAAATCAAGAACTGAAAAAAAATGTCAGAGACCACAATTATCCTTATTTGGAAAGACTAAGAAGAAAAAGGAAAAAAGAAGAAAAGTTGAACCGCATATCAAAGATATACTGTGTTGTTATTAATAAGCTCCATTAAGCTCTTTCATGAAGCAAAGAAAAATAACACACTATATTACCAAAGAAAGAAATTCTGTACTGCAGTCTTCTTTGTATTACTTAATATTTATAAATATTTTAAAATTCAGAAATAAAAGGGAATTTATAATATAATCCTGTGGTTTTCAAACTTTTTATAAAAAATAGAAATGGAATAATTTTGTTTTCAAATAAAATGACTTATCACTCTCCAATTCTAGAAAGGTAAAAACACTACTGCACCTTTGAAGTAGGTACAAGCCCTATCTGTTCTGGCTCCCCTAACAGGTATTTCTGAAATACACTGGGAATGTGAAGAATACAGATTGTCTGTAAGACTCTACTTCTGTGCCTTCCGTTTAAAGAGTAGAAAATCAAAGGTAGAAGTAGTTACATGACTTGCCAAAAGTTAGAAAAGTTTAAAAAGGTCTGAACCAGAAGCAGAACCCAAGTATTCAGATTCCAAATATGGTTTTTGTGATATCACCAACAACTACCCTTTGCATTCCTAACTTTTTTTTAAAGTTATAGCCATGAAAAGTTTAGGGCTAAGTGGGGAGCATAGGGATGGTCCAGTCCAGTGGTTTCTTAATCTTTTTTGGGCAGGGGAGGGAGGGAGGGATACAACAGTGGAAACTTCTTCCTTTTTTTTTTTTGGTGCCACGCCACGCGGCTTGCAAGATCTTAGTTCCCCAACCAGGGACTGAACCCGGGCCCTCAGCAGTGAAAGTGCAGAGTCCGAAGCGCTGGACCACCAGGGAATTCCCCAGTGGAACCTTCTTACGTAAAAGAAAAATAGTGGAGGCTCTTGAGGTGAGGGAAGAGGTGGGGCTATGTGTGGAAGCCTAGAGCTTTGCCTGCTCAGTGGCCACCTCCCTAATCCCTGCACCAGATGCTGAGGCACCTCATTGGAGTACAGTTTTGTAACCACTGTCTCGGTCAAAATGTTTTATATATGAGAATATACAGGTGAGAGAGCAAAACTGACTTATTCAAGGCTACATAGGTAGAATAGGAAGCTCAAGACTATAAATCCCAATTTAGTTTTTTTTCCCACTGAACTACACTATTTGCAAGAAACTTGCAAACTTGTAACATTATAGCCTTTTAGAGTTAAGATGTATTGGTTAGAAATAAAAGATGGTCTTATGTGTGTTTAGCAAGGAACACTAGAAATAGAATGATTCCTACCTTCACTTAGAGATGGACGAATTGGTGGTGAAACCAATGGGCCAAATGTCTCTAAATCAAATCGTCCAGTTCGGGATTGAGCCTTCAGCAACCAATAGCGTTTCTCCAGATCAATGATGTCTGATTCCTCCACTGAGAGTCAAATCAAACAAGATTATAAAACCTCAGTCTTCTCTTCTGGGCACTTAGTTCATCCTGATAATGTAACTTCTAAGGATATATTTTAATTTCCCAGTGAAATTGCTAAAAATTACCTAAAACAAAACTCTGAAAGACAAATACATTATATTTAAAATGGAATGAAAATTAAATTCAAATTAACATATAAGAAGCTTTAAAATGGAAAATTTTTTTTTTTTGCAGTTCCCCATTTAAATCCAATATGCAAAACAGGAAACAACTGAGACCTTTTTTTTGGCTTCCCACACCATTTTTATCTGTACTCATTTTTGGTAATTTTCAATCTGTATCTTGGATTTAGTGATTCTATATACATATTCTCTCCTGGCTACACTATAAACATCCTAATAGCAGGATCCCACGTCTAATCCATCCTGTTGATATGGTAACTACACACATTCAATACTTATTAAATAAATGAAAATGAACATGACAAAAGATGTTATAAGTAATAAAGTCAATAAATAAGACAGAGAGTAGAACAGGATTTATAATGTGATAGGTAATAGGGGCATCATGAAAACATGAACATCTTTTTCTCCTCATTTATCAGAAGATGTATTTTTAAAAAATCACAGGTAAACTCCAACTATGGTTACATTCTATATGTGCATTGTTGTTTTTTTTTTTTAGTTCCTCCAAGGAACTAAAGTAAGATTTGGAAAACAAACAAGGTGAGTACTTCCATTACCCTGGCTTTCTGCCTGCAGCCTCTTCCCAGACCTTGGCAAGGTATGAGGAACCTAAGCAGTGAAATTTCACTGAGTTAAGAATAGAACTTGTAGTTCAGGGAGGTTGAGGTAGCTCAAGTTTACAGGGCAGAATACTGGAGAGGAAAGAGTTATGTAGAGAAAGAGCTCCAGAAAAATGAACAGGAGTCTTGCTGAGTTTTGGCAGAGTACTAAGCTATGTACGCATAGAGTGAAATTCATTGAGGCTGGGCTAGGAGATGCCTAAGTTCTGACCAGCCAGAGCGGAGATACCTTGTTGAACACTGGGAGCATTCACAGACTCAGAGGGTCACACTTAATCAGTAGGGGAAAAACTAACTCTTAGAGTAAAGGCTACTCCAGACTTGCCCCCAAAAAACTTAAAAAAAAAATTCTAGAAAATATCAACCTGATCCACAAATAACTCCCTATCAAAACAAAACAAACTTCCTATTTTAAAGGATGACAATAGAATCCATTAGCCATATAACATTCATAATGTCTAGCATCCAAATATATACATGTACATAAAACAGCAGGAAAAAGCGATCCAAAACCAGGATAAAAACCAGTCAATAGAAAAAGCCATAGAAATAACAGAGATGATGGAATTAGCAGACAAGGCTTTAAAACATCCATTATAAATATCTCCAGAATTTAAGGAAAACCATGACTATATTGAAAGGAGAAACAGAAACTATTAAAAAAAAAAAGTACCAAATGAAACTACTAGAGATGAAGAGTACAATACAATCATCCCTTGGTATCCATAGGAGATTGGTTCCAGGACCCCCGTGGATACCAAAATCCAAGGACGCTCAAGGCCCTTATATAAAATGGTGTAGTATTTGCATATAACCAATGCACATCCTCCTGTATACTTTAAATCATCTCTAGATTACTTATAATACCTAATAAAATGTAGATGCTATATAAACAGTTGCTGGTACGTGGCAAATTCAAGTTTTGCTTTTTGGAACTTTCTGGAAAAAAATTTTTTTCAAATATTTTCAATCCCCAATTGGTTGAATCTGTGGATGCGAAATCTGTGGATATGGAGGGTTAACTGTACTTGAAATTTTAAAAATTCATGGGAGATTAACTGCAGATTAAAAAATACAGAGGAAAGGTCAGTGAACCTGAAGACTGAGCAATAGAAACTATCCAAATGGAAGCATAAGGAGAAAAAAAAGACTGAAAAAATTAGTAGACTCTTAGTGACCTGTAAGACAATATCAAAAGTATAGCATACATGTTACTGGGGTCCCAGAAAAGAGTGGGCAGAAAATATTTAAAACAAATAACAGCTGAAAAAATTTCAAATTTGATTAAAACCATAATCCCATAGACAGAAGTTCAATGAAACTTGTGCAAGAAAAATTCAAGGAAAACCAAACCAAGGCAAGACACGATCCAATTGCTGATAAAGTAAAAATCTTAAAAGCAGCATGAGAGGGGAGAAAAAATACATTACAAACACAGGAACTAAGATAAGCAATGATTTCTTTTCGAAAACAAGGGAGCCAGAAGATTAATGGGGGTAAAAAAGGGTTTGAAAGGAGAAAAAAAAAAAACAACTGTTAATCTCAAATTCTATATCCTATGAAAATATCCTTCAAAAACACAGGCAAAATAAAGTATTTTTTGGACAAACAAAAGCTGAGAGAATTCATCAATAGCAGAACAGTACCAAAAGGAATGTTAAAGGATGTTCTTCAGACTAAATTAAATGATACCAGATGGAAATCAGTATCTACACAGAGCAATGATGAAAACAGGAAACACCCAGTCCATAATGTCCATCTGATATCATTAATCATGACAGATTTTGGATAGGAGTTTAGTTGCAGCTTTGGTTAGACTAAGTTTACCTCTAGTTCAAATGCTCTGAAGGTGAGCTCAGAAACTGCTAGTTTTTGAAACTGGAGATCTATAAACTCCAGCCTGAAGGCTGCATGCATGTTTGTATAAATAATGTTTTATTAGAACACAACAATGCCATTTACTTACATATAGTTTATGGTTGCTAATGTGTTACAATGGCAGAGTTGAGTAATTGTAACAAAGAGCCATATGGCCTACAAGTCTGAAATATTAACTATTTGCCTTTTAAAGAAAATGTTTGTCAATACCTGTGTTGAAACTGCATAACCACAGGACTTCAAGACTGCAACTCCATAAAATGACAGCAGCTCAGGACCACAGAGCCTTGAGACTGAAACCTTCAAGATTTTGAGACTTCAAAATTATGAGCTCATGAAACTGCCTAACCCCAGTCTCAGCAAAATTTCCACAGGACAGAATTACGGGGTGGAGAGGATTATCTTTGCACTTGCGGTTCCTTCAGATTTAAATCTGAAACGGGTTTTTCAAAGTTTGGCTGGATTCTCCTCATCCCAGCAAAGACTGTCCTCAGGCAGGCTCACTCTTCTGGCAGCCTTAGCCCCAATCTCAGCCTCTGGCCTCAGAAATGAAAGCACCTTTATATTCTTTGATTACCTAGGAAGCACTTGTCCCTCTGGAGTTCAGTTTTGCTTTGTTTTTTAAGATTTCTTTGTATTGATATGTCTTCAGTGGCTTTAAAGATTATGATTGCTTGGTTTATGTAGTGATTTCATGTTATTAAAATGGGAATGAAGATCCTTCATGTCCTTCTACTTCCCAACCTAAAGTAGAACCTTTCCCGTTATTTAACATGATTCTGAAAATTCTCACCAATGCAATAAGATACGAATATGAGGTATAATGTTAGAAAATAAGCAAGGTTATTATTTGCATATAAGTAGAATGCATTCCAAAAAACTCAAAGAGAAAACATTTAAAAATTATAATTGAGTTTAAAAATCTGTAGGGATATAAAATAAATATATAAAAATCAATGCTTTTCCTATATAACATTAATAACATGTAAGAAAACATAAAAGAGAAAAAGCATAACAATAATAGCAATTTCCCCACAAGAGACAAATATCCAAAAATAAAAGTCAGTAAGAAAATGGGGGTCAGATTATACAGGCCACTGTAAGGACTTTGATTTTAAGTGAAATTGTGAACCATTGGAGGATCTAAAGCAGAGGAGTGACATGATCCAACCTACAGGATCACTCTTGACTGCTGAGTTAAGAATAGCCTAGTGGGCAGCTAAGAACAGAAGTGAGTTTAAATCATCAATATACGGAATTAAAAAGCATTAAGATTACAATAAATTAACAAGTACAAGACAGACAATTCATAAAAAGGGGGGGAGTTAATTTCACTAAGAATAAAAACATCATTTCAGAAGAAAAATTTAAGCAGAATCATGCTACTTCTCTGCTTCAAAACTTTTTTAACACTCTTCTCGCAAGATACCCGCATGGCTATTACAACTCTTTCAGATCTTTACTCGATGTCACATTCTCGGGATCTTCTAAACTGCACCCCATCCAATGATGTTCCTCCATCCCTCTTCCCTGCTTTACTTTGCTCTCTAAGACTTATTTGTTTTGTTTGTTGTTTCCTCCAACTAGAACATATGCTCCTTGTAGGCAGGCTTTTTGGTCTATTTTATTCATTGCTATATTCTAAAACTTAGAATAATATCTGGTACATTTTGAGCACTCCAGAAATATTTTTTTAACGGACAAGTAGCTTACAAGTTACCTGGCAAGACAAGAACAATGTATTTTAAATTTCTAGTGATTTCAAAGCATTCATTCTTACTCTATTCCTTAGCAGTTTTGGTTTTTCTGTCTGTCTTTTTTTTTTTTTAAGTTTTTTTGGCTGTGCTGCGCAGCTTGCGGGATTTTAGTTCCCCGACCAGGGTTTGAACCCGGGCCACTGCAGTGAAAGTGCTGAGTCTTAACCACTGGACCACCAGGGAATTCCCATAGTTTTCTTTTTTTTTTTTTTTTAACAGAAGTATCTACTTCAAATACCCAGATGACTGAATTTATTTAAGAGGAATAATTTAAAATTTTAGCAATAGGGAGAGTAATCACAGGAGTCTGATATATAAATTGAGCATTACTGCCTCATTTTCCTAAATAAGATGTCTGTTTACTCCATTTATGATGTGAAAGGAAGAAAGAAAGAGAAATTTCTTCTGTTCCTCCAGAGAAACAGTTTTCTCAAATTCTAAATTTTCTTCCAAGTAGTAGATCTGCTGATTAAAAAAATCTGACACTGAAACCAAAGGTGGAAGACAGAAACTGTGTTCTCATTTTTATACATCTAGGTACTGAGCATATAATGGGTATTCAATGAGTACTTCTGATCAGTTGGTGTTCAGTTAATACACTAAATTAGAACACAGAAAATTCACATCAACTTCCTCCCAAATGTTTTTACCTTTGAAAACTAAGTTCATTAATCTCCTTAAAAAACACATTTTTTTTGTTGAAGTAGAAATGTGGAAAGACAAGTAAGTAGAACATATTTAGAAGACAAAAATGATCAGATTGGTTATGCTACAGCTCCCTTTTAAGTTTATGTGATCTGTTCATTTATAGTTACAGACTGTAATTTGTTAATCAAATATTTGCAAAAGCATGCTAAAGTAAGTTATATATATTATCATTACCCAAACATTTTACATGAGTTGGCAGCTGAATTGCTGAGAAGAGGAAAGATAACTAACCTTATTTTCACTTAAAGAAGTTAGAGGCTAACAACTGCAGTAGTTACTCTATTTGCAATTCATAAATAAATATCAAAACTTATACTTTACCAGCTAAATGGGAATTAATTTATCACCCACCTATTGGTATAATTTTTTCTGGTTCACAACAGCAGCATACTATATTCCCAACATTCTAAATAGTTCCTCGCCTGCCCTTTGGGCCATCCTAATCAAGTCCCACCTTACCGGAGGCTCCAGCTGCAGAAATTGTTCTTTAATGCCAGAATTGGATTCTTATTTAAAAACAAAAACAAAAACAAAGCCAAGCAAAATATCCAAGTATTTTCAAACAGTAACACAGTTCTTTAACATTTCTGAGGAAGCAACCTGTTCTCAAAAGCAATGACCTTCTGCGATCTATTTAAGCCTTACATTATTTACAACAAGATAAGAGGATAATGAAGGAGGGACATGCAGATTTACTAGGCAGTTTATGGCCTAAGAATCACTGAAGTACTTTTCTCTTACTGAAAGGAGGTTTTAACATTGCAAACTAAAATGTGGCAAGGGAATATAATAATATGCATATTTTTAGTTGAGATAATAAATGCTAAAATAAAGCATTTGAGTTATATAAATTTGAGTTAGATAAGAAAAGAAAACCAATCAAAATGAGTTCAATGGCCCTAAAATTAGCCCAAAATACTACATTAATTACCTCAGGATCCAGATTCTACTACTTAAAAGAAATCACGCTTATGATACATTTTAGGGAAACTCTAAAAAACATATTTACAAGAGAGAGGTAGCACACATATTTTCTTCCAAATAATATAGCTAAACTCTATGAAAAGATGGTCATCATTAAGGAAAAAAACCTCTCAACTAGTTCTTAAAACATAGTTCTTAAAATCTTAGTTCTTCCAATTACCTATTTCACTGTTGGTAAATGGGGAATCATTCAGTGACCTTGCCTGGGTCAAATGAAGTTAATTATTAAAGAGAAATTTAAAATAATAATCATTTGAAGGTATCCCAAGGGGAAAAAAAAGGAAATTGGAAAAGTGAAGCTGCAAGATTGTCTGAAGTGAGTCTGAGGAAGATGGCTCACCACAACCACAACTATCACATGACCACCTCCTTTTATCTGCAATTACAAGCTGCTCATGAAAGATTAAAGAAAAAATGACTGTGTGTCAATAAACTGTCTTCAAATCCTAAAATGATACTAATCATGCACTCTGGGCTTCAAACATCCCAATTTTGGCACCTATTAGCCATTTGATCTTGAGAAAGTTTCTTTACCTTCTTGTAGCTGTGGTTTCCTCATTTTTAGAACTGAGATAAAATGAACTTCAGAGGTGGCACAAGGATTAAATGAGATAATGTACAAGGAGTATAGTGCCTCCTTTAGTAAGGGCTCAATCTGTATGTGGTAAATTGGAACCTTCCAAAGCATTTTTGGGAAAAAAAAAAAAAAAGTACAGGAGCTATAGTCAAGATCATTTAATATTCTACAAACATTCAATAAAAACATTTTATGTGCCTGACATTGTGCTAAAAATTATAGACATGATTGTGAACAAAATAATTATGTTTAGATTCTAATAGAAGAGAAAATGGGTCATTTTAATCCAGTGTGGAAAGTACAATGAAGGAACAGAGATACAGGGTTTTCAGGGAGCACATAAGCAGTGAGGCCCTAGAAGTCTTGATATTTAAAGAGGTACACACAGAACATCTAAGGGTTGACCAGGGAAAGGAAAACTAGTGTGGCAGAAGAAGGATATTACAAGCAGAAGTAAAAAAGCATGTGTAAAAGTCTCTAGGAAAAACAGGTAGTGATAGGACAGGAAAACAAAAAGAATAACCATTGTATTCTGCTATAATTCAAAAAAAAGGAAGAGGATAACCTATAGAAGGATTTATGCTACGGACACAAGATAAAAGACAAAAAACAAGAGAGAACTTTACTTTCCAGTGAGTGACAAAAAAAGAGTGTTAAAGATGGCAGTTCAACCTAGAATTAGTAGACAGTTCGGTTAGAATGTAGACATTTCAAAGGTTAGCATCTAAAGGATGAGCCTTCAAACTCAAGCAGAGAGATGCCAGACTGTGATTGGATAGGACTATGCATGTACAATAGTAGGGGATTTGATACACTGAACTAAATTTGTAAAAAGCTGATTAAAACAAATTATTTTGAGTTTATAGTCTGTGGCTCCAAATTCCAACACTATGTGGTGCTAAATAACCATGAACAAAATGGGTGGGGAAAGGCTATTACAAGAAAAAGCCAAATGACTAGTTAGTCTTAGAAAGTAGAATCTTCTTTCAGATATCAATAATAATAAAAATAAACTTGTACCAAACTATTTCAAACATTTAACTATATAGAACATGTTTATGTTCTCTATATATGTTCTCTGATTCTGAATATCAAAATGTTTAAAAATTAACTTGTCATTAAAAACACTGTATATTTGACAAAAAAAATCTTTTTAGGAAATCTAATCTTAGGTATTTAAACAGCAAATTATAAAAGAAAAATAGGGGGCTTCCCTGGTGGTGCAGTGGTTGAGAATCCGCCTGCCAATGCAGGGGACAGGGGTTCGAGCTCTGGTCTGGGAAGATCCCACATGCCGTGGAGCAACTGGGCCCGTGAGCCACAACTACTGAGCCTGCACGTCTGGAGCTTGTGCTCCGCAGCAAGAGAGCCCGCGATAGTGAGAGGCCCGTGCACCGCGATGAAGAGTGGCCCCCGCTCACCGCAACTAGAGAAAGACCTTGCACAGAAACGAAGACCCAACACAGCCAAAAATAAATAAATAAATAAATAAATAAATTTATAAAAATAAAAAAAAAAAGAAAAATATATCAGTCTTGATAAAAATCTGGTTAAGATCTACTCAAGCATAAAAACTTGGACTTTTGGCTAAAGTTCTAATTCAGGGAATTCCCTGGCGGTCCAGTGGTTAGAACTCAGTGCTTTCACTACTGAGGGCCCGGGTTCAATCCCTGGTTGGAGAACTAAGATCCTGCAAGGTGGTGCAGCCAAAAAAAAGTTCTAATTCAATTTCTTAAATAAAAGGTAAGGTAACAATAGTTTGGAATCTGAAGTTCTAAAAACTGTACTGGCCATGACAAAATCTAAAATCTTGTGTAAATCAAATCAGTTAGTTATTCTAACTCTGTATTGAATACAAATAGCACCCCAGTTTCATTTGTGATTTACACGAAAGAGAAAAAATTTGATTAAAAATGGCTGTATGTTCAACTTACTGTGACTTCAAATTTTACTTTATAATCGTATGTGAAAAAGTAATTAAAGACATCTGCACTCTAACATAAATGTTATTTACAAGTGAAAAATTATAACTCCTTTTTGTTTCCTAGATACCTTGGGTCATTACACAAATTTAAATGGAGTCAGTGATGCTTTAAAATAAATATTTTCTGTTTACTTATAAATCAGTTAATAACATTCTCTATTTTTATCCCACGTTTCCACATTCCTGACACATTATTTGAAAAGTTTAATGTACCAAATATTCTTTGAGTGAAAGAGCCTGCAAAGACATCCACAGAAGCTGAGAGTTTATAAATAATATGATAAATCACAGATATCAGAATATAAACCTACCCATGTCAGAATTTCTGTAAGAAATATAGCAGTAATTCTGACTGTCATAATGCTTTCACAGGAAAGCCCACTAAGAAAGGAGCCATTTGCTGAAGCCAGCAGCAAATGAGTTGTCTGTTGTACTAGTTTATTTTTGTTCTTTATTTTTATAAATTCTAAAATAAAAGAAAGCAAACTGGTAAGAAAAACACTTTCTTCCCACAGACATGGATGAGTTAATTTTTGTACTGATCTACAGTCCTCTCTTAGAAAACTGCTTGCTCCCAAAACAATTACTCTCTGGAGAAAGTGGGATGAAGCTCACCGACATTCCCAAGCCAAGTGTTCACTAATACAAAAGGATGCAGGGAGTTCCTTGATGATCCAGTGGTTAGCACTCCATGCTTCCACTGCAGGGGGCACGGGTTTGATCCCTGGTCAGGGAACTAAGATCCCTCATGCAGCGCATACACGGCCCGGCCAAAAATAAAAAAAAGAGGATGCATACTCATTGTAAAGCACCTACCTATTCTATATCAGGCATAATGCTGAGTCCCTTAAAAAAGGTACTATCTCATGTATTCCTGAAGGGTAGCACCATATACCACCCCAAACATGCCACTTTAGCATAAGGGTTATTTTGAGTTGAAGGCAATTGAGAAGAAGCTGATACAAAAAAAAGCTCTCCAGCTCCCCCTATTAGCCTAATTTATAAAGATGTCTTACCTGCCCTTCTACCAGGAAGGATAGAAGTTAATCACCAGAGACCACTCTAGATACTTATCAACCTGGAGATAGCACCAAAGGAAAGAATCTACATAACAAACCTCATTAACCAGCCATATCAATCAACAGTTTCTCCATGTATTTGCCTTCCCACAATGTGCCATCCCTAGCAGCTCAAAGTCCTTTTCTTTTGTCTTGTCACATCTCCATAAAATTATTGCTCTTTGCTAAGATGCTATATAAGCTCAAGCTCTAACCACCCCTTTGAGTTACTCATCACTGAAAGTTCTGGTACATAAGTAAGTTAGTTAAGTATCAATAGTAAGAAAGTAAGCTTATGTTTTTCTCTTGTTATCTGTCTTTTGTTAGTCTAATTTAAAGGGCCCCACCCAATGAAACCAAGATAAGTAGAGGAAAATACTTTTCGTTCCCCACACTCCTTACAACACATCTATGAGGTACAGTTATATCATTATCCCTGTTTTCCAGATGAAAAAAGAAGTTCATAGAGATTAAATTTCCCACAGCTACATGAATAATAAGTAGCAGGGCCAGAGTGTCTGACTCAAGAGTCCGAAGAACTCCTAAATACCACATGAGTATTGTTTCTCAAAATATAGTTCATGGTCCATCTATATCAGAATTACCCTGGATATCTATTAAAAGTACAGAGTCCTAGGGACCACTGATAAAAATCTTTGAAGACAGAACCAGTAACCTGCACTTTTAATACCCTCTTCAAATAATTCTGAAGCTTAATAAAGGCTAGTAACTACCAATATACAATAGTGGTTTAATAGTTGATTAACTTTTTATTTTGGTGTATTCCTCTTACAAGAAAAAAGTATACAACAAAATTCAGCCAAGAGATCGGCAATTAAAAATGTTATAGATAACGGAGAAAACTGAAAGCACAGTTTATTTCTTCAAGTTTTTACCACACACTACCAATTTACTTCTCTGGCCACCAAGGAAACCAATGGGTGCATTACAGGAGGAGAGAAAATAATTAGTTCAGATAGCTTATTCTCTTTAGTATTTGAAGTAAGTTAATTTTCTGTAGCTCACATAATTTATCTAACCAAAAGTTTTAAAGGTAAGATCTAAGAACAAAGTAACTTTGCAACCTTAAGCAGTTCCTTAAATTTACAAATATAATTCATTTTCACCCTAAAAATGTATGTCTTTATATGAACACTCACATACTATGAAGCTGTTAAACCTTATTCAAACATGATGATTTATCTTGGTCCTTCTCCCTCGTATGGGTTTAGTCCTACAATCCTAAAACAACATATTCTTCCTGCTCACTCCTGGGGAAATCAAATGTTTAAATCAGTACTTAGAATGTAGATGAATAGGATATAAGCCTTGTCCTCAAGGGACTTGTAACTTCCGATGAAAAACAAAGGCATTTCCAATTGACTCTAAGGTAAGGCAAAAAGCATCTTAATTGCTTTAATTGAAATGTTAAGTGTGCAGGAATGCAAAGAGAAAAGTGATTAATTCAAACTGCAGAAAAATGGAGAAGGCACGACAGCATCTGAGTTGGGTTTGATGACAAAGTATTTCAATTGTCAAGAACTGAAAGATGGAATGTGTTCTTAAATGAAGGAATATTAGGAGTGATGGTAGATAGGGTAGCTATAAAATTTCATGGTATAGTCACAGAATATTGACCAGGGCTCTGCAGTTGAAGCAGAGAACATATGTGAGGAGAAACAGGTATGGAAAATTAAGAATAATAAACTAAGAGACTTTAGAGTTATACTAAGGATTTTAAAACTTTATTCTACAGAATATGAAGAATTTTCAAAGGTTTCTAAGCAGGGAAATTAAGAATGGTTTTTGGTTTTTTTAAAACACAAACTAAAAAAGCAAAACCAGAAAACTTGTCTTTCATTCTTTCCTATCATTAACATGTAGTCAGATAAATAAGGAAAGCTATTACAATGATGATAGTAGCAAAGAAAGATGTAAGAAATATAGCTGAGTTAAGATTGTTAGGATCTAGGGCTTCCCTGGTGGCACAGTGGTTAAGAATCTGCCTGCCAATGCAAGACACATGGGTTCGAGCCCTGGCCCAGGAAGATCCCACATGCCACAGAGCAACTAAGCCTGTGCGCCACAACTACTGAGCCTGAGCTCTAGAGCCTGCAAGCCACAACTACTGAGCCCACGTGCCACAACTACTGAAGCCTGCACGCCTAGAGCCCATGCTCTGCAACAAGAGAAGCCACCGCAATAAGAAGCCCGTGCACTGCAACAAAGAGTAGTCCCCACTTGCTGCAACTAGAGAAAGCCTGCACACAGCAGCAAAGACCCAACACAGCCATAAATAAATAAATAAATAAATAAACAAATTTATATATATAAAAAAAAGATTGATAGGATCTAATATGAAGCTTGATAAAGAAGTCAAAGGTAGCCTCAAATTGGATTACTAGAATTACAGATACTAGTAACCAAGATGGAAAAGACAGGAGGTATGGAATCTAAAAAATACAACAAACTAGTGAATATAACAACAACAAAAAAAGCAGACTCACAGATGACACAGAGAACAAACTAGTGGTTACCAGTGAGAAGAGGGAAGGGGGGAGGGGCAATATAGAGGCAGGGGAATAAAGAGGTACAAACTATTAAGTATAAAATAAGCTACAAGGGTATATTGTACAACACAGGGAATATAGCCAACATTTTAAATAACTAGAAATGGAGCATAACCTTTAAAAATTGTGAATCACTATATTATACACTCATAATTTACATTATATTGTACAGCAACTATACTTCAATTTAAAAAAAAAAAAGAAAAAAAAGAAAAGAGAGGAAGAAGAATATACTGTTTGCTTTTTTTACCTATAGATGGACTGAAGTGAGGAAAGATAAATTTGGTTTTAGACATGAGAGTAAGATGTTAGAATATATATCCAGGAGGCATTTATTAAAATGAATATGCAGTTTGAGAGATACCTCAAGATCAGAAAACTTCATCTATGTATCACCTGCAAAGATATGCAAAAGAAAAAAAGGCTGTGATGAAGCAAAGCACATATGCCATTTAAGAATAGAATAGAGCTAAAGGCTGATCCATGAGAAATAACTTACACTCGAAAAGTGAACAGAAAAAGGATAGCAGTGAAGAAAAGTCAAAAGAAATAATAAAAAGCTAGAAAACTACAATGTTTCAAAACCAAAGGAGAAGAGAATTTCAAGAAAACTGAATGGTCAATAGTGCTAAAATGCTGCAGAGATATTAGCAGGTACAATGAACGACCCTATGAAGAAACCTCTCAGTTTAGAAATTAGGTCATCATTTCAGCTGAAACAATGCATCTGCATTAATATTTTAAATAATTCAAGATAAAATATTTTTTAACAAGGCAAAGGCATTGTACTTTTAGATACCATTAAAAATCCAAAAATCTTCCCACTTGATAAAAAAATAAATAGAAAAGATCATTTTCAAATTAAAATGGAGCCATATAATGGGATAATATTTTTAACATTTTGATAATTATTTTGACTCATTAAATTTAAATAAATCTGTAATCTTTAATACGGCGCTTTCAAAAACAAGCAATAAGTAGCATTTGCATTTGCATTTGCAAAGTATGTCAGAACTCATTTAACTTTAAGCAACTGACAAAGACTCTCTCCTTGACCAAACTTTAGCCCTACTCCTTTGAGCCCTCTTTTCTACTAGGCCTCGAAGTTGGCCCCCATATCCTGTCTTTGGCCTGCCCAGCTGAATCTTTTTCTTTTTCCCATAAATTTATTTTATTTGTTTATTTATTTTTGGCTGTGTCGGGTCTTTGTTGCTGCGCGCGAGCTTTCTCTAGTTGCAGCGAGCAGGGGCCACTCTTCGCTGAGGTGCGCAGGTTTCTCATTGTAGTGGCTTCTCCTGTTGCAGAGCACAGGCTCTAGGGCACGTGGGCTTCAGTAGTTGTGGCGCACAGACTCAGTAGTTATAGCTCCTGGGCTCTAGAACACAGGCTCAGTAGTTGTGGCGCATGAGCTTAGTTGCTCCATGGCACGTGGGATCCTCCTGGACCAGGGCTCGAACCCGTGTCCCCTGCATTGTCAGGCAGACTCTTAACCACTGCACCACCAAGGAAGCCCTGCCCAGCTGAATCTTAGCAAAGAATCCTGCTAAATCATCCCCCTATTCTTGATATCTGATCAAGTTCCTCATACTCCATATTTAGTGAATAAGTCTTCAGCCTACTTTTAGCAAGAATTCCCCTACCCTTGATGATTGATTCCTGTTAGTAATTTTCCCTCCACTGACCCCCTCACCTTGCTCCTTGGACATAAATTACTTGTCCTTGTAATATTTGGAGGTAAGACCAATATCTATCCCCTATTGCAATATGCTACTGCAAAAGTCTTGAATAAAGTCTTGTTTACCATTTTAACAAATGTCAGAATAATTTTTTCTGTAACATAAGTCATTCAAGGAAAGTAATCACACCTTTAGCCAATAATAATAGAAAAATAATTTACCATACAGTCACAAACGAAAGCAAGAGTTCACCAGAATATCTACATGACTGACAACTTAAATATTAATGTAAGTTAGATAGAGCTTAAAGTAAGTATAAAAAGATTCCCTAATTTTTTATACAAAACAATTTTTTTTTTAAAAGGCTTTCCTATCAAAAATAAAGGCGGGGGGCACTGAAAAGTAGGAACATCAAATTCATTGCCTATTCATGCCAGAATTTATCTGTCAGAACTTCTGGTGACAATGGAATGAAAATGAGAGGGAAAGTAGCTGGTGTATAACTAACTAGTAGCCAACTCATAAATTACATGAACAAATAGATACAAATAGCACTTGATACCCAAGGTCCTCTACTCAGTCAACAAATACTTATTTAAGGCTTGACACAGGGTGAATAAAAAAATAATACAGACTCTCTATGATTTAAGAGAGATGACATGTACAAATAAATGGAATGCTATAAATAATTATAATACAAGGGCAAAAGTGGTAAGTTCATTCAAGAAGGGTACAAAAAAGGTGTTATGAGAGTTCAGAGGAAGGAGAGATGATTTCTCACAGGAAGGCAAGAAAATGTTTTATGAAAACCAAGCAGCATGTGATTTAAGTCTTCAAAGATGACTAAGGTTTATAGGGAGAATAAAAGGGAAAGGCATTCATTCTAGTGTTAAGAAGTAGCATAAGCAAAAGCCCAGTGTAGGTACAATTCTGTAACCACAGGAAAGAAGAACAGTAGAAGTTAACACTTAGGTCTGTGTTGTGGAGGACTAAATACTGTCCCTCAAAAATTCATTATCACCTGCAATCACAGAATGTGACCTTATTGGAAATAGGGTCTTTGCAGATGTAATGAATTAAAGGCCCTTGAGTTAAAATCATCCTGAATTTAGACTGGGCCCTAAATCCAATGACTGGTGTCCTTAAAAGAAGAGAGGACATAGACACACACAGAGAGAAGGCCATGGGAAGACAGACACAGAGATTGGAGTTACGCTGCTACAGGCCAAGCAAAGCCTGGGGTCACCAGAAGCTGGGAGAGACAAGGAAAGATTCTTCCCTAGGGCCTTCAGAGGGAACAAGGCTCTGTTAACACTTTGATTTCAGCTTCCAGAACTGTGAGAGAATACATCTCTGTTTTTTCAGTTTACAGATTGTGGTAATTTGTTACAGCAGCCCTAGGAAACTAATACAGGTTGGTTAAGGACAATTAGTAGAGGGCTATTGTGAAATAGTAATATTGACCCTCGTTCCTGCTAATATTTGCTCTTTGATCAAATTCCTGTAATTTCCTGAGTGATAGGAATCTCTGACACAGAGCTCCTAAATTCTTTGCAATTTTCTGGGTGATAGGAATCTTTTGTTTTAATGTCTGAGATGACTTTTGGTAAGCTCTTAGAAAGGGGCTGGTCACTAGAAAGACCAAGTCATAATTAGAAACTCGGAACTTTCAGCCCCATTCCCCATTCTCTGGAGATGGAAGATGAACTAGAAATGTAGTTAATAATCAATCATGCTTATGTAATAAGCCTGCACAAAAATCCCCAAAGCACAGGGTCTGGAGAGCTTCTAGACTGGTAAACACATCTACATGCCAGAAGAATTGGGGCATCACAGCTCCACAGGGACAGAAGTTCCTGTGTTTGGGGCCCTTCCAGATCCTGCCCTATGTATCTGTTCATCCAGCTGTTCATCTGTATCCTTCAACATATCCTTTATTATATAATGCATCAGTAAATGTAACTGTTTCCTGAAGTTCTGTGAACTGTTCTAGTAAATTACCAAACCCAAGGAGGGGGTCATGGGAAGTCTCATTTATAGGTGGTTGGTCAGAAGCACAGGTCACAATCTGGACTTGGCGTCTGAAGTGGGGAGCAGAGGGGCAGTCTTTCGAGACTGAGCCCTAAACCTGTGGGGTCTGTGCTAACCCCAGGTAGACAGTGTCAGACTGAACTGAGATGCAGGACACCCAGTTGGTATCCATAGAGCACTGGAGAATTGCTTGGTGTGGGAAAAAAAAAAACACCCCACACATTTGGAGTACAAAAGTATTCAGTGAGTAGACAAAAAAGAGAGTTTTCCTTTTCAGCTATGTACTCAAGCCTCCAGTATTCCATTTTACTATACTTCGGAAGAAAAAACCCCACTGATAATAGGCATATTCTCATATTCTCATATTACCAGGCAATTGTATTAAAAAGTGAACAGAACACAATGAAATGCCATTACTTACAATGTGTGACTCCAGCCAGAGTTTGGTAGAAAGTGGGAGTATCACTATCATCAGTGAGGGTCACATATACACCTCCAGACAGCAGCCAACGAGAGAAGGTAAAAGCATCTTTGTTTAGAAGAAGCCAATTTCTAAACTTTTCATAGTTTACTTTTTCACCCTAAAATTAAAACAAGAAAACATAGGTTTAGTCAAATTTTAAGGTACCTACTTGGAACTTATACAACTTGAAATTTGCATTTAATTGACATTTACCCTTCTACTATCTATAAAGGAAGAATTATCTAAATATCATTATAGGCTATATACCTGGAAATAAAACTGTTTTCAAATATAATTGTACTTCAGAACTTCCATTTGCATAAAATCTATATGCTAATTGCAAATTATTTCATCAATTCATTAAAGCAGTGCATTTCTACTAATAAGTCACATTTTATATGCTAAGGTATATCCTGAAATCAGTAAACTGAATTTCTTTCAATATTTAATAAAACCAACTTTTCACTTGCTTCATCCCTCTTCTTCAGCACTTCAATTGGTCAGAATTAGCATATTTTAATTAAATATGTATGGAATTTAAATACTCTTTTAAATTTCATTGGCGAATTAAAAACTATCCAGGAGTCCTCCTCCAAAAGACATCACTGAAAACATGTATTCACAAGTCAACTAGAATACAAAAAGAAGCAAGGAGATTTCTATTTCTTTGCTTTCTTTCCAAGTATTTGTCTTGCTAAATCTCTGGAGGAAAAAAAGTATCCAGGCTGAGAAAGAACATCATATGGCTGTGTAAGTCAATCTCTTTGACTGGAAGACAAGAGGACCCAGGTAGAGTGAGGGCCAGATGTTTCTATGAAGAAAAAGGCAGAAGCAACCCACATAGAAATACAATGAAGAATGACCTAGCAGCTCTAATCTTGATGCAGATATTAAGGGATACAAATAACTTAGAACCTAAAAGAGTTATGGTAGAAATAATTTCTATATTGTTAGTAGCATCCTATTAACTATATAGCAACATGCTTAAGCCTCATGGTTTCAGAACATTTAACAGTGCAATCCAAGCAATCAAGACAACATTGGAAGTCTTGTTTTTCTAAATGGAAGAATATGGCATTCAGACTTGCTGCAGGGATGTGAGGACATTGCCAACATGTTTAGAGAATCATAGCCATATTCTTTCTCTACCCCACATTTAGTCTAGAAAGAGGGTTTGCAGTATAAACCCTACAAGCTGATGCACATTTTTACAAGTTAACATCTCTGACATTGGGAAAAGTCTTAAAATCAATAATACCCTTCAATTGTAACTCGCAGGTTTTTTGTTCTTTATAATACATAAAAGCGCATCTTATTAATCGATGGCATCTTAGATTCAGTTGAACGTGGTAGTTTCAATGGTTTCAGTGAAGCTAAGATGTTGTTATAAGATGCACCTTCATGTACCTCTAAGAAAGAAAGAAGCTGCCGATTATTCTACCACCTTCACATATAGGTAATACTTATAGAGTATTTACAATGCCCTAAGCACCATTCTAAGTATTTTTATATTCATTTAATCCTCAAGCAACCCTCTATAGGAGATACTATTATCTCCATTTTACACATGAGAAAACTGAGGCTCCAAAAAGTTATGCGTTCAAGGTTATACGGTGGCAGAGATAGGATTGAACCCAGGTAGTCAAGGCTCCAAAGTCTCTGTGCCTAAACTATACACTTCACTGCCTGGCCGACTTAGTGAAATATAAAGCAATCTCTGAAACCCACTTGCCCATCGGGATCACTCCATATAACTGGTAGCACCAAAATTCCATCTGCCAAACCTGACTTTTTATGTTTTGAATCATGGCTCTAAATAAGGGAAGTAAAGGGAAAGTCTCCTTTTATAAACTGTCATAATAGCAGTCTAGAAAAAAAATTTCCAGTACTATAAAAGGCAATTAAAAATAAACAGATTTCTGAAACTGATACATCTTTGAAGAACAATGTAAAATATGAATTTCCACCTTGAGAATCAACACCCAAAAAAATTCAGTAAGAAAAAAACAATATAACTCCTATGTGGATTTCCTTCATTTCAAGTTACTGAAACATGGTAACTTGAAAAGCAAGGGTCGGGATCACATCACACACATTACTCAGAAATTACAGCAGATAAATACATCAAATAGTTGAATTAGGTAAAATTAGCCCATTTACAGTCTTGTTTTTTTGGTTTTTTTTAACCAACCTTAAGTACCTAATCATTTAAACAGCTATACACATGAGTATCCCAAAACCTAGACCTCTCATTTCTTTGTCCTCCCTCTTCCATAGATCTTGTCCTTCATACAAGACTAACCCAACCATTTATTACCATAGTCTTATATTGATATTTTTATTATAATAACCATTCCCTTTCCAATAAATGCAATTTTAAGCATTCCACTCTCCCTGTCACAATTTCCTCTTATGAGCACACTCCTTCTAGTATCCTGACTCCAGTGATTTTTTAACTCCACAGGACCTACACCAATCACCTACCCTTCACATTGTCAAATCTAATGATCACTTCTCAATGATCAAAGGACAACTCACTTGATCTTTCGGTTTATTTGACGTAGTTAAATACTCCTTCCTCTTGAAACATTTATTTTTTTAATTAATTTATTTATTTATGGCTGTGTTGGGTCTTCGTTTCTGTGCGAGGGCTTTCTCTAGTTGCGGCGAGCGGGGGCCACTCCTCATCGCGGTGCGCGGGCCTCTCACTATCGCGGCCTCTCTTGTTGCGGAGCACAGGCTCCAGACGTGCAGGCTCAGTAATTGTGGCTCACGGGCCCAGTTGCTCCGCGGCATGTGGGATCTTCCCAGACCAGGGCTCGAACCCATGTCCCCTGCATTGGCAGGCAGATTCTCAACCACTGCGCCACCAGGGAAGCCCTCTTGAAGCATTTTTATCACTTGGCTTCTAGGACACCATTCTCATTTGTTCCTCCTCACAAGCTATTCCTTAGGCTCCTGTTTTGATTCTTCATCATCTCGCCATACGTCAGAGTACAGGACTCCGTCTTCCAATCCGTTTTCTATCTTAATTCACTCCTAGATGACCTCATCCACATCTATAAGCCAAGAAATCCTTTCCTCTGAACTCCAACTTATATGTCAAAAACACGGTTACAACTCCACCTGAATGTCTAATATGATTCTCTAATTATGTCTTAAACTTCTCTTGCTTTTGAAACCTCCAACTTCCCTCTCCTATAGCATTAGCCATCTCAGTTAATGGCAACTCCATTCATTTACTAAATCAAGCGAAACACCTTAATCTTCCTTTTCTCTTTCACTCACAGCCCATCATCAATACAAGAAATGGTCCTGTCAACTCCACCTTCAAAATAAATGCAGAATCTGAAAAGTCTCATCACCTCACTGTTACACCATGACCTCTTCCCTGGATTATTCAGATACCTTAATCAGATTCTGTTCAGTGTACTTTCTACATAAGAGCCAAAATGATGACGTTTAAAATGTAATTAGGACTTCCCTTGGTGGCGCAGTGGTTAAGAATCCACCTGCCAATGCAGGGGACATGGGTTCGAGCCCTGGTCTGGGAAGATCCCACATGCTGCGGAGCAACTAAGTGCATGTTTCACAACTACTGAGCCTGTGTTCTAGAGCCCGCGAGCCACAACTACTGAAGCCTGTGCACCCTAGAGCCTGTGCTCCGCAACAAGAGAAGCCACCACAATCAGAAGCCCACGCATCGCAACGAAGAGTAGCCTCTGCTCGCTGCAACTAGAGAAAGCCCGCACACAGCAACGAAGACCCAACGCAGCCAAAAAAAAAAAAAAAAAGTAATTAAACAACAGCAACAAAAACTCATATATTTTCCTGCTCAAATACCTCTAAAGACTTCTATCTCACTCAGGGTGAAAGCTGAAGAACTCACACTGTCCTACAGGGCCATGTGTAATCTCCCTACCCCATCCCACCCCCTCCCCCAACCTCTGTAACTTCATTTCCTACTATTCCCTTGCTCATTCCATTCCAGCTAAATTGACCTCTCCTTGTTCCTTGAACAAGTCAAGCACACTTCCCCTCAGGGCTTTTGCTATATTCTCTTCATGAAAAATGCTTTCCCTAGATATCCGCGTGGGTTTTCTCTCTCACTTCCTTAAAATTCTTTGTTCAAATGTCACTTTCTCTGATAAGCCTCTCCTAACTATCCTATACAAAATACCTACACTTGGCTACCTCCTCCCCATCACCACCTATGCCCTGTATTCTACTTTATTTTTCCCTATAGCACTAATTATTATCTAATATATGTACCTGCTATTGTGCCTAAATTATAAGAGAACTGGGTGGCTAACCACATTTAATCCCCATCTATAAAATGGTAATGTCTGCATAAGCCTTATTAAAATGAAAAAAAAAAAAAGGAACTTCCCTGGTATCCAGTGGTAAAGAATCCGCCTTCCAATGCAGGGGATGCCCGTTCAATCCTTGGTCAGGGAACTAAGACCCCACGTGCCGCAGGGCAACTAAGGCTGCGCGTCTCATCTAGAGCCCGCGTGCCACGAACTACAGAGCCCACGTGCCCTGGAGCCTGTGTGCCACAACTAGAGAGAGAAAACCCTCACACCACAACTAGAGAGAAGCCCGCATGCCTCAACAAAAGATCCCGCATGCCACAACTAAGACCCAACGTGGCAAAATAAACAAACAAACAAATAAATAAATAAATAAAATATTTTAAAATATACACATATATGTATATATATACATTCTCCCCGGAAATGACCAAAGCACTTGACATCTCTGTGAAAAATTCAAGTAATCAGGCCTGTAAAGATTAGATCAGTTTTTTTTTTCTGGTCAGCAAATTTTATTAGGGGGAAAAAAAATGATCTAGTTTGTCTTGAGGTACTGAAATATCATCACAGCAACTTCCAGTCAATAAGTCAGAACCAGAAATGCAGGAGGACAATCCTTCTGCACCAAACACACAGAAATGCTGAGTAAAATGTAACACCATAACTACTACCAAAAACTGCTTAGCCAAGCTCAAAAGCAAGAAAGGGAAATCTCCAGATGCTATCAACACAGAGGAAACTTAAAGCCAGAGTGATAAAAAGCTAAAGGTAAAGCCAGAGAGTCCAAAGAGATATAAGAACCACACACATGGGCTTCCCTGGTGGCGCAGTGGTTGAGAATCCATCTGCCAATGCAGGGGACATGGGTTCGATCCCTGGTCCGGGAAGATCCCACATGCTGCGGAGCAACTAAGCCCGTGAGCCACAACTACTGAGCCTGCATGCCGCAACTACTGAAGCCCGCGTGCCTAGAGCCTGTGCTCCACAATGAGAGAAGCCACCACAATGAGAAGCCTACGCACTGCAAGGAAGAGTAGCCCCCGCTCGCCGCAACTAGAGAAAGCCCGCGCGCAGCAACAAAGACCCAACACAGCCAAAATAAATAAATAAATAAAATAAATTTATATTAAAAAAAAAAAAGAACCACATATGGTTGGGGTATTAACAATCAATGCTTATATAGTTAGGAAGGTGAGTAAACTAAATTGAATTAAAACTCTCTGAATAAAACCAAGAGCAGTGAAAGTGAAATGGAAGTGGGTCAAATAGCCACCCATAAGAAATCATACAGCACTGAGTGCTGCAGGAAAGAATCAGAAACTTGTAAAAGGACTTTACTCTGCCATCTCTTGGGACTTTTCCCATATTAGCAGACCTCTGAAAAGAAATAAAAGAATTTTCTCTGTTAAAGATACACATTTTCTGTTGTTAAAGTTTTTTACAATGAAAATATATTATTTATGAAAACAGGAGAATGACAAATTTTTAAAACCCAAATATTTCACTATGCAAATCAACTAAGTAAAATAAATGATAAAATAGGCATTGATGGATCATAGAGGTCACCTATGGCTCAAGGCCAATGAGTGATATATCTACATGCTCATGATGAAAAGCAATGAGCACCACAACCTAAGCAATGCTGTTTCTGCAGGATCACCTGTGTGTGTGTCTGTATGTGTGCTGGTGTGACAGTGGGGGAGTATGTTTCATTATACCGTTAAGTATAGACAGTTGCCTTTATTGGGAATTGGGAATTTTCAGATTCACAAACACAGCAGTAATAAGCGTCATGGACCTTTGAGCATAGCACACAAATCGTTAAAGCATCAACCATTAAATAGAAAAATGTCAAGAATATGCTACACATAAACGTCTATTCATCACAGCTAAATTCATTATACAACTAAGAGTTAATACTTTGTCCACAGGGAGGGATGAAATGTAAATCTTTAAATATACCTCTGAGAAACACTTCCTGAGTGTATCTGGGACTTTACCATCCACCACATGGAGCATTCTTTCCATTTCTTCCCGTATAACATAGCTCCCGGATTCACTTGCAAAAAGACTAAAAATGTCTAGGAGAAAGAAAGAATAAAGTAATTTTATCATAGATTAATGTACTCTGGTGGAAGTAGGGAGGGAAGAGATAGGTAACAATTATTGAGTGATTACTAGCGCCAAGCACTTTATAAATATACAATTTAATTTATTCATTAAAAAAAACAATGCTAATTAAAACAGGAATGTGGTACCTTTTCAAATACCAAATTTGCAAAAATGTTTAGGTGTGACAATACCAAGTGTTAGCAATAAACTGGGATAAACAGGAACTCTTATATACTGTTAATGAGTATAGATTACTGTAACACTTTGGAGAGCACCTTGCCAAAATCTAGTAAAGATGAATATTTATGCTAGAAATTCAATTTCTAGGCAACTCCACCTTCACTTGTGAGAAACTCTCATACATACGTGCGTGAGGTACAACATACACTGAAGTATACTTTGTAATAGCAAAATTTAGGGAAGAAAAGATAAATGTCTATCAACAAAAAATATAGGTAACCTGAGACACACACACACAATGAAATACTATATAGCAGTTAGAATAAAGAAACTAAGTGTTTCAACATGGGTAAATATCAATAATATTCAGGGGAAAAAGCAAATTGCAAAACCTGTATAGTATACAATTTATTTTAAAAGTTTTAAATCTGTAAAACAGTTGAAGATATGTTTAAGGATACATACAAATGTCATAAATGTATAAAGACCTGCATGAGAAATGAAAGATCACCAACTTCATGAGAGTGCTTACTTCTGTCAAGGGAAGAATGTGGATGGGAACATGGAGGGATACTGAGAAAGAGCCTCACCTTGGCTATAATCTTTTATTTCTTAAAAAACAAGATCTGGGACAAATATGACACAATGGTAAGAAATAATAAAGCTGGGTGGAAGTACATACTACATGTATGTTTGAAATATTACTGTTATGAGTTGAACTGCATCCCCCCAAAAGACATGCTGAAATCCTAACCTCCAAGTACCTGAGAATATGACCTTATTTGGAAAGATAGGAGACAGAAAGATAGAAGAGACATTCCATCCCTCTGAAGGCCCAGTGGGTTCCATTGCCTGCCCTCCCACATGCCATGGCTGATTCCCTTAAGGGGAATATTTGCTAGAAGCCTCTGACCATCTGTTATGGGTTAAATTATATTCCCCTGCTCCAAAAGATGTTGAAGTCTTAACCTCAGTACCCATGATTGTGACCTTATTTGAAACAGGGTCTCTGCAGATATAATCAAGTTAAGATGAGGTCATGAGGGTGGGTCTTAACCCAATATGATTAATTATAAGAAGACAAGACAGAAACAGTGGGAAGAAAGCCATATGATGAGATGAGATGGAAAGAGACTGGAATGATGCAACTGCAAGCCAAGGAATACCAAGGATTGAGGGCTACCACCAGAAGTTACGTAAAAAGAAGGATTCTTCCCTGTAGATTTCAGAGGGAGTAAGGCCCTGCTAACATATTAATTTTGGACTTCTAGCCTCTAGACTGTGAGATAATAAATTTCTGTTGTTTTGAGCCACCCAGTTTGTGGTACTTTGCTATAGCTGCCCTAGGAAACTAATACAATTGTATAATAAAAATGATTTAAAATTTTAAATATATGTGTTTATGACCCTCAAATTGGTTATTTTTATTTATTGGCTACCTCGAGCCAGAGTATGTGTTTGTTGGTAGAGGGATGTTAATTTTAAAAAATCAGGATCTCAGTTAAATTCCAATACATAAAATTGGGTTTAGGGATATGTTCATTATCTTGATTGTGATAATGTGGATATATACATGTCTGAAAACATCAAAATGTACACTCTTTAAATATGTACATTTTATTGTATATCAATTATACCTCAACAAAACTGTAAAAAAGGAAACAGCTGAAGAACAACAGTCTAAATTCAGAAGTGAGAAAGAAGATTCTGAGAGATTTAGAAGCAGTAAGAGGGCAGCTTAGAAAAGGAAGAAAGAAGAAAGACCAGCATCCAGTGGGCAAGGGTAAAATTCTAGGGATTTTTAGAGCAAAATGTCACACTCTTTAATATAAACACCTTCCTAAACTTCCCCTGGAAAATTTTCTTCTTTTTTTTCTTCTTTGAAAGTTTATTTTGGCCTCAATGTTTTTCACACGTTTAATTGTAGGTACATATGTGTGTATATAAACAATCACTTTGAGAAAACAGTAAAAGTTAACAATTTATTGATTGCCCGCTAGTTCTTGATACTTGCCAGGTGCTTTACATAAATTTTTTCTTCTGAATTTTACAATGAAAGTTTTTGGTGGATGTTACTTTCATCCTTGTAGTGATGAAAAACAGGGGCTCAGAAGATCAAGAAGAGACCCAGAGTCATACAGATAGTAATCAGTCAAGCTAGCTTTTGGTCTTGGTCTTTCTCCCATGTTTTGCTCTGAGAATCATTAATTATGATAATAGTCAAATTATACTACCCTATTTGATAATAGTCAAATTATACTACTGAATTCCTACTATGTGCCAGACATTGGGGTCAGAGTGTCAGGGATAGAGCAATTCTAGCTGAGTCCTCCCATGTTGTCACTTAAATTTTAACTGTCATCTGACATTTCCCTCTCATCTCCCCTGGAAAATTTTCAATAAAATTTACATTGTTTACTAATATTCTTGTTAAGAGCAGATTTGCCTTGGGGGAGCTCAAAGAAAAGAATGAGGAAACATAAGACATTATAAGTAATTAAATGAATGAATTAAAAATTAAGTAAATAAATGCATATCCTAGGAAACACAGATGAATGATGAATGATCAACTAAGGTTGTCTTCCCTTTCACATTTAGAGGGTAAATGATGCCCTCTCATTGTAATATAAAATTTCCCTGCTTAGTAGAACTTAAAGGTGCCATCCTCTTCTGGGCTTACATAATTCACCTGATACAATTCATCTCTGAAGTTAAAAGTAAAACCATTAAAAATAATTAAACCTTTTACCAAGAATTTGTATAAAGTATTATCAAGTGAACTTCTGGTTGTATTTGTGAAGTAAGGCAAGAATAGATTGCTAAATCTATGTCTTCAGAATTATATTTTAAATAACAGCTTTACTGAGATATAAGGCATGTTCCATAAAATTCACTCTTTTAAAGTGTACAATTCAGTGTTTTTTAATATATTTACACGGCTGTGCAATCATCACCGCTATCTAATTACAGAACATTTTCACACAAAAGAAATCCCATACTCATTGGCAGTAAGCTCTCCATTTCCCTCTCCCCCTAGCCTCTGGCAACCACTAATCTATATCCTGTCTCTATAAATTTGCCTAATCTGGACATTTCATATGATTGGAACCACATAATGTGTGGCCTATTTTGACTGGCATTTATCACTTAGCATAACATTTTCAGGTTCATCTATGTTGTAGCATGTATCTCTTGGAGGAGAGCAGAATTTGTTGCCCCCAAATACGTCACTTTGGCTTGACAATTATTTTGAGCTTAAACGCAATCAAAACCCAGCAGATTCAGAAAAGCTCATTACCTTCCCATCAACAGCCTAAATTTACATTGGAAGAAAGGCCTATACCAGAGAGAGAGTTATTATCAGAGATACTTTTTTACCTAAGAAACTAGTATAACAGGGCAACCTTTGTTCTCCAAACATCTCCTCTGCCTTCCTGTGAATGGACTCCCTCTTGTATCCTCAGATCCCTAACCCTTTCCTTAGCTCAGAATGTTATCTAAGCCTCAATTACCTGGCTGCCCTTTGGGTCTCATATTTTTATGGGGCTCCTGTACGTATATACAAAATTTGTTTGGTTTTCTCCTGTTAATCTGTCTTATATCAACTTAATTATTAGATCAGCCAAAAGACCTAGAAGGGAAATTTTTTCCACTCTTACACAGTACTTTATTCCTTCTTATTGTTGAGTAATATTCTATTGTTGGTTATATCACGTTTTGTTTATGCTGAATGCATCAGTTGATGGGCATTAGGGTTGTTACCATTTTGTAACCATTATGAACAGTGCTGTTAGGAACATTTTTTTTTTTTAATGAATATATGTTTTCCGTTTTCTTGGGTATATACCTAGGAATGAAATTGTGGGATCATATGAAAACTCAGTGATTAACAGTTTGAGAAACTGCCAGTTTTCCAAAGTGGCTTCATTATCTATCTTAACACTTACGTGGTATCTAATTGTAATTTGAATTTACACTTCCCAAGTAACTACTTATGTTTAACATTTTTTCAAGTGCTTACTGGCTACTTGTATATCTTCTTTGGAGAAACATCACTTCAAATCCTTTGACTGTCATCAAAATTTTGAGGTAGATTATTCTGTACACAGATGTAGTATTTTAACATTTTGAGATAATAAAAGTACTCACATTTTGCTTTCTCTTCATCTCTGCCTCTTGTAAGAAGGACAAGTCCAACTATTAAGTTATTGAAGTGCAGTCCTTTGGATGTTCCACCAAAAGAACAATAAATCACCTAGGAGAAAATGAATGATACAGTCAACTATAGACATTTCAGTTGTTGAGGAATGTGAGGCTGATATCACCTTTAACAAATCTTATCTCCATCTCCAAACAAGGTCCTGGTAAATTTTAGTGCAATGATGTTGTTTCTCCCTCTTCTTCCTCCCTTATAACTTGTTATGGCACTCAGCCAAGAATATACTGTACTTATCCTAAAGTACATATATCACTGGCTCACACACTGAATTTTCTTTCTCTTGGGAGTCCTCATCAAGGTCCAAAAAGACAAGTTCCTCCCCTTCAATAGTCCCAATAATGTGATAAGGATTTCATGCAATTAGACAGCTTCCTTCAACCTCTGTTAAACATATATACACATAATTTTGATTTGAAAGATCAACATTCTCTAAGTGAGTGTTCAGAAATACAGTGGCAATTACACTGCAATATATAAATGTACCTAATTAACATGTTGTACACCTTAAATTTATACAATGTTATATGTCAAATATATTCAAATTTTAAGTAAAAACATGAAGAAAATACAGAAGGACATTTTTATACTCTTAGAATTGAGTATTATAGTAACCAGAAATAAAAAAGAAAAGCTATTCATAAGAAAGGGACAGTAACAGCAATCACATAAATTCATTTATTCAACAATTCTGTGTTGAGTGCCTAGCGTGATAGTGTGATACAACAAACATATATTTGGTCTTCCTCCAGGTTCCTGACACAAGAGCTTCTAAAATCTTTGGAATTCCCAGAGTGATACAGGTGAAAGGAGCATCTTTTGTTATTGATAATATCCCTTTAAACCATACCTGAATTTATGCTAATAAGGTGACTCTTGGTGAGTCCTTACAAAGCTTCAGAATGGGAGCTGGTATTCAGAGGTACTAATGATGTGATTAGAGGGTTAGAACTTTCAGCCCCACTTCCCAAAGTCAGGGAAAGGGAGAGGAGCTGAAGATTGAGCTAATCACCAATGGCAAGTGACTTAATCATTCATGCCTATGTAATGGAACTTCTATAAGAACCCCTAAACCGAAGGTTTGTTGGTGAACACATCAAGGTGCAAGAAGGTTGGAACATCCAGAAAGGACAAGAAAGTACTGTGCACCATCGCCTTCCTAACTGCCCCCCCCCCGCCATCCCATGCATCTTTTTGCATTTGGCTGTTCCTGAGTTATATCCTTTATAATAAACTGGTGATATTAAATAAAGTGTCTTCCTGAGTTCTGTGGGCCATTCTAGCAAATTACTGAATCCCAGAAGGGGGACATGGGAACCCTCGACTTATAGCTGATTGGTCAGAAGTACAGGAGGTCGGGGACCTGCAATTGGCAACTTCTGAAGTGGGGGGCAGACCTGTGGGGTCTGCACTAACTCTGGATAGTTAGTATCAGAACTTAATTGAATTGTAGGACACCCAGTTGGTGTTCAGAGAGTTGGAGAACTGATTGATGTGGGGAAAAAACTCCACACATTTGGCATCGGAAGTGCTGTGTTGTTTAAAAAAGAAAAAAGAAAAAAACCCGACCTAGTAACTGCCATGCAGAATTTGTCATTGAAATACACGATTAAAGATAATTCAAGGAATAAAACTTAAATGGTCAACATATGAAAATACATATTCATTAAATGATACTTATAAATATATTTAATAATACTCTGACAGCTGATGCCAAAAACTGTGTGTTTAGTGCCACTGAGAGCAAAAACTAGCATAGGGAGATGGCCCCAAATCAGAAAATATAAAACATAAAAAGAACATAAGAAGTATACTTCATAGAATAACTATTTTTAGCTAGCCCCTGCATAACCAGAGGAAGGTAACAGAAAACCCCCTCTATCCCTGATTTATAAAGCCCCAGACCTTTAAAACTCCCCTACCATTGGGGGAAAGGCAGAATCACTGAGAAAGTCTTGCCCTCCAAGATCCAGAGACATAATGACCCCCTAGAACTGAGACAGAAATAGGACAACAGAGAACGTCCCCCCCGCCCCAGTACCCCTCACCCACCTCCGCCACTGTGCTAGCAAACACTGAGGAATAAATAACAGCAGTCTACTGCCGAAGGAGAGGGAAGAGTATGGAGAGAGATCTTCTCTATGGTACAGTAACAGAGAGAAAATAAAATCAAAAGTTAAAGATAGAGCAGACATTAGAAATGTTCTCTGGCAAACAGGACTCTACCCTAAAAAAGGTAACCCTAGTCTGGAATTTGAAGCCTGTAGTGCACTGTGAGTAGCCATAGCAACACAAAAAACCAGCTCAACTACAGACTAGACTGACAACTACTTGTGCTAAAGACCTAGCCAGGCATAAATACTATTTAGCTCAGTCTCTACTGTCCTATATAAAACATCTATCATTCCACCACAAATTATAAGTCACACAAGGAAGCAGAGAAAAACACCCAAAACCTCACACACTGACAAAGGAAAAACATGGGAATAGAGTTCAATAAAGCTTTGGAATGGCTCAACAGTAAACTCAACAGACTCAAGTTAGAGATTATCCAAATGAAACATAGAAGGAAAAAAAATGTGGGGATGGGAGGGAACAAAACAGAAAATCCAAGAGCTGTGAGAAAATATCAAATGATTTAACATACATGTAATTGAAATCCAAGAAGTAAAAGAGAATGGGTCAGAAGAAATATCTGAAGAGATAAAGGCTGAGGATCTTCCAAAACTAATAAAGACACAAAACCACAGATACAAGTTGTTCAGAGAACAGGTAGGGTAAATCATACTTTTAATCCCCCAAAACCAACTAGACAAACCATACCCAAACTATTCGAAACAAAAGATAAAAAGAAAATCTTTAAGGCTGCCAGAGGAAAAAAGATGCATTACACTGAGAGAAACATTTCTCATCAAAAACCACATAAGCCAGAAAACAGTGCAATGACATGTTTAAAGCACTAAAGGAAAAAAAAAACAACTGAGAATCCTATACCCAATGAAAATATCTTTGAAAAAGAAAGAAAAACAGAATTTTTCAGGAAAATGAAAACAGAGAAGTCATGGGACTTCCCTGGTGGTCCAGTGGCTAAGACTCTACGCTCCTAATGCAGGGGGCCCGGGTTCCATCCCTGGTCAGGGAACTAGATCCCATATGCTGTAACTAAGAGTTTGCATGTGCAACTAAAAGATCCTGCATGCCACAACTGAAGATCCCGCACACCGCAACAAAGATCCCACATGCCACAACTAAGACCCAGTGCAGCCAAATAAATAAATAAATAAATATATTTTTTTAAAAAACAAAACCAGAGAAGTCATTACCAATGAATGTGTACTACATAAAAGGGCAAAAGAAAGTAGTACCTCAGGCTGAAGGAAATATGATATCAAATAGGTAAATGTATCTACACAAAGAAATGAGTAGGAAATAGCATAAATGAAGGTAAATATAAAATTTATTTGTTTCCTAATTTTTAATTGCTCTAAAAGACAACTGGCTGGCTAACGGAATAATAGTAAAATTTTAATGTGCTTATAGCATATGTAAAACACATGACAACAGCACAAAAGATGGGACAGAGAAATTGGAAGTATACTGTTGTATACTAAGATATTATACCATGTATCTCAGTCTGTACATTGCCAATCAGCAAGAAATTAATCACAGCACTATAGTGTTTAACCCAACATCAACTCCATTGATATTATTATTATTATAAAAACAATAGCTAACACACTTAAATGGTTATTACATGGCATATAACTATTGTTGTAAGTGCTTTACCAGTATTAAGCTTCAAGATGATTCCATGAGGAAGACATTACTGGTGTCCCCATTTTATGGCTGAGGAAAACTAGAGCCCAAGGAGATCTAAGTAACTTGTCCAAAGTCATACATCAATGAAGCTGCAGGGTCAAGATTCAAACCTAGTTTCCTGAAACTGAACTCTTAACCACTTCACAGTTCTATAGTACAATTATACACATTCTCTAGTATTATATGAAATGAAAGACATCACCAGCAAGATGTATACCATTTTGGTGAAATATATTGAAGATTAAGAAATTTCAAACTATCACAAACCCAATCTACAGACACTATGTTTTTGGCATCCCTTTCTCCCCAGTTTAACTTGATAATGTGGTCTTTTCACTTTTGATCACTGACTTTAGTACAAAGAGAGCAAAGTAGTAACAGTAAACTTGAGAAAGAAATTTTGGGTAAGATATGATTTTCAATTTTGCAAGTATTTGCAAAATGTAGAAGATTTTGTTTTGAATTCACCTGGTTGGAATGCTGGAATATACTGGTCCCTCACTCCCAAAATATAAGAACGGCAATAACTTTCTAAAACCACCAAGTTCAAAAGTTCATTTAACAGACGATGAAAGGAGGCCCGGGAAAATCACCACATCTCCTGAATTCTAAGATGTATGCATTTTCCACCTTTTATTAATGTGTCAGAAATCATGCATCTAACATCAAATGTGTAATATCTTTTTTCATCCTCAAAAAGTTATTTTTAAATCAACAGTCACCTTATAACTGACAATGATTTAACATTAATGAAATATTAAGTGCCACGCTCATTACTATTCACACTGTTTTTAGGATTGACGAGAGGCGTTGTGCACAGGATAGGCAAGGATATTTTGATGCTACTTTTTAAAAGGCACATAAGTGTTAACTTATTACTATAACTTGTTATAAGATCTTTATTTTAAAATCCCTCTAATAATCTTCTTTAGCTATTAAAAAGAAAGAAGAATAGGGACTTCTCTGGTGGTCCAGTGGTAAAGAATCCGCCTCCAATGCAGGGGACGTGGGTTCAATCCCTGGTCGGGGAACTAAGATCCCACATGCCGTGGGACAACTAAGCCTGCGTGCCACAACTACTGAGCTCAAGCGCCTCAACTAGAGCCCGTGTGCCGCAAACTACAGAGCCCACACGCCTTGAAGCCTGTGCGCCACGACTAGAGAAGAGAAAACCTGCACACCACAACTAGAGAGAAGCCCGCTTTGCCACAACAAAGATCCCGAATGCCGCAACTAAGACCCGACGCAGCCAAATAAATAAATAAATAGAATTGATTTTTCTAGAAATGTCTAAACAACGACAAACTCTTTGTGCTTTAAAAAAAAAAAGACCTGTTAGTGCTCACTTCAGTAGCGCATACACTAAAACTGAAATGATACAGAGAAGATTACCATGGCCCCTGTGCAAGGATGACACGCAAATTCGTGAAGCGTTCCGTACCATGATATCACTTATACATGGAATCTAAAATAGGACACAGGGAATTCCCTGGCAGTCTAGTGGTTAGGACTCCGTGCTTTCACTGCTGAGGGCCCAGGTTCAATCTCCCACAAGCCTCGTGGTGTGGCCAAAAAATAAATTTTAAAAATAAACATGACACAAATGAACTTATTTATGAAACAGAAACATATCCACAGGCATGGAGAACAGACTTGTGGTTGCCAGGAGGGTGGATGAGGTGGAGAAGGGATGGATTGGGATTTTGGGATTAGCAGATGCAAACTATTATATATAGAATGGATAAACAACAAGGTCCTACTGTATAGCACAGGGAACTATATTCAACGTCCTGTAAAAGAATATAAAATACTGTGTGTGTGTGTGTGTGTGTGTGTGTGTGTGTGTGTGTGTGTGTATTGAATCACGTTGCTGTATACCAGAAACTAACACAACATTGTAAATCAACTCTATTTCCATAAAAAAAAATTTTTAATAAGTAAATAAAGTTTAAAAACCTGATATACAGTTTATTCTTAATTTGATATGTAAATATTTTATTGTCTATCTCTACAAGATACTTTTAAAATATAACCATAATATCATTATCACAACTAAGAAAAACCTGTCTTCCCAAAATTCATATGTTGAAACCCAGTGTGAGATGGACTTTTGGGAGGTGATTAGGTCACAAGGGCAAAGCCCTCATGAATGGGATCAGTGCTCTTATAAAAGAGGCCTAAGAAGCTCCTTTGCTTTGAAATACAATTCTGTTTATAAGCCATCCAGAATATGGTATTCTGCTACAGCAGCCCAAGTGGACTAAGACAAACACTAACAAAAATTCCTTAGTATCATCAAGTATCTAGTCAGTATTCAGATTTCCCCAACTGTCTTATTTTTTTTTTCAACTTGTTTGCTCAACTTGGGAGCTAAAATATATAATTGGTTGCTAGTCTCTTAACTCTCTTGAGCTGTAGGTTTTCTTTCTCTCTCCCTCTTCTTCTCACTCCCTCTCTTTTTCATCACAATTTATTTGCTGAAGAAAGCAAGATGTTTGTCCTGTGGAGTTTTCCAAAGTCTGCATTTTGATGATTGTATTGTCTATCCTCTGTATTCCCTGTAAACTGGGAGTTAGATCCAAAGAATTAATCACGTTTAAATTATATTTTTTGGCAAGAACCATCTCCCAGTTGGTGCTACTGTATCTCCATCAGGAGGCACATAATGACTACTTATCTCTCTTTTTGTGATATTAATAGCCATTAATGATCACTGCCTAGATTCACAAATTCATTAAAGGTTAAAAAAGGCTGGGGCTTCCCTGGTGGCGCAGCGGTTGAGAATCTGCCTGCCAATGCAGGGGACACGGGTTCGAGCCCTGGTCTGGGAAGATCCCACATGCCGCGGAGCAGCTGGGCCCGTGAGCCACAATTGCTGAGCCTGCGCGTCTGGAGCCTATGCTCCGCAACGAGAGGCCGCGATAGTGAGAGGCCCGCGCACCGCGATGAAGAGTGGCCCCCGCTTGCCACAACTAGAGAAAGCACTCGCACAGAAACGAAGACCCAACACAGCCATAAATAAATTAAATAAATAAATAAATAAATAAAGCATGACACACACACACACACACACACACACACACACAAAGGCTGATAATTCTTTTGTTTATTGGCTGAAATATTTCGATAAAGAGAAAATTCTCCTAATCTACTATTTGGTTACCCTGAGATGTACTTTGTATAGAAGAGCCAGAATAAATGTTTGATTCTTTTCCTTCATTAATCAGTTTTTAAAATATGAGTTGGTTTCCCAGCATCTTTCAAAGGTACCTGTGCAGAAAAAAGAAAATATAGAAGACCTAAGACTGCTATCCTTAGGTCTGCTTGCCAGTTTGGCCCTTGACTGATATCTGTGAACTTGGATTTCGGGAAGATTTCCACCATTCCTTAAATGTTAAATGTGGTTAACTACCTAAACTGTTTATAAAAACAATGTGGCAGGGCTTCCCTGGTGGCACAGTGGTTAAGAATCCGCCTGCCAATGCAGGGGACACGGGTTTGAGCCCTGGTCCCGGAAGATCCCACATGCCACAGAGCAACTAAGCTCGTGTGCCACAACTACTGAGCCTGCGCTCTAGAGTCTGCGAGCCACAACTACTGAGCCCGCGCGCTGCAACTGCTGAAGCCCGTGCGACCTAGAGCCCATGCTCTGCAACAAGAGAAGCCACCGCAATGAGAAGGCCACACACCGCAACAAAGAGTAGCCCCCGCTCGCCACAACTAGAGAAAGCCCGCGTGCAGCAACGAAGACCCAACGCAGCCAAAAATAAGTAAATAAAATAAATTTATAAAAAAAAAAAAAACAATGTGGCTTATACTCAACACCTGCTTTCTTTTGGAAGTTTGGAATTTTGGTATGTGATAGGTAGAAGGTACCCAGGTGACCAGCTCCAATAAAAGCCTTGAGCACTGAGTCTCTCTAAAGAGCTTCTCTAGTAGACAACATTTCACACCTGCTGTCACAACTTATTGCTAGAGAAACTAAGTACATCCTGTGCGACTCCACTGGAAGAGGACTCTTACAAGCTTGTACCTGGTCTCCTCCAGACTTTGCCCCATATTCCTTTCCTCTTTGCTGATTTTGCTTTGTATCCTTTTGCTATAATAAATCACAATAGTGAGTATGATATATGCTCAGTCCTGGGAGTCCTGTTAATCATGAATCTGGGGGTGGTCTTGGAAACCTGTGTCCAAAAGGAGTATTTTTATTTTTTTATTTTGGCTGTGTTGGGTCTTCATTGCTGCGCACACGGGCTTTCTCTAGTTGTGGCGCACGGGCTTCTCATTGCGGTGGCTTCTCTTGCTGAGGAGCAGGGGCTCTAGGCACGCGGGCTTCATTAGTTGTGGCTCGCTGGCTCTAGAGCGCAAGCTCAGTAGTTGTAGAGCACGGGCTTAGTTGCTCCGCAGCATGCGGGACCTTCCTAGACCAGGGATCGAACCCGTGTCCCCTGCATGGGCAGGCGGATTCTTAACCACTGCGCCACCAGGGAAGTCCCAAAAGGAGTATTTTTAAAAATATATTTGATATGTTTCAATCTCCTTACAATTAACCTTAGTGATGATCAATTTCCCCATTTTTGCCCATCCCTTTGTAGAGGGAGACTCTTCGAATTGGCTCCTGAATCCCTTCTATATGACTCTAAGTAGTGTCTTACACCTTCCTTACTTTCTGGTATGACAAGATGTTCTAAGCTCATTTTATAAATTCCCTGACCCAGACCTAGAATCAGACATTTTTCCAAACAGCCTTGTTCTTTGAAATGGGAAGTTGTATTTAGAGATCACAATCAGGATACTAGTGGTGCTTATTGCTTGGGTATTAGTGACTGTTTCTCAAACTTTTCAGTGGACAGATCTAGGAAAGTAAAACACATCATGAATTTATACTAATACTCCCATATACATGCAATCTTTTCCATTTCATCTCCAACTAATCATTACATTTTGATATCGATTGAATGTTTCAATATTAATAATGTTTCTATGTTCCTTTCTAGAGAACATCACTGAACTAAGGTAACATGGAAGTAGGATAACGAGAAGATAATTCTAAGCGGTAACTTCAAAAGGGAATCTGAGACCATAAAGCATGAGAATACTGGGCCTAGATATTTGTAGAAAAGACTTCTGATGTTCTCACAAAGGTAGTTCTCCTTTCTTTGGGGACATAAGGCATGGAGACATTTTCTCATGCTTCTTGCAACTGAATAGGGCTGTATGACTACTTCTGGCCAAAAGGTTATGAACAGAAATGACAGACACAACTTCTGGGCCATGCACCTAATTGCACAAGACCTCTCCCGAGCATGACTTCCATTACTCCACTACTGATTTATAGAAGCTCTTTCTGATATGTAAGTGCCAAAGATTTGACACTGCCAAACAAAAACACTAATTCAAAAAGATACATGTACCCCAATGTTCATAGCATTATTTACAATAGCCAAGATATGGAAGCAACCTAAGTATCCATTAACAGATGAATGCATAAAGATGTGGGGGGTGTGTGTGTACACATACATATACACAACGGAATACTACTCAGTCATAAAAAAGAATGAAATTTTGCCATCTGCAACAACATGGATGGACTTGGAGGGTATTATGCTAAGTGAAATAAGTCAGAGAAAGACAAATATGGTATGATATCATATGTGGAATCTAAAACAAACAAACAAACAAATACGTAGTGAATACAACAAAAAAGAAACAGACTCACAGATATAGAGAACAAACTAGTGGTTACCAGCAGGGAGGAGGAAGAGGGGAGGGGCAAGAAAGGGGTAAAGGATTAAGAGATGAAAACTACTATGTATAAAATAAATAAGCTACAAGGATATATTGTACAATACAGGGAATACAGCCAATATTTTATAATAACTATAAATGGAATAAAACCTTTAAAAATTGTGAATCACTATTTTGTACACCTGAAACATATATATATGTACATCAACTATACCACACACACAAAAAATTCATTAAAAGAAAAAGACCCACTAAAATGTGCACTATTGTCTTATGAATGAATACCAAATTGAAAATAAACATTTTGGCTTCAGTGCAGGAAAAAAAGACAAAAGGGGGGAAAATTGACACTGCCTGTAAAGCTGAACCAACAAAAAGAGCTGTCATGGAGAGTCACCTAACTCCATCAACAGGATTTTTATGACTGAAAAATAACCTTATGTTATTTGGAGTGATGAAAAACTTTGGAAATAGACAGTGGTGATGACTGGACACAACATAACATGGTGAATGAAATTATTGCCACTGAAACGTGTACTTAAAAATAGTTAAAATAGTAAATTTTATGTTATAAATATTTTACCACAATTAAAACATACTAAAAATAAACAAACAAACATGGGAGAACTTCTACTAACTTAGAACCTGTTTATCACTATCAACTAATAATAAACACCTGATTATACCTGATTGTTCAGCACAAATGTTCTCGTTTGTTTAGAAAAGATTTTTAAAATACACAATTAGTGCTTTAACCTATTAAGTTACTGTTAGAAAGCAGCTTTGAATTTTGTTTCCCACTTTAAAAAATCTGCCTTGTTCCAACCCAAAAGCTTAAAACACCAATTTTTGGAAACACCATTTTTCTGAAACATCAATTTTAGGAAAACAATTATGATTTCTGTGGGGAAATGAACATTGTGGGGAGAAAGGTACAGAGGATTTCATCTGTATAGAAAATGCTTTTATTCTGCTTTATTTCTTTACATTTTTGGTAGATCTTAAATACTGCAATAAATCCTTTAGTGCCTCATACATTACAGACAGCAAATATTTTTTGAATTATTGAGTGCACTTAAGAAAATAGACATTTCAGGGACCTCCCTGGTGGTCCAGTGGTTAAGAATCTGCCTTCCAATGCAGGGGGCGTGCTCTAGAGCCTGTACGCCACAACTAGAGAGCCCACGTGCTGCAACTACTGAGCCAGCGCGCTCTGGAGCCTGTGCCACAACTAGAGAGAAGCCCATGCGCCGCAACAAAGAGCCCAAGCACCACAATGAAAGACCCCGTGTGCCACAACTAAGACCCGATGCAGCCAAATTAATTAATTAATTAAAATAATAAAAAAGAAAATAGACATTTCACTCCACCATCCAGGTTTGTTGGCAGCTAGAATCCCAGTCTGACCAACCTACCAGCAATCTTCCCCATTGCATCTTTTCACTTTCCATTAAAATGGAAAGAAATTAAGAGTAGATTCATGGGACACATTAATGATTAAAATACACAGGATCCTAGACAATTTTGAAGTTCCTGAACTCCATTTCATTCTTCTGAATGTGAGCCCATTTCAGTGTTAAAACCAGACACAGTAGTAGTCTAAGATTCCTATTTTCTTGTATTCCTTATAACCAACCATTTATTTAAGGAAACTTAAGTGATTCTCTGCTCCTTAGGATCAAAAGAACTAATAACATATACCCTTCTGTTAATGTTATCTTAAAGGAAAGCTGAAGAGAATAAATTATACAAAGTACAGTCATTTGAGAATTTTAAAAGACGGGCAATTTTTTCATTTTGTATGTTTTGCTTATTATCTGTCTCTCCTGACAAAAATGTAAGGGATTTTATCTGATTGTTTACTGCTTTTCAGCACTCACTATTCCTTTCTATATAAATGATATTAGAAAAATACATTATTAAAGATAATTATAATAGATAAGTCATTTGTTTACTCCTTAAGTAGGGCATTTTAGATCAAATTTATACAGATATCGCTTGTTTTTACTTAAATGGTTTTGAATCTTGTATAGAAATCTTAGCAAAATTAATTTTAGACTTGGATTAATCTTATGCCTCAGATTCTCCTACAATGATGTGATGAATGTTTAGTTTTGGAAAAATAAACAGTCTATAGGAACTGGCAAAAGGTCAACTTGACATACCTTTTGTTTTACCATAATATAGTAAATAACTATTTTCAAGTGAATGAAACAATCCTTTAATCATTGAATATATCAATTCTCACATTTTTCTACTACTATTTTCAAAAAGGACTCAATTCAAATCTCTAGAAAAGTAAATTTTTATGGGTATTTCCTGGCGGTCCAGTGGTTAGGACTCCGAGATTCCACTGCAGGGGGCCCGGGTTTGATGGGGAACTAAGACCCTGGTGGGGAACTAAGATCCTGCAAGCAGCACGTTGTGGCCAAAAATGAAAATAAAATAAAATAAATGCTGAAAGGGAATTTTTAAAAAATATACCTTTCCCTTTAAGAGATCACATAAGAAGTAGACCAATTTCCTCATATGCCTAACTATAAAGCTAGCCTAGAAGTTACAAAAAGTTAATTAGCTTCCATGTTACGACAAAGATCATGTTCCAGAAATTTAAAATGGTAAAGTGATCAAATTAACTAATAAGAATTAAGATAAACATGCTGACTTTATTTAGGAAAGTATTTGACAAGGTCTCATAATAACACATTTTAGATAATATAGTAAATTGTGGACTGAATAATTATAGTTAGGGTCATGCAAATCTGATTGAAAATTATAAACACAAAGAGTGTTGATTAAAAATTCTATACCTTCTTTGGAAAAAAAGGCTATAAAGAAGTGCCAAAGGCTTCCCTGGTGGCACAGTGGTTAAGAATCTGCCTGCCAATGCAGGGGACACGGGTTCGAGCCCTGGTCTGGGAAGATCCCACATGCCACGGAGCAACTAAGCCTGTGAGCCACAACTACTGAGCCTGCGCGTCTGGAGCTTGTGCTCCGCAACGGGAGAGGCCGCGACAGTAAGAGGCCCGCGCACCGCAATGAAGAGTGGCCCCCACTCGCCCCAACTAGAGAAAGCCCTCGCACAGAAACGAAGACCCAACACAGCCAAAAGTAAATAAATAAATAAATTAATTAAAAAAAAAAAAGAAAAGAATTGCCAACCTGGACTTTATATTTTATCATAACTATTAAACACTTTTTACCAGTGATTTGGATTATGACATAGAAGCCGTGTGTGTTAATTGTGTAAATGACAAAGATGGAAGGAATGGCTAATAAAATAGGTAGCAGAATATAGAATCAAATTCATCTTAGGCAGGGACACTAGGCTAAATGCAACAAGATTAAATGTAATATATTCAGAATTTTTTAAAAACTCAGTATTATACATAAGAATAGAAGAACAAGATCAAGCTTGGAAATTTTAGCTAAAAAAGCTATGACCTTTCTGCTTAAGCTAATACAATTTTATGCTGCATGGTAGTGATTAAAGAATTAAATATTCTCCTACTGTTCACTAATCTAATTTCATCTAGAGAGCAGCATGGGATTAACCAGTATGCATATTAACTATGGTTAAGGAGCAGCAGGGGAAAAGGACTTGTTCATGTGCCTAGAAGGGAAGGTTCCCATTTCCCAATTCAAATAGCTTAATTCCATCTCTGAGGGGTAGCAGATTTCCAATGGGAGTTCTAGTAGTGACAGCAAAAACTTTGGGACCATGATACCATGCCAAAATCCCCAGTGGCTTCTCGCTCCACCCTTATCTCTAAAACCAGAAAATGAGGCTGGTACTAGGTCAGGTGAATATATAGAACTGTTTCAATGCCCCCAAATTTAAAGGGGGTAGAATGAAAAACAAAAATTTCACTGAATTCATGATATCTTACATTTTCAAGGTGATTTGCCACATCGATTTACAACATCCAACACTTAGCAAGACACAGAAACTTCAACAATGTAAGAGAAATGTTACAGAGAAGGATGTTTGAGATAAAACTGACCACTTTTAAGTTATTAGTTACAATGGGATATTATTCAGCCATAAAAAGAAATGAAGTTGTAACACATACTACAACATGCATGAATCTTGAAAACATTATGCAAGGGAAATAAGCCACACACAAAAAGACAAATATTGTATGATTTCACATATATGAAATATTTAGAATAGGCAAATTCAGAGACAGAAAGTGGCTGAAGTGGGGGGGGGGGGTAAGTGGCGTTATTATCACTTAATAAGCACAGAATTTCTGTTTGGGGTGATGAAGACATTTTAGATAAAGATAGTAGTGATAGTTCCATAACATTGTGAATGTAATTAATGCCACTTAAATGTATACTTGAAAATAGTTAAAACAGCAAATTTTGTTATATATATTTTAACACAAACACTATTTGCTTTCTCTCAGCTCAGTGGGATCCAGCAAAGAAAGTGACTTATTTGAGGCCTGATCTATCTCACTCATCCAGTCCCAATCTCTGATGTCATGGAATTACCTAGAAAATTCAAAGATTGACTAGCAAAATCAAACAAAACCCTAACCCAAAAGCAGTCCTTAAAATAACTCACAAGCAGTTTAGTTATTAAGAAACAAGGAAATCATTCCCCACTCACAAACTATACCTTGTGGAAAGAACTGTTTGAATACAGAATGCATTTTCTCTCATAATCAATGATCAGATTTCCCTGGCTAACCCCATGAATTCTACCTAAATTATAATGTTGTTAAAATACTGAGTAATTAACAATAATTTAAAGAAGACTTAAAAAGTATACAACTGTGAATGTATTCATCTGTATTATGAACTAAATAAGCTTAGGGGCTAGCACAGGAATGCAGTCATTATTTACAAATATTATTTCCAGGGAAACGTGTACACTATGTGATAAAAAGGAAATAAAAAGACAATATGAATGTCTCAGTCCATCTCTCCTCTCTTTCCTGGTCCCACGCAGTCCCCATTGCTGATATTTTTAAGCAGACAAAAGTAAACTAAAGAAAGAATGAGCAACTGGAGTAGGGGCAGTGCACATTATCAAGTCCCTACATGCCAGAAATGTCCTTGATAATACATCTACCCAAAATCACATTCCCAGAACCGAGACCACCATTCCTCTAAAGATGGATCGATCAAGCAGGGTAATAACATGTTTGGCTATCCTTTGCTCATGCCTTATTCTCATGAATCCAGTTCAAGTCAAGAAGTAATAAGCATGAAACTATTATCTATATGCATAACTGAATCACTTTGCTGCACACCAGAAACTAACACAACATAGTAAAGCAAGTAAATGTCAATAAAATAAATTAAAAAAAAAAGAAGTAATGAGCATAGAGCACTCTTTCTGCACATATATACATTGGCTACTGGTAATAATAAACCTGTAGGGAAGTCAACAGTGAAACTAAGAGAATACCAGCAAGGTGCTGTCATATGCAGATGCTGCCTTGTAGCTACATTTAAGAATATGTTGGTTCTGGGGACTTCCCTGGCGCTCCAATGGTTGAGAGTCTGCCTTCCAAGCGCAGAACGCGGTTCAATCCCTGGTCAGGGAACTAGGATCCCACATGCCACGGGGCTGCTAGGCCTGCACGCCACAACTACTGAGCCTGTGCACCTCAAATGGAGAGTCTGTGTGCCCCAAACTACAGAGCCCACGTGCCACAACTACTGAGCCCACGTGCTCTGGAGCCCACGTGCCAAAACTAGAGAGAAGCCCACATGCCGCAACAAAAGATCCCACGTGCTGCAACGAAGATCCAGAGTGCCACAACTAAGACTTGACACAGCCAAAAAACTAAATAAATAAAATAATAAAATAAAATAAAATGTAACATGTTTAAGAAAAAAAGAGTATGTGGGCTCTAAAATGCCATTTTAAAGAATGGAGATCTTTGTGCCAAGATATTTTTACCTTCCTATTTCTCTCAGTAACCAAAAATACACAGTTAACAAATAAATAGCATTCTGGGATATCTTATCATCAGGCAAATTTGAGAAACACCACACAAACCCAAACACACAATTATTCTAGGCAACAAAGACAAAAAAGTAGGACTACATCGAGCTACAAAGCTTCTGCACAGCAAAGGAAATCAAGAACAAAATGAAAAGGCAACCTATATAATGGGAAAAAAATATTTGTAGATTATATATAAGGGGTTAATATCCAAAATATATAAAGAACTCATACAACTCCATAGCAAAGAAAAAAAAAATCAAACAACCTGGTTTTTAAAAGGACAGAGGAACTGAATATAGACATTTTCCCAAAGACATACAAATGATCAACAGGTACATGAAAAGGTGCTCAACATCACTAATCATCAGGAAAATCAAAATCAAAATCACAAGGAGGTATTACCTCACACCTGTTAGAATGGCTATCATCAAAAAGACAAGAGACACTGTTGTATGGCATATATGAAAGTTGTTAAGAGAGTAAATCGAAAGAGTTCTTATCACAAGTAAAAAAATTTTTTTTCTTTTTTATATCTATATATGATGACAGATGTTAATGAAACTTACTGTGATAACATTTCAAGAAATATGTAAATCAAATCATTATGCTGTACACCTTAAACTTCAATGCTGTATGTCAACTTATATCTCAATAAAATTGGAAGAAAAAAATAAAGTGTTGGTGAGGATATGGAGAAAAGGGAACACTGGTGCACTGTTGGTAGGAATGTACATTGGTGCAGCCATTATGGAAAACAGTATGGAGGTTCCCCAAAACACTAAAAATAGAATTACCATATGATCCAGCAACTCCACTTCTGGGAATATATCCAAAGGAAATGAAAACAGGATGTTGAAGACATACATGTACTCCCATTTTCAATGCAACATATATTATTCACAATAGCCAAGATATGGAAACAACTTAAGTATTCATCAACGGATGAATGAGTAAAGATGTGGTATACATATACAATGGAGTATTATTTAGCCATGAGAAAAAAGAAAATCCTGCCATTTGCAACAACATGGATAAACCTTGAGGGCATTATGCTATAAGAAATAAGCCAGAAAGAGAAATAAAAATTATGCATCGTATCACTTATATGTGGAATCTCTTTAAAAAAAAAAAAAAAAAGGTCAAACTCTTAGAAACTGAGTAGAAAAGTAGCTGCCAAGGCCTGGGGGAAACAGGGACAGGTTGGTAAAAAGGCACAAACTTCTCAGCTGTAAGATGAATAAGGAGATCTGAGGATCTAATGCACAACATGGTGACTATAGTTGATAACACTATATTATATGCCACTAATTCAAATTTGTTAAGAGAACTTAAATGTTCTTACCAAAAAAAAAAAAAAAAAGCCCAGGAGTTACATTCTGTAAACTCCAAGATAACAAAGTGTTTTAGAAATCTAAAGAAACTGCTGTGATGGCAATTTTAAAAAAATACAGTAAATATCCCAATTCATACCTTTAAGATACATCTTTAATAGGATACATCAAAAACTGGTAAGAGGGAATTCCCTGGAGGTCCAGTGGTTAGGACTCTGTGCTTCCACTGCCAGCGGCCTGGGTTTGATCCCTGGTTGGGGAGCTAAGATCTCACAAGTCAAGCGGCACAGCCAGAAAAAAAAAAAAAAAAAAAAAAAAATCTAAAAAAGAAAAAAAAATGGTAAGAAAGGTCCTTCCTTCTGGGAGGGAAATTAGATGCCTAGTGGACTGGGTGGAAAGGAGATTTTTTCACGGTCTGTTCTTTTTAAAATTTTGAACCATGAGAAGGTATCATTTGTTTAAAAGTACAGAAAGAGAATAAGAAAGAAAAAAAGACATGTATTTCCTAATTGTCCTCAAAAGCCATATCATACTGACAGAGATCTAAATCAGGTAAAAAATGAAGCCATAGTCACCAGACAAGACAGATTTTCAGTAGACCAAATAACACAGTGCTGTACATCTTATATAAAAGTAAAAGAATCAACATGACAGGGCTTCCCTGGTGGCGCAGTGGTTGAGAGTCTGCCTGCCAATGCGGGGGGCATGGGTTCGAGCCCTGGTCTGGGAGGATCCCGCGTGCCGCGGAGCGACTGGGCCCGTGTGCCACAGTTGCTGGGCCTGCGCGTCTGGAGCCTGTGCTCCGCAGCGGGAGAGGCCGCGGTAGTGAGAGGCCCGCGCGCCGCGATGGAGAGTGGCCCCCGCTTGCTACGGCTGGGGAAAGCCCTCGCACAGAAACTAAGACCCAACACAGCCATAAATAAATAAATAAAAAAAAAAAAAAAAAAAAAAGAATCAACATGACAAATAAATGTATGAGCTTGCAACTGCACCTGAGTTTTCAGTGAAACATAATTGTTAACAACTCTGGAACCAAAAAGCCCCGGGGTCAAATCCTAGCTCTTCTAATTAGGAGCTGTATGGTCTTGAATAAATTATATAACTTCAATTTGCTAGTCTAGAAAATGGGATTAATAATAATAGCACCTCCATGGTGCTATTAATAATAGCAACATTCACATGGTGCGGTGAAAATTAAATGAGATAATTTACATAAAATATTTACCCTAAGCCAGGTGCATGGTAAATAACTCCATAAATTTTAGTTATTATCATCATCCACGGGGGGAAACACAGAACAGTAGCTAACAAGGATTTGGATACCTGGACTTGAATCCTGGATCTGCTCATTAGCTTTAATACTTGAGCAAGTAACCTAACATCCTTAAGATTCAGTATCTTTTTCTCATTCATAAAACGGTAGGAACAGGGGGCTTCCCTGGTGGCACAGTGGTTAAGAATCCGCCTGCCACGAATTCTATCAAACATTTAGAGAAGACCTAACACCTATCCTTCTCAAACTCTTCCAAAATATAGCAGAGGGAGGAACACACCCAAACTCATTCTATGAGGCCACCATCACTCTGATACCAAAACCAGACAAAGATGTCACAAAGAAAGAAAACTACAGGCCAATATCACTGATGAACATAGATGCAAAAATCCTCAACAAAATACTACCAAACAGAATCCAACAGCACATTAAAAGGATCATACACTATGATCAAGTGGGGTTTATCTCAGGAATGCAGGGATTGTTCAATATACGCAAATCAATCAATGTGATACACCATATTAACAAACTTAAGGAGAAAAAACATATCATCTCAATAGATGCAGAAAAAGCTTTCGACAAAATTCAACACCCATTTATGATAAAAACCCTCCAGAAAGTAGGCATAGAGGGAACTTTCCTCAACATAATAAAGGCCATGTACGACAAACCCACAGCCAACATCGTCCTCAATGGTGAAAAACTGAAACCATTTCCACTAAGATCAGGAACAAGACAAGTCTGTCCACTCTCACCACTATTCTTCAACATAGTTTTGGAAGTTTTAGCCACAGCAATCAGAGAAGAAAAAAAAATAAAAGGAATCCAAATTGGAAAAGAAGAAGTAAAGCTGTCACTGTTTGCAGATGACATGATACTATACATACAGAACCCTAAAGATGCTACCAGAAAACTACTAGAGCTAATCAACGAATTTGGTAAAGTAGCAGGATACAAAATTAATGCACAGAAATCTCTTGCATTCCTATACACTAATGATGAAAAATCTGAAAGTGAAATTAAGGAAACACTTCCATTTACCATTGCAACAAAAAGAATAAAATATCTAGGAATAAACCTACCTAAGGAGACAAAAGACCTGTATGCAGAAAATTATGACACTGATGAAAGAAATTAAAGGTGATACAAATAGATGGAGAGATATACCATGTTCTTGGATTGGAAGAATCAACATTGTGAAAATGAGTATACTACCCAAAGCAATCTACAGATTGAGCGCAATCCCTATCAAACTACCACTGGCATTTTTCTCAGAACTAGAACAAAAAATTTCACAATTTGTATGGAAACACAAAAGACCCCCAATAGCCAAAGCAATCTTGAGAAAGAAAAACGGAGCTGGAGGAATCAGGCTCCCGGACTTCAGACTATACTACAAAGCTACAGTAATCAAGACAGTATGGTACTGGCACTAAAACAGAAATATAGATCAATGGAACAGGATAGAAAGCCCAGAGATAAACCCATGCACCTATGGTCACCTTATCTTTGATAGAGGAGGCAAGACTATATAGTGGAGAAAAGACAGCCTCTTCAATAAGTGGTGCTGGGAAAACTGGATAGCTACATGTAAAAGAATGAAATTAGAACACTCCCTAACACCATACACAAAAATAAACTCAAAATGGATTAAAGACCTAAATGTAAGGCCAGACACCATCAAACTCTTAGAGGAAAACATAGGCAGAACACTCTATGACATAAATCACAGCAAGATCCTTTTTGACCCACCTCCTAGAGAAATGGAAATAAAAACAAAAATAAACAAATGGGACCTAATGAAACTTAAAAGCTTTTGCACAGCAAAGGAAACCATAAACAAGACGAAAAGACAACCCTCAGAATGGGAGAAAATATTTGCAAATGAAGCAACTGACAAAGGATTAATCTCCAAAACATACAAGCAACTCAGGCAGCTCAATATCAAAAAAACAAACAACCCAATCAAAAAATGGGCAGAAGACCTAAATAGACATTTCTCCAGAGAAGATATACAGATTGCCAACAAACACATGAAAGCATGCTCAACATCATTAATCATTAGAGAAATGCAAATCAAAACTACAATGAGATATCATCTCACACCGGTCAGAATGGCCATCATCAAAAAATCTACAAACAATAAATGCTGGAGAGGGTGTGGAGAAAAGGGAACCCTCTTGCACTGTTGGTGGGAATGTAAATTGATACAGCCACTATGGAGAACAGTATGGAGGTTCCTTAAAAAACTAAAAATAGAACTACCATATGACCCAGCAATCCCACTACTGGGCATATACCCTGAGAAAACCATAACTCAAAAAGAGTCATGTACCAAAATGTTCATTGCAGCTCTATTTACAATAGCCAGGACATGGAAGCAACCTAAATGTCCATCGACAGATGAATGGATAAAGAAGATGTGGCACATATATACAATGGAATATTACTCAGCCATAAAAAGAAATGAAATGGAGATATTTATAATGAGGTGGATGGAGTTAGAGTCTGTCATACAGAGTGAAGTAAGTCAGAAAGAGAAAAACAAATACAGTATGCTAACACATATATACGGAATCTAAGGAAAAAAAAAAGCCATGAAGAACCTAGTGGCAAGACGGGAATAAAGACACAGACCTACTAGAGAATGGACTTGAGGATATGGGGAGGGGGGGGGGTGAGATGTGACAGGGTGAGAGAGTGTCATGGACATATATACACTACCAAATGTAAAATAGATAGCTAGTGGGAAGCAGCCGCATAGCACAGGGAGATCAGCTCGGTGCTTTGTGACCACCTAGAGGGGTGGGATGGGGAGGGTGGGAGGGAGGGAGGTGCAAGAGGGAAGAGATATGGGAACATATTGTATATGTATAACTGATTAACTTTGTTATAAAGCAGAAGCTAACACACCATTGTAAGGCAATTATACTTCAATAAAAAAATAAAAAAAAAAAAAGAGTTTAAGGATGGGAGAAAAACAGTGTGGGCTAAAATTGTCAGAGACAGCTTTATGGAGGAAGGTGGAGTGGAATTTTTATCCTAGACAGCCATCCAGAATTGAAATCAATCCTGGGATAGAGATTTAAGAGTTTCCAGTTAAAAGAAATAGTTAAGGAGTAGCAACTATCAATTCACTTGCATCACATATTTTGTAAATGGTGAAAACCAGTTTTAAGTGAATGTGAAAACAAGAGGAAATGATTACAAATTAATACTACATGGAAATGTTTTGTCATTAGATTTCTTTGGGGGAATAGGGGTTGGGAGATGGGTGACACACTAAAGAAAAAACACTGAATAATTAAGAGTTAGTGGCCTTGGTTCAGAGAAGTCCAATTTCAAGTAGAACACAGTTTTCCATTCACCTTGTTTTGACCTTGTTTTCTTAATTCCCTCAAATTCCATTCATTTAATATTTTGTTCAAATAACACATAGCTATTATTATAAGCAAGATCAGAATTACATCAAAATATTAAGTACACGAATCTATCCTAGAAAATAATGAGTCAAATGAAATCAATGCTTTGATTCTAAAAATTTTAAACTGCTTTGAGTTATTTTTCCTTATCCAAAATAGCCTGTCTTGGAATTTATCATAGGAAACTCTTAGAAGGATTTTAAGAAAGATCACAGAAGAGCCATATACAGTGGAATGATTACTTCCTTAGTTTTGCTACTAATCACTTTGTTTAGAAATCCCATCATTTAACAAGATTTTGCTGCAACTACAGAATACAGATCCTCCATTCTATGAGTCTGCCTACCCACTATATCTAAATTCAAACTTCAAAACTATCTGCCCAGATCTATACTTCCATTTTACTTAAAATGTACTATTTCCTCTTTAGCAAATAACTTTGTACTCTGCAAGATGAAACATACTCATAAATTCTCTCCCTTTCCCAAATACACACAAAAGTTGAAGTCTATCTACTAACCTGCCTGTCTTGGAGAGATGCCTGAAATAAGTTACAAGCTCATTTATATAAATGCTGCAACTGTTCCAGAACTGAGCTTAATGGGGTTCACTCATCCTTTGAGATTATTGTATGAGACACTATAAAGACATCCTTTCATGAGAAAATACCAGAGATTAAAGACAGAAGTACTTAGTTCCTTATAGTACTTTAAAACTTACACAGTGTTATATGTACTAATCAATATTCACATGCTAATAGTACTCCTCCTCACTTAAAATAAACCTAGGTCCATAGGATAAATGATGTTCACCATCATCACTAAAAGCATTTATAAAATTTCTATTTGTGTTTAATACTGTGCTAGAGTTTACACACAAAAAAGTGTTAACTATAATGAAACTGAAATTTGAAACTATCATTATGGATTTTACAATTTAAAATTAAGATCATTCTTGTAAAACAATTATTCAATACTTTAATTATTCTAGCCAGTGATGATTCTTAAAAGATAGTCCAAAGGACAGAGACTCTTGAAATAATTTTGGGTGAAATGAAATTTACGAAATAGTCACATAAAAATGACGCTCCAGGGAGTTCCACTTCCACCTTAGATGTAGAAAGCCTGAGTGTCACTCCTAACCTAAAAACAAGAAAAAGTCATTTAACTATCATATTACATTTCTCGAGCATATCGGAGAGCTGAGTTAACAGGGTAACCTGTATCTGACATTTCAAGAAAGATAGATTCCTCCAAAACAACAGCAGGAAGAGGCAGCTACCATGCAAGCGAGTAAGAAAAAAATCAGCTAAAATTTTAACAAAGTGCCACTAATCTATTTCCTGTCTCCATAGATTTGGCTATTCTGGCCATTTCACACAAATAGAATAAAAAAATACATGGTGTTTTGTATTTGACTTAGAATGTTTTGAAGGTTCATCCATGCATGTATCAGAAAACTTCATTCCTTTTTTATTAACAATATTCCATTCTATAGATTAGATATACCACATTTTGTTCTATTGATGGACATTTGACTTGTACACTGAAAACTATAAAACATTGCTGAAAGAAATTAAAAATCTAAATCAATGGAAAGGCATTCTAATTTTGTGAGTCAGAAGACTTAAATATTGTTAAAATGGCAATACTCCCCAAATCAATCTACTGATTCAATGCAACCCCTATCAAAATCTCAGCTGCTTCTTTTGCAGAAATTGAAAAACTGATACAAAAATTCATATGTAAATGCAAGGGACCCAGAATAGACGCAACAACTTGAAAAATTAGAAAGATGGGGAAATGACACTTGCTTATTTCAACACTTACTATAAACCTAGAGTAATCAAGACAATATGATACTGATACAAGGATAGACACAGAAAGCAATGGAATAGAATTGAGAATCCAGAAGTAAAACCTTATGCTTATGATCAGTTGATTTTCAACAACAGTGATAAGATGACTCAATGGGAAAGAATAATCTTTTCAACAAACAGTTGCTCGGACTATAACAGAGAAGAATAAACCTGACTCCATATTGAATCTATTCCTTTAGCTCTAACCTTTGCGCTCTGTTGCCTGTGCTTAGTCATGCAGGCTTTGCACCTTTTGTAAAAGAATGTTGCCTATAGCCTGAAATATACAAGATAGCCCATTCTCAAGGCTCTGACTTTTTAAAGGTATAACACTTTTTCATTCATATAAGATAAAAAGTTACAGAACAGAGAATAACATTTGTCTTGCAGGAGGTCTAGGAACATTGTGATCAGACCTCCGTGGACAGCTGCAAGAACAAAGGCACCAAGAAGTCTGCAACAACCAGCCACACCCTCTCCCCTTTTAGTATAAAAGAAGCCTGAATTCTAACTCAGGGAAGATGGTTCTTTGGGACACTAGTCCACCATCTTCTTGGTCTGCTGGCTTTCGGAATAAAGTCGTTATTCCTTGCCCCCACAACGCGTCTCTCAATTTATTGACCTGTCATGTGGCGAGCAGTAGGAGCTTGGACTCGGTAACAGGACGACTAAAGAACTATTTCCAAAAGAATGAAGTTGGACTCGTCACACCATACACAAAAATTAGCACAAGATGAATGAGACCTAAAGGTAAGGGCTAAAATCCTTAGAGGGAAACAGAAGAGTAAATCTTTGTGACCTTGGGTTAGGCAATGGTTTCCTAGACATAACACCAGAAACACAAGTGATAAAAGGAAAAACAGGTAAACTGGACTTTATCAAATTTTAAAGTTTTGTGTTTCAAAGAACACCATCAAGAGAGTGATGGGACAATATATTTGCAAATCATGTATCTTATAAGGGACTGGGACCTAGAATATATAAAGAACTCTTACATCTCAAGCATAAAAAGACAACCCAATTAAAAAATGGACAAGGACCTGAATGGACATCTGTTTATAGGTATGTAGATGTACACATGTAAATCTTTATACATGATCCAAAGAGATAAATCAGATATTCTGACCTAAGTTTTCCCAGCACCATGAAGTTACAGAGACTGACAGTTTTGACTTTAAGGAAGAAGCTGAGGGAAAGAAAAGCTCAAGTTAGTATACATTTGAATTTGGAAGCATCTTGTTTTAAATACTACGGATTCAGTTTAAATCCCTTCCTCTAATGGGCAACTTATATTATCTCATTAAATTGCTAGTTATATCCTAAAATGAAAAATTCTGAATTCCAAATTTTTATATTATACTAGCACTTAAGACAAATAAATTAAAAGAAAATAGGAAGATGAATTCATACTGAAAAAGAGAACCCAATAAATAGTATCAGGAAAAAAACTAATCCTGTCATAAATCCAAAATAATGACAGAGCAAGAAAGTACATTATTTTACACAAGAATACATGTAACAGAATTAATGCAACATATATCCCCACCAAAAAAAAAAAAAAGATTAAAACACACAAAAAAGCAATAAATGTAATTTCTATATTATGTAAACCATAAGATTCAAAAGCACACAGCACAGGTTAGAAATATCAACTGTCACTAATTAGGAATGGTGAATTAAGGTTTTATGAAATACACCAAGCTTAAAATTCTTATTACAATTTTCACTGTTTTATTAATTATATTCTCATTTCACCTTTCGAATGACATATCTGTGTATATACCTATAAAATAGTGAACTTAATGTTAGAAAGGGGATATTTATATCAACTTAGCTCATTTTATCTCTACCTAAAATTTTTAGTAGAATTTAAATAAGCCTTTACAAATTCTAATAAGCTAGTGTTTCATGTACAACATTTAATTTTACAGAATTAATTTAATTAGGTTTTACTATATGGAAAGGTTTTAAATTCAAAATTTATAAAAATACTCCCAAGATAAAAATTATATGTCAGAGTGATGAAGTTTATAAGAATAAGAAGCTAGTCATATAAATGGTCTCATGATAATAATCAGTGGCTATTAAAGCTCAGAAGTACACAGAAGCAGAATTGCAGCTCTGCAGTACTCCCATTTGGCCTCTAAGAACACAGCCATATTGACATCTAAAACAAGATCTGTTAACCTACTCAGCAAGAAAAATAACTGTAGGGAAGATTAAATCTGTCAAGACCAGGAGAACCCTCAAGAATTCAGGCTGGTGGTAACTATCTCAAAGGAAAACCTAGAACATAAAGATTACCTCAGCAACTTTTGGAGGCACTCCATCCCCAAGCACTTCTCTGATGAAGCAGTGCTGGCCCATGTAATATGAGAGTCCACAGGTCCTCTTGAAGGCATCTTTCAGTCGTTTCAGCTCTACATCTGTAACTGCAATTCAGAAAGAGAAGATGGGTAAGAAACTAGAGGAGAAAAGTCATCTCTCAAAATCTTTACATTTTTTCAACCCAATTCCTAATAAAAATTGGCAAATATTATTTCTCTTTCCAAATAAGTCAAATAAATCCAAAGATATTTTTCATAATTCCAATATTTTCAAATCTAATCTAGAAAATAAATATGCAAATTCCTGACCCACTATTCTCAAATGACAGAAAATTAAATTATGCATACAAATTTTAGGCAGGGGTAAGGAAGAGGCAACAAGTACTTCGAATTAGCAAGTAAGCTAAATGGCCTTAGACGCTGGCATTAATATGTTTCTAGCAGCAATGCACTCATTGCCTCTGGGATAAAAATTATATTATTTCTACTCTTTGAGCATGTATCTATCCATGCAAAAGACACCCCCTAAGTTTACCTTAGACCATGTCATCATCTACAAAGAAAGTAACCTATAAATAGATGATTCTAATAAACTATAATTTTTAGACACCCACTCTCAAAAAAAAAATTACTGAGTCATTACTTTATTTTAGGCATTGAAGCCTTTTTTCCACTGAATAGAACAATCTTTGTCTACAAGGACAGAAAAATAAATACTCTTTAGTATTATGTGGTCAGTACAATCGTCACTATGGAGGCACAGAATTGGTACCTTTATCCCATGCTAGAGAAGAAAGACAAGACTTCTGGACAGAGAGGATGATTACTTAAACTTTTAAAGGCTAAACCAGGCAAAATGGACAAGGGCATGCCAGGCAGACATAATAGTTTGTTTCAAAGTATAATGCATAGAGCATGATGTATAGAGCGTGTGGAGAATTGTATGTTACTAGAACAAAATGAATAAGGCAGGGAGTAGTAAGTGATAAACCTGAAGCAGTCATTGACCAATTCAGAGAAATTCGGTTCTGTCATAATAAGGAAGGGACTCCGTCAGACACAATTCAGATACAAACTCCAGGCAGACAGGAAACAGGACACAGTCAGATAAAATTCAGATAGTTTACCAGTTCTATAGAGAATGGAACAAATGTGGAAGCAAAAGATAGACTGCTACTAAGAGAAGAAAAGGAGGAGCTAAATCTGGGAAATATTTAGAAGGAAAAGTCAGTAGAATCTGAAGCTTGACTAAAAGTAGAAGCAATCTAGAATAACACTCAGGATTCTATCCTGGGAAACTTGAAGGATGGTATTAGCATGTAGAAAGGAAATGTACGAAAAAGAGTAAGTGAGGAAGTGGGGACTTCCCTGGTGGTCCAGTGGCTAAGACTCCGCACTCCCAATGCAGGGGGCCCAGGTTCAATCCCTAGTCAGGGAACTAGATTAGAGCCCACATGCTGCAACTAAGGGTTTGCATGCCACAACTAAAGATTCCGCATGCCGCAATGAAGATCCCGCATGCAGCAGCAAAGATCTTGCGTGCCACAACTAACACCCAGCAGAGCCAAATAAATAAATTAAAAAAATATTTTAAAAAAAAAATAGTGAGGAAGAAAAAAAATGATAAATTCTGATAAGGACATCCTGAAAATGAGGAACCTTGGGGAGATCCATTGGGTTTTTACAATTATGAGTGTAAAGCTTAGGAGAGGTTTGATGAGAGTCATCAACCTATAGGTGGCAATTAAAGCCATGAATGAAGAGCACAAATGAGACAGAGACAAAACTGGGAGAAACCAAAGCTTACAGTACATGTGGAGAAAGAAAAAATACTCAAACAAGATCAACAAGGAATAGTTAGAACAGGAAAAACAAGAGTGTAGTCTCCAAAGGACAAGAAAAAGGGCTGGTCTACAGTCTCAAATAAGGCAGAAAAGGCCAGCAAGATAAAGACTAAAGAGTGCCCTGGCACATAGATTATCATTCAATGAAAGTCTGTGGTAGGGAGGGAAAGTTCATGAGTTCAACAACCTGTAGGGCAATGATAAAACAATAAGAACTAATACTTGAATAAGTAGCTAGAGAAAAGTATGAATACTAGATGCTTAATTCATTAAAAAATGAATTCATAATATTAATAGCCCCAAGTTACTAATTTCTTTTCCTTTTTAGAATGCAAAAGTGAGAAACAGAACAAAGCTCATTTTATAAATTACAATAAAAAAGAAGAAATTACTTCAGCTACTGGAATACCTATTTCTTCAATATGCCTAATTTTCATTAATGGTTTTACTAACAAATTAGGATGCTCATAGTCTAGTGGAGGAGACAAGAAAAATCAATCACTGTGATATAAAATGATAATCTCATACACTGTTGGTTACAGATATTTGAAGGACTGTTTGGTAATATGTTAAAAAAATAGCAACCAGATGACTAATGAATTTATTCCCTTATAACAGGAGAAAATGTACATATAAGCTTTTTAAAGCATTTGTAAAAGCAAACAATGTCCATCAGCAGAAGACAGATTGAATAAGTTATTGTATATGCACAAAAGAAACTATCAGACACTAAAATACTGCCAGAGATCCATATTTACTGAAAATAAATAGTATTTTTATTCAAAATAAACAATCTAACAGTTCGTCTGTAGATAAGGAGTACATAAAAGCATTCATTGTACAAGTGAAACTTTGAAAACTTTAAAGATTCAGGCAAGATGGAAAACAAAAGAGAATCAAGCCTAGTAAAATTTTAGGGTAGGAAAACATAATATTAATGCAATTATTTTAGTTTTAGAAAGAAAAAGCAATTTCTGGAAAAAATAGAAAACTGAACACATGTGGTTTTTCTATCTCCTCTCTCTCCAAAGACTTCACTAAAATTACAGCAAGAATAAAAAAGGACATAAACTCACAAGGACAAAGAGAATAGGAGAAAAAAGAACTGAGGATCTAAGAGGCAGTCAATTTTTTCTGGGGAACATTAGTGTCTGGAGGAGTGACTGACCTGAGCAGATAAAATAAAATTGAAACCTAAGCACCAGCAGTTGAGAAATGTGAACAAGAAAGTGAACTAACTTACTCTGTCTAGAGCACCCAAAAAAGACTCGAATTCATTGTACCAATTACCACAAAAAAAAAAGGGGTGAGGGTAAAAGGTGGGATTGAAGAGAAATTGGTTGAAAGTTATATGAGGAGTGCTTAGACTCTCAGGTCCCTTGCAGCACAACACAGTCACGCACCAATCTACCATCTACCCCCCACCCCCCGCACATCACTTTTAGATGTAGATATATATCAAAAACCAGAGATACATTCTCTGGAGACACTGACACAGAAAGACTCCATACATGGAAACACCTAATTTAGCTGAGAGCTATAGGAAGGACAATGAGGTATGAAAAAAGGTGAAGATTAAGTGAGCATTTGCATCCAGCTGCCCTCCCTTGCCCTATTCTCACATATATATCACCTGGGCAGAATCAATGAGGATTCTTCTCTGAAGAAAGTAAATGATTCTAGAACAAAGACCTACTGTTATTGACATGGGGTGAGGGGAATGTCTCCATTCCCCCTTTAGAAATGGCTGGGTTCCCAAAAGGAAAATCCACAAGTCAACAAGTGATATACTCAAACATGTAAGTCTTCCAGTCAATCTTTTAATACATCACTCTTTAAAATAAAAAGGCAATTTGGCAGTTATTATAAAGTTAAGCATATACTTACCTTATGACCCAATAATTCCAATCCTTGCTATTTACCCAATACTGTACAGAAACATACAAAGGAGCTTTATTAACAATAGCAAAAACACTAGAAACAACAACCCCTTGATCCTTGAACAGATGAATAAATAAATGTGGTATATCCATACAATGGAATAGTATTCTGCAATAAAAATGAAGAAACCACTGATTCATGCACCAACATAAGTGGATCTCAAAAACTATGCTGAGCAAAATAAGCCAGACACAAAAGAACATATACCATACGACTGCATTATATAAAAGACTTAAAGAGGCAACACTAGCTGTGATGTCAAAGACAGTGGTTGACAGGTGGTGAAGTGGCTGGAACTGTAGGGAACAGACACTGCAAAGAGATAGGAGGGAACTCTTCTGAGGTGATGGAAATGTCTTATATATTTGATCGGGGTGGTGGCTACAAAAGTGAATATGATTGTCAAAACTTACTAAACTGAATACTTAAAATCTGTGCATTTTATTGTATGTAAATTATATATCAATAGAGTAGACTGAAAAAATGAATGAACTGCCAAGGAACACCAAAAATTAAGGAAGATTCCAAAAAGAAAGGTACCAAAACAAACAAATGGGGGAAGGGGGAGGGGTGAACAGAAATAATGAAGAAAGAAGAAAAAAAATATGAAAACCTCCAAATATTCTCAGAAAAGGAGAAAAAGAAAATTACATCCAAATAGGAATAGGGTACTATAAAAATATAACAAGGAAAAAGTACAAACAATCTCTCCTGTACCTTTTCCAGAAAGCTATAGGAGAATGTCCTACAACAAAATGAGGGGGTAAACAAAGGAAAGAAAAGGGATCCAGGAAACACTGACTGTAGCATGAGAGAGGTAAAGGGAATTTCCAGGATGATTATGATATGATATCCCAGCAGGACAGCTATGCATAATCCTAGAGAACAAGACTAGATTAGAAATGAAGGACTCCAGAATAAAAAAGGAAAGCATGACAGTAAACTAATACATTTGGACAGTAAACTAATATATTTGACCACAATGGGAATAGCTTAAAGAGGTATTTCACCTTCAAAAAATAAATCTCAAGGGCTGGTTTTACTTTAGGTTTTTCTTAATCTAAGGAACTGTAAAACATTTCAAGTCCACCTATAACACTGTCATAAGAGTCAAGAAACTAATCAGAATCTTATTGAAAACTACAGAAACAGAACTAAAATCCTTCCTCAAACAGGAGGTAAGTGTGATGAAAGACAAGGGAACACCCAAGGCAAAGAACCAAGGGAGAAAGTTTTATCTTCTCATATCAAAACAAATTTTCAAGAGAATTTAACACAAATCTCATCCAACAAAAAGCCTTGGTGATTTCAAGACATCTCAGTTTTCAAAATATTCCATTAGTGAGAATTAGCAACTCACAATCAAATACCAAGATATGGTAAGAAAAAGAAAGTACTTGATAATCACGTAATGATTATAGCACAAAAGTAAAAGCAATTGCACAGAAGGGGCAAATACTGAAACAGAGATAAAACAAAGATTATGGTCCTCACCACAGAAACAGAATCCTTCCAGTAAGACGCTCCTGAAATGCAATCAATCAATCAACAAATCATTAATTAATTAAAGGCTACTGTGCCCTTACTGATCATATGCCCAAACACTGTGCTAGGCCATGAGGAACACAAAACTAATAAGACCTCCAACTCTGCTTTCAAGGAACTCACAGCTAAGAGACAGACTCATGAATAAACAATGACAATATAGTAAACATAAAGACATAGTTGTGCACAGAGGAAGAACATCTAAAAAGGGGGGAAGAGTGCTCTAAAACTACATTAACTAAGGCACAAGTTAGAGCAAAACAGATAGCTAGGTCCATCTAGTGATTATTTGCATATATACTTTCTATAAAGATCTCCTTGTGAATTCTTTTTACATTTGATCATCTATAGCATGACATTCTCAAGACCTATTTGATCTATAATAAACCTAATATAGCAACTTATCAGCATAAACAACCTAATCACCAGTTTTTAAGAGAAAATGGTAGTCTCCCGAGCTGAAGTAGAGATATACAGGTTATATCATTGATATAACTGTGACTAACATGGCTGATTTGAGTTAATTGTAGCCACGAATTTGTGCCTCCCTGGACACCTTCTCATCCAAGACTTTCCCACCCTTTCTCATCACTTGGCTTTTGGAGCAGGGTGAAAGGCAACAGCGTACTGTGGTGAGCTAAGGCGAGGACACTGAATTCACTCCAGGCAGTCTAATGTCTCGCTGAAGGACTACATATTCAAGGGCCGTGGGGCGCTGACAAGAGACCTGTGCTTCTTTAATACTCTCTGCTATTCCTGAACCACATTTCATCTGATCCTTTACCATCACTATCAATAAATATTGTCCAAATAAATGAAAATATATGTGTTATTCCAACTCAAAGGCCAGAAACATAAGGCAATCTCCCTTACACTTGACTATTCTCAGACCTCACATTGGGAAGAAAAGCTGTATGAATAAAAATATTCTGTAGCTCCTCTGCTCTAGAACACAAGTTCAAGCATAAAAGGAATTACTGGTGGTAGTACAGACTGATGATGCAAACCTCAAAAACGGAAATACCTACAGGGAGCAGGAGGGTAATATAAATGATGAAGAGGGCCAGGTGGGGTCTGTGGAACCCCAGAGAGCACATATTCCTCCTACAGCATGAAGCTGCTACTAAGTTCCAGGCCTATGCTGCAATGTGGCAATGAGGAAACCAGTAATATAAATTTTTTGTGAAATCTCTCCACATTAAAAGTGTTAGCAGCTAATATTTTAAAAAAAAATTAATCAACATGCAGTCTAAATATGACCCACCAGCTGCCAAGTTTGGCAGCCAAATGGTTAAGGGCACAAACAAAATATATATATGTTCGAATCCAACACGGTCACTTATATATATATATATATATATATATATATATATATGTATAAAACAAAGACAGAAAAATAATGGATGCCCAATAATGACAGTCTGTGGGGAGGAGGAGATTTCTAGCAGTAATGAGAGCAGCCCCTGTTTACTTTCTACTCCTAACTCTGGAGGAAAGTTGTGAAAATGAGGACTGGAGAAAGGAGGTAAAAGTCCAACAAACAACAACAAATTTTTCTTCCCCTATCCTTTTTCCTCCTTACCTATAGACTAATGTTACCACCCCAACAGATCCAGCTGCTGCCTAACACTGGAACAAAGGGGAGGGAAGGAAAAGAGAGCAAGCAGAAGAGGAAGGGAAATATCAAGAAGAGGAAGGCAATTTCTGTAGGTTTGACAGACAAGCATACAGAAAGTATTGTCATTAATTGTAAAGAACTACCCAAGTCAACGCTTAGTACCTTCGGGGCATTGGTTCCAGGACCAGCAAACCCACCCCACCCCAACCCCATACCAAAATCCACAGACGATCAAAGTCCCTTATATAAAATGGTGTAGTATTTGCATGTAACCTACAAAAGTCCTCCTCTATACTTTAAATCATCTCTATATTCCTTATAATACCTAATACAGTGTAAATGCTAAGTATCAATAAATTGTTGTAAATACAATGTAAATGCTATATAAATAGTTGTCTGTGTGTAGCAGGAGTGGCAAATTGACGTTTTGTTTTTTGGAACTTTCTGGAATTTTTTCCCCCAAATATTTTCGATCCACACTTGGTTGAATCCACAGATGAGGAACCTGTGGATACAGAGGGCCAACTGTATTAGATTTGACCATGAGTGCTGTCTTACTCAAAGCCAGGTTAGTCACATAAGTATGAGTATTCATAAGCACTTTTAATTAAAAGGTTATTAACATTCCAAAAAATTATGAACAAAATAAAACCTCCCTTTGTAAAACAAATTTTGCTATCAACATCACATAAAAGAAGTAAGTCAGGAGCCATATGGTCTGAATAGGTCAAAGGTTCAATCTGATAATTCTGCTGCATGCACTGGCTATAGGTTGGGCTAAATATTATATTTACTTGAAGCATGGGTACATTCATTGCTTTATTTATTATATTTATCTATAAAGGCTCCTAATCATACTTGAACTAAAGTCACATTTTATGAAGACTACGTTGTATCAGATTAAAGAATGGAGCTCATATTTTATATTTAACCCACAGATCAAACACAAGACTAGTTTAGAGTTCAGTAAATCCAAGACTTCTCTAGAGGGTATTTTAAAATTTATTTTAAAAATACAAACAAGAGCAGAAAAAACAGGGACTTCCCTGTAGAGCCAGTGGTTAAGACTCCGCGCTTCCAATGCAGGGGGCGCAGGTTCAATCCCTGGTTAGGGAACTAGGATCCCACTTGCCCCACAGGCACAGCCAAAAAAAAAAAAAAAGCAGAAAAAACATTTTACGGTTGTCTAGCAGTTTCTAGTTACATAGTAATCCAAGCATATTCTGAATGGCCCCTGCAACTACATGAAATATCATGAAAACTGAAAAGAACTATGTATTTCACCTAATTATATACAGGTATCCCCCGCTTTTCAAAAGTTCACTTTATGCCTCTTCACTTTCATGAGAAACCTACGTTAGCATCTGTTTTCGCTAATCAGAAGAAATCTAAAGAGGATTTCTGCTTTTACAAAAAAAGGCGAAAATAGCTTTTAGCATTTGTTTTGCAGAGAGCTATTATAGAGGCATCACGCACCCCAAGCAGCAAGAGTGGCATTGCCAAGCTCCTTCCCTGGGAACTACACTAGCATCTCAGCATCAAGCTGCCATAGCTCTGAACTATGTCTGTCAGCATTTATGTTTTATCTCAGTTTATTTTGTACATTGTTAGCAAGATGTGTCCTAAGGTGACTGCCTCTCTGCTTTATGCCATTTCAGCTTACAAAAGGTTTCACAGGAATGCTCTACTTTCGGATAATAGGGAAAACCTGTATACAATAGTAGGCAATAGTGTGTTGGGTGCTATGGGGGATACAAAAATAAACTATGGTCCTTGGATTTAAAAGCTTAAAATCTGTCAACAAATATTTGAGTGCTTATCACAGGCCAGATGGGCACTGTGTTATATCTTTATTCTATTAGTTCTTAATCCTGGAATCAACTGAGGAGCATTTAAAGAATTCTGATGCCCAGGCTCCATCCCAAACCAATAAATTGAAATCTCTGGAAGTAGGACCCAGGGATTCAAATGTTTGCTAAATAAATGAATACATAAGTAACATACCAATAACACAAAGTAGACTGTAATAAATAGCCTAAAGGGTATAAACAAGTGATATGGAAGTACAGAAGAAAAGATTACAAGGGAGGAATCTAGGAAAGTTTCATAAAAGGGGGGCAGTTCCCATACTAGAAAGTTAAGAATGAGTACAAGACAGGGAGACAGGAAGAACATGTCAAGTATCAGGAAGGGAGTGAGCAATGACACAGAAGTCAGAAGATGTTAGGAATGTTTAGAGGACAGTTTTTGAGGCTGGAATGTAAAGTGTGGGGACTGCAAAACAGAAAAGTATGGGAAGAGAAGTGGAAGGAATATCTAGGGTGATAAATATGCTAATGAGTTTTTACTTTTTCAGGAGTTATTCTGGTGAGAGTGTGAAAGAAGTATATAATAAGGTGTAAATTTTTTAAATTAGGAATGCAAATCTAGAAGCTAATGAAAAACTAAATCTAAGACTTCTATTAAGTGCTCAGTGTTCATATAGACACAACATATTCCACACTGAAAAAGTTTACAATTTGAAAAAGAAAGCCAGAGAGACATACATCAGCCCTCATACAAATCCATTCCTCCTCATTTTATTTCATTGTCTGATAACAGAGAAGAAGGAAGAAGGGCCACTCGGCCTCAGTTTGAGATCTCCAGTATTATGGAAAAATGTCTACCAAAATGCCCATCATTCGCTCCCTGGCCAAAGAAAGAAATGATGCAGGAAACAGAAAGAGAATAAGATTGAGGAAAAGAAGGCAAATAGAACAAGAAAGTTAACAAAGCGAAAACAGAAAGATTAGAGAGAAAATATTATACAAAGAGGCACAGGAAATCAACATACATTCCACTGGTATCCCAAATTTTAAAAGCTGAAATAACAAGACTGTCACTTCTGCTGCAGTCATAAACCTGCCCAGGTTCAAGAGGAGCAACCACAGATTCCAGTGTGTCAAAGTCACATTGTAACCAGCTTGTGGGATGGGAGATATTTGTCATAGCTATCTTTTGAAAATATAATCTGCCATAAACACGAATACTAAGTATTACATCTGTACTGGGTTTTCTTTTCTCCATAGGCATCTGAAGAATTTCACATCTTATACTACTCTTCTAAATATTTACAAATCTCTGTAACACAAGTTAGATACGTAAGTACTAAAGAAAATGGTACTTCCGTCAAAAGTGTTACCAAAGAAGTTGGCCCTAAAATAGTCAACCATACAACTCTCCTTCAGGAATACTAAACCATTACCTCTAGCCAAAGAGAGCTAAAGTGAAGATTTAAACTTTCAACCCCATTGGGAGAGATCAAAATCCCATCTGTACTACATCTAAGGGCACCATTTCAGAAATTAGGAGTAACCTAGCCTTAGAGAAAAAAAGGGGAGGTGGGGAGAGAAGACTGTGATCTATTTCTTCACAAAGAACTTCGGTATCTAAAATCTGTAGAAAGAAGGGTGGCGGGGGGAAGGAAAGAAGGGAGGGAGGGCAAATATATTCCAAGGCAAAAGGATAAAAAAAATTAGGTTAGCTTTACTTCCTGATATGAGGTTCTAAGACCATTGAGAGCCTTCCTTCCTGAAAGTTTAAATGAATATTTTCTCTTTTCTCATAGTCAGCTTGACTTGTATAATGAAATACAACTTAGCAAGGCAATGGACACACTGTTCTTGGGAAAGAAAATCAAAGATGAAACAGACCTAGTTTGTTATAACTGTTAGTTTGTTGTAACTGTTTTAAAAGAGGAGAGGGAAGCATAATCTGCCAAAAAAAAAAAATTTCATTTACAAAAATTCATTTACAAAGCAGAGCTATCAACACTAATTCTGTTTCACCTTGTTTTAAGCAATAAGTATGTTCAAATCATTCAACCAGGGATTTCAGAACTTTCTCTAATTCCATCATTTTAATGTTATAGTCCACATACCCTATATATTCATTATCTGTAGTTCTTAGAGGCAGTTCCTAATTGCATGTGGCCTACAAGAATAACATTCCACCTAGCTGTTATTAAATTGTACTTTTAGCTGATTTTTTTCAACAATCACTTATTAAATGTCTCCTATGTGTCAGGCACAGTCAAAATGAATAAGACATAGTCCCTGCATTCTAATACTTCAAAATTTAGTAGGGAAAAAAGGCACAAAACCAAAATAACTGCAATGCCAGACAGGAAATGTTAAAGAGGAGGTATTAAAATGGAGTCCCCAAATAGCGAGTGATTAATTCTGTCCCAGTTGGTAATTAAGAAAGGCTTCCAAGAGATGTTGACCCTTGAAGGATAGGAGTTCACCTGGCCAAAAAGGGCAAAAGTGTAATCCATGTAAGGAAAACATATATAAAAGAATAAAGTAGCATGGATAATCAGGGGATTGCAGGTAGTTTGATATAAATGAAGTACAGGGTACAAGAAACAGAGTCGCAGGAAATGAGGTTGGAACGATAACTGGCAGATAAACAGAATCCTTTTTTCGAGGTGATAATGTTCCCAGGTAAAAGACTATACTTTCCAGCTTCCCTTGCTATGGAACTAGAAATAGCCAATGAAATGTAATAGAAATTGCTGCCAGAAGACACCTTAAAAGCTCCAGATAGTTAGCAATGTCCTTTTGCTATTATCTCTTCTTCCCACCTGGATCTCAAGATGGGATGGCTGCCTCTCCAGAAGCCGTTTTACACTATAAGTGAACTTGAAGTTAAAAACCATACACTAAAGATGGTGAAGTCAAAGAGACAGAAAAAGCTTAATGACCATGGAATTGCCATACAACCTCTGGATATTCTATCTCCAGATTTATGTATGAGAAAAATAAAGAACTATATCTTACATATTTTCTGTTTAATATTCATCCAAACTTAATCCTAGATAGATAGAGATATCAGATGCAACTGCATGGAAGGACACTCTAAGCTATTCCTGAGTTTTAAACAAAGAAATAACAATCAGATTTATGTTCACACTCGTATTAATGTGTTTAAAAGACCGGGAAAAGACCAGATAAGCAGCATAAAGAGCAGCTGAGAGGCTATTGTGTTAGTTCAGACAAGAGTTGAGGACTTAAACTATAAAAAGGAGGTAAGGTAAGACAGATTCAAGAGATATAAGAGTTGACTGAACTGAGTTCAATGAATAATTAGCTGTGAAAAAAACAAGAAAGAAAAAAGGATCTATGGTGATTTCTAGATGTCTGCTTGGTTCTAAGTTATACTCAGACTTGATGAAGACCAAGTCTATAGGAAAACTTGAATATTTCACATTGTACAGCTGACCTTTGAACAACGTGGGTTTAAACTACTCAGGTACACTTATACGCAGATTTTTTTCCAATAGTAAACACAGAGGACTACGCCATCCGCCATCCGAGGTTGGTTGAATCCTCAGATGCGGAACCACAGATGGAGGAACCTTGTATACAGAAGGCCGACTGTAAGTCATACACAGATTTTCAACTATGGGTCAGCACCCAGAACTCCTAAGTTATTCAAAGGTCAACTGTATTTACATTTCTGTTACGGACTAAATGAATGTCACTAACAAAATTCATATGCTGAAGCCCTGACCCCCAGTGTGGCTGCATTTGGAGTTAAGAAGTAACTACTGTTAAATGAGATTATAAGGGTGGGGCCATTGGATTAGTGTCCACCTAAGAAGAAACACCAGAGAGCTTGCACTCGCCACCTCTCCCCCAGCTCCCCACATACACACAGAAGGCCATGTGAGGAGCCAGAGAGAAGGCAGCCATCTGCAAGCCAAGAGAGTCCCCATCAGAAACCAAACCCTGCCAGAACCCTGATCTTAGACTTTCCAGCCTCCAGAACTGTGAAAAAATAAATTTCTGTTGTTTAAGCCACCCAGTCTGTGATATTTGTTATGGTAGCCCAAGCTGATTAATACAGAATTTGGTATTGAGAAGTGAGCTGCTGCTATAACAAATGCCTAAAAATGTGGACGCAGCTTTGGAACTGGGTAATGGGTAGAGGCGGGGGGAGTTTTGAGGTACTTGATAGAAAAGGCTTAGACTGCTGTTAAGGAACTGTTGGCAAAAATATGGACATCAAAGGCAATTCTAGGGAGAGTTTAGAAAGAGGAGGGCTACGGAGAAAGTCTCTGTCATCTTAAAGAATACATCATGAACAGAATGTAGGTTAGGAATATGCATGCTTAAGGCCATTCTGGTGAGACTGAAACCAAGTCCCCCTAAAACCAAGTTCCCCTGCAGAGTTTATGATTAACCTCTCTGTCCAAAACTTTATTCCCTTTCTTGTCCCACCCCTTTCCCCTCAGGATTGAGGAATATCAAAGAAAAGGGGGGACTGAAACCAAGTGGGACCATGCAGAGCCTTCCTGGGTACTAGCCCCTCTGTGTCCCCCGCTTGTTTGGCCAAAGAGCAGACTCAAGCGGTTAATGATTAGAGAAGTGGAAAATGCAGAAACAAAGGAAAGCAGTCAAGCAAGAGAAGTAATAATAGCTTGAACAATGGAGTCACAGGACTAAGTCACTGAAGGGATACAGATAACAGTCTGACGTGTATCTTTGAGTTGTTCTGCCGAAACTAAGACCCCCAACCCAGTGGAGGATGGTAACTACAAGCTGACCACAAGCATGACCACAAGCACATAGACCCTAAACTGGTTGGAACCAGAAAGTTGATGATTAAGATTCCTGAACATTACCACCAACCAATCAGAAAAATGTCCACTAGCTGATCATGTACTCTGTGACCCTCATCCCTAATGCTGCCTTTTAAAACCCTTGCCTGAAAGCCACGGGGGAGTTCAGGTTTTTTGATCATTAGCTGCCCACTCTCCTTGCTTGGTGACCTACAAATAAAGGCCATACTTTCTTTCACCACAACCTGGTGTCAGTAGATTGGCTTTACTGCGTGGTGGGCAAGTGAACCCAAGTTCGGTTGGGTAAAAATATCTTAGGGACTTCGCTGGTGGCACAGTGGTTAAGAATCCGCCTGCCAACGCAGGGGACACAGGTTTGAGCCCTGGTCTGGGAAGATCCCACATGCCCCAGAGCAACTAAGCCCGTGCACCACAACTACTGAGCCTGTGCTCTAGAGCCCGTGAGCCACAACTATTGAGCCTGTATGCCACAATTACTGAAGCCTGCACACCTAGAGCCTGTACTCTGCAACAAGAGAAGCCACCGCAGTGAGAAGCCTGCGCATCGCAACGAAGAGTAGCACCCACTCGCCACAACAAAGACCCAACACAGCCAAAAATAAATAAAAATATAAAATAAAAAAAAAGATCACAGACAGAAATGAGGAACAAAAAACTGGAGGAGAGGTGATCCTTGCTAAAAAGTGACAAAGAACTTGGCTGAACTGGTGTCATGTCTCTAGTGTTCTGTAGATACAGAACTTTCAAGTGATGAAATTGGATATTTGGGTGAAGAGATTTCTAAGAAAGAAAGTGTTGAAGACTTGTTTTTCTCTTACTTGTTTTTAGTAAAATGTGAGGAAGGAAAGAGATAAATTGAAGGAATTGTTAAACAAAAAGGACCCAGAACTTGAAGGTTTGGAAAATTCTCAGCCTATCCATACTGCTGCAAAAAATGATAAAGGCTTGATCTGAAGAGAACACTAACAATAGATGTGGCTAACATCTATTTGATAAGGAGTTGAACCACAAACTAATCAGCCACTTCAGCAGAAGCCAGGAATAAAGATGGGATTATAGGAGCAGAAACACTGCTAGCTGGGACTAAAAGGAATAGAAAACAAATGGGACAGAATGAAAGAAGGCTGTCTGGGATTCTACAGGATGGAACAATAGTTACCAGCTACAAACATGCATCATCCTTCAAGAAAAGGGAAGACTGACCCCAAAGGCGATTCTGAGAGGGCAGGGCTGCCACTCCCACCACCGGTCCAGGGGGTAGTGCTGGCTCCTCCTCATCTTCAAAAGGTGTGGCCTCCTTGGTTTGAGGGTGGGGGACCAAGATGCCACCACCCAGTGCCTCAAGAGCAAGGCCATGGCCCAGGGGCTGGGGGCAAGGCTTCCCCACAGAGCCTTGGGGGGTGACGCTGCTTCCCCAATGCACCTGGAGGGCAGTGCATGAAACCAAAGAGGATTATTCAACTCTTAACATCTAACGGAGAGACTTCCCTGGTAGCACAGTGGTTAAGACTCTGTGCTCCCAATTCAGGGGGCCCGAGTTCAATCCCTGGTCAGGGAACTAGATCCCACATGCATGCCGCAACTAAGAGTTCGCATGCCACAACTAAGAAGCCCACGCGCCGCAACTAAGGAGCCGGCAAGCCACAACCAAGAGGCCCACCTGCCACAGCTAAGACCCAGTGCAACCAAATAAATAAATATTTAAAAAAAAAAATCTAATGGAATTTGCCTTTGTAAATTTCAGACTTGCTTGAGAACTGTCACTCCTTTCTTCTTTCGACTTTTCCCTTTTGGAATGAGAATGTGTATCCTATTCTGTCCCAGCATTGTATTTTTGCAAGCTTATCTCCAGTCTCATCCACACCTGGATTTAGATGGTATTTAGATGAGACTATAGACTTCAGACTTTACAGTTCGTGCTGGAATGAGTTAAGACTTTGGAGGCTGCTGGGATGGAATGAATGTATTTTCAATGCAAGGAGGACATTAATTTGGGGGGGCCAGCAGGCAGCATGTTATAAACTGATATGTCACCCAAAATTCATACGCTGAAACCCTAAACCCCAGTGTAGCTATATTTAGACTGGAAAGTAATTAAGGTTAAATGAGGTCAGAAGGGTGGGGTCCTGATTGTTTAAAAATAAGATTAGCACCAGAGAGCTTGAGAACTCTCTTTCTCTCCCTTCAAGCACACAGGAGAAAAGTCACTTGAAGGCACAGAGATAAGGCGGCCATCTGCAAGCCAGGAAAAGAGCCATCACCAGAAACCAAACCCTGCCAGAACCTTGATCTTGGACTTTTCAGCTTCCACAAATGTGAGAAAATTAGTTTATGTTTTTTAAGCCACCCAGTCTATGGTATTTTGTTACAGCAGACCAATACAATATTTACAGTACCAATAATAAATAGGCCAACTCCTCCTTTCTAATTTAGATAGAAAAGCTATTTAAATGGCTTTTGCAGGATCAGAGGAAGGGATTAGAACTCACCGTCTTTGAAAGGAAAATAAGTCTATACTTTAGTGATCTCACCAAAAAAAACTCAGTGTGAAAGAAAGAACAGCACAATGCTCATCTCTAAACTCTTAAAAATTTTTTTTTAATCTATACCAGTAGTTATCAAACTTTTTCTGCAATGACACAGGATGGATGTTTTCATTTCCATGTGCATTCCCTGAACTCTAGCTGTAACTACAGTCTTTTTACTTCCATTTAAATCATATAGGGGACTTCCCTGGTGGATCAGTGGCTAAGACTCTGCACTCCCAATGTGGGGGGCCCGGGCCCTGGTCAGGGAACTAGATCCCACATGCCAAAACTAAGAGTTCACATGCCGCAGCTAAAGATCCCGCATGCTGCAAGTAAGACCTGGTGCAGCCAAATAAATAAATAAATAAATTTTAAAAAAATAAATAAATCATATACATATGTGAAGTATATGAACTTTAATCCACTTTTGTAAAGGTAAGCTTATTTTTTAAACAAAGTTCAGTACTTCACTATTACTCATTACATGGTTATAAAATATTTCACATTAGACCACAATATTGGTGTTCTATACTCCTATTATATACTGCCTTATATCACAACTTTTTTTCAAAGGTAATGGTTAAGTCTTATCTCTCCAAGTAGATTTTAAGTCTCTCGAAAGCAGGGACCAAGTAATCTATTTCTTCATCTTTCTCATAGAACCAAAGCTTGTCATGCATTCAGATTTTTGCTAAAAGATAGGAATTGCTGTTTTAACAGTTTAGTTCCAAAGGCATGGATGAAAATTTAACAACATCTGAATCAGAAGATAACCACAGAAGTAAACAAACACTGGGAAATATGCCTTTCACTGCCAAACTAGAGTAAGAATTTCCAAATACAGACGAAGGAAAATGCCCAGTGTAGCAAAGAAATCACAACCAATATTAAATTATAAATGTGCTTGGTGCAGCTGATCTAAAATGAATTTACCTACCAAAAGTCTCTCTAGCAGACTACCTATAGCAAAAACTATTGCAAAAAAAGGCCAACCTAAATGGAACGTCTCAGGTAAGAGGCAGCCCACAACCAGCACGTTTTTTGCCACTAGTGACTTCAGAAAACAAGAGCTTCAGAATATATCTAGGGCCAAATGGTGTCATAAGAGTTTTTTCCCTCATAAGAAGGGGCAGGGACTTCCCTGGTGGCGCAGTGGTTAAGACTCCATGCTCCCAATGCAGGAGGCCCGGGTTCGATCCCTCGTCAGGGAACTAGATCCCACATGCATGCCGCAGCTAAGAGTTTGCATGCCACAACTAAGGAGCCCGCCTGCTGCAACTAAGACCCAATGCAACCAAATAAATAAATATTTTTTTTAAAAAATAAACAAATAAAAATAAAATTAAATTAAAAAGGGGCAAAGCAAGGCTGAATGATTAAACTCACACACATATTCATAATCTTTAATCAAGTGGAACAAAATTAGAAATTCTGAAACTGGCCTAACATTTGTTCTGTAAACTAGAGTTTCTAATATAAATGATCAATTCGTTTTGATAGAGGAAATCAGCTCTAAATAAGATAATATAAAAAACTAATTTTAATGATTATGTATTTATTCTTCTAAAAAGATTAGAGGACTTCTGAGCATCACAATTTTCCACAATACCACCATAAGACAGGATAAAAGTTCCCAATTTTTATAAGTGAGGCAAAAAAAAGATTGATTTGGCTAATCAAGGACAATGCTAAAACTATAAATACTGATTTTGATCTCTAAGCAATATTGCCCTCAAAAAAAGTAATGGCTCATAGGAGTTACAACAATGCTTATACAAACTGTTTCTGTGGCAGATCATGGCAGTTATGGCTGTATCTGTGAACCCAAAGTATAAACTCTATTATTACAGTCTAAATTAATAAGCTTTCTACTTATTCTGAATTCCATCTATCAAAATACAAAAAGCAAATGAGATCATTAAAATTCCAATGCCAAGACCCCTCATCAACCCAGAAAACAGTCATTGCCAGATTTAAGAGTATTAACTACACTGCTTCTGAATATCTACAACTTCATGTCACAGGGAATGATCTTTAACTATCAGACTCCTTTTATTATCTTCCTTTAAAACAAACATTAGAAGGACAGAGAGCCCAACTGAAAGTTGGAAAAAAAGACTTAAATGAGCATTTCATAAAAGAGGATAGCTAAGGTATTCATTAGAACATTAGAAAAGGTGTTCAATTTCATTAGCAATCAAGGAAATGCAAATTAAAACCATGATAAGATACTACTACACAACCATTAAAATGGCTAAAATTTAAAAGGCTGAGAACACCAAATGTTGGCAAGGATATAGAGGAACTGAAACTCTTACTCACTGCTAGTGGGAATATAATAAAATGGTATATCTACTTTGTGAAAAGGTTTAGCAGTTTCTTATTAAGTTAACACATACCTATCCTATGACCTAGCAATTTCACCAAGTATTTACCTAAGAGAAATAAAAACATATGATGATCCCAGAAGACTTGTACAAAATGTTCACAGTAACTTCATTGATAATAGCAAAAAAACTGGAAATGACCCAAATGTTCATGAACAAGTTAACAAAAAATTATGATATATTAATATTATAGAATACTATTCAGCACTGAAGAGGCAAAAGCTACTCAACCACGTAACATGGATGAAGCTCACAGTTATTATACTGAACAAAAGAAGGTTGATAAAAAGAGTAGATTCTACTTACGTGAAAAACTAATAAACCTACCCCAAATGCATAGGAACAGTCCTACAAATACAAATACCTGATGTACTGACAACTCCCCAGCTACTTACGAATGGACAAAAATTCCCTAAGAATACTCTTATCCCTCTATGTGACTAACAGTAGTTGATAAACACTCTGAAGCTGCATCTGAAAAGGACTCACTGACCTAGCAGGGAATAGTATTCCACATCTTCAAATATTAGCATTTAGATACATTTTTAAATGACTTTTTCAATTTTACTGTTATTGTGCTTCATCTAGTATTCCCACAGAATTGTTTGTTATTTTTTTTATTGCAAATGTACAGTATTTCAGCTACATAGTGACTTAAATTTCTGTAAGTCACCACCCTATGAATCTAATCATCATTTATAACACTGTTTCTATGGAGAAATAAATTTTAAATTCCAAATAAACTTTTGGAAGTCAATGTATAGAGTACTTTAAAACTAGCTTACTCTTAGATTAAAAAAACACGTTTCAATAGCTCAGTTAATTCAATATGTTTCTCTAACATCATTAAATCACACAATAGTACAAATCTAATTTTTAATAGTAAACATGCCTACCAAAATAAATTTTCACAAATCCCTTTAAGCATTCACAGTACTTTGGTTTTTGACTCTAAACTAAAACAGAAATATAGCATTTTGAAGGAAAAGCCAAAATAACCATTCCTTCAACGTTTTCAAAGTATCTATTAGAGAGGAAAAGAATGACAATATATAAATGGTTAACTAAACATAAAATCAGAAGTAATATAGAAGAAATCCCACAATAGAAACAAAGAAATTTCTACAAATATGACACGGGAAAAATTGCAAAAAGCAAACTAGTGATGAATAAATTATGCCTGGCACGAATAGATTGCAAAGGTAACTACGACATACATTAACCTAGTAGAAAAGAACAAATTCTGAAGTAGACCTTGATATCTAATACAACAAGGAGAGCATATAAAATACAATTAATGGCTACTTGAATATATAAAATGTATAAGGGGGCAATCAGAAACAAATCTACTATAGGTCAGAACCTCACAACTGAGAAATAGTACTAGAAAAATGTAGATAATACAAAATTCAAAGGATCAGAAAACCAGTAAAGGCAAGGTTTAATAAAGATAATGTTACTCTGTACATCAAGAATATAAAAGACCACTTTGAAAACAGGAGCCCCAAGCAAGAGTTTTTACATCTAAAAATTAGATTTAAAATGAAAGTAATTTTTACAGACGGAGTTTATTATAGATCAAATTTGCAGAAACTAGCCAAGACCAGAATATTGATGATGAGGATCCTTGTCTTAGAACAAAAAGATCTAAAATGTTCTAGCATGCAATAAATAGATGAAAAATTTTATCTTTTTTTTTCTTTTCTTTTTTTTTTTTGGCTGCACAGCATGTGGGATCCTAGTTCCCAGACCAGGGACTGAAACTCTGCCCCCTGAAGTGGAAGCATAGAGTCCCAACCACTGGACCACCAGGGAAGTCCACTTTCTTTTTTTAATCTTTTTTTTGAAAAATTTAATTGTAAACCTTAGAATGAGAAGTAGCGATACAAAGGCTCCAACTATCCCAAACTATAGTTGACCCTTAAATAATGCAGGGGGCTAGGAGTGTCAACCCTCCATGCAGTCGAAAAATCCACATATAACTTATAGTTGGTCCTCCATATCTGCAGTTCTTCCGTATCCATGGTTCCTCTGTATCCTCAGGTCCACATCCTCAGACTTATCCAACCATGATCATACAATACTATATGTATTTACTATTGAAAAAAATCTGAGTACAAGTGGACATGCACAGTTCAAACCTGAGTTAAGAGTCAACTGTACTTACCTTTCCCTAATGATATTAATACTCACTGCCATCATCCTTGCACTGTCCTCTGCCTATTATCCCCAATTACTCTAATTGGCCCAACATCCTTCAAGACTTGGCTTAATGTCTCTCTTTTACTTTTTTTTTGAAGCATATTCTAAAGGCTTCCATGCCCCACTAAGTAAAGGTAGGTGTCCCTCCCATAGAATGACCTTCCTTACCACCATTTACTCAGTATCAAGCTTGAGATGTTTTAACCTTTAAATAACACAACTTATACTGTATTTGTTAATTTAATTGTGTATCTCCCCTCTGCTCTTGAGAGCAAAGAAATGGTCTTATTAATCTGTATCCCAACACCTATCAAAGAACCTTAAATACTACTGATGTTCAATAAATTTTTGGATAAAGATTTAGATTTTTTGATGATCAGATGAATGTCCTATCTATTCTTCTATTCACAGCCTTTCACTTATTACTGAACCACAGCATCTAAAACTGTACTGACTCACAGTAAGGGCTCAATAAAAATGTTTTTTCATTATCTTGTACCTGATGTTTGTCATCACTAAATGTATCTCCTGCTCACATCTTTCCTCAGCCTAAAACCAATTTTCAATCGAGTTCATTTAGTAACCTACTGAATGAAACCCAGATGGGAAATATAGTACGTTAATTCTAAAAGTGCTGTGGAATAGGTATAATTTAGACATTTACCTGCGCAAAGGCAGAAAATCAAATAATGACTCAAAATCTCTTAACTCTGATAATGCATCTTTTCCTTATCATTAAAACAGACACCATGTACTGAAAAATTACTATTTATACATTTTTGTGGTATGTTTTTGCTTCAAAAGATAAAAAGTGACAAATTTTAGAAGAAAAATAATCACACAATATCAAACAAGGCAGATAAGATACAAACTGGATATGACCCAGTCTTGCTCCAAAGCGCCTCCAAACTATCCTTTTTTAAAAAAATTTTTTATCTAACATTTGCCCTATGTCAGGTGTTCCAGGTGTTTACAAATATTATTTCATATAATCCTTGTAATTTCCCTACAGAGTAGACACTGTTATTATTCCCATTTTATAGATGAGGAAGTTGAAGCATGAAAGTCACTTGCCCAAGGTCACACATTTGAGTGGCAGAAGCATGATTTGCACCCAAGGACTCAGTTTCCAGGGTCCATACTCTTAATCTCTATGCTTTTAAGAAGAAGCTTGAGGGCTTCCCTGGAGGCACAGTGGTTAAGAATCCGCCTGCCGGTGCAGGGGACACGGGTTCGAGCCCTGGTCCAGGAAGATCTCACATGCCGCAGAGCAACTAAGCCCATGTGCCACAACTACTGAGCCTGCGCTCTAGAGCCTGTGAGCCACAGCTACTGAGCCCGCATGCCACAACTACTGAAGCCTGCGTGCCTAGAACCCGTGCTCCGCAACAAGAGAAGCCACCACAATGAGAAGCCCACGCACCGCAATGAAGAGTAGCCCCCACTCGCCACAACTAGAGAAAGCCTGTGTGCAGCAACGAAGACCCAACAAGCCAAAAATTAATTAATTAATTAATTAATTTTTAAAAAGAAAAGAAATTTGAACACTGAGGTCGTGAAGTTAGTGCACTTCACCACTGCTGGTAGCATTATACACTGGCAAAATCCTTTTGTAAAGTAATACAGCAATACTTAAGAAGAGCAGGAAATGTTCATATCCTTCGATCATGTGGTTCATTCCTGGGAATTTCATTTAAAGAAATAATTTAAGAGTATCAGTAAAGACGGTAAAAAAAAGATTTTATAGAAACATGAAAACATGTTTGTAATATAATAAATTAACCAAAGATTATTAAACGTGTTCAGAATATACACAAAAATGAATGACATTATGCAAAAAACAGTGGTTGTTGTATTGGGTGGTACTTTGGGATCATTTTCTGATTAATTTTTTATTACACAAGTAATAAGTAAAAGTATTCTTCTTTTAAATTCAAACAGTGCATACAGATAAGGCTAAAGGCACCACCACTACTAAACCCTAGTCACTGACTCCCAGTAGTCTTGATCCCTCACCCTTCCCCAAGAGATAATCATGTTTGGTCTACCTCCTTTCAGATCTTTTTGCATGCTTTCATAAGAAGTACCCATAGAAATGTAGCTCATTCCTTTATGTGTTGCATAGTATTAGTATTCCATCACATAACAATCCTATAGATCACCTAGATGTCACTTATTGTTGACATTTAGCCTGTTTCTCATTTTTTCTTTCATACAACAATTGCCATGAAAAATCATGTACATGTCTCCTTAGAAAAAAAAAATATATGCTTCTCTAGTAAGCACTAGGCCATTCACATTTTTTTCATTTAATAAATACCACCAAACTTCCAAGTGGCTCTACCAATTTACATTCCTAAAATTGGGCTTTTCCTAGCCTTTTATTCACTGTTGTTTATATAGTCTCTGTAATTCAAACGAACAAAAATTTCTAAAAGAATCTATCCTGTATGGCCTTGTATGGGTAGCTGTTTAAATGATGAAGAAAATAAATCTCCACTTCTCTTGTTATTGAGAAGGTATAAATCTAGCTCCCTGCTATTATGTCCTAGTTTTATCCCTGAGCACATCATCTGTAATTCAAAGCAGAAAACAGTGTGGCAATGTATATACCATTTAGCCTTAGCGCTCAAAGATACAAGGTTGACAGTATTGTTATGTGTGGGTGTGTGGAAACTGGAAGTGAATGCAGTCATCTCTTCTACTATGCCCATACAAAGTTGTTCTTGGCTCTACCACAACACACATGGTTAGTGCATGCTAGAAAATAGACTGTGGCTCCATATCTTCACTTCACAGACTGCCAGTGTCTGTAATCAAAAGGAACCACCCTATCTTTGCAGAGCATCAAGTTGGACCATCTGCCACTACTTCTGTTCCCCAGCATCCCTGAGCTTTGCTGCACTGCATAAAAAATTGCAGTAGTCTAAGAGAAAATTCTGCTTCTTCCTTTCTATTAGTTTCTATTAACAAGCATAAAAATGTGAAGGAAAAATAATATAGAATGGAATATGTGTGCTGGACAGCTAAGCTAGTTTATTAATGAATGAACCAGTAACAACTTATCAACCTAGAGCACAAATGGAGAAATAGGCAAGTTGTACAAGCTTTCTTCTACTAAGAATAGCAGCTCACATTCTGAAACATGCCAAATATGCCACTTTACAGTCAACAAATTCAAATAATTTCTGGGGACGAATATGTCTTTGGAAACTGCCCATAAGAACATAAATCAAAAAAGACACCACTTAGTTTATGGTCACAGGAAATCTGTTGTATACTTAAACGCTGCAGGAGAGTCTTAAAAACATCATGGAAAGAATGCCTTTAAGTATTCCTTAGCTTTTTTTATTCTCCATAATAAAACAAAATGACTACTTAACATATGTTGATGACAAGTTTTCTAGTTCATTCACTTGCTTCCAGCAGTTTCTCAAGTCAAACACACAATTTATCATTCTCCTGGTTCATAAACTTCTGAGCTATCAGCAACATGGCACTCATCAGTTCAACTACATTAAAATGTATGTTTCCAAGTACCCTCCTTTCCCCCAGAGAGGAAAAACACTTAGTCAAAAGACATCTAGTAGCCCAAATCCCTCTGCAAGTCTAACAAAAGTGGAATGACAAGTTGTCATTAGTGCATTTAACCTTAAAAAAAAAAAAAAAAGATTAATAGTAAGTATTGTTTCTAACCTAGCATTTTACTCTTTAAAAAGCACACTCAAAGACACTATCTCATAAGATTCTTAAAAAAAAGAAAAAAAGGGGGAATTCCCTGGCGGTCCAGTGTTTAGGACTCTGAACTTCCACTGCCAAGGGCCTGGGTTCAATCCCTGGTCCGGGAACTAAGATCCCGCAAGCCACACATCACGGCAAAAAAAAAAAAAAAGATTTTTGCAATAGGCTCATAAGATAAGGATAACATATTTCTCTGTACTGGGAAAGAGAAAGAGAAAAAGACTGAAGGCAAGGAGGGAGGGGAGGGAGGGAGGCAGAAAGGCAAGAAAAAAGGAAGGGAGGGAGGGAAGAAGGGAGGAGGGCAAGGAGGAAGGATGGGGGGATGGGAGGAAGAGAAGGCCAGCCCACACACATATGTAAGTTTTCAGGTTCCCTAAGGAAACCAATGACGTTTCATTCACCACCATCCCCCAAAACCTGCTAAGCCAATCACATTTAATATCCATGAATTTAAAATTAGTTATTACTTCCATTCTCTTTCCCTTTAAGAGCAGTCTTTTATAACATAATATATCCTAAATCTCCCCTTTCCAGAAACTTTATTATTCACTATGATGTCTGCAAAGAAAAGAAAGCTCAATCCTCCAGTGAGAGTCACCTTCCAAGTAACAGTCAAATTTTATATTTTAGGTTCCCATTTGTAAAGAAAGCCACAAATAACAACACAGGTGTACATCTTTATCAAATGAGTACAGAATTAAAAGTCAGATATTCTACATTCTACTACTAGTACTAGCTAAATCCATAATATTCCAGTTGAAAGTCATTTTCTTGTACCTTTCAATTAAGAAACCATGAAAAATTTCCCACAATTCTATGAGAATTCACTCAACCTTATGTGTCATTAAGATCCTTGCTGAAAGGTACTATAAAAAAAAAACACCTTAGAAGAGAACAAATTAATGAAATTTGGAAACAAAAAAAACCAATGTATTAGTCAGAAGAAAACATATTAATGAAATTTGGAACTGTTCTTCTACTTTCCATACAGAGTGGAAATAACTAATTTTTTAACATCTTTCCTGACAAACTGGTGAAAGAGAACACATATAGTGCCTCTATTCTCAACACTGCTGTCATTTAGGAAGAACTGTTGAAAATCAACTGATGCCTTGGCAGCCGCTACACCTAATAAGTGACAGGAAAAAATGTCATTTTCAGTACTACTGATGATAACAACATATAACATCTGAAAACCTTCATATGTTATTCCTTCTGATACCAAAAGCAACTCAGAACAAAATTATTTAAATGGATAAGAGCCAGATGTGGACAATTCTGAATTCTTTAAAGAAATTCACATACTTACATTGTCAAACTGAGTTCTTACTTTCTATTTTCTCAACAGTGTTTACCCATACTTTATAATAAGAAGGTGCATACCAACCTGGTAATGACAAATGTTTTAATCTGAAAAATTTTAATTAAAATTATAAGAAAATCTAACAGCTTCAAATTTTTATAGAAAGAATTCATGTACCATAGATACTTAATTTTCATGAGTATTTTAGATACTGTCCGTTACCAGTTCTCTTATCTCAGATTTTCTACAGCAATGATTACCAACAAGCATTGGAGGGAAAAATCATTACTGTTCTATTAAACATTCAGGTAGAGTAATAGACAACAGCATTACCAGTTTATGGTTTGAAGAAAAATAAAAAGAAAGTTATTTCAACAAGTGAAAGTTAATTTTGTTTAAATGAAGAAAATGGTCATTGTTTTCCAGTTTTTCTTGTCAACCAAGCTCTAATTATTCAGTTAATCTAGTTTCATAAATAAGTTTATTGCTTTAAAAATGACTCTGTTTTAAAGTTGAATTTAACTTTCAAGACAATCTGTAACTAAAGAATTACCTTTCCTGTAATCATTCACTCAATATTTCCCCAAGGAATTCCTGCCCTAGTTATGTACAAAAATTTTATTACTTTTTTCATTACTCTACACTGTGACTTCATGGCAGTGGTTATTAAGTCGTCAGGAAACAAAGTAATTACTAAAAGGATTCATTCAGAGAAGGCATTTTTACAAATAAAATTTTATACATAATTTTATTAAAATATCAAAAATAATGCCACAGAATAAATATATAAGAGGAAAAATTAAAACAAAAGTACCAAAAAGAGTTTGCCCTTGAATCCAAACTTCTGCCTTTTGAAGAAATTAACTCATATTTTTATAGTAATAGTTTTAGTACTCTGACATTTAAAACTGAAATGAATATTTCACTGCACTTTTAGGAAAAATGAATATAATTAGATTTGGTAAGAGTCTGCTATTGATTCTTGATTTTTATAATTCTAAAAATATTCTAATTTAAGTCTATTTTTGAAAATTGTGGTGCTGTTGTTTTTCTCCCAGAAACAGAAACACACTGCTATTATTAAAGTGGATAAGAATCTTAAGCCCAATTTTTATTTTTATTTTTTTAACATCTTTATTGGAGTATAATTGCTTTACAATGGTGTGCTAGTTTCTGCTTTATAACAAAGTGAATCAGCTATACATATACCTATATCCCCATATCTCCTCCCTCTTGTGTCTCGTCTTCCTCCCACTCACCCTATCCCACCCCTCTAGGTGGTCACAAAGCACCGAGCTGATCTCCCTGTTAAGCCCACTTTTTAAAAGAAACCCATATAACTCAAAGAGCCATATAAGCTAACAGGCAATAAACAAACAAACCAACAAACAAATAAAAAGAAAATGCTGACAGGAAGTAAACATTCCATATAACCAAGTTCACCCTATTTCATATAACACAATTTCATCCTTCCTGCTGCAAGAAAAATAAAGTATTTAGAGATAATGAAGCATTTCATGCTGTACTACAATACTGGGTAGTGTTCCACTCGCTGTTTATTTATTTTAATGTAAAATTTTTTAAAATTTGACAAAGTTATATAAACACTAAATTTCATTTCAATATGTAGTGGTTTTTTTGCCATTTTTTTACTTTCTAGTAATCAAGGAAAAGAGAAGTTCTATTGTTAATAAGAAATCCTGATATAAAGATCTAAAGGATCTTTGCTACTAGAAGAAAATCTTTTCACCAAACGGCCCTGGTTCAAAAGAAACAAGGCTGCTAGTTGTAGGGCCAACTACTAGTTGTAGTGGGGGGAAAAACGTTATAGGGAAAATATATTCTAAACTAAGGTCCTAGTTAAAAAACAAAAATAAAACAAAACAAACTATTAAAACCAAGAATTGAATCTGGCCATCAAAAAATAAACATAAAATATGTCTAGGAGTTTCTTTTCCCTATTGCACACAATAAGCACTTCATAATTGTCAGCAATTTCCTGATAACCATACACGGCTTTATAAACAACCTCAAGATGGCAACATTCTGAAGTTTTATTACATAAAAGCAAAAGTGTACAAACACTTCCCAAACAACCAAAGCAGAACAACTTAATTTAAAATAAGGAAGTCTAGATTACATATGATGCAATGCAAGTTTCTGTAAGGGAATACACAAGTTTCTGATGCAAAACTATATGGAGGAATAATTAGAACAGAATTTATGAGGTAAAATAGGAGTTATTACACATATTCAAATTCTTTTTTTTAAGATTTTTTAAAAACCAAGAATGGAAATGATCCCCTGGCTCATATTGGATTAGCTGCTTAGCAGCTTGAAAAACAAAAACAAAACATAAATTTAGATATTAACTTTTACTACACTCGAAAATAAATTTCAGGTAATTTCTTTTTAAGTTCAATACTAAAAATATAAAGTCATAAATTAGAATCGATTATCTTTCAGAGATCTTTAGAGTAAAAATGTAAAACTTCAAAAGTGATACAAAATACAACAGTTCACAGGTTTGACTATACACAAATTTTAAACTCACGCACATTAAAAAATAGCAAAAAAAATCAAAAAATGGTAAACCAACTGGAGAAAATATATATATATATTTTTAAAGATTTATTTATTGATTGATTGATTGCTATGTTGGGTCTTCGTTTCTGTGCTAGGGCTTTCTCTAGTTGCGGCAAGCGGGGGCCACTCTTCATTGCGGTGCGCGGGCCTCTCACTATCGTGGCCTCTCTTGTTGCGGAGCACAGGCTCCAGACGCGCAGGCTCAGTAGTTGTGGCTCACGGGCCCAGTTGCTCCGCGGCATGTGGGATCTTCCCAGACCAGGGCGCGAACCCATGTCCCCTGCATTAGCAGGCAGATTCTCAACCACTGAGCCACCAGGGAAGCCCCTGGAGAAAATATTTATAGCATATCTGTCTGACAGTTTACGTTTAAGGCATTTATTATAAAGAGGGTCTACAAATTGATTTATTTTATGTTTTAGGAACTAAAAATGTTGATAAGAACAAAGGAGAAAAAGACAGTGAGTAAATACAACTATCAAAAACGTGGGGAAAGTTTCTACCTTGACAACTAATACAAAAAAATACAAATTAAAACAAGCTGCCATTTTAGACTATTCAATTAGCAAATAATTTTTTTGGCAAATTATAATACCAAATTCTGATAAATGTTTAGTCAAATCAACACTCATATATCACTTTCAGAAAATGATTACAAAATAACAAGGTCTTACTATATAGCACAGGGAACTATATTCAATATCCTGTAATAAATGTAATGAAAAAGAATATATATATGTATAGATGAATCACTTTTCTATACAGCAGAAAAACACAACATTGTAAATCAATTATACTTCAATAAAATTAATTTAAAAAAAGAAATAAAATTCAAAAAGATGTTATTTCTCGAATTCTATTCTAAGGGAATAATCCTAAATTTGGGGGAATCTTAAATTAATGAAGATGTTCACTTCAGCATAATGTAATAAGTGAAAAACTGGAAGAAACTTAAATATCTAGTAATAAGGCAACAGTAAATTATGGGCAATCTAGGCAATGCAATATCAAGCAACCAAGAATCATTATAATTATGAAAATATAACAATTTGAAAAAAATAAGATATGATACACTATGTAACAAAAAATACAGAATTCTAATAAAAGAACACTGGATTGAAATACATTTAATTCCACTCCCTTCTTAAAGCCCACTAAAACTCAATAAAGGGACTGTTTGCTTCTTTAAATGCATAAACCCAAAGACAAAGAAATCAGGATAGGAGATAAAACTAAGAAAATTTTGGAAGCTGTAAAGCAGATGGATGTATATTCAATATTAAATACAGGACTTAGTAGATATAATAAAGCTGAATCCCTAAGCTGACAATAGGAGAAGATGAGCTTTTTATATGCAGAATCCTATAAAGGCTCAGGATTAGTGGGACCAGGGTACCTCTAGAAGGTGGGAGTAAAGAAGGTAGTTGTGCTATTGGCTCAAAGCTAACTAAGAAACAGTGACATTCCAGAGATACCCAACTCCATTTCACAAGCCTAGCCACTAAGCTTCCCCAACTATGGCAAAAGACTAGAAGTTTATTGTCTAGAAGATATGAAACATCAGACAATTTGGACATCAGACATAAATGAAGTTAGGTAAGCCATTCTAAAAACACGGGTATTAAATAAACACATGAATGGGAATGTAGAGATATCACCCCTCTTCCTCTTCTGAGCTTCCGGAGTCTGGCAGTCAGACATTCACCCTCCAGACAGAAGACCTGAGAGGACTTCTCTGAGTAAAGACCTAAATATACTGACTTATACAGTCTCACCTCAAGAAACAAAAAGAATCTCAAATAAACAATCTAACACCTACACTTAAAACATCTAGAGAGAAACTAACACACCATTGTAAAGAAATTATACTCCAATAAAGATGTTAAAAATAATAATAATAAAATTAAAAAAAAAAAAAACTACAGAAAGAAGAACAAAGAAAACCCAAAGTCATAAAGATCAGAGCAGAAGTAAATGAAATAGAAACAAAGAAAACAATAGCAAAGATCAATAAAACTAAAAGCTGGTTCTTGGAGAAGATAAAGAAAATTGATAAACCCTTAACCAGACTCATCAAGAAAAAAAGGGAGAGGATGCAAATCAATAAAATTAGAAATGAAAAAGGAGAAATCACAACTGACACTGCAGAAACACAAAGGACTATAAGAGACTACTACAAACAACTATATGCCAATAAAATGGACAACCTGGAAGAAATGGACAAATTCTTAGAAAGGTACAAATTTCTAAGATTGAACCAGAAGAATTAGAAAATATAAACAGACCTATCACAAGTAATGAAATTGAAACTGTAATTAAAAATCTTCCAACAAACAAAAGTCCAGGACCAGATGGCTTCACAGGTGACTTCTATCAAACATTTAGAGAAGAGCTAACACCTATCCTTCTCAAACTCTTCCAAAAAACTGCAGAGGGAGAAACACTCCCAAATTCATTCTACGAAGCCACCATCACCCTGACACCAAAACCATAAAAAGATATCACAAAAAAAGAAAATTACACACCAATATCACTGATGAACATAGATGCAAAAATTCTGAACAAAATACTAGCAAACAGAATCCAACAGCACATTAAAAGGATCATACACCATGATCACGTGGGATTTATCCCAGGGATGCAAGGATTATTCAATATACGCAAATCAATCAATGTGATACACCACATTAACAAATTAAGGAATAAAAACCATATGATCATCTCAATAGATGCAGAAAAAGCTTTTGACAAAATTAAACACACAATTATGATGAAAACTCTACAGAAAATGGGCATAGAGGGAACCTACCTCAACATAATAAAGGCCATATATGACAAATCCACAGCAAGCATCATACTCAATGGTGAAAAACTGAAAGCACTTCCACTAGGATCAGGAACAAGACAAGGATGTCCACTCTCACCACTATATTATTCAACATAGTTTTGGAAGTCCTAGCCACGGCAATCAGAGAAGTAAAAGAAATAAAAGGAATACAAATCAGAAAAGAAGAAATAAAACTGTCACTGTTTGCAGATGACATGATACTATACATAGAGAATCCTAAAGATGCCACCAGAAAACTACTAGAGCTAATCAATGAATTTGGTAAAGTTGCAGGATACAAAATGAATGCACAGAAATCTCTTGCATTCCTATATACTAATGATGAAAAATCTGAAAGAGAAATTAAGGAAACACTCCCATTTACCATTGCAACAAAAAGAATAAAATACCTAGGAATAAACCTACCTAGGGAGACAAAAGACCTGTATGCAGAAAACTATAAGACACTGATGAAAGAAATTAAAGGTGATATCAACAGATGGAGAGATATACCATGTTCCTGGATTGGAAGAATCAATATTGTGAAAATGACTATACTACCCAAAGCAATCTACAGATTCAGTGCAATCCCTATCAAACTACCAATGGCATTCTTCACAGAATTAGAACAAAAAATTTTACAATTTGTATGGAAACACAAAAGACCCTGAATAGCCAAAGCAATCTTCAGAAAGAAAAACGGAGCTGGAGGAATCAGGCTCCCTGACTTCAAACAATACCACAAAGCTACAGTAATCAAGACAGTATGAGACTGGCACAAAAACACAAATATAGATCAGTGGTACAACATAGAATGCCCAGAGATAAACCCACGCACATATGGGCACCTAATTTACGACACAGGAGGCAAGAACATACAATGGAGAAAAGACAGCCTCTTCAATAAGTGGTGCTGGGAAAACTGGACAGCTACATGTAAAAGAATGAAATTAGAACACTACCTAACACCATACATAAAAATAAACTCCAAATGGATTAAAGACTTAAATGGAAGACCAGACACTATAAAACTCTTAGAGGAAAACATAGGAAAAACACTCTTTGACATAAACCACAGCAAGATCTTTTTTGACCCACCTCCTAAAGCAACAGAAATAAAAACAAAAATTAACAAATGGGACTTAATTAAACTTAAAAGCTTTTGCACAGCAAAGGAAACCATAAACAAGACAAAAAGACAACCCTCAGAATGGGAGAAAATATTTGCAAATGAAACAACAGACAAAGGATTAATCTCCAAAATATACAAACAGCTCATGGAGCTCAACATCAAAAAAACAAATTATCCAGTTAAAAAATGGGCAGAAGACCTAAATAGACATTTCACCAAGGAAGACATACAGATGGCCAAGAAGCACATGAAAAGATGCTCAACATCACTAATTATTAGAGAAATGCAAATCAAAACTACAATGAGGTATCACCTCACACCAGTCAGAATGGCCATTATCAAAAAATCTACAAACAATAAATGCTGGAGAGGGTGTGGAGAAAAGGGAACCCTCTTGCACTGTTGTTGGGAATGTAAATTGATACAGCCACTATGGAGAACAATATGGAGGTTCCTTAAAAAACTAAAAATAGAGTTACCATATGACCCAGCAATCCCACTCCTGAAACCGTAATTCAAAAAGACACATGCACCCGAATGTTCATTGCAGCACTATTTACAATAGCCAGGTCATGGAAGCAACCTAAAATGCCCATCGACAGACGAATGGATAAAGAAGTTGTGGTACATATATACAATGGAATATTACTCAGCCATAAAAAGGAACGAAATTGAGTCATTTGTTGAGAAGTGGATGGATCTAGAGACTGTCATACAGAGTGAAGTAAGTCAGAAAGAGAAAAACAAATATCGTATATTAATGCATGTATGTGGAACCTAGAAAAATGGTACAGGTGAGCCGGTTTGCAGGGCAGAAGTTGAGACACAGATGTAGAGAATGGACATATGGACACCAAGAGGGGAAAACTGCAGTGGGGTGGGGATGGTGGTGTGCTGAATTGGGCAATTGGGATTGACATGTATACACTGATGTGTATAAAATTGATGCCTAATAAGAACCTGCAGTATAAAAAAACAAACAAACAAAACAACTAATACTAAACTTTCATTGGGTTATTTGTATGGAAATATGTTAACATAAATGTTTCAGACATTACATGAAATTTCTAAAAATCTTATATTTGTATTTGTATGGAAATATGTATGGAAATATGTTAATATAAATGTTTCAGACATTACATGAAATTTCTAAAAATCTTATATGTTCTGGTATAATGTTATAAGTAATAATCCTAGTTATTACTTTAAAATGTATATCTCAGAAATAACTAATTTTCTTGTCAACTGCATTATTATGAACTTTCATCAAATCTTTAACTGTGGTCATTTTTAAGTCTTTTGTCATTTACAGACAGTTCTGGGTGTACTCTGATGATTTTGCAAATATGTTCCTATAAAAGGGTTTCATCTTCAAGAAATTCATGGAAAAGACTCTGACAAGTACAGGTTTCTGGTAACTGACTGTACTGCTGAACTGAATGAATAAGCATTTTCAGAACTCTAATGAAAAACTGATGAACTCATAAAAGTGCTAACAAAAGATCAAGATGAAAAAAAAAATAATTACATGGGACTGAGTGAACTGATGAGGATGAGTATAATTTTTGTGACTTTCTGTCTGAATTTAAAAAAAAAAAAAAAATCCCACAAGGACTCAGAGGCAAAGAATATACAAATCAATTTTCACTGCAAAGTAAAGGAGCTGTTACAGTGGAGGATTACTGGACTGAATGTCAATATTATGACATAGTATGAGTGTGTTTCATGTTTGGTAATTGCAATCATTGTTGCTTTTGTTGTGGTCATCCATGTACAATGCTTGGTGTCAGTCTATTTATGTCTTGTAAAAATAAAATACAGTGTGTGTGTGTGTGAATAAAAAAAAAAAAAAAAAAAAAAAAAACTGATGAACTCATAAAAGTGCTAACAAAAGATCAAGATGAAAAAAAAAAATTAATTACATGGGACTGAGTGAACTGATGAGGATGAGTATAATTTTTGTGACTTTCTGTCTGAATTAAAAAAAAAAAATCCCACAAGGACTCAGAGGCAAAGAATATACAAATCAATTTTCACTGCAAAGTAAAGGAGCTGTTACAGTGGAGGATTACTGGACTGAATGTCAATATTATGACATAGTATGAGTGTGTTTCATGTTTGGTAATTGCAATCATTGTTGCTTTTGTTGTGGTCATCCATGTACAATGCTTGGTGTCAGTCTATCTCTTGTAAAAATAAAATACAGTGCGTGTGTGTGGAAAAAAAAAAAAAAAAGTAAATCATTGTGGATATACAGTTCAGGTTTTGTCAATCTGTCCACAGTATTTATTGAGTGACCAGTGTGTGCAGGGAGGGCCTGGTAGGAAATAGTCTTTGGGCATTACAGTATAAAACAACAATAACAACCACCAACAGGAAAAAAAAAAATCTAGAAGCAATAAATGCTGGAAAGGGTGTGGTGAAAAGGGAACCCTCCTACACTGTTGGTGGGAATGTAAATTGATACAACCACTATGGAAAACAGTATGGAGGTTCCTTAAAAAACTAAAAATAGAACTACTATATTACCCAGCAATCCCACTGCTGGGCATATACCCTGAGAAAACCATAATTCAAAAAGAGACATGTACCCCAATGTTCACTGCAGCACTATTTACAATAGCCAGGACATGGAACCAACCTAAATGTCCATCGACAGATGAATGAATAAAGAAGATGTGGCACATATATACAATGGAATATTACTCAGCCATAAAAAGAAATGAAATTCAGTTATTTGTAGTGAGGTGGATGGACCTAGAGTCTGTCATACAGAGTGAAGTAAGTCAGAAAGAGAAAAACAAATACCATATGCTAACACATACATATGGAATCTAAAAAGAAAAAATGGTACTGATGAACCTCGTTGCAGGGCAGGAATAAAGAGGTAGACACAGATAATGGACGTGAGGACATGGGGTGGGAGGGCGAAGCTGGGGCGAAGTGAGAGTAACATCAACATATATACACTACCGCATGTAAAATAGTTGGCTGGTGGGAAGCAGCAGCATAGCACAGGGAGATCAGCTCGGTGCTTTGCGATGACCTAGAAGGGTGGGATAGGGAGGATGGGAGGGAGGCTCAGAAGAGAGGGGGATATGGGGACATGTGTATGCATATGGCTGATTTGCTTTGTTGTGCAACAGAAACTAACACAGTATTGTGAGGCAATTATACTCCAATAAAGACCTACTAAAAAAAAGTACCATTAATATCTTCAAAGAGATAAAAGATGAAAAAAAAGAACAAGATACTATTTAAACAAAATTCGTAGAACAAAAAAGGGCTCTTAAGGACATACAAAGGGCCAACATGCACAATTAAAAATGTTCAACATTATTAGACTTCAAGGAAATACAAATTAAAACCACACTGAGATACTACTTTCCACTAATCTGAATGTGTGAAAATTAAAAAGACTCACAATACCAAGCATTGGTAAGGAGGCAGAGCAACTAAAACTGGTGAAAGTAAAAAAATTGTATAACCACTTTGAAAAACTATTTGATGGTTTCTAATAAAGCTAAACATATACCTACTCTATGTCTCAACCATTCCACTATGGTCCTAGGTATATAAGATATATGAAAGCTTATGTCCAGAAAGACTTGCACAAAAATGTTTATAGCAGTTTTATTCATAATAGCCAAAACTAGGAAACTCAAATTTCTAACTGAAGAATAAATGATTGTGTTCAATTCATACAGTAGAATACTACTCAGCAACAACTTGGATGAATATCACATCTCTCAGATATTTTTTGAGCAAAAAAAAAAAAAAGCCAGATGCAAAAGGATACTATACGATGCCATTTATATTAAGTGTAAAACCAAACAAAACTAATATATCATGATAGAAATCAGAAAAGTGGATGCCTCTGGTGGGTGGAGAATGACTAATTGGGAAGAGGCATGAAGCGCCTTTCTGGGGTGATGGAAATATTCCATATCTTGAATTGGGTAATAACATAATTATAAAGCATTTGTCAGAAATCACTGAACTAAACATTTAATATCTATATCTTGCTAGGAGTGTAGATTACATGAGTGCATGTTTTTTAATCTCATTGAAGTGTACACTTAAGATTTGTGCATTTTACCACATATAATTTTATCAAATGAAAATTTTCAGTAAAGAAAAAATTTGAGAGCTCTTAAAAATTAAAAAATGAGGGCTTTCCTGGTGGTGCCTGCCAATGAAGGGGACACGGGTTCGAGCTCTGGTCCGGGAAGATTCCACATGCCATGGAGCAACTAAGCCCATGCGTCACAACTACTAAGCTTGCGCTCTAGAGCCCGCGAGCCACAACTACTGAGCCCACGTGCCACAACTACTGAAGCCCATGCACCTAGAGCCCGTGCTCTGCAACAAGAGAAGCCACCGCAATGAGAAGCCCACACACCGCAACGAAGAGTAGCCCCTGCCTGCCACAACTAGAGAAAGCCCGCACACAACAAAGACCCAACGCAGCCAAAAATGAAATAAACAAAATAAATAAAAATTTTCAAAAAATTTTAAAATGAGAGCAGAAAGACAAAGATCAATTGAAAAACTGTAAGGTAAGTTTAAAGAAATCTCCCCCAAAGCAGTAAAAAGACAAAGATGGAAAAAGCTAAGAAAATTAGAGGATCAGTCCAGGAGGTCCAATATTCAAATAAGAGTTGCAAGAAGAAAGAAAATCTAAGAGAGGAAATCATCTATGAGATAATTTTTTTCATTTCCCAGAACTGAAAGAGATTAGCCTTCAGATTAAAGGAGCCCATTTTTAGCAATAAATAGGTGAAAACAGAGCCATATTAAAGGACATCACTGTGAAAATTCAGAACATTTTAGATAAAAATCCTATAAGCTTCCAGAAACAGAAACAAATACAACAGTCCAAGAATTAAAATGGCACTGGATATCTCAACAGCAAATGGGAAGCCCGGCTAAAAATGAAGCAATACTTTTTCAAAATTCTGAAGAAAAATGATTTCTAGGGACTTCCCTGGTGGTCCAGCAGTTGGGACTCTGCACTCCCAATGCAGGGGGCCAGGGTTCGATCCCTGGTCAGGGAACTAGATCCTGCATGCTGCAACTAAGAGCCCGCATGCCGCAACTAAAGATCCCAAGTGCCGCAACTAAAAGATCCCACACACTGCAACGAAGATCCCTCATGCCACAACTAAGACCCAGCGCAGGCAAATAAATAAATATTTTAAAAAAAGAAAGAAAAATGATTTCTAACTTAGAATTCTAACTCAGACAAACTTTAAGTATGAGAACAGATTTAAGATATTTTCAGATTTACAAATTTCAGTAATTTACCTCTAATAAACTCTTGCTCAAAAAGTTCCTGGAGAAAACCAAAACAAGAAAAAATCCAGAAAGCAGAAGATATGGGATAGAAGTAACAAAGATCTAGTACAGGAGAAACTCCAGGATAAGGGTGAAGGGAGTTGCCAGGATCATAACCATGGACCAGGTTCAAAGAGTAGCCAATCTAGTTTGAAGCCAGTCCAAAGGCTACACAAAAACATTAGATGCAACTGACAACATCTGATAATCTTGAGAGGCGAGTGTAGGGTTGAATTAGTGATACTTAGAATACTAAACAAACACAAATAAAACCACAATTATTAGCGCTAGGGAAAACAAAAAATTGTGCTAGAAAAGTAATCATAGCTCACTACATAACTTCAGCTGTGAATCATATGTACATGGTCATAAGGTAAACACTGAATATATATCTAACCAAGATTACCATATAGCTGTAGTGTAGGATGAAGTAATAGGGAGAGGTGAAGAGGAAGTGGCTAAGGGGGAAGGGGGGGAAGAAAGCTAAATTCACACGCTCAGAAGTGGGAAGTCAATAGATAATGCCTAGAATATAAAGTAGTCTCTTCTGAGAAGGAGAAAATACCAAGGAAGATTAGGCAACGGCTTATTATTCAACAAATCTTATACAAACTACTTAATGCTTTAAGCTATATGCATGTATAGCACCAATAAAAATAGACATCTCAGAAAAAACTAAAAGATATAAAACTGCATGCGTTATGATTAAAATAATATAAAACATTTATTTGAAAAAAGGGTAAAAGCAAATAATTAGCTGTGTTAGGTGACAGGATCATTAGTGAAATGTTCTCCCTTTTCCAGTCTTTCATAATACTATTGTATTGCTTTTATAATTTTTACGCAAATTTTACAAAAGTGCTATTGGCTGTTAGGTGACATCCCTGTTTGCCTTTATTTACAATGCTCCGTCCTTCTCTATAGATACCACCCTACTTTTTACAATGCCACCTGAACATCTAATCATCTTTTGTGACTTGGTTAAAACATCACCTCCTCTTTCCTTTCATCCCCAAACTACTGTCTCCTTCATGACCCTGCTTTATCTTGTATGAATAATAAGCTCCTGAAGGTCGTATCATGTCTTATTTGTCTTGATACACCTAGCACTCAGCACAGAACCTAGAACAGTATGTAGGCATTTAATAAATAATTAATCATTCAATTATTTATTTATTTCAATAAGAAATCTAAGTGCTTTTGTCAAATCAAACAGACCATAAAATTTTTAAAAAGAGGGAAAAAAGGCAAAAGGAGCTAATAAATTCCACACAGAAGAGACTTTTAAAAGGGAAATGTAATTTCTTACTATTAAATTTCATTTTTTCTACTTTAACATTTTTAAAATAATCTACCTTTTACTTCTCTATATAACTCAGGTTGACAAAGTATTATCCAAATCTTTAATAGGAACTTACCTAGATTACCTTAAGGATAAACTCAAAGCGTCTTAAATTCTTCATAAGCTAATGAAAGAGGCAGATATCAGATGATTCTCTAAACTTTGATGTTGAAGAGAATGTATTATATTTTTTAGAAAATTTTTTTCAATTATATTGATCAACAACAAGCTCTTAACCTGATCAGATTCTGTCAACACAAACACTTTTAATGGTGATGCCAACAAATAACCTCAATTTTTCTGCTACACAAAAAACTTTAAAAAGCTATTAATGGCAAAGGGAATAAATTAATAAGAGCTGTTGAAAGCTTCATAAAACACAAATCTATTTTTATGAAACAACTGGCTAGAAAACACACAAAAAGCATTTACATATTAACCTGAAAATTTAACCTTAAAAAAAGTCACAAAAAACTTTACAATGGGACTTTAATCCCATTGGAATACCAAAAGAAATGGAACTCCTTATTACAGCTAAATATGAAAAAAACACAGGTCACTCATGAAGTGGCCTAAAACGTGATGCTGCCTCTTTTTTTCTTTTTTTTTGGTAATAAAAAAAATAATTTTAAAAATACAACTTAAACTTTTTTGAAAAACAGATATACAAGGAGACAATAAAAATCACCTTCAACCTCACAACACAGTGATAACCTGTCAATCTGTTAATGTTTTGCAATATATTCTTCAAATTTGTTTTCCTTTACATGTATATAATTTTTACAAAAATGAGATCACACATTATATTACTTCATGTTTTCCTCACTATACCATACTGTGAACAGCATTCCATGTTATTAAGTATTCTTCTACAGTATCAGTTTTAATGGGCATATGATATTCATTGTGTGGATATAACATAATTCATTTTACTAATCTACTGGTGGATACTTAAGCTGTTCATAATTTTTTTTTAATTGTAAACAATCTAAAACAAAAATTGTTACTAAATCTTTTTGGTGAAAAAAGAATATCTTTGTTAATCAGGTCCACAAGGTAGGTAAGAAACGAAAAGCATCTTAAAAACTACCCACAGAACGTAAGCACATCATACATTGTCTACATTAAAAGCAGTAAGCTCAGGACTTCCCTGGTGGTCCAGTGGTTAAGAATCCGCCTGCCAATGCAGGGGACACGGGTTTGATCCCTGGTCTGGGAAGATCCCACATGCCATGGTGCAACTAATCCCGTGTGCCACAACTACTGAGCCTGTGCTCTAAAGCCTGCACGCCACAACTACTGAGCCTGCACACCACAGCTACTGAAGCCTGCACGCTCTAAAGCCTGCATGCTGCAACTACTGAAGCCCGCACGCCTAGAGCCCATGCTCTGCAACAAGAAAAGCCACAGCAATGAGAAGCCCGCGCACTGCGACGAACAGCCCCTGCTGGCCGCAACTAGAGAAAGCCGGTGCGCATCTACAAAGACCCAGCACAGCCAAAAATAAATTCATTAATTTTTTAAAAAGGCAGTAAGCTCGTAGAATTTTTAAGTGTAAGAAAAGACTGAGGTTATATAGGTAAGCCTCACGTCCTTTTCTCTACAAACCGCATACACATTTATTCCTTTCCTGAGAAATCGAAGAAATCCCATACTCATGAATTTCAGTTACTACAGCTTAGCTGAATAACCCAAGTCTCCCCAAAACACAGCTCAAATTTCAGTCATCACATTATATTAACTATAAATAATTGCATAAAGTACAAATTTCACTGCTATCTCCTCAGTGCACAAATCCCTATGTAAACAAAAGATGCACATCATGATCAGTGACCAACAGTCTCACTTCTTTAAATGTCTGTCCATAACTGATCACGCAGCATCTGTTATTTAGTTCTCATGTGGAGAGCAAAGGTAGTTACATAATAAATCCACATGATATTTTATGAAAATGGAGAATCAAAAGAGGGAACTCACCAACAAAGATAAAAATGTAGCAAATAAATGAACTGATAATGCTAAATTCAAATTGAACATAAATGGAGATTTAGAAGAAACAGCTGACCATGGAAATATTGACATTGCTACCTTTCAAGAGACACTAGATATGCATTTAGAGGAACTTAGTGAAAGGTAAATAAGGAAAGTAGTTGTGTTGAAAAAGATGAAGATGTCCCAGAGGAAGCAGCACTGGCAAAAAAACTTTTAAGGAACCCTCAGAGGTACTTTCACAACACTGAAAGGAGAAAAAGTGTTGGAAGTAACCCATACTTAGAAAGGACTATGACAATTCACCAAAGAAAAGATGCCCACTCCATATTTTAAGTTATACAACAAGAAGGAAGCTTGAAACTACTCCCGATAGGTTTTTTACAAAGAAATTTTTAAAAGTTCTGATCATTTAAGTTATAGTGTACTAAATAAACAGTATTATTGAGCATTTAAAGAAATATCTATAATGCACCATAAATTATACAGCCCAATGCCAGAATTTGCATTCTAGGACCAAACACATATATACACACCCATAAAGTGTATAAATAACACATATTAAATTATGTCTTTGGTTAATACTGTTTCTCCTTTTCCTATTTAAAATGCAGTAGAGCTGAGTACATTCCATGGATAAGGCCAGAGTTATGAGTACCCTTATCCCATCAACACTGGTAGAGACAATCCGACAGAAAGCTGCAGAAGTAAGTCTAACATGACGATCAGAATTGAGATGTGAATTCTAAGCACAAAAATGACAGTAGGAGGAAAGTGAAAAAAGTAAATAATTTTGACCTGTCATTTTTAATTTTCCCAACAAATCTTTAACTTCTAAACTAATCTGGAAAGAAAGGATAATTCGTATCTTCCAACATACATAATCAAAAAGCAGTAACTCAGAATATGCACTGCATTTTCGTTATCACTCAATTTTTTTTGCCAATTATACTGATTTTTAATTTTATGAAAAGGAACAACTTTTTTAAAATGAAGAAAATTTGGGACTTCCCTCGTGGCACAGTGGTTAAGAATCTGCCTGCCAAGGCAGGGGACATGGGTTCGAGCCCTGGTCCAGGAAGATCCCACATGCCATGGAGCAACTAAGCCCGTGTGCCATGACTACTGAGCCTGCGCTCTAGAGCCCACGTGCCAGAATTACTGAGCCTGCGTGCTACAACTACTGAAGCCCACGGCCTAGAACCCGTGCTCCACAACAAGAGAAGCCACTGCAACAAGAAGCCCATGCACCGCATCAAAGAGTAGCCCCTGTTCGCCACAACTAGAGAAAGCCCGCGTGCAGCAATGAAGACCCAACGCAGCCAAAAATAAATAAAATTAAATCTTAAAAAAAAAAAAAAAACTACAAGGAGATACTACTTCATATCCACTAGGATGACTAAAATAAGACAGATAACAAGTGTAGACAAGAATGTGGAAAAACCGTAACCCTCATACATTGCTGGTGGGAGTGTAAAATAGTGCAGCCACTTTGGAAAACAGATGGGCAGTTCCTCAAACTGTTAAATATCGAGGTACCATATGACCCAGAAATTCCACTCCTAGGTATATACTCAAAAGAACTGAAAGCAGGGACTCAAACAGATCTTTGTACACCAATGTTCATAGCAGCATTATTCACAATAACAAAAAGGTAGAAACAATTCAAATGTCCAGATGAATGGATAAACAAAATGTAGTATATTCATTATTATTAATAATATACATATTATTCAGCCATAAAAAGGAATGAAATCTGCTACATGCTACAACATGGATGAACCCTGAAAATAGTATGTTAAGTGAAATAAGACATGAAAGGATAAACACTGCATGATTCCACTTATAGAGGTACCTAGAATACGCAAATTCAGAGACAGAAAGTAGAACAGAGGCTACCAGGGGCTAGGGGGTGGCGGAGGAGGGGTTATTATTTAACAATTACAGAGTTTCTGTTTGGGATGATGAATAAGTTCTAGAAATAGATACTGGTGATGGTTGCACAACATTATGAATGTACTTAATGCCAGTGAATTATGCATTTTTAAATGGTTCAAAGAGTAAAGTTAATATTATGTATAGTTTACCATAGTAGTAATAAATGACTGAAGTCAGAAAAAAAACAAAATTATGTACATACCTGAGTCTGTGAAGATGAGACAAAAATTCACATGAAACATTTCAGAAGTCCCTTACAACAATGCTAAGACAGTTGAAAATACAATACTGGTCAAAAGGCTATGTTCCTACTGCAATTAGAAATCATAACTGAGTATAATTTTTGCTTTCTATCTCATATGTATGAGAAAAGTATATTATTTTACTTGTTAATGTTAGGAATACACACACACACACACACACACACACACACACAGCTTTTAGAAAGGGTTTTACAGAAGTGCAAATGTCAAATTAGATTTTTTTTTAACTATTGGAAATAATTGTGAAGGACTTAATAAATGTGAAAACTTTAAAAGGCTGAAAAATCCACTTGCAGTGTTTCCACTTGCATAGGGAAATACGTAAACATCTATCATTCCAGGTATAAGGACTCAGGATACTAAGATAAACATAAAAGTCTACCCTTTCAGCTTAGCTTACCCCTGCCAGGATCACAAAGGCACCGGTGAGAAGTAGACATCTTGGGTGTATTTTCAAATCCTCAAACTGACACAAATAGATAAGATGAGAAAAGTCTTCTAAATAGCAGGGCAACCTACAATTGTCTATCTTCTAATAAATTCTTCTAACACATACAGAACTGCCTTGCAGTGCAGTTCTCTTGGACCTATAATTGTAACCTTCAGTCACATTTCTATAAACTTGCAAATTGGGAGTTTGAGGTATGAGCCACATGTTATTTAAACATTCAGATGAAGACATGGACATGAAATTTAAAAGGTGCAGTTGTCCCTTGGTATCTGTGGGGGACTAGTTCCAGGAGCCCCTGTGGATACCAAAATCCACAGATGCTCAAGTCCTTTACATTAAATGGTGCAGTACAATGAATACAGTCAGCCCTCCTTATCCGCAGATGCAAAACCCAAGGAGGACAGAGGGCCAACTGTATATCTTAAAATAAAACTAAATAAGAAATAACTACTGATTTTAAAATGCAACACATCATCATATAAAGACACCAATGACTGTAACCATCTGCTTCTCTTGATCACCAAACAAATGCTGAACATCTATCTGTTCTTAAAACAGTAAAAAGTGGGTTTTTGTTGTTGTTGTTGTTTTTTATTGGGGTACAGTTGTTTCACAATGTTGTGTTAGTTTCTACTGTATAGTGAAGTGAAATAGAGTTCCCTGTGCTATACAGCAGGTTCTCATTAATTATCTATTTTATACATATTAGTGTATATATATCAATCCCTATCTCCCAATTCATCCCACCCCCACAAAGTGTTTTTTTTTTAAAGATTCCTCCTCAAGAAATTTGCAGTCTAGCAGGAAGATTAAATTAGTAAACATAAAACAATACCATATGTATGTAAAAATACTGAAATAACAAGGATACAAATTAAGAGTCACAGGAATTCAAAACTGGTAAGTGCTGGATAGTCCAGGAACATTCCAGAGAAGAAGGCACGATTTAGACAAAGTCTAGAAGTCCAGAAAGATGGGTAGAATCAAATGAGAACAATCCCTTCATATTCTAGCCTCATCTTGCCTGTCCAACACTCTGTACAATATAAAATTATTAGAATAAATGAAAGCAGAGAAAAAGTCACCCAGACAAATGACAGAAATATGAAATGAGGAGAACCAACCAACTAGCCCACATAATGCTTACTGTAGAGAAGTTAAAATTTTTTAAGTAGGAGTATATATCCAAGTGTGTAAATTATATGAAAAGAAGTTTCCAAAAATTGCATGGACTTTTGACATGACTTTCCCTTATTTTCTATTCATATCAGTAAGTATTTACTGTTTATGAGAAATGTGTCTCAGAACCAAGCAAACCAATGCTCATCTGCAAAAAGTGGGCACTCAAACTTAATCAAAGGTATTAATTATAACACAAATTAGAAATCTACTAGTCCTGGGACTTCCCTGGTGGTGCAGTGGTTAAGAATCCACCTGCCAATGCAGGGGACACGGGTTCGAGCCCTGGTCCGGGAAGATCCCACAAGCCGCGGAGCAACTAAGTCCATGCACCACAACTACTGAGCCTGTGTGCCACATACTGAGCCCACGCGGCCCAACTACTGAAGCTTGTGTGCCCTAGGGCCCGTGAGCCTCAACTACTGAGCCTACGCGCCACAACTACTGATGCCCGCGTGCTCTAGGGCCCATGTGCCACAACTACTGAGCCCACATGCTGCAACTACTGAAGCCCACACACCTAGAGCCCATGCTCCACAAGAGAAGCCACCGCAATGAGAAGCCCACGCACCGCAACAAAGGGTAGCCCCCACTCGCCGCAACTAGAGAAAGCCCGTGAAGAGCAACGAAGCCAAAAAATAAATTAAACAAACAAACAAACAAACAAAAAGACTCTGAGCTCCCAATGCAGGGGGTCGGGATTCAATCCCTGGTCAGGGAACTAGATCCCACAGGCATGCCGCAACTAAGAGTTCGCATGCCAAGACCTTCAAGATGGCGGAGGAGTAAGACCTGGAGATCACCTTCCCCCCCAAAAATACATCAGAAATACATCTACATGTGGAACAACTCCTACAGAACACCTACTGAACGCTGGCAGAAGACCTCAGACTTCCCAAAAGGCAAGAAACTCCCCACGTACCTGGGTAGGGCAAAAGAAAAAAGAAAAACCAGAGACAAAAGAATAGAGACGGGACCTGCACCTCTGGGAGGTAGCTGTGAAGGAGGAAAAGTTTCCACACACTAGGAAGCCCCTTCACTGGCGGAGACGGGGCTGGGGGGGGGGGGCGTGGCAGGAGGGGAGGGGCAAGCTTCGGAGCCACGAAGGAGAGTGCAGCAACAGGGGTGCAGAGGTCAAGGCGGAGAGATTCCCGCACAAAGGATCAGTGCCGACTAGCACTCACCAGCCTGAGAGGCTTGTCTGCTCACCCTCAGGGCGGGTGGGAGCTGGGAGCTGAGGCTTCGCCTTCGGAGGTCAGATCCCAGGGAGAGGACTGGGGTTGGCTGCGTGAACACAGCCTGAAGGGGGCTAGTGTGCCACAGCTAGCCGAGTGGGAGTCCAGGAAAAAGTCTGGACCTGCCTAAGGGGCAAGAGATCATTGTTTTGGGGAGCGTGAAGAGAGGGAATTCAGAGCAACACCTAAATGAGTTCCAGAGATGGGCGCAAACCGCGGCTATCAGCGCGGACCCCAGAGACGGGCATGAAATGCTAAGGCTGCTCCTGCAGCCACCAAGAAGCCAGTGTGCAAGCACAGGTCACTATCCACACCTCCCCTCCCGTGAGCCTGTGCAGCCCGCCACTGCCAGGGTCCCGTGATCCAGGGACAACTTCCCTGGGAGAACACACAGCACGCCTCAGGCTGTTGCAACGTCATGTCTGCCTCTGCCACCGCAGGCTCGCCCCGCATTCTGTACCCCTCCCTCCCCCCAGCCTGAGTGAGCCAGAGCCCCCGAATCAGCTGCTCCTTTAACCCCGCCCTGTCTCAGCAAAGAACAGTTGCCCTCAGGCAACCTACACGCAGAGGTGGGGCCAAATCCAAAGCTGAACCCCAGGAGTTGTGCGAACAAAGAAAAGAAAGGGAAATCTCTCCCAGCAGCCTCAAGAGCAGTGGATTAAATCTCCACAATCAACTTGATGTACCCCGCATCTGTGGAATACCTGAATAGACAACGAATCAACCCAAAATTGAGGCGGTGGACTTTGGGAGCAACTGTAGACTTGGGGTTTGCTTTCTGCATCTAATTTGTTCCTGGCTTTAGGTTTATCTTAGTTTAGTATTTAGAGTTTATTATCATTGGTAGATTTCTTTATTGATTTGGTTGCTCTCGTCCTCCTTTTTTTTTTTTATATACAGATATATATATATTTTCCCTTTTTCTCTTTTGTGAGTGTGTATGTGTATGCTTCTTTGTGTGATTCTGTCTGTATAGCTTTGCTTTTACCATTTGTTCTAGGGTTTTGTCTGTCCGTTTTCAGTTTTTTTTTTTTTAGTATAGTTATAGCGCTTGTTACCACTGGTGGATTTATTTTTTGGTTTGGTTGCTCTCTTCTATCTTTCTTTCTTTCTTTTTTTCTTTTTGTTTCTTACTTTTTAATTTTTTTTATTTTTAATAATTTTTTTAAATTATTTATTTATTTATTTATTTATGGCTGTGTTGGGTCTTCGTTTCTGTGTGAGGGCTTTCTCTAGTTGCGGCAAGTGGGGGCCACTCTTCATCGTGGTGCACGGGCCTCTCATTATTGCGGCCTCTCTTGTTGCGGAGCACAGGCTCCAGACACACAGGCTAAGTAACTGTGGCTCACGGGCCTAGTTGCTCCGCGGCATGTGGGATCTTCCCAGACCAGGGCTCGAACCCGTGTTCCCTGCATTGGCAGGCAGATTCTCAACCACTGCGCCACCTGGGAAGCCCTATTTTTTATTTTTTATTTTAATAACTTTATTTTATTTATTTTTTCTTTCTTTCTTTCTTTCTCCCTTTTCTTCTGAGCCGTGTGGATGATAGGCTCCTGTTGCTCTGCCCGGGTGTCAGGCCTGTGCCTCTGAGGTGGTAGAGCTGAGTCCAGGACATCGGTCCACCAGAGACCTCCTGGCTCCACGAAATATCAAATGGCGAAAGCTCTCCTAGAGATCTCCATCTCAATGCTAAGACCCAGCTCCACTCAACAACCAGCAAGCTACAGTGCTGGACACCCTATGCCAACCAACTAGCAAGACAGGAACACAACCCCACCCATTAGCAGAGAGGCTGCCTAAAATCATAATAAGGTCACAGACACCCCAAAACACACTACTGGACACAGTCCTGCCCACCAGAAAGACAAGGTCCAGCCTCATCCACCAGAACAAAGGCACTAGTCCTCTCCACCAGGAAACCTCCATAACCCACTGAACCAACCTTAGCCACTGGGGTCAGACACCAAAAACAACGGGAACTACGAACCTGCAGCCTGCGAAAAGGAAACCCCAAACACAGTGAGTGAAGCAAAATGAGAATACAGAGAAACACAGAGCAGATGAAGGAGCAAGGTAAAAACCCACCAGATCAAACAAATGACGAGGAAATAGGCAGTCTACCTGAAAAAGAATTCAGAATAATGATAGTAAAGATGATCCAAAATCTTGGAAATAGAAAGGAGAAAACACAAGAAATGTTTAACAAGGACCCAGAAGAACTAAAGAGAAAACAAACAATGATCAACAACACAATAAATGAAATTAAAAATCTCTAGAAGGAATCAATAGCAGAATAACTGAGGCAAAAGAACGGATAAGTAACCTGGAAGATAAAATACTGGATATAACTACAGCAGAACAGAATAAAGAAAAAAGAATGAAAAGAATTGAGGACAGTCTCAGAGACCTCTGGGACAACATTAAACACACTAACATTCGAATTATATGGGTCCCAGAAGAAGAAGAGAAAAAGAAAGGGATTGAGAAAATATTTGAAGAGATTATAATTGAAAACTTCCCTAATATGGGAAAGGAAATAGTCAATCAAGTCCAGGAAGCACAGAAAGTCCCATACAGGATAAATCCAAGGAGAAACACGCCAAGACAAATATTAATCAAACTATCAAAAATTAAATACAAAGAAAACATATTAAAAGCAGCAAGGGAAAAACAACAAATAACATACAAGGGAATCCCTATAAGGTTAACAGCTGATCTTTCAGCAGAAACTCTGCAAGCCAGAAGGGAGTGGCAGGACATATTTAAAGTGATGAAAGGGAAAAACCTACAACCAAGATTACTCTACCCAGCAAGGATCTCATTCAAATTTGTTGGAGAAATTAAAACCTTTACAGACAAGCAAAAGCTAAGAGAATTCAGCACCACCAAAGCAGGTTTACAACAAATGCTAAAGGAATTTCTCTAGGGAGGAAACACAAGAGATGGAAAAGATCTGCAATAACAAACCCAAAACAATTAAGAAAATGGTAAAAGGAACATACGTATCGATAATTACCTTAAATATAAATGGATTAAATGCTCCAACCAAAAGACACAGACTGGCTGAATGGATACAAAAACAAGACCCAGGGCTTCCCTGGTGGCGCAGTGGTTGAGAATCTGCCTGCCGATGCAGGGGACACAGGTTCGTGCACTGGTCTGGGAAGATCCCACATGACGTGGAGCAACTAGGACCATGAGCCACACCTACTGAGCCTGCGCCTCTGGAGCTTGTGCTCCGCAACAAGAGAGGCCGCGATAGTGAGAGGCCCCCGCTCGCCGCCAACTGGAGAAAGCCCTAGCACAGAAACAAAGACCCAACACAGCCAAAAATTAAATAAATAAATAAATAAATAAACAAACAAGACCCATATATATGCTGTCTACAAGAGACCCACTTCAACCTAGGGACACATACAGACTGAAAGTGAGGGGATGGAAAGAGATATTCCATGCAAATGGAAATCAAAAGAAAGCTGGAGCAGCACTTCTCATATCAGACAAAATAGACTTTAAAATAAAGACTATTAAAAGAGACAAAGAAGGACGCTACATAATGATCAAGGGATCAATCCAAGAAGATGCAACAATTGTAAATATTTATGCACCCAACATAGGAGCACCTCAATACATAAGGCAAGTGCTAACAGCCATAAAAGGGGACATTGACAGGAACACAATCACAATAGGGGACTTTAACACCCCACTTTCACCAATGGACAGATCATCCAAAATGAAAATAAATAAGGAAACACAAGCTTTAAATGATACATTCAACAAGATGGACTTAATTGATATTTATAGGACATTCCATCCAAAAAAAACAGAACACACTTTCTTCTGAAGTGCTCATGGAACATTCTCCAGGACAGATCATACCTGGGGTCACAAATCAAGCCTTGGTAAATTTAAGAAAATTAAAATTGTATCAAGTATCTTTTCCAACCACAACGGTATAAGACTAGATATAAATTACAGGAAAAAATCTGTAAAAAATACAAACACATGGAGGCTAAACAATACATTACTAAATAACCAAGACATCACTGAAGAAATCAAAGAGGAAATCAAAATATACCTAGAGACAAATGACAATGAAACACGATGACCCAAAACCTATGGGATGCAGCAAAAGCAGTTCTAAGAGAGAAGTTTATAGCAATACAATCCTACCTCAAGAAACAAGAAACATCTCAAATAAAACACCTAATTTTACATCTAAAGCAATTAGAGAAAGAAGAACAAAAACCCCCCAAAGTTAGCAGAAGGAAAGAAATCATAAAGATCAGATCAGAAATAAATGAAAAAGAAATGAAGGAAACAATAGCAAAGATCAATAAAACTAAAAGCTGGTTCTTTGAGAAGATAAACAAAATTTGATAAACCATTAGCCAGACTCATCAAGAAAAAAAGGGAGAAGACTCAAATCAATAGAATTAGAAATGAAAAAGGAGAAGTAACAATTGACAATGCAGAAATACAAAGGATCATGAGAGACTACTACAAGCAACTACATGCCAATAAAATGGACAACCTGGAAGACATGGACAAATTCTTAGAAAAGCACAACCTTCCGAGACTGAACCAGGAAGAAACAGAAAATATGAACAGACCAATCACAAGTAATGAAATAGAAACTGTGATTTAAAATCTTCCAACAAACAAAAGTCCAGGACCAGATGGCTTCACAGGTGATTTCTATCAAATATGTAGAGAAGAGCTAACACCTATCCTTCTCAAACTCTTCCAAATATAGCAGAGGGAGGAACACTCCCAAACTCATTCTACGAGGCCACCATCACCCTGATACCAAAACCAGACAAATATGTCACAAAGAAAGAAAACTACAGGCCAATATAACTGATGAACTTAGATGCAAAAATCCTCAACAAAATACTACCAAACAGAATCCAACAGCACATTAAAAGGATCATACACCATGACCAAGTGGGGTTTATCCCAGGAATGCAAGGATTCTTCAATATACACAAATCAATCAATGTGATAAACCATATTAACACACTGAAGGAGAAAAACCATACAATCATCTCAATAGATGCAGAAAAAGCTTTTGACAAAATTCAACACCCATTTATGATAAAATCCCTCCAGAAAGTAGGCATAGAGGGAACTTACCTCAACATAATAAAGGCCATATATGACAAACTCACAGCCAACATCATCCTCAATGGTGAAAAACTGAAAGCATTTCCACTAAGATCAGGAATAAGACAAGGTTGTCCACTCTCACCACTCTTATTCAACATAGTTGGAAGTTATAGCCACAGCAATCAGAGAAGAAAAAGAAATAAAAGGAATCCAAATCGGAAAAGAAGAAGTAAAGCTGTCACTGTTTGCAGATGACATGATACTATACATAGAGAATCCTAAAGATGCCACCAGAAAACTACTAGAGCTAATCAACGAATTTGGTAAAGTAGCAGGATACAAAATTAATGCACAGAAATCTCTTGCATTGCTATACACTAATGATGTAAAATCTGAAAGAGAAATTAAGGAAACCCTCCCATTTACGATTGCAACAAAAAGAATAAAATACCTAGGAATAAACCTCCCTAAGGAGACAAAAGACCTGTATGCGGAAAACTATAAGACACTGATGAAAGAAATTAAAGATAATACAAACAGATGGAGAGATATACCATGTTCTTGGACTGGAAGAATCAACATTGTGAGAATGACTATACCACCCAAAGCAATCTACAGATTCAATGCAATCCCTATCAAACTACCAATGGCATTTATTACAGAACCACAACAAAAAATTTCACTATCTGTATGGAAACACAAAAGACCCCGAATAGCCAAAGCAATCTTGAGAAAGAAAAACGGAGCTGGAGGAATCAGGCTCCCAGACTTCAGACTATACTACAAAGCTACAGTAATCAAGACAGTATGGTACTGGAACAAAATCAGACATATAGATCAATGGAACAGGATAGAAAGTCCAGAGATGAACCCACACACATATGGTCACCTTATTTTTTATAAAGGAAGCAAGAATATACAATGGAGAAAAGAGAGCCTCTTCAATAAGTAGTGCTGGGAAAACTGGACAGCTACATGTGAAAGCATGAAATTAGAACACTCCCTAACACCTTACACAAAAATAAACTCAAAATGGATTAAAGACCTAAATGTTAGGCCAGACACTATAAAGCTCTTAGAGGAAAACATAGGCAGAACACTCTATGACATAAATCACAGCAAGATCCTTTTTGACCCACCTCTTAGAGAAATGGAAATAAAAACAAAAATAAACAAGGAAACCATAAACAAGACGAAAGACAACCCTCAGAATGGGAGAAAATATTTGCAAATGAAGCAACTGACAACGGATTAATCTCCAAAACATACAAGCAACTCAGGCAGCTCACATCAAAAAGCAAACAACCAATCCAAAAATGGGCAGAAGACCTAAACAGACATTACTCCAAAGAAGATATACAGATTGCCAACAAACACATGAAAGAATGCTCAACATCATTAATCATTAGAGAAATGCAAATCAAAACTACAATGATATATCATCTCTCACCGGTCAGAATGGCCATCATCAAAAAATCTACAAACAATAAACGCTGGAGAGGGTGTGGAGAAAAGGGAACCCTCTTGCACTATTGGTGGGAATGTAGATTGATACAGCCACTATTGAGAACAGTACGGAGGTTCCTTAAAAAACTAAAAATAGAACTACCATATGAACCAGCAATCCCACTACTGGGCATATACCCTGAGAAAACCATAATTCAAAAAGAGTCATGTACCACAATGTTCATTGCAGCTCTATTTACAACAGCCAGGACATGGAAGCAACCTAAATGTCCACTGACAGATGAATGGATAAAGAAGATGTGGCACATATACACAATGGAATATTACTCAACCATAAAAAGAAACGAAATTGAGTTATTTGTAATGAGGTGGATGGACCTAGAGTCTGTCACACAGAGTGAAGTAAGTCAGAAAGAGAAAAACAAATACCATATGCTAACACATATATATGGAATCAAAGAAAAAAAAAAAAAAAGGTCATGAAGAACCTAGGGGTAAGACGGGAATAAAGACACAGACCTACTAGAGAATGGACTTGAGGATACGGGGAGGGGGAAGGGTAAGCTGTGACAAAGTGAGAGAGTGGCATGGACATATATACACTACCAAACGTAAAATAGATAGCTAGTGGGAAGCAGCCGCATAGCACAGGGAGATCAGCTCGGTGGTTTGTGACCACCAAAAGGGGTGGGATAGGGAGGGTGGGAGGGAGGGAGATGCAAGAGGGAAGAGATATGGGCACATATGTACATGTATAATTGATTCACTTTGTTGTAAAGCAGAAACTAACACACCATTGTAAAGCAATTATACTCCAATAAAGATGTAAAAAAAAAAAAAAAGGTTCTCATGAACCTAGGGTCAGGACAGGAATAAAGAGACAGACGTAGAGAATGGACTTGAGGACACAGGGAGGGGGAAGGGTAAGCTGGGACGAAGTGAGAGAGTGGCATGGACGTATATACACTACCAAACGTAAAATAGGTAGCTAGTGGGAAGCAGCCACATAGCACAGGGAGATCAGCTCGGTGGTTTGTGACCACCTAGAGGGGTGGGACAGAGGGAGATGCAAGAGGGAAGAGATATGGGAACATATGTATATGTATAACTGATTCACTTTGTTGTAAAGCAGAAACTAACACACCATTGTAAAGCAATTATACTCCAATAAAGATGTTAATAAAAAAAAAAAAAGGTTCTCATGAACCTAGGGTCAGGACAGGAATAAAGAGACAGACGTAGAGAATGGACTTGAGGACAAAGGGAGGGGGAAGGGTAAGCTGGGACGAAGTGAGAGAGTGGCATGGACATATATACACTACCAAATGTGAAATAGATAGCTCTTGGGAACCAGCCGCATAGCCCAGGGAGATCAGCTCGGTGGTTTGTGACCACCTAGAGGGGTGGGATAGGGATGGTGGGAGGGAGACTCAAAAGGGAGGATATACGGGGATATATATATATGTATAGCTGATTCACTTTGTTATAAAGCAGAAAGTAACACACCATTGTAAAGCAATTATACTCCAATAAAGATTTTTTAAAAAGTTAAAAATTTAAAAAAAAAACAAAAACAGTTCGCACACCACAACTAAGGAGCTGGCAAGCCACAACTAAGGTGCCCACGAGCCCCCACTAAGGAACCAGTGAACCTCAACCAAGGAGCCCACAAGCCGCAACTAAGGAGCCGCCTGCCACAATTAAGACCTGGCGCAACTGAATAAATTAAACAAACAAATAAATAAATAAATATTTTTAAAAGAAATCTACTAGTCCTTGCATATAAGGTCATGTTTCTGTTTTCCTCGTATTTTCTACTGAGTGCTCTGTAGATTCATGTAATTTTAGTTTAGAGCCAGTTTTTAACCCAATTTTAAATGTTTATATTCCTGGAACATTTAAATATTTGCATAAATATCATGAAACAACCATAATTTATCCTGTAAAAATACAATTTACCAGATTATTACTATTAGCTTTATTCTGTGAGCTTTCTCCTTTATTCAAAAGGCACTAAGTTGTCCCATTCATTCAGTCAACATTTTAATAAGCCCTACCAGGCACCTTCTAGACCCCAAAGTTCTCATTCTGAAGGATTTCAGAACTCAACATAAAGTAGAGGAGACAGCCAATTAAACCAGCAGCTATAATGCAGCGGGATAACTACTACAATAAAAGTATATTACAGCAGGAGAGAAAGTAGGAGCAATATCAGGGAAGGTTTCTAAAAGGACTTGATGCCTGGGTTTAGTTTTGATGGATGAGGATCTAGTAAGGCAGATAGCTCAGGGAGAAAGATGCATGTAAATTCATTGATGAGCATGTACTTCATGCCAGCCTCTATGTCAGCTTCTGGAAATAAAAATAATACATTGACGCTAATTCAAGACACTAGTAATCTCAAGAATTTACTTCATAGAGAAAAGGCTTAAAATTTGGTCTTAAAAATGAGTTCACACTCAATTTTTTTTTAATGAGTTCACTGTGCACAAAAAAGTAAATACTGCATGATTCTATTCATATGAGACTCAAAAATAAGCAAAACTAAACTATAGTGATAGAAGTCAAAACAATGGTTACCTCTGAAGGGCAGTATCAACTGGGAGAGGGCAGGAGGGAACCTACTGGGGCAGTGGGAATGTTCTTTATCTTGGTTTTGCATGGTGGTTACTTGGGTACATACCTAAAATTTCATCAAGCTGTACAATGAGATTCTGTTGTATGTAAGTAATGAAGGGGGGCATTCCCAGATCTAGGAAGCAGCATTTTCAAAGGCACAGAGTATTCAGACAAGGACCAAATCACAGAAACTACCAGGGCTTGCCATGCTAAAAAGACTGACTTCAAACCATGTGTACCTTCCACTGAAAGGCACTTGAGTAAAATGACCAGATGTCCATTTCAGAAAGACTATTCCAGATGTATAATGGATTGGAGGGGTACGAGACTAATAGCCCAGGGGACAGATGAAGCCCTTTTCTAAGGCAATGACTTTAAAGGTGGAGAAGAAACAGAAGATAATAAGAAGGTAGCACCAAAAGGACACTGTGACTGATTAAATGTGAACAGAGGAAAGAAAGAGTCTCAACTGATGACTAGGTTTCTGGCTTGGGCCCGAAGTTGCATTTAGTTTTGGACTCTACTGAAATAGTATAAGAAACATGCTCCACTCAAAATGGAACATTTTTCTATGAGATGTTATTCATTGCCAAGTGTTCATTCAGTTGATGTCTTATTTTCCTTTATTATTTAAATACATTTGCTTGGGACTTCCCTGGTGGCGCAGTGGTTAGAAATCTGCCTGCCAATGCAGGGGACGCAGGTTCGAGCACTGGTCCTGGAAGATCCCACATTCCGCAGAGCAACTAAGCCCGTGCACCACAACTACTGAGCCTGCGCTCTGGAGCCCACGAGCCACAACTACTGAGGTCCATGCACCTAGAGCCCGTGCTCCGCAATGGGATAGGCCAGCGGAATGAGAAGCCCGCGCACTAGCCCCCACTCGCCACAACTAGAGAGGGCCCACGCACAGCAACGAAGACCCAACACAGCCATAAATAAAAATGTTTTTTAATAAATATATTTGCTTGGCAATCATCTGTCAACTTCAATTTGAATCTCTATGGTACCAGCGATGTGACAATATAAAATGTTTCCACCATTAGGTAATTGCTCCTTACCACACCTCTAAGCCTACAAAGAATAAGCAATTTGTCCCTCCATAATCAGCTGTAAAGAAGTATTCTCAAGTCAGCATCTCTGACAAAATGAATAACTTCTGATCTATAAAATTCTATACAGTGAAAGATTTCATTTATAGATGCTTACATAAACTAAAGAATCTCTAAACCAAATGTATTAATCAAACAACTGTTGCAAACTCACCACAGCTTCCTACCACAGCTACTCACCAATAGATTCCAAACCAACTTTCAAGCAGAGCCAAAAATGACATAATAACATGCCTAATACAACTAACCATTTTTTAAAAGCAAAAGATGCATTTAAATACATATATACTATAGATAAGAAAACATGAGTTTTAAGCCTCTGGGCACACACACATATCCGAACCAATTTTCCTCTAAAAATTCAATCTGGTTTTTAGAAAAGATTGCTTTGATATGCAATTCACTCATTCAACAAATATGTATTGATTAGCTAATGTATGACAGGCACTGTGCAAGTGAGTGCTAGGGATACAGCAGTGAGTAAGACACGTCCCCACACTCATGGAGTTTTATACCCTAGTGGCATATGATCATGAAAACTGTATTCTGGGGCAATGTCTTCCTCCTACCCCAGTCTCTAAGTGAACACTGCAGTGAATCTGCCCTGAGCCTTAAATTAAGACCCACATGACTGAAGATTAAGTATAAGGATCATTAAAAAGGAACTTCAAAATAATTAGCTGGTAAAAACATAGAAGGCCTCTCGGAAATTAAAAAGTAGAGATATAAGAATTATTTTTAAAAAAGCACCAGACTGGGGACTTCCCTGGTGGTCCAGTGGTTAAGACTCTGTGCTTCCACTGCAGGGGGCACAGGTTCAATCCCTGTCCACTGCCCGGCGGGCAGGTTCGATCCCGCAAGCTGTGCAGTGGTGTCCCACCAAAATGGAAGAGTAAATCAAGAAAGAGGAAACGAAGAATACAGACAACAGGATCCAACACAGGACAGCAAAGGAAATCCCCAGAATAATGGTGAGGAAGATCCCAGGATGGCAGCTATGCTTTAAGCACAAAGGCAAAAGGTACAGATTGGAGCAGGCCAGAAAGTTCCAGGAAAAGTTTTTTCTAATATGGTGAACTGAGTGAACACCTGATGTATATTAACATATGGAGTAGGGACTTCCCTGGTGGCACAGTGGTTGAGAATCCACCTGCCAATGCAGGCGACACAGTTTCGATCCCTGGTCCGGGAAGATCCCACATGCCGCAGAGCAACTAAGCCCATGCGCCACAACTACTGAAGCCCACGCTCCTAGAGCCTGTGCTCCACAACAAGAGAAGCCACTGCAGTGAGAAGGCCGCGCACGGCACTAGAGAAAGCCCACGTGCAGCAACGAAGACCCCAACACAGCCAAAAATAAATAAATAAATTATTTTTTAAAAAAACAAAACATATGGAGTAGATTTAACATTTGGTGGTAACTTTGGCGGTTGAATTATAGTAAATAGAAACCTAAGCAAATAATATAAAAAGCAATTATTAAAGGAAATATTTAAGAGGAAATCAAGTGTACAGAAAAGGAAAAGTAATCCTAGTATATTAAATAGCTTAGCGGTGAACAGCATTTACAAAGGTCTAATTATGTAAATAGCAAACAATGATCCCTAACCAAAATTAAAATATGCATATACTAAGATAAGGAAATGGGAGGATAGGAGCACGTGTGTCCTTTGAGGACTGGTAGCAGTATAGAAAAAGAGCCAAGTCCTCATCTTTAATAGTGGGAACACAATAAATACTCCTTAAATGGAAGAAAAAAGTAGCAATACAAGCATATAATTTCAAGATATAAAGACCAAATTAATAAATTTAGGGACTTCCCTGGTGGCGCAGTGTTTAAGAATCCGTCTGCCAATGCAGGAGACATGGGTTCGAGCCCTGGGCTGGGAAGATCCCACATGCCGTGGAGCAACTAAGTCCCTGAGCAACTAAGCCCCTGCACCACAACTGCTGAGCCCGCAACCTAGAGCCCACGAGCCACAACTACTGAGCCCGCGTGCCATAACTACTGAAGCCTGCGTGTCTAGAGCCCGTGCTCAACAAGAGAAGCCACGACAATGAGAAGCCCACGCACAGCAACGAAGAGTAGCCCCCGCTCGCTGCAACTAGAGAAAGCCCACGTGCAGCAACGAAGACCCAATGCAGCCAAAAATAAATAAATTTTTAAATTTTTTTAAAAATAAAAAAATAAAAATAAATCCCTTCAAAAAAAATCACTTCATGAGCAAAATTATTAAATATTATATATTACTAAAAGACATTCTTAAGTGTTCATAAACATAATACTTACTGCCATACTAGTCTCTCAATGACTACTCAGGACTTTACATTATTAGGTATGAACTTAAATATCTGAACTAAACAGACAAAATTACATATTACTTTTAAGGCTCCCATGTTTTTAACTATGATTCAAAACCTTTAGCAATTTTTTTCAAAGATTTTCAAAGCTGATGAAAGGAAAAGAAATTCTGAGATGGATTGCTCAGAATACTCAATCCCTGTCAATACTCCACTCTTTACCCCCCAACCTCACAAACATTATGCAGTTCTCCAAATCTTCTCTCCATCAATTGTATATTCACCCAGTCATGCATATTTGCTGAGCACAAAATACACCAGGCACTGAACCTATCTTGGCACTGGGGATTCATCATCATGACTGACGATAAACATGATAATCACAAATTATGAACTATACAGAATAGTGCAATACTGACAGAAGACCACTTCATATAAGATGATAAGAAAAGGTCAAGCTGAGGCAACCAGAGTCAGGACGTCAGGTATGAAGAATGAGCCAGACATGTGAAAATTTGTAAAGAGCCTTTCCAGACTGAGAGGAAAACAGCCTGAGAAGAAAGGAATGACAGGATCTGATTTGAATTTTAAGATTACACTGGCTGCTGTGTGAAACTGGGAAACCACTGCATGGTACCTTAGCAAGAGATGCTGGCAGCTGGGGCTAGAGTAGTGGCAGTGAAGATGAGAAGTCAACAGACTGGACTGGATACCAAACTACATGACTAGGCAACAGACTCAAACTGGGGATAAGAGGTCAGGTCAGATGGTGAAAGAGAGGAACTAAGGATGTCTATAGATTTTTGGCTTTACCCACTGTGTTGGAATAGTGGTGCCATTTACTGTCACGGGAAAGACTAGGAGAGGCCGACCTTGATAGAAGGGCCTTTTCACAACGCAACCTCTCTAGACTCTTTTACAAGTCATTAGGAAAAGGCAAGACACCACAGCAAACCTTGAAAGTTTTTTCTGCAAGGGGTAAGATGCTAAGACATTCTAACTTTACAGAAATGAAAGAGGAGAACTTCCTCTGTAAAACCTCATTTTAGCATAGATTTGCTCTTAATGCAGTCCAGTATCAAGGACTCCAACAACCATCAATTTTCCTGAACCTTGTTCACAAGATAGTGATGAACTTGGGATTCCTCTAAAGTAAAAAGAGCCTTATGTTAATATTAAATCCCTAATGAAAAAGGGTGACAAGGGAAAGCCTTCATCTTTGAATAGATGGGTCTTCTAACAGACAGGTCTCTGACTATAACAGTAAATACCATAAAGCTAGTTTTATCAGGCTTTTGGGTCAGTAATTAACTATCCATCTCTGACCTCCAAGAGCTCTTTACTATTAAAAGAAAGGAAAGAGGCTGAGTGAGTGGCTCAATTTAAACACAAATATCATGAAGCCCAAAAGGTAAAAGCAGAAGCATAAACACACCCTGAAGAGAGAAGCCATGCTTTCTGGAAACAGTATGGAAAGAACTGTCATCAACAAGGACCTACTGTATAGCACAGGGAACTCTACTCAATATTCTGTAATAACCTTAATGGGAAAAGAATCTGAAAAAGAACAGATATATGTATATGTATAACTGAATCACTTTGCTGTACACCTGAAACTAACACATTGTAAATCAACTATACTCCAATATAAAATAAAAATGTTTTAATACTTTTTTTAAAGTTTAAAGATATATTAAAAAAAAAAACTCTCAGTCCCAGCCTTCTCAGTACTACTATCAAACCACCAACTTTTAATTTATAAATAAAAACCTCTTCACCTCTGCAGCTGTTTAACATTGGAGCTTCTAAACTCTCAGCATTAATCTCTAGTGCTCCAAAAACAGATTTTCTATAGCCACAGCAACAATAATAATCACTTCCCTAACTTTTCCTGGGACCTATCATAAAATCAAGTGCCAAAATTCTTCCCTGTCTCCTGAGAAAACACCTGGCTATTGGTTGGTCACCACATTCCCAAGTCTAAGTGACTTACACATCTTTCTGGAAGGCAACCCTGAATGCTGTCACTGTGAAGTCTCACTAACCAAGCACAAAGACAAACAATGAACAACAAAAAACAAACAACAGCTGTCCAGCTGGGTAAATGGGGAGGCCATTAACCATCAAGTGATGTCACCTCATTCTGCTCATTCCCCCCATATCCAGGGTTCATTGGTGTATTTATCTCCTCTTTGTCACTGACACTTCATATGGAGTGTCAAACTGGAGATTATGAAGAATAGAACCTTTGTAACTACTTAGGTGACTACATATAAGCAGACTAACTTAAAATTGCCCCATTTTTCTCCTTTACATATAATAACAGCTGGCGAGGCATACTTGCAAAAGGCTTGACCCAAACCTACCATTCCACACTAATGCTAGAGCGTTCACTGGTAAATTTAGCAAATTTAGATGAAGGCAAATTAGTGCTTTAATAAAAGAGAATAGTGCATCCCAGAAGGTACCAACTGTGAAATTCAATTTCCATTTATACAATGATATTTTATACTAAACCAGCTAACATCACATCATAGGTAGTATAATACTAATGAAATTTTAATATTAATACTACAAAACATGGAGAATAAAATCTTGGTTGGGGAGTCAATGTTTTAGAGCATGTTAGGGTTGGTGGATAAGCAAAATGAAAAGTTCTGAAATCCTCAACTATTACATGCCTAATTATTCCACTAGCAAACACAACAACCTTTAAGTGACTAGGAAATTAAATTCTTTAATAAACAATTAATTGAGCACATACTATGAAATGAGTACGGTGATAGGGCACTTCCAGATCACCAAATACTCCCACACACACTCCGCATTCCTACAGCACTCCCTTCTATAGCACTGGAGCACTTAATATACTGCATGTTAATCATTTATAAATTAAATACATATATACTACATTTTGAAAGTATTATGCCCATTATCAAAAAAACACAAAAAAAGAATCTTAACATAGAAGTTCTAATACTTTATTCCCACTTGCCATGGACAGTCCTACACACATCTTACAATATATACTGTACACTTCGGTGGAGATCATCGACCCAGGCTATAGGAGAGGGGTCTTAGTCATCTCTGTTTCTTCAGTGTCTAAGTCACAGACAGCGCTCAGTAAAAATTTGCTGAGTGTATGAGCAAAGAGACACTTGAAACGTGAATCCACAACATAACTTTTTGACATCAGCCAGCTGCTTAGTCTAATGTAAGTGCCAAATTCTACTTAAAGAAAGGGATTAGAAGAAATTTACCTACTGTATTTTATTACTACAATTTAAAAGCTACGGACAATTTTAATTCAGCCAGTTCTTAATTAAAAAAAAAAAAAAAAGGCTTATAATTCTGTTTCCAGAATGATGCAAGGAAAGAAGAGAGGAGCAGGAAGAAAGAATTAAAGAACTGGAGATTTTTTAAGGTTTCTTGAGAGTTCTGAAATGCTTTAAACTGCAATTCCTTTCATTCAACATTTTTTTTATTGCTATGTTCCAAGCACTTAGAATACATTTTTAGGAATACACAGCCACAAACTTAAGATGCAATAAGGAAATGAAGTAAAGAGATAAAGAACTTAGATGCTAAAATTCTCACTATCCATAAAGTACAGTAATACTGTACTTTAGAAAATACATGCAATTGAACCAGAGTCAAGCCTTCAAGGGAAAGCTTGTGTTCTATTTAAGAAAGATAGATACAAGCCAAAAATAAAAGCTACCACTAATACATCTCCCTTAAAGAAAAAAAAAAAAGTTAAGGTATATTTTAAGGAAATTAATTTTTATTAAACTGATATAGTGTAGCTAAAATAGTATGCAAAACCAATCTTTCTAATTTCTAGAGCTTCTGAAATGTAAATGAGAAGTCACTAGCCTGCCCTTTCAGTAGGAGTTATCTGTCACATAACACTCCATTTCCAAGGCCCCATTTTGCAAGATAAACTGCTTGTAACTCCATATTTGTAGGTGACAATATGTACTTGATATTTTTTTAATACTATCTAATTGTGGTTAGGCATTATTTAGTGCTCAGTACTTTTAAGTAAAGCCAAGCAAGTAGGTATTTCAGTAGTTTATCAAGCTTGCTTTTTACTTGTACAATGATTCATATAACACACAATGTGTATTTGTCCAATCCTTTCCCCCTTCCCATTCACCTTATACAATATAAGCAAGCAGCTAAGACTAAGGATGGAAGTTTCAGTACCTATTTACATTATTCACATGCCCCAAAAAAGTTCTCAAACTATTTTCTAGCTCTATCAAAAGCTTTATAAATTCCTTCTATAACCTTACTAAAAAAAATTCTATATCAAAATCTGACATTTACTAGCGTAAACAGTATCATATTCAAAAGAACTACCCACTTTATAAAAGAAAAAGCTGCTGGTTTACATTTAGAAATGCTATGTTATCAACTTGCTTCTCTTTCTTGCCTTAATTTTCCTCTGCTGCAAAAATGATAAAACATAAATTCATTCAAACAACAGTTAAATAAGGTTTTAACAAATATTTTGCTACCTCTTCAAATATATGCTTTAAAATTCAACAAGCAGACACTTCCTAACAAATTGAACAAATACCTTCGGTCAAATCACTTTAAAATACACCAACTATTAATTTCCTTTATATTTACAAAGGTAGAATCTTAGTTTTATATGAAAGTAGGCAGGCTAGAGTTGGATAAAAGTTTAATTTCAGAATTCCTTAATGTCAGCTAAAACACCCTCAAACTTAAGAAACTAAACACTTCTAAACCTTGAAGCTGAAATCAGTTTGACTGATGTCCTCTTTCATGCCATGTAAGCCATTGCCTAATTGAGGCCAGACCTGTCAGGCTCAACAGCATCCCAGAAATGACTAGCCTTCTAGAGCTGGAAACACATCAAGAATTTGGAATATTTCTCATATTGAAGAAAGGAAAAAAGTTCAAGTGAGATTGTCCCTAAGAACAATCAGTATACTGTTCCACAGGGGGGGAAAAAAAAAAAAAAAAAGACCTAAAAAGCATATTTTTGTTATTCTGGTCAGTCCACAAGAATATATCAAAATTCTGTATCTATTTTCAGGTGATGGCCCACTGAACTTACCCCTTTCCTTCCTACACATGAACAAGAGTTCACTATTAAATTCTCATTTTGAATGCCTGTCTTGTAATCTAGATTTTTTATTTTATATCTTTAGCTACTAAAACCATCACCTGGAGCACGGCTGGTTTCTTGACTCAGAAACCTGTTACCAATAATGCCTAGCACCTAAGCTGCTTAATGGTTTTCACTTCTTACCAAGAAAATCCATTAAACGTCGAAAAGAAATAAATACAAGCGCGCGCGCACGCACGCACACACATTCAAATCCCAGTCATGAAAAATTAAGTCACATTCCGGCCATAAACCGTGCAATAGACACTTCGAGTTAGCGTGTGCCTTAGTGATCATGGACAGCGGTATCAGAGTAAGTGATAGGGGGTTGGAGGTGGCTGACAACATACAGTGCATCAGAGCCAATAAGCAGCAGGCTAGGACTGACAGCAAGGCCGGTCTCTAAAGGGAGCTATAACACAATATCAGAATGCTGGATTTCCGAATGCCATTTTATGGGGAAGGAGGGGATGAGAACTGGGGATCAAGTGCAATGAAAGGCTTTGACCAACGTCTGAGGCGATGAAACCGAAGACAAGGTCTTCTGGCAACACCAGCTGTCCAGTCTCATCTCACCTCAAACACAACTCAATTTCAGGTCGTTCTTATCAAAGTCAGCTGCTCAAAGGGTGAGGGGGTGGCAGGCAGGGGATGGTGACAGCCCCCAAGAGACTGCCAAAAGCCCTTGGAAAAGGCAGAGACACTACAATTGGAAGGGGCTTGAAGGGGCTTCTACTTCGCAAAAGGAGGGCTTTGCAGCCGCCTCCCGTCTCCCTTTCCAGCCGGGGTTGTTAGGTAGGAGGTTAGGATGTTGCTGGAGGGTTTATGAAGGAGTGATAGGAGAAAATGGCAGTAAAGGATGAGGGGGGCTGGAAGGGCTGGTGCCACCCAAGAAAAAGAGGGAGGAGGGACTTCCCTGGACACATCCAGGATAACAACGCCACCACAGAGCAAGGGCAGTGCCCTGCTAGCGCCTGACACCCCTCTCTCTGGGAAAGCTTCGCCCCCGTCCACACGATCCCAATCCCCAAACACTGCTCCCACCCGACCCTTCTCCCCCACGGTATCCCCATCGTGGCCTCCTTTCCCTTCCGCCTCAGGCCCCACGCCCTCAAGCTCCCCTCCCCTTCCCCGGTCACCCACCCTCAGGGCAGCCCGTCGCCGGCCTCCCCGGCAGCTCGCCCAGACCCCTCCCCCCCTCACCTCTCCTCAGCGCCTCCTCGTAGCTGAGGAATCCGATCCGTGACTCCTTGGCGCCCATGCTCCCCTCATCCCCTCGGCCGGGGGTCGGAGCCCGATCTCGCCCCCACCCCCCTCCCGCCTTCTCCTCGGCGTCCCTGGCAGACGGTGTTGGCGTCCCCCGGCCTCCTCCTCCCCCCACACTAACAAGTGCGGCTTCTGCCCCGGCGGCTCCTCCCGGCCGCCGCCACCGCCTCCATGCCGAATCACGTGACCCGCTCCCACCCCGCCCCCTTCCCCTCCCTCTTACTCCGCCCTTCTCCTCTCTCCTCCCCTCCCTTCCCTTCCCTCCTCACGCCCTCTTCCCTCCCCCGCCTCCCGCCTGCCCCGCCGAGGGTCACCTGACCCGAGGCCAGAGATTGTTCCGGGTAATGGCCGCCTGGGGCCACCCACTCCGCCCCGCCCCACGCTCGCCGCGCGCAGGGGCGTAGGGGCGGAGCCAGACCTCGCGCGTAACGCATCATCGCCACCTTCCGGCCAATCCGAAGCCGCGAGGCCCAGGAGCCTCCGCCCGCCTGGGGGGCAGTGACTTCCGGGGCGCTCGAGGCCGTCCTCCCGCCCACATGTTCTGGCGCTCGCTGGGCGGGGTCGGAGCCCTTGACTGTTGGTCAGGCCTGGGCCCAGACGCATCTTGAAAGAGAAATGGAATCTTAGGGTGCGGGGGTCCTAGCGGTGCGGTTCGTGAGAGAAAGGAGCGGGCAGAAGGTGCATTCCTAACGTTAAGGACATTTTTGTTTGGGAGGGAGCTATGAAAGGAAAGGAGACTCTCAGGAATTTCATGTCACCAGAGAATTCTTTATCCTAGTGGGGCGATCCTTAAGGAAAGCGAATGTTCTGACAGAGTTGAGAAGATCTTCCTTTTCGCGTTACCCCATCCCCCATCCCAGTTGACGCTAGATTTCCTTTCACATACGCTCAGTCAGCCGGCCCTGGACTCATGTCGGCCGCCCTGGGCGCACCTCCTGCTCTGAGCCTGCTTCGTGTACACAGTCTTTGGAAGCTGTTAAGCAAAGGCTTAGCTTACGGATCTGCAAGAGTTGCTCCCTGCCAGAAATGTGGGAGTTACAAGACTGATAACAGCGTTCTTACGCTTTTTTTAATTATTATTTTTTAAATTGTGTGTAAGGTATAAGAGAATTGGCCATGCTAACCATTTTTAAATATCTCAAGAGCAGAATTATACAGTACTTCCCTTTTTGTGACTGGCTTATTTCACTTAGCATAATGTCCTTAAGGTTTGTCCATGTTGCAGCACAGTATCAGAATTTCCCAGGTTTACCATATGACCCAGCAATTCCACTTGTGAAATTATACCCAAAAGAATTAAAAACAGGGACAGGAACAGATATTTATACATCTGTGTTGATAGAATATGATTCACAGTAACCAAAAGGTAGAAGCAGTTCAAGTGTCCATCGACAGATGAATAAATAAATACAGTATATGCGTACAATGGAATACATTCAGTTCCTTGCTTTTTTAAATTCAGTTTGCTTTCGTTAGTCTTCACCCTGAAAACCACAGCATCAAACTTCTGGATAAGGAAACACAACCATTTATTTGAAAAATAAGCATTTGGATTAGATTAGACTCAAGGTGCTACTTAGGTAATTGAGGGGCAGCAAAAGGATTTTTAGTTCCTAAAGCCAACATATTATAATATGTCCTGCTAGAGAGAGAAGGTAATTAACTCTCTACTCATCTTTCCTGGCAGACTAGATCAGCGGTGTGGCATTAGTCACAGTGCTGCCCTTTCCAGTTCACTGTGAGGTAGTTAATTTTAAGGCCTCAGATTAGTTTCACTACTAAAAAGCCATGAATAAGGGGGTTGGGAATGTACTTCAAAGCCTTTAATTTCCGCGTGATTAGTTCGGCATAGACATAAGTCTCCAGACAAAACAAATCAGTCATCTTCAGCCTGCAGTTAGATTATAGTAATTAATGGGAAGTGAATCTTAAGAAAGGGCTCAGCTGTGGAGAAAGGACCCTCAAGAGTTTAATTGCAGCATGCCTTGGCATTATTACTGTCCTAAATAATCAGTACCTAAAGGCAACCTTGCTGTACAAAGGACAGACCTGGGTGATTATCTACCCTCTTGATTTACAGTAGAATTGGAAGCAAATTGTTTTATCTCTTTGTAGTACTTGCCCCGCTTGAAAGGTGGGATTGGGTTGGAATTTATCTCATGAAATAGTAAATTATTACAAAATACTCAGGAAAGAATAGAAGATAAACTATATAATGAAACATTTAAGAGCAGTACTAATACACAGGAACTTTTAAGATTTCCTCCTTGGTTTTAGGCCCAGCTTCCCCTGGAGCCATAAAAAATTTCACCCCATCATGGAGTTTACCATGGATTAAGCACAACTCAAAATTATGGGTTGAGGTAGAAAACTAGGAAATACTATTTCTCCCTTGTCTAAGTTAAATTAAGCATATTATTGAAGGCAGTGAAGCAGATAGTTATGTCTGATGGGAATTTTAAAAAGCTGGGATTAAAACCTGCCTTTCCGTTTGTATTACACGGTATCAGGCAGTCAAATGTTAAACATCCCTCTATAACTTAAAATTGATATAGCACTTAAGTTTGATGATGTAGAAAATCTAAAGTCTACCTGTCATGCTGAAAGGAATTCTATTAATCATTTAGTTTGTTCAGTTTCATCATCTTTTACTTCATCCATTGAAGAGTTGACCAGCCCCCTGACTTTAAGCATTAGGTCGCACTTGGGCAACCATTGCTTTAACTATGATTACATGTCTGTGAAAGAGTTATCCATATGAAGATGTAAAGCATGGGAGATTGGTATGTAATTTCTACTTCCAGTTGGGCAAGCTAAATGACAGTGTTCCTCAGTTTATATTCCCAGAGAATTGACATAGGAATAGGATAGAGTCATTTTAGTACTTACCAAAGAAGCTTAAGTCACAGACAGGGAGGTCACTACAATAAAGAAGGGGTGGAACAGCACCTGACTTTTGTATAATCGGATTGCCACAAAGTGAGGCCAACACTGTAGGAAGTATGACTCTACAATAAGAGAACTGATTTTCCAGAATTAGGGACTTGTTACCTTATGGTGACACAATGTGAAGTTGTGGTCACCATATATATATATATATATTTTGGCCGTGCTTCATGGCTTGTGGGCTCTTAGTTCCCCAGAGCCACGGCAGTGAAAGCACCAAATCCTAACCACTGGACTGCCAGGGAATTCCCTACTTGTATTATATTTTTATTTAAAACATTTTAAGTTTTTTGGGTTTTTTTAAAAATAAATTTATTAATTTATTTTTGGCTGCGTTGGGTCTTTGTTTCTGTGCGCGGGCTCTCTCTAGTTGCGGCGAGCAGGGGCCACTCTTCGTTGCGGTGTGTGGGCTTCTCATTGCTGTGGCTTCTCTTGTTATGGAGCATGGACTCCAGGCGCGCGGGCCTCAGCAGTTGTGGCACACGCACTCAGTAGTTGTGGCTCACAAGCTCTAGAGCGCAGGCTCAGCAGTTGTGGCACACGGGCTTAGTTGCTCCGCGGCATGTGGAATCTTCCCTGACCAGGGATCGAACCCGTGTCTCCTGCATTGGCAGGGAGATTCCTAACCACTGCGCCACCAGGGAAGTCCCTTAAGCTATTTTTAATGAAAATAATACCACTCATTGTAAAAAAATTTTTCCATCAGTACAAAAGTGTATCTAAAACAAAAGATCACACTCCTGCTTCACCCAGTCTCATTCCTTAGGAGTGTGTATCCTTCCTCTTTTCTGTGACTATACCCACCATATTTTTCATGAATATAAGATATGCATCTACTACTCCCTTTATTTTTACACATATTTTCAGTCTACCTACTGATCTGCAGTTTCTTTCTTCACTTAATAGAATATCCCAGACTGCTTTTCATCTCAGCATACAGATCTATCTTATTCTTTTAACAGAAGCAATAGTAAGCTGTATTTAATGTATAATTAACCAATTACCTATTGATGAACACTAGATTGTTTCAAGTATTTCAATATTACAAATACTGTTGCAATAAACATCCTAGTACATATATCCTTCTTTACATATGTGACTGTATCTGTAGATGGAATTTCCAGAAGTGGAATGGCAGAGTCTAAGAGTATGCACCTTTTAAGTTTCAATAGATGTTGCCAAATTGCCTGCCTAAAAAGTTGGATCAATTTACATTCTAATCTAAAAAAAATAAAATAAAATAAAAATAAAATTTACATTCTAATCAAGAGTATCTGAGAAAACCAATTTCCCCTCACCCTTGCTAACATTAATATCAAGTTAAGCTGATCTTTGTTATTACCGTTTAACTATTACAAATCCTATGAACAAAGAATTGAACCCCTGCTTTTCTAGACATGAAATTCATTTTCATTTTAAACCTGGACAAAATATTTGAAGAATGACTAAAGAGATGTCATTCTCTAATCAGCAATTAGAGATGTTTCTCTTTCCCATTTATCGTTCTTAAAAAGGTGCCTAAGGGCTGCCCTGGTGGTGCAGTGGTTAAGAATCCACCTGCCAATGCAGGAGACACGGGTTCGAGCCCTGGGCTGGGAAGATCTCACATGCCGCAGAGCAACTAAGCCGGTGCGCCACAACTACTGAGCCTGCGAGTCACAACTACTGAAGCCCACGAGCCTAGAGCCCGTGCTCCGCAACAAGAGAAGCCACCACAATGAGAAGCCCGCGCACCGCAACAAAGAGTAGCCCCCGCTCTCAGCAACTAGAGAAAAACCAGCGTGCAGCAGTGAAGACCCAATGCAGCCAAAAATTAAATAAATGAATAAATAAATTTTTTTTAAAAAAGGTGCCTAAAATTGGCAAGATTTCAACAGGGCCCATCCCCTAAGAGCTTCCAACTCACAAGATACCTAAGCTAAAACTAAGAATGGGAAAGAAGTACAATATTCAGAGTGAGGGCCTTTAACTTAGACCTACTTTAGAAGTTTTCTTCTGTCTTAGCCACAGTCCATGCTTGGCAAACATTTTACACTACCCACTGAACCTGTGAGTAGATGTTTTGCCTTTATAATGCTCCTCTGTTGCCCTCCTCCACCCCACCTGCAATTAACTTGTATTTGTGTCTTTTTTAAATTGTTTACAAATGTTAGGAAATGGGTCTTAAGGACAGGACCACCAGTGGCTGCTTTTTCTTGTCAGCTACTGAAAAATCAAGCAGCTTCCTTTTAGTCCTCCTCTGATCTCCTTATTCCTTCCGATATGGCAATTTCATTGTACTCTTAGGCCAGTCTTTTCCAGCAAAATAGGAACTACAAGTTTGAGAATAAGTCCATTAATTGAATTCCACTCAGCAATTAAAACATAGAATAATACAGAATCCAGCTCTGAACCATAAGAATACCTTACTTCAGTTTCTAGGTTCTAAATAGCTTTGTCAAGTCATCCAAAGTCCAGCTTATCAGTCTAAGTACGCTTTCTTAGATCTGAGAAATGCCAAATGTACCTTTGACTTTGATTTCTTCAACTAGTAGATGAGCGATTTAAACTCAGTCAGGCTTTTCTCAGGTCTTAAATTCTATGATTGGGCTTCCCTGGTGGCGCAGTGGTTGAGAATCTGCCTGCCAATGCAGGGGACACGGGTTTGAGCCCTGGTCTGGGAAGATCCCACATGCCGCAGAGCGACTAGGCCCGTGAGCCACAATTGCTGAGCCTGCGCGTCTGGAGCCTGTGCTCCGCAACAGGAGAGGCCGCGATAGTGAGAGGCCCGTGCACCACAATGAAGAGTGGCCCCCACTTGCCGCAACTAGAGAAAGCCCTCACACAGGAACGAAGACCCAACACAGCCATAAATAAATAAATAAATAAATAAAATTTAAAAAAAAAATTCTATGATCTTACTAGCTCTTGAAATGTACATTCTCTTGCCAGCTCAGATCTGGTCTTTTGGGGGGTGGGTTGTTTGTTTGTTTAATTAATTTATTTACTTGTTTTTGGCTGCACTGGGGCTTCGTTGCTGCGTGCGGGCTCTCTCTAGTTGCAGCTACTCTTCGTTGCGGTGTACGGGCTTCTCATTGCGGTGGCTTCTCTTGTTGCAGAGCACAGGCTCTAGGCACGCGGGCTTCAGTAGTTTGTGGCCACAGGCCTCAGTAGTTGTGGTGCATGGGCTTAGTGGCTCCGCGGCATGTGGGATCTTCCCGGACCAGGGCTCGAACCTGTGCGCCATCAGGGGAAGTCCTCAAATCTGTTTTTATTTTTAGTTCAGGCTGAGTTTTTTTTCTCACATGGCTAATTAATGCATGTTTCTATTCTGTTTCCCACCTTTTACTGAACTCCCAGTCTGCTGTTTGTCTAACTGTCCTCCATCTCTTGAGGCGTTCCTTTTGATCAATAACTATTATTTTGATGGAAGAGGCTATGCATGTGTGGCGGCAGTGGGGTAAGTGGGAATCTCTGTACCCTTCTGCTTAATTCTGTCTTGTTAACCTAAATTGTGCTCAAAAAATAAAGTCCTGATACTCAAAAATTCTGATACAGAGATGTGCCTGCCTACATATCAGTTTTAATAGCTAGTAATTGTGGTATACTCTATGAAAACTCACGGGTTACAGTGGAAGTGAGGATGGAGTAAATCATTGGAGTCTTAAAAGGAGTTAGGAGGTGAAGCTAGCTATACAGTATGTGTAAGTTGTGATTGTAGGTTTAGGTGAAACGTTTGTTTGATGTTACTGATCCAACAACTAACATCGTTTAAAGTCCCAGTATTGGGCTTCCCTGGTGGCGCAGTGATTAAGAATCGAGCCACACTACTGAAGCCCATGCGCCTAGAGCCCGTGCTCCACAACAAGAGAAGCCACGGCGATGAGAAGCCTGCGCACCGCCTCGAAGAGTAGCCCCCGCTCGCCACAACTAGAGAGAGCCCGCGTACAGCAACGAAGACCCAATGCAGCCAAAAATAAATAAATAAATAAAATAAATCAATTTTTTTTTAAATCCCAGTATTTTCTTCTAAAAGGATTGGAAAGCTATACAATAGCATTTGGTCAAAATTTTTCTGGCAGTTATGTTCAATTACTGGCCCCCCAGGGGTTGGGGGTTAGAATCAAATCTGGATTTCTTTGAAAGAGGAAGGAAATTCTCATAATAAAACGGGAAGTTGACAAATCCCTCACTCCTTCCTATTTAACATCTTCCCACCGCCCCAACATTTGGTATGAATGTTGCAAATAGTTCATTTTAACATTAAGCATTTTTCTGTGTGCAAAGGACTGTGCTGAATCAAAGATGAACTTTTTAAAGCCTGTGGGAAGTACTATGATCAGGATAAACACAGTATGTTATGGGAACCGAAAGTAGCGAGAGGTGTTAGTCCAAACTGAAGAAGTAGGGAGGGAGGGAAGTCTTGGGCGACGGGAGTCTTGAAGGATGAATAAGAAATCAGCCATTCATTCACTCTTTTTTTTTTTTTAAACTTTTTGGCTGTGCCGCACAGCATGTGGCATCTTAGTTCCCCAACCAGGGATTGAACCTGGGCCACAGCTGTGAAAACACCAAGTCCTAACCACTGGACCACTAGGGAACGCCCTATTTTTAAACGATTTCTTAATTGCTGTGTTGAAAATGGGCGGGTGAGAGAAGAGATAAACACAGGGTAAACCCAGGGAGACCAGTGAAGAGGCAATTACAGATATCCAGGCAGTGAGGTTGAGGGGTGAGAGGCTGGGTCCAAGATAATAATTTGAAGGAACAACCGACAGGACTTATTGACAAATTGGATTGGGATGTCTGAGAGAACATTCAAGGGTGACTCCCAAGTCGGTGGCCCAAGTAACTAGGAGGATAGAATTGCAATTCACTGAGATGAGAAAGGCAATTGGAGGAGCAGGTTTGTGGGGAAAGATCAGGAGCTCAGCTTTGGACCTGTTATGTTTGAGATGCCTGTTAGACCCCCAAGTGAATAGAGTTAAATACTTGTCTGACGTTAGAAAGAGTCCAGGCTGGAGATATAAATTGAGGAGTCATTAGAGATTGATGGCATTTAAAGTCACAAGACTGGATAAGATCTCCAAGGACATGTTCCACTCCCAAAGGGCTTCCAACATTAGAAGTTCAGAGATGGGGAACAAACAAGAAGACTTAGTGAGAAGGTGAAGCCAGGGAGGTAGGAAAGCAAATAAGGGGAGGGGGCATGCCAAGAAAAAAGAAGAGTGTGAATAAAGGCACAGAGATATAAAGTAGAACTCCAAAGAAGCTCTGCTTCATCAGAAATGCCTTTTGTACCAGGGCTTCCCTGGTGGCGCAGTGGTTGAGAATCCACCTGCCAATGCAAGGGACATGGGTTCTATCCCTAGGCCTGGAAGATCCCACACGCCGCGAAGCAACTAAGCCCATGCAACACAACTACTGAGCCCATGTGCTGCAACTACTGAAGCCCGTGCGCCTAGAGCCTGTGATTCACCGCAAGAGAAGCCACCGCAATGAGAAGTCCACGCGCCACAACGAAGAGTAGCCCAGCTCACTTCAATTAGAGAAAGCCTGCGCGCAGCAATGAAGACCCAACACAGCCAAAAATAAATAAATTAATTAAATAAATAAAAAAAAAAAAGAAATGTCTTTTGTACCACCAAAATCAAAGCTAGCTGCTAAGACAACTGAAAAATCAAAATCCATTATTAACTAGCAAGGCAACAGTTCTCACTTTTACCACTTGGTAAGAATTATAAGCATTTGAGGAATGCTTTCAGACAGATTTTTTAGAACGTAGTTTGTTTTTGTGAGATTTCTATTTTGCTGTGATCTCTTTGAGCTTGTCAATGGGCAATACTGGACAAGAGGTTCTCGGCACAAGAGGCACCATTAAAATTTGATCTAAAAGAATGAATTAGGCTAAAGTATAATAATTAATGGTTGACGGAATTCCCCTGTGGTCCAGTGGTTAGGACTCTGTGCTTTCACTGCCGAGGGTTCAATCCCTGGTCGAGGAACTAAGATCCCGCGAGCAGCACAGCCAAAAAAAAAAAATTAATGGTTGAAAGTAGATCTCTACAAATGCATGAACTTTAGCCCGGATGTCACTCAGAAGAGATTGTTGAGGCCCATACTTTTGTGTACATTAGTAAATAATACTGACATCCCAATTAATTCATACAAAAATCTAAGAGAGTAGTCAATAAATACAAAGATTGTTCCCAGAAAATCCGTAGGGAAATGGTTCAAATTTCCTCCACTCAGTCAAACTATCTTTTAATTAGTAGCTCAGACCACGTCCTGGACTCAATGGGCAACCTTCTGAAAAAAGGGTGTTAAATTAACCCAAATCTTCTAGTTTCTGTGGCTATGGAACAAAAACAAAGATGGGCAGAGTTAAATTCTAGTTAATAGGCCCCTGTGTGCATTTATTTAACGGCACCCAACTTAGCATTATACAAATACTAGTATAAGGATTTTCTCTCTCCTCAATACTCCATCCCTCATTGATCTCCAACTTACTTTTTCACTCTTCTGAAGTGCTAGAGCACTCATTGTAATTACATTCTAGTACATATGTCTTTGCTTACATGAGTGAGTATGCCTATGCTACTGTATGTGATTCTGGTTATTACCGCTGCACAAGAAATTATCCCCCAAAACTTAGTGGCTTAAAACAATGACAACATTTATTTTGCTCATGAAGCTGCAATTTGGGCAAGGTTCAGTGGGGATAACTAACCTCTGCTCCATTTAGTGTCAGCTGCAACAGCTTGAAAGCTAGGAAGTAGGAATCCTCTGAGGGTTTGATCACTCACATGCCTGGCAGTTGATCCTGGTTGCTGGCTGAGGCTGTAGCTGGAACTGTCAAGTGGAATGATTACACGTGTAATGTGTTTCTTCTTTCCTCACAATGTTGTGGCTAGCTTCCAAAGATGAGCGGGGCGGGGGTGGGGGGATTAGCCTAAGCCATATCGCCTTTTATGACGTAGCCTTATATATAATGCAGTGTCACTTCTGCTGCATTCTAATCATTGAAACAGTCACAGAGTTCTGCCCAGGTTCAAAGGGAGGGGAAATAGTCTCCAGAAATATTGCTGTGCCACAGTCTGCCCTCTGGTCACAACAATTTACATTCTTCCCATATGCAATATACCTTCATCCTTTTCTCCAAAATTCCCGTTATGACATCAGGATCAGGCATGGAGTCTGGGATCTCATCATCTAGATCAGGTCCAGCTGTGAGTGAGGCTCCTCGGTTGTGATTTGAATACAGTATCTCTTGACGTGATCACCTGTTCTTTGTAAATATACACTGAGGTTATTCAGGGAAAAGGGACCATGATGTATGAAACTTACTTTTAAATGGTTCAGGAAAAGACTATTTTTATACACACACAATTTCTGGAAACAGTTTCCCCATTCCTTGAGCCTGAGCAGAAATTCGTGATTGCGTGATTGCTTCAATGAATAGAATGCAGCAGAAATGGCACTGTGCTACATCTGAGGATAGAATATATATATATATACACATATATATATATGTATATATGCATTGTAGGCACATATATATGTAGTGTGTGTGTCTATATATGTACATATGTATTTATATATATAAATATATAAAGAGAATGGGAGAGAGGGAGAATGCAAATGATAAAGCAAATTCAGTAAAATGTTAACAATACATGAATCTGAGTAAAGGGCATACAAGTATTATTTGTACTATTCTTATTTTTGCAACTTTCCTGTAAGCTTGAAATTAATTCCAAATAAAAAAGTGAAATAGTCAAAATTCAAAAAAAATGAAATAGGTTCTGAGCATTAATATTTTGATATATTTCATTCCAGGGGCAAGTCCTGACTTGACCTTTCTATTAACTTTTGGACATTAAGACCCTTTAATTCTCCCTTTTCCCAGATGTCTACAAGAAGACACCATCACCTCCCATACTTTAGCCTACATTCCTCCACATCCCATTTCCTTAAAGAGCTAGTCTTGGAAAGATCCCTCTCTGAGAGGGGAGATTTGGCCTCGCTGAAACTCAGCTTTTCCATGGTCTTTGCGTTACCTACACACTAAAGGCATCTGTAAGAGTGGCTCGGCTTTTGGAGAAATTACAGAGGGTTGCACATCAGCCTCCTTGTAACAAAAAGAGACTGGGATTAACTCTCTTGAAGAACCATCATTGTGCTCCCAGAGCATAAACTCTAAAAATAGTGGCTGCCCAGAAACAACTTTCTCATGTTTCTAGGTTGAAAAGGACACTTAAAGAGAAGGCGGGTCTTTTTAGTCAGTGTCACAATCCCCAAACAAGCAAAGAATAATCACTAGTAAAAGCCCCAGTTCAGGAACTGTTAGTACCTCTACAAGCACATGCTGGCCATTTAATAAATTTATTCATGGCCATCATGTGTACAATTTTATTCATTCAAAGCTGATTATTCTGAAATCCTTGCATCAACACCAGATGTGTTATCACCTAAAAATTAGTATTAGCTATACCGAAGATGTATAAAGAGTTCATTTGTGAGATATGTAATCGAGGATCATCCTCTTAAACAATTTAATAATAATTGCTAGCACTTATTGAGCTCTTATATGTGTCAGACACTGGATTAAGGTCTTTTATACATATTGTTAAATCATTTAATCTTTTTTTTTTTTTTTTTTGGTTGCGTTGAGTCTTTGTTGCTATGCGCGGGCCTTCTCTAGTTGCAGCGAGCAGGGGCTACTCTTCAGTGTAGTACGCTGGTGCATGGGCTTCTAATTGCGGTGGCTTCTCTTGTTATGGAGCACGGGCTCTAGGGCACACAGGCTCTAGAGCACAGGCTCAGTAGTTGTGGCGCACAGATTTAGTTGCTCCGCAGCATGTGGGATCTTCCTGGACCAGGGATCGAACCTGTGTCCCCTGCACTGGCAGGCAGATTCTTATCCACTGAACCACCAGGGAAGCCCCAAATCATTTAATCTTCACAACAGCCCTATGAGGTATATATTATCATTATCTCCGTTTTACAGGTGAAGAAAATTGAAGTTTATCAGGTTTAAATAATTTGCCCAGAGTCATACAACTAGTTAATGGAACTAGGATTTGAACCCAGGCAATCTAAATCCAGAATCATGCTCATAACCTATACTTACACTATGGATTATAAAATAAAATAAAGTATGAACTTAAGCATGTTGCTACTTTGTGAGTTATTTTTCCTTTGTGAGAACATTGATGAGTTTTGCCCACACATACGCTGAACATTCATTCTTTGATAAATTAGCATTGTTTCTCATGATGAGTATGCTTAGATAACTTCTTTGCCATTAGACTCATAGATCAAGTAGTTAGTAAATTCTTAGGATAGAGCAAATCAGTCTGGCCATTCTTTTGGATCCTAGAATGACCTCGCTTAAATGTAATTATGTTCATTTAGTAATTCACTTATTCAACAAACATTTGTCAAATAACCATATGGGGTAAGAAATTGGGGTGAGATACCACCTGGACAGATTTGTTAGCTGCCCATAAAAGGCTTCCCAGGTTGACACTAATCTTAGTGCAGTCACCTCACTTGAGGAGCTTTTAGGTTTACAAACTCCCTTTTATCAGATTGATCATTTCTCACAGACTGGATTATGCTAATAAAATGACCATGAAACAGAGGACCTTTGTTTCTGACCATGATGCAGTTAAAGGGACCTAACCCTCTGCCATAACAACTAGGAAACTAAACAAAATATATAAAACAATTCTTTTCAGACATTGGACAATAGGTAGTCCAGAACTGACATCGTCGAGAGAAGAAAAACAAATGAGCTGAGTTCTACAATTGCCCTGGCTTTATGCCTAGAAGCACATTCTGGATCATAAATTCACAACATGGCGGAACACAGCAGTCTCACTGAGTTGAGAAGACAGAGATAGGAGTTCAGGGTCTCTGTGGCAGCTGGAAGTTGCTAGACAAAATAGCAAAATGGAAGAAGTTATATAATAAGAGCTCCAAAAATCTGCTGAGGGCCTTGAGTCTTTGCTGGATACTAATGTGGCCATACGTAGAGTTAAATTCCAGGAGAATGAGCATGGAATAATCAAAGAGATATAACTGAACAATTCCCAGAGCTCATACAGGGTTAAGAAACATTCTGACCAGTCTGAGTAGAAAGACTTCACTGACTACCCAAGACGTTCAAGAGAAACCTCAGAAGTGTCAAACATTACCAGTTGGTCTAAACTACCTCTAGAGTAAATTATACTCTAGACCTGCTCTAACAAAACTTTAAAACAAGCCTCAAAAACATCATATTAATCTGAAAGTAACCTAAATGTCTGGTAAAACAAAAGCCTATGGTGTTTAAGGGAAGACTACAAAATTCAGGCACTCAACAATGTTAACATCCTAGCATCTGATTAAAAATTACCGTATATGCCAAGAAGCAGGAAAAAGAATAGCCTAACCAAAAATTGATGACTGATTAAAAAAAAAAAAAAAAGAATAGCCTAACCAGGAGAAAAACCAGTCAACAGAAACAGACCCAGAAATGACAGAGATGATGTAATGAGCAGACAAGAATGATAAAACAGCTATTATAACTACAATGGGGTATTTAAAAGAAAACACAAACATAATGAGGAAAGAAATGGAAGATATAATAACCACATAAAACTTCTAAAGGTGAGAAATATAATACCTGAAACGAAAAATTCAACATGGCAGCTAGCTTCCCCCAAAGCAAGTGTTCAGAAGAAAAAAAAGAGGCTGCAAGGAAGAAGGCACATGCCTTTTATGACCTAGTATATTCCTTTTCTATTGCAGTAATAATTTAACACAAACTTGGTGTCTTAAAACAACACAAAATTTATTCTCTCACAGTTCTGTAGGCTAGAAGTCTGACGTGACTGTCATCTTGAGGAGACTCAAAAAGCCTTATGGAGAGGTCCAGCTAATGAGGAACTGAGGCCTCCCACCAACAGCCAGCACTCAGTTGCCAGGCACGCAAGCAAGTCACCTTGGAAATGGATGCTCCAGCCCCTGTCAAGTCTTCAGATGACGCAGCCCTGGCTGACATCTTTTTTTTTTTTTTTAATTAAATTTATTTATTTATTTATGGCTGTGTTGGGTCTTCGTTTCTGTGCGAGGGCTTTCTCCAGTTGCGGCGAGCGGGGGCCACTCTTCATCGCGGTGCGTGGGCCTCTCACTATCGCGGCCTCTCTTGTTGCAGAGCACAGGCTCCAGACGCGCAGGCTCAGCAATTGTGGCTCACGGGCCTAGTTGCTCCACAGCATGTGGGATCTTCCCAGACCAGGGCTCGAACCCGTGTCCCCTGCATTGGCAGGCAGACTCTCAACCACTGCACCACCAGGGAAGCCCCTGGCTGACCTCTTGACTGCAACTTCATGAGAAACATTGTCAGACTCACCAAACTAAGCCACTGCTAGATTCTTGACCCACAGAAATTGTGTCAGATAATAAGTATTGATTGTCTTAAGCCATTAAAATTTAAAACAATGTATTTTCCAGCAGCAGCAGATAACTCATGCGAGAACCTCTTCAACAAATAGTACTGGAACAACTGGATAGCCATTTAGAAAACAAACAAACAAACAAAACTCCCCCCAAACTGACATATTCATACAATAGAATACAACTCAGCAATAAAAAGGAACAGACTATACATCCATGTGACAACATGGGAGAATCTCAAAAACACTCTGCTGAGCAAAAGAAACCAGGTGTGAAAAGTACACCCTGTATGATTTATTCATATGAAACTGTAGAAAAGACAATTGATGATGATGGAAAGCAGACCAATAGTTGCCTGGGCCTGGGGGTGAGGGCGGAAGGAGGAGGGAGGAGTGAAGGTTGGCTGGGAAAGGAGAAAGGAAATTTTGGTGTGATGGGAATGTTCTATATCTTGATTGTAGCTCTATAGGTTATAAGGGCGTATTTGTTAATACTCACTGAACTCTATGCTTGAAATGGGTTCACTTTACCTCAGTAAAGTTGAATTTTAAACTGAAAATAAAATCCCATGAAACAAATATACATACCTAAATGGTTAGTGCCTTTTATATAGGAGAAATTTCTTCTGGGATATATGATATATTAGTCTCTATTAAGAATTTCCCAGGGACTTCCCTGGTGGTGCAGTGGTTAAGAATCCACCTGCCAATGCAGGGGACACAGGATCAATCCCTGGTCCGAGAAGATCCCTCATGCCGCGGAGCAACTAAGCCCACGTGCCACAGCTACCAAACCCCGGGCGCCTAGAGCCTGTGCTCCACAACAAGAGAAGCTACCACAATGAGAAGCCCGCGCACCACAATGAAGAGTAGCCCCCGCTCGCTGCAACTAGAGAAAACCCACGCACAGCAATGGAAGACCCAACACAGCCAAAAAAATAAATTAAATTAAAAAAAAAAAAAAAAGAATTTCCCAGGACTTCCCTGTCTGTCCAGTGGTTAAGATTCCGTGTTCTCACTCCCGATGGCCTGGGTTCAATCCCTGGTCAGGGAACTAAGATCCCACGAGCCATGCAGCACAGCAAAAAATAAATAAATAAACAAAGAATTTCCCCCTTCCAGCATCAGGGAACCTGGGAAACTAAATTAATAATCTGAAGATTTTTTTGGTCAGCAGGTCCTTTTGTTATAGCTCTCATGATACCTGATGTCATACTTGTCACTCTAATTACAAATTTCTGGGAGTACTTGACTGACATCTTTCTCTTCCAGTAGACAATAAAGCTCCCCAAGGGCAGAGACTGGGCTTGTTTCACTCACTTCTATATCCCCAGAGTCTAGCATAGTGGTTGGCACAGTGTAAATATACGTATTTGGTAAATTAATTCTCTACTTCATTCAACGTACACAAGCTAGTCCTATAAATACAAAATCCTTCACAGATAAGAAATTGAGTCCCACTACTGTATAACACAGGGAACTCTGTAATGACCTATGTGGGAAAAGAATCTAAAAAAAAGTGGATATATGTGTATGTATAACTGATTCACTTTGCTGTACAACAGAAACTAACACAACATTGTAAATCAACTATACTCCAATAAAAAAAAAAGAAAGAAAGAAATTGAGTCCCTTCTGTCCAACAGGTAGAGGAACTATGGCCTCAAATACCTCACTCCGCCATGCCCTTTGTGAGTGTTCTCTCGCCCTTCCCTTTCTCTTCCCACTCCCCATCCCTAGCCCATCTCTCTTCTTTAACTGGCTCACTTCTCTACCTGTAGATGACATCAGAGATGCTGCCCTTGGTTTGGGTGGCTATCCTCCTTGACATTCTCATCTCTTCACTCTAATCTGGTTTCTCCACTCCAGTCAAGCTAATGTGATCCCTTTCCTGCACACAATTCTTCCTTTTTTACCATCTCCATGACTTTGCCTATGCTATTCCTTCCACAGAGAAATCCTAATCCCTTCTTGCCAATCCATAAGATTTGGCCTATAAATTATTTATTTTAGGAAATCATTCTTACCTAACATTTCTCAATCTCTATGCTCTGCTTCTCACCAGCCCTTTGGATTCAACCTGAGACATGGGGACTTTGCACTTATGGAGACGTCACCCACTTGTATCATCATGATGGATTTGTATGAAGTTATGTACTTTCCACTAACTATGAACTCCTTCCAAATGGTACCTGCTTGCTTCTTTCCCTTGTATCTGTTGTATCTTGTAGTTGTAGTTGTAGTTGATCAACTACAAGTTGATCTCTTGTAGTTGTATCTCATGCAACTACTCAGGACAGAATTCTGCACAGAGTTGCACTCAATCTCAATATATTACAGTTGTACAAGTGAAACATCAATGGGTAATTCATCCCAAGTGCAAGCCTGGAAAGGAAGCCAGGTTTGATCCTACTGAAACAGCTTAAGGGAGAATGTCTTTTCTGAGACCAGGTTCCCAAATGCATCTCTTTTTTGTGGGCTAGGAGACTCCCATTTTTTTGCCAGTGGGGATAAATGAAGATTCCTTGAAACATACTCTGCCAGGTGGCACAAATAAACCATATAACTATATTTCCTTAAACAGAAAAGCCCAGAACATAAGGATATGTGGGTTCCCTGGGTTAGACCAAAGGCCATTTAATTCAGATTATTTATTTATTTATTTATTTAATTTTTAAATGGAGAGCTGGTCGCTTCCACCCCTACTTTATTTATTTATTTATTTTTGGCCACGCCACACAGCATGTGGGATCTTAGTTCCCCAACCAGGGATCAAACCCGCACCCCCTGCATTGCAAGCACAGAGTCTTAACCAATGGACTGCCAGGGAAGTCCAAGATTTTTTAAAAATAAATTTTTTAACAACAAGGTCCTACTGTATAGCACAGGGAACTATATTCAATATCCTGTGATAAACCATAATGGAGCAGAATACGAAAAGAATGTATATATGTGTATAACTGAATCAATTTGCTGTACAGCAGAAATTAACACAACATTGTACATCAGCTATACTTCAATAAAATAAATTTTTTTAATTTACAGAAAAGTTGCAAAGGTTTTATGGAGAGTTTCTATATACTCCTTACTCAACTTCCACCATTGTTAACATCTTATATTATCATGATATAGTTGTCAAAGCCAAGAAATAGACATTGGTATATTATTATTATCTAAACTCCAGGCTTTATTTGGATTTCACCAGTTTTTCCATTAATGTTCACTTTCTGTTCCAGGATCCAACGCAGAGTACCATTTTGCATTTAGTTGTCATGTCTCCCTTCTCCTCTCTAGTCCGTGACAGTTTCTTGGTCTTTCCTTGTTTTTCATGGTCTTAACAGTCTTGAGGAAGACTGGCCAGATATCTTGTAGAATGTCTCCCAATCTTGTTTTGTCTGATGTTTTTCTCATGATTAGACTGGGGTTATGGGTTTTTTGAAAAATACTGTGAAGCTGAACTGTCCTTCTCATCACACATCATATTTGGGAGTGCATACATGAAAACCACATGACATCATTGGTAATATTAACCTTCATCATTAGGTTGATTTAGTGTTACCAGTCTTCTCCACTGTAAAGTTACTAACATTCCCTGTTCCTACTCTATTCTTTGGATAGCTCGGATCTTGATGGGCATCAAAAACCATTTTGTAAAGAGAGCAGGGTAATTTGACACTATAATGGCCTTAGGTTTTATGGATTTACTCAAAATATTCCTAATTCCAGAAGGAGTCCAAAAAGACAAAGAATCTTCTCGAAGTCTGACCTTCTGAACTATAGAAATAAACCAAAATATATTAATGCCCACTTGTCAAGCAATGCAACATTACATAGCTCTAAATTTTTTAACAAAATTGAATGCAATCTATTGACAGCCGAGATCTCCCAGCTTCTTAAAATCTAGAGAAAATTTATGCAGATCTCCAATCTGTAGAGGATAGAAGTCCAAAGTGTTTTTCAAGGTTTCTCCAAATTCCCAGGAATTTATGTCACCATGGTGGTACCTTCTGATTGAATTTTTCCCTCTGTACCTTATCTTTTAGCTGTCCCTTTATCTCTCACTGGCAACCAGGGCCCAAGATAAGATAGCCTAGATTCTTTTTGATTCATTTCATTCCCAAAGAAACACGAATCCGAGGCTGTTGAGTAGGGTAGACACAAAGGGTTTTAGTGAAGGGTTGCATCTTGTACCTTACAGCCAGTGAATACAATCCATATTAATCCTTTTGGCCACCCTTTCCCAGGAATGTCTTATTGGAAGTGTAGTCTCCGTCTGACCCAACTTCCAACTCACCCCACAGTGAGCCAGCTTATCATTATCTGTTTTGCTGGCTTCTCGCTCTGCAGTGTCCCCTCTTTCTTCCTCTCCCTTCTGGCATGCATTGGTGGATTGCTGCACCGCAGCTTGCAGGATCTTAGCTCCCCGACCAGGGGTCAAACCCAGGCCACAGTAGTGGAAGTGTGGAGTCTTAACCTCTGGACTGCCAGGGAACTCCCCTGGCATTCTAGATTGAAAGTAAAAACAAAGGCCAAATTCTTCTCATTTTCTCTTTCACATCATCTTAGCTATCTCTTTTTTTTTTTTTTTTTATAGCTACTTTATTTATTTATTTATTTATTTATTTTTTGGCTGTGTTGGGTCTTCGGTTCGTGCGAGGGCTTTCTCTAGTTACGGCAAGTGGGGGCCACTCTTCATGGCGGTGCGGGGACCGCTCTTCATCGCGGTGCGCGGGCCTTTCACTATCGCGGCCCCTCCCGTTGCAGGGCACAGGCTCCAGACGCGCAGGCTCAGTAGTTGTGGCTCACGGGCCCAGCTGCTCCGTGGCATGTGGGATCTTCCCAGACCAGGGCTCGAACCCGTGTGCCCTGCATTAGCAGGCAGATTCTCAACCACTGCGCCACCAGGGAAGCCCCTAGCTATCTCTTTTTGATAAGGCTCCTTGCCTGCAGGTGTCACCTTCTGCCCCCGGAGTTATAAAGTTGCTGGAGGAGCTCGTGGTCTCTAGAGAAAGGGACGCCAACCCAGCACTTCCTGTGCAGCAGGCATGTGAATGGGCCCCTTTACCTGAACAAACTTTTTTTGTTTGTTCTATTTTTTTATTGCTTTCTAACATTGTACTAGTTTAATGTGTACAACATAATGATTTGACATATGTATATACTGCGAAACGATCACCACAGTAAGTTTAATGAACATCCCTCACCTCACATAGAGAACTATCTTTATTTAATCCTCAGAGAAACTCTGTAAGGTAGGTTTTGACCTCCTTTTGACCATTGAGGAAATTATGGCTTAGAGACAGTGGGGTGCTGGTAAATGCTTAACCAACAGTTTGGTGGGGAGAAGACCCTAATTTGTAGTGTTTTTGGTTTCTGCTGTGTAAATACTCCTACTGCAGCCAACATCCAGCTACCAATATGACATCACTGAATTTGGAGATGGGAAGAGATGCTTAACAGGATACCGTGATATAGTATCTCCACCAAACAGATACAATAGACATAAAAATCTCCCAGGCAAAGATCATTGTAAAATGTAGAAAAATAATCAAGAAGTGCTGAGTTTTGAGTATTATTTTCTTTCCGATATAATTTATTTAACTAAGTTTATAATTTTATTTTTACAGAATTAACCTTTCTTTTTTTTGGCTGCACTGCATGGCATAGGGGATCTTAGTTCCCCAACCAGGGATCAAACCCATGCCCCCTGCATTGGAAGGGCAGTCCTAACCACTGGACCGCTAGGGAAGTCCCAGAATTAACTTCTTTATTGTGGTAAAATATACATTACACAAAATTTACCATTTTAACCATTTAAAAAAATTTTTTTTTAATTATTTTTTTGGCTGCATTGGGTCTTCGTTGCTGTGTGTGGGCTCTCCCTAGTTGCGGCGAGCAGGGGCCACTCCTTGTTGCGGTGAGCGGGCTTCTCATTGTGGTGGCTTCTCTTGTTGTGGAGCATGGGCTCTGGGCACGCGGGCCTCAGCAGCTGTGGCACATGGGCTCAGTAGCTGTGGCTCGCGGGCTCTAGAGCGCAGGCCTAGTAGCTGTGGCACACGGGCCCAGTTGCTCCGCGGCATGAGGGATCTTCCCGGACCAGGGATCGAACCCATGTCCCCTGCATTGGCAGGCGGATTCTCAACCACTGCGCAACCAGGGAAGCCCTTAACCATTTTTAAGTGTACGATTCAGTGGCATTAAGTATATTCACAATGTTGTATAGCTATCACCATTATCTATTTCCAACAATAAACTTTTCCATCATCCCCAGCAGAAACTGTAACTATTCCTTCTTTCTCCCAGATGCTGGTAACTTTTATTTTCCTTTCTGTCTTTTTAATATAAGTGGAATCATACAATATTTGTTCTTTTGTATCTGGCTTATTTCACTTAGCATAATGTTTTCAAGGTTCATCCATACTGTAAAATCCATATATAAAAATTTCATTCCTTATAAAATAATGCCATTTGCAGCAACATGGATGGACCTAGAGATTATCATACTAAGCAAAGAAAGTCAGAAAGACAAATACCATATGATATCACTTATATGTGGAATCTAAAATATGACACAAATGAACATAGCTACAAAACAAGCAAACTCACAGATATGGAGAACAGACTTGTAGTTGCCAAGGGGGAAGAAAGGATTGGGAGTTTGGGATTAGCAGATGCAAACTATTATATATAGGATGGATAAACAACAAGGTCCTACTGTATAGCACAGGGAACTATATCCAGTCTCCTGGGATAAACCATAATGGAAAAGAATATAAAAAAAGAATGTGTATATGTGTATAACTGAGTCACTTTGCTGTACAGAGAGGTTGGCATGATATTATAAATCAACTATACTTCAATAAAAAAATAAATTAAAATATATATGTGTATAACTGAATCACTTTGCTGTACAGCAGAAATCAACACAACATTGTAAATCAACTATACTTCAATAAAATTAAATTTTTTTTTCATTCCTTTTTATGGCTGAATAAAATTCTATTGTATGTATATACAACATTTTGTTTATCCATTCATCTGTTGATGGACACTTGGGTTATTTCCACCTTTTACCTATTGATAATAATGTTGCTATGAACATTAGTGTACAAGTATGTGGAGTTTCAATATCATTTAATGTCTGTGTTTAACAAACAGCTGACAAAATTCCTGAAAATTTACCGATCAGCTCTGGTGAGCCTCTTAGAGCCTGTCAGAGCTAGCTCTAGCACAACGCTGGAGAGTCCATTATTCAGTAAATTAGACCTAACAAGGGCCAATTTGGGATTCAACTCCAGCATCTTTCAAATGTGCCTGATGATAAGAATTGCCTGGGACATCCATTAAAATAGTGATTCCCAGGCCCTCGTGGGAGATTCTGATTCCGAAGCTCTGAGGTGAAGTGATTTTACTCATCAGAATTTGTCTCAGTCTGGAAAACCTGATACGAGCCTCCAGTACCAACAAATCTAGGCCTGAAGGCAGGGGGTACAAATATGGTGCCCTGGAAGAGGGGAGGTGAGCATAAGTCCCTTGGGACTTTTTTTTTTTTTTATCAGAGAATACTTTGAATATCAGTACTCATTTTAATGCCTAAATTCTGATACATAAATTTTGATTTTTATTTTATTTATTTATTTATTTATTTATTTATTTTTTGAGGGAGAGAGGACTTTTTTTAAATTAATTATTTTTGGCTTCATTGTGTCTTTGTTGCTGTGTGGGCTTTCTCTAGTTGCGGCGAGCGGGGGCTACTCTTCGTTGCGGTGCGCGGGTTTCTCACTGAGGTGGCTGATCAGCATGCACAGACGTGCCTGGGTCCTGCCAGCGATGGAGGGCAAAGCCTCACGCAGGCAGCCCTGTCCTGACAGGCTCTCACCCTTGTATTAGAGCAAGAGATACTTCCTTCCCACCGGTAAGGGCTGGCTGTAGGTCCCTGGCAGGGGACACAGTGCTTTAGCTTTACTGGACATGGTCAAGGACCTCACTGGTCTTCTGCTTAGTCCCTGGTTTCTTCGGTTGGGTCTGGAATATGGTTAGTTAGGCCTAAAAACCTCTTGCCTCCTTCCTCCATCCTGTTTCTCTCCAGACTAGCTGTGTTTCTGGCATTTCTCAGTGTCTCTATTTGCTTCCACCAGCTCAGGTTTAAAGACCCATCTGGAAAACTACGGCTGAGAAGGTTCACACTCTTAGGTGCGACCTCTTAGATCACTGGTTCCCAACCTTCTGGGGGCTATAGACTTCTCTGATTGCCTGGTGAAGGCTGTGGGTCCCCGCATACAATACGCTAGTTAGAGTTCCAAAGGGCTTGTTGACTTCCTCAAGCCCGTCAGTGGATCCATATTAAGAGACTCTTTTGGGGATTAAAATATACACACTACTATATATAAATTAGATAACCAACAAGGACCTACTATATAGCACAGGGAACTATACTCAATATCTTGTAATAACCTATAATGGAAGAGAATGTAAAAAACGAATATATATATTTATATACATATGCATAACTGAATCACTTTGCGTACAACTGAAACTAACACAACATTGTAAATCAACTATACTTCAATAAAAATTAAAAAAAAAGAGAGAGAGAGAGAGAGAGAAAGAGAAAGAGACTGTGCCTTAGGTAGTGATTCAGACCCTGGTAGCTTTGGAGTAGGGATGCCTTGGCCCTCCACTGGGAACTGTCTCAAGCCCTGAAGATCCAGCACTCCAGCTATGACAGGAAATTGAATGACCCTCTTTTTCTTGAAGTCTTGATATAATTCTATTTGGATAATTGGATAATTCAAAGTAAGATCAAGAGGCTTCTTCTGGCAATGCTAAAATACCCTGGGGTTTCTTATCATCAAGAGGAATAGAGCAGAGTTCTTCTGGGGAATAAAAAGTCTCTGAGTCACTGTTTAACCCAGAGAGAGAGAGATGGGAAAATCTTCAGGTCTATGAGAGGAAGCGCAGGCAGTAGATGCTCAAGTCATTTTCCATGTCCACTGAATTCAGAGCATAGAATTTTGTGAGCTCTACCATGTGCACTGGGGGGTGGTATAAGCAGATAGAGTAGGAGATCCCCGGACAAAAAGAACCAGTCATGGCTTTCTTGACACAAGAGAAGCCAGTTTAGCCTAAGCCATTTTGTCATCTAAGCCTGGCTGCAATGCTTGCCCTTGAACAGGTCTCAGTAATTAATGATCTTAAGGAAAGTGAGGGAAAGCAGGAACAAAGGAAAAGCAGTCAAGAAACAATAGTTCAGGGACTTCCCTGGTGGCGCAGTGGTTAAAAATCCGCCTGCCAATGCAGGGGACATGGGTTCGACCCCTGGTCCGGGAAGACCCCACATGCCGTGAAGCAACTAAGCCTGTGAGCCACAACTACTGAAGCCCACGCGCCTAGAGTCCCTGCTCCGCAACAAGAGAATCCACCGCAATGAGAAGCATGCGCACCGCAAGGAAGAGTAGCCCCCATTCGCCACAACTAGAGAAAGCCTGCGAGCAGCAACGAAGACCCAATGCAGCCAAAAATAAATAAATAAAAATAAATAAATCTATAAAAATTATTTTTTTTAAAAGTATATAAAAAAAGAAACAATAGTTCAGTGATAAAACAGAGTCCCAGTTCCTCCTCAAGGGACACATAAAAATCTGATACTTATCTTTGAGTTCTGCAGGATCTAAGGGGTTGGAATGATGATGTTGACCTTTTCTGACCCTATGATGTCAATCAACTGAAGCTTGGACTCTCAGTCTTTGCCCCAATTTTATGCTGAATTCTTTGCCCAAGCCCCTTCACGAAGATGCATGCACCCTTAGCTTAAAAATTCCCCACTTATGCCGTTGGGAGACACTGTTTTGGGAAAGATCCCCGGTGTTCTCCTTCCTTGCTGCAAGTAATAAATCCTTCCTTCTCCCAATCTTTGGCTTGGTTGTGTCCTTTGGCTTGACACCCACCAAGAGGTGAACCCAGTTTTCAGGTTATGGGGTGGGGGGAATGTGATGATTATGAAATCGGTCCATACCATCAAGGAACATGCCAGCCTGCACAAAGTGGAGGGTGGACAAATTCACACACCTTTCTACCCCCATCTCCTCCTGCCTAAAGTATGTGGCATACAGGATTATTTTTTAAATTAAATATTAGAGGAATGACTGCTGAAAGAGTTGCCTTGCCCTATAGAGTCATTTTATGCTGACCATTTGGATTCTTTTTTAAGTAGTTAATTAATTTATTTTTGGCTGTGTTGGGTCTTCATTGTTGCATACGGGCTTTCTCTAGTTGCGGTGTGCAGGGGCTACTCTTCGTTGCGGTGTGCGGGCTTCTCATTGCGGTGGCTTCCCTTGTTGCGGAGCACGGGCTCTAGGTGCGCAGGCTTCAGTAGTTGTGGCACGCGGGCTCTAGAGTGCAGGCTCAGTAGTTGTGGTGCACGGGCTTAACTGCTCGGTGGCATGTGGGATCTTCCTGCCAGGGCTCGAACCCGTGTCTCCTGCATTGGCAGGCGGATTCTTAACCACTGCACCACCAGGGAACCCTGACCAATTGGATTTTGAAGAGTGTTTCCCAAAGGCAATGGATTTTCATTTTGTCTTAGTTAACGTTGAGCTTTGAGCCATTATTTGTGACTGCTGTTAGATTTAATTGTCTCTTCAGGCTACTTCCTATGGTTTATAATAAAACCATTATGGGAATAGGGCAGACATCCAGATTCTAGGATTTGCTGGAGGCTCTGGGAGAGAAAAGGAGGGGTGGAGTGCGGTGAGGGAGCAGGCAGAGACAGAGAAGCTTTGGGGTTCTGATACTTAATTCCCCCTTCTGAATTTTAGATATTGTTTGGGGCTGGTGGAGGAATAAATGTACATATATTCTTTGTTCCTTCTTCTTTTTTTTTCTCTGTTTTCATCCAGTCTTGGTCCATATTCACATCCACTTACCTAAGTATGAGTTATAATGTAATATTCTTCTGCATTATGCTTTTAAACTTAGCATTATATTACATTTTTAATGATGTTATTTATTCCTTAAATAGCTTTTAAAAACAGAGCTCTCCTTTCTTTCTGATTGTAAATCTAAAGCATAGTCATTATTTTTAGCACTATGTTTTTTTTTTAATTAATTTATTTTTACTTATTTTATTTTTGGCTGTGTTGGGTCTTCATTGCTGCGCGTGGGCTTTCTCTAGTTGCGGCGAGTGGGGGCTACTGTTCATTGCAGTGCGCAGGCTTCTCATTGAGGTGGCTTCTCTTTTTGCAGAGCATGGGCTCTAGGTGCATGGACTTCAGTAGTTGTGGCACGTGGGCTCAGTAGTTGTGGTTCATGGGCTCTAGAGTGCAGGCTCGGTATCTGTGGTGCATGGGCATTGTTGCTCTGCGGTATGTGGGATCTTCCTGGACCAGGGCTTGAACCCATGTCTCCTGCATTGGCAGGCGGATTCTTAACCACTGTGCCACCAGGGAAGCCCCATATTCATTATTTTTAAAAATGCAGATAACATGAAAAGAAAGTGAAAAATCACCCTCAATATTTTGAAGTGTAGCCCTCAAAACTTTTTTCTATGTGCATATAAATACCTACAAAAATGGGATCATACCACCCTATCAAATTACCCATGAAAGTTTTCACAGAACTAGAACAGATAATCCTAAAATGTATACAGAACCATAAAAGACCCAGAATTGCCAAAGCAATCCTGAGTAAAAAGAACAAAGCAGGAGGCATAACCCTCCCAGACTTCAGACAATACTACAAAGCTACAGTAATCAAAAGAGCATGGTATGGGCACAAAAAGAGACATATGGATCAATGGAACAGAATAGAGAGCTCAGAAATAAACCCACACACCTATGGTCAATTAACCTTCGACAAAGGAGGCAAGAACATACAATGGAAAAAAGACAGTCTCTTCAGCAAGTGGTGTTGGGAAAGTTGGACAACTGCATGTAAATCAATGAAGTTAGAACACACCCTCACACCACACACAAAAATAAACTCAAAATGACTTAAAGACTTAAATATAAGACATGACACCATAAAACTCCTAGAAGAGAACATAGGCAAAACATTCTCTGACATAAATCGTACTAATATTTTCTTATGTCAGTCTCCCAAGGCAATAGAAATAAAAGCAAAAATAAACAAATGGGAACTAATCAAACTTACAAACTTTTGCACAGCAAAGGAAACCATAAACAAAACAAAAAGGCAACCTATGGACTGGGAGAAAACACTTGCAAATGATGCGACCAACAAGGGCTTAATTTCCAAAATATACAAACAGCTCGTACAACTCAAAAACAAAATAACAAACAACCCAATCGAAAAATGGGCACAAGGCCTAAACAGACATTTCTCCAAAGAAGACATACAGATGGCCAACAGGCACATGAAAAGATGCTCAACATCACTAATCAACAGAGAAATCCAAATCAAAACCACAATGAGGTACCACTTCACACCGGTCAAAATGGCCATTACAAAAAAATCTACAAATAACAAATGCTGGAGATGGTGTGGAGAAAAGGGAACATTCCTACACTGTTGGTGGGAATGTAAATTGGTATAAATGGAAAATGGCATGGATGTTCCTCAAAAAACTAAAAATAGAGTTGCCATATGATCCAGCAATCCCACTCCTGGGCATATATCCGGATAAAACTATAATCCAAAAAGATACATGCACCCCTATGTTCATAGCAGCACTACTCACAATAGCCAAAACATGGAAACAACCTAAATGTCCATCGACAGATGAATGGGTAAAGAAGATGTGGTATACAATGGATATATGATGGAATATTACTCAGCCATAAAAAAATAATAATAATGCTATTTGAAGCAACACAGATGGACCTAGAGATTATCATACTAAGTGAAGTAAGTCAGAAAGAGAAAGGCAAATACCATATGATATCACTTATATGTGGAATCTAAAATATGACACAGGGACTTCCCTGGTGGTGGAGTGGTTAAGAATCTGCCTGCCAATGCAGGAGACATGGGTTTGAGCCCTAGTTCGGGAAGATCTCACATGCCTCGGAGCAACTAAGCCCCTGCGCCACAACTACTGAGCCTGCGCTCTAGAGCCCATGAGCCACAACTACTGAAGCCTGCGCGCCTAGAGCCCATGCTCCGCAACAAGAGAAGCCACTGCAATGAGAAGCCCACACATCGCAACGAAGAGTAGCCCTCGCTCGCCGCAACTAGAGAAAGCCCGCGTGCAGCAGTGAAGACCCAACGCAGCCAAAAATAAATAATAAATAAATTTAAAATAAATAAATAAATAAAGTATGACACAAATGAACTTATCTATGAAACAGAAACAGACTCACAGAGATAGAGAACAGACTTGTGGTTGCCAAGGGGGAGGGGTTGTGGGAGAGGGATGGATTGGGGGTATGGGATTAGTAGATGCAAACTATTACATAGAGAATGGATAAACAACAAGGTGCACAATACAATATTCAATATCCCATGATAAACCATAATGGAAAAGAATATGAAATAGAATGTAAATATATGTATAACTGAATCACTTTGCTGTACAGTAGAAATTAACAAAACATTGTAACTCAACTATACTTCAATAAAATAAATTTTAAAATAAATGGGATCATACCATACATGCTGTTCCAGTTCCTGTTTTCCATGTCATTAAATACAGATATAGGGGCTTCCCTGGTGGCGCAGTGGGTGAGAATCTGCCTGCCAATGCAGGGCACACGGGTTCAAGCTCTGGTCTGGGGAGATCCCACATGCTACGGAGCAACTAAGCCCGTGAGCCACAACTACTGAGCCTGTGCGTCTGGAGCCTGTGTTCTGCAACGGGAGAGGCCGCGACAGCGAGAGGCCCGCGCATCGCGATGAAGCGTGGCCCCCGCTCACCACAACTGGAGAAAGCCCTCGCACAGAAACAAAGACCCAACACGGCCAAAAATAAATAAATAAATAAATAAATAAATAAATAAATAAATAAATAAATAAATAAATAAATAAATAAATAAATAAATAAATAAAATACAGATATAGATTAGCAATTTAAAATTTAAAAATTTTAATTCATATTTAATTTAAATTTATTCTTATAAATTTAATTTGGTAGGGTAGTATTTTAATAATTAGTAGTATTTTAGTAGTAAAGGTTTTTTTTTTTTTGGCTGTGTTGGGTCTTTGTTGCTGCGCACAGGCTTTCTCTAGTTGCTGTGAACAGGGGCTACTCTTCATTGCGGTGCACGGGCTTCTCATTGCGGTGGCTTCTCTCCTTATGGAGCAAGGGCTCTAGGCGCACGCGGGCTTCAGTAGTTGTGGCTCGCAAGCTCCATAGTTGTGGCTCTCGGGCTCTAGAGCACAGGCTCAGTAATTGTGGCGCACGGGCTTAGTCGCTCTGTGGCATGTGGGATCTCCCCGTGTCCCCTGCGTTGGCAGGCGGATTCTTAACCACTGCACCACCAGGGAAGCCCAATATTTTCTAAATTAATCTTAACCTTAATATTAGAGTAGTATTTTTAAGTATGTGTGTGCCACAGTGTATTTACCCTTTCCTATGGATTACACTTCAGTTGTTTACAAATTGTCACCACTGTAACAGTCCTCATACATATACCTCTCCGTAGGGCTAATTCTAGCAGTAGAATTTGTGGGTCAAAGAGAACGCATATTTAACATTTTAAATTACATTTTTTTTTACTAATTATCACTCCCAGTAGTTTGTAAAAGAGCTCCTTTCCCCTCACTCTTGCCAGTGTAATTATCCTTCTTAATAGCCGCAAAATAATCTTGAATTGCTGCTCCAGTTTGGAGGCAAAGCCACCTTGTCCCCTAGGAACGTCAGGAGCTAAATGCCCCTGTCAAACGCGGCTACTGCTGCCAGATGGCGAGAGGGAGAGCTGGGAGGACCGTGCCGCAGCCTCAGCCCGGGCTGGGTTGGCCGACGGCCGTCCGACCCAGTGCCCGCGAAGGCAGGGGAGGTAGAGGGCCAAACGGAGTGGGGAAAACGGGACCCGGGCCCAGAGGACAGAAAGGCAAGGGCCAGAAGAGGGAGTTCCGCGATCCAAGGAAGAAGATGAGGGTCAGGTGAGGGAACTGAGGCCGCACGGTCTTACCAGCGCCCCGACCCGCTGTGCGCCCTGAGCGGCCACCCGGGCCGCGGTAGGGGTGAGCGGGCGGCTTGGACCCGCGCCCCCGAGCGCCTCCGAGGACCTCCCCGCGACCTCTGATCCCCCCGAGGGCGACGCAGGAGGGATAAGCCAGGGCGGTCGGAATCCGACCCAGACCCTCGCGCCCCACCTAGTGGCGGCGGACCCAAGGCAATTTACGGGACCTCTGTGCGTCTCAGCTCAGCAAGTCTTCTGTGAATGCGGATCACTGCTGGGACCTACCCCGGGGAAGACTGCTGTGAGCGTTAATTGAGATAATACACGGTGGCTAGTATTTTTGTACACCTCTCTAGAAACACCGCCACCACCCAACACAACGGGCTGCTTCCCTTCCTGGAGATTACGGGGGATGGAAGAGAAGATCTATCCCAGGACAGATTTACAGCGTTCCTTTCTCCCTACACCCTCTAGCCCATCGTCCCCAATCGGGAAAGCGATGTTACAAGACCTGGTCCTCACTCTCGGGAAGCCCACGCTGTAACTGAAGGGGCATGAATGGTACACACGCCGGAAAATGACTTCAAAAGCCTTACCCGGGTTCAAAATGGACAGCATCTGACAGTTCTCTTGGGAGAAGGGGTGCCAGCCCCTCCTGCCCAGCTGTGCGCTCTGACAAAGTCCGGGGTCTACCTGGCACAACCTGCTCACTTCCCTAAGCCAGTCCCAGTTGAAGGAGAGGCTGGTCACCTGGGGAACGAGGGCAGGGGAGGGGAGGGGCACGCTCTGTGTTGGCAGTTGCCATGGTTTTGCTCCGAGTTCTGAGTGCCAACCTGCCCACTCCCTGAGACACTCAGGTCCCAGAAGCAGTAGGTCAGAAGCCTGAGGGGGCTGAGGAGTGCTACCTCTGGAGCCCATCAGCACACCTGTTGAGATGGAAGCCTTAGAGGGGCAGGGGGGTGAAGGGGACCAGCCACTAGAGAAGGTGAAGTGGGGTTGGGGATGTGAGGGAGGGAGGAAAGGAGGGCCCTGGAGGGGCTGGTTTGGGAAGGCAGAGAGTATGAAATTCATGGAAGGAGAGAAGAAAGAAAAAGGGTGAGGTACACGAGTTGGCAAGAGACTGAAAGAACAAGAGGTTAATTCATTCAGACAGATGTTTATCAGGGACATATATACCTGGCTAGATGATGGGAAGGTTCTCGGCAAGATGATTGTTGTTTATGAAGATACACAGGCTCGTGTGTGTGTGTGTGTGTGTGTGTGTGTGTGTGCGCGCGCGCATGCGTTATGGTCTGTGAGGGTGGTTGCCTGATTTGTGTGGCATGTTTATGGAATTGATCAGCCAGAGTCCCCTCTCTCTCGGGTCTGGAGGAGCCTGTGTCCCGTTCCCTCTCCATCTTTCTCCCTCCCTTTCCCTGGTCTCTCCCTTCAGAGTGGTCTGGGCCTGGATCTTCCTTGTGCCCCCTGAACACAGGCAGGAATTAATGCTCACTTTTCTGAGAGGCTTTTGAAAGGTCAGGTGTAAATCCCATGTCAGTCTAATCCTGTGCTCTGACTTCAAGTATTATTCCACAGTCACTTCGTCGTTATTAATTTTCAGCTTTTTTTGCCCCAGCTTGCTGTCAGAAAGTTCCTTCTCGTCATCACCATCACCGTCATACACTTTCTGAGTGCCCATTAGCCCATGGACCTGGGATTTAGGCACTCAATAAGTGCTGAATGAATGAGTAAATGAATCCCTAATCATTCCCCCAAGGAGTTACTTAAACTTCTTGGTGCCGTTAGTGTTCTCATCTGTAACCAGGATTAATGATTTCTAGCCTCACAGAATCTGTGGGAGAATAAAATGAGTTAATGTGTATCAAGTGCTTTGCAAAGTTAGCTAGTATACTGTGCTATAATTATTATAAAAGAAATGGGTCGGGCGTTCTAGGTTTTCTAAACAGGGATTCTCAGAGATGGTTTTCTTTGCCCGGGGATCACTCGCCTGAGTGCTGGCTCAAGGACGAGGTCACTGGGAAAACAGAGAAGGGCTTTGGCTGGCATCTGGACCAGTGGTTGCCCAGCACTGCCCCTCAGGAGCAGTAGCCCAAGCCCCCCAGCTCACTCCTGCCCCTGCCTCCTCCCAGGGGACGGATGCACCCTGCTCAGAGGGGAGCTCCAGCACCATCCCTGCCAGAGACTCACTGGTGTGCCAGGCCAAGGGCCTGGGCCAGGACACCTTCAAAATTGTGAGTAAGGGGCCAGCCCAGGACCCTGCCCCCTGTTCCCCACAGGTCAGGAGACCTGGGTCAGAAATTGGCAAGCCTCAGACTCATAGTTCATGGCCCCACTTGACACACTCTTGGGAAGGAAGTGGGGTAAGAGGTTGACGGGAACCTCCTCAACACTTCCTGGGCCATAAGGGTTGCAGCTGGGCCAACCTGCTGGCTATGTGGGGCTGCCCAGCTGCCTCTCCTTTTTCCTGTGGCCCCTCACTTCACCTGTTGCCTCCTAAGTGTAAAGAATATCTAAGGCCGCTGAAGAAGTTCCTGCGAAAGTTGCACCTGCCCAGGGACCTTCCCCAGAAGAAGAAGCTAAAGTACATGAAGCAGAGCCTGGTGGTCCTAGGGGACCACATCAACACCTTTCTGCAGCACTACTGCCGAGCCTGGGAAATCAAGCACTGGAGGAAGTAGGGCAGCCTCCTTACCCTTACCGCTACACTCACTCCTGGGCCGACCCCTCTAGAATCAAGGTCACACCTTAGTGAAAATCTCCTAGTCCTTCATCTTAGTGTGAAAGAGTCAGGATCCTGGAGTGAGCATGGTGAAGGGGGATGGGGAGAACAGGGTCGGCTAGTGACTCAGGGCAGCACTGAGTAGACAAAGAACTCTCCTGACCCCGGGGAGAATGGCCTCTGATCGAATAACTGCTGTGTGGTGTGGGGGGCTCCTCACCGATACAGGGTATCCAAGATCTGGCAAATCCCCGTAACTCCATGTCCCCAACCGAAAACTAAGGAGGCAGCATTTCCCCCTGGGTGGTCCTGGCCACAGGACAAATGCTGGAGGGAGAGGGGCTGTGCTCCGCCCCCCTCAGCCTTGGACTTGGACTTCTCCCCTGCAGGATGCTCTGGCGATTTGTCTCCCTCTTCTCAGAACTGGAGGCGAAGCAGCTTCACAGGCTCTACAAGTATACCAAGAACACCCAGATGGACAAGTTCCCGGTGAGGTTCCTCCAGGGTCCAGCTGAGGGTTGGTTGGTGTGTTCTTAACTTGTGAGGGGAGGCCTGCAACTGAAGGGCGGCATGTGGAATCTTAATTCCCCAACCAGGGCTCAAACCGGCGCCCCCTGCAGTGAAAGCCCGGAATCCTAACCACGGGGCCACTAGGGAAGTCCCTGAAGGGCCCTCTGATACAGCCAGCACCCCTCAGTCCCTTCCACACTCACTGCCTGAGGAAGACGCCACTGCCCCTGCGGTGGGCACAGAGTGGGACTGAAGAGGGCAGAGACTCAGCTTCAAGTTCTAGGTATTTATTCATCCTCCACACCCACACCCTGATGTGAACAGGGGCAAGGACATCCCTGGGGAGCCATGGGCAGGGATGATTGAGGCCAGGCAGAAAGGCACAGCCAGCTTGGGGAAGACTCTGGAGATTGTTGCAAAGGACAGAGGACAGAGGACAAATTCCTGGGCAGGGACTTCCCTGGTGGTCCAGTTGTTAAGACTCCGAGCTTTCCAATGCAGGGGGGCGTGGTTCGATCCTTGGTCGGGGAACTAAGATCCCACATGCCACGAGGCATGGCCAAAAAATTAAAAAAAAAAAAAAAGTCCCAGGGCAGGCTTTGTCCAAAAACAGTGCTTCTCAAACATTTTGGTCTCGGGTCACTTCTACCCTCTTAAAAATCATTGGGAACCCCCCAAAACATGTATTCCTGTAGGTTACATCTATTGATATTTATTTGCCCTACTAGAAATTAAAGCTAAAGAAATAATTCAAAATATGTATTTACTAATTCATTTAAAAATAAAAACAAGGAGTCCATTATATATTAACATAATTTTTATGAGAGTTAACTATATTTTCCAAAACAAAAAAATTTAGAGAGAAGAGTGGCATTGTTTGACATTTTTGCAAATCTCTTTAGGGCCTGGCTTAATAGAAGACAGTTGGATTCTCATATCTGCTTCTGCTCAATCTCTTATGATATAATGATTTGGTTAAAGTGCATGAAGAAAACCCAGCCTCACACAGATATATAGTTAAAAGGGAGGAGTATTTTATTAGTGTTTTCATGTAATTGTGGATATTTTTCTTTGATACCACACCAAAACTCAGAAAGTGGCAGTTACTTAATTGCAGTGTGGAATCTGAAACCATATTGATGAATGTTTTAAAATAGAATTTTAAAAAAATTTTTTAATTAAATTTTTTTTTTTTTTTGGCTGCGTCGGGTCGTCATTGTTGGGTGTTTGCTGCTGCGCACAGGCTTTCTCTAGCTGCCGCGAGCGGGGGCTACTCTTCGTTGTGGTGCGAGGGCTTCTCATTGCAGTGGCTTCTCTTGTTTCAGAGCTCAGGCTCTAGGCGCGCGGGCTTCAGCACTTGTGGCACGTGGGCTCAGTAGTTGTGGCTCACGGGCTCTAGCGCGCAGGCTCAGTAGTTGTGGCTCACAGGCTTAGTTGCTCCGCGTCATGTGGGATCTTCCCGGACCAGGGATCGAACCTGTGTCCCCTGCATTGGTAGGCGGATTCTTAACCACTGCGCCACCAGGGAAGTCCCAGAGTTTTTTTTTAAAACCAGTTTTAGGTTTACAGAAAAATTGAGTATAAAGTATAGGGTTAGCCAAAAAGTTAGTTCGGTTTTTTCCATATAATGTTATGGAAAAACCCGAACCAACATTTTGGCCAACCCAATACAGAGTTCCCATATCCCACTCTTTTCTGTCTTCCTTATTATTAGCACCTTGCATTAGAGAGGTACATTTGTATCTTTGATGAGCCACTATTGATACACTATTAGCTAAAAAAATAATGTCCATAGTTTACATTAGGGTGCACTCTTTGTTTTGTACATTCTATAGGTTTTGACAAATGTACAATAACATGTATCCACCATTACAGTAGCAAACAGAATAGTTTCATTGCCCTAAAAATCCCCTGTGCTCCACCTATTCATTCCTCCCCCCTTCCCCCAGACGCCTGGCAATCACTCATCTTTTTATTGTCTCCATAGTTTTTCCTTTTCTGGAATATCCACGTAGTTGGCATCATACAGTACGTAGCCTTTTCAGATTTGTATCAATGAACTTTTCACACTAGGTTACATTAGAATCCATTGGTTTCTCTCTTGCACTTTGAGTGGACCCCACTTTTCAGGGGGTCTGTGAGGTTAGAGTATTTCACAGAGCACACTTTGAGAACCACTGATTTGAAAGAATAATCACAGATAACAGTTTTTATGTACCAGGCACATTATGTTCCCTCATGTCATCTTCGGAAGTAACCCTAAGTGGTAATTAGAGTTATTGTCCACAGTGTGTAAATGAAGGTGGTGAGGTAAAGTAACTTGACCCAAACCACATAGCAAGTGGAAGGGAAGAATTGGATTCAAACATAATCTAGCTCAAAGGAAAGCCCTGCCCTGCCCTCACCCCACCCACTGCTCTAGCTGTGCAGCCTTAACCAAATCCTCTCTTTCTCTGGGTCTTTATTTCTACCTCTGAACATGAATGAGTGGATCGTTTCAGTGATTCCCCTTCTGAATATAAGGAGCTGCCATTTTGGTGATTCTTGGATTTCAGCAGCCAGGAAAATTTCAAAACATGTTTCAGGCTCTCAATCTTAATTTGCAAAGGACTCTTTAAAACAAGTACCACTGTTTCATTACAAAACATAAGACACTATACTCAAAAAGAGATGAAGGACATATCCTAACGGAAAGAGACACCCAAGAAGGGGACAGTTGGCAGCCTGGGTCTCAATGTCCCCATGGTCCCCATCTGTGGCCCTCCATCCTTCTGGCCTACACACGGTGTGAGGTGCAGTCAAAGCAGTTGCCTAACAAGGGCAGGCTGGGCTCTGGCACATGGGCCCCTCTCTTATCCTCAACACTGTGGCCCCTTGCAGGTTAGCCTTCTACCCCTTGGACATCCCAGAGAGCTCCTTGCTGGCCAACAAGGACGACAGTCTGCCCAAGCTCTGCACTGCCTGGGGGCTGCACAGTCACCTCAGTGGCATGAAGGAGAGGCTGTCCAAGGTGCATGCCCCGGGCCACCAGGTCTCCCTGCTCGGGGAGCTGAGACCTAGGGGCCACAGCATGAGAGGTAATGCCTGGAGAAGGGGCCTGTGTGTCCCGTGGAACACCTGACATAGTCTTCATCCCTCCTCCCATCTTCTCTTCATCACCTGCATTTTCTTTTATTTATTTATTTATTTATTTATTTATGTATGTATGTATGTATGTATGTATTGGCCACACCACGCGGCATGTGGGATCTAGTTCCCAGACCAGGGGTCGAACCGCGCCCCCTGCATTCGCAGCACGGAGTCTTAACCACTAGACCACCAGGGAAGTCCCCATCCCTGCATTTCTTCTTTCTTTTTTTTTTTATAAATTTATTTATTTACACTTATTTATTTATTTATTGTTGGCTGTGTTGGGTCTTCGTTGCCGCGCGCGGACTTCTCATTGAGATGGCTTCTCTTGCTGCGGAGCACGGGCTCTAGGCATGCGGGCTTCAGTAGTTGTGGCACACGGGCTCAGTAGTTGTGGCTCGCGGGCTCTAGGGCGCAGGCTCAGTAGCTGTGGCACACAGGCTTAGTTGCTCCGCAGCATGTGGGATCTTCCCGGACTAGGGATTGAACCTGTGTCCCCTGCACTGGCAGGCGGATTCTTAACCACTGCGCCACCAGGGAAGTCCCATCCCTGCATTTCTCTTTCTGTCCATTTTCCTTCCCCCTCTCCACTTTTTCTTTTCTCTTTTTCGCCCTTTCCCCACAGGTATGCTCATTATAGAAAGTTTGAAATGTACAGATAGTATAAAATAGAAGAGAGGAAAATTACCCATCACCCAGAGGCATGACTATTAACATTTAGGTGTGTTTCCTTCACTGTTCTGTTTCATCCCAACCCCCCAACCCAGAGGTCTCAGGAGACATGCTTTTTTCAGTTAACATGTAAACAAAGCACTTTCCCATACAACCAGAAGCAGAGCAGAGATGTTTCTAGAGGCTAAGAGCAGGAACTCCCAGGAAGTGTCCAAGCAGCAGCAGAATGCCCCTTCTTAGCATTGGGCAGCGTATGGGCGGAGGGAGGGGTTCATTCCACCAGGGAGGAGGCCATCCAGCCAGGTGGCCTGGGAACCGCCTTCCCAGCAGCCTTTGCCTCTGCAGTGACTGCGCGGCCTGGCTCTCTGGACAGAGGGTGTGGGATTAGGGGACAGAGACTCTTCAGTGAGAGGGACCCCAGCCAACGTTGGAACCTATGAAGGCCCCTCCTGTGCACTGAGGTGCGGAGAGGTGTTGGACCACCTACCTCTCACCTTTCTGGAACTGGCTTCTTGCTTAGCTCCTGGGGGAGAAAATGAAGGCAAATGGTAGCCTAGGACCGCAGAGCATGGTCCGAAACTGGACCCAGGTGTTCCTCTGAAGGCCGGGCTGGCTGGGGCAGCCCTCAGGGCATCTTCACCAGTCACAGCTGGACCCAGTGGGAGGGCAGGATTGAGGGTGGGTCAGGTACAGAGGGCCCAGGTCAGGCAGCTACTGAGACCCAGAACTCTCTCTGCCTGGGCTCTCTGGGGGCCCGTGGCCCCAGTGCCTATTGTTTAAATGAGAAGTAAAACATACAGTGGAATGAAGGCCAGTCCATCATTAAGATGATCTAGGCCAGGGACTTCCCTGGTGGCGCAGTGGTTAAGACTCTGCACTCCCAATGCAGGGGGCCCAGGTTCGATCCCTGGTCAGGGAACTAGATCCCACATGCGTGCCACAACTAAGAGTTCACATGCCACAACTATGGAGCCGGAGAGCCACAACTAAGGAGACTGCCTGCCGCAACTAAGACCCGGTACACCAAATAAATAAAATTAATTAATTGATTTTAAAAAATGATCTAGGCCAAGCTGTCCATGAATCAGATGAGGGTAGTGAGGTGCAGGCTTTTGGGCCAGCGTCTCCCTGTACCAAGAGCTTTGTATCTCTCAATTTCACCCAAACCCTGCAGCATCCTGATGAGATGGGCCTTATTATCCCCCTCCTACAAATGGGCAATCTCAGGATACAGGGTACAGGGTAGGTCTGGAGGAGGTAGGTTTGGGACAGGATTTAAAGAAAGGAATAAGGAGAGGGAGGGGGAAGGGGAAAGAGGTGGGAGGGACGTGTGCGTGGAGGTGAGGGGGCAGTGAGTAGACAGGCTGGGCTCAGGGGTGAATGACCAAGCACACTGCAGAGGTGCAGGCTGGCGGGTAACAGGAAAAAGGCTTGGATGGTGGGTTAAGAAATTGGGCTTGAAATTGTAATTCTTAAAATAACATTTTATGACAAACATAAGCATATCCTAGAAAATTAGATAATACAGATCAGCAAAAAATAAGAAAATATAAACATTGTCATCCACAGTTAGCACTTTCCAGATGTTTTTTATGCATATAAATACCTGTATTAAACCAAAATGAGACCATGCCGTATATAGGATTTAGATTTGAACTTGCTTTTTTCAGTTAATTATAGAAACCTTCCATGTTAACATCTTCATTTCATCTTATTGTTGGATTAAATACTCCACTTTCAAATTTTCCCAGCAAAGATATCTTTGCCCTGGTTTCCCAAACATGTGTTTCACCTGGTTGTGTCTCTTAAGCCTCTTTTAACCTAACCGAGTCCCCTTTTTTACACCCTGGCCTGTTGAAGAGATCAGGCTATTCTGCAGAATGTTCCAATTTCTGCTTTTTTCTTGTTGCTTCCTTTTGGTATCTTTGAAGCTTGTTCCTCTATCCAGGAGCAGGATTGTAGGTCAAGAGTCTCGATGAATTCATGTTAAACATGTTTTTGGCTGGGATATGTTACAGACGAGGTTGTGTTTTTCACATTGTGTTACATGAGATAACACATACTACCTGGTAGAGCCACCATGACTGAGTGAATCACCAAGTCTATCGTGCAATTAAAAGTGACCTGCATGGTGTTTCTTGGGCACCATGTTCATGAGTCAGTTCTTAAGGAACAAGATGGCAACGGTGTTTGCAAACAACCCAGCAACAAAGTACTGGGAATTGGGTTGTGAAACTAGAGAGAGGAGTGGGGAGGAATGAGAGTCGGAAGCCAGAGGTCTAGTCCCAACGGTACCCCTAGCTTGGCTTAGGCTTTGAGCAGCAGCTCATTTCCTTACTCTGTGCCTGTGTGAGATCCCTCAACTGTAAATTGGAGGGATACCATCTCCCTACCCCGCATTTCTGTGAGAAAAGAGTACGGGACATAGGTTGGAAGCAAGATAAGATTTTGTTGTTCCTCCTTTGAGTCCCTACCATGCCCCCCACACGTTACAGACTGAGATTCTCTTACTATTCGTCATGTCATCAGCACTGTCTCTGACTTGCCCTTTTTCAGGTTCTTTAAGGAAACTTCCTCAAAAACCACAACTCAAGAGAAAGAGGATTAAGGAAGCCCCAGAAACTCCAGAGACCTGCCCAAAAGAATACCCAGCTGGGGCAGAGGGCCAGCTCGCCCTGGATCCCAGCGCACTTGTACCTGAGGGCGTGGGGGACCAATGAGGGGAAAGAAGAAATTGTCTTTATCAAAAGGATGCTCAGGTCTTAATTATGTATAAATGGGGCAAGGAAATAAACATCCTTAATACAGTTTGACTTGGCTAAGGTGGTCACTGTGTCAAGGACCATCAGTCTGGGTGGCGATACATGTAAATAGACAATACAACGGGGTGACACAGGTGCCTGGGGAAGACCTCAGGGGAGGTAACACAGGCGCTGATGTGTGTTTGCCAGGGAAGAGCACAGGTGGGAGTGGAATGGGCCTGGGGTCAGAGAGTGATAAGTCTGGCGCCTGCCTAAATCATCTGCCCTTGATCTCATGGGAAAGTTAGCGGGGGGACAGTGAGAAGGGAGTTGCCAGGAATGAGCTGGTGTGACTCAGTTATCAGGCAAAGTGCATGGAAGTGAGAGAGAGTAGAGGCAGGAGACCAAAGAAGTAACCATATTAATAGTCTTAGCTAGGAACTATACTCAATATTATGTAATAAGCTATAAGGGAAGAGAATCTGAAGAAGAATAGCATACATATGTATAACTGAACCACTGTGCTGTACACCTGAAACTAACACGATATTGTAAATCAACTATATTTCAATTGTTAAAAATATTTTTTAAAAGTCTTAGCTAGGATGTTGGTTCAAACCCGTGGTCCAAAATTGGCAGCCCATGTGCTGAATTCAGACCACTGATGTGTTTTGTTTGCCCTTTGTGGTCTACTTGTTTAAAACATTTTTATTAAAAAAAGTCAGTTGCCAATATTAACTTGGTACATTTCACATTAGAAACAACAGCAGTTTAAAAAACTGTCCACACTTGGACCTGTCTTCTCAAATGACCACACCTTGCTGGGGCTGAGACACACATGGGGCTTAGGTTTCACTGATAACTCTTTCCAGTTCACCACAGTCCCCACCCTCCTTGTTGCCTGACACACTGGCCTTCTTCACTTCCTATCACCTATTGATCCTTTTAGCCTTTAGTATTTGTTACCCTTAGGGTATATACAAATGCAATGAAGCTGTGCATGAAAGGGGGAGGAGTGAATTTGTGAGACTAAGGTAAAGTTGACAGTTTTTGGTGACAGAAGTGGGAGATGAGGAAGGAAGGGAAGGGGAGGAAGTGAAGGTGGTACATTGTTTCTAGCTAGAAAGGCCAGGTGGATGGAGGTCAATTCCAGGAGGAGAAGCTGGTCCAATTGTATTCCAAGAACACAGGAGAATCAGGACTCTGCTAGCAGCAGCAACATACAGTGCCCAGTATGGGCTGGAATGGATGGGACCAGAACAAATGTGTGTGACCCTTTTTCCTTTCCTCCATTTGTACTCAGGAGTGAATATCATCAAAGATTTAAAATATTAAAATGAATATCATTCTAGACTTGAAGACCAAGTACAGGGAAGCATAAATAGGGAAGGAGGTGGCAGCCCCATCTGCTTCTTTGTTCCTGGTGCCCATTGCCTCCCAGAAGCAAAATGAGAGGCTAAGGCAGGGGCCTGGGATCGGCCTTACTGGGTGTTCCTGACAGTCCTGCCGAAGCAGGGAGGATTTTATATGGGAAAAGAATCTGAAAAAGAATGGGTATATGCATATGTATAACTGAATCACTTTGCTGTACACCTGAAGCAAACACAACATTGTAAATCAACTATACTCCAATATAAAATAAGAATTAAGCTAAAAAAAAAAAGCAGGGAGGATTTGTGAGAGAAGGGCAAGCAGGCTGGAGGGTAACCCTGACGACTGGGGGCTCTCCAATTTTCTCTACTCCTGAGAGATTTCACTGACAAGTCCCAGGAAAAGGGCTGTTTGGGGAACGGATCTGAATAAGAAGGTGAACCCTGTGTGCGAGGCAGCACCGCCACCTAGAGGAACTATGGAACTCTACAGCCTTTTTCTTCCCGTGGAAAGAGATGGAGACCAGGAGGAAATGGGGGAGCTTCCTACCAGACTTGAGGACAATCAGGAGGCCTGAAAGCAAAATGGGCAACAGGCGAGGCCTGGTTTTGGAGGCCTCTTAACTCCTTCCTCAAATTCAGTAGGATCTCAGAATTCTAAAAAGGCAGATCACATGACATTGCTCTGCTCAAAACCCTCCAACAGCACAGAGGTTTTTAGGGCAGTGAAAATACCCTATATGATTCTAGAATAGTGGATACATGCCATTATACATTTGTCCAGACCCATAGAATGTGCAACACCAAGAGTGAACCCTAATGTAAACTATGGATGCTGGGTGATTATGTTGTAGCAATGCAGGTTCATCAGTTGTAATCAACCTACCCCCTGATGGGGGATGTGGGTAATGGGAAAGGCTGTGCACGTGTGGGGATGGCAGTATACAGGAAATCTCTGTACCTCCTGCTCAATTTTTCTGTGAACCTAAAACTTCTCTGAAAATAATGTATTAAAACAAACAAACAAGCAAAACCTTCCAAAAGCGTTTTCCCTCATACAGGTTAAAAGCCAGTCTTTGCGAGGGCCTGCAAGGCCCTCGATGATCTATCCCTGTCCATTCTGTTGCCTCTCTGCCCTCGTCCTTGCTTTTCTCATACCTGTCAAGCATACTCCTGCCTGAGGGCTTTTTCACTGGCTGTTTCCTCTGTCTGGGATGTTCTTTCCCAAGCAATTACAGTAGTACCCAGCATGTAGCAGGCACTTAACACACATTTGATGAATGAATGATTTAATGAAAAAATGAACCAAAATAAACCTTTCGCCCAAACACCACCTGGTTCAGAGGGGATAAAAGAGGCCCAAGAGGAAAGGTTACTTCTCCAAGGTTGAGAAGGAAGTCTATGCCAGAAGTGGGACTAGACTTCAGACCTGATGACCCCAGGCCAGTACACATCCCACACACCAAGGGCACATGCTCCACCTGCCCTCAGCCAACACGCTCACTTCCCACAAAATGTCAGTAACACACAAGACCCAATGTATGACTTCTAGGATCGGCTGTATTTTCTTAGTAACAATATCTCTAAGGTGGACTTGGGGACACCAGAAATAGGGGGTGGGGGAGGTTATTTGAGGGTGGGGAGCCTTGGAAACCCACCAAGGCTTAGGTCAAGGTGTGGTTTGGGTAGAAACCCCAAACCACACCTTGACCTAAGCTGCCTGTGGATAGGCTCACCCTGAGGAACATGATGGCTCCTCTCCTAGTGAATAATGGATAATTTCCCTAAAGTCTCAAACAGAAGAGTCTCCTGACCACAGATATAATGAATGACTGCTACCTGACCCACGCCCACCCCAGGCTACCAGAGTCTCCTGGCCGTCTCCTCTTCGTAATAACACTGCGGCAAATGCTGTGACTCAGGAGAGATGGCACAGTGCTTTGCATCCATTCTCCTCGGACCTTCATGTCAAACTTGTGAGGGAGATTCCACCCCATTACAGAGAAGAAAAGAGGGGCTTAGGGGCTGCCACAGCTGAATTGAGAGATGGGTTTTCCAGGTCTCCTGACTCCACATCCAGTGCTCCTGGGTTTTGACTTTACGATTTTTTTCCTTTGTGCAGGCAGACATTTCCTATTTTTATATAGTTAAATTATCAGTCTTTTCTTTTATGGCTTCTTTACGACTTCGAAAGGTCTTCCTCACTCAGAGAATATTTAAAATTCTATCTTTCCTTCTTCTAGCACTAGGGTTTCAGTTTTTACATTTAATCTTTGGTCTATCTGAAATTTATTTTGATTTAAGTTGTGTAATAGGATTCCAATATATATATTTTTCAGGTGGCTAAATGGTTATCCTTGCACATGTGGGAATGTATTTATAGGATGTAAGGGGAAAATCCACCTTTTCTACACTGTTCTGAAATGTCACCCTTATCATATATTAAGTTCCTGACTTATTTGGGTCTATTTCTGAACTTACTGTTCTGGTCTGATCTGTCTGTTCATGTAGAGTTGGGTTTTAATGAAAAAGGAGAAAAAGATATACAGTAACAAAACAGGATATGATAGGAAAAGAGTATACAGATTCTAAAAAGAACCAAATGAAATTTTTAAAATGAAAAATAATTATTGATATTAAAAACTTAATAGTCAAGTTAAACAGAAGACAACATCTGAATTCCCAGATTAATCTTGACATCATAAAGCAAAATACTGTAACCAGACATTATGGGCCTCCAGCTAAGCAGTATGTTTGCAAAAAATTTGAAACTGAATCTGATCAGATTTCTAGCTCTATTACCAGCTCATAGGAAATACAAGGGACTGAGGAGCACATTAAGTGATACCATGGGGACAGAATCAGCAAACTCTTGACTATGTGAAAATTCAAAGGACAAACAAACCAGTTACTTTAATATATAAACTTCAAAGGGGGAAAAAAAGAGGAAGAGGAAATCTAAAAATTAAAAGAGATTGAAAAACTATGGGGGTATGACCAAAGGACATAAGAGGACCATGTTTGCACCCTGATTAGAACAAACCAGTTCTACAAAAACGTTTCTGAAACATTCAGGGAAATAGAACATGGGCTGACAAATTTGATGATATAAAAGGATAAGTTAATATTTCTTAAGTGCGGTAATAGTATTTTGGAGTTTTATATATATATATATATATTTTTTTTTAAGGTTTTTAATTTTTTTTGGTCACGCTGTGTGGCATGAGGGATCTTCGTTCCCCGACCACAGTTTGAACCCCTGCCCACTACAGTGGAAGCATGGAGTCTTAACCACTGGACCACCAGGGAAGTCCCTGGAGTTATATATTTTTAAAGTCTTTATATTTTAAAGATAAACAGTAAAATATTTGTAGACAAAACAATATGATTCTTGGATTTGATTTAAAATAATCCAGGACTTCCCTGTGGTGTAGTGGTTAAGACTCCGCCTGCCAATGCAGGGGACACGAGTTGGAGCCCTCGTCCAGGAAGATCCCACATGCCGCGGAGCAACTAAGCCCGTGCGCCACAACTACTGAGCCTGCGCTCTAGAGCCCGCGAGCCACAGCTACTGAAGCCCGTGCGCCTAGAGCCCGTGCTCTGCAACAAGAGAAGCCACCGCAATGAGAAGCCCGCGCACCGCAACGAAGATCCAATGCAGCCATAAATAAATAAATAAATAAATTTATATATTAAAAAACCCTCCTTTAAAAAAAAATAAAGTACTGTCTGGAAGTGATCACATTCTTTTCACACTTTATATATCATGTCTGGCTTAACTGTTTTATGCAGTTGTCCAGAAATTTTTAAAAATTGTGGTAACTCATAAAACTTACCATCTTAACTATTTTTAAGTGCACAGTAGTGTTAATTATATTCATTGTTGTGCAACTGATCTCTAGAACTGTCATCTTGCAAAACTGAAACTCTACACCCATTAAGCAGCCTCTCCCCATTTTCCTCCCCCCCAGCCTTGACAACCACTCTTCTACTTTCTGATTCCCCTAGATAGCTCATGTAAGTGGAACCATCCAGTATTTACTTGCTCTCCTCTCCCTTTTGTGACTGGCTTATATCAGTCAGCATAATGCCCTCAAAGTTCATCCATGTTGTAGCATGCATCAGAATTTCCTTCCTGTTTAAGGCTGAAGAATATTCCATTGTATGTATGTACCACATTTTTATCCATTTTTTATCCGTTCATCCATTGATGGACATTTGGGTTACTTCCACCTTTTGGCTATTGCGAATAATGCTGCTATGAACGTGGGTGTACATATGATCATGACAATGGCTTTAACAAAGCTTTAAATAAAATGCTGCATAAGTACCAAGAAGTGGCAACTCAAGCTTTAAGGGAAAGCTTCCCTTGTCCTTTCAGCTTGATGAAGGAGATTTTATGCAAGAAATGGCATTCCATACAACAGAGGAAATAGCATGTTCAAAGTCATGGAGATGTAAAAGGAAAAAAATTTAAATTCAGTATCACCAGGGAACTCCCTGGTGGTCCAGCGGTTAGGACTCCATGCTTTCACTGTGGAGGGCCTGGGTTCAATCCCTGGTTGGGGAACTAAGATCCCGCAAGCCGCACAGTGCAGACAAAAAAAAAAAAAATTCATTATCACCAAAGGTGGCAGGTGATGAAGTCAGTGCTGACTATTCCAAGTGCAGGTGGGATTTTGTCTAAATGTTGATCAATTTTCTTTGTAATCTTTTAAAATCTCGTTTCATTTCCTGTAACTAACTGTTTTGAGTGCTTCAGATTCATGCTGTTTCATGGTGGATTTTTAAAAAGACCTAATGTGACCCTGCCATTCATATGAGGAAATAAAACACAAAGAGGCTTATAATGACATATCTCAAATTCCTACTGTTGAGAGGCAGGGCTTGAACCATAACCCACACCCAGGGTTTTCTCCATTGTCACCAGCAGAACTTCACCAGGTCTCATCACCCATTCTCAGCCTTTTAGAGTTCGAAGACTAGGGAAAAGAGTGGTGTAATTAATTCTGTAAAGACCAGAAAGTCCCCTGCATTAATGCAGTGCTTATCTTTTCCAAAGTACTTTCACGAGCACCATCTCCAGATGCTGTTACCATGTGTCTTCTCTGCCACACATCTCACTTTTGTTGAACAAGAACACTGTTGTTCTAGTTCCGACAGTTTCTCTCACACTGTTCTCTAATAAAAAGTCTGTGATGTTTCAACAATCCCAAGTCCCAACCAAAAGTGAGCACAACTAAATTGGAAACAGATACACTATGAATGCAGGAACACTATATTTATTAAGTCAATAATTCATTTTTAGCAATACAAGTACAGAATATATCACAATGCTGGTTACAAACATACTTAGTATGGTTTAATGGTTACAAATAATGGTGGGCACTACAAGTTTGTGATAAGGATGACACGAAAGGTCATTCTGACACAATGAAGAATTAATTGCCTTTAAAAAATCTATCAATGACCTTAGATATTTCTATAGAAATTACTGTGGCACTATTAGTGGGGATTTTCATGTAAAGAATTGATAATGATTTGCTTTTAATTGTTTCATTAAGAGATTTTTGAGTCTATTAAACTAAAATCCCCTGTTGCTTAGTAAAGTATAAAAATAGTACTGACCTGGTAATATTTAATAAAACATAGCATTCATTCACATCATAAAAGTGGAACTAAATTGAAAAGTTTTAGTTACCATGGCAACATATCTTCCCATAAAAGAAATCTACAGAAATGAGTAATGTTACACAAATGGTACCTGCAAAGTTATTTAGTGATCCAACACTTGTGCACCACAAACCAAGGTTTCTAGATACCTATATATAGCATATATTTTTAATCTTAAATTTTACTTTTGAAAAAAAATGTGCACTTCAAAAAACTCACTAAGGCCACTCATGCTATAGATGCCTAGGACTGTAATTAAAGAATAGCATTATTTTTAAAAATGCCAAAGCACACTCCTTCAGATCACCAACAGGGTAAAACCAGTTTTCTGCCTCAAACATTCCTGAGATTTGTGGACAATACAACTACTAGTGTTCAAGCTGGAGATTAATTCAAATGTCAGATAAAAAAAGGAATTTTCTAGCAAGAACTGAGGTCCTCCAAAGCCAAGAGGTGAAATATACATGTTAATTCTTAAAGCAAAAATAAAACTCTTAAAGACGTTTTTACTTATAAATAAGTATTTTTCCAGTAGTAACTTTGCCATCCAGAAAAAGAACAGTTTGGAAGCAGCAAGGCTACAAATTCAGGGGAAAAAAAACAACAAAACTGAGTAGCAGTTAATACAGGTATCCTCTGCGTTCTGAAAGTTCACTTTATGGTACTTTGCTTTTATGAAAGACCTACATTAGCACCTGTTTTCGTTAACCGAAAAAAATCCAAAAGGATCTTCACTTTTACGAAAAAAGGTGAAAAGCAAAAATAGCATTCAGTGCTTGTTTTGCAGACAGCTGTTAACAGAGGCAGTGGCACCCTGACCAAGAGTGGCACTGCCAAGCTCCTCCCCTAGAACTACGCTCAGTATCTCAGCTTCAAGCCACAACTGTGCGAGTTTCTGTGCTTTATCTCAATTTATTTTGTGCATCCATTAGCAAGACATGTCCTAAGGTAACTGCCTCTCTGCTGTTCACCTGTTTTTGGCTTAAAGAGGTTTCATGGGAACGCTCTACTTTCGGATAGCAGTGAAAGCCTCTACCTGCTACTCAGCAAACCATTCTTTCAATCTGTAAAGTATGGCCAAAAGCTTCAATCATGTTCTAGGCATGTGTTTACTGTTCAGCATTCTGTCTGCACTATAAGCCGCCAAATGGCACTCTCGTTATTTATGATTGCAGCCACTGGACCTAGTTTCCACAATATTATGAACCCTTCTCTAACAGGCTAAGAACAAAGGTCTTTGTCAAATCTTTCATTTTCACAAGTGAAAGCACACCTGTGTGGGGATTACCCCAAAGCAATAATGAGTTCATTTTTTGCTGAACAGAGACAGAAATTTGACGATAATAAGGGTCCTAATGCGTTGGGCAAAGTCAGCTTTGGGGACCCATAAAAATTATGGTCTAAAAAACCCAACCCGCTCTCCTAAACTGAACGCTGGAGTGACCGACCACCTGTGTGGCTCACGAATGTTACAGGGCTCCCTGATGCACCCAACTTGAGTAGCACCAAACTTTAGGAAAAAAACTGGGTAAGAGAGAAACATTGAAAGCCAGGAAAGGATGAGACCAAAGGCCCCTTATTTAATATTACTTTGCTGAACTTCCAGAAAAATCTTTTAAGTTGGTCTAGGATTTCTTACACACAACCCCACCATATATAAAAAGTTTGTTCAAGCAATTGGCTATTGTGAGGTAATTTTATTCTTTTGAGATTTTTTCTAACCCCAAAAATCATGATGATATTTACCTCCCTAACTTATCCTAAACATCCCTAACTGAAAGGATAAATCCCACACTTAAAAATTAGGGTATTATTCTTCATTAAAACCAGAAACAACAGCACATTAAGTTACATCACTAACAGAAACTGGCAATCTCTCTTCTCAACCTAGAGTGTCTGCATTAAGTCAAAGTATATGGATTTACAGAAAACTACATTAAAGCAGTGGCAATAAGGGGGAACTACCAATAATGACTTTTTTTTTTTTAAGAAAAACTGGCTGCCATTTAATATTATCACCCTGTGAACCTAGGCTTCTAAATATCATGTTGTTTTATCACTGAGTGTGAGCTAAGTTGAGTTCAAACTGAATTAGAGAAGATGAGGCCTTAAGTCATTTGCTTGATTTTATCCTAGGAAATGCTATATGTGCACAAAACCAAAAATATAGATTAAAAAAAAAAACTTCATATGAAAACATAAGTTTCAAAATATTTATTGAAAAACAATTTACCATGACATTCCTATACCACAAACATACCACAGGACTCTAAATAACCAACAAAAGTATACAAAGCCTATCCTTAAAGTATCTTTGGAGGTATTAAATATATAGGCCCATGAGGATAGAGCTGAGTAACTTAAAAATGTTAGTCCTTGGTCACACAGACTATTTGGTAATTAATAAAGAGGTGCCTCTTGGCATTAGATTGTAATAAACTGGAAGGGGGAGGTGCAGGTGTGCCAATGTACTCTTTTCAAAATTAAAAGTAATTCAATTTGAGGATTAAACCCAGGTTTCAAAATCACATAGCTATAATCTTAAGGTCTGGGCTTGCTTCATCTTTAGGTACCTCCCCTAGTCATCGCCCACTTGGGGACTTAAAAACACTGGCTCATAACTAACAAGACGGCAAATAAAAGTTTTAAACAAGGTTGTATTTAGGAAGTCCAAAAAAGTGTTTAAAATCAAATTTATCTGAAATCTCCAATTACTTTTTCTGTAGTCAATGTGGTGGACAGTTTAGATTTTTTCTCCCTCCCACCCCAACGTGCCTGTTAAAAGAAAACCAAAATTCAGCACACATCCACTCACCCACAGACCACTCCCAGCATTAGCCAGGAGCAACATCTCTAACAGCCAAGTCATGAACCCCTGAAAATAGGGGGGAAAACCCTGATTCTTAACTATAGAGGCACCAAATAGGCCACTATAATAAGAACTGAGGTAACAGCAAAAGACCTTTTTTGTTTCTTGGATTGCTACATGTCACAACTTCTCAAATTTGAATATTACCTCAACATTAAATAACCTGACTGGCTTAAAAAAAAAATCAAAACCCAATAAACAGAAAGACAAGTTAGTGAAATAGATATATCATTAGGGGAATCTTTCCACTTGACTCTTGAATTTCAAATAAAATGACCTAGTTGCACTATTATTTACCATAAACATGAAGGATTTCTAAGAAGACTTGCTGTTTTTCGGAATTCATTTTTCCATTAATCCCCATAAACCACACAGTAACCTATAATTCCCATCTGGACATGAGCTATTTCATGACTCTTAGCCAATATGCTTGCTAACTGTGTTGCTTATTAGGGTAACATTTAAAATGAGGGAGGTGGCTGCAGCAGATATTTATAGACTTGCTTATGGCATTGCCATCTGTGTACCTTGACTAAAATATGCCACTGAAATTGCCAAATTTCCCTAGTTTGGTGTCTATTACATGAATATAATTTTTGCATGATCACTTTTCATTATACATCTAAATGAAATCATTCTACTGATAAAAGTATAGGCAGGGGCTAAAATAATAATCTAAAGCCTCTGGTCCAAATAACCCCTTTCTACATTAGGCTGGTCCTTTTCAGATCCTCCTGGTCCTGTTAGCAAACGCTATGAGAGCATCTTGCATTTTTGTACCCCAAAAAAACACAACAAAACCAAAACAACCAAAGAGTTAAAACTGCTGGTTTATCAGCTTTCCTGTTACTTACAGATCAACACTGGTCCAGTTCAGATGAATCTGACAGTCCTTCCCTTGTAATAGAGCTCTGGAGTGGTTGTATCCACTTCTCTGGGTAAGGTAGCCAAACCTAAGTCTGGATGTCCCTCTTCTATTAGTATTTGTGTTAACTTTTCTATACTGCATATAAAGATTTTCCCCATAAAATTTCTTTACAATACAGTATTGAATACCTCCTCAAGGAAGAATTATATGTTAAAAAGTTGTTAAAATCATCCTTACATAATAAGAATGCAACTCTTTTAAACTCTTAAATAGTTTTATTTAGGGGTTCTTTTTTTCTTTCAGGCTTTCTGCAAAATGAATTATTTTTTAAAAAGAAAAAAAAATTCCTGTTGTTTGTTCTACTAGGTTGAAAATATGGGCCAGATTACTTATACATGCGGTACATGCTGAATATAACTGAATATATGCTTATTCCTACGGACACTCTGCAAGATAGGGATCACCCAAATAGGGTCAATGGACTGGACCAGTGTTTCAATGCAAATTCCAGCCCCAAAAAACAACATGGTTTTGATTTCACAGTATGAATTCCCTGGAATCTGGGAAAAGGTAAATTAGTTAACTGAGGTCCTCCCTCAGCAGCTCGGTCCCTCAACATTCTGAGAAATCAGGAAGGACTGCACCACTTCTTCAGTGGACTGGGGGCTGGTGTTGACATCTTCAAGGGCATCGGTCACTGAATACTGCCGATCTCGCAACCGGTTCCAGTTAGACAGAACATTGTGATATTCAAACACTTTCTCGTAATTTCCAACGGAGTTGTAAAGTTTAATGAGACCTCGGTAATCATATTCTAGTCCACTGTAGCCTTCACCAAAAAGTTTCTTCCCTGAAAGTAAACAGAAAAAGAAAGAAAACTCAAATAAATAATGAAATAACAAGTAGTTTCCACAACACAAGCTCAGTTCTTTAAAATAAGGTGGCTTCGTTTTATTCCCTTAAAAGGAATAGATTCAATTCTTTTATCAGCATTCACCAACATAGTCCTACCCATAATCTACCTCTAAGACTTAAAAGAGATCTAAAGAATGGCAGCACCTTCAACAGTAGAAAAATACATATGCACAAGGCTATTTATTACAGCATTGTTTATAAGTGCGAAATATTAGAAACAAATGAAGATTTGTTTCAATCAACTATGGAACATCCACTCAACTATGGAACATCCATTCAAGGCATACTATGCAGCTATAAACAGAGGAGGGAGCTCCCAGCTCTTTATGAACTGACACGGAGTCATTTATAGGGTATACTGTTAAGTTAAAAAAAAAAGCAAAGTACAAAAAAGTACCAAGAGTTTGTCACCTTTTATGTATAAAAGGGAAAATAAAATATTTATGTATCTGAACATTTGTGCAAAAAGACACACAGAAAATATGGGACTTCCAGGATTGAGCAAGGTAATACATTACGGATAATGAGCAATCTCACATACATGGATATATGATTTATTGGCAAAGGTAGCACAGCAGAGGGGAAAGGACAGTCTTTTGAAAAAATGGTCCTGGTCAACTGTATATCCATACAGAGGAAAAAAAAGGCGGGGGGTGGGGGGATTTGATCACTACCTTACACTATAAACAAAAATCAATTTCAGGACTGTGGATCTAAATGTGAATGGTAAAATAAAGTTTCCAGAAGATAATCTTCCAAAAGAATATCTTCATGACTTTGGGGTAGGAAAAGATTTCCTAAACATAATATAAAAAGTGTTAACCATAAAAGAAAAGAGCAATATTTGATTACATTAAAATCTAAGAACTTCTGTTCTTTGAAAGGCACCATTAAGAAATAAGAAGTAGGGACTTTCCTGATGGCGCAGTGGGTAAGACTCCACGCTCCCAAAGCAGGGGGCCCGGGTTTGATCCCTGGTTAGGGAACTATATACCACATGCATGCTGCAACCAAGAGTTCGCACACGGACTTCCCTGGTGGTGCAGTGGTTAAGAATCCGCCTGCCAATGCAGGGGACACGGGTTCGAGCCCTGGTCCGGGAAGATCCCACATGACGCGGAGCAACTTAGCCCATGCAGAACTACTGAGCCTGCGCTCTAGAGCCCGCGAGCCACAACTACTGAAGCCCATGCGCCTACAGCCCATGCTCTGCAACGAGAGAAGCCACCTCGATGAGAAGCCCGTGCACCGCAACGAAGAGTAGCCCCCACTTGCCGCAACTAGAGAAAGCCCGCACGCAGCAACAAAGACCCAACGCAGCCAAAAATAAATAAATAAATAAAAATTAAAAAAAAATTTTAAAAGACAGAGTTTGCACACCACAACTAAGACCCAGTACAACCAATCAAAAAAGAAAGGGAGGGAGGGAGGGAGGGAGGGAGGGAGGAAGAAGCAGTACAGTGAGAGTTATCTGCAACACATTTAACCAACAGATACATCCAAAGTATATAAAGAACTTCTATAAACCAATAAGAAAATGACAGACAAGTCAATATAAAAATGGGGAAGAGTTTTAACAGGCACAACATTCAGATGATGACCACAGCATCTTATTTTGTAATAGGGCTGAACTGAAAACAATTCAAATGTTCCAAATATCCATTAATAGTAGAATGGATTAAATAATGATATACTAATCCAATACAATATTACACGGCACTGGAAATTAACAAGGAACAGTGATATGAACAACACAGATGTATCTCACAATTGATGGTCACCAAAAGAAACCAGGCATATAAAAATATACATTGTATGATTTCATTTATATCAAGTTAAAAAACAGGTACACTGGGTCTATGTTAAAATCAGAAGAAGGGAGAGGATGGGCTGGGGGTAGTGTTTACACAAATATTTAAAAATAACTACTTTTGCCTTTACTTGACGCTCTACTGTCATATTTCTTACTAGTGGCTTCAACATCAATAAATAATCTTTAGCAAAATGTTTCAGATGATTTTTGAGTGGTCCCTGGATATCCTTAGCAGCTCTAAACTCATTTAAGTCTTAATAATAACACTTCCCTATACAACATATAAGACATGTTGATCTCTAATCAACTGACTAAGAAAATTTTAAAGTAACATACCAATTGCTATAGATCGCAAATAAAGTTTCTCAGCATTTTCATACTGATTCATGTCATAATTATATAAAGAAGCCAGATGTCCCACTGAAAGGGCTACTTCATAATCTTCTTGACCAAGAAGTTGCTCTTTAATCTGAATTGCTTTGATGTGCATTTCTTCTGCTTCCTGAAAAATAATTAAGCTGTATTAACCATTAGATTATACTTTTTCTTATGTCAACAATTCTTACCCCATGAGTAAGATTCTTCTAAACGCCAAAGACGTCTTATGGATGGCATAAGGTAATCTGATCAGAGAACACGCTATATTCTTCCAAAAGTTGCCTACGGGAAGCCTTACTGGTTTGGGGAAGCTATGCACATAAGCTGATGAAAGTAATAGTGTCCTATACCAAAATGACAAAAGAAAACTTGTCCTTGTAATAAAAAATTGTTAGAAGAAATTAACATCAAAATATTCTAAAATGAAAATTTCTTCTTTCAGTTAATACACTCCAAAATTTAATTGAACCTTAAGAAACTCTATACTATAGCATGTTATTTTACATAGAAGTACACTTTATTTTATTTTTTGGAGTTCTGACAATTTTTATTCCAACAAACCAAACTCAGGTTAATTGAGGAATGTGTAAACTGATTTTTAGATAAAAATGAATGTCTTAAGCAGCAACTCTCATCCCTTCCTTATTGTGACCCTGTAATGGACAATAATAAGAATCTATAACCCAAAATTCTAAAAGGGAACTAAATTCAGTAAATTTTTATCACTACAATTAATAACACTTGCAATATCTTATATTTCTTGCATACCTACTATGTGTCAGGAATTCTGCTAAGTGCTGTACTTAAATTACTAGCTAAGAGCTATGTTTTAAGTCTAACTATAATAACTGTTTTAGTCTTTATGGTTTGATATATTTATTTTTCTAGGGTCTGTATTTTTGAATTTTATTTATATTTTGACTGTCTTTTTAAAAATTTTTATTTATTTATTTATGATTTTTGGCTGCAGTGGGTCTTCGTTGCTGCGCGTGGGCTTTCTCTAGTTGCAGCGAGCAGGGGCTACTTTGTTGCAGTGCGCAGGCTTCTCATTGCAGTGGCTGCTCTTGTTGCGGAGCACGGGCTCTAGGCACGCAGGCCTCAGTAGTTGTGGCTCACGGGCTTAGTTGCTCCGCAGCATGTGGGATCTTCCTGGACCAGGGCTTGAACCCGTGTCCCCTGCATTGGCAGGTGGATTCTTAACTGCTGCGCCACCAGGGAAGCCCCTGTCGTTTTATACTAGCCATTTTCTCAATTCTTATGTGAAATAATGTAGGAGTATAATAAATGTATACCTTATTATTTAAGATTACTAAAGAAGCATTATTTAAGATTTATTTATTAAGATTATACTTTATTATCTAAGATTATTTAGAGAGAGAAAAATATAGTAAAACGTGCTTCTAACCTTAAATTTTCTCATTGACTGATAAAGTCTTCCAAGGTTTCCATAGTGTTTTGCAGTCTGTACATTAAATTCCCCAAAAGCTTTTTTAGCTAGCTGGAGTGAAGACAGGTGCAAATCATGAGCTTCTTGAAGCAACCTCTGTTCAGTTTCTTTATTATGACAGTCAATTGCAATCTCCTCTAAAATAAGTGCTGAATAAGAAGGCAATAAAATTAGTGCATTTCCAAACCATGTATGAAAGCTAATCAGAACATAAAATAATTTAAAACTAAATTTTACAAATGTTAGTAGTATATACTTATATATGCTTATGGTTTAGAACCATAAACCATATCCCATACCACAGAACTGGTGAAGATGAAAGTATTCCATTTTAATGAAAAAATACACTTTTGGGGTCATTCTATTATGCACAGTATAATGAATTTCAAATTTAAGAAAAACAATGGTATACAACAAATTATTTTGCAGAATTACTCTCTATTTTACCAGACCTGTTATGCTTTGCTGATGTGAATTTGTTGTTTAAGCAAATACAAGGAAGATAAGAACAAAGAGGCAAATTTTTTAAAGTTGTCAAGGAGTACCTAAGCACTGTTGAAAATTTGGAAACCACACTTTGTAAATTATATAACCTTTAACCAAATACAACTAAAAGAACTGGTTTCCTCCTAACTCACTTGACCAATCAAACCAGGCAAGAAGATAACTTTAAAGTCCCATTCAAGACCCTCAAATTCCATTTAAAGTCTTAAAAACACATATTCTTTTACCAGGCAATTTTATTTCTAGGAAAATTGTCCATGTGCACAAAAGTAAAAAGAGATTTAGTTCACTGTAGCATTTTTAAAGAACAAAAGGTTAAAAAACAATTTAAAGGTCCAATAAGACAGGTGAGGTTAAGAACATTAGAAAAAAAGATATATACCTACATGTACTGAAATGGGAAAATGTTGATAATATATTAATTGAACAAAGCAGATTATAGAACAAAAAAAAACTATTCACTCATTTCAGCATTTGAAGAAAGAAAAGTCTAAAAAAATATTCACCAAAATGTTGATTCTGGATTGATGAGATTTCAGGTAACTTAATTTTTTCTCTTTTCTAACTTTTAATTTTTGACATTAATCATGTATTACATGCATGACTTTAAAAATGCAAACCTAGAGGGGAGGTAAAACCCAGTTCCAGAATTAAGGTAAAAGTTATCCAATATGCATGGAATTACCACATGGGTGACCCAATCATGTTGGCAAAATGAAAGCCTTGGTAGTGATTTGCAGAAGAGTTAATGAGAAAAGAAGAAAGTGGTATGTGGTAAGAGCCTTACAACATTAAGGGTAACCTGATATGAAACTGAGTTTCAGAAGCTTGCATGATAAAACTGAAGGTATGAGAAAAACCCATCTTCAGTTTCCTACCCATGTCACTGCACAGTAATAATTTGTGATTCTTCCATCCTCTCCACAAAAGAAAGGAATGAATGAATGAATGAATGAGTGAAAGGAAAGAGAGGAAAGAAGGTAGGAAAAGGTAAAGAGAGAGGCAAAAGAAATGTATTCTGGCCTATTAACAATGTTATATGAGAGAAGTGAACAACCTTTCATTATGAACCACTGTAAATTCTTAGAGTTCTAGGCAAATACTTTAAATCAGTGAATTGGCTATTTTAGTAATATGCAGTCTAATCCTGAGGAAATAAACAAATACCCGTATTTTATACCATATACCATCGATTTTAAAGTATCAGAGAGTAGACATCTATTATAATTGACAGCAAAAGAAATCTTAAAAAAAAAAATATATATATATATATATATATATAGGAGACTAGACTACAAAGGGTACCTTTCACCCTCTTTGAAGAAGCCAAAAGAAGATGATCTTCAGGTAGGATGTGGGTAATGATACCAATAGCTCTTTCTGCATGAAATCTGCAATACAGATAGATATACTCTGGCATTTCTTTTCTTTTAAGTTACAAATAATTTAAGCATTTTAAAAAATCACAATTTATAATATAATACTGAGAGAATTTCTAAAACTATCTGTGGAAAAGGACCAGTTTTTTGTTTGTTTTAAAGTTCCAATCTTTTGTAGACTGAACTTTTAAACATCCAGTGGATTCCCATCTCCCTCAGAATCAACTGTGAAGTTGCTATCACAGCCTATAAGGCTCAATATAATATGATCTTTCACTGGGCTACCTCTCTGACCTCATCTCCTACCATTCTCAGAAACAATCCCCTCTTTTCCTTCCAAGCACACAGGAACTGCAGTTTTCTGAACATGTAAAGCACGTGCTCACCTATGACTCCTGCACTCGCTTTACTGTCTCTCTGTAATGGCTGTCCCCTGAATATCCACATGGCTTACCCTCACTGAACTCTTTCCACACCAGCCTATACAAAAGACCCTAAAAAATCTACCATCATTCTTTAAACTCTTAGCTTACTTTATTCTTCTTCATAGCATGTATTCTCACCTGACATGTTTGGTTATTTGTTCATGGCCCATCTCGTCAAACAGAAGGCAAGCTGTTTGTCTATTTTATCTGTCAGTTCCTCTCAAACAACTCCACGCCTTCTATTCCCATCTTCCAGGTAATCATTAATTTTCTCAGATCTATCTTCCAATTCACTGTCTCTTTAGTTGTGTCTAATCTGCTGTTTAACTTGTCTACTGAGTTTTAATGTCAATGACTATTTTCCAATTCCAGCTATTATAATGTATTTTTATAATAAAAGTGCTTATTAAGATAATTCATACCAACACAATTCACCCATTTAAAGTGTACAATTGAAGGTTTTTAGTATATTACAGAGTTATGTACCCATCACAATTAATTTCAGAATATTTTCATGACCTCAGAAAGAAACCTTGTGCCCTTTAGGAGTCAATTCGTTTTCCTCCAACTCCACCAGCCCTAGGCAACCACCAACTTACTTTCTGTTTCTACATGTTCGCCTGTATCTAGATATTTCATATAAATGAAATTATACAATATGTGGTCCTTTCTAACTGGCTGCTTTCACTTAGCACAACGTTTTAAAGGTTCATTCATGCTGTAGCATGTATCAGTTGTTTTATTTTTATTTTTTTAATTGAAGTATAGTTGATTTACAATGTTGTGTTAGTTTCAGGTGTATGGCCAAGTGATTCAGTTATACATACATATATATCTATTTTTTTTAGATTCTTTTTCCCTTATAGGTTATTACAAAATACTGAGTATAGTTCCCTCAGTTGTTTTATTTTTAAATCTGTCTTTTTTTCTTCATTTTCCCTCCAAAATATTACTGATTCCTTCTTTTATATCAGCATCAGCACATTTTTTTCTGTAAAGGGCCATATAGTAAATATCTCAGATTATGTGGCTACACTCTGTCCCAACTACTCAACTCTGCTGTTATAGCATAAAAGGAACCATAGACAATACATGAGTGCATGAGCATTGCTATGTTCCAATAAACCTTTATTTTGCCTTCAGGCCATAGTTTGTCATCCCATTTTATATCTTTAAACATTTAAGAAACCTTACTTTATAGTATCAGCCATAAAGTTCTGTTAACTGATACTTTTAGTGTTCTAATCTTGATAATTATGTCTGCTGACTAACCCATGGGGGAAATGTTCCCTTATTTAAATATTTTTTATGATGAGTTCATCTCAGGTACAGCTAGATCTATGGGAAGTCTGTATGGCTTGGACGGAAGGTTAATTATTTCCAAGAGTTTTGCATTTTCTCCTGAAAAGCATCCCAGGAGAACTAGCAGTCCCAAAGTGCTTCTTAATGTTTTCCTCAGTTTGGGGGTTCTTGCATGCATGATGCCCAAACACAACGTAGACATCTATAAATTATAAATTCCCCTATGAGGCTCCTTTTTTTTTTTCAACTGAGGGCCCAACTTAAGTTGGAGAAATTTCCATGTCACCTCTCTTGCCAGTGGGCAGTTCTTTTCCCTAGTCTACTCTTTCTCCAAGGGTGTAGCCTTGATCTTGGCTTCATGTGAGGGTTTCACTTCTAAGCCACAGCTTCCTATGGGCTAAATGCCTTGTCTCTTAAACCCAGGATTGCTGTTCAACCAAGGTTACCGAAACTTCTAAGCCTTCTAAGCCTTTCCACCCCAGAACGCTCATACTGTAGTTCATGCCTACCCTTTTTGGATTTTAGTCCATTACTGGCCCTTGGGGATTTCTTTTCTCTCTTACAAGCTCAGTTATGCATTTAAAAAGATGATTGTTACATTATTCAGTACTTCTGCATGTTATGAGCAAGTTTTTATGTTAAGTCTGTCATTTAACCAGATACTACTATATTAGTCAAAGAAAAATTACTGAAGGAGACACTTAAAAAATAAGTCATATTCTATATGGAGATATATGTCTCAACATTAAACCACATAAGATCTAAACAAATGGCTTATAAATTGATATGATTTTAAATGACTTCAAGAACATTTCAGGTATCTTGTTAAAGTTCCAGGAGGACAAATTTAATCCATAAGATACACTGAAAAGTATTGTATTAGGAAAAAACAAAACAAAATATATCAACACATCCCTCACTGAAAAGGAAAGTGGAACTTACAGTGCATTGTCAAATTTCCCAGAGCTATACTGGTGAACATAAGAAGAATAAGCCAAGTCTTCATGAGCTGTTGCTACATGGATATTTTTGCCACCAAACACTGACTGCCGAATGTCAAGGGCTGCCTGAAAGAGTCATAAGAATAACTGGTAATACTGTGAATCCTTAAAAGACACTACCCAGTTAAATTAAGCATCCTAGTAATTTAAATATATATTCTACATACTCAATCCCATCAGTTTTGAAAAAAGTCCTGCTGTATTTAAATCACAACAGAACATAAAATTCACCTGCAGCCTGATTTTCTAAAGAGTAAGTCTGACTTAAAAGGCAATGGCTTAATAATAAAAATCATTCACAGGTCTTAGGAATTATATTAGTGTTTTTCTCTATGTCCTCTTCAGAAGTAAACTATAAAATCAAGGATACCTTGTCCAGAGCGATGGCATAACACATCACTTTCCTGAGACTGACTGAGATAAGGCCTAAAATAATTGCTATCAAGCCTCCTTGCTACTGCAAAGGCAGCTATAATGATTTGTGCTAAATCAACAACAAAGACAAGCCATCATCTCGGTAAATGAAAAATGGAAAACTACTCTTAAATACTGACCCACAACCCCCGAACTTTTTTCCTGGATGATTCTCTTTAATTCCTAAAACATAAAGTTTTAAGCCTTCTAGGTATTATTTAGTAAAATAATGGAGTACCATATATGAGGAAGGGCTCAGAAAGAGTTATTTTTAGATAGTGGTTTATACATCACAAATTACAGGTCAGCAAGTCAATTTAGGTTGAAAGAAAAAAAGTGTAACTATTAACATACCTGATAAATTGCAACAGACTGACAGATATTATCTACATTGAGTAAGTAGAACCCATAATCTAGCAGTGTATCAGAATATTTTGGGTGTTTGGATCCAAAATGATCCCTATAAAAAGATACAAAACTATTAGGATATAAAGTAGAAATAAACAATTTGAAATGGTATTTTTAATAACAATCACCTACCGTGCCAAATACACTGCATGCTTAATTAACTGTTCTGCCTTCTTAAATTCACGTTTTACAACACAAGCCTAAAGATAAAGTGAAAAATTGTTAAATAACTCTGAAACAGTTAGTGTGTTGAAACACGTATGGCTTATATATTGATATAGTCAAACTATAATGGTTGAAAAAAGCATCTTCAAACATAAATAGAATGGTTCTATTTGTAATTTCTTTCCTTCCAAGCATTTGAAAATTCCATTATAAACAGATCTGTACATATCCTGGGAAATTACAAAACTTAAAATTTTGATAGTCATACCCAGAACAAACCTGTTATAACAAAGTCACCTTAAAGAGCTGGTATACTCCCATCCTTACATATTATTAAAACAGAGGCGGGGAGGGTTCACCGTATTATTTTCTAAGGTACTTATTTATATCCCCGTTCTACAGTGGCTTACAACTATTTTGTAGTTTTCCATCTAATAACTTTTTTTTAAAAAAATAGTTATTTATTTATTTATTTTATTTATGGCTGTGTTGGGTCTTCGTTTCTGCGTGAGGGCTTTCTCCAGTTGCGGCAAGTGGGGACCACTCTTCGTCACGGTGCGCGGGCCTCTCATTATCGCGGCCTCTCTTGCTGTGGAGCACAGGCTCCAGACGCACAGGCTCAGTAATTGTGGCCCACGGGCCCAGCCGCTCCGCGGCATGTGGGATCTTCCCAGACCAGGGCTCGAACCCGTGTGACCTGCATTGGCAGGCAGACTCACAACCACTGCGCCACCAGGGAAGCCCTAATAACTTTTAAATGCACAGAATTCCAAGTATTTCTATTGCTTCTTAAAATATTTTGATTCATGAGAAAGCCAGTAGTCTTTAACTGTAAATATTATTTGCATACAGAAATGTAAATCTTGCATATATATTAAGCTGTCTTTATATTAAATGTATATTCAATGTTTTAAATTAATTAAAAACATATTAATGTCTCTTCTAGCTCTAATAGTAACCTGAATATTTATGCTGTTTACTTGCTCTAAAATGACTTATTTCATAAATTTCGCAGAAATCTTCAACTCTTCTAAATCTATAATTTTAGAATAATTCTTCTAATTGAAATTTCCGTAAGTAAAACCAACCAAAATGGAATATTCAAAACTAAAAAACCTCTGGGTAGAAAGAGTATATCTGAAAAGTACATCAATGTTTCAAAGCCTCAGTGTACCAAAGCAGCAATTTTTAAATATTACTAAATGGCTTCAAAGACTTAATGCATTTTTTTTTTACAGAGTAAGAAGAAACTAGAGGAAAAATCAAGTAAGTATTGCCTACCCAGTCAAGAAAAAAAAAGCTATCACACTGTGACACTGCCAATACTGTGACTAAAAGATTTATTACCAGTCTATCTTTTAGGAGAAAAGTGACGAAAGCCCAAACAACTATGACATAAGGAATTCAGGTTGCTGTAAAGGTTTAAGAAAGAAGCCAGATTTCTAAAACTGAGCAGAGAAACTTAGAAAATAGACTTTGTTATCCATGAGTATGCAATACCTAATTTGTTAAATAGTAGGTTAATTTACACAAATTTAAAGTTTACTAAATCCTATAATCCATTTAATAATTTCAACATTATATTCACCTTAGAAGCTTGTCTTAAAACATCCACCACGACTTTGACTGGTAAGCCTGTTGTGATTTCTTTCATTGCCTCAATGCACCATTTGTATGCCTAAAAAATATTTACAGAAGAGCAAAACCTGTGATATATCAAATTGACAATATTTAATGAAATGATTATGAATTTTTCCTGCAAGCTTGCAAGTACTTGAATAAGAACACATACAAAATATTTACACTTAAAATTTTCTCTCAGAGGCTGAGTCTTCTTGAAAGTGTAAGTTTGTTACATTTTTCTTTGCATATGTGACACATATTCAGGAAATCAGAGGCACGTTCTTTGTGTCCCAGAAGCCTTTGCACATACCGTCCCCTCTGCCTTAAAATACATTCCCCTCCTCCCTCCAACCCCTTAAACCACCTAAGTTGTCCTTCAGGTTTCAGCCCTAGACTAGGTTTCCTGTACTTTCCTTCCCCTACTGTAACACTTATTATTTTGTATCTTAATTGCTTGTTTAGTTGAGTGCTTACTTTGTGCCAATTATTGTTCTAAGCACTTTACGTGCACTAACACATGTAATTGACACAACACCCCTTTGAGATATGTACTATTATTATAGGAAAACGAGGTGCAGAGAGATTAAGTACTAGGCAATGTGCTGGCACATAGGTATCTATTGGGGAGCACAACAGAAAATGTCCTTCGTCTCCTAGTGCTTAGTGGGGAAAAAAAGCAAAATAAATTACTTTAGATAGTAAGAACTGCTTCAAAGAAACAAAATAATATTATGAAGGGGTCACAAAAAATGTGGGGAAAACAAATTGAAAATATTAGAAAGTAAACATTTGTTTTCCTCTGTAAGCTTCCATCTCTTCCATTCCACCTAAAAGATGTAGCTATTCAGAAGCAATTTTGATGCAAAAAGGAAATATATGCGATTTAGGCCAAAAAACCTGATTTGTTTGTAAGATACTAAATAAGCTGATTTTGTTCCAGAATAAGAATGTAAAATCTGTGGTAAGTTGTAATACTGCTTTTAAAATATTTACTGCCCCTCCTCGGGGAAAGATAAACTTCCCTTCCACATTAAAGATGAGAATGGTTATGTGAGTTCCTTTAGCCAAAATATTAATTAAAATATAAGCAGAGGTGAAACGTGGCATTTCTGGGAGAAAGCTCTAAGAACCAGTAATCCCTTCCCCATAATGTTTCTGCCTCTGCTCAAGGCTGATAATGTTCTAGATAGAAGCTGCTCCACAACACAGGGTTTTGAACAAAGTACAGATGTGATGTTAAGCAGAGCCACAGAGATCCCAAGACGGGATGTAGCAAGAGCAAGAAATAAACTTTTATTATTCCAAGTCAGTGCTGTTTGGAGGTTGATATTACCTTAGCATAACCTAGCCTACATGGACTAATAACAGAATATGGTGATACTTCATCAAACTATTGATATATCCTCAAGATTTGTGTACTTTTCTGTAGATACAATGACAAATTTATAAACTATCAAGATTATCCAAGAAACATCTATAGACTTAAATATTCCTCATGAATGTGCGAGTTGCAAAGATCATGAATAAGACACAGTATGACACCCCAGTTCAAATGTTCAGAAAGAAAATAACTGTCAATTAAATAGTAACTGCCTAGTAAAGAAAGTAGAAACTGGTGGGACTTCCCTGGTGGTCCAGTGGGTAAGACTCTGCCCTCCCAATGCAGGGGCCCTGGGTTCAATCCCTGGATGGGGAACTAGATCCCACGTGAGGCAACTAAGAGTCCGCATGCCGCAACTATGAGCCTGCCGCAACTAAACATGCCGCAACAAGGATCCTGAGTGCCGCAATGAAGACGCAGTGCAGCCAAAGTAAGTAAATAAATAAAAATAAATATTAAAAAAAAAAAGGAAAGAAAGTGGAAACTGGTGAATAAAAGGTACTTTTCTTCCACTGAATACATCGGTGAGTCTGGACATATTAAGGTGGGTCTGGAGCTGGGTACATGAGTAGAAAATGGCAAGATATGACTCACTTTATAGAACAGAAAGAAGGATGCAGGGCAGTATGAAAAACGAGGATGAAAAGAAACAATGAAAGAGGAAACAGAGATGGCCAAGATGAGGAGGACATATGCAGAGAGATAAAAAGATGGTGGGGCACCTGAAGAATTTTTCTTTTTCTTTTGGGCATACCATGCGGCTTGCGGGATCTTAGCTCCCCAATCAGGGACTGAACCTGGGGCCCCGGCAATGAAAGCACTGAGTCCTAACCACTGGACCACCAGGGAATTCCCAGAAGAACTTTTAAGGTAGGCATTTCTAATACTTGAACTGTTGCTGTTTACTTCATTCTCATTTCTAGTAAAGGCTATCCACACAAAGGCCCTCTGTGAATGGGGTTCTTTGTTTTTGGTATGTGAAAATCATAGAAAGGGGCTAAATTCTATATCTGGGTCAATAAGCTATGGAATAGTCTGCATAAAAGGGGCGGCAAAATAATCCATCGACAGAACGAGTTCAGCAGACATAGGAATTCAGCATTAAAAATAACCGGAAGAACTTACATAAACCTCCTGAGAAAATGCAGGCATGTTGATAAGGATTTTAGATTTTAACACGTACACTTAATGACTTAAAAAAATTTCCCCCCAACTTTATTGACATATAACTGACAAATAAAAACTGTATATATTTAAGGTGTTCATGATGACTTGATATACATATACACTGTGAAATGACTGTCACAATCTAATTAACACAGCCATCACCTCACACTGTTGCCTTTTTTGTGTGTGATGAGCACACTTAAGACCTACTCTTAGCAAGTTTCAAATACACAGTACAGTATTAACTACAGTCACCACACTGTACGTTAGATCCTCAGAACTTACTCATCTTATAATGAATTGTTAAGCTTTCAAAAATAGTTAATGCAAACAATGAGGCATGCCTATTAGAACGGCGAAAATCTTAAACACTGACAACACCAAATGCTAGCAAGGATATGGAGCAACAGGAGCTCGCATTCATTGCTGGTGGGAATGTATACTGGTACAGACAGTTTGGCAGTTCCTTAAAAAACTTATACTCTCACCATACGATTCAACAAATGCATTCCTTGATGATACCTCTTAGATATTAAAAGCAGGATGATCCTAGCACTGGGATTATAAACATCACTTCACAATTATTCTAGAATTCTCCAGTTTCACTTCTAATGGTGACGTTCCTTTAAATATGGAACATACATGTATTTATATTACAGGGTAAAAATTGAGATAGGGATAATTTTAAAATATGAAAGCTAAATGACAGCTATCTGAGAGCATAAAGTAACTATGATACTCTTCCATAAATAAAGGAGTTACGCTTACACAGCTCACTTCTCAACTATGTATTCATCAGCACCAAAGCCTTAATTTAACAGTATAAAGCCAAGAATGAGGCTATCTTTCTCATAATGCAGAAACAGAAGCAAAACAATGCAATAAAGTATAAATAAAATCTAGGTTCCCACTGAAACGAATGCCTTCAAGTTATGAGAGTTCACCCAGAGCTACACATCCAATAAAAAAGCACCTATTAAAGGTTCATTTAACAGAGCATGCCCTCAAAATAATTTAGGCAGAGATACATTTGGTCAAATTAAAAACAAACACAAAAACAGGCTCTAAACTGTATATGTATGTTTAAAATTCATATCACAGAATAATCCTTTTGCCTAATTTAAAATATTCCATTACAAATGTATATTGCTTTAAGTAAACCTAATATGTCAAAATGAGATCTATTAAAACAAATATGACATTATATGATTTATCTTTTGTTTTATAGATACTTACTGGTCACAGTGAAATGTTCTTCAAAACACTCACCTCATCATAGTGACTTTTTGCAAACAGGAGTGCACACAGTTCTCCATAGAGCGCAGCTCTGTTTGCTTGCTGGCCATGTTTTGAGAGTTTATCCATGTATGTCTGAGCTAACTTAAATGTTTCTTCACCCAAATGATATTTGCAGTTTCCATTTCGCACATGAAGCAATCTGCAGAAGCACAAATAACATTACTCTATTTCTGATAGCTATTTCCAGCATGGTAGAACTGATAACCTCTTACTGATCACTATGTAGCACCCAAATGAGTTAAGGTCACGAGACAGAAGAAATGAGGCAGCACTGGAAAACAATCGTCCGGCTGAAGCTAGGACCGACTAATGCACAGAAGAAAGTATATGCTCGTTCCAGAAAGCTACCTATGGTTATCTCATCCAACTTTGATTCCTTATCTTCTCTAAATATTTTGTGTATTTGTGCACCTACCATGTGCTACATCTATCACTTAATTCTTTTTGTTCCAAATCCCAAAGTAATGCAGTTTCATTATAAAAAATTTGGAAAACAATGAAGACAATAAAAATCAACATGAAATTCTATTACCTACCATTACTTTCCATTCTTTTTTTTAGGATATTCGTGCAACCCTTGATCAGTTACCACTCATTTTATGTTGCTTCATAAAAGTTGTTTTTACTTATCTTTGCAGTAAGCTAAGTTCACTGAAAATAGTGGTACTGCCAGTTCTTTCTTTTATAACCTTTATCCTCTATGGTGGAAAAATACAGAATTCTTTACACACAGTATCTGTAAAACCATGCTATCTAGTTTGTTGTTGTTGTTTTTTAAATATTTATTTATTTAGGCTGCACTGGGTCTTAGTTGTGGCACGTGGGATCTTTAGTTGCGGCATGTGGACTCTTAGTTGTGCCATGCGAACTCATAGTTACAGCATGCATGTGGGATCTAGTTCTCCAACTAGGGATCGAACCCAGACCCCCCGAACTGGGAGCGTGGAATCTTACCCACTGGACCACCAGGGAAGCCCCAAAACCATGCTATCTAGTGATATGTAAGAGTAGTAAAATGCTTTAGGTCAGAATGAGGTCAAGATAGCAACAGACTATACCTCTGTATAGACCATACAAGACAGGAGAACACAGTGAGGACTGGACATATATTTATGTATCTATTATAATGTTGGCTAAAACATTATGTCCATATATTATGCTGAACATTATGTCCATATATCATGATAATTTTCTGAAAATGCTCAGCCCTGAGAGGGAACAAAATATAAACGTAATTTAAAAGAAAACCAAGTATTAAAAAAAGAAAACCAAGTATGAAGAGGTTAGGAAGCATTCTTCAGGAGTATTAAATAAAACCCAGATACTTAAAATCTAATTTTTATATCTATTCCAAAAATATTAACAGATCAATGACCCAAGATGAGAAACACTCTAACAGTCTTCTGATGTCTATCATTCCGTTGTACAGTGAGAAAAAAGAGAGTACTTTTAATTTACTTTTTTAAAAATTGAAGTCCAGCTGATTTACAATGTTGTGTTAATTACTGCTGTACAGCAAAGTGACTCTGTTATACATACATATATATACATTCTTTTTCATATTCTTTTCCATTATGGTTTAATCACAGGATACTGAATATAGTTCCCTGTGCTAGACAGTAAGACCTGTTGCTTATCCATTCTATATATACCAGTTTGCATCTGCTAATCCCAAACTCCCAATCCATTCCTCTCCCACTCCCCTCCCCCCTTGGCAGCCACCAGTCTATTCTAAAAGAGAGTAATTTTAAATTATCAGTACTATTCAATAAGGTGGCAGATATTACACAATGCCACTGTGTATCCTCCCAACACTCACAATACAGTTATCTGCTTTTAGAAAAGACTAAAACCCTCACATAAAACAATACAGTATTGAAGTTAATAAAAAGTTCTGGGGACTTCCCTGGTGGCCCAGTGATTAAGAATCAGACTTCCAATGCAGGGGACCTGGGTTCGATCCCTGGTCGGGGAACTAAGATCCCACATGCCGCAGGGTAACTAAGCCCGCACGCCACAACTACTGAGCCCGAGCGCTCTGGACCCCGAGCGCCACAACCAGAGAGCCTGCGCACCACAACTACTGAGCCCACGCGCCACAACCAGAGAAGCCCGCACGCCGCAATGAAGAAGAATCTACACACCACAACGAAGACCCAGTGCGGCCCAAAAAAATCTGAATGGAGTATCTTTCATATTACAAAATTTCAACTTAAAGAAGAAATATATATAATTATCAGGCAACTCTAGAATGGTGAGTTGATTAGATTTATATTTTAAAGCAGAAATATAAAAGTAGAAAAAATGTTTTGTATACAGGCAACTTTTCATGCTAAAGTAAGTACACTCATACAGAATAAAGAGACAATATCACTTGACAGTCAAATTGCTGATCTAATGACCAAGCAGTCTGCAATGATTCCTGTCACTATGAAAAAAAAAGTGAAATCTAGTAAAAGATTATAGTAAAAAGAAATATGTACTTCAAATGATAAAGTTTTCAGAGACTCTCATAGTCAAGTATTGACTGAACACCTATATGTGCCAGTCATTTCTATTTCTCTAGGTGCAAGGGATATAGTGGCAAACAGGACAGAAAGAATCCATGACCATAAGAAGCTTCATTCTAATAACGGAGGCACTATACAATGGGGGAAAGACAGCCTCTTCAATAAATGGTGTTGAGAAAACTGGACAGCTACATGCAAAAGAATCAAACTGGACTACTTGCTTATACCATAAAAAATAAATTCAAAATGGATTAAAGGCTTAAGTGTTAAGTCCTGAAACCATAAAACTTCTAGAAGAAAACATAGGTAGTAAGCTCTCTGACATCAGTCTTAGTAATTTTTTTTTTGGATATATCTCCTCAGGCAAGGGAAACAAAATCAAGAGTAGACAAATGGGACCACATCAAACTACAAAGCTTTTGCACAGCAAGGAAAACTATCAAAAACCCAAAAAGGCCACCTACTGAATGGGAGAGGATACTTGCAAACAATATATCTGGTAAGGGGTTAATATCCAAAATATACAAAGAACCCATACAACTCAACATCAACAAAACAAACAACCCGATTAAAAAATGGGCAAAGATCCTGGGTATTTACCCAAAGAAAACAAAAACACTAATTAGAAAAGATATATGCACCCCTATGCTCATTGCGGCATTATTTACGACAGCCAAAACATGGAAGCTACCTAAGTGCCCATCAATAGATAATGGATAAAGAAGATGTGGTATATACACACAGTGGAATATTGGTCATAAAAAAGAATGAAACCTTGCCATCTATGACAACATGGATGGAACCAGAGGGTATTATGCTAAGTGAAATAAGTCAGACAGAGAAAGACAAACACTGTATGACTTCACTTATAGGTGGAATCTAAAAAACAAAACAAATGAACATAACAAAACAGAAACAGAGTTACAGACAAAGAGAATGAACAGGTGGTTACCAGAGGGGAAGGGGGTAGGGAAAGAAATAGGTGAGGGAGATTAAGAGGTACAAACTTCCAGCTGCAAAATAAATGAGTCACAGGTATGAAATGTGCAGTACAGGGAATACAGTCAATAACTGTAATATCTTTGTACGGTGACACATCATAACTAGACTTATCTGGTGATAATTTAGGTTGTATAGAAATATCGAATCACTATGTTGTGTAACAGGAACTAACATAGTGTTGTAGGTCAATTATACATCAAAAACAAACTCATGGAAAAAGAGATCAGATTTGTGATTAACAAAGGTAAGAGGTGGGGGGAGGGGGAATTGGACGAAGGCAGACAAAAAGTACAAACTTCCAGTTATAAGATAAATAAGTACTAGGGATATAATTTATAACATGATAAATTAACACTACTGTATGTTATATATGAAAGTTGTTAAGAGTAAATCTTAAGAATTTTCATCACAAGGAAAAAATTTTTTTCTATTTCTTTAATTTTGTATCTGTATGAAATGATAGATGCTCACTAAACCTGTGATAATCATTTCACAATGTATCTAAGTCAAATCATTTTGCTGTACACCTTAAACTTACACAGTGCTATATGTCAATTATATCTCAATAAAGCTGGAAGAAAAAAAAAACTTCATTCTAGTGGGGAAAAGTTTATTAGGCAGACACACACCAATTAAGACAAAGATAAATGCTATGAAGATGATAAAAATAGGGTGATATGGTCAAAGCCTTCTTAAAGGAAGGGCTTAGGGTAGACAGGGAAGAATTCTCTTGCGGAGGTAACATTTGAGTTGACACTTAATGATGAAGAAGCAATCATGTGCAGATCTGGGGGAAGCATGTTCCAAAAAGAAGGAATAATGAGTGCAAAAGCCCTGAGAAAGGGAAAAAAAATCTGGCATAATCAAAGAACAGTAATAAGGCCAATGTGTCTGGAGTATTTCTTTAAAAATAAATTTATTTATTTATTTATTTAAATTTTTGGCTGTGTTGGGTCTTCGTTGCTGTGCACGGGCTTTCTCCAGTTGCAGAGAGCGGGGGCCACTCTCCGTTGCGGTACACAGGCCTCTCACCGCGGTGGCCTCTCCCGCTGCAGAGCACGGGCTCCAGGCACATGGGCCTCAGTAGCTGTGGCTCATGGGCTTAGCTGCTCCGCGGCATGTGGGATCCCCCCGGGTCAGGGATGGAACCCGTGTCCCCTGCATTGGCAGGCGGACTCCCAACCACTATGCCACCAGGGAAGCCCGTCTGGAGTATTTTGAATAACAGATTATATAAAGAGAGATGAGAAAGTAGAGAAAAGAAAGATTTTTATAGGGTCTTACTGGCCATGGTAAGTCATTTGGGTTGCAAAAGTGAGATTACTTGATTTATGCTGTAGAACAACACTATCTAATAGAACTTTCTGAAATGTTCTATACCTGCTCTGCTCAATTTGGTAGCCACAAGCGGCTACTGAGTATCTGAAATCTGCCTAGTGTGACTGAGGACTGACTTTAAATTTTTAATGTTAATTAATTTTTTTTTAATTTTTAAAATTTATTTATTTATTTATTTTTGGTTGCATTGTGTCTTCGTTGCTGTGTGCGGGCTTTCTTTAATTGTGGCAAGCGGGGTCTACTCTTTGTTGCGGTGCACGGGCTTCTCATTGCAGTGGCTTCTCTTGTTGTGGAGCACGGGCTCTAGGTACGTGGGCTTCAGTAGCTGTGGCACATGGGCTCAGCAGTTGTGGCGCATGGGCTTAGTTGCTCCGTGGCATGTGGGATCTTCCTGGACTGGGGCTCAAACCGGTGCCCCCTGCACTGGCAGCATATTGTTAACCACTGCGCCACCAGGGAAGTCCCATAATGTTAATTTAAATAGTCACATATGGTTAATGGCTACCATACTGAACAGTGCAACTCTAGAAAGATTGCTCTGCTTGCAGTGTGGAGAATGGATTACAGTAAAGCCAAGAGTGGAAGCAAGGCAACCAGGACAGAAGATATTACAAAAGTCCAGAAAAAAAACCCTTGAGAAAAAAAGGATTGGTATAAGAAATACAGATTTGATAGTTATCCAAATGGCTGAATGAGAAAAAAGTTAAATTTAGAGAATGAAAAGAACAGTGGTCACCAATCATTTCTACAATACTAAGAACTGCATTTCCAGCAAACTTCACTATAGGTATTCTGCCTAAAAATTAGTTTCTGGAAATTATTTACTAATTGGTGGAGGTAGCAAACTACATGTTTTATGCCAGAAAAGCACAGCTTGATATTTTCTCCAGTCTCCGCTGATGATCTATTGAAACAAAAGGGCAAATTCAACATATGGAGACTCTTCAGGGTCTGTGTGTCCATCTGGGCTGACAATGAGCAGGATGCAGGATCCAAAAAACTTTTGGTCCAACTGAGGATCTAATTTTGCCTCAACGTTCAGCCTAACAAAAAGGCAGGTTCTCAAGGCTCTCCAAATGTGGCACTACCATGTAAGCACAGTATTTTATTTTAATAGATTTAAAGATAGATTTTATTTTCTAGAGCAGTTTTAGATTCACAGCAAAACTGAGAAGATAGAGATTTCCCATATACCTCTAACCTCACAGTATTTTATTTTTATGACAATGTAAAATCATAGCTACTTGATCAATAGCTATTATCAAAAGCAATTACTATGGGACTTCCCTGGTGGTGCAGTGGTTAAGAATTCACCTGCCAATGCAGGGGACATGGGTTCGATCCCTGGTCCGGGAAGATCCCACATGCCATGGGGCAACTAAGCCCGTGTGCCAAAGCTACTGAACCTGCAATCTAGAGTCCACGAGCCACAACTATTGAAGCCTGCACGCCTAGAGCCCGTGCTCTGAAACAAAAGCCACCTGAATGAGATGCCTGCGCACTGCAACGAAGAGTAGCCCATGCTCGCCACAACTAGAGAAAGCCTGCGCGCAGCAACGAAAACCCAATACAGCCAAAAATAAATAAATAAATTTTAAAAATAAATTTAAAAAAGCAATTACTATTTAATTAGTTAAGTTATTCATTGTTTGAAGTGGAAAATATACAAATCTAGAGGTCACTAGTTTTTGTTTTTTTTTTGTTTTTTTTTTTAATTTTTATTTATTTATATTTATTTTTGGCTGTGTTGGGTCTTCGTTTCTGTGCGAGGGCTTTCTCTAGTTGCGGCAAGCGGGGGCCACTCTTCATCGCGGTGCGCGGGCCTCTCACTATCGCGGCCTCTCTTGTTGCGGAGCACAGGCTCCAGACGTGCAGGCTCAGTAGTTGTGGCTCACGGGCCCAGTTGCTCCGTGGCATGTGGGATCTTCCCAGACCAGGTCTCGAACCCGTGTCCCCTGCACTGGCAGGCAGATTCTCAACCGCTGCGCCACCAGGGAAGCCCGAGGTCACTAGTTTATAAATATATTTACTATAAGATTGAGCTAGATGACTAGTTAGACCCTCATTAGATAGACATGACAAAAATAAAATCTTAAAAGTAAACCCAAAGGAAAAAATCTCTCTCCTGCTTATGCAAGCATATTTTCCTATGAACTACTTACGAATTTTACAAATAAATGATAAACTGAAAGGGGAGGGTTGGGTAATTAAAAAAAAAAGACTGGTGGGCTTTTTAAAAAATTGTGGTAAAATGTATAACATGAAATTTGCCATATTAACCATTTTTAAATGTACAGCTTGGTGGTATTCATTATATTTACCATGTTTACAATCATCACCACCATGCATTTCCATAACTTTTCATCACCCCAAACAGACACTATAATATACAATAGCTTCCCATTATCTCCTTACACTCCCCAGCTCCTGGTAACCTTTAATTTCTCGTTTCTATCAATTTGTCTATTCTAGGTATTTAAGTAAAATCATACAGTATTTGTCTTTATATATCTGTCTTATTTCACTTAGAATATTACTTTCAAAATTCACCTATGTTGTAGCATACATCAAAACTGGCTGAATAATATTCCACTGTATATACAGTTGACCCTTGAACAACGTGGCGAGGGGGTTAGGGACACTGACCCTCCAGGGCAGTAAAAAAAAATCCACATATAACTTTACAGTCAGCCCTTTGTATCTGTGGATTCAACCAAGAGTAGACCGTGTAGTACTGTAGTATGTATGTACTGGAAAAAAAAAAAATCCGTGTATTAAGTGGACGCTCGCTGTTCAAACCCACGTTGTTTAAGGGTTCTTTTGTCGATGTATACTTGGGTCATTTCCACCTTTTGGCTAATGTGAAATATTCTGCAATGAACACTAACACACAGGTATCTGTTTGTGTCCCAGTTTTCAATTCTTTGTGATATATATACCTAGGACTGAAACGGCTGGGTCATATGGTAATTTTTTTTGCTCAGCTTTTTAAGGAACCACCAAACTATTCTATAGCAGCTGCTCCATTTTACATTCCCATTAGCAATGCATGAGGATTCCAATTTCTCCACATTCTTATTAACACTTATTTTGTTTCTTCCTTCTCTCCCTTCCTTCTTTGCTCTCCCTTCCCTCCCTCTCTCTTTTTCCTCCTTCCTTCCTTCCCCCCCCTTTCGTTTTCTTTTCTTTTCTTTCTTACATTACAGCCAAACTGGCAGATGTGAAGTGGTATTTCATTGTTTTTGATTTGCATTTCCCTAATGACAAATGCTGCTTATTGGCCATTTATATATCTTCTTTGGAGAAATGTCTATTCAAATCCCTTACCCATTTTTTAATTGTGTTGATTGTTGTTGTTGAATTGTAGTACTTGAAATATTCTGGATAGTAGACCCTTACTTGATATATGATTTACAAATATTTCTCCTATTCCATAGGCTGTCTTTTCACTTTCCTGATAATGTCCTCTGATGTACAAAAGTTTTTAATATTGGTGAATTCCAATTCACCTGTGAACAGAGATAGTTTTACTTCTTTCTTTCCAACATGGATGCATTTTATTTTATTTTATTTTTGTCTAATTGCTTTGGCTAGAACTTTCAGGACAAAGATGAATAGTAGTAGTGAAAGCAGGCATCCTTGTCATGTTCTTGATCTCAGGGAGGAAGATTTGAATATAATGTTAGCTGTGGGTTTTTCATAAATGCCTTTTAGCATATTAAGGAAGGTTCCTCTATTCCTAGTTTTCTGAATGTTTCTATCATGAAAAGGTGCTGGATTTTGTCAAATGTCTTTTGTGTCAATTGAGATGATCGTGGTTTTCACCCTTCATTCTACTAATGTGGTGTACTGCATTAATTTTCTTACGTTGAATCACCTCTGCGTTCCTGGGATAAATCCCACTTAGTAATGGTGCATAATCCTTCTATATTCTATTGCATCCGATTTGCTAGTATTTTGTTGAGACTTTCTGCATTTATATTGATAGGAGACATTAGTCTGTAATTTTCTTTTCTTTTTTCTTCTCATGTCTTTTTTCTGGTTTTGATATAGGTTAATGCTGGCCTCATAGAGTAAGTTAGGAAGTGTTCCTTCCTCTTGATTTTTTTGAAGACTTTGAGAAGAATTGGTATTAATTCTTTTTATTTTTTTAAAAAATATGTATTTATTTGGCTGCATCGGGTCTTAGTTGCAGCACGCACAATCTTCATTGTGGAGGCGGGATCTTTTGTTGCGGCAAAAGGGCTCTTTGTTGCAGCACATGGGCTTCTTTCTCTCTAGCTGTGCTCAGGCTTAGTTGCCCCACAGCACGTGGGATCTTAGTTCCTCGACCAGGGATCGAACCCGTGTCCCCTGCATTGGAAGGCAGATTCTTAACCACTGGACCACCAGGGAAGTCCCTAACTTCTTTTAATGTTTGGTACAATTCACTACTGAAGTCTTCTGCTCTTGGACTTTTCTTTTTTGGAAGGTTTTTGATTACTGATTCAATCTCTTTGTTATAGGTTTGTTCAGAATTTTAATTTTTTTCTTGGGTCAGTTTAGGTAACTTGTGTATTTCTAAGAAATACCTGTCTGGCGTGGTTTTAATTTTAAGTGGGGAAGCAAAGCACTGCGAGATGTAGCAGATACTGCTGGCTCCCTAACCAAGTCATTTTTCCCATCTCATGCTTGTTGGCAGAACCCTGATTTTGTTAGGCACTGACCCCTTTCTCATAGGACTCATAAGTAAATCATGATTAGTTTAAGCCAATCCTAACATGGTGATCCCATTCAGATTGCCACTGATTGATTCAGAGGTCAACAAATGACCTAGCTCTGGTTAATGAGACTCAAGGGTATGTCAGCTAGGTGGTTTCTGAGAAAGGCTCCTTTGTCATTAGAGATAAAATATGGTCTTTCTTCTACTGGACAATGTGGAATCTGCACGTGATACCTCAAACCACAGCAGCAGTCTTACAACCACTGGGAACAGAGGAGCCAGAAGATGGAAAAAACCTAGTTCCCTGATAACCTCTATGAATTCTGAATTAACCCATCCTGGAGGTACTTGACTTTGTACTGATTATCTTTTTAATCAAATTCTTTGTATTTTTAGGGTGCTGTGTTTATGTAGAGGGCTACTATCTTATTTGCTATACATGGGTTTATGACCTTTTTGTGGATTGTACATTTTATTGTCAATATCCCTTCTGTATCAACTAATGGTTTTCATCCTGAATTCTGCTTTTATTGTTAATATTATTGTCTAGGGGTATTTTCTTTTAACAATATTTAGCTGGGTTTCATTTTTTATTTATTTATTTATTATTTTTTTTAAAGAATTGCTTTATTTTTTTATTTTTGGCTGTGTCGGGTCTTAGTTGTGGGATCTGCCTTGCAGCGTGTGGGATCTTTCGTTTGCAGTGCGTGGGCTCCAGAGCGTGTGGGCTCTGTAGTTTGCAGCACATGGGCTCTCTAGTTGAGGAACGCGGGCTTAGCTGCCCCGCGGCATGTGGGATCTTAGTTCCCCGATCAGGGATGGAACCCGCGTTCCCTGCATTGGAAGGCAGATTCTTAACCACTGGACCACCAGGGAAGTCCCTGGGTTTCATTTTTTAACCTTCTTGGCAGTCGCTGTCTCTAGATAGGGGAATTGAGTGCATTTACATGGTCATAGTTATATTTGGTTTTAATTGTTTCACATTTTTCAGTTATCATACTTAGTTATTTCTTCTATTCTCTTTGCTTATCTATCTACCTTGGACAAGTTTCCAATCATCCTTACCCCTACTCCCACTATTCTAATTTGGAATGTCTATCGTATTTTTCCATTAGTCAATTTATTATATACCGCTCCCTAGCACTGACAATGTTTGAACATTAAATGATAGGCATTCATATTCCCCTTACCAAGATGAGACCTTTGTAATACTTTCTTATACTACTACATTTTCCTAAATGTGTATTTTTAAAATAGGCTATTATGTAATATATGCCCAACAGCAAGCAACCTGAACATAATAACATGAGCCTCAATTTTCCATCCAAAAAGGTTTTTTGCCAACTTGAATACATCAAGTTTTAGGGATATATATGATAACATTTTGAAATTTATAATATTTAAATCATCTTTATGTTATGTTATAAATACATATTTAAAATCTAAACTAAATTTTCAAAAATTAATTCTCCTTCTTATAATTTATGAAATGTTACCCAAACTATTCACACGCATCTTAAAACATTTATCTTCATCATCACCAAACTACTTCTTAGTCATCTAACAGTTTTTCAGAGTAAAACATTTTCACTTGCTTGAAAATCAGCACTTTTGAGTCTGCTTTCATGTCCCTAGAAATGTTATCCAAAGGTACCAGCAACCATTTGCAAAGCACTAAGACAGCTGGGCTTTCCCATTCCACCTAAGACAAGTAGACACCCATAATCTCCACAACCAAACCACTTAATGCATCACATTTCAAAGTAATATTCAAGTAGCCAGTTAATAAAGATATCTAACACAACTATAAGGTTATGACCCCTAGAATAATTCCAAATTTTGTGTTAAATTATGTTAAATTCCATTACTTCTGTAAAAAGAAAATTCTGCCAGGTGACCTCTATGAGCTTCCTGGTATTGGCACTGGCTGAGTTTCAGGCTAACATTTCTTTCCCAAACAGTACTTTGTTTTTCAAAACAAGAGACTTGAAAGAACATCACATAACATGAGGGACTTTGTAAGGCAACTCTTTTTTCAATTTTCAGGTGGAAAAAACACAAACTTATCTTACATTTAATAGTATGCGGTAACTGAGAATTTGTCTTGTTATTTCTAAAATTTCCCTTTCATTTCCAGTTTGAAAAAAAATCCTTACATAAGACATATTACAAATTCACAATTTGTTCTTCATTCTTTCCACTCCATTATGTCTAACTACATATTACAATATTCACTGCTTACCACTGTTTCTACACCATCTTCCCCTGTCTTGAGATTTGTTACTATTGAACTTTTATTTGGTTGGAGATATTCCTTGACTATTTTCCTCAGATAAAGTAACTGGAGGTATATTTGGTATCTACATATTTGAAAAATTTGAATTTTATCCTAAAAGTTTGTGAAGTGTAGTATTTTCTCAGTAATTGAGATACTGCTCTTGTCTCTTAGCTTCTAACTCCTATTTATCCTTGGATTTCAAGAAATTCACCTGCTTCGGGCTCAAGGTTCTTTTTCAATCTAGATTCAAGTCTTTTCCCTCCAGTTCAGGAAGTTCCATTTTTCACTTAAAATCCCCAAAATACACCAAAATAATAATCGTGGTTATATCTAGGCAGCAGAGTTACAGATAATATTTATTTTCTTCTTCATAGTTTTCTGTATGTTTTCAATTTGTTTGCTAATAGACACGCACATGAGCAGAACAAACAAAGCTATTAAATAGAAAGCAAGTAAAGTAAACGAAACTAGGCAGAGTCTTCAAGGAATAAAACAAAGACTGAGAAATGGTACCAGGTTTAAGAAGAAGAGTCTCTGACATTTGCTCTATACTGCTTCCATGCCAGCCCCAGATTAGAAACTGGTTTTGTGCTATTAAAGTTAAAAACACACTGTTACATTAGGCTCAAAGCTCCTGGGATTGGCTAAAGGATTTCATTAATATTTGTTCTCCAAAATAATCCTCTCCCAAATCAATTAAAAGCTAAGTAAGAATAATTTAATATTTTTTCAAAAAATACTACTATAATAATAAAAATTATCTTTACGTCTGTAATGGCCAAGAATTTAGCAAGCAAAGCTGTGTAGAAGCAAATTTTAATTTGAAATTTAAAATTCTTGTCTTCCCTGGTGGTGCAGTGGTTGAGAATCTGCCTGCCAATGCAGGGGACACGGGTTCGAGCCCTGGTATGGGAAGATTCCACATGCCATGGAGCAACTAGGCCCGTGAGCCACAACTACTGAGCCTGCGCGTCTAGAGCCCATGCTCCGCAACGAGAGGCCGCGACAGTGAGAGGCCCGTGCACCGCGATGAAGAGTGGCCCCCGCTCACCGCAGCTAGAGGAAGCCCTCGCACAGAAACGAAAGACCCAACACAGCCAAAAATAAATAAATAAACACATACATAAATAAATAAAAACAAGCTCCTGCTTTAAAAAAAAAAAAAAAGAAATTTAAAATTCTTAAGAACAAGATGTCTAGGTATACAGGCAGTAAGCTGGTATAAATAGTTTTGTTTCTTGGCACAGGTATTTTCCTATTCACATGTGCTTGTTCTGAAAACAGCCCGAACACTCACAGTATTGACAGTTACCTGTCCAATATTCCCCTCTCCTCCTTCCTTAATGTAGACCCATGAGTTCATTTGGGGCAGCAAAATGCACAGTTAAAAATGTTTTGCTCTCCAGATCACCTTATACTGGTTGGAGGATGTGCAGAATGTGTCCCAGTTTCCCAGTTTCAAAGAGAGGTAATAAGTAAAGAAGATAAGGCTAGGCCTCTGGGAAAGCTATATTTTCTGACTGAAAAAAAAAAAAAAAGAAAGGAAAAGGAAGCAGACTCAGCAGGCATGAGCCCTTTGCCCTTCTCCTTGCCCGTAGCATTTGCAAACATAATGACGTGAGCTACATGCTAAAGATGACAAAATAGGAAAAAGAAGAGGAGCCCTCCCTGGTCCTGTGAGAAAACTAAATCTTTTGGTTATATTAATGCAAAATTTATATAAGAGCCTTAAAATCAGACAGGAGAAATGTTAGTTATCTGGATGGAATAGATCTTCTGACTTTGTGCATAAAAAGCAAGCACTTAAAGAAGAAAATGTTTTACCTTTTGGTCAAAAGACTGCTTGCAATGAAAGAGCAATCTACAATGAAATCATACAAAATGGGTTTTCTGTTCTAAATTAACTAGTTCATACACAAAGAAACATTTAGCTAGCCCCTAAAATACCTATAAGATAGTCTAGTTTTCTATTCCTAGGATAGGCAGAAGTGGGGAGGAAAGATGACACAGATTATCAGTACTACAAATTACAGGCCCAATACCAATCCTTTTATAGTTTCTGCACACAAGTGTTACTATAATTTATCATAAATATCTGTGGGAAATTATCCTAAGCTTCTAAAATATTATTTATAATTAAGTTTGCACATTATAAAATTAACTTCAGGATTTGAATGTTTGTCTAACACAGGTAAGCCCTGTATAAAACGGGGTAATAACCTCAAAAGATTGAGCAGAGAGAGCTTTAGTCAATGGTAGCATAAATCAACAATGGTTTTATATAGGAGAACCTGTATTCTAGCTCTGAAGAGGTGCAGATTTAATTAACTTATCTCTAAGGTACAAAAAAAATATGACCCCTTATTCAATAAAAATAGAAGACTATAAATTCAGTAAACTGACCAGATTCTAGTTAACTTAAGACAAAGAATTATTCTGTTATTTTTTAAACTTTATTTCGATTTCCCTTTAGTTTCATAAAAAAATTCTTTTTAAGAAATGTCAAATCAAATGGGGGGGACAGAGAGAAAACCTACGTGAAAATAGCTAAAACTAAATGTTACATATATTAAAAAAATAGGGCTTCCCTGGTGGGGCAGTGGTTGAGAATCTGCCTGCTAATGCAGGGGACACGGGTTCGAGCCCTGGTCTGGGAAGATCCCACATGCCAAGGAGCAACTGGGCCCGTGAGCCACAACTACTGAGCCTGCGCATCTGGAGCTTGTGCTCCGCAACAAGAGGGCCGCGATAGTGAGAGGCCCGCGCACCACGATGAAGAGTGGCCCCCGCTTGCCGCAACTAGAGAAAGCCCTTGCACAGAAACGAAGACCCAACACAGCCAAAAATAAATAAATAAATAAATAAATAAATAAATAAATAAATAAATAAATAAAAAGGAATTCCTTTAAAAAAAAAAATAAATAAATAAAGACAGTAAAATCAAAGAGTTACTTCTGGATTTGTTTGCCTTTCATTTAAGTACATCTGTTAAAAAATGTATTTTAAAGAAAGGTTAGGGGGACTTCCCTGGCTGTCCAGTGGTTAAGATTTCGCCTTCCAATGCAGGGGTGTGGGTTCAATCCCTGGTCAGGGAGCTAAGATCCCAGGTGCCTCGCAGCCAAAAATCCAAAACATAAAACAGAAGCAATGCTGTAACAAATTCAATAAAGACTTTAAAAATAGTCCACATCAAAAAAAAAGAAAGGTTAGGGACTTCGCTGGTGGCCCAGTGGTTAAGACTCCACGCTCCCAATGCAGGGGGCCCAGGTTCGATCCCTGGTCAGGGAACTAGATCCCACATGCCGCAACTAAAAACAAAAGATCCCACATGCCACAACTAAAGATACCACACACCTCAACGAAGATCCCGGAAGCAGCAACGAAGATTCCCGCGTGCCGCAACTAAGACCCCATGCAGCCAAATAAATAATAAAGATTTTAAAAAAAAACAAAAAAGGTTATTTAGAAGTAAAATATTAATCAGGTTACGTACAATTCCAGAAATGTAAACGGAGCACAGTAAAAACAAAACAAAACACACACACACACACAAAAAAAAACCCAAGAAGGGACTTCCCTCCGGGCACAGTGGTCAAGAATCTGCCTGCCAATGCAGGGGACACGGGTTCGATCCCTGGTCCAGGAAGATCCCACATGCCACGGAGCAACTAAACCCGTGTGCCACAACTGAGCTCGCATGCCACAACTACTGAAGCCCGTGCTCCACAACAAGAGAAGCCGCCGCAAGGAGAAGCCCACACTCCGCAACGAAGAGTAGCCCCCGCTCACTGCACTAGAGAAAGCCTGCGTGCAGCAACAAAGACCCAGCACAGCCTAAAATAAAAAAAATAAATAAAAAAAAAAGGTCACTAATACCATTACAGCATGTAATTAAAGGACTGTTCCAACTTACCTCACACAACATTCTACTGCACGAAACCAATGAAGCATCTCATCATGTAGAGTACACAACTGAAGGCAAGACAGGAAAACTTTCTCAGCATCACTGTACCAGCCTGCATCTGAAAGAAAGCCACCTAAGGGACAAGAAAAACCAAAAACTTTAGATAATTTAATAAATCACTTGAAAGCTAAAATGACATGCTTACAATGATTATTACCTAAAATGAAAAAAACCTCTGTTTAGTCTGAAACAAAGATACTAATTGTGAAATTTAAAAAAAAAAAGGAACTTTCAAACTAGGGAAATTAGATCGAAGTTGAGACCCTGAATAAGGAGTCAAGAGTTTTTGTTTTGTTTTTTACTTTTGGCTGCATTGGGTCTTCATTGCTGCGCGTGGGCTTTCTCTAGTTGCGGCGAGCGGGCGCTACTCTTCGTTGCAGTGCGCGGGCTTCTTGTTGCGGTGTGCGGGCTTCTTGTTGCGGTGGCTTCTCTTGCTGTGGAGCACAGGCTCTAGGTGCGCGGGCTTCAGTAGTTGTGGCATGCGGGTTCAGTAGCTGTGGCGCACGGGCTTAGTTGCTCAGCGGCATGTGGGATCTTCCCCAACCAGGGATCAAACCCGTGTCCCCTGCATTGGCAGTCAGATTCTTAACCGCTGTGCCACCAGGGAAGTCCCAGGAGTCAAGAGTTTTAGCCCTCTAAAAGTACTTCATCGCCTAAGAGTTGACATTTTCCAGCTAATTAGCCACTATATTTAGTGATTTGTCTAACATTTTCATCACGCAGGGTAAACATAACTTTCCAATCTCTCCATACCCAATCCCAAAGAGGATAAAGACATCTGAATAAACTTAATCTTCTTAGCATAACAGCACATCATAGAGGATACACAGATAAAAGAGACAGTAGTGCTTGCTCATCTTAAATTTTTTTTAGCAAAAAATTAAACTGCTGTCCTCCAACAGTTGTAATGCATGGGGCATCTGGGCATCACTTCCTTAGGATACTGTCCATCTTTTTAGAGCCTCTTGATCCCCTCCTAATAGTTTAATCACTTTTTGACAGTGTCAACTAATCTTAATAGTGTCAATAGTATCTGGGTCAAGAAAAAATATATTTTGCTCAGACTGGTGTTTCATGTTTAATTAAAGCTATATGAAATGAAACAAATATTTTAACTGGAGAGAAGTGTGCTTTAGAACACTTTTTTATCCCCCCAAATATGACATTTTAGGGTCCTCACTGAATGACTGGAATAATGAGATTATAATATTCATATGAAGCAACCTCCTACTCATTATCTCAACATATTGTGCACTGTGCTGGGTTATTAGGCTATTATCTCTCAGCTTCAAACCAACCCTTCTAGACTGTTTTATGATGCTGGGCTAGGACTCTATAACCACATTTCTCCTCTGCCAGCTGGCTCCCTAGTAGTCTCTACCAAAGAAGGCACTAGAGAGAAAGGCTGTAAGACTGGAAAAGTAAGAGACACTCCCCGATAGCTGCCAGTTTCTGCCAGCAACGCCCCTGCTCACAGCAGTGTCCCAGGGTAATGTTTCTTTACTCTGGCAGTGGCAATTCATCTCAGTAAGCCAATTCCAGCTGCAGTTTTCCAACACTTACAGAACCTGATTCACAGCACCCCATCAGAGAGACACTAGTACCAGCCAGTCAGGTGTCCCTCCTAGAGGTCGAGATTCTAGACCAACGAGCTCCCTTCTTAGAACTCTGAGGCACCTGTACCAGGCAAGCAGCATCCCAGCTCTGCGAGGCACCTCCTCAAGCTTCTTTTTTCTTTTTCCTTTTGGCCACGCCATGCGGCTTGTGGGATCTTAGTTCCCTGACCAGGGACTGAACGCTGTGAATATACTAAAGACCTTTAAATTATATACTTTAAATGGGTGCACTGTATGGTATGTGAATTATATCTCAATAAAGCTGTTATTTTTTAACAGTTTCCATCATGTATACTTCTGGTATGAAGTTTTTTCACTGTTTTGGTAATTTTAGGATCAAGACTAATAATATAACTGAATCTGTTAGGACTTGGTTCTAACTCCAAGATACTTGTTCGATCTGGCTCCTTACAGTGGCCAGACTGGTACAAGTGAAGAGACAACAGAGGATTTCAATGAACATTAGCTTTCCTGCCTTTCATCTTCCTTGATACTAAACATCTCCCACATAGATTTTTACATGACCACCTAGGACTAAATGGATGTCAATATTAACATTCATCTAGGTCACAAACACTCTATTAAGAGACATTCTTTAGTCACAATTCTTTGTTGCAATTTATATTCCACAGGACTACCAAAGGATAAATGCTGAGGGTTCTTTTCGGAAAAGAATGTTAAGTTCCTCCAAGCAAACCCTCTATGACCACTACAAAAAAACACTTTTTTCCTAATACTGAAGGAAATGATCATGAAAACTTGGCAAAGAAAGTAAATGTGCAAGTGCCAAAGAGAGAGAGAGAGAAAACATGCACACACACACACACATTAATGTGAGAAGTTAAAAATGAAAGGTAGGGCTTCCCTGGTGGCGCAGTGGTTAACAATCTGCCTGCCAATGCAGGGCACACAGGTTCGAGCCCTGGTCCGGGAAGATCCCACATGTTGCGGAGTAACTAAGCCCGTGAGCCACAACTACTGAGCCTGTGTGTCATAACTACTGAAGTCCGCGCGCCTTCAGCCTGCGCACCGCAACCAAGAGTAGCCCCCACTCCCCGCAACTAGAGAAAGCCTGCGTGCAGCAACCAAGACCCAACGCAGCCAAAAATAAATAATAAATTTATAAAATAAAAAAATGGGCAGAGGATCTGAATAGACATTTTTCCAAAAAAGACATACAGATGGCTAACAGATACATGAAAAGATGCTCCACATCACTAATCATCAGGGAAATGCAAATCAAAACCACAATGAGATACCACCTCACACCTGTCAGGATGGCTGTCATCACCAGAAAACAATTAATGAGTGTTCCCGAGGGTGTGGAGACAAGGGAACCCTCCTGCACTGCTGGTGGGACTGTAAATTGGCACAGCCACTATGGAGAACCGTGTGGAGGTTGCTCAAAAAATTTAATATAGAACTGCCACATGATCTAGCAATTTCACTTCTGGGTATTTATCCAAAAAAGGCAAAAACACTAACTCAAAAAAGATATATGCACCTCAATGTTCAGTGAAGCATTATTTATAATAGCCAAGATATGTAAGCAACCTAAATGTCCATCAACAGATGAATGAACGGATAAAGAAGGTGTGAGATATATTTATACACACAACAGTGGAACATTACCCAACCACAAAAATTAAACATAAAAAAAAAAGAAAAGAAAAGAAATCTTGTGACAACACAGATGGATCTAGAGGGTATCATGCTAAGTGAAATAAGTCAGACAGAGAAAGACAAATACCATATGATCTCACTTATAGGTAGAATCTAAAAATCAAAACAAACAAAACAAAATGAAAATAGACTCGTAGATACAGAGACCAAACAGTTGGTTGCCAGAGAAAGGAGGTGGGGTGTGGGGTGAAATAGGTGAAGGGGATTAAGAGGTCTGAGCCTCCAGTTAGAAAATAAATAAGCCATGGGAATGTAATATACAGCCTAAGGAACATGGTCAATAATACTGTAATAACTTTGTACAGGGACTATACTTGTCGTGGCAATCATTTCATAAAGTATGCAAATTCCAAATCACTATGTGGTACATCTGAAACCAACATAATACTGTATGTCAACTACATTTAAATAAAACACACACACACAAATGAGTATATGTAAAAACCAATGAAAGCAGGCTTCCCGGGTGGCGCAGTGGTTGAGAATCTGCCTGCCAATACAGGGGACACGGGTTCAAGCCCTGGTCTGGGAAGATCCCACATGCCACGGAGCAACTAGGCCCGTGAGCCACAACTACTGAGCCTGCATGTCTGGAGCCCGTGCTCCGCAACAAGAGAGGCCGCGATGGTGAGAGGCCCGCGCACCACGATGAAGAGTGGCCCCCGCTTGCCGCAACTGGAGAAAGCCCTCGCACAGAAACGAAGACCCAACACAGCTAAAAATAAATAAATAAATAAATAAATTTATTTTAAAAAAAAACCAATGAAAGTTAAATAAGGTCTATAGTCTAGGTAACAGTATAAACCAGTATCAATTTCCTGGTTTTGATATTGTCTGTAAATCTATAATCATTTCAAAATAAAAATTTTTCCAAAAACAAAGTAAAAAGGTAGCAATAACTTGAATAAATAATTGCCTGAGACATACTTATCTATGTAGATTTGTAAAAGCTATACTAAAATGTTATGCAAACATTAAACGATATTTTTCTATGTGTGTAGCATACAAAACCTTTTCAGAATCCTTTTCCATTTATGTTTTTAGTATTCTCATACCCATGAGAAAATGGAGATTTACCCTCATTTTAGAGATGGGAAAACTGAGGTCCCAAAAGGATTAAGTCCCACGTCACAACACACAGTAAGCTGGTGAAAGAGGTTGGTAGCAGCTTGACATGGTAGAAAGGTAAGTGGTTTGGAATCACAGTGCCACAGGATTCTAAATTTAGCTCCATTACTATGTGACTTGAGCAAGTTACTCAACTTTTCTGAGTCCGTTTCCTCATTTCTAAAACTCTATTAATACCTTCACATCACTGGAATGTCATGAGGATTTTCTTGAAAGACAGCATTTAGATACATAGCATAGTACTTAGCACAAAGTTAATGTTCAATATATCACATCTAGTTCTTCTGATGTTTTTCTCATAACCTCCCACGTTGACTTTGGGAATGTCCTGTGAGAATCCTTTAATGCCAGCAGGCTTAATTCTGAGTCATGTTACAGGACAAAACACCCCTCTGTTTTACCATTACTTACCTAAAACAAAGCCAACCTGAATGGCTTTTTCCTTTACTGCAGCATCTGATTCCGCTATGTAAGAGCACCGTCTACTAAATGAGTAGGCTAAGACTGAAGCAACTTTCACACCATGATCCATCAAAGCCTGGAAACAATGATGAAGCAAATGTCTGAAAGAGAAGGAAAAGGTCGTTTTTGTTTTTATAAAGGTAACATATTTTGTCCTTTTAGAAAGTGCTAACTTTCATGCACATTGTTCCTTCCTGCCTCAGGAAATTTGCACATGCTGTTCCTTCTACCTAAAAAAGCTCTTCACCACCATCACCTAGTTCTCTCCCATAAATCGGTTAGACTTCAGCTCAAATGTCACTTCCTCCAGGAGATCCTCCCTGTCTCCTGTCTCCCTCTCTTCACCAGCCTGAAGGGGCCATGGTAGGCCTATCCCAGAATCCCCAAGGACCTTGTAGGTTATGTTAAGGCATTTACACTTCTATCTAGAAGAGAAAAGGGAGCCACCAAAGTGTTGCCAGCTAGGAAAGATAAGATCCAATATGCTGGTAGGTCTGGGGCTCAGAGAATTATGAACAGCAGCAAGCAGCTTACCTGGGACACAGATGACCCTTGCTCAACAAACAGTGGCCTCATCCTACCTCCCCAGGGTACCTCCAGTAATTCCCTATGGTAGTGTTTTCCAGAATGGGGCATGACTATCACTGGGGGCTCTAGGCATAATTTTAGTGGCATATAACCAAATATTTTTCAAAGATTAACATATTTATTTCAATGGGGATTCAAAAATAAAACTTGCAATCTAAAAAAAAAAGTGCTAACTTGCTTTTTTGAAATAACAGTACCATTATTTTCAAAGATGGAATAAGATAAAAAGCAACTGTTTGCCTTATGAATTATGAGGTCATAACAATTCACAATTTAGCCTAATATCTTTTACTCAGTGGATCACTGAGTGATTCTGTATATGTAAATTGATGACAATGAAGGATGAAAACAACTTCTAACATCAATCTTAAAAAACCAAATTGTCTTGTAATTCAACAATGACCCAATTAAAAAATGGGCAATAGATTTGAATAGAGATTCCTCCAAAGAAAATATACAAATGGCCAATAAGCACAAGAAAAGATGCTCCATATCATTAGTGATTAGGGAAATGCAAATCAAACTCACAATGAGATACGACTTCACACTGTCTAGGATGGCTATAATACTACTTTTTTAAAAACAGTGATGGCAAGGATATGGAAAAATTAGAACCCTCATACGTTGGTAATAGGGACATATTGGGTTAGCCAAAAGGTTCATTTGGTTTTTCCCGTAAGATGGCTCTAGCAGCACTTAGATGTCTTTAGCTTCATTCAAAACAATTTTGTTAGATTGTATGGGACAGCTGTTGTATCAGCGTGCATTTAAAAAAACACTTATCAAAACTGGTGAATTTTTGTGTAGCCATTTTAATATTGAAGATGGAAGAAAAAAAGCAACATTTTCAGCATATTATGCTTTATTATTTCAAGAAAAGTGAAAAACGCAACTGAAACACAAAAAAATATTTGTGCAGTATATGGAAAAGGTGCTGTGACTGATTGAACATGTCAAAAGTGGTTTGCGAAGTTTCGTGCTGGAGATTTCTCACTGGACGATGTTCCACGGTTGGGTAGACCAGTTGAAGTTGAAAGCAATCAGATCGAGACATTGATTGAGAACAATCAACGTTATACGGTGCGGGAGATAGCTAACATACGCAAAACATCCAAATCAAGCGTTGAAAATCATTTGTACCAGCTTGGTTATATTAATTGCTTTGATGTTTGGGTTCCACATAAGTTAAGAAAAAAAACCTTCTTGACTGTATTTCTGCATGGATTCTCTACTTAAATGTAATGAAAACGTTCTGTTTTTAAAACAAATTGTGACGGGTGATGAAAAGTGGATACTGTACAATAACGTGGAACGGAAGAGATCGTCGGGCAAGCGAAATGAACCACCACCAACCACACCAAAGCCCGGTCTTCACCCAAAGAAGGTGATGTTGTGTATATGGTGGGATTGGAAGCGAGTCCTCTATTATGAGCTCCTTCCGGAAAACCAAACAATTAATTCCAACAAGTACTGCTCCCAATTAGACCAACTGAAAGCAGCACTCAATGAAAAGAGTCCAGAATTAGTCAACAGAAAACACATAATCTTCCATCAGGATAATGCAAGACTGCATGTCTCTTTGATGACCAGGTAAAAACTGTTACAGCTTGGCTGGGAAGTTCTGATTCATCCACTGTATTCACCAGACATTGCACCTTCAGATTTCCATTTATTTCGGTCTTTACAAAATTCTCTTAATGGAAAAACTCAATTCCCTGGAAGACAGTAAAAGGCACCTGGACAGTTCTTTGCTCAAAAAGATAAAAAGTTTTGAGAAGATGGAATTATGAAGTTGCCTGAAAAATGGCAGAAGATAGTGGAACAAAATGGTGAATATGTTGTTTAATAAAGTTTTCGGTGAAAATGAAAAATGTGTTTTTTACTGTTACTTAAAAACCAAAGGCATTTTTTTGGCCAGCCCAATAAAATGGTGGCGCTGCTGTGGGAAACAATTTAGGAGTTACTCAAAAAGTTAAACCTAGGTTTACCCTAGTTGTATATACATACAAGAGAACTGAAAACATACGTCCACACAAAATCTTGTTCATGAGCATTCATAGTAGCATTATTCATAATGGCCAAAAGGTAGAAACAACCCAAATGTTCATCAACAGATGGCTAGATAACCAAAACATAGTAACATAGTATATCCACACAATGGAAAACTGATACAAACAACAGCCATGAATGAACCTTGAAAACATTATAGGTAAAATCCAGTCACAAAAGACCACATACTGTATAGTCCCATTTATATGAAATGTCTAGAGCAGATAAACCCAGAAACAGAAAGTAGATTAATGGTAGGCTAGAGACCAGGGGTAAGGGGAAATAGGAAGTGACTGTTAATGGGTACAGGGTTTCTTTTGGGGATGATGAAAGTATTCTAGAATTAGATAGTGGTGATAGTTGCAAAAATTTGTGAATATACTAAAAACTAATGAATTATACAGTTTAAAATGATAAATTTATGGTATTATGAATTATCTCAATAAAAAAACTGCTTTAAACAAAATTGTAAATAACCAAGTCACTGCTTTGCATAAAGGGGGGAAAAAAGTCAAACTACATGTGTTTAGTTTCACAAATATATTAAACACTTACCAAGGGATTGGGACTTGGTAAAAAGATAACCTGAGAGATGAAAGAGAGGTAGTCCACTAAATCTTTATAATGGCCATCTTTAGAACTGCATAGAGAAATTCAAATCCTAGAAAGCTAACCTTTTCGAAGAGTAAAGAATTTTTTTTTAAAGTTTTTCTATGGCCTTCTTGTCCCAAAATGAAACTCTCATCTATTATTTTTTAACAGATTAATTTTAATTATTTAACTAACCAAGAAATTTCTCTTAGGCTTAGTACACAGGTCACATCCAAAGGTATCCCTAAACAATGAAATCATGTTAATTTGTTAACATGTTACTTGATTATTTTATCATCTCTTTCTAAAACACAAACTCCATGAGGAAGAGACCTTGTAAAACTTATTCACTGCTGTAACCCCAGCATCTAGAATAGTACTTGACATATACTACACATTCTAACAAGTATTTACTTAACTTGGCAACATTCATATTACAGATTAACAATATTTTGTAAAACTATATTCTTATTTTCCCAGAAATGTAGGTTAGGAAAAAGAAATGGCATTTCAAGCAAATTTAGGGAAGAATGATAAAGAGAACAGCAAGGACAATCAAAGGCCATGTCACCTACATCCACATATAACTCCTACTACATAATAGCCAGAACGGGGAAGATGAATTCAGTCCTTCTTGAACACAAAAAGCAAGGGTGGTACTGATGGTTTCAAAACAATATGAATGTACTTACTGCTACTGAACTGTACACTTAAAATATGGTCACAATCGTAGAATTTAGATATGTACAGTTTACCACAATTGTTAAAAAATGAGTTTACCTTTTATCCAAAGCTCTCAATACTTTAGCAAAAACTTCCAATTCACAAAATTCACTGCCCAGTTGACATAAGCGTCCCTGTTGGTACAGCTGAAATTAAAAAAAAACAAAAAAGGATAATGTTTAAAATTTTTAATTTAATTTCAATTTCTACTTTACTTATGAATATAATTTGATGGAGTTAATATTTGATGAATTTATGACTATTACTCAAAGTTAAGATTACACAGTAATATCAGGGAAGATGCTTATGCTAAGACAAATGTAACATTAACTTAACAAATCTCTATAATTCATATAGAACACTTTAATAGTTGTATATAATATTTAAAAATTAATATTTGTATAACAGTATATGGTACATGCTAAGTACTAAAAAGTGCTATATAATTACTTTATTTATTAAACACTAAAAACAGTTATATTCAGGACTTCCCTGGTGGCCCAGGGGTTAAGAATCCGCCTGCCAATGCAAGGGACACGGTTCGATCCCTGGTCTGGGAAGATCTCACATGCCGTGGAACAACTAAGCCCGTGTGCCACAACTACTAGAGCCCATGCTCCACAACAAAGAGAAGCCACTGCAATGAGAAGCCCACGCACCGCAACGAAGGATAGCCGCTGCTCGCCACAACTAGAAAAAACCCACGCACAGCAACGAAGACCCAATGCAGCCAAAAAATAAACAAATAAATTGATTAAAAAAGAACAATTATATTCAAGAAACTAAATTTTTTTTAACTTCTTTTTTTCTTAAACAAAACTGGGTAAAGTAAATTATAAAAATGATAGCAAGATAATGTCCAGAAGCCAGAACTGGTCACTATGCCCCACTAAGGGCTCTTCAGACCACAAAAACCTCAGTTCAGTTCCAGGCATGAAACATCACAAGCAGACTAACAGTAGATTATATCTAAAGTAATCCAGCATGGCAAGATTTCTAATCATGTCACAATCATATACTCCTTTTGCCTGACTTTTTTTTTTTTTTAACATCTTCATTGGAGTGTAATTGCTTTACAATGTCCTGTTAGTTTCTGCTGTATAACAAAAGTGAATCGGCTATATGAATACATATATCACCATATCCCCTCCCTCTTGCATCTCCCTCCAACCCTCCCTGTCTCACCCCTCTAGGTGGTCACGAAGCACTGAGCTGATCTCCCTGTGCGATGCAGCTGCTTCCCACTAGTTATCTATTTCACATTTGGTAGTGTATATATGTCAATGGTACTCTCACTTCGTCCCAGGTTACCCTTCCCCCTCTCCATGTCCTCAACTCCATTCGCTATGTCTGCATCTTTATTCCTGTCCTGTCCCTAGGTTCATCAGAACCTTTTTTTTTTTTTTTAGATTCCATATATATGTGTTAGCATACGGTATTTGTTTTTCTCTTTCTGACTTACTTCACTCTATATGACAGACTCTAAGTCCTTCCACCTCACTACAACTAGTTCAATTTTGTTTCTTTTTATGGCTGAGTAATATTCCATTGTATATATGTGCCACATCTTCTTTATCCATTCATCTTTGATGGACACTTAGGTTGCTTCCATGTCCCGGCTATTGTAAATAGTGCTGCAATGAACACTGTGGTACATGTCTCTTTTTGAATTATGGTTTTCTCAGGGTATATGCCCAGTAGTGGGATTGCTGGTCATATAGTAGTTCTATTTTTAGTTTTTTGAAGAACCTCCATACTGTTCTCCATAGTGACTGTATCAATTTACATTCCTACCAACAGTACAGGAGGGCTCCCTTTTCTCCACACCCTTGCGAGCATTTACTGTTTGTAGATCTTTTGATGATGGCCATTCTGACCCCTGTGAGGTGATAACTCACTGTAGTTTTGATTTGCATTTCTCTAATGATTAGTGATGTTGAGCATCCTTTCATCTGTTTGTTGGCAATCTCTACATCTTCTATGCAGAAATGTCTACTTAGGTCTTCTACCCATTTCTGGATTGGATTGTTTGTTTTTTTGATATTGAGCTGCATGAGCTGCTTGTATATTTTGGAGATTAATCCTTTGTCAGTTGCTTTGTTTGCAAATATTTTCTCCCATTCTGAGGGTTATATTCTTGTCTTGTTTATGGTTTCCTTTGCTGTGCAAAAGCTTTTAAGTTTCATTAGGTCCCATTTGTTTATTTTTTATTTTTTTAAGCTACCCTGGACATCTTTAAATCATTTACCTAATGGAGTTTTTTTTAAATTAATTTAGTTATTTATTTTTGGGTGTGTTGGGTCTTCATTTCTGTGCGAGGGCCCTCTCCAGCTGCGGCGAGCGGGGGCCACTCTTCATCGCGGTGCGCGGGCCTCTCACTGTCGCGGCCTCTCTTGTTGCGGAGCACAGGCTCCAGACGTGCAGGCTCAGTAGTTGTGGCTCACGGGCCCAGTTGCTCCGTGGCATGTGGGATCTTCCCAGACCAGGGCTCGAACCCGTGTCCCCTGCATTGGCAGGCAGATTCTCAACCACTGCGCCACCAGGGAAGCCTCCATTTGTTTATTTTTGTTTTTATTTCCATTTCTCTAAAAGGTGGGTCAAAAAGGATCTTGCTGTGACTTATGTCATAGAGTGTTCTACCTATGTTTTCCTCTAAGAGTTTTATAGTGTCTGGCCTTACATTTAGGTCTTTAACCCATTTTGAGTTTATTTTTGTGTATGGTGTTAGGAAGTGTTCTAATTTCATTCTTTTACATGTACCTGTCCAGTTTTCCCAGCATCACTTATTGAAGAGACTGTCTTTTCTCCATTGTATATTCTTGCCTCCTTTATCAAAAATAAGGTGACCATATGTGCATGGGTTTATCTCTGGGTCTTCTATCCTGTTCATTGATCTGTATTTCTGTTTTGTGCCAGTACCATACTGTCTTGACTACTGTAGCTTTGTAGTATAGTCTGAAGTCCAGAAGCCTGATTCCTCCAGCTCCGTTTTTTCTTCTCAAGATTGCTTTGGCTATTCGGGGTCTTTTGTGTTTCCATACAAATTGTGAAGTTTTTTGTTCTAGTTCTGTAAAAAACGCCATTGGTAGTTTGATAGGGATTGTGCTCAATCTGTAGATTGCTTTGGGTAGTAGAGTCATTTTCACAATGTTGGTTCTTCCAATCCAAGAACATGGTATATCTCTCCATCTGTTTGTATCATCTTTAATTTCTTTCATCAGTGTCTTGTAGTTTTCTGCATACAGGTCTTTTGTCTCCTTAGGTAGGTTTATTCCTAGGTATTTTATTCTTTTTCTTGCAATGGTAAATGGGAGTGTTCCCCTAATTTCTTTCAGGTTTTTCATTGTTAGTGTATAGGAATGCAAGAGATGTGTGCATTAATTTTGTATCTTGCTACTTTACCAAATTTGTTGATCAGCTCTAGTAGTTTTCTGATAGCATCTTTAGGATTCTCTATGTATAGTATCGTCATCTGCAAACAGTGACAGTTTTACTTCTTTTCCAATTTGGATTCCTTTTATTTCTTTTTCTTCTCTGATTGCTGTGGCTAAAACTTCCAAAACCATGTTGAATAATAGTGATGAGAGTGGGCAACCTTGTCTTGTTCCTGATCTTAGAGGAAATGGTTTCAGTTTTTCACCACTGAGAACGATGTTGGCTGTGGGTTTGTCATATATGGCCTTTATTATGTTGAGGTAGGTTCCCTCTCTGCCTACTTTCTGGAGAGTTTTTATCATAAATAGGTGCTGAATTCTGTCAAAAGCTTTTTCTGCTTCTATTGAGATTATCATATGGTTTTTATCCTTCAGTTTGTTAATATGGTGTATCACATTGATTGATTTGGTATATTGAAGAATCCTTGCATTCCTGGGATAAACCCCACTTGATCATGATGTATGATCCTTTTAATGTGCGGTTGGATTCTCTTGGCTAGTATTTTGTTGAGGATTTTTGCATCTGTGTTCATCAGTGATATTGGCCTGTAGTTTTCTTTTTTTGTGACATCTTTGTCTGGTTTTGGTATCAGGGTGATGGTGGCCTCATAGAATGAGTTTGGGAGTGTTCCTTCCTCTGCTATCTTTTGGAAGTGTTTGAGAAGGATAGGTGTTAGCTCTTCTCTAAGTGTTTGACAGAATTCACCTGTGAAGCCATCTGGTCCTGGGCTTTTGTTTGTTGGAAGAATTTTAAGCACAGTCTCAATTTCAGTGCTTGCGATTGGTCTGTTTTTATTCTCTGTTTCTTCCTGGTTCAGTTTCGGAAGGTTGTGCTTTTCTAAGAATTTGTCTATGTCTTCCAGGTTGTCCATTTTATTGGCATATAGTTGCTTGTAGTAATCTCTCATGATCCTTTGTATTTCTGCAGTGTCAGTTGTTACTTCTCCTTTTTCATTTCTAATTCTATTGATTTGAGTCTTCTTTTTTTCTTGATGAGTCTGGCTAATGGTTTATCAATTTTGTTTATCTTCTCAAAGAACCAGCTTTTAGTTTTACTGATCTTTGCTATTGTTTCCTTCATTTCTTTTTCATTTATTTCTGATCTGATCTTTATGATTTCTTTCCTTCTGCTAACTTTAGGGTTTTTTGTTCTTCTTTCTCTAATTGCTTTAGGTGCAAGGTTAGCTTGTTTATTTGAGATGTTTCTTGTTTCTTGAGGTAGGATTGTATTGCTATAAACTTCCCTCTTAGAACTGCTTTTGCTGCATCCCATAGGTTTTGGGTTGTCGTGTTTTCATTGTCATCTGTTTCTAGGTATTTTTTGATTTCCTCAGTGATCTCTTGGTCATTTAGTAGTATATTGTTTAGCCTCCATGTGTTTGTATTTTTTACAGTTTTTTTTTCCTGTAATTGATATCTAGTCTCACAGCGTTGTGGTCGGAAAAGATACTTGATACGATTTCAATTTCCTTAAATTTACCAAGGCTTGATTTGTGACCCACGATATGATCTATCCTGGAGAATGTTCCATGAGCACTTGAGAAGAAAGTGTATCCTGTTGTTTTTGGATGGTATGTCCTCTAAATATCAATTAAGTCCATCTTGTCTAATGTGTCATTTAAAGCTTGTGTCTCATTTATTTTCATTTTGGATGCTCTGTCCATTGGTGAAAGTGGAGTGTGAAAGTCCCCTATTATTATTGTGTTACTGTCGATTTCCCTTTTTTTTTTTTAAATTTATTTATTTATTTTTGGCTGTGTTGGGTCTTCGTCTCTGTGCGAGGGCTTTCTCCAGTTGTGGCAAGCAGGGGCCACTCTTCATCGCGGTGTGCGGGCCCCTCACTACCGTGGTCTCTCTTGTTGCAGAGCACAGGCTCCAGACGCGCAGGCTCAGTAATTGTGGCTCACGGGCCTAGGTGCTCTGCGGCATGTGGGATCTTCCCAGACCAGGGCTCGAACCCGTGTCCCCTGCATTAGCAGGCAGATTCTCAACCACTGCACCACCAGGGAAGCCCCGATTTCCCTTTTTATGGCTGTTAGCATTTGCCTTATGTACTGAGGTCTTCCTATGTTGGGTGCATAATATTTACAATTGTTCTATCTTCTTGGATCGATCCCTTGATCATTATGTAGTGTCCTTCTTTGTCTCTTGTAATAGTCTTTATTTTAAAGTCTACTTGTCTGATATGAGAACTGCTACTCCAGCTTTCTTTTGATTTCCATTTGCATAGAATATCTTTTTCCATCCCCTCACTTTCAGTCTGTATGTGTCCCAAAGTCTGAAGTGGGTCTCTTGTAGACAGCATATGTACGGGTCTTGTTTTTGTATCCATTCAGCCAGTCTATGTCGTTCGGTTGGAGCATTTAATCCATTTACATTTAAGGTAATTATCAATATGTATGCTCCTATCACCATTTTCTTAATTGTTTTAGGTTTGTTATTGTAGGTCTTTTCCTTCTCTTGTGTTTCCTGCCTAGAGAAGTTCCTTTAGCATTTATTGTAAAGCTTGTCTGGTGGTGCTGAATTCTCTTAACTTTTGCTTGTCTGTAAAGGTTTTAATTTCTCTGTCGAATCTGAACGAGATCCTTGCTGGGTAGAGTAATCTTGGTTGTAGGGTTTTTTTGATATTTACTTATTTATTTTTGGCTGTGTTTGGGTCTTCACTTTTTTTTAAATATATTTATATATTTGCTTATTTATTTTTGGATGTGTTGGGTCTTCATTGTTGCGCAAGGGGTCTACTCTTCTTTGCAGTGCATGGGCTTTTCATTGCAGTGGCTTCTCTTGTTGCGGAGCACAGGCTCTAGGTGCACGGGCTACAGTAGTTGTGGCATGTGGGCTCAGTAGTTGTGGCTCATGGGCTCTAGAGCGCAGGCTCAGTAGTTGTGGTACACGGGCTTAGTTGCTCCACGACATGTGGGATCTTCCTGGACGAGGGCTCGAACACGTGCCCCCTGCATTAGCAGATGGATTCTCAACCACTGCGCCACCAGGGAAGCCCCTGGGTCTTCACTGTTGTGCACAGGCTTTCTTTAGTTGCGGTGAGCAGCGGCTACTCTTCATTGCAGTGCACAGGCTTCTCATTGCAGTGGCTTCTCTTGTTGCGGAGCACAGGCTCTAGGCGTGTGGGCTTCAGTAGCTGTGGCATGCAGGCTCAGTAGTTGTGGCACGCAGGCTCAGTAGTTGTGGCTCGCGGGCTCTAGAGCACAGGCTGAGTAGTTTTGGTGCAAGGCTTACCTGCTCTGTGGCATGTGGGATCTTCCTGGACCAGGGATTGAATCTGTGTCCACTGCACTGGTAGGCAGATTCATTACCACTGCACCACCAGGGAAGCCCCCCCTTTCATCACTTTAAATATGTCCTGCCACTCCCTTCTGGCTTGCAGAGTTTCTGCTGAAAGATCAGCTGTTAACCTTATGGGACTCCCTTGTATGTTATTTGTTGCTTTTCCCTTGCTGCTTTTAATATTTTTTTCTTTGTATTTAATTTTTGATAGTTTGATTAATATGTGTCTTGGCGTGTTTCTCCTTGGATTTATCCTGTACGGCACTCTCTGCACTTCCTGGACTTGATTATTTCCTTTCCCTTGTTAGGGAAGTTTTCGACTATAATCTCTTCAAATATTTTCTCAGACCCTTTCTTTTTCTCTTCTTCTGAGACACCTATAATTTAAATGTTGGTGCATTTAATATTGTCCCAGAGGTCTCTAAGACTGTCCTCAATTCTTTTCATTCTTTTTTCTTTATTCTGCTCTGCAGTAGTTATTTCCACTATTTTATCTTCCAGGTCACTTATCCGTTCTTCTGCCTCAGTTATTCTGCTATTGACTGTTTCTAGAGTATTTTTAATTTCATTTATTGTGTTGTTCATCACTGTTCGTTTGCTCTTTAGTTCTTCTAAGTCCTTGTTAAACGTTTCTTGTATTTTCTATATTCTATTTCCAAGATTTTAGATCATCTTTACTCCATTACTCTGAATTCTTTTTCAGGTAGACTGCCTATTTCCTTTTCATTTGGTCTCGGGGGTTTTTTTACCTTGCTCCTTCATCTGCTGCATATTTCTCTGTGTTCTCATTTTGTTTAACTTACTTTTTTTGGGGTCTCCTTTTCATGGGCTGCAGGTTCGTAGTTCCTGTTGTTTTTGGTGTCTGCCCCCAGTGGGCGAGGTTGGTTCAGTGGCTTGTGTAGGCTTTCTGGTGGAGGGGACTGGTGCCTGTGTTCTGGTGGGCAGGGACGCATCTGGCCGTGTGTTTTGGGGTGTCTGTGAACTTAGTATGATTTTAGGCAGCCTCTCTGCTAATGGGTGGGGTTGTGTTCCTGTTTGTTTGGCATGGGGTGTCCAGCACTGGAGCTTGCTGGCTGTTGGGTGGAGCTGGGTCTTCGTGTTGAGATGGAGATCTCTGGAAGAGCTCTCGTCGATTGATATTACGTGGGGCGGAGAGGTCTCTGGTGGTCCAATGTCCTGAACTCGGCTCTCTCACCCTGGAGGCGCAGGCCTGACACCAGGCCGGAGCACCAAGACCCTGTCAGCCACACTGCAAGGTACGTGGGGATATTCTTGCCTTTGGGGAAGTCTGAAGTCTTCTGCCAGCGTTCAGTATGTGTTCTGTAGTTGGTCCACATGTAGATGTATTTTTGATGTATTTGTGGGGAGGAAGGTGATCTCTACGTCCCACTCCTCCGCCATCTTGAAGTTCCCCCTGCAATAGGAGACTCCACTGAAGACACCAACCTCCGCAAGAGCTAGAGGTGCAGAGGCATTTTTTTCAGAGGATTTGCAGAGCTTGCTTTTTTTTTTTCTTTTCCTTTGTGCTTTGTCTAGTTTCACTTGTTCACAGGGTGCTTCATGCAGAGGCCTCACACCCAGCACTTCAGATCAGAGTGCCTAGTGAGAAATGGCTGTGCTGACACCTCAGCTCAGCGGGCCGGGCCGTGTGCGGAAGCACTGCCCCTGACACTGCAACTCAAGATCTGCCTGATTTTTTTAAACTTCCATTTAAAATAGTATTTTAATAAATGTGTTAAACGTTTATCCCAAATAATACATGTACACAGTTAAAAATAAATACTACTGCCCCTCTTTCCCCTGCCTCAACTTCACCAAATGTTACTGAATTTATATATGCTATATAAATACAGTGCCTTAGAAAGCAAGAATTTTATTATATCAACTCACTTTACATTAGTAAGCACTTAACATCTAGCTCATTTGACAAAAACATGGGTTTCAGAAAGAGGACATGATCCTGAATTCATCTGCCAAATGGGCCAGTTAACTTTGCACAGGGAAAACATACTACAAACTCATTTAGCAAACTCTTGGGCATAAATCACTAGTCATAATGGAGGCCAGGTCAGATTAGGTAGATATAGGAATACAAATCAATGGTGACTGCTGGAAGGGAGAGGGGACAGGGACTGCCATGTGCTCAGGAAGGGGAGGCAGAAATGTTATCTTCAAACAATGACTGGATATTCATCTTAACCATAAACTTTCATAAGGAAAGATTTGCTATTTTTGGAGATGATTATGTTTTCTGAGGTTAGAAAAACAGGAAGAGTGGGACTTCCCTGGCAGTCCAGTAGCTGGGACTCCGCGCTCCCACTGCAGTGGGCAAAGGTTCAATCCCTGGTCAGGGAACTAGGATCCCGGAAGCCACACAGTGTGGCCAAAAAAAAAAAAAGCTTCTGGGAATGTATATGATAAAATTCCCTTCCATCACATATACCTTCACAGTTAACCAATGAAGAATAACTCAGGGAAAATAAAGCTGAGAATTAATAATCACATCCTATTTGGGGGCTTAACAATGTGACACATTTCTGATTTGGGGCAGAAAAACAAATGCACTTATCAAAATATATAGATACACATACTCCAAAAACAGTACAGGACCAAAAAACCTTAGTTTCTTACCAAAGTAACTCATCATTAGCAAACTTAAGGCTTAGAATTTCTTTTGTAAGATAGAAGAAATGGAAAGTTGTACAACTTTTTTTGCCTACACTTACTAGTCAAATAAAGACAATTAAACTAAACTTTATATGTTCTACAACTCATAGTATCCCTTTAATACTGAAAATTTCCTAACAAATGGATTTGAAACTAAAATTTAGGAAAGCAGTAACCTTACTTACAATTTTAAATGTAAGTATGCCTATTAACAAAAACAAGCTTTTTTTTTTCTCTCAGCTGTTTAATTTTTCTAGCTAAAAAGGGGTCTGCCTTTAAATTCTGGGGAGAGAGTAGTGATTTAACTGTTTCAAATCATCCTTTCCTGTACAGCAACTATAATTCAAAAAAAAGAAAATCCTTACTAGGCTTATCACCAAAAATGAAAATTTCTACATTTTATGAATGGGATTTTTGAATACCAATCCAGAATAAAAAGAGCATTTAATCCTTACAGAGATCTTATATGCATGTGCCAGGCACTGTTCTAAGTGCTTTTCATAAGCAACGCACTCTGTCCTTCCACAGATGAGGAAACTAAGGCATATAAAGTTAAATTACCTGGTCTAAATCACACAATTAAGAAGTGGCAAGGCATTTGCAGCAACATGGATGCAACTAGAGATTATCATACTAAGTGAAGGAAGTCAGAAAGAGAAAGACAAATACCATATGGTATCATTTACAGGTGGAATCTAAAGTATGGCACAAAGGAACCTATCTACAAAACAGCAACAGACTCACAGATATAGAGAACAGACTTGTGGTTGCCAAGGAGGACAGGGGGAAGAAGAGGGATGGACTGGGAGTTTGTGGTTGGTAGATGCAAACTATTACATAGAGAATGGATAAACCACAAGGTTCAACTGTACAGCACAATGATATTCAATATCCTGTAATAAATCATAATGGAAAAAATATAAAAAAAGAATGTCTCTATGTGTATAACTGAGTTACTTTACTGTACAGCAGAGACTGGCACAACATTGTACATCAACTATACTTCAATTAAAAAAAAAAAAAAAAAAGAAGTGGCAAGGCAACAATCTGGCTCCAAGCAGTCTATCCTTATATCCATGTTCCTAATAACTTACAGTACAATGCTTTTAGACGGTATTATATCAGGAAGTAAGAAAGAGCATAAAATGGGCAATTTAAAACATTTTTATAGAAATAATAGAAGAGGGACTTCCCTGGCAGTCCAGTGGTTAAGACTCCGTGCTCCCAATGCAGGGGGCATGGGTTGGATCCCTGGTCAGGGAACTAAGATCCCTCATGCCACACAGCACGGCCAAAAAAAAAAAAAAGAAGAAATAATAGAAGATTAATCCCTTCATAGAGTCACACATCTTATGGAGTAGAGCTTAGAAGAAAGAAAACTGAGGCTCTAGGTTCTTTGGTAATGATACTTATATCAAATTTTTTAAAATTTGACTTATTTTAGTTCATTATTACATGTGTTTTAATATTAAATTCTGGGCAGGAAAAGAGATGCAGACGTAGAGAATGGGCTTGTGGACCCGGGTGGGGGGCGGGAAGGGGAGGGTGGGACAAACTGAGAGAGTAGCACTGACATATATTCACTACCATGTATAAAATAGATACCTAGTGGGAAGCTGCTGTACAGCACAGAGAGCTCAGCTCGGTGCTCTGTGATGACCTAGAGGGGTGGGACAGGATGGGGGGCGTTGGGGTGGGAGGGAGGTTCAAGAGGGAGGGTATATATGTATACATATAGTTGATTCACTTTGTTGTACAGCAAAAACTGTAAAGCAATTATGCTCCAATACAAAAAATTTTTTTAATAAATAAATTCTGCACCCACTGGGTAATGAGGCTATTAAAGGACTAGCAACTTCTTTTACCTACTGGTACCTTCAGGAAAATAAGAAAAAACAAGTTTATTTTTATAAGTAGGTAAATTATCTTCCAAAAGATATGAAACAGACAATAAAATTATTATGTAAAAACATAAACAATATTGTACAGGTATGAAGATTGACCAATCAATGGAACAAAACGCAAAGTTCAAAAGCAGATCTTGGTATACATAAAAAAAATTAACATATGATAAAGGGAGCATTTTAAAAATCACTGAAAGAAACAAAAAGTTAGTTAATAAAGAGTGCATAAAAATGGGGAAACAAAGTAAGGTACCTCCTGATAAAACAGAACAAAAATAAATTCCAGATTTATCAAAGTTTTAAATATTAAACAATTAAATCATAGCAGTGTTAAAAGCTACCTGGTAACACTGCCTTTCTAAGCATTATATACCACAGGCAAAAATCATAAAGGAAGAGATATGTGATTTGATAAACACCAAAAATGTCCATGAATGTAAAATACTGTAAATAGGGCTTCCCTGGTGGCGCAGTGGTTAAGAATCTGCCTGCCAATGCAAGGGACGGGGGTTCGAGCCCTGGTCTGGGAAGATCCCACATGCCACGGAGCAAGTAAGCCCGTGTGCCACAACTACTGAGCCTGCGCTCTAGAACCGGCAAGCCACAACTACTGAGCCCACGTGCCACAACTACTGAAGCCTGTGTGCCTAGAGCCTGTGCTCTGCAACAAGAGAAGCCATTGCAATGAGAAGCCCGTGCACCGCAATGAAGAGTAGACCCTGCTCACCACAACTAGAGAAAGCCTGCGCGCAGCAGCGAAGACCCAACACAACCCAAAATAAAAGAAACAAATAAATAAATTTTAAAAATAAATAATAAAATAAAATACTGTAAATAAAAATTAAACATACAATAAAAGTAAGTAAAATATTAGTAACACACTTGTGTAGGATTTAGTATCTTTAATACATAAAGGGGTGAAACTCCTGGTGGTATTTTAGAAGCAAGGGCTTTCAGAGACTAAAGTAAAATTTTCTTTCTTTAAAAAATATTTATTTATTTATTTGTTGTTGGCTGCGTTGGGTCTTCGTTGCTGCGCGTGGGCTTTCTCTAGTTGCAGCGAGTAGGGGCTACTCTTCGTTGCGGTGCGCAGACTTCTCATTACGGTGGCTTCTCTTTGTTGCAGAGCACGGGCTCTAGGTGCGCAGGCTTCAGTAGTTGTGGCTCGCGGGCTCTAGAGTGCAGGCTCAGTAGTTGTGGTGCACGGGCTTAGTTGCTCCGCGGCACGTGGGATCTTCCCGGACCAGGGCTCAAACCCATGTCTCCTGCATTGGCAGGTGGATTCTTAACCACTGCGCCACCAGGGAAGTCCCCTAAAGTAAAATTTTTACAGAAAACTGAAGGCAGCTATTGCAAGGGCAATACAAGACAGCCCCAAACCCAGAGAACTCTTTGGGAGATAAAGATAGGGATGAAAGCCTTCCTTACCCCAAGGGATTTTGAATTGACGTGGCTGCTTTCGCAGCCAATCCAAAATTACCAGGCTGAGTGAACAGTTTAGTGTTAATATCAAATTAGCATACAAAATAATCTAGGCTAAAAACATGGAAACAACCTAAATGTCCATCAAAAGATGAATGGAGGGCTTCCCTGGTGGCGCAGTGGTTGAGAATCTGCCTGCTAATGCAGCGGACACGGGTTCGAGCCCTGGTCTGGGAAGATCCCACATGCCACGGAGCAACTAGGCCCGTGAGCCACAACTACTGAGCCTGCGCATCTGGAGCCTGTGCTCCGCAATAAGAGAGGCCGCGATAGTGAAGAGGCCCGCGCACCGCGATGAAGAGTGGCCCCTACTTGCACAGAAACGAAGACCCAACACAGCCAAAAATAAAAAAAATTAAAAAAAAAAAAGATGAATGGATAAAGAAGATGAGGTATATATACACAATGGAATACTACTCAGCCATAAAAAGCATGAAATAATGCCATCTGCAGCAACATGGATGGAACTAGAGATTATCATACTAAGTGAAGTCAGTCAGAAAGACAAAAAAAAATACCATATGATATCACTTATATGTTGAATATAAAATATGGCACAAATGAACCTATCTACAAAACAGAAACAGACTCTCAGACACAGAGAACAGATTTGTGGTTGCCGAGGGGGAGGGGGAGGGCGGAGGGAAGGATTGGGAGTTTGGGATTAGCAGATGTAAACTATTATATATAGGATGGATAAACAACAAGGTCCTACTGTATAGCACAGGGAACTATATTCAATATCCCATGATAAATAATAATGGAAAAGAAAAAAAACAAAAACAAAACAAAACCAACCCAAAATAATCTAGGCTAATTCCCCAAAACAAAAACTCAGAAAGGTTTAGAAAAAGATATAAAAGAAATCAAGTTCAAAACGATGGTCTAGGGACTTCCCTGGTGGCGCAGTGGTTAAGAATCTGCTTGCCAATGCAGGGGACATGGGTTCGAGCCCTGGTCTGGGAAGATCCCACATGCCACAGAGCAATTAAACCCGTGTGCCACAACTATTGAGCCTGTGCTTTAGAGCCCATGCTCCGCAACAGAAGAAGCCACTGCAACGAGAGCATGCACCACAACAAAGAGTAGCCCCCACCTGCTGTAACGAGAGGAAGCTTGTGCTCAGCAATGAAGACCCAATGCAGCCAAAAGAAAATAATAAAAATAAAGTAATATTTTGTTTTGTTTAACACACATAAGATACATTTATTCTTGTTTTCTAATCTCAAAATTCACTTGAAATGTAGCTCTGAAAAAATTAACTTTGGCATATAACTTGATATTCCTTTACTTTGCTCTCATATCACATTGTATATTACATGTAATGTCCTTTATCTGTTGTTTGATTACAATCTGAACGTGTTGTCAGATTACACATTCTTGGATTAAAGCAAGTACCACAGAAGTATTTTAATGTAACGCACACTTAATTAAAAAGTATTGGGTTGGCAAAAAAGTTCATTCGTTTTTTCCCGTAAGATGGCTCTAATAGCACTTAGTTTTCTTTTTTTTGTTTTTTTTTTTTAAGTTTTCTTTAACTTCATTCAAAACAATTTTGTTAGATTGTATTGTGACAGCTGTCATATCAGCGTGCATTAAAAAAACTTATCAAAACTCGGGAAGGGGCTTCCCTGGTGGCGCAGTGGTTGAGAATCTGCCTGCCCATGCAGGGGACACGGGTTCGAGCCCTGGTCTGGGAGGATCCCACATGCCACGGAGCAACTAGGCCCGTGAGCCACAACTACTGAGCCTGCGCGTCTGGAGCCTGTGCTCACAACAAGAGAGGCCACGACAGTGAGAGGCCCGCGCACCACAATGAAGAGTGGCCCCCGCTCGCCACAACTAGAGAAAGCCCTCGCACAGAAACAAAGACCCAACACAGACAAAAATTAATTAATTAATTAATTTTTTAAAAATTGGGGAATTTTTGCCATTTTAATATTGAAGATGGAAGAAAAAAAGCAACATTTTCAGCATATTATGCTTTATCATTTCAAGAAAGGTAAAAACGCAACTGAAACACAAAAAAAGATTTATGCAGTGTATGAAGAAGGTGCTGTGACTGATGGAACGTGTCAAAAGTGGTTCGCGGAGTTCTGTACTGGAGATTTCTCGCTGGATGATGCTCAACGGTGGGGTAGACCAGTTGAAGTTGAAAGCAATCAAATCGAGACATTAATTGAGAACAATCAACATTATACCACGCAGGAGATAGCCGACATACTCAAAATATCCAAATCAAGCGTTGAAAATCATTTGCACCAGCTTGGTTATGTTAATCGCTTTGATGTTTGAGTTTCACATAAGTTAAGCGAAAAAAGCTTCTTGACCATATTTCCACATGCAATTCTCTATTTAGACGTAATGAAAATGTTCAGTTTTTAAAACAAATTGTGACGGGTGATGAAAAGTGGATACTGTACAATAACGTGGAATGGAAGAGATCGTCAGGCAAGCAAAATGAACCACCACCAACCACACCAATGCCCGGTCTCCATCCAAAGAAGGTGATGTTGTGCATATGGTGGGATTGGAAGCGAGTCCTCTATTATGAGCTCCTTCCAGAAAACCAAACAATTAATTCCAACAAGTACTGCTCCCAGTTAGACCAACTGAAAGCAGCACTCAATGAAAAGCGTTCAGAATTAGTCAACAGAAAACACGTAATCTTCCATCAGGATAACACCAGACTGCATGTCTCTTTGATGACCAGGTAAAAACTGTTGCAGCTTGGCTGGGAAGTTCTGATTCATGCGCTGTATTCACCAGACATTGCACCTCCAGATTTCCATTTATTTTGGTCTTTACAAAATTCTCTTAATGGAAAAAATTTCAATTCCCTGGAAGACTGTAAAAAGCACCTGGAACAGTTCTTTGTGCAAAAAGATAAAATGTTTTGGGAAGAAGGAATTATGAAGCTGCCTGAAAAATGGCAGAAGGTAGTGGAACAAAATGGTGAATATGTTGTTTAATAAAGTTTTTGATGAAAACGAAAAATGTGCCTTTTATTTTTACCTAAAAACCAAAGGAACCTTTAGGCCAACCCAATAAATGCTTTCTTCTGGAGGTAAACCAAATATTTTAATTTCTTGCTTCTTATAACATTTTAATTGCTCAGCTGTTCCACTCATTGGTTCTATGTCATACTTTAAAAAAAAATACAACTGACCAACATGATTTTTGTATCTTGCAGGGCAAAGTGCTTTGCTTATTGGTAAGTAAGCAAAAGGTTAAGTGAACATGTTCACATTATTTAAAGCACAAGAAACAGTTAACTCTCAAATGGGAAGGCAACCCTTTCCTAACGTTTAAATACGCTGTCCACATATAAAGATGATACTAGATTTGCCATCCATTAAATGAGAAATTGAGTTTTTTCCCCAATCATTACAAGAATGAACTTATGTCTAATACACAGATTCTCTAACTCTGTCTCTCATGTGATGGGTCAATGGCATAATTTTCAAGATAGCATGATTGTGTTAATGGTGGAAGATGCTATCATGGTACAAATGGAAGGTCAAAACAAAAAACTAGCTGGATGTAAAATCTAACCAACAATGATAACCAGCCACATAAAACTCAATACGATTCAGTGATCTCTACATTTGGGTAAGAAGTTTCTCAACTTCTCTTAAATCTTCACTACCAATCTTGGTGAAAATTAGGAGTGTATCCATGAAGCACTAGAAAGAAGATAGTATGGTTATAACAAAACATTCTGTCTCTATAGGAAAACTCATTCTCTACAACTGAAACATTGTAAATCAACTATACTGCAATTTTTTAAAAAATGTAAAAACCAAAAAAACCCAAAAAACTCATTCTGTATTCTAGATAGCCAACTTTAAAACATTTTCCCCTCTGATTCCAGAATTGCATATACATTTTTTAATTAGAAAATATAGAAAAGAATTTATAAAAAAGAATAACATTCATTCAATTTTACCATCTAGAGAAAATCACTGTCAACATGACGACATATTTCTTTTTGGTCCTCTTTTTCTTACTGATTTGCAGGAGTTTTCAGTATGTTTCATAAACTTGAATTCTCCACTATGGATGTTAAAAACTTTTTTTTTCATTACACATTTTTTTTTTTAAAGTTCTGTCTTTTTTTTTTTTAACTTTTGGGTTTATTTATTTATTTATTTATTTATTTATGGCTGTGTTGGGTCTTCGTTTCTGTGCGAGGGCTTTCTCTAGTTGTGGTGAGCGGGGGCCACTCTTCATTGCGGTGCGCGGGCCTCTCACTATCGCGGCCTCTCTTGTTGCGGAGCACAGGCTCCAGATGCGCAGACTCAGTAATTGTGGCTCACGGGCCTAGTTGCTCCGCGGCATGTGGGATCTTCCCAGACCAGGGCTCGAACCCGTGTCCCCTGCATTGGCAGACGGATTCTCAACCACTGCACCACCAGGGAAGCCCCACATTTTTAAGTTATTAAACTTGGTTCCAAGACACAAGAGTTAGAGAGAAATCATATCTTTAAAACTCTGAATCTTCCAATCTAAGAAGAAAATATGTTTCTTCTACACTTACTGAAGACTTTCAGATTTCTGTACACCTCTTTTTGGATTTACTCCATGGCATGTTTTCTTTTGATGAGTAAAACATACTTTCCTATATTGTATATAGAAAAATTATCATACTTTTAATTATAAATGTGTAATCATCCTCCTACTGAATTATCTTATTGTAGTATTTCACTTGATTTTGGACTTTTCTTATTCTAACTGCATTGGTTAGCCCTTCAAGAATGTTGAATATGTAGTATACAGCTCCAGAAATAAGTCTGAAAAATCACTTAAATACCAATAATATCAAATGGTACTTGAATATACCCAAGAAAGTATCTAAAATTGGCGGGAGTTTTGTCTGCTGAGGGAGGAGGCATATGAACAAAGAGAAAAGTATAATTTCTCAGTTCTTTTACGGTTTTTAGTCTATCAACTTCTCTCTTGGATCATTTGTATCTTCCTAGAAACACAATTTCAGTAAGGTTTTCAGACTGATTAGCACAGAATTACATAAGCTATTGTACATCTAAAGAAGCTATTCTATAACTTAAAAAGCCATTTTTCCCCTTTCCACTGTATCTATGGTTGTTTTTACTTTCTCATTCCTAATTTTGAGAATGTGAGCTTTCTCTCACACTTGTTGATCTGGCAGCTAGTGAATTAACTACTTAGTTGAATTATTTACTTTTCTTTTAAACCAGTCACCTCAACTTATCTTCTTTTTTTTAAGACTTTTTTAAAAATAAATTTATTTATTTTATTTATTTATTTTTGGCTGCGTTGGGCCTTCATTGCTGCACGTGGGCTTTCTCTAGTTGCGGCAAGCGGGGACGACTCTTCGTTGCGATGTGCAGGTTTCTCATTGCGGTGGCTTCTCTTGTCGCGGAGCACAGGCTCTAGGCGCGCGGGCTTCAGTAGTTGTGGCTAGCGGGCTCTAGAGTGCAGGCTCAGTAGCTGTGGTGCAAGGGCTTAGTTGCTCCGTGGCATGTGGGATCTTCCTGGACCAGGGCTCAAACCCGTGTCCCCTGCATTGGCAGGAGGATTCTTAACCACTGAGCCACCGGGGAAGTCCCTCAACTTATTTCTTGGTCACGCTAATATTTTAGAATATCAATTTTTAGGCTATTCCCCTCTTAGTACAACTTCATGTCCCAGATATCTTATTCTTAAAAATTCAATTTTACTTCTTTTATATATCAAAATAATATAGTCATAAAAATCCAAGCAGTATAAAAAAAAGAGAGAATAAACAAAAACAACATAACATAATAAGTACTTTACTTGTTATCTTTTTTTTTAAATAGAGATCTTTATTAATGTTAAGTGTAAAACACAACCTACTAAATTAAAATATTAATAATGTTCCTGGATTTTAGGATATTTGGAAGATACTTTAGGAAATAATTTTGTTGATCCAAGTTTCTTTAAAAAAATCTGTCAAATGATGTTTGAGTGGATTCTTTTTTCCTACTCTCAAATGTCTTGGAAGCTAAGGAAACATTTTAAATTATTTTAATTTTAAAACTTTTTAAAGGTAATATAGTGAGCATGCTAAAATTGATAATTTGAGGAATTTATTCTACGTAGAATATTACAATAAGCCAATAATAACATCAATAAATGGATATCATTTATTTAAGAAAAGAGAGAATATATGTACAAAGTTAAAAATGACTATAATCCTATCCCTTGAATAAACACTATGAAATTTTGTGTTCCTCTAATTTTTTTCAACACATAAACAAATGTACACATATACCAATGTACACATATATTCCTCCATTTAAAAACAACAGGATTATATTATTCATACTACTTTGTAACAAGCTTTTTATTCTCCCCATGTGCTCTCTACCTCAGTATACACAGCATCCTCATTCTTTCCTTTTTTTTTTTTTTTCTGGCCACGCTACGTGGCATGTGGGATCTTAGTTCCCCAACCAGGAATCAAACCCATGCCCCCTGCAGTGGAAGCACGGAGTCTTAACCACTGGACCACCAGGGAAGTCCCAGCATCCTCATTCTTTCTAACTGCACTATGATATTCCATTCCTGATTGATTTGCATATAGTTGTTTCCAATTTTTGCCATCATAAACCATACTGTACTTAATATCCCCAAATAGAATTTTCTGCACAGTCAACAAGCATTGCTGTAGGAAAAAAAAAAATTTAATGGTATTGTGGATTAAAGGGTATGAGTTATCTGAATCATTAAACCATGACAATCTAGTAAGTGAAAATGAATGTTAATTTTTAAACCTTTTTACTGAAGTATAACATACACACAGATGAGTGCACAATTCATATTTAAAATATAAAGCTCTAAGAGGTACAAACTATTATGTACAAAATAAGCTACAAGGATATATTGTACAACACAGGGAATATCACCAATATTTTATATGAATTATAAATGGAGTATAACCTTTAAAAATTGTGAATCACTATACTGTACACCTGTAACTTGTATAATATTATACAGCAACTATACTTCAATAAAAAATATATATAATTTAGGACTTCCCTGGTGGAGCAGTGGTTTAGAATCCGCCTGCCAACGCAGGGGACACAGGTTCGAGCCCTGGTCCGGGAAGATCCCACATGCCACGGAGCAACTAAGCCCGTGCGCCACAACTACAGAGCCTGTGCTCTAGAGCCCGTGAGCCACAACTACTGAGCCCACGTGCCACAACTAATGAAGCCCACGCGCCTAGAGCCCATGCTCCACAACAAGAGAAGCCACCACAATGAGAAGCCCACGTACCGCAACAAAGAGTAGCTCCCGCTCGCAGCAACTAGAGAAAGCCCACGTGCAGCAACGAAGACCCAATGCAGCTAAAAATAATTAATTAATTAATTAATTTAAAAATATATGTATATAATTTAAAAAAGAAAATGAAAGAATAAAATGTAAAGCTCAATAAATTTTCACAAAGTGAACACACCCATAACCAACATGCAGATCATAAAATAGAGTATTATCAGAATCCCAGACATCTCCCTCTGTGCCCCTGCATAGTCACTATCCTCCAAGGATAACTGCTCCTGACTTACAATACTTGTGATTAATTTTGCCTGTTTTTGAACTTTAAACAAATGAAATCACACTACATATCCACATTTTCCAAACTGCACCAAGGTTTCCTGGGGCACTGCAAGATATTTTAAGTTTGAAAGAAACAATATTCCACATCTGTATTAAACCATGCCAAATACTAGATTGCTATATTCCTTTCAACAACATCTTATCTTTGTGAAGCAGCATTTTCAGTGGTTGCTATAATAAAAGTAATGTGCAAAAATCATTATGAAACAGAAAATGGAATGGTGGTGACCAATCCGATTCCAAGATGTGAGAAGTTGTACAGTGCCCAACAAACACACAACCCAGTAATAAGTAATTGTGGTTATTTAAGAACGAAGTACACTACTCTTTGTTCTTTCAATTTTTGTGCACTATTCTTTTAATGGCTCTTAAGTTGTTAGGACATAAGTATTACTAACTGTTTATATCTACTTAATGAACAGAACTGTTAGGTATTTCTTTTGGCCTAAGGGTGCTATGAGGGGAGAGTTTGGGAGCCTCTGATACATACTCCTATGACTGATTTCTTTCACTCAATATCATTTGTGAGATTCATCCATATGGTTTATAACAGTTGCAATTCATTCATTTTCATTGCAAAATATTCCACTATATAGCTACTCCATAACTTATTTATTAATTCTCCTACTGATGGACATTGGGATAGTTTCCACTTTTTGGTTATCATGAATAGTATTGCTATGAACTTTTTTTTTTTTTTTTGGTCACACTGCACAGCTTGTGGAATCTCAGTTCCCCAACCAGGGATTGAACCTGGGCCATGGCAGTGAAAGCACCAAATCCTAATCACTAAATAACCAGGGGACTCCCTGAATGTTCTTAAGTGTATATATCTTGAGATGGAATTATGGGGTATATATACGTTCAGTTTTAGTAGATGATGCTAGTTTTCCAAAATGGTATATCAATTTACATTCCCACTAACAGTACATGAGAGTTCTGATTGCTCCATATCCTTACCAACACTTTTTTCTTTTTCATTTAGTCATTCTGAGGAAAGTACAGGAGGGCAGCGATTTCCCTGAAGACAAAATGAGGTTGAGCATTTTTCCAAATGTTTGACAGGTCCTTGGAATGTCCCCTTTTGGATGTCTATTGAAGTTATTTCTCCATTTAAAAAAATGGGTTATTTTCTTAATTTCTAGTTCTTTAGATGCAGGATGATTCCTTTGTCAGATATATGTGCTTCAAATATCTTCTACTCTGTGGCATGGCTTTTCCCTTTTTTTAAAATAAATTTATTTATTTACTTTTATCTTTGGCTGTGTCGGGTCTTCGTTGCTGCATGTGCGCTTTCTTTAGTTGCGGTGAGCGGGGTCTACTCTTCGTTGCTGCTGTGCGCGGGCTTCTCACTGCAAAGGTTTCTCTTGTTGTGGAGCGTGGGCTCTAGGTGCGCAGGCTTCAGTAGTTGTGGCGCACAGGCTCCAGAGCGCAGGCTCAGTAGATGTGGCGCACGGGCTTAGTTGCTCCGCAGCATGTGGGATCTTCCTGGACCAGGGCTTGAACCCATGTCCCCTGCATTGGCAGGCAGATTCTTAGCTACTGCACCACCAGGGAAGCCCTGGCTTTTCCCTTTTGATGGTATCTATCTATCTATTTATGGCTGAATTGGGTCTTTGTTGCTGCGCGTGGGCTTTCTCTAGTTGCAGTGAGCGGGGGCTACTCTTCATTGTGGTGCGCGGGCTTCTCGTTGTGGTGGCTTCTCTCGTTGCGGAGCACGGGCTCTAGGTGCACGGGCTTCAGCAGTGTGGCGTGCAGGCTCAGTAGATGTGGCGCACGGGCTTAGTTGCTCTGCAGTATGTGGGATCTTCCTGGACCAGGGCTCGAACCGTGTCCCCTGCACTGGCAGGCAGATTCTTAACCACTGCGTCACCAGAAAAGCCCCAGCTTTTCCCTTTTAATGGTATTTTTTATGAAGAGATGTTCTTGATCTTAATGTAGTCCAATTTTTCAAGTTATCTTTATATTTAGCTCATTTGTATCCTATTTAATAAATCTTTGCTGACACACTGAAAACTTTTTTTCCTAAAAAACTGTTTTTTCACACTTAGATCAGCAATCCACCCAAAACTGGTAACTGTGTATGATATAAGGTAAGCTCGTGATCCTTCTCCCCCTACATGGATATCTAACTGACCAACACCATTATTTGATTCTCCTTTCTCCACTGTACTGCTGTGTCACTTTTATTATAAACCAGGTGACAGTATACATGTGTCAGTCTGTTTCTGGACTGTATTGCTCCATTGGTCTATTTGTCTACCCGTGTGCCAAAACCATCTTATCTTGTTACAGCTTGATATTTGATGGTGTAAGTCCTCCAGATTTTCTTTCTTCTTCATGGTTGACTTGGCTTGACACTGCATTTTAATTTGCATTTCATCTGAACATCTTTTGATATTTATTATGATTAGTATTAGATGTTTTCTTCTTGTATGAGCTAGCTGTTCAGGTCTTCTGAAAATAAGTTGGTTGTCCTTTACATACTAATTAGTATTAGATCTTTCTGTATTTAGGAAATTCACCCCTCATGTGACAAACGTTGCCATTTGCATAGTCTTTTTAAAAAATGTGCTTACAATTTTCCCCCTATTATTTATTTATTGTAATATTTTATATTACAATAATTTTTATATTTATATATTTATAAATATATTTTAATATTTATATATTTATATTTTATAAATATATATTTTATATTTTATATTTTTATATTTTAAATAATAATTGTAATAATTTATTGTAAAATTTACAATTTTCCCCCTATTATTTATTTATTTATTATTTATTTATTTATTAATTTATTTATTATTTATTATTTATTTATTATTATTTATTTATTTATTATTCCCCCTATTATTTATTTATTTTTGACTGTGTTGGGTCTTCGTTTCTGTGCGAGGGCTTTCTCCAGTTGCGGCGAGCGGGGGCCACTCTTCACCATGGTGCACAGGCCTCTCGCTGTTGCGGCCTCTCCCGTTGCGGAGCACAGGCTGCAGACGCGCAGGCTCAGTAGTTGTGGCTCACAGGCTTAGTTGCTCCGTGGCATGTGGGGTCTTCCCAGACCAGGGCTCGAACCCGTGTCCCCTGCATTGGCAGGCAGATTCCTAACCACTGCGCCACCAGGGAAGCCCTCCCCCTATTTTTTAATGTACTCAAAAGTATCAATTTCTTTTTTTCCTCCTGGGTTTTGGTTTCAGGCTTAGAAAAGCCTTCTCTATGCCAAGACAGCATTAGTGTTGGCAAGATGAGTAACAAGAGGACTTCACGTTTTACATTACTCATTTTTGTAATGTTTGACATTTTTTAAATTTGTAAATTACCTCAATAATTTCTTTAAAAAAGAATTTCAGTCATTTCCCACTGTAAGATATTGACCCAATAATTTATTCTGATACTTTTATGATTTCATTTGCCATATTTAAATCTTTAATTCACCTGGAATTCATTTTGGTATAAGGTGTGAAGTGGAAGTCTAACATTCCCCCTAAATAACCAATTTTCCCCCATTTATTTAAAATACAGCACTGTCCTATAACTTTATTATGTAATATATTCTTAAATATGCTTTGGTTTCTATCTAGTCTGTCTACTATGTTCTATAAATCAATTTCCCTCTTTGCTGTTCTTGTGCCAATACCATGTTGTTTTAAAATATACAGCCTTCTAATACACTTGACTATCCTAAATACTGTACATCTTAAAAATTTCCTTGGCTCATTTATTCTCATGTAATTAATTCCTCCACATAAACATATTTAATCAATTTCCTATACCCAATAAAATTCTGAGATTCTGATTCAAGTTGTAATAAATTCACAGCTTAAACTGACAAGAGTGGACATATTTATAACATATTACCTTCCCATCCAGATACGTGGTATGGCTGGCTATTTATGTTTTTTTATGCCCTGCCTCCCCTAAAGTTTTTGCTCTCAATTTATTAATCCTAAGAGTTTTTTTATGTGAAAAGAATATTAACTCTTTGGCTGTCAAATATGTTGCAAGAATTTTTTTTCAATTTGTTACCAGCCAATTTAAAAAAATATTAGTTGAGGCTGTATACAACTAAGAATAGAAATAAACACAGAAAAAGAAAAAATTAATTCAACTCTAATACTAAATCAGGCATTAATCCGTATGGTTTTCAGCCTGAGACTTATAATAATTTTTAAAAATCCCAAATTATTAAGTTTAAGACTAAAAACAATAAATAGAACACATTATGGCAACACTTCACTGGGTCAAAACTTAACTCTATGGAAAATTCTGTAATTGGAACAGGATAAAATAGACCATTCAGCAGTTACAATAAAAAGAAAAGTTCATAAACTTCACTCTTTGAAGAACCCAGCCCTTCACTCTATTTGCCTTCAGTTGGTCTACAATTTTACAATTCTTTCTATTCACTTTATCTACTTCTATACCCAAATTGTTGAGTACCCTTAGAGAAAACCCATTCTGATTCAAAGACATTATCCTGTAGGATACTGTTTTATGGAACCATCTATATCTCCTATCATTTTTTTTAAACATATTTTTACTGAGCCTCCCTTTCTATATAACTTAGCAGCCATTTCCAACTTCTGTTTAGCCTTTCTACATAAAAGCCACCACTCCTATCCCTTATTCTCAGCAGATGATCTTACCTCTTAATTCATAACTACCATTCTTTGCAAACTTAGTTATGTAGACACTTTATGTCTTTAACTCTTTGCGTCTGATCTTAGAGGAAGAAGTATTCCTTCCTCAACTCCAATGTAAGACTAATACCTTGGACTTCCCTGGTAGCGCAGTGGTTAAGAATCCACCTACCGGGCTTCCCTGGTGGCGCGGTGGTTGAGAATCCGCCTGCCAATACAGGGGATACGGGTTCGAGCCCTGGTCTGGGAAGATCCCACATGCCGCAAAGCAACTGGGCCCGTGAGCCACAACTACTGAGCCTGCGCGCCTGGAGCCTGTGCTCCGCAACAGGAGAGGCCGCGATAGTGAGAGGCCCGCGCACCACGATGAAGAGTGGCCCCCGCTCGCCACAACTAGAGAAAGCCCTCGCACAGAAACGAAGATCCAACACAGCCAAAAGTAAATAAATAAATAAATAAATAAATTTAAAAAAAAAAAAAAAAAAAAGAATCCACCTACCAATGCAGGGGACACGGGTTCGAGCCCTGGTCCAGGAAGATCCCACATGCCATGGAGCAACTAAGCCCACGCACCACAACTACTAAGCCTGTGCTCTAGAGCCCACGAGCCACAGCTACTGAGCCCGCGAGCCGCAACTACTGAAGCCCGCGCACCTAGAGCCCATGCTCCGCAACGAGAAGCCACTGCAGTGAGAAGCCCGCGCACTGCAACGGAAGAGTAGCCCCCGCTCGCAGCAACTAGAGAAAGCCCATGCGCAGCAACCAAGACCCAATGCAGCCAAAAATAAATAAATTAAAATAAAAATAAAAAAAAAAAAGACTAATACCTTAATTTATGCAAGGTGAAGGAAGGGGCAAGGCTTATTAATTTAAGGCTCCTACACAAGGACTCTGCTCCATAATTTATTTCCCGCCTTACCTGTATATTCAACCTCTCATTCCGTTTTGGTTTCTGCCATTCAGCCAATAAATACATTCTAACATCTTCCATTCTTTAAAAACAACAACTTTCACATTTTACCCTTTCTACATATCAATACCTCTCTCCCTTCCCTTTTTAGGGAGCAGTCAGCATGTCTACTTCTTCACCTCCCATTCATTCCATAACCCCATTTCCTAAAGCTTTATGACTGTGCCTTCACCTGAAGCTACTGACAAAAACTAACACAGTGACACTGGACTATGGTGAATCAGGATGGGGAAATTTTTGATTGCACAAATACTATTATTTTGTCTATGACTATGCCTATTGATGGAAGTTGGGACAGCTGGAGGGAGGGATCTGACTGTGAGTTTCTCCTTGGCTCTAAATTGGAGAAAAGTGGAAACTGTAAACATTAAGCAAGAAAGCAAGGTACACAGGAACTAAATACTAGACCTAGACTAAATTACTTAACTTTCTCACCTATAAAACAGGGTTATACCCCACTTTACAGTTTAATTGTGAGGCTTAAACAAAATAACTGTGTAAAAGCACTTACAGTTCCAGGCACATGTTAAACACCCTCCTTCACCTTAGCACAGTGCCATATTCCCTACAGGCACACAACTGTTAAGGAGTACAAGTGTACCAAAAAAGACACCATATTAAAACTTTGTGGACTACGTGAAACAGAAAATGTGGCAAAAGCACCATCTGTTCATACTCACTATTAATAATACACAAATGAAAAGCTTCAATTAGAAATGAAAGTTACAGAAGATATCCAAGTACTTTGAGGGAATTCAACCACTAAATATACTTTGATTAAACTTCCAATGATTTTCTCTAAAAAGTGTAAAAGATTACACGCGATTTATTAAAATAGATAGAGTTAGCATACACAAAAAGCTGCAGTTTCCCGGGTAGAGAAAGAGATCCAACTCATCCTTCCTGGGAGGAATGAATCTTAAATATACAAAACTTCCTTAGATATGCACAAAAGTAAATCAATGTATCAAAGGGATCTGGAATAAAGGGAGATTTTTCTCTAACTTCCCCTCCCCCCAAATAATAACATAAATGACCAAAATGAATATTCCCCAAATATCTAGGGGGGAAAAAATTTAATTGTTAGAATTGGTGTAAAGCAGCTGGATTTAGTAGAATGCAGCAAGTCAGCTGCTTTCTGAAAAAATATTCGGGGTGGAGAAAGCGGGCAACCTTCCCGATGAAACAACTGCCATAAAACATCATACATATATAAGAACATACACATCTGTTAAATATCAGTTTACAATGTTCCAGCCAACTTACAAATCAAGAGGAAGTGTTCAGATCTAAAAAATAAATCACACTTTACTTCTAGTCAAATTTTGCGTGGGTGGCTACAGGAGAAGAGGCGTTATCCACGCCGATTCAAGGCAAAGAGGACTGAATAATAAGTCCACTGTTCACATTCAAATGTGGGGGGAGAGGAAAAGGGAGGCTCCGAGTCCATAAAGTTCTCCTCCCTCTCTAAACACTGCAAAACTGTCCACGTCTAAAAACACTTACCCCTGAAACTACTTGGAGACTGACTTGGAAACTTTTTGTTCAGATTTCTGAGGGGGAGCGATTTAGGAATGCTGCAAGATTACAACTTGCAAATACATGAACATACTTTAAATTCTAAAGTTTTTTTTTTTAAGGATTTTCCCCCTTTCAAGTAGTTTATCAACACTCCCATGTTAATAAAACCCCCTATTCAACCCCCAGTATAAACAAAAACCAAAGCTTTAAAGGATATGCGAATAAGGCACACGACTACTTCCAATAATTGCTCAACTCCCTCCCAATTAGGAAGAAAAAGGTAAAGCTAAGGAACAAGAAGCAGGGGGAAAAAAAAAACCAAACAAACTTGGGAAGGAGGGCGGCGAGAAAAGAAACTAGAAAGGAGGGGAAAAGAGCAAAGAGAAGTCCAGCTGATGGTGACACTTAATTGGGAAGGGAGGGCAGAAAATATCCCGAAGACATAGGCTAGAAGGGAAGGATTGAGTGGGACAAGGGCGCAATAAAGGAAGTCCACGCAAAAGGCCTACCCAAAGGGGCCCCAATGTAGGAGGGAACACCAAAAGGGGAAAAAGACTCATTAGGAAGACGTATCCATCAAGGCCCAAGAGCTTGCGAGACAGAGGCTACCAGATGGGGTGTTTCTATATTGGTCACCCCGACACCGCCCCATATGTCTCGGAAGACGACCCTGCTACAAGGGGTAAGGGGTTAAACGCGGGGGTTCGCGGACGTGGAAGGGGGTGCGGCCCCAGGGGTTCCTGCAGGAGAGCAGAGCGCTGGCCCACGGTCCGTACCTTATAGTAAACATCGAACTGAATGTTCTCGGGTAAGGAGCGGATGTCTCGGCGTGAGCGGATGTAGTTGTCCACGACAGCGGAGATGGCGGTGTTATAGAGGGTCTCTGGGATCCACTCTAGTTCCACGGCCGCCATCTTCCTTCCCTCCTCCTCCGCCTCCTCCGCCTCCTCCTCCCGAAGGCCCCCGCCTCCCTCCGTAGCGAACTCCTCGGCGGCCCCGGAGGATTCCCAGGGGTGGCGGCGGCCACGCGGGCACACAGCAGAAGGGCGCGGCTGCCCTGGCTCCTCCGGGCAAGCTGGGGGCGGCGGGCGCGGGCGCAGGCCCGTGTGGAGAGCGGGCCAGGGATCCGGGGGCAGCCGGGCCGAGGCCTCACATTCCGTGTTTGCGAGCACCCTGGGATCCGTCCCAGTGCCTCTCTCTGCAGGGGCGGGACTACGTGTGCGGCGTCATGACGTCAGCGTACGCCGACGCGCTGGAGGGAAGGAATGCGGCAGGCGAAAAACTTGGGAAGAAAAGATCCGTGATCCCGCCCTCGGGGAACATACTTTCCGAGGGCGCTGGAGTTCAGTGGATGGGGGTGAACTTTTTTCACTGCGACAAGTTATGACAGGTTTTTAAGCAGCTCCTTCCGACCGGCCGCATCAGTCCTTTCAGCCAGTCCTACTTCGGGGGTTCTTAGGCACGGACCCTTTCCAGGCTCAGGTAGAAGTTTGGTTGCAGTTATCAGTCCATTAAAAATCATGCATTCAGAGAAGTAACATTACTCTGGAAACCCTCCCTTAGACTCCGGTCCCTAAGCCAAGTTAGGAACCTTCGGCCTAGGAACTAGGGATCAGGATGGAAGGGAGACTTGCACTGTGTAACCATTTGCCCTGTTTGAACTTTACTATGTTTCTTTTTCTAAATGAAACTTACCAAAAAAAAAGGGGGGGGCGGGGAAAGAACTGCTTTAGAAGAGTTTGGTGGGAAGGTTAGACTTATTATGGAATTACAAATAGTGGTGAGAGAAAAAGGGCTAAATGGTAACTGTGGTATGACTGTGGTAAAACAGAAATGAAGATATCTGTTTCCTTCCGTCCTCAGCCTGAATATCTGCTACTTATGTAACTTAATTTTCCAAGTCTGCGATTTCAAGAACTTTATGCAACATCTTTCTGCTCTAGGAATTTAACAAGGAAATTACTGGCCATAATTGGTGACACTGTCAATCTCGTAGTCACGCTGTAGCAATGTAAAACCTGAAAACAATGATGATAATGTGCTGACATTTAGAGTTAAAGGAATTGGAAGTGGCTCTTCCAGTTCACCCTGCTATTTCAATGTTAAATGGTTAAATAGTTTGGTAAGAAAGAAAGAAGGAAACACACTTAGTCCTCTTCTCAGTCTATACGGTTCTTACTCTGTAGTGCATGAACCTGGGAAAGCTGTGGTTGGCCTTAAGGTAGGGTTGCCAGAATTGGCAAGTAAAAAAATACAAATGCCCAGTTACATTTTAATTTCACATAAACAACGAATCCCTACCTTAAGGCACTAAATCCAGAATTAGAATCCATCTGCAGGCCAGGCCCTTGTTAACCAGATGAACAGAGAAACTAGTGGAAACTAGGCCATTTTTGTTGCGGACTGTCCTCAATTGAGGGAAGAAAGCTTCTCCCTTGTACTCTAGAAAATTAACGAGTCCCAGCAGAGCTGGTATTTGAACTCAATAATTATATAAATACTGCCTTTCATATTCTGGATGATAGCATAACATCTGAGTTTTCAGTGGTCAGGGTCAGATCATGAAGGGGCTAATGTGATGCTAATGACCTTGGACTTCATCTTGGAGATGATAGGGGATCCTTAAAGGATTGTAAGGAAGCAAAAGATTTGTGTGTCAGCAAGAAGACAGTAATCATCTATGACCAGCAGAGCCGGAGGAAGATCTCGAATCATGCACTCCCAGCTACAGGAGGATAGAATACAGAAGAGGCCTGCTAAACTGTCATGGCCATCTATACATTTTGGCGGACAGAGGTCCTTTGTGTCACAATGTTATCGCTACAGTCCACCAAATCTCTAACCCTTGACTACTGGTGGCCTCAAATTTGGCAGAAAGCCTTCCACTATACAGAGCTATATGAGACATGAACTTGGTCCAGAAAGAATCCTGAAAATCCTAAGAGGCAATACACATTTTGACCATTTTTAAATTGCAGGTTCTCCCTTCATTGAGCTGTGGGGGTCTAAGTATTGAGCAATACCTTGCTCTTGACTCTGGTTGGACTGTGTCTGTTTCAACAAATGGAGTACAGCAGAAGTGATGCTAGGCCAGAAAAGGCCATATGGAGTCTATCTTGTTCTCTGGAATACTCACTCTTGGATTCCTGAGCCACCATGTAAAAAGATGAACTACCCTGAGGCCACCATGCTCTGAGTAAGCCCAAGTCACATGGAGAGGCTACACGTAAGCACTCCCGGTCAACAATCCCAGCTGAATGCAGCCTTTGAGTCATCCCAGCTCAGGTACCAGTTGTTTCAGTGAAGAAACCTCCAGATGATTCCTCATCTCTAAGACATTTGAGTTACCTTCAGCCACTCCATTCTTTCCAGATGAGGATCCAGCATCAAGGAACTGATTGAGACAAGTATCCCTGCTCTGGTCTGAATTCCTGACCCACAGGAGCATAATAAAATGGTTCTTCATTTATATCACTAAGGTTGTAGTGGTTATGCCACAGCAGGTCACTGGAACACCCCATTCCAATCCCCTAAATTTCCCAGGAACCCATCACTTTAGACTCCATAGTCAACCTATTCCCTCTCAGGGCTATACATTACTAAACATATGAATTCATTCATGAGAATGAGACAATTCATAACCTGTGTTGGACAGTTTTCTTAACTTTCTGACAATGGCTCTGCTATACTACTTATAAGAGTGAACTGCATAACCAAAGAGAATCAGAATGGAAACAATGATTCTTGTCCTAAATTTGAAGAGCCTTTTTCAGAGCCCTCCATGTCTAAATCCACATAATCAACACCCATCAACCACAGGCCAACCATCACATGGACCTCATAAATAGAGTCATCAAGGCACACGTATGGCAGCACACATCACATAGGCAGAATGACTGGGTCCTGATACTTGCAACCATCAAAGAACAGAGCAAGGCTTTGCCAAACAGTTCTTGTCACTTAGGGAAACAATGAAGATAGGAAATCCTGCCCAGTTCTCATCCCTCAGTACCATTACCCACATCTGCAGAAAACTCAGGAGTTTTTTGGACATGTTCATAGTTACTATGCATCTTGTCTTGACCCCTTTAAATTCACCCTGCTTGCTACGTGTGGCTTCCCGTCTCCAAAGTTAATCCAAACAGCTACCTACTAGGATGCTCCCCCAATTCTTGATCTCTACTGTCTTCATTAACATACATAACACCCCCATTTGGCCCTAAGAGCAATAGAAAATAAAACCTATCATTTGCCAGTCCTTATTTTGAGGAAATCCACTTGGAACCTGCTCTGTATGCAGTCCGTCTACTCACCCTGACAATCAGAAGTAGAGAATTAGCATAGAAGGTCTGAGTGGTTTTGTATTTGTGCTGCTGGTGCTGGTCCAGTGCATGGAATAAAGGCTTAAGGGTCATTCTTGGAAAGACAAACATGTAATCAATAATCACATTATAATGTGAGAAATACCGTGATAGCGTTTGCACAGGATATCATGAGAGTAGTGAGGAGATAATGAATTGGTTTTGGATGTAATAGTCATATAAAAGTTCCAAAATAGGTCAATTCTCAAAGTATTTTCAGTTGCAATGAAGTTCATAGGAAAATATACACCTGAAACTAACACAACATTGTAAATCAACTATACTCCAATAAAATTTTTTTTTTTAATAAAGGCAATAAGAGTTAAAAAGAAGTTCAGGACTTCCCTGGTGGCACAGTGGTTGGGGATCTGCCAGCCAATGCCGGGGACATGGGTTCAAGCCCTGGTCGGGGAAGATCCCACATGCCGCGGAGCAACTAAACCTGTGAGCCACAACTACTGAGTCTGTGCTCTAGAGCACGCAAGCCACAACTACTGAGCCCACGTGCCACAACTACAGAAGCCCATGCGCCTAGAGCCTGTGCTCCGTAACAAGAGAAACCACCACAATGAGAAGCCCGCGCTCCGCAGCAAAATGTAGTCCTTGCTCACCACAACTAGAGAAAGCCCACGTGCAGCAACAAAGACCCAACGCAGCCAAATAAATAAATAAATAAATAAAATCCTTTTAAAAAGTTCATAGGAAAATAACACGAATAGATTTACTTGAGCAATACAGTGTAAGTGAGTTCATTTCACCTTGACACTATACCTCCAAGTTCTAGGAAATTTTCTAATTTTCAGAATGTAAAAAAAACATGCAAAATTGTGAAACAAAGTTGTGGTTCTTTATTTGTGACAGTGAAAAGTTTTAATTTTTCAATGAGATGGAAAATGGGAACAAAGTAAACTATACACAAAGTGATATAGTCATATAACTCTTGAGCCATCTTGTATAGATATTATCCTGCCTAAGGGCATTCCAATCACATCCAACTCCCCACCAAACTTTTTAGTCAAAATATACAAATGATACAGATTTTTAACCTAGAAGACAAAATATGTGGTGAGGTCATTTACTGAACTTAACAACATACTGAGGAGTTTGGGTCCAGTTTTGGATTTTTTAAGGATGAGGTTTCTATGAGATACACAGGCAGACTTGGGAAAGGTTTCAAGACGGGGGGGGGTGGGAAACTTGATAATTTTTGAGGATAGTTAAAGATAAGAGAGTAAAAAGAGTATATCAAAAGAGAGGGAGAATGTATAATTCAAGAGAAAAGAAAAAGTTAAAAGATCACATTATAATCTTCCATGTAACATCTCTTATAATGATATCTTATCTTATAATTTAATTACATCATGTGTGGATGCCTTATCTCCCCAACAGGCCTCTAAGCATCTTGAGGACAAGACAGTAAATGTTGTGGGGACTTCCCTGGTGGCGCAGTGGTTAAGAATCCACCTGCCAATGCAGGGGACACAGGTTTGAGCCCTGGTCCGCGAAGATCCCACAGGCCGCTGAGCAACTAAGCCCGTGCACCACAACTACTGAGCCTGTGCTCTAGAGCCCACGAGCCACAACTACTGAGCCCACATGCCACAACTACTGAGTCTGCGTGTCTAGAGCCTGTGCTCTGCAACAAGAGAAGCCACCGCAATGAGAAGTTCGCGCACCGCAATGAAGAGTAGCCCCTGCTCACTGCAACTAGAGAAAGCCCATGCGCAGCAACGAAAGACCCAAAGCAGCCAAAAATAAATAAATAAAATAAATAAATAAACAGTAATTCCACATTTCCCCCTCTTCCCAGCCCCTGGTAATTTCTAATCTGCTTTCTGTCTCTGTGGGTTCACCTATTCTAGGTGCCTCAAATAAGTAGAATCATACAATATTTGTTCTTTTGTGTCTGGCTTATTTCATTTAGCATGTTTTCAAGGTTCATCCATGTTGTACCTTGTATCAGAATTTCATTCCTTTTTAAGGCTAAATAATACTCAGTTGTATGTATATACCACATTTGTTTATCCATTCATCTGTTCATAGACATTTGGGTTGTTTCCACATTTTGGCAATTGTGAATAACGCTATGAACAAAGTATACAAATATATATATATATATATTTATATATATATATATATCTGTTTGAGTCGTTTTCAATTCTTTTGGGTGTATACCTTGAAGTAGAATTGCTGGATCATATGGTAATTCTACTTCTAACTTTTTGAGGAACTGCCAAACTGTTTTCCACAACAGCTGTACCATTTTATATTCCCACCAGCAATGCACACACGTTCCAATTTCTCCACATCTTCACACTTGTTATTTTCCATTTTTTGGATAATTAGCCATCCTAATGAACACGAAGTGGTATTAAAATATCTTTGTATTCCACAAAAATTCACATTAGAGTGATCAGCTAGCCCAATAAGAAGACAAAGTGTATTAAATACATAGCTGAAGACACTAAAGATATGTTGGAAAAAACATTTAGGCAATACATATCAAGAGCCTTAAAAAATGTGCAAATTCCAACTTAATTTATAGAGGCTTCCTCACATGTTTAAACTGACATATGTATAAAGATGTTCATACAGTTTGTTTACGTGGTAAGATACTCATTTTAAAATATGAACAACAACCCTTCCCCCCACTGAGGCAGTGGATAGAATGGTTCTATGCTCATTTGTTTTAAATGAGAGGACACAGAAGAGGGAAACAAGGATCCTTTTCTTTGCTTGTGCATTTCAAAAGTCTAGGCCCTGCAGGGGAATAGAAAGAACTTATATACATAGACAACACAGTAGATTTGATGAAAACAGTTTCCCCATCCCTTACACAAGCCCGTTTTTGCTGGAAAGGAGAAAGGAAGAAGGGGGAAAGCCCAAAGTGGAAAGTATAGGAAACCGATTACGCAGAAGTGTCCTGTACCCTGTGCCTTCACCGCCTCCACCCCTCACCCCCACAGCCCTGCATGGGTCCTAGAGTAGGAAAGAAAAAAAGATTTGGGGCGGGGGAGCATTGAATGCAGAAGGTCTACTTTCATAAGTATTAGAATCCATAAAGGGAGTAAGAACACATAGTAGGAAATGCGGCTTAATAGGCCCAGGCAGATGGGCCTTAGACAACATCACAGGGCACCCCAGCATGATATGGGAGTGGTATAATGACTACCTGGGGATAACCGGCATTTGTGAAGGGCTTTGAGCAACCCAAGAGTTGCTCAGAACAGCAGAATGATTTCTGTGTACCCAAGATCCTGAGACAGCCTCCCAGAGCTGGCCACTGGCAGCCTGTCACAGGGGCTGACAATTCCAATGTAACAGAGAGTGCCCTTAACGGAGGAGAGAGAGAAATCTGTCTCTCAAGAAGCTCTGAGATCCAAAAGCAGTGATGGGCATGGACCATCTCGGAAAAGCTGATCACTAGCAAGATAAAACAGCTCCAACCATTTTTGGTCCTTGGATCACACGACTCAAGATTCAAATTCCAAGGATAGAAGGTCATACTGGCTAGCTTGGGTCACATGTCCAACTTTGGCCAGAGGAGGACAAGGCAATATATAAGACTATTCACCAAGATTATATCAAGTAGATGGTGACCTAAATGGGAAGGAAGTCCAAAAAGGAGGGGATATATGTATACATATAGCTGATTCACTTTGCTGTACAGCAGAAACTAACACAACATTGTAAAGCAACTATACCCCAATTTAAAAAAAAAATGTGGGGCTTCCCTGGTGGCACAGTGGTTAAGAATCTGCCTGCAATGCAGGGGACATGGGTTCGATCCCTGGCCCGGGAAGATCCCACATGCCGCGGAGCAACTAAGCCCGTGTGCCACAACTACTGAGCCTGCGCTCTAGAGCCCGTGAGTCACAACAGCTGAGCCCGCGTGCCACAGCTACTGAATCCCATGTGCCTAGAGCCCGTGCTCTGCAACAGGAGAAGCCACAACAATGAGAAGCCTGTGCGCCACAACGAAGAGTAGCCCCCTCTCGCCGCAACTAGGGAAGGCCCGCACACAGCAACGAAGACCCAACACAGCCAAAAAACAAACAAAAAAAGAAAACAAATAAATAAAATAAATTTATTTTAAAAAAATGTGTTCAATGAACATACACTGTATTCCAGACCATATTCTGGATATGGGGATCCAAAAATAAATAAAACAGGTTAAAAAAAAAGACTATCTCAAGTACAAAAGTGGTAGTTACCTAAGAAAATAACATCAGATGATATTACCAAAAGATGAGGTCAGAGATAGCTGGCAAACAAAAACTACAGATGTATACCACAGCTGAAGTCACCAAGTGGATTTACTCTTCAAAGATATAATAATTTTTGGAAAATAGCAACTTCATTAAGGCATAATTTATATACAATAAAAGTTATGTATCTTAAGTGTACAGGTTGATGACTTTTGACAAATGTACACATGTATGTAACCACCACCCCAATCAAGGTGTATATCTCCATCTCCCCAGAAGTTCCCTGGTGCCCCATTTGCAGTCAATCTCAATCAAGGTGTATATCTCCATCTCCCCAGAAGTTCCCTGGTGCCCCATTTGCAGTCAATCTCCCCAGCTGCCCCACTCCAGGCAACCACCAATGTGATTTTCTAGTACTGTTGATTAGTTCTGTTTGAGAATTTCTTATAAATGGAATAATAATCTAATATTTTAAACATTTCATTTTATTTCCTATTAGCTGCTTAGCTATAGCTCTTTTTATTACTTTTTCAGTGATTCCTCCAAGGCTCATAAAATGTATTCTTAACTTATCAGAGTCTACTTAGAGTCAATACTAAATATATCTCTTCCCATTTCCCACTTTCTACTTAAGCCTTATCCTACTTATCTGACACTTCCTGCCTCACAATGAAATAACTTTATAACAAATAAAAATTTACAAATAAATTCACCTACCCTCTTATACTTTATATGAATATCGTCATATCCTTTCCTTCTCCATTATAAGTCCCTCCTTACATTTGTTTTGTTTTAACAGTTACTGTCTTTTAAGTGAATTACAAGAAAGAAAGCAGTCTTTTATATTTTCCTGCTTATTTACAACTCCTGATGCTCTTACCTTCCTTTCTGCAGATTTGACTATTTGGAAAGTATTTAATACTCTATTAATTTACATTCCTGACGGTAGTGGCAGTGATTTTCCTATATACAAATCATAGCAAGTTAGGAAACATAATGGAAAGAAAGATTATAAAAGCAATAAAAGGGCTTCCCTGGTGGCGCAGTGGTTGAGAGTCTGCCCGTCAATGCAGGGGACACGGGTTCGAGCCCTGGTCTGGGAAGATCCCACATGCCGCGGAGCAACTAGGCCCGTGAGCCACAACTACTGAGCCTGCGCGTCTGGAGCCTGTGCTCCGCAACAAGAGAGGCCTTGATAGTGAGAGGCCCGCGCACCGCGATGAAGAGTGGCCCCCGCTCGCCGCAACTAGAGGAAGCCCTCGCACAGAAACGAAGACCCAACACAGCCAAAAAAATAAATAAATAATAATTAAAGGTGCTAATAATTAAAAAAAAAGCAATAAAAACTGAATAAAGATTAAGAATATAGAATAAAGAATAAGTGATAAAGTCAATAAGAAATGTGAAAGACCTATGTGAGATTAGCCACAAAATAAAGGGATACAAAAGAGGCTTTTAATGAAAGGAGGGACATGCTTTGTTCCCAGAAAGACAATTTTGTAATTATGTGATTTCTAGTTAATTATACTTAATTTCTACTTAATTCTCAACAATTCCGTGTCATTTTTGTGGTCAATATAACATATAGCTGGAATTTACCTTTAAAAAAATTCATATATTAACTACTGGTATATCTGATTTTGCTCCAGCAATCATGGTTTACATTTTCCACCCATTGTATAGTCTTACCTTCTTTCTTTTCTCTGTCTGTGACTTTGGCTATATAGGTTTTTTTAAAAAAAATGTAGTACTGGACTTCCCTGGTGGCGCAGTGGTTAAGAATCCGCCTGCCAATGCAGGGGACACGGGTTTGAGCCCTGGTCTGGGAAGATCCCACTTGCCACGGAGCAGCTAAGCCCATGCACCACAACTACTGAGCCTGCGAGCCACAACAACTGAAGCCCGTGCACCTAGAGCCCGTGCTCCTCAACAAGAGAAGACACCGCAATGAGAAGTCCACACACTGCAATGAAGAGTACCCCCTGTTCGCCACAACTAGAGAAAGCCCGCGCACGGTAGCAAAGACCCAACGCAGCCAAAAATAAATAAATAAATTTATTTTTTAAAAATGTAGTATTGCATTCCATTTTTGCAGTACTGCATTCTATTTCCATTCTTATAGTGGTGAATTTTATCTTTTATAAAATAATAGTTATTACTATTTTCTGATTGTAAAAGTAAGACATGCCCATGAAAGAATATTTGGAATAAACAGAAAACTAGGAAAAATTTTACTGTAATCCCACTATGCAGAGATAACCACCGTTAATATCCTTAAACTTTTTGTGTATTGAAATTAATTTTTTTTTCCTAAAAGTAAAGCATGCTTCCTGTAACAATTTCAAATAATACAAAGACACTATAGTGGGCATCTTTTATTTTTGCTTGTCCAGTATCTAGTCCTTCTTCTTCTGGAAATGATACCCTGATTTTGCTTTGGGGAACTATCTCTCCCCCACTTTCAGTCCATGTGTTTCAGATGAGACTGATCCAACCCCTCAGCTCTAAGGGCTAGCACAAGACTCAGTTTTGGCCAGAGTAATGATGGCCCAGGAAAGGCTAACAGGAAACAATTCTGCAACTTTGGTTGAAATTACATATTGGGAAAAAGAAGTTCATTTCTACTATGACCCACATCTAACAAATAGAATATGATGAAAATGGTGCTATGTGACTTCCAAGAACATAACTTCTATTCTGCACTTTCCTTCTTGAGTCATTCATAGAATGAATTGGGAAGCCAGCCACCATGTTGTGAGGATACTCAAGCAGCCTCATGGAAAGGACCCTGAAGAGAGGAACTGAGGCATCAGCCATGTGAGTGAGCCACCTAGAAAAGAAATCCTCCAGCCTCAGTTGAGCTTTCAGAGGACTGCAGCTCTACCTGACTTCTTGGCTGAATCTTCATGTGAGATCCTGAGCCAGCACAGCTCAGCTAGGCTTCTCCTGACCCATGGAAACCTTGAAAGATACTAAATGCTTATTGTTCTTTTAAGCCATGAAGTTTTAGGGTAATTTGTTATGTAGTAATAGATAACTAAAACAAGGTTGGTTTAGGAACCTAGACCTAAGCCAATCAGAATGTGGCATTCCCAGGTAAACTTTATCCATTTAGGAATAGGCAATTTACTAAACTGTCCCAACTGGACAAAAGGGATGGGCTTCCTTTTTTTTAAAAAACAGTTGGGTAAGCAACTGTCTTCCACTACCCATAAACATGAAAATCTATATTCAGATTGTAATTGGCAGCCATCCTGTTGTCATAAAAGAGGCCAACTTTAGGATGAATATAATCTTGCAGGTGGCAAATCAGATAGACCAAATAAATTGGGTCCTTGATAAAATTATTGAGCTACAGAAACAAATAACCATAAACCCCACCTTAACTTTAGCCTTCCAGTTATATGAGCCAACACATTTCCTTATCATTTTAGCCACAAAAGCCTTCCTTTTGTTAGCATATACTTTGAAATGAACATCTCCCATTATTTTCAAACTTTCTTAGTCATGTCATTTTAGCTGCCTCTTTAGCTGGGGTTTCGTTGTTGTTGTTTTTTCTTCTCTCAACACACCTATGCCTCTGATTGGAAGAATTTACTATATTTGCTTTTATAGTGATTAATCATATATTTGTTTTTATTCTCACTATTTTGGCTCATGCAGTCTATGTATTTTGCTTTATTCTTTACTAATTTTGAAGTCTTACCTCAGAGGTTGCAAATTGATAGCTTTATATTCAACCCACAAATATGGTTGGGGTGTTTGTCTTATAGGGTATTTAAAAATTTTGAGTCAATATTTAAAAGTCTGGAATTTGGGGACTTTCCTGGTGGTCCAATGGTTAAGAATCCGCCTTCCAATGCAGGGGACATGGGTTGGATCCCTGGTCGGGGAACTAAGATCCCACATGCCGCCCTGATCTCAGACTTCCAGCCTCTAGTACTGTGAGAAAATTAATTTCTGTTGTTTAAGCCAACCAGTTTATGGTACTTTGTTATGGTAGCCCAAGCTAACTATAATATACTATTTTTTTCAAGAAAAAAAATATACATTACCTCTCTGGCCCCTGTGGACATTTGGGTTTGCAATTTCTGTTTAAATCTTTTTTTACTTGTGGTTGCCCATAATTTGTTAAGAATTATGATATGAGCCAATATGTTTATGAGCATCAAGATAGTCTATCTATAATTTTGCTACCCTACACAGGATGCTTTTAACAAGATTTCATTCTCCCCTACTTTATACCTCACTTCCACTTTTATCGTGATTCAGTTCAAGATTGTTATTAATTTTTCTTATTTGTTCTCTTTTATTTTAAGATCTCTTCCAAAGAATTGCATTAAACTTCAAAATCACTTTATCAAAAACTATTTATACTTAACTGTAAGCTTTGTTCATTTCTTTGCTTATCACAGTTTCTAATAAATCATGCTTCCCCTTTTTGTCCTCTTTATTGTGATTCATTGTTTATTGTGCTGCAGTACTTCCTTAAGGAAAAAAATCTCTGTTGATAGATGGTTTGCACTCCCTCAGAACTTGTATCAGTCACTGACCTGTTCAGTTTCCCCTGAGGAAGGCCTCCCACTCCAAGCCTACAGCATCCTGCTGGCTTTACCCCCAGGGTAAAGCCATGGGCACGGAACAGGCCTGCAAGTGAAGACCCTCCCAGAGCAAGAAAGCAAGGGAGGTGGTGGAGGCTTAAGGAATTTCACTGATGTGAAATACCTTTCACCATGTCTATTGTGACCACCCCAGTCTAAGCCACTATCATTTCTCATCTGGATGACTGAGATAGTCTCCTAAAATGATCTCACTGCATTCACTCAAAGTAAAAACAAAAGTCCTTACAATGGCCAACAAGCCTCCATATGATTTGAAGGTCCCTCCACCCCGCCTCACCTCCCTGACCTAATCCCCTACTGCTTTCCTCCTCACTCTATTCCAGACAGAGTGGTCACCTTGCTCTAATGTTCTCTCTGCCTGGAACACTCTTCCCACAAATAACTTCACTATTAACTTTCTCACCTCTCCAAGTCTTCACTCAAATGATGCCTTTCAAATGAGGCCTTCCCTGATCACCCTAAATAATGTTGTAACTAGCCCTCCAACCAATTTGCTCCTGATCCTCTCCGTCCTCTGCTTTATTTTTTCCCATAGCACTTACCATCTTCCAACATACCACATATACTAGTAATTATTATGTTTATCATTTATTACCTCTCCCCCTGCTGGAACATAAGTTCTACAAGGGTAGCGATTTTGTCTGTTTTGTTCACTATTCTATCTCCAGTGCCAAGAACAGTACTCAACACATAATAGGTGCTCAATGAATATCTGTTGAATATAATGAGTAGGTTATATATTTTCTTTTTTTTTAAAATAAATTTATTTATTTATACATTTATTTTATTTATTTATTTTTGGCTGCCTTGGGTCCTCGTTGCTGCACGTGGGCTTTCTCTAGTTGCGGTGAGCGGGGCTACTCTTTGTTGTGCTGCACGGGCTTCTCACTGCGGTGGCTTCTCTTGTTGCGGAGCACATGCTCTAGGTGCGCGGGCTTCAGTAGTTGTGGTACGTGGGCTCAGTAGTTGTGGCTCGCGGGCTCAGTAGCTGTGGCTTGCGGGCTCTAGAGCACAGGCTCAGTAGTTGTGGCGCACAGGCTTAGTTGCTCCGCGGCATGTTGGATCTTCCCAGACCAGGGCTCGAACCCGTGTCCCCTGCACTAGCAGGCGAATTCTTAACCACTGCACCACCAGGGAAGCCCTATATATTTTCTTACATCAAAAAATTCTTACCATGTAATTTTCGAAAAGAAGTAGAAAATAAAAAGCATAATAAATTGCCATGTACACATCATCCAGCTACAACTGTTATCAGCATTTTGCAATGTTGTTGAGTAGGATATATTTAGATGTGGCTTACTTTTCAGTAACCAAAAATAAAGATGATAGCAGCTTATATTTTTTCCCAAATAAAGGTAATCTGTGGGAAAGCCCTCTTTTTCATCCTTAAATGAGTTAATCCCAGACTTTTAAAAATTGCCTGTATAGGTGCTACTCTCCTCCAAACCTATCATGTGACTCAGCTCCACGAGAATTACTTGAAGGCTAAGGTGTGAAAGGGGTTCCTCTTTAGTTTCTGGAAGCATGATAAAATTTTTCCTGTTTACAACTCTTGAATCATTTCATCAGGAAATTGGAGAGATAGGAAGTAGAATGTGTGTGATTTGTTCACCACCTTGGCCAATTCAACATCTGTTTTTTTTTTTTTTAATGTGTGCATGCCCTCTATTTTTTAAATATTTTATTTATTTATTTATTTATTTATTATTTATCTGTTTTTTTGGCTGCGTCGTGTCTTAGTTGCAGCACGCAGGATCTTTGTTGAAGCATGCGGGATTTTTCGTTAGGGCACGCGGGTTTCTCTCTAGTTGTGGCATGCGGGTTTTCTCTTCTTTTGTTGTGTGCACGGGCTCCAGAGAACGTGGGCGCTATAGTCTGCGGCAAGCTGGCTGTCTCGTTGAGGCACGCGAGCTCAGTAGTTGTGGTGCGCGGGCTTAGTTGCCCTGTGGCATGTGGGATCTTAGTTCCCCCACCAGGGATCGAACCCATGTCCCCTGCATTAGAAGGTGGATTCTTTACCATTGGACAACCAGGGAAGTCTCTCAACATCTGTTTTATACTAATTTTTTTCTAAACAGTATTTAAAATATTCCTGACTTCTATTAAAAAGCTACTTTGAACAGCTGTGATTTTTTTTTTTTTTGCCATAAAGTTCCCTCTTGCCAAAACTCCATTATAGCAACAGTAATTTTTTTTTTTTTAAAGAGGCATAAACCAGCAGGAATACAGAAAACAAGAAGGGAGGCAACAGCAACAATACTTTGGCTGCTGGAATGTAGAGGAAATGGATGGGTATTACCTGACTTAGTAAGACCTAAGAAAGCACAGTCTTCAACCAGCAATGGAGAAAGTAGAGCATCAATCTGATTTATGTCAGAGAACTCATAAAAGACTCATAAAACTCAGGTACCTCTGGAATTGGGGAGAAAGGAGTGGCTAAAAACAGGAAGACTGACGGAAAATATGATTAGGAAATGTTAGGCTCCTAGATGCTAACCTTCACACATGCTGACAAACAACTCTGCTTGTTCCATCCTGGCAGGAGAATGGAAGCTTATTCTTTCGAGAGGGTAAAACATAGGGTCTCTGGTCTGGGGGATACCAGGTTCAGTTGAAGGTAGGAGTTTCATGCTAAAAACAGGTTTAGTAAGTGAAAATTTTTTATAGTAAATGTTAAGATGCTTCCCCTACTTCCTAGCTTTCTTCCTGCCTCAGCTTCCAGAATGCTGATAGCCGGGTCTATACCCTCCATGCAGGAGACGAGGTTTCTCTAGAGAGTCTGATCAGCCCAAAAGAGCTAAAGAAAGTGACATCAAGGTTCCTCAACAAAAGAGTTAATTCAGATTACCATGTATTGGGTTGGCCAAAACATTCGTTCGGTTTTTTCCATAAGCTAGATCTAGTAAACGATTAGTTGTGTTTAACTTCATTCGAAACAATTCTGTTAGATTGTATTGTGACAGCTGTCATATCAGCATGCATTAAAAAAAAAAACTTATCGGGGCTTCCCTGGTGGTGCAGTGGTTGAGAATCTGCCTGCCAATGCAGGGGACATGGCTTCGAGCCCTGGTCTGGGAAGATCCCACATGCCGCGGAGCGACTAGGCCTGTGAGCCACAATTGCTGAGCCTGCGCGCCTGGAGCCTGTGCTCCGCAACAAGAGAGGCCGCTATAGTGAGAGGCCCGCGCACCGTGATGAAGAGTGGCCCTCACTTGCCGCAAGTAGAGAAAGCCCTCGCACAGAAACGAAGACCCAACACAGCCATAAATTAATAAATAAATAAACAAATAAATAAATAAATATTTTTAAAAAACAAAAAACTTATCAAAACTGGTGAATTTTTGTGTAGCCATTTTAATATTGAAGATGGAAGAAAAAAACAACATTTTTGGCATATTATGCTTTATTATTTCAAGAAAGGTAAAAACGTAACTGAAACATACAAAAAGATTTGTGCAGTATATGCAGAAGGTGCTGTGACTGATCAAACATGTCAAAAGTGGTTTGTGAAGTCTCGCTGGATGATGCTCCACAGTCAGGGAGACCAGTTGAAGTTGAAAGCAATCAAATCGAGACATTAATTGAGAACAATCAACATTGTACCACTTAGGAGATAGCCGACATACTCAAAATATCCAAATCAAGCGTTGAAAATCATTTGCACCAGTTTGGTTATGTTAATCGCTTTGATGTTTGGGTTTCACATAAGTTAAGCGAAAAAAGCTTCTTGACCACATTTCTGCATGCAATTCTCTATTTAAACATAATGAAAATGTTCTGCTTTTAAAACAAATTGTGACGGGTGATGAAAAGTGGATACTGTACAATAACGTGGAATGGAAGCGATCGTGGGGCAAGCGAAATGAACAACCACCAACCACACCAAAGTCCGGTCTTCATCCAAAGAAGGTGATGTTGTGTATATGGTGGGATTGGAAGCGAGTCCTCTATTATGAGCTCCTTCTGGAAAACTAAACAATTACTTCCAACAAGTACTGCTCCCAGTTAGACCAACTGAAAGCAGCACTCAACGAAAAGCATCCAGAAACAGTCAACAGAAAACGCATAATCTTCCATCAGGATAATGCAAGACCGCATGTTTCTTTGATGACCAGGCAAAAACAGTTACAGCTTGGCTGGGATTCATCCGCCTTATTCACCAGACATCGCACCTTTGGATTTCCATTTATTTTGGTCTTTACAAAATTCTCTTAATGGAAAAAATTTCAATTCCCTGGAAGACCGTAAAATGCACCTGGAACAGTTCTTTGCACAAAAAGATAAAATGTTTTGGGAAGATGGAATTACGAAGTTGCCTGAAAAATGGCAGAAGGTAGTAGAACAAAATGGTGAATATGTTTTTGTTTGTTTGTTTTGGTTATTTTGACCACACCACGCAGCATGCATGTGGAAGTTCCCCGACCAGGGATCGAACCTGTGCCCCCTGCAGTGGAAGGGCAGAGTCTTAACCACTGGACCACTGGGGAAGTCCACAAAATGGTGAATATGTTGTTCAATAAAGTTCTTGGTGAAAATCAAGAATGTCTTTTATTTTTACTTAAAAACTGAAGGAAGTTTTTGGCCAACCCAATAGTAAAGGCACACAGTGAATAAGTCCCACCTGCAGACAGAGCCTAGAGGCAGCTCAATTAAATATGAGCATGCAGCCATGCATCTAATATAAAACACAGTAACCAAAGCAAACAGAAAAAGCCACTTGGAGGAAACCTATACGTTGAGGGAGAAGAAAACACAAAAACTATGTCTCATATCTTCAGAGATATTTTATCTGTTAAACAAGAATAAGATACAATTTTAAAAGGGACTTAAATTCTAAATTTTAGAGAGCAATAAGAGCTCTTGGAAATTAAACACATGATCACAGAAGTTAAAATCTCAATAGTAGTTTTGGAAGTTAAATTTGAGGAAAACTCTCAGAAAGTTGAAAAAAAAACTGATAGGGAATAGAAGATAAAAATATAGGGGATCAGGCTGAAATGGATGACACTTTCAAATATTAGGAGGTCAAAAAAAAGGAAAGAAAAAAGAATAGAGAAAAATAGAGGGGAGAAAATAATCCAGACATAATTTAGAATTATTTTCCCAAACCACAGGACATGAGTTTCCAGACAGAAAGGGCCTACCTAGTGCCTAACTAAATGGATGAAAAATGAACATCCACCAAGGTTCATCACTATGAAATTTCAGAACACCAAGGACAAAGAATAAATCCTTCCAGCAAGATTTTAAAAAACAATCAAAGAAGCAGTTATACTGCAATAAAGATGTTAAAAAAAACCAACAACAACAACAACAAAAAACAATCAACGTGACATCAAACTTCTCAACAGCAACACTACTGTGAAAATATTTATTAACGTATGGTCTCAGGAAATACCTTTGACAGAAAATTATTTCCAACCTAGAATTCCCTACTCAGCCAAATTATCAGTTAAGTGTGAAAGTAAGGTAAAAATATTTTCAGACATATAACATCTCAGAAAACAATTGCTCCTCATTTACCTATTCTCAAAAACAACTAAGGAGTGGACTCCGCAAAATGAAGGAATAATCCAAGAAGGAGGAAAAAATATGACACAATATTGAGGGTCCAACCAAAACAGAGCTAAAAAGTAAAACTCTAGGATGATAGCAAAGTAGCTCCAACAAGACAGTGGCACAGGCCTGAAGAGGAACCAGTATAGACTAGAGCCGATCAGAAGACTCTGGAAAAGATGTCTAAAATAAGATTAAATCGAAAGAATATTACTGCTAGAATACTACTGTTTTTAAATGTTTCGGGAGATTTATATAGCCAGAGGAAGTTTGGGGTTAAATTAATAAATAAGTAGAAAGCTGAATAATCTAAAAAACAAGATAACCCTACAAAAGAAAAAATGTGTAAGAAATGAAAAGGACTCATAGTATAATACTAAATTTGATAAGACTAGGATTTACATAGCCATAATAAAGTAAATGCTATATGTTGATCTATTGAAATTATAAACTAAATGTACAAGAAGGATAAGGAAATGGGAAGGGTGCATATGTGACATGGTAGGGGATGGCAAAAGAGTTAAATCCTCATCTTTCATGAAAGGAAGACAATAGATAATGCCTGAATTTGAAAAATAAGAAGCAGCAATGCATGTTATTTTAGAGATAGGGAAGTAAATTCCCAAAAAAATCACTTGAGAAAGTGAAATTTGGTTGCCACTTGGGAAAATATTTCATTAAAGGGTGGACAGATAACAAAGGCATCAAACTTCCCAATAGGAACACTGTTGTTGGAAACCTTTTAATTAGTGCATAGACTTGGTGAATGACCTTGAGGGAAAAATCTATTTCCAATCTAAATCAATCTGAGAACAGAAAATAGAAAGGAGGACTGCTGTTTGACATAATAAAACTATAATAGAACAGCTTGACTCAAATTAAATGAATGTATAACTTTGAGAAAGCTAATTACAAAATATTTTACATAATTCTATTAAGGGTACTATATTAATAATTAACTCATATGACTAAATTTGTTGGAATTCTTATATGGAAATTAAAAGCTAATTTTTCTCCTTGATACAGTAACTAAAAAATGATTAAGTTAAAATCTGAAAATGTTTACTATTGAATAAATTCAGTGAATTCTTTTGACCCACTTAAAGAAAAGAACATGACATTCATGAAGTAATAACTGAAAAGCCTTTAAAAGAACTGTTGTGTAGTTCACATTAATTTAGCTTTTCTTTTTTAATATGCCTGCATTACAAGAAAAAACTTCTTTCAAGCCTGAGAAAAAGGAGTGAATTCTTCTTTGCCCTTCAGGCCCTCTCCTGCAATATACTGAGGCCATATAAGTGGTTGGAGTTTAGTGGGAGCTGGGAAGGGTTGAAAAGGTCTGCCTGACCAAAGGTACCTTTTCCACCTGGCTGTCAAGATGTCAGAAAAATCCTCCTATTAGTTACTCTTTTTTATGTGGACATTAGAGCCTCCTGTTAAAATAAAAATAGTTTAACTGGGAGTGAATTTACTAAGTCATCATCACTTATTAACAATTTAGTTTACCAGTTTATCTCTTAGCATACTCCTGGTGTTGAAGGACACAGAAATAGTAAGCATTGAACAGGAGAGAAGAATGATCTAATCAGCAATGTCCAATAGAAACATAGTACCAGCCATATATGTTAATGTGAAATTTTCCAGTAACCAACAAGTAAAAAGGAACAAACCAACAAGTAAAACGGAACAAACCAACAAGTAAAAAGAAACAAACCAACAAGGAAGGACCTACTATATAGCACAGGGAACTATACTCAATATCTTGTAATAACTTATAATGGAAAAGAATCTAAAAAAGAATATATATATAAAAGAATATTTATATTCATATATGTATATGTGTGTATAGATATAGATATATCACTTTGCTGTATACCTGGAACTAACACATTGTAAATCAACTATATTTCAATAAAAATTTTTTTAAAGTAAAAAGAAACAGGTGAAATTATTTTTAATATATTTTCTTTAACCCCATATATTTATATAAATATTATCATTTCAACATAGAATCAATTTTTAAAATTACTAAGGAGATAATTTACATTCTTTATTTTACTAAGTCTTTAAAATCCAGTGTGTATGTTACACAGCACATCTCAATTTGGACTAGACACATTTGAAGTGCTTAATAATCACATGTGGCTAGTGGCTATCATATTGGACCAAGAGGATCTAAATCAATGGTTTTCAAAGTGTGGTCCCTGGACCAGCAATATCACCATCACCCTAAAACTTGTTAGAAATAAAAATTCTCAATCCCTGCACCAGACCTACTGAATCAGAAACTCTGATGGTGCAGTCCTGCAATCTGTGTTTTAACAAGCCTTTCAGGTGATTCTGATACATGCTAAATTTGAGAACGACCAGTCTAAATAATAGGGAACTGGTGGGAGAATTTTTTTCCTTTACTCTATTAAATAGGTATTACATTCAACATGGGTCAAAATTTTTAAAATACAAAAGCATATGGGGACTTCCCTGGTGGTCCAGAGGTTAAGACTCTGCACTCCCAATGCAGGGGGCCCGCATTCGATCCCTGGTCAGGGAACTAAGATCCCACGTATCGCAGCTAAGCACGTGCACCACAACTGCTGAGCCCTGCCCGCTGTAGATCCTTTGCGCCTCAACTAGAGAAGCCCGTGTGCCACAATGAAGACTCAGCGCAGCCAAAAAAATATATACAAAAGCATATACAGGGTGGACTTCCCTGGTGGCACTGTGGTTAAGAATCCACCTGCCAATGCAGGGGACATGGGTTCGAGCTCTGGTCCAGGAAGATCCCACATGGCGCAGAGCAACTAAGCCCATGCGCCACAACTACTGAGGCTGTGCTCTAGAGCCGGTGAGCCACAGCTACTGAGCCCACATGCCGCAACTACTGAAGCCCGCATGCCTAGAGCCCATGCTCCGCAACAAGAGAAGCCACCGCAATGAGAAGCCCGTGCACCGCAACCAAGAGTAGCCCCCACTCACCGTAACTAGAGAAAGCCCACGCACAGCAACGAAGACCCAACTCAGCCAAACAGTAAAACTGAGCCTAATGAATCTAAACTGCTGCCCTAAGAATACATTATTTATGCTAGCTTTTGTATAAACAAAACCTAAGACCAAGTCTTTCTTAAAGATTTTAAAATTATAAACATTATGAGTCCTTCTCATTACACATACGCACACACACACATACACACAGACAGTACAGAATTATATGAAGTAAATAAGACAGCTCCCCCATTTCTGAAACTGCCCTGATTACATTCATTCCTGAGTATTTATGCTTCAACTTTTCCTTCTTTTTCATGAAATATAGTATGTTCTTAGTATATTCTCATTTCCCCCCAAAACCACCCAGAACCTGTTTCTTTTGCTTGCAATCAGAAGAATTGTAATAGTGTAAAATGGATATACCATAATTTAACCTGTCTTTTCCTTGGACATTTAAATTATTTCCAGTTTTTAATATTATTAATAATATTACAACAAACATTCCTTACATCTCTGCCTACCTGTGTGTTATCTTTAAGATAAATTCCTAGGGGCTTCCCTGGTGGCGCAGTGGTTGAGAATCTGCCTGCTAATGCAGGGGACACGGGTTCGAGCCCTGGTCTGGGAAGATCCCACATGCCGCAAAGCAACTGGGCCCGTGAGCCACAACTACTGAGCCTGCGCGTCTGGAGCCTGTGCTCCGCAACAAGAGAGGCCACGATAGTGAGAGGCCCGCGCACCGCGATGAAGAGTGGCCCCCACTTGCCGCAACTAGAGAAAGCCCTTGCACAGAAACGAAGACCCAACACAGCCAAAAATAAATAAATAAAATAAATAAATAAAATTAAAATAAAACAAAAAAACAGGATAAATTCCTAGAAACGAAATTGCTGAGTCCAAGGGTATGTGCATATAAAAGCTTGATAAATACTGCCAAATTTCCTTCAATAAACGTCATGCCAACGTACACCTTCAATGTACACTGAATAGTGTTGTTGGAGACTTTGGATGCTCCTTTCCCCAGCTACAACTCCAATTCTGATTAATGAAGAACATACACCCCCCCCAAAAAAAAATTGGTCAAATGGGAATTGAAGTACAATTCCATGAATATGGACAAGAGCCCAGCGCGCCAATGCTAAGCTGTCATTTAGCTTAGGTCTGAGGCTGAAATAAAGACTTTTATTCCCGGCCTGAATCCAGACCTTGTGACCCACACACTCAGGCTTTCTTGCAGAGAAATCAAAGTTGAAAAATGAAATTCCCTTCCTCTTATGAATGAAAGTTCCAAAAATCTATCCTCCCCAATTTCCACTGGTCGTGATGAGTCTGGTTTCCAACAGCAGGAGCTAAATCTCAAATCCCTATCCCAGCCAAAAAGTGAAGCCCCTTTGAAATACCTCCAAAGTAGAATTACTCCTCCCTGTAACAGATGAAGGAGATATTCTATCTGATTCATTATGAAGAAGGGCTTACTGAGAGGCAGTCCTGAAGGATTCTTTTGTTGAGGAAGAGAACTGAAGTCTTTTTCTCTTGGTTTGAAAAATACTTGGCTGAAGATTGGAAGGGCTCATCTCTGCTTTACTGTTGGTCTGTTGGTCCACTGCATGGATGTTGCCCAGCCACAGAGACCTGATCCCTGTGCCATTGGTTGTATTAAGCTGTATTTCTTCAGGAAAGTAACCAGAAAGGTGAGGTGTTGACTAACTGTTAACGTGGTTACTGATACCAGGGTACATTTCTAAAGTATAAATACATGGTTTTAGGGTACTTCCCTGGTGGTCCAGCGGTTAAGAATCTGCCTTCCAGTGCAGGGGACGTGGGTTCGATCCCTGGTTGGAGAACTAAGATCCCACATGCTGCGGGGCAACTAAGCCTGCGCACCACAACTAGAAGAGCCCACGGGCCACAACAAAAGATCCCGCGTGCTGCAACTAAGACCCGAGGCAGCCAAAAATAAATAAATAAATATTTTCTTTAAATGTATATATATGGTTTTACTTCCCTGATTAAAGACCTCTGATGATTCATCGTAGCCCAAATCATAAAGTCTACACTTTCTGATTTGGCTTTTAAAGCCCTTCACAATCTAACCCAAACCTACATTTCCACCTTTCACTATTCCTACCCTACCTCCTACCCCACTCCCTTATTTCTTGAAATCTGGTCTTCAACTATGCCAGAAAACTGGCCACTGCCTAATCGGGCAACACATGATGAATCATGCTCTCCATGCTCTTGTCACATCTTATCAATATTGAGAACACCTATTTACCTTGAATTACTCAGAATATATCCCGCCTGGACTGTCAGGTAGCTCAAAGTTAAATTTGATGGATACTCACTGAACTCTTACTAGCTTAACTGTCTTTTCCATTTCTTTGGACCAGATCTCTGTCCTTATATTTGACTTGACTTTTTAAAATTACAAAATCAATGGAATATGGAAAAGAAGAAAAATATTATTAGTTTGTTAAAAAGAAATAACGCTGTTTATCTAAAAAAACCCACGAGTACTTAAATGTATAAACTATACAACCCTCCATTCTTCCCTAATCCCACTCCCCAGATGTAGCTGTTGTTAAGCTTAATAAATATACTTCCGAATTTTTTATATAAGCAACTGAAACTCTCATACATTGATGGTGGGAACAAAAAGTGGCACAGGGCTTCCCTGGTGGCACAGTGGTTGAGAATCTGCCTGCTAATGCACGGAATACGGGTTCGAGCCCTGCTCTGGGAAGATCCCACATGCCGTGGAGCAACTGGGCCCGTGAGCCACGACTACTGAGCCTGCGCGTCTGGAGCCTGTGCTCCGCAACAAGAGAGGCCGCGATAGTGAGCGGCCCGCGCACCGCAATGAAGAGTGGCCCCCGCTCCCCACAACTAGAGAAAGCCCTCACACAGAAACGAAGACCCAACACAGCTAAAAATAAATAAATAAATAAATAAATTTATAAAAAAAAAAAAAAAAAAAAAAAGTGGCACAACCATTTTGGAAAACTATTTGGCAGCATCTACTAAAACAATATACACAAAGACACACAGTAGTTTTACTCCTAGGTGTATATCCAACAGAAATGTAGGCATATGTAGAAAATACATAAAAGAAACATTCATAGAACATTATTCATAATAACTCAAAACTAGAGACAACTAAGCTGTAGAACAGATAAATTTTGGTATATTTAATAAAAATACCAGATAGCAACAGAAGTTAACAAACTATAGCAGCATTCAATATGAATCTATCTCACAATAATAACCAAAGAAGCCAGACACAAAAGAAAATATACTCTATGATTACATGCATATAAAGTTCAAAACGGGCAAAACTAATGTATAGTGATAGAAATCAGGATGTAGTTACCTCAAGAGAGGTTGCTTGTGACTAGGAGGGTGCATGAGGGGGCATCTGAGCTGTTAATGGGTGTAATTGCTTTCTAATAATTTATTGAGCTGAACACCGATGCAGTAAAAATATATTGATCTTATTATTTTTAATGGCTCCAGAGTCTTCCACTGGATAAATGTTGACTAATTCACTGATTTTTTTTCTATTAATTGGACATTTACATTGAACTTAGGTTTTTATTCCTATTATAATGTTGCAATGAACAACCCTGTAATATATCTTTTTCCATTTGTATAAATATATCTGTAAGATAACATTCCTAGTAGAAGAATGATGCTTTAAAAGGAATGCACGGGAATTCCCTGGTGGTCCAGTGGTTAGGACTCCACGCTTTCCCTGCTTGGGGAGCTCCAAGGCACAGCCAAAAAAAAAGGAATAGACATTGTAAAGGTTGATGGGCATTGTTTTATAACCCTGCAAAAAAGCTGTACCAATTTGCATTTGCACCAACAGGACATGATTGCTTAATTTCTATAACCTGGAAATTCACTGGTTAGTATTTGTCTTTTAATTACTGCCTCTCTAGTAGGTAAAAACATTTCTTCATTGCTGCATTCATTTGTACACTTATTTATTTATTTACTTACTTGCTTACTTCTTTATTTATTAGTTTATTTATTTATTTATTTATTTATTTATGTGGGGGGCGGGGGTAGACCAAGCCATTTTATTGAGGGGCTTCCAGGGAGGGTTGAAGGGCTGGGAGGACAATGAGATCTGACATCCTTCTCCAGGCCGGGATCTCCTCAGCTTCACAGTCGCTGAAAAGCTACTTTTACTCCTTTAAAATTATTGGTGAAGTTGAAAACTTTTTCATGTTATTAATGATTTTGTTTTGTTTTGTTTTTGTTTTTTGGTGGTTTTTTTGCCCACACCGCACAGCATGCGGGATCTTAGTTCCCGGACCAGGGATGGAATCTGTACCCCCTACAGTGGAAGCTGGAGTCCTAACAACTGGACTGCTAGGGAAGTCCCTGTTTATTATTTTTTATGAGCAGCTTATTTATGTTTTTCTCCTCCTTTTTCCCGTAGAGAGTGGTTTACTTACTAATATATGTGTTAAGAATACTAACCCTTTATCAAGTTGTGGAAAATATTTTTCCTGGTTTGTCATTTGGAGTTTGTTTTCATTTATGAAGATTTTTGGCCTTAGAAGAAGCAGTTTAAATTTTCATGTGTTCTGTTTTGTTTTTAATGTTTTCTAGTATCTTGTCAGACTTGAAGTCCAGTAGGCAAGTTTTTCAGAATTTGTCTTGTGTTGACTATTTTGTACCAGTTTTTCCTGGAACACAGTGTACCCTTTGGGATGTTCTAGGGGAGGAGATCAAGGTATTAGACAAATTCTGCCCACACATCCTGGGCCAGCCTCCCAGACACTGGTCTGGAGCAAATAAGACAAGCAGTCTAACTCCTCAAGGCCTTTATGAATGCTTCTTTGATCCTGGCCTCTGAAGCCTTTGAAATGGATCAAGGCAGAACATTCACTTTTTAGTCCAAAAGCCACATTATATACTACATGAGATGTCACACCTTATTTCCTGCTCAGTTATATTTTCAAATTTAGTTTATTGGATGACACCACCCAAATAATACCAGGCCAGCTATTTTTAAAAATGGTAACATTTGGACTGTAACAGAATGATGCTTTGCCCTTATATTTAAGAGAAATTCATGTTCCCCCAATGAATCTCTCCTTTTTTACACCCAAAGAAGCATTAAAATCCCCAAATTTCCCCTTTACCACTTCTCCTTATTCAAGGCTCTAGCTGGAGAAGTCTCATTCAGGTGCCAGCTTATTGTCAGCGTTTTTTCTTTGACAACTGCAACTCTATCCATCTTTCACTAGACCCACTGCAGTTCTTCCAGCCCCTCGCAGAATGTTCCAACCCAATTCTGTACTTTTCCTGAGTTCTAGAAGAACACATGAAAATATTTCAACATAATCACCTTGTCCACAAAACTTCATTTCCTATGCAATAGTGATTTTCCATAATCTAATAGCAATCTAAATATATAGGCTGGGTGCCAACCATTGGCCATAGCAGAATATTCTGTGTTGGGGTAAGAGAGTGAAGACAATGAGAAAGGGCTTCCCTGTTTTAGATTTGCCATGAATCTTATCAGTCCATTCCAGATATTCAGAGCACATCATCTGTGGAATTAAAACTCAATTGGGAGAAGATCCACAATAAGAAGTCATGACACTGGGACTTCCCTGGCAGTCCAGTGTCGTTAACAGTACACGCTTCCACTGCAGGGGGCAAGGGTTCATCCCTGGTCGGGGAACTAAGATCCCGCATGCCACGTGGTGTGACCAAAAAACATATATAGGTGTGTGTATATATACATATATATATATATATATATATATATATATATATATATATATATATATACACACACCCCTCGCATATAAACTTCCACTTCCCAGACAACAGCATCTGAATTACTTTTGTCTCCCTGCAAAAAAAAAAAAAGAAAGAAGAAAACTTGTAATGGTTATTCCAAAGACCCAGACTAGTGGGCTTTTTTTTTTTTTCTATCCATCATCCAACCTCTTCCATAGTGAAAGAAAGTAGCTCACCTCCCACTACAGAAACCAAAGAGGCAAATTCTCCCTACCCTCTTCCCCTTCCCAGCAGTCAGAACACAAGACCAAACAAATGTTCCTACCCAGGAACTTGAGTCTTGAGTGAGTGACGAAAAAACGATGGTCAGAATTTACTCACAAGAGGGGCTACAGTGGCAGTGTCTTGCCATGTCAGGGTCAGTAAACACTTCTTGATAAAAGACAGCTGTGGTGACTCCTGCTTCTTAGGCCTGAGTTGTCTTGGCCTCTGTTGGTTTTCTGAGCCTGATTCTCCAGTATAGCTTTGATTCTGTGAGCCAATCACAAGACTATACAAAGTGAGGGATACCCCTAAAAAAGGAGGATTAACGTTAGCCAAAAATAGCAACAGACGGTTTACTACATCTTCTTTCTGCTTCCTTTGTGTTTATCTCATATTTAAAACCTACGAGTTTCCATTTCATCTTTGGTTCCTGTATTCCTGGCACAATGCCAAAGAGAGTCTTAGGATGTGGCCTCCATTCTCCTTTAGGGATATGATTCCATGTGTTTATAAAAGGCATATCCCGCGATGAAGAGTGGCCCCCACTTGCCGCAACTAGAGAAAGCCCTCGCACAGAAATGAAGACCCAACACAGCCAAAAATAAAAATAAATTAATTAACTAATAAAAAAAAAGGCATATCTCCAAGCAAAGTTTACAGCTTTGTTTTGTTTAATATTTATTTATTTGTTTGTTTGTTTGGCTGCGCCAGGTCTAAGTTGTGGCATGCGGGATCTAGTTCCCTGACCAGGGTTCAAACCTGGGCCCCCTGCATTGGGAGCTCGGAGTCTTAACCACTGAACCACCAGGGAAGTGTCAAAGTTTACAGTTTTGTACTCCCCACATTTCCTCCGCGGCCTCTGCGGCCGTTTGCTACTGTGTACGCTGCAGTGGGTGCTGCTGCTGCTTCAGCTCCACAGCTCCTTACAGCTGTGGTTCCTGGTTCTGGGTAAAGTCCTCCATTGTGTGCATTCCTGGACTGGCTGGAAATAACCCAGATGTCCAAATGAATAAACAAATTGTGGTACATGCCTACAATGAAATTAAATTCAGAAATTAAATGCAACAAACTATTGATACAAACGACCACATGAATGAATCTCAAGATTATTATGTTATTATTACAAGACAGTTACAGGGCTTCCCTGGTGGCGCAGTGGTTAAGAATCCGCCTGCCAATGCAGGGGACAGGGGTTCAAGCCCTGGTCCAGGAAGATTCCACATGCCGCGGAGCAACTAACCCCGTGTGCTACAACTGAGCCTGCGCTCTAGAGCCCGCGAGCCACAGCTACTGAAGCCCGTACACCTAGAGCCCGTGCTCCGCAACAAGAGAAGCCACCGCAATGAGAAGCCCGCACATCGCAACGAAGAGTAGCCCCCGTTTGCCACAACTAGAGAAAGCCCGCATGCAGCAATGAAAACTCAACACAGCCCCCCCCCCAAAAAAAAGCACTTACAAAAAGCTACATACTGTATGTTTGCATTTATATATAACTGTAGGAAAGGCAAATATAAAATATAGTGACAGGGACTTCCCTGGTGATCCAGTGGTAAAGATCCAGTGCAGGGGATGGGGGTTCGATCCCTGGTCAGGGAACTAAGATCCCACATGCCACAGGGCAACTAAGCCCATGTGCCACAACTACTGAGCTCATGCGCCTCAACTAGAGAGCCCGCATCTCAACTAGAGAGCCCACGTGCTGCAAACTACAGAGCCCACGCGCCACACTAGAGAAAAGAAAACCCGCATGCCACAAATAGAGAGACGCCCGCGCACCACAACAAAAGATCCCTCACGCCAGAACTAAGACCCGATGCAGCCAAAAAAAAAGGTATAGTGACAGAAAACAGATCAGTGGGTTCCTGTAGCTGTGGATAGAGGGGATTTACTGCACGAGAAGATAAGGGAACTTTTTTGGGGTGGTTGTGGTAGTGGTTACATGGGTGTATACATTTGTTTAAACACACAGAACTATATATTTAAAATGGGTGCATTTTGGGCTTCCCTGGTGGCGCAGTGGTTGAGAATCTGCCTGCCAATGCAGGGGACACGGGTTCGAGCCCTGGTCTGGGAAGATCCCACATGCCGCGGAGCAACCGGGCCCGTGAGCCACAACTACTGAGCCTGCACGTCTGGAGCCTGTGCTCCGCAACAAGAGAGGCCGCGATACTGAGAGGCCCGCGCACCACGATGAAGAGTAGCCCCCGCTTGCCGCAACTAGAGAAAGCCCTAGCACAGAAACGAAGACCCAACATAGCAACCAATCAATCAATTAAATAAATAAATCTTTAAAAAAAAAAAAAAAAAAGGGTGCATTTTATAGTATATAAATTATACCTTAATAAAGCTAGTTTGTAAAAAATGTTAGCACTGAACCACCTATATTTTTTCTCTACTTTCAGGCACTATTAAGGTTGAATTGTGTCCCTCCAAAAGATATGTTGAAGTTCTATCCCCCAGTCCTTCAAAATGTGACCTTATTTGGAACCAAGGTCTTTGTAGATGTAATCAAGTCAAAATGAGATCATACTGGATTAGGGTGGGCTCTAATCCATGACTGTTATCATAATAAGGAGAGGAAATTTGGACAGAGACACAGACAGGAGAACACCGTATAACAACGGAGGTTGACCTTGAAGTCGTGCATCTACAAACCAAGGAACACCAAGGATTGCCAGCCACCACCATAAGCTAGGAAGAGGCAGGGAAGAATCCTCCTAGAGCCTTCACAGAGATCATGGCCCTGTCGACACCTTGACTTTGGACTTCTTGCCTCCAGAACTTTGAGAGCATAAATTTCTCTCATTTAAAGATATCCAGTTTGTGGTAATTTGCTACAGTAGACCTAGGAAACTATTACAGGAACATAGAATTATTTTCATAATATATTATTCTAACTCCTGCCTTGTGGGGATCTTCTAAGAGGGAGATATGATTCCTTGAGCTTGAGGTCTGAAAAATTCCTCTTAACCCAGCACCTCCTTGGTAGAGTTGTCAAGGAACTAGCCTTCCACCGTCAGCCCAGCATCCAGCCCAGTCTCACACATGACCATTTGTGGTGCTGTGGTGCTGTCCGGCTACTGTTTCATGGATCTCAACACTTGTGGTTTCCCTTAGCTTCATATACATCCTAAGCCCAGCTTTGTACACATCTAAGCATGCTACTTGTGACATATGTCATTGTGTGAGTGATGGGCTATAAAATTTCAGATGTTACTGTGTATTTCCTTATCCTCCAGATCTTTTTTTTTTTTTCTTCTTCCAGAAGAGATTTTTCCACAACCTACAATTAGTTCTGAATTTCCCACAGCTTTGGGAAAACGTGGGTGGAGGGTGGAGACATCACTGTGCAATGTCAGGAACAAAAGTCAATAAATTTTTGTTTGTTTTGTTTTGTTTTTGGCTGCGTGGCCCAGCATGCAGGATCTTAGTTCCCCGACCAGGGATCAAACCCGTGCCCCGGCAGTGGAAGTGCAGAGCCCTAACCACTGGACCATCAAGAAATTTCAATAAATTTTTCTTTGTAAGCTCAAAATCTATTTCTATATCATAAAGCAAAAAATAGTAAAAAAAAAAAAAAAAGTAGATAAAAACAGCTAGCAGAGGACTAGACAGGTAGAGATTGAGAAATTGACAATCTCTCCTCACTCCCACTCCCTCTCACAGGAGTTTAAACTCCAAAGGGAAGAAGGACCAAGTAGGAACAAAACTAAACACACTGTATTTTAAACATGAATTGAGGTATAATTGAATTTAAATGTTCGCCTTAAATTGGCAAGGATGGGGACTTGAGGTCAGAAATTACGATTGAATTATAGAAAATAGTTCTATTTTATACACACCCTACACCTGTAGGAGCCTAAGAGCGAGCACCTTTTTAATTGTGCATGCTAAGTATCTCACTTACCTTACCCGAGTACCAGCCCTGTTCTTTGATTGTTGCTTTCGGAGGATACTTTTCAATGATTTCCTGAACTTCGGGTTTTTCTGGGGAAGATTCAGCTACTTCTGGGATTACTACTTGACCACTCGTTTGTTAAATCTTTTGGGGTCCCAAACATCCCTGGTGTCCCTGAAATAGTAACATGTGATAGAACACCTGTTTTCCAAGACTGTTATATCTGAGTAAAAGTTTTTTCATATTTCCCTTTCACTGAAAGAGCACAGCCTTTGTCTCTGATAGGCCCTTCTCCTCCCTCACATCCTGACAACCTCTAGTCTACCCTCTGCCAACCCTGTATAAAAAGTGCTGTTTGTTTCTTTGTTTAAAGTTTCCTGTAAGGTGCTCTTCTTTCTGCCAGAGGTCCTTCTTGCATCTCTTTCAACCTAATTCATAAAGCTGAGGATTCCAAATGCAGATTCTTTTTAAATGAAATTTCATAAAGCTAAAGGCCAAAAGTGTCACGCATTTTTCTCCCACCTTTTTTCAAGAAGCCACACAGAGTTCTCATGGATTCTTCCCATCCACTGTGGTTGAACTGACATAATGACCACTCAGGATTCCTAATCAGCAAAGAATGGGAAAGTGGTGGCGGTGTATCAGTTAAATTCCTTTGAATTTAAATACAGAAAATGACTGCTACATGCTAAGGGGAGAAAAAAAAAAAAAAAGAAATGGAATTTGATGTTGAAGTAGCTCACAAATCTTGGAAAAAATAGTAGTCTTTTTTTGTTGTTGCTGTTGGACCATTTTTCAGTGTACCACTCAGTGGCACTAATTACAATCACAATATTGTGCAACTGTTACCACTATTTATTTCCAAAACTTTTTCATCACCCCACACAGAAACTTTGCACTCATTAAGCAAGAGCTCCACATTCTCCCATTCTCCCAGCCCCTAGTAAACTCTATTCTACTTTCTGTTTCTACGAATTTAACTACTCTAGGTAACTCATATAAGTGGAATCATACAATATTTTTCCTTTTGTGTCTGGCTTATTTCACATAGCTTTCAAGGTTCATCCACGTTGTAGTATGTATCAGAACTTCATTCCTTTTTAGCTGAGTAATATTCCACTGTATTATACACCACATTTGTTTATCCATTTATCTTTGGGTGGACACTTGGGCTGCTTCAATTTTTGGCTGTGGAGAATAATGCTGCTGTAAACATGGGTGTACAAATATCTGTTTGAGTCCTTGTTTTCAGTTCTTGTGGTATATACCCAGGACTTGCTAATCATATGCTAATTCTGTGTTTAATTTTTTGAGAAACCACCATACTGTTTCCCATAAATTCATTTTTAAGTAACATTTGTTTTTTACTGATTATGTGATTTAGAAAGTAGTTCTTAAGTGTGATCATATCAGGAAGCTTAGAACGGATAAAATAATCTTGCCTTTTCATATTTCTGCAAAAAAAACCCTGAGAATTTGCTAGAGATTGCATTGAATCTGTAGATCATTTTGAGTAGTATTGACATCTTAACAGTATTGTCTGCTGGTCCATTACACAGCATATCTTTCCATTTATTTAGGTCTTTAATTTCATACAGCCATGTCTTATAGTTTTCAGTATACAAGTCTTACACCTCCTTGGTTAAATTTATTCTGAAGTATTTTATCCGTTTTGATGCTATTGTGATTTGGACTTTTAAGATTTATTCTCTCAGCAACTTGCCAATATGCAATACAGTATTACTAACTATAGTTACCATGCTCTACATTACATCCCCATGACTTATTTGGAATTGTTTTCTTAATTTCCTTTTTATATTTTTTGTAACTGGTGTATAGAAATACAACTGATTTTTGTGTCTTTATTTTGTATCCGGTTATTTTACTAAAATTATTTATTAGTTCTAACAGTTTTTTGTGTGTGTGTGGATTCTTTAGGGTGTTCTACATATAAGATCATATCATTTGCAAACAGAGATAGTTTTACTTCTTTCTTTCCAATTTGGATACCTTTTATTTCTTTCTCTTGCCTGTTTGCTCTCCCTAGATTGGAAAGAATTGGAATTAGAGCACCCCAATCACCTCACAGAACTTCTCTTTAGGATGTTGCCATAAGATATCTCCATTCTAAACTATTTCTATGTGTCTCCATTCAAGTCTGCAATTCCTGGGAGATAGAATCTGCATATGCCCATGACTTCTGGGGGCCTAATCCTTGTGGGTGAGGTGTTGTAAGATTAGCCTAGCTTGGGCCATAGACCTTCTCTCTGCCTAGAGAGTAAGTCGGCTACCAGAAGAAAGCGATGGCAGAAGTGCCAAGAGGATAAAAGCAGTACGTACAAACAAACCACCAATCTGGTCTGCAAAGGTTGATCTAGGTGTCTGTTTTCTTACTGATTTGCTGGAGCTAAGTGAAAAGTTCAATGCTGGTACTTTCCTGTCCACTCAACGTGGATGAGGATTTCTGTAAGGCAATAAGCAAATTTTCTGTTTGGGATCAAAGCATTATACGTAATGTCCAAGAGAGAAGGGGGAGCTCAGGTACTCCTAACCAAACAGAACATACTTATGATCCTAAGAAAAATCAGGGTCATCAAGTCCTTCCTGTACTGAGACCTGGAACTCAGATGACATCTGTGTCTCTGTAGTTCACAGTAGACAACAGAAATCTCTCTTATATCCTGACCGTATGTAATATCTTTCTTGTCTACCTACAAGTATCAACAAAGGGCCCGGTTTCTTCAAAAGGGGCACACCCTCTCTGAAACTAGATGTCAACTTTATAACTTTGGATCATTCCCCAATTAGGCAAAAGTGAATCTTGCAACATAATTTTACGATATATATTGTATTTTGCAAATGTCCCCTGGTAGACAGAACTAGTATAACAACCAGCTACAAAATGTCACTGGGGATAATAGAGTGGGTCCAGGGGGTGAACAAACCCTCCACTTGGGTCTACTCACAACACAAATCAGCCTTAAAGGGCCTCAGATGACTCCACCACCTTTTCTCTTGTCTTTTCTGCTTCCCTCCAAATTAATCATGATATAATCACTAAAAGGAAAATATTTGTCGTTGCAATTCATGTTATCATGCTGTCCAAGTTGTTGGCTATTGTGGTAAGCAAGATATTTAGGGAAAGTATGTGGAGTAAAGGTTCAGGTGCTACGCAATGACGGGAAGTTAGTATTTAATATATTCACTCTCCAAAAGCATGGAATACTCATAACCCAACAGGAAAATCTCTAAACCAAAAAGTCCATATATCATGTGAGAAATCAATAGGTGCCTTATTATTTGCAAAAAATATAAATCATGACTTTTTCTCCCCATCCATAATAGTAGCAACGAAGAGCTCTGGAAATCTTTTAAACAAATGTAAGAAACATTCCATGACCTCGGACATAGAACATTTATAGATAAGATCCTTGAAATCTTGTCTTGAGAAATATCAGAGTAAAACTGAAATCCAATTTCTGGGTTTAGGCAGAAAAATTATCTGAAACTTATGCAAGTACTTGAAACTCCAAGTTATTTGTGACTTGACCTTCATGAGTCACATGGCAGCCCATTACAGCTCTTTTCTGTTTCTTCCCTCCTGTTGCTCTATGCTAGGTTTAGTGGAGTAGTATGTTTTCTCCCTCTCTGTCAACCAGGAACTTCATATTTGAATTTCAGCTAGAGGAAGTGGCACAAATAAACACCCATTACAAGTTGTGTCATCAATAATGGTTTCTGATGAGAAAGTTTTAAAAATCAGAAGAGGGCCTACGGCAGACGCGCTGGGCTCTCACATGAGGTCCCCGTGACCCATCTCTGTTTTCAGAAACAGCTGTGGTGGATAGTTCCGTGTGAGCTCAGATGCACCTAGCACTAACTAACTAGATAGCCCATGACTATCTACGGTGCACCTTGCATATTCTGCCCCAGGACATTCTCCAATGCCGCAGGAATCAGCTAGACCCATAGACAAGTATAGGCCGGGGCAAATTCATCCAAAGGGGAATGGGAGTGGATGATGATCCAGATGGACCATTCTGGAAGGCATTCTGTAGTTTCTCAGGAGGCTCTGGCTAACTGGAGCCCCTGTTGCCCACAGCAACAATCTAGATAATGACCCTTATATGATCTTTTCCTTCTCTATTTCATTCCCCTCAGTCCCTCCTGTGATCATCTCCAAATAAACTACCTTCACTCAGTTCTTTGTCTTAGGCTCTGCTTTCAGGTGAACTCAGTAGTCATCATTGGTATTCTCTGTACAGGGACTTAGATATCTTGGCTCCTGGTCCCCCTAAGGAACTATGGCTGGGGACATGTGGGAACAAACTGATGGCTGTGAGTAGGGGAGAATTCTGCAGAGAACAGAGACAGATAAAGGAGGAGAGAAAAGAATCCAGAACTAGAAAAGGCAGAAGAGGAAAGGCTTTGATGGAATGGGGAAGAGGGTGAATGGGGATCCTGGACCATCCAAAAGGGAACATCGACCTTCATTCCAGGGAGGAGGCTAGCTCAAGACTGTGCTGAGGCTATGTTGACATATTACCCACCTTCCTATTGTCCTCCTAATTCTTATTCTGATAGCTCCAATGATTCTGTGAGCCCCAACATAAGCAGGAGCATGCAGTCATGGCTATTGTCTCCATTCCAGAGATGATATATGACAAATAAGAAAATTCTAAGGAGAGAAGGGAGTGCATGGTCCAGGCCCTATCCCCAAGGATCCCTAGTTCATTCCTAACCTTCCTTAGCCCCTTGTCTCCCTGCTTTTCTTGATACACCCAGCTGACTATAGGGTATATTTTCATGGTAGATTAGAGGATGTCAAAGGTCAATGAGATCTTCACTTTCCTCCTGTATATTTGATTCTCAGGTTCAGGAGCAGTGGCCCAGCCTCAGTGCCAGGGTCACTTGGGAACCCTCACAGGATCACACTATTATATCACTTTCCCCATTTCACTCTCTAATTTGTCCAGAGGAATAAGTTCCCTCTTCTCATGCTTCTTGGGAATGGGGTTCTAGATCCTCTTACCCATTCCTTAAACTTATGAAGAAAAATTAAAGTTCATTAGGAGCAGGAGGTATCCTTTACTGTGGATATCTTTTTTTTTTTAAATAAATTTATTTATTTATTTATTTTTGGCTGCATTGATGTTCGTTGTTGCGCGCGGGTTTTCTCTAGTTGTGGTGCACGGGCTTCTCATTGCGGTGGCTTCTCTTGCTACAGAGCACAGGCTCTAAGGCTCTAGGGCGCCCAGGCTTCAATAGTTGTGGCACATGGGCTCAGTAGTTGTGGCTCATGGGCTTAGTTGCTCCATGGCATGTGGGATCTTCCTGGACCAGGGTTCGAACCCGAGTCCCCTGCATTGGCAGGTGGGTTCTTAACCACTGCGCCACCAGGGAAGTCCCACCGTGGATATCTTTATGGCTTCCACCTTTGCCAAGGGAATCTGTGTGAGAAGGTGTGCCTTCAAACTTTAGGCAGTTTACCAGACAGCCTTAGCTTTCACTTTCCGTTTGCAAAGAGCCTTAAAGTCAGCCAGAAATTAGTAACTAGGACCTTCTCCATTCCCTTGTCTCTCCTGTGCATGTGCAAAGCGTTGTGCATTCAAACAGCCTTTTAGAACTGCTGGAATATGCTAGAGCTTTTCAGAGCTCCCTATGGTTATCTAGTTCTCCAAGATGTACTCAGATTCCCAGCTTGTCTCTTGCTAACCCCAACTGAAAGCATAGCCTTAGGCAACTCCTATGTTGCCAGCAGATGGCTATTGTTTTGATAATGCCCTGGGAGCAGGGTATTTTTTTTCTGTTGAGCTGAACTCTGAGTCAAATCAAATAGTCAAAACTACCTAAGAATAGAGATTTTCCAGGGAGCTGCAAGTTCAGACAAAATATTGACTGTGCTCTGGGGATGTTGCTTTTAACTGAGCTCCGCAAGAGATCAGTCCTCTCCATTGGCTGTGAGACTGCTGGCTTTTTGTGGCTACCGTGAAACTGAGCTGGGGAGGGAGGGTGAATGGGAATAGTATTCCATTCATAAGTTAAAATATCACAGATCCCATTTTCTAACCAAAGTTCAGTTGTTTCTCTTGGATGGATGATTTTCACTTTTTCTGTGGCTTTGATTGGTTTCCAAAGTTCTAAAATGGTTGATTTTAATTGTTTTGCCCGTATTTTTATTGTTTTTGTGGGAAAGTGAGTTCACTGAACTCCTCAATCTGCTATTATGGAAGTTGACCTCCAGGCAAGCTCATTCCTAAACATGGTTCTTCTCACATATCCTACATCTCTCAGTAGAGTCTTTATTTAAAGTTTGTCCTGCTTCAAGGTCAGTGTGATATAAGCTTATTCTGACGTGGAATATCCCAGTTATCCTTAAGGTATATGGTTCTCTTAAATGGAACTTCCAGAGGTCATTGGAACATATTTCATCAGGAGCATCCCCCTAGCCTGCTGTGTAGTACAAGACAAGTTACTAACAGCAGCACCCTGGACAGAAGGTGATAACTTGAGTACTGCCAAGTTCTCTGTACAAGTGCCCTGGCTGGAACAAATGCCAGTAGATTCTTTTACTTCTGTTTTTCATCTGTCTTGTCATCCAGGATGTGTCCTTGATCCATCGTTGCTACCTGTAGGGAAGGGAAAGCATCGTGGGCTATTTAGGATGAGGTGCTAATCCTTCCTACTTAGCTCTGGACCTCTCACCTGGCATTAGTGGAGCCAATCAATAATGCCTTTTCTCCAGATTTCTCATTCATTCTCCTAAGAATCAGTTCATACTGTTTCCATGTCATTCATGCCTTTACTGCTGGGACATGAACTGTGCCTTTTTGGGGTCCCAGCTGGTAATCTGCCAAAGCTTTCTGTCTTTAGTGAGTTTTTGTTATCCTCCAATGATTGAATGTGAGTGAAAGAAATAGACACCAACTCCTCTATCTCCATGCAATTGATTTAAATAGTCAAAGGAAAATTAATATCAATGATGAAAATATATATCATTGTTGAAACAATGGAGGGGAGACAATGGAGGGGAGACACCACAATCATTTCTGCTGGATAATGGTCACCTGGGACTCAAGGTAAGGCTAAAACCCATATGTATCATTTCCAAGAGACAAGTGCAGTATCACGAAAACTGAGTAGAGGAAATCCTAGCAGATCCCCACTAATCAGAGAAATAAGATCTCCTAGAAAAAGCTGTTTTTTGGAAGGATGGGGCCATTTCTATTGAATACTTGGAATTCCTTTTGACACTACAGATCAATAGCACCTGAAGGCAGTTGCACATAGTTTAGGAAAGAAAAGGAGGCCATGAAAACAGAAGAACCTGTGGAGAGGTCTTTCCCTGACTGTACATCTCATTAAAGCAGGTAGCTCATCTTAATGCTGGGAGAAGTTTTCTTATTTTTAGGGGCAACTGACCCCATGAGGCAACTCAACTTACAACACAGCCAGGGAGGCAGCCATACACCTGTACCTAAAGCAGAAGCCAGACCAAAGAATCAGATACCAAAAAACTATTACCAGGAACAGCAATTTGAACAAACAATAGGTAAAGATCTACCAAGACAAACTTCTAGGTAAGATGACCATGACTCTAACTTCCTCTCAACCCTGTGCAGGAAGCTGACACTCTGAACTTATTATTTAAACCCACATAATGAAGGACTCCAAGAGCAGCTGGGTAAATAGAGAGACCCAAGGAAAATAAGTGCATAATATTTTTAGTCAGTTATGAAGTCTTTCTAAATCAGAGGTTGGCAAGGTTTTTCTTATAGGGCCGGATAAGTAAACATTTTAGGCTTTGTGGGCCAAGAGACACAATCAAGGCTATTACGCAGGTACTTATATAACTATTTTAAACTGTAATCATTTTTTTAAAATGTAAAAACCAGGGACTTCCCTGGTGGCACAGTGGTTAAGAATCTGCCTGCCAGTGCAGGGGACACAGGTTCGAGCCCTGGTCCAGGAAGATCCCACATGCCACGGAGCAACTAAGCCCGTGAGCCACAACTACTGAGCCTGTGCTCTAGAACCCGTGCACCACAACTACTGAGCCCGCATGCCACAACTATTGAAGCCCGTACACCTAGAATCTGTGCTCCGCAACAAGAGAAGCCACCACAGTGAGAAGCCCACGCACCGCAACGAAGAGTAGCCCCTGCTCGTCACAACTAGAGAAAGCCCGCGTGCAGCAACGAAGACCCAACGCAGCCAAAAAAAGAAAAAGTAAAAACCATTTTTAGCTTGTGGGCTGTAAAAACAAAACAGGTGGCTGGCCAGATACGGCTCATGGGCTGTAGTTTGCTGATCTAGACTTATCCTCACTCAAATATGAGTAAGGAGAAACACAACATTGTAATCAATTATACTTCAATTTAAAAATATATGTATGAATAATGAGGAAAAACACTGGATCTGTGACTGTTATGAAACACAGGAGAAAAAGATAAACATGGCATACACAAGAGATAGATATATTAGCTAAGATACTTTCGGTCGTGACAGAAATACAATTTAAACTATCTTAAGTGAAAAAGGATTATTAGCTCAAATAACTGAGGACTGGTGAATCAAAAGGGGAAGCAATGTGGTCTTTTTCTTCCATCTCTTTTCTCAGCTCTTCTCTATGATTCAGTCACTTTCAATCCACAGATGCAAATTAAAAGAAATGTATTATATTGGAAAGCTGGATTAAGCAAAAGATTTGGGAAAAATAAAGTAAAACTGACCAATAAAGAAGATCTGTACAAACGCATAAAATGAAAGTGACTTAAAAACTAGTTAAGAGGGAATTCCCTGGCAGTCCAGTGGTTAGGACTTGGCACTTACACTGCCGGGGGCCCGAGTTCAATCCCTGGTTGGGGAACTAAGATCTTGTAAGCCGCAGGCGCAGCCAGAAAAAAAAACAAACAAAAAAAACTAGTTAAAAACTAGTTTAAAAAAACTACTTAAAGAGTAAGCTGCAGGACTTCCCTGGTGGCGCAGTGGTTAAGAATCCTCCTGCCAATGCAGGGGACACTGGTTCAATACCTGGTCGGGGAAGATCCCACATGCTGTGGAGCAACTAAGCCCGTGCGCCACAACTACTGAGCCTGCCTTCTGGATCCCACGAGCCACAACTGCTGAGCCCGCGTGCCACAACTACTGAAGCCCTCATGCCTAGAGCCTGTGCTCTGCAACAAGAGAAGCCACCGCAATGTGAAGCCCGTGCACCGCCACGAGAGAAATCCCGCACGCAGCAACGAAGACCCAACACAGCCAAAATAAAAGGTTGAAAAAAAAAAAAGAGTAAGCTGCAGAGTGAGTAGCTTTGGATTTAAGAGGGCTTGAGGGGAGTGGGGGAAGCCTCGGAAAGGTGGGAGAGAAGAATGGAAGAGGAAGAGAATCGATCAAGGGCAAGGAATGAGGTTCTTGAGTAATGCCCTGGGCGTACAGATCCAGAAATTTGAGGCAACACTTATCCTTGTAGCATTCCTCATCATTCTTGGTATAGGGGCAGAGAAGTCGGCATAGGATTTGTTCTCAAGAAGGTGTTTGATGTCCAGGTTGATAGAAGAAGGAAGTGATGTGAGGGAGGTGCAAGTGCTCCTGAAAGAGTAGTTGAGGTGATAAACCAGGGAGGTCAGACTAAAGAGTGAAGGAAGTGAGGCAGTGATAGGTTGAGAAAAGAAAGATCAAGAACCTATCTGTCTCCAGAAATTTACACAACATTGTAAATTAACTATACTTCAATTTAAAAAAAACCTATATGTCTCTTTTTTGTCAGTCAAACCTCAATAAAGCTGGGAAAAAAAGAACCTATAGGACTCTGTATGATCTAAGAACAGTGGTAATAAAAATTAGGGCTTGGACGAGGTGGAAATAGAGAATGGTAGGTACACTGAAGTCAAAGGTTTCTATTTTTTTAATTCTATTATTATTATTATTATTATATTTATTTTTGGCTGTGCCGTGCGGCTTGAGGGATCTTAGTGCCCTGACCAGGGATCAAACCTGGGTCCCTGGAAGCACGGAGTCCTAACCACTGGACCGCCAGGGAATTCCCCAAAGATTTCTAATATGGAGTAGTTTTTTTCTTTTTTTAAAGAAATTCACGTTTTTAAAATTTTATTTATTTATTTATTTATGACTGTGTTAAGTCTTTGTTTCTGTGCGAGGGCTTTCTCTAGTTGCAGCAAGTGGGGACCACTCTTCATCACGGTGCGCAGGCCTCTCACTGTCGCGGCCTCTCTTGTTGCGGAGCACAGGCTCCAGACGCGCAGGCTCAGTAGTTGTGGCTCACGGGCCCAGTTGCTCCGTGGCATGTGGGATCTTCCCAGACCAGGGCTTGAACCCATGTCCCCTGCATTGGCAGGCAGATTCTCAACCACTGCGCCACCAGGGAAGCCCCTGGAGTAGTTTTTAGCATGGTCATGTATCAGTCTGGTTGACCTGGAGTGAAACTATATGTCACTTGAGTTGCATAAGTCACTGAAGTGTGAGGTTATGAGGTTTAATGGTTCTTTCAAGGGAAAATGAAGTTATCAGGGTGCTGGCACACTGCGGGGTTTAGCGGTAGATAGGAGCCAGGTGCTACAAGCTCTTATAAACGTAGAATAGAACCATAAACTGGTAGATGAGAAAGAAAAGTGGTGGAGGAATTTTTACCCATCTGAGAGGAGTACTGGCTTAGTAATAATGGGAATGAAAAAAATGCAAAATTCCCTCCAGCCCCTATAATGTGTGGATTACGGGAGACCATGAGCCCCCTAACTTGAAAAGAGTAGTCCCAGGAGCAGAATTTCCGAGATAAAACAAGAAGGGAGGGAGGGAAGATTATAGAGGACAAGAAAATGTGGAGGAGTTTGTTTATAATGGAAGTAAATATCCAGAAGGCACAGTGGAAAAATATTTTAGGGAAGACAGCAATGGGAGGATGAGTCAGGAAAAAGAAGAAAGTAACATTGGTCTGGAAGTCTGGGAGAGGAAAAGAGTGGGAGATACAGAAGCTAAGTGCTGAGCTGCCCATATTTCGGGTAAAATCCAAGAATGATAGGTGAGTTCAGCTGGCCTCTATACAAAACTCTGGTGACCTGTTCAGGTATGTCTGATATTCTGATATAGCTATATTCAGATAAAGTCTCAGTGGATTCTGTATCATGATATGCAGGCTAGGGAGCTGGGGTGAGCATGTTGGAGCAGGTCTAGTTTGGTTCTATCATTCAAAAATTTCCAAGCCATTGTGTACAGTACGTGTTCAATGTATATTCATTATTTGTCCGATGAAAGAGGGACTCGGTGTAACCAAAGAAAATAGGTGAAGTCTCCAAAGGACTGAAAAGCCTAGAAGATCTCAGCTATTTTTCCTTCCTTTCCCATTTCGACAGTCATAAAACTGGGGAATGGGGTGGGGCTGAGAGTTGGCCGCCTCAGAGAACTAGAGTGGCTGAGAGACTGTCCTGCCCAAAGGCAAGGGTATCGACCAGATGAACTTAATCTTGGATAGGAAGGTGTGTTTGTTGAAAGGGCGGTGGAGGAGGAAGAATTCATTGTACTCTGTCCCCTGGAACATGTCTAAAAAGGTCACTCAATGAATGGTCTACATGAGATTCAAGCTTCTGAAATGAATGTAGGGAAATCAATCCATTGCCAGATGAGGTGGAGGAAAAAGTCTTTCTTTTATAAACAGAGACTCTCCCTGCCCCCCCTCACTCCCTACCATCAGCTCCATCAAATTACCCAACAATTCTGACATATCCTCATCTCACTTCATCTTCTGAATCTTTTCTCACAGATCTAATCTCAGTGACATTGTCACTTGTCCTTTGGGGATTTTACTATTTTGTACTATATTTGTTGATTGATTTGTTTCCTCCTCTCTTTGCTGCAGTAGAGAAGGTGCTGAATAGGATTACCATTAATTACTCAGAACCAGACGGAAATAACACCTCAAAAATTGAAGGTAAAGCTCTGTTAGGGAGATTGACAGACCCCAAAGTCCTGAAAGTTCAATGTACACTCCTTTGTCTTGAAATAATTATTTTCAGTCTAAAATTTGGGAAATAGGAAAAGTTTGTTGACCTCAAGCAAAAAAAAAAAAATTTTTTTTTTGTTTTTTGGCTGTGTCACGCACCTTGCAGGATCTTAGCTCCCCAACCACGGATTGAACAGGGCCCCGGCAGTGAAAGCACCGAGTCTTAACCACTGGACCACTAGGGAATTCCCTACCTCAAACAAATTCTTAACTTCAGGTTTTTATCTGTTAAATGATGTATTAATATTTACCTTTGCAGAACAATTGTATTAAGCCTATGGTATATTAAGGATCTAGCATGAAATAGGCATTCAACAAATAGTAATCATTATTATAATTTTCAATCCACATAAACTATATTACTTAAGTATCATAACAGTCCAGTTAAATAAGGATAATTATTTGGCTACCTCAATAGTAGACTATCGAGATTTTGTGTAAAATAATATGCTTAAAGCTAATAACTGGTTAACTGGTACCACGCCCTAGTGGTCACTCCAAGGTCATCTTCTTGGGATCTGAGCGAAAACAGAAACAGCTTGTTCCTGGACTTCCCTGGCGGTGCAGTGGTTAAGAATCCGCCTGCCAATGCAGGGGACACATGTTCGAGCCCCGGTCCGGGAAGACCCCACATGCTGCAGGGCAACTGAGCCCAGGCGCCACAACTACTGAGCCTGCGCTCTAGAGCCCCTGAGCCACAACTACTGAGCCTGAGTGCCACAACTACTGAAGCCCACGCACCTAGAGCCCGTGCTCCACAACAAGAGAAGCCACCGCAACAAAGAGAAGGCTGTGCATGGCAATGAAGAGTAGCCCCCCGCTCACGGCAGCTAGAGAAAGCCTGCGCTCAGCAGCGAAGACCCAACGCAGCCAAAAATTAATTAATTAATTAATTAATTATTTTAAAAAAGAAAGAGCTTGTTCCTGAAACCATATCCTAGATTCTGAAATCCTAAGTTCTTTAATACCAAATGACAGCTACCTCATCTGATCCACTTATTTGACACATAATCTGAAGTGAATTCACATTACAGAGCCCCAAAGAGGCTATATTCTGAGATGGCTGAGTATATAGTCCTGGAGTTAGACTGTGTGGGATCAAACTCTACCACTTATTTTTTGTGTGACCTTAAGCAAATTATTTTCTTCAAGTGCCAGTTTCCTCATTTGCAAAATGGGGAGAATAATAGAACCCATCTTATGGAGCTATTGTGAGAATCAACCGAATTCATATGTGTAAAGTGCTTAAAATAATGCCTAGCGCACAAAAAAATGGCTATTTTTTTTTAGTATAACTCAAACTAGGGAAAGCCCACATGCAGCAACGAAGACCCAATGCAGCCAAAAATAAAAATAAATAAATAAAATTTCAAAAATAAAACAAACTGAATTCCTAAATTTCTTCATCAAAGCAGATAGCAACAAGATTCGGGCTTGGCAATTTCCAAAGCAGGTGTTTCTAGTTACCTGCCCCAGGAAAATCTTAATAATTCTTCCACTGCACCGCATAACTTCCTTGTCAACTTGTCTGGATGAATTAATTGAAAAACATTCCTTTAATAAGTAACAAAACAAATTGACCTTTTGTGCAGTGTTATGAGAATAGCTAATTACAAAGCAATAGCCTTCACCTAATATTTATAGTTCCTTATCCCATCAGTCTCTCCCTTGCTCCCAGCTGATTTCACTCCTACTTCACTGAGAATATATAGGCCAATGGGCAGTAAATTCCTCAGCATCCTACCTCTCCACAAATCTACAAACTTACCTGCAACCCTGTCGATCTCTGCCTTTTCCTCATCTCCTCAGTGGCGAAGCTATCTCTGTTCTAAGGTGATTTTCTCCATTTATCTACTAAATCAGTGGTTCTCAGATGTGATCCCTGGACTGGCAGCATCAGCAGCACCTGGGAACTTACTAGAAATGTAAATTCTTGGGCTTCCCTGGTGGCGCAGTGGTTGAGAATCTGCCTGCCAATGCAGGGGACACGGGTTCGAGCCCTGGTCTGGGAAGATCCCACATGCCACGGAGCAACTAGGCCCGCGAGCCACAGCTACTGAGCCTGCGCGTCTGGAGCCTGTGCTCCGCAACAAGAGAGGCTGCGATAGTGAGAAGCCCGCGCACTGCAATGAAGAGTGGCCCCCGCTCGCCACAACTAGAGAAAGCCCTCACACAGAAACGAAGACCCAACACAGCCAAAAATAAATTAATTAATTTATAAAAAAAAATGTAAATTCTTGTGCCCCATTCCAGAAGTACTGAAGCAGAAACTCTGGGAGTAGGTCCCAGGAACCTGTTTGAACAAGCCCACAAGGTGATTCTGATGCACACTGAAGTTTGAGAACCACTGCTCTAAATTCTTACTATTCAAAGTGGAGCCCGTGACCGGCAGCATTGGCATCACCTGGGAGCTTGTTAGAACAGTAGGCTTAATCCCACAGGTGACTCCAATATCCCCAGGATATTAAAGTTTGAGAAACTGCTCTAGATAGCATTCTCTTCTCAGGGACCATCGACATTCCCCCTCTCCCTTTCACTTTTTACTCTCTTTTGGACCTTTCCTGTCGGCATTTTAAAATTACCTTTCTCGGGCTTCCCTGGTGGTGCAGTGGTTGAGAATCCACCTGCCAGTGCGGGGGACACGGGTTCGAGCCCTGGTCTGGGAAGATCCCACATGCCGCGGAGCAACTGGGCCCGTGAGCCACAACTACTGAGCCTGCGTGTCTGGAGCCTGTGTTCCGCAACAGGAGAGGCCGCGATAGTGAGAGGCCCGCGCACCGCGATGAAGAGTGGCCCCCACTTGCCACAACTAGAGAAAGCCCTCGCACAGAAACGAAGACCCAACACAGCCAAAAAAAAAAAATAAATAAATAAATAAATTTAAAATTACCTTTCTCTTCTTTTTTTTTTCCGGGCCGTGCCATGTGACTTATGGGATTTTAGTTCCCTGACCAGGGATCAAACCTGGGTCCACCGCAGTGAAAGCACGGAGTCCTCACCAGTGGACCGCCAGGGAAGTTCCCTGTCTCTTCATTATTTACAAACAAATTATTGGGGAGTTCCCTGGTGGCCTAGTAGTTAGGATTCCCAGCTTTCACTGCCGTGGCCCGGGTTCAATCCCTGGTAGGGGAACTGAGATCCTGGAAGCCAAGCGGCTCGGCAGAAAAAAAAAAACTAACAAATTATTCCCTTGACCCTTCAGCTCCTTCTCTCTCCCCTTCCATTCACAGACAAGCTTCTTGAATGACTTGCCTACACTGTAATCAGGGTCTCTTGGTCATCACCTCTCACTCACTCAATCCATATCAGCGAAACTTCGGCCTTTACCACCCTACTGGAACTTTTGGAGCAAAAGTAACAAGTAACCCCTTTAGGGATAAATCTAGTGAATGGTTTTTAGTCATAAACTTACTTGACCTCTCTACAGCATTTGACACTACTGACCATGTTTGTCTTCTTAACATTCTTCTCCTTTGGCTTTTTTAAAAAAATAAATTTATTTATTTATTTATTTTTGTTTTTGGCTGCGTTTGGTCATCGTTGCTCTGTGCTGGCTTTCTCTAGTTGCAGTGAGTGGGGGCTACTCTTTGTCGCGGTGCGCGGGCTTCTGATTGCAGTGGCTTCTCTTGTTGTGGAGCATGGGCTCTAGGTGCACGGCCTTCAGTCGTTGTGGCACGCGGGCTCAGTAGTTGTGGCTCGTGGGCTCTAGAGCGCAGGCTCAGTAGTTGTGGCGCACGGGCTTAGTTGCTCCGTGGCATGTGGGATCTTCCCAGACCAGGGCTCGAACCCGTGTCCCCTGCATTGGCAGGCGGATTCTTAACCACTGTGCCACCAGGGAAGTCCCCAACATTATTCATCTTATATCTTGTAACATTATTTTTGAGATGTATCCATATTGACAGAGCATAACAGTTAGTGATGTTTCTGGCTGAGAATAGTATAAAATCCAACCAAAGGTGACTTAAAGAAGGATTTTTTTCCTCACATAACAAATACTCTAGAGGTAAACAGCTGTTGGTATTTTTTCCATGGCTCAGTAATGTAAGGACCAGAATCTCTATATTTCTCTTGGCATTTCCTTCATGGTTGTATGCTGAGGGAAAAGACAGTGCCAGCTACATTTGTCTTCAGAATCCCCCAACAAACTTCCATTTATATTTCACTGACCTTTACTATCTCAAGACCCAGGTGCAGTGGAGTTTAGGAAAGGGAGTGTTGAACCTTCAAATCCTCTACAGAGGAGACAGTAAATGGAGAAAGGAATTATGAATGGTTGGTAAGTCAGTCAAATAATGTCTGACACACTATTCCTAAAAGAACATTCCTTCCAGCTGCTATCACAGTCACATTAATACACCACATATTGTTATCTATTCCTTTTTTTTTTTTTTGCCATGACACCAGGCATGTGGGATCTTAGTTCCCTGACTAGGGATCGAACCCATGCCCCTTGCAGTGGAAGCACAGATTCTTAACCACTGGACTACCAGGGAAGTCTCTCTATTCCATTTTTGATGGACGTTTTTGATTTTTGCTATTGCAAACAATGGTGCAATGAACATCCTTGCATATGTCTTCTTGTAAGTTTGTAAAATCTTTATCACCTTCATTACACACAAAAACTGGCTCTATTGAATTATATATTTTTGCATACCAAGGATTTTGAAACAAGAAAGTTGAATATTTAACTTTTTTTTTTCCCTCTGACATCACTTTCCTGAGGTGTAAACTCAAAGTGAGTTCATGAGTTTGTGAATGAAGGAAGGGTCTTGAGGTAATAGGAATTTCTGGGAGTAGAAAACCAGTAAACATAAGAACAATTTTCTGCTACACATAAATCAATAAAGTGTCAGTGTATGAAAACTGTAATTTGAATTAGTACATAAGCAAAAACTAGGACATATCAAAAAGAAACACAAAGAAGCAGAAATCTCAGAACAAACTACATGGATGAAAGCAACACTGAAATACAGAAGAATGCGGGACGGTTCAGAGCCCAAACAAACAAGACCAACCATACTAGTTACGGGCCATCCGCACTTCCCTATCAAGGAGGAAAAGGAGATTTCTGTTTTTGTCAATGAAAATTCTTTATGTTGCAGTGAAGGAAAATTCAAGGCAAAGTGGTTTCATTAAAAGGGAAACTGAAGAGACCGTTGATAGATCCAGGGGTAGTCATGACATTATTCAAAGTTCAAATAATGTCACCAGACCTAGCTCCTAGATCTTCTTCCTCTGAGTGTTAAACTTCATTTTCAGACTGGTTCCCGACCTGGTAGCAGAATGGCTGCAGCAGTTCCAACTTCACACTAGATGCTAAGGTGAGAGTCTCTTCTAGTGGCTCCATTATTAAGGAGAAGCTTTTCTCTCCCAGAAGCCCCAGCAAATGTCTCCTCATATCTCATTGGCTTCTGAACAGGCTCTGAGTTCATTAATGAACCCATCACTAAGGCCATAGAGATGGAATATGTTGACTGGCCTAACCCAATCTGGGCTCTCTCTTAGAGCTGGGTTTGGGACCAGTGCTACCCAATGACATAGCTTGAGAGTGGGGGAGGGAGAAGAAAATCACTGCACCATTTTACCAAAGGAGAGGCGGGTGGGTGCTGAACGGGAAAAAACAAAATGTCTACTATAAGAGTATTAGAGGGCTTCCCTGGTGGCACAGTGGTTGAGAGTCTGCCTGCCAATGCGGGGGACACGGGTTCGAGCCCTGGTCTGGGAAGATCCCACATGCCGCGGAGCAGCTGGGCCCATGAGCCACAATTACTGAGCCTGTGCGTCTGGAGCCTGTGCTCCGCAACAAGAGAGGCCGCGATAGTGAGAGGCCCGCGCACCGCGATGAAGAGTGGCCCCCACTTGCCGCAACTAGAGAAAGCCCTCGCACAGAAACGAAGACTCAACACAGCCAAAAATAAATAAATAAATAAATAAATAAATAAATAAAATTAAAAAAAAAAAGAGTATTAGAACATATTTTATTTCATTTTTAGTTTATTACATGTAAGTAAGCAGAGTAAGCTATATTATTCCCATTACAAAGCTAGTCTCAGTCATTTTCTATGAATTCTTTGACCTTTTCACCTCATTTTTCATGGAAGCCCTTCCAAGAATAATTACACAATAGAAGCTCTTTCCACCAATCACCACTGAAATGATTTATTTGATTAATCAGTGCTCACTTTTGCCTCTAAAAAAGACACATGTCCAGATGCCCACTGCACGCTGAAACTTTGGGGCTAGACTTTGATTTGCTGATACATCCAGACACTATTGCTCTCACATGTTGAGTCAATATTGGTTCACAAACCTGTTTGTTCCAGTTGTTCTTGTTTAATTACATATTTAATTAAATGTTACATAACATGATGAAATATGAGTGCAAGAAAAATAAAGTTCTCTCTATGAAAATTAAATGGAATGCTTTAGAAAGATTTAATAAAGGCAAATCAATTTTAAAAAAACTGCTGTGAATCAGGTATGGGTGAGAGAGGCTACTGTAAACGGTGGATGGTGAGTTGGGTAAGTCATAAAACCCAGCAGAATTCTGTACTGAGAGCACTCTGATCACTTTTTAAGTTCTTGTTCCACTTTAAAGAAATCAAAACTGAAAGTCATAGGTGATACACTATTCATGTGGTTTATGGGAGAAGAAGGGATGCTGAACTCCAAACAGTGGACTCATATTCAAAGTAAAGGTCTTGGCCCTACATCAAAAGATTGGCAAATGAATGTACATGAATGTAAGTTAAAATGTTTAAAGTACGTATGTATATGTGTGGTGAAAGCTATAAATTAAGCAGAGAGGTCAATGAGCAAGAGAATTGGAATTGAATTTGGTAATTAGTAGGTAAGAAGTAGATGGTTCACGAAGGTAAAGAGGATGGAGGGCAGATTATAGGAGAGTAAGGTGAAAAATAAAACTACTGAGAAATTTTAATCAAGAAGCTTAATAGAAATAAATCATTAATAACAATGGTAAGAGCTAACATTTATTGAGTGCTTATTGTATGCAGGTACTATCCTAGACATTTTCCATGCACTATCAATTTTTTTTACAACAGTTTAGGAGATAGTAGTAAGTAACTTGCGCCCACTTAAACAGCGAAAAAGTGAAATCAATTTTTCTGGTAAAGCACATGCTGAAGGGAAAAAACTCAGGATTTTTCTGATGAGAGAATATCCCAGGAAAAAAATAATAAAAGGATTAAATCAAAAGCAAATTATAAGTAAAGTCCCCTTCATACGAACGAATTCTGTTCTGACAGCATGTTCGTAAGTCCAATTTGTTCGTAATTCCAACAAAGTTAGACTAGGTACCCAACTAACACAACTAGTTATATAGTACTGTACTATAATAGGTATATAATACTTTTCACACAAATAATACATAAAAAACAAACAAACACAAAAAATAAAGAAAACATTTTAAACCTTATAGTACCGTACCTTGAAAAGTACAGTAGTACAGTATAACAGCTGGCATACAGGGGCTGGCATCGAGTGAACAGGCAAGAAGAGTTACTGACTGGAGGAGGGAAAGGAAGTGGGAGATGGTAGAGCTGAAGGATCGTCAGCAATAGGAGACGGAGGGCAAGCTGCAATTTCACTCACGCCTGACGGTGATGGCACAGGTTCTGGTTCCTTGCTGGATTCAATTCTATCTACCCTCTTGAAAAAACCATCCAGTGATATCTAGGTAGTAGCTCTTTTTTTCTCGTCATAGGACATGGTAGCACTGGATTGCATTCTGAACGGCGGCTGCAGCCCTCATGTACCGTTCTACGTTCGGGTCCTGTGCCTCAAAAACTAACAGTGCCTCCTCAAATAAAGAAAATCCCTTGCCATTTCCTGCATCGTGAATCTCTTCAGTTCTTCAGTTACTTCTTCCTCTTGTCTCTCTTCATCATTTCTCTAGGCCTCCAATTCCATCAGGTCTTCGTTGGTAAGCTCCTTGTGTTGCACAGCAAGGAGTTCAATGAAGTCATCCTTTTGTAGATCTAGCTTGAAATAAAGATACTGTACTACTGTACTCTATTCAGTACTGTACAGTAAAGTACACAAAAGCACAACCTCTTGTAGAGGATACATGCACGTGACAATGTATGCCAGACACGTGAACTAACTTACGTGACTGGACATGACAATGCATGTTCACATATTTGAAAGTTTGCAACTTGAATGTTCGTATGTAGGGGACTTACTGTATTAAGTGTTCTTGCTACTTGGCCAACATTCATTTAAAAATACAAGCTTCCTTTCTCAAAAATAGGTAATTTAATAGTTTACCTTTATACCACCTCTCACAGGTCAGAATGGCCATCATTAAAAAGTGTACAAATAACAAATGCTGGAGAGGGTGTGGAAAAAAGGGAATCCTCCTACACTGTCAGTGGGAATGTAAATTGGCACAGCCACTATGGAGGTTCCTAAAAAAACTAAAAATAGAGTTGCCATATTCTCGTGCAATCTCACTCCTGAGCACATATCTGGAGAAAACAATAATTTGAAAAGATACATGCACCCCCATGTTCATTGCAGCACTATTTACAGTAGCCAAGACATGGAAGCAACCTAAATGTCCACTGACAGATGAATGGATAAAGAAGATGTGGTACATACATACAATGGCATACTACTCAGCCATAAAAAATAATGAAATAATGCCATTTGTAGCAACATGGATGGACCTAGAGATTATCATACTAAGTGAAGTAAGCCAGACAGAGAAAGACAAATATCATATGATATCACTTACATGTGGAATCTAAAACATGCCACAAGGGACTTCCCTGGTGCCTCCCTTGCAATGCAGGGGACACGAGTTCAATCCCTGGTCAGGGAACTAAGATCCCACATGCTGCAGGCAACTAAGCCCATGCACCACAACGAAGATCCCACGTGCCACAACTAAGACCCAACTCAGCCAAATAAATAAATAAATATTTTTAAAAATGACACAGATGAACTTATCTACAAAACAGAAACAGACTCACAGGCATAGAGAACAGACTTGTGGTTGCCAAAGGGGAGGGGAAGTAGGGGAGGGATGGATTGGGAGTTGGGGATTAGCAGATGCTAACTGTTATATATAGAATGGATAAACATTCTACTGTATAGCCCAGAGAACTATATTCAATATCCCATGATAAACCATAATGGAAAAGAATATGAGAAAGAATGTATATATATGCATAACTGAATCACTTTGCTGTGCAGTAGAAATTAATACAACACGGTAAATCAACTATATTTCAATAAAATAAATTTTAAAAAATAGTTTACCTTTAAAAATCAGTTCTGAAGTCCCTTCTAAGTTCACTCAAGTCCCACAGACTGGATGGAAGAAGAAAATGTGAAAAAAAAAAAAATGCTATGCCTTACAGTTCTGCTCAGCACAGAGGAGGCAGAGAGTATTCTAAAATAATTTGCTCCTGGGACTTCCCTGGTGGCTCAGTGGTTAAGAATCCACCTGCCAATGCAGGGGACAGGGTTTGATCCCTGGTCCAGGAAGATCCCACATGCCGCGGAGCAACTAAGCCCATGCACCACAACTACTGAGCCTGCGCTCTAGAGCCTGCTAGCCACAGCTACTGAGCCCGCATGCCACAACTACTGAGCCCAAGTGCCTAGAGCCCGTGCTCCACAACAAGAGAAGCCACCGCAGTGAGAAGCCCGTGCACCGCAATGAAGAGTAGCTCCCACTCGACACAGCCAGAGAAAACCCGCAGAAGACCCAACGCAGCCAAAAATAAATAAATAAAAATAATAATAAAATAAAATAAAATAATTTGCTCCTACCCTAGCTTAGAAACGAAAATCATGATATTAGCACCCAAAAATAAATGCAATGCTTAAATTTTACTAGTTTCTGTCTTAAAGGTGGTCTTCTCTGATTTTGTCTCTAATTCTGAAGGGTGCACAACTTGGAGCTTGAAACCTCCCCAGAAGCATAGCAAGCCGTACTGCTGAGTAAAACTGATAGTACACAGTACTTCAAGGGAAAAAAAAAACTGCTTTTTCCAAATTATATAAAGAAATAACTTTTGTTAAACTTTTCAAAAAATGAGAAAAATGGAACTTTTCATCAAGGAAAAGCAATAATAAATTCAAGAGTCGGTTAGATCTCTTTAGAAAAAAACGGTCAAGTGTGTAAGTAGAGCTACCTAAAGAGAAAAGGTATGAATGCTCTATCCACACTAATGACAGCAAAACCACTTATCTGCAGAAACCACGACAGATTGAATTTCCATGGCTAATTAAGAACACATACAGGTTTGACACCTCTGGGACTCTGGCAGCAGTGATTCTAATTTTGTGTCTCCTACCAATTTGCCTTTGCACACGATGAATGTGACAGTGGTAGCCAGATTAGACTGACTATTTTGTTAAATACTGAGTTGCAAAAACAACAGGGTCAGAGTAAAGGCAAGGTTATAGAATTTAACCTCTTGAGACACATTGTCTCGTAATTCCAAATACACAGGGTGGCTCTAATAGATGAGGAATGGACTATTACTTAGTAGATATTACTGATATTTACTAGCCATAGGAAGAAAAAATAGCAAATTAATTAGTGTCATATTTCTTCTAAGGTTAATTCTTTTTTTTTTTTTTTAATTTTTACTTATTTTTGGCTGCATTGGGTCTTTGTTGCCGTGTGCGGGCTTTCTCTAGTTGTGGTGGGCAGGGGTTACTCTTCATTGCAGTGCTCGGGTTTCTCATTATGGTGGCTTCTCTTGTTGTGGAGCACGGGCTCTAGGCGCGTGGGCTTCAGTAGTTGCAGCACACAGCTCAGTAGTTGTGGCTCACGGGCTTAGTTGCTCCGTGGCATGTGGGATCTTCCCGGACCAGGGATAGAACCCATGTCCCCTGAACTGGCAGGTGATTCTTAACCACTGTGCCACCAGGGAAGTCCCCATAAGACTAATTCTTACAGTATATGTTTGAAAATTTTGAACTCAATAATTAAAAGCAAGATATGACTCCCAAATCAACAAATTAGTGAAAAAGAATAGTTAACACTGAAATAGATCCAAGGGTATATAAAAACTTAATACCTAATAATGGGAGTGTCACTAACCAATAGATCAAAAAATGGGTCATTTCACAGAAGACATTGGGAAATATACCTGCTTGAAAGATTCAAATCCACTTCATGTCAAAATAATTTCAACTAAACTTGAATGGTATTTCAACATTTTAACCACAAAAACACTAGAAGATAACATGAAATTTTAGTCGCATTTAACTGATCTCAGAAATGAAAAGGACATTTTTAAACATAAAACCATTGGAAATATAAGAAAGAAAAGCTCAAGAGGTATTTTAGTATATTCTATCCTGTATTTTCTTCTAGCATTTAAAAAATATGTATTCATTTACTGTCATGAAAAATGCTGCTGGGAAAATCCTTATATGTGTACCTTTTGCAAAGATACCCATATAATGAATTACTGGCAGTGGAACTTCTAGGTCAGAGGATATACATAGTTTAAATTTCAGTTGATAGGGACTGAAACTAGAAATAAGCTAATGGCTCATGAAAGTGCGTGTCTGCACACCTTTCCCAGCCCTACATATTATCAAACTTAAAAGGCTTTTGCCAGTCTAACAGGTAAAAAATATCTCATTGTTTCTTCTTGCACTTTTACATATTTTTCTTAGTTTAGCTCTTTAATCTACCTGTCATTTTATTTTACAGCTGGTCCGAGTTAAGGACTTCACCTTTTTTCCCCTTCAGGGATGGCAAGTTGTCCCAACAAAGGGATGGCCATGAGTCCTAATGTCAGTTAATAAATAATCAGCCCTGGGAATTCCCTGGCCATCCAATGGTTAGGACTCGGAGCTTTCACTGCCAGGGGCCGGGTTCCATCCCGGGGAACTAAGATCCTGCGAGCTGCGTGGCAACGGTGCGGCCAAAAAAAGCAAAACAAAACAAACGCAAAAACCAAACCAAAACAAACAAACAAAAAATCAGCCCTTTCCTCAACTGTTTGAAATGCTACATCCATCATATTCTCTTTTCACATGTATATATTGACCCTTTTCTGCGCTCTCTCTGTTCTGTTCTATTATCTACTGGTCCGTTTGCCATTTCTCTGCCGCTCCCAACTTTATAAAATATTCTGATATCGGCGGGGCAACTAGTCATCTTAATATTCTTCTTTTTCAATAACATCTTGGCTATTCTCATCCATTTTCTCTTCTGGATACATTTTATTTTATTTTTTAAAATAAATTTATTAATTTTATTTATTTATTTTTGGTTGCATTGGGTCTTCGTTGCTGCATGCGGGCTTTCTCTAGCTGTGGCGAGCGGGGGCTACTCTTCACTGCGGTGTGCGTGCTTCTCATTGCGGTGGCTTCTTTTGTTGAGAAGCACAGGCCCTAGAAGCCCACGCACCGGAACGAAGAGTAGCTCCCACTCGCCACAACTAGAGAAAGCCCGTGCGCAGCAACAAAGACCCAACGCAGCCAAAAATAATTAATTAATTAATTAATTAATTTTAAAAAATGTCTCAAACATTTAGGGACCAAATAAATCATGTAGGCCTTCATAAGGAGTTTGTATATTATTTTAAATGTGATGGGACGTCATGGAGTGCATTGAATAGGGGAATGACTTGATCTGATTCATGGTTTTGAAAGATCATGATAGTAGTTAGTGGAAAAAAGACTGCAGAGGTCCAAGAGTGAAAGAAAGGAGACTTGTGAGGAGACTAACATAATGGTCCAGTTGAGAGGTAATAGTGGCTTAGAATGGAATGGTAGTGGTGGATGTAGTGAAAAGTGGTGGGTTCAGTATTGATTTCGAAGATTTAGTGAAAAGGATTTGATGATGAATTAGAAGGATTGAAAATTGGTGGGGGACCTAGGGGGAAAGAGAATGGAGGAAAGAGAGGAATAAAAAAACTCCGATGCTTTTTGGCTTGAACAGCCTGGTGGATAACGATGCTTATTGATATTGGTAAGAAAGGGAGGAGGAGATATGGAGAAGAAATTAAGAGTTCGTTATGACCATGTTAGCATTAGACACCTGTGTGGAACAGTCAAGTGTGCAGTTGCACACAGAGTCTGGGATGCAGTGTAAAGTTCAGACTGCAGATATAAATTTGGGAGTCATCAGACTTCCCTGGTGGCGCAGTGTTTAAGAGTCCGCCTGCCAGGACTTCCCTGTTAGCGCAGTGGTTAAGAATCCACCTGCCAAGGTAGGGGACACGGGTTTGAGCCCTAGTCCGGGAAGATCCCACATGCCGTGGAGCAACTAAGCCCGCGTGCCACAACTACTGAAGCCCACACACCTAGAGCCCGTGTCCACAACAAGAAAAGCCACCACAATGAGAAGCCCCCGCACGGCAACGAAGAGTAGCCCGCGCTCGCCGCAACTAGAGAGAAAACCCGTGTGCGGTAACGAAGACCCAATGCAGCCAATAAATAAATAAATAAGTAAACAAATAAATAAAATTACTTAAAAATATCAGTAATAAAAAAAATTTTAAACTATGCATTTAAAAAAAATTTTGGGAGTCATCAGTGAATAGTTTTTAGAGCTATAGTCCTGGATGGTGTTACCTGGGAAGAGTGTATAGGAAAAGAAAAGATCCCATGACAAAGCCTGGAGTACTCCCAACAACCTGAGGTCTAGCTGCGGATAAATAGGCAAAGGAAAATGAAAACGGGTGGTCAGTCTATGTGGTAGGAAGAAACCAAGAATAGTGTGGTCTCTTACAAGCCAAGAGAACAAAGGTTCCAGAAAGAAGCAATGGTTTGACTTGTTACTAAGTTTCAAGAAGGAAACAGTGGTTCCCTTGCTGCTTCAGCTGGAACAGAGTCAGTAAGATCAGAAAAGTCATCATTTAGCTTCGGAAACAGAGAGGTCTCGTTATGTCATTAAAAACAGTCTCAGCAGCATCACGGGGATGGTTGCTTGACTGGAATGGGTTAAGGAGAAATTATGCAGTTGGAACTGGAAGTAGACTCTAGATAGAGACAACTCTTTTTTTTTTAATTAATTAATTTATTTTTGGCTGCGTTGGGTCTTCGTTGCTGCTCGTGGGCTTTCTCTAGTTGCAGCGAGCGGGGGCTACTCTTCGATGCGGTGTGCGGGCTTCTCATTGCGGTGGCTTCTCCTGTTGTGGAGCACGAGCTCTAGGTGCACGGGCTTCAGTAGTTGTGGCACGCAGGCTCAGTAATTGTGGCTCGTGGGCTCTAGAGTGCAGGCTCAGTAGCTGTGGCACACGGGCTTCGTTGCTCCGCGGCATGTGGGATCTTCGCGGACCAGGGCTCGAACCCGTGTCCACTGCACTGGCAGGAGGCTTCTTAACCACTGCGCCACCAGGGAAGTCCCTGAGACAACTCCTTAAAATTTTTTGGGGGGACAGGGAGCAGAGAAATTGGGTAGAATCAGGAGTCAAGGTAGTTATTTTGTTTTTTGTTAAAATAGAAACCAGAACATATTTGTACAAAGATGGAAATGACCCCGTAGAAAAAGAGAAATTGATGAGGTAGGAGCAAGAATGGATAACTGGTGGAGCAAAGCTCTTGAGGAGAGAGGAGACGGGATCTAGAATACAAACGGAGGGGTTGCCTTTAATGGTAGCAAGGCCTTGGCATCATGAAGGGGAGGATGAGGAACTGAGAAGCCAGGATATTGGATGGAAAATGTAGATAACATTTTGAAGAATAAAGTGGCTGAGAAGTGATAAGAATAGTGGAGGAAAGAAAGGATGACAGTGAGCCATGAACAAATGAAGGGGGAGTTAACAGGGATCAGTAGGTGACAGCATCTTGGTGTGGTGGCAGCTGGCATTAACATTAAAAGAGCTTGGGTTTTGTGTTTTTTGGTTTTTTTTAAATATTTATTTATTTATTTGGCTGCGCTGGGTCTTAGCTGCAGCATGTGGGATCTAGTTCCCTATCCCGGAATCGAACCCGGGCCCCCTGCATTGGGAGCGTGGAGTCTTAACCACTGGACCACCACAGAAGTCCCAAGCTTGGGTTTTTGAAGGAGGAAGGAAGAGAAATGATTTGGGGGCAACATGAGAAGTTAGTTCGAAGATAAGAATACCTGTGAGAGGAAAAATAATCTCCTGTACTTGAAAAGTTGTAAGGGAGGTAGTTTTGCTAGGCGACAAACCAGTTTTCAGTTGGAAGAGGAAGTTGATGGAACATTTAGAGAAGAGGTTAAGAATAAAGAGGAAATGGCTGATAAAGATGTTGAAATCTGAAGGGTGGAGTGAAATGGTTAGGATGATTGGTAAAGAGCAGAGTACTGAATCAGATTAATAGAAGTAGAGAGTACCATGGAGATGCTAATCAGGGTAATGACGGATGACCTGGAGGCTACCGGTTGTGACTGAGTGAAAAGGATTATAGAGCATGATGGAATATCTTTTTGTAATCTCTAGGAGTGGAAGGGAAGGTGAGTAAGCTGTTTAAGATTAGTAATATAGAGAGCTACACAAACTGTTGTCTCTTGCAGGTCTTGTGTTATGGAGGGTACTGAACTAGAATTGCTAATATTTCACTTAGGTTTTTTGCATTTAGTTATAAAATATGGTCTATAGATATCCTTCCAGCATTACAATTATTAGGTTTTAATAACAGGATTATGATTATCTTTCAAAACAAGCTGGGATTTTTTTCCAAGTGTTTTTACACTCTGGAACCATCTGGTGTAGTGCATTTTGACGTAGGGTATATCTTTGATTACATTTTCAATTTAATTGATCCAGTCAGATTTGCTACATTTTGAGGTGATTTAATTTATTTTTTAAATTTTATTTATTTATTTATTTACTTTCGGCTGCGTTGGGTCTTTGTTGCTGTGCGTGGGCTTTCTCTAGTTGCTGCGAGCAGGGCCCACTCGTTTTGGTGCGCGGGCTTCTCATTGAGGTGGCTTATCTTGTTGCGGAGTACGGGCTCTAGGCACGGGGGCTACAGTAGTTGTGGTGCGCAGGCTCAGTAGCTGTGGCTCGCAGGCTCTACAGTGCAGGCTCAGTAGTCGTGGCACACAGGCTTAGTTGCTCCGTGACATGTGGGATCTTCCCGAAGCAGGGCTTGAACCCGTGTCCCCTGCATTGGCAGGCGGATTCTTAACCACTGTGCCACCAGGGAAGCCCTACCTGTTGTATTTTTATTTTTATTTGTTTTTGCCTGCGTTGGGTCTTTGTTGCTGTGCGCGGGCTTTCTCTAGTTGCGGCGAGCGGGGGCTACTCTTCGTTGCGGTGCGGGGGCTACTCATTGCGGTGGCGTCTCTTGTTGCGGAGTACGGGCTCTAGGCGCACGGGTCAGTAGTTTTGGCACGCGGGCTCCGGAGTTGTGGCTCGTGGGCTCTAGAGCACAGGCTCAGTAGCTGTGGCGCACAGGCTTATTTGCTCCACGCCATGTGGGGTCTTCCCGGACCAGGGCTCGAACCCGTGTCCCCTGCATTGGCAGGCAGATTCTTAACCACTGCACCACCAGGGAAGTCCCCAGGTGATTTTATTTATATGTTTATTGGCATAAGGATTTTTTTCTATTTGTATTTCTTGTCACATGTGAAAAAATGAACATTTTCCCCATTCCCAGTTCAGAACTAGTATCATTCCATTTGAAAAAACTCCAAGGCTGTAGAGGAAAGGGCACCCAGGAGAGCTGATGGTGATGTGGCCAAAAACTGGAAAAGGGAACTTTGATTCACGACAAGAACGTGTGCTGTTGAGAACATACCAACCTGCCCACTCTGAGGCTTATTTTAATGCCGTTGAAGTCCGTGCAAAGGTTTTAGCGCTTAGACTGTAACTTACCGGAGGAAGACGGGAGAAGATAACCGAACTCTTGGAGCACTGGAGCGCTGGGTAGTTTTTGTAAGCTATTTTCTGATCCCGCCTAAGGAGGAAAATGCTGCACCCAGGGCTCGTCGGAAAAAGTACTACTTTTAACAAAAGCTGAAAAGATGTTTAAAAAGACAGTTAAGCCTTTTAAGTCTCCGACATACCCAGGTATATGAAACGAGACTGTGCAGCCGATGGTGGAAATTTCCCGAGTTTTCTTAACACAAGCTGGATTTGCTCTCTCAACTCCCAGTCGGATCCATCCCACCGAAATCCAATTCAGCTGTGGCATGCTTTTTCCAGCCTGTTCGCAAACCACCTTCCGAAGTGAGGTTTCCCGCCATTTAACTTAAAGAAATGAAGGTCTTTCCTCCCAGATTCTCTACACTCGTGAGAGGCCCAAGCCCACACGAGGCGAGCAGCGGAACGCCCAGGGCAGCAGACTGCATCATGATCCCCAGGACTGAGCAAAAAGGTGACATCAAATTGGTAGATAAGCGTTTAGCACCCGCCGAAAAGCGGGAGGGCGAAAACGCCCACTGCAAAGCGAAAACCAGCCAGGTCGCGCGCGGGCCCAGCGCCCACGGTGGGAGGAGGGAGGGCGGCCGTTGCGGGGAGGAGCGAGGGTTGAGGGCGGAGGGCGGGTTCGCTCCAACTCGACTCCGGATTGGTCGGGCCCAGAGAGCCGAGTGACGTCAGCCGGCGAGAACGTCTGATTTGTGTGGTGGGCGCGGGCAGCCGGCGGAGGCGTATTACGCAGGCGCAGCTGGTCGGCTCATTTCCCCCTGGCGCTTCTGCCAAGCTCTGGCGGACAAGTCTCGACATCGTGCGCCCCCCCCCCCCGACTCCGGGACCGCTCCCTCCCCCTTCTCGGCGTAGTCGAAGATAAACAATAGTTGGCCGGCGAGCGCCGAGTGTGTATCCCGCCGCCGGATTCGGCGGGCTGCGTGGGACCGGCGGGATCTCGGCCAGCCGGCCATGGCGGGGCTGTACTCTCTGGGAGTGAGCGTCTTCTCAGACCAGGGCGGGAGGAAGTACATGGAGGACGTTACTCAGATCGTGGTGGAGCCCGAGCCCACGGCTGAAGAAGAGCCCTCGCCGCGGCGGTCTCTCTCTCAGCCGTTGCCTCCGCAGCGGTCACCGCTGGCTCTTCCTGGCGGCGAAATCTCGGGGAAAGGCCCGGCGGTGGCAGCCCGAGAGGCTCGCGACGCGCCGCCGGACGCCGGGGCCTCGCCGGCTCCCGGCTGCTGCTGCCGCCGCCGTTCCTCGGTGGCCTTTTTCGCCGTGTGCGACGGGCACGGCGGGCGGGAGGCGGCACAGTTTGCCCGGGAGCACTTGTGGGGTTTCATCAAGAAGCAGAAGGGCTTCACCTCTTCCGAGCCGGCGAAGGTGTGCGCTGCCATCCGCAAAGGCTTCCTCGCTTGTCATCTCGCCATGTGGAAGAAATTGGGTAAGTTCCCCAGCTTGTTTGGCGCCCGCCTCTTTTTCAGGCAGTTTGGGGCCTTTTTAGCGCCAGTCCCGCGGTCCCCCGGCACGGAGAGCGCTCTCAGTGTCCATCGATGGGAGGGAAGACTTTTCTGGGTCTCAGCGCTCTTTCCAGGGTGGAGGTGCGGGCAAACAAAGTGGCTTTGGGAAGGATAGGATTGTTGTCTCCCTTCAAACGCTCATCGCTTTATTTCCAACACCCCCCCCCACCCCCGCCAAGGATCAATGGGGAGCAGTCCTCTCCCTTCGCGACTTCACTTTGGTGGCCGCCAGCGGAAACGTGTTTGAAACCTGGCGCCAGATTTTGGCCAAAAGATGCACTGAAGACACGTTGCTATCTGGGACAGGCGAAGGAAGCGGGAGGTGGCAAAAATTAGACGAGATCGGGTGCGTTCAGGGTGGTATGGCTGTAGACAAGACGGCAAAAATTAGTGTTTCCTTCCGATCTGTCATAATTTTGCTGTTGAAGGACTTGCCCCTGTCGGTTGCCTCCTACTGGTGGTGTCAGTCTTCCAGAATTGATCCTGGGTGGCTGGTAGTTGGAGTAAACTGTTGGATAATTCAGAAAGGCTAAAAAGTTATCATCTAGCGACTTAAAGTCTTGGAAGGAATTCGCTGTGGTGGTCATGAAATGTTTCTAAGATCTTTATGCTTGTCCGGCTTATGAAAAACAAAAGCGCGGAATGCGTTCCTACTGCTTAAACCGGCCGGGTTAAGGCGATGTGTTAAATTCACCTAGGGCTTTTTAAGAATGCACTTCCCCCCCCCACCCCCACCCTTTGGTAGTTGCCTTAGCTAATTGCTGTCAGATCGTTCTCCACAGTTCCTAGTTAAAAGTACTTGCAAATTTTAGCTGCCCTTCAAAGTAGCAAGAGATAAGGAATTACCGATGTGCCAAAAGGAGAGACCTTCATTTCTAAAAATTTGGTGTAGTTGTAGTTTCATCTAAGCTTTAAGTGTTCTCTAAAGCAGTCTGTGTTCCTGTACCCAACATATGTTATCATACAGAGTTATAATTGCTTACCCATTGCTGTGAATGAATGGTCTGAATCTTTTTTTAAGAGAAAAGGTAATACTACTTCTGTCATTTTAAAAAGTCCTGTGGTTTATGGTAGAATAGTGTTGCTTTATTTTCAGCAGAGGGACAGAGACATAGGAGAAGAGTGTAAAGGTTGGTCAAATACAAAACATTTTTAAAAGGTATTGTCATAGAGTTGTAGAGTAGCTTCTTTCAAAGTCTCTTTTCTATTTGCCTGGCTTTCTGCCAGGAATTATTTGATTGACTCATAGAACAACCAGTCCGCCGGTGGGAGGCGTTTTCCATCCAATCCCAGAGGTCCCTATTATGGATTTGTTTTGTTTCTGTGTAGGCAGAGCACAGCTGAAAGCACCAGCAGTATATTCCAGAAATTTGTCATTTCATTGCTTGCAGGGCAAGTAGGAGTGGACAGCAAGACAAGATAGAGGAAGATTAGACACAAAGAACGATTTAGAGTCCTGTTTATTTTGCAGCACACTTGGGGCAACGTGAATTTGCCATATGTTTTCACTAAAAGGATAAAGTATAAACCCTGTTACTTGAACATATTTTTTAATAAAGCAGAAACCATGCTGTTAAATGTGAATGTGTATGTTTTTTGACATATATGTACTTTTTGAACCAAGATTTATACACCAAATGTTAAAGTTTGCTTTGTTCCACAGTTAACATCGTACTCCATCATCAAAACTTGAATTTAAAAAAAAAAAAAAAGTATGCTGAGCATATGGAAGTCTTGACACAGGAAACTCCCTGTGTCGAGTTTCCACTTTTGTAGTTCTCAATTGGTTATTGTAGTGGTTCTCAAACTTTTTGCTCTCAGAACCCTTTGTACTCAAAAATGATTTAGGGTCCTAAACAGCTTTTGTTGATGTGGGCTACATCTATCATATTTACTGTTTGAGAAGTTAAAACAGAAATTTTAAAAATATTTATTAATCTATTAAAAATAAACTTATTGTATGTTGACATTTTTAAGTGAAAAATCAATTTTTCCCCCAAATAAAAAATATTGAAATAAGAAATATTCTCATCTCTGCCTCTGCATTCAGTCTGTTATGCTATGTTTTCTGGTGAAGTATGTAAAGGAAAGGCAGTCTCACACACATATATAGTAGGAAAAGGGAGGAATAGTTTGTCTTTTCAGATAGTTGTGGATATTCTATACCAAAGTGGTAGTTTCTTAAGACTAGTCAAAATAGAATCTGAAACCTCATCAATGAACTTTTCTATTTTTACATTAAGAGCCATTGGTCTGTCTTGCACTTTGAATCAATTTTTTACCCACGTGTGATTTTGTGACATGGTGCATTAGTCTTTTGGAAAATAATGGTTCACTGAATTATGCGGCTCTTCCAAGTATTGATGCATTTCATTATACAATACTAAAGTATCCACATTTGTTAATATCACTGATCTCTTCAGAAAAGTCTTAAGATTGGGAAGTTATCAAGTTCATTGTAGTGGACACACATATTCTAAAATACGAGGTTTTGGGATTTCGCTGGCAGTCCAGTGGTTAAGACTCTGCGCTTCCAATGCAGGGGGTGTGAGTTTGATCCCTGGTGGGGGAACTAAGATCCCAGATCCCATATGCCACATGGTACGGCCTAAATAAATAAATAAATAAAATAAGAGGTTTTAAGCAGCAGTTAGAAATTTATCACTGGCAACAAATACTGTCAGTTGTTTCTCTTGAAATGAAAAACTCACTTTGTTCATTTTGAAGAAAATGTACGTTAAATGGCCAAGTCGCCGTCTTCTTTTTTTTTTTTTTTTTTGGCCGCGCCATGTTGCTTGCAGGATCTCAGTTTCCCGACCAAGGGACACGGCAGTGAAAGGCCAGAATCCTAACCACTAGGCCATCAGGAACTCCCTGCCCAAGTCTTATTAACCCATTTTATCAGTCTTTCAAGTAAAAATGATGGTCTGTTAAAATTGTGGCTACTTCATTTCATAACTCACACAATCACAAGTGCTTTTCCTCTATACAGCCATAGTATGCAACAGAAGTCTATTATGCAGCTTCTCTTCTTGTCTTACAGAATGTTAAAAAGACGTGTATTCATGGGTGGAAGTTTAATAAAATTAATTTTTATTGCATCATCAAGGACATTCTTAAGTTAAACTGGTTTGCCTTTTTTTTTTTTAAGTTGTGAGTGGCTATGGTGAGTACAGTGATTACTAGTTCACTTTGGTACCACTGTCTTGACTCCTGCTAAGGCACCAGCAGTTTTACTAAGCACTGCTTTTTTTTTTTTTTTTTAAGATTTATTTTTAAATTTATTTTATTTATTTTTGGCTGCGTTGGATATTAGTTGCAGCTCGCGGGATCTTTCGTTGTGGCGTGCGGGCTCTTTGTTGTGGTGCGCTGGCTTCTCTCTAGTTGTGGCGGCGGGTTTTCTCTTCTCTAATTGTGGCGAGCAGGCTCGAGGGCACGTGGGCTCTTTAGTTTGTGGCACGCGGGCTCTAGTTGAGGCGCGCGAGCTCAGTAGTTGTGACACGCGGGCTTAGTAGTTGCCCCGTGGCATGTGGGATCTTAGCTGCCTGACCAGGGATCAAACCCATGTCCCCTGCATTGCAAGGCGGATTCTTTACCACTGGACCACCAGGGAAATCCCCTAACCACTGCTTTTGAACCATCAGTGCAGGTATCAACACAGTGCAAAGGGCAAGTAAACTCAGAATTATTAAGAAAATAGTTTTGGCCTTGTGGAATCCCTGTAAAGATCACTCATACCGTTGTGAGGTAACTGCTGTGTTTTATCTGCCTCTCAGCTAAATCTTGACGTCTTTGGGGGCAAAGATACCGCCTTACATATCTTATAGTTAATCTCTTAGGGCTAACCGTGCAATTCCTTGCCCAAAGTAGCTGCTAGTTTAGTTGAATTTCTGTGGGTGTAATGGTTAAATTGGCTTTCTTACTTTTTCTTTAATTAAAAAAACTTCCCCCTTTAAAAATTGTAAAGTACACAGATTTACCATTTTAGCCAATTTTATGTGTACAGTTTAGTGGCATCAAGTACATTCTCAATATTTTGCAATAGTCACCACTGTCCATTTTCAGAACTTGTCCATTACCCAAATGGAAATTCTGTACGCATTCAACAGTAATTCTCCATTATCCTCTTCCCCAGTCCCTAGTAAACCTCTATTTTACTTTCCATTGCTATTAATTCACCTATTCTAGGTACCTCATGTAAGCAGAATCATACAGTATTTGTCCTTTTTGTGTCTTATTTCATTTAGCTTAATGTCTTTAAGGTTCGTCCACATTGTACCATGTATCAGAATTTTCTTCCTTTTTAAGGCTGAATAATATTCCACTGTATATATACACCACATTATGTTTATCCATTCGTCTATTGATAGACATTTGGGTTGTTTCCACCTTTTGGCTGTTATGAATAATGCTACTGTGAACATAGGTATACAAGTATCTGTTTGATTCTCTCTTTTCATTTCTTTTGGGTCTAAACCTGGAATTGGAATGGCTTGGACATTTGGTAATTCTGTATTTAACTTTCTGAGGAATCACCAAACTGTCTTCACAGCAGGTTCACTGTTTTACATTGCCACAAGCAGTGCTACAAGGGTCCTGATTTCTCCACATTCTTGCCAACACTTGATATTTTTCTTTTCTTAAAAAATAATAGCCATATTAATGGGTGTGAAGGGCTTTCTTATATTTTTAAAGAATACCTTCTTTGTCTTCCTAAGCCTTTTTTTTGGCCCGCGTGGCATGCGGGATTTCCCCGACCAGGTATAGAACCCGCGCCCCCTGCATTGGGAGCACAGAGTCTTAACCACTGGACCACCAGGGAAGTCCCCTAAGCCCTTATTGAGCTTGACCTCTCTAGCATTGTTCTAGTGCTTGTGTACTCTTGCCAAATAAAAAAGGAAAACATAATTTATCCAAAAATTTTTATATGACTTATTTTTATCTTGAGGCTGGGGGATTTGATAAATATAGCATGGAGTGAGAGAGTATGTGAATATATCGGTTTTTTTTTTTTTTTTTGGCCATGCCATGCGGCTTGTGGGATCTTAGTTCCCTGACCAGGAATAGAACCTGGACCCCTGGCAGTGGAAGCGGGGAGTCCTAACCAACTGGACTGCCAGGGAATTCCCAACATATCCTTTTTTAAAAGTAATTTTTTTCGTATTTTTATTACTTCTTGATCTTAAGTTACAGTATGTGCCTGATTTATGTATTTTCCTATGTCTGGATTTACTGTTCTTGTGTTATGCTTGCCTTCTAAGAAATAATGTTTCAAAGTTTGTGTGTGCTTCTTTAGGTTTATTCGTTCGAAATAATGTTCTTATTATCCTTTTCTTTTGATAGTTCAGAGAAGATAGTGAACAACATGCAGCTTTTATTCCTTTGAGCCATAGTTCATTGACTTATGTTATCAAGAGAGCCATTAGAAAGATAATGACATACTCTTGAAATAAATGTAGTGTGATCTCTGATGTGATTACAGGAAATTTGCCACAGTATTTGTAAAGGAAGATGAAATATGGGACGTTTTGTTTTTTTAATTTGTTCAAATGAAAATCAGAGCATTTACTTAAAAGAATATGGCCAAATGAATGAATTATGAAGAAGCTGGTCCTAACCTAAATTGTTGGTTCTGGTTTTGGCACATAGTTTTCATTATCTTAAGTTTAAAGACAGAGACGGACAAATGCAGAAGAGGGGTGGAAGGGGTAAAGGGAAAGACAGGGAAAGCCAGATAGAACTAAACTGGAAGAAAACCTTTATTAAATCATAGAATTTTAAACCTGTATCTTTATTTTAGTTTGATATTTCTCAGTTTTTACCATCAAGGACCTTCACCCTCTCACACATCACATGGTCTGAATGAGTTTGCCATATTTATCAAGTACCAGTTTTTTCCATTTTTGTTAATCAGTCATTACTTTCAATCAGTATTAGCAAATCTCTGCTACATGTTGTTGCATATATCTATAGTTCATTCCTTTTTTTATTACCGAGTAGTATGCTGTTGTCTAGATATACCACAATTTGTTTATCCATTCACCTATTATATATATATATATTTAGGCTGCGTTGGGTCTTTGTTGCTGCACGTGGGCTTACTCTAGTTGCGGTGAGCGGGCTTCTAACTGTGGTGGCTTCTCTTGTTGTGGAGCACGGGCTCTAGGTGCACGGGCTTCAGTAGTTGTGGCACACGGGCTCAGTATTTGTGGCTCGCAGGCTCTAGAGCACAGGCTCAGTAGCTGTGGTGCACGGGCTTAGCGCTCCGTGGCATGTGGGATCTTCCTGGACCAGGGCTTGAATCCGTGTCCCCTGCATTGACAGGCGGATTCTTAACCACTGCGCCACCAGGGAAGCCCTCCATTCACCTGTTGATGGGCATTTGGATTGTCTACAGCTTTTGGCTATTACAAATAAAGCTGATGTAAAGCTTTTCTTTACAGAAGTCCACTAATAAATGTAGAAGGAATGGGGACTTCCCTGGTGGTACAGTGGTTGAGACTCCACGCTCCCAATGCATGGGGGCCTGGGTTCAATCCCTGGTCAGGGAACTAGATCCCACATGCATGCTGCAACTAAAAGATCCTGCATGCCACAAATAAGACCCAGTGCAGCCAAATAAACAAATACATATATATATTTTTAAATTTTATTTATTTATGGTTTATTTATGGCTGTGTTGGGTCTTCGTTTCTGTGTGAGGGCTTTCTCTAGTTGCGGCAAGTGGGGGCCACTCTTCATCGCGGTGCGCAGGCCTCTCACTATCGCGGCCTCTCTTGTTGTGGAGCACAGGCTCCAGACGCACAGGCTCAGCAATTGTGGCTCACGGGCCCAGTTGCTCCGCGGCATGTGGGATCTTCCCAGACCAGGGCTCGAACCCGTGTCCCCTGCATTGGCAGGCAGATTCTCAACCACTGCGCCACCAGGGAAGCCCCATATATTTTTTTAAATGTAAAAGGAATGATAGAACCCGAAAATCTCATTTGGTAACCATCATAATAATTGATTCAGCCAAGAAACATCAATAAATGCTACAACTAGTAGGTAAAACTTTGAGGAACAGAATTGCTATATTACTTTCCTAGAGGTGCTGTAACAAATTAGCACAAATTGGGTGGCTTAAAACCACAGAAATTTATTCTCTCATGGTTCTGGAGGCCAGAAGTCTGAAATCCAGGTGTGAGCAGGGTTGATTCCTTTTTGGAGGTTCTGAGGGAGAATCTGTTCCATGCTCTCCCCTAGCTTCTGGTGGCTGGCAGCAATCCTTGTCATTTCTTGGCTTGTAGATGCATCACCCAGTCTTCACTGTCTTTATATTGCCTCCTCTGTGTCTTCTCCTCTTCTCTTCTCTTTGAAGGACACTTGTCTTTGGACTTAGGGCCCACTGTAATCCAGGGTGATCTCTTCTTAAGATCTTTAACCTAATTACATCTGCAAAGATCCTTTTCCCAAATAAGGTCACATTCACAGGTTCTGGGTGAGCATATCTTTTATTGAAGTTGCGGGGGGGCACCACTCAACCCACTCCAAGGATATTTATATCGTCTCAGATAATCTCCCTATGAACACTTTTTAATTACAAAAGGAAAAGGATTATAGGGGGAAACCTGGTAGACAGCACCTTAATTGAGTGATCAAGAGTATCATCACTTTTAATGGGACAAATTGAAATTGTATACTGCCTGCAGGGAGAAGATCATATTTAATACTTCTGTGATATTCCTGCCAAAAATGTGTAATCTGATTACAAACATGAGGAAACATGAAACAAACCCAAACTGTGAGACATTCTTGAAATGACTGGCCAAGTACTCCTAAAAAGCATCAAGGAAACACTGAGGAATTGTTCCAGATTGGAAGAGAATAAAGATACATAATAAGTAAATATAACAAGGGATCCTGAATTTTATCCTTTTACTGTAAAGCATATTGTTAGGATAGTTGATGAAATTTGCATGAGATATATGGATTAGATGGTTGTATGGTATCAATGTTAATTTCCTGATTTTGATGGTGTATTGTAGGAATTAGATACTATAATAGTATTTGGGAGTGACGGTATATTTTGTTGGCAGTTTGCTTTCTATTGGTTCAAGAAAAAAATTCTTTGGATTATTCTTGGGGGAAAAAAAAAAAAGTAAACCTGAAGAAGCAGGTCTCAGATCAGAAACCTTGGATACCTCCAGGAATCTAGGTAGCAGTTTCATCAGAGCCCTGCTGCTGGATGCATACCAGGCTGTATTTATTTGTTTCAGTACAGAGAATAAGTCAGAAACTTGCAGCAGCATTTGGAATCACCATTTGATTATAATTCCGTGTCATTTTCCAAGAGCTATCAGACTTTTGCAGTGGTCAAATTATAGAATGGAATATATCGCATCACCACCTCAGCTCATGTTTCAGTGGTGACACCAATCTTTGTTATTCTTTGAGAGATGTGATAACGCTTTTAATTTTCTATTTTGGAAGAGAGTATCATTGGTGGTCTTGCACTTGGCCTTTTCTACCCTAATAGGCTTTTGAGCAATCAATGAAGAGCTATGACGGGAAGCTATTAGTTGCTGAGGTTATTTGGGGACCAAACTAGCTGTGGCATAGGTTTGGGATTCCATTGGTTCTGAGGTGGACTGTATTGAAAGTCCTATTTAGTACCTGACCTCCATGAGCCTTAGCTCTTATCAGTGGACTGTGGCTGTGTTCTGTAGCCCCAGAATTATTATCTTAGAGCCATCGTTCAGTAGTTACTCAATGTTGTGGTTCTTTTTCCTTGGTGTATAGCTACATGTGAAAATGGCCACATATCACTTTGAAGAAGGTTAACAATTCTTTAACTAAACTTGGAAGATTTTCTTTTTGTTTTTTGTTTTGTTCCCTGTTTTTTTGTGAAAGACCATTCTGCAGATCCAATTTTTCTTCTGCCCTGTTGTCAGCGAGGTAACCGTACCAGATTTTCTTTGGGTAATTAACTGCTCCTGTCTGATCTCTGTCACCTCAGGGTTCTCCCATCCACAGAGATCAGGGAACCCATTTTCATTGCAGCCTCTTCCCTTAGTATTTCTTGCCTAGACAGAAGAGTCAGTAAAATGTGTTTAAAAGATTTTAGTGTACCATATATAAAATAGACAAACAATAAGGATTTACTGTATAGCACAGGGAATATATTCAATATCTTGTAATAACCTATAATGGAAAATAATAATAATAAAAAAGAACATATAGGGACTTCCCTGGTGGTCCAGTGGTTAAGGCTCCGTGCTTCCGGGCTTCCCTGGTGGCGCAGTGGTTAAGAATCCGCCTGCCAATGCAGGGGACACGGGTTCGAGACCTGGTCTGGGAAGATCCCACATGCCGTGGAGCAACTAAGCCGGTGCGTCACAACTACTGAGCCTGCACTCTAGAGCCCGCGAGCCACAACTACTGAAGCCCACATGCCATAACTACTGAAGCCTGTGCACCTAGAGCCTGTGCTCTGCAACAAGAGAAGCCCTCACAATGAGAAGCCCCCGCAGTGAGAAGCCCCGGCTCGCTGCTACTAAAGAAAGCCCACGCAGAGCAACGAAGACCCAATGCAGGCAAGCAAGTAAGCAAGCAAGCAAGCAAGCAAGCAATAAATAAATAAATAAATAAATAAATAAATAATAAATATTTAAAAAAAAAATCTGCCTGCCAATGCTGGAGACACAGGTTCAAGCCCTGGTCCGGGAAGATCTCACATGCCACGGAGCAACTAAGCCCGTGTGCCACAACTACTGAGCCTGCGCTCTAGAGCCTGCGAGCCACAACTCATGAGCCCATGTACCACAACTACTGAAGCCCGTGCACCTAGAGCCTGTGCTCCGCAACAAGAGAAGCCGCTGCAATGAGGAGGCTGCGCACCGCAACTTAGAGTAGCCCCTCGCTCGCCGCAACTAGAGAAAGCCTGCACACAGCAACGAAGACCCAACGCAGCCAAAAAAAAAAAAAAAAAAAAAAATAATAATAATAAATTAAGGGAAAAAAAGGACTGCGCTTCCACTGCAGGGGGCACCGGTTCAGTCCCTGGTGGGGGAACTAAGATGCCACATGCCACATGGCGTGGCCAAAAAAAAAAAATATATATATATGTGTATGTGTATATATATATATATATATATATACACATATATATATAATTATAACCAAATCACTTTTTTTATAACAATGTTTTTTTCCAATTTATTTATTTTATTTATTTATTTTTGGCTGCACTGGGTCTTCATTGCTGCACACAGGATTTTTCTAGTTGTGGCGAGAGGGGGCTACTCTTTGTTGTGGTGCGCAGGCTTCTCATTGCCGTGGCTTCTCTTGTTGTGGAGCACGGGATCTAGGCAGGCTTCAGTAGTTGTGGTTCGTGGGCCCTAGAGTGCAGGCTCAGTAGTTGTGGCGCATGGGTTTAGTTGCTCCAAGGCATGTGGGATCTTCCCGGACCAGGGCACGAACCTGTGTCCCGTGCATTGGCAGGCAGATCCTTAACCACTGCGCCACCAAGGAAGTCCTTAGTCTTTGTTTTAATGACTTAATGCACATTTTCTAAAGGATACTTAAGTCGGAGTTCATATACTATCTGATACTGTCTTTTTAATATGCTCCTAGTTTTAAGTCATTTTTTTTAAATTAAAAGATTAAAATGTAAAGTAGAAAACAAGAAAGGCTAACTAAGGAAGACAAAGAGGTAGCTTCCTTAATATATAAATTTATTGCAGTTTCAATCAGAACCTCCACAGGGTTTGTTTTTTAATTTTGCAAGTTGCTTCTGAAGTTCATATGGAAAAATACTTGAGAATATTGAAAAAGAAGAATAATTGGTGGATACTTAAACTCCCTATTATTAAAAAGCACCATAAATAGATTAGTAGGATGAGTCCAGAAATAGATCTGAGGCAAAATGTAACATATGATAAAAGGTGACATTTCAAATGAATAGGGAAAGCATGGATTATTCAGTATTTTTAGATCATTGTGGAATATCTTTCGTATGTTAGTGCTTTTGACAAAAAATGTGATTTAAATATTAACATTGCTTTGAATATCCTTTTTATTTTTAGCTTTTTTTCTCCTTTTTCATCTCGTTTTAGGTGCTTTTTGCAAACAGCTAAATTACTTGTATGCTGTAGGTAAATTTTGTTTTCTGAATGTGGTTAAGAACCCTTGTTTCTGGGAGTTCACTTCGTTCGCATTTATTATGATAATAGATTTTTTTTTTCAGGTTCTTAGCTGCAGAAGACAATGTTTTCTAGTTTTCTTTTTTTAAAAAAAGGAAAAAAGAAAATGTTTTAGCAAGAGCTATAGTTAACCCATAAAATAATTGAAAGGGCTAAAGAAACATACACCATACTCTACGCTGGGCTTCTGGAAATGACGTCTGTAACCAGACTGCAAAACTGCATGGGCTAGGGAGCTGTCTGCTGTGATCTGTTTGCAAAATTGGTGCCTTCTTCCTGCTGCTTGTTTTTCTTTTAACTTAAAAAAGGTGTGAAATATAACATAGCATGCATACATAAAAGGCCATAAAACATAAATGTACACTTTAATAAATAATCATAAAATGAACACCATCCAGTTACAAAAGAGAACATTGCCTGTACACCAGAAGCCCCTGTATGCCCTTTCTGATCTCATATTTCTGTCTTCCCCCAAGAGGCAACCACGATCTTGACTTTGTGATTATAGGTCTGTAGTGATTTACTTATTTTTCTTAATAGTTTTACCTCTTGTCTGTAAATATGATAGTGTTTTTTTTTTCTGAAGAAAATCATGCTGAATGTATTCTTTTATCTCATCCTTCTTGTGAGATTCTCACCCATTATATGTAGTATATAGTCTGTTGTTATGTTGAAGGACATTTGAGCTGTTGCCCATTTTTAGCCCATATGAACAGTGCTGCTATGAACATTCATACGTATTGTGTGTCATGAATTTATGCTGTATACCAGTGGGTAGTGAGTAGTCAAGAGTATACGTATCTTCACCTTTACCATATAATGCCTAGATGTTTTCTAAAGTAGTTGTACCAGTTTATACTCCTACCAGTAGTTGATGATAGAACATGTTACTCCACATTCTTAACTTACTCTTGTCAAACTTTAATTTATGCAGCAATCTGATAATTATGTTGTGGTATCTCATTATGGCTTTTATTTTTTAATTAATTAATTTATTTATTGAGTTATTTATTTATTTATGGCTGTGTTGGGTCTTCATTGCTGAGCACGGGCTTTTCTCTAGTTGTGGAGAGTGGGGGCTACTCTTCGTTGCGGTGCGCAGGCTTCTCATTGAGGTGGCTTCCCTTGTTGCAGAGCATGGGCTCTAGGCGCGGGCTTCAGTAGTTGTGGCTCACGGGCTTTAGAGCGCAGGCTCAGTAGTTGTGGCACACGGGTTTAGTTGCTCTGCGGCATGTGGGATCTTCCCGGACCAGGGCTCGAACCCGTGTCCCCTGCATTGACAGGCGGATTCTTAACCACTGTGCCACCAGGGAAGTCCTCATTATGGCTTTTAATTTGTATTTCCGTGATGATTAAAGAAGGCAAACACCTCTGCATGCTTTTTGGCTCTTTGGATTTCCTCATTTGTAAAAGCCTGTTCAGGTCCTTTATCCGTTTTTCTATTGAGTAGTCTTCTTGATTTGATTTGTTTTAGCATTTTATATATTCTGGATACCATTCCTTTGGTGTGTATATATTACAAATATATCCTCTTCCATTCTGTGAGTTGTCTTTTCACTCTAGTAATCATATCTTTTGATGAACAGAAATTCTTAATTTTGATGGTGGTGCAACTTCACAATCATTTTCTTATATGGCTAGTCCATTCTTTGTCTTTAGGAAATCCTTCCCCACCTTGAGATCATAAATGTACTTTCTTGTGCATTTTCTAAGCATTTTAGCTTTGCTTTTCATGATAGGTCTTTAATGTACCTGGAATTGATTTTGTGTGTGTGTGTGTGTGTGTGTGTTTGGCATCAGGGACACAAAGTTGTTTGTTTGTTTTTTTAATTTTATCCCAGTTCCATTTATTGAATGTCTGTCCTTTCTCCACTGTTCATATGTCAAGTGTCTGAATATGCATGGATCTGTCTCTGTGCTCACTGTTGTATTTGTTCACTGGCTTTTACAACTTTTCCAAACAGGTCTTACTAGAGATTTGTTAGCACTGTTGGCAGATATAGCACACCTTTCGCTGTTATTGTGAATGGGATCTTTTTTTTTTTAAGTTACATTTTGTAATTTTTTGTTGCTGTTTTACAAAAATAGAATTCATATTTTATATAACTATTTATATCCAGTAACCTTATTGAACTTTATCAATACCAGTAATCTATCCACAAATGTTTTCTTTAGGGCCTTTTTTTTTTTTTGGCAACTCCACTTGGTACCTCTCAGGCTGGTTGCTTTTCTTAAATACATAATGGTGATAACAACAAAAACTAATGTTTATTGAGCACTAACTATGTGTCTGGTACTGTTGCTGATAGTTTTACATGTGTATATGCCTGTGTGTGTGAATTTCTAGCTTCATCAATATTGGTAGCTGTTCTGGTTTCCCTTAGCATTTGTGAAGGTCATTATTTCGTATACTGCAAGCAGCCCTCTGTTGTGAGTGACAGGTCACTCTGGAGGGTGAGTTCCATCTGTGGGATGGGATGGGATGGGGAGATGCACTGTAGTGTTCAAGAGATGGCTTTTCAGCATATATAATATTGGAAAAGAAAAGAACTAGTTAGCCCAAATATATTAGAGAAGCCTTGTGGCTATAAAAGTTGTGTGGCACCCGTCCATTTGGGGGGGGTGCTTATTTCTTCTCCCACATCCCCTTTGAGACCCTGTTGTCCCTATCAGCCAATGCACCACTTTTCTTAAAAGAGAGGTATTATAGTTACTGGCATCTTAGGAACTTAAATGTTTCACCTTTTACCATGCAGGGAGTTTAGGCACTGACCTAGCTCCTGCAGTTTTAAATGAATCTGCCAAGCTTTTACCATCCATTCCTGACTTCAGCCTTTGCCACTGCCTCTGAGTTTGAACTTTTCTGGAACTCTGTTAATGGGGAATACTGATGTACTGCCTCCTGTACTGACTGTGCTTTTTCCTTATGTTGGATTACAAATTTTGCATTCTGATTTTTCCCTCAGTATAATTCCATTTGTTTAAAATTCCAGGAATTCCTCAGATTTTTTTTTTTTTTTTTTTTTTTTTTTTGCAATTCCTCAGATTTTCTTATGACCCTTCTCTGTGTTTCATGACTGCTCTGGACTTTTTCTAATATTTATATTCTGTCCTTTCAGTAGGATTTTGATGGGGAGAATATGTCAGTGTTTGGACTTAGTTTGCTGTCTTGAACTGTAACTTGTAGTTTAATATTACAGAATATTTCAGAATTTTAAATGATAGTGAATATAATCAGTCAGTATAGGTTTTGGAATTAGGTATATGGGATCTTTGCCACTTAAAATACTTGAGTTATTTTGAGCAAATTTTGTAATCATTGAAAGTTTTGGTTTCCTCATCTGCGAAATGAAAATAATGAAACTAATCTTACCTATCACTTAGGTTTATTAGTATTATATGAGATAATACAATACATGTAAAGCTCTTAGCACAGAAAGTGGTATCCAGTAAGCCCTCAATAAATGTTATTTATTAGGTTATGAATATTCAACAGTTGTTTCAAAAACAAATCCAGTAGCTTTTTCTGAAAATCTTCTTGAAGTGAAATTAATAAACAGATGATAAGCTGCTAGCAGTACGGTATCAAAACTTTTAACATATCCTTGCCACTAAATGTAATTAAGACTAAGACTTATGTGGAATTAGTAAATCTATGCTGTAACATTTTTCTCGTAGGATCGGCTTGATGGTCATAATATAATTGCATTATTTATAAAATTAATTTATTAATATGTGAATGAAGGGATTAATACAAGTCCTTCTTTAATACCTTTCAAAATATTTTTCTTAAATATTTTCCTATGCTAATTCAAATTTTAACAGGCTAATTCAAAATATGTTGGCATTTTTATTCTGCCACAGGATTAATGTATACACCTGAAAGAGTAAAATGTTTTATTTTTTATTACAGCAGAATGGCCAAAGACTATGACAGGTCTTCCCAGCACGTCAGGGACAACTGCCAGTGTGGTCATCATACGGGGCCTGAAGATGTATGTAGCTCATGTGGGTGACTCAGGGGTGGTTCTTGGAATTCAGGATGACCCAAAGGATGATTTTATCAGAGCTGTGGAGGTGACACAGGACCATAAGCCAGAACTTCCCAAGGAAAGAGAACGAATTGAAGGACTTGGTGGGAGGTAATTATTGTCCTTTTTTGTCTTTCTTCTCTTGGTTCTATTTAGTCCTTTTCTGCTTCACTTACCAGATTTACCTACTTCTCCCTTTTAATGAAGTTACAGATTTTTAGTTTGCCTGATGAAGTACTCATGTATGTTCATATTTATCTTATTATTTTGAATTGACTGTTTTATTTCTGATAATGGCTCCAAAGGGAAATAATATTTTAATATTATTATTAAATAATAATAATATAAATAATAATAATAATATTTTGTTACTCAAGTAACAAAACATACAAGGATTTATTTAAAACCTTTTACATAAATACTGATCAGCATGCCCTTCAGAATCTGGACAGAGCAGCCCTTAGAGTTCCAGAGTAGGACAATTTGATATTTATTTCTTTAGGCTGTGCTGGGTCTTAGGTGGTCTTTGTTGCGGCATGCATGCAGGATCTAGTTCCCCGACCAGGGATCGAACCCGGGTCCCTTGCACTGGGAGCTTCAAGTCCTACCCACTGGACCACCAGGGAAGTCCCCCAGAGTAGAACAATTTGAATCTGTCTTTGGGAATAGAATTCTGTTAGAATTAGCCTTCAGTTTTTCCCTTTGATTTCTAAGTCATATATGCTGCAAACCCCTGTTTCAACTTATTGTCTCAATATGTATCGAGATAGTTTGTAAACTATGAACTGAATTTGACTTCAGCGTAATATTTTTATGCTACAAACTAAAATATAAGATTGTTCTAAAAATCAGAGGAATGAGTAACATAAGAAAATTTTAAAATTATTCTAATACTAATTTTTAAAAATCAAGGATTAAGGCAAGTTAAACAGAATCCAGTGTTTTCTAAATAATCATTCTAACTCAAGTCTTACCATGATATTATTACTTGCCTCCTCTTTCTTGCTTTTTTCTTTTTTTTAAGAAGCCCCAGGTTTTTTTTTGTTTGTTTGTTTTTTTCTTTTCGGCTGCATCGGGTCTTAGTTGCGGCACGCAGGATCTTTCATTACGGCATACAGGCTTCTCTCTAGTTATGGTGCGGGCTCCAGAGCGGTGGGCTCTTTAGTTTGTGGCACGTGGGCTCGCTCGTTGAGATGCTCGAGCTCAGTAGTTGTGGCGCGCGGGCTTAGTTGCCCCGCAGCGTGTGGGATCTTAGTTCCCTGACCGGGGATTGAACCTACGTCCCCTGCATTGGAAGGCGGATTCTTTACCACTGGATCACCAGGGAAGTCCCTCCTCTTTCTTGCTTTTATTAAATCAAAATGGTCTTTTTCAGAGAAATAATAAACTGAAGGAAAGAATTAACATCCTTAAGCTACCAAGAGTTCAAAAGATAAGTAAGAAAAACACTAAAACTCTGCTGCCTTCAGATAGATGGATAATGGAGAGGAAGTTTGAACAAAAACAGATTCTCAAAAGAATAGTATAAACATTCGAAAAAATGTTTAACATTATTGAAATGAAATTCTATTTTTTGCTGTTGGGTTAGCAATATTTTTGTTGTAATGGATATCCTGTTGATAAGATTATATATTGGTATGACCTATACAAAATATAACACATACCACTAACTTTAAATGTATATAGACTCAGTAATTTCAGGAATCTACTCTAAAGAAGAAATATGAAATGTGGACCAAAATATCTGAATGGAGCTATTGATTGCAGCTGTGTTTATTTACTGTTAATTTAGCTGAAAATAACTTGAAGGCCCAACAGCTGGAAAATGGTTAAGTACATTTAATATATATTCATAACATTGGATATGATATGAACATTAAATAATGTTTATATGTAAATTTTTAAAAATCATGGTGTTATGAAAAATTTCAAACATAAAAGTAAAGGTAGGGGAATTCCCTGGCAGTCCAGTGGTTAGGACTCTGCACTTTCACTGCTGAGGGCCCGGGTTCAATCCCTGGTCGGGGAACTAAGATCCTGCAAGCCGCGTAGCATAGTCAAAAAAAAAAAAGTAAAGGTGGAATAGTGTAATGAACATATGGGGAATACATATGGGGAATTTTTCTTTAATATACGATTTTTTTTCCCTGTTTCACTGACAAATAATTGACATATATCACTGTATAAATTTAAGGCGTGCTACATGATGGTTTGGTTTACTTATACTGTGAAATGATTACCACAATAGGTTCAGCTAACATCCATCTTCTCATATAGATACAATAAATAGAAAAGAGAGAATAAAGGAAAAAAAAATTTCTCCTTGTGATGAGAACACTTAGGATTTATTGTCTTAAAAACTTTCCTGTGTATAATGTAGCAGTATTAACTGTAGTCATCATGTTGTACATTACATCCATAGTACTTATTTATTTTATAACTGGAAATTTGTACCTTTTGACCACATTCCTCCAATTCCCCCTTTCCCCTACCAGGAATTTTTAATAATATGGGAGAATGCTTATTGGTCACAATAAGCAGGATATAAAATTACATTGCTAACTCTTTGTCTCCGTGGAGATTGTACAAATTTATACTTATATCATCAGGATATGTGGATGACCCTGACAACAGACTTATAGAACTTTTTGATCATATCCAGTTGTAGGTTAAAAAGAACGCATCTTGGTGATGTTTTCATTTGCATTTGCATCTTGAGAAAGGTTGAATATCTTTTTATTTAAGAGCCATTTATACTTCCTTTTCTGTGTTTTTTTGTTTATATTCTTTGTTCATTTTGGGGGAGAGTAGTTAGCCTTTTTTGTATTAATGTGTAGGAGCCACTTAGACATTAGAGAAATTAGACTAATATAAGTGATGAGTTTCAGATGTTGTTTTCACAGTTTGTGTTTTGATTCTGCTCCTGGAATCTTTTTTCCATGTGGGAGTTTATTTTAATGTAGTTAAATTGATCAATCTCTACCGTTATGACTTTTGGGTTTTGTGCCATACATACAGTTCCTTCACTCTGAGGTTATTAAAAAGTCTTCTATATTTTCTTCTTGTACAGCAGTTATGAATACTTTGGTCTTAGGAACCCTTTACACTCTTAAAAATTGAGGCCCTCAAAGAGCTTTTTGTTTATATGGGTTACATGTATTGATTCTACCATATTAGGAATTAAAATGGAGACATTTTCAAATATTTGTTAATTTATTGAAAAATAACAATGTTAGGCTTATTATGTGTTAATATAAAGAAAATTTTTTGTGAAAAAATAGCTGTTTTCCCAAAACAAACATTTGAGAGGATTGGCGTTGTTTTACATTTTTAAAAAGTCTCTTCATTGTCTGGCTTAATAGGTGACTGCTAGATTCTTGTATTTGCTTCTGCATTCAATCTGTTGTGATAAGGTATTTTGGTTGTAGTATCTGAAGCAAAGTCTGGTTTTACACAGATTTATAGGTGGAAAAGGGAGACTATTTTAAAAGCTTTTCCATGTTTTGGGGGTATTCTTCTTTGATACTATTCTAAAATTCACGAAGAGGGAGTTTCTTAAAGGTTAATAATAGTGTGGTATCTGAAATCATATCAATGACTTTTTTCATACTCTTTCACTGAGAGCCATAGGTGTATCAGTTAAGAGCCATTGGTTAAATAATATCTTTATCCATGCATGTTTTTTTAATTAGTAGATTTTTATTGTTTAAAGCAGTTTTAGATTCATAGCAAAATTGAGCAGAAAGTATAGAGTTCCTGTATACTCCCTGCCTCCTTCTACACGCATAGTCTCTTCCACTATCAGCATCCTTCCCCAGAATGGTACATTTGTTACAATTGATGACCCTACATTGACACATCATTATCCCCAAAGTCCATAGTTTACATTAGGGTTACTTTTGGTGTTGTGCATTCTAGGGTTTGACAAATGTGTAATGACATGTATTTAACATTATAGTTTCATACAGAATAGTTTCACTGTCCTAAAAATCTTCTGTGCTCTGCCTATTTATCCCTTCCTCCCTTCCTACACCTGGCAACCACTGGTCTTTTTATTGTCTCCATAGTTTTGCCTTTTCCAGAGTGTCATATAGTTGGAATCATATAGTGTATAGCCCCAGTGCATGATTTTGAAACCTAGGTATTGGTCATTTGTAAAGTATTGGTTAGCTGAGTTATGCAGATCATCCAAATATTGACACATTTTATTATACAATATAGCAAATCCTGTAGCTGCTCAAAAAGTCCACTGTATACACATGGTCGTAGTACTATTATGAAAATAATTTTGAGGGCTTCCCTGGTGGCGCAGTGGTTAAGAATCCTCCTGCCAATGCAGGGGACACGGGTTCGAGCCCTGGTCCGGGAAGATCCCACATGCTGCGGAGCTACTAAGCCCGTGCGCCACAACTACTGGGCCTGCGCTCTAGAGCCTGTGTGCCACAACTACTGAAGCCCTCGTGCCTAGAGCCCGGGCTCTGCAGCAAGAGAAGCCACCGCAGTGAGAAACCCGCACACCGCAACGAAGAGTAGCCCCTGCTCGAGCACAGCAACGAAGACCCAGCACAGCCAAAAATAAATAAATAAGTAAATAAAATTAAGAAAAAGAAAATAATTTTGACCTTGCATATCCCCTGAAATGGTCTGGGGGACTCCCGGGGTCCCTGAACCATATTTTGAGAACCACTTTTCTAGTACTTGTGTGGTTTCATCATTTACATTTTAAACAGTCCCTTTTTTAAATTTTTCTTTAATTAATTAATTAATTATTATTTTTTGGTCCGTGTTGGGTCTTTGTTGCCGCCCGTGGGCTTTCTGTAGTTGCAGCAATCGAGGGCTACTCTTCGTTGCGGTGCATGGGCTTCTCATTGCTGGCTTCTCTTGTTGTGGATAGTGGGCTCTAGGCACGGGGGCTTCAGTAGTTGTGGCATGTGGGCTCAGTAGTTGTGGCACGTGAGCTCTAGAGCGCAGGCTCAGTAGTTGTGGTGCACGGACTTAGTTGCTCCGTGGCACGTGGGATCTTCCCGGACCAGGGATCGAACCCATGTCCCCTGCATTGGTAGGTGGATTCTTAACCACTGCGCCACCAGGGAAGTCCCATTATTTACATTTTAATCTTATAGCTCTGGAATTTTAAAATTAAAGCTGAGTAATAGGGATATGAGTTAATATTTTTTTCTCATTGGCCATTGGTAGCCACTTGAACAACCATTCCGTACTGATTAGAAGGCTTACCAGGCATAAAACCCTTCTTCAATGGGAAGATAACCTTGAGTTTATCCTCTTCTAGCACTCTTTCTCTGGTTAAGATAAATATGGAATGTCAGCTCTGTTATAAGGCAACATTGCTTATTGTAGAATGACCCTTGAATGGAACTGCATCTGGATAGGAAAGATTTTGAATGGACCACAAATTTCTCTTGGGAAGCAGAGACCTCAGCTGCCCTTTGTACATGCAGTTTGACTTGTGCAGGGACGAGGAAGTCATGGGCTGTTAAGATACTGATTCTTATGGCATACGAAGCTCACTTGTGGTGCCTAGAAATTGGCTCCTGGATTTCTGTAAGGATCACTGCTGAAGACAGCACAACTGAAGCTGCAGTGCTGGCATACTGTGTTTCCTGTCCTGTATGCTACAAAGTTAAATGAGCCTGGTTTCATGCTATAGTTTATTTGATCCTATGAGTGTGAAGGTCAGTATGTATCTGAGACCACTACTGGTAGTTATGCAAAATGAGCTTTGCAATTATATATATTTGGGTCTTTTTCTGGACTTTCTTTTTTTAATACTGTATATTCGTGTACCAGTGCCATACTTATTTTATTTATTTATTTTTATTTTTATAAATTTATTTATTTATTTATTTATTTATTTATTTTTGGCTGCGTTGGGTCTTCATTGCTGTGCGCAGGCTTTCTCTGGTTGCTGCGAGCGGGGGCTACTCTTCATTGCGGTGTGCGGGATTCTCATTGTGGTGGCTTCTCTTGTTGCGGAGCCTGGGCTCTAGGCACGCGGGCTTCATTGCGGGCTCCGTGGTTGTGGCTCGTGGGCTCTAGAGCGCAGGCTCAGTAGTTGTGGCGCACGGGCTTAGTTGCTTCGTGGCATGTGGGATCTTCCCGGACCGGGCTCGAACCCGTGTCCACTGCATTGGCAGGCGGATTCTTAACCACTGTGCCACCGGGGAAGCCCATACTTATTTTAAATTGAGGCTTTATTTTAATTTTTAATATTGGTAGGCCTGATTCCTCTCATTAGTCTTTAAAAAAATATTGTTCTTGACTGTTCTTTATTTTTCGCTATGAATATTAAAGTTATTTTTATTTTAATAACTTTTTTTAGAGTTTATTTTTTTGTCCTGTTACTTAAAATAGCATCTGGATAGTTGGACAGATGCTGTTTGCCATTTGAGAGCAGGTGTCTTTTTGCACAAATTGAACTGTTTTATTTATTTATTTATTTTAAATAAATTTTTATTTATTTATTTATTGTTGGCTGTGTTGGGTCTTCGTTGCTGCGTGCGGGCTTTTTCTAGTTGTGGCAAGCGGGGGCTACTCTTCACTGCTGCGCGCGGACTTCTCATTGCGGTGGCTTCTCTTGTTGCGGAGCACGGGCTCTGGGCGCGCAGGCTTCAGTAGTTGTGGCACGTGGGCTCAGTAGTTGTGGCTCGAGGGCTCTAGAGCACAGAGCTCAGTAGCTTGGCACACGGGCCTAGTTGCTCCGCGGCATGTGGGATCTTCCTGGATCAGGGCTCGAACCCGTGTCCCCTGCATTGGCAGGCGGATTCTTAATCACTGTGCCACCAGGGAAGTCCCTGAACTGTTTTATTGTAAGTTATTTCCTCCTTTCCCTCTGTCCTCACTCTAGGCAACTGGCCAGTGCTCTGTTTTTCTGGCCTTCTATTGCTGCTCAGTCAGCCCTTTGCATATCAGGCTGATCCTTTGTGTATGCCATTAGTGATGCAGGACAACAGCAGGAAGTGCAATAAAAGCAGCATCTTTTACAACATTTCTTTGGTTTTTTGATACTGGATTTAAAACTTTGTTTTAGCCAGTGCCCTTATTTTGTCATTTGTTTCTCAGAAACACAGAGACCATAATAACTTTGAATATTAAGTATCCAGAGAGCTCCTAGGAGTGTTATGTTGGAAGCAATTTGGGTAGGTACTGTAATTACTTAAGTATTAAGTCTTACTTTTTAGGGAGCTGGTTTAGGAAAGAACAATAGGGCATAAGGTGTTAGGAAGGCAGAATGTTGGTGTCTCTTCTCCTGGAACTGGTATGTTTCACAGATTCTTGTGAATTGTAGATTTAGTCTTTACTCTCCTGTTTCCTTTTTGAGGATCAGCATTGAAGAAAGCATAAAATAACAAAGTGATGGCCTTTGATACTCTTACTATGACCGAGAACAATGTTGCTTTCAGTATTACAAATTAAACTAATTCTCAAAAGGGATAGTAAATGAACAACCCTCTTGAATTTCTCTTCTAGGTTAACGTTGACAAAGTTTTCTGCTCATTCTGTACTTGCTTCATTCCCCCCTGTTCTGTCCAGTATAGTAGCCACTAACCACATATGAGTGTTTGAATTTAAGTGTAAATTAATTAAAATTAAATTAAAAATTCGGTTCCTCATTTGCACTAGTCACATTGACAGTGCTCAGTTGGCGGACGTGGCTAGTGCCTGCTGTATCAGACTGTGCCCAGTGAACATTTCTATCATTGCAGGAAGTTTCATGAGACAGAGCTGCTCAAATCTCCTGGCCTGCCCTTGTCTCATGAGCTTGTTTTCTACTTAAGAAAGATGATTGAGGCTGTTCTCCTTCTGTCATATTCATGTTTTTCTGGGCTCAGTGGAAGATTTCTTTTTCTCATTTATGAAGGTTTATGCCTTTATTTTGGGTCTCTTAGAACTTGTATTCCATTTGTTATCTCTTCTCCCTAGTATCTTCATTCCTTTGAAGTTAGAGCAGAAATAGAAAAGCCATAGATGGAGGTTAACTTGGAGGCTGCTGCTGAGGTCTGCAGCATTTCATACTGACATTCCTGTGGAGACGGTCACCATTATCTGTCCTGCCTTCAGCTTTCCATATCTTGAAGCCAGTTTAGTTTCAGTGTTCATCAAGTTTAGGGGGACAGAGTCATACTACTCACAGTCAACATAGTAAGCTATTAAGAGACTCATGTATACATCAGGATGTCATAGTACTCATTAATAATGAGAACAGTAACTGACAAGAAGACCACATATTATTGTCATCTGGCCTGCCGTAGATGAAATGAAATTTCAGATTATAATCAGAGGGTTTCAGTGTGCACATGGGACTTTAGTGTGAAGACTTAATTCGGTTACCTTAATGTCATCTATCTTTGAGGGTTCAGAATCAACTTGTGTCTGATGCATGTATCTGTCAGGTGAACCTAATATCAGGCAGGCTGATATTGTTTCTTGGGAATGCTCTTTCCCACTCTTCCCCTCAACTTTTTAAAGCCTTCCAGGGGAACATTTTTCTTCTATTTATTATTTTTTTTAAATTCCAGGCAGATTATGATTAAATTGATTTAAGGGCCAGTTTCCCATTTCAGTCGTTCAGGCATAGGTTGAGAGACCATCTCTGTTAAGTTTTATTACTTTTTTGCTCCAATATTTGACCATATCTCAATGTTTTAGGCACCCTGGAGTGTACTAACTTCTCTGTGTATTAATTACAGATTTCTGTTGCTCTAACACCAAATTTCTAGGCGGGTTTTCTTGTTGTGTAACTCCCAAATCTATATTTCTGCAGCTGATCTGTTTCCAAAGTCTAGTCTCACTTCTAAATACAGAAATATCTAAATACATAGGTACTTCTATTGAGGCATTTCTTATTAATTTCTCAGATCAAAAATATTAAAATTGAAGTTCTATTTTCAATGCCCCTAAATCCTTCAAAAAGTATACAACCTTTTCAATTTCTTTTATCATTATGTAATCCCTCTTCAATTTTAACCACTTCTTCCTCCCCTCAGTTTTTTTAGTTATCAAATTATCTTGCTTTTTTAGAGTCATATACCACAATGTTCCTTGCAGCACTATTTACAATAGCCAGGACATGGAAGCAACCTAAGTGTCCATCGACAGATGAATGGATAAAGAAGATGTGGCACATATATACAATGGAATATTACTGAGCCATAAAAAGAAACGAAATTGAGTTATTTGTAGTGAGGTGGATGGACCTAGAGTCTGTCATACAGAGTGGAGTAAGTCAGAAAGAGAAAAACAAATACCGTATGCTAACACATATATATGGAATCTAAAAAAAAAAAAGGTTCTGAAGAACCTAGGGGCAGGACAGGAATAAAGACGCAGACATAGGACTTCCCTGGTGTCACAGTGGTTAAGAATCCACCTGCCAACGCAGGGGACACGGCTTCGATCCCTGGTCTGGGAAGATCCTACATGCCGTGGTGCAGGTAAGCCCATGCGCCACAACTACTGAGGCTGTGCTCTAGAGGCCGCGAGCCACAACTACTGACGCCCGCGTGCCTAGAGCCCATGCTCCACAACAAGAGAAGCCACCTCAATGAAAAGCCGACTCACCACAATGAAGGGTAGCCCCCTCTCGCTGCACCTAGAGAAAGCCCATGCACAGCAACAAAAACCCAACACAGCCAAAAATAAATAAATAAATTTATTTATTAAAAAAAAAAAGAAAAGACGCAGTTGTAGCGAATGGACTTGAGGACACGGGGAGGGGGAAGGGTAAGCTGGGACGAAGTGAGAGAGTAGCATGGACATATATATACTACCAAATGTAAAATAGATAGCTAGTGGGAAGCAGCTGCATCGCACAGGGAGATCAGCTCGGTGCTTTGTGACCACCTAGAGGGGTGGGATAGGGAGGGTGGGAGGGAGATGCAAGAGGGAGAGGATATGGGGGTATATGTATACATATAGCTGATTCACTTTGTTATACAGCAGAAACTAACACAACATTGTAAAGCAATTATACTCCAATAAAGATGTTAAAAAAAAATCCAAAAGAAACACACAAAATGAATATCGTGGTGGAAATTAACTAAGACCACTGAATCCCACTGAAATGGATTTGAAAAGGGAAAAATGTATTATGTCCTATTGCAGTAGTCTATTTCTGTGTATTTCCATTTGTGTGTGTGTGTGTGTGTGTGTGTGTGTGTGTGCGCCTGTCATTGGATCTTAAAAAAAAATTATCTTGCTTTTTTATATACATGATATCTACTCATTTCTATTCCCATTGCTTCCTTTCTATTCTGTCTAGCCTACCTTAATAATCTCCAAATTCTCATCTTAATCTACCCTATTTTGTCTTTGCCTTCTGAACAGGAACTTTGGTTTATGCATCTTTGTATCTGAAAGAGATAAGTCATTATTTTGCAGTAATCTGATTTTATTAGCTATTTAACACGTTAAACTACTTTAGTTGTTATATTTTAATCATTTAGAGTATTTATGTGAACTCTATTTTTTAGCGTGATGAACAAGTCTGGGGTGAATCGTGTAGTTTGGAAACGACCTCGGCTCACTCACAACGGACCTGTGAGAAGGAGCACAGTCATTGACCAGATTCCATTTCTGGCAGTAGCAAGAGCACTTGGTAAGTAGGACTTACATTTGGTGAAACCATCTTGGATTTTCTATAATATATGGTGGTAAAATAAAAGAGAAGACTGAGAATTAAACCGTCATTTGGCACGTCATGAAGGTATAAATATGATATTATAGTAAATGATTGAAAACCTAATTGAGGGGAAGGTTAAAGTATGGATTTCAGTGCCAATTGCTCTTTGATCATGAGTTATGTTCAATGTTTTGCTAGTTCCCATTTATTCCTAGGGAAGTAAATGTATGCCTAGGCTTGATGTTAGCCTTAAAACTATTTCTAAATGTCCTTCCCTACTTCAGCCCTTCATATTTCTCTCAAGAGCCTTCAAAGCTCTTTTTTTTTCATTAGCTAGCAAAGTAAATTGTACATGACAAAATAAACATACTTATTTTCTGTTCTACCTGGTTTTGAAAGGAAGGCTAGAGGATTATAGCTATAGAAATATCTTACCTTGGATGTACTAATTAAATTTTCTTCTGAAGAAAATTTCTTTTGGAAAACACCACTTTTTTCCTTCTCTCCTTCTTCCTCTAACAGATACTTGAGAACTGACTTGGTGCCAGGCACTGCCTTAGGCTTTGGAGAGATAATACAGATATACTCTGCCCCCAGGGTGCAAGACTGAGTAGTTGGGGAGATAGGCAATAAAGAAGGAAGCTTGTCCTGAAAGTAATATAATATTGCAAGTCAATTATACTTCAGTTTTTTAAAAAGTAAGCTTGTAAATGAAATAATTACAGATTAGGAAATATGAAAGTCCTGTGATAAAGAATAATTTAGAAGGGAAAAACTATTTTAGATAGTGTGATGGAAATGCTCCTTTTAGGAAGTGTTATTTTAGCTGAGATTTGATGGCTGAGAAGGAGTTATTCTTGTGAAGAGCCTGTTGAAGAATATTCTAGGCATGGTTCCTGAATTGGGAAAGAGCGTGGCCTGTTGTAGGAATTATCAGAAGGCAGGAGTTAAAGAGGCAAACATGAGCCACAGATGTTTTCATTCTAGTCTAAGGGTACTGGGAAACACTGAAGGGTATTAAGCTAAGGAGTAACATTATCTGATTTGCTTTTTTAAAAGATCATGCTACTGGGGCTTCCCTGGTGGCGCAGTGGTTGAGAATCTGCCTGCCAATGCAGGGGACACGGGTTCGAGCCCTGGTCTGGGAAGATCCCACATGCCGCGGAGCAACTGGGCCCGTGAGCCACAGTTACTGAGCCTGCGCGTCTGGAGCCTGTGCTCTGCAACAAGAGAGGCCGCGACAGTGAGAGGCCCGCGCACCGCGATGAAGGGTGGCCCCCGCTTGCCACAACTAGAGAAAGCCCTCGCAGAGAAACGAAGACCCAACACAGCCATAAATAAAATAAATAATAATTTAAAAAAAAAAAAAAAAAAGATCATGCTACCTATCATGTTACTATCTTTGTTCATCTTTGGTGATCATATACATATAGTCCCAATATTCATGGAGCCTATAATCTAATGGGGAGATAGATAATAAACAAATGAGAAAATTATTTTAAAAAGCATTATAAAGGAATTAAACAGTATGATATGCCACTAATTGGTGGGAGGGATAGTGGGTAGCAGAGGAGGGCTACTTTGGAGAGGATGATTAAGGAACATTCTTTTATTTATTTATTTTTTAATCAATTTATTTTTGACTGTGTTGGGTCTTCGTTGCTGCGCATGGGCTTTCTCTAGTTGCGGCAAGCGGAGGCTACTCTTCGTTGCGGTGCACGGGCTTCTCATTGCAGTGGCTTCTCTTGTTGCGGAGCACGGGCTCTAGGTGCTCGGGCTTCAGTAGTTGTGGCACGCAGGCTCAGTAGTTGTGGCTCATGGGCTCTGGAGCTCAGGCTCAGTAGTTGTGGCACACTGGCTTAGTTGCTCCGTGGCATGTGGGATCTTCCCGGACCAGGGTTCGAACCTGTGTCCCTGCATTGGCGGGCGGATTCTTAACCACTGCGCCACCAGGGAAGCCCAAAGAACATTCTTTTAAAAAGTGATATTTTGGGCTTCCCTGGTGGCGCAGTGGTTGAGAATCTGCCTGCTAATGCGGGGGACACGGGTTCGAGCCCTGGTCTGGGAGGATCCCACATGCCGCGGAGCAACTGGGCCCGTGAGCCAAAATTACTGAGCCTGCGCGTCTGGAGCCTGTGCTCTGCAACAAGAGAGGCCGCGATAGTGAGAGGCCCGCGCACCGCGATGAGGAGTGGCCCCCACTTGCCGCAACTGGAGGAAGCCCTCGCAGAGAAACGAAGACCCAACACAGCCAAAAATAAATAAATAAATAAATTAATTAATTAAAAAAAAAAAAGTGATATTTTGAGTAAGACCTAAAAGGAGGCGAAGGGGCCAAGTCAAAGCAAAGCCACAGCACTTGCAAAGGCCATTAGGCAATTAGTGGACATTTGATTTGGGAGGGATGGTGGTGTGGGTTGTGTAGCATATATTCTTTTTTCCTACTGAATAATGCCCTGACTTCCTTTGGGGAAACTGTATCTCCCCTACTATGTGCAGTCTTAGTTTAGACATTCCTATTCAGGGTCCTTTTATAAAACATAAAAGGTTGGGCATATGACCCCAGCTAGATCAGTTAGATTCCTTGTTCCATGATTTTGAGCTGTGAATCTAGAAAGGATAAACATTACAAACCAAAAACGTGGTTGGAATGAATTCATCCTAGTGATACTGACCTCCTTTGGCAGTGCTCATTGATGTGGTTGGGTTTTCCTGCCTAGTTGTTTGGAATTGCCCTGTCTCCATGCCTGGTTCTCCAGCTTCTTGTCTACCGTGTGAGCTACTTGAGTTTCTTCTGAGTTGCCTTTTTGGCCTAGGTTAACCTGAGCTGGAAATTGTTGTTTGTTAGCAACAAATCCTAATGCAGAAAGGAAAGGACTTGCTGTCTTTAAGGACCAAGAACGAAGCCAGTGTGAGAGAGAGGAGGTAGAGATATAAGATGAAGGCGGAGATGAGGACACTTGCCTGATTAAGAGGGTGGCGCAGGCTAATGTAAGGAGTTTGGTGAAGACATTACCGGTGGTAGGCAAGAACTAAATCCTGCAAGGCTTTCTAGACCATGATAAGGAATTTTATTTTAAATGCTTTTGGGAAGGGATTGAAGAGTAGGAGAGGAAGTAAACCATAGTGGTTAAGAGGTAGACTTTGGACCCAAAATTCCTAGTTTCCAATCCCAGTGCTGTTATTTACTGTACAAACTTGGGCAAATTACTTAATATATTGTGGCACAGTTTTTTCTGCTGTAAAGTGGGGCCTGCTTCGTACTGTCGTGAGTATTGGGTAACTTAGCACATGTAAAGTGCTTAAAATAGTGCCTGGCACATAGTAAGTGCTCTGTAAATGTTAGTTGTTATTATTGTTGTTTACTGAAGTAGGGCAGTGACATGATCCAGTATGTTTTTTAAAGGATCATTTTGGCTGATCCAGTTTGTTTTTAAAAGATCATAATGGCTAAAATTATAGGGTAATAAAATCGGAGGCCAGGGTCCCATTTAGGGACCTGTAGCAGTATTCTAAGCACTTTACATATTTTACAGATTTTTGTCTGAGTTTCCCAGGCCATTCATTCATAGTATACATGTGATATAATTGATCCTCCAATTGTTAGCAAGGAGAAAGAGGGGGCAAGGTGGATGACAGATAGTCAGCTGCTATTGACACTTCAGGTAGATGGTAAATTTCCAGTTAACTGTTGCCATTTGTAACATTAGTGAGCTTAGGGGGAAGGCATGGGATGCAAGGAATTAATATTAGTAAAGAAATAGAGGGGATTTTTGTGGGGAACTCAACATGGACTGAGGGCAAGGTCTTACTCCAGGTTCAAAAGTAAGGTGAACCTTCAGTTTAGAAAGTAGATGTCAATTTATTTTGTATATGTGAAGTGTGTGTGCACCAAGCATTTCAAGTAAGCCTTGAAACCCTTAAGTGATTGTGGAGAGGAAGAGAAGGAACAGGTGATGGAGTGGCAAAAAGAGCAGAAAAACCAACTGGTTTTCCTGTTTCAGACATTCCTACTTAGTTCAGATATAGCTCTGGAGTAATTCAGACAAGAAGTAATTCAACCTGCTTGAATATCTTCAGTAATCTTTACTTAATGTTTCAAAGTAGAAACTCTTGTATTATTAGACAATTCTGTGAGTTAAAATCTGCCTCCATGAAGCTTTCAGACAGGGCAGTGTACTTCCTTTTCTTTTTGCATAATGACAGTCATTTACCTATTCAGAATTGGCTAGCATGTTTCTCTAGGCTAATTTCAGACCCTTCATTATTCTTGTCGTATTCCTCTAGATGTTTCCTTCAATAAACGTGATTTGGGAATTGAGGACACTGCAAGATGTGGTCTGACCAGTTTGAAGTACAATGGAAATACTTAGTTCCTGCTACCTGAACATTGTACTTCTAATAATGGAGTCCTAGAATCCTATCATTAGCTTTTTGTAATCTTACCACATTAGTTGGCTTATTAAGCTCAGATCTCTAGATATTTCTCTTATGAACTGCTACCAGGTCAAGTTTCTCTTTTATGTACTCTGTTGGTTTTTATTGGGATGGTGTAAGGGTGGGGAAATGGAGACTGAATAATAGCATTAGATGAGTTGTTGTTGGAATGTATTTATCAATACAAAAGGTATTGATTAATAGATTGGTGTGTATTTAGAGAGAGAGATCTTTTTTTTTTTTAACATCTTTATTGGAGTATAATTGCTTTACAATGGTGTGTTAGTTTCTGCTTTATAACAAAGTGAAGCAGTTATACATATACATATGTTCCCATATCTCTTCCCTCTTTTGTCTCCCTCCCTCCCACCCTCCCTATCCCACCCCTCTAGGTGGTCACAAACCACCGAGCTGGTCTCCCTGTGCTATGCGGCTGCTTCCCACTAGCTATCTATTTTACATTTGCTAGTGTATATATGTCCATGACACTTAGAGAGGGAGATCTTGATTGATGTGATGCTGTTTTTTTTTTTCTTAGCTTAGTTTCAACATTTGTTAACTACCTAGAGAAAGAAATAATGTGCGTGGTCCTCCATTTTGTATATTATACAAATATGCAAAAATACTTAGGCAGCAAGATATTAGCATTGTTTAACTACTTTTAGTTGCCAGAGAGAAAAAATAGTAATTAGAGAGTAGAGAAATCAGACAACACTTTGACTAGGTGATGACAGTTACCATCACTAATGAGGAATAGTTGGACATTGTATGCCTCCAGATGTGTGGTACACATATCCCCTATGTAGTACCCTGGTCAAAAATGCATAGCCTCAATCTAGATAAAGGAGGTTAAAGAAATGTTACAAGTAAAGAAAAAAAGAAAAAGAAAAGAAAAGAAACGTTACAAGTACATGCTATTCCTGATCCTAGGCTGGATCCTATAAAGGATATTATTAGGCCATCTGATAATTCAGAATATGGATGGTAGATGGTATGTTAGGTAAATATTATATTAATATAAATTTATGAAGCTGATAACTGCAGTGTCCTTATTCTTAGAAAATATACTTTGAAGTATTTAGGGATAAAGGACCATTATTTAAAATATTTTTTATATATACACACAGAATCTTTATATATATGTAGATTGAAAACAAGCGAATGGGGCAAAATGTCAACAATAGATGAATCTGAGTAAAGATGGGTGTTCTTTGTCATAGTTTTATTTTTATAGCTTTATACATTTGAAATGATCTCCAGATGAAATGTTTGTAAAAATAGGCTGGCAGGGACTTCGCTGGTGGCGCACTGGTTAAGAATTCGCCTGCCAATGCAGGGGACACGGGTTTGAGCCCTGGTCCGGGAGGATCCCACATGCCACGGAGCAACTAAGCCCGTGTGCCACAACTACTGAGCCTGCGCTCTAGAGCCCACAAGCCACAACTACTGAAGCCCGTTGGCCTAGAGCCCATGCTCCACAACAAGAGAAGCCACCACAATGAGAAGCCTGTGCACTGCAACGAAGAGTAGACCCCGCTCTCTGCAATTAGAGAAAGCCCACAAGCAGCAATGAAGACCCAACGCAGCCAAAAATAAAACAAACAAACAAATAAATAAATAAATGGGATGGTCAGAGGAGGTCTGAAAAGATGACATTTGAGTGAAGAGGTGAGGCATCAAGGCCTGTGGGTGTCTGGGGCAAGATATTAGGCAGAAGGAACAACAAATACAAAGTGTCCTTTTTATGATTTTTTTTTTAATTAATTTTATTTATTTATTTTTGTCTGCGTTGGGTCTTCGTTGCTGTGCGCGGGATTTTCTCTAGTTGTGAGCGGGGGCTACTCTTGGTTACGGTGCGCAGGCTTCTCATTGCCGTGGCTTCTCTCGTTGCGGAGCACAGGCTCTAGGTGCACAGGCTTCAGTAGTTGTGGCACGTGGGCTCAGTAGTTGTGGCTCACGGGCTCTAGAGCGCAGGCTCAGTAGTTGTGGAGCACGGGCTTAGTTGCTCCGCGGCATGTGGGATCTTCCCAGACCAGGGCTCAAACCAGTGTCCCCTGCATTGGCAGGCGGATTCTTAACCACTGCGCTACCAGGGAAGCCCCATGATTTTTTTTTTTTTTAACTGAGCAGCTTGAAAGGTGGAGTTGCCATCAACTGATGTAGCAAAGACCAGAGTATATGTAGCAGGGGGAGGTCAGTTCAGTTTTGGACAACTTACCTTCAAGGTGCTAATCAGACATTAAAGTGGTGATATCTATTGGGCTTCTGGTTATGAAAATTGACTAGGTGAGGGCTAGGCTAGAGATATCAGGCTGTGGCTGAATCAAGGGATTGAGTGTAGGTAGAAAAGGGGGGGAAAAAGAAAAGAAAAAAGGAAGGGTCCAGTGACTGATCCGTGAGATACTGTCACTGTTAGGAGGTGGGGGCATGAATGGAAGAACAGGTAAAACAAGACTGAGAAAGAGCCACAGGTAAAATACAAGAAAGTTCAGGAGAGTGTCCTGAAAGCTAAGAGAAGAAACTGTTTCAAGAAGGTATTTCGTTATATGTCAGTTATACCTCAATTAAAAAAAAAATATTTCAAATACTGTTGATAGTTCAGGTAAAGGAAAGACTGAGAAGTGACCTTTGGGTTTAACAATGTGAAAGTCATTGGTGACCTTGACAAAGTAGCTTTTGGTGGATATTGAGACCACAATCGTGCCTGGAGTTGGTTCAAGAAAGAGTGAGAAGGGGAAATTTTGATATAGCAAGTTTTAGACACTCTTCCTAGGTGGGGAAGGAAGAGATGGGGCTTTAGCTGGAGTAGAAATAATAGCATCAAGAGAGGGTTTGCTACTGTTATTTTAAAAAGGGAAGAAATAATAACAGTTGATGGGAAAGATCCTCTAGACCAGGGAGAACTCCATGTAAGAGATAAAATACAATTGCTATAGTAATTTCCTATGACAATTACATTATTTTAACATAATTTTGTAAACAAATATATGGAAATAAATGAATATTTTCATATAGAAAGACATGGGAGAGATGGTATTGCTTTAGTAATGGAAAAAAATTGCATCTGCTTTTTCTCTTGATTTTATTTTTCTATCACATATTTTCTCAAATTTTCTCAAATATCTTTTTATTTTTTTAAACTTTATTGAGATATAACTGACATACAGCACTGTATATAGGTTTAATGTGTACAGCATTTAAAAGAGAATATCCTTTAGATTTGAACATTTAAGCTGAAAGAAATGCTTTGTCATATTACTTTTCCTGTCTTTATTTTGGCACTTGGGGGAAAAAAGGAACTATTTAAGTTCTAGCTTTCTTTTTAAGTTTAACTTCTTGCATGGTAATTCTTATTGGCCCCATAGTAAATTAAATTATAGAATTTAGCACCACTCTTATGGTTTATAGTCATTTTTCTTCCAGTTTTTTGGGAAAGAGAGAAGTTTACTTATCAAAATTTGTACTGATGAAGATCAGAATTACCTGAGTGCAAATGTAGCAAAGGTGCCTCCTAGTGGCTGCCCAATGGAATTGCATGTGAGTCTTGCAATTCATTTATTCATTGAACAGATATTTGAGTGCAGTATGTGCCAAGCACAGGGTCTTTGCCCTCATGGAAGCTTACAGTTTAGAGAGGGGAGAGGCATTCATCAAATGATCACAAAAAGAACGGAAACATTACAACTCTTAACTATTTGTATATCTGTTAATGGGAACTTAAAATGGGAGTATTTTACCTAACCGGAGAGGCCAGAGAAGTGATGTTTGAGCTGAGGTCTTAAGAATTACTAAAAGTTAATAGAGGAAGAAAATGTGTTATAGGCATAGGAACTGCATTTGTGAACAGCTCTGTGATAGGAGGAGGCATGGTGAATATAAGGGACTCTGATGAAGGCTAGGTGGAACAAAGATATGGGAACAAAAGGCATAGATAAAGTCAGAAAATACTGCATTTTTATAGGCTGTGGTTAAGAGTTATGCAAGAGTAAACTATTGCAGAGTTGGGGTGGGAAACATATAACTAGGTAGGGGTGTGTGTGTGTGTTTTAATTATGGCAAAATACATATAACAACATTTACCATCTTAACCATTTTAAGTATACAGTTCAGTGGTATTAAGTACATTTACATTGTTGTGCAGCCATCACCACCGTCAATCTTAAATTTGTGTTTTAAAGAGATGATTTTGGTTGCAGTTTTGAGAATGGATTAGGTGAGGCAAAAGTTGCTGGGAAGCTCTCCACGGGAAGCCACTCACAGAGCTGGAGGCAGGGTGGGGTGGGGAGACATGTTGAAATTCCCTAGGGATAAGGACCACTAGGTGTCCTGCACATTGCTGGCTGTAGTATGCCCCAGCAGCAAGCAGAGAACATACTGAAACCAGAAGAAAGGCCTCTTTCTCATCTGGTATCACTCCAGTGCCCCTACTGAAAACAAAAGGGAAATAGCCATTGAGCAGGCAACCAACCTCTGCCACAATGTTCAAGGCCCCTCCCTTCAATATATAGAGGAATGACATTCCTGTGATCCTATAATGGTGTACAAACACTAGGCCAATAATAAAATACTTAGTTCAATTCTGATTCTTACTCATTTGATCTCAGGTAAAGCCATGTAGATTACCTGAACTGGCAAAATAAGGGAACTGGCTCTATCTTATGTTCCTAAATCTAGCTATGAATACAGATCATATGGTGAGTTTGTTAAAAATTCAAATTCTAGGGACTTTTACCGGCAAATTTAAAGCAACTTGAGCATCAAAACAATAACAGGAATAAGTTATAACATAATGAGGAAAAAAGAATCCCTAAGTCCATACTGATACAAAAAGATTATAAAGAGGTAGAGAGAAAAATGGATAGTTCTTCTTTAGAAAAGACAACTAATAAATGTAGTTAGTGTTCTAATTCTATCATCAGTTTACAGCCATCACAATAACACTTGATTCGTGCAAGAATCATTAATGAATGCTAAAATGTGGCATATTTTGGTGAGGAATAGAATATTTCACACAATCTCAAACTATCACTGTACAGATTACTTAGGGCATCTTTACAGTGCTGGTAGGCAGCACTTTAACTGAATGATCAGGTTTGGCATCGCCAATAATAGGACAGACTGACATTTTGTGCCTCCTAATGTGACATACTAAGAAGGCTATGACTTCAGCAATTTAGTATTCTGGCCAAAAAAAAAAGTTTAACCTGAACACAAACCCTTATATCTAGCCTGCGGACACGAGGAAGCAGTCAAGACAAATCCAAATTGAGGGTCACTCTGCAAAACAACTGGCCTGGACTCTCTTGACAATTGTCTGTCCGTGTCATGAATGACAAAAACAAATCACAAAACCTAGAGAATTGTTCTGGGTTAAAAACGACTAAAAAATATGACAACTAAATGTAATGAATGATCCTTGAGTGGATCCTGGATATTAAAAAAGCATTATTGCGGGAATTCCCTGGTGATCCAGGGGTTAGGACTTGACACTTTCACTGAGGGGGCCTGGGTTCAATCCCTCTTGGGGGAATTAAGATCCTGAAAGCCACGTGGTGTGGCCCAAAAAAAAAGGCATTATTGGGATAACTGGGGAAATTTGAACATAGATTTTTTTTTTTTTTTTTTTTTTAAGTGTTGAAGCTCTAACATGGAATAGTAAGGAATTATTTTTATTTATTTATTTATGGCTGTGTTGGGTCTTCGTTTCTGTGTGAGAGCTTTCTCTAGTTGCGGCGAGCAGGGGCCACTCTTCATCGCGGTGCGCGGGCCTCTCACTATCGTGGCCTCTCTTGTTGCGGAGCAGAGGCTCCAGATGCACAGGCTCAGTAATTGTGGCTCACGGGCCTGGCTGCTCCGCGGCATGTGGGATCTTCCCAGACCAGGGCTCGAACCCGTGTCCCCTGCATTGGCAGGCAGATTCTCAACCACTGCGCCACCAGGGAAGCCCCAGAACATAGATTTTATATTACACAATACTGGATCAACATGAAATTTTCTGACTGTGGCTACATAGGAGAATATCCTTATGCTCAGGAGATTAAATAGGAGATACACCATGTTATTGGCTTGGGAGATATAATATTGTTATGATGGCATTTCTCTCTGAAGTGATCTATAGGTTCAGTGCAATCGCATTCAAAACCCAGAGTTTGGGGGGACTTCCCTCCTGGTCCAGTGGCTAAGACTCCATGCTCCCAAAGAGGGGGCCGAGGTTTGATCCCTGGTCTGGGAACTAGATACTGCATGCATGCCACAACTGAAGATCCCTCATGTTGCAACTAAGACCCAGTGCAGCCTAAATAAATAAATAAATAAGATAATAATAAATATTATTATTTTTTAAAATATTTATTTTTTATTTTTGGCTGCGTCAGGTCTTAGTCATGGGATTTTTGTTGCAGCATGTGGGATCTTTCGTTGCGGCACACAGGCTCCTTGTTGCGGCGCACGGGCTTCTCTCTAGTTGTGGCTCACGTGCTCAGTAGTTGCGGTGCATGGGCTTAGTTGCCCCACAGCATGTGGGATGTTAGTCCCCTGACCAGGGATCAAACCTGTATCCCCTGTATTGGAAGGCGATTCTTAACCACTGGAACACCAGGGAAGTTCCAGTAAATATTATGAAAAAAACAAACAAACAAAAAAAATAAAATAGAGTTTGGGAATTCCCTGGCGGTCCAGGGGTTAGGACTCCACGTTTCCACTGCAGGGGGCACAGGTTCAATCCCTGGTTGGGGAATTAAGATCCCCCATGCCACATGGCCTGGCCAAAAACTAAAAATAAACAAACAAATAAACTAATTAATTTAAAAAACAGTTTCAGAAATTTAAGTTGGGAGAAATGCGCCTTTCTTCTGGAAATGTATTGAGGTTTAGTGAGAAGAAAAAGAGATTTCAATATATTGGGGGCTAGTGATTTGGGAGTTGCAAGCTTGAGAGGACAATTTTGTGGAAGGAGTATACATATATACTGGGTATATATCCATAGAAATCTCTAGAAGGATACATAAGGACAGTAGTTGTTCCCTAAGTGGAGAACCAGAAAGGACATGAATGGGAAAGGAGATTTTTGTATCTTTTGGTTTTCGTGCCATGTGAAATAAACAAGTAACTTATTTTAAAATATTTTCAGATTTTTAACTATATTAATGTTAGTTTATATATGAGAAATTGTGACCCTTCTTTGAGGTCATATAGTTTGCATTAGATTGAAAATTGGAATTTCTTTTTTTAACCTAGATTTTAAGTTGAGACATATTAGGGATTCTGCTTTATATAAATTTATGTTTTTACTTGGAGTGGCAATATTAATTTCAAATATTGGGGGGGAAATTGCTTTTGAAAGCTTTTAGCATCACATATGAACCCTGTAATTGCTATCTTACAATTTATCTGTTTCCATCCACGTTCATTTTTATAGTTTCATCAACCAGGGAGTTTTGTTTTACTGGTATAAAGAAATAAATGTGCCTTTGTGAGCTGACCTGGATTATAATTAGCTTTTAGTGGTCATATGTGTTCTCTTTTGTTACTCTGAAGGATGAATTGCCCCTTTCAGGAGGCTGATTTAGCAGTGAATTTTGCTATTTCAGAGTGGAGTAATTGATTTGAAGTATTCTTTCCTTGGATTCTGAGCATATTTGAATTGGCCAGTATTTCTGATGAGAGGTATGGTGACGTTTAAATAAGGAAAGGAGAGGACAAAGAGCTTCCTCTTGTTTAGCAAAAGTCAGACCTGCTTAACAGTGGCAAAAACAATTTATCCTCTTGTCTGAAAACCTTTTGCTCTTAATTAGGTCTTTTCCCAAAGTATTTCACAACAAACAAAAGAGGCAGAAATTAATGTTTTCTCCTTCTTGTCTCCTCCTTCCTGTTTTTGGGAGCAAAAGAGTTTATATTGTCCTACTTATTTATCTTATGTATCACGAAAGAGTAGATGGTTTCTATAAATTTTTTTTTCTATTTCAGTTTTATTGATCTTTTAGTTGACCCGAGTCGACTAAAGCTTCTTTTATGTTGAACATTTTGAGGTGTACATCTAATGCGTCTAAAAAGCGGAAGTGTTAGGCATTGTTTTATGTGGAGCTAATCAAGAAGGAAGATAATTATGTAAGAATCTTCTTTTACTGGCTCACTGAAAGGGTGAACTATTGATCTCCAAAGGCTAGTCATATGGTAGGTTAAAAGCATAAAAATGCTTATTTTTATTTCTGGAATTTTCTTCCAAGTGACTGGCACCCATCCTTTCAGTTTTTTTTTTTTTTTAATTTTATTTATTTTATTTATTTATTTTTGGCTGCGTTGGGTCTTCGTTGCTGCGTGCGGGCTTTCTCTAGTTGTGTCGATGGGCTTCTCATTGCAGTGGCTTCTCTTGTTGTGGAGCATGGGCTCCACGCGTGCAGGCTTCAGTAGTTGTGGTGCATGGGCTCAGTAGCTGTGGCTTGCGGGCCCTAGAGCGCAGGCTCAGTAGTTGTAACGCCTGGGCCTAGCTGCTCTGCAGCATGTGGGATCTTCCCAGACCAGGGCTCGAACCCGTGTCCCCTGCATTGGCAGGCGGATTCTTAACCGCTGCACCACCAGGGAAGCCCCATCCTTTCAGTTTTGATGTAGGTATTTTCTTGACCTAGGGGGCTAACAGGAGGTTTTCAGTTAGCCAGTAGGACTCTTATTATTTGTAGAGCAAGGTCTCCACATTTTATCTTTTTTTATAGTTATCTTAGTTAATCTTGGCCCTTTGCTCTTCCCCATACATTTTATTTTTTTCTACTTTTAAATATATTTTTTAAAATTTTTATTGGAGTATAGTTGATTTACAATGTTGTGTTAGTTTCTGCTGTACAGCAAAGTGAATCAGTTATACATATATCCACTCTTTTTTAGATTCTTTTCTCACGTAGGTCATTACAGAGTATTGAGTAGAGTTCCCTGTGCTATAGAGTAGGTCCTTCTTATACGTTTTAGAATCAGCTTGTCAAATTCTACAAAAGTCCTTTTGGGATTTTGGATGGAATTACATTGACATTATAGGTTATTTTTGGAAGAAGTAACATCTTCATAATGTTGACTCCTCCTATCTTTGATTATAGTTTATTTCCCCATTTATTTAGATAGTCTTTGGAATCTAATTGTATAATCTTGTCCATAAAAGATTTGCACACCTTTTGTTAAATTTCCCAGTACCTGATATTTGGTTCACTGTTGTAAATGGAATTGTTTAAAATTTTACATTTTCTATTTCTTGCTATTATATAGAGATGCAGCTGACTTTTATATATTGGGTTTGTATTTAACAACCTTGCTAAGTGTTCCTGTTCTGATAATTTATCTAATTTCTTTTTGGTTTCCCATGTAGAAATAAAATTATCTTCAAGTAATGATAGTTTTATTTTCTCCGTTCCAATTCACATATATCATTTATCTTTATTATCTTACTGTGTTGAGAAGGATCCCTTGTATAGAATTGGAAGAGAAGTGGTGATAGAAGGCATACTTTTATCAGGTTTATAAGGGAGTTACCTTTTCAAATTTCTAGTTTGCTAAGAATTTTTTTTTTTTAAATCATGAATGGATTTTGAATGTTATCAAATGCTTTTCTGCATCTGTTGAGATGAACATGTAGATTTTCTTCTTTGATCTGTTGATGTGATACTACTAGCTTGCAAATAATACTTCTTGCTTTTTCTGCCTCCTGCTCCCCAGGTGATTTGTGGAGCTATGATTTCTTCAGTGGTGAGTTTGTGGTGTCACCTGAACCAGACACAAGTGTCCATACTCTTGATCCCCAGAAGCACAAGTATATTATCTTGGGGAGTGATGGACTTTGGAATATGATTCCACCTCAAGATGCCATCTCAATGTGCCAGGACCAAGAGGAGAAAAAATACTTGACGGTGAGAAGTAACTCAATTAGATATTATTATCTACACATTGTTCTGGTACTTTTGTCAGGGGTCTTGAATATGAACTAAGGATGTTCACCTTGAGTAGATTTTTGCACTTGCCCTGGCTATAGAAGAAAGTAAAATATAGATTTCTGCAGCTTATTAGGGGAACAAGACAGGAAATAGATGAATGAAACTAGATAACAAAACATACAACCACTGACTTCATTATGAGCAGCCCTTGACTTCCTGGCCTATGGAACCCTCACCAATCCTTCTTTTTATAAATTGAGATATAATTCACATTCTATAAAATTTACCTTTTTAAAGTATTCAGGTCAGTGGTTCTTAGGATAGTCTCAAAGTTATGTAACTCTCAACACTAATTCCAGAACATTTCATCACTGCCCCCAACAAACCCCATAACCATTAGCAGTCATTCACTATCACCCCTGTTCCCTGGCAACCACTAATTTTTTTTTGTCTCTATGTATTTGCCTGTTTTGCATATTTCATATAAATGAGATCATACAATATGTGACCTTTTGTGTCTGACTTCTTTCACTTAAGCATAATGTCTTCAAGGTTCATTCATGTTGCTTGTATCAGTACTTTATTCCTCTTTATGGCTGAATAATTTTCCATTGATGGATATATAACATTTTATTTATCCATCCATTCATCAGTCAATGGGTACTTGAGTTGTTTCCACTTTTTGGCTATTTTGAATGACGCTGCTCTTAACATTCATGTACAAGTTTTTGTGTGGACATGTTTTCAGATCTCTCAGGTATCTACGTAGGAGTGGAACTCCTGGGTCATGTGGTAACTCTATGTCACCTATATTGTTTTAGTCAATTGCAAACCTAGAAACAACCATCAATGAGAAAATTCTTTTCTTTCCTTCCTGGCTTGCTTAAAAATTGATCTTCATTCTGAGCAATGACAAAGTAAGGAGATTTGGGAAAGTGCAGTGTTATTGAAGGCAAGGAAAGAGAGTGTTTTGGAGTAGTAGCCAGCAATGTCAAATTCCACAAAGAAGTGGAGGCAGATGGATGAAAACAGGGTATTGGGTTTTATATTTAGGACCTTTTATTATTAGTGACCTTCAAGGATGAAGAGTTTCGGTTGAAGTGATGAGGGCATTAGCTAGCAGGTTGGAGTGATGATGAAACAGTACTTTGTGAGCCTAGGAAATAGATGTAGAGAGTGTTCAGGAAGGGAATGTGCCATTGTTAGCTTGAAAAGATAGTGAGGGTCTTGAAAGCAGTTTTATAGTCTTACAAGAAAGATGGACAGAACAAGAGAAATAAGGGATATTGATGGAATGAAGGTCCAGAGCACATCGAAGTAACTGGAATCAATGGCTCCTTGGAAAAGATGATCTTTTTCTAAGATGGGAGGAATGGTAAAGCTATATTTTGGGGCGATAAGGAGGCAACATGAAAGAACTTGAATTAAATTGTCTCCATTCATTCCCTCAACTAACATGTTAGGCACTAGGTACAAAGGAAGCAAAGATAAATAGAATATGGTCCTTGCTCAGCATTTACCATATTATTACCAATAGGATATATAGATAGCTATCAGTACCATTTGATTGTGAGTTGTTTAAAGATAAGAGTCATGTATCTATTCAATTTTACAAACTTGGGGCTAGCATGATGCATTTGGTCAGTGATGTCAGATGTAAAAGAAAGATTAAATAAAATAAAGACTGTTTTGTCTATTGGATTTTGTTTGTTTGTTTGTTTGCCACGCCGGCTTGCAGGATCTTAGCTCCCCTACCAGGGATCAAACCTGGGCCCTCGGCTGTGAAAGAGTGGAGTCCTAACTACTGGACTGCGAGGGAATTCCCATGTCTATTGGATTTAGAATTCTTTAATGATGAAAGAGAAAGAGAGAAACATTTCAGTGGCATGATGAGGCCAAAAGCCAGTTTTATTGGGTTGGGAGAACCTATTCATAAACACTTAGGTGTTTAGAATGAGTACTGAAGGAAGCATTCATCTAACAATATTTAGAACAAGTGTTGAGAACTGAGAGGGAGAAGATAGGAAACTTGTGAGGACTGCATAAAGAAGTTTCATGGATGAGAGTGGTATTTGAGCAGGTCTTATAGGTGGAGTTGAATTTACCAGGTAGAGATGAAGGGAGGAGAGTGAAGCTTTCCAGGCAAAGAAATAGAATGTGTAAAGTCAGAGAGAAGAGACAAGTACAGCACATTCAGGTTTCACAAGTAACTTGATGTGATTGGAAGACAGGAGGCAAAAAGGTTTTGAATGGTCTGTTATGAAGTTAAGTCTTAATAGTCAGGTAGTGGAGAGTATTGAAAAGCTGCATTTTAGATACGCATTTTAGAAAGCATACCCATGGCAGGGTGGAATAGAGGGCAGATGATAATGGATGTGAGAATTCTATTTATTAGGAGGTGTAGGAAAAACGTCTCGCCCCTTACTAAATTAAACTGATGCAAAGTTGGCAATGAAAGAGAATGGGTGTCAGCAGTGAGTGATTGGTGAAGAATCCCTGAGAAAAGGTGAATTTTGATGAATGGAATCATATTTATAAGGTCTGTCTCTGCCTCTGTTCACATGTTGATTCCTATTGACAGTATCTGATTTTATTTTAGTTTTATTAATTAATTAATTAATTAATGGCTCCCTTGGGTCTTTGTTGCTGCGCGCGGGCTTTCTCTAGTTGCAGTGAGTGGGGGCAACTCTTCATTGTGGTGCACGGGCTTCTCATTGTGGTGGCTTCTCTTGTTGCAGAGCATGGGCTCTAGGCATGAGGGCTTCAGTAGTTGTGGCATGTGGGCTCAGTAGTTGTGTCTCGTGGGCTCTAGAGCGCAAGCTCAGTAGTTGTTGGCGCATGGGCTTAGTTGCTCCACGGCATGTGGGATCTTCCCGGACCAGGGCTCCAACCCGTGTCCCCTGCATTGACAGGCGGATTCTTAACCACTGCACCACCAGGGAAGTCCTGATTTTAATTTTTTAAAAAATATTTATTTATTTATTTATTTATTTATTTATTTATTTATTTGGCTGCACCCGGTCTTAGTTGTGGCACTCAGGATCTTTAGTTGCAGCTTGTGGGATCTAGTTCCCTGACCAGGGATAGAACCCCGGCCCCCTGCATTGGGAGTGCAGAGTCTTAACCACTGGACCACCAGGGAAGTCCCTGATTTGATTTTTATTAATGGATCTATTAGACTTCCTCTTTGGAAGCTGCTGTTATGTTCCAAATGAAAATTTTTGCACGTTTGATCTAAAGCAGCAATGGATTAAAGAAAAAAAAGAAAAAAAAACATATGCACATACAAGCAAAAAAGAAATATGGGACTCCCCTGGTGGCGCAGTGGTTAAGAGATCGTCTGTCAATGCAGGGGACACGGGTTCGAGCCCTGGTCCCAGAAGATCCCACATGCCCCGGAGCAACTAAGCCCATGCACCACAACTACTGAGCCTGAGCTCTAGAGCCCGCGAGCCACAACTACTGAGCCCATGTGCCACAACTACTGAAGCCCACGCACCTATAACCCGTGCTCCACAACAAAAGAAGCCACCGCAATGAGCAGCCCACGCACCGCAATGAAGAGTAGCCCCCGCTCGCTGCAACTAGAGAAAGCCCGCACACAGCAATGGAGACCCAACGCAGCCATAAATAAATAAGTAAATAAGTAAGTAAATAGAAATGTAGACGTTAAAAAAAATACATAAGTGGTAGAACTGACAGAACTTGGGTTTTAAGGAGGGAGAATATTATGACACCCAAATTTCTTAGTGGTGGCTGGAAGCTGTTATCAAGAAGAAACACATTATTTTGGGGGGAGGGAGGGATAATTCATATAGGCGTGTTGAATAGGACGTGCCTTTGGTTCATCTAGATAGATATTTTCAGTAGGCAGTTACTGAAAGGCAATGCCTGGAAATGCTAACTTCAGTGTTAACGGGAGTTAAAGCTGTGACAATTTATGACATCACCTCATGAGACAGTAGGGTGGAAGAAAAGGACACAGTATTAAGGGCGGCCCGAGTCAACAGAATCCGTGAGCTGAGGGAAAATGCAAGTAAGGTAGTAGAAATGGCTTATGTAGATTTCTTTTTTATGGAGCTTTGCTGGGAGGGAAACAGGTACACTGAAAAAGTGAAAGGTAAAGGAGTCCTTCAGTGAGTTCTCAGTGAGCTAGTATTTGGAGAGTGGTGCAACATGTACACTGGGGAACGTAATAGATTCATGAATTACAGCTTAATGCTGCCTTTCATCAATTGTGAAGTGCATATTTTTTCATATTAGAAAGGGGGGGGGAAAGCAATGTTTAAAAACATCTTTACAAAGTGGTACTTTTCTTGCGAATGAAAGGATGGCTTAATATTAAGATTTTAAAGCAGCTGAGAGGAGTTTTTTGCAGTTTGCCATCATTAATGTGTTGGAATACTGTAATATGACCAAGATCAGGCAATCCCAAATAAAAATGATTCCCTGTTTCCCAAGGAAAGAATGAAAAAAGCCCAGTTCTTTATCCGGTTTCAATATATAAACTTGAGGCATATAGCTGACAGTTAAATGACATATATGTTATATATTTTTTAATAAAGTGCTTATAGTACGGTAGTACATTATATATACATTATAGTACATTAATATTTTGTACTTATAATACATTAATACATGTATTTTTAAAATTAGGGTATAGTTGCTTTACAATGTTGTGTTAGTTTCTGCTGTACAATGAAGTGAGTCAGCTATATGTATACATATATCCCCTCCCTCTTGGACCTTCCCCCCACCCCACAATCCTATCCATCTAGGTCACTACAGAGCACCGAGCTGAGCTCCCTGTGACATTAATATATTTTATTACATTACATAAAGTAACATATTAATTAAAAATTTTTTCCCCGTATAGTTCATGACACATTTCTTTTTCAAACATTTCCACTCATTTTCATTATTCAGTTATTTCTAGAGGTATTTTTTAAGATAAGTAGTTCTTTTCTGGAGCACATCATTTTCTTTTCTGTTCTTTGAAACTTAGCAGTTATTAAATCCATGTATGATGCTGTAAGTTTTATTCCAAGCCACATTTATTTGTATAACACAAGTTCATTTAATTTTTTTTTGTTTTGTTTTTTACTCTTTCTGTTTGTATGTATTTGATCTCTATACTATAACCACTTATTGTATTGCTTTTTTCTTCATATGAGTGACATTAGCCATTTATATATCTATAAATGGCTATGTGTGTATGTATCTATGTATGTATATATATGTCAATATATACATATATCTATGTATGTATATATATATATATGTCAATATGTATACATATATTTAATGACCATTTTTATTTCCTTGTCTCTGAATTTTGTTCATATCCTTTGACAGTTTTTATGTTGGGATTGTCTTTGATTTGCAGAAGCTCTTATTTTAGGAGGAAATTGGCCCTTTGCAATGAGTTTTTTTTGCCATGTGTGATTATTTCATTTGTGAATTGTTTATCTATAATAACTTGATGTTTACTTCCCCTTTTTAGATAACTTCTGTATAACTTTTCCTAAGTAAGTTTACAATGAAGACCAAGTTTCTTGCTACCAAAAAGATAAAAATACAGGTGAAATTTAACCACAGGATAAGACCTTGTCTTAGTATTTTTTTAAATTTAGAGCAATACTGTTTTAGCATAGTTATGGGTTTGTGGGTAAAGTTTGAAATTTTAATTATTTATGTAGGCCATGTTGAACACGTGAGTTTTCATTTGCTACAGGTGTCGTGGCAACAAGGTCTGAGTTGTTATCTTCCTTCTTATTCTTTTAAATACAGGGTGAGCATGGACAGTCTTGTGCCAAAATGCTTGTGAATCGAGCTCTAGGCCGCTGGAGGCAGCGTATGCTTCGAGCAGATAATACTAGTGCCATAGTAATCTGCATCTCTCCAGGAGTGGGCACTCAGGGAGATTTCACCAATGAAGACGAGCTCTATCTGAACCTGACTGATAGCCCTTCCTATAATAGTCAAGAAACCTGCGTGATGACTCCTTCTCCGTGTTCTACACCACCAGTCAAGGTACACAGTTCTCTAGTATTTAAGTTGTAATAGAATTTCTCTGGTTAGTATTACCTGAAAACAGTTTTCAGATTCTTTATATAATAGAATTTTGGATTTGAGCTACAGTCAAGAAAGTGATAGATCTTTGTCATGTAACTTACTGTCAGTAGGCCATCTGCACATAGGTACTATACTGAATGCCAGCTGTATGTAGAGCACCTAATAGAAAAGTGATTAGATATGCCCCCTGAAGAATATTAACCATATTAATATTTGGAACTTACTGATTCCCTTCTGATAGTATGAAAGTTTTTAAGCATTTTTTGTGATGCACTTCCATATGTGGTATTTCATTTGAACCTCATAACCGTGAAAGCTAAATAGTGCAGATGTTATTCCATTTTATAGATAATATGACTGAGATATTGAGCAGTTTGAATAAGATCATACAGAATCAAGAGTGAACTGGACCTTAGGATATCAGACTTTAGAACTGGTTATCTAGTAACATGGATAAGAAACATCATTCCTATTTCTTATCCATATTAATATTGAATGAATTTAAGATGTGCTGTGAAATAAACAAGTTTAAATGCTACTGTATTTCCCTTTTTCTGATTTCGTCCCAATTTTTTTCCTGCTAATAATTAGTAATATCGATAACTTTTGATATACCTGGCCTTCTGAGAATGTGTTTTCAGAAGAATGACCATTAAAATGGGAAACACAGTGGAATTTTATGTTGTGTATTCAGGCAGTTTTTTAAGATGTTCAAAGCTACACAGTACAAAGAATTTATTTAATTTTGGGTATTGTGATCCTATATGGAGTACGTGGAAGTTTACTATTACCGCTTTCCTATCTTTTACTTCACTATATATATGGCAACTTAATTTTCCTTACATGGACTCTTCATTTAGAAATTGACAAATTAATATTTTATGCTTATTTTCTTAAAAGAATTTCTTGTCAAAGCTTTCTTTGCTTTGAAAACTCTTGAATAATAATGCAGATTGAAATCTTTTAAAGTCTCTTCATTCTCTTTTGAGTGTTATGAAGGAGCTTATGTTCATTTGAGAATTCGCTGGTTTCTGTATTTGAATGTATTCATTACTTTCGTGTTTCCTAATGTGTTTGTATTTGAATAACTGAACTTTAGGCAGTACAGAGAAGGAGGCCTTAAGGTGGAGGTAAGGATGAGGGGATAGAAGATACTGTGATAGGAATAAATACTCTTAATATTGATCTCAAAACTTATTGCCGTCTGTGGATTGGCATTAGTAAAATTGTACATAAATTGCACCTAGAAATAATTTTTAAAACATATTTCAAAATTCTGAAAAATAATGATCTAACAATTTTACTAAAGTACAGCTTAGGAGATTTATGTATACACTGACTTATATGTAGGCGTGGTTGTTTGTTAACCATCTGGCCCCACCTAAATATGAAAGAATATTTAGAGCCATTCAGGACAATCAGTATTGTTGGCTCTGCCCTAACAAGTAAATAAAGACAAATCTCTGCCCCAAAGATTGTGTTTTGTTTTGTTTATCTTAACCATGGCTACTCACAAGTATCTCTGATGTATTTCATTGTTACAATAATCCTATGTTTAGTAACATCTAGATATAAATGACATTCTCGTTGATTTTGAATGGTTTTTAAGACCTACCCACATTTAGACTAGGCACTTGAGACTAGGTTATCTATCTATAGACATGTGAACTTCTGTTTGAATCGTAAGCTAAATCGGTAGTCAAATCTTTGTTTTCGGACAGATATAGTAGAAATACTTCTGTTTGTGATATATTACTATGGCACAGATTTCTTTATCCTTTCTTTAGGGCAAAACTAAATTTAGCTGTTTTTTAAATAAGCCAAGAGCTATAGGAAGGAGGAATGAGGAAAAGAGTTCTTCCAGAGGATTAACACTTAGTTTCAGTTGTGTTCTAGGCACAATTTGTAATTAGTTGTTTACTGTTGGATTGTAAAATATATGGAGCTCTCAAGAAAGCCGATCTCTGAAGTAGTGAAACTTTTAAAGTGTGAGTTTTTAGGACGTAACCTGTCAATATCACAAGTGTTTTATGAGCAGGTAAGAAGGCTTAGCAATACAGTAGTAATTAATCTGGGATGAGTCTAAGAAGTCTAGGCAGTTGCCTGAGCTAACAGATGCAATGTATTCCCACAGAATGCCAATAAAAAGAGAAGGAAAAGCTCAAGGAGAAAGTGGGGGAAGAAAAGCCGTGCACCTGTGGTATCAGAATAATAATTTGTGAATTTAAAAAGACACAGCACAACAGAAATTACAATAAATTGCGTTAACTCTGACATCATCCCATTGTTTTTCTTTTGTAAAGGAATTCCATCTAATGTCTAGCATTGTTGCATAAACTAGAGCAATATGTTCTATTTCTGTAAGTGGCTTGATTAGTACCTTTCTTCTTGTGCCTAAATTAGTGATGTGCTTGTTTGGTAGTAGGAAGCCTTCTGTCTACAGAATTTATCTGCTGCCTGGTCTTGTTGCAAATCCTTTTTCTATAGTAAACCAAGATGAACTTTTAGTCAAAAATTACTAATGACTAGATATAGTTTTCTGTGGTCAGTCAGAACATGCTTGTGATCAGGGTAGTAGGCATTGGAATCAACCTAATGTAGAGGGGATAAATTCACAGACAAGTTGTTGTTATTATTGAAAGCCAGATGTAAATATTCTAGAACAGAGACTGTCCTGTTATCCGTTCTCAACACTGGTATTTTGAAATAAGGTTGCTGCCCAACATCTAGTCAGTGTTAAAACAGATAAGAATTGGGCTTTCAGTAAACCATGTAGTGTGAAATAAATAAATGAGCCAATGACCCCAGAAAGGAAGAATATATTCTTAGTTTTAAAAAAAAAAAAAAAAAAAAAGGAAGCAGCATTCTATTTGGGGCAGTACCAAATTAGGAACTTTAGGGTTTCTCATCTCTAGCCTCCATTGGACCTAAAGTTAATTTTTTTTTTCAGTAAAGCATGTTCATGTTACATGGTTAAATTGAAATGCTTTTGATTGCTTCAATTTCCCTTTTTCTTTTTAATTCTAGAAACGTTGAAGGGAACATTAGTTTTATAAATATGCTTTTTTATAGAGCACTTTCTCGAAAGGCGTTTATTCCTAGGGGATTTTATATCAGAGGGCGACCAGATAATATGTCTTTGTTTACCATTCTACAAAATGGTTTACTTGGGCTCTTCAGAATATATTACTATTTTAATAAATTTGATTTGATTGAGAGAGGAAATGATTGAGGGAAATGTTACACACTTGGGCAAGAGATAGTATTTATGCTTAAAATTTATACTTGAGGGCTTCCCTGGTGGCACAGTGGTTGAGAATCTGCCTGCCAATGCAGGGGACACGGGTTCGAGCCCTGGTCTGGGAGGATCCCACATGCCGCGGAGCAACTAGGCCCGTGAGCCACAACTACTGAGCGTGCGCATCTGGAGCCTGTGCTCCGCAACAAGAGAGGCCGCGACGGTGAGAGGCCCGCGCACCGCGATGAAGAGTGGCCCCCGCTCGCCGCACCTAGAGAAAGCCCTCGCACAGAAACGAAGACCCAACACAGCCAAAAATAAATAAAGAAACAAATGTGGGGTTTAAAAAAAAAAAAAAAACAGAAAGAAAGAATGAAATTTATAAAAAAAAAAATTTATACTTGAGAAAGTATTAAAACAATGATTTTCTAAAATATTATACTGGAAGATTTGTATTTGATAGGAAGAATGTTCTTATCTGTCTGGAGATGGGAGGATATTCTGAATACATATAGATCTGAGGCACTACACCTAAAGGAGTGGTGCATAGCTGAACCTCCTGTGAAGCTTTTTAAAAAACAATACCTGAAAGTTTCCATATGATTTTCACTTATATCTTTTTTTTAAAATAAATTTATTTTATTTATTTACTTTTGGCTGTGTTGGGTCTTCGTTGCTGTGCACAGGCTTTCTCTAGTTGTGGCGAGCAGGGGCTACTCTTTGTTGTGGTGCGCGGGCTTCTGATTTGTGGTGGCTTCTCTTGTTGCAGAGCACGGGCTCTAGGCGTGCAGGCTTCAGTAGTTGTGGCGCATGGGCTCAGTGGTTGTGGCTTGCGGGCTCTAGAGCACAGGCTCAGTAGTTGTGGCTCATGGGCTTAGTTGCTCCGTGGCAACTAAGATGTGGGATCTTCCCGGACCAGGGCTCGAACCTGTGTCCCCTTCATTGGCAGGCGGATTCTTAACCACTGTGCCACCAGGGAAGCCCTCACTTATATCTTTGAAAGTTGCCCCTGCCATACTCAGTACATTCCCATATGTCCTGTTTTCTCAAATAACGGAACAGCATCTAGTGTTTGGGAGATGGGTGCAAAGCAACAATCTGAATTTCCATTATGACAGAGTTGCTTTAATGTTGCACTTCACATTTTCCACACTACTGAATATTCAGAAATTAAAATATAGAAAGTAGGAAATAAACCCCCCAAATAAACAAATTTGTCACTTATTCTAATGAAATCTTTTCATTTCCCCAATGGTTAAGCTGAATTCTAGGATAAATTAGTTCTTACTTGGTTTACCTTCTTGTTTTTCAGTCACTGGAGGAGGACCCATGGCCAAGGCTGAACTCTAAGGACCACATACCTGCCCTTGTTCGTAGTAATGCCTTCTCAGAGAATTATTTAGAAGTCCCAGCTGAGATAGCTCGAGGGAATGTCCAGGCTGCAGTCATATCCTCAAAAGATCCAGAGCCACTTGAAGAAAATTGCACTAAAGCCCTGACTTTAAGGATACATGATTCTTTGAATAATAGCCTGTCAGTTGGCCTTGTGCCTACCAATTCAACAAACACCATCGTGGACCAAAAAAATTTAAAGATGTCGATCCCAGGTCAAGTGAAAGCTCAAGAAGTTGAAAGAACCCCTCCAACAAACTTCAAAAGGACATTAGAAGAATCCAACTCTGGCCCTCTTGTGAAGAAGCATAGACGAAATGGTTTAAGTCGAAGTAGCGGTGCTCAGCCTGCAAGCCTCCCCACAAACTCACAGCGAAAGAACTCTGTTAAACTTACCATGCGACGCAGACTTAGGGGCCAGAAGAAAATTGGAAATCCTTTACTTCACCAGCACAGGAAAACTGTTTGTGTTTGCTGAAATATATCTGGAATTTTTTTTTTTCCAAACTTCTAAGAGGGCTTTTTGAATTTGGTGCCGAAGTTGAACTTTTTTTAAGGGGACAAAATAAAAATAGTATACAGTTTGACTTTTTGGAATTCAACCGTTTTAACCTGGCCTTGTACTTGCCTGTATTATAAATGTGAATTTTGTAGATGTTAGGGTTATAAGTTGCTATAAAATGTGTGTAAATTTGTATCCTTCACACAAACTCAGTCTCTTACTCTGATACACAGTAAATGTAACAACAGGGCTAAAGGTTTAAAAAAAAAAAATCAAAAGAATCTATTAGATTTTAGAAATACATTTAAACTTTTAAAAATGCTTATTAAGAAATTTGTATAAGTCACTTGTGATGAAAACTACACAACTTTTTAAAGTAAATTATGAAGCAAACTGGAAAAGTGATGTATTTTCATAGTGACCTGTGTTCCACTTAATGTTTCTTAGAGACAACTAGTGTTTTAAAAATTATTCTTTATTTCTGATTTCATAATTCAGAACTAAATTTTTCATAGAAGCAGAAGTGTTGAGCCATGCAAAAGTAGCTGGGTTTTAGTCTCCTTGTCCTAATTAAAATACTATGCAGTATCTATTTCATTCAGTAGCATTTTTTCTAAACATTAATCATCAGATTTGCTCACCAAATCTTTGAAGTAGAAGGAGGTAGGTTTGCCTAAAAAGATGTCCTTCTCAATCATCCCAGACATTCAGTGGCATTAGTAGGTCTTAAAAGTAGTTATATCCTCTTCTAGTGTTTGCATAAAATATGTGAAGTTTTTCTTGCTATGTCAATAACGGATGGTGCTGCTAATTCCCAACATTTCTTAAATTATTTTATATATCCGATGGTTTTCATTGATTATATGGACATGTTTGTTCATCTAATAAAATCAGTGAACTGTTACTGATGTTGCTGGATTTTTGTTATTGGTTTGTTTTAATGGTATATATTAACTTTTTGTCAGGCCATGATCAAGCTTTAGAGTAACAACTTAAAATACATGTAATGTTCATCTTTGCACTCTTGACTTTTTAATTTTAACTTAGAGTACATCAAGTCAGGCTAAATATACAATAATAAGTATATGGTTAGATCAGTTATGGCTTATAAGAGTTTGATGAAATATTACATAGCAATTAAAAATGAATAAAACTATTATTTGGTAATATAAGAAAAAACTAAAAGGAACTAATACCAAAATACTAAGAGTATGTTGTTTTGGTGTGATAAATTGTTCTACAAAGAGAAATTTTTAAAATTTATTAATTTAGAACAGGACTCTAAATGAGACATTGAAGAGTTAATCCATGCATTCAACATTGACCATGCACCTACAGTATGCTAGGAACTGTGCAATTGGAAGCACACCAGTTTTCCATAAGAGGATTAATTGAGGGCTTCCCTGGTGGCACAGTGGTTAAGAATCCGCCTGCCGGTGCAGGGGACATGGGTTCGAGCCTTGGTCTGGGAAGATCCCACATGCCACGGAGCAACTAAGCCTGTGCGCCACAACTACTGAGCCTGTGCTCTAGAGCCTGCGAGCCACAACTACTGAGCCCATGTGCCACAACTACTGAAGCCTGTGTGCCTAGAGCCCATGCTCCACAACAAGAGAAGCCACTGCAATGAGAAGCCCACACACCGCAATGAAGAGTAGCCCCAACTCGCCGCAACAAGAGAAAGCCCGCGTGCAGCAACGAAGACCCAATGCAGCCAAATAAATAAATAAATAAATAAATAAAAATTTCCCTTTAAAAAAAAAAGGATTAATTGAGAACCAGTGGTTCAGGTGAAACATTAATTTTGGCTAGTTTTTCAAAACTAAAGAGTTTGTTTTTCAGATCTTTCCAAGGTAATGACATATAGCAAGTAGCGTACATTTTTGGAGTCAATTTTTTGTGAAGAATTTTTCCATCTTTATTTTTCAGATCAATTTTTTAATGTAAATGTCATAGCATTCTTTCCTAGGTCACATTTATAGTGCCATAGAGTCCAGTTCCATACCATACTAATAGCTCTCTAATACTGGAAACATTTTTGGTTTGAGATATATAACTAAAAGGTAAAATGAGCTCTTTTGTATGTGTACCTAGGGCTGTTTTTAGGCCTTTTCTTTAACGAGTTAAAGATGTTATGCAATTAACAAATAATGTTTTAATGTTTATATTATTTTTATTAAATTTTATTTGCCTATAATGTATACATCAGTAGTATAATGCATGATGGAAAATTCATGATTTATAAAATGGTACATAATGAAACTACCCTCACCTTAGTCCCCAGGGTAGCCAACAAATCTGTGCATAGACATGCAACTATACATCTGTTTCTCTCTTAAAGATTTTTCCACATCAGTACATCACAGCGCCTCCTCATTCTTTCGTATTCTACTCTGGATATGTTATTCACCTATGCCACTACTTAACCGTGTCCACTGAATGGAAAACAAACACTATTTCTTCCTTTACTCACACTCATAATACTTAAGATGCCAGATGTGTGGGTTTTCCTACACCAAGCAATGCTGCAATATTCTGCAGACACCAACTGTGTGTCCTACAGTTCAGTTCAGTCTGACACTATCCATCTGATCCCACAAGTTAAGGGCTCAGTCTCATGGTGCTGCCCCCACTTCAGATGCCAACTGCATCTCCCAGGTTGTCACCTACTCTTTGGACTGGCTGACTATAAGTCAGCATTCCCACAATCACCACCTCAGTTTTGATACTTTGCTAGAACAGCTCACAGAACTCAGGGAAATGTGTTTACTGGTTTATCATATAATAAAGATATAGATGAACAGCTGGATGAAGAGACATCAGGAAAGTCCAGAAGGGTTCCAAGTGTAGGAGGTTCTGTCCCCATGGATTTGGGTTGTACCACCCCTCCCAGCACATGAGTCTGTTCACCAGTCTGGCAGCTCTCCAAAGCCCACAGTTCAGGGATTTTCATGGAGGCTTCATTATATAGGCATGATCAATTATTAACTTAATCTCCAGCTTCTTCTCCCAGGAGGAAGGTGGTGGTGTTACCGAACTCAGGTTCTGCTGGTCGCCGCCGGAAAGCCAATATTCAAGAGGTGAGAGTGTTGGTTGGAAAGGAAGAGTTGCTTTATTCAGGAAGTCAGCAATCTAGGGAGAAGACGGACTGGTGTCCAAAAATCAACTTTGAAGATTCTGCTTGACCATGAAAGTTTTTAAAGGGAGAATCATTTGGGGAAGAGGGATCAGACTTCCCATGTGCAGACTTTCTTCTGATTGGTCGATGGTGAGGTAACAGAGCCGTGTTCAAGGAATCTTGTGCTCAGCCTTAAGTATCCATTCTCCACCCGAGTGGGGGCCATAGTTCCTACAGAACTCAAAGATATTGTTATATTCCTTGAGGAGGAACCAGGACCCTGCCCCACAGCTGCACTATCGTTTCTTGACTGCTCCCCCTTTGTTTCTGCTTTCCCTCCCCTTCCCTGATAAGCAGCAGTTTGAAACTGCCCTTTGGAACTCAGGGAAGGTCAGGAGGCTGAATGAAGCCTATTTCCTACAAACAAGAAATGGGGGACACGGAAAGGATTTGTACCAGATATGTATCAGAGGACATGTATCAGATTGTTATGTACACCCCTTGGGGAGGAACTAGGACTTCTTTCACTGAACTATTGTTTCTTGACTGCTTTTCCACTGTTCCTGAATTCCCTCACTTCCCTTAATATCATTAATTACTGAGACCTGTTCAAGGGCAAGCTTCGTGACCAGGCTTAGATCACAAAATGGCTTAGGCCAAAATAGCTTCTCTTATGTCAAGAAAGCCAGGCCTGGTTCTCTTTCTCCAAGGACCCCCTACCCTATCTGCTTACAGTTCTTCTTTATATCTTCTCTTTTTTGAGATTTTCTGTTTTTCCATTCATGTCGAGTGTTCACAGTTGCTTGCAAGAGCATTTGTATAATATAGCTTTAAAGTGTCAGATATTATTCTTTGTCATTTAGGTATTGGCACCTGTTAATTGTTTTTTTCATGCAAATTGAGGTTTTCCTGGTTCTTTGTATACCATGTAATTTTGGATTCTATCCTAGACATCTGAATATTATGACAATCTTATTTAGCTCTTATGGAGATCATTGTTTTAATAGGTAGTCAATCTGGTTAATTCATGCTGTTGCAGGAAAGAAAGTGGGGCACAAGAGGATGGTCCCGTCCCGTCCCAGGTCTCAGGCAAGTCCCTGGGATGGCTGCTGAGTGTGGGTTCTTGGCTTCGTGCAGGAAATAATTCAAGAGCGAGGCATAGTAAAGTGAAAGAAGGCTTATGCAGGGAGATACACACTGAATGTGGGTCATCTCAGAAGGCCAGAGGCTTAAGGGTGTGGGGTTGTCAGTTTTTATAGTGGTGGGTAATTTCATAGGTGAGTGAGTGGGAGGATTATTCCAACTATTTTGGGGAAGGGGCGGGGATTTCCAGGGATTGGGCCACTGCCCATTGTTTGGCCTTTTATGGTGGGCCTTGGAACTGTCATGGCGCCTGTGGGTGTGTCATTTAGCTTGCTGACGTATTACAATGAGCATATACTGAGGCTCAAGGTTTAGCGGAAGTCAATCATCTGCCATCTTGGACCTAGTTTGTGCTAACCAGTTTATGTCACATCCTCAATGGCTGTCATTCTTTAAAAGGTTGTGCCCTGCCCCCTTCCTGTCTCAATGCCACATATTCCAACGCACCTTCTGTGGTCTGTGGTTTCAATATCAGTTCATTTTCCAAATCCTTTGCCATTGTGTAATTTGATCTGTCCCTTGTGTTCATCACCCAGTAGCTAGTTGGGGACCTGGGCAGTTACCTATCTGCCAGTTAAGTTCTCAAAGTCTTTAATATGCTGATTAGGATCAGATTCATGCCTAATGTACTCAGTGGGGTCGCTTTCCTGAGCTCCTCCCTCTCTACAGTCTCCATGGTACTTTCCCTTTCTTTGGGGTTCTTTTTCAGGCAGAAAGCTGAGGCTTCAGGAACCATGCACTTCTATCACTTTGCCTGAATTTGGGACTAAACGGCTTAACATCTTTGAGTTTTGGTCCCCACCTGTAAAATGCAGATAATACTACTACAATGGCAGGTATATAGTGCTAAATAAATGTTTGTAAATGTTTCCTAATATTAAAATTTTAGCTTCTCAAAACTGTTACTACATATTCAGTTTTCACTGATTTAAAGCAATCTTTATCCAGGTTTATGTATATGAGGGGAAGATAAATTATGCCGTGGCCATCATTAAAACAGCTGATGAAACTAATTTTTGGTCTTTGTTAATAGTTTTACTTTCTGGTATCTTTAATTACAAATACCAGCTCCAAATTGTAGGATAAATTACTGGGGTTCTGACATGTAATTTTTCCTGTTAGTGAGCAGAGTCTTATGGAGAATAGAAATGAAACAAATAATCCCTTCTGTTAAAGAGTTTACATTTTAGCTAAATAGACAATGGAATTATAATCATGCAGAAATATATAATCATGCACAAAACAGTTACAAAGTAGTACTAATGTGTCAAAGATAAAGGGTAACCATACTTCATGGTTTGCCGGGGACAGTCCTACTTTACCTTATTTTTTTGGTTTAATTATTAATAGAGCCTCATTTCATGAAGGTTTCCTAGGTAGGATGACAAATTACATGGCCACTTTATAAATACTAGTTTCAGGAGAATGACAAAGCAAAAAAATTATCACTGTATTTTCAGAAAGTTTGCTGGGCCTGAGAATGAGCAGAGTGGGCTAAAGAGATCTGTGGGTTAGGGTGAAGGGACCCAAGATAGTAAACAAATACATAGAATTTCAAATAGAAATGTGGGAAATGGTGTTTTAGAAACCACAGTTATCTAGTAATATGCAGGGCAGACAAATGGCAGGCCAGGTGTTGTAATTAAATAGATGTGAGGTGATATAACCTTGGATTATGTTGGTTTTGCAATTCTGAAGTTTAGAATTATAATTTTTAGGCTATTACCACAAATGGTAGTGTTCAAAAGTTTCAGCCTGATGAATGCACAAGAGAATGTCCATGGAGTGAGTAATTAATGTATTTTTACCTCACAATTAGAGGATTTTAGAGAAATGTAATTTTTTTTTTTTTTAAAGAATAGTCTTTTTTTTTTTTTTAATTTATTTATTTTATGGCTGTGTGTTGGGTCTTTGTTTCTGTGCGAGGGCTTTCTCTAGTTGCAGCAAGCGGAGGCCACTCTTCATCGCGGTGCGCGGGCCTCTCGCTATCTCGGCCTCTCTTGTTGTGGAGCACAGGCTCCAGACGCGCAGGCTCAGTAATTGTGGCTCACGGGCCTAGTTGCTCGGCGGCATGTGGGATCTTCCTAGACCAGGGCTCGAACCCGTGTCCCCTGCATTGGCAGGCAGATTCTCAACCACTGCGCCACCAGGGAAGCCCGAGAAATGTAATTTTTTAATAGACATTTTCTAGAGCAGTTTCAGGTTCACAGCAAAATTAGAGCAGAAGGTACAGATTTCCCATATACGGCCTGCCTTAACACATATACAATCACCCTTGCTATCAACATCCCCAACCAGAGTGATACAATTGAACAACTGATGAACTTACACTTGATGATGATTTTTTTTTTTTAAAGTACTCGAACTGTGTTTTTACTTTTTTTTAATTTATTTTTTATTTATTTATTTTTGGCTGTGTTGGGTCTTCGTTTCTGTGCGAGGGCTTTCTCTAGCTGCGGCAAGTGGAGGCCACTCTTCATTGCGGTGCGCGGGCCTCTCACTATCGCGGACTCTCTTCTTGCGGAGCACAGGCTCCAGACGCACAGGCTCAGTAGTTGTGGCTCACGGGCCTAGTTGCTCTGCGGCATGTGGGATCTTCCCAGACTAGGGCTCGAACCCGTGTCCCCTGCATTAGCAGGCAGATTCTCAACCACTGCGCCACCAGGGAAGCCCGATGATGATTTTTTTACCTCTTTGTTTTCCTTTTTTCTTTTCTTTTCTTTTCTTTTTTTTTTTGGCACGGCCTGCAGGATCTTAGTTCCCCCACCAGTGATTGAACCCCTGCCCTCAGCAGTGAAAGTGTGGAGTCCTAACCATTGGACCGCCAGGGAATTCCCTCTTTGTTTTTCCTTATGCTTGACTGACAATTAAAATATTAATGTTCACCACAGCTCTGTGTGAAATCAGATGATTTCACCACTGCTTAAATCATGTGATTACTGTCCAAGTGTTTTTGGTGGCCAAAACAAGTGAGGCAATGGCTTGTTTGAGGCTAAAAAAAGAATCCTAATCCTACCAAACAAAAAGAGGGGAGAAAGTATAAACTGACCTTGACATTTGGTTTGCATATGGATAGGTCTCTGACAAATCTCTGGGAACTGGGAACTTTTGTTTTTGATTTGCATGGCCACCGGAGAGGCAGCTTTAGTAATCAGTGATTTATTACAATAGGCCATTATAGCAGCTGGAAGAACAAGGACTCTAGCTTGAAGTTACTCTCACACTGAAAATGAGTTTCCTAGCTGGGACTGCTCAATCCCAAGAACAGATTGTGAAAAGGTTCCCCACGTCCCAATAATCTGAAGTGACTCATCAGCTGCCAATATGTACTAAGCACCCACAATTCACGTCCATTCAAAACATGATCACCACAAATTCTATTTTCTCCCTATTTGAAGGCTGATGAGAGAATCGAACACCATCTTTGTGGAGAAAAAACGGAGTATAGCTGGGGTGTTTTTGTTTTGTTTTGTTTTGTTTTTCGGTTTACTGCAGCACTTTTACTTCCTCACAATGGCACACTGCTGGGGCCTAATATTCTCACATGACAGTAGAAAACCAAAATCTGTTGTCATCTCTTCAAGAATTGAGAATTGCGTGCAAAAACCTTACATAAGTTAAAAGGATGAATAAATTTACAGGTGTGAATGCAAACTGTTTTCCAACTCAAGGCAAGTAATAACATATGGTGTTCTGGCAGGAAAACTTCGATAAGAAAGGAAAGCAGGTCCTAAGGTTCAGACCTTCTCAACCCGGTAAGACTGGCAAGTTAGTAATTAGAATGAGTTAATTTGTACAAATTTCTAACTGGTTCTGAGAATTTTAAATTTATTTACACCTCATAAGAATCCCACCTGTGGAATTGTGAGGCTTGTGCTCGGTTTGGCAGCACATATACTAAAATTGGAATGACACAGAGAAGATTAGCATGGCCCTTGCACAGGATTACATGCAAATTCAGGAAACATTCCATATTTTTCAGTTATCGAATTTGTATCTTTGTGTATACAATGTCTTTGCAAAGATTAAATAGTATAAAATATGATGTAAATAGTACCAACATTAAACTTTGCAAAATTTTAAAACTTGAAAAAAAAAACCCTGCTGGGACTTCCCTGGTAGTGCAGTGGTTAAGAGTCCACCTGCCAATGCAGGGGACATGGGTTCGAGCCCTGGTCCGGAAAGATTCCACATGCTGCGGAGCAACTAAGCCTGTGCAACACAACTCCTGAGCCTGCGCTCTAGAGCCCGTGAGCCGCAACTACTGAGCCCACATGCCGCAACTACTGAAGCCCGTGCGCCTAGAGCCCGTGCTCTGCAACAAGAGAAGCCACTGCAATGAGAAGCCCGCGCACTGCAACGAAGAGTAGTCCCCGCTCACCACAACTAGAGAAAGCTCTCGCGCAGCAACGGAGACACAGTGCAGCCATAAATAAATAAATAAATTAATTAATTAATTAATTTTTAAAAATCCTGGGAATTCCCTGGCAGGTCCAGTTGTTGGGACTCTGTGCTTCCACTGCAGGGGGCACAGGTTTGATGGCTGGTCTGGAACTAAGATCCTGCATGCCATGACGTGGCCAAATAAATAAATAAATAAATAAATAAAATAAACAACATAAAACACAACCTCCTATCAAAACATCACATTAATAAAAAAAAATTCTATGAGGCTAATAATTTTTTTTTTTTTACAATTTACAAAGGATGAAACCAGGGCACAGAAATTCACCCCCACTAAAAAATGTATAACTTCCAACAGGGTTCATCCTATCTGTAAACGTCATCACTCAGTTGCTCAAGCCCAAAGCATAGGCATCATTCCTGATTCTCTCATTTCCTTCTAACCCACATGCAACCCATTATCAAGTTCTTTTAGTTCTGTCTTCCAAAGTATTCTGAAATTGATTACTTTTCACCTCTGCTGCTTCACTTCTAGGCCCAGTTCTAGACAGCTCTCCCATCTGGTCTAGTGAAATAGCCTCCCTACTTGACCCACTGTTTCCACTCTTGTCCCCTCCCTAATGACAGTTTATTCTGTTTAGTAGATAGAACGATCTTTTAGAAATATAAGTTTGATCATGACACTTCCTAGCTGAAAGTCCTCCAATAGAGTCCCACCCTAGAATAAAACTAAAAGTCCTTATAATTCTATACACTATACTTCATTTGGCCACTGCCTACCTCTCCTAATTAGTTTGCTATCATTTTCAATTGAATCTACTTTATTTAACAATACTGTTTTTCTCATTCTTCTTCAAAATTCATTCCTTTCTTAAGGCCATTGTACCTGTTGTTTCTTTTATCCTGACTGCTTTTCCCTCAGAGCAGCTTTCTTACTACTTCATTGAAGTCTTTGTTCAAATGCCATCTCCTGAGAGGCCTTCCCTGACCACACTACCTAAAATAAGCCAGCTCTGACCTCTATTTATTTGGCTTATTTTTTTTTCCATACCATTTTACACTACTTGAATTTCTCTGTTTGTGTGTTTATTTCTGTCTTCCCACCAGAATGCAAATTCTCTGGCTGAGGACAAGCACATTGGTTGATTTGTTTATTGCTGTATCTCCAGAGCCTAGAACATGCCTGACACTTAGTAGGCATTCAAATATTTTTTGAATGAATGAATTTGTGTTTATGATTTTTGTTTCCTTGCTTCTTCCATAACTTTGTAGAGGAATAGTGAAAGAGTTATGGAATTTAACAATGCATGTAAAACAGCTATTTAAACTGAAAAACCTTATACAAATGCTGGTTATCCCACTTGTGAGTATTACCTGTTGGTCTCCTCTGGATTTTCTCTTTATTCCTGCTCTGGGTCAGGGACAACATGAGAGTAATAATTATTTAATTCAAGTAAGTCTGAATTTTGAAATATCTGTTGTGTTCAGGGTAGTTAGGTATAAAGCCTTAGTCTATTAATGCCTAGGAGGAGTTTAACTTTCTAGTGGGAGAAAATGAGACATGCATTAGAGAAATAACCAAAAAACATTTCAAAGACAGCAAGGAAATAAGCCAGTGATAGCAATAAGAACAAAGGGAATTCAAAATACTGGAAAGATTTTTCCATTACTGGGTTTAATGTAGGAAGCAAATCTTAAAAGACCGACAGTGCTGGGAATTTGTGTAGTGGAAGAACATGAATGTCCAAACATTAGCCTGATAAATATCACTTTGGGTGTCCTTTTTATGGGCACTAATTGAGCGTACAAGCAAATGGGTGGTTTCTTGGCTATATCTATACCTATATCATCATCTATCTGTCCAGCACCTGATTAACTGCATATTTCTGGTGAGGTAGTTTCTCTACTAAATTTTTCCCTCCTTCACAGTGCTAAAACCTTTTAAAAGTTTTTACTGCTGTATCAGCCACTTTGTTACAAACCCCATGCCTATTAATAAGCCATATTTTCATGGGATTGTCAAGAGTATTAAATTTGATAGTACTTATGAAGTGCTTAAGTCTGTGTTGAGCGTTCCTTCAATAGAACAATAAATATTATTATATAAGAAATGTAACCGACGGAGTGACACCAGAGCGATCTCAATATGTTCCTTACGGGAAGTGTAAACAGGTAGGAAGGAGTCAGGTGTGGTCCACAAACCTAGGTCAAACTGACAACAATACCAGCCGCACCCCTCATTCAGATCACCACCCGGGCTCCAGGGCAGCCCACCAGCGCTAGCCAGCCTAGGCTCCCGGAAGGTAAACACATTGAAAAGGGCGGGGCAGAAGGCGCGTTCGGGATGGCTGACTGGCCAGCTAAAAGTGATTGGCAGCTGCCATGTCCACGTGCTTTGAGCTTCGAACCAGCTGTCGCGAGAATTCGATGTAAACAGACCGGTCTCCGTGTGGTACGACTCCCAGCCTGAGACACCCAAGTGACGTGCACAGGCTTCTGCGGCATGATGCTTTTTGACAAGGCCACGAAGGGGCTGTGTGCAAAGGAAAACAGACATGTTTGTAACTCCTCCCTACCTGGCCTACCTTCGCAACCGAACCTGACACCTCGGCTTCACCCGAACTTACATACTGTTGTGTTTTCCCTCGAGCCCCAGCGGATTGGATCACTTCGGGAGGCGGGTCCGCCTCTTTGCTACTTGCTGGTTGGCAAAGCTGACCTCTAAGGGCGGTGCCCAGCCGCGGCCAGTTTGCTTCTAGGATTGGCTAGAAAGGTAGTTCCGCTGAGGCGTGGTAGGAAGTGGTAACCGTCAATCACGAGGGGAGACTCCAAACAGTGAGTCTTGAGCTGGAGAGCAGCGTTTACCGGCGGGGCGGCCGGTGAGAGGGCTGGTGGTGCTGCGGCTTTGAGGAGGCTTGGCGAGGACGTGGGACGAGCAGCGTGAGGGGAGAGGGCTTGGCTGGTAGGAATTCGACGAGGTAGAGCTGTGGAGATCGGAGGGGGAGGGGAGGGAGGGCAAGGGGCCAGAGGGCGGCCGGGGACAGCGGTGGCTCAGCGTTGGAGGTGAAATGGGTAACGCCGTGCTGATGTCTTTCAGGAGAGTGGGGCCTGAGGGGCTGGCGAGGGTCGTCCTCAGGAGACAGGGCCCTTAAAGACCGTTCTTGGGAGCCTGTGTTTCGAGGAATAAAGGGTGGAATGGAAATGAAAGGGCTCAGGGGCTGGAGGTGAAGATACCCACTGAGGAAGGGGTATCTGGGCTAGTTGGGGCACAGCGTGGTTTGGTTGTAGCAGATGGGACTCATCAGTTTGCGATTTTCAAACTTATTTTCAAATAAGGTGATAGAATGCTCCCTGCTTAGAAGAGATGGTTTTAGGGGCTTTCAAGATTAGTTCCAGGCTGTGGGCTTTCCTGAGCCGTGTAAGAGATCTTTAATATTGCTGTCTCTTTTAACCTTAACCACATACAGTCCATGCTTTTAAAACCTCCCCAGTGATTCAGGTGCTTATTAGACATTCAAGGACCAGGATTCAGTGATGAGACTGGAAGGGCTTCTAATGTCATATACGTTTTTATTACTTATTTAGACTCTGGTGATTAGGTTACAGTAGCAGAGGTTACAAATATGGTTACAAATTAGGTTACAAATATGATTTTGATAGTCTTGTTAAATTGTGACTGTGCAGTCTTTTAAAAAAAAAAATATATATATTTGACGTATAAATTACATGAGTTTCAGGTGTACAACATAATGATTCGACATTTGTATATACTGCGAAATATCACCACAATAAGACTAGTTAACATCCATCAGAATACGTAGGCCATTTTACTCCTATTTTCCCAACACTCTTAGTTGGAAGGTAGTACCTCACTGTTCCATTTGGTCTTAAAATATTATACCATGTATATTTTTATTATCTCAATATAAGATTTCAGTAAATTCTTTAATTTCTTTAATTTGGCTCACAAAGTTAGGATATTTGTTTTTATAAAGTGATCCTGTGTTAGACTTTCCATCCCTTCCTAGTTTATGTTAATAGTAGATCAGGGACTTCCCTGGTGGTGCAGTGGTTAAGAATCCACCTGCCAATGCAGGGGACACAGGTTCAAGCCCTGGTCCGGGAAGATCCCACATGCCGTGGAGCAACTAAGCCCGTGCTGCACAACTACTGAGCCTATGTTCTAGATCCCGCAAGGCACAACTAGTGAGCCTGCGTGCCACAAATACTGAAGCCCGCGCACCTAGAGCCCGTGCTCTGCGACACGGAGAAGAGAAGCCACCGCAATGAGAGGCCTGCGCGCTTCTAGTGAAGAGTAGCCCCTGCTCGCCGCAACTAGAGAAAGCCCGAGTGCAGCAACGAAGACCCGATGCAGCCAAAAATAAATAAAACAAACAAACAAAAACAATAAAAAAGCAGTAGATCAAAGGGTCCTGCACGGGTCTTAACTAGTTTTGTGGTTCTGCGGCTTGGTCCAAATAAGAAAACCTCATAGTAGTTTGAAAAATCTTTTATCTACTTCTTCCTCTTCTGCACTCCCCTCTTTTAGGTGTAATAGGAATTGCTGGGAAATTTTCCTGCATTTTAGGACCTAACATTTAGGTATTTGTGACAAGGGGTCTCTAGTGAGCAACCATGTATCTTTCTCCCGACCCCCAACAATAATGATCCATTATTTTCTGTCTTTTCGTTCTGGAAACAGGTTTTGTGAATGAAGCAATGGCTACAGATTCCCCCAGAAGACCCAGTCGTTGTACTGGTGGAGTCGTGGTTCGCCCTCAGGCTGTCACGTAAGCAAATTTCAGATAAGCCTGATAGGTAAAGGAAAGATTACTCAGAATAGTAACTAACATTTAGGTTTCCTTTCTAAGCAGTACTTACTTTTGTAAAATCTGTTTAATTTTGGCTTTACAACATGATAAACATCGTTGCCGAGGCCAAATAAAAGCAATAATTGGAGGGTCAGTTTGATGTATTTAGCACATTTATAGAGTACTTGAAAAGCACTGTTATTTTATCCTTGAGTACTGCTTTTTCAAACCTCAGGTTTAACAATTAGTGGGTCATTAAATCGGTTTAGTGGACCAGGACCATTATTCAAAAAATGAAATAGAAGATAGTAGAAAATATAGTTGGGAGTTAGTATTGTGTTCTGACACGCACATAGATAATATTCATTCATATCTATGTATATGTTTACTAGATTGTGATGTATCACTCTAGGTCTCAGTCAGAAAGTTTCAAAGTGAATGTCATAAAGAGTACATTTCTGTATTTTAAGCATGTTTTTGACAAAGCATGGCTATACTTTGCAGGAGCTTATAATCTAATGTTTTTTTTTTCTTTTTTTCTTTGGCTGCGTCGGGTCTTAGTTGCGGCACATGGGATCTTTTGTTGCGGCGTGGGGGCTTCTGCCTAGTTGTGGCGTGTGGGCTCTAGAGTGCACATGGGCTTAGTTGCCCCACGGCATGTGGGATCTCAGTTCCCTGACCAGGGATCGAACTGGCGTCTCGTGCATTGGAAGGCGGATTCTTAACCACTGGACCACCAGGGAAGTCCCTAATGTAGTTTTAAGATGTGTATACTTGCAAGCACTCTAATGAATAAAAAAGATGCCAGCAAAACAGCATGGGAATTTAGAGGGAATATTTTGTTTTTTAAATTAATTATTTTATTTATTTATTTATTTATTTATGGCTGCATTGGGTCTTCTTTGCTGTGTGCAGGCTTTCTCTAGTTGTGGTGAGTGGGGGCTACTCTTCGTTGCGGTGCGCGGGCTTCTCATTGTGGTGGCTTCTGTGTTGCAGAGCATGGGCTCTAGGCGCGTGGGCTTCAGCAGTTGTGGCACGCGGGCTCAGTAGCTGTGGCAGACGGGCTTAGTTGCTCCGCGGCATGTGGGACCTTCCCGGACCAGGGCTCGAACCCATGTCCCCTGCATTGGCAGGCGGATTCTTAACCACTGCGCCACCAGGGAAGTCCCTATTATTTTTTTAAAATTTTGATTGGAGGTACTATTTTAGTGGGAGTATTTTAGTATTTTAGATCTGAAAAGGTTTCATTAAGAAGCTAACATTTGGGGGGCTTCCCTGGTGGTGCAAGTGGTTGAGAATCCGCCTGCCAATGAAGGGGACACGGGTTCGAGCCCTGGTCTGGGAAGATCCCACATGCCGCGGAGCGGCTGGGCCCGTGAGCCACAACTACTGAGCCTGCGCGTCTGGAGCCTGTGCTCCGCAACAAGAGAGGCCGCGATAGTGAGAGGCCCGCGCACCGCGATGAAGAGTGGCCCCCACTTGCCGCAACTAGAGAAAGCCCTCGCACAGAAACGAAGACCCAACACAGCCAAAAATAAATAAATAAATAAATAAAAATTAAAAAAAAAAAAAAAAAAAAAGAAGCTAACATTTGGACTTCCCTGGTGGCGCAGTGGTTAAGAATCCGCCTGCCAACGCGGGGGACATGGGTTCGAGCCCTGGTCCGGGAAGGTCCCACATGCCACAGAGCAACTAAGCCCGTTTGCCACAGCTACTGAGCCTGCGCTCTAGAGCCTGCGCTCTAGAGCCTGCGCTCTAGAGCCTGTGAGCCACATATATTGAAGTCCACGTGCCTAGAGCCCGTGCTCCGCAACAAGAGAAGCTACCGCAACGAGAAGCCCACGCACCACAACGAAGAGTAGCCCCTGCTCGCCACAACTAGAGAAAGCCCGCACACAGCAACAAAGACCCAATGAAGCCAAAAATAAATAAATAAAATTTGAAAAAGCTAACATTTATAGTGTACTTTAAGGGCTGAATACAATTTGGGCAATTAGAATCAAGGGCACATTTTCGGCAAAGGCAGTGGAGTAAGCAGAGGTGGGAAAGGCAAGCTATTTTCATAAATGAAATCTAGGGAAGTTGACCTGTTTAAAGGAGGTTGGGGTGGACAATTAAGACCCTTGAATACCTGGCTAAGGAGATAAAGTTTGTTTTCTGTCTTTCAAAGTGTTCATAAGGGAATTGTAGCATTTTGGATTATTTCCCTTGAGCAGTTTAGCATGTTACATAAAATTGCCTTCTTAGACTAACAAAAAATATATGTATAGTATGATATTTCACCGTTATACTTGCTTTTTTTTCCCTCCTGCTTTTCCCAGGGCTATATATTTCTTTGCTAACTGTGGACCATGGCAACAGGCTAAGCATATTATTAGCTATGAGTTAGGTACTGTTGCAATCTTCATTTTACAGATGAGGAAACCAAAGCAGAGAGGGAAAAATTTTCCTTGGTAACATCCAAGAAGGGAAACCTGGATCAAACCCAGGCAGTTTGTCTCCAGAGTCTGTGTGCTTATGCACTATTCTCTGCTGCCTCACCATATGGTATTCCACATATATTGCTTTTTGTTATGCAATACATAATTTTAGTGTTTTTTGAAGTTCTTTAATTTATTCAGTATTCTTTTAACAAGTAATGCTTGAGCATCTACTCTGTGCCTAAGTACTGGCTTATAGATTCTGGAGATATAAGGTAAATATGAAAGATGGATTCCTTTCTGTAATAGAGTTTGCATTCTAGTGGGGGACACAGTAAATAAGTAATTACAGGCTCTGATCAGTGCCTGGTGTGCTATGATAGAGAACAGCATTGGGGAGTATGATTTAAGGCCGTCAGGGAAGGCCTCTCTGAGGAGGTAACACTTAGGCTGGAGATCTAAAGGGCAGGGAAGAATTTGCGAAGGGATCCATGCAGAAAAAAAGCTGGTGTAAAGGTCTTGATTCAAAGAAGAGCCTGGTGTAGTCTAAGAATTGAAGTTGCATGTGACTGAAGCAGAGTAAGTTACGAGAGTGGGAGAAAAATGAGGTTGGAGGGGCAGGCCTAATCAAATTTTTTTTTTAAGGCCTACTCAGTTTTTGTCGGTATTAAGGCATATTGCCTTTTAAAAAAATAGGATTTAGGGTAACTCACATTATTTTCTTCAAATGTAATTTTTCACATTTCTCTGGAATGAATTTGATTTGGTATATATTTTGAAGAAAAATTTTTTCCCTCCATTTGCTGATCTCCATATATTTCCCATTTAAAATATCTTAGTGTCCTTAATAGTTCTTCACTTTCATGCATTTTGATATTTTCCCATACCTTATCCACACCAAAAGTTCTGTGAGGGCTGTTTAATAACTCCTCCTAATGCCTGCACCTGCAGCAAAATATAGATTCATTTTGCTAGATACAAGTAAGGGACTAGGTTCTTAACCAGGTTAAAGAGAAGGTCACTAAATACTGAGTCCTCAGCAACAGTTTTTCTTGCTCTAACTAGGGCATTCTTCTGCCCTGACTCAAGAGGACGGTCCTGCTTTAGCCAAGTCTTCTGTCAGCACTCCTTCAAATACGAGTTAAAAGTTCTATCTGTATCAAAGTAAGAGAGCGTGCAGCCATAAAAAAGAAGCAAATATTGCTATATGCAGCAACATGGATGGACCTAGAGTGAAGTAAGCCAGGCAGAGAGAGACAGATGTTATATGATGTCACTTACATGTGGAATCTAAAGAAGAATACAAATGAACGTTTATATTTCAAAACAGAAACAGAGTTACAGACATGGAAAACAAACTTATGGTTACCAAAGGGGAAAGAGAGAGGGAGGGATAAATTAGGAGTATGGTATTAACAGATACTACTATATATAAAATACGTAAACAACATGGATTTACTGTATAGCACAGGGAACTATATTTAATATCTGGTAATAACCTATAATGGAAAAGAATCAGAAAAAAATATATAACTGAATTACTTTGCTGTACACCTGAAACTAACACAATAATGGAAATCAACTGTACTTCAATTAAAAAAAATTGGAGCATGACTTTTTAAATTTTTATTTATTTTTATTTTACTTTTAAAAATTTTAATTTATTTTTGGCTGCGTTGGGTCTTCATTGCTGCGCGCGGGCTTTTCTCTAGTTGTAGCAAGTGGGGAATACTCTTCGTTGTGGTGCGCGTGCTTCTCATTGCAGTGGCTTCTCTAGTTGCGGAGCATGGATTCTAGGTGCGCGGGCTTCAGTAGTTGTGGCTCGTGGGCTGTAGAGTGGAGGCTCAGTAGTTGTGGCGCATGGGCTTAGTTGCTCCACAGCATGTGGGAGCTTCCCGGACAAGGGCTCGAACCCGTGTTCCCTGCACTGGCAGGCGGATTCTTAACCACTGCGCCACCAGGGAAGTCCCTAAAAAAAAAAATGGAGCATGACTTTTAAGAAGAGATAATGTTTGGGAATTCCTTGGTGGTCCAGTGGTTAGGACTCCATGCTTCCACTGCAGGGGGCGGGGGTTCAATCCCTGGTTGGGGAACTAAGATCCCACAAGCCCCATGGCGCGGCCAAAAAAAAAAAAAACAGAAAAGAAAAGATAATGTTTAAAAATTTTAAAATCTCCTTTGCATTTAATAACATATTCAAAGAAATTAAGAAAGCAGGTTAGCAGAATTATCAGACGATGAGAGTTGTTTTTTCTATTTTTTTGGAATTGTGAATAACTTTATTAGGGCTTGTAGAAAGAGCTTTTCCATGTTTCATATTAAGCTGTCATGATAAATTTTATCCATTTCACCCTTTTTCAGGGAGCAGTCCTACATGGAAAGTGTCGTGACTTTTCTGCAGGATGTTGTGCCCCAGGTAAGTGTCTGTGTGGTTTCAGAAATAGTAGGCTTTACTCTTGGCCAGGGAAGCTCTGAAATATTCTGTTCCCTAAACTTGACACCAGTATCGTCAACTTTAGAAAGACTTTTGATGTTTTAGCATCCCGAACATTGGTAGGGTAGAACCATACTTGCTGTTATTGTTAGATGTGCCTTAGTTTTGTGCTGACGGTGGCATAATTATTATTCCTCAGCCCTTGCTTTACTAAGAGGAATCAAGGTGCGATATTAGCTGAGAGATGGGGCTTGGAACTGTCTATTTGGGTTCTTTTTCCAAAATCTTTCTCTTGTCCTAGTTAAATGTTGCCTGTTGGAAGTGAAATAAGCAATATATGCTTTGCATTTGGTTAACTAGATACTATATTAACTAAATACTACACTGAGGTCAAATCTGTATCACTTTCCTATTGAGCAGTAGTTTTATGCCAATTATAGCTTGCCTTGTTACTCTAACTTATAAGAGAGTAAGCCCTTTACTGTTCCCTCTATGTAAATGTGAGAATAAAGAGTGAGAGGAACCCTCCTGGGATCACCTCTAGCACACCGTCTCCCAGACTTAAATTAACATAGGTGTCGCTTGGCACACTTGTTAAAAATAATAATTTCCAGGCCCGTCTCCCAGTGAGTTTGACTCAGGGGAATTAAGGTGGCATCCAGTAACTTGTGTCGCTAGGAAGAATCTCAGGTGATTCTTGTGAAACAATATCTTTGGGAAACACTGTTTAGTGGAACTACTGAAGGGAAAGGTTTCTGTGTTTTCTCCTGTGATTATGTCTGACTGCTGTGTTCTGAGTGTTCTGACTGCTGTGGTATCTATAATTGCACTGTTCAGAAAGAACACTCATGGATCCAGTGTCCCAGCTTTATGAGAAGGTCCTACCTAGAAAAGTCTAAAATCCAGATTTCAGTTGTATTAATAAATTGTATTCATCAAATAAGGGAAAGTATCAAGGCATGTTTGGTATTCCATTATTATGTTCGGTCAACTTTAATGAAAATAGGCCACAATGACAAGGTCTGTGGGGCATGTAAGGAAAAGCAAATGCTTTCTTTTCTTGAGGAACTTGGTTAAGAAGGGAAGTCAAATGGCTTGAAGCAGTCAGGGGTAATAGCAACATATCACTAAGTGTTGCACTTGATAGTACAGACTGAATATGTAATTGCTAAGGGAATGCACAGCAAAGAAAGCGTGAAAGAGTCAAGTTCCAAAGGACATTGGAAGTAGCGTTAGTGGAAATGAATGGCAAGGTTGGGAATCTGATGGTAAAGGAAACGGCCCAACTGGATATGGTAGGCAGCAGCGTTGCCGTGGCTGTGGAGAATCTTGTACTCTGTACAGTACAGGCTTAGAGAACAATCGGGCCGAAATCCAACTTGGTCTTCTACAAACTGCACCTTTCTCTTAAGCCCTGAGCCCTGACGTGAGGCTAGTTCCAAGGAAGGGGCATTTAAAAATATTGGTAATTTGCCTGCTGTAGAGTGCCCCTTTATCAGATTTTTACAAAGGCACCTTTTGTGCTAATGGAAACCCTGCGTAGCAAGCAGTTTTTGTTGGCTGGAGGAGAGAGGCTGCAGTCAGAGGCTTTGAGGGAATAGTTGGAGAGTTTGCTAGAGAAACAAGAATACTAGGTTGAGCAATAGATTGAAAATAGGGGGCTGCTAAAACTGATAGGGTAAAAACGCCAGAAGGTGGAAGATTAACTTAGTTTTCATGAGGATTATACATTAGAAAGGGGATAATCCATGCAATTGACTGTGAAGACTGGGATCAGAGTTAAGTCACTTCAGAAGTGAAGTTGTAGTCCCGGATCTAAGAATTAGAATACTCATTTAAGAAATTTATGTTAGGTAAGTCATTATTCTAGTGACTGTGGAAAGAAAGCAAAAATTCAGGCACTACCGGTCAGGTGCTGTGTTAAGTTGGGGGATACTCAGTGCCTGTCCTTAAGGCTTCATGGTCTAGTGTAGCAGTCAGGCACACTCTTTCTGTAAAGGGCCAGAGAAGCTTTGCAATTCATACAATGTTAATTTTTGCTTTTTAATTTTTATTTTTGGCTGCGTGGGATCTTTGTTGCCGTGCGCGGGCTTTCTCTATTTGCAGCAAACAGGGGCTACTCTTTGTTGCAGTGTGTGGGCTTCTTATTGCGGTGGCTTCTCTTGTTGTGGAGCACGGGCTCTAGGCACGCAGGCTTCAGTAGTTGTGGCACTCGGGCTCAGTAGTTGTGGCACTCGGGCTCAGTAGTTGTGGCTCGTGGGCTCCGGAGTGCAGGCTCAGTAGTTGTGGCTCACGGGCTTAGTTGTTCCGCGGCATGTGGGATCTTCCTGGACCACGACTTGAACCTGTGTCCCCTGCATTGGCAGGCGGATTCTTAACCACGGCGCCACCAGGGAAGTCCCTCATACAATGTTTGTTGTAACTACGCAGCCCTGCTTTTTATGTAAAAGAAAGGGTGTGGCTGTGTTAAAATAAAACTTTATTTATGAACACGGGTCGTGGGTGACCCATGGTCTCCTTTTCTCCACATTTAATCCGTAATCCCCCATTGGCAATTTGTGGTCAGACATTTGGAAAATGATACATTTTTGCTGATGTTATGTTCCAACTCCTGCCCTATTCTGGGAATTATCAAATTCATGGAGCTTAGAAATTATTCTCTGGGTCTCCAGATATGCCTAAAAGGGAGAAAATGTGTTGTTAGACTGGTATCAGCTTCTTCAGCTGTCATAAATAGAGTGAGTTCCTACTGTGTCACTGACGCAGATGTCACTGACAGCTGGTAGAAGCCCTAACTGTGCCGTTTGATATAATAATTGTACTTCTGAAAATTTATTTTAAAAAAATTCAGCAAAGAAAAAAGTTAAAGCTCAGAACTTTTCATTTCAGTGAGAAATTTTGACATTTTTCAGTGTGAAAAATTGTAGCCTGCCCAAATGTCAGTAGCAGTCAAGCAAATTGTGATATGTGGTCCCTATAGAATAATTTGCTGTGATTAAAAATTATACTTTTGACAAATAGCACACAATGGAAGTTACTTTCTCTCCAGTGAAAAAATAAAACACAACATATTATAGTGATTGTTGCTGTGTTTTTTAAAATTGAACAATAACTTTGCGCTTATGAACGTGTATATGCATTAGAAACTAGATAAGAAATAAAAGGAGAGATAAATCCTGTACTCAGTAATGGGGTGGAAGTTTCAACTGTAAATAAGAGAGCTAGAGCAGTTGGATCTTGGTTGGAGAAGGAGGGCTAAAAATCAGTGCTGGGGGGAGAAATAACAAACTTTTGTGTGGCAGCGCACTGACCTCCAGTAAGATAGCAAATAAACCTGGATGGGCACTGGGTGAGTCTGTGCTTCACTGACAGTAAAATACCTAAACATGAGCAAAGGATATCATAGAAAGCTGAGAGGCAAAATGACATGATGTCATATGCCTTCTTGATGCCAATCTGCAGGAAGGCACACAAGAAGCAACCGTCTTCAGTCAACTTCACAGAATTTTTTCAAAAATGCTTAGTAAAGAACACTGTGTCTGCTAAGGAGAGAGGAAAACTTGAAGACATAGCAAAAGTATGCAGGCCTCCTTATGAAAGTCTTGTTTCCCCCTGAAGGGGAAAGAAAAAAGTTTAAGAATCTCTATTCACTGAAAGGCCTCTTTTAACCTTGTTTCGTGCTGCATATCGGCCAGAAATCAAAGGAGAACACCGTGCAAATGTTGCAGAGGAATTGGGAGAATGTTGAGTAATGCAGGTGATTATCAGCCTTATAATAAATCTGCTAAATGGAAGAAGATATTGTATATGTTATAGCTTTACCAGATTAAGGGAGAGCCTGACATAGGAAAAAAAGAGGTGGTCCTAAATGCAATGTGGTATCCTGGATTGGGTCCTGTAGCAGAGAAAGGACATTAGTGGAAAAACTGCTGAAATCCAAATAAAGTCTGGGGCTTTAATTAGTGGTAATGCACTGGCGTTAGTCTCATAGCTTTGGCAAATGTACCATGGTAGGGTAAGATTTGATTAGGTTAGATTGTTAACAGTAGGGGAAACTGGCTGAGGAGTATATGAGAACTCTGTACTCTTTAGTAATCTAAAATTATTCCCAAATGAGAAGTTTATATTAAAAAGGAGAATTTTCAGGAATGAAGAGAGCAAGACCAAGGAAGAACAGGAAGAATATGAGGATGAGATGGTTGAAGATAAAGTAGATTAATTAGTTGGTTCTAGTGCAGGTTTTCCTTTTCTCCAAAGGAATTAACTGCCCTATACACAACTTGTTTTTTTAAACAATTGAAATCATAAGGATGTGTAAGATAACTTTTTTTTTTCTTTTTGCATAGTAAACCTACTATTAGAGTAACGCTGTCTTTTAGTAATATTTTCAGTGGCTGTTAACCTTGTGCAGTAAAGAAAAAGGGCTGTAAAACTGCATGGAAATTTAAAGCAAGTTGTGTATAACACAGATTATATATGGGATAATGGTTTTTGAATGCTTTTGATCCAGCTTATATTAAATAACTGTTCTGTGAACTGAAGACCACTTTATAACTGAAAACGTTGCAGCTTTTTGTTGACATTCTAAGTGCTTGCAAGTGTATACAATCTAGAAAATCTAGACAGTTTTAAATAAAAACATTTGATTTGAGGAGAGATGACTCCCTTTGAATATTGATGGGTACCGTTGATACTTTTCCTGTGACTTCACAGCAGTTCATGCTTATCTTTGTGACCCTTGCAGGCTTGCAAGAAAGCTAATAGTTTGGGTCCAGAGGCCAGATAAGAGACTGAAAAAGTAATACGTTTTTTTCTACCCCCAACCCTGGCCATGCTCTCCACCCGGAACTGGTGGTTAGCAGAAAGTAATGCTCTTGACAATTCCAGGCAGAGTGTAATTGCCTGATCATAAACACCTGGGAACTAAGTAGATCTGGGTGGTAGTTTGGTGTATTTCTTCAGCTTTATTTGTTGACCAGTATAGGAGATTAGTTTTTTGAGTACCTTTGAATTAGAGTGATGCTTCCTAATAGACTATGATCATTGTATTTTAGGTTTCTGTAATTCTTAGGCTAAAAACCCTTTTCTGACCAAGGTTATCAGACTCCTGGGTAACTTTCTTTAAAAATAAAAATATTGCAAAATGTGCTAGTTCTCAAGATGTAGGATTGGTGAGGTTGGAGGGGGATAGGGTTGGCCTTATTTAAGTTACTTTTTGTTTTGAACATCAGTAATATTTGAGCTGTAAAACATTTTCATTCAAGTGTTTCTGTTTACTATGCAGGCTTACAGTGGAACACCTCTAACAGAAGAAAAGGAGAAAATAGTCTGGGTCAGATTTGAAAATGCAGATTTAAATGGTATGGTTTTAACTTTTGGGGGGCATATGAAATCAGTGTTTGTTTGAGGTTGACCTGATTCCAAAAAAAGAACCCTTACTTTTCGTCAGATAACTTTTTCTTTAAGTGACTTTTTAAGTTTTCAAAATAAATTTATTTTTAATTTAAAAAGTAACATATTCAACTACAGAAACTTGATTAGAACTAATATTGTATTGTACAAGTCTTAGAGTCACTGTAACATGTAGTGCCTAGCCTTAAACTTCAAGTCCAAGTGAGATAACAATTTCTTAGAAAAGAAGTTTTTGTAATTCCAGTTTGGTTACTTGTATAGGATTTATAACTGCAAAATAATCATTAGCGTTGAACTTTTTAGACTTTAAAATTATTTTTCTGAGCAGAATGTGTGCCAGTTCAAGGCCTGTTTGTTCTCAGATACCTTCCATTTCATTGCTCCTTCCTGCTCCCTCTTGCAAGGGGACTGCTGCTTGTCTGTTTCCCAGGCTGCCATGTCTGTTTTCCTCTGGCTGAGTTTGGGAGGCACTGGTGGGTAATTGAAAGGGAGGATGGGAGAAAGGGAAGAGTATTATTCCCTCTCCCTCTCTGTCAGCAGCTGCATTTCCTCCCTGGTTTTCACTTCACCTCGGCAGCTCCACTGGGGTTCCAGTTTCTGCCAGGTGACTCCAGCGCCCTGCCCTCCTCCCTGTCTCCCTAGGGTAGGGGTGGTGATGGCTGCCCGCCATTGCTAATCCAGTAGGTTGCCTCACAGTTCCTTTTTTGGCTTCTTAGCTATTCTGTCATCTGTGTAACGAGTTGTCTGTATTAAATTCCCAATTATGAATACACTGAGTTGTTTTCACTTGGACCTTGATGGATACCATACTCTTGAGTCTTAGTCTCCTCTGAGACTTTTAAAATACCGTATTTTCCTTTAAAAGCTACGGTCCAGGATGCGAGAGGCTAAGTGTCACTTCTGCAAATAGGTTTCTTTTGAATTTTGGATTCTCTGTCAGCTGGTTTGTTCAAATGACAACTTGTGCCCTCTGTGGAGAATAACACATTCATTTGTATAGGTGATTATTTATGATATATAAACTTTTCCTACACTATTTCTCTTTGAAAGCTTATTCTATTTAAAATTTCCTTTCTTTTTATGACTGTCGAATTTCCTTGTTTACTAGTATATTCTTCTTTTCTTTCTTCCTTTTCCTTCTTTATTAATAACTATTTAAGTGTCGGTCATCTTTTGTTTTCTATCACCAATTCCTCATGAATTCATACTCTTTTCCCTCCTGGAAGTATATTTGCTTTGTAGATGTCAGAATGTATTAGAGGACTTTCTTGATTTAATAACAAAGAAAATGTGGTCATGGTCTTGAAAATATTAGCCAGATAATAGCAAAAACTTGTACAGCATATGCAAAATGTTAAAAATAATTTAAAAATCACAAAATTGGGGAATTTCCTGGCTGTCCAGTGGTTAGGACTCCATGCTCTCACTGCTGAGGGCCTGGGTTCAATCCCTGGTTAGGGAACTAAAATCCCATAAGCCATGCAGCATGGCCAAAAAAAAAAAAACCACAAAGTTATCTTTAAAAAAATGTCATCAAAATAATCTTTAGGCAAGGTTTTATTGTTTTGTTTTGTTTTTAAACAACAAATAAGACTTGCTGGTGTAATAAAGCTCTATAAAGCATTTGCTTTATTGAAGTAAAATGCATCTACATCTGGAAATGTAGATGGAAACTGCTTATTTGGTACTTTGTGTTCTGTTGAACTTATAATGATTGTCCTTAATTTAGTATCCCATATCCCTGTTGACTTATTAAAGGTTTAAGTTTATACATCTTCCTGTTAAATACTTAAGCACGCTCACGTGTCCTTTGGTCTCTCCTTTCTATATCATATTGATAGTGTATGAAATTTTGTCCTGGTTTTTCAAGGATATACTTTTTATTATCTCTAGCCCTAGGGGGTGTGTGTGCATGTGTGCATGTGTATGTGTATAGTTGTGTTTGTTTTAAGGCAATAGTAAATATTACCAAGCTATTTGATCCTCCTTAACTTCCCCAATCTCTCATAACATTTCTTTTTTTTTTGGTCATGCGGTGCGGCATGCAGGATCTTAGTTCCCCGACCAGGGATCGAACCTGTGCCCCCTGCGTTGGGAGCATCGAGTCTTAACCATTGGACCTTCAGGGAAGTCCCTCTTAGAACATTTCTTGAATTTGTCTCTTATTTGTGTTCTTTCTTCAGGAATGTTTTATTTAGGTGTTTGTGTGGCAGACCTTCTGAGATATAATTGAAAGAAAATTTGGCTGTGGGAAAGAAAAAGTAGGGTTCATTGGCTGCAAGTCCAACATCTCCCTGAAGAAAGCTAACAAGGACTAACTTTTCCATTGCATTAGAGATTCTTGATCAGCCAGTCTGCCCTTCCCTGGTTGTGCCTGCTGCAGCTAGGATGCAATTCCTTGTTCATTGCCTTTGTCTTTCATGATATCCTAAGGGAGACAGTGGAGGGGATTCTTCTGATTGCAGCCATATTAGCTTAGCAGGCTGCTTCTTTGTAGAGCAGTTATGAGTACCCAGAGATTGTATTAGGTATTTAGGCTTCTCTTTGCTAGACTGGGAGGTTTTCTGGCAAAACAATTTAGAAGTCTTTTACCTGTCTGTAGATTTAAGTTACTTTATCGTATTAATGAAACTCTATTGGCTATTAATTTAAAACTTGCAGTGTTCGAATTGAACTCTGCTCTGGTGATTGCTTTCTGTTTATTCCAACAGGCCTGAGAGCTCTGCTTTTCTGCTTGAAATTATAAAGTGGTGCCAGTTGGCCCCTTACCTCCAGGCTGCAGCCCATTTGATTATGGGCTTGTCATGCTTGGGGGTGGAGTAGGTAACAACTTTTACAGGAGTACTTCTAAGGAACCTGGCTTATTGAGATTCTCCAGTCCTGGATCCTTCTAGGTATCTGCATTCCTAATCAATGTACTGACTTTGGTTTGGTGTTAGGTAGAGACTACTACTTTTGGAGTTTATTAGAAAGTGAGATTAAGGCCCTTTGTATCATGGTCATTGTTCTGTTTTTGCTGTCAGGCAGCCTTATTTATACCTAAGATTGTTTTTCTTAAGGCACTGTACTGAAAAAGGTATAAGAAGTAGCCAAAGCAGGTTATTTATGTATTTATTTATTTTTAATTAATTAATTAATTAATTTTTGGCTGCGTTGGGCTTTCTCTAGTTCCCATGAGCGGGGGCTACTCTTTGTTGAGGTGCGCTGGCTTGTCTTGTTGCGGAGCACGGGCTCTAGGCGCACAGGCTTCAGCAGTTGTGGCATGCGGGCTCAGTAGTTGTGGCTTGCGGGCTGTAGAGCTCAGGCTCAGTAGTTGTGATGCACGGGCTTAGTTGCTCCACGGCATGTGGGATCTTCCCGGACCAGGGCTTGAACCCATGTCCGCTTCGTTGGCAGGTGGATTCTTAACCACTGCGCCACCAGGGGAGTCCCTATTTTTGTTTTTCTGTTTGTTTGTTTTGGGATTTTAGTTCCCTGACCAGGGATCAAACCCCAGGCCCTTGGCAGTGAGAGCACGGAGCACGGAGTCCTAACCACTGGACCACCAGGGAATTCCCCATTATTTGTATTTTAAAAAGAGCAGTCTGACTGAAATATGGAGTTTGGTAGGCAGTGGTGGAGGCAGGAAGCCACTCAGGCTTTTGCAGTAGATGTTGTGGACAGGGGTGGTGGTGATGTAAGAAGAGAGCTGTTTAGGAGCTTGGTCACAGATTTATTGCTAGAGGGAAGGAAGAAGGCGGTTCCTGATCTTGCTATCTGCATAGATAAACATGCTATTCACCAAAATAGGGAGCTCTGGAAGATCAGGTTTGGGGAGGAAATCCTGATCTTTGAGTGGAATTTGATCTTCTACTGAGACATGCAAAAACCCACACTGAGGAAGTCACTAGCAGATACTGACTGAAGCAGTGGTTGGAATGAGATCACTTGGGGAGCGTATACTGTGAGAAGAAAACAGAGTTTAGGAATTTGCTTTAAATATTGAGTAACTCCAATATTTAAAGAGTGGTTAGAAAAAGATGAGCCAGCAGAGAAAATGGTGAGCATCGGTTATAGCTGCTGAATAATCTTAACAAGATGTGCTTGAAAAACATATATTGGATTCAACAACTTGGAGGTTATTGGTGACCATAGCAAAAGTCACTTGGGAGGAGTGTTAGGGGCAGAAACACATTCTGAAATGGATTTGGGGTGAATGAGAGATGAAAAACAGATGACAGTTATAAATAGACGAGGAATTTAGCTTCTAGAAGGAGAGGAAATGAAGTCAAATAAAGGGGGAGGGATATTACTGCTTTATGATTTTTTAAAAACCTTATTTATTGTGCAAATATATCATGGTAAATAACACAAAAATATGGATCAATGAATGAATTTTTACAAATCCAACACCTGTGTAGCCATTGCCTAGGGTAAGAAATAGAATGTTGCTACCTAATTGCCTAGTGATTTTGAATTTCATATAAATAGAATTGTTCGGTATATAGGCTTTTGTGTCTGACATATTATGCTTTTTGCATATTATGTCTGTGAGGTTCATCCATGTTATAGTATATGGTAGTGGGTCATTTTTTTCTGTGCTGAATAGTCTTCCATTGTATCCGTGTACCACTGTGCTTGTCCATTCTCCTCTTGATGGACATTTGGATAGATTCCAGCTTTTGGGTCTTTATAGTAATGCTGCTGTGAGTATTCTTATCTCTTGGTGTATATGTGCTGAGGCTTCTAATGAGTATATGCCTAGAGTGGAACTACTTGGTCAAGGGCATGGTATCTTCAACTTGAGTATGTATTGTCAAACTGTTTTCCAAAGTGATTGTACTGATTTACAGTTACTAGCAATAAATAAGAAGCCTCTTCACTCCATATCCTGCCACCACTTGGTTTTGTCATTGTGGTTTTAATTAGCACTTCCTTGATTACAGATGAGGTTGAGCCACTTTTCATGTTCACTGATGATTTGACTATACTGTTTTTGAAGTGTTTTTCCATGTCTCCTGCCTATTTTTCTAATGACTTATCTTTTTCATATTGAAGTTTAATTGTTATATGTATTAGATGAATCCTTGTGAGGTTATAGTTGTCTCTTCTCCCATGCTGTGGCTTGGCTTTTCACTCTTCTGGTAAGGGTGGCTCATGAGTAACAGACGTTCTTCATTTTAATGTAATAAATTTAATGTAGTAGAATTTGCCGATCTTTTATGCTAAGAGTTTTTTTGTGTTCTGTTGTAAAGTTGTTCCCTGTACCGTGATCATGAAAATACGTTTCTACAGTGTTCCTCTAGTATTTTATTAACTTCACCTTTGTCATTTACATCTAAAATTCCCTGGTATTGATTTATTTGAAATTTTTAAAATTGTTTTTCAATAAGAAGTTCTGAAGTATTTGGAAGACATTTAAAGGAAAGCGAACAGGAAGGTGAAATCACAAAACTAGTATTTTTTTTTTAACAGTACTTACAATTATCAGCACAAGTAAGGTTTTAAAAATCAAACTCTCTCAGTAGAGTACAAGTACCAAGTACCACCCCACTATACACAAAGAGTAGACTACAGAACCTAACAGAGCGCCACCAAATTGCCTCCTTGCTATTCTTAAATATAGGAAACATAATCCAGACTTCCCTGGTGGCGCAGTGATTAAGAATCCGCCTGCCAATGCAGGGGACACGGGTTCGATCCCTGGTCTGGGAAGATCCCACATGCCGCGGGGCAACTAAGCCCGTGACCCACAACTACTGAGCCTGCGCTCTAGAGCCTGCAAGCCATAATTACTGAGCCCGTGTGCCTAGAGCCCATGCTCTGCAACAAGAGAAGCCACTGCAATGAGAAGCCTGCACACCGCAATGAAGAATAGGCCCGCTCGCCGCAACTAGAGAAAGCCCACATGCAGCAAGGAAGACCCAACACAGCCAAAAATAAATTCAAAAAACAAAAACCACACAGTTCTTCTATAGTGGACTATATGCCCAGTGTGTTCAGATATAGCAGGATTTAATTCCTGTATGTAAAGGATATAATTTTTCTTCCATTGCTAAATTTGCATATATTAGAAATTCTAGATGATTATCTGTCATATTTATATTTAGTTAACTTTGGTAAAATATTTTATTTTCATTTATCATTTACAGGTGGTTTTGTTCCTGATATTAGTATTTCCTAGGTATCTAGTGAGAGTTTTATTTTTATTTATTTTTATTTTTTTTTACTGCAGCATGATTTTATAACAACAGTAATAACATCAACATGGTGTTTCATATACCTGATACTATTCTAAATGCTTTTTATATTATCCCATTTAACTCTTACAACAGTTCTTTGACATATGAGTATGATTACCTTCATTTTACAGGTGAGGAAACTGAGGAACATTAACAGTACTAAATTTCACAGACTCTTGTGTCTACCTACTTACACAAGACCTCTGGCTGTTTGCAAAACCCTCTCCGCATCTTGCTCTTCCCTGTCCTCTGCCTATTATTTCTCAGAGTGTCCAGATGCAACTTGTGAACCCACACAGTTTATGTTGTGTGCTTCCGCTGGGCACTTCTCCTTCTGTGCTTTTACCTGGCACTAGTTTCCTACTGGGTACTGCTGTCACTGTGTTAGGTTCTGTAGTCTACTCTTTGTGTGTAGTGGGGTGGTACTTGGTACTTGTACTCTACCGAGAGAGTTTGATTTTTAAAACCTTACCTGTGCTGATAATTATAGGTACTGACTGTTAAAAAAAAATACTAGTTTTGTGATTTCAGCTTCCTGTTTTCTTTCCTTTAAATGTCTTCCAAATACTTAAGAACTTTTTATTGAAAAACAATTTAAACAATTGTTACGCCAGTAACATTAAAGAAGTGTACTTGTTTTTGCTGATTGGCATTGTCTTTTTTTTTTTTAATAGATCTTTATTGGAGTATAATTGCTTCACAATACTGTGTTAGTTTCTGTTGTCCACCAAAGTGAATCAGCCATATGCATACACATGTCCCCATATCTCCTCCCTCTTGAGCCTCCCTCCCGTCCTCTCTATCCCACCGCTCTAGGTGGTCACAAAGCACCGAGCTGATCTCCCTGTGCTATGCTGCTGCTTCCCACTAGCTAACTGTTTTACATTTGGTAGTGTATATATGTCAGTGCTACTCTTACTTCATCCCAGCTTCGCCCTCCCACCCCATGTCCTCAAGTCCATTCTCTATGTCTGCATCTTTATTCCTGCCCTGCAACTAGGCTCATCAGTACCATTTTTTATTTTTTTAAGATTCCATATATATGTGTTAGCATACGGTATTTGTTTTTCTCTTTCTGACCTACTTCACTCTGTATGACAGACTCTAGGTCCATCCAGCTCACTACAAATAACTCAGTTTTGTTTCTCTTTATGGCTGAGTAATATTCCATTGTATATATGTGCCACATCTTCTATATCCATTCATCTGTCGATGGACATTTAGGTTGGTTCCATGTCCCGGCTATTGTAAATAGTGCTGCAGTGAACATTGTGGTACATGACTCTTTTTGAATTATGGTTTTCTCAGGGTATATGCCCAGTAGTGGGATTGCTGGATCATATGGTAGTCCTATTTTTAGTTTTTTAAGGAACCTCCATACTGTTTTCCATAGTGGTTGTATCAGTTTACATTCCCACCAGCAGTGCAGGAGGGTTCCCTTTTCACCACACCCTTTCCAGCGTTTATTGTTTCTAGATTTTTTGATAATAGCCATTCTGACCGGCGTGAGGTGATACCTCATTGTAGTTTTGATTTGCATTTCTCTAATAATTAGTGATGTTGAGCATCTTTTCATGTGCCTGTTGGCCATCTGTATGTCTTCCTTGGTGAAATGTCTATTTAGGTCTTCTGCTGATTTTTTAATTGGATTGTTTGTTTTTTTGATATTGAGCTCCATGAGCTGTTTGTATATTTTGGAGATTAATCCTTTGTCTGTTGTTTCATTTGCAAATATTTTCTCCCATTCTGAGGGTTGTCTTTTTAATTTGCTCCTTTGTTACTTAATTCTAATGCAGATACATCAAGAAATCTGGAATTTCATGAAATACATAGCACAGGGAATGAGCCACCTTTGCTGATTATGATTGGCTACAGTGATGGAATGCAGGTCTGGAGCATCCCTGTAAGTATGAAGATGGTTGAATCCCTGAAATACAATACTTTTCAGCATGCTAGCTGGTGTGAAACCTGGCGATATTTTCTCTAAGGCCTCATCCATTTATTTTGCAAGCAATTGCTAAGGGACTGCTGTGTGTGGAACCCCGTACTAGGCCCAAGGGATAAGGGGAAAATGGGAAATTAAAGATGTTGTAAATGATTTGTAAAGTGGGCCAGCAATTGTGGGAATCACTTTACATGGAAGATCTAATTTCTTATCATAGTAACTCTACCTAGTTGGTATTATTATTATCTTTAACTGCATTTTTACAGAAGAGTAAAGAGGCTTACAGAAGGCTTTTAAAAAAAACAGTGATCATTTAAAAAAAATGTTTTGAATTAGTTAAAACATTCACATGGTATAAAATTCAGGAGGTATAAGTGGGTAACAAAACTCCCTACCACTGCTGTCCCCAATTTCCCTTATCTTGAGCAGTTTCTAGTTTTCTAGGATTTCTAGTTATGTTTCTTTTCCTTATAGCTATATTTTATGCTAATAAAAACATATATACATATAATTCTCCCATCCTGCCCTTCCTTAACAGAAGGGAACATATTATACAACTCAGTCTGTACATTGCTGTTTTTTACTTATAAATCAGTATTCAGAGACCTTCTCTATGGAATTTATAACTGCTTATAATTATGTTTTTTGGATTTTCCTTAATTTACGTAACTTGTTTCCTATTATTGGAAAAACTTAAATTTCCACCCCCCCACCCCCTTTCTGGTATTAGAAACAATGATGTAATACATGAATTTGAACAAAGGTTATTTTGTGTCTTTGCATCTATATAGGATAAGTCATAATTTTAATAAATGTTTTAAATTGCCAAATACTATTCCCAGTTTCCCTCTTCAATCCTACATGTTCCTCTTTGGGATGACCAAAAATAAAGTGTACTAAAAGAGGAAGAGGCTTGGTAGGATCACAGCTCAGTGAAGTGTAGTAGGGACTGCATACTTTGGCGTGTACTTAGTTATATTCTGCTGTTTGGCATGGCCTAGATATCATGTCTCTCCTGCATATTTTGGGGTGGGGGGGAGTTGGCGGGTGGACCCTTTATTGTGTGTTTTTTTTTTTTTTGCAGTTGGAGGCCTGGAGCCAATAGAATTTTAATTTGTGCCATTAATAGATGCATTTACCACATTGTTTGAAGCCTCTTGTTAGTGGGTGGTTCAGCTAGAATTTTTTTCCCTTTCTTTTTGATTCTTTTGCATATTATGGTTACTTCTTAAAGTAACCATATATAAGCAAACATATATTACCTCAAATTTAATGAAATTCAGGATGTTCCTGAGTGCAGAATTTGGCTAAAGGATTATTAAGTAATGAATACATTGAACTGCATAATTCTTTAATATTCTAAGTAAAAATATTGTTTATTCTTTGATAAATCACTTATAATGAACTTTGGTCTTCCGTCTAATCTTATAATAATTATATATCATTAGGTATTTAGGATTTTAGGTTTTATATTTCTTACTTTTAAAGATTGGCTTTATTTTGCAGAGATAGAAGAATCCTGTTGGTATGTCATGGAATGAGTGTCCTCGTTTTTTTGCCTTTGGGGATGTGTAGTTGACGTTTTTTCAAGGCCCTGCAATGTTGTTTGTAATTTAAGTGTCACGGCCAAAGGCATAGACAGAGGACTTAAAACATGGCATTCTTTGCTTGCTTGCTTTTTCCTACCAAGAGAAATATTTCTAGGTTGTGTTCAAGAGGAGAGGATTATGTAAATGTAACTTTTTCTTATTAATAGAGACTACATTTTGATTCTTTACACTGTTTGTTGACGGACTTGAAGGCAATGAGGAAGCTAGAGCTTTAACAAGGTTGGGCCTTGTGGGATTAGGGATGTTGACTGGATTGAGGACATTTCTTTGGTGGTACTCAGGCTACCCACTTGCTTTGGTTATAATTAGAGGTATCACTTTTAATAGTTAATTTGTGTCTGGCTCTGAGTAACTTAAAGGTCTTAAGAGGAAATTACTTCTTTAAAGTAATTCTTATGCCCAGATTGTATTTTGAGAGATTTAAATAATCTTTTCTTCATGGAATTTTCATTGACTAACAGTTGTTTTTATTTATTTGTTTATTTATTTATTTGGCTGCATTGGGTCTTGGTTGTGGCATGCGGGATCTTTCATTGCGGCTCGCGGGCTTCTCTCTAGTTGTGTCGCGTGGGCTCCAGAGCATTCAGGCTTAGTTGCCCCACAGCATGTGGAATCTTAGCTCCCCGACTAAGGATCGAACCTGAGTCCCCTGCATTGGAAGGTGGATTCTTAACCACTGGACCCCCAGGGAAGTCCCTGACAGTTATTTACTGTTGTAGTAGTATAGCCCCGTGAGGACTGGTTCAAGAATTAGAAGGCAGTTTGGAAAAATAAGCTCCTTCTGTTGCACTGATTGAGCTCTTACTATGTTCAGAGAACTTTATATACACATTATCTCATCTGTTGTATGCTGTGAGGGAGAAGTTATCCTGTTTTACAGCTGGTAAGGTCACACTACTTATAAGAGGTGGAATTGGAATTCAAACCCAGTTCTGACTTCAGATTCACAGCCCATGATCTAAGAGCTCTATTTCCCCTATGTGATAGCAGAAGATACGCCATGCAAGTAGTATGGCACCTTAGTTTTAGTTTTCATTGTAATAGGTTACGAAGTACCTTCATATATTCATCTTCTATAGACTAGTGTGACTGTTACCCATTACTCTAACTAAACCCTTCTGAAACTTGTTTATCACTAGTCAGTTATTCGGTAATCACTTAAGTGTTACCATGTGCTAGACACTGGGGAGCTTATGTTGGTCAACCTAGAAATAATCCTGGCTCTTAGGGATCTTCGCAGACCATAAATTGTATTTGCTTTTCAGTAAGTGCGGGTGGGCAGAAATCAAACCCTGTCCAAACTACAACTCAGTTTTTTCTTCAAGTTTGTGCACAGGGTTCCCTTCTGTTGATTTTATGTAACTGTCCCACCTGTGAGTCTCAGATTAAGAAAATAAACATCCTGGCTAAACATGTAAAAAAATTGTCTATTTATGTAAGTGCACAAATATGAACAAGGCTTAGATGATATCTAGGAATATAGTTAAGTGGAGTTAGCTCAGAAGCAGAACTGTGCAGAAGTAATTTCTCTGCTGCCCAATCACTACCACTTTGTGTATGAGATGGCTGCAGGAAAACACCAGCTTTCATAGCTTTCCCAAGCTGTCAGGCACCTTCTTTCAACACATCTGATGCAACATAAGAAGGAATGATTATTTGTGATGTTGATATTCTGGATAAATAGGCCCTTTTCCCACCTGTGCCTAACAGTGACATTGCCTCTTTTTGGTAATGTGAATATAGACTCTCTTGCTTAAAATTCTTAATTAAAAAAAAAAAATCAAAGTTATACATGTACATGGACTAAAGACCGAATAATTTTATGGGAGTCATAAGAAAAAAACAGTAGTTGTGTATTCTTCCTTTCTTAACTCCCATAGTTCTTTTAGCTCTTGTTATCTTTGCATTGATTTCAGTTATTTTATTTTATTTATTTTTAAAAATATTTATTTATTTATTTGGCTGTGCCAGGTCTTAGTTGCAGCACACGGGACCTTCGCTGCCACATGCAGGATCTTTAGTTGCGGCATGTGGGCTCTTAGTTGCGGCGTGCGGGATCTAGTTCCCAGACCAGGGATCGAACCCAGGCCCCCTGCATTGGGAGCGAGGAATTTTAACCACTGGACCACCAGGGAAGTCCCTGGTGGGGACTTCAGTTATTTTAAAATATCTTGCTTACATTCTTTTTTTTTTTTTAACATCTTTATTGGAGTATAATTGCTTTACAATGGTGTGTTAGTTTCTGCTGTATAACAAAGTGAATCAGCTATACATAAACGTATATCCCCATATCTCCTCCCTCTTGCGTCCTCCTCCCATCCTCTCTTGCTTACATTCTTGATTTTTTTTTTCTGGCCAGTTTTACACATAGATTGACTTGGTACCATGAACTGTGAGAACGTAAAAATTGTTCATTTATTCATTACAATTTTTGGATAAAGTATGTATTTTGAGCAAAATAGACATGACCTTTGCTCGAATGGAGCTAGAAGGAGAAATGGATTTAAATAAAAATAAATTAATAGACAAATTGTAATATGAAGAAAATAATAGGAGATTATAATAAGGAAGCGGCATAAAAGTTAATTAAGATTTAGCCACAGTAAGACTGGAACAGCAAGTAGTGAAGTCAGAGGCTCTGAGGTGGAAATGTTCTTTTCTCTATAGTGGGACATTGATTTAGATTTCTTAAGTTTTTTTCTTCTTAAAGAATATTGAGATAAATATCTTTATGATCATGTAATTTGGAGAGATCAATAAAAGTAAATATACTAAAACTCTTGATAGATTTACCAAATTGCATTCTTTTTTTTTTTTTTTTAAAGTATGAGCTTCTTTTTTTTTTTTTTTTTTAAAGAAATTCACGTTCTTTTGTTTATTTATTTATTTATTTATGACTGTGTTGAGTCTTCGTTTCTGTGCGAGGGCTTTCTCTAGTTGCGGCAAGTGGGGACCACTCTTCATCGCGGTGCGCGGGCCTCTCACCATCGCGGCCTCTCTTGTTGCGGAGCACAGGCTCCAGACGCGCAGGCTCAGTAATTGTGGCTCACGGGCCCAGTTGCTCCGTGGCATGTGGGATCTTCCCAGACCAGGGCTCGAACCCGTGTCCCCTGCATTGGCAGGCAGATTCTCAACCACTGCGCCACCAGGGAAGCCCCAAATTGCATTCTTATAAAGCCATGCCATTTATACTTGCCTCATTCATTTATTAATTCATTCACTCAGCAAAGATTTATTGATTGCCTTTTATATGCCAGACCCTGTTCAAGGTGCTGGGAAAACAACAATGAGCAAAACAAAACCATTATTCTTATGGAATTTCCATTCTAGGTAGGTGGGTTGGAGGGTGGGGAAGATGATAATAAAAATGTACCATGCTTTGATAATAAACAAGTTACCAAGTGTTAAGGTGGGGTGGTTGATATTGTTGTGGGTTGCTATATTATATGAGGTGGTCTTGGAAAGCCTCTCTCAAAGACCGTCTGAGCAGAAGTGTGGAGGAGTGATACTTATGGGTATTTGAGGGAGGGGCATTCAAAGGCAGTACTCTCTCATAGGATTATGTTGTTATTTTTAAAATTTTGTTTATTTTTGGGTCTTTGTTGCTGTGTGCGGGCTTTCTCTAGTTGCGGCGAGCGGGGGCTACTCTTGGTTGCGGTGTGTGGGCTTCTCATTGCGGTTGTTTCTTTTGTTGCGGAGTACGGGCTCTAGGGTGCGCGGGTTCAGTAGTTGTGGCACACGGGCTTCAGTAGTTGTGGCTCACAGGCTCTAGAGCGCAGGCTCAGTAGTTATGGCACACGGGCTTAGTTGCTTCACAGCCTGTGGGATCTTCCCGGACCAGGGCTCGAACCCGTGTTCCCTGCATTGGCAGGTGGATTCTTAACCACTGAGCCACCAGGGAAGTCCGGATTATATTTCCTATATTTAAGAATAGCAAGGAGGCAATTTGGTGGAGCCCAGTGGGCAGGTGAAGAATGCTAAATGGTGTCTCAGAGGTGGGTGGGCTAGAGTTTTGTAAGGTAAAGCTTACAAGATGAGCTTTGTACCATTGGAAGAACTTCAAAAGTTTTGCAGGGAAAACACGTATACCCACCACCTAGATTATACCATGAAAATTTTTACTGTACTTACTTTGTCTCCACCTGTAGATCTTATTGGATTCATTTCAAAGTGAATTGCAAACATCAGCATACTTTCCCCTAACTACTTTTTCATTAACTAATGTTCAATATTTGATTAGTTTTTTAATGTAAAATTTACACACAATTAAATATACAAATCTTAATATGTAAATTTCCTGAACTTTGACAAGTGCATGGCAACCCAAATCTCTGTCAAGATATACAGTAGATCTTGATTATCACTCAAGACATTTCCTTCATGCCTATTCTCAATTTTTCCTCCATCCCATCCCTGAAACAACCACTGTTATTTTTTTTTCCATTGTAGATTAGTTTTGCCTGTTTTAGAACTTTCTGTACTATTATACAGTATGGACTCTTTTTGTGTAAGGCTCCTTTCACTCAGCATAATGTTTGTGAGATTCGCTCTTGTTGGTTGTCCCTTTTAATTGCCGAATAGTATTCCAATATATGAATATACCATAGTTTATCCCTTCTCTTAATGAGAGATAGCTGGCCTATTAATAGCTTTTGCCTGTTATGAATGAAGCTGCCGTGAAGATTCTTCTGTAAGTCTTTTTGTAAACGTATGCATTTATTTTTCTTAGGTAAATATCTACAAGTGGAATTGTTGCTTCATAGGGTAGGAATATAGTTAGTTTTATAACAAACTTCCAAACATTTTTTCCAAAGTAGTTGTATCGTTTTACATTTCCCCCAACAATGTATGAGTTGTACTATATCCTTGCCAACATTTGGTGTTGTGTCCATCATTTTAATTTTTTTTTTTTTTAGTTACGGCATGCGAACTCTTAGTTGTGGCATGTGGGATCTAGTTCCCTGACCAAGGATTGAACCTGAGCCCCCTGCATTGGGAGCGTGGAGTCTTAGCCACTGGACCACCAGGGAAGTCCCATCTTTTTAATTTTAGCCATTCTGGTGGGTGATACCTTGTGGTTTTAGTTAGCATTTCCCTGATGACTAATAATGTTGAATGCTTTTTCATATATTTGTTGGCCATTTGAATATCTTTTAGGGATTATCTGTACAGTTTTTTTGCCTGTTAAAAAAATTGAGTTGTAGAAGCCAATGGAGAGCTTTGAACAGAGGTAGACAGTGATGCCTCTTATAAAAATAGGGTGTGACAGCTACCGAGCCCATGCACCACAACTACTGAAGCCCGCGCGCCTAGAACCCCTACTCTGCAACAAGAAAAGCCACCGCAGTGAGGAGACTGCGCACCACAACAAAGAGTAGCCCCCGCTCGCCGCAACTAGAGGAAGCAGCAAAGACCCAACGCAGCCAAAAATAAATAAATAAAATAAATAAATTTATTAAAAAAAATAGGGAGTGACAAGGAGCAGATTTGGGTGGAAAGACGGTGAGTTTGTGGACTATGGACTGTTGCTGGTCCGTGAACTGTTGACAGTCAGTGAAATGTTTGTTACTGTTTGCAACAAGATAAGTACAGAAGTTGAGAGTAAGCTTTTGGAAACCTATAGCTGTTTGCCAGTTGCGCATCATCCAAACCTGTGTTTGTCATTTACAGACGTATCTGTTTGTGCCAGAATGGAAATCAAAAAAAAAAAAAAAAAGTAATTGAGCCTTCATAACATGGTTTGACAAGCAGTATCAGTGGGCAACCAGTTGGAAGAGGAGTTGTTCATGACAGTGGGTGTGTTTTAGACATTGTGCCGTCATCTGTTATTTCATTTAGCACAAGTAACATCTCTGTGATCATTAATATTCATTTTAGTGGTTGTAAGCTCTCCGGGGACATGCAATGAGATATAGAAGTTTCAGGGAGGAGATTTGAATTGCAGGATGAGGATTTGGATTTATTAATTTTTCCCCCACTATGAATTCATTAAGAATCTTTGAGTAACAGAGATACATTCCAAAATCCATATTCAATAAAGGTTGGTTTTGCAGTGGCTTTGGAATGAATAGAGAGTAAAGGAGAAAAGAAAAGGATATGAGAAGGATATGACTCCAGTTAGGAGTCAGTTTCACTTCCCTGGTGGCGCAGTGGTTAAGAATTCGCCTGCCACCTCAGGGGATACGGGTTTGAACCCTGGTCCAGGAAGATCCCACATGCTGTGGAGCAACTAAGGCCCTTGGTGGTTGTCGCTGTTCCTGTTGTTGGATGTGGGCACGGAGCCTGAGCCCCACAAGTCCCAGCTGTCTGAGCTCCTCTTGTCGGCTGAGGCCCGTCAGTTTCACATTGTCTACTTGGGAGATGTTGAGAGCCTGAACTGAGTTAGTTGTATTGGTAACTGATAAAACATTTAGAAGAGAAGAATCAAAGATGTTTCCAAGATCTTGATTTGGGGCTGGTGCTGCCTGGTATGTAAGATGGCATAGTTTTAGAAGAAATAGAATTTGATTATTAGAATTAGACTTACATTATGTTGAAAATTTTATAAGGCAAAATTGCACTGTATAGTTTAAATAATAAAGTGTTGTCATTAAAAATTTTCAAGATAGTACCTTTGTAAAAAGTTCTGAAATTTTTCCATACTTTTTTGCTGTTAAATGGCTACTTAGCTTTCTCATCCTCTTTTGAAATGCTTAATATCTTAAACAAATCTTGAAAATGTATTCATTACAGCATCTAGAAGATGAGAGTTGCATTGTATGAAACAGTATATTTTTAGGTTCAGTAAGTTAAGATTTGAAGTGTTTTCTTGGAGCTTTTGCATGTACTGCAAAGAAATAACACTAGGTGTCGCTAACACATTGAGCTAAGAAAAGTATAGCTGTTCCCTTGAAAGATTTGCCCTAAAGCTTTTAGTGTAGCTTTTACACTTTTTGTGTTGCCTTTACACAAAAAACTTTAGAGAAAACATGCAAGGACATATTTGAGGTGAATTCCAATTAGTTTATTATTTGTTAGAAGTTGGGTGCCAACAGACCTTGCCATGTCAAGATTGCTAGCCAGGAAACAATTTTTATGGGTTTCATTTGGGAACAATATAAAGTCAGTGATTTGGGTAACTGGCAAGCAGAGAAGGTTTGAATATGGACCCAAATCAAAAAATTGCCTTTGTTGAGAGTAGTCTTATTTTTTTTGGTCCAGTGTCTTATTACTGGAAAGAGAAGTAATGGATGGCTCTTTAGTCACCTGGCAATGAAAAATCTTTGGGTGTCATGGAGTGAATAGAAGCAGAAATGAAGAATAATATTGAAGTAACTTGTGGAATCTATTCATATTAGTAGAGGAAAATTTTTTTGTAGTGTATGTTTCTTTTTTTTTTTTTTTTATTTGTACTATTTACTATTTTATTAGAGTCCAGACACTGAAGTTTCATGTTAACCTGTACATTTCTGTCCAATAATACCAAAGGTTACAGTTTTATTGACCAGTTTATTGACCTGTAGGACATTAATCAGTTTTGTAACTACTAGCAAAATCCATTCAGCAATTCTTTGATTGTGTAAGTCTCTATTCCTTGAATTCTCCTTTAAATCAGCTTTGCTACCTTATTGATTCCTTCATTAATTGATGAGTTTAATAAATTTTTATACAGGTTCATTTTATTTGTGTACAAGAATCATGTTTTTAACTTCTTGAAAATCATATTTTGATAACAGTCATTACATTGTTCACTGAGTCATTTCTCTGCATTGTGCTGTATCTAAGAAGAACTATTTTCTGCCCGGGCCGCTCCTCCCATACGTTCAAAAGGCACATTTTTTTTTTTTTAACATGTGCCAGCTTGACATTATTTTACACAGTCACAGGCCTTAATTACCTACAATCATACAATCATATCTTGTTTGGTTCTCAGTGTTTTGTTTTATTTAACTGAATTATTGCTGACATTTACAAACTAGAAGTCACAAAAATAATAAATATGGATTTCTAGTTTCTTTTGAGAAATCAGAAGGTCTGGCAACACTACACTCATTTTCTCACCCAATGGAAGGGGAGCTGAGTAGAGGTTGCCCCTTTTTAGAGCATTCTCCCCTCGGTTCGCCACAGTCCCCATGTAGTGTATGTTTCTTAAGGTGTCACTTTAGAGAAGTCTTGTATCTGAAGTTTAGTCTTTCCAATGTTTAAATAGTGGCTTTATGTGACTTTTGTTGATTTGAAAAGTGAGTTTGAAATTTATTATTATAAATTGGTATTTTTCTTGTTTGAAGTATTTTTGATGTTTTTCCACTCTAAAATGGAAGATATTCTTTGGACACAAGCTGACCTACGAGTGTGTGGAAGACAGCTTTTTCTTTTCTTATAAATGTTACTGCGTATGTTAAATATCATAAAGTGCACAGATCGTAAGTGTGCAGACTGAATTTTTATATGTGTATGTAACCTTCTGGGCACCACTCAGATTAAGACAGAACGTTTCCAGCAACTCAGGAGTCTCTCATGCCACTTTCCTGTCAATACTGTCCTCATACCTCCACGTAACCACTATTCTGACTTCTATCACCAGAGATTAGCTTTTTCTATTCTTGAACTTAAAAAAAGGGGGGGATGGGGGGACACAGATAACCCAATCTATTCTTTTGTGTCTGGCTTCTTTCTCTCAACAGTGTGACTATGAGATTCTTTCATGTTATCGTACGTAGAAGTAATTTGTTCTCATTTTTGCTGTATACTATTTTATCATGAATACAATGCATTTTATTTTATTTATTTTTAAAAATTTTATTTATTTATATATTTGGCTGTGTCGGGTCTTGGTTGCGGCATGCAGGCTCTTCGTTGTGGCACTCAGGCTTCTCTCTAGTTGTGGCACGCGGGCTCAGTAGTTGAGGCACGCAGGCCCAGCTGTCCCCGGCATGTGGGATCCTAGTTCCGTGACCAGGGATTGAACCCGCGTCCCCTGCATTGGAAGGCGGACTCCCAACCACTGGACCACCAGGGAAGTCCCACAATGCATTTTTAAAAGTTCGTTATACACCTGATAGACATTTTTGTTTGTTCTACTTTTTGAGCATTATGGATAAAGCTGCTCTGACGTTCTTGTAAGTGTTCCTTGGTGGGTATATGCTGCACCCATCTCTCTTGGATTTGCGTGTCATAGTGTAGGTATATGTTTAACTTTAGTAGATATTGCCAACCAGTTTTCCAAAGTGGTTTTACCAATATGTACTCCTACCAGCAATGTATGAAAGTTTCATTTGCTCCACATTTTCATTAGCTCCTAGTGTTGTCAGTCTTACTAATTTTAATCATTTTTTTGTGTATGTGTTGGTATCTCATTGTGGGGGTTTAAAGATGCTTTTGTTCTGCAATAATTTTAAACTTTCAGAAAATTTTATAACTAGTACAAGGAACTCCTGTTACTCATTACCCAGATTTACCAATGAGGACATTTTGCCCCTTTTGCTTTATCATTCTCTCATTTTTTTTTTCTGTGAAGATTTTTTTCTGAACCATTTATAAGTAGGAGAATTTATGCCCCCCTTTTCCATAAATAATTCAGTATATATTTCCTGGGAATAAGCACATTATCTTTTACAACCATAGCACTATTATCAAAACCAGGACATTTAAATTTGATACAATACTATTTTGTAATCCACAGTCCATTTTCTGGTTTCACCATTTGTCCTAATAGTCTTCTTTATAGGTTTTCTTACATTTTCACTTTATTAATATTGTCTTTTTTTTTTTTTTAATATTGTCTTTTGATGAAAGAAATCCAGATCAGATTTTAAGTGGTTTACTCTATTCTTTTTTTTTTTTTTATTTTTGGCTGCCTTGGGTCTTTGTTGCTGTGCGTGGACTTTCTCTGGTTGTGGCTGCGGCGAGCAGGGGATACTCTTTGTTGTGGTGCGTGGGCTTCTCATTGCAGTGGCTTCTCTTGTTGTGGAGCACGGGCGCTAGACGCGCAGGCTTCAGTAGTTGTGGTGTGCGGGCTCAGTAGTTGTGGCGCACGGGCTTATTTGCTCTGTGGCATGTGGGATCTTCCTCGACCAGGGCTCAAACCCGTGTCCCCTGCATTGGCAGGCGGATTCTTAACCACTGCACCACCACGGAAGCCTGGTTTACTCTATTCTTAATGCTTTTTGTATCCTTGTTTACTCTAAGGCCATGAAGATATTCTCCTGTGTTTTCTGTTAGAAGATTGTTGTTATTATCTTTAGGTTTATAATCCTTTTGAAATTTTTGGTGTATGGTATGACATAGGGGTCAAAGCTTTTTTGAATTAAAAAAAGAAAAAAAAACAACTAACTCATTCAGCACCATTTCCTGAAAGGACCATTCTTTCCCCACCAAATATGAGCATGTAATTCTTGCCAGATCTGTGTTTTTGCTCTTTTTGTTTGTTTGTTTTTTGGTCTCTTTTCAAATTGATTTTTAAAACCTTTTTATTTTGAAATAATTATAGACTCATGGGAAGTTGCAGAATATTAGAGTTCAGGGTACAGTGCCCCCTGTGTCCCCCAGAGGTGACATCTTATGTGAACTGTAGTACAGTATCAAAACCAGGAAATAGACATTTACAATGATTTTTCAAAAAATTTTGTAGTTTGTCTTTTCCAGTTTTATTTAGATATAATTGACCTACTACATTGGTTTTTTTTTTTCCTCTGTGCTGAGCAGCATGTGGGATCTTAGTTCCCTGACCAGGGATCGAACCGGTGTCCCCTGCATTGGAAGCACAGAGTCTTAACCACTGTACCATCAGGGAAGTCCCTACGTTGATTTTTTTTTAAATTTTATTTATTTTTTATACAGCAGGTTCTTACTAGTTATCTATTTCATTCATATTAGTGTGTACATGTCAATCCCAATCTCCCAATTCATCCCCCGCCCCCACATTGATTTTTAACACCATAAATTATGGTCATTTTGCCCATTTTGAACTGTATCTAGATGGATTCATATGATATGAACTCAGTTTTTTTTAATATATATATTTATTTATTTATTTTTGGCTGTTGGGTCTTCGTTGCTGCACACGGGCTTTCTCTAGTTGCAGTGAGCGGGGGCTACTCTTCGTTGCGGTGCGCGGGCTTCTCGTTGCAGTGGCTTCTCTTGTTGTGGAGCCCGGGCTCTAGGCACACGAGCTTCAGTAGTTGTGGCACGTGGGCTCAGTAGTTGTGGCTTGCAGGCTCTAGAGCGCAGGCTCAGTAGTTGTGGCACACGGGCTTAGTTGCTCCGCGGCATGTGGGATCTTCCCGGACCAGGGCTTGAACCCGTGTCCCCTGCATTGGCAGGCAGATTCTTAACCACTGTGCCACCAGGGAAGCCCATGAACTCAGATTTTCATCTGCAGACACAATGATTAATCTTGAGACTTAAGTCCATTTTTTTTTTTCAATTGACCACATATGAATATTCTTCAACTCTGGCCTAGGGGTTATTTGCAGCTAGACAGAGTGTGCATTGATCACATGGTTCTCATTTATGCCTTGCTTTTTATCTTCTTTCTTTATGTGTACGTTTCTGGTTTAAAGAGTGTTGGTCAGCTTGATGTGAACTATCAGAAGTGATAACAAAATTAATAAATAATTGTTTTAAAAGGCGAATACTATTTTAAATAAGAAATTAACTAAAATTATAATGCATGAAAGTATGCAAATACAAATTACATATGTTTGTGACTCATTCTTGCCATTATTGGCGTTTTGGACCAGGTGATTCTTTGTTATGGGGGGCTGTTCTATACATTGTAGTTGCCACATCTGTGGCCTCCATCTACTAGATGCCCAAAGCAACTCCCTGAATTGTGACAATTAAGAACGTCTCCAGACATTGCCAAACATCCTCTGGTTAAGAACCACAACTCCAGAGAAAATTTTGGTTGAAACTACTGGCTTAGGTACATATAATTTGATGGGAAAAGTTGTTGTGTGTAGTTAAGAATACCAAAGAGTTACTGTGCATATATATGTACACACACACACCACACACCCGCTTTAGTAAGAATTGTTTAAAAATGGAACTGAAATATCCGTATTATTAAATATTAAAATTATTAAAGTGCTATCCATTATAAACCTGTTCTTTCCCTTAATATTCATTCAAGTTGATTGGCAATAATCAATTGTCTCATTTTTTTCAGGTGGGAAGAGTGAGATAATAGAAAGTATTAGTTTTCTGGGGACCTTAAAAAGAAATGGAACTAGGATTTCTATTTTCTAAATTTTGTTCATATTCAATGTAATGTTTGAATTTTGGACATAGGACCAAAGGAATGAAATGGAGAATTTCTGATTTCCTAATTTTTGATTCGACTTACCTGTGAGTTTCAGTATTTTCCGGGAATCTTGATTTTACATTAGCAGTTGGGAGAATTCTTCATAAGGCTCTCTAGAACTGTGATCATGTCTAATGGTCTTTGTATCTCTGGTGCCAAGTACATTGGCAGTTAGTAGGGTGTGTGTGTTTGTGTGTGTGGGTGTATTTACATATATATTTACACATGTACGTGTATATATATATATGCACATGTATATATGTGTATACACGTTTAATAAATGTGTTTCAAGATTTCAGCCTTTTGCTGGATATTTTCATCAAAGTATGCTAGAGACTCAATATCAGAAAGATCCAAAATAAATTTCATAATCTTTTGTTGTTTGCTCTCATTCCATTCCATTCCCAATTTATCCCTTCTTCCTAAAATCTCCTTTTTTAAATTAATTAACAGAAGTCTCATTTTTCCGTTCAGCCATACTGAAACTTTAGGGTCTATGCCACGTATTAAGAGGTGTAAATGTAACTAAGGGCTGAGCCCTCCCTTGAGGAGATCATATTTTACTTGTGCGCGATGTCACTACATAATTGCAGTCTGTGTCAGTGCTTCCCAAATGGGAGTGATTTTGCCCTCAAGGAAACATTTGTCTATGTCTGCAGACATTTTTTATTGTCACTGTTAGGAGCTGCTACTGGCATCTAGTGGATAAAAGCCAGAGATGCTGTTAAACATCCTACAATGTACAGGACAACCTCCCACAACAAAAATTGTTCAGTCCGAAACGTCAGTAGTGCTGAGAAGCCCTGGTCTATGAGATTTGTGCTACGTTGGAGGGTTCAGTAGAGTGCTGTAGAACACTGAGCAGTGTTGGGATACTTTGGGGAATTTTGACACTTGTGTTGCATAGTAAAGTTTCATAATATTAATATAAATAATGGCAACTATTTAAAAAAATAATCGGAGTGTACCACACACATTACTTTAGGCACATTGCCCATTATTGTCTCATTATCCTGTCAGTTTAACTAGTTAGTGTTATTCCTGTTTTACAGATGAAAAAAATTGAAGCTCATATTTAACCAGCTCAGCTTCTTTAATAGATGCCTTAAAAAAGAGACTATTTTTTATTTATTTTAAAAAATAAATTTATTTATTTATTTTTGGCTGCGTTGGGTCTTCGTTGCTGCGCGCAGGCTTTCTCTAGTTGTGGTGAGCTGGGGCTACTCTTCGTTGTGGTGCGCGGGCTTCTCATTGTGGTGGCTTCTCTTGTTGTGGAGCACGGGCTCTAGGTGCGTGGCCTTCAGTAGTTGTGGCTCGCGGGCTCTAGAGTGCGGGCTCAGTAGTTGTGGCGCACGGGCTTAGTTGCTCTGTGGCATGTGGGATCTTCCTGGACCAGGGCTCGAACCCGTGTTCCCTGCATTGGCAGGCGGATTCTTGACCACTGCACCACCAGGGAAGTCCCAAAAAAGACTATTTTTTAGAGCAATTTTAGGTTCATAGTAAAATTGAGCTGAAAGTACAAAGAGTTCCCATATACCTCCTGCCCCCCCAAACACACAGCCTCCCTGCTACCAGCATTCCACATCAGGAGTGGTGCATTGTTAGAATCGATGAACCTACACTGACACATCATTATCACTAAGAGTCCATGGTTTACATTAGGGTTTACTTCCAGTGTTGTACATGCTATGGGTTTTGACAGATGTATAATGACGTGTACCCACCATTAGAGTGTTTTACAGAATAGTCTCACTGCCCTAAATATCCTCTGTGTTCTGCCTATGTATGCACTACTGTAAAAGTCTTGTGGGCACCCTTCTCTGGCAACCACTGGTCTTTTTACTGTCCATGTAGTTTTGCCTTTTCCAGAATGTCATATAGCTGGAATCATACAGTATGTAGCCATTTCAGATTGGCTTCTTTCACCTAGTAATATGCATTTAAGTTTTCCCCATGTCTTTTCATGGCTTGATAGCGCATTTGTTTCTAGTGCTAGGTAATATTCCACTGTCTGGAGGTACCACAGTTTATTTATGACAGACACTTTTAAAAAATTAAGATATACATACTATAAAATGTACAAATCTCAAGTCTGTAGTTTGATGACTGTGTGTGTGTGTTTTATATATGTTTATATGCAAATAAGTCAAACTACCATTGAGAACAAAATGTAGAACATTTTTCTTACTCAGAAAGTTCCCCAGTCACTATTAGCCCCAAGGTAATCACTATTCTGACCATAGATTAGCTTTGCCTCATTGAACTTCACATAAGTAGAGGTACACAGTATGTGCTACTTTGTGTCTGTCTTTTGCACTATGTCTTTTTAAAATTCACCCATGTTGTTGCATGTTGCAGTAGTTGTTTTTAAATTTTTATTTATTTTCCTTTTTTTTTTGGCTGCGTCGGGTCTTAGTTGTGGCACACGGGATCTTCGTTGAGGCATGTGAGATCTTTCGTTGCGGCGCGCAGTCTCTTCATTGCGGTGTGCGCGCTTCTCTCTTGTTGTGGCGTGTGTGTTTTCTCTCTCTAGTTGTGGCATGCAGGCTCTAGGGCGTGTAGGCGCTGTGGTTTGTGGCACGCAGGTGCACCCAATAGTTGTGGCATGCGGGCTTAGTTGCCCCACGGCATGTGGGATCTTAGTTCCTGGACCAGGGATTGAACCTGCGTCCCCTGAATTGGAAGGTGGATTCTCTTCCACTGGACCACCAGGGAAGTCCCAGTAGTTTGTATTTTCAATTTTTTTTCATTACTGGGTTTTATTCCATGGATTGAATGTACCACAGTTTGTTTAGCTCTTCTTTTGATGAGCATTTGTATTTCTGGCTTTTGGCTATAGTGAATAAAGCTCCTATGAACATAATTGTAGATTTATGTACTCTAGGAGTAGAATTTCTGGGTCATAGGTTAGGCATGTATTTAACTTTATTAGAAATTACCTGGAGTTTTCCAAAGGGGTTGTACCATTACACACTTATATCTGCAATATCTGAGAGTTCTAGTTGCTCCATTTCCTGCGACCATTGGTGCTGTCAGTCATTTTTTTTTTAATAAATTTATTTATTTTATTTATTTATTTTTGGCTGCATTGGGTCTTCATTGCCGTGCGCGGGCTTTGTCTAGTTGTGGCGAGCGGGGACTACTCTTTGTTGCAGTGCGAGGCTTCTTATTGTGGTGGCTTCTCTTGTTGCAGAGCACGGGCTCTAGGTGCACGGGCTTCAGTAGTTGTGGCTCGCAGCCTCAGTTGTGGCTCACGGGCTCTAGAGCGCAAGCTCAGTAGTTGTGGTGCACGGGCTTAGTTGCTTCACAGCATGTGGGATCTTCCCGGACCAGGGCTCAAACCCGTGTCCCCTCCATCGGCAGGCGGATTCTTAACCACTGCGCCACCAGGGAAGCCCCTGTCAGTCATTTTTTTAATCATCTTGTCAATATTACAAGTTTGTGTGATACCTGTTTTACAGAAGAAGAAAACCTTAGGCGTCTTTTTGATATAATCCGTTTCTCTTTGGTTAGATTTCTACTGCAAAGCTATCTTCAATCAACAGATTATATCAGGGTAGGTTTACAATATGACAAACTCTTTTAAAAGTGGAAAAAGTCTATAAGCCAAAATTGGCTTATCTGCAGCACTGTTTTCTCTCTTTCCCTTTTCAATTGGACATGTATTCAGCATGAAATAAAATAACGAGTTAAAGGGAATCCAGTTTGCGTGTCTGAGTGATTATGAAGTGTTTATGACAGCTGCTAGGCTGACACTCTCTGTAATGGTGTTACATTGGCTTCTGAACACCTTCCAGTCTGCCTCCAGGCGTGTGTGTCTGTGTAGTCTGAGTGGTTTTACATTAACATCCACCCTGAGTAAGATCTTTTGACTACAGAAGTGTTACTTGCAAATGGAAGATACCATTAGGGCTGCTTCAAAGCTCTGGAATGGTATTTGGATTGGTGATGCTGAAGTAATGGCTCGAGTTTTGAAGTGTAATGTCTAAATCTGCGTTGCATAACCGGAGGAACGTGTGAGTTTAAACTGCTTTTCTTTGATCTTCCTTTCAAAAACCAGGCTGAAGGGGAAAGGTTAAAGTTGCCTTAAAATATTCCTCTCTATGTGTGTAAAAATTTGGAAGTATGAAAATATGATTACAAATTCCATTCATTATTTATGTTCTGCGGTTTTCATATTGTTTTTGAAACTTACTTCCTTCTTGCCTCAAGTTTTGTATTTTGAATTTAGTGTCAAGACCAAAATACAGACTCGGTTGCTGTCTGCTTTATGTGGTTAGCAAATATCTGTTCTATAAGTTGTTAGTCCTCACAAATATGCATTTTAGGTGGTTTTTGTGGTTTGCATTTTTTTCTTGATGGCATACAGAGTAGGTTATGGAGATACTGACACTCTGACATTAACTGAATCATTTGTGGTTAGCTAGGCAAAAATAAAACAAAAAGCTTGTCCCCTCCTTCCTCCTACTTTTAGGAGCTTTCAAAAGAATTACTTTTTTACCGTTAGGAATACTTTCCTCAATGTGTGCTATCTTAAGTTTTTGATATTGTTGGAGCAGAACTGTAGCACGTAAAATGACCACCTGGCATTGACTTGTTCAAGAAAAAAACCCTGAGTTTAAAAACTGTTTTTGAATACAGTATTAATGGGAGATTCTGATGCCTCTTTGATCTGGGCATTTGGGGGGAATATTTTTCTCTGTTTCCTTATGTCTAAAATGAAAATATATCATCAGATTGGCTCACAGGGTGAGAGAGAGCTAGAGAGAGAGCTTGCTTTGTAGTTGTGATCATTACTCATGTAGCTACGTGCTGTCCTTCTGTTGCTTAGGAACCAAATACCTTAGTATAGATGATACTTCCCTCTCCTTCCCTTGTCTCTTGTTTTATGTTTTTAAATTTTTACCCTTTCTCTCTAACTAAAAAAAATACATACATACATACATATATATATATGTATGTATTTACCTTTTCTCCTTATTAAAAAAAATTATTGTTGTTACTTTGTAAGTTAACAAAACTGGCAGGAATTCCCTGGCAGTCCAGTGATTAGCACTCCGCAGGCTTCCACTGCAGGGGGCCCGGGTTCTATCCCTGGTTGGCACAGTGTGCCCAGAAAAAAAAAGAAAGAGAAAAGAACACCAGGGCTTTCCTGGTGGTGCAGTGGTTAAGAATCCACGTGCCAATGCAGGGGACACGGGTTCGAGCCCTGGTCTGGGAAGATCCCACATGCCACGGAGCAACTAAGCCTGTGCGCCACAACTACTGAGCCTGCACTGTAGAACTCGCAAGCCACAGCTACTGAGCCTGTGTGCCACAGCTAGTGAAGCCCACGCGCCTAGAGCCCGTGCTCCACAACAAGAGAAGCCACTGCAGTGAGAAGCCTGCGCACCGCAACTAAGAGTAGCCCCTGCTCGCCTCAACTAGGGAAAGCCCACACGCAGCAATGAAGACCCAATGCAGCCAAAAATAAGATAAATAAAATAAGTAAATTTATTTTTAAAAAAAACACCAAAAACTGTCATGAACCAATCTTCGTTTTAAAGAACTTCATCAGTTCAGTTGTGTTGTATGTATGATTACTACATGTGAAACAATTAGCAAAGTGATAACTTATATACTTGTTTATTTAAATAGACCAAGTAAGGTCCTCTTGTTACTTTAGAAACTGAATTATTTAGTGTAAAATGTTATCGGCTCTTCATTCCTCCCATCTCTCTATATTTTTACCTTTTATCCCTATTTTGGGTGGGGTGGGTATCAAGGAAGGTTAAAATTTATTTGTGGAATTTTCACATTTTTCATGTATATGAAAATAAACACTAATATACTATTTTTAAAGCAGTTTTAGGTTTACATGAAAGTTGAGCAGAAAGTACAGAGAATTCCCATGTATCCCTCATCCCCCGCATTTTCCCCTATTAACATCTTGCATTAGTGATGCGCCACGTGGCTTACAAGATCTTAGTTCCTGGACCAGGGATTGAACCTGAGCCCACGGCAGTGAAAGTGCTGAGTCTTAACCACTGGACCACCAGGGAATTCCCGAGGTACATTTGTTAAACTTGGTGAACCAGTATTGACACATTATTAACTAAAGTCCATAGTTTACATTTTTCTCCTTAATGAAAAAGTTTTATTTGTTATTACTTTTTAACTTTAAAACTAATGAAGCACTGTTCTTATTAAGGACTTCATTTCAATTGTGTCTATGTGGCTGGTACATGTGAGACAATTAGAAAAGATTGATAATTCTACATTTGTTTATTTAAATGGACAGTTTTTACATCACTCTTGGTAAGAAAACCTGTTGCAGGTAAAAACATTACATTAACCCAGAAAGGTTGGATTGAGTGTGGGATATTTGCCGGCGAGAGTGGCGACTGCCTTGATCTTGAGCGGGAGTGTGAAGACCAGTGTGATAAAACCTGCTGCCCAGATGAGGTGCTGCTTGCCACTCTGATAGTAGTCCTTTTCTTGAGAGCTGAAAAGCTTAGGAAGTAATATACCAGTGGGTTCAAGAATGAGTTGTACCAAAATGTGTTTTATGATGTGGTGTTATAACAAATTTCCAGATATTAAATGTTAACAACATGTTTTGAAAACAGGGAGACAAAGGCAAATTAAGTACCATGAAGACTGAATAATGATGCCAACATAGACTTAGTCGTTTATTTATCAGTTCATTCATTTAACAAGCATCTTCTTGATTTAACTCTCTTGTTTCATATTTTATTTTTTAATTTTTATTTATTTATTTATTTATTTTTGGCTGTGTTGGGTCTTCGTTGCTGTGCGAGGGCTTTCTCTAGTTGCGGCAAGTGGGGGGCCACTCTTCATCGCGGTGCGCGGGCCTCTCACTGTCGCGGCCTCTCTTGTTGCGGAGCACAGGCTCCAGCCGCGCAGGCTCAGTAGTTGTGGCTCACGGGCCTAGTTGCTCCGCGGCATGTGGGATCTTCCCAGACCAGGGCTCGAACCCATGTCCCCTGCATCGGCAGGCAGATTCTCAACCACTGCGCCACCAAGGAAGCCCTCTTGTTTCATATTTTAAATACACAGTTTAACACCTTTGCTTTGTTAGATAGATATGTCGTTACCCTTATTATAAAGCCAAACTCAGATTTAGCAAATTTGTATAGGTTATAAACAGAAGTCTGGTTTATTTTCTACCGTAATAAACTGTTGGAGTCGTTGATGTTGCTAATGTGATATTTGTAACTGATGATCTGTCATACTGTACGCACTTGGCATTGTTGCTATAGGCCATGATTTCGGGAAAGGAATAAAACTTCCAGGGTCTTACCTGTGGGCTGCTTTTACTCTCTTTGATTTTCCAAGTGGAATCAGAGGCATTACTTGTTTGGAAAACTCAGGTGTGAAAGATATTTTTGACTGAAAGTCAGGATGTGCTTGAGATAAACACAAAGAATTCTTTTTCTGATGTCTTTTATGTCTGATGGCTTGGTCTTTTAATTTATATTTCCAGTCTAAAAATGCCCTACTGTATATGACGTAGCCATTTTGAAAAATAGGTAAATTAATACCTCTTTTTAAGTTTTTTATTTTAGAGATTAAAGCTTGCTGAAGTATTTATCAAGGAAAAAAAAACTGCTAATCATTACCTTTTGTATTCGAACTGCTTGAGTTATAGGGGAAAGATATAGTAATTTTTGTATGTTTCCTATCTTTAATAGGGACTGAATTTGCTTTGAATGTTTGTGTGAAGTTTTACAAATCAACATTTTTCCACTTCAAGGGCTATCATTTTGTTATAACCCAATCATTGTACCTTATATGGGGGGAGAGTTTGCTTATTACTGGATTTGGAATTAAGATATGAATTCAGTTAGGTATAAAAAGCTCTAGTTTTTCCAGAGCTGCTGAAATGAGTTCTTGAATCTCATTCATAATGCTGGAAATCAAGGGTCCTTCAGGACAAAACTCTTACATCATGAGCCCTGATGGAGGGCCACTATAATAAAGCCTGTTTGTTTATTTAGTTTGAGGCAGCGTTGCTTTTCCAAAGGAGACTGATTTATGCATTTTACTCACTGTGCATAATAGATCTAAATCCATAATTTCTTACAATCAGGCAAATATATTGGGCAAGAGACTTTATCAGATTGCTCATGAGATAGTATAACTAAATTCCAATAATAATATGAAAGGGTGAAACCTCCTTTGAAGAAAATGCAAATTAAAATGACAGTGAGAATCCCACTGAACATCCACCAGAATGACACCAACTGTTGGATGTGGAGCAGGTAGAGAACTCTTCTACACTGGTAAATTGTTCAGTTACTGTTTTGTTAAAATCTACAAAATATGCACATATTCCTAATATAGAAGCAACTTCAGTAGTATATACCCAAAAGAAATACTTAAATATGGTCACTAAATGCCATGTGCAAGAATATTCATAGTAATATTCCTTATGATGTTACCAGTTTAAAAATGGTAAAATCATGACACTCATACAACTGTAAAATGGACATGTGTCATAAATTTTATTTAACTTATTAATGAGGTGTTAGACAAGTTAACGCCGGTTCAAAGGAGAATCTGAAGAACAGATATAGGGAATAAGGAATGCTGAAATGACCCTGTTAAGAGATGCAAACCTAGCTAATAGCCTGTTGGGAAAGTGTACTGCTTGGAATCTTTTTTATGAGCGGAATTCAATTGTATCTCTACTAAACAAGATTCATTTGCATTTCTGTGGGCAAGAGTCAATTGCCTTACTATCAGTTTTCTACAACTTACAGTATTGTAAAATAGCCCAGTCAAGACAAAGGTGCAGATTCTTATAGAATCAAATAATCCCAAAGGATCCACTGTAGAACTCTTGGTAATCCACTGGAAGAACACACAGTAATCTTTTTCCCATTCGAAAGTTTGTTGCAATTTTTCCTCATATCTTATGAGCCCAAAACTAGAAACAACCTAGAAGTCCAGCAACCAACAGTAGAATGGATAAATTGTATTTTTCATGCAATGGGAATCTATATAGCAACAGAAATAAAAAACTACAATCATATGCAACAATACAAATGAATTTCACAGGCATGTAATGTGTGAAAGAAGCCATTCACAAGAGAGTACATACTACGTGATTCCATTTAAATAAATTTGAAGAAGTAAAACTTATGTGTGAGAAGTGTTAGAAGTCAAGATAGTGGTTATGGTTATTCTTGCCTTGGGCTTGTGACTGCGAAGCGGTGTGGAGGGACCTTCTGAGTATCCGTAATGTTCTGTTTCTTGATGTCTCTGCTGGTAACAGAGGTGTATTAACATTGAAAATTCGTTAAGCTGTACATATACCTAAGATTTATGTATTACTTCTAAGTCTGTTATCTTTGAGTAAAGTTTACTAAAAAGAATCAATTGGAGACCACAATTCTCCATTTGACCAGTGTCTAAAAGGGAAGTTGGGGGTGTAAATATGTACTATTGTCCTCATTCTGTGTCGTTGTAGAGCATTATTATTATTGTCCTTTGTGTTTGATTGAATTTTCTATTTTGTAGTCAGATGCCTTTGAAAAGTCATCAGGATTTCAGAAACAAGTTTGGTTCTGAGGGCTAGATGACCTTCATGTGCTTTCAGAATTCTCTAAAAGCACTTATAAAGCTCCCCTTCCCCCCACCCCAAGCTTTTATAGCCTTTTCTCTGTGTGTATGATTGTCTCGGCTGTTATAATTTCCTTTTGCCTTAGGTTGAGCTGTGAGATTCTAAACTTGTACTCCCCCCCCACCCCTTTTTGGTTTGGTATGTAATTTGCATATTTTCACCATGTGAAAGCTATTTTCTATGGTTGGAAAAGATTTTTTTCCAACAGTGTGAACAAATCATTCTTTGTTCTCCTTATTGTGCCTCCAAACTGGTACGTCCGGTTTATGCTCCAAACAACAAAAGCCTGTCATCAGAAATTAAAATGCCAGTAAGAACAAAGGCAGAGACCCATGAGGAACTATTGGAGAGGTTTCCTCCCTGTTTGCTCCTCTCCCCAAGTTACTGCAGTTGCCAGGAAGTTGGAACATTGCTTGATACACGCCTTCCTTGTAGTTCTACCCTTGTATTTATTATTGTTGGTTTAAAAGTGAACTTAGAGCTCCTGGTAATTCTTCTCAGGATCAGTAAAATCCTCATCTCAGAGATTCTTTGCTCTTTTCAATGAGCTCTTTCTAAGAAACCTAAAAATCACTTTGAAAGCCTTAAAAAAACTTCATCAGTTTTGCCACTCATTTATTTGAGAGCAAAATTACCAGTGAACATACTGTATAGAATGATTAGAGGCAATTGAAAACGGCAGCTAAAGCGGAGCCTGTAAGGACATATCCATTCTCTCTGTGTCCTACCTAAAATGTGCACGTCTTATCTATATACACGTTATTAGCACTGTCTCTGTTCTGAAATTGTATTCCAGTATAGAGTTTGCCTATATTATTGGGAGAGTTCTCTCCTGTGGGAAGTTTGACATTTGTGACTCACTTAGGATACTTCAGAATTATGCTTCTAACAATTTTGATTTTAACATGTTCACAAATTTCTATTCATAGTAATAGTGCTTCTCCCCACCTCCCTTCCCTGATGTGATAATTAAAGATTCTAGGACCTTAACTTAGAGGTAATGAAGGATCGGTAATGAATGTGGAGATGCATTTTGTAATCACTCCTAATGTTTTTTTCTTACCTGTTGCTGTACATTTAAAGAGGGATTTAGAGTAGAAGCTTAGAATAGAATAGGGCATTTAGGTTTGTTTTAAAAGCCGTTATGCTCAAAAGCATGGTGTGTTCAGATTTCAGAATGTTTTGTATATCAAAGTAAGCTCTTGGGTATTAAATCCAGTGATAACAAACGTTTATCATATTGTGAATATGCCAAGACAGGTTTGTTTTATTCTTTATTGTTTAGTATAATTTAGTATAGCAGCTCAGTTAAATGTGATTAGACTTTTTAACTTTAAAGCTTTATTTGATAGGACCAAAAGCTAAATGCTAGACTTGTGGCATATGGAAATAATAGTACAGAGCAGTGAATTTTGTGTTAGAATACTATGATTTGTTATAGGTATAAACCTTATTTGTGAGAGGTGGTTTTCATTACTCTGAATTATAATTTCAGTGCAATTTCTACAGTATTGTTTTATAATTTATTTTTCATTGCATTCTTAGTAGAAATAGTATGTATATTGAAGAATACTATTTATCCATTGCCCAACAAACAATCTCTTTTCAAAAAGTAAATGACTTGGCAGCTTTGGAGATAGCCAGTAATGCATCTATAATGTAGTTGGACTGTATTAGTGATTTACCTTTCGTTGGAAGTGTTCTTAAAATCAACGAGGTGATGGTAATTTTTAGATTTCAGAGAATGTGTGATTACTACATTGGGTGGGAGATTGAACAAAGTGACCCTTTAAGGATTTTTATAAACTGAAAATTCTGTTCTATAAGAATAAAATGTGGACTTAAGAGCTGCAGTATATAATGTCAATGGTATTTCATTTAGAAAATTAATGTTTACAGAGGAATTTGTAGAGAGGTAAATTTAAGAAGTAAATTTAAGTTTGCTATACTGAGTTTGTAGCTTTTGTGTGTTTAATTGGTGATAGGTGGTGCTATTGTTGCATAGTTAGTGGGAAGAGCCTAGCATTCCTCATATCTTCTGCTTCCCAAGTGCTGTAGAGGGATTTGCCATTGTGGCCAATAAATACATTTTAATAATTATTTTTATAAGCTAAATGAATATGATGGCTCTTTGGGTATTACCATAATTTAACATTTATAAGAGACAAAAATATTGACAGTTTGCAGCTCTTAAATTCAGGTAGAAGAGAAGCTGAAGATCTAAAAAAGTAGTTAATCTAAAAGACAGCTCTGCAGATTTATAGTTTAATATTGGAAGATTGATAAGCCTTTTATAATGTATACAATGTTGATATTTTAAACTCCTTGTTTGGCAGGCCTATTTTTAAAAAAATACCATCAGCGTGTTTATGGAATGTTTATCATTTTTATATCTGTTGTAAGTTCTTAGGTATTTAGAACGAGTTATTTCTATATCTCTTGTAAGTTTTTGGGTATTTAGAGCGAGTTTTATAATATTTGCCATTTTCCCTATCTGATATTACATATTCCATCAAACACTTGAGAATTAAGAAAATGTATTGGAAACTACAGTACCACTTATAGTAGTCTGGAAAGCCTTTCTTAACATTATGATTTAATATGTTCAGTATTTCAATTAGCAAATTGTTCTTTTGAACCACTAATTCTGAAAAGCAATTGTTTTCACACTTGACACAAATATTAGTCTACCTCTTTTACTTTGGGATTAATAGACTGCTGTACTGTTTATATCTGAGGAACAGATCTGATATGACTGAAAATGAACGGACATTCATACGTGTTTGATCTATGTGTGTAATAAGAATAATGACATATAAAGATGCGTACATATTTTTTTATGCATAGAATACTGAAATTTAAAGCATCTTGAGGTCCTTTAGCACCTTTATTGTCTCAGCTTATAAATGCAAAGGAATATAGGCTTAGAGGAGGTAGGGGAAATGTGGAGATGTTGGTCAGATGGTGCAAAGTTGCAGTTTTGTAAGATGTACAAGTCAGGGGACGTAATGTTCAGGCATGATGACTGCAGTTAATAATACTGTATTGAAGACTGGAAAAATAGATTTCAGATACTCTTATCACACACAGAAGGTAACTCTGAGGAGGTGACTCTGGTAATCATTTCACCATATATATGTATATCAAATCTTCATGTTGTATACCTAAATGTATACAATATTTACTAAAATATATTTAGAAAAGAAAATAAGTAATAAAAGTTTATAGAGGTTAAATGATTTACTCAACGTAGTTAAGGGTAGCTAGGGTTGCAGAACCATAGCTGGCACCTAGGTCATTTACCCTCCACCTCAGTGTTCTTTGCAACATGTTTTGCTCTTTTTCATCTATAACAATTTGCGAAAGTTACTACAACATTTAAGTTCTGCTTTTCAGAATGCTAAGAATATTTATGTTTTTCTTACATGGTAAACTGAATACTAATGAAAAAAAATCAGAGTTGCTTTACTCTAAAATGGAAGGCAGTCATACAGGAACCGAGCAGACTTTAACAAACTGGTAGTTTATTAAAGATAAAAATTATAGGTTTTCAGAACAGACCTTTTATTTTCCTATTCATATTAAGTGCATGCTCTTATAATTTTCTAAAAATATTTATGATAATTTAAGGTATTAATATACTTAATGTGTATGGTCAGCCATAAATGGGTGTGTGAACGTACATATACTACATTTCAGACCAAAAATTGTGATGAAAATTTAGGAGATCTTGTTTTTGTATAATAATGTTCTGACCTGTGTTTTCATTTACTGAATTTTTTTTTCTGTCTTCTGCAGATCAGTGGGGAAGCACAGGAGCTTTTTTCTGTTCGACATGGCCCAATTCGAGCAGCTAGAATCTTGCCTGCTCCACAGTTTGGTGAGTGTAGCCCTTAAGAAGAGACAAATCATTCAGAAAGAGGTTTCTCTTCTACTGGTCTTGGACATCAGACAGCAAGAATGATAACTAAAGTCTGTTTTCCTCCACGTGTCCATACTCCTTCCCCTCCTCCCTCCAAGATAAACTCTTAGTTCTGTCAGTTGAGATGGAAATAGGTAATCTTAACCAATTCAGTATGGCCATTCACTTTCTGCTGCGGTTTTGATTTATCTTCGTCCTCTTTGATCTCCATTTAGTTTCTGACTTTGCTGGCTCTTTCTTGAAGTCCTCTTCTCTCTTGGTTTTCATGGCAGTGCTCTTCCCAGATCCCTTCCTTGCTGACTGTGCCGCTTTTGTTCTGTTTCTGGTTCAGCTTACTTCTGTGGGTATTCCCCAAGTCTCTGTTGTCTTCAGTGTCTTTGCTCCTCTCAGTTATACTTACTGCCTTGAAGAGCTTGGTTTTCACCATTATCTCGATTGTAGATGAGTCTGCTGTCTGTATTTACAGCTATGGCAGAAGTACAGTTTCGGGCTTTTGACCTTGGATCTCCGCTTTAATAATGAACACTTCTTAATGTTGTATGTAACTATTATGTATTTTTAAAGTTAAAAAACCAGATATATGGTTAAATTACATCTGTTATTTGGAAGCGTAAAAAATTCCCAACTCCTTAATGATCTGAGCTTTCTGAGGGTTGTATTTTCTCTTTAATTTGCCTATGTTCACTCAGTAATGCTTTTGTATGTGCACTAAAAACAATCATATTAATATCATTTGCATAATTAAAAAAGAGGATATTAAAATATTTTAATGCTATTATAGTTTTAAAGTTTGTACAGAAGTTGGGAAATCTTCCTGTTAATACTTCCTTCTGCAGTTATTTCTGTAAATTGGTGAGAATGATGTTTATTAAAATGTACTACTATTTGCATAGCTAATGTTAGGGATTAATTTAATTATTAAATCTACTTAATTGAAATGGTAAGGGTGGAGGTAATAAGGCAACAATATCCTGCTGTCACGTGGAGATTTTTCCTTGTTATTGAACTGTATGGCATCTACAGTTATCCGCTTCGTCTCTGCTTTACACTCTCTTTCTGTTTTCTGTTGCATTTGTGTTTTGGTGAAATTTTTGACAAAGAAGATTGTTTTGGAATAACCAGCCTCACTGGATGGTTGGAATCAAGAAGAACTTTATTGCTAAAGGACTCTGCCATGTCTTTGTTTCTTTTGTATGTAATTCACAGAGGCAGATTTTTCTCCTTTCATTTCAGTTATGAAGTTCTATTCTTTATGTCAATTATGTATTATTTATTTATTTATTTATAAAATATTTATTTATTTATTTATTTATTTATTTTTGGCTGTGTTGGGTCTTTGTTGCTGCGAGAGGGCTTTCTCTAGTAGCGGGCAGGGGCTACTCTTCGTTGAAGTGCGCGGGCTGCTCATTGCGGGGGCTTCTGTTGTTGCGGAGCACGGGCTGTAGGCACGTGGGCTTCAGTAGTTGTGAATCGTGGGCTCTAGAGCTCAGGCTCAGTAGCTGTGGTGCACGGACTTAGTTGCTCTGCGACATGTGGGATCTTCCCGGACCAAGGCTCAAACCTGTGTCCCCTGCATTGGCAGGCGGATTCTCAACCACTGCTCCACCAGAGAAACCCTATTTATTTTTTATATTTTAATTTTTTTTGGCCACACTGCATGGCTTGTGGGATCTTAGTTCCCTGACCAGAGATGGGACCTTGGCCCCATGTGGTGGAAGCATGGAGTCCTACCCACTGGACTGCCAAGGAATTCCCCTCTTTATGCCAATTATTAATGTTCAGCTTTTCTCAAATTTTTTACTTTGGGCAGAACTATATGAGAGAGTATAAAGCTTTAAAAGCTAATATTGCTAGTAGAATTTGAGTTTGTTTAATTTACTTTGTCTAATTAAAAGAAAGATTTCTCTATCCACTATAATAGACATTTATTTATTTATTTATTTATTTAATTAAAAAAAATTTTTGGCCGCATTGGGTCTTCGTTGCTGCACGTGGGCTTTCTCTAGTTGCAGCGAGCGGGTGCTACTCTTCATCGTGGTGGCTTCTTTTGTTGCGGAGCACGGGCTCTAGGTGTGTGGGCTTCAGTAGTTGCAGCACGCGAACTCCAGTACTTGTGGCACATGGGCTCTGTAGCTGTGGCTTGTGGGCTCTAGAGCACGGGCTCAGTAGTTGTGGCACACGGGCTTAGTTGCTCTGTGGCATGTGGGATCTTCACGGACCAGGGATTGAACCCATGTCCCCTGCGTTGGCAGGCATATACTTAACCACTGCGCCACCAGGGAAATCCAACTATAATATACTTTTACATGCACTATAAGATACTTTAAATATACTTTTTTTTAGATTTAAGATGTAATTTCACAAAACTAAATGTTGTATGACTTGCAGAAATTATGTTACTTTTTTTGTATTTAATTTTTTAGATTTGTTTTCATCAAACGTGCAACTGATCAGATAAAATTTGTAACGGAAAATAGAATACGCCTTTCCTCTCTTCTGCCCGTTTTGCTTTTGCACTCACTTTGGTGGAATAAGTCCTTTGGTAGCTTCCTGAAAAGGGATGTGTGGTAGATCTTGTTTGTCTGAAGATGTCTTTATTTTTCTTTAATTCTTGATTGTTAATTTGGGTAAGAAATACTTGTTTGTAAGTAATGTTACTTCAGAAATTTGAAGGTATTGATCTAGTGTTATGGTTGAAGAATCTTAAGCCATTTTGATACCTTTTTCTTTGTATATGGCTTGTTTTTTTCTCAGGAGCTAATAGAATGTTGGCTTTTTTCCCAGTGTTCCAAAACTTTGCAGTGTTGTTTCTTGGTTCATATGTTATTCTGGGCCTCTTCGATGTAGAAATGCAAGTAGTATAGTTATGAGAAAATTCTTTTTCTTTTTTTAAAATATCTTTATTGGAGTATAATTGCTTTACAATGTTGTGTTAGTTTCTGCTGTACAACAAAGTGAATCAGCTATATGTATACATAGATCCCCATATGCCCTCCCTCTTGAGCCTCCCTCCCATTCTCCCTATCCCACCCCTCTAGGTTGTCACAAAGCATCAAGCAAGAAAATTCTTTAAACTACTTTTTTGATGGTTTCTTCTCTTAAATTTTCCATGTTCTCTCTTTCTGGTACTTGTATTATTTAGCTGTTATATCCCCTAGAATGATTAATTAAAAAATAATTTCATCCCTGTTCCTTTTGGGAGATTGTCTCAATATGGATTACTAACTCTTCTTGAATAATTCTTTTCTGGGATGTCCCTGGTTTTCCAGTGGTTAAAACTCTGTGCTTTCAATGCAGGGGGTGCGGGTTCAATCCCTGGTCGGGGAACTAAGATCCCACATGCCTTGTGGTGTGCCCCACCCCCTCACAAAATGATTCTTTTCTGCTGTCTTTTTTTCTTAACCTCTCCTCATGCCCAACACCTCCCTCCCTCCCTTCCTCCCTCTTTCCCTCCCTCCCTGTTTTTCTTTCTTGGTGTAATTTACATGTAAATATTACCAAATAGAATCCAGTGATCCATAAAAAATTTATACATCAGGACCAAGTAAAAGATATTCCAGGAATACAAGGTCGGTTAACATTTTGAAAATAAATCAGTGTAATTCACCATATTAGTAGAATGAAGAAGAAAACACAGTTGATCACCTCAATAGAAGTGGAAAAAAACCTTGGCAAAATTTAATAGCCATTTGGGATTTAAAAAAAAGCTTTTAGCAAATTAGGAGTAGAAAGAAACATCCTCAGTATGCTAAAGATAATCTATAAAACAACCTATAGCCAACATTATAATCTGTAATGATATATTAAATATTATACTTTCTTACTGAGTTTGGGATGGATCCTATCACTACTTCTATTCACCATTGAATTCAAGTCCTAGCCATTACAACAAGGCAAGAAAAATGAATAAGAGATGTAAATATTAGAAGGAAAGGTGTAAAATCATCTTATTCATAGATAATTTGATTGTATATGTAGAAAATACAAAACAATCTACAAACCATTAGAATTAAAAAGTGATTTTTTTAAAAAATTAATTATTTAATTAATTTATTTTTGGCTGTGTTGGATCTTCGTTGCTGTGTGCGGCCTTTCTCTAGTTGCGGCGAGCGGGGGCTACTCTTTGTTGTGGTGTGTGGGCTTCTCATTGCAGTGGCTTCTCTTGTTGTGGAGCACAGGCTCTAGGCGTGCGGGCTTCAGTAGTTGTGGCTTGTGGGCTCTAGAGTGCAGGCTGAGTAGTTGTGGCTCACAGGCTTAGTTGCTCTGCAGCATGTGAGATCTTCCTGGACCAGGGCTTGAACCCATGTCCCCTGCATTGGCAGGCGGATTCTTAACCACTGCCCCACCAGGGAAGCCCCAATTAATAAATCATTAATAAGAGCTGTTGCAAAAATCATCAGGAAAATACTAGCAAACAGAATCCAATAGCACATTAAAAGGATCATGCACCATGATCAAGTGGGATTTATCCCAGGAATGCAAGGATTCTTCAGTATACGCAGATCAATCAATGTGATACACCATACTAACAAATTGGAGGATAAAAACCATATGATAATCTCAGTAGATGCGGAAAAAGCTTTTGACAAAATTCAACATCCATTTATGATAAGAACTCTCTAGAAAGTAGGCATAGAGGGAACCTACCTCAACATAATAAAGGCCATATATGACAAACACACAGCCAACATTGTTCTCAAGGGTGAAACACTGAAACCATTTCCTCTAAGATCAGGAACAAGACAAGGTTGCGCATTCTCACCACTGTCATTCAACATAGTTTTGGAAGTGTTAGCCACAGCAATCAGAGAAGAAAAAGAAATAAAAGGAATCCAAATCGGAAAAGAAGAAGTAAAACCGTCACTGTTTGCAGATGACATGATACTATGCATAGAGAATCCTAAAGATGCTACCAGAAAACTACTAGAGCTAATCAATGAATTTGGTAGAGTAGCAGGATACAAAATTAATGCACAGAAATCTCTTACATTCCTATACACTAATGATGAAAAATCTGAACAGGAAATGAAGGAAACACTCCCATTTACAACTGCAACAAAAAGAATAAAATACCTAGGAATAAACCTACCTAAGGAGACAAAAAGATCTGTATGCAGAAAAGTATAAGACACTGATGAAAGAAATTAAAGATGATACAAACGGATGGAGAGATACACCATGTTCTTTTTTTTTTTTTTTTTTTTTTATTTATTTTGGCTGTGTTGGGTCTTCGTTGCTGTACGCGGGCTATCTCCAGTTGTGTAGAGCAGGGTTAGTCTTCCTTGCGGTGCGTGGTCTTCTCATTGTGGTGGCTTCTCCTGTTGTGGAGCACGGGCTCCAGGCACATGGGCTTAGTTGTGGCACGCAGGCTCAGTAGTTGTGGCTCATGGACTCCAGAGCGCAGGCTCAGCAGTTGTGGCACATGGGCTTAGTTGCTCCATGTCATGTGGGATCTTCCCGAACCAGGGCTCGAACCCATGTCCCCTGCATTGGCAGGTGAATTCCCAACCACTGCGCCACCAGAGGAGTCCCACACCATGTTCTTGGATTGGAAGAATCAACATTGTGAAAATGACTATACCACCCAAAGCAATATACAGATTCAGTGCAATCCCTATCAAACTACCACTGACATTTTTCACAGAACTAGAACAAAAAATTTCACAATTTGTATGGAAACACAAAAGACCCTGAATAGCCAAAGCAATCTTGAGAAAGAAAAAAGGAGCTGGAGGAATCAGGCTTCCGGACTTCAGACTGTACTACAAAGCTACAGTAATCAAGACAGTATGGTACTGGCACAAAAACAGAAATATAGATCAGTGGAACAGGATAGAAAGCCCAGAGATAAACCCATGCACATATGGTCACCTTATCTTTGATAAAGGAGGCAAGACTATACAGTGGAGAAAAGACAGCCTCTTCAATAAGTGGTGCTAGGAAAACTGGACAGCTACATGTAAAAGAATGAAATTAGAACACTCCCTAACACCATACATAAAAATAAACTAAAAATGGATTCAAGACCTAAATGTAAGGCCAGACACTATCAAACTCTTAGAGGAAAACAGGCAGAACACTCTATGATATAAATCACATCAAGATCCTTTTCGACCCACCTCCTAGAGAAATGGAAATAAAAACAAAAATAAATAAATGGGACCTAATGAAACCTAGAAGCTTTTGCACAGCAAAGGAAACCACAAACAAGACGAAAAGACAACCCTCAGAATGAGAGAAAATATTTGCCAACGAAGCAACTGACAAAGGATTAATCTCCAAAATTTACAAGTAGCTCATGCAGCTCAATATCAAAAAAACAAACAGCCCAATCCAAAAATGGGCAGAAGATCTAAATAGACATTTCTCCAAAGAAGATAAACAGATTGCCAACAAACACATGAAAAGATGCTCAACATCACTAATCATTAGAGAAATGCACATCTACATTTGCAAACTACAATGAGGTATCACCTCACACTGGTCAGAATGGCCATCATCAAAAAATTAACAAACAATAAATGCTGGAGAGAGTGTGGAGAAAAGGGTAACCTCTTGCACTGTTGGTGGGAATGTAAATTGGTACAGCCACTATGGAGAACAGTATGGAGGTTCCTTAAAAAACTAAAAATAGAACTACCATATGACCCAGCAATCCCACTACTGGGCATATACCCTGAGAAAACCATAATTCAAAAAGAGTCATGCACCACAATGTTCCTAGCAGCACTATTTACAGTAGCCAGGACATGGAAGCAACCTAAGTGTCCATTGACAGATGAATGGATAAAGAAGATGTGGCACATATATACAATGGAATATTACTCAGCCATAAAAAGAAACGAAATTGAGTTATTTGTAGTGAGGTGGATGGACCTAGAGTCTGTCATGTCATACAGAGCGTATAAGTCAGAAAGAGAAAAACAAATACCGTATGCTAACACATATATATGGAATCTAAGAAGAAAAAAAAAAAGGTCATGAAGAACCTAGGGGCAAGACAGGAATAAAGACACAGACCTAGGAGAGAATGGACTTGAGGACACGGAGAGGGGGAAGGGTAAGCTGTGACAAAGTGAGAGAGTGGCATGAACATATATACACTACCAAATGTAAAATAGATAGCTAGTGGGAAGCAGCTGCATTGCACAGGCAGATCAGCTTGGTGCTTTGTGACCACCTAGAGGGGTGGGATAGGGAGGGTGGGAGGGAGACGCAAGAGGGAGGGTGTATAGGGATATACGTATGCATATAGCTGATTCACTTTGTTATACAGCAGAAACTAACACACCACTGTGAAGCAATTATACTCCAATAAAGATGTTAAAAAAAAAATAGAGCTGTTGCATACCAGATTCATTAGATCTTTGGTGAACTGATGCCCTTACAGTGTATTTTTCCAGCATTATTTTCAGCCGTCACCAGTAACCCCTCTCTAAGCCTTCCTCTCCCCAACAACACTCACGCCTTTGTGATAGTTTTATTGAACTTTCGTTTCCTCAAATGATCCATCTTCTTTCTTTCAGACCTTTTCATTTGCTATTTCCTCTTCTAGAATACTCATGTCCTAACCCTTCTTTCTTGTTATCCAATGTCAGTAGTATGTGCTCCCATAGGATTTACTGGTTTTTTATTTTAGTTGCCCAGTTGCCTCTTAATTGCTAGGTTTGTAGGCTGTTTTCATATCTTCAGTACCTAACAGAGTACTTGATACAAGGTGTTAATAAATATTTGAATGTTGCTGCATGGTATAATGTTTTGAAGGTTATGATCTAGAAGAAAAGCAAGTTCCCTTTCTGTAGGTGATTCTGTGCAAAGTCTGTCTCTTAACTAAAAGCGGAAAAACTGAAGGATTTGGATGTTCTTTTACACTGTAGAAGGTCATTATTGTATTTAATGGGCATTTACTCCTAACGACACAGTTTGTACTTCCCTATATTTTCATGGTCACTAACAATAATTGATTACGTTTTTAATGAACCTACACTTGCTTTAGAATTGTTTTCAGTGCAGTCTTCCAGGAAGCTATGACCAATCAATTGGTATTCTCATGTCAGATAAAAGCTGTTATTTGTTATCTTTCAAATCTGTCTTTTTAGAACTTAATTCCAAGTAAATTCTTCTTACTTGTTACTCTCAGGAGCCATAGTGGTTTTTAGTAACTCAGTACCTCGCTTGTGAAATAGAATATAGCAATATGTGTGATTTAATATATAAGTTAAATTTAATATAAGTTAAAAATTTTATATGACTATAGATTTTGTGCTGATAATGCTTATTTCCAAGGAATGGGATCAGAGGACACATACATTTTAATATGTTTTAAATTTCTTAATATAAAGACCATACAATTAATTCTAACCAGTTAAAGTATTCATTATAAAAATTCAAGGAATACTGAAATGTAGAAAATGAAAATTCACTTGATTCTGTTATTAGAGATAAACCCAGGTTACCTCTTTACTTTCCTTCTTTTCTCTCTTTACTCAGATACTGAGCATGTATTGACAGCTTAGAGTATGCATTTCCTGTTTTTTTCCCCCTAAACTATTCATACATGCGTGAAAGTAACTTGTAGTAGTATGTCCAGGACCTGATTCAAGTTCTTTACATGTATTATATGTATTTGCTATTGATGTGTATATGTAGGTTTTTTCATAACAGTTTATATTATGAATGTCTTTCTATTTCAAAACTTCTTTCAACATTGCTAAAAATTATGTCATTCCATTGTATAAACATTTATATTAATTTTAACCTTTTCCCTATAACAGGTTATGTTGTTACATGCTTCTGTATATGTACATTTAAAAAATACACAAGGAATTATAAATATTTTTAGGATAATTCCTAGAAGGGGAATTACTGGGTAAAAGAATGTATACATGTAAAATGTTGATACACATTGTAAAATTGCTTCTCAGAGAGAGTATGTTGTCATTTATATATGAGAATTCCTTTTTTTCCCCAATTCTGTCCTCTACTGGCTATTATGAATCTTTTCAGTCTTGGCCTATGTGATGGAGGAAAATCCTATTCTTGCAATTTTTCTGTCTTTGAGTGCTAGGGAGATTAGAAAAATCTTCATATTTTTACTGTTCAGTCTCATAATACCATGCTTGTTTGTACTCTTTGCTCTTCTCTTATTGATTTCAGCTCTCTACTAGATTATTATTAGTGAAATATTATCATGGATATGTGTCCTGTAGACTTCCTGTGTAGTTTGCAGCCTATCTTGTTATTTGGTGAAATCTGTCCGTTTTTTATGTTATATATATTTAGTTTCACAAAAAGAAAAACTTTGTATATTTTACCATGTCTTATTTCAAATCATGACTCTCTTTGAATGTTGTATTTTTTGTCTTTTTGTAATTTGTTTTCTTTTTCTATTATATCTTCCTGATTGTTTCTTGCCAACCTCTGATTTTCATAGCTTTTGGGGGAAATTTCTCCTTTATTATGGTCTTTCCCTTACTATAATATGTTCCTTTGGAATCACAGAAACAGTGATTGATTAATCATTGCATTCTCTGCAGTGCCTTGCATAATATGTGGAATATATATGGGTGGTGCCCCGAAATGAATTTATCCAGTATTTTATAAAAGAGAAACTAGAGCTCCACTTTTGTATAAAGTTTTTTTTTCTTTTTTTTTTAGTCATTTATCAGTGACCAAATGGAGAGCGCCGCTTTTGACTCTGAGTTTATAACTCTATTAGGAATTATCTTAGCCTTGTGCTTATGCTGTTTGCTTATTGATTATGGAGTAGAGAATCATTTTGGCCTCTCACCTGAACCAGATTTCTTAGAAATGCAGATTGAACCTTACTCGCTATCCTTAGGAGTCCAATATACTGAGTATCTGAACTTCCTTGTTTTAGAGCAAATTCTTATAAACTAGCGCCTTTACTCTGGGAATAGACGGACTCTGGAGATACAGTTTCCTCAAGTGCCTGTGAACCGAAATCCTAGTACTCATCCAAAACACTGGGTAGCCAACTTGGCTTATTCCTTCTAGATTATTTTGTTATTACATACTACTGGAAAGGTACTATTGTTTTTTGTTCTGCTGTGCTCGGAATTCACAGTTTCACACCTTAAAATATTGAAAGGTTTTAAAATAACCCCAAGATCCAACCCATTCTTCCCTTACTGGAGCGTAAATGCCGTGTATTTTCTGAAGCTTGTAATACTGTAAACAGCCCACCCATGCAGTCAATAATACTAATTGTTGCTGCCTTTTTATGATATGAATGGCTTAAGTTATTTTCTAGAAGCAAATATGAGTAGAACACCTTTAGAATTGTTAAACTTTTTCTCATTTTCTTTTTTTTTGGGGGGGTATATTTTCATATAGGGTGCACTTTCTGTGGGTTGAATTTTCATTACTTTTCTCAATGTACAAGTTACCTCTTTCATCCTCTTCAAACAAGTTAAATGTGGCTTTTGTCACATTCAAGGAAGAGCTCTTTGATTTGTTCAGTCATATCAATTCAGAAATTCTGCTTAACTTTTCCAGAACGGTTTGCCATAATTTTTTTTTACTGTAAAAATTTAATAACTATGGTTAAACAAGTAAATCTTTACACACACTCACAGTCTGTTCATCCAAAACACTAGCAACCTTCCAAAAGTAGGCCAACTGACATTTGCTTACAGTCATCACCAGTATTTTGCAAAGAGGAAACAGGCTTATCGACATTTTAAATGGCCAAACTATGAGATTTAGGGCTTCCCTAATGTTTTCTGCTCTAATTACTTCTCAGTTTGCTTTGTGTATGTTTTTCGTAACACCTAGTCCTTATCAGTGGAGCCTTTATTACTTGGGATCATTTAGATTTTTACAAAATTTTGCTAAGCCCATTATTCAGATAAATTATAACTTGGGAACATTTGTTCTCTTCACTATCAATTTCTTTAATACTTTTGGTCAGAGAACAGTGTTTCTAATAGAGAATGTTTGCTTTAGAAGTGCTGCTTTTTTAGTTTAAAATTTTTTTTTTAGTTTTTGGAGATGTCATGGTATTAGAGAAATTGATTTAAGAGTATTCTCAGTTTATACCTAAATATTTGATCCCTGTAGTTAGGGACTTTTCATATGAGGGCTATCGTGAATGGGAAGTATACTGAACAGAAAAGAGAGGAAGTAAATTGATAAATCAAGTGTATAATGTTGCTTAGTATTTTTCAGATGAAATTCTAGGTTGATAATAAACATTATCACCACTTTACCGCTGTCCTGCAAGGTGAATGCCATGACACATAGCTGATAAGTGATCCAGCTGGAAATTGAACTTTAAAACTTGCTCCTTAATCATTTAGGCCTCACTGTCTCCCATTATATGATTTTTCCATTATTACAGGGAAGCACTTTTACCAAATCCAGGTGTTTCTAGGCTGTGTCTCTGACAGCAGGAATCAAACAGTTGTGTATCAGTTGAAATGTGTAAAAAGTATCTCTGTTTCTCTGTGTTTTCATCCACTTTTGAAGGTCTAAAGTATCTTCAGTTGTGTCTTTATTATATTTGGAGCCCTTGGTTGTTTAGTCTAGTGGTGAAGAGCATTGAAAAGAGTCAATATCGGGACCAATATATAGGAAAGCTATTATCCTACATTAGTGTATTTAAAATTTTAAGCTGTTGGGATAAAGTATGTCACAGAGACAGCTGTAATCTATTTAAGTTACATTCATCCTAAATTAAATCAGCCCTTTAAAAGAAACGTTGGTTCCCTTTACAGGACTTGGTATAAACTATTAAAAGTACATCAAAAGGATTAGTGACGGATATCTCGAATCAGATAAAAACAAAGGTGTAACATGAAGCAACTAAATTACATGTGAGCTTAATGATTCTGACCCAAATAAACAGACTTGTAATGGAGATGCTGATTATTATCAGTACAGCTTAAATGCTTTTTTACTTTAGAACTGTAAAGAAGATTGTAGGTGTCTTAGTGAATTGGACAAATTATGGTCTTGGAAATCTGTGTTTATTTATCACAACCATTCCTAGGTGTGAAAATGAAAACTCATAGTTTCCTAATTAATAGTTATTTTAAAGTAAGTCTTTCAGGGACTTCCCTGGTGGTCCAGTGGCTAAGACTCCACACTCCCAATGCAGGGGGCCTGGGTTCCATCCTTGGTCAAGGAACTAGATCCCACATGCTGCAACCAGGAGTTTGTATGCCGCAGCTAAACATCCTGCGTGCTGCAATTAAAACCCAACACAGCTAAATAAATAATATATATGAAAGCTTTTTTTTTTTTAACATCTTTATTGGAGTATAATTGCTTTACAATGGTGTGTTAGTTTCTGCTTTATAACAAAGTGAATCAGTTATACATATACATATGTTCCCATATCTCTTCCCTCTTGCGTCTCCCTCCCTCCCACCCTCCCTATCCCACCCCTCTAGGTGGTCACAAAGCACCGAGCTGATCTCCCTGTGCTATGCGGCTGCTTCCCACTAGCTATCTGTTTTACGTTTGGTAGTGTATATATGTCCATGCCACTCTCTCACTTTGTCACAGCTTACCCTTCCCCCTCACCATATCCTCAAGTCCATTCTCTCCTAGGTCTGTGTCTTTATTCCTGTCTTGCCCCTAGGTTCTTCATGACCTTTTTTTTTTTCTTCTTAGATTCCATATATATGTGTTAGCATACGGTATTTGTTTTTCTCTTTCTGACTTACTTCACTCTGTATGACAGACTCTAGGTCCATCCACCTCACTACAAATAACTCAATTTCGTTTCTTTTTATGGCTGAGTAATACTCCATTGTATATATGTGCCACATCTTCTTTATCCATTCATCTGTTGATGGACACTTAGGTTGCTTCCATGTCCCGGCTATTGTAAAAAGAGCTGCAGTGAACATTTTGGTACAAGACTCTTTTTGAATTATGGTCTTCTCAGGGTATATGCCCAGTAGTGGGATTGCTGGGTCATATGGTAGTTCTGTTTTTAGTTTTTTAAGGAACCTCCATACTGTTCTCCATAGTGGCTGTACCAATTTACATTCCCACCAACAGTGCAAGAGGGTTCCCTTTTCTCCACACCCTCTCCAGCATTTATTGTTTGTAGATTTTTTGATGATGGCCATTCTGACCGGTGTGAGATGATATCTCATTGTAGTTTCGATTTGCATTTCTCTAATGATTAATGATGTTGAGCATTCTTTCGTGTGTTTGTTGGCAATCTGTTTATCTTCTTTGGAGAAATGTCTATTTAGGTCTTCTGCCCATTTTTGGATTGGGTTGTTTGTTTTTTTAATATTGAGCTGCATGAGCTGTTTACATATTTTGGAGGTTAATGGGACACATCTTTTCATATGCTTATTTGCCATCTATATGTCTTCTTTGGTGAGGTATCTGTCAGATCTTTAGCCCAGGTTGTTTCTTTTCTTGTTGTTGAGTTTTAAGAGCTCTTTGTATATTTCAGATAACTGTGCATGTGTATAATATTTTTTCCCAGTCCATGGCTTGTCTTATTCTCCTCACAGTGTCTCTTGTAGAGCATATTCAAATGTTTTTTTCCTCTTCCCTACATGTATTTTAGCTTACTTGATGCTGTCTCACAACTCACTGATGCTGTGTTCATTATTTTCCTGTCTTTTTTTCCCCTTTTGTGTTTCCAGTTTTTGTGCAGTATCTAATCTATCATTAACCTATCGAGTGTATTTTTCATTTCAGACACTGCATTTTTCATTTTTAGAAGGTGTGTGTGTGTGTGTTTCTGTATGGAGAGATCTCCCATGTATTTTTTTTTAATATTTATTTATTTAGGCTGCGCCAGGCCTTAGTTGTGGCATGCGGGATCTTTAGTTGCGGCATGCAGACTCTTAGTTGCAGCATGCATGCAGGATCTAGTTCCCTGACCAGGGATCGAACTCAGGGCCCCTGCATTGGGAGCATGGAGTCTTAGCCCCTGGACCACCAGGGAAGTCCCTCCCATGTCTTTTGAACATGTTCACATTCTCTTCTACCTTCTTGAGTAAATGGAGTATGTTTATCAGAGAGTTTAAATGTCAGCCTGTTCTATGGAAGGATATACTGTGTTTGTGGATTGGAAGAATTAAAATTGGTAAAATGACCATGCTACCCAAAGCAATCTATAGATTCAGTGCAATACCTGTCACAATACCAATGACATTTTTCACAGAACTAGGACAAATAATTTTAAAATATGTATAGAAACACAAACGACCTTGAATAGCCAAAACAATCTTGAGAAAGAAGAACAGAGCTGGAGGTATCACACTTGCTGACTTCAGACTATACTACAAAGCTTCAGTAATACAAACAGTATGGTACTGGCACAAAAACAGACAAAGATCAGTGGAACAGAATAAAGAGCCCAGAAATAAACCCATGCATTTTTGGTCAATTGATCTGTGACAAAGGAGGCAAGTACATACAGTGGAGTAAAGATAGTCTCTTCAATAAGTGGCACTGGGAAAACTGGACAGCTACATGTAACAGAATGAAATTAGAACATTTTCTCGCACCATATACAAAAGTAAGCTCAAAATGGATTAAAGACCTAAATGTAAGACTCGAAATCATAAACATTCCTTGACATAAATTGTAGCAATATTTTTTGTATCTGTCTCCTAAAGTAAAGGAAATAGAAGCAAAAATAAACAAATGGGACCTAATTAAACTTAAAGGCTTTTGCACAGCAAAGGAAACCATTGACGAAATGAAAGAAAACCTACTGAATGGGAGAAAATGCAATGATATGACTGATAAGGGGTTAATATCTAAAATATATAAACAGCTCATACAACTCAACATCAGAAAAACAAACAGCCCCATTAAAAAATGGACAGAAGACCTGAATAGACATTTTCTCAAAGAAGATGTACAGATGGCCAACAGGCACATGAAAAGATACTCAACATCATTAATCATCAGAGAAATGCAAATCAAAACCACAAAACCTCATGCCTCTCAGAATGGCTGCCATCAAAAATGCCACAAATAACAAATGTTGGTGAGAAAAGGGAACCCTTGTACACTGTTGGTGGGAATGTAAGTTGGTGCAGCCACTATGGAGAACAGTATGGAGGTTCCTCAAAAAACTAAAAATAGAACTACCATATGATCCAGCAATTCCACTCCTAGGTATATATCCAGAAAAACAAAATAAAACAAAAACACTAATTCAAAAAGATTCATGCACCCCAGTGCAGTGTTCACAGCAGCACTATTTATAGTAGCCAAGATATAGAAACAACCTAAGTGTCCATCAACAGATGAATGGTTACGGAAGATGTGGATATACATGTACACACACATACGCACACACACGCACACACACACACACAATGAAATTTTGCCATTTGCAGTAACATGATTGGACTTAGAGGGTATTATGCTTAGTGAAATAAGTCAGACAGAGAAAGACAAATGCTATACAATACCACTCCTATCTGGAATCTAAAAAATACAATAGTTAATATAACAGAAAAGAAGCGGACTTACAGATATAGAGAACAAACTAGTGGTTACCAGTGGGGAGGGGCAAGATAGGGTTAGGGGATTAAGAGTTACAAACTATTAGGTATAAAATAAGCTGCAAGGAGATACAAAGTACTGTATATAAAATAGGAAAACAACAAGGTCCTACTGTATAGCACAGGGAACTATATTCAGTATCTTGTAGTAAACTATAAGGGAAAAGAATCTGAAAAAGAATATGTATATATATGTATATATAACTGAATCACTTTGCTGCACACCAGAAACTAACACAACATTGTAAATCAACTATACTTCAATTTAAAAAAATTAAGCTACAAGGATATATTGTACAGCATGGGGAATATAGCCAATATTTTATAATTATATTGTGAATCACTATATTTTGAATCACTGTGTTGTACCCCAGAAACTTATATAATGTTGTAAATCAAGATTATCTCAAAAAAAAAGTCAATCTGTTCTATCAATTGATTGATCTTCTAATTATGGGTCAGAATTTCTTGCTTATTTGCATGCTTTGAAACATTTCTTTGGATGCCACACTTTGTGAATTTTATGTTGCTCAGGGCTGGTATTTTGTATTACTTTAAATATTTTTGGACTTGGTTCTGGGATATAGTCAAATTACTCAGTTTTTGTTTTGTATGTCTGGGACAGTCTTTAGTCTAGGGCAGGAGTGTGCTAACATTTTCTTAAAGGGTCAGCTAGGAAATATTTTAGGCTTGTGGGGTTTTTATTTGTAGATAAAGAAAAATAAATTGGGTTTGGATTTTGTTTGCAGGATAGTTTAAATTTTAATGTGTCTTTGGAGAAGCTGAATCTTAGATCCTTTAAAAGGTGCAGGCATTTTTAGAGTTATTGTAGTTTTAATTGTGCTTTCTTCTCTCTGGTGCTAGATGTAGTAGAAAAAGAAAATGATAAAAACACCAAGGGATTCTTTTTTTCTTTTGATTTTGTGAATAGTTAAAGGAGGCTTGAACTTTCTCTCTCCTCTTACTATTATCAAGGGACTACTATGATTCTTGCCTTATAGAGAATGGCTTTTTTTTTTTCTTTTTTCTTTGCCTGTGATGCTTTTAGTCTTAAAAAACAAGAGGACTGGGCCTCAGTTGTTATCATTTGAATATCTTCTTGGCACCTACTGTTTAACCTAGTTTTCACTGAAATTTTACCTCTTGTTGCTTTTATTGTGTCTTCCAGTTTTTATGTATGTATGTGTTCACTTTGGAAGTATTTTGGAATTTCTATTCTTTCACCTGTGGAACATGGAAAGAATCTGAGGCCAGGTGAATTTATCTAGCTTCATAGTTTACAGCAACAGCCAGACGCATGAACTAATCAAAACTCTCAAATTGTATAATATGAAAATAAAAACTACAACTCTGTGTGTGTGTGTCTGCAAAGGAGTGAGAAGCACAAAATTTAGGAGAATGGCTCCCCAGCAGTGGGTGGCTGACAGGGTTTCAGATGTATGAGTGTATGTTAGTAAATGGAAATTATTGGTAATGTTATACTTCTCATCTTGGGTGATGGGTTCATAGGTATTTATTATATTATTAAAATATAAAGAAGAGTTCCAAGCATTCAACGTTAAAGTGAAGCAAGAATTATTAATGGTCTAATTCTTTGTATTTGGGGCCTTAGGTGGAGAGGAGAAAGATGCAAGCAAGAGAAACCATCTTCAGCAGTCTTTACTGGGTCAGAAGTGGAAATCAGAAATGAGAATTAAAAGTTTAGAGTGAAGGAATAAAAGAGAGGGATATTTCTCTTTGTAGGTATTTTACCTTGGGAGATTTTCTTATATAAAGATGTGTTACTTAAAGGTGCTAATATTTTAAATTTAACAGTATTAAATCAGTTCTGCATTTTCAAAGTACTGTACTTATATATTTTCTCTAACCAGAACATGACTGCAGCTAACATGTGCTCTTGGTATTTTTATTCATATATTGAACAGGCTACTGTAGTATGATCTCAAGTTAATCATCTAATCTACTATAGTTTTATAGTCTTTCGAATGTAAATAATATCCTTCTTTTAAAATTTTTTAAATTATTTATTTATTTATTAAATTTCTTTCTTTATTTTTTGGCTGCATTGGGTTTTCGTTGCTGGGCGCAGGCTTTTTCTAGTTGCGACGAGCGGGGGCTACTCTTTGTTGTGGTGCGCAGGCTTCTCATTGCAGTGGCTTCTCTTGTTGCAGAGCGCGGGCTCTAGGCGTGCAGGCTTCAGTAGTTGTGGCATGCAGGCTCAGTAGTTGTGGCCTGTGGGCTCTAGAGTGCAGGCTTAGTAGTTGTGGTGCACGGGTTTAGTTGCTCCACGGCATGTGGGATCTTCCCGGACCAGGGCTCGAACTTGTGTCCCCTGCATTGGCAGGTGGATTCTTAACCACTGTGCCCCCAGGGAAGTCCTCTAAAATTTTTTTAAAATTGAGGCATAGTTGATTTACAGTGTTGTGTTAGTTTCTGGTATACAGCAAAGTGATTCAGTTATATATATTTGTATATATACATATTTTTTTTTCAGATTCTTTTCCATTATAGTTTATTACAAGATATTGAATATAGTTCCCTGTGCTGTACAGTAGGATCTTGTTGCTTATCTATTTTATATATAGTAGTTTGTATCTGCTAATCTGAAAGTCCTAACTGTCCCCCCACTCTTTCCCCTTTGGTAACCAAAGTTTGTATTCTATGTCTGTGAGTCTGTTTCTGTTTTGTATATAAGTTCATTTGTATCATTTTTTGAGATTCCACATATAGGTGATATCATATAATATTTGTCTTTCTCCGTCTGACTTCACTTAGTATGATAATCTCTAGGTCCATCCATGTTGCTGCAAATGGCATTATTTCATTCTTTTTTATGGCCGAATAACATTTCATTGTATATATACACACACACATATACATATATATATATATATATGCCACATCTTCTTTGTCTATTCATCTGTTGATGGACAGTTAGGTTGCTTCCATGTCTTGGCTATTGTAAAATAGTGCTGCTATGAACATGGGGGTGCATGTTTCTTTTTGAATTTTAATTTTGTCTGGATATATGCCCAGGAGTGGGATTGCTGGATCATACAGCAACTCTATTTTTAGTCTTTTGAGGAACCTCCATACTGTTTTCCATAGTGTACATGCCAAATCTGGTGTATGGTGTGAGGGAGTGTTCTAACTTCATTGATTTACCCATGGCTATACAACTTTCCCAGTACCACTTGCTGAAGAGACTGTCTTTTCTCCATCGTATATTCTTGCCTCCTTTGTCAAAGATTAATTGATTGTAGGTGTGTAATAATATCCCTCTGTATCCTACTTCACAGAGCTATCATGAGGACAAATGAAGTAAACTATAATTTTTTTTGGAAAATTTCCCTGCAAAAGTGACTAAAATGACCAGATGTCAAGAGGGTGCCCCATGGCCTCCACTCCACCACTGGCAGGAGGGAGTAAGTGGCTGTAGAATTCTGGGTGTCTACCCCATCACCATCTCCCTTTCCCCCTCTCATGGTACACTCACAGTGTTTCCATCACCGTCTAAGACCATGGGGACTTTTATCCTTGTTGACCTCAGTCACCATAGGAAGCCAGAGACCATCTCTCATCCTCACACTCTCCTCCAAATAGCATTCAGTTGTCAAACTTTTGAAATCTCTCTGTGGATTCCCCTACTCCCTCCACTACTCACCCCAACTCCTGAAGCCTTTTGACTGGGCCTTCTGGAAGTCACTGTCATCTGCAAAATTCCCTATATCCTCAACCTCTTTTGGAATGTTCTTTTCTTTTCCTCTTGTTGCAGTTTTCATTAGTTATTGCCTTTCAGTTTTTGAAGGTTATATATTTTTATTTCATGGTTTTCTGTAGTACCACTGCTTTCACAATTCCTAATAGTTAATGATGTTGAACTTCTTTCATGTTCTTATTTGAAATCCCTATATCCTCTTTGGTGATATATCTATTCATGTCTTTTGCCAATTACTGTCGAATTTGGAGAGTTTTTTACATATTCTGGCTTCGAGTCGTTCGTTGGATATATGATTTGAAAAATTTTTTTTTCTGTCCGTGGCTTATCTCTTCATCACCTCAATTTAAATGAATTCCAATCAATCACTTTATTTTCAAATGAGAGGATTATTTCCTCAGGAATATTTTGCCACAAATTAATAGGGATCCATCTACACATTATTAACTTTCATACTCTGTGTTTTTGGTTCTCATTTTTCGGATATTGTTATGTGGGGAAGTTGGTGCTTACTCAGCAAGAACTTTGTATTCTTCAGCAAGATTTATTTCCCTGCAGTCTGTAAATCTTTTGAGGAACTGGACAAATCCCCAAAGTTTACTAGTTGATATAGTTGATCCCTGGGTGGCATAAAGGTTTTACGTCTCTTTATAAGAGGATATAATTACCTAGCATGTAAAAACAGTAACCCTAGCATTTTACCAGGCAGTAGGATTCTTTTGGATGGAATTGAGTGGTTTATGTATGCCTGTTGGGTGTATGCTGTAAGTAGCATACAGTTGTGTGGGCAGATAAACTATAGGTTATGTACATGTTAACACTTATTTATTGTAAAACTGCATTGTGTCCAAAGTAGTTTTTTCTAGGCAGATATTGAATAAACATCTAAATATAATTTTTGTAGTGTACCTTTTGGTTACTACATTATTAGTGTTTTTAATGCTTCCTTTTTTTTAAAAAAAAAAATTTATTTATTTATTTTTGGCTGTGTCGGGTCTTAGTTGAGGCACACGGGATCTTTCCTTGTGGTGTGCGGGCTCTTTGCGGTGCACGGGCTTCTCTCTAGTTGTGGTGCGTGGGCTCTGTAGTTGCGGCGCATGGGCTTAGTTGCCCCGCGGCATGTGGGATGTTAGTTCCTTGACCAGAGATTGAACCCACATCCCCTGCATTGGAAGGCGGATTCTTAACCACTAGACCACCAGGGAAGTCCCTAAACTGCTTGATTTATTCTTGATTTATTCTTGTAGGCTTGCTGAGGGTGTGCCAAGACCTATCAGTGTGTTAATAGGAGGAATCTCATTTAGCACCTAGTTTCAGGCTGATTGGAAGCCAGACCCCCAGGCAGGATCTGTATAGAAATATATACAGTCCTGTGGGTCACATTTGTAATTCCTACTGGCCTCCAGTCCAGGAGATCTGTAGGTGTTCCCTGGGTGACAGTTACAAAAATTGGGGCTCTAGACAGTTGTACAAGCTCCTTTCTGGAAGGTCTTTTAGAGCTGTAGCAAGGTCAAAGAAAAAGAGGGATGGGTGTCTCCCTGGGAGCACCTCCTTAGCTCCTGGGTGTGTGGGAAACCTGAAACCTGTCCCTCAGGCTGAAGCTCCAGGCTAAGTAAATAGGCCCCTTTCACAGGAAGACTGGGGTTGAATTTCTTTTGGTGTTCTGTGCAATGCCCTGGGGATGGTGGCCTGCCAAGAACTGTCTTTTCAATTGTTACAGTCCCCTAGCGCTCAGTAATGTCAGCCTCCTGTCCAACAGAGAGGGGCAATCAAGGGGGTGGCCCCTTGTGTGGATTGCACATGCCTGCTGGCTTTAGGCAGGTCAACTGGAGAGTGTAAGCGGTGAGGCTGGCCCCCCACCCCGGCTTTCCAAACGCAGTGGGAAAATGTCTTGACCACACATGCCCATGGTTTCGGCAATGCAGCAGGACAGTGCCTTGCCTTTGTACCCCTACCAGCTTTGTCTCGGAGTGGGAGAATGCCACACTGCTCATGCTTGTCCGCCTCAGCCAGGGAGTGGCTGAATGTAGCCCCGGAATTTAGCTAGGGAGCAGTGGAATGCCGTGTCTGTTCCTGCTTATCCACTCCAACAGTAATGAGGAAGTGCTGCAGCCCCCTGAGCTTTCCTGCTTCATCAAGGCCAGTGGTTGCCACCAACTTTTCCCCTGATGGTCTTAGCAAGATTGGAGGGAAGGTGCTGCCTCTGATCTAGCCCAGCTGTGCTAGCAGGGTACCAGGCGAGTGCAGTAATGGCATCCACCAGTGCCTCTCTCTCCAAGGGGAGGATTCTGCTGTTGCCCTGCCCCTCCAGCAGTTGCTTTTATTTTACTTATTTTTAATTTATATTTTATTTATTGTTGCTGAGCGCGGGCTTTCTCTAGTTGTGGCGAGCAGGGGCTTACTCTTCGTTGTGGTGAGCAGGCTCTTGTTGCAGTGGCTTCTCTTGTTGAGGAGCAGGGGCTCTAGGCAGGCGGACTTCAGTAGTTGTGGTGCACAGGCTCAGTAGTTGTGGTGCGCAGGCTCAGTAGGTGTGGCTCGCTAGGCTCTAGAGCTCAGGCTCAGTAGTTGTGTCACACGAGCTTAGTTGCTCCGTGGCATCTGGGATCTTCCAGACCAGGGCTCAAAACCCGTTGTCCCCTGCATTGGCAGAAGGGTTCTTAACCACCTGCACCACCAGGGAAGCCCTTGATGTGATTTTACACGGGATTGTCTTCTTGCTTTCTCTTTTTGATAGTTTATAATTAGTGTATGAAAAGCAGTAGTCTAAAAAAATTATTTATTTATTTATTAGGCTGTGCTGGGTCTTAGTTGCCGACATGCTGGATCTTTGTTGCGGCATGCGGACTTCTTAGTTGTGGCATGCAGACCTCTTAGTTGCGGCATGCGGACTCTTAGTTGTGGCATGCATTCAGGATTTAGTTCCCCAACCAGGATGGAACCTGGGCCCCCTGCATTGGGAGCGAAGAGTCTTAACCCACTGGACCACCAGGGAAGTCCCAATAGGTTTTTAAAATGTATTAATCTTGTATCCTGCAACTTTACCTAAGTCATTTATTAGTTTCTAATAGTGGAGACTTCAGGGTTTTCTATATATGGTATCATGTCATTTCAAATAGTGACAGTTTTACTCCTTCCCTTCCAAATTTGGATGCCTTTTATTTTTTTTCTTTGTCTGATTGCTGTGGCTAGGACTTCCAATACTACATTAAACCGAAGTGGCAAGAATGGGCATCATTGTCTTGTTCCTGATCTTAGAGGGAAAATTTTCAGGTTTTCACCATTGAGCGTGATGTTTAGCTGTGGGTTTGTCATAAATGGGCTTTATTATGTTTCAGATATGTTCCCTCTATACCCACTTTGATGAAAGTTTTTACCATGAACGAATGTTGAATGTTGTCAAATGCTTGCATCCCATAGAAAGCTATGTTTCCATGTTCATTTGTCTCGAGGGTATTTTCTGATCTCTTCGATTTCTTCATTGACCCATTGGTTTTTTAGTAGCATATTGTTTCATTTTTCCCATTTTTTTCCTGTAATTGCTTTCTAGTTTTTATACCATTGTGGTTGGAAAAATGCTTGATACAACTCCTATTCTCTGAATTTGTTTAGAGTTATTTTTGGTTCTAACATATGATCTATTCTGGAGAACATACCATGTGTACTTGATAAGAATGGTATTCTGATCTTTTGGATGGAATGTCCTGTAGATATCTGTAAGATTAACCTGTCTAATGCGTCATTTAAGACCATTGTTTCATTCTTGATTTTCTGTATGGATGGCTTCGTCCATTGATGTAAGTGAGGCGTTAAAGTCCCTTACTATTAATGTATATTGCCAGTTTCTCCCTTTATGTCTGTTAATATTTGCTTTATATATTTAGGTGCTCCTGTATTAGGTGCATATATGTTAATGAGTATTACATCCTCTTCTTGTATCGATCACTTTATCATTAAATAATGCCCTTCTTTGTCGTTTGTTATAGACTTTGTTATTAAGTCTATTTGGTCTGATATGAGTATTGGTACCTGCCCCCCCCCCGTAAAAATTTCTTTTTACGTCTCTTTGCTTTCAGTTTGTGTGTGTGTCTTTAGCTCTTTTAAGCAGAATATAGAAGCATTATTCCATTTACATTTAAAGTGATGTTTAAAAAAATTTATTTTCTTTTTGCTGCATTGGGTCTTCGTTGCTGCGCACGGGCTTTCTCTAGCTGCAGTGAGTGGGGGCTACTCTTCATTGCGGTGCGCAGGCTTCTCATTGCGGTGGCTTCTCTTGTTGCAGAGCATGGGCTCTAGGTGTGCGGGCTTCAGTAGTTGTGGCACGTGGGCTCAGTAGTTGTGGCTCACAGGCTCTAGAGCACAGGCTCAGTAGTTGTGGCACACAGGCTTAGTTGCTCTGCAGCATGTTGGATCTTCCTGGATCAGGGCTCGAACCTGTATCCCCTGCATTGGCAGGCAGATGTGTAACCATTGTGCCACCAGGGAAGCCCCAGTGATTTTTGATTTGTGTGTACTCATTGCCATTTTGTTCCCTGTATTCTGGTTGTTTCTGTAGTTCTTCTCTGTACTTTTCCTCTTCTTTTAGTTTCTTCCCTTATGGTTTGATGATTTTATTTTTTTAGTGGTATGCTTGTGTTCCTTTCTCTCTCTAGTTTTTTGTGTATTATTGTACGTTTTTGATTTGTTAATACCATTGGGTTCATATATGTTAATCTTTAATTGTATCTCCTGTTTTAAACTGGTAATCGTTAAGTTCTAACACATTCTAAAAGATGTACATTTAACTCCTCTCCCTCACATTTTGTGTTTTTGATATCGTATTTTACATCTTCATGTTTATCCCATTATCCTTTTTATTCTAATGCATATTAGAATGCACATTCCAACTTGTTTTTGCCAAAACATAAAACCCCCAGAATGATGAAATGAGTAGGACAGTAAACTCCTGTATACCTTTGCCCTAGACTAATACTAATATTTTGGTCACATTTAGCCCACCTCTATTCTTATCACTCTAATCAACCACTATTAATGTCATGCACACAGGTTATTTCCTTTGCCACTGAACAACTTTCTATTTGCTTCAATTTTTTAATGCAGGTGTAATTTACAGTGGAGAAATGCAGAGATTTATCTGTTACAGTTTTGGTTTTGACAATACATACACTTATGTAAACCATAACCTCTTTAAAGATTTTTCTGTTACCCCCGGAACGTTCTCACATGTCCCTTTCCCAGTCATCCTTATACCCCCTCGGAAGCATATACTGTTCCAACTTCTTTCACTTCAGAGGAGTAGTCCTTCCCTTTTCTTGATGATGTTTACATGTTATCAGTATATCTTCCTTTTTATTGCTGAGTAGTGTTCCATTTTATGAATATATTAAATTATTCATTTTCCTGTTGGGTTGAATTTTTGAGCTATTATGAATAAAGCTGTTGTGAACTTTGTCATACAAGTCTTTATGTGTCATGGAGTTTGAGTTACCATTTGGGTGAGCTGAGACAGATAATCAATCGAATGTGTATAATATGAGGCTCTGTTAAGTGCTTTAAAGAAAAACAAAGGAGCGGACAGCATATAGAGGGTGATCTTTCTGATTGGAAAATACTTTAAGCAATGACCTAAAAAAAAGTATGTAAGAGAACTATGGAGATGACTGGGGGTATAACTTGATAATTCCAAGGAGATAGCAGAAAATGGAGCGTTCCTGAGGCAGGAGTGTGCTTGGCATATTCCAATGTGGGTGAGCAGGGTAGAGGGCTAGGTCAGAGAGATATTGATACCATGGTAGAAGAGCAAGAAAGGAGTTAAGGACATGAACAGTGTTTTTTTTTCTTACGAGGAAAGTAAATGAATGGATTCACAATACGACCGGTTTGCCAGCAACAATAAGAACTGCATAAAGTTTATTGAGTTCTTACATGTTGCAGCACCTTGTTTAGTCCATTCCATGTCTTATCTTTTTTAGACCTCACAAACAATCCTATGTGAGGTATTGGCACTTATCTCCACTTTACAGATGAGAGAATTAAAGCACTAAGGGATTAGATACATTAGCCTTTATCAGTACATTTATTTATTTTCCAGCAGAGTTCTTCTTGGTCATAACTTTCTGACAGTAGATTTTTCAGTGAGCCAGGTAGCAGAGGAACAAATCCTGGGCTGTCTTTCTGGTTCGCACGTGGTTTAGTACCACAATAACTTGGGAGATTATTTAGCCTCTCAAAATCTCATTTTACTACCTCCTTTGTCAATGTATGATTTGTACTTTGTGTTTGTTAAGGTCTGGTGAGTCAAATCTGTGCAAGAGCACAAGGGGCCTGATCCTTGAAGAGAAATAATGCGATGCCACTAATATTAAGGGATACCTCACATGCTGAACATTTTAACTTATGGAGGAAGATAATAAAGCCAGCAATAACTTAAAATGTTGTGTTAACATTTTAAACTTTCTGAGTCACCGTGGAGGAGTCTAAATGTATACGCATGTTTGGATACTTGAGGCAGATGCAAAGATTTACTTGGTGGTTCATGGTTTTTTTTTTTTTTTTGGCTGCATTGGGTCTTGTTGCTACGCGCAGGCTTTTCTCTGGTTGCAGCAAGCTGGGGCTACTCTTCGTTGTGTGCTCTGGCTTCTCATGCAGTGGCTTCTCTTGTTGCAGAGCATGGGCTCTAGGCGTGGCGGGCTTCAGTAGTTGTGGCACGCGGGGCCTCTAGAGTGCAGACTCAGTAGTTGTGGCGCGTGGGCTTAGTTGCTCCATGGCATGTGGGATTTTCTGGAGCAGGGCTCGAACCCGTGTTTCTTGCATTGGCAGGCGGATTCTTAACCAGTTGCGCCACCTGGTGATCATGTTTTGATAAAACTTAAAGGGCAATAAGATTTCTGTCCTGTTTTTCTTGTGGTTGGTTGATGGTACCTGCAGCCTATGTGTCTGTTTTCCCATTTCTCTCTCTTCATCTCATCTTCCACTTTATCTCTGTCTTCTTTGTCCTAAAAAAATTCCTCACATTTTTCTCTGTTTAGGTGAGAAATAAACATGAAGAGTATTCAGTTCATAATGGTGATTGTTTTGTAGCACAAAATAGAACATTGCGTAATAAAATAGAACTTTTTAGTGGGAAAATAATCTACACAGAATCTAAAATTATACACAATAAAATGTATTGACTACCAACTGACGATAAATCATACTTTCTAGCTAAAATTTAGATCTGCAAATATGACTACAACTTGAAGCTCACATTGAGAGAATCTATGAAAATGGGTTTGGACAACCTCATTGAGTTAAGTATTTTCTAAAAGAATTATTTCAATAAAATAACAAATGGAATGGAAGACTTGGAAACAGTTAACTGATAAAATGAATTAAATTGTTCAATGGAATCTTTCTGCAGAAGGCACTCTCAGTTAAAATTAGTGCCTACTTAATACACTTTGTGTGTAAAATCTCTGTTTTCCAGTTATCCTCAACATCAAAAGAGTAGAGCTGGAATATCTTACTATCAGTTGGATGTTTATTTGCCTCTGGATATGATTTTGGATCCATACAGAAGTGGTCTCTATTTGATATCTTGAAATCCTTAAGGCTGATCCCATGAACTTAAACTCTTCAGTTAATGAGTTTACAATAGTGTGTATGATGGGGGGTGTTATTCAACATTTTCTGACATTCAAACTGTCTTGAATTTTGCTGAGGGGGAGAGGAGTTGGTTGACTTGGTGGGCAAGCCCATTTTCATTACTTTAATTGTGTGATTTATTAGGATTTTAAGCTTTTTATAAATGTTTTAGTGTTACAGGACAGAATTAAAAGGATTTAGAATAAAAGGAGTTTAACAAAGGACTTTGCAACAGGATTGCAATAGTTTTTATATTTGATGGATTTAGCTAACGGCTTTTCATTTCAATCATCATGCTACATTCTGTTAAATGCTGTAGAAACAGGTGTGTGTAACGTCATTCTCTCTATTGTACATGCAAATAAACACAATTTTATGTATAAAAAGTTAATCCTCTACAATTTGGAGGATTACATTATGGGAGGGTGATGACTCCGTTAGACATCTTGGAGAGTACATGCTATTTATATTGCAAGAAAAAATCAGGTTAATAGCTACGGTGTTCGTGAGATTATAGAATTTTATACCAACACTTTAAAAAATTGTATTTATTCAAACCATCCACAAAGAAATTATTTAAGGCAGAGTTAAGGTTTTGTTACATGGTTTTCCAACTTTGAAAAAACTTTAATGTAGAGTGTGCCTCAAAGATATTTGAAGGATTTGTTATGGTTTGTTTGCTTACTGTAGATTCATCTTTTCTATTTACAAGTTTTGGTAGTACAGTGGGGGCTTTTGGCTTTATGTTGTTCTTAAGTGAGGGCATTATTTTGTAGTTTAAAATTTTTTGCTTGGTTACCTTTCTGAATATCCATGACGCTTTCTTAGTAAGCGTCAGGTGACTGACCTAGAGAACAGATTCGGTAGGACTGTTGTAACCCAGTAGGTCAGCAGAAACCAATGGAATTCTTCAATTCAGGTTTTGAGAAACACAAAAACAATCAAACCATTCTTGCCAGTATTATTTGCGTTTTAAAGACATGATGTATCATTCATCAAAATATCAAATTGGTATGTATAATACAGGTACAAACCATAAAGACCTTGTCAAAACACCAGGATGCAGAGGGAGAATAGGTATTGTAAAAGGTGAAGGTGAAATATGGAGGAGTGAAGAATTGGCCTTGTATAGCTGAAGTTCAATTATAATTAATTTGGAACATAAATGTTATGGGCTTTGGACCAGTTAATTTTAACTTGTGCTTCGCTCGAAAGTCATATTGTTAATTGTGAAATCTGATTTATTTGTTTAGCAGGGGTAAGAGCACACAATCCGTAGTAAATTAATGTTGGTGAAGATGTAGACACTGATCTTTATAAGCTTCTCAAATTTAAATTAGTTATGGAGAACTTTATTCATCAACACTGTGTTTATAGTTTTGGATCCTTTTTTTATAGTTTTGATCTTTTTAAGGTGTGATAATACAGTCTGTTAGTGGATCATAGAACTTGTCTTAACCTATTTAACTAAATTATTATCACAATTTAAAGTATCTATGTCAGATCACAATCTAAATGTGTAACCATTAACCTGTCCTCCTCTGGATTACACCTCATTATTTTTGGAGGGATCCATTAACGAGGATTATTAACATTAATATTACAGTTGCTCTTTACCATCTAGCAAAGAAATGAAACATTATTAAAAGAGAGCTGAAGTCCCCTGGCTACCTCTCCCAAATATTGTCTTCATCCTAAACCCCTAAGAGGACTATTCCTATCCTGAAATTGGTGTTTGTGTGTTTATGTCTTTAGCACTTAAGATAACTAAATATCTATCTATACATCTAACTACACACACTCACGTGGGCAACACTTGTTCAAGCACACAACTTGTACCTTTTCAAAACTGTGGTAAAAAATCACATAACATAAAATTTAACGTCTTTAGTTCTTCCCTGGTGATGCAGTGGTTAAGAGTCCGCTTGCCAATGCAGGGGACACGGTTAGAGCCCTGGTCCAGAAAGATTCCATGTGTCGTGGAGCAGCTAAGCCCGTGTGCCACAACTACTGAGCCTGCGCTCTAGAGCCCGTGAGCCACAATTACTGAAGCCTGTGCGCTTGGAGCCTGTGCTCTGCACAAGAGAAGCCACCACAGTAAGAAGCCCGCGCACCACAACGAAGAGTAGCTCCCCCTCACCGCAACTAAAGAAAGCCCGCATGCAGCAGCAAAGACCCAAGGCAGCCAAACATAAAGAAAAAAAAATTACCATCTTTAAATCTTTACAAACTTTTTTTTTCCTGCCCAGCCGTGCCGTGCAGCATGCGGGATCTTAGTTCCCTGACCAGGGATTGAACCTGTGTCCCGTGGTCCCATGAAGTGGAAGCACAGAGCCCTAACCATTGGACTGCCAGGGAATTCCCGACAAACTTTTAATTGTACCGCTTGGCAGTGTTAAGTGCATTCAAAGAACTCTGTACCCATTGAACACCAGCTCTCCATTTCTCTCTCCGTCACTAGTCCCTGGTAATCACCTTTTTCTTTCTGTTTCTAGGAATTTGACTACTTTAGATTCCCCACACAAGTGGAATAATAGAGTATTTGTCTTTTTGTGAGTAGTGTATTTCATTTAGCATAATGTCCTCAAGATTCATCTGTGTGTAGCATGTGACAGGATTTCCTTTTTAATATATACATTTTCTTTATCCAGTCATCATTTGATGGACATTTGTATTGCTGCCACCTTTTGCTATTGTGAATGATTCTTTAGTGAACATGGGGGTTCAAGAGCTTGCTACATCTTTTTAAAATTAATATTTTAAGAGCATTTTTTAGTTACCAAAATTGAGCAGAAAGTACAGAGAGTTGCTGTGTATCTCCTGACCCCTCACATCTCACAACTTCCCCCACTATTCATACCCTGCACCACAGAGGTACCCACACTGACATCATTATCACCCAAAGTCCACAATTCTCATTAGGCTTCCCTATCGGTGTTGTACATTCAGCTGGTTTTGACAAATGCATAAGGACATGTATCTACCGTTGTAGTGTCCGAACAGAATAGTTTTCTGCCCTAAGCATCCTCTGTGCTCTACTTACTCATGCCTCCCTCTTCTTAACCCCTGAAGACCCCTCATCTTTTACTGTCTCGGTATTAAAAACTGTCTTTTGCCTTTTCCAGAGCCATTCAGTATGTATTTGTTTTCCCCATGTTTTTTCATGGCTTGATAGCTCATTTCATTTTAGGTCCCTGAGTCATATTCCGTTGTCTGGAGGTACCACAGTTTATTTATCCACTCATCTACTGAAGGGCATCTTGATTGCTTCAAGTTTTGGCAACTGGAAACAAAGCTGATATAAATGTCCATGTGCAGGTTTTTGTGTAAACAAAAGTTTTCAACTCCTTTGGGTAAATACCAAGGAGCATGATTGCTGGATCTTGTAGTAAGAGTATGTTTAGTTTAGTAAGAAACTGCCACACTGTCTTACAATGTGGCTGTACCATTTTGCATTCCTCTAGTGACAGTTGAGAGTTCTTGTTGGTCTGAATCCTTGTCAGCATCTTGTATTGTCCGTTGTTTTACATTTTGGCTGGTCTAGTATGTGTGGAGTGGTATCTCATTGTTGTTTTGATTTGAATTTCCTGATGACCTGGGATGTGGAGCATCTTTTCATATGCTTATTGGCCATCTGTATATTACTCTTGGTTAAGTGTCTGTTCAGATCTTTTTCTCAGTTTTAAATGGGGTTGTTCGTATTCTTACTGTTTAGTTTTAAAAAGTACTTTGTTATATTGGGATAACACTCCTTTATTAGATGTGTCTTTTGCAAGTATTTCTCCAAGTCTGTGGCTTTTCTTCTTTACTCTTGACATATGTACCTTTTTAAAGAGCATAAACTAAATTACATAATATTAAAGAAAATATTTATCTTCTTTATTCTACCTTCCATTAAAAAAAAACCTGGGCTTCCCTGGTGGTGCAGTGGTTGAGAATCCGCCTGCCAATGCAGGGGACACGGGTTTGAGCCCTGGTCTGGGAAGATCCCACATGCCGCGGAGCGACTGGGCCCGTGAGCCACAATTACTGAGCCTGCGCGTCTGGAGCCTGTGCTCCGCAACAAGAGAGGCTGCGATAGTGAGAGGTCCGCGCACCGCGATGAAGAGTGGCCCCCACTCACCACAACTAGAGAAAGCCCTGGCACAGAAACGAAGACCCAACACAGCCAAAAATAAATTAATAAATTAATAAAAACAAAACAAAACAAAAAAAACCTGCCTTCTGAAATATTACATATTTACCAGAAAGTTGCAAAAATACTACAGACAGGTCTTGTGCACCCTCTGCCCAGCTGGTTACATCTTATATACAATATAAACCAGGAAACTGACATTGGTGGAATGTGTACACATAGTTCCATGTCATTTTATCACATGTGTAGAATTCATGTAACCACTTACCATAATCAAGATACAGATCTATTTCATCACTACAGTAATCTCCCTCACACCATCTCCGTCCACCATCCCTAACCTTTGGGAATTTATCATTCTGTTTTCCATCTCTGTACTAATTTGTCATTTCAAGAGTATTACGTAAATGGACTTACGCAGTATTGCTTTTTCACTTAGCACAAGTTTGTTGAGGTGTATCCAAGTTGTTTAGTGTATCAATAGTTAGTCCTTCTTACTACTGATACTATTTCATGGTGTGGAGGTAAAAATTCATCTGCTGAAGGACAATCAGGGATGATTCACTTATTTTGCTGTTTAAAAATAAATCTACTGTGAAATTTGTGTACAAGTTTGTGTGGGTGTAGTTTTTATTTTCTGGGATAAATGCCCAGTAGTATGATTGCTGGGATATATGGTAAGTGTATTTTAGGTTTTTTGTTTCTGCTCCTTTAAAGAAACTGCCACACTCTTTCTAAAGGGCTGTACTATTTATATTTCCACCAGGAATGTGTGAAAGATCTAAGTTCTCTGCATTTTTTGTCAGCATTTGCTTTTTACATTTCCCTGGTAGCTAATGTTGTTGAAAATCTTTTCATTTGCATATCTGCTTTCCATATCTTATTTTCAGTGAAATATCTCATGTCTTTTGCCCATTTAAAGTTGGATTTTTGTTTTTTAGTTTTGAGTATGTTGAGATTATTTCATATATTCTAGATGGGTCCTTTGTCAAATATGTGTTTTACAAGTATTTTTTCCAATGTGTAGCTTGTTTTTAATTTTAATTATAGCCAACTTATTGCTTTTTTCGGTCTCATGGATCATATTTTCTGGTGTCATGTCTGAGACCTTCTTCACCAAACCTTAGGTCCTGCGATTTTCTTTGTTTTCTTCTAAAGTTATATAGTTTTACATTTAATCTCTGATCCATGTTGAGGTTATTTAGGTAAGGTGTTTTTATTTCCAGTTTTATTCTTTTCCTATGGGTATGCAGTTGCTCCAGGACAATTTGTTGAAATGGTCAAATGGTCTTACTCTGCTTAATTGCCTTTACACCTCTTTCAAAAATCAGTTGACCATATTTGTTTGGGTCTATTTCTGGATTGTCTTCTGTTCCATTAATCTGTGCATCTTCTGTCAACTTTATATATCTGTTTACTTAGATTGTCTTTCATTTCCTACATCAGCATTTTGTAGTTTTCAGTATCTAAGTCCTGTATATGTTTTTTAGATTTATACCTGAGTATTTAATGTTCTTTTGAGCAGTTATAAATGGTATTGTATTTTTAATCTGGAATTCTGGAATTCTGTATGCTTGTTGCTAGTATATAGAAGTACGGTTGATATTCTGTATGTTGATCTTGACTCTGGTGACCTTGCTGAGCTAACTCACTAGCTCTAGAAGTTTTGTTGTTGTTGATTCCTTGGGATTTTCAATGTATCAATCATGTACCTGCAAATAGGGAGTTTTATTTCTTCCTTTCTTATCTGTGTGACTTTTCCCCCTTTCTTTCTGCTTGTTGCCTTGTCTAGAACTTCCAGTACTATGCTGAATAGCAGTGGTGAGAGTGGAGTCCTTGCCTCATTCTTGCAAAATTCTTGTTTGTCCTTGTTTGTTCTGTGAAAAATTTTGAAACATTTCATGGATTCTTTCCTCCTCTGTTTTTCTCTTTTCTCTCTTTTTGGAATTCCTACCTACGTACTGGAACTTTGAGACTGTCCTTTAACATTTCTCTTGTGTATGTGTTTGTGTGTGTGTATAAATTAATGCTGTTTTTCTTTTTGTTTTTGGTGTTTTTTGCTGTGTTCTCTAGGAAATTTTCTCTGATGCTTGTGTTGAGTTTTTAAATAATATCTACCTTGTTTTTAACTTCTCAGAGCTCTTTTATTTTCTAAGCATCAGTTTTTCATTGCATTCTTGTTATTGTTTCATGCCTGAAATATCTTCTCATATTTTTAAAATTATTAATGATGGTTTCAAAATTTTTGAAACTTTCTTCCTGTAGAGAGTTAACCACTTTTCCAGGTGCTTGTACCTGTTTGTAAGCAGCAAACTAAAAGGCTGATTGCAAAGCAATGTGTATGTGTTTGCCAACCTCTAACTTTATTGAAGGTGCTGTGGTTGTGCTGTTTCTTGGAGCTCTCTGGTTGACAGTGTCTTTCAGTCTTTCCTCCACGGACTGACTGATTTTATTTTTTCCTAATACATTGCTATTCATTTTGCTAGTCTTTTTTCAGGATTTTGCATTGTTGTGTATTGAGAATGGCCTGAAATTTGAAGTTTTTAAAGTTTCCTGTTGCGACCTTCCTTTATTTAGTTTTGAAATCAAGGTGGTATACAACTCTTAGGTAATTAGTTGGTGGAATTGGGGGTGGTTTTCTGATTTCATGGTGAATGTGTATAAGATTGACGTTGTTAATTTTAAAACAGGTTTTTAAATGTTGGTTCAATTTCAAAAATAGTTATAAGTTTATTTATAGCTCTTCTAGTTTTTGTTCAGTCAACTGTATAAATATATCAATTTAAATGAATGTTTTGCTATCTCTTTAGCTGTAAATGTTTTGAGAGAATGAAAATAATGGGAAATGTACAAGAATACTCCTCAAAGTTTTATTTTACATTTTATTTCATGTTCCTTATCAGGTGCTCCAAAGTGTGACAACTTCGCTGAAAAAAGGCCCCTCCTTGGTGTTTGTAAGAGCACTGGATCTTCTGGGTAAGGAATTTAAAAAAATTTCTTTGAACCACTGTTAAAATTTTGTATTATTTCAGAGGGGGAACTTTGATGTCTTCAAATCTTTGTTTACCATAAGAGTATGCTCTTACAAGACAGATGGGAAAGGAAATAAAAACATATTTAGGGTTTTTGTCACTCAGTCCTTGTGATTTTTCTGCTCACTGTTTTCTCAAACGTAGGGTGATAGCAAAACATGAAAGCAAGCCAGCAGTACATCAGAATTCAGTCTTGAAATAAAAGATTAGCATCATTAAGAAAAATGTGTTTCAGTTTATGTGTTTGTTTAGTATTTATAATGGCCTCCTACAGTGGATTAGAATTTACTGTTAGGTCGTCGTCATCATCATCATCATCATCACCATCATCATCATCATCATCATCACCACCACCATCATTAACATTTACTGTTGTTGTAGCATGTGCCTGACATGGTTCTAAAGGCATTCCATGAATTTTCTCTTTCATTTCTTTCAGCAATACTATGAAATAGATACTGTTCTTAGTCCCATTTTGCAGTTTAGAAAAACTCAGGCGCTGAATTCACACAGTGGAGCTGTGGATTCAAACCCAAGCAAGCATTCTCTTAATTCCATGCTGGTTACATTTGTGACCATGAGAGGACTATGGACAAAGATGATTAATGGTTATTACTCAGGAAGTCAGATTTTCCCCTACTTTCTCTGTATAGTAAATGAGAATATATGCTTCTTAATGGCTTATAGTGATTTAGTTATCAGGTTTGTTGTGACCTTTTCACTATGTAATTCCAATTCAACTGCTGGTAAAATTGCAATGGCCTCTACAAACCATGTAATTGAAAGTTACTGGGTAGGCAGTCCAGGGCTAGTGAAGTGTTTCTGTGATGTGTCATTAATGACCTAGGTTCTTTCCATTTCTAGTTTTGAGATCTTTTAGAATATGACCCCTTCCCCTAATGATCTCAAGAAGGCTACTGTCTTTTCAGTTAGTGCCTCTCCTCCACTTGAACTCCTAGCTACAAGGTAAGCAGGGATATGATTATGGGTTTGTTAGTAAGGTAGAGGATCAAAATGAGTATTAGGCTTGGCAACCAGTAGTCCCTGCCTTGTGCTTTCAGCTGATAGTGTACACTCTAGGTCATGGTTGCAGTGCAGAAGGGAAGAATGTGCTAGTGGTGTTACATGATTAGGTCTTGGAATCTTAATCGTTGCTTTCTGGGGAAATGGTTTGACTACATGCATTACAAGGCAGTTTTCTTCCAGTGTAAATTTTTGGGTTGAAGTGGGCAAAAATTTACTTTGTACTCATCACTCTGCTGGGTATGGGATGAGGATACAAAGCATGAAAACCTAATTCCTTGTCCCAAAGACTTAAGGATGTTGCTGAAAACAAAAACATAGCACACAGAAAATGATTGTGATATAATGATGTGTAATAGGAATTCAAAGAAGGTAGAGATCAGTGTGCATGGATTAATGGGAGATGGCCTCATGAGGAAGGCACAGCATATGCTGGATCTAAAGGAATAAGAAAGTTTGGCAGTACATGTAGAAGACTAAGGACTTCCAAAGTAGGTTACAAAGCTATAGAAGGGGGACAGAAACTGGTATAAATATACTTAGGAAAGATGGAGGTTTGTGACTTAGAATGAAGTCCATCTGCAAAACAAGTAATAACAACCATTTCAGTGCTCTAGAACTCAACCAAAGGCTTCCAACAATGTGGAAAGTGTTTATGTTTGAGAAACTGGTAAATATTAAGCCATAACAGTGGGAATCTGTCGCATTCATGCCCGGAAGCTGCTCCCATCACACTCCACCCTTTCCTCTTCCAACTTGGTTGATTTTCCAGGGTGTGCAATGTCATGACCATGCCCAGCAGCATTGTCCCTGGAAGTTATGGTCTTGGGGTCATGAGAGTTGTGCAGGCCCATGGCTCTTTTAGCCTAAAGTCATGGTTAGCTGAGGCTTCATGTAGGTGCAGAGGAGCCGTGAAAGCATCCAGGGAAAGCTAAAATCTGGAAGACTTGAAAATGTCTGCCTGTTGAACATGTTCCTCTACCCACACATAGATCCTTTTGGAAAGGATGACAACCTTTATTGACTTAGGGTATTTGAGCAAATTCTCTGTCGAATCTTTGGCTAAGTCACTAAGCTACTTAGACACAGGGGCAACCCCCAGGCAAGCAGGCTTTAAAATGAAAACAAGAATTAAAGAAAAGTAAAACTCAGCAGAGGCATTAGTAACTGCACATTGTGGAGGAAGAGAGATTTCCAGAATTCTTATACTATTTTATATAACATGTCTAGTTTTCAACATAAAATTATGATACATACCAAGAAATAGGAAAGTGTGATATATTGAGAAAAGTAGGCGATAGAAAGTGTTCCTGATTGTTTCCAATGTTAAAATTTGTAGACAGGGCTTTTAAAGGCGTTATTCTACATATGTTCTAAGAACTAAATGAACCGTTTCTGGAATGATAGGAAAGTATGATAACAGTGACTGAACAAATAGAGAATCTCAATAAGAAATTAGAAATTGTAGAAAAACCAAATGGAAATTCTGGAGTTGAAGAGAAAAAAGGTGAAATAAACTCTCTGGAAGAACACAACACCATATTCAAGTCAGCACAAGTATCAGGGAACGGGTGTGTTGACAAGCGAGCTGAAAGGGAATGGGAACCACGCAGAAGAGGGGAAACACCTGTGGTGAAAGAAAACCTTGTTGATTTCACTCTTCCTGGTGTTTAGGTCCTTGTAATTCAGGCGCACCCAGTCCTGTTGAAGCCCCACAAAAAGATGTGTTTACGGAAGGTGCTCAGCTACCTACTGGGTTTGGTTTGCAGGTTTTGAAAGATTTCCCATTCCTTAGCAACCCTGCTTAACTGTATGATTAAGGAGATTGTTTTTATTTTTACAGGATTCATTTATTGAGGTATCACTTTATCAAAAAATAAGACACAAAAGGAAGGGTAAGATGATAACATATAGTAGGTGATGAGATCATTTATTGAGGGATGACCATGATGGTATGCAGGTTATATTAGTCAGGGTTCTCCGGAGAATCAGAACCAGTGGGATGTGGGATGTATGTGTGTGGGGAGGGAGGGAGTGGGGGATTGATTTTAAGAAATTGTCTCACATGATTGTGAGGGCTGCAGATCCAAAATCTGGAGACTGAGGGAAGAGTTACAATTTCAATCCAAAGACAGAATTCCCTCTTCCTCCAAGGAAGTCAGTGTTTTAAAATTTTATTAGAACTTTGAACTGATTGGATGAGTCCCACTCACATTATGAAGCATAATCTGCTTTACTCAAACTGCTGATTGAAATGGTAGTCTTATATAAAAAATACTTTCAGAGAAACATCTAGAATAATATTTGACCAAATCTGGTTATTGTGGCCTAGCCAAGTTGACACATTAATCACCACAGGGGCGATGAATATAGTTCTGATTAAAATAGCATTTGCGGAACTTCCCTGGTGGCGCAGTGGTTAAGAATCCACCTGCCAATGCAGGGGACACAGGTTTGAGCCCTGGTCTGGGAAGATCCCACATGCTGCGGAACAATTAGGGCCGTGTGCTGAAACTTGTGAACCTGCAGTCTAGAGCCCGTGAACCACAACTGCTGAGCCTGCGTGCCTAGAGCCCGTGCTCCACAACAAGAGAAGCCACCACAATGAGAAGCCCGCACACCGCAACGAAGAGTAGCCCCCGCTCGCCATAACTAGAGAAAGCCCATGGGCAACAACGAAGACCCAATGCAGCACCCCCCTCCCCCCCAAAAAAAATAGCATTTGCTGGGCTTCCCTGGTGGCGTAGTGGTTGGGAATCCGCCTGCCAAGGCAGGGAACATGGGTTCAAGCCCTGGTCTGGGAAGATCCCACATGCTGTGGAGCAACTAAGCCTGTGCGCCACAACTGCTGAGCCTGTGCTCTAGAGCCCACGAGCCACAACTGCTGGGCCCATGTGCCACAACTACTGAAGCCCATGCACTGCAACGAAGAGTGGCCCCAGCTTGCTGCAACTAAAGAAAGCCCATGCACAGCAACGAAGACCCAACGCAGCCAAAAATAAATAAATAAATCTATTAAAAAAATAGCATTTACCTATTTCAAAAAAGTCTATTGTAGGCACTCATTTCCCCTGTCCCATTTCTGCTCCTTAAATTAATTTATTTCATAGTTGGAGAATCATTCTGGAAAGAGACTGCTATATGTCTGTATCATTTGCTGGGGATAAATAAATGCAAAGATATTTCCTTCTTGTTTTTTTTTGTTTTGTTGTTTTTTTGTTTTGTTTGCTTTTTTCTTTTGGCTGCACTGGGTCTTCATTGCTGCTTGGGCTTTCTCTAGCTGTGGTGAGTGGGGGCTACTCTTCGTTGTGGTGCGCAGACTTCTCATTGCAGTGGCCTCTCTTGTTGCGGAACATAGGCTCTAGGAGCGCAAGCTTCAGTAGTTGCGGCACGTGGGCCCTATGGTGTGCGGGCTTGAGTAGTTGTGGCTCATGGCTCTAGGTCGCGTGGGCTTCAGTTGTGGTGTGCAGGCTCAGTAGTTGTGGCTTGTGGGCTCTAGAGCACAGGCTCAGTAGTTATGGCACACGGACTTGGTTGCTCCACGGCATGTGGGATCTTCTGGGCTAGAACCTGTGTCCTCTGCACTGGCAGGCTAATTCTTAACCACTGTGCCACCAGGGAAGTCCTCCTTGGTTTTAAGCACAGTGCCTTCTAACTAGCAGGCTCTCAAAAATATTTATTTTTTGCTAAATGAATTTTAGTAAGCTTGCTATACAGTCATAGTCCTTTATTTGAATATTAGTAACACTTTTTTATGGTTGAGAAAATGTCTTAATCTGAGGAACCACATGTCCTGAACCTGGGTGTTGATATCTTCTTCAGAGCCTGTGGTGCACAAGATTTTATGACCCCCTTCACCCTTTGGAGACGTACAAGACATGTCTGTTGCCGTTCATTTCCGTGGCAAATGCTTTATTGAGCACAAGGTGCTTTGGACACTGTCAGTTGCTTATATTCACGATGAATACCACTTAGTTCTTCTTAAGAAAGTTCAGTAAAATTTCCTTTTGATGTATAAATTTTCATATTTATATTAAATTTATATTTAAATTTATAATAACTTTTCAAAGCGGGGGGGAATTGCTATGGAAATAATCCCAGTCCTTCCTCATTTTTTATCCTTTAGGTATACACACGTTATACTTAGCCCAAAGTTTTTAATACTGGCTCTTACTGCATTCATGACAGTCATTAAAATGCCATTTTTTTTTTTTTTTTAATTTGGACACAAAGGCAGACATTTGCGTTTTTTTTTTTTTTTAATTAATAGCTACTCTATTTCTTTATTTATTTATTTGTTTGTTTTAGCTGTGTTGGGTCTTCGTTTCGTGCGAGGGCTTTCTCTAGTTGTGGCAAGTGGGGGCCACTCTCCATCGCGGTGCGCAGGCCTCTCACTATCGCGGCCCCTCCCGTTGCGGGGCACAGGCTCCAGACGCGCAGGCTCAGCAGTTGTGGCTCACGGGCCCAGTTGCTCCGCGGCATGTGGGATCTTCCCAGACCAGGGCTCGAACCCATGTCCCCTGCATTAGCAGGCAGATTCTCAACCACTGCGCCACCAGGGAAGCCCCATTTATTTTTATATTCTAGTGATGTTGTCTTTCTTTCTTTGTGTGTATGTGTCTATGTAGAGAGAAAGAGAGAGGGAGAGGGAGAAGGGGAGAGAGAGAGACAGATCCACTGTTCCACAAGACAGATCCACAAGCCATTTCAGTGCTTGGTGGGAGATAATGTTTATTGTGCTACTGATCCAGGGATTAAGTCAGTGCCTTGTGTAATAATTTGAGGGAGGGAGGAGAAGTATGGACACTATACTAAGGAATATACACCTTCTTAGGAAATGAAAGCTCATTGTGTATTACATGCTAAACTGTTCCAGTAATGCAGTTTTTAGTGGTTAGGATTTTGTTGGGTATTATGAATAATTGCAAAAGAGTAACGTTATTCAACAGCTGACTGCAGACCTTGAAGAATGTTTAATCCAATATAATATCATCACGTTATACATGTTATTGGAGTGAGATGTGATCTTTACATAGAGAGAATCATAGAATACTGGCAGTGGAAAGAACCTTGAAATCATGTAAGATATATGCTACAGATAAAGGAAGTCTTATCCAGAGACTCACATCATATATCCATTTGGTGGTGGGAAATTCTTGTAAGAGTGAGAAAATTTCCCTCAGAAACAGACTTACAGATACAGAGAACAAACCAGTGATTACCAGAGGGGAACAGGGCGGGAGAAGCGGTGAAATAGGTGAAGGGGATTAAGAGGTACAAACTACCAGTTGTAAAATAAATAAGATCCAGGGATGTAATATACAACACAGAATATAGTCCAGATTTTATAATAACTTTGTATGGTGTATAATCTGTAAAACTATTGAACCACTGTGTTGTACACCTGAAACTAATATTGAAAGTCAACTGTGCTTCAATTAAAAGAGTGAGAGGGACTTCCCTGGTGGTCCAGTGGCTAAGACTCTACGCTCCCAATGCAGGGGGCCCAGGTTCAATCCCTGGTCAGGGAACTAGATCCCACATGCCGCAACCAAGAGTTTGCATGCCTCAACTAAAGATTCTGCACACTGCGACGGAGAAGATCCTGCGTGCCGCAACGAAGATCCCACACATGGCAACGAAGATCTCACACGTGGCAATGAAGATCCCGCGTGCCACAACTATGACCTGACGCAGCCAAATAAATAAATAAATATTAAAATAAAATAAAATGAAAGTGTGAGAAAATTTCTTTATTTCAATTTGTTAGGAATCCCTTATCTCTTATTAAATAAGCACTCTATGGCCATATTTCCAAGATTGAATTTTAATAATAAGAGAGATTAAAATTTTGGCAATCAAAGACATCTTAAATTTACCTTGAAAAAAGCTAATTAATTTTAATAGCTGCATAGGAATGAAGACTTAATTTCAAAATTAAGGACTGTTCATTAAATATGATACAGTTAGTTCACAGTATTAATAGTTTTGCAGTTTGTTACCAATTGCTAAAAAAGGTCATTTTGGATTGACAGAATTCTGTGGGACTGGTGTTTTATTTATTTATTTATTTGTATTTATTTATTTATTTATTTTCTTGAAGTATAGTTATGTACAATGTTGTGCCATTCTCTGCTGTACAGCACAGTGACTCAGTTATACACATATAGACATTCTTAGGGCTGGTGTTCGGTAGCCACTGATCTAAAGCAGCAGTTATTTAGGTGGAGGTTAAGCACAGTTTCACTGTCCTGAAGTGTTGCTGAAGAGAGTTTATTTCACCTTGTGTCTAAAATAAATAAGGGTTGTGTTAAATAGAACTAGAAGGGAGGTTGCTTGGGATACTAAGTATCTGACATTTCTTCTTGTAATGAAATGTCACAGAGCTGTTACATACGATGCCCTTGTTTTAACTGATTTTCATCATGTTGTGTTGTGAGGTCTGATGGAATCACAGTTTGGGCTGGCATTACTTGTGCAGATACAAAAAAGATTTATGCCATTCTTCCAGTCTTTGGTGCTCTAACGCATGAGCTTTTTGAGCAATTCCTTGGCCTTCCTTCAAGTACCCAGTCTTTCACTTGTTCATCTCAGTGGTCTTTTACATTTCTGTGGGTGTTCTGCGTTTTCTTCTAGCTCTCTGCATGGCCTTGTGACTCTCTTCACTGCTTTCAAAGACTGGGCTTTTACATCTTTGATATACCATTTATGAAAGCTGCCACCCTGGCACAGAGGTTTTTAATGAGATGTGTCAGGATACTGGGGTATCCAATATCATGGATTGTTCATGGACCTCTTGACTTTAGTATTGTCTTAGAACCACCAGAGCCCTCAGAGCATGATAGAGCACACCCTGTTGATCTGATTATGGATGTAATAAAACCTTAAGGAAATAAGATGACATTACTGTAACAGGTAAAACTTGTTTTTTTATGTATTTATTTAAAAATATAGTATCTAAACTATGGACACCACTTAGTGGTGTGTTGTAAGATTGTTTTTATAGACATTGTTGTGTATTTCCTTGTGAGCCTGAAATTGGTACAAATTTCAAATGGCCCACCAAAATGGTTATATGTAGGTGACTAAACCAAAGGAATCCTGGTTTAATTTTTTGAAGAACTGCGTTTCTTGCTATTACATGATATTTGTATTCCTGAAAACCTGTACTGTTAGGGTCCTAGCTAGAAATAGAAGATATACTCAAATATGGTAATTTGACGAGAGTTTAAATAAAGTGAATAGGAGCTGAGACCCTTTACCATTTCTAAGCAAGGGGTGAGAGCCATTAGCAGAACCTCCAATGAGAGCCCTATCAAGATGGTTACCTGACAGGAGCTGTGGCCTCTGGTGGAGAGATTCGGTCCATCTGCAATAACCTGACAGCGGAGCAGCCAGGGGTGTCCCCGCCTTACTGTCATTTCTCCAGATGGCTCTCTCAGGCTGAACCCAGCCAGAAGCTGGAGGTTCTGAAGGTTCAGGGAGCCCATGGATGCAATCCATTTGATATGTGCCAGCCTCCCAAGGCAGGGAGCCGGGTGCCTTGAAAGCAGAGTGTATTTACAGGGGCAGCATGCTTATATTCTGCAAAATTTCACCCTAAAACTGAGGTTATGGGGAAAACCGATACGGAGAAAGTTTATACAATGTTGTAATCAGAGCAGTAGTCCTGATTAAAATTTAAAAAGGAATGTTAATTTAAAAATGACTAGTAAATATGGAATTTTACCTTAAAAAGAAGGTCAAGGAGCCTTGATGGAATGGGGGTATAAGAAAGAGTTGAGACTGTTAAGTTAGAGCGGTAAGAACAAAATGGACAAAGACCAGGTGGAAATAAGCTATAACATTTCTTGTTGCCTAAGCACATGGTCAAACTGAGCCATGACAAACCTGGTCCCTCCTGGTTTTCTGTATTCAACTGAGCTAGTGAACTCTGTGTTCAAAATATACGTTGTATGTTGTATTGTAACACGAATGACTAAGTGCTGTCAATTTTATTAATATCACTTCCTTTATTAATACTACTGATGTCACTCCTCATTCAGAATCATAAATTTTAGCAGACTCTGATGTGTTTGTGTGTGTATACACTTTTAACAGCTTTACGAGGTGTAATTGACATGCAATAAACTATATATTCTTTTTTTAAAAATAAATTTATTTATTTATTTATTTTTGGCTGCGTTGGGTCTTCGTTGCTGTGCGCAGGCTTTCTTTAGTTGCGGCGAGCAGGGGCTACGCTTTGTTGCTGTGCGTGGGCTTCTCATTGCGGTGGCTTCTCTCGCTGCGGAGCACGGGCTCTAGGCATGCAGGCTTCAGTAGTTGTGGCATGCAGGCTCAGTAGTTGTGGCTTGCAGGCTCTAGAGCACAGGCTCAGCAGTTGTGGCGCACGGGCTCATTTGCTCCGTGGCACGTGGGATCTTCCCAGACTAGGGCTCGAACCTGTGTCCCCTGCATTGGCAGGTGGATTCTTAACCACTGCGCCACCAGGGAAGCCCCTTAAAGTGTACAATTTTATATGTTTGGCATATGTATACACCTATGAAGCCATCGCCACAAACAAGATAATGAATATAACTATCACCCCCAAAGATTCCTCATGTCCCCTTATAATTTTTCCCTCCCAATTCCTTTTCTTCAAATAACTACTGATCTGGTTTCGGTCACTGTAGATTAATTTTCATTTTCTAGAGTTTTATGTAAGTGGAATCATATAGTATGTACTTTTTTTGGTCTGGCTTCTCTTACAAAGCATATTTATTTTGAGATTCATTCATGTTGTTACATTTATCATTAGCTCATTCATCTTTATTACTGAGTAGTATCACACTATATGAGTGTACCATAATTTGGTTATCTATTCACCTGTTGATGGGTATTTTGGTTGTTTCTAGGTTTTGGCTTTTACAGGTAATGCTGCTTTGAACCTAATGTTCAAGTCTTTGTATAGACATATGCTTTCTTTTCTCTTGGTCAAATATCTACAAGTAGAATGACTGAATCACATGTTAGATGTATGTTTTTCAAAGTGGTTGTCCCATTTTACATTCCTACCATCAATGTAGGAGGTTTCTAATTCCTCTACTTCCTCACCAGCCCTTGACTTTATCAGCCTTTAAAATTTTAACCATTCTAATAAATATGTAATGGATTCTCATTATGGTTTCTATTTGTACGTCCCCCATTTTTTGTTATTCTCAACCTCAATTCAGTTAACTCTTCTTTCATGAGAAATAGGTTATTGTCCTAAGCCAGTATGATTTCTAATGGTTTGGCATACAGCATTAGATGCATGAACCGTATTATCTCTTCCTTTGTATACCTAGTGAGAAGGATGATGTAGTAGCACCTAATGACTGTAGTCTGTTGTTTATGGTCACTACTTCCATGTGTTTTGGAGCATTCTTTTTTATTTTATTTATTTATTTTTGGCCGTACCACGCTGCGCGGCATTCAGGATCCTAGTTCCCCAACCTGGGATCGAACCCATGCCCCCCGCAGTGGAAGCGTGGAGTCTTAACCACTGGACTGCCAGGGAAGTCCCTTTTGGAGAATTCTTGATTTTAGTTTTTATTTTGTCCCAATCAGTTTTTCTCTGCTACAACTTTTTAAAAAATTTTTGGCTGCATTGGGTCTTCGTTGCTGCATGCGGGCTTTCTCTGGTTGCGGCCAGCGGGGGCTACTCTTTGTTGCAGTGCGTGGGCTTCTCATTGCTGTGGCTTCTCTTGTTGTGGAGCATGGGCTCTAGGCCTGTGGGCTTCAGTAGTTGTGGCACACGGGCTCAGTAGTTGCGCCTCGCGGGCTCTAGAGCACAGGCTCAGTAGTAGTGGCGCATGGGCTTACTTGCTCCGTGGCATGTGGGATCTTCCCGGACCGGGTCTTGAACCCGTGTCCCCTGCATTGGCAGGTGGATTCTTAGCCACTGCGCCACCAGGGAAGCCTTCTGCTACAAATTTTAATGTGTGTTTTGAGAGCAAGAGCTTTATGAGTCCCCAAAAGGTTGAAAAATTGGTGAAGAGATGGCACAGGTACAAGGGAAGCAAAGGAAAAAAGCTTTAATAATTAAGCAAAAGACGGTCTTATAAAGAGGATTGAAAATGGGCATAGAATTTAAAAAGTATATTTTCTTTAGAGTTAGCTCACTCTACTGAACTGGTTGTATGTTCTAGGAAATTGCATTGTGTTATGAGAAGGAGTCATGGTTTTTGAGAAACTTAAAAATAAATGTGTGTAATACATTAAATGGAGAATGAAACCACTGGTGGATTAACATTATCAAACTATGAGGCAGCTGTCAGTCTTCCACCTTGGACTATTTTTCAAAGATCCTTCTTCTTTTTTTTTTTTTTTTCTTTTGTTTGTGGACAAGGTGCTCCATTTATTTTTGCATATACACATTTTGTGTACGAAGCCACAAAGCATTTGTTTTTAACATCTTTATTGGAGTATAATTGCTTTACAATGGTGTGTTAGTTTCTGTTGTAAAACAAAGTGTATCAGCCATACATATACATATATCCCCATATCCCCTCCCTCTTGCGTCTCCCTCCCTCCCATCCTCCCTATCCCACCCCTCTAGGTGGTCGCGAAGCACGGAGCTCATCTCCCTGTGCTATGCAGCTGCATCCTACTAGCTATCTGTTTTACATTTGATAGTGTATATATGTCCATGCGACTCTCTCACTTCGTCCCGGCTTACCCTTCCCTATCCCCGTGTCCTCAAGTCCATTCTCTACGTCTGTGTCTTTATTCCTGTCCTGCCCCTAGGTTCATCAGAACCATTTTTTTTTTTTAGATTCCATATATATGTGTTAGCATACGGTATTTGTTTTTCTCTTTCTGACTTACACGCTCTGTATGACATGACAGACTCTAGGTCCATCCACCTCACTACAAATAACTCAGTTTCATTTCTTTTTATGGCTGAGTAATATTCCATTGTATATATGTGTCACGTCTTCTTTATCCATTCATCTGTTGATGGACACTTAGGTTGCTTCCATGTCCTGCTATTGTAAATAGTGCTGCAAGGAACATTGTGGTGCATGACTCTTTTTGAATTATGGTTTTCTCAGGGTATATGCCCAGTAGTGGGATTGCTGGGTCATATGGTAGTTCTATTTTTAGTTTTTTAACGAACCTCCATACTGTTCTCCATAGTGGCTGTATCAATTTACATTCCCACCAACAGTGCAGGAGGGTTCCCTTTTCTCTACACCCTCTCCAGCATTTATTGTTTGTAGATCTTTTGATAATAGCCATTCTGACCGGTGTGAGGTGATACCTCATTGTAGTTTTGATCTGCATTTCTCTAATGATTAGTGATGTTGAGCATCTTTTCATGTATTTGTTGGCAATCTGTTTATCTTCTTTGGAGAAATGTCTATTGAGGTCTTCTGCCTATTTTTGGATTGGGTTGTTTGTTTTTTTGATATTGAGCTGCATGAGCTACTTGTAAATTTTGGAGATTAATCCTTTGTCAGTTGCTTTGTTGGCAAATATTTTCTCTCATTCTGAGGATTGTCTTTTCGTCTTGTTTGTGGTTTCCTTTGCTGTGCAAAAGCTTCTAGGTTTCATTAGGTCCCATTTGTTTACTTTTGTTTTTATTTCCATTTCTCTAGGAGATGGGTCAAAAAGGATCTTGATGTGATTTATGTCATAGGGTGTTCTGCCTATGTTTTCCTCTAAGAGTTTTATAGTGTCTGGCGTTGCATTTAGGTCTTTAATCCATTTTGAGTTTATTTTTGTGTATGGTGTTAGGAAGTGTTCTCATTTCATTGTTTTACATGTAGCTGTCCAGTTTTCCCAGCACCACTTATTGAAGAGACTGTCTTTTCTCCATTGTATATTCTTGTCTCCTTTAAAAGATCCTTCTTTTATGGCTAGATCAGATTGTCTGTTAAAAACTTTAGAGTCGTAGTGTTAAGGAAAAGATACTTTCTGTCAAACATGTTGGATTCTGATGTTGAATATCCATCTGAAAGTAGATCACCTGAAAGTAGATTCGCCTTTCAAGAAAAGACCTTCTCACTATGGAGAACAGTATGGAGGTTCGTTAAATAACTAAAAATAGAACTACCATACGACCCAGCAATCCCACTACTGGGCATATATGCTGGGAAAGCCATAATTCAAAAAGGGTCATGTACCACAATGTTCACTGCAGCACTATTTACAATAGCCAGGACATGGAAGCAACCTAAGGGCCCAGATGAATGGATAAAGAAGATGTGGCACATATATACAAGGGAATATTACTGAGCCATAAAAAGAAACGAAATTGAGTGATTTGTTGTGAGGTGGATGGACCTAGGGTCTGTCATACAGAGTGAAGTAAGTCAGAAAGAGAAAAACAAATACTGTATGCTAACACATATATATGGAATCCAGAAAAAAAAGGTTCTGAAGAACCTAGGGGCAGGACAGGAATAAAGACACAGACGTAGAGAATGGACTTGAGGACACAGGGAGGGGGATGGGTAAGCTGGGACGAAGTGAGAGAGTGGCATGGACATATATGCACTATCAAATGTAAAATAGATAGCTAGTGGGAAGCAGCTGCATCGCGCAGGCAGATCAGCTTGGTGCTTTGTGACCACCTAGAGGGGTGGGTTAGGGAGGGTGGGAGGGAGATGCAAGAGGGAGGAGATATGGAGATATATGTATATGTATAGCTGATTCACTTTGTTTTACAACAGAAACTAACACACCATTGTAAAGCAATTATACTCCAATAAAGGTGTTAAAAAAGAAAGAAAGAAAAGACCTTCTGACACCCTTCTTTATCAACAGCCACTTACAATAAAGTCTTTCTACTTTGACTAGTGTGATAAACTTTCATTATTTTTTAATTAAAATATAAATTTTAATTAAATATAGATTTGAAAATGTATATTTTCAAATTAATGTTTCTCATGTAAACACACTTTCATATTCAATTAATATATTTTTATCTCTCTGTAAAGATACGGATTGAGATAGAACTCATTCCAGTTTTTCCCATTAAAAGTAATGGAAATGATTTTCCACTTAATGCCTTTTCATTTAGTGGCAGAGCTTTCAGGAACAAATTAAAGTCACTAAGTGAGGCTTGCATTTTGGGTTATAGTTTTCTATTTTGTGGGACTTGGGGGGAATATTTTCATTAAGATGAAATACTGGTTTTTCTTCTGGTAGTTTTGTGTGAATGTTGCTATTACTTTTTTTTTCCTTCATGATACACGCAGTATGACTTTTCTGGGGCAGTATTAATAATCATTTTTATAGAGGTTAAGGGTTGTGGTTGGAGGGATTTGGGTTTTTACCTGGTTTCCTAGTGGGAGTGCGTCTTTTTCTGTAGATATAGGGAAGTACAGGGTTTCTTTAATAAGTGGCACCTTGGCACAATGGCTTGGGTTCTTCCTGTGGTTTTCTTGTAATACCCTTACTTTCAGCTCATTTCTTCTACTTTTCCTTCACTGCTAAGTTCCCACGGATACATCCCATGTCTGATGTGATTCCTCTCAGATGCTTTCCCTCTGACATCTCTGGTCCTGCACACACCCTCATCCCCCTACTTTTGATTCATTAGTAGCCAAGGCTTTGAGCCAACTGATCTTAGACCTGTTTGTAGCATTTCCCTACTCAGGGTGAGACCCACTTTCTTCTGGGAGTAAATCTTAGGTGATTTTATCTATGCCCCACCACTAGTAGGACTATTGCATTCTCTCCTTGTTTTCCAAGTAATCTCCGCTTTGCTGCCAGCCAGCAGAGAAGGCTCTGCCAGTTTTGAATCATGATCCCTGCGGCCCCCGTGGCGCCCCACCCCCCCATAAATGTTATTTAAAGTTCTTGGCTTTTCTCTCTCATCCCTCTCATAGTTATGATATAGTGTGATTTCAGGGTGATTTCATTTGCTTTCCTTGTTGATAGGTGGTGTTTTTCAAAGACATTTGGAGATTCAGAGTTAGGTGGCCTTATATACATGCACAAACACATTTGTAAAGATACTTGAGTTGCATTGTTCTTATCTGCACCTTGCTTGTTTTTACCTCTTATTAATATATTATGGCATATTTTTATTTAATGGTGAATATTGGTGCTACCTTATTATGTATACCATCCCATTTAATACATATTCCATTAATACACATATTTTAAAATATTAGTTATAAATGGAAAGAACTTAAAGCTTAAAATAGGCCATCATGTGCTGCCACCATATCTAAGAATTTCTTGTTCAGCTTTTTAAGATTTTGTGTCAGAGAATGCTGGTAAGCAAAGAAGAAAAAAGCACTTGTGAAAGGTTTGTTTCCTATACTGTCTGGTTCAAAACTTGTTGAGAACAGAAATTAGCCACAGATTTTATTAAAATGGGACCATCTCTCCCACCATTTAACTACTGCATGTGTTTCCTGTGGCCACATTGCAAAGAGGTGTGTTTTCCAAGAGGTACATCTAATTCTTGTTGTATGGTTCTATCTGATTTTAATAGAGGTTCTTAGAGAATGAATCTACATCAATTTTTGAACCTGTATTCAGAAAGTAAGTATTGAAATCCCATCATTACAATGACTTGGGAGAATGATGATATCTCTTTTCTTGGGATGTGTTATATGTGTTATCACTTTTCCTTAGGATCTGTACACCTAAGTTATTAGCTGGCTAGGAATTCTCTTCACGTACTGTTTAAGCAGATTTGTCTATTAAACAATTGAAATGTGGTTGGTGCCAATGGAATGCTGATATTGTGGATATATTAAGTTAAATATATTAAAATTAATTTCACTTGTTTCTTTTTAACGTGGCTACTAGAAAATTAAAAATTACACGTGTAGCTCATTTTGTCTTGCTTTTGGACTTTGTTGCTCTCACCTTGCTTTGGGCTAGAGGTATACATTTGGACTCTTTCTGATTACCTCTGTGTGGAACACTCTCATGGTTTGTTATTACATGTACAGATCTATAGATTCATCAATCCTTTGCTATTAGCCAGGGAAATTTACAGGAACTTCTAAAAATCTGACAAAGCAAAGATTGCCAGAGAACAGTAGTCTGTAATGTATAGTTGAAGAAAGAAGCCTTTATTAAAAACAAATTTTGACATTGTGATATTCTGGATGATGGTGGGCCTTCAGTGGCACCTTTTGTTGTGTTAATCTAAAAGAAACTCTACCTATAGTGATATTTATGTTTAATGGATCTGGTTTTCATTTTGGGTTCTCTAATTTCCTTTCTGTATGCATTTAGCCTAAGGTGGGTACTCTGTAATGTTCATTGACACTCCTGAATCCATGGATAGAAGTATAGAACACTGGAAAGAACAGAGATTTAGGGGTCACACAGACCTAGATATGAATTACTAGAGTGAATTATTCAACAATTCTCAGGCTCAGTTTCCTTATCTGTAATGTGGTGCTCTTACACAGCTTCGTGCTAGGTCCTTGTGAGGATTAAATATGACAATATTTTCAGATATTCGGTACAATGTCAAGCCCATATTAGGTGCACCTCATATTATTTGGTCAGAAAGATATGAAGGGTATCCAGGGAACACTCTTTACTAGGAATTTCTTTTCGTGTATATATATATATATGAAGAACTATATATATATAATATATATTTATAAATGTTTAGGTAAATTGAAGTGTTGCCTGTATGACTCTTGGAAGAGTGTGGTTATGCCCAGTTTATCCAGTATCTGCGCTACAGGTTTGTCTGGCTTCATGCCCTAGCCCAGTGCTGTATTTATAGTGTCTCTGATGAATTGGAGCCCTTTACTTTCATTGGAAAATGGTAATTTGTTTATACTCCCCAAGAAAGCCCATGTTATATTTATTTACATCTTTATTGAGGTATAATTGAAACATGACAAATGGCACATATTTCAAGTGTACAGTATGATGAATTTTGACGTATGTGCACACCCATGAGACCATCGTTCCAGTCAAGATAATGAGCATGTCCACTACCCACAATAGTTTTCTCATGCCCCTTTATAATGCACCCCTGCTGCCCCTCCCAGTGCTCCATAAAAGAAGCACATTTCTATGTAATAAGTCTCTTTGAGTATCATTGAGATCTTTTTTGAGGGGAGATACTTTGCTGTCATGTAGTTTAATATGACTTTATATTATATAGCTAAAAACTAAAGGTGGGGGCTTCCCTGGTGGCGCAATGGTTAGGAATCCGCCTGCCAATGTAGGGGACACAGGTTCGAGCCCTGGTCCGGGAAGATCCCACATGCCGCGGAGCAACTAAGCCCGTGCGCCACAACTACTGAGCCTGCGCTCTATAGAGTCTGCGAGTCACAACTACTGAAGCCCGCCCACCTAGAGCCCGTGCTCCACAATAAGAGAAGCCACCGCAATGAGAAGGCGGTGCACCGCAACGGAGAGTATTCCCCACTTGCCGCAAGTAGAGAAAGCCCGCGAGCAGCAACAAAGACCCAACACAGCCAGTAAATTAATTAATTAATTAATTAATTTAAAAAACAGAAACAAAAGGTGGGAGTCTTGAATTCAAAGTTTTTTTCTTCTGCTCTGTATCTTAAACTAAAGGCCCTTTAAAAGAAACGTTTTCCCTCTAGTTCAGAAAACAGCTAAAAGGGTTGCAGTTTTCTGTGTAATCATTTCAAAACAAGTTTTTTTCAGCCACCAAAAGGATGCAGTCTTGACATATAAATAGAAAACAGATTGAGCTTTTGGCTGATACTGCTATACTGGTTTAAATGTTGGTTCAGTCAGCTTCAGGCTTAGATTACAAGATTTGCAAATTAAAGGAAAACCAAAAGGGAAAGAACATCTGTATAGATTCTGACTTTGTGGAATTCCGTACAGGCATGCTTATTCTACTGCTGGTGCAACACGGCATGTACACAGTGAATAAGCCTCGAGAAGAGATCACTGTTATGTTGTGCCTATCCCAGAGACAAAATTGAGGATGAGAGTTCGGGAATTCATTACGAAGAACCACGTCAGTTTCCAAATCAAGTATTATTCCACAATTTTTTGGGGGAAATATTTTCGTGTTGTAGCTGTAGGGTATTTAGCCAGAATAAAAATCTTGCTAAATCTCACTAGTTGTGTTACTTGATGATTTTCTTGAATCAAAAGTATTGGGAATTGAGAAAGGTAATTTGCTTTAACTAAGACTTAAATATGTTATAGTCAAGGAGTATGTTAATTAATTGATAGGAAATTAATTACTATACACCTCTGTGAGATGTAAGGAATCCTTGTTTGCTACTGGGTAAATCATACCTGTGTGTATGATTTTAAAATGTTTGCTATAGGTTACCTGTGCTACTGTCTCAAAAAATGCTTTATTTTAATGTTTTTCCCCCTTTTGTTGTAAGAAAGAATTTTATCTTCTTTCAAGAAATGTTGGGCTTCCCGGGTGGCGCAGTGGTTGAGAATCTGCCTGCCAATGCAGGGGACACGGGTTCGGGCCCTGGTCTGGGAAGATCCCACATGCCGCGGAGCAACTGGGCCCGTGAGCCACAATTGCTGAGCCTGCGCGTCTGGAGCCTGTGCTCCGCAACAAGGGAGGCCGCAATAGTGAGAGGCCCGTGCACCGCGATGAAGAGTGGCCCCCACTTGCCGCAACTAGAGAAAGCCCTCGCACAGAAACGAAGACCCAACACAGCCATAAATAAATAAATAAACATTTAAAAAAAAAAAAAAAAAAAAGAAATGTTTATAGCTACCTGTATTATTTATGGGTACCTGCTATATTTCAGCTGCTCTCATAGAATGTGGGAATTCAGTAGTAATCCAAGGCAGTGGCTTTTAGCTGAGAGGGAGATGAGACAGGTGGTTTTGACCCCCAGGAGACACTTGGCAGTGCCTGGTGACATTTTTGGATGTCACATCTGGGGACTGGGAGGTGCTAGTGTTACGGCAGAGTCAAGGATGATGCTAAACATCCTATAATGTGCAGATCAGCTCCTGACAACAAAGAATTTTCCAGCCTATAATGCCCATAGGGCCAAGGTTGAGACGCTCGGATCTAAGGAAACAAAGATCTATGCATTGATTGAGCTGACTTTCTAGCAGGGAGAGAGAAACAAATAAGTAAAATATATAGTATGTTAACAGGTGATGTAAGAAATACTAGGGAAGGTGGTTAGAGAATGTTGGACAAGGCAATGCTATGTGGTGTTGATGGACATTTGGATAATTTGCTGTTTTGGACTATAGTGAACAGTGCTGATATGAACATTTGTATACATGGGAGTACATTTTTTGGTGTGCATTTCTGTTTGGTATATGTACCTAGTAGTGGAATTGCAAGGTCATAAGTTATGCTTTGCTTGATATTACCAAGCAGTTCTCTAAAGTGGTTATACCAGTTGCCTTCCTACCAGCAGTTCATAAGGCTTCCAGTTGCAGTACTTTGTGTGAAAATTTGGCATTGATAGCCTTCATTTTAGCCATTCTGGTGAATATGCATTGGTATCTCATGTGGTTTTTGTTTTCATTTTACTGACAGCTAATGAATTTGAATACTTTTATATATATTTTAATCTATTTCAACTTCCTCTGAAGTGCATGAACAAGTCTTAAGCCCATTTTTCTTTTGTTTTAAATGTCCTTTTCTTATTCATTTGTTGGAGTAGTTTTAACATGAGCCCCCTATCAATGCTTTTATGATTAGTGCTTTTTTTTTTTTAATATTTATTTATTTATTTATTTATGGCTACGTTGGGTCTCTGTTGCTGCACGCGGGCTTTCTCTAGTTGCGGCGAGCAGGGGCTACTCTTCGTTGTGATGCTCGGGCTTCTCATTGTGGTGGCTTCTCTTCTTGCGGAGCACGGGCTCTAGGTGCACGGGCTTCAGTAGTTGTGGCACGTGGGCTCAGTAGCTGGGGCACACGGGCTCTAGAGCACAGACTCAGTAGTTGTGGCACTCAGGCTTTGTTGAAGATCCCATGGCGTGTGGGATCTTCCCGGACCAGGGATTGTACCCGTGTCCCCTGCATTGGCAGGCAGATTCTTAACCACTGTACCACCAGGGAAGTCCCTGATCAGCGCTTTTTATATCCTGTTTACCTCAAGGTCATGAAGCTGACTCCAAAATGTATATGGTTATCAATACATAGGCCCAAGAATATCCAAGACAGTTTTGAAGAACAAAGTTGGTAGGGTTACACTACTTGATATTTATAAAGCAATAGTCAAAGTTGCATTGGCATAAGGAGAGACCATTAGATTAGTGGAATACGTAGGGCGTCCAGAAACAGATTCACATATTTTTATGGTAAAAATGGCACTGCAGTACAAAGGCAATTCATGTATGGTTCTGGGTCATTTGGGTATTCATATGGAAAATGAAGAAACTTGTTTCCTATCACATATCATGCAAAAATCAACTTAAGATGTATTGTAGACCTAAAGGTGAGAGAAGAAGCAAAATATTTTGAAGATGAAGAAAATATCCTCATGACTTAAAAAATTTTGTTTATTTATTTATTTGGCTGCGTTGGGTCTTAGTTGTGGAGCCAGGGATCTTTCATTGCGGCACGCAGGCTTCTCTCTAGTTGTGGCGTGCAGGCTCAGTAGTTGCAGCTTGCGGGCTTAGTTGCCCCGTGACATGTGGGATCTTAGTTCCCTGACCAGGGATCAAACCCACATTCCCTGCATTGGAAGGCAGATTCTTAACCACTGGACCACCAGGGAAGTCCCCCTCATGACTTTAAGGTAGACAGGTATTCCCTAAACAAAACATAATATGTACTCACTGTAAAGAAAAACATTTGTCTTCTTTTGGCTTCAGTATTATGTAGAAAATTGCTTGATTTGGTGGTGTATGACTTATATATGATATTCTGTTATGTACATGTAATGAAAACCAGGATTTTACTGTTTTGTGAAACTTTAATGTCAGTATATGGAATTATCATATAATTGGAACAATATAGTAACTGTGTATCATTTCCTTTGTTGATGATATCGTGGGTTCTATAAGGCTGCCTTAAAAAATTAGGATTTGAAATCTTAGGTTTGCTTTTTCTCCTTTTGTAGTCATTTAAATATTATTTCTTTTTTTAATTTATTTTCCTAGTTTTTTTTTAAATTTAATTTTGTTTATTTTTCTATACAGCAGGTTCTTATTAGTTATCCATTTTATACATATAAGTGTATATATGTCAATCCCAATCTCTCTTCCTAGTTTAATTCCAGTGATAGAATACCTTTAAATAGCTTCCTTTTTTTTTAATGTTCGAGAAATATAAATCCAACTATAATGGTACAAAACATGATATTGTTGTATAAGTCTAGTTGGAAAATTCCCCTCAAAGATGGCAGAAATTCTTGAAGCCATCCAGATCATGAGGGGGGAAAAAGGACAAATAGGAAGTCCTGAATAATTACTTGGTGGAAAAGTGCAAAGGTAGAGGAGATTGGTTGATTTTTTTTTTTTTTTAAGGCGATAAGATCCTGGTTTTTTATTCTGTGCAGGATGTTACAGAGGGCCACAATTTTCTTATTTATTTCAGTTTGTAAAGCTGAATATACCTTAGGATACAGAGGTGCAATACACAAAAACTCCTTTGGACTTATACTCTGCTGAAAAACTTCAAAAAAATTACAAATGACTTGAATTATTGTTTTATGTTTAGAAACAGATTGTTATTTTAAAACTAAATTTCCTGGCCTCAAGGTGGTTGTCACAACCAATGTAATATCCTAGAAGCAAGATTTTGTTTTTGTTTTTGTTTTTGTTTTTTAGTCTTTTGAGTGTGTTATATCTTAATGTTAACTGATTTTGTTCTTTGTCAGTAACTTTTGGTATAACGAGTCTTTTTTTCTTGGCATTCAAGTAATTTTACTAACATCTTGTTTTTCAAACACAATATCCAAGGAAGGTTAAAACAGTTATTATACAGTAACTGGCATATTAATTAGAGCCTCCTGATATGGGGTGGGTAAATGTGCTTGTGGAGAGGAATGAACAAGAGACAGTATTTTGAGTGTCCCTTTGGAGTTTTTTTAAAAAACTTTTAAGTGCTTAAACATGTGGTATATTTAGGTTTTATCACTTATTTAAATACACAGTTTGTATTTAGCTCTGTGGAAATAATGAAATATAATAAATTTGTATGTGTTAAAGTAACATTTCCTATTTTATTCTAACTCTGTTTACTTATTAGTCTTCATTTCCCTGAAAAATTTCAGCAAACACATACTGAATGCATCTGTTTGTCAGTTTCGTCCATGCACCTTTTTCAAACAAGGAAATAAAAGTAAAGTTTATGATGACCAGAGAGCTTGATGAAAACAGCTGCACTGCATACTTCTGTGAGTCACTTGTCAAATGAAGCAGCAGTATAGGAAAAATGATAATGCACCCCTCCACTGTTAAAGACAAAACTGCCGCGATGGGGGACGTTTTAAATTATTAAACACTGTAAACGCCATAACGTTAATTAGAAGAGGAACAAACTCCACAAAGATAAATGTGTTTTCAATATGATTCTTAGGGAGGGTACAGTAGAAACCAGTGAACAGAGAGGAAATTTATTTCTGGCAGGACTCTAGACATGGAACTGTGGCTGAACTTTTTACCCTAATTACCTCCTGCTAATGCCTGCAGCGGTCTGGAATCAAAGTGGTGCTTCGGGCCCTGGAAATTCTCTGATGTGGCAAACGTTTGTTGTGTGAGGAGGGTTTCTTAAGAAAAAGCAGAATGTTGTGACAGGATTTTAAAAAAATTTCTCAGTTACCACCCACCTCACTTGTTGCCTACAAAAATAGAGTAATTGTTTGCATCTGTGTGTGCTTTTTTCCCCCTAAGAAATAACTGTTATAAATCAATGTGACATAGATCCAGTGAACTGAGCCTTGCCTGAGATATGCTTTTTTTTTTTTTAAGTCTCTCCTTTATTTAAAAATCTAGGTTCAAAATGTAAAGAAGTTATTTTTGATGAGGGAGAAGAAACATTCTGCTCATTTCTGAGGAGAATTTAGATCTTAAAGTATGCTTTTCAAAATAAAGCCTAACCACTTTAGGAGCATCAGACTGATAACTATTAAACTGCTTAATCCTGGAAGTTGAAATGGGAATTTCCAGTTTCCATTTTTAGCTCTCCATCCCACAGGGACCAGAACCTTAGAGACATTTCCCTTTAATTTCTCTGAAACTTCGTTGCATTCATCTGTCACCACCTGCTTTTCATCCTTTTCTTTTAAAGTTAGTGTTTCTATACTATGTATAGGATAAATACTTTGACCTTGCATTTTATGTATTCTAAAACAATCTAAATTTCAATTTGTCTGCCCTTGTGTCATATGAACGTCTGTACTAACTTGTATCTCCAGTTCCAGCCCTTTACTAATCTTCTTAAATACCTTTTATATAATTCTTGAAAAACACTAATTGCACTATTGTTTTGTAAGGCAAACATACTCATGGTTTCACTTGGGAAGAAATTTATTTAGGCAGTCTTTTATTTAGGTATTGAATAGATAGCTTTAATTAGTATGTTGTTAGTTTTCTTGATCCTGGGCAAGAAAGAGAATTCTTATTCCTCATAATGAAATCTAAAATTTCTTACAAGGTTGGATCAAAAATTCACATCTTGCTGTGGTTAAGCTGTGGTTACAAATTGCTCCAATATAATCTTAGTATTTTGCATTTTGTATATCTGCATCTGTGACCATTCATATAGTAGTTTTATTTGTGAATTGTGAATGAGGATTATTTCTTTGAATTACCAACGTTTCAAAATTATGTTACAAATAATTTATTTTCACTTTCTTCCCCTATATATTTTTATAAAAACTTTTTAATTAGTGGAAGGCAGTTATACATTTCACTTCTAACATATTGTTTCAAAATTATAATTAGCCACTTTGGATGTAATATGTGTATTTCACAACTTTTGTTTGTTGTTTGATTCCTCTGGATCCCCCCTGCCCCATTCTACCTACCTTTATAAGAGCAGTCAAATTAGAAAAACGTTTTTGTTTTAACTACTAAGAAAAGTAATCTTTCATAGTAATGATACTGTTCAAACTGGAAAATGACTTTTAAGTTTTAACCATATCTATATGGCATTTGGAGTTGTTGCAGTTCAGTTTATACTTCACTATAAAATAACCTTGCATATTATTATAAGTATTTAAAGTGTCATCTGCTTTTTTTTCTAAACCTCATACCACAGGAAAAAGAAAGGACAATCATGTGGCTTTATCAGGTATTATGGAATTTAAATATTCCTCACAAGTTTCAAACAAACATACTCTACAGTGTACAAATAATGATTTTCTTGTGCTTTAGTAAGTCAGATTAGAAGAACTGATTTAGAACAATATAGGCACCTTCTAAAAAATATATAAAAGCAAGGGCTCAGATTTTCTGTTGTCATTTTAAGTATGAAGAAGGGAAATATCAGAAGTAATAAGTTTTTACACATATCCTTTTCTAAAATATCTTTTGGTAAGTTTTGGTATTCCTTGATTTTGAGAAATAGATTGCATATAATCTATTAGCTTTAGCTTGTTTACATTTCTCAGTGTGTCTCAAATGCTGTAATGATCTGTTGGCTTCTTTGACATGTTTAATATGTTGGTTTGTATTGATTTCATACTCAAACTTCATGCACGTTGGTAAAGTTTTAGGGTAACACTGGAATAATAAAACCAAGTATGCTTTTATGCAGTAGAGCATATTTGGTGTCTATGCTTGCTTGGCAGAAGTTGGTATAATTAACATCTTTCTCGTGAATTGAACCAGACTTAGTGCTCTCATTTCCAGTATCCCATGTTTTTTAGTTAAACTGTGGTTATATTTATCTGTTAATATGCAAATGATTCTGTATATACTTTGTTTATCATGACAGATAAGCATTTCACAAATTAACTTGCTTTCTAGGGAAATAAATTCAAGCAAGATTTTGCTTTGTTTTGTTTGGAGTGTTATTGCTTCTGCCTTAAAGAATACACAAATTTTTCTTAGTATATTATTTTAGTTTTCAAAGTTTCTTTATAGTATCATGACTCAAAATTAACTTCCTTTTTTTTTTTAGGGAACTGTATTTATGATCCATTTCTTAACCATTAAGTAAAATTTTAATTTTTAACTTAACTTTTTTGCCTCTGTTTTTTGGTATCCCTCTGCCAGTGGTTTCCCTTATGGAGGAATATGTTGTCCACAAAAAGGAAAAAACAGGTTGTAGTAGAATTTAGACTCCCTAAATTCATAGATCTTCAAAAATTATAAAATAGTGAACAATTTATTAATTTTCTGCTATTATCAAGAAAAACTGATTTTCTTTTACATTGGGAATTACAAAGTAAGATTTTATTTATTTTTAAAAAATTTTATTGAAGTGTAGTGATTTACAATGTTGTGTTAATTTCTGCTGTACAGCAAAGTTATTCAGTTATACATATTTCTTTTTCATCATGATTTATCACAGGATATTGAATCTAGTTCCCTGTGCTGTATAGTAGGACCTTGTTTATCCATCCAAATATAACAGTTTGCATCTGCTAATCCCAAACTCCCAATCCTTCCCTCCCCCAATCCCAAAGCAACATTTTAGTATCCTGAATTATTAATTTCAAAGAATACAGTATAAGAGTTGTACTATAATTATGGCTAATTATAATATTTACTTTGTGAATGCCAGAGGCAGATTTATTTTCTTTTTGATTTTTTGGAAACATGATGCTAGTGAAAGCAAGTTTACAGCTTTCAATCTTCGTTTTCTGTGTTTTCTGTCTCTGTCTTCTATGTCTATAAATCATTTTCCTAATCAATTAGTAAATGAATATCAGCAATTTAAAATATTAAATATTCAATATTTGAAGCCCTTGCTGTTGATAGAAACATTTTCCTATGATATTCCATTGCTGAAAATGCTTAATGAAAAGCTTTCCTCTGTAAATAGATCACTAAGGGTTAAATGAAATAATACATATAGTGTCTTTATAACAATGGCTGGTATTTATCATATGCACAATAATCAAAATTATAGAGCAGCCACAGTCATGGTACTTATTATTAGATAAGTGAGATTCAAAAGGTAGAATGTCAAACATTTTCATATCTTTACTTCATAATGGAATTTTGCCAAGTATTTCTCTCTTCAGTTCATTCAGTCTTGTATTGTACATTCTATGGTTTTGGACAAACATATTTATTTATATATCTATATATATTTGGACAAACATTCTGTGGTTTTAGACAAACATGTATACACCATTATAATATCATAGAGAGTTGTTAATTGATAACAAGTAGTTAACATCAATTCTTTTCTTAATTTTTAATAGATTCTTTTAACAAATAATGTTATGTTCAACGTATTACAACAATAAACACGATGTAGTCGCTGCCCTCTGGAAGCTTCTAGTTCTTTTGATTGAAAGGGCGTGTAAGTTCGTGAAATGTGTAGATGACATTACTAGATTTGTTTAGTACCTTTGTTTGCATTCCTTCATTAAGAATGTTTTAATATCTCCAAATGATTTTAAAAAATCACGGGAAATATTCTGGAAGGATAAGTGGGCAGTTCTTTTCCTTATTTGTTAGAATAAACTCATTATATGTTTTTTAATGTTATTGTCATTGTCCTTGGACTAGTTGGAATTTATTAATATGGTTCATGGTTACTTATAAATATCTCACATGTATATAATTATGAATTGTGTTATATTATTTTTAGAGTTTGAAATAAAATGTTGCCTATATGTTAGCGTTTTAGGTTTTTGTAACCTCAGCATAGTTATATGCTACTTCGTGTTAGATCATGTTATGTAGAATGGTAATTAGAATATATTTCACTTGTACCTCATTAGTCTAGTTAAAACCAGTTGAGAGGTTTTAAAATGTTCTAATTCTTATTGATATTTATTTTTTGGGGAGGCAGATCCTTAGATTTTGAATTTTGAAGAGATATTTGACAGGTTGACAAACTTGTCCTTTGTGTTATTGGGAAATGAGGCTTGATCATCTCATCTCTTGGAGATTCAGAAGATTTTGCTCTATTCTTGAACAATTGCACTTTGACCTTCTATCTAGTGAAAATTTTACTTTTCTTAGCAGAAGTCAGAATAGTTGAACTATTTACATTTGGATGGTAAAACTCATATTAGAAGGCATATATATTTAATAAATAGATGGAGTAGAAGATGACAGGTTAGCTATTTCCAAACATTCATAACTTTGTTTAAAGCTCTTTTATTTCCAGCAGAGTACCATACGTCCTACTTCACTGGAACTTTAATCCAATTTATTTGGAATTGCCTTAGATAACGATACTTATATATTATAAAAATACCTACTCATGTGTAATGAGTATTTTATTATTTAATATTTATTTCTTTAGGGGAGATGACTGGAAGACATTTGTTCTTCCTTGAATATGTTCAATCTTTTAAAAAATGACTATTCAAATACGTTGAAAAAATATGAATTTTAAAAATACATGAAGCACTGTTACAGCTGAAAGGAAAATAGAGAAATCAACAATTAAAGTTAGAGATGAGCAATCCTCTTTTAGTAAATGATGCAACTAGGAGATAGGAAATGAGTCAGGATATAGAAGACATCAACTACAACATCATTCTGACTCACCTGATATTTATAGAATACTATATCCACATACTGTACATACAGCATTGACCAAGACTGACCATATGCTGGGTGATAAAGCAAGTCTCAAAAACAGAGTATGCTTTATAACCACAGTGCAGTTAAGTTAGAATTCAGTAATAAACATCTCTCTGTAAAACCTGTTTTACAGAGAGGTACAATGTGAGGTACAATGTTTGGAAATTAAACAATGGGTCAAGCAGAGGTCAAGAGAAAAAAGAGCAGATTTTGAATTGAAAGACTGAAAAAACACAGCATATGAAAAATGGAATGTAACTAAAGCAGAGACGGGGGATATTTATAGCGCTAAATGCTCATGTTTGGAAGAAGAAAGGTCTAAACCCTTTCACCTTAAGCATCTAAAAAAGAGGAGCAAGTTTACCTAAAATAAGTAAAAGGAAGAAAATAATAAATGGAAATTAATGAAAGGAAATGGACAAACAACAGAGAAAATCAGTTAAGTCAGAAACTAGTTCTTTGCACAAAAGACCCCGTATAGCCAAAGCAATCTTGAGAACGAAAAATGGAGCTGGAGGAATCAGGCTCCCTGACTTCAGACTATACTACAAAGCTACAGTAATCAAGACAGTATGGTACTGGCACATAAACAGAAATATAGATCAATGGAACAGGATAGAAAGCCCAGAGATATACCCATGCACATATGGTCACCTTATCTTTGATAAAGGAGGCAAGACTATACAGTGGAGAAAAGACAGCCTCTTCAATAAGTGGTGCTGGGAAAACTGGACAACTACATGTAAAAGTATGAAATTAGAACACTCCCTAACACCATACACAAAAATAAACTCAAAATGGATTAAAGACCTAAATGTAAGGCCAGACACTATCAAACTCTTAGAGGAAAACATAGGCAGAACACTCTATGACATAAATCACAGCAAGATCCTTTTTGACCCAGCTCCTAGAGAAATGGAAATAAAAACAAAAATAAACAAATGGGACCTAATGAAACTTAAAAGCTTTTGCACAGCAAAGGAAACCATAAACAAGACCAAAAGACAACCCTCAGAATGGGAGAAAGTATTTGCAAATGAAGCAACTGACAAAGGATTAATCTCTAAGATTTACAAGCAGCTCATGCAGCTCAATAACAAAAAAACAAACAACCCACTCCAAAAATGGGCAGAAGACCTAAATAGACATTTCTCCAAAGAAGATATACAGATTGCCAACAAACACATGAAAGAATGCTCAACATCACTAATCATTAGAGAAATGCAAATCAAAACTACATTGAGGTATCACCTCACACCAGTCAGAATGGCCATCATCGAAAAATATACAAGCAATAAATGCTGGAGAGGGTGTGGAGAAAAGGGAACCCTCTTGCACTGTTGGTGGGAATGTAAATTGATACAGCCACTATGGAGAACAGTATGGAGGTTCCTTAAAAAACTAAAAATAGAACTACCATACAACCCAGCAGTCCCACTACTGGGCATATACCCTGAGAAAACCATAATTCAAAAAGAGTCATGTGGGCTTCCCTGGTGGCGCAGTGGTTGAGAATCTGCCTGCCAATGCAGGGGACACAGGTTTGAGCCCTGGTCTGGGAAGATCCCACATGCCGCGGAGCAACTGGGCCCGTGAGCCACAATTACTGAGCCTGCGCGTCTGGAGCCTATGCTCCGCAACAAGAGAGGCCGCGATAGTGAGAGGCCTGCGCGCTGCAATGAAGAGTGGCCCCCACTTGCCACAACTAGAGAAAGCCCTCACACAGAAACGAAGACCCAACACAGCCATAAATAAATAAATTAAAAAAAAAAATAATGAGTCATGTACCAAAATGTTCATTGCAGCTCTATTTACAATAGCCAGGACATGGAAGCAACCTAAGTGTCCATCATCAGGTAAATGGATAAAGAAGATGTGGCACATATATACAATGGAATATTACTCAGCCATAAAAAGAAATGAAATGGAGGTATTTGTAGTGAGGTGGATGGAGTTAGAGTCTGTCATACAGAGTGAGGTAAGTCAGAAAGAGAAAAACAAATACAGTATGCTAACACATATATATGGAATCTAAGGAAAAAAAAAAAAAAGGCCATGAAGAACCTAGGGGTAAGATGGGAATAAAGACACAGACCTACTAGAGAATGGACTTGAGGATATGGGGAGGGGGAAGGGTAAGCTGTGACAAAGTGAGAGTGGCATGGACATATATACACTACCAAACGTAAAATAGATAGCTAGTGGGAAGCAGCTGCATAGCACAGGGAGATCAGCTTGGTGGTTTGTGACCACCTATAGGGGTGGGATAGGGAGGGTGGGAGGGAGGGAGATGCAAGATGGAAGAGATATGGGGACATATGTGTATGTATAACTGATTCACTTTGTTATAAAGCAGAAACTAACACACCATTGTAAAGCAATTATACTCCAATAAAGATGTTAAAAAAACAACAACAAAAAAACCTAGTTCTTTGAAAACATCATTAGTAGGACTGATTGAAAACCACACAAATCACCAATGTTAAGAGTGAATGAAAGGGCATTACTACAGATCTTATGGTCATTAAAGATAGTAAGCAATATCAGGATCACCTTTATCTTTGAAAGCTTACATGAAATGGACAAATGGAAAATAACTTAGTGAAAAGTTATTGGTAAGTAAAGACCAGTCAGTAGCATAATATTGCCATGGAGTAGTTCATAATTGTAAATAGATATTTCACAATTATTTCTATAAAGAAAGTACAAAACAGACATACAAGAACTTAGGGAAGACAGGGTGAGATAATAAGAGAGACATGACCTATGGGAAGAAACAGAAGGAAATAGCTCCACAAATTCATTGTAGAACTGACAAAGAAATTAGAAGGTGGAGAAGGAAGACTAGACAGAAAACTGAATAAAATGAGAGCTTGAGCAAAATGGGAAGAAAATTAGAACATTTGCATATTTCCCAAATAAGAGAAGCAAAATAATGCAATAGAGGAAATGTCAAACATCAGAATGGTTAATCCCAAGATATATTATTGTAGAGTTCCTATATTTCAGGAACTCGGGCTCACCTCATATTCCCCCTCAGCCGAAGCACATACTTAAAAGACCCGTGAGAAAGACAGTGCAAAGCAACCCAATTACACTAGAAATGGATAACTATATTTCAGGGGTCAGTAAAGGTGTCCCCCCCCTTTTAAATTAATTATTTAATTTGGCTGTGTTGGGTCTTAGTTGTGGCACGTGGGCTCTTTGTTGCAGCGTGCAGGCTTCTCTCTAGTTGTGGCACACGGTCTCAGTAGTTGCGGCATGTGGGCTCTCTAGTTGTGGCGCATGGGCTTAGTTGCCCCACGGCATGTGGGATCTTAGTTCCCTGACCAGGGATCGTACCCATGTCCCCTGTGTTGGAAGGCGGATTCTTAACCACTGGGCCAGCAGGGACGTCCCTACATTTATATTTAAATTTATGATCCCCTTTGTGTTATTTTTTGTATAATGTATCAGGTTTAGGTCATGGTTTTTCCCTATTCTTTGCTACTTCATCATTTCTTCAAGATATTATCCTTCCTCCGTTGAATTACTTTTGTACTTTCCTCAACACGTAAAGGTGTTTTTTTGTTTTGTTTTGTTTTTGCCATGTATGAAATGCTCAGCGGACTATATGGTCTCTGTGGCAACTACTCAACTCAACCATAGAAAATAAATAAGTGGGTGTGGCTATATTCCAGTGAAACTGGCATTTGGTGTTGGATTTGGGACATAGTTTGATCTCTACCATACCCTAAAGTTTTTGAAAATTTTTCTTAAACAAAAATTTTTTTTAATAAGTTTATTTTATTTTATTTTATTTTTGGCTGTGTTGGGTCTTCGTTGCTGCATGCGGGCTTTTCTCTGGTTGTGGCGAGTGGGGGCTACTCTTTGTTGTGGTGGGCAGGCTTCTCATTGTAGTGGCTTCTCTTGTTGGGAGCATGGGCTCTAGGTGTGCAGGCTTCAGTAGTTGTGGCACACGGGCTCAGTAGTTGTGGCTCGTGGGCTCTACAGTGCAGGCTCAGTAGTTGTGGTGCACGGGCTTAGTTGCTCCGCGGCATGTGGGATCTTCCCGGATCAGGGCTCGAACCCGTGTCCCCTGCATTGGCAGGCAGATTCTTAACCACTGCGCCACCAGGGAAGCCCCTTAAACAAAATTTTAAGTATTGTATTTAGGAATAGTTTGTAGTGGACAAAGATTATTTAGGCATAAATGAAAAACAGTATCATAAATGTATAAACTATGTAATGGGGTTTCCCTGGTGGCGCAGTGGTTGAGAGTCTGCCTGCCAATGCAGGGGACACGGGTTTGAGCCCTGGTCTGGGAAGATCCCACATGCCGCAGAGCAACTAGGCCCGTGAGCCACAACTACTGAACCTGTGCGTCTGGAGCCTGTGCTCCGAGAGAGGCCGCGATAGTGAGAGGCCCGCGCACCGCGATGAAGAGTGGCCCCTGCTCGCCACAATTAGAGAAAGCCCTCACACAGAAAGGAAGACCCAACACAGCCAAAAATAAATAAATAAATAAATAAAATTAAAAAACAAAACAAAACTATGTAATGTTTATATTGTTTATATATGGATATATGAACTAACCTGCAGGCTTTTTTTGTTCCCTGTAACATCTCTTCCATAATTTGAATTTCCATTGCATTTGTTTTTCACTGTGGTATATTAAACATACTTGTATTATAACTTTATTCTCTATCCTTAAAAAAAAAAATCTAATATTTTTTGAAATTTCCTTGAAGGTAGAATATTTCTAACTCATCTTCATATTTAATCGCAAATTATAGAATCTTACATTAAAAAAATACAGTGTATTATACCTCTTTGCTTCTTATGTAGTATATGACCCTATTGAAGAACACCTGATTCCAACCTCAATTTTACATTGCCTCCTGTTTTCATGTGGAGACTTTACTTCTTCTTGCCTGGTTACCTCCCCATGTAAAAGCATTGTTAGTACCACTCTCTCAACTTGTAGTGGTGTTGGAAGGTTTAAATACCCAGTGTTTATCCTGAACTTTGCAAAAGAAAAATGTTATTATTAACTAGGCTAATCACAAATTTAGTCTTTAATATGGTTAAGTTTCCATTTTCTTGGCTTTTTCTTTTTAATTACTTAATAAAAAAATGCCACCAACTGACTTTTGTTCTTTAGCAGCTGGATAAGAATACAAATAATGTAATACTATCAAAATTTTTCCTCTTATATTTAAAGGATTAGCTTCAGTAACACATGTTGAAGGTTGTGCAGCTTTTTCCCATTTAAAAATAAGTGTTTCCATGCTTCTTGCAATTTGTGGTAGATTTAAGATGTCTTTGCTATTTTGTGTTTCACTTATACATGCACATTCTTGGAAAATGTCACTTTCTCAAATACTTTGTTCCGCTTTTCCTAATTTTGGTTCAATCTGTTAAATATCATGAATAAAAATAATAAAAGTCTTTGTAAAGGAAAATGTTATTAATGTTTAGAATTTTCAAGTCATAGAAAGCCATATCTCACATTGCTTTAACGTGATGCTTATTGTATTGCATTACAAAAAAACTTTTTTTTTTCAATTTATTTATTTATTTATGGCTGTGTTGGGTCTTCATTGCTGTGTGCAGGCTCTTTCTAGTTGTGGTGATCTGGGGCTGCTCTTCACTGTGGTGCACGGGCTTCTCACTGCGGTGGCTTCTCTTGTTGCGGAGCACGGACTCTAGGCTCATGGGCTTCAGTAGTTGTGGTGCACAGGCTCAGTAGTTGTGGCACGCGGGCTTTAGTGCACAGGCTCAGTAGTTGTGGCACGCGGGCTTTAGAGCACAGGCTCAGTAGTTGTGGCACACGGGCTTAGTTGCTCCGTGGCATATGGGATCTTCCGGACCAGGGATGAAACCCGTGTCCCCTGCATTGGCAGGCGGATTCTTGACCACTGTGCCACCAGGAAAGTCCCCCCAAAAACTATTTTGAAAACATTGTTCAGGGTAAGAAATAGCTATGATTCTAATAAAACATATGAATATTAAGAAAAAAAATTAGTATAAAAATTAAAAGTAGACTCTGTGACTCTGTGATAGAAAGTTATAAGATTAGGGGATTAATATATATTATTTGTGATTCTTGTTTTCTATCAGGCATAAAAGATAGTTTGCACCTATCTAATACAACATTTTCAATCAGTGTTTAAATTTCAAAGATAAAGTGTAAGGTCACCATCATCATTCTTCCATTATTCTAAGTCTTCACAAAAAGCCCAAGATACCTAGGTCATTCCTCATTTTCTACATGGTAATAACCTAGCGTTTGACATTAGAAAAGGGATTATTGAATCTTCTATGGAAAGATGTACTTCAATAGGAATACTTAACTGCACATACCTAAAGATCTTATTTAATTCCTATTCTTTGACCATTTCATGCTCCTTGCTCCATTTAGTGGTTCATTTGAGTAGGTCTCACTGTACTTCTGACTTTTCCCTTAAATAGTAATTGTTGGATCTGAAACACACTGTCGGAATATTTCCCAGTGTTTACAACATGTATAGTATTATCTGTATATAAAACTAACTGAAGTCATGGATTGAGAGTTCTGACAGTCATTCAACCAAATTATGTGGTTATGTATTTTTGGTCAAATCTTTTCACTGTGTAACCCCAATTAAGAACAAATTACTGGTATAACTAATGAAAATTAAAGTAACTTTTTGATTAAAAGTACTTAATTCTTAGCATTTTAAAAGTTTTATTATTTGGAGACTCTCTGTTGTCCTAATAAAACTATGTTGGCTTAATAAAAGGATATCAGCAATTTTAGTGTGTTACAGAAGAACCTGAGAAATGGAAGCCCACACAGATTTGTTTCAGAATAGTTTATAATAGTAAAAATTTATTTAAAAGTGTATTAGTTTAACATAATTGTCTATATAGTACTTAAAGGAAAGAAATTAATTTGATAGATTGAAAGAGTAAACAGTAAATCATGACTCTAGATACATTGCTGAAATTTAATAATCAAATAAGTAAGTGAAAAGGCAACTGAATGTTATTGAAGTAGTAGTAGATCTTTTTACTGTCTCCATAGATTTGCCTTTCCAGAACGTCATATCGTTGGAACTTCATTCTTTATAAGGCAAAATAATATTACATTGTATGGGTATACTACAGTTTGTTTATGCATTCATCATTTAAAAGGACATATGGTTGTTTCCACTTTGTGGTTATTATGAATAATGCTGATATGAATGTTCATGTACATGTTATTCTGTCGACATATGCTTTCATTTCTTGGTGTACATCTAGGAGTGGAATTGCTGGATCATATGGTAATTCTATCTTTAGCTTTTTGAGAAACCGCCAGACTGTTTTTCATAGCAGCTGCACCATTTTACATTCCCACCAGTAATGGATCAGGGTTTTACTTTTTCTATATCCTTGCAAATACCTGCTCCTTTTCAATTGTTTTGTTATAACCAACCTAGTGGGTGTGAAGTAGTATCTCACTGTGGTTTTGATTTGCATTTCACCACTGATTAATGATTTTGATAATCTTTTCATATACTTGTTGGCCATCTGTATATCTTCTTTGGAGAAATGTCTATTCACATCCTGTGCTCATTTTGTAATTGGGTTGTTTATCTTCTAGATGTTGAATAGTAAGAGTTCTCAATATACTCTGGATACTAGACCCTTATCTGATATATGATTTACAAATATTTTCTATTTTTTGATTGTCTTTTAACTTTTTAAAATAATGCCCTTTGATACACAACAGTTTTAAATATTGATGTAATATAATTTTTTTTCTTTTGTTGCTTGTGCTTTTGGTGTCACATCTGAAAATATTGTCAAATCCAAGATCATGAAGATTTACCCCTATATTTTCTTCTTGTATAGTTTTAGCTCTTATATTTAGGTCTTTAATACATTTTGAGTTAATTTTTATATATGATTTAAGATAGTAGTCCAACTTTTTTGCATGTGGACTTCAGTCTTCCCAGCACCATTTGTTGAAGATACTTGGTACTTTTTTCAAAAATTAATTGATCACAGATGTATGGGTTTATGTCTGGACTCTGAATTTTATTCCATTGGTTTACATGTCTGATGTCAGTAACACAGAGTTTTGATTAATGTAGCTTTGTTGTAATTTTTGAAATCAGGTAGTGTGCATCCTCCAATTTGTTCTTTTTTATTTGGGACCTCTTGCAACTTCATTTGTTTTTAGGTTGGCTTTTCACTTGTGCAAAAGCCATTGGAATGTTGATAGAGATTGCATTGCTATTGTAACTAGAACTGCTTTCTTAACTTTTTATTTTGGGTGATAATTGCTGGTTATGTATGTTGATCTTGTACCCTGAAATTTTCCTGAATTTATCAGTTCTAGTACTATTTTATGAATTCTTTGGAATTTCTATATATAGCATCATGTTGTCTGTGAATAGAGATAGTTTTATTTCTTTTCCAATTTAGAAGTTTTCAGTTTCTTTTCTTGCCTAATTGCTTTGGTTAGATCTTTCAATACAGTGTTGACTGTAGGCATCCTTGTCTTGTTTCAGATATTAATGGAAAAACATTCAGTCTTTTGTCAATTAGTATAGTGTTTTGCAAATGCCCTTTATCATATTTGGAAATTCCCTTCTGTTCCTAGTTTCCTGTATGTTTTTTTTGTTGTTGCTGTGTTTTTTTGTTTTTTTTTTTTAATCATGAAAGGGTGTTGAATTTTGGCAGATGCTTTTTGTGTATCCATTGAGATGATCATGTTGTTTTTCCCCCTTTCATTCTGTTAATGTGATGTTGACTGTTAAGAGTTTATTATTTAATTCCACATATTTGTGACATGGTGATTATTTGATATGCTATGTTTAATATCACATATTCATGAATTTCCAGTTTTCCTTCTGCTTTTGATTTGTAATGTCATTCCATCTTGGTTAGAGAGATTGTCTACATTGTTTTTAAATTTAGTGAGACTTGTTTTGTGGCTAACATAGAAGAAGAATGTGTATTCTGCCATTATTGGGTAGAGTCTTATATAGGTTTGTTGAGTTTAGTTGATTTATATTGTTAATCTTAAGCTGTGTTCATTTTTTTTCTTTCATTTTTTTTCATTCTGCTACTCTGATGTGTAATTTCACTCATCTTATTTTCAAGTTTGTGATTTCTTTCTTTGGTCTATTCTGATATTCAGATATGCTTTTGAAACCTTTAGTGCCTTTTTCATTTTAGTTATTGTACTGTTCTGTTCTGTTATTTCTATGTGGTTCCTTTTTCATAAGGAACCAGTATCTTTATTGATATTTTCAATTTGTGAATTCATCTTTCTCCCTTATTTCTTTGTCTATAATTTCTTTTAGCTCTTTGAGCATATATAAGACAAGTTGATTTAAATTCTTTGTATAGGTTCTTCAGTGTCAGTTTCTCTCAGTTTATTTTTGTTCTTTGTATGGGCTCTACCTTCCTGTGTCTTTGTGTGCCTTGTGATTTTTTGTTGAATGGTGGACATTTTGAATATCATAATGTGGCAACTCTGAACATCATATTGTCCTCCCCTCCCCAGGGTTTGCTGTTTTGCTTGTTGAGGTCTGCAGCCACACACTGTTTATTGACTTTTTCAAACTCTTTTTTGTAAAGACTATGTTTGCGACAGTCCTTTGAGTGTGTAGTGATACCATCTACAGCTCTGCCGTAGCCTTTACCTCTGGCTTGTGCAGTCAAAAGCTCAGCCAGAGATGCAAGACTAGTGTCCTCACAGTTCTTTGTTGAGCCGGCATTGGCTCTGGGCATGTGTGCTGTATTCTAGATTCCCTGGTATATCATTCAGTGTACACATATGCATGTACAGAAACACACATGTGATTTTCATTTCAAGGAATTGGCTTATGTGACTGGGCTGGCAGGTGAGAAGTAGAGTCGGCTAGCAGGCTGGAAACTATCAGGTAGAGACTGATACTGCAGTCTTGAGGTAGAATTTCTTCAGGATTATGAATTTTTATAAATTCAGTCTCTATATTCAGTTCTTTTAATCTGCTGTCTTTCATTTCATCTCATTTCTTCTTCATTCTGGAAATTTTTCTGAGGTTTGTCCTATACAGATTCAATTTTCTGAATAAAACTTGGACTTCATTAAAATTACATACTCCCACTCTTCAAAAACACAGACTGGGAGAAAGCACTTGCAAAACACATATCTGATAAAGGACTGTTATCCAAAATACACAAAGCTCTTAAAAATCGAAATAAGAAAATGAACAACCTGATTAAAAATTGGGCAAAAGACCTCACCTCAAAGACAATATACAGCTGTCAAGTAAACATATGAAAAGGTGCTCCATATCACGTGTCATCAGGGAAACAACAAGGACATACTACTACACACCTGGCCAAAATTCAGTACACTGAATATATCAAATGCTGGTAAAGTGGAGCAATAGGAACTCTCATTAATTTCTGGTAGGAATGCAAATGGTAAAACCACTTTGGAAGACAGTTTGGCAGTTTTGTACAAAACTAAACATACTTTTACCATACAATCAAACAATTGTCCTGCATAGTATTTACCGAAAGGAGTTACGTCTGCCCAAAAAACTGCACACAGGTGTTTATATCAGCTTTATCCATAATTGCCAGAATTTAGAAGTAACCAAGATGTCCTTCAGTAGGTGAATGGATAAATAAAACGTGGTACATCCAGATAGTGGAATACTATTCAGGACTAAAAGCTATCAGCCATGAAAGAAAGGGGGGAAACTTTAAAAGTGTATTACTAAGTGAAAGAAGCCGATCTGAAAAGGATACATACTGTATGATTCCAACTAAACAACATTCTGGAAAAGGCAATACAATAAGACAGTAAGAAGATCAGAGTTTACCAGGAGGGATGCATAGGCAGAGAACAAAGGATTTTTAGGGCAGTGAGACTATTCTGTATGCTACTGTAATGTGGATATATGTCGTTATAAATTTGTCCAAAACCCATACAATGTACAACACCAAGAGTGAGCCATAATGAAAACTATGGGATTTGGGTGATTATATTGTGTCATTATAGGTTGTAGCAAATGTTCCACTTTGGTAGGGGACGTTGATAACGGGTAGACTATGCATGAATGGGGGCAGAGGCTATATGGAAAATCTTTGTACCTTCCTCTCAATTTTGTTGTGAACCAAAAACTGCTCTAAAAAATGAAGCATATTAAAATTTTTTTTAAATGTGGTGGGAAGGATTACAGAGAAAAGTAAGAAATAATGAAATAGGCAACGTATTTAGATGAAAACGTTTAGTGTTTTCTTCTTGGTGTTTATCTTCTATACTATAGTTCAGGATTTGCTTTTAGGAAATCCAGTTTAACTATTTTGTTTTATATTTAATTTAACCTTTCATTTTCCGTAATGGAAGTTTTAAAACATTTTACTCTTTAAATAATTGTAGTCAACTCTCTTCACTGAAATGAACTGTAAATTCCATACCTTTGGCTCTGGGAGGACTAGTCCTTTGCTAATAAAAGCTTTATAACTTCCTTTATGTGTATAGGTTATGAATACAGCAGGTAACAGATTGCTCCAATGCAAAAATTTTCAATATATGTCCTGGTTCCTCACTATAAAACAAGTTACGTAGGTAAAGGGAAGGTCAGTTAAGGAGAATTTGCATTCATTTCTATTATATATTTATCATTAAAAGTACTAAATAACTTTACATTACCCCTGTTGATATTTATGTGTTGGAAAGGCAGTGGTGCCTGGGCACAGTTTAGAGTCCTTTAACCAACCATTTAATAATACAAATTACGTCATTTCTGCTTTTCTTTCCAACTCTGGTTTTGCTTGCAATAGATTCAGTTACATTCTAAATTAGATTCTCTACATTTCTATGTGAACTTTTTTTCCTTAAAGTATTAATTAGGTTTTATCTTAAAGTGAAGTCACAATTTTAGGTTTAAATGTCAGGCGCAAACCTGTAAACATGTTAACCCATTTGAGCTCTGGAAATCTAATGAAGACTTCTGTATACAGCTTTTGACACTGCTTGGTGTATACTAGAGTACAAAGTAAAAGCTTGTTTCTTGTCTGTATATTTTAGAATAACACATGTCCTTTCTGTTATGGGGCATGCATTCTGCTGATGTTATAGAAAGCTTTCTCATCAGCCTACCCATGAGGAAAATTAAGATTGTCTTGCTGTGTCCCAGGGAAATAGTCAAGGCTTTTAAAAAGAGAGAAAAATAGAGAACAAAAGGACATGTCAGGCGTGTGTACACAACTGTGTTATTGGCAGATAGCATGACTCCTTTATGAATGTGTGACTTTCTGAAAACTCTGATTTTAAAAGAATTATCTTTTTCTATTAGGCATTGAATAAGAGTTTTTTTCCATATATAAATAGAATTTTTAGATCTACCAAATCTTGTTCATTCAACTCTAAACAGCCTTCATAGCATTTGTTTTGTCTACTTCTATTGAAGGCTTTCTGCAGGAAGAATCTCAGTTGTGACATTGTATGGATGCCAGTGAAATGATCAGAATTCAAGTTTCTAGTGTACCGTGGCTATAATGAGCTGCTAATTGAAGGTGACAAGCTGTTTTTTCCTTCCCAGTTGGTCTGGCAAAATGTTAGATTTCGTTCATTATTAACTCATTGCTTCTCAGCAGAGGACTGGATTAATTAGTTGGGAACATTAAGAAAAGAATTTTTGCCTTGTGTCAATTTTAGAGGTTGAAGTTCAAGTTTTACTAGATTCTCTCCCATCTCCACTTTCACCAATTGTATGCACTTGTGTTAAGTCCCTAGCACAATCAAGACACAGCAACATTTCTATTGCCCTAAAAGTGGCACCCATCATGCCACTTTGTACTCTGTAGGTTCCCTCCTTTTCTGGTCCCTGGCAACCACTGATCTGCTTCCTATTTATTTTTTTTGGCTGCGTTGGGTCTTCATTGCTGTGCGCGGGCCTTCTCTAGTTGCGGCGAGCGGGGGCTATATTCTTCATTGCGGTGCATGGGCTTCTCATTGTGGTGGCTTCTCTTGTTGCGGAGCACACGCTCTAGGTGCTCAGGCTTCAGTAGTTGTGGCTCGCGGGCTCTAGAACGCAGGCTCAGTAGCTGTGGTGCACGGGCTTAGTTGCTCCGCGGCACGTGGGATCTTCCTGGACCAGGGCTCAAACACGTGTCCCTTGCATCGGCAGGTGGATTCTTAACCACTGCGCTACCAGGGCAGTCCCAACTTGTTAATGTTTTTGTTGAGGATTTTTTATGTATATTCATGAGATATATAAATATATCGGTAGCTTCTTGTGAAGTATTTATTTTGGGGATCATGTGTTACTGGCCTCATAAAATAAGTTGGTGACTCCTATCTTATAAAAGAGTTTGTGTAGAATATCTAAACTTTTGTTTAAATGACTAGTAGAATTTACAAATGAAGCCATTTTTAAGGATTTCTTTGTAAGAAGTTTTAAATTATGAGTTTGGTTTGTTTTATAGATACTGAATATTTCAAATTATCTATTTCAAGGAATTGGTTTAGTTTTGTTAATTTTTTTCTTTTGCTTACTCAAGTTTGTTTCATTGATTTGTTGTATTTTATTAATTCCCTCATTCCACTTTCATTTGGTTAACTTGCTCTTCTTTTCCTACTTTCTTAAGGTGAAAACATTTGATCTCTTCATCTGTTCTAGTATGAAGGAACACATGTCTTTATAATTAAATTTTATCATTTTAGAATGCGTATTTATGTACATTTTAGAAAGAGGTCTTGCTTCTGATAGATTCTTGATTAGGGTTGAACTGTGTCAATCTACATATTAACCCTTATATTAATGGGTTTGTCTTTTATTATGGGTTTGTGTATATATTGCAACTTTGTGTTACTAGGTTTTTATACTATACAGTCAAATTCTCACAAATAACTGCAGCTTTATTTCTTCTTGTAGTAATTTCTTACGCACATACCTTCTATACTGTGTTGAGTAGAGTGGCCATATTCTTCAAGTGTTCTTCTCTAATCCCTGATTTTAGGGTGAAAGCTTTCAGTATTTCACCATTATGCAGTTGCTAATTTTGTTGATTAAAGTCAAAATCAATTTGCTTGTATTATGTTAGTAAGAAAATTTATTGGCCCTCCCACCTGTTAAACATAATAGCTTGTGTCTTTATTTATTTATTTATTTATGTGTGTATGTATGTATGTATTTATTTATTTATTTTTTAGCACAAGTCCACCTTACTGTTGTGTGGATTTATATTCACTTCGTACTGGGGAGATGGTCAAGTCCATTCAGTTTAAACACCTATCTATGATCTCCATTGCAAACAAAAGGTAAGCAATTTTTCATGTGTTTCTTGTGCAAGATAACATACCTCCTGTGCATGTACCACATTTCCATTATCATTGACTTTGATATAATAATAATAAAAAAGTCACAAATATGTCTTCGGATTCTGCCAAATATAAGTAGCTCTTAAGATTTCTTAATGTTTTCAAACTTTTGTCTTGACCATTAGTGAAATAATGAAATGGAAAAGAATAAAAAGTGCCTGAGCAAACATATGAAGTTTAAATATTGCTTTGAGGAACCTTTTATATGTATAACATAACATTTTATATAACTTTTGTTTAATATATGTACTTCTATATGTTTACTGGTTTATGATGGGAAATGTAATTTTCCTGTTAGCATTCATCAAAACAAAGCTTATTTCTGAAATGTAAAAAAGACTTTTAAATATTCTTATTTTTTTGCACTTCACAATGGGGCTAAACGAGGGACCAGATAGATTTTTCCTAGCCCCATGATGCTAAATGTCTTATCAAGGTCATGGCTGCAAACTATTAATCTCATTAAAGAGCAAACACATGGAACATGGAAAACAAAAATTAAATTTATAATAAAGACTCTCAGGTTAGATTTTAAAGAGATATTTCAAAAAGTGACTCAGAAAGTTTGAATGTAAAAGGAATGGTAAACACATACCTGACAAATACAAACTAAAAGCCCAAGACTTTGATATTAATGATAAAAATATTTGAATTCAAAACAAAAATATGAAATAGGACAAAGAAGAGTTGTTCAGTGATAGTGTGTAATTCATAATGAAGATCTAGTATTATGTATATTTAAACTTCAAATAACATCAAACAAAATTATATATGACATAGGAGGTTATACTTGTTATTTCCGGGATAATGTAATTATCCAGTGATATATTAAATTATTAAAAATCAACATTTTTGGGCTTCCCTGGTGGCACAGTGGTTAAGAATCCGCCTGCCAGTGCAGCGGACATGGGTTCGAGCCCTGGTCCAGGAAGATCCACATGCCGCGGAGCAACTAAGCCCGTGCGCCACAACTACTGAGCCTGCGCTCTAGAGCCCACGAGCCACAACTATTGAGCCCATGTGCACACACTACTTAAGCCCGTGTGCCTAGAGCCGTTGCTCCGCAAGAATAGAAGCCAACCGCAATGAGAAGCCCGCGCACCGCAATGAAGAGTAGCCCCCGGCTCGCCGCAACTAGAGAAAGCCATGTGTTAGCAACAAAGACCCAATGCAGCCAAAAATAAATAAATAAATAAATAAAATTTAAAAAAATCAACATTTTTAAATGGGTGGATCTAGGGGCTTCCCTGGTGGTGCAGTGGTTGAGAATCTGCCTGCCAATGCAGGGGACATGGGTTTGAGCCCTGGTCTGGGAGGATCCCACATGCCGCGGAGCACTGGGCCCGTGAGCCACAACTGCTGAGCCTGCACTTCTGGAGCCTGTGCTGCACGAACAAGAGAGGCCGGCAATAGTGAGAGGCCCGTGCCCGCAATGAAGAGTGGGTCCCCGCTGTCTGCAACTAGAGAAAGCCCTCGCACAGAAACGAAGACCCAACACAGCTAAAAATATAAATAAATAAATAAATTTAAAAACAAAAAAAAAAGGGTGGATCTAGTAGTTAAATATTTACAACTGTTATAAGGAGCAATACTCTAAAATGTAGTTTATAAAACAACTTTCATTTCAGATACATTTTAATTTTGAAAATTTATAACTTTCCCCTAATTATTTATAATCTTGAACTTTGGGAGAAATACAGATTCTGATTAATTTTAATATTTCAATAATCAGAAATGTCTCATTTACATTGAATAATAGTTATCTGAGCTTCCTTCCTCCCTTCCTTTCTCCCTTCCTCCCTCCCTCCCTCCCTCCCTCTCTCTCATTTTGGCTCTTGTGTTGGGAAATTCAGCAATCATTTTAAGTGCCAGGTTGTATAAATCCATTTATGTTTAATTCCATGACTTTGAGCCAGCACTGGAAAAACACTTTTAGTAAATAGCCAGCAGTTTATTGATCTCATACATTCTAATGAAGATAGATTCATTTGATTTATAATGAATGAAAATGAAATTTTATTTTGAGGTGTAGTTCTCCTGTGACTTTTCTTCCTTTAATCTTGTCTATCTTGATCATGTTAAGGATTTTGTGACTGTATTTTGACATTTAAGAAGCAGATGTTTCTAGCCTATATGCTTAAGAAGCGTTTGATTTTTAAAAATTCCTTTGGTACATATTTACTTAAATCTAGATGATTTAACTTATTTATAGTTCAGTTTATAGAATTTCACATTAACATTTTCTTTTGTGGTTTTTTCCCTCTATTTTAGGATCCTTGTCGTAGTATTGCAGGAGAAAATTGCTGCCTTGATAGCTGTACTTTCACAAAAAAATTTTTGTCACAAGTACGTATCAACTTGATTTATTTCCTATCATATGCATTGAGTTTATACTACTTACTTGATAGAATCAGCAGACTAATTGGAATCATAACATCAGTATTTCATGCTTATTCAATTACTGTATTTCTATGTTTCTGTGATGTCTTATTTAGTAATATAATTTTATGGTATATGTGTTCAACCCACAGCGCATTTTCTTCATGTTACTGTGGAAGCCTTGTTGTATACCTCTGCTTTTCCTTATATATTTCCTTGAGTCGTTGTGATTAATTTAGATTTGTGTAGCTATGTTGTTAAATTACTTAATTAACATAACATACTTGTGGACATAACTGGATTATCATTCATGAGGGAAATGTGTCAGTCTTTCACTCCTTCTTTCCCCCACCTGTCACAACTCTGCCTGGATTTGCAGAAATAAGCCTGGATTCTGGATCCACACACACACACACACACAGACACAGACACAGTCATACAGAGAGAGTGATTGTTTGATCAGTTGATCTATTTTTTAAAAAATTGGCCCATGCAGTTGTGGGAGCTGGCCAGTCCAAGATTTGCAAGGCAGGCCAGCAAGCTGGAAATTCCAACAGGGGCCTTGTCTGGAGTTAGATTTTTTTTTTTTTTTTTTTTTACTACAGCCTAGTAAAGCAATAGTTTTCACTCTTTTGTATTTTAACTCTTAACACTCACCATCAAAGCTATAGCTGTTTTTTCAGAGAATCTGTTATGTGTGTGCTGCAGAAATAGTTCTGTTGGAACAGAGCTCATTTTTGTTATGTGTAGGGAATTCCAATCATATTGTTGCATCTCCTGAAATATCACAACTATTTACACACTTACTCATCAGATGTTTATCCATGTATTAAGCTCTGAGTAGTAGACATTATTCCTTTCTGTTAAGAGCTCATGTTCTTGTTAATATCTTACAGTCTATATGTTATTGCATACATTATATAATATATACTATACTATATATAACACATGAATAATTCATTGTAATATATAGTTTATCATTTTGTAGCCTATGAAGAAGAATACAACATACTACTCACCTCCTTGATCTTGTAATCTTTTCTCTCAGTGATCTACAGAGATAATAATGGAGATCATGTTCATTGAGATATTTTTGTTTTATCACAAGTTCTAATTTACAAACCATTTACAAATTTTACATTAGTATCTCTAGCACCTAGGACATTGGCTGGCACAATGTAGGCTTCTCATTAACTATTTCTTGAATGACTGAGTACATTAACCCGCTTATCAGTCAGTTATTTCATACTGATCAGAAATTTACTGATATTTTTAATAATGATTAAATATCGATTACCAGAAGGAATCTTTTATTTTTTATCTATAAATTAAAAGTTTGGGGGAGCATAGATCTGTTAATACATCTTCATTCAAAAATGTAGTATATATATATTAATATAGTAAGCTTTGAATATTACATAGCCTGTTTTAGCATATTAATTCTACAGACCTTATGCATTATATATTACCTTATAATTATATCACTCATTATTAAAATTGAAACAAGTAGAAAAATAGAGGAATCATGTATGAGTCTTTCCATTTCTTCCAAGTGTGTGGGCTACAGAGGAGTGAATTAGAACAGAGTATGAATATTTCAGCCAGATTTAGATGCCAGTTTTTTCCTGAGTATTTGTTCTTTACATCTTATCAGTAGTCTTCTGTTGTTTTTCGTTAATCAAAGATATGTGTGTATTGGCTTCTGCAAAGTTAGACATCTCTGTTGCAGGTCCATTTTAATTTTATACTCATAGATAGCTCTTGCTGCCTCAGCTGAGTGTTAAATTGGGGAGAACTCTCAAATCGTTATTTGTTAAGATAGTTTATTTAAATGACAATATATGTTTTGAAATTTAAACCTTATTTAAACACTGGGCTCTACTGCGCTGTGCATGTTGAAAGTAATATTACACTTGCCAATAGATTGCAGTTTTCCTCTCTGTAATAAGTGCTAGGGTATAAAGTCAGTTGTCACAGTTACTAAAGAGAAGTTAATATATGTAAGTAAGTTACTAATGGAGAGTTAATAATATTATTATTTCTTATCCACTAAAAAAAACTAGCATAAATAATAATGCTAGTTTTTTTTTAGTGGATAAATAAACATTATAGATTTTTCATTGATTAATACCCACTATAGAATTTTAAAAGAAAAAATTAAACTTTATTATAAAGAAAGAATTAAAATAATTAGATTTGTGTATTTCATAGTTTGAGTCAAAGGACATAGGCTTTGTAATAATTTTGATACATTGGAATCAGAATAGGCTTTTCACAATACTCTTGTTTTGTTGGAGAAAATGGGCAATGTATTTTTTATATTATAATAGTAAATATTATATTTATATTATAATAGTAATTTTTAAGCTTAGATGACCTAATTATATTTTGCATAAAATCATGTAGATATAACCTGTATCGTCAATTGTTTATATCTACGTATGAGTGAAATTTGTCTCAGCCAGCATGAGTGTCTGTTATTTAACTAATGGGTGATAGAAATGTATTTGTTTCAAATAAGGACCTACAAATAAGAAGATTTAAGCAAAACCCTACGCACTGTAGGCTATAATTACAAGTTATTTTTAAAGAAAGTTTTGTTTTTGCACATTGATGATATTTGCAGCTTTTCTGGGAGAGTATTTTGCAGTCTGAGATTTTGCAATAGAAGAATTTGTTTTTGGAATGTCCTGACTTGGGTTAACTTACAGAAAATACGTAAAGCCCTTGAGTCAATTGGCAGGATCAATATAGAAACTGGCACATTACAGAAATTTCATATTTTCATGGGATTTTACTGTACTTTCTCAGTTAAACCATTTATAGTGGAAATAAGAATGAAAATACCTTTAAGCAGAAGAAGAGAGACTATAGTAATGTATTCTTACTTTTCAGTCTTACTTGAAATCATGAAGTTCTTGCAGAAAGGTGAATTTTTAGTCATGTTAAAATGGTGAAATGTACCTTTGATTTTCAATCATTTTGCTTATTTGATGAACATATAGTCATTTAGTGATATGGCAAAAATATTGCATTTTATTAAATTACTAAGGCCATAGATATACCATTTCATTTCCTATGAATGTTATTTTTTTTTGATGCCTTTTTTCTTTTTTTAAGAAAAATTATTTATTTATTGGCTGTGTTGGGTCTTCGTTGCTGCGCACGGGCTTTCTCTGTTTACGGCAGGCGGGGTCTACTCTTGTTGTGGAGCATGGACTCTAGGCACACAGGCTTCAGTAGTTGTGGCACGCGTGCTCAGTAGTTTTGGCTCACAGGCTTAGCTGCTCCGTGGCATGTGGGATCTTCCTGGACCAGGGCTCGAACCCGTGTCTCCCGCATTGACAGGCGGATTCTTAACCACTGTGCCACCAGGGAAGTCCCTGAATGTTATTTTTTAAAAAAATTTTATTTGGGGAAATATATACAATTATTTAAAGACGGTAGTATAATGAACCACCATGTATTTATCATCTAGTTTCAATATGTTCCAACTCGTGGACAATCTTTTTCATTTATACCCTTCCCAAATTATTTTGAAGCATATCCCTGATATATAATTTAATCTATTATCTATATTTAAATGATAAGAACTTACAAAATCATTATTTCTGTATTACCAATTGATCAAATAATTTATCGTCTAAACTCTGAGGTCTTTTGATTGGAACAAAGGCCTTACTTGATTTAACTGTGCTCAACTAGTGTAAACTTGTACATTCCTTCCAACTGAACTGTCAAGGTTTTTGGCATACAAAACCTTCTTTATCAAAATCCAGTGTCCTTGCTAAATCTTTATTTCTACAACCCATTTTCATGCTGCTTATGCTACATTTTCTTTGAGCCACTCGTAACTCTCAGTTCTTTGCAAGTGCTCTGTTTTCCTGCCTGAAATGGCCTTTTCACTAGCAGTCTCTCTTTCCACAGTGACTTAATCCTACATGTCTTTCTAGCCCCAGTGTAGATGTTAGTTCTTATATGAAGTATTTCCTGATCCCCTTAGTTTAAGGAAGCCTCTCCTTCTTCTAAATCCCCAAAATCTATCCACAGAACAGTAGACCTTCAGCATGCTGTGTAAAGCAGGATGCCCTGGTCAAATAAACTTAGGAAATGCTGCCTTCTATTGGAGGATGCCAGTGGTGATTAGCATTTTAATCTGTTTAAATTTATTTACTACATTTCAATATTTCCTAGATTTATTTGATTACAGACCTCTTTTTTTACCTAATACCCTTTGGGAATGCTTCTATAGTGTAATTTTTCCCTCTGTTAAGACACCTAGTTTCTATGTTATTGTATGTGTCTTCTGTCTACTTGTTCTATCTTTGCCGCTATAGAGTAATTTCCTTGAGAGCGAAGTTACTCATCTTGATTTGGATTAAGGAAGTAGGTCCATCATGCAAGGTATAATAATCCATTTGTTCTAGCTAACTTAAAAATATTTCTGATGCTTATTTTTGGTTCTTAGAATAATAAAACTCAATTTGCTAAAGATGAAAACATTTATCACAACTATTCTACTTTCAAAGCATCAGTGGTTCTTTTCCAAGATGTTAGCTAGCCAAAGGGTTGAGAATGTAGTACAACTCTATCAAAAGTTATCAGATAAGGAAGAAAGTTATTCATATAGGATCAGTAGTCATCTCTAGAGAGTGATATAGGCTTGAACTGGGAATTATAAGTTTGGTGGGTATTTAAAGGAATGAATATATGAATGCATATAGGAACAAAGTTTCTTTCTCATGTTGGAGTTAAGTACACAGCTTTTCTGAAGTATGAGTTTATTTGAAAATTACACCTTTGTAGTGATCAGCTCTTGAGTATCTCTCCAGTATCTGGAGTATTGTTTCCCCTTTCAGGAGTAGGAGCTTCTGTTTTACAAGCCTTTAGGAAGCACAAAATATCAGTTGAGTTTGATAAAAATGAGTGTCTTTTTTTTTTTTTTAAGTTAATATTGTTTTAGGATCTTTGCCATATAGTCCCAAATGCTTCCCTCTGTATTGCTGGACTACTGAACAGTTGAAACAAGTATTATTAAAATATTAGTCTCATATTCTGTGAATCGTTTTCATGATAGGAAGAAGAGATCTGGAAGGATCACTAGTGTGTCTAGTGTTGCAGTCAGGTGCTTTATAAGTGGCATGCAGCAAGTCCTGGTCAAGTGGGGTGGAGTCCACAGTAGTGAATTTCCAGTAATTTCTGATTCATTAGGATTATCACTTATTCTGTGACTGTACTGCTTGTAAAATGGCTCTCGTGGCTTAAGGATGCCATGAAGTCTATTTAGTATGGATTTCTTTAAATCTGAAATGTATGTTAAAATGTTGAAAAATGGGGTAGTATAAAGTACAACTGTCATTTCTTGGTGATAAATGATGGAAATAAGTGTAATAAACTATGTATTAAAATCCAGTGATATCTTTTGAAGATAGATGTCCAGTATCGTTGTCAGAACACACCTGCGTAACCTGGAAGGGGCTTTTGGGATTCTATAATGTCCTGTTTTTTGTTTTGGGTGCTGCTTTTATGCACGCATATGTTTACTTTGTTGACTTGGTACTTCTTTATCTATATTATATTTAAATACATAGTTTACATTAAAAAAGAGTCCAGAAAGCATCAAGAACAACAAAAGTTTGTGATTTCTCTCCTCACACTCTGAATGCCGTTCATTGTAGCATTTCACAGCAGATCTCCCCAAACCCTTCATCTATAATACTCTGGCCAATAGTAGTTATATCTCATTTCATACTTCCATTTTCTCACCATTCTTAGTTACATATTATTTTACTTTACTTGAAAACCCTATAGACCAGATTTATTCAAGGGCTGTTAGGTTCTTGATATTGATGATATTTAACACATGTTTGTATGAAGAAATTTAGCTTCTTTTCTTTGAAATACAACTTCACCTTAAGGGATTTTTATCAACATTTTGAACAAAATTGAGCAAGACTTAATATTTAAAATCAAGGAACACATGGAGCCATTTCCTAACTTTAAATAAGCTTATTTTTCCCTAATTTTTGCAACCTCCCCCCACCCCCATTCCTTTAAACAGACTGAAACTTTTGGCAAGTGGAAAGAAGCATGGTATAGGTTATGTGTGTTTCTCTGAATTTGGGTTATTCCATGCTTGTAAGCCAGTTTTGCCTGGGACAGTGAGAAGTACAGGATATAGGGATTGGAGGACAGGGGAGCTGATAGGCATACTGAGAATAGCATTCGTGGCAGCCCATGTAGTTTTTTTCCCCCATTGATTGGTTTCTAGTTCTTAAAGAATTAGTACTAAAGCCCATGTAGAATGACAGATTCTTAATGAGGATATTGTTTTGTTCATGCAAGCATTTAATTTCTAAAAGAGTTTGAAAAGCTCTTGTGTAATACAATCATGATTGCCTAAGTTGTGTATGAATACAATGATGAGACTGTAAAATAAGTAGAGACAGCTGTGTCCATCAGAGAAAGCACCATGGGAATTTGTGCCAAAGGGTGGACGGGTCAGGTAAAGAGAGCTGATAGAGAACTGGAAAGGGAACACAGCCAATATGATGAGAAAGGAGACACCTTCGTATTTGGCTGTACAGAAAAGGTGGCCTTGAGCAGCTGTCTGATGTGGAAATCCAAAACCCACGTATGATTAAGAAAACAAAAGACCAAGACTGATAGATGTCATTAGCAGTCATTTCCAGTGTGCTTAAGTTTAAATGCAGATATGAAGTCTCCAGAGAGACCAAAGGATCGTATAGGAAGTAACTCTTTCCACTGGCTTCTGTTTTTACTTTGAGGAGGAAAATTTATTCCTTACAATCCTAATGTTATTTCTCAGGGTTAGAATGTGTATTTTTCATTTATGTTAATGGTGAATTACAAATAAGGCATGTATTCAAAGGATCTTTAAAATGCAAAATTATTTTTAATTTTGGGAAGAGGAACCTTTCTTTTTATGTTTGTAAGCAAGCTTGTAACATTGATAAGAAGAGATTGGCAGGTTAATGTGGCATCTAAGACCAGTTCAAGTTAAAACCCTGTTCTTTTGGTTTCCCATCTATATACAACAGACTAGGTGGCCGTGATGTTTTCATAGCCCAGGCAGGTGTTCAATATAAAGTGGACTCTAAATAACATGTATGCCATGAACTAACGTGATTTTCATATTTTCTGCACGTAATTCCCACCCATTGAACGCGTTGAGCCTTCGAATGGCATTACTCTGTTTCATATACATTAAAAAAAGCAAAATAAAATCAAGTTTTAAATTCAAAGCTCATGGAACCTTAAGAGGGTCATTAATCAGGAGTAAGATGGTCAAATAAATCTCTGAAATGATATTTAATATTTTATGTGCTTATTCTTTCTGGAGAGGGTTTCATAGTCCTTTCTGAACTTCATTCAGTGTGTGGTCTTTGGTGACTTGTTGTCTTTCACGGAACATAGTAGAAGATTATATTTTTAGAGCAGTTTTAGGTTCACAGCAAAATTAATCAGAAGGCACAGAAATTTCCCATATACCCCCAGGCCCCACACGTACATAGTCTCCCCAATTATCAGCATCCCTCACCAGAGCAGTACATTTGTTACACTTGATGAACCTACACTGACACATAATTATCACTCAGAGTCCATTGTTTATCTTAGGATTCCCTCTGGTGTTGTACATCAGTGGGCTTGGGTAAATGTATAATGACATATATCCATCATTGTAATATCATATAGAGTATTTCAATGCCCTAAAAAATCCTCTGTGCTCTGCCTGTTCATCTCTGCCCCTCCCGTTCCCCCCAGCAACCATGGCATTTCCTAGAATGTCATATAGTTGGAATCATAGTATGTAGCCTTCTCTGATTGGCTTCTTTCAGTGAATAATATCATGTTTCCTCCATGTGTTACCCACTTCAAGATTTACTATAAAGCTACATTAATCAAGACAGTGTGGCATTGGCAAAAGAATAGACAAATAGATCAACGGAACAGAATAGAGAGCCCAGAAATAAATCTTTGATGAAGAAGCAGAGGTGTAGCACAATGGAGCAGAGATAGTCTCCTTAACAAATGGTACTGAACAACTGGATGTTCACAGGCATAAAACTGAATTTAGACACAGACTATACATCCTTCACAAAATTAACTCAAAAAGTATCACAGGCCTAAATGTAATACATAAAGTATAAGATTTATAGAGATAACATAAGTGTAAACCTAGATGACCTTGGGTATGGTGATGCCTTTTTAGATAACATCACAAAGGCACGAAAGAAATAACTGATAAAGTGGGCTTCACTAAAATTAAAAACTTATGCTCTGCAAAAGACAATGTCAAGAAAATGAGAAGAAAGGCCACAGGACTGAGAGAAAATATTTGTAATAGACAAACCTAATATTTGCCAACAAAGCAACCGACAAGGGATTAATCTCCAAAATATACAAACAGCTCATGCAGCTCAATATCAAAAAAACAAACAACCAATCAAAAATGGGGGTGGAAGATCTAAATAGACATTTCTCCAAGAAGACATACAGAAGGCCAAAAAACACTTGAAAAGATGCTCAACATTGCTAATTATTAGAGAAATGCAAATCAAAACTACAATGAGGTGTCACCTCACACCAGTCACGATGGCATCATCAAAAAAATCTACAAACAATAAAATGCTGGAGAGGATGTGGAGAAAAGGGAACCTCCTACACTGTTGGTGGGAATGTAAACTGGTACAGCCACTATGGAGAACAGTATGGAGGGTTCCTTAAAAAACTAAAAATAGAACTACCATATGACCCAGCAATCCCACTCCTAGCATATACCTGGAGAAGAAAACCATAATTCGAAAAGATACATGCACCCCAGTGTTCACTGCAGCAGTATTACAATAGGCAGGACATGGAAGCAACCTAAATGCCCATCAACGGAGGAATGGATAAAGAAGATGTGATACATATATACAATGGAGTATCACTCAGCCATAAAAAAGAACAAAATAATACCATTTGCAGCAACATGGATGGACCTGGAGATTATCATACTGAGTGAGGTAAGTCACACACAGAAAGACAAATATCATATGATATTGCTTATGTGTGGAATCTAAAAAAAGGGGTACAGATGAACTTACCTTCTCTACAAAACAGAAGTAGAGTCACAGATGTAGAAGACAGGACTTATGGTTAACAGGGGATAAGGTGGGGAGGGATAAATTGGGAGATTGGGATTGACATATATACACTACTAATATATAAAATAGATAACTAGGACTTCCCTGGTGGTGCAGTGGTTAAGGATCCTCCTGCCAATGTAGGGGACACGGGTTTTGAGCCCTGGTCGGGAAGATCCCACATGCCCATGGAGCAGGCTGGGCCCATGTGCCACAACTACTGAGCTTGCGCTCTAGAGCCTGCGAGCCACAACTACTGAAGCCCGCACATCTAGAGCCCGTGTCCGTAACAAGAGAAGCCACCGCAATGAGAAGCCCGTGCACCACAACGAAGAGTAGCCCCCTCTTGCCTCAACTAGAGGAAGCCCATGCACAGCAACCAAGACCCCAATGCAGCAAAAAATAAAATAAAATAAAATAGATAACTAATAAGAACCTACTGTACAACACAGTAGACACAGGGAACTCAATACTCTGTAATGGCCTATATGGGAAAGAATCTAAAAAAGAGTGGCTATATGTATGTATAACTGATTCACTTTGCTGTACACCTGAAACTAACACAACATTGTAAGTCAACTATACTCCAAAAAAAAAAAAAAAGAAAGGACAAATCTAATAATGGGCTGTTATCCAAAATATACAAAGAACTCTAAAATTCAACAAGAACAAAATAAACAACCTGATGAAAAAATGGGCCAGTGACTCTGACAGGCACCTCAACAAAGAATAATAAGCATATGATATGATACTCCACATTATATGTCATCAGAGAAATGCAAGTTAAAACAATGAGATAACCATCACACGTCTAAAATCCAGAACACTGAGAACACCAGTGCTGTCAGAGTTGTGGAACAACAGGAACTCTCATTGCTGGTGGGAAGGCAAAATGGTGCTGCCACTTTTGGAATACAATTTGACAGTTTCTTACAAAACTAGACCTACTCTTAGTATACAATCCAGCAATCTCACTTCTTGTTATTTAACCAAAGGAGTTGAAAACTATGTCCACACAGCCTTTACACAGATATTTATAGCAGCTTTATTCACATTGCCAAAAGTGGAAGCAACCAAAGTGTCCTTCAGTGTGTGAATGGATAAACTGTGGTGTATCCTGACAGTGGAATATTATACGTCATTCTTTTATTGCTTGCCATTTAGTTGTTTCCATTTTGGGGGCTTTTATGATAATGCTTTCATAATGAAAGGTTGTTTATGGGGAATCTATTTTTGATTCTCTTGGATAAGTATTTGTGTGGATGTTTTCGTTTCTCTTGGGTATGTACCCAGGAGTTGAATTACTGGGTCATATGGTAATTCTATCCTTAACTATTTGAAGAGCTGTTGGGCGCAGTGACTGCACATTTTACATTCCTACCAGCAGTGTACGAGGGTTCCAGTTTCTCACCAATGATTGTTAATAAGATTATATAGGGCTTCCCTGGTGGTGCAGTGGTGGTTGAGAATCTGCCTGCCAATGCAGGGGATACGGGTTCGAGCCTGGTCTGGGAAGATCCCACATGCCGCGGAGCAACTAGGCCCGTGAGCCACACTACTGAGCCTGCGCGTCTGGAGCCTGTGCTCTGCAACAAGAGAGGCCTCGATAGTGAGAGGCCCGCGCACCGCGATGAAGAGTGGCCCCCGTTCGCCGCAACTGGAGAAAGCCCTCGCACAGCAACAAAGACCCAACAAAGCCAAAAATAAATAAATAAATAAATTATTTAAAATAAAAAAAAAAAAGATTATATAGCCATCCTGTTGCTATCTCACAAAGTAGTATCTGATTATACTTTTTTTTAATAGATCTTTATTGGAGTATAGTTGCTTCACAATACTGTGTTAGCTTCTGTTGCACAGCAAAGCGAGTCAGCCATATGCATACACATGTCCCCATATCCCCTCCCTCTTGAGCCTCCTCTCATCCCTCCCTATCCCACCCCTCTCAGTCATCGCACAGCACCTAGCTGATCTTCCTGTGCTATGCTGCTGCTTCCACCAGCAACTATTCTACATTCGGTAGTGTATATATGTCAATGCTACTCTCACTTCGCCCCAGCTTAGCCCTCCCAACCCATGTCCTCAAGTCCATTCTCTACATCTACCTCTTATTCCTGCCCTGCAAACTAGGTTCATCAGTACCATTTTTTTTGATTTGCATTTCCTTATGGCTAATGATGCTGAGTATCTTTTCATGTGCTCATCTTCTATCTTCTTTGTCAAATTTTACATTGATTTATTTGTCTTTATTGAGTTATACTAGTTCTGTTTATATTTTAGATACAAGTCAGTTATCAGATATATGTTTTGCCCAATTCCCATTCTCTGAGTTGTCTTTTCTCTTTCTTGGTGGTGTCCTTTGAAGCACAAAGATTTTAGTTTTGATGAAGTTTAATTTATCTATTTTTTTCTTTTATCACTTGTACTTTTGGTGTCATAGCTAAGAAAGCATTGCCTCTGGTTATGAAGATTTACCACGGTTTGTTCCAAGAGGTTAATACATTAGCTTTAGTCTTTGATTCATTTTGACTTTGTATGTAGTGTGAGGCCAGGGTTCAGTTTCATTCGTTTGCATGCGGATATCAGTTGACCTATCATCATTCGTTGAAAGGATTATTCTTTCCCCATTGACTTGTCTTGGTAGCGTTGTTGAAAGTCAATTGACCATAAATGCAGACATCTGTTTTTTTCGAAAAAGGTCTGAAATCTTTTGAGTTGTCTTTTCCAAGAAAAATAAGGCAGGGTATTACAGGAGAGTAGTTAAATCCTTTGTTTTTCAAAACAAGTTCAGGTCTTCTTCCCACTAGGACCAACATTCTGGGAGGATGCCATGTAAATTGCATCAGTCTCATGAACCTTTAGTTATGAATCATCTTCATGTAGCATTCGTGGATTTTACCTTTATTTAAATTTGGAAACCTGATATTTTAAAATATCCAGTTCTCTTTTACTTTGTTCACAAACATTGTAAACTTGTTAGAATTAGTCCCAGTATTATAGAGGTTTGGGTTGTGTTTTTTTTGTTGTTTTTTGTTTCTTTTTTCTTCACTTGTTTTCAGAGTTTAGCTGGAGGCAATGGTTAATCTTTAAAGGAGTCATGCTTATAAAGTTGGGATAGTGCTGAGAGGCTGATGGTCTGCTGATTCCAGCTGTAAAATGTTTTTTGGAGAGCAGAAAAACAATTTGTTTTCATTCCAATACACTATAATTCTTGAGGTCCACTGGCTTTCTAAAAACATTGACTCAAAAAGTGAAATGAAGAATTGTAAACCACATTTTTTCTTAGTATCCTTTAGTATTTGGAAGGCAAGTATACTTATTAGGATCTGTTGAGGCAAAATGGTTATCGGAATTGGTTGAGTTAGATTATGTTGACTTTAAAGTTCAGGAGATTAGCTGCCTCTAATGTAATGCCACAATTCACAGGTATTTATTTCTGTTTTTTATTTGGTTCTTTTTTTCATGACATTTTAAAAGGGGAAATTTTCTTATAGACAGTGTTTATGCTCATTTCTCCAGTCTGAAAGTATATATGGACTATGTATATACACTTATATAAAAGTACATTTTGGTGTGAATTAGGTGTGGGTGTAATAATGAAATCTATTATGTAAATATTGTGTGATATATATATTAGAGTGTGTTGTCTTTGTATTATATTAGTGGACCTTTTTTTCTACATATATGTCCATAATATGTGTCCATAATATGCCTTCAGTGATTATAGTAACATCACAGTTACCCAGAAGCTGATTTTCCAGAAATCCAAACATTCCAAACACACCACTTTAAACCCTGAAATACAAAAAAAGTTTTTAAACAATGAACGAAACATTAGAAAACTTATATCTTATATTATGTATGACATATGGATTTTCTCTTCGGATTATTATCTTCTTCATCTTCTTTAAAAATGAACACTCAGGGAATTCCCTGGCGGTCTAGTGGTTAGGACTCCGTGCCGAGGGCCCGGGTTCAGTTCCTGGTCAGGGAACCAAGATCCCACAGGTTGCTCAGTGTGGCCAAAAAAAAAAGAAAAAAGAAAACTCAAAATAGATGGAGTTGAAGGAGCTGAAATGAAAACTAGCAGTAACAAAAGCAACAGCGACTTGCGCTTCTCTAGTGGCTGTGAACACAACGGCATTACCATTTCAGAATCACCACAATTGCTACTCAAAAGGCTTTCTGAATTCAGGCAAGCATGTATGTACAATTAAGGAAGATTTCTGTTAAAAAATGGCTTTAAAATGAACACAAAAAGCCTAACCTAAAGAATATGCAAGCACAATATTTAAAAAATATTTGAAAATTTTCTTCTGTAGATGACTTTTTTTTTTTTTTTGCAAGTGTGTCTTATACATATGCTTTGATTAATTTAGGTGCATTGTTTAATTTATTCAAACATTTATTAAGCTATTTTTCAGGTATTAGTCTAAGCAGTATAGATTCAGCTGTGAACAAAAGACACAAACACTTGACCTTAATCAAGTGGAAGGAAGACAGAAAATAAAGAAGCAAAAAGATAAATAAATATATTACAGAACATATAAATTATTTTTATTGTTGGCAGTACTTGTCAAAGTAGTTAATTATTCATGCATTGATAACTCTATTCCTGTTAGGATCAGTACTAGACTGAGACTTTCTGCTGGGTAAGGTATTTTCAGGTGTGCTGTTCATGCTATTCTGATTATGCTATTTTTTCCTGTTACGCTCATGTGTTTCATGCAATTTGGCTGTTTTTTTTGTTGTTGTTTTGTTTTGTTTTTTGTCATGGGAAGAAAAGGTTATTTTTATAAAAACCTGTCTTGTATAAGTTTAGATTCCAAATTGAGACCTAAACTATGAAATAGATAACCTCAGTTTGACCCTCCAGTGTACATTTTAGGGAAAAACATTTGTGAAAATATTAACCAGATACTTGTGGAATGATAAACAAGGAATTCTTTAGGCTAGGCTTTTTGTGTTCTTTGATTCTGCAGTCTCCTTTGAGGAGTCCCTTAAAAGCAGTTTTGTGAAACACTGGAATATTATTTTGTGTAGCTGACAGATGAGGACATTATACTCAGAGACCTTATTGGTATAGTCAGAAGGGGAGATGAGACCCTCACGGATGACAGATATCACTTACTTGACTGAATTGTGTTGTGTCTTGTTTAGTGTAGTTCAGGAAGATGGCATTGGTGTTTCCATGGTGTTGGTGACCACTTTCAGGAATGTGTGATTTTTTTTTTTGAAATCGGAGAACCACAAAATAATCCTACCTAGTAGTTTGTTTTTGGCTGGGCTGAAAGTAAGAAGAATGAAATTGAATGCTTAATGTAAATGCATAGGATTATGTAAATTAGTTCCCCAACATCTCGTGATGCACTCTTTGTGGATTACTTCTCCCCATTAGCTCCACACCTAAGTTACTTGTTCTACCCTGCCCCTATTATTGTCATTTTATTTTAGGGTTATGTCTTTCTTATCTTTGCCCTTAAATTCCTGAGCCAATTGTATCCTTTCTCTTTCTTCTCTAAACATTTTTGCTAGACTTATGAAATTGTAGGCTTATGATCTTTAAATGATTCTTCTTGGCTTCTCTCTCTTGTTCCAGGAATAACTGTATAAAATGCCCAATTTTTGCAAAAAGTGAATACCAGTTCTTCCCAGATTTATTTCTTATTGGAACAGAGTCAAAACCCAAAGGAAACTGTAGAGGAGAAAAAAATGAACCTCTTTTAGCTATTAAAATAATGACTAGGTTATGGGAATTTTATGTGAGACTTGAAAAAATAAAAGCATTTGATTATTCTGTTTTTATGGCATCAAAGTATGATGCACCAACAGAAATTATTAAATTTCTTACATTGCCATTTGAAAATTTTCAGGCTGCTACCCTTGTCCCGGGCCCAACATGAATCCTATTGCTCTTGGGAGCCGCTGGCTTGCTTATGCAGAAAACAAGGTAAGCGGGGCCTGTGTTGGAATATTTGTAATGGAGCAAGTGTTGAAGAGTTTTCCAAAGGTAATTAACAACCAATAATGAATGTTTAACTTACTAGTTTGTTTTCTCTGGTTTGGTTTTTGTTTTAATTGGGCACCCAGTTGTCTGATCTTATTGCTCAGGATCAGTATTTGGACTCAGCCTTACTTTTCTAGGCTTAGTTTTATATAGAGAACTTTACTCCATTAACTTTAAATCACAGCATTGATATCATCACAGGAGTTTCTGTGGAGCTAGAAATCAGGAGGCAGGAATGACTTCTGTCTTTAGTAGTAGGTTGGGAACCTGAGGCATAGAATAATTGAATGGACTTCAACTATATGTGTACATTTAAATCTAAACAAGAGTACTGCCATTTGTTGTTATTTATCAATCTCACTTATCTCTTAAGGTCATCATAGTAAATGAAGATATTATATTTATACATTGAAACTTTTCTTATGTCTAGTTGAAAGCAAAGGGCAAATCCCTTTTTATGCCATTTAGTGACCTGCATATGAATATAGAACGAAATCTAAAAAAATATTACAGACTTCAAAGAAGATGATCATTTTTTTGTTCCAGTTTTGCTTGTTTCTATGGTTACTGTATATTGAGAATAATATGAAATAATATATATTGAAGAGTTCTTGACACAAGTCTGGATATGGTAAGTACAACAATTATTTGGTGAAACCACAGTATATCTCTAGCCTCTGGAATTCACAAAATCAAGAAACTACTGGAGAAATTTATTTTTCTGGATGAATCCCTTGATGCTTTTTCCAAAATTCTGTCCGCTACATATAGGTATTTGCATTTTTAGTGAATGCTGTATTTATACTCTACCCTCTTCTTTCTCTTGATTATCCAGTATATCACTTTTCAAATTCATTCTTTTCAAATAAGACAAGAGGCATACAATTCAGTGTGCTGACATCATGGTATCTTCTAATGATTACGTCTGTAGGAAATTTCTTTGAGTGCCGGAGACATCCAAGACTTCCAAGAGGAAGATATATACATTGTCCCTTGGCTCTTGCAGATTTATTGTCAAGTGTGGGAAACTACTCATTTAGAATTGTAGGTATTATGCAAATAGTTACATATTATTTTCTTATGGAAAAAACTTCCTTCATAGATGCATAGCATCAAAGTGTGCCAGTTGTCTTGCCTTTGTCTTGCCTTTGCCTTTGTAGAGATACGTGTCAGTAATATCTAGTGTTATATACAGAGACCAAGACGTGTAGTGGCATTCACAAGGAGTTTACTAATCAGATGGTTGTACCATCCTTTGGAAGAAATATTTCCAGATAAATGTGTTTCCATGATATTTACGTAAGAGCTAGTATTTATTAACAGTTTCTGATTGTAGTAGCATTTGGGCTGAGTGTGGAACTGTAGAAATTAAATTTTGGAGCAACAATCTCTTTCAGTGAAATGCTCTTTGACTACAGTTTTAACCAAGAGGCCATATTATCTTGATTGGGTTTGTTTTTCAGTGCCTATTTTTAAGTGTACTTTTAATTTGGAAGACTTGCAGAAAACCTGCAAGAATAGAGTACAAATGTTATAAAGTACACCCATGTACTCTTTACTCAGGTTGACCTCTGAACAATCTCAGAGTAAGTTGCGTATATCACATTACCCCAGAATACTTAAGTTATCAGCCAATTTAATTTTTAAAAAATTTATTTATTTTATTTATTTTATTTTTGACTGTGTTGGGTCTTCGTTGCTGCACGCAGGCTTTCTCTAGTTGCGAGCGGGGACTACTCTTCGTTGCAGTGCGCGGGCTTCTCATTGCAGTGGCTTCTCTTGTTGCAGAGCACAGGCTCTAGGCACGTGGGCTTCAGTAGTTGTGGCATGTGGGCTCAGTAGTTGTGGCTCGCGAGCTCTAGAGTGCAGGCTCAGTAGTTGTGGCGCATGGGCTTAGTTGCTACGCGGCATGTGAGATCTTCCCGGACCAGGGCTCGAACCCGTGTCCCCTGCATTGGCAGGCGGATTCTTAACCACTGCGCCACCAGGGAAGTCTGCCAATTTAATATTGATAAGCTACTTTTATCTATTATAGCATCCATGTTCCAATTTTGTCAATTAATCCTATCATATCATTTGTAGAAAATTTTTTCCTATAGTGCAGATCCAGTCTAGGATCAGGTATTATATCTTGTAGGAGTGTCCCTTTCTTTCTTTATCTTTTACAGGATTGGTAATTTTGAAGACTATAGCCCCCTACATCTACCCCTTTTTCTTTTTAATAGAATGCTTTTTATTTTCAGTGTTTTGATGTTTTCTCTTGATTATATTCGGGTTACGTATTTCTGTCTGGAATACTGCAGTATTGTATGAGTGCTGTTCTGGACTTCTCACAGTGTCACATCTGGAGGCACATGGTATATGTCTGTCCTTTGTTGGTGATGCTAATTTTGTCAAGGTCTTGTCCAGTTTCTGTACTGAATAAGCACTATTTTTTCCTCTTGTAACTAATAATTTGGAAAGAGCATGCTTATATCCTGCGTTTCATCGAAATCTTAGCCTACCTAATTTTAGCATCCATTGATGATTCCTGCCTGAACCAGTCTTTACTATGAGGATTGCATATTAATGGTTTTCCACTTCACACTACACATTTACCTGTAGGCATTTGGCTTTCTATCATAATCAAGAACTTTCCCTTCTTTTTAAATCTTCCTGTATCTATAGTTTTGATAGGTGTTAACGATTCCTATTTTTTAAGTAGTTTTTAATTTTTTTCTGTCTTTAACTATTTTGGTTTTCAAATTATGCCAGAGTTGACCGATGAGAGCCCCTTTAGTCTGCTTCTTGTGACATTGTGTTGTGGCTTCATCAAAATTAAAAAAAAAAAAATTTCCTTACTTGCTATCATAAGAATATGTCCAGGTCCATCTTGTACTTGCCTTGTCTCAGCCCTGGAATCATCTTCTTCTGATTTTACTGTTTCTTTTTAATGGGCAATGGTATTAGTTACTAAGCTTTTGTCCAGTAGATGTGTTCATTGTTACTGGCGTATTTTTGCTTCTAGACTCTTTCAGTGGACAAACTTCAGAAATATGCATGTTATATATCCACACACACTTCTTATTATACACATAAAGAAGCAAATGTACATATATGCATATTTGTGCACCCATGTATACCCATATACACATGTACATTTTGGAAATGAAGAGTTCACATTGGTATTTCCACAGGATTCTCTCTTTTTGTCCCCCATTTCCTATTTGTATGTCCTTTGTTTTGGATAGGAGACCATGATATCAGCACGTTTTCTTCATTTCTTCAATCCTATAATGCCAAAAAGTAATTACAGAGTTGCTTGCTCATACCTCTGCAAAAATCAAACCAACTACAAAGAGTTCAGGATTTTCTTGCAATTTTCTCTACTTTCATTACTGCCCAAAACTGAAGGTATGCAATCAAATACTGCGTTCATAGGTTATTTTAGTTAGTTTGTCCTGTATCCCTCTTTTTCTGCCTTCCTTCATTGTTACAGTTTTCATTTGATACATAATTGTATACATTTGTCTTTATATTTATTTATATGCTTATATATTTTCTCATATGTTATATATATATTTATATTTCCCTTTATTTCCCCAAAGATAACATTATACACGTGGTCTTTTATACGTTGCTTTTTTTCACTTACCAATATTTCCTGGGATTTGGGCATGATAGATTTTTGCACTACGGAAATTTCTGGTTTATCTTTTATTTTGATGTACTGAGATGCAAATATAACTTTTGTAATGAGTCTAAGTTTTAAACAAATTTCTGGCTTAGTTATGTTTATGTAGAAATGCTGACTCAGATTTAGATGAATTGAAAAGGTGATAGTATTGCTTGTTTTCCTTGATTATTTTAATTACCTGAAGCAGGGAAAAGATGGTAGTGTTTCTAAGATATGTCTTTCCTTGCACATGCTGCAGGAGGCAGCAGAGGGGATAATTTTCATAATTCTTCAAATGTGTATTTGTGAATGAATGTATGAGTGACTGGGTGAATAAGTGAGAGAGATTCTTTTCATTAGCTAAAATGATCACTTTTCAAGCTCCCTCTTTTCCCTTGTGTGAAACTACATTTGCCAGGCACCTGCGATTTGGAAAATTCCACAGCACTGTTGTCTTAAGGGATTTTTAAAAAAAAATACAAATCAGTGATAAAGAAAAGTTTGATTTTAAAATAAAAGAATAAAAGGTTCACATATTAATCTTTATCAAGTGACCTGGTTTTAAATTATATAGAGCATTTTTTTTTTGTTTTTATATTTCGGGAGAGGAAGATTTGTTCTGAATTCTGAACGCTTTTAATAATTCATATCACAATGTGGAGCTGTTCTAATAGTCTACTATTGCCTTTTTTTTTTTTTTAAATTTATTTATTTTTGGCTGTGTTGGGTCTTCGTTTCTGTGCGAAGGCTTTCTCTAGTTGCGGCAAGCGGGAGACACTCTTCATCGCGGTGCGCGGGCCTCTCACTATCGGGGCCTCTCTTGTTGCAGAGCACAGGCTCCAGACGCGCAGGCTCAGTAATTGTGGCTCACGGGCCTAGTTGCTCCGCGGCATGTGGGATCCTCCCAGACCAGGGCTCGAACCCGTGTGCCCTGCATTAGCAGGCAGATTCTCAACCACTGCGCCACCAGGGAAGCCCTACTATTGCCTTTTAAGTGTAAAAATCTGGCTAATGATTTTTATATTTCCCTTTCATTCTTTCTCTTTCTTTCTTCTTTTCTTTCTTTTTCTTTCTATTTTTTCTTTAAACTAAAGTTAGGAAGTGTAGGAGCAGTGGAGAATTTAGTCTTGGTTAATTGCTCAGCACATGAGAGAATCATGCATGTCAAACTAGTGATTCACTTTGGAAATTGGCAGTTTGATTTATTTATTTATGAATAAGGGCATGTCTTTTTCATTCTAATGTTGAAACTGGTGAGCCCTCTGAAGTGGACAGCTATTATGTGTCATAGTTGATTTATGCATAATTTGTGCCACTTTCTGACAAACACAATTGAAAATGGAAATACTGCACATTCTTTTGTCTATTTTTTAAAGTTTCCTTTTACAATCTTTATGTAGGAATTAAGAGGACAAAACCTCCAATTTGTTAGCATGTTAAATATTTAATGTTAGGAAGTCATGGCTAAGTCCTTTGATTATGTTTCTAAAATTTATTTGTGGAAAGCCTGCCAGATCTCAAATCCTACCATTTCAGAGTTTATGAATTCTTAAAGGCTATTCATCTTGTAATTAAAAATCGTATTTGAGCATGAAACTGCTTGAGTGGCACCAGTAGATTACAAAAAGGGGTAACAGTGTCTCAGCAGGGCTTTTAGCTGTTTGTCTGGAAAACACTCATGCAAACATTCCCACCCACCACCATCATTCTGCATGGTAAATAAGCTCTATCTTAAGAGCCTGTAGAGTTAAACAGTTTAATAGAAATAACTTTCTGGTCATTCTCTCTCTTTCCAGTTGATTCGATGTCATCAGTCCCGTGGTGGAGCCTGTGGGGACAACATTCAGTCTTATACTGCCACAGTCATTAGTGCTGCTAAAGTGAGTATCCAGTAATCTCTAGGAGGTGCGATTTTGCAGAGTAATTATCACGTTTCTCTCCTGAATTGCATTGAGATTGTCCCTTGCCTTTTCATTTGCAAAGGTCGAACAGACTTAAGTAAGTCAGAATTATTTTGTCACTCAAGAGAACTGGTGACTAAATGATTAGGTATTTAATCTCTTAAGGTTCCTAAATCATACTTTATATTTTATTGTAATGATTATGAGGTTTGTATTTATCCAATTTAAAATATTTAAGTCTGTTAGCTAGGTCAAAGTCTGTAATCTAATTACTTTGGAAAGAAGCTTTACATGTTTTAAGTAGTAACTTCTGGATTTTTTTGTGTGTGTGAGTGTGAGTGTGATTTGCATCATTCTACCTATACTGACATCCCTTTGCATTTTTGAACATTTATGAATCATCTTGACATAAAAAAAAATATTATTCCTTAACAAAACTTGAGTGAAATCCCTGGCACATTCAAAGATTCTTTAATGTCACAGAGCTGCCCCCTGCATGTTTGTCAAGTGAGTTCTTTTTGTGTATGTGCGAGGGTTAATTATGATGATGGCTTGTAAACTTTATGCTGATTATAAGGTATCCTTATAATCACCATTCTTTTGAATTGTCAAGTATACAACAAAACAATTCTAATAATAGGGATGACATAGTGAAACTAAATGACAGCATGTAATAGAAAGCACAACTATTCAGAAAAGAACAACAGTTTAAAACAAACCACAGGGAGGGAATCAAAGGTCACACTGTTTTATGTAAAACAAATACAAAAATACTTCAAGACTGATCACAAATGCTTACATGATGTGGTTTGATGAGAGAAGCATTACATATTTTTCACTCAAAGGGAATTATTGAATGGCTTTTTGCTTACAGCCCCATATATTTTAGATTTCAGAATCTTTATAAGAATGGCTTACTTTTCTCCTCTGTGTGAAAAAATTATGGTTATTTCAGTGAAGAGAAATCTGAAGCAGAGTAATTAGGCAGCATCAGTGTTATTTAGCTAATTTATAATAGATCTGCAAAATCTACCAATGAGATCTAGTTCTCAAGTATTAGATTCCTGTCCAACTTATCTGTGTCACACACTTTCGTCAGGATAGCTCATTGTATTGTCGTTCTGAATAATTTTCAGTTATGTGACAGAGAATAACTTTTCAGCTCTTCTTTGCTATAATTGTGTGTTTGTGTGCCTACATAAAAGGAAAGTGACCTGCATCATTCAGTAACTGTTTAGCTGTTTAACTGTTAGATGAAAGTAGACTTGCTGGAATGAGGCTAGACTTAATATGCTTTCAAAAAAGCAAGTCCAGACTTGCCACGTTTCTGCACCACAATACTGTGAACTGTGAGGGACATACTCGTCTTCCACATTTAAGCTCTAAGAAATTATGCTGATGACACCTTAATAGGCCATTGGTCACCAGTGGAATTGGTGTTGATTGCAATTCATTATTACCTCTGGCAATAGATAAGATTCTGCCATTAACTCCTGAATAAAGTGATTAATGTTTAATTTTTGTTTAATGACTTTAGCCTGATTTTAGTGCTTATTCATGTTCTTGCTTATAAATTTATAAAATGAAGGAAAAATATAGCCATGAATGTCGAAGTCACCCATTTCTGGCTAGTCTTAACATGTCCAATCCTGTATTATACTCTGCTCTTTTAACTTATATTTAACTTAAATGTCACAAAATACTTTTGAAAACATTTTTCTTATATTTATATAATCTTCTTCTGTGTGCCTATGGATTCCTGAGTTAGAGAGCATGAATATTTTGAGATTTCTTTGCAAATGCTGTCAAATAGTTTTCCTAAAATCTTATCAGATCTAGAATAATCCTTCATTTCACATTCAAGGTGTGGCTGTTTTATATGGGAAAGATTGGAAAGTTGGCATGATTTCCCCCCCAAATATAATTTCTCCTAGTAAGTTATTTGACATTAGAAACTTTGTGGGTAAATTAACCTTCTGAGATATAAGTAGCTCCAGTTTTCCATGATAAGAACATAAAAATGACTTCCATAATTAAGTAGTGTAGTTATAAATATATTATTTTATAATTTTTACTGTTATATTATAGATTACACTCCTATTATATTAGTATGTTCACTTGTGAAAATTTATCATGGTGTACACTTATAATTCCTGTACTTTGTTGTCTAAGTGGATATAAAACTTTGCTAAGGAAAGAAAAATCTCACAAAGATAGCTTCAGATCTAGATACCTTCTCCAGAGAATTCTATCTAATGTTTACGAATAAACAATGGCATAGATAAACAATAAGGATTTACTGTATAGCACAGGGAACTATATTCAATATCTTGTAATAACCTATAATAGAAAATAGTCTGAAAAAAATATGTAGCTGAATCACTTTGCCGTACACCTGAAACTGACACAATCTTGTAAATCAACTATGATTCAGTTAAAAAAAAGAATAAACAATGGCAATATTAAGAAGTCTCTTCTATAGAATAAAAAGGTCAGGTTATGCCTCATCTTGTTTCATGATTTAAGACCACCTTGATATTGAAACTTAACAAGAGCATTATGAAAAAGGAAAGCTAGAGTCCTGTCTTACTCATTAACATAGATACGAAAAATCCTAAACAAAATACTAGCAGAAAAAAAAAATACACAGAGGGGTAATGTGTCATAATCCATTTGGGATAATTCCACAATTAAGGCTGGTTTACTACTCAAAATCAGTGAGTGTAGGGCTTCCCTGGTGGCGCAGTGGTTGAGACTCTGCCTGCTAATGCAGGGGACACGGGTTCGAGCCCTGGTCTGGGAAGATCCCACATGCCGCGGAGCAGCTAGGCCTGTGAGCCACAACTACTGAGCCTGCGCGGCTGGAGCCTGTGCTCTACAACAAGAGAGACCACGATAGTGAGAGGCCCGCGCACCGCGATGAAGAGTGGCCCCCACTTGCCGCAACTAGAGAAAGCCCTCGCACAGAAACGAAGACCCAACATAGCCAAAAAAATAATAATAATAAATAAATAAATAAATAAATAAATCAGTGAGTGTAATTTGCCACATTAGCAGAATAAAGGAGAAAATGATACAAATTATCTCAATATATGCACCAAAAGCGTTTGATAAAATTGAACATATATGCATTGATAAAACATTTTAGTAAATAGTGATAGCTTCTGGTTCTCTAGAATTCAGTTTTTCTCAAATTGCCAAACTATTTAAACATAGTAAACATGGTCTGTTTCTGATCATTTCAATATCTGGCTCCCTTTTAGTTGTGTTTTTGTTGTTTACTGTTAGTTCCCATTTATGATGTCTTGACTCCTTGTTTGCTAGAATTTTTAAAAAAGATTTGTAGAAACAGATTTGAGTTTGAGATGATACCAGAGTTCTGTGACACTCTAGGCTTGGATCATCTTAATCCAATTTCACAGATTGAGATTACTTAAATTATTTAAATAAAGGTCACCTGAAATAGCTGGAAAATCCTGATTACTACAGGTTCACTCTTATTTCTATTGTATGTCCCTTTATGTTTCAACCCAAAGCATGCAGGGAAAGTAGACCCCCTTGAACATGACTACCTAGTTCCACAAGTCTATCAAAAGCACTACTCAGTCTCTTAGAAGCCCCCTCTAGAATCATCCAGTGCATCTAGGCCTAAATACCAGCTCACATGTCTGGATTTTCTTGTCCTCTTGGATTTGGACCTAGTAACTCATCACTATTTTGTTAAATATTCAGTAACTTCAAGCAGAATTAAAGAAAAATAAACTCCCCGGTTTTCCTACTTGTTTTCATTGGTAGGATTGATCTGATTTACCTAGCCTGTCATTATTGAAAATAGAAAATAAAATTTCTTCCTATTATTTCTTACCATTTTAATAATTTCTAGGTAATATGATATATTACCATGAGATATATAACATGGAGAATATTTAAAAAGCCATGTAGTATGTGCTCCTTAAGAGAATACTACACTTTCTTTGACAGAGTAATCATTAATATTTTTCTGTCTCTGACAACTGCTTCTCATGTGGCTTCATATAGGTAAACCACTTTGTTATATAGAAGGATTAATTATTAAATTTTTAATTATTTTTTATGTCTCACATTACAATTGTAAGTATAAATTATATTAATTGTATATGTGCTTGGATCTCCTTCAAAGAAATAATCTTTTTTGCCCCACCCCCCGGATTTTCAAATAGCACTTAAAATTCATCTTTCCAAATAATTTGGCTTTCCTTATAAAGAATATAAAAATGAAAAACTCTCTGAGGTCGTGTTGAAGGAAGAAGTTTAATATTGAAATTGTTCAATTGGATTATTTTGAAACGTTTATTAAAACACTCCCAAACTCATTCTACTAGGCCACCATCACCCTGATACCAAAACCAGAAAAAGATACTACAAAAAAAATTACAGACCAATATCACTGATGAATATAGATGCAAAAATCCTCAACAAAATACTAACAAACAGAATCCAACAACACATTAAAAGGATCATACACCATGGTCAAGTGGGATTTATCCCAGGGATGCAAGGATTCTTCAATATATTCAAATCAATCAGTGTGATACACCATATTAACAAATTGAAGAATGAAAGCCATACGATCATCTCAATAGATGCAGAAAAAGCTTTTGACAAAGTTCAACACCTATTTATGACAAAAACTCTCCAGAAAGTGGGCACAGAGGGAACCTACCTCAACATAATAAAGGCCATGTACGACAAACCCACAGCAGACATTATTCTCAATGGTGAAAAACTGAAAGCATTTCCTCTAAGATCAGGAACAAGACAAGGATGTCCACTCTTGCCACTGTTATTCAACATAGTTTTGGAAGTCCTAGCCATGGCAATTAGAGAAGAAAAAGAAATAAAAGGACTACAAATTGGAAAAGAAGAAGTAAAACTGTCACTGTTTGCAGATGACATGATACTATACATAGAAAATCCTAAAGATGCCAGCAGAAAACTACTAGAGCTAATCAATGAATTTGGTAAAGTTGCAGGATACAGAATTAATGCACAGAGACCTCTTGCATTCCTATACACTGACAACGAAAGATCAGAAAGAGAAATTAAGGAAACAATCCCATTCACCATTGCAACAAAAAGAATAAAATACCTAGGAATAAACCTACCTAAGGAGGTAAAAGACCTGTACTCAGAAAACTATAAGGCACTGGTGAAAGAAATCAAAGATGATACAAACAGATGGAGAGATATACCATGTTCTTGGATTGGAAGAATCAATATTGTGAAAATGACTGTTCTATCCAAAGCAATCTACGGAGTCAGTGCAATCCCTATCAAATTACCAATGGCATTTTTTACAGAACTAGAACAAAAAATCTTAAAATTTGTATGGAGACACAAAAGACCCCGAATAGCCAAAGCAATTTTGAGGGAAAAAAGTGGAGCTGGAGGAATAAGACTCCCTGACTTCAGACTATACTACAAAGCCACAGTAAGCAAGACAATATGTTACTGGCATAAAAACATAAATACAGATCGATGGAACAGGATAGAAAGCCCAGAGATAAACCCACGCACGTATGGTCACCTTATCTTCAGTAAAGGAGGCAAGGATATACAATAGAGAGAAGACAGTCTCTTCAATAAGTGGTGCTGGGAAAACTGGACAGCTACATGTAAAAGAATGAAATTGGAACACTAACCTAACACCATACACAAAAATAAACTCCAAATGGATTAAAGACCTAAATGTAAGACCGGACACTATAAAACTCTTAGAGGAAAACATAGGAAGAACACTCTGACATAAATCACAGGAAGATCTTTTTTGACCCACTGCCTCGAGTAATGGAAATAAAAACAAAAATAAACAATGGAAATGGACAAACGGACCTAATGAAACTTAAAAGTTTTTGCACAGCAAAGGAAACTATAAACAATATGAAAAAACAACCCTCAGAATGTGAGAAAATATTTGCAAATGAATCAGTAGACAAAGGATTAATCTCTAAAATATGTAAACAGCTCATGCAGCTCAATATTAAAAAAACAAACAACCCAATCAAAAAATGGGCAGAAGACCTAAATAGACATTTCTCCAAAGAATACATACAGACGGCCAAGAGGCACTTGAAAAGCTGCTCAACATCACTAATTATTAGAGAAATGCAAATCAGAACTACAATGAGGTGTTACCTCTCACCGGTTAGAATGGGCATCATCAGAAAATCTACAAACAACAAATGCTGGAGAGGGTGTGGAGAAAAGGGAACCCTCTTGCACTGTTGGTGGGAATGTAAATTGATACAGCCACTATGGAGAACAGTATGGAGGTTCCTTCAAAAACTAAAAATAGAATTACCATATGACCCCGCAATCCCACTACTGGGCATATACCCAGAGAAAACCATAATTCAAAAAGACACATGCACCCCAATGTTCACTGCAGCACTATTTACAATAGCCAGGTCATGGAAGCAACCTAAATGCCCATCGACAGACGAATGGATAAAGAAGATGTGGTACATATATACAATGGAATATTACTCAGCCATAAAAAGGAGCGAAATTGGGTCATTTGTAGAGACGTGGATGGATCTAGAGACTGTCATACAGAGTGAAGTAAGTCAGAAAGAGAAAAACAAATATCGTATATTAATGCATATATGTGGAATCTAGAAAAATGGTACAAATGAACCAGTTTGCAAGGCAGAAATAGAGACACAGATGTAGAGAAAAAACGTATGGACACCAAGCGGGGATAGTAGGGGTGGGGAGGTGGTGATGTGAATTGGGAGATTGGGATTGACATGTATACACTAATATGTATAAAATAGATAACTAATAAGAACCAGCTGTATACAAAAAATAAAGTTAAAAAAAAATGAAAGAAACACTTTTATTGAAAAAGAAGAAAAGTCTGGATGGGGCCACCTACCCTTCACCTGGGCCTGTGCAAGGGTCTGCTCCATGACCTTTTGAATGTGCAGAGACCTGTAGCTTCGTTATGCCTGTACATTTTTTCCCAATCATTTCCCCCCACGCTTCCCACACTCCCCACACCTCAGACCACCCTGCTTCTTTATTCTTAATCACATAAATACCCTGAGCCCCTTGCCTTCAGGGAGGTGCATTTGAGATTTGTTCTCCTGTCTTCTTGCTTGGCTATATTGTGAAGAAAACTTCTCTTTGCTACACACCTCGATGTCTCAGCTTTTTGGCTTGCTGTGTGTTGGGCAAGATGAACTTGGTTTGGTAACATATGTGTGTGTGTATAACTGTTTATGATTGTCAATTTATTAGTCTCTCCCACTAGATTGTGAATTCCTTGAGGTCGGGGACTATATTTTGTTCATTTCTGTAAACCCAATATGTAGCAGTCAATAAATGAATTCAATAATGGAATAAATGAAATAATGAATTTGGAAAGAAAAAAAGAATGCTACACTTCCTTTTACAGAGTAATCATTAATATTGTTCTCTCTCTGACGACAGCTCATGTGGCTTCATATAGGTTAACCACTTTGTTATATAGAAGGATTAATTATTAAATTTTTAATTCTCTTTTATGTCTTACATTACAATTGTAAGTATAAATTACATTAATTGTATATGTGTTTGTATCTCCTTAGAGGAAATAATCTTTTTTTTTCCTGGATTTTCAAATAGCACTTAGAATTCATCTTTCCAAATAATTTGGCTTTCCTTATAAAGAATATAATAGTGAAAAATTCTCTGAGTTCGTGTTAAAGGAAGAAGTTTAATATTGAAATTGTTCAAACTGGATTATTTTGAAATATTTATTATATCTTGGTCCATATATTCTAGTTACCTTATAACTGCTCTATTTGATTTTTCCTTTTAATGTGTTTTAACCCCAGCGTTGTAAATTGATTTAATAAAAATGCCTCTGTTTTCTCCTGTTATCTGATAACTTCTTAATGACAACTAACAGCTTTTGTGAAAGCAGCACCATTAGTCCTAATGGATAGGGAGGACAACTGATATGGCCTGAGAAAGGTTAAAGATGACTAGTGACCCTTTGGCAAATCTGTCTGCAACAGAACAGAATAAGAACCATTCTCATTTGAATTTTTGGTCACAGTAGATTATCTGACACATTCGTTATAGTCTTATGTTCAGCACTTTACAGTACAGATTAGTTATGTGAATATTCTTGTAATATTCTTCAGATTGTGAGGACACTAGTGGTCGCTGATATGACTCTAACATGGAAACAAATTTCTTCTAAAGGCAAAGGTTTTTACTAATGTAGAAAGCTTCCATCACCCCTCTCTCACACCCTGCCTTAGACCTTATTTTGAAAGTTAATGAGCTATAATAGATAGTACTGTCATGTTACTTACTATACAAAGTACAGATTTGATGACTGTTAAATTTTGGGTTTAATTTTTTGTCCACTGATAAGAAGACCCAACCAATAGTCCTAAGTTTTTGTTTTTGTTTTTTTTTTTTGGTGAGAAGCATCATTAACTCTTTCTGTAATATTAGCCTTTAACTCTGAAATATACTACTCTGTTTTTCCCCTCTTTCTGGAGTTTTTTTCCTAGTTCTCGTCTATTAACTTTTCCCTTTATCTTGTGGTTTGCTTTGGTACATTACTTCCACTTTCTGTGTGCTCCAGTTATTTTAATTTTATTCCTTTTCATTGGTATAAGAGCATGAAATAATAAGCTCAAGGGCAAACAGGGAGGATAAACAATTAAAGACTTTAAACCTGAAAGGCATTCCTTTGATAAAGGGATAGCGCCGTTTAAGTGGGAGCATCTCCATTAGCATTAATGGAGTAAGTACATCAGCTGAAGCATCTCAGAGGTTAATCAGGCTTCCTGGCCCACTTTTGACATCAATATACCGTGGCGCCTGGTTTTGTTGGTCCTTCAGAGGCTTTCTTGACAACACTCTAACAGACTTTGTGTAAGTCATTTCTTGTGAATTATTGAAACAAATGTTTGGCTGCTAATTGAGGAGCACTAATGTGTTTTATAATCACTGCAGTTTGAGTTTTTAGCACTAAACAAAACAGTTACAATTGATTTGTGGCTTTTTCTTGGTTTCAGTCAGCTGTAAGTTATATCATTTTGCTTGAATTCAGCAAATGGCTTTGCTGGTTATTTTATTTAAGTATTTATTAGGATACACTATCACGGTTTTCATTTTTCCTTCCCAGTATGCATTTGTGTTCTGAATTCATGAAGTGTGTGAGATCACAGGTAGTAACAGGAATAGATTACAAGGCAATACTGGATAGTGGTTTGGAGATAGTCCTAGTTTTGAGTTCTGGCTTTGTCATTGGCTGGCTGTTTGAGCTGCCGTTTTCTTTAACCCCCGTAGCCTCAGTTTTCTCTTCTATGAAGAGTAGAGGTGTTTGAGGAGATCTATCCAGATCATTTTTGTTAAAGAGCCTTAACCATTTATGAGTTCATAATCAAGTTTCCATGGAACATAGCTACAGTAAAATAATATGTATATTATGTATGTTTCCTTTTTTTTAGTTCCATCTGGTTGTTGTTTAAATTACATTTAAGCCTTTATAAACAACCTTTTTTGCCTACAAGTTATAAATTAATATTTGAAATGCTGTATATATAATATACATTTTAAAATTTAGCTATAGCATATGCCAGAATATAGGTCCATAATTATTTTAAAAAGAGCAAGTCACGGTATTGAAGACTAATTTGAAGTATTTTAATAAAAACTTTTCCTCACAGTATGAAGATATGTGTCTATTGTATCATACATAATTTTTGATATGTCCATGTAATCTAGACAACTTATTTTGGCTCTAATGATTAGATATGTTAATGTGTTTATGAATCACATAATTTTCTCTTTGTTTTCACTTTCCTCCCTTTCGGACAAGAAGAAAAAACCCCGTTACTTAACGTGATTGTTTGTTAATGGTTATGAGAATAATCAGATGAGATTCACATAAAAGAAAACATGCCCATGAGTTAGTTTCATCTCTTTGTTTTGAATGAAATGGAACTAAAATGTAATTCTGAAACGTCTTAAGTTGTCTTTAATTGAAATAATATATTAGGAGCATTACATTAAATTGTTTTCTGTTATCAGAGAGAAAAGAACCTTCTTGGTTAATTTTATATGACATTCCATTCATCAAGTAAAAGTATCTTAGATGGAGACTGTATTTTCTACATGCCAAATCTTGATGTACAATATTATATAACATCATATTATAGATTTAATTTGGAATCAAAGTTGTTTTCACATATGGATTCTACCAGTATCTCAGTCTTTTTCCTGCTAAAAAGTTGACTCAATATTAGATTTATACTGTTTAAAAAATAGAATATCACATAGTTGCTACTTCTTAATATTTCACATATTTTAAGTTATACGCATTGAGGAGAGGGGAAAATAAATATTGTTAATAAAAGTATAATTGTATCCTCATGTGAAACAAACTCTTTAATTATTTACCTATAGCTTTATTCTCACCATGCTGGCTTTGGGGAATCTACTGATACCATTCACTCAAGCTAATAGCAATTTTCTAACTAAAATTTAAGATCGTATAAAAATCAGACTGAATTTCTGTGACAGTGCACTGCTGCATATAAGCTTGTTAGAGAATAAAGAATTTAATGTGAATTAACAAAACATGTATTTCTATTTAGAATCCAAATACTGATGTGAAGTCATACATTTTACCTTTCATTGTATAGACGTTGAAAACTGGCCTGACAATGGTTGGGAAGGTGGTAACTCAGCTGACAGGCACACTGCCTTCAGGTGTGACAGAAGATGATGTTGCCATCCACAGTAATTCAAGGCGGAGTCCTCTGGTCCCAGGCATCATCACAGTAATCGACACTGAGACAGTTGGAGAGGGCCAGGTAAGAACATGTGATGCATGTAATGTTCCCCTTGTGCAGAGGATGGAGTGACTAAGAATATCATTTGGGATCAAGACCATACAAAATATATTTGGAGATGTGTTAATTTGGAATTGTAGAAAATTAAGGTTATCTCAGGTTAGAATTTTGTTTTTTTCAAAAAATGATGAGTAATTATTGTACAACACAGGGAATATAGCCAATGTTTTATAAAAACTATAAATGGTGTAGACCCATTTAAAAAATGATGAGTAACATGTTAAAACCTATTATTTCAGACATCGTTAATGTATCAAACCGGAAGGTAAAATTGAGGTTCTATAGAATTCTCTTGCTATCTCTTCATCAGGACATTTGTTCCATAAATAAATAATTATATATCTCTTTTATACTGTTTAGTACTGTTTCTTTTTTTTTAATGACACTTGTTATAACTTAGACTAATTATGACTAATTATGATGGTAATAAATGACAATAATATTAATAAATTTTATTACACATTTTATTACAGATACTTCCTTATAAATATGAAAAAATACAAAAAATCTCAAAGAGTATATTAGAATATATAAATGGTAATAACTTATTATAAGATCTTATATCTTCACATAAAACAGATTTTTACAGCCTATGTTCAGAAACATTTAGGAGTGATTATAAACATGGAGAAATACGTTATGCTTATGTAAGTCTTGCTAGAAAGAAACCAGTTGGGTTTTGTTTTTCTCCCTCATGCATTCATAGACAGTATTTTCTTTTGAATCATAGTCATGAATTTTAAAATACATTTCTGAAAGGAAGGTAATTTTCATGGTTTGTGATCCTTGCTATAAATACACAATGTAAACCTGATTACTAGAATGAGATAGGAGTAGAGCAAGATTTGGAAATAGAAATTATTTTAATTTTATATAGAATTTAATTCCATTTTCAGAACACAATTATGTGAGCCATTAAAATATTAACCCTAAATATTGCATGTTCTTTTGAGAAAATCTGCTTCCAGTATATGTGGTTCTACATCTTGATGAAAGATTACATTTGGCTGGTACTCATATACTAATTCCTATAGTAAGATCAAGTGGCATTTCAAAAAAATGTGGACTGTGCTGCAATTAAAACACCCAAAAAAATCTTTGAATTTCTGGGTTATTGAATCTGGCTATTATATTTTATTTAAAATCTGAATAATATAATTCTCTGCCTTTCCCATCTTAACTTTGTGGTTAACCAGATATGTTACAGACTTGTATTCCTGTTTAAAACTCGTTTTATTGAAGTGCTAGGAAACTTCTCAGTTGACTGTAATAACTTTTTTTTTTTAAGTTGTGTTAATTAGCTCAAGTTGATAGACACATACAGATGTTCTCTTTTTAAATTGGAATTAAATATATAAACCCTTAGTGTTTTATGAGTGTTAAAGTAAAAAATATTTTCTTTTGTCCTTTGATTCTTAATTAATTCACCTCCAAGGCCACCCACATTTACTAAGTAGTAACAACCCTCCTCAACACTGTCTAGTTTGGTGAGTGGCTTTAAATCTGTTAAGCATCTAGCATTTGTTGACAGACTGATTTGTGGTAATTTAAAAGTTGAAAATGTTATCTCATTATTTTTGATGAAATAGAGCTATAACTCATTAATTTATGGAATGAGTAAAAAGAAAAATTTAAAGTAATTTATACGAAAAGCATAGCATTAGGTCTTGTGTTTTCACATGTGGTTTGTTTGGGGTTTTTTTTCCCCTAGTTCTTTGTTAACTTTTTATAACTTTAAATTGGAATTCTCACATTTGGAATATGGAAGTGAACAGTAGATTGTACAAAAGTTCATTTTTCTGTGATAAGTGCATTGTTAACCCTGGAAACAAGTAAAGTTGTTCATTAGGAAATAAGAATCATAGAAATGTTAGCTTTTAAAAGTTAAAAAAGTGAAAGTGTTGCTCAACCTGGAAAGTTTTATCTTTTCTATTATTTGTTGGGAGCATAATCTCTTTTCATTCCTACTTATAACATATTCTGCAATTTTGATTGATTTAAGAATTTTATTAAAAGACAGGAAATTAATAAGTTGCTATGTGCATTTTTAAGGAATTATAAATATTTTTTTAATCAATAAGATTTCCTCAATATAATACTGTCTTCTTTTCTTTTATTAATTGAATCTGTTTTTTGTCAGGAGGACATTTTTCTCTCTGATAAATAGTTCAGTTGAAGTACAAAGCTGTTTTTAGGTTATGCTGGATTGTATTAGAAAGACTGCAGTGGTTAATGTCATGGATTTATCACTTTTAGCCCTTTCCCACTGATGTTTGACCTTAGCTGTAGTGTTTCTTCTTGTCCCTTTACATATCAGGAACTAAAGTTGACATTATGTGCAGTTTTGCTGTTTAAATCCATTGAGCCTTTAATAAAGACATTTTCATGTTTACAGGGATAGTGTATAAAATTTGATTCACCATTTTTCTGATGCTGAGTTGATTAGTTTGATTTGATGGTGACAGGATCACCGTATGGTACCTGCATCAAAGGGGAATGTATTTGCTTGACTTTGTCCATTTTTGTCTGTGTTACTTTCATGTTTTATTTAAAAGCATTTCGTGGCTAGGATAAGTTAAGCGGTATAATTTGCCTTTATAAATTTATATAATTTCAGTTAACAAGGTGGCAAAGTCTCTAATCAAAGAAAAACGCTCCAGAATGATAGCATAAACTAGAGCTATTTCTTGCCCTGAGTGCAAATACAAGTGTTATTCATAGTAATTTGTTGGTTCCTGTGGTTTTTGTCTATCTTTTTGTTCATATGATAAAGCCTTATCCACCTTGTATCCACCTTGCTTTGCTTTGTTTTAATAAACTCAAGTTGTTGCTACATATACTTGGGGGTTTAGCCTGTTTAGTTAAGTAGTGAGTAAAAATTACATGTCTCAGGACAACTGTATTGGGATATCGCTGGTATTGATTTGGTATTGATATTTTAGGCAAGATGATGATGCGGTGGAGAGAATCTGTACAAAAGTATCTGGTTGTTATATTTGTGAAGTTCATAAAGAGAAGGTTCAAAGAATCCTATATAGTGGCATGAGGTTTTGGTATTCACCAAGATTAATGAGCCTTTTTGCTGGATGGCTTCTGTATTAGTACCATCAAGTAGAGTACTCAATGCTAATTGTATTGGAAAGAGAGGTATAGGGTTATAATATATGAAAGGAAAGGGAATCATAAGATTGAGTTAAAATAGAAAAATGGGCAAAGGACAAAATATTTCAATGAAAAAATAAAATACTTAACAAATGGTGTAAAATCTTTAGACTTGACTTGTTATAAGAGAAAGACAAAACTACCCTAAGATACCACTTGTCACCTATCAGCATGAAAGAAATCAAAAAGCTTGCAGTATACTCTACATTTTTTTAATACTCTTTTAAAAGAATATATTTATTTATTTATTATTTATTTGGCTGTGCCTGGCATGTGGGATCTTTTTAGTTGTGGCATTGCAGGATCTTTTTAGTTGTGGCATGTGGGATCTTTTATTAGTTGCGGCATGTGGGATCTTGTTTTAGTTGTGGCACACAGGATCTTTAGTTGCAGCATGTGGGATCTAGTTCCCTGACCAGGCATCAAACCCAGGCCCCCTGCATTGGGAGTGCGGAGTCTTAGCCACTGAACCACCGGGGAAGTCCCTGCTCTACATTTTTAACTTTTAATTTTGAAATAATTGTAGAGTCACAGTAAGTTGCAGATACTTTCCCTAAACTGTGACATCTTATGTAACTGTTGTAAAATATCAAAACCAGGATATTGACGATGGCACTTTACTTTTAACTAGGCTACAGACCATATTCAGCTCTCACCATTTGTTTTACTTGCATTCATTTGTGTGTGTATCCAGAATATTGAAAGAACTCCTATAACTGGATAATAAAAAGATAAATAGCCTTATTTTAAAATGAGCAAAGGATTTGAATAGACATCTTTCCAAATATGATATGCCAGTGGCCAGTAAGCAGAAATGAGAGCCCTGGTACACTGCTGGTGGGGAATGTAAAATTGTACAGCTGCTTTGGAAAAGAGTTACCATTTGACTCAGCAATTTATCTCTGAAGAGATTTGCTCTTAGGAGATATATAACCAAAAGAAATGAAAATATATTTTCATGTAAAAACTTGTACATGAATGTTCGTAGCAGCATTATTCGTAATAGCCAAAAAATAGGAGCAGCCCAAATGTACATCAACTGATTGATGGATGGTTAAATAAAATGTGGTATATACATACAGTGTAATATTATTTAGCAATAAGAAGAAGTGAAGTAGTGATTCATGCTACAAAATGAATGAACCTTGAAAATCTTATGCTTAGTGGAAGAAGCCAGTCGCAAAAGAACACATATTGTATGAATCTATTTATATGAAATGTCCAGAATAGGGAAATCTACATAGAGAGAAAATAGATTGGTTGCCTAGGGCTTGGAGTTTGGAGGGAATCAGGTGGGGAGTGACTGTTAATGGTTATGAAGTTTCTTTTGGGTGATGAAAGTGTTCTAAATTTGATTGTCATAATGGTTGCACAACTCTGTGTATATACCATAGTTCCTAAAGCAATCTATCAGTTATTTAGCAGACTTGGTTTAACACACTTTCCTGGAGACTGCTCCTATAAGACTTCTTTTCTTTTTCTTGTTTTCCTTACCTAACATTTTTGAAAGTCAAATGGAAGAATGGAAAAGAGAGATGAGAGAAATAATTTATAACCCATGTTTCCCCCCACTTGTGGTAAAATATATATAACTTAAAATTTGCCATTCAGCCATTTTTAAGTTTACAATTCAGTGATATTAAGTACATTCACAGTGTTGTACAACCATTGCCATTATCCATGTCCAGAACTTTTCATCATCTGTACCCATTAAACAGTAACTCCCCATCCCCCTGTTCTCACACTCCCTGTTGACCACCATTCTAATTTCTGTCTCCAATAGATTGCCCTTCATTGAAAAGACATACAGTACAAACTGTTGAAAATGATGTGGAGAGATGAAACCTTATACTTTACTGGTGGACATATGAAAGTATCTATACTTTGGAAAACAGTTTTTCCTGTTTCTTAAAAAGTTCAGTATATATTTACCATATGACTGAGCAAATCCACTTCTAGGTATCTCCCAAAGAGAAATAAAAACATGTTTCACAAAAGAGATGTGTGTGCAGATATTCATAACAGCATTATGCATAATAGCAATCAATTGGAAATAATCCAAATTGCCAAGAATTGTTTGGTGAACCCACATGTTGTGGTCCCTCCATACAGTGGAATACACGTAAGCAATACAAAGAAATGAATGATACCTGAAACAATATGGTTGAACAAAAAAATTATATATTTAGAAAGAAATGGAAGATAAATCACATGATTCTACTTATTTGAAATATTTTGAAAAATTTTAGAAAAGGCAAATGAGATGAAATATACACTAGGGATTGTCTGGGACTTGTGGTTGGTGTTCTAAAGTCATCATGAAGAAATTTTGGGGGTGTTGGAAGTATTCTAAATCTAGAATGTGGTAATGGTTATACAACTGTATAAATTTACTAAGCATTATCCACTTATATGGGGTGATTTGTGTGTATGAATTTTGTGGTAATTGGGGAATGACTCCCAGCTATGATGAAGTGAAGAGATAAGCAAATCTTTTTCCCAGAAAATAAGTACATTACTGGACAGAATTGTCATACTGAGTGAAGTAAGTCAGAGAAGGAGAAACATCATATGATATAGCTTATATGTGGAAGCTAAAAAAAAATGATACAGATGAATTTATTTACAAAACAGACACAGACTTGCAGACTTAGAGAATGAACTTATGGTGAACTTATGGTTACCACGGGGGAAGTGTCGGGGGGAGGGATAGTTAGGGAGTTTGGGATTGACCTGTACACACTGCTATATTTAATATGGATAACCAACAAGGACCTACTGTATAGCACAGGGAGCTCTGTTTAATATTATGTAACAACCTAAACGGGAGAAGAATTTGAAAAGTAATAGATACATGTATATGTATAACTGAATCACTTTGCTGTACACCTGAAACTAATACAACATTGTTAATCTGCTATATCCAATAGAAAATAAAAAGTTAAAAAAAAAAAGAGTCTCAGAGACCTTTGGGGCAACATTAAACATATCAACATATATGTAATTGGAAGATTGTTTTAGGGAATAATGATGTTTCTCAGTTGATAGTTCCCATGATAATAATAGCACAACAGAATGGGGAGGAAATGGAGCTATATTGGAGCAAGGAGCTATAATTTATTGCAGTTAAGTGTGGAATTAACATGTAATTTTGTTGTCTATACAGCACCTTATAGCCTGTAGAGTAACCACTTAAGAAATTAATCCAAAGAATTAACAGAAGATAAAAATAGTAAACATTAAAAATAATTGTTTAACACAAAGGAAGAGGATCAGAGCAACAACAAACACCTGAGACATAAAAATAAATGGAAAATGGCAGACCTAAATCCAAATATGTGTGTAATTATATTAACTATAAATGGACTCAAGTTAAAAGACAGTGATTGTCAGACCAGAATCACTTTAGATTCAAAGACATAATTGGTTGAAGTAAAAGGATGGAAGAAATGTACCATGCAAACAATAACCATAATAGAATTGGAATGGCTATATTAATATCCGATAAAAGACTTTAAGTCAAGAAATATTGCCAGAGAAAAGGAGGGATGTTTCATAATGATAAGAGGGTCAATGTAATAGGTAGATAAAACAATTAATAATGTGTAAACACCTAATAACATAGTGCAGCAAGCATTAAACAAAATCTGACAAATTGAAAGAAGAAATTCTAGCTAACATTTACAGTTTGAGATTTAAATACTGTGCTTTCAATAATTGATGGAAAAGCTATACAGAAAATTTTTAAAGATTTAGAAGACTTGATTAAGACTGTCAACCAACATGACCTAAATCTTCCCCCAAAACCTACAAACGTAAGTTTGTTTTCAAGAACATCTGGAACACTTTCCAAGATAGACCATATGATTGACCATAAAGCAAATCTAAAGAATGGAAATCAGTAATAGAATGAAATTATGAAATGAAGGAGTCTCAAGGAAATTAGAAAATATTTTGAATGCAATGAACATAGAAATAGAACATATCAGAAATTATAATTGCAGCTATATTATTGAATAATGGGAAAATTACAGCTTTAAATGGTTATAGTAGAAAAGAAAAGTGGTCCTAAATTAATAATCTTAGCTCTCCATTAAGAGATTTCAAAAACAGCAAATTATAACCAAAGCAAGACAAATGAAGTAAATAATAGAAGTATTACTAGGAGTCAACAAAATAACAAACAGTGAAATGATGGGGAGAATCCAAAACTGGTTCTTTGAAAAGATTAACAAAGTTGATAAATCTGATGATATAGCAAATGGGATTGTTTTCTTAATTTCCTTTTTAATTTGGTCTTTGTTAGTATATAGAAACGAAACTGATGGTGAGTGTTAATTTTATATCCTGCAACTTTGTTGAATTTTTTTTTGTGTGTATGTGTGTGTGTAATCTGTAAAATCTGTTACAGAGATAATTTTCTTTCTTTTCCAATTTGTATGCCTTGTATTTCTTTTCTTTTTCTTTTTTTCCCCTCCTTTTGGTCTGGTTGCTATGGCTAGACCTTATAGTACTGTGTTGAATAGTAGTACTGAGTGTTGGCATCCTTGCCTTTTTACTGATCTTAGAGGAAAAGCTTTCAGTCTTGCCCATTGTGTGTAATATTAGCTTTGGACTCTGCATATGTAACTTTTATTGTATTGAGGTAGTTTCCATGTATTCCTAGTTTGTTGAGTGTTTTTATCATGAAAGTGGTTGAATTTTGTCAAATTCTTTTTCTGCATTGATTGAGATGATCAATCAATCATCTTTTGTTCTTCAGTTTGTTAATGTGGTATATTACATTAATTGATTTTTGTATGTTGAACCATCCTTACATTCCAAGTATAAGTCTCACTTTTCTTGGTGTTTGGTCCTTTTAATGTGTTGAATTTGGTTTGATCCTGTTTTCGTTTAGATTTTTGCATCATTATTCATCAGGGATATTGATTTGTAGTTTTCTTTTTGTCTTTCTCTTGTTTTGGTCTCAGGACAATGAGGGCCTCATAGATATATCTTATAATCCTTTTTATTTCTGTGACATCAGTTTTAATGGCTCTTGCTTCATTTCTAATTTTATTTTTATTTTTTTGAATTTTTGAATTTTATTTTTTTATACAGCAGGTTCTTATTAGTTATCCATTTTATATATATTAGTGTATATATGTCAATCCCAATCTCCCAATTTGTCACACACACACACACAAACCCCCGCCCCTTTCCCCCCTTGGTGTCCATACGTTCTCTACATCTGTGTCTCTATTTGCCCTGCAAACCGGTTCATCTGTACCATTTTTCTAGGTTCCACATATATGCATTAATATATGATATTTGTTTTTCTCTTTCTGACTTACTTCACTCTGTATGACAGTCTCTAGATCCATCCATGTCTGTACAAATGACCCAATTTTGTTCCTTTTTATGGCTGAGTAATATTCCATTGTATATATGTACCACATCTTCTTTATCCATTTGTCTGTCGATGGGCATTTAGGTTGCTCCCATGACCTGGCTATTGTAAATAGTGCTGCAGTGAACATTGGGATGCATGTGTCTTTTTTTTTTTTAATAGACAGCATGGTGACTATAGTTAATAACACTGCATTGCATATTTGAAAGATGCTAAGAGTAGATCTTTTAAAGAGTTTTTTTTTTTTTAATATAAATTTATTTATTTATTTTTGGCTGTGTTGGGTCCTCATTTCTGTGCGAGGGCTTTCCCCAGTTGCGGCAAGCGGGGGCCACTCTTCATCGCGGTGCGCGGGCCTCTCACTATCGCGGCCTCTCCCGTTGCGGAGCACAGGCTCCAGACGCGCAGGCTCAGCAACTGCGGCTCATGGGCCCAGTTGCTCCGCGGCATGCGGGATCCTCCCAGACCAGGGCCCGAACCCGTGTCCCCTGCATTGGCAGGCGGATTCTCAACCACTGCACCACCAGGGAAGCCCCGCATGTGTCTTTTTGAATTATGGTTTTCTCTGGGTATATGCCCAGTAGTGGGATTGCTGGGTCATATGGTAATTCTATTTTTAGTTTTTGAAGGAACCTCCATACTGTTCTCCATAGTGGCTGTATCAATTTACATTCCCACCAACAGTGCAAGAAGGTTCCCTTTTCTCCACACCCTCTCCAGCATTTATTGCTTGTAGATTTTTTGATGATGGCCATTCTGAAAGGGAGGGGATGGAAAAAGATATTCCATGCAAATGGAAATCAAAAGAAAGCTGGAGTAGCGATACTCATATCAGGTAAAATAGACTTTAAAATAAAGAATGTTACAAGAGACAAGGAAGGACACTACATAATGATCAAGGGATCAATCCAAGAAGAAGATATAACAATTATAAATATGTATGTACCCAACATAGGAGTGCCTCAATACATGAGGCAACTGCTAACAGCTCTAAAAGAGGAAATCTACAGTAACACAATAATAGTGAGGGACTTTAAAACCTCACTTACACCAATGGACAGATCACCCAAACATAAAATTAATAAGGATACACAAGCTTTAAATGACACAATAGACCAGATAGATTTAATTGATATTTATAGGACATTCAGTCCAAAAAACAGCAGATTATACTTTCTTCTCAAGTGCGCATGGAACATTCTCCAGGATAGATCACTTCTTGGGTCACAAATCAAGCCTCAGTAAATTTAAGAAAATTGAAATCATATCAAGCATCTTTTCTGACCACAATGCTATGAGATTAGAAATCAATTACAGGGAAAAAAATGTAAAAAACACAAACACATGGAGGCTAAACAATATGTTACTAAATAATCATTTCTAATTTTAGCTATTTGAATTTTCTCTCTTTTTTTGTTAGTCTAATTAAGGGCTGTCAATTTTGTTGATTTTTTTTAAGAAAACAAACTCTTAGGGATAAACGAAAACAAGGAGGTGAAAGACTTGTACACTGAAAACTATAATACATTGTTAAAAGAAGTTAAAGAAGATACAAAAAGTGGGAAAAACATCTCATGCTTGTGGATTTGAAGACAATGTTGTTAAAATATCCATAGCACCTAATGTGATATTAAATGCAATACCTATCAAAATCTCTATGACATTTTGTGGCAGTAATAGAAAAAGCCATCCTGATATTCTTATGGAATCTGAAGGGACCCTGAAAAGCCGAAACAATCTTGGAAAAAGAAAAACAACACAACTCTGCCTCATTTCAAATCCTATTGCAAAGCAATGGTAATTAAGATGATGTGATACTGGCGTAAAGATAGATATGTAGACCAATGGAACAGAATAGAGAGTGCAGAAATAAGACCATGCATATGCATCCGAAAGGTTTTTGACAAGGTTGGAAAAAGCTCACAGTGGGGAAATGGCAGTCTCTTCAACAAATGAGGTTCGGAAAACTGGATAGCTACATGCAAAAGAATGAAGTTGGACCCTTACCTTATTCCATATACAAAAATGGTTATAGATTATAGACCCAACCATTAGACTGGAAACTATTAAACTCCTACAAGAAAACATAGGAGAAAATCTTTAGGACATTGGATCAGGCAATGATTTCTTAGATATTAAACCAAAAGCACAGGTAACAAAATAAAAAATAGACAAATGGAGCTACATCAAACTTTAAAACTTCTGTGTCTAAATGGAAAAAATCAACCAAGTGAAAAGGCACCCTATGGAGTGGGAGAAAAGCATTGTAAATCATATGGCTGATAAGGAATTAATATATAGTATGAATAAGGAGTTTCTACAACTCAACAATAATAATAATAAAAAAATAACCCGATTAACAAATGGACATAGGACTTGAATAGAAACTTCTCCAAAGAAGATGTAGGGATGTCCAATAAGCATATGAAAAGATGCTCAACATCACTAATCATTAGCAAATCAAAAACACGGTGAAATATCACCTCCTACCTATCAGGATGACCACTATCAACAGAACAGAATTTAACAGTGTTGTCAGAATATGGGGAGAAGTTGGAACCCTTGTGAACTTTTGGTGGGAATGTAAAATGATGCAGCCATTATGGAAATCAGTATGAAAGTTTCTCAAAAAATTAAAAATAAAATTACCATGTGATCCAGTAATCCCACTTCGGCATTTATATGCAGAATAATTCAAATCAGGATCTTGAAGAGATATTTACACACTCCTGTTCTTTGCAGTGTCATTCACGGTACCCGGGAGGTGGAAGCAATCCAAATGTCCATTGCCAGATAAATGGATAAAGAGAAATGTGGTATATACATACAATGTAATAATATTGCACAGCCTTAGGAAAGAAGGAAATCTTTTTACATGTTACAATGTGGATGAACCTTGAGGACATTGTGCTAAGGGAAATAGCTAGTCACAAAAGTACAAATACTAAATTCTTCCTTTTATTTTGAATATCTAAAGTAGTCAAAATCATGGAAACAAAATTAAAAGGTGGTTACTAAGGATGGGAGGAGGGAAGAGGAAGAATTAGTGTTTAGTGGGTATAGAATTTAAGTTTTGCAAGATGAAAAAGTTCTAGAAATCTGTTAGATAACAATATGAGTATACTTAACAGAACTGAAGTGAATACTTCAAAATGGTTTAAGTGGTAATGAAGAAAATCTACAGACAGAAAAATGATCAGTCTGCAGCTTAACTGAATTGCAGGTTCTAGCCAGAACAATAAGGCAAGAAGATTAAAGCATTAAGATAGGAAAGGGTGACAAATCAGATGTTTCTATATAATGGATTGTTGTAATGGTTATAGTACTGTATAAAATCATTGAATTGTAAACATAAAATAAGTGACTTTTATGGAATGTAAATTATACCTCTGTAAAGCTTTTTACTCTAAAAGAAAAACTAACTTTGCCAGTGTAGGACTACTTCCTGGATTACTTCAGATTAAATTCTTTATGTCTATCATGATCCAATATTGGTACAGTAGGTTTTTCCTTTGCAACATTAGATATGTGAAACTTTTTTGTTTCTTGAGTTAATTACTTGCTTTGTAAAACGAATACATGTTATTTTAAAACTTTTTTCCTTAGGGATCATTGAACAGTGTACTCACAATGGGCAAATTGTATGGAATGTAAATTGTATTTCAATATGCTTAGTAAGAAAATTAAGGGGAATAAATTTGAGATACAAAACTGCCTGTTCCAATATACTTTTGCTTGGTAATATTTTCAAAGAAGTGATGTGTCCATCTAAAATCTAGGAGTTAGATTAAAGTACAAAAGACCATAACTTCTGTATTTTAAGTAAAAAATATTTCGATAATTCCTCTAATATATGGCTGTTTGTTTGTATTTAACTTATGTTGTTTTTCACTGTTCTGTTCCAGTCACGGCCAAGAGTTTTTCAGCAGGCCGTAACACAATAAGAACTCTTGTTCCTGATCGTAGATGAAGCTCTGCATAGCTGACTTTATGCTTTTTGTTTTTTTCTGAACCTACGATTCAAGAAATTATTGTCTCTGTCATGTACAGTCAAGTCAACCAACTGTTTTTAGAGGTTATATGACTGATCTGCTGGGGACATGTTACATCTTTTCCTTATTTCTGAAGTGACATTCTCACCTTATATTGCCAAGAATAATCTTCAAATGTAGCGGAAACATGTTATTTGGTCAGGGGTGCAGTGGTGTAGCTGTGTATATCTTCAGGCTCAGTAGTTGGTTAACTTCCATTTGCCTTCTTCCTTTTTGTAAAGGTGCTTGTGAGTGAGGATTCTGACAGTGATGGCATCGTGGCCCATTTCCCTGCTCATGAAAAACCAGTGTGCTGTATGGCTTTTAATACAAGCGGTATGTCCTTCCCCCCACAACCCCCCATTTATGTTATGGGTTTTCCAACCAATTTTTTGAAAATAGAAAATATGAAATATATGTGTTAGTGTATATGAGATAAGTAAATAGTTTTCAGTAAGTGATTATTGAATGAATGAATTTATAATAAAAATTTAGAAACCCTCTAAAGATTAGTTTTAGCTGAGCAAAGTTGTGATTGAGTAGTAGCAGTAGATCAATAATAGTAGATAAACTGTGCTGTTGAATTGCATTGATTTCTGTATTATTAGTAAGGCAAGGACTTCAATATTCGAAACTACATATGTATGTGAATAGCATTTTCTCTGTAACTTCAAGTTTCTTTTTAACAATACAGTGACAGATGTACTGTAACCCTGATTAAACAGGTCTTCACATTTTAATATAGTGTGTGTGTGTGTGTGTGTGTGTTTGTATTTTGCTGAACTGTTTGAATGTAAGTTACATACGTGATGACATTTCACCCACTACGAATTAAGCATGCATTTTCTAAGAGTAAGGCCCTTCTTGTACTTTATAGCCAAATATTATATTATATTCAGAAAAGTAACGCATTATATTATCTAATATCCAAGTCATAATTTAAAATTTCTCAATTGTCTCAAAAATGGGTTCTCTAACTGCTTCAAATCAAGGTCTAATTAAAGTTTACTTCTTACATTTTATGTCTCTTTAGCTCCTTTTAATCCAATTTATTACTTTCACCTTTTTCCCCCTAAATTTCAGTGTCCAGAGCAGTTATCTTATCCAAATTCTGCATTTGTCACATATTTTTTTCATTATAATAATGTTTTCCTTATTCCCTAAAAGGCTTTTTAAAAACATTCAGGCCTAAAGATTTTTTTTTAAACTTCCTAAGTATTCCTGTCTACATCATTTCATCCCAGCAGGAGACACATTATATCAGGCTCTCTTGCAATTTATGATACTATGTTTGATCACAAGAATAAGTTAGTGACCCATCAAACATCTACATTTTGCAAATAGGTTGTCTTGTGGAGATTAGCAAGTGCAGGGTGTTATTTTGGCCTCATTTCTGAAACAACTTTTTACTAAATAGTTTTGTTACATTGAAGGCTATAGAATGGTGGTTTTTCTAATTCTATCATATTTTCAGCATTGATTAACTGCTGTTATTCTATTTAAAATAAGATTTTTCTCTCATCAACCATAAATGAACCATAGTTCTCCTGTATGCAAAAAACAGGGCAAAAATGTAATACTTTCTCTTTACCAATTTTCATAGTTAGGAATTGGTTTAATACGTCCAGTGGTGGAATTCCACTTCAGTGGACTTATTTTTAAAATACTTTGATTATGAATAAAAGATAAAATTGCTCTTATGCTTTCAGAGCTGAAACAGTCTTTGTAAGTTTGCAATCTTTTCCTTGCTTGGTGGGTCTGAAGAGACTGCCATTTTTATCTTATTCTGCAGAATATTAGGTAAAATTGATGGAAAGGCCCATCTTTTCCCCCTTCTTTTCATCTTTTCAGATAAAGAATGATGGTAAGAGGATAATATAAAGTATTTTGAATGATTTTCCTCCGATTATCTTAGGTATTTTCAATAGAGAGGAAGATTTTGTAGTAATTGTTGATCATTAGGATTGATTTAAGTAATGAAGACAAAGATTTATTGAAATGTTCTGAATGTTGTGGGAATTAAGTTAAATTTGAAGAAACAGTCTGGAAGTTATGTCACTTATAGCACTCTACTTGTAGTAACCAGTATGGCTCATTTTGATAGTCCATCTGTTATGTCAGATCTCCTTTGTATTAATATATATTTCATATTGCCATAGTTAGGGTGCTTCAGAAGTCTGAAGCTGTATTTTTTCCTGTCTATGAATTTCCATTGTTACCAGAACATCTTATATAACTTAAAGAATGTTGTAGTTACCTCTGTCATTGTGTCATTGTGTACCGGTTTTCATAGTTTCAGAATGTCATATAGTTGGAATACTACAGTATGTAGCCATTTCAGATTGGCTTCTTTCACTTACTAATATGCAGATATTTAAGTCTCCTCTGTGTCTTTTCATGCCTTGATTGCTCATTTCTTTTTAGCACTGAATAATATTCTATTGTATGGATGTATCATACATTATTTGCCATCTGTATATATTATTTATTGAGCTGTCTGTATCTTTCATCCATTTTTTAATTGGTTTGTTCATTTTTTGATTGTTGAGTTTTAAGGGTTCTTTGTGTATTTTGGATAACACTCCTGTATCAAATATGTGTTTTGTACGTATTTTCTCCCAGTCTGTGACTTGTCTTCTCATTCTCTTGAAATGGTTTCTGAAAATCAAAGTATTTAATTTTAATGAAATCCAGCTTATCAATTATTTCTTTGATGGATCTTTCCTTTGGTGTGTTATGTAACACTTCAGTACATATAAATTGACATTCTTGTACTGTTGTATTCTTAATTTGGTCTCACACCAAATCTTGTAATTTCTTGGAGGGAAGAGAATTTTATGAGAACTATTTTATGAGTTTTAGGATCTCTTACAGTTCTTCTTGAATCTAAAATAGAGCTTCTTAACCTGGGTCTGAGAGGTCCATGGGTAATATTTAGACAGTATGTGAACCTAGAAAGAAAAAAAAAAAATTACATCCTTATTTTCTTTAACCTGTAATGAAAATTTCTTTCACTTATGAATATGTACAATAAACCACTGAAATACTAGCTTGCTTTTGAGTTTGTAATAGAAATAATGGATATTTTCATATCATTTTGTTGTTATTTATATAATTCTCTAAATAATACTTATGGTTCAAAATCATGGTAGAGCCTTTATTTTAATATATTAATAAAAACATATTCTACCACATGTCAATTTTTATAACCCTAAGTATTTTACTTTGTCTTTAAAAAAATATTATTCTAAGAGAGAGGTTCGTAGGCTTCACCATATTGCTGAAAAGGTTCATGGCACTAAAATGTTTATGAACCCATTCATGCTTGGTGTGATTTCACCTGTTTAAACTAAACACATTGGAAGCTAGACTTCATTCACAGTGCCTGGTTCAGTCCCTACCCATGGAGTCTGCTGGTGGCATAGGGACTTTTTTTAAAAAAGGAAGATAAATCCTTTGGGGAGTAAGGATGGAGTGCTAGGAGGTGAATATTAACTTGGTCTTTTGCTTTTGGAGAAAGTTCTTAAAAAGGAAGTCAGTTCTAAATTGGAAGCAAAAGATGATTAGGAAATAATTATTCAGTGCCTGGTATATAAATTAATGTTAGTTGAATGAATGAGGCAAAAAAAATATGGCACATTTGACATAGATTTTGAAGCAGAGGCTATACAGTGGACTCATCAGTTTGTTATGTGGCAGATTTATTTTTCAATGTGTCATCATTTCTGCAAAATTTTATAAAATGCTTTGTATCTGTGTAAAAATTTGAATTAAATGGAGGGTTCATAATTCAGCAAGCACTCACAACATTGGTTTGCAAAATCTTTTATAGAAGCTGGTAGACACAGATTTCGTGCAGTTGCTTACAATTCATCTTCGTTATTTACTGTTCATCTCTGAGTATTTTTGCCATTCAGAATATGGCTTTTATTGTTTGAGTATGAACAAGTGTGTACATAAAATATTCAATTCTCAATGATTTGAAAACCTTGATTTTATTTTAGCTATTCAGTAGCTGAACAACATCTTAGAGAAAGGCATTGCACTCAGCTATGGCTGCTGACTATTATCCAGCTCCTATCACTAGGTGACATTTTATTTTGCTTGTCTAGTTTCTGTATCACGTTCCTCGTTTTATCCTAACACTCTCGGATTCAGACATACACACAGACATATGAAATATTTGAGGCAAGAGGCTTCTTTGCCATTTGTAAATGCATGAATATCTTAGTAGTTATTTTTTTTCCTTGTAATTTTTTATGTAATACTTAAAATATTTTGGGGAGATCAAATGTATTTTCTATCAAAATTTAAGTTCTCTATGACTTTACTTATAAGATGAGGCACTTTTCTGTTCTCTGGCTGAGTTATTTCTGTTAGCTTCTGAACTTTCATTAATTGCTATTTTGTACAAAGGCATCTAATTTAAATGGCCCTTGCCATAACACTTGTTTTGTTGTTGTTTAAATAGTACCTTTTCAAAATGTAACTTTGTAAATCCCCTAGTAATACCCCAGTTTTTCCTTACATGTATCCAATATATATTTCAAAATTTATTTATATTCAAGTTTTAACTAACCCTCTAATAATTCTCTATTTGGTTAAAGGCATTTTCATTTGGTATGTAATGTGACCAATAATAACAATAGTGCTTGTTGAAGTACTTTTAATGGGCATAGGGAAGTTCACTTAAAAAAATAAGTGAAACAAAACATATAAGAAAAGTTGATTGCCTGTTTTTTGTTTTTAAACCTGATTTTCTCTAACTGGTTTCCCTGTATATATGTATCACTGTTATACTTTTATTTAGAGAGGCATATTTTTAGCTGCCAGAATTGCTACCATGTCCTGTGTATCAAAATTCAAGAACAAACCAGGAATGTTGTCCACCTCCTGAGAAATTTTAAAAACAATGTGCGTGATGGAATAACACTGCAAAGTGAATTAAGGAGAAAATGTAGGTTGTTTGACTGGGTGGCATGCAGTTCAGCCTTGTATGGGACCTATTCAGAAAAGAAATTAAGGGATACCATTAAATAGAGCTGTGAAACTTTCAGTTCAGCAGCTGCATTCAGTTTGTTTTTCAATTTCTCCTTCCCATTCTTGTTTATTAACTGTGACTGAGTCCTGAATTAAAACAAATATTTTAATGGCAACATTTATGATTTGGTTAGAAGAACCGGAGAGGCATCATGCTTAGATCTAGGCAGATTCAATATGGGTCGTGTAAGTTTGTTGCTTTCAATTATTTAGATACACAATGCGTATATTTTCTATTGTATTTTCAACCTTTTCTAGGGAACTTCTTTTAAAATTAATAAACTATTTTTTAGAGCAGTTTTAGGTCCACAGCAAAAGTGAATGGAAAGTGCAGAGACCTCTCGTATTCCACCTTTCTCCCATCCCCCCCACCCCCCAGGCCCACACCCACAACCTCCCACGCTAACAGCATTCCACACCACATTGATCATTTTCTTACAGTTGATGAACCCATGTTGACACATTATGATCAACCAAAGTCCACAGTTTACATTAGGGTTCACTCTTGGTGGTGTAATTTCTATGGGTTTTAACAAATTAATATGGACATGTACTCACCATTATAGTATCATATAAAGTAGTTTCACTGTCCTAAATGTTTTTCATGAAATTTGGGACTTCTCAGTCATTATTTCTGCCTCTTTTCCCCTCTTCTTTCCTTCTGGGACTCCTGTAGATTCACCTCCTCGATAGTATCCCACAGATCTCAGAGGCTCTGTTCATTTTTCTACGTTCTTTTTTTGTCAAGCTGGATACTCTCAATTGATTTTTTCTGCTGTTTAAATCTGCTTTTCGAGCCAGCCCCTCTATTGAATTTTTCATTTCAGTTATTGTAAATACTTTTCTACTCCAGATTTCTATTTGTTTCTTTTTATAATGTTATCTCTTTATTGATTTTCCCTACTTGGTGAGACCTTATTCTCATACTTCCCTTGAATCCTCTAGACATGGTTTCTCTGTATCCTTGCTAGCATTTGGTAGTCTCATCATCTTCTATTTTGTATATATATATATATATATATATATATACACTAGATATAGGTCCTCTGTAAGATACGTGATGTGGAAATCTTTTTTCCCAGTAAGAAGTTTTTCCTTTTGTATTTTTAATAGGGCCCTTTGCAGAGCAAAATTCTTTACTTTTTGTGAAATCCATTTTTTTCTATTTATTTATTTATTTATTTATTTTTGACTGTGTTGGGTCTTCATTGCTGAGCGCGGGCTTTCTCTATTTGTGGCGAGTGGGGGCTACTCTTCATTGTGGTGTGTGGGCCTCTCATTGCGGTGGCTTCTCTTGTTGTGGAGCATGGGCTCTAGGGCGCGCGGACTTCAGTAGTTGTGGCACATGGGCTCAGTAGTTGTGTCTCACGGGCTCTAGGGCGCAGGCTCAGTAGTTGTGGCGCACGGGCCTAGTTGCTCCGCGGCATGTGGGATCTTCCCGGACCAGGGCTTGAACCCGTGTCCCTTGCATTGCCAGGCGGATTCTTAACCATTGCACCATCAGGGAAGCCCAATTTTTTAAATAATTTTTTATTCGTAAATTTGGGATTATGCTGTACATTTGTGAACTTCTTTTTTTTTTTAATTTTATTTACTTGGCTGTGTCGGGTCTTAGTTGCAGCACTCAGGATCTTTGTTGCAGCATGTGGGATGAGGGCTTTGTTGTGGTGAGGGCTCTCTCTAATTGTGGTGTGTGGGCTCCAGAGCGTGCGTGCTCATTAGTTGGGGCATGCAGCCTCTCTAGTTGTGGCACATGGGCTCAGTAGTTGTGGCACGTGGGCTTAGTTGCCCTGTGGCATGTGGGATCTTAGTTCCCTGACCAGGGATTGAACCCGTGTCTCCTGCATTGGAAGGCGGATTCTTAACCACTGGACCACCAGGGAAGTCCCTACATTTATATTTAAATTTATGATCCCCTTTGTGTTATTTTAGGTTTATGACCAGGTTTAGGTCATGGTTTTCCCCTATTCTTTGCTACTTCATAATTTTTTTTTTTTTAATTTATTTATTTGGCTCTGTTGGGTCTTCGTTTCTGTGCGAGGGCTTTCTCTAGTTGTGGCAAGCAGGGGCCGCTCTTCATCGCGGTGCGCGGGCCTCTCACTATCGCGGCCTCTCTTGTTGTGGAGCACAGGCTCCAGACGCGCAGGCTCAGTAGTTGTGGCTCACGGGCCTAGTTGCTCTGCGGCATGTGGGATCTTCCCAGACCAGGGCTTGAACCCGTGTCCCCTGCATTAGCAGGCAGATTCTCAACCACTGCGCTGCCAGGGAAGCCCCATCTACTTCATAATTTTTTCAAGATATTATGCTTCCTCCATGGAATTGCTTTTGTACTTTCCTCAATAACATACTTCTGTTGGCTATTTCTGGTTTCTCTGATAAAGATTACTTTTTTAAAGCATTTTTTTGATTGACAGTATCTGTATTTTGCTCATAATTTTGAGGAATATGTCAACTAGATATGATAGTTTAGTTCAGTGGTTATTTTTTCTTTCAGCAACTGTCAGCTCTCTTTCTTTATTCACAGCTTTTGGCATTATTAATCTTAATCCTCTTGATTAGTTAGGTACAGAGTTGTACTTTTGTGGGGGTGGTATTCTAATCTGTCACGTCAGCTCAAATTGAGCCATTGAAAATTTTTCAAAAGGTTGCTGAGTTCTCCTTATCCTCACCTATCTTGGACCCCTCTTCCTCCTGCTGTTCTGCTCAAGGTGAGAGCAGCTACTTTTACTTATTGAACTTTCAAATAGTATTTTTTACAACTTTATTATGTTCTTCATCAGTTTGTTATAGAGCAAGAACAATAGCCTCTTTTGATTTTGTAAATCCATCCCAAAATCCTGCTCACTGGTCATTTGACATGTAAAATGTTCTCTATGATACTAGCTTTAGACAATAACCTGTGTACATGTATTAGTCATCTCGGGCTGCCAGAATGCAATACCATAGGCTCGGTGGCTTAAACAACAGAAATTTCTTTTCCCACAGTGATTGAGGCTGGAAGTCCAAGATCAAGTTTCTAGCTGATGGTTTCTACTGAGGTGTTTCTTCCTGGCTAAGAGGTAGCCACCTTCTCGATGTGTCATCACATGGCCTTTCCTTGGTACAAGGGAGCAGGGAGAGAGAGAGACAGAGAGAGAGAGAGAGAGAGAGAGAGAGAGAGAGAGAGAGAGAGAGAGAGAGAGAGAGAGGGAGCTGTCTCTGTGGTGTCTCTTCTTACCAGGATACTAATACTATCAGATCAGGGCCTCACCCTTATGACCTCATTTCAACTTAGTTACTTCCACAGAGACCACCCCCCTCACCCCCCATTCCACATATAGCCACACTGGGTTTTTAGCATTTCAATATAGGAATTTTGGGGCTATACAAACATTTACTCTATAACAGTATGTATGAGAATCGTTCAGTTATTCTTGTTTTTAGAAATCTAGTCTTGTTTGATCACAGCCCAATTCTAGGTTATTCTGTTCAACTGTTATTGTTGTATCATACTCCATGTTTACTTCCATTTTAAGATATTTACATATTTTGTAAGAAATGTTAAATGTTAATGATACTTCTGTCTTTCAACAACTTCCTTATTATTGAGTGTATTGTCAAAAAGTATTACAGCCTGGTACAAGTTTACTGCTTCAACCTGATCAACATTTTTCTTCCCATATTTGGCCATTCTAGTTATTTTTCAGCTCCTTAAACATGTTACATCATTTTACCTCTGCCTGGAACCTTCTTTTCCCTGGCTCTTATTTATCTGTTGAATCCCATCTTAAGTATCATTTTGGGAAGACTTACCTGATCCTATGTAAAATATCATGTCACCCCTTCATCCTGCTACTTAATAAGGCAAGCTACTTAATCTGCTTGGATCACTCACAGTACTTCCGTTTCCTGATCAACAAAATGAGGGCTATACTGGCATCTAAAACAATACGTAAAATATACTGAGACATTTATTGAAGTATCAGTTGTTGTTGTTTTCATTATTATTAACCTCCCTCATCCTAGTTTTTATTTATATCCATCAAGAGTATCCTTTCAACATGTTTTCTGTTAGAGGTAAGCTTTTATTTCGTTCTCAGGTATTATTAGCCTGGTAATTTTCACATAGTTGATAGTGAGTAAGTACACATTGAATAATTACATTAATTAATTGTCTTTTTCTATCATTATAATTATGGGAAAACTCTGGCAGGGCAGAGATAAGGCATTAATTTAATGTAGTTAGTCATTTGTTGAATAAAACCAACTTACTTCCAATTTGTGATTTCATCAAGAATTGTCTCCCTCCCTCAATTGTGGGATTATTCCATGATGCCAGTTATATTAAATGCAGATGCATATCACATGTAATTAATATTGAAATTAAATTTAAAATATCTTGTGGAAACTATATCATATTTGTGTGACTTGGTACACTAGATTGGCACATTATTAATTGTATGCATTTGACACCAAAGAAGATATGTATTTCTTTATTAATTAAATTGGAAATTAAAAATGTAAGGAAGAAATTCTCAACTCCTTGCAATCAGCCTGACGTTTCTCAAACAGACCTGTTGTCTTTAATTTGGTAAATAATTGATCTGCTTTCCAGAGGCGTTACTTCTGCCAACTGAGTAGCCTAGAGCTGTGAAGGGCAACACATCTACATTTTAAATAATTACCCTTCCTTGGCAGGGAAATTGCTTTTCCATCCATTAATAAGAGGAAAATGAACATTGGGTCTCTAGTAAAGTAGATTAAACATGTACCCCTTTGGATGCTTGACTGCATCTTTAACAGACTTGAAATTTTTCTGGTTACTTAAATGCTATATATCGAAAGGTGATGGTGGTCTCAGGTTAATCATTTAAAAAGTTGGATTTTTCTTTTTGGCACAGTTTTCCCCATTGATCATAGCAAGTTGTCAGAAAAATACCTTGTCTTGATTTTTTGTTAACGTCTATGCCTCGTAGATTTATAGAATTATGTGGCTTTAGATTTTTCCTCTCATCTGACAGCTTTGGTTTATTACTGTAAGTCAGTCATGCTATATCATTAACAATGCAAAAGCAGCTTGAAGAGTTTATTGCCACCCCCTGCCCGCCCCCCCACCCCACCAACAAGGGGATGTTTCCATTAGAGGTCTGTAGTTACTCTCCTGTTTTTTCATCTTGTGAAGTGATGTCTTTTACTCATGTAATGGATTGCTCCTTGGAGAATTTGTTGTCTTTGCTCTGTTCATTGTGGCACTGGGCTTGTATGAGAGTCAAACTTTTCAGGTTTGATGTGCCATAAAGTACAGTAGGCACCATGCCTAGGGCCCACAATAATTTTAGGGTCCCACCAAAACGTTTCATTCCTTTTAAATGCAAAATAATATATATATATAAACTTTTAGGTTGACAGAATGCCTTAATACACATTTAAAACCAACAACAGTAGTCATAAAATATTTTTTTCCTGGAGGGGTTGGGGGGTGTCCATGAAGGCAAAAATGTCCAGAGCCCACAAAAGTACTAATCCAGTCCTGGAATCCTGGATGTCCATTAGTAAGGAGGGGCCCTGCTCCTTCACTGCCACCACTGCCACAGCAAAGATGCTCAATTAATACTGAATGAACTAATGAAAGATGTGAATGCATACAGTGGCATACTGTGTAAAAATGTGAAGTAAATATATATGCCTGTAACACTAGAGCTACAACAACAATATAGACCCAGTATTAAATTTTGAAGAAGGTAAAGAAGGATATCTATAACCAAGTACATACAGGCAAAGTAGCCAAGGTTGAATTAAACTTTTTAAAGGACAACTTTAAAACAGTTAAGTACTTGAATATTGTTGTCCCTTCTCCTTTCCACTCTTCTAGAATGCTCTGGCCCTCCCCTAGCTTCAGGCTTGTTTCAGTTTCCTCTTTCAGATTGGTCTATATTCTTGCCATATATTAAATATTTTTTTATTCAATATTTTGAACAGTGCTCTGAAAACAGTTTAAGTATTTCTTTCAAGGATAAGCATACTTCAAAGGACATATATTAAATTCAGTATGGTGGGTACCTATTGTGAGAAAGGATGGGAGTGGTTGCAGGAATGGAGGATGAGAAGGAAAATGTGAAAGCAGCAGTCTATTCAAAATTAATAAATATAATCTTAAAGTCTTATCAAAGTCTTACCAATAGCATAGAAAAAATAAAATTATTATTTAATTAAAAATGAACTAAGTTCACTCCCCCCAACCCCATACCTCCATTATTTCATGGGAAGTTTTTGATTGTTCTTGTTATTGTTGGTGGTCTCTCTTTTTTCAAATCATATCTTTTTGATGGGCTAAGAAGCTATTGTATTTGTCTATATAGATATAGATCTATTTTCTAATATTTGCTATGTTTGCAAATATACCCAAAATAAAAGTGTTAAGTGATGACCAAATTTTATCTTCCATCTAATCATTATGTGTTACATGGTTTCTGATCTCCCCTGTTAGAACCCTGAATTAAATCTGTTATATTTTCATATATACACAGTGGAATTCATGAATAATGGTGCTTTGACCACTCATTTGGCCACGCTGCACATCTGAGACTTGTAGACCTCTTTCTTGCCTCCTCACTATGTATCTGTATTTCTTATACATCCCTCTATGACTGCTATGTTCTTTATTTTTTGGTGTGTTTCTTTCCCCCATAGGGGTAGTGTTTTAACTCTCTAACTTCTCTCTTTAGCATCTTTATCTTTTCCCTCTCTTCTTTCACTGTAGATAAAACCACCAATGTTATTTTGTTCCCTCACCCTTGTTATTGTTTTGGTTCGTCTTCATTTTTATTGAACTGTAGTTATATGGTACAGATTGTACAAATCTTAAGTGTATAGCTTGGTGAATTTCTAACTATATATATATGTCTACACACACACACACACACACACACACACACACGTGTTAACTCCAACCAGAAAATTTTAAAGTTCTGTTTCATACATCTGTGAAGTACATCAAATGGCATTCCTTTGGAAATTCCTAAATTTCCAAATTTACCTTTCAATTTATATCTTACAGTCTTAATACATAAAATATCTCTTCTAAGCAGACTGATCTGTCTACCAAAATCCTATTAACCTCAATTCGAAATGTATTTTTTTTTTAAAGAATTTCACTTTTATTTATTTATTTATTTATTTTTGGCTGTGTTGGGTCTTCGTTTCTGTGCGAGGGCTTTCTCTAGTTGCGGCAAGCGGGGGCCACTCTTCATCGCCGTGCATGGGCCTCTCACTATCGCGGCCTCTCTTGTTGTGGAGCACAGGATCCAGACGCGCAGGCTCAGTAGTTGTGGCACACGGGCTTAGTTGCTCCGTGGCATGTGGGATCTTCCCAGACCAGGGCTCGAACCCGTGTCCCCTGCCTTGGCAGGCAGATTCTCAACCACTGCGCCACCAGGGAAGCCCTTGAAATGTATTTTATTATGAACTTGTAGCAGTGATTGTCTGTGACATTAATTTAGTATTGCTGTGTGTGTGTGTGCGTGTGTGTTTATCTGTATCTGTGTATATAATTTTTCTTTGAGGATGGTAGCATTGTGTTGGTACATAAGAATGTTCCCAAGGTAACTGCTTTATCTAAAAATTTTACATTTTTGCCATCCTAGTGACCTTCTATGTTGTGCTGTTACAATTAATTATATGGTGAGAAAACTCATTAATTCAATTATGGTAGAAAACCATGTTTTCATAAAAATGTTTTATCACTGTTGTGCTTTGATATCCTATGAGTGTTTTGTGTTAATATTGTTCACTAATAGTTAGCTTTATTAAAAGTGAATGTTTAAACCAAAAATAATCAACGGAAGCTTATTCTAAAATTATATGGAGATTCAAAGGATCTAAAATAGTTAAATCAATCTTGAAAAAGATGAGTAAATTTTAAAAACTGAAACTACCTAAATTTCTGGCTTACTTGATAAATCTACAGTAATGTAGAAAAGATGGTTTTGGGTAAATATAGTCATAGATGGATGGAATAGAATCCAGGAATTGATCAAACACTTATGGTCATTTGATTTTCAACCGAAGTGTCAAGTAATTCATTAGGGATAGCATAGTTTTCTCAAAAAATGGTGCTAGAACACCTGGCATATCCGTTTGGGAAAAATAAACTTTTCTTTAACACCATACACAAAAATTTAACTCAAAATCAATCATAGACTTAACTTAAAACCTGAAACTATAAACCTTTAAAAAGAAAACAGAAGGATTATATTATTGTGACCCAGGAGGGATAGGGGAAGATTTCTTAGATAGGACACCAAAAAAACAAACCGTCAGATTGGTCTTCATTAAACCTTTTGGGAAACATACGGTTAAGCAAATGAAGTGGGATGCCATAAACTGGGAGAAAATATTTGAGATAAATATATACATATATAAGTTTATATGTATTTTATAATGTAATATAAATATACTTTTAATGTATATAAAATAAAGACCAAACAATTTAAAATGGGCAAAAGATTTGAGCAATCATGTCACAAAAGAAAATATGTAAATAGCCACTTAGCACCCCAACATCACTGATCACCAAGGAACATAGCATATTTAAACCACAAGAAACCAAGTGCTCACTGAAGTGATTAAATTTAAAAAGAGCGGCAATACCAAATGTTGCAAAATTATGGAGTTCACGGGAAGGTAAAATGATACAGCCGCTTTGGAAAAACATTTTCCCAGTTTCTTATACAGTTAAGTGTACGTATGACCCAGCAATTCCCCTCCTAAATATTCACCTAAGAGAAATGAAAACATATGTCCACAGAGAGACTTGTACTTGAATCTCCACAACAGCCAAAAACAAGAATCAACTGCTTAATGGATATATAATTGTCATATATCCATATAATGGAACACTACTCAATAATATAAATAAGTGCACGGACTACTCTTACCTGTAGTGAATAGGTTTAGCAAAATATTACATGATTCCATTACATGAAATGCCCAAGTAGGCAATATTAATTCATAATGACAGAAAGCCAATCAGTGGTTGCCTGGGGCCAGGCGATGGGGAAGGGTTGGACTGCAAGTGGACACAAGGGAGTTTTTTCACATGTTCTCTATCTTGATTATGGTAGTAGCTGCATAGGTATACATACTTGTCATAGTCATCAAACTGTACACTTTAAATGAGTGTGTTTTATATAAATTACACATTAATAAAGGTTAATACAGTTTAAAAATTATTCTGGCTTGTGACAACAAATATATCCAGCCACTTGGAACAATAAGGGTACACATAGACATTTACCACTTTTCCTCTATGTCTGTTGGATGAATAAACTGTTGAAAGTAATGAATACTAGAATATTTACCTATTGGATATGGCCAAAGATGTCTTTAGAAGCTTAACAATTTCATGATGCAAAATGAAAGGAAGAAAATAATTATTTAAATGAAGATGTTAGGACATTTAAAGATTACAAACTTTAATAATTTTTAAGTTTCCATCTGTATAAGTATTGATGGGGAAGTATTAAATTCACAAGAGTTAATACTAAAACATACAGTTATTTTATGAGTGATAATAATCTGAGTTCCTGTAAAGATTTCTATATGACCCAGTATATGTCTCTTTTTGGAGAGAGTGTGAATAGCTGGTAATTTGTCTTCCAGTTCATATGTGTGTATGTGATAAAGAACCATATAATTAGGTAGGTGTTATAAATAGTATATAGCAAAAAAGGCTTCCCTACTCATGTTTCCAAGGTTTTATAGCATATGCCCAGTCAAGGTTTGCTACTCTTTAATTTTGCCTTTCGGGTTAACCAGCTGACGCCCAGTTGAAAAGACTTATGTTCTTATGAGGCCGCAAAAGCCTTAATGTTCAGTCTCCAGCTACCTCAGATTTTGGAGAACACCATGTACCATCAGCAGCTTTAGTCCCCACCCTCTAATGCTAACGCTCATCTATCAAACTTAAGGTTGAGAGTGAAGGAGAGGAAGCTTCCAGATAAACATACAGCAGCGCCTAAACAGCTAATCACTCTAGGCTTCCGCTTCCAGGCCCTATAATTAGAAGTCCTTCTTTTCCTTGTATTCCCAGATGACGCAAATGCTTTTTGTGGCTTGGCACCTCATTTGGGGCGTGGGTTTAGTTTATGGCCAGGCTAGAGTCTGGTTTAGTCTTCTGATGCTGCATAAATAGTTCTCAAGCCACAGTCTACTCTGTACAAGTCTTTCCTTTTATGTATATCTGCTTTTTAACTTGTTTTCTAGAAAAAAGAAGCTTGTCATTTCTCCCAGCAGATGTGCAAAAGAGGAAATTACAAATTAAAAGAAAGCATGTTATTGGTATAGTACTATACTAGCTATTTCTTCCTTTCCTCTCTACTTTTTAAAAATTAAAAAAAAAATTATTTTAAAGTTTTGTCAAAAAAGTGAGCTCATTGCTGGATTATAGAAGCCACATTTGCATGGAGAAGTGGAAAAAGAAAGCTTTTGAGACAGGATACACAGACGATAATAAGGATAAATTTTCAAAGGACTAATTCTCTAAAAATTTCAATTTGTTTTGCATATTAGAAACCAAACAGATATTGATGTCAGTTTGAAAAACTAGGAGCACGTTGAAAAGTTTTCGTCTGTGATTATCATTCATATGCAAAACAATAATAGTTTTGATTTGCATAATAGGGACTATTATTTGAATGCTAATTATGAGTAAAATATTGATATGCTAATAAAAGAAACCAAGTGAAGTTTATGTTCAGTAGATGAGTAATATATAAATATGAGTTCATCACATTTGCTGTTAGAATGTTTCCACTGAATTGTTTGTCATATGCAGAAAATAATTTTGTGGGAATGTGGAATCGGAACATAGTAGTAGAATTGTGATAATTCAAACTTACCACAACTAAGCAAAAAGTAGGAGTCAAGAAATACTGTCCACAAAAAAGAACATGTCCCATCTTAGAAATTTATTGTTTGAATAACAACAACAATATGGAAAGATTATTAAGTATGTCAGTGACCTCATGATGATAGCTAGGCATAGAGTGGGTGGCAGTGTTATATAAAATGTTAGAGATTTGAAGTAGATCTCAATAAATGACACTTTTCATCATCTAAAATATGTTCTCTTGGAAATAGCCAAGACACTGTCATCTAATATTGCTATGTTTTAATCTAATGTAATGACTAGAGCTATACCTTATATTAGCCAATAAATAGCAAACTCAAATATACTTCATCTTCCCATATAAATGCCTATTTTATCTTTCCACAGATGCTTAATATTCTTTCATAATCTTTTCTTTCAGCAAAGAAAAGTTTTAGGAATTAAAAAATATGATTCTGCTTCTGTTTCCCACAGAAAACAAATAAAAATTCTGGACAAAATATTAACAAACACACACAAATTTATATATGTGTATTATAATCTCTGGAACAACTAGTAAAAACCAATAGACAAATTAAAATTGGATATTAAAAATAGTGAAATTATCCAAAGAATGGGAAGGAAGCAAGAGCAGATAAATAAACAAAAATCAAAAACAAGGGTACAACTTAAAATATATAACCAACAAGGACCTATGTATTGCACAGGGAACTCTGCTCGATATTCAGTAATAACTTAAATGGGAAAATAACTTGAAAAAGAATAGATACATATATAGGTATAACTGAATGACTTTGCTGTACACCTGAAACTAACACAACATTGTTAATCAACAATACTCCAATATAAAACAAAAATTTTAAAAAAAGGAAAAAAAACCAAGGATATAATCAGAAAAAAGGGTACAATAAAAAAATAACAAAATGGTAGACGTAAATTCAACCCTACCCATAAGTCACACTAAATGTGAATGATGTACAAACAGCAATTAAAAGTCTGAGATTGGAATAAAAAACCCCAGAACTAGATCCCGATTATTGTCCAAAACACAGTCATTTTATAATATATTGATTGTGAAAGCAAAATAATAAAAAAGTGTATACCATGCATATACCAATCAATGCAAAACAGAAGTGGTGATATGAATATCAGAAAAAGTTTACTTCAGAACAAGGGAAATATTAGGGTTAAAATGGGACATTATGATAAAAGAGGTAATTCACCAAAAACTCATTATAATCCTAAGTGTGTATGAACTTAAAAAAATGTAGGTCTGGGGCTTCCCTGGTGGCACAGTGGTTAAGAATCCGCCTGCCAATGCAGGGGACACAGGTTTGAGCCCTGGTCCGGGAAGATCCCACATGCCGTGGAGCAACTAAGCCCGTGCACCACAACTACTGAGCCTGCGCTCTAGAGCCCGCGAGCCACAACTACTGAAGCCTGCATGCCTAGAACCCATGCTCCGCAACAAGAGAAGCCACCGCAGTGAGAAGACTGTGCACCGCAACGAAGAGTAGCCCCCGCTCACCGCAACTAGAGAAAGCCTGCGCTCAGCAACAAAGACCCAACACAGCCATAAATAAATAAGTAAGTAAGTAAGTAAATTTATATTTTAAAAAAAGGTCTGAAATTTAGGGAGCTTATATAACTGGGAAAAAAAGCATATTTATGATTATGCTTGGAGATGTTAACTTCTATGCAGTAATAGAACACAAAAGCAGGTAATCAGTAAGTAAGGATGTTGAAGATCCAAATAACACTATCAGTTAAATTAAATTGACACTGATAAGACATACCAGGTGTTCAAGTGTACATTGAACAGTTACCAAGATATATCATTCTGAGACATAAAACGAATTTCTTGTTGTAATGGAATTAAACTAGAAATCAATATATGAATGATACCTGGAAGATACCCAAACATTTGGAAACTAAAAAACATATCTTCCTGACATAGTAATCTAAGCTTCAACCTTAAGAAACTTGAAAAAAGAAAGAGGAAATATAACTAAAGCAAGTAAAATGAAGGATATAGTAGTAGAAGGTCGTTATAGCAAAAGGAGGAAGATAAGAGAAATCAGTGAAATGGAAAAGAGAAAACCAATGACACCAAAATGGTTTCCTTGAAAAGATCTAGCTAGACTGCCAAGAAATGAAGAGAAAGGACACAAATTTTCGGTATCGTGAATGAAAAAGTGTACTAAAGACCCTACAGACAGTATCCTTGAGTTATAGAGAGTAATTCCTCCAAGAAGAAAAATTACATTTTACATTTTAAATTAACAAAATTTAAATTAAAGAGAAATTAAATTACTATTAATATCTAAAAATCTTCACACACACACAAAAAGGCCCACATAGTTTTACTGGCAAATTCTACTGGAAATTTATTTAAGTATTTCTTCTAGAAAATAAAAGGAACATTCTGCAACAAGACCAGCTTTACCCTGATACCAGAAATAGACGAGCACATTATTAGAAAAGAAAACTACAAATCAGTATCCCTCAGGAACACAGTCACGAAAATCTTCAACAAAATTTTAGCTAATTCAATGCAACTGCATGTAATAAAGGATTTTGACCAAGTGGAGTTTATCCCAGGAATGCAAGATTGTTCCACTTTTGATAACTTTTCATTGTTAAAATTTACCATATTAATTGACCAAAGAAGAAAAACCAGGTAATCATCTCATAGGTGCAGAAAAGCACTAGAAAAATTTGACATCTGTTCATTATTAAAACTCTCAACAAATTACAAGTAGAAAGGAATGTCCTTAACTTGATACAGGGCATTTACAAAAAATCTACAGCTGGTATCATACTTAAAGATTGAATACTTTCTCCTAAAATATAGAACAAGGCATAAATATTGCTTCTCACCATTCCTGTTTACCTCAGCAAATGTAGTAAGTCAAGAAAAAGAAAAAAAAGGCATGCGGTTTGGAAAGGAAAAAAATCAAACTATGTCTTTTCACATACTATATGTTTGGAAAGAAAATTCCATGTAATCTACATAAAAACTACTAGAATTGGCAGACTATATAGGTATGCACACAAGTATATATAAATGTCAATTATATCTCTGTATACTAACAAGGAAAAATTGATAATTGAAATAGAGTACCATTTATAGTAGCTCTAAGAAAATATATTTATAATCAATGTGCTGAACAAGAAAAAAAAATGTCAAAGAACACACATATCAAGAAAATGAGGTGTTGGGGCTTCCCTGGTGGCGCAGTGGTTAAGAATCCGCCTGTCAATGCAGGGGACATGGGTTCGAGCCCTGGTCTGGGAAGATCCCACATGCCATGGAGCAACGAAGCCCGTGTGCCACAACTACTGAGCCTGCGTTCTAGAGCCCATGAGCCACAACTACTGAACCCACATGCCACAACTACTGAAGCTCACATGCCTAGAGCCCGTGCTCTGTAACAAGAGAAGCCACTGCAATGAGAAGCCTGCACACCTCAATGAAGAGTAGCTCCTGCTGGCCACAACTAGAGAAAGCCCGTGCACAGCAACGAAGACCCAACACAGCCAAAAATAAATAAATAAAATAAATTTTAAAAAAATTAAAGAAATATGAGGTGTTCATAGATCAGAAGAATCAATATTGTTAAGATGTCCATTATCGCCATTGTTTGTAGATATCAAAAAGCTGAATCTGTGTTTGGAAAGGCAAAGGAATTGGAATAGCTAAAACAATCTTGAAAAAGGTTAGAAAACGAGGACCTGCTTTACTTGATTTCAAAGTTTCCTTCAAAGTTACCTTAAATTAAGAAAATGTGGTATTAATGAAAGTATAAACATAGAAATCAATGGAACAGAATAGAACTTCTGGAAAAAGAACTACACAAATATAGTCAGTTGATCTTTGGCATGTTGACAATGGATTTAGAGTAGATTAAACATTTAATGGATAAAGAATAGTCTATTCAAGTAATCCTGCTGAAACAATTGGACATTATTTGCAAAAAATTTAATTTGTCTTATACCTCACACTTTATACAAAAATTAATGCAAAATGGATGATAGACCTAAAGGTTAAATACAAAACTGAGAAATTGGACAGGAAAACAAAATTTTTGTGACTTGTGTTGGGCATAGAATTCTTAGCTATGACATCTCATCAAAATTTGCTTTGTGGGGCTTCCCTTGTGGTGCAGTGGTTGAGAATCTGCCTGCCAATGCAGGGGACATGGGTTCGAGCCCTGGTCTGGGAGGATCCCACATGCCGCAGAGCAGCTGGGCCCGTGAGCCACAACTACTGAGCCTGCGCGTCTGGAGCCTGTGCTCCGCAACAAGAGAGGCCGCGACAGTGAGAGACCTGCGCACCGTGATGAAGAGTGGCCCCCACTCGCCGCGACTAGAGAAAGCCCTCGCGCGGAAACGAAGACCCAATACAGCCAAAAAAAAATTTTTTTAATTAATTAATTAATTTTAAAAAATTTGCTTTGTGAAAGACACTGTTGCGAATTTAAGTAAATATTATGCTAGAGTAGAGACAAGTTTTAAACTGGTGAATTGAGTAAGATATTACTAGTTGTAGTAGTAGATAAATTGGAACTTATAATTCAGGTTTTGAGAAATGGAAAAAGTGGAAGTGGCTTTAATTCCATGGAGGAAAGTCTTTTGCATTCTTTGTTATCAGATTTGCTATCTGAAAATGCTTGTGAACTCTGTAAATTCAGGCATTTAAACTTTTCTCTACTAGTTGTATGAGAACATCACAAAACCTGGATATGTAGTATGTCACTATGCCTGTATACTGATGTGGTGTTAGGTTTTGTATTCCCATAGGAAAAAGATCCTGTGTTTTAATTTTTTTATTTTGGGAAGTTTCTTATATATTTGGTCATTTTTTCCCTTTGGTAATATTTTAAATCATGATGAATGCTTTGTGAAAATATTTCATCCACATACATAATGGTTTATATTTTTACCCTGTTTTGGTGTGTCCTTTAGGAATGCTTCTAGTCACAACAGATACCCTTGGCCATGACTTCCATGTCTTCCAAATTTTGACTCATCCTTGGTCCTCATCACAAAGTGCTGTCCATCATCTGTATACTCTTCACAGGGGAGAAACTGAAGCCAAAGTAAGTTGTATATTTTTCAGAAGATGTTTTCTTTGTGTAATATGATGTCTAATCCAGCTGGTTATTTGTATCGAATTGGAGCTTAACGTTAATGTTAGTGAGTTCATATTGTTCTTTAGACTGGGTCAGATAATTAAGAGTTTTTATCCTGTTTTGATCCAGTAAATATATAAGCAGTAGGTAAACAATTCAATGAATGTTGATAAGACAGAAGTTCCATTTATCCTTCTCCCCCTACCATAATACCATTTCTAGCCTCAGAGAAAACGCTGTCATCCATATAACCATCTCTCCAGACCTTCTCCTAGGCATCTTGATTCTATACATGCATACATACACACACACATACATGTAAATACATACATATTCACATATACCAGAAAATAATCGAGTTTTATAATGTATATAACTTATATGCATAATATTCAGTGGTATGCTGGAGCCAGCTCACAGTTGCTAGTGAGAATCAGTTATGCACATCTAGCCCCAATTCTGGATGTAGTGACATTATATTGGTAGATTGAAATCATCCACGTTAGGAGTGGTTACACAGTGGAAATCAGCAACACTAAAAATCAGGGCTATTTCTTCTTTAGGGAGCCAGTTTTTAACATTTACCAGCACATCACTGCTCACATATGCGTGCGCGTGCATGCGCACACACATCCATATATATAATTTAATGAGCATTTGAATTAAGCACCATGCTGAGTGTATTACATGTATTTAATACTCTTAGTATCACTTGGTAGATACTGAGATGGTTTTTAATAGCCTTAAATCCCAAATATTCTTTCACAGAGCCTGTGGGTATGCATATACCAGTACACTTCTGTATATAGTTTATTCTGAAAGATAGCTCATTGACCCAACAACATTTATTGACTAGTCCATTCTTTCCCAATAGTCTAAAATGTTGTTTGTCATGACTTTGCATTAAATTTTCTATAATAGAATGAAACATCTTTAATATATATAAACCCATGATTTATAATGATACTTAAAAACAAGGTATTGGACATTACTGTATGTTGCTTGTTTGCAAACTCATTATTCTAAAAATTGATAATTAAAGAGAAAGTACCCTGCCTTTCTTGTATCAATTTAATAAGATGACCAAGTAGTTGATGAGGGAAAGTTTTTCCTTATTGAGGAATTTCAGAATAAAAGATGTTGGAAATTAGACTTATTTTGTTGATCATTTTATAATATATACATTATGGTATGCACCTGAAACTAATGTCACATGTCAGTTGTACCTCAGTTTTTAAAAAATGTAGAAATATAAGAATTACTGTGTTGCTATTTCTAATGAAACAATATACCTAGGCAACAAACATCTGTGTGTGGTTTTGGCTAATGAGTCTTAATGTTAGCAATGTGGAACAGTCCTACCTATATCATGAGCTTCCGAATATGATGTAATTAGGATGTATACAACATCGTCTATGAAATTAAACCTGAATTTAATTCAGCCACTAGATACAATGAGCACTTCTTAAAAAAAAAAAATTATTTATTTATTTATTTATTTATACAGCATGTTCTTATTAGTTATCTATTTTATACATATTAGTGTATATATGTCAATCCCAATCTCCCAATTCATCCCACCACCACCCCATCCCGTTTTCTCCCCTTGGTGTCCATACGTTAGTTCTCTACATCTGTGTCTCTATTTCTGCCTTGCAAACCGGCTAATTAATTTTGTTAATTAGCACATTACACAAAATACATAGATAGAGGGACAAGTTAAATACCATGAGAGTGCAGCTAGTGAAATCTAAAATGTGGGAAGTTCATTACAAAAACCAGGCTGTGTGGCAGGGCTTAGAAGTAATTTTAGAGAATAATATCTAAGTAGAAGGTGTGGACCTTATTTGACTCCTGTTTCATACAAATCAAGTATGAAAATACATTTTTCATACAAATGGTGAGATTTGAACATTTGGCTTAGTAGATACTATTAAGGAATTTAATATCCTTATTTTTTTGTGATTCATACAAGAGTGTGGAGTTTGCTTTAAAATAATCTAGCCATAGGGGAGTGTTGGTTAGATAAAAGAACAAATACATGACAAGTAGGGATATGGTTATGTTGATTACGAGTCTTAAAAGACATATCAGTTTACCAACTAAATTCAATATGTGAACTTTGTTTGGAGCCTGATTTAAACAAGGTATAAAAAAGACATTTTTGAGACAGAGAAAATTGACCTTGAACTGGGAGTTACATGATTTTAACCAGTTTATTTTGCTGGGTCTGTAATTGTGTTACTTTTTTTTTTAAAGCCCTAATCTATTAGGCATATAACCTGAAGTCATGCTGAAGTAGTTATTGGTGAAACAATATGATATGATATCTCTAGTTTGCTTTTAAATATTCTGGCAAAACAAAACAAACTAAGAGATAGATTGAACACAATATGCAAAGCTGGGTGATGCTGATATTGGTGGTTCATTATAGCAATCTCTGCACTTAGTGTATATCAGGAAATTCTTCTAGGGAATTCCCTGGCGGTCCAGTAGTTAGGACTCAGCACTTTCACCACAGGGGGACTGGGTTCGATCCCTGGTTGGGGAACTAAGATCCCATAAGTTGTGCAGCGTGGCCAAAAAAAAAAAAATTCCTCTAATAGAAAGTAAAAATAAAGCAGTACCTTTTACCAACATTATGCTGTTTTACTTTAGCAGATTTATTGTTCATTTTCAAAAACTTTTCCAGCTATTCTTTGGCATTTTCTCATTGAAATGCATTTTAGAGTAACCCTATTGAGTTATATAAAGAATATTTTGAAGTTTTTTATTTGGATTGCATTGAAATTACATTTTAATACAGTTAGAATTCACATCATTAAATGTAGAATTTTTGCATCCAATGTTATTTATTGCTGAGGTATCATAAACTATAGATTGTTTTGTATTAGATTTGTATCTTCCTGCTTTGCTAGACTCTACTGTAAGATCCAATACTTTTTCAGTAACATTTTCTTGGATTTTATAAGTAGAACATACTTTCTGACAATTATGATAATTTTTGACTGTTTTCAATTTTATTTTTCTTGTTGCATTAGGTCGGAAATCTAAAACAATGTATACCTATACAAGTGATAGTTGCAGTCTTTTCTTTGTTAATAATACCCCCTTTTTTTTACTTTCTTATTTTGCTCTACTGCTAGCATCTGTTTTTACCCCAATACCGTGCTGTTTTTATTACCTTAGCTTTGTAATATAGTTTGAAATCAAGGAACTTGATGCTTCCAACTTTGTTCTTCTTTGTCATGATCACTTTTGTTATTTGGGGTCTTTGGTAGTTCCTACAAATTTTAGGATTTTTTGTTCTAGTTCCGTGAAAAATGCCATTTGAATTTTGATAGAGATTGCATTGAATCTGTAGATTGCTTTGGGTAGTATGGACATTTTAACAGTATTAATTCTTCTAATTCATGAGCATGGATTATTTTTTCATTTATTTGTGTCTTCTTCAGTTTGTTTCATCAGTGTCTTATGGTTTGCAGTGTGCAGGTCTTTCACCTCATTGGTTAAATTTTCCTACATATTTTATTCTTTTTGATGCAACTGTAAATGGAATTATTTTCTCAATTTCTCTTTCTGATAGTTTGTTATTAGTGTGAAGAAACAGAACTGATTTTGTATCCCATAGTTTTACTGAATTTGTTTATTAGTTTTATCAGTTTTTTGGTGTAGTGTTTAAGGTTTTTGTATATATAAGATCATGTCATCTTCAAATAGAGACAGTTTTATTTCTTCCATTCCAGTTTGAAAGACTTTTACTTGTTTATTTTTTTCTTGCCTAAGCACTCTGGCTAGTACTTCCAGTACTGTGTTTAATAAAAGAATCACAAATGGGCACCCTTGTCTTGCTCCACATCTTAAAGCAAAAGCTTTCAGCTTTTCACCATTGAGTATGATGTTAGGTGTGGGCTTGTCATATATGGCCTTTATTATGTTGAGGTACATTTTCTCTATACCCACGTTATTGAGTTTTTATTATGAATGGATGTTGAATTGTGTCAAATGTTTTTTCTGCATCTATTGGGATGATCATATTTCATTTTGTTAATGTGGTGTGTATCTCAGCACCTAGATGCAGACTGATAGGAAGCTGGCAGTGGTCTTTAAAGTACACAAATGTACTTCTTTCAGGGGAAGATTGGGAGAAGGACATTTTAGTCTGCTGCCTCTATGCTGTGCCCTGGCGGATAGCGGGTTAAGAGAAGTCAGTTAAAACTATGTAAATATCCCATTCCTCATCAAGCTTTGTAGTACTTCTTTTATTTACATATATCATTTGATTGAATAGATTCTTTATTAGATGGGTTATAGTCATTCAATAATTATTTTAATACTCAAAATATCCCAGATTTGGCCAGTTGGAGCCTATTAGCTTGACATCTATGTACTTTTGACCTATCTCCATTATTCTTTGACAGTGTCCTTAACTTTCTGGTACAATGAACTTGCTTACTCTTATTTAGTAACCATTTGTTTTTGTTTCTTTTGCATGGAAGTTTTTAATTAGGTGAGCATTTTAGGTAAAGATTTACTATTTCAACATGCTGCTGGGAACATTTTATTTCTTTAAAAAAAATTTTTTTTCGTTGAAGTATGGTTGATGTACAATATTATATGTTACAACACAGTGATTCACAGTTTTTGAAGGTTATGTTCCATTTATAGTTACTAAAAATACTGGCTGTATTCCCTGTGTTGTACAATACAGGGCACATTTTATTTCTTAACTCTGGTTTTTTAATCCCTGTCCTGCCCTCCCTACTTACTGATATGCTGTACCTCAGCTACAATCTACTAGAATTATTTTAAGCACCCACACCTTTTAAAAAAAATTTATACCTATTTTTGATACCTCTTTTGCATTAGAATTATTTGTCACTTAATTTACCTTTATATCCAACCGGAAATAGAGATCTTGCTTAAGCTTCTTGGTGTCTCTCATCCGTAGAACAGTGCCCTGCACATGGACAAATGTTTGTAGGTACTAATGTTTGCTAGTGACAATGCTATTCCTATTTAACAGGTAGGAAAACCAAATAGACATTATTAAAATTATGTTGTTCTATGTCACACCCTGTAATTTAGGAGATTGGAAATTTTAAACATCAAACATCAAGATCTAAGGAAACTCAATTAATGACCATAAAATTAATTTTTATAAACTTCTACTGAAAGTAATTTTGAAATGATATATAAAATTTAGCACCGATGATGAAATCTGTATGGCAAGTGATCTATCTGTCTTTGAGTATTTTAAAATCATGTCCTTCTGGAATCTTCCAAGGATTCTGAGGGTACTTTCATCAGGCAAGAAAAGAAATCAAATATGTGGATCTAATTATGTTGAATTAACTTGTTTTGTGATCTGTGACTTGGGATATCCTCTGCATCTGACAGTAATTTCCTCACAAAGTACATATGCAGTTAGAAAAATATTCTTAGTTTTCATCAATGAAGTTGTATATAGTAAGACCTTACAATATTTTAAAAATATACTTCTGTAAAGTCTTACTGAAGCAGACACAAGTAGTTTTTGTACTTAACATACTAATTTTGATAAATGGTAAACTTGCTTTTGAAACCTCTGCTTACGTGTTACTTTTACTTTATCAGAGCAGTCCTACAAAATGGTATGATTAGTATGTTTAATACTCAAGGGGAAAAGTATCTAGCTATTTAATATTATTAATTGATAGTAGCTGATGATCAGTTCAGGAAAAAAGAGTCCATGGTGCAGGAAGGGGGAACCCAGATGGAGCCTAGTAGACTCCCTTTGTTGATGAGAGTCCAGGGAGACAAAGATCATTGAGTTCTCAGGACAGAGCACCAGAGAGATGAAAGCTGCAAAGAAAGAACCGCTGAGATCTGCAGAGAAATCTGCAGCCACAGGAAGAATGACATCATACTAGTAAGGAAGAAGTAAAATTATGTTTATTTAAAGATGACATGTAGAAAATCTAATGGATACTACAAAAAAAGTTAGAACTAATAAGTGATTTTAACAAGGCTTCAGGGTACTACATACTAGGAAAAAATAATTGGTGATTTAAAAAAAATTAGTTAAAATTTAAAAATAGTGACTATATACCATGTACAAGACTATATTCTAAAACTATAAAACATTGCTGAGAATAAAGACCTGAATAAATAAAAGAGTTAAACCATATTCTTAGGCTGGAATACTTAATATTGTTAGACTATCATTTCTGTCCGAACTGATCTATATATTCATTGCAATCTCCATCAAAATCCCACCAGGATTTAAAAAAAATTTTTTTGGATAGAAATTGACAAGCTAATTCTCAAATTCATATGGAAGTACATAGGACTTATACTGGGCAAAATAATATTGAAAAAGAAAAACAAGGTTGGAGGGTTACCACTACCTGATAATAAGACTTATTAAAGCTAAATAACATTCAGGAATGTTTCCATACATATGTACAATTGATTTTTGACAAAGGTGCAAAGTGGAGACAAGTTAGTCTTTTCAACAATGGTAATAGACTGTCTGTCTGGGTATTGATGTGCAAAAAAAAAAAAAAAAGTGTTAATCCATATCTCATCCCATATACAAAAATTAACTGAAATTGGATCACAGATTTAAATATAAAATCTACGATTATAAAGCTTTTAGAAGAAAACATAGGAGGAACCCTTTGGATTAGATACAAGTTGTCTGGTATCTACAACACATTTTAAGGAACTCTCAAAAAGTCAATGAGTGGAGGAACTCGATCTTCTGTACAGTGCTGTTGGGAATGTACAATGGTAACTGCCACTCTGGAAAATAGTTTGGCAGTTTATGAAAATCTTAACATAAGCTTGCCATTCCACCCAGCAACCTCAGTTACAGGCAGTCTGCAACATTAAATTCACATTGTTCTGGACGATATACAAATTTACTCCACATTTCTTTCCTGTGGTTGTCATAACAAATTACCTTAAAATAACAGAACAAAACCAAATTGCCTTAAAATAACAGAAATTTATTTTTTCACAGTCCTGGAAGGCAAAGGTCCAAAATCAAGGTGCTGGTGAGGCTGCACTCCCTCTAGAGTTCTAACAAAGAATCTGTTCTTTGCCTTTTCCAGCTTCTGGTGACCCTCAGCATTTCTTGCTTAATGGCCACATCACTCCAGTATCTGCCTCTATGATCTCATTTCCTCCTCCCCTTCTCTGTGTCTTTTCCTCTTTGTATCTTATAAGGGTACCTGTGATTCCATTTAATGTCAACACTGATAATCCAGGATAACTTCTCCAGATCTAGAAATTAATCACATTATTTTGTCATATAAGGTAATAGTCACTCTTTGGGTCTATAATGTACTGTATGTAGGTTCCAGGGATTAGGATCTGGATGTGTCTTTTTTAGAGCCACTATTTACCTCACTACAGTCCACCCTCTGACCCTTCAAATTCAGGATTATGTCATGTGTAAAATGTATTTACTCCATACAAACATCCCTGAAGATCTCAACACATTACAACATCTCCTCTAACTCTAAAATTTCTTAAAAATATCATCAGCTCCAAAGTTCAGATCTCCTCATCAAAATCATACAAATCAGGTATGGTTGAGACTCTGCGTATGATCCACCCTGGAGCAAAATTCCTCTCAATCTGTGTAGAAGGAGAGGATACAGAGAGAATGAGGCAGAAAAAAAAAATGAAGAAATAAAGATGGAAAACTTTCCAAATTTATTGAAAAAAAAATATTGAATATGACAAAACACAAGTTTAACAAGAACATCATAGTAAACTTTCTGAAAACCAAAGCAAATCTTGAAAGTAGCCAGAGGAAAATAACACGTTACATACAGAGAAATAGCATTTGAACAAACTGTTGACTTCTCATCAGAAACTATGGAAGTCAGAAGGCAGTGGAATAACATGTTTACAGGACTGAAAGAAAAAAGTACTGGTAATCAAAAATTCTCCATCCAGCAAAAGTATCATTTAAGAATGAAGGAGTGAGCAATAAACCTTGCACATCCACACTAGAAATCATGCACAGGGAAATGATACCAGAGCAAACTTGGATATCTTGGAAGTAATGAAGTATGTGAGAAACGATCAATTTCTTATTAGAGAGGATTTTTTCTCTCTTTCTTTTAATTCATTTAAAATATGTAGGAATGTTAAAATTTTAAATTTAATGTTAAAATAATTTTTATATGTAAGAAATTTTAACATTTTCTCAGGTTTATATTGTATACATGTAATGCATATAACTATAGCATAATGGACCATTGGTGCTTCGGTGGGAGCAAGGAACTATACTATTTCAAGGTTCAATGTGCTACACCTAAAAAGACAAAACTTCATATAAAATGGAATTCTAAAAAATGTTCAGTTAATTCAAAAGTAGGCAGAAAAGGAGGAGCAGAGGCACAAGAAACAGAGGGGATAAACAGAAAACAACATTAAATGGTACATCAAAATTCAATCATATAAATAATTATATTAAATTTTAATATATTCCAATCTAAAGAACTTCAAACTAAAGGAACAAGTTATCTATTAAAGATTTTCTTTGAATCTTTAATATGATAGTAAAAGCACGTTAAAAGGTATGTCATGCAAATAATAAATGTAAGAATATTAAAAATTTGACTATATTAATATCAAGTAAAATAGAGGTTAAGACAAAGACTATTACCAGAGATATTTCATAAAGTTCGAGTCAAATTATCAGGAGGATTTAAATGTCTGTGCACCTAAAACTGAGTTTAATAACACTTTCTCAACATTTGATAGAACAAATAAGGAAAAAAGGGCAAATATCTGACCAATCCTGTCAACTATGTTGTCCTAATAGTTCAACAACTAACCCCAGCACCTGTAGTATATTTATGCTTTTAAATTACGACATCATGTATACTTTGAGTGATATGAAACAATGGATAATAGATGGGGCAAAGATTTATAATTGATGGATTTAGATGGAAATCACTGTACAAGGCAGGGCAAAAAGCAGGCCTGATCAGTGGCTTGATTGCAGTCATTCTCATCAGTGGGTGGATTCTTACCTTGGGCATTAGTGACCCAGATTCTTCAGTTACCAGCCATGATTTGCTTGCACAGCTCATGGCCCTAAAAGAGGGACATCTGCAATCTGCCGGTATGTAGTCTACTTCATGGCAAACAGACCATTGACAAGGCCATCGGCAGATGACAAGTTTCGGTATAAATATAACAGTTCTAGTCCTTTGGAGTATTTGTCTAAAGCAGGAGTTTTCTTTAAAAGGCCAGATTGTAAAATAACTCTGCATTCTACATGTATCACCTCTGTCATTGTAGTGCAAAAACATCCATAGATAATACATAAATGAATGGGCATGATTGGTCCACAGTTATAGTGACCCCTCAAAGTAGAGGTGACAGCTTTCCATTATCCTGCTGTGTTGACTGGTCCTTAGATTTGTCCATCCACAGTTTTTGTTGGTGCTGTGCAGCTGCCCTGGGCCGGCAGACACCATCACTTCTCATTTTAGCCAAACCATCAATCAGGCATTTAAAGGAAACTCTGTGATTCAGGGGCTTATAGAACCAGTGGCATTGCTTCAGGAGGTAGAGTGGGTGGTAAAGTAGTGGTAAAAACAAGGTGCTCCTAGGGCCATTCTGGAACATATTCTGGAATATACCATTTGACTAGCAAGCCCTGTCGGGCCCTTCCCACCGTGCTCATCATCAGATTTGAGTTGACTCATCCCAGTGTGGGTCTGGAAAATCACAAAGCCTCCATGGGTCAGTTGTTCAGTTACAAGAACCTGGTAGCAGGTTAGTAGCTGCCATCTAAAAAAAGGGAGCGTACTTGGTTGCTGGATCAGGCAGGTGGCGATGTTGTACTGGGATAACACCGCTGTGTCCTTAAGCAGCCATTAAGTCTCTACCTCAACTTTTTCCTACTGGGATTCTGTTGTTTCTATTACATAACATGGGAAGGCACTGGAAGCCTAGTACGTGAGCTGTTGTGGGCTTGTCGCATTGTCACCTCGATCTACATGGCAGAGGATACCCCCTGACACTTAAAAGCATGTAAGTACAATCAGTTAAGCCATTAATACTAGTTATACATTTATCAACATAAACGACAACAATAGTACACCGGCAAGGTCATCTTAGCTCCTCTTCCCTACTGTGAACTGTGCTTACACTTCGTTCCAGGGTATTTTTCCTCCTACGAGGGCATGGGCTGTTTCCCCCTACACGAGAACATGGACGAATGTGTTTAAGGGGCACATGCCAGTTTTTCCATTGACGGCTGCCAGGGGATCTCGTTATCCCCTGTCTTGGTGGCAGGGGAGGCTAGTCTGTAGATACTATGGGGGCAGCCAGGAGCGTTGGCCTTTTTTCCTCACTTGGCCAAGTGTTGGTGCCAGTTATTTCCTGATAAGCAGTGGTGTGCTCACCAGCTTCCAGCGAGTGTCCAGGCACCACAGCCCCTTTCTTTCTGCCCCCACTCCCATCGCTGCTGCGGTTCACACTGCACTCCTTGGAATTTGGGCCACCCCTCATCCTTGTCTCCACTCAAGTTCAGGCTACAGCAGGAGCCGGCTGCACTAGCACTGCTGGCTTTGTGGTGTTTACAAGGTGTCACATTCGCTTTTTTTGTTTGTTTAGATTTTTATTGAAATAATCATAGGTTCATAGGCACTTGTAAGAAATTGTACTAAGAGATCCCATGTACACTTTACCCAGTTTATCCCAATGGTAACATTTTGCAAAACTAGAGTATATGACAACCAGCATATTGACATGGGCACAATGCACTGATCTTTTTCAGATTTTACCAGATGTGCTTGTGCTTGTGTGTGTGTGTTTGTGTATGTGTGTGTGTTTAGGTGTATATAATTTAATCACATGTTGGTTTGTGTATCCACCACTGCTGTCAAGATACTGAACATTTCCCTCATGTTACCCTATTATAAGTAACCTAACTTTTACAGTTCGTTTAAACATCCACCCGGACTATTTACAGTTTGGGGATATTATGAGTATGTTACGTGAAAGTAGTTTTCATTTCTCTGGCATAGATGCCCAAGAGTTCAGCATGCTGCTTATTTGATAGCTCATTTTCGAATTTCTAGCACCTAGAAGAGTGCAAAACATGTAATAGGATTCCCATGAATGCATTATTGGATAAATAAATGAATCTGAGGAATTGATATGGGGAGGGAGTAGGCAGAGGAGATAGAGGGTGTGTGTGGATTATCTGTCTTTACCACATCTCCATTCTAAGCATCTTATTCTCAAGCAAACTTATTGCCATTAACATAACCTCATCTGAAGGCTTGGACCTTGGCTAGTTAGTTTTTGTGATATGGGACTTGTCTTTACGGTTTTGATTGCCATTCTTACAGGCTTGTGAAAGAATAGTACTCTGGGATTTGAGACTTTTTATCCAAGTACTCTCTGCTTTTGGGTTTTCTTTCTTTTTAAAAGAGAGTTGGAAAGGGAATTAGTAATTGAATCATTAGGCATATATTTGCCTACAGAAACAAAAACAATGGTTTAAAAAACAAACAAACCCAGGGTTTATTTTTCTTACTTTACAAGAAGGCTGCTGCCAGTTTTGGTACAATGTCTCAGTGACTTTTTTGTTCTTTTTCTGTGATCGCTTTATAATTGCCACTCCAGTGGGCATCATTTCTGAATTCAAAGCAGTAAGGTGAATTCAAAGCAGTAAGGTGAATTCAAGGAGTAAGGACAGCTTCAGTGATGTTAATTCCTTTTGTCAAGAAAGTGGATACTTTTCAACACCTGCTGTAAGAGAGGCTTTGGGAAGCACATAGGAAGTATCTGTAGTGGTGGCAGGTGAGGGAGTGAAGGTTGGAGGTTGGGTGTTCTATTTGCCATCCACTAGTTACATCTATACAACCATAAATCAAGGTATAGAACATTTTCATCATCTCAGAAAGTTTCCTCCTGCCCTTTTCAGTCAATCTTCTGCCCCACTCACACTTTAGGAAATCATTGCCATTACTTCATTTTTAGAAAAGAGTGTCTTTTATGTAATTTCTAAGGTTTGGTGTGGGGCTGGGGGACTGCTTCTGGTAAGTTTATTTTTTTTTTCTGGCTCCATATTATAGACTTCAGGCCAGTATCAGAGTCATTATCGGAGTTCTAAAACTGCAGAATTCTCGGTCATGTCTCCCCTAAGACCTCCCAGCACCTCCTGAATCGTAATTCTGAAGGTGGGACCAACGGATCTATATTTCTTACAAATAATCTAGGTGCTTCTTAGTCTACTAAAAGTTAGAGAATCTCTGCTTTAGATTTTAGGATGTTAAAATAATGCTGAATTTTAAAATTGCTATTATTAGTTAATTGGGATTGGGGGGTAAATTTGCGGCATAAATTGGGAGCGTTGTGCGATGCTCATTTCTGTATCTTAGATGCTTAAATGTAGTAACACTTAATTCTAGTGCTGAAATACTCTTGCTTTATATGTAATTTGAATTCAGCCTGTTCTGTGAATGGAATATACACTCGAGGTTTTTTTTTCTTTTGGTTGTTTGTTTTGATAAAATGTTGGATGTAATGATTCCATATATGTCTGCTATATTAGATTTTGGTTGCCCCAAATATTGTTTGGATTAGTAAATCAATGAAATTGATTTAGATTGCTGAAAAAAATACTTGTATAAATTAGAATTACTGGCATATAGCTGCAGTATGTTTTAAGGAACAAATACTTCAGCTTTCTACACGCCTAATTGGTTGCTCATAGCCAAATTTTACATCATTACAATAAGAAGCAAGTGTGAGATGTTATAAATATGCCAAATAATACATTTAAAGAGCAATAAATTATATAACCTAATAGAAATTTGCAAAACATTTAATTAAGCACTCTGTATTTCTTATTTGTATCTCATTAGTTAAGAATTCTGACATTTGCTTATTTAAAAGCTCCAAATTGATAATAATGAGTGTCCTAATGAGGGTTCCCAGTCTTTCTTATTTTTAATAAAGTATGAAAAACCACCCAACTTGTTTGATAACATGAACAGTTGTATCATTTTGCATTTTGTGGATAGGCGACTTGTTATCCTCTGTAATGTTATTTAAAGGATTAAACTTTCTCTAGTTTCTTGACAGCTGATGTCTTTAGCAACTCTTCTCTGCTCGTTTATGTATCCTGATGTGTCTTTAAGGTCACAGAGCAGAATCACTTCTCTAATAGCAGTTTTCTAAGTAAGCTTTTAGGTGGAATTCTGTCTTCTTGCCTTGATACTGTTTGTTAGCACCACCTCATATCAGAAGTATTCTTAAAATGAAAGAAGGAAACTTCTTTTCATTGACAGACCAGGAAGTCATCTTGATTATAAGTGTTTTGGAAAAAGGTTTTAGATGACATGGTTTAGTTCCGCTGTGGATGGAACATAAGTTACTCAGTAAGCCTAAAGATAGTTTTCTTTATATATTTGATTCTGGCTTGTGTTAATGCATTTGATACTATAATATTAAATTTGTCTGGTACTGTGTTTCTTTTCTCTTGCTTCTGCTGTTTACACTTTTCTTTGCCCTTCCCCTTCCTTTTCTCCTGCTTTTCTATAAGTCATTTAGCTGAAAGTTAGTGTAAGTGAAGTAGAGAGGTAAAGCACTTGAGGAATGACGTTTTATTCGTAATTCTAGAATTGCTGGGAGTTAAATTTCTCAGTGTAAAGAATCAGGAGATTCTTTAATTATAACATTAATGTGTCATTTGGATGTGTCACAGTAATTGAAATGGGCAGGCATGTGGCTCAGTTTGGGGTTTATCCATGTATTGATAATTTTGGTCTGTCAGTTGTCTAGCAATGAAATATCCTGTTTTGATGTAAGACTAAAATTTCTTTTTTATTTCAAAGATTCCAGGCTCTTGTACTTTGATGAATACTTATAGCTTTTGCTTGTAGAATATTTCTGAAGTATTAGTCAAGATTTTAAGCTGAATTTAGGCTTATTTGAAGATTTAGTACACTGAAAATTGGCTTCTTTGACTGCTTGAGGAGTTTTACTCACAAGTTTTAAATCCTACTCACAAACATCTTATCTTTATTTTACCATACTTTTTTGTCTGGGTTATTTTTTTTAAAGCACGGTTTGACATTTGTTTTACGTGATGAAAAATTATTTTAGTTTATCGTTTAGTCAACATAGAAATCTTTCTTAAGTATCTGTGATTTGTCTTTTTTTAAAAAGGCTGTGGTTAGAACAATATGGAATTTTACTTAGCTGTCTTTTTTAAGTATAAAAGAAAATAGAGACATTTTTGTTCAAGTTGTCATCATTAGACTGATATCAAGATAAAAGTAATAAATTCAGTTTGCTAATTTGAAAATACTGGGACTTCTGTATTTCAGTACCTGATAAATGTCATACAATTTAGTGACTAACTTTACCTAGATCAAGTTTGTGGCCAGTCAGTTTTTCAGTAAAATGTTTTTTACAAACATAGCTGCATTCATTGATTTACATATGTTTTCTATGGCTACTTTGTCACTGGAAGGGCAGGGAAATAGCTGAGAGAGACCGTATGGCCTGTAGTGTTTGCCAACCACTGCAAATACATAAGTTTTTTCTCTTTTTTTTCATTGTTATCAGAGTGGTTTTTTTAATTGAATAAGTATGACATGTAACATTGTGTAAATTTAAGGTGTACAGCTTGTTACTTTGATACATTTATACATTGCAATGTGATTGCCATTGTACCCATATTTATCACATTATATAACTGTACAATATTATTGTCTATATCAGTATACTGTGCATTAGCTCTCTGTGGCTTATTTACTACTCGTTACAAGTTTGTACCCTTAAACACGGTCAGTCTTATCCCCGCCTCGCATCCCCTGGTAACCACCATTTTACTCTGTTTTTTACAGGTTTGCTTTTCTTAGATTTCACATATAAGTGATACTGTAAAGTTCTTTCTCTGTCTGACTTACCACGTTTAGCATTATGTGTTCAAGGTCCATCCATGCTGTCACAGTTAGGAGGATATCCATTTTTCTCATGGCTGAAATATTCCATTGTGCATATATACATGCCACATCTTTTTTCTCCATTCGTCCGATGATGGACATTTGGATTGTCATTTGGGTGTTTTGAGACATTTTCTCTTCCCACCTCTCTTCAGGGTCCTATATCTGTGTCTGTTGAAGAAACTTCTACTTAACTTTCCTTCAACTACCCTCATCTCCACTGCAAATCCATTCCCCTGCATTCACTCCCACAATCATCCTTCCAGAATTGAAATCTTGACTTCCTATTTCTTAAATAAAATCCAGACACCTCTTGCACTGGCTTTTGCTCACTCTCATGTTGTTTCTGACATACTGAACTACTTGCTCATCATTTCCATCTTATATCTATGCATCTATTTCAAAAGTAGAATATCTGCATATATCTAAATTAGAAAGTCCATCGCTCCTTTCTTTGTAAGTGTATCCTACTTCAAAACTCAATTCCAGAACCCAGAGCTATTCAGATCATGTGTTTTTGGTGCCACTCCTAACCCTCTACCCTCTTGAACATCTCCTTTTCACCTCTCAGAAGCAGATTTCATATTTTCCTTCCTTTTTGTTACCACTGTGCCTCAAATGTAAGATAGTTATTTCATTTTCATATGTTATATTTTTGCAGATTTCTTATGTCTTTTCTTCCTGGTAGGCTGTGAGCCCAGGGATGATTTCTTTTTTTTTTTTTTTTTTTTTTTAAATAAGGTTTAATTTATTTATTTATGGCTGTGTTGGGTCTTCGTTTCTGTGCGAGGGCCCTCTCCAGTTGTGGCAAGTGGGGGCCACTCTTCATCACGGTGCGCGGGCCTCTCTTGTTGCGAAGCACAGGCTCCAGACGCGCAGGCTCAGCAATTGTGGCTCACGAGCCCAGTCGCTCCGCGGCATGTGGGACCCTCCCAGACCAGGGCCCGAACCCGCGTCCCCTGCATTGGCAGGCAGACTCCCAACCACTGCGCCACCAGGGAAGCCCAAGGGATGATTTCTTATCCACCTCTTTGTTCCTAGTGTTTATTAGCATGGTACCCAGTGAGTATTCGTTGAGTGAATGATTAGATTAATAACTTCACCTGCATTGTATAATGTATGTTTTAATTTTTACTCTTCTATGCTTTTTTGGAAGGTAAATTCCTTTAAAGAAATGAACATTATCCATATATCTTTTTTTTTTTTTTTTAATATAGCTCTATAGGGTGAAACCACCTAGGTCCTATTTTCTGACTTGGCACTCTATACAGCAAGGGACAGAATTCCCTATTGTAAATCTTATCAAATCCCTTATGTGGAGTTTTGATCAGTATTCACCATGAATCTAATCTTTAGAAGAAACATTTTGAAAATATAATCTGATGTTAGGTAAATTTGGTAACCAGGGAGGCATATCTTTTTTAAAATTAATTAATTAATTAATTATATTTTATTTTATTATTTATTTATTTTTTGGCTGCATTGGGTCTTTTTTGGCAGATTCTTAACCACTGCGCCACCAGGGAAGTCCCCACGCAGGCATTTCTGTTCATATTTAGTAATATGTTTGTGATATTCTTAGGTAAATCCAAATAGTTTCAATCATTTTTTGTTTTTCCTTGTTTCATTTCTAGGTACAAGACATATGCTTCAGCCATGACTGTCGCTGGGTTGTGGTCAGTACACTCCGGGGGACTTCCCACGTTTTCCCAATCAACCCTTATGGTGGCCAGCCTTGTGTTCGAACACATATGTCACCACGAGTCGTAAATCGTATGAGCCGTTTCCAGAAGAGTGCTGGTCTGGAAGAGATTGAACAGGAACTGACGTCTAAGCAAGGAGGTCGCTGTAGCCCTGTTCCAGGTCTATCCAGCAGCCCTTCTGGATCACCTCTGCACGGTAAACCCAGTTTTCTCTCTCTCCACTATTCCCAACAATTCTTCTTCCCTTTATCTTTCATTTTGGAGATCTGGAATAAAATTAACCCATTTTTCTAATTCATTCATACAAAGATAAGATCTTGGGCTCATTTGGGGACCTTCTTTTTTTTTTAAATTTATTTATTTTTGGTTGTGTTGGGTCTTCGTTGCTGCGCCCGAGCTTTCTCTAGTTGCGGCGAGTGGGGGCTACTACTCTTTGTTGCGGCGCACAGGCTTCTCATTGCGGTGGCCTCTCTTGTTGCAGAGCACAGGCTCTAGGTGTGTGAGCTTCAGTAGTTGTGGTGTGCGGGCTCAGTAGTTGTGGCTCACGGGCTCTAGATCACAGGCTCAGTAGTTCTGGCGCACGGGCATAGTTGCTCCGCGGCATGTGGGATCTTCCCGGACCAGGGATCGAACCCATGTCCCGTGCACTGGCAGGCAGATTCTTAGCCACTGCGCCACCAGGGAAGCCCAGGGACATTCTTAATTTATTAAAACATTTAATAAATTGAAGTTAATATAGTAATGGTGACCATTACCATGCTACATTAACTCCCTAACTTGTTTTTTTCAACTTTAAATTAAATATTTATTTGTGTGATTATGTTTTAAATATGTCTCTGCCACCAGGCTATTAGTTGTATTAAATGCCCATTCTGTATGAACAGAACTTATTACAGTCCATGCCAGGCACAGAGTAAATGGAGATCTGTTGAATGAATGAACGGACAGATGGATGGATGGAGGAGTGTGTGAGTGAATGAATATGGAAACAGCAGTCCCCAAGCTTCAGCATTCCCTGTTGTGCTGGGAATTCTGCCTTCTAGTTTTTGATAAGTTCTCTCCTTCTTCCCCAATGACTGCCCCCTTCCCCCACCCTAGCAGAGCCCACACCACTCTCCTTGGCCCCAGGGGAAGAACCAGATCTCTTCAGCTCACTTGCCATGCTCAGCTAACTCCCTAACTTTTTCACTATATAAGAGTTGCTTGATGTCATATGTATGGAATATGGTGTTCAAGACTATTTTCATAAATTTAGAGATCGAATCTCATATCTATAGATCTTTTCCAGAAAACTCTGACTTTAACCAGAATCAGTGCTGTAGTTCATTAAGAAATATTTATTGTTAGAGAGGAATAATCTTGAGTCATATGTATTTTAGAGCACCATTTGCATTTTATTTTGACATATTGGGTTGACCAAAAAGTTCATTTGGGTTTTCGTAAGATGGTACGGAAAAACCCGAATGAACTTTTTGGCCAACCCAATACATCTTTGTGGGATTTCTAAAAAACCCACGTATTAGTCAGTATTTTATCTAGAGCAAATACTTGTGTAACCATCACTCCAACCAATAAAGGAAACATTACTAGAACTCCATTTTTGTGCCCCTTTTCCATAAAAGCAAGCTGTGATTCTGACTTCTAGGGTAATCACTTCCTTACTTTTTAAAAAAGTGAACTATTCACTTTTTTTTAAAACAGTGTGTGTATATATTCATATATTCAACTTCTTTAACATGTTTGTGAGATTAATTCATGTATTTTTATGTAGGTTTAATTCATTTATTTCCATTGCTCTTACATATTCCATTGTACAAATATATTTTTACTTATTTATCCTTTTTCCTACTGTTGATGTATATTTGGGTGGTTTCTGATGTGGAGCTATTATGTATAATGAAGAGATGAAAAATTTTGTCCTTGTTTCTTAGTGCAAATGTGTGCTTATTTTTGTCTTGTTTTTGTTTTTTAACATCTTTATTGGAGTATAATTGCTTTACAATGGTGTGTTAGTTTCTGCTGTATAACAAAGTGAATCAGCTATACATATACATACATCCCCATTTCTCCTCCCTCTTGCATCTCCCTCCCACCCTCCCTATCCCACCCCTCTAGGTGGTCACAAAGCACCGAGCTGATCTCCCTGTGCTACGCGGCTGCTTCCCACTAGCTATCGGTTTTATATTTGGTAGTGTATACATGCCCATGCCACTCTCTCACTTTGTTTTATTTTTGAATTGAAGTGCTGGACTACAATGTATGCGAATCTTGGCCTTGGTAGATAATATCAGAATGGTTGTACCCACCAGAATGAGAGAAGATATTCATTGACATTAGATGACACTTTGTTTTTTGGAGCATTGCAGTTTCTCCTTGACAGATGACCAATTTAGATTTTTAAGTATAGGGAATTTTATAGAGCGAGATTATGGTTCCTACAGAAAACAACCCTTATTTAATTGATTTGACATTCATACAACATAAAGTTAACCATTTAGATGTTAACAATTCAGTGGGATTTATTACATCACAATATTTTGCAACTACCGCTTCTGTCTAGTTCCAAATATATTGTCTTCACCCCAGACGAAAACTGCATATTCTTTTTCTTTTTTGGGGGCTGCACTGCATGGCCTGTGGGCTCTTATTTCCCCAACCAGGGATCTAGTCCGTGCCCCCTGCATTGGAAGGGCGGAGTCTTAACTGCTGGACCGCCAGGGAAATCCCCCAAACTGTATATTCTTTAAGCAGTTCCTCCCCACCCCTCTGTCCCCAAGCCCCTAGCAACCACCAGTCTGCTTTCCATCGCAATCTATACCTGTTATGGATATTTCATATAACTGCAGTCATAAAATATGTGACCTTTTGTTTCTGGTTTCTTTCGCGTAGCATAATGTTTTAAAAGTATAGCCACATTGTAGTATGTATCAGTGCTTCATTGCTTTTTATGGTTGAATAATATTGCATTATATGTATGTACCACCGTTTTTTATCCATTCATCCATTGATGGATATTTGAGTTGTTTCCACCTTTTGATTTTGTGGATAGTGCTGTTATGAACATGTGTGTGCAAGTACTTGTTTGAATACATCTTTGCAATTCTTCTGGCTATATCCCTAAGAAGTTAAAGAAGCTAAAATGCTTCTGCTTGAACACACATCCTTTTGTAATACCTAATCAATTCAACATATATATTTTTTCTGGAGGAAGTTCTAAGATAGACTGAAAAAATATATTGGTAAATAGAATCCTGGGGAGAAATTCTGCAACTCAAAACAGTTTGGGACCTTTGTTTTCTCCTTAGATGATGTTTTGTCCTTTGGCCCTATTATAATTTTTTTAATATTTATTTTTATTTATTTTTGGCTGCGTTGAGTCTTAGTTGCAGCACGCGGGATCTTTCGTTGTGGCACACAGGCTCCAAAGCGCGTTGGCTCTGTAGTTGCTGTGTGCAGGCTCTCTAGCTGCGGCACGTGGGCTGTCTAGTTGTGGCGCACGGGCTCTCTAGTTGTGTCACCTGGGCTTAGTTGCCCTCCAGCATGTGGGATCTTAGTTCCCCGACCAGGGATCAAACCCACATCCCCTGCATTGGAAGGCAGATTTTTTTTTTTTTTAATAAATTTATTTATTTATTTATTTATTTTTGGCTGTGTTGGGTCTTCGTTTCTGTGCGAGGGCTTTCTCCAGTTGCGGCGAGCGGGGGCCACTCTTCATCGCGGTGCACGGGCCTCTCACTGTTGCGGCCTCTCCCGTTGCGGAGCACAGGCTCCAGACGCGCAGGCTCAGCAGTTGTGGCTCACGGGCCTAGCCGCTCCGCGGCATGTGGGATCATCCCGGACTGGGGCACGAACCCGTGTCCCCTGCATTGTGGAAGGCAGATTCTTAACTATTGGACCACCAGGGAAGTCCCTGGCCCTATTATTATTTTTTTTTAGAAGTATTTTTTTAAAATTAATTAATTAATTAATTTGTTTTTGGCTGCATTGGGTCTTTGTTGCTGCTCATGGGCTTTCTCTAGTTGCGGCGAGCGGGGGCTACTCCTCGTTGCGGTGCACAGGCTTCTCATTGCAGTGGCTTCTCTTGTTGCGGAGCATGGGTTCTAGGCACACAGGCTTCAGTAGTTGTGGCACGCAGGCTCAGTAGTTGTGGCTCGCGGGCTCTAGAGTGCAGGCTCAGTAGTTGTGGTGCACGGGCTTAGTTGCTCCGTGGCATGTGGGATCTTCCCGGACCAGGGATCAAACCCATGTCCCCTGCATTGGTAGGCAGATTCTTAACCACTGCACCACCAGGGAAGTCCCTGGCCCTATTATTTTTATAAGAACAGTTATTATTAATGTATATTTAACTAGTGATCCATGATCTTTGAGGTTGAAATAAGTCCTGGGTGAAAACTGTCATTTAAAAAAGTATTGGGACTTCCCTGGTGGTCCAGTGGGTAAGACTCCACACTCCCAATGCAGGGGACCTGGATTCAATCCCTGATCGGGGAACTAGATCCCCCATGCACGCTGTAACTAAGAGTTTGCATGATGCAACTAAGAGTCTGCATGCCACAACAAAGATACCATGGCCGTAACAAAGATGCCGTGTGCCGCAACTAAGACCCGGCAGAGCCAAAATAAGTAAATAATAAATAAATAAATATTTTTTAAAATAAAAATAATAAAAAAGTATTTAAAATTTTAAAAAAAGTTTAGAAAGCTATGAGATATTCATATTTTCAGCCATTTGCAAGAAATTTTACTTCAGAAATAATTACTTACATTCTTAGGTGTGACTATTTTGTCATATAATTAAATGGTAGTATAGGTTCTTTGAGGGCCTTGCTTTTTGTGTTAAATATTTTTCTTAACTTGAATTTCACCATACACTTTATGGAGCGAGATTTAGTGTGCACATTGGGCAGCTAGGTTGGCCAGAGAACCAGTTGTATTAATAGAAAAATTTGGAAGAATTTATAGTCTTTATATTTATACATCTTCAGAGAGCATTCTTTTGAGCTCCTTTTTTCTTCCTCTTCTTCCTTCTCTAATAAGCATACCACATACCAGGTTCTGTGCTAGGCTTTGGGCATACTGTGCACAGAAATTAAGGTAATCTCTGCCCTTGTCTAAGGGAACAAAACAGATATTGAATGACTGAATGAATACCTTTCAATATATTTTTGCTGAAGGGTGCAAAGTGCCAGTCAATTAAGGATTTGTCATTTGTAAAAGATCAAACAGTTGAAGAGTAATATTGTCAAAATATAGTATTTTCTCTCAGCATTATTGTTTTCACAGCTTTCTTCATATTTTTCCATAAAACTAAGAGAAAGCATCGCAGAGAGGAGATTATAGACAGTTTAGCAGTACTGCAGTTCTTAAATTCCCTTTTGAAAGCAAGGAATTTCAGGAGACGTTTTCCTCCTGATAACACATGCTAAATTTTTATTATGTTGGAATTTCACCCCCTTTTTCTGTAGTTTTTTCATTTTTAAAGTGCAGACATTAGAGTGATGGTCATTTTTCTTTATGTTCTTTTTGTACCTTACATGTCAAAACAAAATGGGCATTGTTGTTGGTTAGTTCTAAAAATGATGTATTTACAGTTTGTGTGGATAAACAATCTGATGCTAGTCAAAAACAATGTAAACCTTTGAACAGGGAGGGATTCATCTTGAAAATGAATCATGCTTTGGCGGTTATTGCTGTTGTTTGTCTGTGCTCTTTTTAGCAAAGTAAAGGAAACTGTTAAATAACAGTTGATATAAGGATATTTCCTTTTTACTTTCTGGATGCAATCCAGTTTAGGTTAGGATTATTTTATCTATTTGCCATTTTTACTTAACAGAGGATGTTTATTTATTTGAAATATACTTTCTCTAAATATCTCTTTCATTTCTGGTCTTGTTGCCTGGACCTTAGTCTTAAGGGGTTCTTAAGATCCGTGAACATGGATAGGAAAATATTTCATCTTTAGGATTACTATCCTCTACCCAAAAGTAAATGTTTTCTTTCATTATGAATATAGACAACACATGACAGTAATAACAGCAGTACTTGTGACGTTGTCACCAATAAAAACACAGAGTTTTTGTATCACATTATATACAAAAAAATCTTGAAGTGTTTTGTCGAGATGTATTTTGAAATATTGTTTATGCTCACCATTGCTTGGAAATTATATATATAAAATGTAATAATATTACTGATTTTAATATTACATATATTACTATAGCAGAACTTAATTTTTTAAATAAACTGATAGCTATACTTCAGTATAATAGTATGGTTTTCTTTGTAATTCTGTGTATAGTATCCCATGCATTTATAAGTATTATTCTGAGAAAGAGTCCACAGGCTTTTCCATGTTGTCTAAGTAGTCCATGACAAAAATGATTAAGAACCTCTTATCATCATTTCTTACCTCATCTGTTTCTGTAGCCTCCAGCCTTCTTTTTTTCTTTTAACTATCGCAAGCATTTTCTTTGTTAACCGTAGCTAGGATAATATTCCGCTTTTCTGCTTTCAGTCTTTCAGCGTCTCACCATGCTTTTAGGATGTTAGGGAAGGTTCCGTCTCACTCTCAGTTTCTTGTCCCACCACACCTACATTTCTGTACCCTTCCCTGAAAATGCCACCTGTATTCATTTCCTGGCACCTTTTAAGTTTGCATACTCCTCTCGAAATAATTTTTATTCCCTTGGATGCCTGCTGAAACCCTACTTCATTATGATCTAGCTAAAAATATCACTTCATCTCTTCAGCCTCTTTTTTTGTTTGTTTTTTATTTATTTATTTTTGGCCACGTTGGGTCTTCGTTGCTGCACGCGGGCTTTCTCTAGTTGCAGCGAGCGGGGGCTACTCTTCATCGCGGTGCGCAGGCTTCTCATTGCGGTGGCTTCTCTTGTTGCAGAGCATGGGTTCTAGGTGCGTGGGCTTCCGTAGTTATGGCATGCGAGCTCAGTAGTTGTGGCTCGTGGGCTCTAGAGCGCGGGCTCAGTAGTTGTGGTGCGTGGGCTTAGTTGCTCTGAAGCATGTGGGATCTTTCCAGACCAGGGATCGAACCCGTGTCCCCTGCATTGGCAGGTGGATTCTTAATTGTGCTACCAGGGAAGTCCCTCTTCAGCCTCTTTTAAACACCTCTTGATGTTGTATGTTCTGTATCAGTCTTGGTATTGGCACTATGAATGTGATTTTATTATATTTTAATGTTAGTTGTTCATATTAACATATGTTAATATGTTCATTGACATGCCTGTGTCTCCCAGTAGATTTACCTCCATGAAGAGAGGGTCTTTTTCTTGTTTATATTTGTATCTTGGCACCTCATGTAGTATTTGGTAAAATGTAGATTCTAAGGCTTCAAACCAAAGTTTTCAAAGTTATTAGAACTTAGAAGTTCTAATAAAAACAATTTATTACTTGTCAGAATGAAGAGATTTTCATTCATGGTAACATTGCTTTTCATTTTAACATCTGTAAGATTCTTTCATTTTATTCAAGAACTATTAATTAGTGTTACTATGTCCAGGCACTGTTCCTGAGCTCTAGGGATACAGCAGTGAATAAAAGAGGAAAACATCCCTGTTCCCATGGAGCTGACTTTCCAGTGGAGGGATATGTATGATGCATAGGATAGATGACAGGTGGATGGATGGATGGATGGATGGATGGATGGATTCATGGATGGATGGATGGACAAATGGATGGATAAGCAGGTAGTTTTATATGCTATGGAGAAAAGTAAAGGAAGGGGAATAGGGCATGCCTGGAGAAGATTGCAGTTTGAAATTAGGATGCTCCTGGCAGGCCTTACTGAGTTGATGACATTTGAATAAAGATCTGATGGAAGTGTGGGAGAAAGTCATGCAGATGTCTGCGGAACGTGTTCCAGGCAGAAGAAATAGTCAGTGTAAAATCCCTGAGCTGGGAATGTGTCTGGAGTGTTCATGGAGAGGCAAGGAGGCCCATGTGGCCAAGGAACAGTGTGCAAGGTGCAGAGTAGAAGATGAGGTCAGAGAGGGAATGCGGCCAGATCATGTCAGCCTTTGACTTTTACTGAGAGTAAAGTGGAAAAGCTGTGGAGGGTTTTGGGTGACGGGGTCAGATTGCGGTTTGACAGGAGCAGAATGGTGATCTGTATTGAGAACGCACCATCTGCAGTCTGACAAGAGTAGAAGTCTAGTGAGACCAGTTACGAGAGCATTGCAGAAATCCAGGAGAGAAAAGAGAGGAGTCAGGGTGACCAGTAAGGCTTTCGGCCCGACCAGCTGGAAGGGTGCGACTGCCATCACATGAAATGAGGACCATGAGGATAAAGCAGCTCTGGGGATAGAGACAGATCAGGACTTTTGGACATGTTTAGTTTAAGATGTGTCTTGACCACCTAGTGATGTTAGGCAGGTAGTTGGTTTTATGAATCTGGAGTTCAGTGGGAAGGAATAGGCTGAGAATAAATGTTGGGGAGGCATAGATTAAAAAAAGCCAAAGCAGGATGAGATCACCTAGTAAGTGAATGAGTATGAAAAGAAGATGAAGACGTCCCAGGACTGAGCCTGTGACATAGAAGGAAAACCAACACATGAGAAATCCTATAAGCCAAATGAAGACATTTTTTTTTTTTTCCTGAGAAAAGGGAATGATTAATGTGTTAAATTCTGCTGATAGGTCAATTAAGATAAGGACTGAGAAAAAGATAGAATACCATCAAATTTAGTCATGTAGAGGACATGTGGCTTTGATAAGAGCAAGTTTTGGTGAAGCAGTAGGGGCCTGATAAGAGAGGATTTTATTAAGGACGGGAAGAGAGAAATTGGAGGCCAGTATTGACAGGCCTTTCAATGAGCATTGATGTAAAGGGGAACAGGAAAATGGGGAAAAGTTAGAGGAAAAGGAGGAGATTTCCTCTGTTTTCTCATAGAAACAGGAGGTGGGCATGTTGGCAGGCGAAATGGTCCTCTAGGAGATGAGGCATTCCCTTTACCAGTTAGTAAATTTTTGCTGAATGAAGAAACCATTTCTGCCACTATTGTTTATGCTCCAAGCAAATTTAATTACTTGCTTTTGCTTTTCAGCTTCAATCAACACCTTGTTCCTGCATCTGAATTGTTTTCCGCTTATTTCTTCAGGTAAACGTGGAATGCATCTTTGAAGCTCAGATCAGCTCAGCTCACAGTGTGCTTTTTCCCTCTTACCATAAAGTGTCTAACTTTGGTATTTGTTTCTTCTGTAAGCTATTTATCCATACTCATCACTTACTGCTTTCTACCTATTATTTTCGATGATCTCCATTTTTAAGTGTAACTTCCTTGGGGAGGCAGTTGGAGTTGGAGGACCTGGAGTCTGACTTCCTGTGGTAGAACCTCTGTGACTTTCTGGCTCTGTAAATTTAGACAAATTACTTAATCTACCTGTGCCTTAATTTTCTATCAGTAAAATGGGGATAATAAAATTACCTACCTTAGAGAGTTACTGTGAGGATCAAAGCACTTTGAATAGTGTCTGGCACACACGAAATAACTCAGGAAAAGACTAGCTGCTATGATTAGTTTCATTATTGATACTGTTTATTACTAAGGAGGTATATAGGACTGATTCATTATTCATAGTTTTGTATAGTGGCTCTTATGCAGAAAAGAGAATAAATGAAGAATTCACCAAATAATAAGTGACTGAAATATAATCGTGACCTTATTGTGCATAGGCTTTTGTAGCATAATTAGGCTCAATATTGATGAGTTGACTTCTGACGTTGTTTCTGAAATGAAGGTACACCCAACGCAAAATTGAAAGTGAAGGTAGTATTATTTTTTCTTTTTCATCTGTTTTTGCTCATCGTAATACCATACATCAGGAAATATAGTTGGATAAATGAATCTACCCATTCTCTAGCCTTTGCATTTCTTTATTTTGCAAATGAGTTTTCCAGTTTAGGTTCAAGAATATGACAGTCACTATGTGATAGGGCTTTTAAGGAATTTGGTTTTTTTCCTACTATTTCCATTGCGTTAACAGAGGGGTTCTGGGTTTACTTCTACAGTTCTCGGAAGTGTCGCCTTCCCATTAACTCATTGGTCCCCAGGGGAGGAGTCATTGTTGAGTCACAACTTCAGGCATCTGAATTCCAGATTCTGCTTCTTCTAAATGGAAGTGATGGATGAGACTCTGGGCCCTGTAGAGGGGGCCTCTGATTTCTTGGGCTTGAAGCCTCGCTATTTTAATAAACTGCTTCTAAGTAACTGGTAGCATCAACTTTTCTTCCTAGCATCTGTATGAGGCATTCTTTTTTTTACCACTCAGAAACTGTGTTTATAGCTTTCATTTGCTGGTTTATTGTAATTACTTACTTTTGTTGATCAGTAGTTTTCTTGATACAGACCACGTCACAATTGTAAATACAAAGCAACCACCCATTTCAGCCTTATATAGTTTCACCTACTTAAGACAGTCGATAATAACGTGATGTTTCTTGACTTCTCTTTCCACATCACCGTTTACTTGTGGATTGAAGTTTCCATTTGTATGTTTTAATTTTTGCCAAGAAAAATCAATCATGTGCACTGTAGCTCTGCTTTAAATTTTATGCCTCATATGACACAGAGTATATATATATATATATACAGTATATACATGTAAATGGATAAAAATCTTCTTTTAGGCTCTCTTAGTTTAGTACCTGGGTTTTTTACTGGTTGCATGTAGTTGCATGCATCTTGTAGTTCAGATGAAGTTTTTAATCTATTGTTTTCAAGTCTATTAAAGTTTTCCTAGTGAATTTGTGTCTTTACATCTATACAGCAAAATCATGCGTATTTAAAATATTTTAATGTCACTTCCTATTGTTTCTCAGAACAGATGAGTTCTTTAGGGAAAGTGGATTGAAAAGAGAGGCCTTATAATTAATACCATCCTGAAAAGTTCTTTTATTTCAGAAGCCCTAATTGGAGAAACCATGTACTAAATAAAGATAGCATCATTTTTTAATAGACTGTTTTATAGAGCAGTTATAGGTTCACAGCAAAATTGAGAGGAAGTTTCAGGTAACATAGTTTTTGAGGAAAATAAAATTACCTGTGGAGTATCTTCAAACACTCTTATATTGTCTCTAAATTATACTTTATATTAAATTCAATACTATAAAAACGGATTTAAGTCTATTTGAATACTTTATCTCTTGTCTGTATTATTTGGAATATGCTACAGTTTTTTCTCTCTCTCTTTTTTTTATTCCTTAAAATAAATGCTGGCTCAGGTAGTTAGCAGTTGGAGCTATACTGTCATTTTTTGTTTTCCTCTTTACTGTAAATGACATATTTTGTATTTTCTCTATATTTTTAACACTGGCACATCATAGACTCCAGGTTTCTTGTTTTGTTTTTAAATGGTTAATGAGACATGCCTCTAGAGGGCGATCTTTTCTAAACTTTCCTGTGACGGTAATCATGGCAACCCTGGCATGAACCTGGTGTACTATGGATGTTGATGTCGTCTAAGATTTTATAATAACCTAGCTTCCTTTTCATGATGTTTCCTATGATGTATTCCTCAAAGTCTTATTAGAGAATTGGACTTTTGAAATATATTACTATCAATTAGTATCTAGTTTTAGTACCCCGTCCAGGTACCTAGCTCCTATGAATGAACGGAGGGAACTCTTTTAGTTAATCATCTGAGTAAGTGGTTTCTATATGTTCTAAAAGTTCCTTTCTTTGTTTCTCTATACGTTGCTATTCCAGGACCTATCTCTGTATTTTATGGGACCAGAGTGATTACACTCCACTACTGAGGCATCATTAGGCCTTACACTTAATCTCTGCTTCTCTTTTCTGTTAACATTCATTGTAGTTTTATTGTTTTTGTTTACCTATTCAATATAATTTTTGTATCAAAGCAATGCATATATTTATTATAAAAGTCAAATAATGCCACAATTTTATAAAGAAAAATTGCACTCTCCTGCACCCACTTCTCCCACTCAGAGGCTGCTTCTTTCAGTTCTTCATAATTTATTTCTTGCTGTTTTCTTTTTTTTGCCCCTTTCTGGAAATCATTTTGGTTGGATAATGGATCTCCTACACTGGACCCCTAACTTTCTTTTCTATTTCCTATCTCTTTGTCTTTTTGTTTTACTTTAAGAGAATATCCCCAACTTTATCTCCTAACCTTCTTATTAGATTTTTATTTGTGCAATATGTTTTTAATAACCTTTTCTGTGAATGTTTCTCTTATTATCACATCCTTTTCTTATTTCACAGATGTAAAATTGTTTATCTCTTTAAAAGATAGTTATAATTTTTGATGCACTTCTTTGCTCCTGGTAGTATCTCTATTTCCTCTGAGTTCCTTTTTCAGTTTTTTTTGTGGTCATCATTACCTTTCATCTTGGACTCTCAACCCTGATTGTACATTATAATTTACCTGGATAGATTAAAAAAGTACTGATGCCTAGGCCCAATCTCAGACTGGTTAAACTAAAATACTGGCCGGAATGTCTAGGAATCCTTGGCTGATCATTCTTATTTTTTATTTTATTAAAAAAATTTTATTATTATTTGATTTATTTTGTTATTTCATATTTATTCAGCTAATCAACACATCCATACTAAAGAACTGATTGGAAGCTCTTTGAGCACGAGTAGCTCATACCAGTTTATAGGTCCAACTGGTCTATCAGTTTTATTGGGGTACCCCCCGATCAATAGTATTTGTAGATCTTTTCACTTTGACTGGTCAGTTTCCCCACGAAGGAATCCTCTAGAAACGTTCTGGCAATAGACTTACAAGTTAGTTTTCAGGGAGTTGATCCTTCAACATTGTTTTAGTCTAGTGATTAGAATAACTAACTACAAGAGGATTTGGCTTCTCTATTTGCACGTTAAGTTAGCCTTACTTTTCCAGTGAGGAAGACAATTAAGTAAGAAAATTCTGGTCAGGTTCCATTGAAATATTTTTTCAAAATTTGGTTTTAGAAAAATTGGAGGGGGAGAAGAGAGAAGAAATTGGGCTTCTTAGGATACACAGTGACCACTGTCTGCATGAGTGACCCAAATAAACAGATTTAGAAATTATGAGACTTGGGAGTAGCAGCCGTGAGCAGTCTTGAACTTAAAAATCTGAGCAGGAAGTAAAAATATGACTGCTGGCTTATAGTTTGTAAACTACAAAAGAGTACGGAGAGTGAGGTCGCTGCTGTGCCAGCATTACACATACTGAGAAATAGAAACTGTTATGGTTCTTAGCATAATAGGTTCTTAGCATAAAATGACATTTAGAATTTGGAGGAGGATGAGAAAAGGAAAGGGATTTAAGGTTCATTGAACGAGGTATTAACATTGGATGATGTGTTTTTGCAGGTGAGAATATTGAAGCTAGAATGAGGCACAAGAGTGAAACTATTTCAGAATGGATGGAGTGGAATTATGTGGGCATTGTTGTTGTTGGCGGCTTCAGAAGAGACAGGCCATTCCCTTTTCAGTGTTGAGAATCATCACTAGTAGGGAATTCTTAACAAATGTTCAATAATATTTCACTCCTGTCCAATTTGGAATGGATTGAAATGTGTACACTTTTGATAAAATCATGGATGAAAGAAAATATAAAACAACAGTACTGATAAATGATTATGGTTTTCTGGCAATAATCCAGCTGATTAAGAAAAAGTGTTTCTGCTAAGGCAGAAGAATTACAGGGAAAGAAGTAGAGTCATCATTCTCCGGTGCCCAGATATGGTCATGGTATCACTCCTCTTTGTGATTTTCATTCTCGAGGACTTTCTGTCAAAGGAGTTTTTATGCAAACAGGTAAATTCATGGTTTTGCTTTTGGAAAAATAAGTTTGGAAGACAAGGACTCGAACTATTTATTAACGTTCATATGTGTACTTTGATTTCTTTCTTTTTCTTTTTTTGTCGGTGAACGACACTCTCTCACAAATTGTTGATAATTTAGGCAGCTAAATTGAGAATGGGTTTCCTGTTTTCTTCTTGAGCAGAACATGTAAGCATATTTTGATAGAATGATATTTAAATGTTTTTAAGCTGGAAATAAAATATATGTGAGTATAAAAGGTTTTATCTTCCCTGCTGTCAAAAATGCTGATTTGGCTCTTTTGCACAGTACTCCCATCTTTGTATGGTTGTTAAAATCTGTTGCTCTTTCCCATCTGAAGGAAATGCATCTTTGACACTTCTCATGACCTGAGTCATGATGCTGAAATAGAGCCAGAAAATATCCTTAACAGTCATAAGTAAAAAGAAGGAAGGCTTCCGTGGGGTGGGGGTAAGGGAGCGGGAAGGAGGTTGTGGGGAGCATCTTTGCTGTTGCTATTTTAAATTATATCTTTTTGATTATTATGAAAGTTGCTTACATTTTACTACGATCGTTGTTATTCAACAGAAAATACTTTGATTTTAATATTTAATTTTTCCTTAGTATACAGTGTTTAATGTACTGGAAAAAGACCAGTTCTGCAAATGTTAAATTATTTTGAGTCCTCCAAGTCTAAAAACATTACACCTTAAATCTTGCAATTTATTCAGTATTTTATCTTGTTACAGTGTTTCTTTTTATTTCAGTACCAGCTCCCATTTTTCCATATCTTATAGGTTCAACAGTTTAAGTAATAACATTATATTTATTGAATGATGCAGATAAGTTTCTTTTTTTTTTTTTTCCTTGAACAGTGAAGTGCTTCTGTTTGATCTGTTGACATGATACAGAATTCATTGCAAGATAAGCATGGGCGATATGGGTGTGGAATATTTTCAAAAAAGAATTTTAATGAGGATTTATTTATACTTCGGGGAACTCATTTAATCACAGATTTGGTCTAAGTGCTGCTAGATTATGGGATTTTTAATTCTGGGGATTTTGCACTAGGGTTATTAAATGTCTTCACTTCTGAGCACTTAGTCCCAAAACTCCACTCTTCGATTCAGAAGAGTGGGGAATTTTGAGGTTGCTTTCGTCTTTAGGAATAACTTGATTCTTAAAGTAAAATCCCAAGATCTTTTTCTTTCATTCTCCTTCTTTATACAAACAGTTTGCATTGTTCCCTCTACTGTTAAGTATAGTGCATTTACTGTCTTGCTTGATTTTTCATTGTGGAAAGAGTGGTAAACTACAATCCTAATGTTTAAAATGAATTAAAAATTGCTGAAACTTCTTAAATATTAAGAGCACCAGCTCTTACAAATTGTCTTCATCCCAAATCTTGGAATGCTGCAAGAATAATAAACTAAGGTAATGAACTTCCCACTTATGGGAGGAGATTTTAAAAATTCATTTTGTAAATTTGGGTTGGCTGTGTGAACAAATTGTGCCAAAAGTATAGTGGAGAGGAGATGCAGACAGAAGATTTTCATACAGTTTATTTCAGTGCTTGTCCCCATACACTGTTATCTCTGGAACTTTTTGGAAATATTTCTTATTTCCCCTTATTTGTATTTTTTTGAATGTTGTTTCTGACTTACCTCCCTTTCTGGGCTTATTTTTGCATCGCAAGGATCCTTGTTCTCAGACAGCTTTAGTATCTTTTTGGAGTAGTGTAGACTGATCTTGTTCTGCATATAGTTTTAGTAACAGTTAGTTCCTTTTGACTTTTTATTTTTATGTGTAAATTTTCTAAATTTATTGAGTTTTGGATTTAAGGAAAGAAGAACACATTTACATGTAACAGTCGTGAACACATTAAAATAATAATTAACTGGTAAAAAAGTATTCAGACTAGAAAAGGAAACTACTTAGCACGTTGTGTATTTGAATATTTATAAATTTATATATATACTTTTAATTAATTAATTAATTAATTTATTTATTTATGGCTGCGTTGGGTCTTCGTTGCTGCGCACTGGCTTCCTCTAGTTGCAGCGAGCGGGGGCTACTCTTTGTTGCGGTTCGCGGGCTTCTCATTGCGGTGGCTTCTCTTGTTGCAGAGCACGGGCTCCAGGCGCGCGGGCTTCAGTAGTTGTGGCACGCGGGCTCAGTAGTTGTGGCTTGTGGGCTCTAGAGCACAGGCTCAGTAGTTGTGGCGCCCAGGCTTAGTTGCTCTGCGGCATGTGGGATCTTCCCGGACCAGGGCTCGAACCCGTGTCCCCTGCATGGGCAGGCGGATTCTTAACCACTGTGCCACAAGGGAATCCCTATAAATTTATATAGTGATTAATATTTGATAAATAGTGCAGTTACAAGTCTCCAGAGTGTGAAGTTTTAATTCTGACATTTAGTAAGCACTAGTGCAAAGTTCCGTGCAGCTACTTTGTATGTAGTGGGAAGAGTGATGAGAGTATCATTAAAAACCTCAACCCCATCTTGCAAAGAAAAAAAAAAAAATTGGGTTCTTGTTTTCAAGTCAATTTTCTGGGGGATATTTTTTACCTTTCTACCTTCCCACCCCTCCCCCAAAGTACCTGTCTGTTGTGTTGTGAACTGTTTACTTGAAAAAGCAACAAGTGTTTTGCTTGAAATGCATATATGTTTTTGCAGTATCTTTGCTTCACCACCTATTACTCTCCAAAAATTTTACAGGGAGAAGCAAGTCAGTGCCTAGTCAGAATTGTCCTTGAACGCTTCCTATCTTGCACTTTGTCACCAAAACTATTTGGTTGTTCTGTTAACAGTCTTTAAAAAAATATGGATGTATTATTCATTTTCTTTTAATTGTGTGTGTTCTGCTCTCCTTGGCTCCTGTGAACAAGCATTGCTTCCGCCCAGTTTGGTATGTGGGTCAGAAGGCACTGTTTCTCACCAGGGCGCTGCTGTTTCCTCTTCCTACTTGAGTAGATTACAGATTATACTGGAATACGCCTGAGAAAAGGTCAAAAAGGAGGGTGAAAGTCCTGGAACTGCAGCTGGGAAGCTTGTCATTCTCATCTAGGAAAGGGGAAAAAAAGAGAGAAAGAAAGAAAAAGAGAAATAGAGACTCCAATGTCAACCCCAAACAACCCACATTCAGGAAATTCCCGTTTGCACAGGATACTTTTTATATATTCCAAAAGGACTCTATTTGGTTTTGATTAAATAATTATCGAGTGTTTGGCTGAGAAAGCTTTAATGTTAAATTAGATGGCAAGCAAGGGCTAAGCAGTGTTTTTAGCTTTTCAGAGCCTACATTTCCAGTGATTGTTACAAAACAAGCTACCATTGTACTCTTTTTGACAGAGTCAAGAAGTCGGGAGCTTTTCAGCTACAGAGTTAACTTAGTTAAACTCATTGGTATATTTTGGATTTTTATCCCTGTCAATTCCACAGCAGGATACTAAAAGCAGACGGAACATTTTGGTCTTCTGTGGAAAGCAAAAAGCACCCAAAAAGCCCCATATGAACTTGTTACCCGATTTTTATTTTGGAAAGACGTGATGTTGGGAGTAGGCCATCTACATGAGGTCTTAGAGTAAAGAAGTTGGTTGAAGTAGGATAATAATGGGATATTTGGGAATAGGGTTCTCCCTATATATTTATCTTCTCAGGAGTGCCAGGTTGTCACATCCACATTGCCTCTTAGTGTGCCTCGTTACTCCAATTTCAAAATGTAAGGATTCAGAATATTAGCAGACCAAGGACACTGACTGACTGAGAGGCTTATATCCTAGAACAAGAGTGGATCTTGTGGACAGGTGTGTGGAAGGGTGATGAGAACAGAATTTGAAACTATTGTAGGAGTCTCATTTCTATGTTTCTTTAGTAAACCTTCAGAAAAAATGGAGTGCCTAAAGGAATAAAGTTTAGGGTCAAAAAGTGAGAAGATAATGCAGACCTCCTAAAAGCTGTGCTCTCCCTTAGGGCACCATCAACACTGCCTAGTGTCATTTTGCTTTTCTCCACGTGAATCTTTGCCATTTTTATGTTTATCCCTGCATCCCTAATGACAACAAAAGACAATGCTTCTTTATCCTCCACACTCTCCATTTGGTCCCCTTGATTCCATTGTAGCTCTTAGTTTCTTACACCTTCTGTTCCTAGACTCTTCCTCAGACCCTCATTAGCAGTAATTTGTAGCTTGTGCCTCTAGAATCCTATAACAAAAAGTTTTCTCTTTTTCACTGATGTGATACCGTTTTAAGGTCCTTTCTCACCTAGAACTCTGATCCCTTGATTGCTTAATGTTATTTTAACTGATCTCATTCGTCGTAGTTCGCAGTATGGTAAGATAGGGAAATTTTTTAGAGGGGAGGGAGGAGGCCTATAATTGCATTTACGTCTTATTTTTCCTCTTCTGGTTTGCATTTAAGACGAAATGAAGGTGTACACACAGAGATACCGGTATTAACTTTAATATTTAGCATAATCTGAAATGGGCAGTAATCTCAGGATCTTGCTGGCTTTTAGAGATTTCTTGTGGCTGGCACTTTGCCACATTCACATGTTCTCACATCATGCATTCAGAAGCTAAGAATACCAACCTGGCAGCTTCTGCAGGGAGGGTAAAGATAAAACAGAAAGGAGTCTAGCTTTGCAGCCACATTACCTGGGAGTTGTTGCTGATGTCTTTTCCACAAATGTTCAAGTTTGTCAAAGCCCAGTAAATCTTGGAAAGTTTATTTTCCTTGTAGCATCTGTGTTTTATAATGGGTCTTTTAATTTGTTTTTACTTTGTCTGCAGGGATTTCTTTTGTCCGGAGTTTTCAGACTCTGTCTTTTTTTTTCTTTTTTTTTCCTGTGGAAGTGAGTCCGTTAATGATGACTGGTTTGGGAATATGCCTCTGCAAAGCTGACCTGACAGGCTGTTCCTCCAGCACAGCAACAAAGCCCATTGTTATTTTCTCTCTTTTATCCTCAACTTCATCCATTTTCCCCCTGTGTGTTTATAGTATAGAAAGTCTGGGAAAACATACTTTGGGACAGTGCATACATGATAAGGTGGCATTTTGAAGTTAGAAACATTTTTAGTAAATAGAGATTACACCACATCAGCCTCACACACAGACAGAGGTGCTGTGTGTTAATGTGGAGATTGAAAGTTTCTTTCCCCATCGTACCTGCAGGTATTCTTCATCCAAAAGGCAGAATGGGGGAGAAAAACAGAGCACATGAGGTTGTTTTCATAATTCCTTTTTCAAAAATGCAAACTTGTACAAGTAAATGCAAAAAGTCAGTGGTTAAACCCCGATGTGAACTGTTCTGGCTTCGGGCTTTGTATTGTAACATTCAAAACAATAATATCCATAAACAAATAAACAACTGAAAACAAAATATCGCTTTAAACATCAAAGGATGTTTTGAAAATTCTGATTTTTAAATGATTTTCTATTCCCAAATAGAATTCCTGCTTTAATTTATTGAGAAAGCATTTTATTGGAACTTGGGATTTTTCCCCCACCCCAAGAGAACTCCGTCTATCTTGGGGACTGGTAAACCTCTAAAGGATCAAAGCTCTAGTGGATTTGGTTAAAGACCCAAAAGCCTGAAGGCTTATGGAAGTTTATCTATATAGAGTAAGCCCAAAAAACTGGGATGAGAGTTTTAGAAGAGCTTATTTTCTCATGAGATTTTTGAGACTTCCTCTGTTTGGATGTGCCAGAAATACTGTGAGAATATCCATTCTCATGGCATTTGTCACTTACAGGTCTTTTCCCAGCTGGAATTTGTAAGTATAATGCTGTGTGAAATATTATATGTATTTTAAGGTTTTATGAAGCCCACTACTAAAATTGCAATTAAACAGCCTCCACTATTTTCGCTGTACTCATACAATAAAGAGACAAGCATAGTAAAGAATGGTTGCTGAAGGTGACATTTAGAATTGATGTAGTGACTCTTCACTGATCTCAGAAATTTTTAATTTTACTGTTACAATCATATATATGCCTAGAAGGTGGAGCAAAGAAAGTGCTGCTCTCCCTGTCTGTCCAAAGGGAAATTGAAGCATAAGATGGAGGGACAGGCTTAATCCACATCCAAGGCTTAGGATACTATGAGTTTCTTTCTCTGAAGCTCTTTGTATTAAGAAGCTTCAGGCTTCAAGAATAATCCTGGCTCGGAAATTTAGGTTTGATATAATGATAAGGAAGTGTCTGAAGATCTATTCTTAAAGTTACCAAGTCCAGGCTCCTGGCCGAGTCAACCTGAGACTAAGGAGACTGGTGAAAGCCACGGACTCCAGCACCTGGCTATCTTCTGAAGGACTTTGGGTGTCCCCTCCAAAATTAATTTTTTTTCTATAGATCATAGGGCTATATTTTCTGAAGGACTTTGGGTGTCCCCTCCAAAATTAATTTTTTTTCTATAGATCATAGGGCTATATTTTCTGAAGGACTTTGGGTGTCCCCTCCAAAATTAATTTTTTTTCTATAGATCATAGGGCTATATTTTCCTATATTTCCTGGATATGAGAAAAAATATATTTCTTCCCTTCATTCAGCATTTACTGAGCTGTCAACAACTAGTAAGATACTGCTCCTACTCTGGAGGAGTCTTAACAGTTTTTGTGGAGGATAAATCTGGGGGTTTGTTAGATTCTAGCTTCATTTTCAAAGAAAATCCATGACCCAAGAAAGAGATAGTGAAAATCGTCTTTAAACAAAGACTTTGAACAATTGAAAAGGGAAGAAAGGATCATTATACTATTTTTGTGTATTTGATTGATTCAGTATGAACTTTCGTTTTTAAATTTTGTGCTTTTAACATATATTTTTATATGTAGATCATTACGTGTGAGTTAATGAGATTTCTTGTCTAAGCTAGTTCCCTCATTTTACTAATTCCTGAATTAATTGTTCACACAGCTCTCATCCTTTATTTTCTACTAGAAAAGTGAAGATGAGAAGATCCAAGTTCCTTCCTCTATACTCAAAATTTGCATATCGTCCCTTTAAAACAACAATGAAAAACATATCCTTCCTTTTTGTTCCTGAGACATTTTGCAGATATCTTTTTTTTTTTAAATTAATTAATTTATTTATTTATGGCTGTGTTGGGTCTTCGTTTCTGTGCGAGGGCTTTCTCCAGTTGTGGCAAGCGGGGGCCACTCTTCATCGCGGTGCGCGGGCCTCTCACTAGCGCGGCCTCTCTTGTTGTGGAGCACAGGCTCCAGACGTGCAGGCTCAGTAGTTGTGGCGCATGGGCCTAGCCCCTCCGCGGCATATGGGATCTTCCCAGACCAGGGCTCGAACCCGTGTCCCCTGCATTGGCAGGCAGACTCTCAACCACTTTTGCAGATATCTTTATTAGCACTTTTTCTCCCATTAAATCCTTTAAAGACCTATAGTCTTTCTGTCTCATTATGTTATGACCTCTTCAGGAGTCCCTTGGACTTATTTATCCAGGACTAGAACAGGGCCTCATACCAATAAGGCTCAAAAAGTGTGAGTTGAAAGAATGAATGTTGAATGAAACCTTTGCCTGGTACAGTATCTCATTTTGTTAACGGCTTCTTTTCAGCTCCAAAGTCCTTAAATTTGTGTTCTGTATCCATTACCGGAAACATTTCCTATCAACGCTTCCTTTACTTATCCCTTTCCATATGATTTGTCACCTCTTTAGTGAAGCTACCCTATTGAACATTACCAGAGTTAGCAGCTGTCTCTCTCTGTTTGCCTTTCTGAACCTTGTCATTGTTGACCATTTTACTTATTCTTTCATTAAAGCTATTTTTATAAATTGCTTACCACATAGTAAAATATGTCAGACACTTATGAATTCTTATGAAACATACCCAACTTATTTTACTCTTTCAGATACACTGGGTTTCACAGGCTACATCATGAACACAGACACCAAGAATAAAAGCTCATAAATACTTGGGTGTTGCTTGACAATAGGTAGAAGGCTGCGAGGGATAGATGTGATGTACCTTGTATGCTCCCTTTAGGTTGTTTTATCTTGGTGAGCCAACGAAGGGTTTTAAGTTATGGCTAACGTAACCACAAGATTTGGAACTTCTCAGTGAAATCACTTCCTTTTTCTAGACTATGCATCCTATCTGTAAAGTTCAATGATCTCAAAATCTGTGCTGTTCCCTTGCTGAAGAATTTAGGTACCTAAGTTCCTACTCCTCTGCCTCAATTGAAATATTCTTCTAAAACTGAAATATATTATCTTCCCATTGCTTTCCATTATAATTCTCTCCTAGTTAGAGATTTCTTACTATTGCTCACATCTGTGGCATCACTTTACACGCTCTTCTCTTCATGTTATCCTTATCCTCAGAATATTTCTGCTCTTCTGCTCTTATCCATATTTTACCCATCTTTCAAAGCCTAGGTTATGTCTCATCTGCTCTATGATCTCTTCTCCAAATAATTGATCCCATGTGTACTTATCTTTAGTGCTAGGCAATTAGCACTTAATTATTCCTGTTTCATGCATATTAGACTGTAAGCTTTGTGACAACGAAAAATGCAGTCCTCACAGTGTGTGATCTTAGGGTAAGGCACTCAACAAATATTTGACTGCTCGTTGTGAAATGTGTGTGTTAAACATAGTCCTTGAATTTCATTAGCTTGTGACATATTTCGTGTTGCGGTCTGATTTCAGATCCAAATTAGATTCAGATCCAAACAATATTCAAAGAAATTAAAGGATACCTTCATAAGTGGAAAGACATCCCATGTTCTTGGCTTGGTTGTGGTCTGATTTCAGATCCAATTAGATTCAGATTCAAACAGTATTCAATGAAATTAAAGGATACCTGCATAAGTGGAAAGACATCCAATGTTCTTGGCTTGGAAGAATTAATATTCTTAAGATGGCAGTGCTCCCTGTACTGATGAACAGATTCAGTGCAATCCCTATCAAAATCCCAGCTGGCATTTTTGCAGATAATGACAAAATATTGGTGGAAGCAGCAAGTTTTGTTGGATATAATGATCCATCAAAGAAGCATAACAGACCACTGACTGTCTTAGAAAGAAAAGGAATTCAGCATGATTTTTCTGTTTTTTTTTTTTTTAAAGTGAAAAGTCCTATCCTGGAAATTCAACTGTGGAGACTCCCATCCTCTTTTCACTATTATTTAGGTTTTGTTTTTTTTTTAAATTTATTTATTTATTTATTTTTGGCTGTGTTGGGTCCCCGTTTCTGTGCGAGGGCCTTCTTTAGTTGCGGTGAGCGGGGGCCACTCCTCATCATGGTGCGCGGGCCTCCCACTCTCGCGGCCTCTCTTGTTGTGGAGCACAGGCTCCAGACGCGCAGGCTCAGTAGTTGTGGCTCACGGGCCCAGCTGCTCCGCGGCATGTGGGATCTTCCCAGACCAGGGCTCGAACCCGTGTCGCCTGCATTGGCAGGTAGACTCTCAACCACTGCGCCACCAGGGAAGCCCCTGTCTGTTTTTTTTCTATCTTAAGTTCCTCTGAAAAACCATTATTTGCAGTGACAGAGATGCTTCACAGTCCTTATTCTTCCTGGAAAAAAGTGAACAAGGGTTATAGGAGTTTTGAAAGTTAAAGTATTGTCTTCAGTGAGTTCTGTATGTGTGTATTTGGGTAAGGGTTTATGTAATGGCTATTTTAGAAGTCATCCCGATATGGCAGAATTTCAAAACAACTTCGAAATGAAAAACAAACACACTGATCTAAATTTTCTAATTCCATGTGGCTTGTATCTGAAGAGGACATTGATAATGTAATCCCAACTTCTGTCTTTATATTTCATAACCTTCTCTCTGGGAGATTTGTAACTTACTTGAATTTTGTAGTGGTAGGCTTACAAGGTGGTGACACCAAATAATATAGAAATAGTAAATGTCCAAATGGGTGCTTCTGCTCTACAGTATAGTATGTTCCCTTCTGCTATTCTCATTTCTTTCTTTTCAGTGACTATATGTGTTTTCTGTTTATTTTCAGATAGCAGTACAAATTGACAAATCTAAGTTTGTCATTAGGCCAAGATATCATTAAATGGAAAAAACAAAAGCGATCATGGATCCTGACTTGCCTCAGATTTCAAGTGTCACAGTATTGAAGTAATAGACATTATAGGCACTATTTTGAGGACACTGGTTAAAAAACAAAAAAATTCGAAATGCATATTTGTAAGGTTGTGGTAAATAAGTATAAAATATAAAAGTTAAAAAGTTTTTAGATTGAATTTTTGAAACAGAAGTACAAAAGAAACATTCATAAAGTGGAGTATATGAAAAAAATATTTTGCTTGTTAAAAGATCTATAAGAGAAGAAAAAGACAAGTTGCAGCAGGGTAGAAAATATTTAAGAATCATGTATCTTATAAAAGGTTTATATCCAGAATATATAAAGAACTTTTGAAATTTGAGAGTAAGATCCATAAATAATTTCTTACATTTATAGTCGTTTGATTTTCAGCAAGGGTACCAAGACAATCCATTGGTATGGGAAAGAATATCTTTTCAACAAATGATGCTGGAACAAGTGGATATTCAACATTCAAAAGAATGAAGTTGAACCCCTACCTCACACCATTTATAAAAATTAATTCAAAATTGGTCAGAGACCTAAATATTAGAGCTAAAAATATATAAAACTCTTAGAAGAAAACATAGCTCTAAATCTTTGTGTCCTTGGACCTGGGCAGTGGTTTCTTAGACATGATAACAAAAGAATAAGCAATTAAAGAAAATATAAAGAGTTCATCAAAATTAAAAACTTTTATGTTTCAAAGCATGCCATGAAGAAAGTGAAAGATGACACATGGAATGGGAGAAAATATTTATAAATCATGTACTTGATAAGGGACTTACATTCTGAGAATATAATTAGCTCTTACAACTGAACAATAAAAAGATAACTCAATTTTGGGTAAACATTTTGGATAGACATTTCTCCAAAGAAGGTATACAAATTACCAAAATGCACATGAAAAAGATGTTTAACATCATTAGTCATTAGTAAAATGCAAATCAAAACTACAGCGAGATACCACTTCACACACACTAGGATGGATAAAATAAAAAAGATAGACCATAACAAATATTGTTGAGGATGTGGAGAATTTGGAGTCCTCATACACTGGTGCAGCCACAGTTTAGCAGTTCCTCAAAAGGTTAAATATAGACCCAACAGTTCCACTCCTTGGTGTATATACCCAAGAAAATTGAAAGCACAAGTCCACATAAAAACCTGTGCACTAATGTCCATAGAAGCATTATTCATAGTAGCCTGTTAAAACAACCCAAATATTCATCAACTGGTATAAATGTGGTATATCCATACATTGGAATATTATTCAACCAGTAAAAGGACTGAACTATTGATACTTGGTAACATGGATGAACCTTGAAAACATAATAAGTGAAAGAAACACTCACAAAAGGCTACATTGTATGATTTCATTTATATGAAATATCCAGAATAGGCAAATCTATAGAAACAGAAAAGTTTCCTGTATCAAAAGCCGATGGGTGGGGCAAAGGAAGAGTGACTACTAATGGGCATGGGCTTTCTTTTTGGGTGATGAAAATGTTCTGAAATTAGACAGTGATCATAGTATATGATTCTACTCTGTAGAATATACTGAACACCATGGAACTGTACATTTTAAAAGGGTGGATTTTATGGTATATGAATTATATCTCAGCAAAAATATTAACCCAGTTTTTAAAATTGGCAAAAGCTTTACATAGGTACTTTACCAAAGAAAATATATGGATGACAAATAAGTACACGAACAACAACAACAACAACAAGCTAAACATTTCTGACCATTAGAGAAATCCAAATAAAAGCCAGAATAGCTAAAATCAGAAAGAGTAACAATACCAAATTCTGGTGTGGATGCAGAAGAACTGGAACTGTCATACTTTGCCAGTGGGAGTGTGAAGATCAGCTACTTTGTCAAACTGTTTGGCATTTTCTCATAACCTTAAACATACAATTATTATGTCCATGCAAACATTCATTTACTATGATCAGCAACTCCATTCCTAGATTATTTATATGTTTTTAGAAAACTTGCATTCATACAAAAACCTGTTCAAAAATGTTTATAGCAGCTTTATTTGTAATAACCAAAAGTTGGAAACAAGTCAAATGTCCTTTCGCCGATGACTGGGTAAACAAACTGAAGTACTTCCGTACAATGGGATCATACTCAGGAATAAAAAGAATTGATACATGTAGGAAAATGTAGAGTGGATGAATCTCAGATGCTTATTGGCAAGTGAAAGAAGCAAGACAATACCGTACATACTTTGTAATTTCATTTATAGGATGTTCCGAAAAATGCAAAGCCATGGAGAGGGAGAAAAGATAAGTGCATGAGAGGAATTTGGCTTATTGGTGAGAGCAGAGTAATTACTCTCACTGCAGATCAGATTTTATTTCACAGAGCTTGTTTTTCCTGGTTGTTAATGAGCCATAATGCCTATTCTTTTTTTTTTTTTTTTGGTATTAATACCATCATAAAATAAAGGGTTGATTTATGTTTTTTAATTTTATGGTGGGGAGTGGTACATTTTGGGAGTAAGGCAATGTTTTTGCCTATTGACTTTTGTCAGTCTCACCCTATGTCTACTGTGGTACATTCTATGGATACACATCCTTATGACTCATGTTTCTTCTGCTCTCTGAGCCTTTGCAGGTCGCCATGGCTGGAATATTCTCCCCACTTACTCTCAAGCTTGTTTAGGGAAATGTTCCAGGCTTCCTCTAGGCTAATTTAGATCTTGCCATTTTATTTTCTTTTACTATCCTATATTTCTTTATAGCACCATAAAATTATAATTAAGTTTTATACCAATTATTTGTATAACCATGTAACATCTATCCAATTCTGTATCCTCCAATCCTCCATCCTCAAACACTACAGTCTCTGTTTATAATCAATGCACATTTGGTATTACCAGAGTCCTTTGTTTTTCTTCCATCCATATAGCCATGATTCTTTTAGAATCCCTTCTGCCTTTGGTAACTTTCTTAAAAGATTAGTGGAGTCAGTGCAAATCCTATCAGAGAAGGAAACTTCGCTCGGTGATGCTTTTCTTTTCTTTTTTCTCTTTGTAGGGAAACTCAACAGCCAAGACTCCTACAATAATTTTGCCAACAACAACCCTGGCAACCCCCGGCTTTCTCCTCTCCCCAGCCTGATGGTATTGATGCCTCTTGCACAAATCAAGCAGCCAATGACATTGGGGACCATCACCAAACGAACAGGGTAAGGCCTCAGGCTTGATACTTTTTTAGTAGCTGTTTTAGAGGATTAAATACACAAAAATAAAGCATATTTTTTCTTTGGGTGGTTTTGATTATGTTCTTCATTTCCAGCCCACATGAGACTTAATGGCAGCAGATTAAATACAAAGTATAGAACATACACGAACACATTCATACACAGCCATATACATGCACATTCACAGAAATAACAAAGCAGTGACAAGTTGTGAAAACTAGTATTGGCTAATAAAAACCAGATCCATTTACACAGGCTTATAGTTGCTGCCTTGTGGCTTTGTCTGAAAGTAGTACAGTTGCATTTTCTTGCTTTTGTGGACATGATCTGGATTTATAATGACCCCCAAATTTTGACTGACCCAAATACTAAGGAGAGAACTTAATATGACAACCATGTTTCTAATACTTAAAAAAAAAACATCTATATTGAGGTGCAATTTACATATAATAATCTATCATTAGTATCAGGACAATGTGATATTATGGATAGTTTTCAAAATCCAGAGTCCTAGGGTTTAGGCTTTACTGAGATTGGTCATTAACATCCTCAGAGGCTCCTGATGACTCACTTGATATCTTCGTGCTTATTTTAGCTATTTAAAAAATTTTCAAATTCCTACCTGTTAGGAATATAAAATTATCACTTCTTTGGGTTCCTGAAAATAAAGTGCTGTGTCTAAGATATAAGATCATTAGATATTCAATTGTATAACAACTGTGAAACTCCATTATGTTCCCCAAAATATATATGTCTATAGCCAAATTACCTATTTTCATCAATAAGCAATCCTGAGGTTTAGCATAATTTGAAATGGAACAACTCTTAAAATTCTGTATTTGGTAGTCAAGAGAAAACTCCATCTTGGCTTCAAATAGTCTTCAAGGTCTTTCCAACAAGAGGAATAGACTTAATTATGTGGCTGCTGTATCATTATGTTTTAATATTGTTGTGCTAGGTGGTAAAGTGTTTACAGAAGCTACTTCTGTAAGAAGAAATACTCATTCTCCAGGACGAGGCCTTTTAGCTCCAGATTTCACCATAACGCTGAAATTGACCCTCTACCTAGTGGAGTTGTGTTTGCCTATAAATTCCTGTTGCTGAATGCAGAAATTGAGTTTGTGGTGTATTAAGGGAAAAATACAGCAAACCTAGCTCCCAAATCAGACATCTTATGATACAAATCATTTGCCTGTATTTTTAAAAATTGATATCAGCTTTTTAACTCTTCATTAGTAGTGTAATTTAAATAGAATTTTTACCTCCGTTTCCTCTTATTTAGTTTCTTTATTTTAAAATAAGTTAAATAAGAGTGGCTATGGATAGTAAAGGGGTTATGAACTTATATTTACAGGTGGCTCATTCTTTTCTTTGTGTAATGATACATTTCTGGGACATAGAATCAAATAAAAATGGGACTAAATCTTGAATCATAATCTTAAAAGTTATTTTTTCACTCACAGAAGTCAGTCAGTACATAATTATACCTTCTTGATCCAACCCAGCATTGTAGAATTCTACAAAGTGTCTGTCAGTCTTTCCTGAATCTAAGAATCTAATCTCAAAATTGTTCCTCTTGATTTTAATTTTACCTCTAAGATCCTAAATGAAGTTCTATGCCTGAAATCACGTCATCTTTGAGTTTAATTCAAAATATTTGTGGGGAGGGTTGAAAAGTGAGTTTACTTCTGTATATATTTGAAACTTTCCATAATAAAAAGATAAACTGTATCACACACTCTTTCACTGTCTCTCTTGCTACTCTTTCTCTCTGTCTTTAGATGGGTAGAAACTATTAATCATCTGGTGTCTTCCTGAACTACCATACTTTATGAACTTAGATAACTTCTGTGTTTCCTGTTCTTGTTAAAAACTTGGTCACAATTCCTAGATTTTCAGAGCACGTGTATTATGTTCCCTTATATTCTAGACAGTTTAATAATTATTTATTAATGAATTAAGTGATAGGAATTTGAATTGTGTGCTTTGAAATTAATATTAGTTCAAGATACATGTATCTTATTAGTTACTGAGCTTTTTTTTTTTAACATCTTTATCGGAGTATAATTGCTTTACAATGGTGTGTTAGTTTCTGCTTTATAACAAAGTGAATCAGCTATACATATACATATATCCCCATATCTCCTCCCTCTTTACTGGGCTTTTTATCTCAGATCTCAAACCGTTTTTTTTTTCCCAAATTTTTGAATTCTTTTTGGCATGTCCTCTGTCTTGGAGTGTTTAGAAAGAATAATTACTATTTGTCCCACAATGAGTCCTTGGCTTTTAATTTTAAACATTTTGATAGAGATTCATTCAGACTTACCAAAAAAAGTTACAAGACCAGTAAAAGGAATTCCAGCATACCCACATTTCCCAAATGTTAGCAGTTTAACATATTTGCCTTATCATTTATCTTTTCTCACTCTGCACACACATACACACATGCACACACACATCCACCAAAAACTCATTTTATTAGTATTTTTTTCTTCCATATGGTTGTTTCTCTACTTATGGCAGAGCTTTAGTGCTCCATAAATTACCCCACCCACTCTTCTTTTTTTCCCTCCCCTCCTACTATTCTTTTTTTCCCTTCCTATTAACAGAGATTACAGTGACCAAAAACACTTTGATGATAGTATTCATAACTTATGCTTGGCTATGGCTAGGTTACAAGACTTAATACCCTTAAGCCATTTTCTGAAGGGTTTGTTGATTATATTTAGAAATTGCTATTGTGACTTATAGTTCTTATAGTACTACTGTAAGTCACCCAAACATTTGGTCATAGAATTTTTAGAATATAGTTTGTGGTTTTATTATCTTAACATTTAGCATTTTCATTGAAATACATGTATTTTGCCTAACCAAACGTAATATTTGTTTTGGGAGAGTAAGTTATGTCCCCTAGATTTCCATTTTTGACATATGCTGAGATTTGAAGCACATCCCAGACATTTTTATATCATTAGATTTCACCCATTAGATAGTAAGGTTATATATTTATTTCTTTTTTAAAAAAAATTAATTAGTTAATTAATTAATTAATTAATTTATTTATTTATTTTTGGCTGTGTTGGGTCTTCGTTTCTGTGCGAGGGCTTTCTCTAGTTGCAGCGAGCGGGGGCCACTCTTCATCGCGGTGCGCGGGCCTCTCACTATCGCGGCCTCTCTTGTTGCGGAGCACAGGCTCCAGACGCGCAGGCTCAGTAATTGTGGCTCACGGGCCTAGTTGCTCTGCGGCATGTGGGATCTTCCCAGACCAGGGCTCGAACCCGTGTCCCCTGCATTGGCAGGCAGATTCTTAACCACTGCGCCACCAGGGAAGCCCTTATTTCAGTTTTATTAAAAAAAATTTTTTTTTTTTTTACTGTGACCAGTTCGCAAGCTGCCCTTAGCTCACTTGCGTTATTTCCATCAAATTTTATTATATTTACTGAGAATTTTGATTGCCACATTAAGGTCACCAGAGTGATGAGCAAACAGGCTTTTAATTTTCCAGGTCATTGTGGAAATCCTGATTTACTCTGTGCTCTAGTGAAATGCCTTTCCTAACATTTTAAAGATAAAATTAACAGAAGTATTTGACATGAATTATGTAGAAAGAGAGCACAGAGCTGACTCATTTATAGACATGTAAGTTCAAGTATACCTGATAATATATCTAGTAAAATATATATATTTGTCCCATGTCCTAGATATTTGGCATAACGGCATGAAATAAACATTAAAAATCATATTTCTAGCATAGAGATTTCTAAGGATTGCTTAGGATCCTATATTTAAATAACCAAATTTAGATGGAAGCCTTAACTCAGACCTTCAGGGGATAGGCATGTACTTACCGTGTTTCATGTCTGCCCTCTTATTTTTGGAAATATAGATCCCTGAAAGCCTGTGCAGTGTCAGGGACCATCTGTCTTATTCGAAGACATTTGCAAGGCCAGTAGAACTACAAATGGCAAAAGACAGATGTATTTGCACCTTCATATTCTGTACCTTGAAGCAGCAACTGGGAGGAAATAAGGCCTGTTTTGGCAACAGCTGTTGCTTAACCCGATTGTGGTACACGCTGGTGAAGGCAAAAGACACGCTAAGAATCTTTTGGTTTAACAGTCACTCATTCAGACAAAACCCATTTCTTCCAGTCTAAGACTGGAGGATTGGAAAGACCTCCATCATGTTTTTATCATGTGTGAATAAGTGTAGTTTTTTTTCATCTATTAAAAGTGAAACTGGGTGCTAAGGGATTGCTCATTGTTTTGGAGTGTAAAGTTTTTGTAGTAGGGATTTACTTAAGCAATAGTCCATAGATGTTTGGTTGAATTAATTTTTAATGCTTCCTATGTAAAAACTTACTAAATGAGGTAATTTTCATCAATATGCTTAATTTTATGTACATCAAATCTAAAATTATTAACATATACACATCATTTTGTGGGCACAAGCAAGGAACAGTACATTTCAAAAAGTGGTCAGGGGACTTCCCTGGTGGTGCAGTGGTTAGGAATCTGCCTGCCAATGCAGGGGACGTGGGTTTGAGAGCCAACACAGCCATACATACATACATACATAAATATAAATAAATAAATAATAAAAAGAACAGTATATGTGGAATATGCAAAAAAAAAAAAGTGGTCAGAGTAATTTCATGGGAATAAAAATATAGAAATTGGGAATGAAGTTACTTCCTTGCCCTTAACTAGCTGAGGTTTTTGGTGAAGTAAACCTGGTATGACTTGTTGTCTTTCATAGGTTTCCTTTTTCTTAAATCGAGCAGCTTTTTGCTCCTTCTTCCCTCCCCCCATGTTTGTATTTATTCATTTCTTTGTGAGCAATTCGAGCTAGGTATTAGGGACTTTGGGCCTGACCCTGTAGAAGTAGGTAATGTAGTAAAAGAATACTGACTTAGGAGTCTGAAGCTCTGGTTTCACATCTTGGTTCTGCCGTTACCAGTGTGTCCTAGGTAAATTTCTTCATCTGAAAAATGAAAGTTTGTATGTATGGATTATTATCTGTCATACTTACAGTGTATGAATTCCCACCAGGTGTTCGATCCTGTTACCTACTTTCTAAGCCTCATTCATTGCTGTGCCCTAGGCCAGTGCTTCACAAGAGCTCCATTTAGAAGACATAGATGATTATTCTTATTTAGAAATGGAAGCATTTAATAGCATTTATTTGATTATCTGTAATTGAAATTTGTAGACTAAATCTGCCGTCAGAGCTTGCTAAGTGAATAAATGACATTGACATATAGTCCTTGAGGAAGGTCTATTCCTCCTTCTAATTCAGTTAGGTCTGCCTTGGCTTATTTAGACACTTCGACCTGAGCCCCAAATGTTATAGGTGAAGTTCTAAGAGTTAAATGGGAAAGATTTGGAGAAAGATTCCCCAGATACAGTAGCAAATGGTAATTCTCCACCTTCCAGCCCTGTCTTATCTATGTGTTATTTCATGATAGCTAAGCTATATATGTTTGGTTCCAGATATAAAGTAATTGATAATGTATTTTCATTAGGATGGATATGTCTACATGTGCAATATACATATATAGTTTGAGTTTCCAGTTTTTGTACTAAATCAGTAGAGTACTTAAACCACTCCATAGTTTGTTCCCTTTTACCATAAATCTGTGGATTTGGGGGAGATGGGAGCAGCGAGGGGATTAAGTCTCCTATATACTGTTATTACAAGTCAGCAAGCACTACTTTCTATAGAAATTTGACAATCTGTGTGTACTATTCTAGTCTCTCTTCTGCCCCATCTGGCAGAATTTGAACATTAGTGTTTTTCTAATGAAAATCTTGAGCTTGTAATTTAAATTTGCATGTTGAACGTACCTCAGATTAGACAATTTATCTGTATATTTCAGCTTGAATTTGCCTTCAGATCAATAATTTGAGAGCCAATAATGCCACAGGTCTCTGTAGTAGTGAGTGGTTAAAATTAAATTAATGAAAAATTTAAAGTAATACTTGAAAATGATGTGAGGACTGATTTGCTTGCATGCACGTAGGAAATGTGTGTCCATCAAAGGTGCTGCTTAACAGGGGGCATAGAGAGTGTAGCAGAGTCATTAGGGTTCCTGGAATATTTTGTTAGAGAATACGGCTTTACTTTACAATTTTACACATAATGTTGTATAGCCCTTTCTCTGTTCAGTATGTTTAATATTTATATGGGCTCTTTCTGATGTCTGTTAAGTGATAGTGCTTGAATTCTCATAGGACATGATCAATTGGAAAATAGGACTTTCAGAGATTTTTTTAGTTTCTATAACTCTGGAGATGGTGAAATCTAATCATTATTAATGCCTTTCAGCACTCGAGTCAGGTTATAAAAGATTTTACCATGTTAAAATCAAATCTAGTTTTACTTTTCCCTTACATATAAAAAAAAAAATCTTCACATTTGTCTTCTTTTCAGCTAGTAAGACCAAAGCTTTTGTGGTACTCTGTGGCCTTTGAAAAAATGAATCAGAGTTTAAAGAGTTACATAGCATCAATGATTTGATATAAAGCACAATTCCTAACTGTCTTCTGACAATCTCCAGAAGAAACTGTTTGAGAACCAAAGGCAGAGTCACTTTATGCTGGACTAGCATTTCTGGATTTTTAGTCTCTTGATTTTTCAATCAGAATTCAGCTTAAAAAGGACATAATCATGACTTAAGTGGATAGGTTTTACATGGCAGGATTGTTCAACCTGCTGAAACTTAATAGTGTTTGGAAAACACACAAATTCTTAATACCTGAATATGGTAATTTGAGTTGCATTTGTTAATACAGACCATTTTAATTCCCCATACACTCTTACTCACATGCTCTCTTCCTCCTTCGAGTCACCCCCTGTAAAACTACAGCTGCGGGATTTTGGAGAGGAGGGGAAAGTCATAGGTGAAGACAGCTGGATCATGGACTTGGCCTTTGTGACTTTATATTTTCATTCTTTCCCTACTGAGCGAAGATGAAGCGGGCACATTTCAAAAGAACAGCTGACACCACCCATGCAAAGTCAGTAGTTACGTCAGTCACTCTAATTCATTGGAGTTTGTGGCTCTTCTTTTACATGTATGTGGCAGAGGTCCAGTTTGTCGGAGCGAGTAAGAAGTGGGTGAGTACAGATTGGGACTGTGCCAAATGTACGTACTGAAGCGGGTCTTCACCCTGTTTCCCCAACCCCTGTTTTCTCCTTGAGCTGCGTCAGCCTGTAGATCCTTATTTGGCTAAAGAAGGATGGCTTGTAACTCACACAACCGAGTTATGTTGTGAACAGTGAGGATTGTGTTGTCTTTAAACTTGACCAACTGCTGTTTAGTGCAGGCCTGTTTGCTACAGTGTCTGGAGGGTTAACAGTGCATTTTGGGATTGTGGGGTTGTAGAAATCTTGTTGGTAACATGCTGCTACTGTCCGGGAAGGAAAATCTAGGATATTAAAAAAACAAACAAACAAAAAAAAACACCAAAAACTTGTGTTTAATTTGTTTGGCTAATATGTTTTTTTTTATACATAAGGAAATTTAAACTTGGAAAAAGGTACTTACTGGCTCTGTAGGTGGGAACATCAGCTGGTCTTTTGAAATGTAGAAACTTAAAGTTTTGTTTCGTTTTTGTTTGATTTTGGGGGTCAGTCAGAAGCCTTTTAAGTCATAAAGGACTAAGGTAAAACTTTCAAATTCTTTACAGTGAATCAGTTGTATTCTGATATTTGGAGTGAGGTGGGAGACTGTCTAGCTTCTATACAATATATGCTAAAGAGCAACTCATGCCCAGACGTTCCAGATCACAAGTGCTTCTGTCAGAATCGTTTGAACTGTTTGATTAATTCAGGTGTCTGCCTAAGGAAGAAAATGAAAGGGAGTTGGGTAGTATGTGCCAACAATAACTTCTTCATTTTGGTGGTATTTGTGGGCATACGGAAATGTGTTGAACTTTCCATTTTCTGATCCTTTTTTTATGGCGTCACGGTGCTGTTGAGACATTGGAGTCTTCATGTGGTCACACTTATTTAAAATGGTGTTTCTCAAAGTTCAGGGTGAGCTCCAGTAACATTTTGTTTCTGATGTAATTAGTGAATCATGAAATCAAGACAAGGGGATCATGGCTAACTTTTTTTTCATTAATGAAATAGAATATAATAGAATGTAATTTTGCTACTGGTTCTGCAAGCTAACAGCCTTGGCATTATCTAGGAGCTTGTTAGAAATATAGAATCTAAGGCCCCACTCAGACCTACCTACCCTGTCATTATATGCAACAATCTTCACTGTAACTAAATCCCAACATTAATGTTTACAAAATGTTGAAACAGAGAATAATAAAGTTGATTACACACCAAAAAACCCCACATTCATTAAATTGTTTCAATTTGTGTGTGTTCATGTACATACCAGCTTACACGTTAATACATTTGTCTCTCAGTATCCAAGGGGGGTTGGTTCCCACCCCATGCCAAAATCATAGATGCTCAAGTCCCTTATATGAAATGGCCTAGTATTTGCATATAACCTACACACATCTACCCATATACTTTAAATCATTTCTAAATTGTAAATAGTTGCTGGTGCACAGCAAGTTTTGCCTTTTGGAACTTTTTTTTTTTTTTTTTTTTTGATCTATAGTTGTTTGTGGATGTGGGTCCTATGGATATGGAGGGCCAACTGTATATTTCTATGGGTCATAGTTAAAAAATTTTTGAAATACATTGTTTTAGATGTGGATGATGACATCTGAATGATGACATTTCTCTGATTGTGGTCTTGTCATTAACTGTGGGAGAGATTTCCTTGCTTTGTATTGACATCATCTCTAAAGTTTTCTTTTCCAGTATTTCTGTCTTCCAACTCACTCTTTCTTCTAATAGTATCTTGCTTTTCTGTTCCCTTTTTCATATCTTCTGTTCTTCAGTCCTCAGAATTGTACTGTTTTGTGAATATACTCAGTTCACTGGGAGATTGATGCTAATTAGCATGATTTTTCTTTTTTAATGTTCCTAGCACCAAAGTTGAAGAAGAAAATTACCAAGTTATGCAGTGCTCTTTCCTTCTCAGTTTATTATGTCTTCCTTCCAAATGTCAGATGCAACAGCAATATTTTGTTCTGTGTGCAAATGTGCATAGCATGTCTTAAATGCTATGAACAGAATATTAAGAAGTATGTGTAACGTTGAAGTCTGCCTTTGTATCCCCAGCTGTATTTAAAGCAAGCAGTTGTGGCTTTAGTTTCCTGTATTCCAGCCTAGCCCAGTGTAGGCCAGATAGAGGAAGCTAACCTCGTCTATCATTATTAAGAGTAATGCTAATTTCCTGGAATGTGACCCTAAAATGGAAGTAAATCATACCACAGACTTGGTTTTAGTGTTAGTTCCTTTGACCAGCAATATGCAGTTCAACTTACTGTAATTAAGCAGCTTAGAAAATATGTACTTTCTTTCTGTGGCTCTGAGACTACAACTGGTGAACAGCAAACAATGCTTATCAAATTTTTATTGAGTCCCCTTTCGCTAGTTTTAAACATTTCGTGTCACACAACCACACATCTGTTGCTACTGGTCCCACTCTTTTCTCCATCCGATTATTCCATTTAACTTGTACTTTGTTTTAAAGGGCCTCTGAAGTGGATTTTATTTTATTTTACCTTAGGAACCCTACAGGGGTGCTCCAGAAAAGGGGGAGAAATAGAGCATTTTGAAATCTCTAACCCTATGAAAATTAAGGGCCTTGTTACTGCACATCATTCTATTGATTGGTTATATCAGACTTGTTAGTATCTATGGCAGGATTGTAAACGATTACTAATTTTTTAATTGATTTTATCCATACTCTTTAACAGTATAATAAACATGTATTTGTTAATGTTACATGAGTTTTCCTCTAATTTTTTGTGCATTTTCCCCCCTTTTCCATGAAGGCCTTATCTGTTTGGAGCGGGGTGTTTTTCCATAAAAGCTCCATGGTGAGTCCCAGTTCAGTCCAGCATGCCTAATTCATTTGCTGTACTCTCAGAAAGTAACTCTGTTTTGTACTTTGTTTTCAGTTGCATGGCCTGATCACAGATAGATGCACCGAATTACTGAGTAATTTGTAGATGGGACATGAATGTTGGTATTTAAGCTTTAAAAGATTAGTTTTCTTGGTTTCACTTCATTTCTTGAAAAGTCACATAAAAAATCATAGATTAATATTAAAAAAAAAAGAAATTAGAAGAATTCTCATAATAACGCTAGTATATATCATAAGACAAAGGCTAACACCCAAGTTTAAAGCTTTGAGTATTTTAGTGATAGAAATTCCCTACATGACATGCTGAACATTTGAAAACAAGATTTATTTTGAAATGTAAATGTATTTAAGGTATACTAAAAATACCCTATAAATTTTTACTGCATTTTATTTGGTACCAAAGGAACAAGAGTCAGTTCTGTTTTGAATAGTTTAGGTAGTTACGGAGCTACATAAGGAAATTTGTATTTCACATAAAACCTCCTAAGTAACTTATTATTTCGAGTTATTAGCACCTCCCCACCATAACTTATTTAGTAAACTCTTATGTAAGACTGCATAAAATACAACTTTTGTCAGTCTTAGACATGGTGATCATAGAAAAGGAACAGTATGTTTAATACTTTTATGTAAAGGTATGAAATAGAATATATTTAGAACCTGGTATAATAATTTTAGCACAATAGTTAAGAGTCAGGGGACTTCCCTGGTGGTCCAGTGGTTGAGACTTCACCTTGCCAGTGCAAGGGGTGCAGGTTCGATCCCTGGTCGGGAAGCTAAGATCCCACATGCCTCGTGGCCAAAAAACCAAAACATAAAACAGAATATTGTAACGAATTCAATAAAGACTTTAAAAATGGTCCACATCAAAAAAAATCTTAAAAAAAAAAAAAAAAAAGAATCAGGGCTCCAGAATCAGACTGCCTAGGTCTTAAATCCCAGCTTACACAGTTACTACCTATATGATCTTGGGCAATTTTCTAAAACCTCTCTTTATCTTAGTTTCCTTATCTCCATTAAACGGAGTTACCAGTAGCACCTACCTCATAGGTTTATTATGAGGAGTAAATGAACCGACAATATAAATTGCTTAGAACAGTGCCTGGCACATAATAAGAGCTCAGTAAATGTTCGCTGCTATTGCTATGATTTCTTTTCTGCTTTAAGGGGAAAATTCCATTTTTGAAAAGTAGTTTCTTTAAGTTAGATCATGGTTTTGTTTTTCTTTTTTGTTTTTGTCTTTTTTGCTTTTAAGAGTGAGTGAGCCCAAAAAGAAGTTTTGGTTAATGTAAGTTATATCAATTTTATAAATTTAGTCAGAATACATGTACGTGCAGTTCTCCTAACTGCTCCTGGGACTTGTTCATACTGTCCCATTATACTAGGAGAAAACCTTCCAATCATTTTTCTCTTGGACAAAAAGAAACTTAAAAGTTTGACACAAACTAATTTCAGTGTTCATATGCCACAGGAACATCTGAAAATTTCATTGTCGTATTAGAATAGGATGATAAATCATCATAAAAATTTCCTCTTTGAAATGCAGCATCAAAATTAGGATATAGATTGTGAAACTATCGTTAACAAAATCATGGTATACAGGAATAAAAATTCCCTGAAAGTCAACCTTCATTCTTTGTGTTAACCAGATTTCTTCCAAAAACAAATAAGATACATGGATCTTACTCAGGAGCTTGTAGTGAACAGTTGATTTTTAAATGTCAGATTCAACATATGCCAACATTTCTTTGTAGACTCAATTTAGAATTAAATTCCATCTTGGGATAAATTTCTCATTCTAAGTACAAAGAAAAAAGTTTTAGTATGTTAATAAAGATTGAAGTTTTAGCATAGAAGTAAAGACGGAATGACAAACATTGTATGTGAAATAAGAAAAGCCCATGCCTTCAACAGCTTATGTGCTCCTCAAATTTAAGCAAAAGTACTTGTCAACCAGAAATGATTTGAGGTTGAAACAAGATTAAAAGAGCCAGATTAAAGAAAGGGATATATGAAATGTAGTAGACTTTTAAATCATTGCTTGTCTTTTAGAAGACTGCTTTGTGGTTTGTTTGATGCCATCGTTAGCTCACAAGAAACTCGTTTTTAGTCACTTATACTAGCCTAAAAGAGCCTCCTTTAAAATACGTTCCTTTACTGGTGGTGCATGTTTTTCCCATTAAGATCTTAATGAAACCTCAAATTAAGGCAGCAAAATGAATATAAATTTGACAACTTCTTCCATGTTGTTTATAAGAGCTTCTTTGTTTTAAGAGTTTTTACTATTTATTTTTCCATGCTATTTAGCATTCAACCTGAGAATGTTTTTATTTACTGTTTTGAAATAAAACATTATGCTAAATAAAGTTACTTATTTCATCAGGTTTATAGAACTTCCAGTATAGGATAATATTTGTATTTTGGAAGAATATGAAAATTTTATAGTTCCTCTTAAAATGTTATGTAAGTTTAATACAAATTTTTTTAAATTAATTTTCAGTTGAAACATTTATATTTAGCTAAGATTTTGCTTTTGATTGATCACGGTTTCTACTAATTCTTCATTCTTTGATAAACTGTTTTAATTGTTTAAATTCAGGCAGTTTCAGATGAGTCAGTTTATAATAATATCTTTTCCTTTGACAACCAAATAAGCTTGTTGGAAAGTTAACTATGCAGACCATCTTTGACACTTTAGCCATTTTCTACATTCTGGAGATTATGTATTCTCTAGGATTTATGAATTTAAATAATGGCATAAAATGATGTAAGAATCACACACATGATATACTTTTTAATGCAGAAATTTTAAGAGAAATAGCCATTGTGAAATTTTAAAAATGAATTTTGCTTTCTACATTACAAATAAGTAACAAGTTTTTATCAAGCTCCTAGTCGGCATGTAGTATCATGTTTAAACTATTGCTATTTTTGACTTTCTTAGCAAAAGAAAAAATACATGCACAACAGTGTAGACAAGAGGTAGTCCATTTGAATATATCTTTGTAGTGTATAAGGTTAATTTTAAAGAAGAGTTAGAACTTACATGTCAAATTATGTTTAAAGTTTTAATTAGCACCGAGTCTTCAATCTGTTTATAAATAGCTGATTTAAATTAATCTTGTTATTCTGAGAATATTGAAAAAAATATTATAATAATATAATTTCATTTTTAGAAGCAAAGACTTATATGGAGAGGAGAATCTTATCTGGCAGGTTTACAGAAATCTCATATCTTTAAGAATAATTTGTGGTAGAATAATTTTACATATATTATCAATATCTTTTTTTAAAATAAATACTTTCATTTTCCCTCTTAGTTTTTATTTTAGAATACACAGTTGAGAGTGAGAGAAAACTTCTGAATACCTTTTGAAAGCCCAATCACAGTGAGGAGCATAAAGAAAAGTTTTTCTTCCTTAACACAAAGACATAATACCACTTGTAATTCTTACATCAATATTGTGTCTAAGGTTTAAACTGAAATATTGACTGTACCCTTATGTTTTAGAGAAGGAAAGAAAACGGTGCTTCTATCTCAGTTTAGCTCTTTTCCATGCTTGTGTCCTAAACAAGGCACTGGACCTCATTGTTGCTTTTCATGCCATCCACAGATTCACCACTTGTATCCTATTTTATAGAACATAGTAAAATTATCCAGATAGACATAATTTTTCTATAATTTTAAAGCCGATATCATTAGAGTTTTGCTTTTTTTTTTTCCTGTTTGCAGTAGAGTGTGGAGGAAAAAAAAAACAGGCAAAAGAAATTCAATATGTTTCTCTGACTGAATTATGTAATACAGAAAAAGCCAATGGGTAACTTCAATAGTCTTTGTAAATATTTTTAAAGATGTCATCATGTCCGTAGAACATCTGATGGTATTAAAAATGATTCTCATTCTATGGTTAGATGGTTAGGTCTTCCAGAAGAAATGACAAAATGTTAAAACTCCTGAGTTTTAATTCAGCACCTTATTTGTTGTTGTTTTTTTCATCGTACATTAATTTTACTTTTGATTATGTTGTCTCTTGTATCAAGTTTAGTAAATGTGATGTTTTCTGATGTGGTGAAGGTTGAATTCATTCCATAGTTCTTTATGTTTTGCTCACAAGTTAAGGCAAATTTTTCTTTTAATTTTTGAACGCGGGGTTCTTTATGGCTCAGGAGGGTAGAGAGCAGGGGTTCTCAGTGGAAAGGAGTCCACCAGCCCTATCAGTATGTTTTGTACTCATTTATAACCACAGCACAATTGAATTTCTGGACCCCCATATACACTGAAAATTTTTATTTTTTATATCAATTATTAATTTAATAAATTAATAAACACCCAGAGGTATTCGTTTATACTTGCAAATGTCTTGTAATAGGATTTATTGTCTCTTTCAGAGGATAAAGGGAGATATTGAGAGGAAGAAAGAAAAAAAGGCTAGTACTGGAATGCTTTCCTAAAATGGTTGGGTCACCAGTCTATAAGTGAGCATGATTTGCAAGGCTAGCACTTTTCTCTTTTGTTCCTTTCACGTATGTATCATTTTTCAACGTTTTATCTTTCTGCCAACAAAAGGTGATTTTGCAATAGAAGTATTCTGGGTCATTGTGGAATAGTTCAATTCTGCTTCCACCCAACATTCCTGGTCTTGGTCTTTTAAAATTTTAGGATAAAGGGCAAATTGAATCAATGTTAAATTTTCTCCCTTTGAGTATTTTGTATAGAAAATACTTTATTAATAATAATCTTTTCTTTAGATTATTTCTCCTTTTTATTTTTCTGAAAATCTTGTACATATACGCACATATTTTAAATTTCTATTTTGCTTAAATACCACAGTCATTCCAAAAGGTAGGTTGATGATAGAAATAACTTGTTATAAATATGTTCACCAAATATGCTAAATACCCAATACACAGCACTGTGTCATGCAGGAGGTAGCAAGTTATTTTCAGGGATAAAACCCCTTTTAATTACTTATTAAACACGAACTTTTACTAATGTGATTTATGAAGGCCCTATCAGAAGAACAAGAAGAAATAATGAAGTATAAGAATAAAATTGAACATTTTTTCATAATTTTAAGAATACTTTTAACCTAAGATACTTATTCTCTGCAGGAGATAATGAGTTTATGTAAATTGATACTGTGTTGGTGCTTTTTAGTTATGTGTTCAGAAGCTGAGTTATGTATAACATTAAAGAAGTCTAAAAGACTTTAGCTTTTGACATTAACTGATTAGACTGTAAGCTAATAAACATACAAAATATATATATTTGCTTGGCTAAAGACTAAATTGATTATTATATTACAAAGGTAGCTAAGTGGCCCAGTAGCAACTTTTAAAATCTATTTAGGATGCATACCTTAGATGCACCATAGACTCTCTTAAGAAGTGGCATGCTACTTGTTTTCTATCTTGTTGCTTACCACATGATTTAAAAGCAAGAACAAAAATAGCACTCATTAAGTTGCAAAGAACTTTGAACTTGTACATTTTGTAGGACCATTGCTCCTTGATGGTGATTCTAGTAAAAACATAGTCACGCAGTTGAAACACCTTTCCAAAAATTCTGGAATGTTTTTTTTCCTCTCTCCTCTGCCTTCCAGCCTCCAAAAATTGACCAATGGAAGTTAAAAGATGCTAGTTACAGGAACTTACAGCAGTTCAGTGATGGAAATAAAGGCTTTGAAGGAAAATTTACATTCTAAGGTAGTACAACAGAGAGCATCATAACCAGAAAGAACAATTCTGGTGCCGGTTACCCAGAAACCAAGGGAAGGTGCTTGTTTGTTCAGTTGTAGGTGGAGGGGAGTCTTCTCTTCTGTTGGTTTTGCAAAGGTTATTATTGCAGGTGTGGCAAATGCAGCAAGAAGATGTGAAATTGTTGGCAGAAACAGATGCATTTTCTTACAGAAACTTAAAAATTAAAAAACTGTCATTTTATTCCCTATCAGTGGAAGTCTGACTGTGACTAATATTGGTGATTTAGGCATGGATGTGATTTTTATGGGTAATAACTTGTTGTGTTTAAGAAATGTTAATGATGGAAAGAAAAGGCCTTTGCATATATGGCAATGTGCATTACATGAATTTGGTCAAAGGCAGAGACCAAGCAGAGTGGCTTCTGATCCAGACTTTTTGCTTTCCCTACGAGGAAGACATCAAAACAGAAGGCTCAGGAAATAAAATATGTGAGAGACTATTTCAGGTGTCATAACACCTGGAAAATGAGATTACCAAAGTGAAGTCTGATTTTTTGAAAATTAGTTGAAGGCTGTGTGCTATACAGGAGATAGCGTTGAGTTCTATGATATGGGAATTCACAGCGCTTTCTACACGTTACCTAACACAGTGGTTCTTAAACCTGAACGTGTGCCAGAATCTCCTGGAGGGCTATTAAAAACACAGATTGTCATGCCCCACCTCCAGAGCGGGGTGTGGCCTGATGAATATTTGCATGTCTAAGAGGTTCTCAGTGCTACTGGCCAGGGACCCCACTTTGAGAACAAATAAAATGCTGTAAACCTTAAAATAACCCTAAGAGGTAGGCATTGCTGTCTTTCTATTTTATATAGTTTATATATTAGTTGTCTGAGCACTGAGAGGTTAAATAACCTAATCAAAATTCACACAGGTAAAAAAGTGGCAGCAGTGCGATTCAGATTCGTGTTTCCACCTGACTCCAAAACCCAGTCTTTCTCTGTCTAACCGTACTTCATTAAAAGATAAAGAGATAAAGGATAGTGAGCAAACGAAGGTAGAAATAATGTTATTTGACATTGGAGACTGAGTAGCAGCGGCGGAACATTATTCTTGTGCCCCGACTGGGCTGTGATCTTGACCAGTGTACAGTGGGGCTATTTCCTGGTCTACGAGTCAGAGACCATAATACACCATTTCTCTAAGGTGCCTGACAAAATTGCTAAGGAACTTTGGGGCAGCCTTTGACAAATTGGGAGAGAAGAGAAATATAGGATTTGCAAGAAAATGAAAGGCTGATATCAGAAGTCAATGGTATTAGAAGCTGAAAGCTGATTTGGGGAAAACAAAGAGGACAGCAAGTACTTTTTTATGGTAGTTATATGAAGTAGCAGAAGTTACTTAATGTGTCCTCAAACATAGGAGAAGCAGAATAAAAATAGACCTATCATCTTCACAAATCCACAAAGAAAAAATAAACAAGAAATAGGAAGATCAGTGACTGTAATCGCATTAGATCTTTAGGTCTACTCACCAGACATTGTCTAACCATACATACATGTCTGAGAGCATTGTCAGGATCCCATTCTGTATCATCTCGTGTTTTCATACATGCTGTCTCCATTCAACTGTATTGTCAGTCCCACATTTTATATATTGAAGTGAACTGATAAACTATTCTATTATTATGAGATGTTTTTGCTGGTTCTATTGTTCCACTTTGAAATATCCAGGGAAATGTTATCTTTCTCAAATGGGTCGACATGGATTTTGCCAGCACATTCTTCAAAAAGAAGCTAATTTTTATTGGTATAAGTTGCTATTCCAATAATACTCTGGAGCTTTGAACTAGTTTTACTTTTACTGCAGATCACAGTCTCACAACCGCCAGTTAAGTTATACTTACGGCAAAATGCATGTCCACATGGGAGCGTTTGAATACTTAGGGGCAGATTTTAAGGGAAATATGTCATTTTCTCAAGGACCATGATTTTATCATAGTAATTTTTCTTTTTTTACTCTCATTTTATTTTTTAAGCAAAGTTAAACCACCTCCACAAATTTCACCCAGCAAATCAGTGGGCGGAGAATTTTGCGTGGCTGCGACGTTTGGGACATCCCGATCGTGGTTTGCAAATAATGCAGGTCTGAAAAGAGAAAAAGGTACGTATTTTTACTGAAGTTAAACTTGCCATTTGTAATTTTTGTTTCTTGAGGAAAATTCAGAGCAGTTCTCTTTGAATAATCTTGAGCCCAACAATAGAAAAAAATGTTCCCACTCAGTTAGCATGTCTCTCCTCAACTACTCAAGTCTCAAGAAGACAGGCTATCCTCTCACTATAAATATGGAATAAATTGCCCACTGAGTGTTTTTATTTTGTTTTGCTGGTGACAATATACAGGATTTCTCAGTGCTGTCAATTCCATACCATTATATGTAGCTTTTACATTTTTCTCAAACTAATTTCATGCTATTGTCTGTAAAGTGTGGAGAGGAAAAACGTTGTTATTCCCCATTTTAGAGATGAAGAATTTGAGATCAGTGAGTTTAAATAATTTAGCTAAAATCACTAGTTAGTAGGTTATGGTATCAGAGTTTGAACCCAGGTTTTCTAATGCTAAATCTGTCCTTAAAAAATAATCTACAACAACTCTGCCATGTTATAAATTAAAAGATAAAAACAGGCTCCCACTCAGAAATAAGAATCATCTTTTATGGTAACCATTGTCCCTTTGAACTTATATAGTGTTGTTGTTGTTGTTTTTTAAAATCCCTCCTTTGACCACCAGAGTCAACTTATATAATTACTCTTTTAGTATGTGATTCCTCATTGTTTCTGTTTAGAAAAGAGTGCCTGCATTCGTGGACCAAGTGTTTAATTTTGAGTGTTAAAAATTTCCTCTTATTATTGTGATACTATTAAAGTAGGTCAGAAACCGAGTTGTTAGCGAGGCACTTTTCTGACAGGTTCCACAGGCTGTATTGTTCTTGGCAAAATGGCTCTCCTTTACGCTTAATACTGGCAGTCAGACATCAGCCCTTTCCCTTGTTATCGCCTTTCAGTGGCCCTTTCCTTGGAAATAGGATCCCAGGCACAGCAGGCTCTTTACCTAAGTGGGAGAGGATACAGTAAAGTATGCAGGCCTTCCATTTTCTTATCCCATCTTTATTTTTTTGTTACCTCCTCAGCTTTAATGATGCTATCGAAATGACTTTTTGTTACTAGTTAAAACCCTCTGTGAAGCTCGATTTCAAATGCTTCTCGCTTCTGTTCTAATTACCCTTTTAACTTGCTACTCCTTTATGTCCCACTACTGGTCATTAGCCATTTTCTCAAAGCAGCTGTAATTGAGTCCTCTGGCGTAGAGATAAGGTAACCCACCCAGCATTCATGAGGGATTTTATATGCTCCTAGGTTTACTGTAAAACCCAAGATAGAGGATTAAACCTGGTTTGGTAGTGAGGACATGTGTACTCCTTATAAAGTCATTTGATTAGATCCATATTCAGCACCTGACCTCAAAGTATGACTGGTCTTCATTTGCCATGGGAGGAAAGAAGGAAGAGGGTTGAGAGGAAAGAAGGATGAGGATTTGGGGGAGGAGGACATGTGTGTGTTTTTCATTTGTCTGTTCGTTTTAATCCAGAAATTTAAAGGAGGAAGTTTCCTGAGAGAGAGTAGATGAGAAGTTAGGCTGATTTAGGCAAAGGGTCTCTCATGCAGTTGAGTTGGTGCATCCAGTGTAACTAATTCTTAGTCCATACAGGGTTCCTTTTCTGTCAGTCCTTCCCTGTCCCACCTGATACCATTCATTTTTCGTAATGTGGGACAAATTACTACGCTTCAGGCAAATACAGAAGACTGTATAATACTGTTTGAGCATACTAGAATTTTGAGTATATTTATGTCATTCTTGAAATAAATTGCTTAAATTTAAAAATATTTTGATAGCATAGAACTTTTCATATTCGTTAGCATCTACTTATAAGAGACAATTTTGAGGCAAGGAGCAGGCACCACGTGAAAAAGTTCCTGCCTTCTTATTTTCTCTCAGCAACCTCAGGAACGGACTGAAGGGTCAATAACTTGTCAAAATGATGCTGTGCTCCTTTTATGCCAATATCACATATCCAGGATCTGTTTTCCTGTTTTGTAGATCAGTCCAAACAAGTTGTAGTTGAATCCCTCTACATTATTAGCTGCTACGGGACCTTAGTGGAGCACATGATGGAGCCACGACCGCTTAGCGCTGCCCCCAAGATCAGCGATGACACCCCGCTGGAAATGATGACATCTCCCCGAGCCAGCTGGACTCTGGTTAGGTAGTATCTCTTTTTGTTTTTTTGGTTTTGGGGTTTTTTTTAACAGCTTTGTTGAGATACAAAATATTAAAAGTGTACAATTTGATAAGGTGTGACGTATGTTTACAGCTGTGAAATCATCCCCATAATTAACATTATAAATATATCCATCACCTCAAATGTTTTCTTATGCCTCTTTCTAATCTCTCACCTGCCCCCCCCCTTTATCCCTACTTCACCTACTGAGCCCCAGGCAACCACTGGTCTGTTCTCTGTCACTATAGATCAGTTTATAATTTCTAGAATTTTATATAAATGGAATCAGAGTGCATAGTCTTTTTGTCTTCTTTCTCCCAGCAAAATTATTTTGATTTATCCCTGTTGTGTTTTTTGATAATTCATTCCTTTTTTAATTGAGATACAATTTACATGTAATACATATAATACAATTCACCCACTTAAAGTGAATTTTCACTAGGTCGTGCATCCATCACCCTCCACAGAAATCCCGTACCCATTAGCAGTCATCCCCTCCCCCCCCCCCCCCATTTTCCTCCAACCCTTCAGCCCTAGGCAACCACCAGTTTATCTCCTGTCTCTGGATTTGCCTACTCTGGACATCTCATGTAAACGGAATCATGCAAAATGTGACCTGTTGCATCTGATTTCCTTTACTTAGTATAATGTTTTTAAGGTCCATCCATGTTGCAGCATGTAGCAGAACTTCATTCCTCTTTAATGGCCAAATAATATTCCATTGCATGGATATACCACATTTTGTTTATCCATTAATCAGTTGATGAGCATTTCCACAGTTTAGTTGTCATGAATTATGCTCCTGAGAATATTCATGTACAAATTGTTGTGTGGTCCTATGTATTCAGCTGTCTTTGGTGTTTGCCTTGGAGAATACCTCCCTTTGAACTTCTTTCCCCTCGCATCTTTGAGTTACCTTTTCTAGGACTTGTTTTTTTTTCCTATCCCACATAAAGAGCTTTAGTGCTTCCCCTGTTTCCAGTCTCATGCTCACTGCAAATAGAAAGTACATTGAGATAGCCATTATGGGGAATGGAAACTAATATAAATAGATTGGAAGGTTTCCTTTAAAGTGATTCCCCAAGATATAATGGTTTATCACTGTAAAAATGTTTATTAACAATCAGAGTCCTTCTCAAAAGCACGTAATCATTAGAACATTTATAATCTAGTATAAAGACGGAAAAATAAGATCTAGGATAAAATCCATTCAATATAGTGTACAATAGTATAGGAGAGACAGAAAAAATTGGTCCTGATGTGTATGGAAGGAAACAGACAAAAATGGATATGAAAATGATCTCTCTCCTTATGACATTTTAAAATATTCTTATATTGATTTTTGGAGGCTCTACCATTCTTTATTAGTACTTTACTGCACTGGATTGATCTGATCAATATCTTATTTATCAAGCTATTTAGGAATGGGCAGATCTAATTAAAATTACTGCACCATCATTGAAATAAGTGGCTTATTTTGGCATTCAGATGCTAATTAGGTCTTTAATAAGTCAACCATTAACTGTGTTTTTTTAAGCCATTTTTATCTGCTTTTACTCTATTTTAAAATGTATACATATTCTAAGAATAGAGAGCTCTAACAAGTGTCAGAAATTAGGTAAAAATTAGTTGTGACATTTGAATTCCACACTTCCTCTCTGTTCAATGTTTTGTATGTCTTGTATTGAAGGGTCGTCTGCTTTAAACTAATATTGGCTGTATGTAATTTGTATGACTCACTGCCACCTTTTTATTCTTTCTAAGCAGATGGCCTTGTGTTTCAGGTTTCAGCACTCCAACAAGTTCATTTTAATGATTACAAAGATAGTGTGAGTTTATATCAATGTCTGTAAGTGGTGACAGTGATGGTGATTTACATCCCATCTATTAAGCCTGAATATTAATATTCTTCTGCTGTTTCCTTAGAACTCCTCAATGGAATGAATTGCAACCACCATTTAACGCAAACCACCCTCTGCTCCTCGCTGCAGATGCAGTACAGTATTATCAGTTCCTGCTTGCTGGCCGTGAGTAGTTCTCATTTTTTTCCTTGCATAGAGTATTTTGAGCTTTCATTTTAAAATGCCGACTTTTAATGCAACCATGCATATTACCACTGGTCCATAGGCCAGAGGCCGTAAGTAATCAGACTGAGGCAAGTAAGATATTTAATACAAATGTATACCATAAGCTTTAGCACACATTAAGTATGCCTCTAGCTGTTCACATTCCCTGGCCATGAGATATCTGGTGGGCTCAAAATTTTTTTTAAAAAATGTGGATACTAGGATATAATAAAGTTTCATGAAATTGGAATTTATTTCTGACATGAAAAAAGTTACACACTTTTCACTGTGAAAATTGTATCAGCAGGCTTTTCGCTTTGTAGAATTTTACTTGCAATAATGAAGTAGTGATTCCAGCTCCATCAGGATTTTGTTTGTTTACTTTTATACCTAAGCCCTAACATTTGTATAGATTGACTGGATTCTTTTTTTACTGAAGGAGAAAAAATGTAGATTGAACTAGAAACAGCCTTCTTTGTAGGTGAGGCCTGAAAAGATAATTTAATATTTATTATCCAGTTTATGGTCATAGAATTAAAAATTCTTTACAATTATAATTCAGTTTTGTAGAATTCACTGGATCCTTAATTTTACTTGATGGCTCTGAGTACTGCATGTTTTTAAGAAACTTTCTAAAAATCAACACTGACATGTTTTTAATGGAGTTTTGTTGAATCAGACTTAATTTCTTGCCTAGCTGTATTATGCAGCATGAAGTAAAATATTTGTAAAACAATTTTATTTTATGTTTATAATGTGTTATATGTTATACTGGAAACAGAGAAAGTATATTGACTTTGCTCTAAAGTTAAGAAACTCTATAATTGTAACAAATAGTTGGCAGTCTCATTCTCTTGTATAATAGAACTCGCTGATTCTTCTTCTTCATGTATTTGAGTGACTTCTATGTGTCAGGAACTTGTGGTTTAAATGAGAATAGTATGTTGCATCTGTCCTCAATGAATTCAGTATCTAATTCAGGAGACAGGTGTTAAAAGATAAAAGGAAATGAGGCAGGTGCATCAGTGAAGGGTTATACATTGAATTATGAGGGCAGTGACTTAAGTTGCCAAAGCTTTCACAGAGGGATAATAGGTAAGTGGTTTTCTGGTTCCAAGAAGCAGAGTACATAAAAGTTGTTAGGGTCTAGGTTATCTAAGCATATATTTAACTCTATCATATGACTTGGAAAATACATGACATTTATGTAATATCAGTGTTCACGAGAACATTTCCCCCTACTTCTCAATAGGGGTGAAAATAACTAATTGTTGGATTAAGTGTAGGTAACTTTTTCAGAATTAATATTGGTTTTCTTTGTTTAGTTATTTTGATAGGTCTGCTCAGTAGACAAACAGTAGCAAGTCCCAAATATGTGAGAAAAAGATATGGGCAAAAAAAAAAAAAAAAAAAAAGCAACTATCTCTATTCCTTAATTTTTTTGTTCCAGTGAATTAAGCTGATGGATATGACTTTATTTTAGCAGCTCTACTTGCATGGTTGAAGAACCGCCACTGTAGGCAGTAGCAAGCCATCAGTTGTTTTCAAGCATTGGAACGACACCATCAGAACTGCATCTTAGAAAGATCACCCTGGCAGTGTTGTAATAAGAGGTTCGGGGTGGGGGGGAGTGGAGGCACAGTGATCCTGGAGCAAGATGAGAGGGCTTTAGTTAAGGCTGTTTACAGAGAAGACAGGACAAACCCATGAGATGTTGCGCAGTTGGACTAGAACAGAATTAGACAATTTGAAAGAAAGTAGTCACTGATGACTCTATGGTTTCTAAATAAAATACATAATATAATGCATTTAATGTGAGACCTTTTGAATTCCAGATGGACTAGCATTGGGATAAGGGTGAAAAGGCCTAGTTTCCAGTTCTAGACCACCTCTCAATAACTTGGAAAATATAAAGTATCAGTAATGATACTTGCTCTTATGAAGGTGTTACTGTGGTCAGTGAAGTGATGCTAAAGTCCTTTAAAAACTATAAAATAATCTATACATTTAAGCATCATTCTGAACCTCTGTTTCTTATCTCAGAAGTGCGTATTTTCAAATATTAGACTTCAGGGACTTAACAATGGAATCCCCATTCTGAATATGTGATTTTGACGATGTTGCCAGATCTGTCATCTAAGTGATAGACTTAATATGTCTGTCATATATCTAAGTGACATAATTATGTTTCCTCTTATCTAGTGAAATGTTACCATAGATATAACTTAATAAGTTAAAAAATACCTAAGAGGCAGGTAATTCTGTAATAATCATTATATTGCTTCTTTACATTGACAGTAGAGACACAGATTTAGCCTGGATTTTTAAAGTCATGTTTTCGACATAAAGAAAGGCTATTTGATCGAGAGTCCTCGACAAGATAGTATATTTCATGACTGAAGCAATTAAATATGCAAAACATGGACATCTGCATCAGAGGAGTAAGAGCTGAAATATAATTGGTAAAAGCAATGCTGGAGCCAGTTTAGAGAGAATGCCTTTGCCTACCCATCTGTTGAGCCCTCTCTGTAAGTTAGAGCCTCATTAAGAAGACTTTCTTATTACCTTCTTGCTTTCTCTCCGGTTTCCCTTACTGAAGCCATTTGAAAAGATGATGTGTATACTGTACCTGGCGGCAGGAAGTTTTTTGTTTTATTTAACCATATTGAAAATCACTTCTTACTTCCCAACCTGCAAACTGTTGATAAATATATTACTAAAGGTATTTTCAAATATAACCATTTGGAGTAAAACTATAATGCAAACTTCACAGATGTTGTCAGTATTTTCTTTGATTGTATCTGGTTCTGTGGATCAAGTGAAGCAGACTTGTACAAACTCCGGAAATTATAATAATAGTGGACAAAGAATGATGTAAATGGAAATGCGAAAGAGACTTTGTCTCAGGGAGAGGAGAGTAGGAGAGCAGGATGTTTAGCAAGGAATCCCCACTCCCCTTTCAGCCCTGTAATCATAATAAATACACCACTAGTTGTAAACAAAGTTCTGCATATGTGGTAAAAAGGTGACTGGTGGTAAGGGAAAGGGAAACCTGCCTGAACACTAAAGACTTCTTACCTAAATTTAGTGAAGTAAGTTAAAACTCCAAATTTTGTATTAACTGTAGTCACACTTCCTACCCATATTAATTGAATGGAATGACACAAAATTGAGCAATCTGGGTGTATCATAAATTGACTCATAGAAGCCTGCTCCTTACAAGAGCTCCTCACTATGGAGGTAGAAATCACTCCTTTGTCATTAGGAGGATAAGCCATAAGAAATTGCTGTTTAGAATAAGCGAAAAAAGTCATATGGTTTGAGTAGATTGACTAGTTTATGTGTGCAAAGTGGATATGCAGATGGTAATCTAATCTTGCTATATAGCTCAGTAAAGGTAAAAGTCAAGAATCTAATATAAAAAAAAAGTTTTGCCTGGGTCATAAGAAATCTTGAGAATCGTTTATAAAAAGATTATAGTAGTGGTGATTAGTGATTTTTGTGCTAACGGTATATTTTCTTCCTTCCAAAAAAAAACAAAAAACAAAAAACACATGCTATAGTTACCTTTTCTAAAATAGGCTTTTTATTTCAGTGTATTTCTTTGCCATAAACAAAGATAAACATTAGACGAGACTAACAAATATCAACCAGCTTTGAATGTGATCCCAGAGTAGACAATGCTTTTTCTTTAGTCTGCTTCGGAGCTTCCCAAATTGTAAATTAGAAACAGGGCTTACTTGGGAAAGTTTTATTTAGCGCAAAAATAATGTTTCCTCCTTTTCTTTCAGGTAATTTGGCAGCAGCAGTATTTTTTAAGTTGCTGACATTAACTAGCTTTGTTGGGGGTAGGTCAGACTTTGAACTCCCAAGATAATCCATGGGTATGTGAGAAGTTCCTCCCTAAGCTTACTGAGTTTTCTTTGTTAAATGGTAACAAAGGATCACTCAACAGAAATATAGCTTTGATACACAATAGAAAGATGACTGGGATCCATAGAACCCCCCCCCCAATGTTTTATTGGGGATATAATTGTTTTTCTCTGCTTATAAAGGCATTATAGGAAAGGTGGGGAGAGCCTTTGACACTAGATGGAAGGGAATGAAGAACACTGAAAATGGTTAAAGCATATATGTGGGTTTTTTGTTAATTATTTAACTCTCTTTCAAATATAATTCACTGTTAACACAAAAATAGTATCAATGTATTGTGGTCTTTAAAACACATACGTGTGTGTGTGTGTGTGTGTGTGTGTGTGTGTGTGACAACAGTAGCATAAAGGCCAGGAGTGTGGGAAATGGAACTATACTATTGTAAGTTTTTATAGTATATGTGACTTCAACATCATTTGAAGGTTGTTAAAGATGTATGTAATGAAATAAAAAAACAATCTAAGTGCTCAAAAAGGAAATAAAATGTTAACAAATAAGCAAGTTGATGTAACCCTAAGCATGTCGATGCTCACATTAATTATAAATGGTCTAAACATCTAAACAAGTCATGGATCAAAAAATAAACCGCAGCTATATGCTGCTTAGGAGAAACCCACTTTTTTTTAATCAGCAATTTTTTTATCGAAGTATAGTTGACTTAAAATGTTGTGTTAATTTCTGCTGTACAGCAAAGTGATTAAGTTATATATTCTTTTTTTAAATATTCTTTTCCATTATGGTTTATCATAGGATATGGAATATAAGTTCTCTGTGCTCTACAGTAGGACCTTGTTGTTTATCCGTTCTATATATAAAAGTTTACATCTGCTAACCCCAACCTCCTCCCCCTTGGCAACCACCAGACTGGAGAAACCCACTTTAAACCCTCGCTTGCTACATTAATATAAGACTAAGTAGAACACTCCACCCAACAACAGTAGAATGTACATTCTTTTCAAGTGCACAGGGAACATTGACAAATAGAGACCTTCTTCTGGGCCATAAAACAAGTCTCAATAAGTTTAAAAGCTTTCAAGTTATACAAAGTATGTATATTCTCTGACCACAATGGAATTAAATAAGAAATGATTAACAAGTCTCTGGGAAATCTACAAATATTTGGAAACTAAACAATACACTTCTACATGATACATGGTTCACAGGAAAAGTCAAAAGGGAAATTAGGATTATTTTTAGCTGAATGAAAATGAAAACAGAACACATCCCTATCTTAGACTACTATTCAGGGAAAAAAAATAGTAGATTGAAGTATAAATACATGCAACAAGTTGGATGATTCTTAAGAACATCATGCGGAGAGACAGAGTACGAGGGAGGGTGTTGAATATTACCATGAAGGGTTCGGTAGATCTTTATGGTGATGGGATCGTTCTGTATCTTGATTACTATTTTAGCAACTTCTTATGAATCTGTAATTCTTTCAAAATAAAAACTTCAGAGAAAAATGAAATATTTGTGGGATGGCACTAAATCACTACTCAAGGTGAAATTTATAGGACTAAATGCCCATGTTATAAAATGAAATCAAAAATGAAATCAATGACTCAGCTTTCACATTCAGGAACTAGTAAAGTAGAGCGAATTAAAGCACAAAAAAGGAAATAATAAAGATCAGAGTGAAATCAAGGAAATAGAAAACATAAAAACAATAGAAATAATATAGAAAAATAGGAAAAAGTATTTAAACCATAACGTTGTGGTGTGGTTTTCTTCTGCTTGGAGTCTGTGAGATTCTTCAATCTGTGAATTTTAAATTTTCATCAGATTTGAAAATTTTAATGCAGTTACATCTTCACAGTTTTTTTCTGTCACTCTGCTTCTCTCCTTTTGTGACTCCAATTATATGTCTGTTGACAAGTTGATATTTTCGCAGCTCACTGATTCTTTGTTGAGTTGAAAAATTCTCTTTCTTTCACTCTGTTTGATTTTGTATAGTTTGTATTTCTATGTATTTATATATATTGTCTTCTGTTCTGCTGTCTAATCTGTTTTATTCAACACATTCTTCATTCCAGATACCATATTTTTCATCTATAAGTTCCATTTGGATGTTCTTTTATATCTTTCATTTCTTTCCTCATCGTGTACCTGTTTGAACATACGAGACATATATTTTGTAATTGTTGTTTTAGAGTCCTTGTGTGCTAATTCTTTTCACCCTGGTATTGCTTAGGGGTTTTCTATTGATTGATTTTTCTTCTGGGTGTGCTTTCCTGCTTCTTTATGTGCCTAATGATTTTTGATAGGATGCTGGGCATTTTTGGTTTCATGTTGTTGAGTGGTGGATTATTCTGTTTTCCTAGGATGTAGTCAAGTTACTTGGAATAAATTTGATTCTTTCTTTGTTTATTTTTAAGCTTTGTTATGGAGGGTTCAAAATAACCTTTTGCTTAGGGCTAATTTAATTATTTTAGGAGATAATGTAAATCTAGTCTCTTTTATGTGGCCAGTAGTAGATATGGGTGACCCTAATTATTTTTTACATTTCTGGTCCTTAAATCCTATGTATTATCTTGATATTACATTATACCAGTTCTGCTGCCTTACTTTTGACTCATTACCTTCCCTAACATAAATACAAGTAAAAAACATGTATATGAGTATCTATAACACATTGTGATAAGTGCTTGTTAATAGCATGAATTAATTGGTATAGAAAGGATGGTGAAGGATGAAGGAGGTACAGAGAATTCAAGCCATAGCTGCTGACACAGAAATGACTTAGGAAACCATAATTCGAAAAGATACACGCACCCCAGTGTTCATTGCAGCACTATTTACAATAGCCAAGGCATGGAAGCAACCTAAATGTCCATCGAAAGAGGAATGGATAAAGAAGATGTGGTACATATATACAATGGAATATTACTCAACCATAAAAAAGAATGAAATAATGCCATTTGTAGCAACATGGATGGATCTAGAGATTGTCATACTGAGTGAAGTAAGTCAGACAGAGAAAAAGAAATATCGTATATCGCTTATATGTGGAATCTAAAAAGAAGTGATACAAATGAACGTATTTATAAAGCAGAAACGGACTCACAGACTTAGGGAATGAACTTACGGTTACCAGGGGTGGGAGGGTAGAGGGAAGGGATAGTTAGGGAGTTTGGGATTGACATGTACACTCAGTGTTATGTGGCAGCCTGGATGGGAGGGGAGTCTTGGGGAGACTGGATACATGTATATGTATGGCTGAGTCGCTTTGCTGTGCACCTGAAACTATCACAACATTTTTAATCGGCTATATTCCAATATAAAATAAAAAGTTAAAAAAAAAGAAATTCAAAGAAGGAAGAAGTTAATTGTTAGTGGGGATGGAGAGAAGTGGCTGAATTTCAGAGAAATTGAGCAAGTTGCCTCTGTAGGATTTGGGACTATATGAGGTTACTGAAGAAAAGTGAGGAGGAATGGATGACTAGCTTAACAGTAGGTTATGCCATTCATTGAAATATTAAAGAGAAATATGTTGCCTAGAGTAGGAGAGAGAATTGCTGATTGCAGTGTTGCATCTGTTTTGGTGCATGCAGTATGTATCCTAGTGGTAATATTCAGTAGGTTCTTGGAAATAACTCAGAACCTTCCATGTGTGTATTTATAGATTTGAGCTCCTTTCTGAGATTGTTTGGATATATAATTAGTAATTGATGTAAGCTTTCTCTGAAATAATTTTATCCTAGAGAGAATTTAGAGAGGAGAGATGAGGTTCCATTATGGTGCAGACAGCATAACATGTAAGAAGGCGGTGTTAATCATTCTAAAAGCTCCACCTGAAACCTTACTTTTCAATAGCTGGGCTATCTATTGATATATCGGCTTTTTAAAAATGTTTTTGCTTTACTGATCACTTGGACTTTACTAGCACTTTTATTTAAATCGGTATATATAATGAAGTAGATAATACCTAAAGCTAGTATTGAAATTTGTCTTACCCATAGAAGTATGAAAAACACAAGTAGGCAGCATATTTAAGGTGAGATTCTAGAGATCTTAATTCCCAACTAAATTTTGTGCTGCTGGCCTACCGGCTACAACTGTGAGAGTAAAAATAGGAAATATTTTTCCTTGTAATATAAAGTCACACTTTTGGGTTTAGAGTTGAAGACATTTTTAGCCTATTTTACTGTCTTGTTTCATTGGTTTTACAATACAATGGTGATCTATTTTGAACATACTGATGCAAAAAGGAAGAAAAAAGTATTGCTCTCCTCTACCATGGTCATTATCAGTGCCCTGGCAAAGCAGTTAAATGTGCAGCAGTTTTCTGAGCTGCTCTCTTTGGAGTGTCACATTAGATTTAACCTAACATCCTGGATTGCATCGTTGTTGTGGTATGTACCAAGTATGGTGGAGGTACTCAACACTATTTCCTTGCATTGTCCATAATAAATATTTGCCCAAGATTGGGTAGGGTGGAAGGGGAAAGAAAGAAATGTTTTTCTCCTGTAGAGGAAACTTGTAATGTAGGACTTATTTATAGAGTATTTATAGTCCATTGTTGGTCATTGGGTGTGTCATACTGCTCTATCTAGGTCTGAATATCTGAGGTACTTAAGAAACCACTTCATATTGAGTTGTATTTGATGGGTTCTCTTATTTATAGCTAATTTTATCCGCTGACATGTCCTTCCATAGAGAAATGATTTTAGTGAAATGAATGGTGTTTTTCTTCAGGAGACTAGAAGTTTGAGACATACTGACCCTGAATTTAGCCATATATATGTTGAATAATTTAGGGAACATTATGAAATTGAATACATTTTCTTCCTCAATGAAAAAATATCATATAGTTAATCAAAAAGTTTAGAGTACCCTCTTTTCCTTCTTCTTTCCCTTTGTGTTTATGGGATACATGCTTTTTATTGATACCCATATCTTTACATAGATCTTCACACCTATGGAATAGTTCATTGGGTTTCTCTGTCATCGTTGATTTATTGTTGAGATGTTTCACCATCAAAAGTCCTCTATTTTACAACATAATGACCTATACTCCATTCTGAAGTAAGTCTTGGCATTTCTGTCATTTGCTGTAGTATTTATCATTTGGAGAAATGATGTCAAACCACCTTCCTGTCATAATTACATGTCAAACCACCTTCCTGTCATAATTGTTCTTAAAATTGAAATGAAACAAAAAAGTTTTTGTAGAGGGTTTTTTGGTACTTTTAAATATCTTGCTTACTTTATTTTACACAACTGTGTGACATCACAACTTACTGTTCCTGTAGGTTGCTTTATTTTTATTATTAATAAATTTATTTATTTTATTTATTTATTTTTGGCTGCGTTGGGTCTCCGTTGCTGCACGCGGGCTTTCTCTAGTTGTGGTGAGCGGGGGCTACTCTTCATTGCCGTGAGCGGGCTTCTCATTGCAGTGGCTTCTCTTGTTGCAGAGCACGGGCTCTAGGCATGTGGACTTCAGTAGTTGTGGCTCGCGGGCTCTAGAGAGCAGGCTCAGTAGTTGTGGCGCACGGGCTTAGTTGCTCTGCAGCATGTGGGATCTTCCTGGACCAGGGCTCAAACCCACGTCCCCTGCATTGGCAGGCGGATTCTTAACCATTGTGCCACCAGGGAAGCCCTGTAGGTTGCTTTATGACCTGCTTTTTTTTCAGGTACAGTTGACAGTATATTCTTTTCCATTTATGCTATTAATATTCATTGCCATCGGATTGGCAGATTTGGCTGGGATAGAACATTGATTCTGATAGATTAAAGAAAAATAATCTATTGGTCATAAAGCCTCTAGTCCGTGAGTACTTCTGCTTCTGCTGTCATTTACTCTATCCCACCAGAGTTTAAGGTTCTTATATTCAGATACGGATACCCCTGAATATGCATTTTGTTAGTTGGGTAGTGGGGATATAGGATGGAGGGTACAGGGATATCTGTTTGCCTTTTTCTCCAAAAATAAGGAACTAAAGAGAATGGTCTCTGTCTGCTTACCTGCAATAATGTAATGGGTTGATATTGGCAGGAGCTTGTGGTTTGATGTGCCATCACTTCCATCAGTAAGGTTAATTGCTAACAAATGACTAAATGGGAATCTAGGGGGAATGCTACAGCTGTCTGCTACGTTAGTGGTGACGGGAGTTCTGGCGCCATTTCAGGGTCACTATTTGTATCTGTCTATCAGAGTTAGAATACAGTTGTTTCTCTCAGTTTCAGCCTTCTCTATAGAATTTCTGTCAATTGTTTGACTCCATTAAGTGTGCAGAGGAAAAAAAGCCTGAATGACCAATCCACCAGGGGCTATGGATAGACCCTTTCATTGTCCATACTCAGAGCACTGCATTAGGTCTCATTATCCATTTATAATAAGCGACCTCTGCCCCCTGGGTCATTGAAAAATATTCAGTGTGCTTTTCTGACACATAGGGCACCTTTCTCAGCAGACACATCAAACAATGGGACGTCTGGTAGTCTGGAGGACTAGTGCACATGGCAGGTTTTTAAATACACAGGCTTGTGCCAAATCACTCTGACAATTTGCTCTCGCATGGTTCATAAATGTGCTAAGGGGAGCCTAGCGTCTGGAAGATGAATGTAATGTTCCTTTCCTCTTATCTTTCTTTCTTTTTCTTCTGTTTAAAACAAATTTTTTTTGCCATGTTTTTCAGTATTGTTTTCTAGAAAGGATTTGCCTTCATGTCTGCTTTTGCATTTCCTGATAGAGAAATAAGGAAAGGTTTGGACATAGTGAATGGATAGAGCCATCATCTTTGGAAAGTATTTGCGAAATACACCCATGGAGGTTATCTGTGGTACATTAAAAACCTATCTTCTGTTTCCTGCCATGCCCAAACTGGTAGTGATTAAATATCCCACTGAAAAGTTTGAGAAAGAACTTGCTACTTCCTTGATCACTATAGTCCAGATTTCTTCTGTGATATAAATTTGGGCCACCTACTTGAAATCTCCGTGGTTCTTTCTCCAGCCCCCAGTGCATAGATAGACTTGGGGAAAAGATGGAGATAACATAGTGGTTATTGGATGAAATATAAAGTAAGAAAACTGTCATGTCCAGAGCTTCACACTGTGTAAGCTGAAGGTGGCCTTCTAAGAGTCTTGACTAATGGTTACTATGTGACCTTAACAGTACAGTGCCCTGTTAAGTACTGGTAGGAGTCAGTCATTTACCTGAGGGATGTTGGGATAGGAAAATAAAAGATTGAGAGCCACTTCTTTAGCAGTTCATATGAAGCAACATTAAGAATAGGGGAAAGTGTTTATAAAAGTACTTTTTGCTCTTTTTCTCTTGTCCGCCATCCTATGTGCGGTTGGATTTGCTCCTCGTCATGTCTTCTCACAAGACTTTCAGGATCAAACGATTCCTGGCCAAGAAACAAAAGCAGAATCGTCCCATTCCCCAGTGGATTCGAATGAAAACTGGTAATAAAATCAGGTACAACTCTAAGAGAAGACATTGGAGAAGAACCAAGCTGGGTCTATAAGGAGCCTCGCATAAGAAGTGGCACACATAATCAGAACATCACTAGTGTCTGGAACAGCTGCCTGTGTTTGATGCTCTCTCCTCTTTTCTTGATCTTTCCTCACCACTGCTCACTGTGTAGCTCAGTAATAAACATGTGAACCTTTTGTTGGAACTGTTACTGTATTATTCTGGTTTGTGATGATGTACTGAATAAATACCCCTCCTATCAGATGTAACACAGGACTGTTCAATGATAGAAATGTTCTCTAGTTACCAGGTACTTAGAAGTATGGCTAGTAAAAGTAAGGAAGTGGTTTGTTAGATTTTGTTGTTTAATAGCTCCCTGTAACTAGCAGCTCTTATACCTACTGTTACGGGAAGTGCGCATATGTGTCATCCTCATACCTGAGGGTAGCACCTTCTTAAAAGGCTTTTGGGGGGGGCGGTGTACCACGACGCAGGCAGGGTCTTAGTTCCCTGACCAAGGATCGAACTCGTGCAGCCTTAACCACTGGACTGCCAGGGAAGTCCCATAAAAATCATTCATATACTATTCTATGGTGCCAGTCCTCAAAGAGTAGGAATCACGTGAACCAGGGATTGGCAAACTGGTCTGCTGACTGTTTTCGTATGGCCTGTGAACTAAAGTTCTGCTTTTTTTTTAAAATAAATTTATGTATTTATTTAAAAAAAAAAAAAAGTACTTTTTAAGTTTAAGATGCATACATTTCATTGGTAAAGCCTTGTTCCTCTCTCGGAAGCTTACATACTTGGCATTTTTAGTGTCACATATATTGGCTTGATCAATTTATTAAAAATGTATGAAACACACAGGCATTCAAAGAAAACCAGTATTACAATGAACTGGCGGCCACACCATCCAGTAGACCCCAGGTGTCTAGTTCAGCAAAGCAGTTTTCCTATTAAGTGATATACAGTGGGTGGCATGCTCTCAGATCCTGGGACACAGGCGTGTCACCTCCAAAGAATGACCGTTGAGTTCCAGCGCAGATTTTTCTCTCCAAACCAGTTATGGAAAACCATGTAGTTGTCAGAACTCTCTCCATGACAAGAATTAATATATTAACTGGATTATAGCACCATTTGACAAATTGCTTACTAAATACATCAAAATTGATTGGACATTCTGTATTTGAATTGACAAATGGCTGCATTAGGAGAACGAGGGAAATCCATTAATTATAGCCACTCTCAACCATGGGAAATATAATCATATAAATATAGATTTTGTTAAAACAAAAATCTCCACTTTATGGTAGCATTGCTTATGTGTTTACCTACACCTCTTTGTTGTTAACAGAAGGGCTGCTCTTGGCCACTGCCCTTTACATAATCATAAAAAAATAATAATTTCTGCTCTGTTATATGTTTCAAGCCCTCCTGACTGCATAATAGTTTTTAGTTCTTATTCCAGAAAAGTAGAAAATACCAGGGAAACTCAGCCTTTCTGCTCAGTTCTCAGCTGCGCCCCTGTCTGTCCATCTTGCCCTTGGAGTCTCATCTTATTTAAGTCAAAAGCTTTACTTTTTGCTTTGATGGTGTATAAGCTTTTATCATCACTCAATTTCTTCTTTTTCTCATGGTCTTTCTTTCTGAAGGTAACCAACCGAATGACCAAGGCATAAGGGAGGTGGGTGAATGCCGTGGATTGTCTCTCTCCAGTTTGAATCTGTTCTCCTTATTGTTGTCATATGACAGGAGGCTTTCTGCCATGTGATTCTGTGGAAGTTGGTGGAGAGACGAGAAACACTGGAGTGCCTTTATACCATTAGTTTCTTGCCTTTTCTACTATGCTTTCTTTGTATTTTATGACCACATGAACAGCATCAGAACCTCCCTTACATGATGTCAAGTCTGGGTCAGAGCTGAGATTTATAAGAATATTTTGGGTTTACTGTTTTTTTCTTCCCTTGGGCACTCTGCTGCCTTCCAAGGCTGTTTCCTAGGTACCAGTGGTCCTCCCATGGTTATGTCACTTACACTTTAAGTATAAAACCAAACCAATATTTTCTAAAATGAAATCTTCTGATTCCTCAGGGGTATTATAGGGAATGTAAGGTGTGGTCCAAAGTACTTTCTTTTCTGTTACTACATGTAAGGCTTCCTTGAATATCTGTAACTTCCTTGTGTTGGGACTTCTGTTCAAAGTCATTTTTTCCCATTATTTGATAGCTTTATATGGTATCTCTGATCAGCATGCATAGATGTTTATTAAGATGAGAAAAATGATTATATTAAGACGTGAAATAAAGGAATCATGGAGACTAAATCGGTGATATAGTTCATATTTGGGGATAAACAACTCTCAGATGTTTCACATGAAAATTTTAATTTAAAATAGTGAACTTACCATGTAAAGACATCATGAATTGAAACAGTTTATACTTCAGGTTAAGAACATGGTCTTTGGAGTTTGCAGTTCTAAATTCCATTTCTGCTGTTTGCTGGCTGGGTGACATTGGGCAGATAACTTAACCTCTCTGGGCTTTAGTTTACCTGCCATTCAAATGGGAATAATACCTACCTTACAAGATTGTGTTAGATTAAATGAGGTAATTCATCCAAAAAGCTTTACACATTATCTTGGATAGAATAAAAACTTACCAAAGATTAGCTTTTGTTTGTAGGTGGTGTTAACAGAAATAGTATTCTTGTTCTCCTTTGAGGTCCTTCTTGCCTCTATCCATTCCAAGAGCTTTATGACTGAGATACTATCAGTCGGCACAGCTTTGTTGTTAACAAACAAGACTGAAGAGAAAACATTTGCGGTAAATCCTATCTCTTCTGTTTTGAAGTGGTCATCTGGGCAAGTATGGCTCTAACATGAGCATTTTCAAACCTATAGAAAGAAATTTTTCTTAGCAATTCTAATTTATTGATGCAAATGAAAATTTCTCTTAGACCTATTTGTTTTGAGCATCTTCAATACCTTAGTAATTTATAGGAATTGGGATTTTTCTTGGTGTCCACTGCATTCTGAAAGGCTTTACTCTGGATAATTGCCTTAAAACTCTGAAACTCTTACATAAAAGGTAAGATTCTCAACCCCCAGCCTTCTGAAATGCCAGAAGGGCATTTGATTTTCTGAGTTTATCATTGGAATCATTGTTCACTATTCCAGTGAGCCTTTTGTTTTTTACTCCATATTTTTTGAAGTTTATAGTGAACATGTGTTCATATAATATTATTTAGGTGATTTTTTTTAAAAAAAGGCAATGAGAGAGGAAGAAAGAGAGGGAGGGAGGGGAAAAGGAAGAAAGGAAAAGAATGAAAGAAGAGGGGACTTCCCTGGTGGTGCAGTGGTTAAGAATCTGCTTGCCAATGCAGGGGACGCGGGTTCAAGCCCTGGTCCAGGAAGACCCCACATGCAGCGGAGCAAATAAGCTTGTGCGCCACAACTACTAAGCCTGCACTCTAGAGCCCGCGAGCCACAACTACTGAGCCTGCGAGCCACAGCTACTGAGCCCACGTGCCACAACTACTGAACCCTGCATGCCTAGAACCCGTGCTCCACAACAAGAGAAGCCACTGCAACGAGAAGCCCGCGCACAGCAACAAAAAGTAGCTCCCGCTCACCGCAACTAGGGAAAGCCCGCGCACAGCAACGAAGACCCAACGGAACCAAAAAAAAAAAAAAAATCTTTAAAAAAAAAGAAAGAGGGAAAGAAGGGGAGACGGAAGGATGGACTATGGCAATTTGTTATAGAGCATAGAAATTAAATGTTATATTATACTAAGGCTAAAGGTATTAATATGGATGATTCTCACACATATGGTGCTGTGGGAAAACAACATAGTCCTGAATACTTCATAGATCTCCTAGTCTCGCCAAGAAAAGAATCAAGATGGCTCTGTGTCCAACTGCGGGTCAAGAAATGTTTGCTGTTTTTTTCATTCATGCAACAGACTTAAAAAATTTTTTTGTATTATGGAAATGTTCAAACATTCACAGAAGTATAGTGAATAGTATAATGAGTCTGCCTGTTACTCAGCTTGAAGAATTAACAACATTCTGCCACTCTTGTTTCTTATGTTCTCTTAAAATCTTTTTTTTTTTTTTAACGTATGGTGGATAAAAGTATTTTGAGAAAGCCACCCACTCTTGTATCTTTTTACCTATGAATACTTTAGTATGTATCTAATGACAAGGACTTAATAATAAGGAGATAGGTCTTTCTAGTAGTTGTACGTTGTGCAGTGGTAGAGGGAAGAGCAAGCCTTGGAAAATGTTCTCCTGCATTTGGAAAGAGAGAAAAGTATATGGTGGTTGTAAGGCAGTATTCTCCATCTCATTCTTTCCCCAGTCCTCTTGGCTCTATGATGTTTCTGATTTATTTAGAGGTAAAAATCTTAAACATTTAATTTCTTTATTTTATGGAACATATCAAGGATCCTTAATGATTGTTTGGAAAGATTTTAAATTATGTTCTTAAGTATAGGTTGAAAATGTTGATGTCTTCCACAACTAAAAGCTTTTAACTCTCCATGCCAAGAGAACTTTGCCTCTTTTGCTTAGGCAAGAGAAAATCTGTACTTGATTCTTCCTGCTGTATAATGATCTGGCCTTATCTGGTATGTAACTAGATAATAAATAAGGGAAGCATGGAAGAAGCTGCATTAATTCTTTGCAAAAAATGATCTTTGCCGTTTTTACATTTCCAAACGACTCCCTCCCCTTTATATTTGTTTTGTGAGACCTTGTTGCGGAGGCTGGACTGAGTACATTAGACTCTTTGCTCTTCAACTGTGCCATTGTAGGTTAGATCGGGAACAATACGTTTCCAATAACTGGCCTATTGCCTACTTGCACAGATTGGTACATTGATGACTGAATGTGGTTTAATGATCCAAAACAGTGATTTTTTTACCTTCAAGACATCAATTTGCAATACTTTCTGCCTAACCTCTACTCATCTCAATCTCATAGAGGATATTATATTTTAGAGTGTTCCTTGAATTTAGAGAATTGATTATTCCTGAAAGAACTGCCTCTAACATACAGGGTTAGCTGTGAGAATACAGTTGCCACTATCGAAAGATTACAGCTCATAATTCTACAGAGAATTAGCACCAAAGAGCTTCTAGCTTCCAGCAAATAGTCATTTCCCTCAACAGAAACATACACTACCATGTGTACTTGAGCAGTTGCTAAAAGCTGGTCCTATATTTTATATGTGTGTGTAAATACAGAGATAATGATAAACAGATACATGTAGAGTGAGTGTGAGAAAGAGTGTATATAAGCACTTCTATTTCCCTTTTTAGAGAAAACGCCACAAAACCTAAGAAAACGGGGGAAATGTATGACTCGATATGCTGTAAGCTCAACTTTCGTTTCATGCACTGGTTTCCATCATTTATTGATACACATTTTATTTCTTTGTTTTCCTTTCTTAACTTCTTGGATTGACTTCTCTAACCATATTAACTGTAGTGTGCTTATTCCACAACTTTATAATTATAAATTTTTAAATAGGTACATGGTATACACAATTTAAAAGGTACCAAGAAATATTTAGTGGAAAATGAGTCACCCCTGTCCCCAGCCATGCTCATTTCCTCCCGTGAGGTAACAGTTCTGTAAAGGTGAGCTTTGATAAGAATGGTTTTGTTGTTATTTAGACTTATTTTTCTGGATAGATTATCTAACCCTTGGTAAGACAAAGTTGTTATCTCTAAGCTGCAAGCAAGGTATTATACAGACCTAGTATGATCCTTTAAAATAGTCAGGGTGGATTCACTTTTCTAGTTATCCTGCTACTGGTTTAATGTATATATAATATAGTTGTACTATGAATTGAGTTGCCATAATCCACATTAAATTGTGTACATCTTTCCAGGTGACCTTAATTGCAAATGTTTTGAAGGGATTGTCGCAGCCTGTTAAGTTGGGACAGTTCGAAATTTTCAGGGGAGTAGCTGATCTTGCTGACAGCCTGAAGCCATTGTGTTTTATTCTTTCTGTTCATTTTATGATATTTAGAGTTACACTGAGGAGCAAAACTAAATTGTGAACCCTTCCAGTCTATCCCCAGGCACAACTTGTCCAGATGCGAAATGGCAAATGACGGTTATGGTAGCAAGAATAACAAATGAAAGCTCCTTAGTTTATGTCTTCTGTGGGAATATTATATGATGCTTTGGAGGTAGGGCAAGGGAGACAGAGCACGGTGGGGAGGAGATGCACCTAGGGTTGTGAGTTATCCAGTGAAATCTATTATCTCATAAACAATGAGGGTATGTCATTTTTCTAATTATATATTGCCTGTGACTGTTCTTCTGGGAATGTGGAATAAAAGGAAAGTGAAACCAGAGATGTACAATGACTGACTGTTAGAAAACTTTAATAATTAATTAGAGAACATCTATGGTACCGCAGGGTCAGGGTGCAAGGAAGATCATTGATCCGTTTAATATATAACGTAGGTAAAGCCTGTTCCCTTTTATGTATTGTAACACTTCAGTTGTTGTTGCACTGATACAGGAGATGGCTCCTAATAAACAGAATAGCCAGTAATATATCGTGCTATTGCTTGATTACTCTGTGTGTGAAATTCAATGAATTCCTTTACATTTAAATGGAAACATTTATAAATTACAGGGAAAACTTACAGACTTCAGTAGAGGTTAAGAGTCACTCCCTCAATAAGAATAAGTAGGTACCTTTATCTTAAGGTAGTTAGGTGTGGTATTTTTGACCTGAGAGCCTTCTCCCTTTTTAAAAAATTATTTTTAAAAAGACCAGGGTTTAATTTTTGTCAGTTTGATAGTATGAAAGCATAACTTCTTAAATTTTGCAAATCTCTGATTACTACTATTTATGTGTGTTTGTTGGCCGTTGTATTTCCTCTTTTGTGAATTGCTTGTTCATTAGGAAATGCCTTAGACTATTTTGCTTTCGGATTATTTCTCTTTGAGCCTTTCTTCTTAAAAGGCAAATTTTATTTTCTATACTAAGAACTACATTCCCAAGCAGAATTTCTTCCTAAGATCCTGAGTGCTTTCTGATCAGAAACAGAGTTTGGTAAAGAACCCTCTCTTACTGTATGGCTGCTATATAAATGCTGTTTTTAATAAGTACCAAAAATATATTGAAGTTTGTCCTTGGATGAGAGTTTATCACTGTTGGCCTTTGGGTGAACTTTGAGCCTGAGCTGTTTCATTCAAGGCAGCATGATGTCATTTAACTCACAAATTTCTCTGTTGCTAGAAAAAGGAATGTTGTTCCCCTAAATAACCTAAAGGACTGAATAATGCTGGCACAACATTATTCACCTCTCAGGTCTCCACTAAAGACTTCAGCATGGTAAGGGTTTTATTGTTCACAGAGGATTGGTGGGGATATGGTATGGAGTAGGGGAAAACAAAAGCTGTGTCTGGTCCTGAATCTGAAGAATATTTTATTCTACCGCCCACTCTGCTGTCAGTATGACCCAGCTCTCACTCACTTCTCCAAATAAAAACCTTTGGATCCATTTTTGTTTCTTCATATTAAAAGACTCTCTAAGTTTCTTTCTAGAGCTGTTTATTCAGCATATGAACATATTTTAGGCTTTGCAATAGAAGCTGAAGCAGAGAGCTACATCTCACATAAAAAATGAGATACCATTTTTATCAACATTTCCCCCCTTATTTGAGAAGTAGATTTCCCTGATTCCAGTACTACCAAGATTCATTTCAGGGAGTAGAGCAGCTTTTTAGCATGTCCTGAAGTTGGGAGCATGGAGTTCGCTCCAGGAGAGCCTGTGCTTGATTAGCAGCTGTGTCCTCTGAAGCTAAGAGAATTTATTACTGGGAGTTCAAGAGATGCAGGGAAGACTAGAAAAAGAACATAACAGAACCAAATAGATTTTCCCTTCATTGGGTTCATAAATAAGCACTGCTCATTGTTCAGCATTATGCTTTGTGTCAGTTTATATAAAAAGGATGCTTATAACGTGTATGTGGTTAGTCTTTTAACTTTCATATACATTTGTCAACTCTTTTTTCTTTCATTGTTTTAAGGACAAATGGTGCTGGGAGCAAATAATTATTCCTTTTATTCTTTCATCTTAATGGAATATCTAGATCCTGTGTGCCCTGTTATAAACTCCATAGTTAGGAGATCTTATTTTTTCTGGAGTATCTAAACCATGCCCAATACACTGAGAAAAGTAATTACCTGCTCTAATATAAAGTGTATTCAATATATTAATGGTAAAAATGTATCTCTGTCTTTCAACTGGAAGACTAGCTTTGTTGTGGATGAACTTAGGCTATTGAGATCTAGCTGTTACTTTTTGGGGATTTTCGAAAGAATTTGATTCCTTGGAATTGAGGGTACACTGTTATTACTTCGGGTAAAACACCCTGAAATGTGAAGAGTTTTACATTTCTCCAGGACTAGTAATAACTCATTCTTGGAACCTTGATTCAAACCTACATATCCTAACCTTCAAATATTCCATTAACTAGTGTTAAAAAGGAGATTTCAGCATGTCACTTTAGATATCTGTTAATACAATGTTTATAACTCTATTTAATTACTATATTTTATGTGGGTAATTTGTAAAAATTCTATACTCATTGATCCTCTTCCTGACTACTTAGGGATTTGAGATGTTATATTATGAATTGACATTTTCCATTTTCAAATTGAGAATTTTGTTACATGGGATTCAGACGTAGGGGTATTATCAGAGGACCATTTAATCTTTCTGTTCATAATTTTACTTAGGTTGTTCTACTGACTTGGAAGTTTTTTGGGAGTTTTGATTAACAGGACTAATTTCCAAAGGTCAGTGCTGAAGCAGATTTGTTTTTGTTTGCTTTGCACATAAACACATATAAAATATATAAATATATTCATAGGAATACACACATACATACACACACACTCATATATCACTGTAAGACAGTAAAATACACTTAGTGATTTTTTTTTAGCTTTTATTTACTCACTAGAAGCATGATCTGCTTTCCTGAGAACACGATATAAACAAAGTCTAGCTCACAGTTACCTCATAACGATCTGCTCATCCTGCCCTTGGTTGTTGATCTATACTTATCAAATGCCTGTGTGTACAGGCAGTACTTTTGAAGTTGTATTCTCTAAAGAAAATTGACAGTGTATCCTTTTTAGTTAGATGGATAGTCTTGTTTAAATTACTGTACTAAAGGTAGGGATAGAACATGGCAGAGATTTTTATTTCAAAATTCCATATCCTTTTCCTAACCCAAGATTATTAATTATCTAAGAACAGTTGGTAAAAGTAAAAGATACTAACCATGTTTCTTTAGATAGAAGGTAGGTATATTGGTCCATTAAACTCAGGCTTGCAATATATGTAACTTATTTTTTTATAAATGAACTCTCTTAAGTCCTCTTTTGTGCCTCCATCCTAACAAGTACAGAAAAATTAATCTCATCAACTATAACCTTTTTTTAAATAATAGCTGGTACTTATTTATTTATTTGGCCACATGACATGTGGGATCTTAGTTCCCTGACCAGGGATCATTTTATGTTCATTTTCACCACTGAGATGTCCCAGTTCCCTGCCGAATCATGGGCTATTGGTTCATGTAGATCTCTGCAACATCCATCCTTGTTTCAAAGCCTTTTCAAAGTCTGCCAGTTCCCTGGACCTTGTCCATATTACTCTTGGACACATAGTAAATAGTCATCATCCCATCATAGGGGACTTAGAGAGGTTGTTACAGGCTCAGCTGTGCAGACCCACTATGTGCACATCTTCTTTACTGTTGCACGTGTGGAATCTCCTGCTACTTCCTTGAACTCTACCCAAGAATGAAAATAGGAGTTTTCACAGCTGTTCATCCCAAAAACTCCTTCTGAATTCTGTCATTTCATACCCTTCCTTGGGAACCCTCTTTTTCCCCCTTTCTGCTTATGGTACTCTCACTCCAATCTCAAAATATCTTTCCTAATAATTAGCTGCTTGGAGAGCACGAAACTTTGCTCTTAACTATCATACTTTCAATCTCTTTTTCTTATCCCAGGGTCAAGTTTTTGAATTCTTTTTTTCTCTGTGACCAGGTATATCATTGCTTCCCCAAGACAGTAAACATGTAATGTTCTTCCTACCTGGATTGGAGAAATTTTTTAAATGTAAAGAAATATGAGAGAGAGGGAAGGACATTTATTTTATGTTGAAAAATAGTATTCCACCACACTTGTATTTTTATATTGTGAATCTTCTGAATGCTTCAAAGCATTCTTAATTAGAATACTGTTTTTTAGTGAACATAAGGTATGGAAACTCTTCTTACAATCTCAATTTAGAAATTCAGGATTCAGACTTAATTTTTCATAGATATACATTTGGTATTTTTACCACTTCCTTTGGGAAACAGAGAATGGCTGGGAAGAAGAGGAGGAGGAGGAAGAGATTTCTTCTTTTTCTTTTTCAAGAAACTTTTCACTGTGGGAAATTTGAAACATACACACAATCAAAAAACAATAGTATAATGACTCTCCATGTACCTGTCCTTCACCTTCAACAATAATCAACTCATAACTAACCTTTTTCACCTATAATCCTACTCCTCACCATTCTCTGCCATTGGATTTTTTTTTAATTAATTAATTTATTTATTTATTTTTGGCTGTGCTGGGTTTTCGTTGCTGCACGTGGGCTTTCTCTAGTTGTGGCGAGCTGGGGCTACTCTTTGTTGTGGTGCATGGGCTTCTCATTGCAGCGGCTTCTCTTGTTGCGGAGCACGGGCTCTAGGCGCACGGGCTTCAGTAGTTGTGGCTCACAGGCTCTAGAGTGCAGGCTCAGTAGTTGTGGCGCACGGGCTTAGTTGCTCCACGGCATGTGAGATCTTCCTGGACCAGGGCTTGAACCCGTGTCCCCTGCATTGGCAGGCGGATTCTTAACCACTGGGCCACCAGGGAAGCCTCATTGGATTATTTTTAAGTTTATCCCCCCTCCCACCCCACCCCTTGCCTTTTTCTTTTTTTTGGCTCTGCCTTGCAGCTTGCAGGGTCTTAGCTACCCCACCAGGGATTGAACCCAGGCCCTCAGCAGTGAAAGCGTGGAGTCCTAACCACTGGACCGCCAGGGAATTCCCAAGTTTATCCCATTTTGATGATGGATGAATAAGTGTCCTACCATTCTGGTATCATTACTTATTCCAGAATGCAAAACTCCATTTATTCACCTAATACTTACAGAATGCTTATTCTGCAACAGGTAGTGGCCTAGGCTCAGCATATGTAGAGTACCTTATAAACTCTTGGAAAAAATTCACATTAGGTACTAGTTAGTAACACAAGGGTATAATTTCTCACTTCTTCTTAAGTTTTTCCAATATCTTTCTGTCTACCCTAGCTTTATTTTTTAAAAAAAAGAAAAAAAGAAGAAAAAAAGCCCTAAATCATCTGGTGATCCCTGCCCGCTTTGCCTTCCTGACTCATCTAACACTCCCAACTTGCCTCATCACTCGCAGCCACACTGGCCTCCTGACATTACTGAAACATTTCCTTCATGTTCCCACTTCAAAATGTTTGTAATTGATAGTCTCTCTGTAACACTTTCCCCTCAGATATCTGCATGGCCTATTCCCTCACCTCTTTAAAATCTTCTCTCACCTCAACTGCGTTCCAAAGTGTGTCCTGACCTCTAGATATTTGTCCGTAGTTGCCTTCTTGACTGGTATTTAGGGAGTGGGGTTTTGAGGCATACTCTTGCTCTGTTGTGTATTAAGAATTTAATATCAAATTTATTTATTAAAAAGAATACAAATGTTTGGGGAACAACTCAGCCTTTGCAAACATAAATTTACTTATCATCTTTGCAATATACACCAAAATTATTTAAAAGGATGCTTAAATATTAGTTGATTATTATGGTATTCTTTTCTTCATGATATTCAAAATCCTAAGAAATTAGGTGTTATGCTTTGGTGATCACTTGTGTTTTGTGCCAGATGCCAGCATGCCTCTCAGCTGTAGAACTATGAATCTGAAGAACTAATAGCTAATAGTTTTAACCACTGCAAATCTTGTATTTTAATACTATTTATCTCCCTCTGATGAGTAATTGACTGGTATCATTTCTCCTCTCCCAGATAGTTAAGATAAGGTTTTTGTGAGTACGTCTTCTTTAAAATCTTGTCCTATGTTCTGCTCTGTCTACTTCACTAATATCTGTTTCACTGAGATTTAGTTCTTCAAAATACCTTGTTCTGGCAAGAGTGCTGTGAGATTAGCATTCTCAGTCACTGCTCATGGAAGTGTAACTCTTTCTGGGAATATGCATTAAGAAATTTAGACATGTTCATATCCTTTGATTTCATTTTTAGGAATGTAGCCTAAGGCAGATGCACATACTGAAGTGTATATACCTATCTCTGGGTGGTAGAAATAATGAGATTATTTTCTTTTTCTCATTCTTTTCTGTTTCTTCTAGGTTTCTTTAATACTCACCAACTTTCCATCCTCTTCTGTTCTCTTCCTTTTCTTTTCTCTATTTCCCCTCGGTACTTTATTGCTTTACTTAGTATTAAAATGTATACAGAGGGAGAGAATATATGGGAAATCTCTATCTTCTCATCCATTGTGTTTTGAACCTAAAATTGTTCTTAAAAATGAAGTCTATTTTATAATAAAAATAAGCAAATAAATAGTATGGGACTTTAGGGACTTTCCTGGGTGGCACAGTGGTTGGGAGTCCGCCTGCCAGTGCAGGGGACATGGGTTCGAGCCCCAGTCTGGGAAGATCCCACATGCCACGGAGCTGCTGGGCCAGTGTGCCACAGGTACTGAGCCTGCGCTCTGGAGCCCATGAGCCACAACTACTGAGCCCTAGCGCCGCAGCTACTGAAGCCTGCGTGCCCTAGAGCCCATGCTCCGCAACAGGAGAGGCCACCGCAGTGAGAAGCCCGCACACCGTGGCGAGGAGTGGTCCCTGAACGCCACAGCTAGAGAGAGCCCGTGGTCAGCAAGAAAGACCCCAACGCAGCCAAAAATAAATAAATTAAATTAAATTAAAAAAAAAATAGTATGGGACTTTAAATAAGTTTCTGTTGGGATGGTATTTGGTTCATTAGGAACTCAATAAATGTTTGCCGAGTCATTTTATTGCTTTGACTAAGCAAACGTTCTTCTTTGTATGAGAAAGCAGCCTCTTTGTGTTTTAAAGCCTATATTCTACCACCTAAGAATCAGAGAAACTACTGAAGTATCCAGAAAAAATGAAACATTTCTTTGGATAAATGAAATGTTTTAGGAACTAAAAGTGTTTTAAAATTAAAAATATTTTAATGCCTTCCCTTTATATGAACTATTAAGTAGACTCTTAAAGAATCTTATTTGAGATTTGTTTTAAAAACCCCTTCCTGAACTATAGGAACTGCATTAAATTAATTTCATTGTTAGATGGAGAGGACTGAAGTGTCCTAAAGGCTAGGAGTTACATTGGTGCGTGGGCAATGGAGTTCCAAACTGTTCCTTAATGTACTTGTGCTGTTAAGATGCAATTAGTTGTGTATTTCTTTAACAGTGATATACGTAATGACTAAATTCCTGCAGATGTTTTTTAAAGTGTACTCTTATTTGGAGATTTTTCTTACTCCTCAGAAATTCAGTCTTTCTTGTTCGTTAATTATTTGAATTGTGCATTGAATGTCTTATTTTAGCTTATAAATTACCACAGTATTCAGGATGGTTATGCCTACATTCATTTTTTTCACTGCATGGATTAAAGTTGTTTAAATACGTTTTCTTTCTCCTGCAGTGGTTCCCCCTGGAAGTCCTGGGCCCATTACTCGGCATGGGTCCTATGACAGTTTAGCTTCTGACCATAGTGGGCAGGAAGATGAAGAGTGGCTGTCTCAGGTAAGACTCTGAAACACCGGGTCTATTAAAGTGACAGAAAACAGAGATCCATTAGCTCTTTTTTTCTTGAATTTTAAAAATTATTTTCCTAAGAGGAAAATGGGCAGAATTGGGATTTTTTAAGGATCCCCAAGAATTAATCAATTGTCTTTCCATATTAAGAATTTCTCATAAATACTGCTGCAGGGATACATATACATATATTTTATACACACACATATGCATATATATATGTGTGTGTGTGTACATTAGCTTTCACACAGAGAGCATAAAATATGCTATCTTTCAAACAATCCATTCGTATCCCCCAGGACCTTGGATTTCAGATGGACTGTTTGGATTAAAATAAGAATTGGCCTTGTTAAAACAGTGAAGCCATTCAGCAATCTTTGGGCTTTTCTTTTGTGGAGGCAACAGTTTCTGAAGATTGGGCCCATACTTTGATTAGGAAAGTTAGGCATTCTAATCTACACAAGTGCCCGCCTGGCTTTCCTTTCCTAAGCTCCTGTAATGCCGCTTCTAGCGGTCTCGAAACCAGTCCTGTAACAGCTTCGACTGACCCTTCCTCTCCCTGCTAGGTGAAGCTGTCTTCATCTCAAGGGCTTTGAAATAAAAGATGCTCAGGCAGATTTCAAAATGATGAGATTACAAGTGACTTCATTACAAATGCTGTTATGTCTGTCTCAAGTCTGACATCATTTGGTGAAGTTAATGACTGGTCTCAGATTACCAATCCAGCGGCTTTTCATCAGACAGGTGCCTCAGTGGAGGCCGGGTGCAGTTTCATTGCTTTCTCAGGGAAGGGAGCCCGAAAAACTAAAGGGAATCTGGGAACTGGAGAATCAAATTGTTTCTAGGTGACATACAGGAAGCTCCCTGAAGGAGCTTGATGCATATGGAGATACATTCTTTCTTGAGGATACCACGATAAAGTAAAAAAAAAAAAAAAAAAAAGAATGCTGGCAAAGAAACCACTGTCCTTCACTTCAACTTTTCAATTAGAAAAAGGGGTAATGTGTGCTGTCAGTGTGAAAGTATCTACAATATGTTTGTACCGCATACAACAGAGGAGTGAGCAGGAACATCTGGCCGTTGCCTCAGTGAAATTGCACAGGCATCTGTTTACCTCTCGGCTCTGTGACACTGATGGTTTTGAGCTTAAAATACACAGAATGCTTTATCTGTGGCCTCATTTACATTGCTGAATACAGCTCCTTGAATGAGAAATCACTGTCCTAAATCTGAGTAGTTTTCTCCCTGTGATTAGTGGGAATGTGAATATTGTTCCAAGACCGTGATGCTTTTGCCCTTTAGGACTTACACACACAGAGCTGCACTCCGTGAACCTTTTCAGTTACATTTTGTTAAGAATTAATCACTGCAGTCAGAGAAATGTGATTAAATATAAAAGAACTCAGGGCAAAACTAAGGCACATGGCTAGTCAATTCCATAAAGTATGTATACAGATGTGGATGTAGCAATTACAAGACATTGAGAAATAGTGTTTTACCAAAGGTTTGCATATTTAATCTCTTATTCAAGTTGCTCATTTGTAAAATCACATGTTTATTTTTAGGTTTTACCCTGTGTCCTACTCTCTGCATTGTCTAATATTGGCAACATTCCGTACCCCCTCCATAGAGCATGAAATTCATAAAGCATTTTGGTATTACTGTTTTGCAGCATTTAAAATACCTATGTGAATGTTCATGGTAGTTGAGAAAACAATCTAATTAAGAAATGGTATTTTGAAGACAAATCTAGTTTGAGGGAAAATATATAGTCCTCTCTTCCATTAAAAGTGAATTTTGGAGGATTTTGAGGGCAGTAAAGTAAATATTATAGTGTTTAATTGTGGAAAGAAACTGGCTTTGGGTATTAAATTATTTCAGACCTTTTCTTTTCCTTGGATAGTTCAAGAACAACTTCACATTTGTCATGAGCTTGGTCCTCAATGAAGGAATTACTTTTAATCTGTGGATTGATAGGTGTAGTATTCACTGCATGCCCACAAAGTGGTAAGTACTGTCTAGAATGAGTGAAAAACGTAGTCCCTAGGGAGCCAGTGCTCGGTATATGAGGCAGGCAACTGATCCTTTTATTCTCATGTGATTTTTGTGTTATATATGTGGGGTGCATGTGTGTGTGTATGTATATTTGTGTTTACATATACACACATATATTTACACATACACAAAATGAGTTTCTGGTATTGATGTATTTTGGTGAGAACCCGTAGAGGGATGTAGTGAATGTCTCTATAGGTTGCTATTGTCATCACCTTTTTTTTTTTTTTTTTAAATATTTATTTATTTATTATTATTATTTTTTGGCTGCGCCTGGTCTTAGTTGCAGCACATGGGATCTTTTGTTACGGTGTGCAGGCTCCAGAACGCATGGGCTCTGTAGTTGCGGCACACAGGCTCTCCAGTTGTGGCACGCGGGCTTAGTTGCCCTGCGGCATGTGGGATCTTAGTTCCCCGACCAGGGATTGAATCAGTGTCCCCTGTATTGCAAGACGGATTCTTAACCACTGGACCACCAGGGAAGTCCCTGTCATCACCTTTTGATTGTAGATGCCCTGTCCCTCTTCCACTTGGTTAAGATGGGCTTCTTGGAGAATGTGAGTGTTCAGAGATGAGATTGGGGTCGGGGGGTGGATCATGAAAGGCTCTCAAAGGGAGAGCCTAATACATTTCAATCATGATTCCTAATCTGTTCCAGGTAGAAATTGTAACGCACACCGGACCCCACAGACGTCTGTGGATGGGTCCACAGTTCCAGTTCAAAACCATCCATCCCTCAGGCCAAACCACAGTCATATCATCCAGTTCATCTGTGTTGCAGTCTCATGGTCCAAGTGATACTCCACAGCCCCTTTCGGATTTTGATACAGATGATCTTGATCTCAACAGTCTCAGGTAAGAAATAAGAACTAGAGAGTGATCTGAACACATTAATATGTTCATTTGTAGTTAACATCTTAGATAATATTTGCATTTCCCCTTCTGATGCTTATCACGTTGCAGAATACATACAGTGTAACTTGTGGTTCATTATTATCACTGGGGATCTTATGTGAGATCTCATCACATCCAATAAATATTTGTGTTCTGGATTGTACTTCCCTAAATCTAATATTCAGTGCACTTTTTAAAGCCATCTTATTTTATGATGCCTCTCTCATATTTCTAATATCTATCTCTTTATCTGTCTCGCTATATTTTCATCATATATATTCTCGATCCTCACTTGTAAGAATCACAGTAGTTTACAGAGTATGCTTTTTTTTTTTTAAACCTAAGTTGTTTTTTTTTTAATTTTATTTATTTATTTATTTATGGCTGTGTTGGGTCTTCGTTTCTGTGCGAGGGCTTTCTCCAGTTGTGGCAAGTGGGGGCCACTCTTCATCGCAGTGCACGGGCCTCTCACTATCGCGGCCTCTCTCGTTGCGGAGCACAGGCTCCAGACGCACAGGCTCAGTAATTGTGGCTCACGGGCCCAGCTGCTCCGCGGCATGTGGGATCTTCCCAGACCAGGGCTCGAACCCGTGTCCCCTGCATTGGCAGGCAGATTCTTAACCACTGCGCCACCAGGGAAGCCCAGAGTATGCTTTTTATTATTAGCATTTTTTTTAATGTAATTGAGAACTTTTTGACTTTTGTGCTCTTCTGTTTGCTTAGCAGTTTAATTTGTTACACCAGGACTTGACACATTAGGATACAACAGACAGTGAAGGGCTTAGTCTAATGCAATATAATCTCCCTTTCCTTGTGTTCTTTTAAAAAAAAGTTCTACAGTGTATTTTTATTTGAATCTAAAATAGCCCTCTGACCTTTTTCTTGCATCTCTTTTTTAAAAATTGTGGAAAAATGTGTCCCAATCCTATGTTGGAAATATGTTTTTATTCTACTTCTTTGTCAACATTAATAACAGATCTTTATAACAATGCAAAAGCTGTTGCAGAGGTGGATTAGGCCTAGATATTTCTTCTTTAAGAATAACTCATATAATGAAACATGTCTCCTGTAATACCTTTCTAAGTATTTTAGTTTGTTATTTTAGTTTTCTTTGTATTTTATTTCTTCCATACATTTTTGCTTTTTTTCGTTCAGTATATTTTCTTTAGCTTTCTAGAAGTGGCACTTCTCCCTAACATGTGAGGCAATAGTGACAATACAGTGGGTGCTAGACCATTTTTCATAGGTACTAATTATAAAATATGATCCAGTTTCACAAAGTCGAGTCAGTCCTCAGCTTAGTGATTCAGTGCGTATTCAAATTTTTTATAGGTTATTTTGTTACTTAAATGTTAATAAAATAGACCCATGAAACTATGTTTATTCTCTTTACTAAAGTATTCTCGAGATTCTCCCCCCACCTTTTTTTCTTTCTGATGATTGTCACCCGCTACTCTGATAAGACCCTGTCCCTTTTCTTTGGAGGACATCCCCAGCTCCTGTATACACAGCTCTGTTCCTTTGGGTTTTTTGTTTGTTTTTTTGTTTTTAAAGTTTTTTTTTTTTTTTTGATGTGGACCATTTTTAAAGTCTTTATTGAATTTATTACAATATTGCTTCTGTTTTATGTTTTGGTTTTTTTGGCCATGAGGCATGTGGGATCTTAGCTCCCCAACCAGGAATCGAACCCACACCCCCTGCACTGGAAGGTGAAGTCCTAACCACTGGACCGCCAGGGGAGTCCCCTGTTCCTTTGTTTTTGACCTCCTCTAGCTTTCTTAGTTACCCCTTACTTTGGATACAGTTCTTCATCTAAAAGCTCTCTAACTTGCTTCTTCAGACAGAGCTTTATTCCTGAAATCCTTCCAGAATTTTCCTCAGGGAGTTTTCTTTTTCTTATACTAAAGAGCTCCCGGTATTTAAATTGTTTGTGTCCTTTTTGTTGGGAACATATAAATATTAGAAACCTTTATGTTAGTCCCAGGTTTATAATTTTATTTTTATTTCACTTGTAGTTTATATTTAAACATTTGAGCATATAGGCCCTTGGTTATGACCTTAACCCCATTAGAACACAGTTTTGATGGAAAATTCAGATTTACCTCACATCATTTCAATTATGTGTCCTGTTTAGTACCATTTCCTGCCCAGCATCCAATTAGAAATTCCACTTTTTATATTCTCCTCACTCCTGTCCACTATCACTTTATCCCAGCTCCTCACCTCTGGTTCTACATTTCTTTAGGCTTATGCACAATGGCAGTATAGCTGTTGACTTTACCTTCTTCTTTATTTATTTATTTTTTTAAAAAATTAATTTATTTATTTTTATTAATTTATTTTTGGCTGCGTTGGGTCTTCCTTGCTGCGCACGGGCTTTCTCTAGTTGCGGTGAGTGGGGGCTACTCTTCGTTGTGGTGGCTTCTCTTGTTGCGGAGCACAGGCTCTCAGTGCGTGGGCTTCAGTAGTTGTGGCACATGGGCTCAGTAGTTGGGGCTCGTGGGCTCTAGAGCGCAGCCTCTGTAGTTGTGGTGCACGGGCTCAGTAGGTGTGGCGCACGGGCTTAGTTGCTCCGTGGCATGTGGGATCTTCCCTGACCAGGGCTCGAACCCATGTCCCCTGCATTGGCAGGCGGATTCTTAACCACTGAGCCACCAGGGAAGCCGCCCCCTACCTTCTCCTTTAAATTGTGAAGACTTGTTTAGATTTTTTTGGCTCAACTGACCCTTTACACCTGGTACCTTGTCCTATACCTCATATTGCTAAGAATTACTTGATGCTGTGGTAGTCTGCCTCCCTGTATCCTAACCAAAATGGCAACAGTCAGGTGTATTGGTGGCTGTCGTATCTATAACAGGCATGGCGGTTAGGCATGGCTAACCTCATACCAGCTCCTTATTTGGAATAGGGATTTAACTTGTAAAAAAGGTCAATGAAATATTTATTAATAGACCTGAGAAATAGATAATGTAAAAGAAAGTGAAATATAAAACCTAGTTTTCCGTTCAAGATTAGCTCCTAAGAAATCAATTTCATTTTATTTTATCATTTTATTTTTTCATCTAGTTAATTAATACATCCATCAACTGATCTATTTTATATATGTATGTTGTGAATTTTCTGTGTGTGAGAACATTTAACTTCTACTCTTTTAGCAAACTTCAGTTATATAATATAGTTTTATCAACCATAGTCACCATGTGATACATTAGATCTTCACACCTTAACCATATTATTTTAATTGATATATAATTCACATAACATAAAATTCACTGTACAATTCAGTGGCTTTATTACATTCACTATGTTGTGCTATATCCCCCAGTCTAATTCTAGGACATTTCCATCACCCCCACCAGTTTTTTTTTGGTCTTTTTTTTATTATTATTATGGAAAAATTTCAAGCATATATAAAAATATGTAAAGTTAAAGAGAATAATAGAATTAACCCCTGTGTATCCATTGCCCAGCTTCAACACATCAATTCTTGGCCAATCTTCTTTCATCTATAGCCCAGTCCACACCCCACCCACAACTCTGGATGATTCAGAAACTCCAATGCTATAAAGTGAATTAATAATAGGAAAATTATTAGGCCATATAAATTATTTAGACCAGGAAGGAGCTTTGATTTGCATGCACTGAGCATGTCTAACAGGCTAGCTTCTTGTTTCTTTTAAGACCCAGAAAACATCTCTTCTAGAAACTTCAAATAAACTCTTCCTCTTTTCTCACTGGCCCACATTTGCTTCGGCCTGCCCATCCCTGAGCTAATTAATCTCACCATGAGATGATGGGATTATCATGACTGGCTTGGGAAAATGAGCTGGGGCAGAAGGCATACTGGTTAGGGCACCATTATCGTCCACTGCAGCAGTTATCATCAACATTTCCAACTTCCAATACTAGATCAAATGCATCATTTTTCATCCCCCCGCCCCGCCCCATTTCTTTCTTTCATACAACAAATGCATATACGTTCAAGCTGTGCTTTCAGTAAGGACTCTTTTGGGACTTCCCTGGTGGCGCAGTGGTTAAGAATCCGCCTGTCAATTCCCACATGCCGCGGAGCAACCAAGCCCATGTGCCACAACTACTGAGCCTGTGCTCTAGAGCCCGCGAGCCACAACTACTGAAGCCCGTGTGCCTAGAGCCCATGCTCCCCAACAAGAGAAGCCACCGCAATGAGAAGCCCGCACACCGCAACGAAGAGGAGCCCCCACTCTCTGCAACTAGAGAAAGCCCCCGCACAGCAACGAAGACCCAGTGCAGCCAAAAATAAATAAATAAATTTATTAAAAAAACAAACAAAAATACCTCTTCACAAAGATTAACTCAATGGATCACGGACCTAAGTGTAAAAAGCAAAATTATTTTTTAAAAAAAGGACTCTTTTTCTGTAGTCCATAATTGGTATGTCAGCCTTCGATAATCTGTCCCATGGTGCTAATCGATTCTTATCTTCCACCAGTATCCACTATAAACCCTATGCTTAAGCCAAATCATGCTCTTCAAGATGCCCTGCATTTATCATGCTTGGTCACAATTCCAAGGGTTCACTTGTTCTAGTTCTATGTTTAAAGGGCACTTCTTGCCCCTTTGCATATATACACATCCTAATACTGTATACAGGTCCAATTTCTGTTATAGCTCCATAAGACCATCTCGATCTGCTGTGGACCATACATTCCTCCCCCCCATTTCTTCATTCTGAGCTTTCATTACCTATTTCATTCATTTTCACACTCCAGTTTTCTTTTGCATCAGTCCTGAATGTCCATATGCTATACTGTATATCTGCACACAGACTTTGTATTTCGTGTTTTGTTTCTGCTTGTTCCTAGAATAATACTGACACGTGATTAATATTCAGCAAATACTTACTGAATGAACGAATCGCCAAAAATGCATGCTTATATTGTTATAACAAGTCTTTATTCCTTTAAGTTGCCTGGGCCTCTCGGATCTTTTAGCCATACAGAAATTTTTGTGTGAATAGTATTAATCTAATACAACTGGAAATAGACTCTTGGCATTTATAGATTTGCCATTCCCAAGCAACTTGAAATTTTATGTAGTAAATTGCAAGTTTGCTGAGACTCTAATTGATTCTTCAATGCTAATTGATAATTTTATGGAGGTAACTCAGTTAGATGGTAGTAATCCTAGCTAACCCCCTGGCAGCCACATCCCAACACAGCTTTGTTATCCTATGCTTGTTGTCATATATAAAGTAACTTTCATTAAGGATTTTAAGGGAGTGACTCAAAATTTGTATCTATTAATGCTGTCTTTTAAGGAAGGCATGGTTCTATTCATGAATTTGAAGATTCTCAAAACTCTTCATCTCCTTTGCAAATGCCAAAGTTTTCAGTATGATGTGTTTTGTGTCCTCTCCCATGCTGCTTAATTTATCACTTTAAATTAATTTCAGTTTTTCAGTCCCTTGCTTAAAATCTATTGAAAACATACAAAGAGAAGAAGAGGTCTAGAGTGTAGAGAATGCTGTGCTTTAGCCTTCTGCGAGAATAAGGGACTGCAGCTCCCCTGTTTGCCTTGTTTTAGAATGAATGGTTCTTTAATGGATTGGGCTATTCCAGCATTCCTGATTTAAGATCTGTTGTCGCCAGCGACAGTTTTGATGCCAGTAACATATGTGAATTAAATTAAATTGCATTGCAGGATCCAGCCAGTCCGCTCTGACCCAGTCAGCATGCCAGGGTCATCCCGTCCAGTGTCTGATCGAAGGGGAATTTCCACCGTGATTGATGCTGCCTCAGGTAGAAAACTACCTCCAAAATGTTTACTGGGTATTTCTGTGCATTTTTAGTTTCTTTTCTTGCACCATGTAGAGAGTATATATTTTTTGCCATCTTCCTCTTCTTTTTTCGGGGGGTGGTGGGGAGGGATGGCTGCGTGTGCACAGGCAGTTGTGTGTGCACGTGTGCGTGTGGGGGTGTGTGTGTGTGTGTGTATTAAAACAGTACTGTGCCTACATTTGCTGCTAAACGACGCCATGCATTTAAATATTGTTAAGGTTGGTGAAGGATGCGGTGGAGTTGGCACTTGATTAAATGTAATGAACACAGTATTGAAGGCTACAGGGTTGATGACTGTTTTGCCTTTGATCTCTCAAATGTGGAGAAGCAACCTTGACAGAGAACGTAAATACAATATATGGATTCAATTTACTCAACCTGTTGAGTATCAGAGTGCCTGATCTGTGGAAGTAGAGAGTCCAAATGCTATAGCTTAAATGGTTTTATTATTGAAAGCATAAAGTTTAGAAATTCATTAACTTAACTCTGTCTATCACAATGATTAACTTCCTATCCTTGGAAGCAAGCCATGAATATGTGTCGTCAGTACCTGGAAGTAAGTCTTTGTCTCTATAGGTGATAGTTGCTACATTAGTATTGTAAAACTGTTTTCTGCCAGGTGTGCCAAATAATAGAACTGTTTGTAATAATACATTTTCTCATCTCTAAATGCAGTCATAAAGAAAATAAGGACAGTGATGCTTTATATATGGTGCAGCTGCGGTGCATCTGAAGACATCATACGGCAGGGTTTCATCAAAAAAAGTCTCTTACAAGTAGAATTATTAAACACTCGGTATTAGTCAAACAGTTGAGTCAGAGAGGATTTTAATCTATAGCAATTTCAAAATCCCTGGAGACAGCTGACTTGATTGAGGTTTAAAATGTGAAAGAAAAAGGAAACAAACACAAACCTGATTTGTGAAGGTCTCTTTTAAAAGACCAAAGCTTCTATTTCTGATTCTGTCTCTGGATGTGTTTCGAAGTTTGAAAGCTCATGGGTTTTGTACGTTTTCTTGGCGTTCTGAACTATTTGTCAGTGGATTGTACCTTGTGTCTGATTGAGCTATCCACTTCCAGGGCTGTGCTTTCATTCTTAATGTAAACTCTTACTTTGGAGAACTCATACTTTTCCTCTGCTTTAACTTGGCAACCAGGGTAGTCCCCTGGACACAAGCACAGAAATGTCTAAGGTCCCTAGCCTTGCACTGAATGAGATATTGAGATAGGTGACTTAAACAATAAATCTTTTTGATAGTTTCAGTCTGTCAATGCTAACAGATCCTGCTCATATGGAATTATCATTTACAATTGTGAATCCTGGAAATGATGTATTTAACTTGAAGTATTTTATTCAAGATTTCAGTAGTAGGTTTTGTTGGTTTGGGGGTATTGTTTTTTTGTTTTTTTACGTTATTAAACTGCCATATTATTAATGCTTTAGCATCAGGTAACTAGCTATTGGTCAAGTGAAACACATGTCACTAAAGCAGTTCCCATGTGTGTTATTAAATGTGCCATATTCAGTTCACGATTCTGGGTTAAGACTTGTATTTATCACGTATCACTATCTCAATTTTAGCTCTTTGTAAAGTTCTCTCATGCCACAGAAAGGAACTTCAGTGAACTATTGCAACCATAGTTTTGTTTTACTCTGTTGCAAGAAGAGTTTTTAAGCTGATGTTTGAGCAGGGGATTCAGTCTTTGCCTTTGATTTACTTAGATTTCCATCAGAAAAACATGTAGGAGGTTCTAGGATATTGTTCTCCAACTCTGAGCCTCTGCCTGACAGTACTAATCTTTGGAGTAGAGAAGGACTTCTTGGTGACCAAGCTGTATTATTTTTCTCAGCCTCTTTTCACTCCAAAAAGCTATAGCTCCTTTCAGAATGACAGCCAGAGCAATGAAATGTGTGTGCTACGTTCTCTAGCTGAGCTAAAGAAACCCCATAGATGAGGAATTAGATTCTATGAATTATCCTCTGCCTCTCAAATGGTTTGCATCCCTTTTGGTGAACATGTTTTTTAAGTGGGTGAATAATGTTTTGTTGGGGAAACTTCATCTACTTCTGTCTAGTAGGACCACTTTTTTAACAGTCTTACTTTCTATTGAGAAAAGATAGAGATAACAAGATAGAGGTTAGATGATTTGGGTTCTTTTTTTGAAATTTATTTTATTGAAGTATAGTTGATCTACAATGTTGTGTTAATTTCTGCTGTACAGCAAAGTGATTCAGTTATACATATATACATTCTTTTTCATATTATTTTCCATTGTGGTTTATCACAGGATACTGAATATAGTTCCCTGTGGTATACAGTAGGACTTTGTTGTTTATCCATTCTGTATATAATAGTTTGCATCTGCTAATCTCAAACTCTGATTTGGGTTCTTTATGAAAGGAAGTTTATGGGGAAATTCCGTTTTAGATTCTTCTACTAAAAAGAGTATAACATATTTTTATAATTGCTCCTGAACCAGGAAGTGCGTCTCCGATTATGACCCATGCACTGGAGGCAGCCGCATATTATGAAGATGCTAATCTGGAGTTTTGATTGCCTTTGCTTAGAGGGATATGACCAGTGTGGCACCTCCTCGTATCAGGGTTCATTGCTTTGTCTTACCGTCAGCAATTTATACGACTAAGTGTATTGTCTTTTTAATTGTTCCTGTGGCATATTTTTTTTTTCTCCATTACCAGTAAAAGTGTAAAAAGTATGAGAAAAATGTCACCCTGGAGCAGCTCAATCATTTAAGCATTCCAGTAAGTGTTGTCTCAAAATGTTACACTGAAGATCTTCCTTTGACAGCCTGACATGCATCCGCCATCAGTTAAGTTATCTGAACTATTCTTGAATCTCTCTTTTAACATCACCTTTCTGGGAAAAGACTTTCATGTGTTTATAATCCCTTTCAATTGTGAAAGGTAACCCTTATTCTGGTGACCTTTATTTTAGTGGCAGCTCTTGCTCTGTCTGTCTAAACCAGTGGTAGTATAATTATTTTTCATCTAATTACTTTTCAGAGGCATAGTATTGAAAAGTTTAATGTGACACTATCACATCTTTTGGTGGCCGTGACAATTTTCAAAGTGAAAATATTATTTAAACCTTGGGTCTGTATGTTCTGTTTTAGGTATGTGTGTATCTTGCAGTGTTATTCTGCTGAAACTAAAAGAGATCAGCAGGGCATTGTGCCACTCTTACTAGCAAATTTTTTTTTTTTGATTTCTTGATCATATAGTATGTTTGTGCTTCACTCCTTCATATGGAAATATACCACCTAAACTACATGTTTTTCACTTATTAACTTTGATAATTTAGGCACAGTGTAAATTCCATGCCTTTAGATACCTATGAACCAGCTTCTAGCTGTCTCTCTCTATATATGTGTATTTTAGACTCAGCAGATCTATACTGCTTTATATGTAGATGTTACTTCCCATGACATGTTTCATCTGATCTTTGGAGTTTCAAAAGATACTATCCTACCTCAGATTTTGAGTTTAGATAATTGTATGAGGTTCCCTTCTTGACTGAGGAGAAAACCATTCTGGAAATGGACTTTATAGGATTTATCCATACACACAGGCTACCCAGAAGAAATGGGATTTGAATGAACTGCTCCATTTTTCCGGTCCAACTGACTGACATCAGTTTCGGAATCATAGACAGTACGTCTAGACAAACCACTGCATGGATTACTTACTTTTTTTTTTTTTTCCTCTGTACATTCCTTTTTTTCCTAACATTCCTGGTTAGGTATCTAAGAATTTCTTCCCGTTGTTTGTCCTTTATAACATGTGTCCTTCTTTTGATAAAAGTGTAGGACCTGAAGAGAAAAAAAAATACTGTCAATGTCCTGTTCAAACTTGTTTCCCACATTGGTGACTGAAGTACTTGTTCCAGGCCTTGCAGGCTGTACTTGTTGGATAACTTAATAACAACTCTAATTGCTTTTGAGTCATACATACAAAGAGCCTAGAAAGATCTGGTTCATCCTAAGTTTGTTTGTCCTCGTTTGTAGTTTTACTATGGAAATTGGTGTTTACCAAGAAAGAACTCAAAGCAACTGAGACTTAAAGATAAACTTATGCCTGACTTGTATGAAGAGCAGACATCTTTGTCAAGCTCTACTAAAGTAAACATTTTATAGAGAAAATGTTATTAGAAGTGGTAAGAGCAGCATTGATGTACATTCCTGAGGCAGATGACAGTAGGAGAGGAAAAATTGTGACAGATAAGTAAAATGAGTTCTTATTCTTTAGAGCAGGCTTTTTGGTACATAAGGTATTGGTGCTACGTCAAACATTCCACTAAATAGGGACAAAGTTGCAGACCTGGTATTTGTTGTTGTTCTTGACTCAAGAGAAATGTTATTTTTGTTGTACAATTGCAGTCATCTAAATGATTTCTAAGGAATTAATTAATTCAGGCTTCCAGCACCCAATTCTCCTGGAAAGCGAAATAATTTGTTCGCTTGAAGAAAATGCAAACTGGTTTGATTTGATTGATTTTATAATGATCAACTGTGCCTATTTGTGTATTTGGCATTTGGTGCATCAGACCCTTAAAAGAATAAATAATACTCATTAGAAGAGTATGGTTGGGTAGGCAACAAGGATATTACTTGAGGAGTCAAATCTCTGCTGGAGGGACGTTCTGATAGAGGCATGCTTTTATCTTACAGAGATTTTTCTGATGCTCTGGGGGAAGCATATTCCTAAGGACTGTATTTCACTGTATCTACAGTTGCCATTTCAATCTGAGGCAGACAAACTTAGTTATTGCATCTTAAAGCCATCAGAGGCACAAGAGCTGCTGGTGGTAAGAAGCAAGAGATTTATAAGAAACACCATTTGGTCTACCATGGTGAGGCCACTTAGCTCCATGATTTTTTTTTTTTTTTTAAACATCATTATTGGAGTATAACTGCTTTACAATGGTGTGTTAGTTTCTGCTGTGTAACAAAGTGAATCAGCTATATGTATACGTATATCCCCATATCCCCTTTCTCTTGCGTTTCCCTCCCACCCTCCCTATCCCACTCCTCTAGGTGGTCACAAAGCACCGAGCTGATCGCCCTGTGCTCTGCGGTTGCTTCCCACTAGCTATCTATTTTACATTTGGTAGTGTATATGTGTCAGTGCTGCTCTCTCAGTTTGTCCCAGCTTACCCTGCCCCTTCCCCGTGTCCTCAAGTCCATTCTCTATGTCTGCGTCTTTATTCCTGTCCTGCCCCTAGGTTCTTCAGTACCAATTTTTTTTTTTTTTAGATTCCATATATATGCATTAGCATACGGTATTTGTTTTTCTCTTTCTGACTTATTTCACTATGTATGACAGACTCTAGGTCCATCCACCTCACTACAAGTAATTCAATTTCGTTTCTTTTTATGGCTGAGTAATATTCCATTGTATATATGAGCCACATCTTCTTTATCCATTCATCTGTCGATGGACACTTAGGTTGCTTCCATGTCCTGGCTATTGTAAATAGCGCTGCAGTGAACATTGTGGTACATGACTCTTTTTGAATTATGGTTTTCTCAGGGTATATGCCCAGTAGTGGGATTGCTGGGTCATATGGTAATTCTATTTTTAGTTTTTTAAGGAACCTCCATACTGTTCTCCATAGTGGCTGTATCAATTTACATTCCCACCAACAGTGCAAGAGTGTTCCCTTGTCTCCACACCCTCTCCAGCATTTATTGTTTGTAGACTTTTTGATGATGGCCATTATGACCAGTGTGAGGTGATACCTCATTGTAGTTTTGATTTGAGTTTCTCTAATGACTAGTGATGTTGAGCATCTTTTCATGTGTTTGCTGGCAATCTGTATAATTTCTTTGGAGAAATGTCTATTTAGGTCTTTTGCCCATTTTTGGATTGGGTTGTTTGTTTTTTTTTGATATTGAGCTGCATGAGCTGCTTATATATTTGGGAGATTAATCCAGCACCATGATTTTAAAACTAGAACTGAGTGACAGAAGCCATGATGTTATAATCATGGTCTTGAACTTTTGCTGAAACCTTCAACAAGTCATGTTTCCTACCTATCCATTCTTCTCTGCATCTGTAAAAAGAATTTAAGTTTCCCTATGTAAAAATTTGTTTCACCTCTTTTGGCAGGAATGTGTTCAAATTATTTCCTAAAATAATTCCCGGATATAAAGGATATAAAGTTCTTTTGAAATGTTGAGATATTTCTTTGAATAAACAATATGGTTTTCATTTAATAGAGTTCCAGATATTCTTTGTGATTATAAGGTGACGAAAACTCCAGGCATACTTGTACCTTGGGTATTCAAAGCCTATGTGGGATCAGTAAGAGGATTATGGATGAGGGTGAAATTAAAAGAAGGCTTAGTCCTGACCTGTGAACAGAGTCCCTCAGAGGGGAAGAAAGAGGTCAGTACTTTTACTTTGACACTATTTATACTTTAAACAGTAAATATTCAAACTAAGATATTAAGATTGGCTTTTTAATTAGAAATGAGGAAGTCTATGCATTATTTCACCTCTGATCTAATGAACACCTACTGCCTGTAGAGAATCAAAAATAAATTTTAGAGATTAAGAATATAGGGAAAAGACCTAGATTTCTCATCAGAAAAGTGCTCAGTCACATCTCTCTCCTTCTGATTTAAATACTCCTCTCATTCTTCTTTCTAATATTTATAGGATGTTAGAAGATGAAATTCAAGTTAACAATGTGGAAAATTTTAGCTCAGCACAATTAAGGAAAAAATCATTGCCCCACTTGAAAATGAAGAAACTGTAAACAGAAGTAGAAGAAGCTGCTGGGAAAGTTTTTTCTGATGACACATTACTTCTTTGAATAAATCTTTGTGTCAACTGAAACCTCGCCTTTGCTTTCTCTGTTGCAAGCACCAAGTCCTTGACATGACTTTAAGTCTTTCCTAAGCATTTTGAGAAGGAATTGATGGAATTCTCCCTACTGTTGATATACCAGGTTACCACATATTTACATGGGACTTCTGGGCCAAAAAACCCAACATTTCTTTTTTGTACCTTTATTACTACATCTTTAATACAAGGCTGGACTGTTTATGTAGTCTGTTGCCTGAGACTGTGGTGGCAGAGGGACAATATTGGGGGCAGTATTAGAATTTGTTTAAGTCTGAACCGGGAATTCCATCTGTCTTAGTGACATTAGTGTCAAACTGTTAGTGCCACACTATTTTAAATTGTGTCCAAGAGCCTGAGGCTTATGCTTATAGGTGCCATCTATAAACTTAGAAACAAACAAAAGAGCCTCTCTCCATTGAATATGAAAGCCCAGTGAGCAATTAAAAAGCAGCCTGGGACCTCACCCGGGCAACTAGTCGGAACCAGAGCTCTTGATATTCCCCTGGATATTGTTGAAAACTGTCAGAGAAAAACTAAAGCAAATAATCAAAGTGGAAATAATTGTTCCCCGGAACAGTTTTGTTTTCGAAGCTTGGTGCAGTGGAAGGAATAGTGACTAGTCACTTATGAATCTTTGGTTCTAGTCTCAGCTCTGCTTGGAACTACCTCGTTAAGAACTTGCTTCAAAACCCAAGGCTTGCTTCTATAAAATGAAGAAAAGAACTGAAGTAGGTTATTTGCAAAGTCCCTTCCATCTTGAAAAATTGATACATCCGTACTTCAGATCACCTTTGAAGAATTTTTTTAAATTAGGGTACAGTTTACATATAGCAAAAATGCACATATCTTAATCATACAGCTTGATCAATTTTTATACCCATGTAATCACCAGGCAGATCAAGTTAGAATATTTCCATCATGCCAAAAAGTTCCTTTATTTCTCTTCCAGTCAAGACTACCTTTGGCCTAGACTATGACTTTTATCATCATAAGTTAGCTTTGTCTATATTGAACTTCGTGTAAATGGAATCATTCTGTACATACTCTTTTGTGTGTGGCTTCTTTTACTCAACTTAATGTTTTCGAGATTCATCCAGGTATTACATGTGTCACTAGTTCATTTTTTTCTACATTGCAGTGTAGTTTGAATGTAACACAGTTTATATATCCATTACCTCATTGTTTTTAGCTTTTGGCATATTATTAATAAAGCTTCTATAAACTTTTCTGTATAAGTCTCTCTTTTTTTTTTTTTTTTGGACATATGTGTTCATATCTTTGGGGCCTATACCTAGGATTGGAAGTGCTGGCTCACAAGGTAGGCATGTGTTTAGCTTTATTAGGATCTGCCAAGAAAGTATCCCTAAATGACTATACCATTTTTTCATTCTGAACAGCAATGTAGGAGCCGTTCTAGTGAATGTAAACTGGGGTTTTAATTTGCTTTTCTCTGATGAATACTGATATTGTGCACCTTGAATATACTTACTGGCGATTTGGATATCTTCTTTTGCAATGTATTTGCGAAGTCTTTCACCAATTTTTGTTGGGTCTACTGTCTTTATTGAATTTCAGGGGTTCTTTAACTATTCTGGGTAAGGTCTTTCATTGGATATTTTGCCAATATGTTCTTTCAGTTCATTGCCTTTTCACTTTCTTATTGGTGTTTTTTGACAAGCGGAAACCCAAACTTTCCATTGTTTTTCCTTTTCTGTTTTCTGATGCTTTTCACTAGTAATTGTATGGTTTTGGCCTTTGCATTTAGGTCTATTATCCTTTTCAAATTATTTTTTATTACGATATGAGGCAAGGATCAAGGTTCAGTTTCTTCCGTACAAATGTCTTGTTGTTCCTGCACTGTTCATTGAAAAGATATGCCTTTCGATGACACCTTTTCTTTTTTTTAAATTTATTTTTGGCTCTGCTGGGTCTTCGTTGCTGTGTCCGCTTTCTCTAGTTGCGGCGAGCGGGTGCTACTCTTCGCTGTGGTGCGTGGGCTTCTCGTTGCAGTGGCCTCTCCTGTTGCAGAGCATAGGCTCTAGGGTGTGCGGGCTTCAGTAGTTGTGGCACATGGGCTCAGTAGTTGTGGTTCACAGGCTCTAGAGCACAGGCTTAGTAGTTGTGGCGCACGGGCTTAGTTGCTCAGCGGCATGTGGGATCTTCCTGGACCAGGGCTCGAACCCGTGTCCCCTTAATTGGCAAGCGGATTCTTAACCATTGCACCACCAGGGAAGTCCCGATGATGCCTTTTAAAAAAATCATATTTTACCTGGATTCTCTATTTTCTTCCACATATGTGTGTGTGTGTGTGTGTGTGTATGTGTATATATATATATATATATATATATATATATGTCTTTATACCACTATCATACTATCTTAAAAACTGTAGCTGTTTAGTAAGTTTTGAAATGTAGCAGATTAATGTCTCTACTTTTTTTTTCAAGTATATCTTGGCTATTCTAGAATATAGAATATAAATTCATGTATCAATATATCTTTGCATTTCCACACACATGCATATGTACACACATACCAGTGGATGGTATGGTCCACAGACATCTGGAAGTCCCCAATACACTTGCAAGGGGTCAGTGCGTGAAAACTATTTTTATAAATATGAAGTCATTATTTGTCTTTTTTATACTGTCTTGACATTTAGTATAGATTGTGCTGAAGCAATGGTAGATAAAACTGATGGCATCTTAGCATAGTAAAAAGCAGTGGCACCAAACTATGCTTGTAGCCAATGCAACCTGCTCACAGTTAAGAAAAAAAAAAAAAGATATAATTACTTCAGGCTGTCTTTGATATAGTCAACATTATTAATTTTACTAAATTTTTAAATCTAATACATTTTATTAAATTTTCATGCTTGTGTACTTCTTTTTAATGTTCTATATATCACAGTCAAATTAATGCACAGTGGTTGTCTTGAGGAAATGCACTTGTGTGTTTGTTGTGCACTGAACTAGCAACTGTTTTCATGGAATGCAATTTTACTTGAAAGAACAGCTGACAAACTATGTTTATTCAGACATTGGTATTTGGCAGAAATTTTCTCAAAAATAAACAAAGTAAGCCTGTCATTTCAAAGAAGACAACTTACAGTATTTACTACCAATGATAGAAATTCTAGTCTTCAACTGAAGATTGGAAATTTGGAAACCATGTATCTACCAGTCTGCTTAACAGGTTCCCAATACTTAAACACATTTCTGATGAGATAGGTGGTGATATTGACTAGTGTGATATTTTATATCATAAAGTAAATCAACATTTGGAAGATCTGAAATATTTTCCAAATGACCAACCTTATGATATGATAAAATTATGTCTGGGTAACGGACTCATTCCAAGTGCAAGATAGGACAAAGGATTTTAATATGACAGAGTCCAAAAGTTAATTGGTATGGTTTCAGATATCCTTGTAACTAATTTGTTAAGTGTAATATCAAAGAAGAATATCCCCAGAATCTGAAAAGGCTCAGAATATGAATATGCTGCATCCTTTTCCAATCACATTTCTCAGTGAGGCCAACTTGTCTTCACATACTTCAACCAAAACAACATATCACAACAGATCAAATACATAAGCTGATAGGAGAATCCACCTGTTATCTATTATAAAGATTTCTCTCCAAAAAAGTAAAAATGTCACTCTTTCTCACTATTAGTTTGGAAATTATTTTTAATAAAAATACTATTTAAACAGCCAATGCCACAGAGATACAAAAAATCATAAGAGAATACTATGAACAGTTCTATTCCAGCGAATTGGACAACCTAGGAGAAATGGAAAAATTTCTAGAAACATATAACCTTCCAAAACTGAATCAGGAAGAAATAAACTGAATCAGACCAATCACTAGTAGTGAAATTGAATTTGTATTTTTAAAAAATCCTAGCAAACAGAAGTCCAGGAATGGACAGCTTCCCAGGGAAATTCTCCCAAACATATAAGAGCTATAACATATCCTCAAGCTAGTCTAAAAAACTGAAGAGGATGGAATACCCCCAAACTCATTCTATACGGCCGTCATTACCGTGATACCAAAACCAGACAAAGGCACTACAAAAAAAGAAAAATATAGGCCAATATCTCTGATGAATATAGATGCAAAAAATTCTCAACAAACTATTAACAAATTAAATTCAGCAGTATATAAAAAGGATCATACACCATGATCAACTGACATTTATTCCAAGGATGCAAGAATGGCTCAGTATCTGCAAATCAATCAATGTGATACACTGTATTAACAAAAGGAAGGATGAAAATCATATGATCATCTCAATAGATGCAGAAAAAGCACTTGACAAAATCCAATGTCCATTCATGATAAAAACTGTCATCAAAGTGGGTACAGCGGAGCATATCTCAACATAATAAAGACCATTTATGACAGACCCACAGCTAGCATTATACTCAACTGTGAAAAGCTGAAAGCTTTCCCTCTAACATCAGGAACACGACAAGGATCCCCACTCTCATCACTTCTATTTAACATAGTACTGGAAGTCCTAGCTACAGAAATTAGACAAGAAAAAGAAATAAATGGCATTCAAATTGGAAGGGAAGAAATAAAACTGTCACTATTTGCAGATTACATGATATTATGTATGGAAAATACTAAAGTCTCCACCAAAAAACTATTAGAGCTAATGAGCTAATAAATGAATTCAGCAAGGTTGCAGGATACAAGATTAATATACAGAAATATGTTGCTTAGCTATACACTAATAATGAACTATCAGAAAGAGAAATTAAGGAAACAGTTAATTTAGAATTGGATTAAAAAGAATAAAATACCTAGGAATAAACTTAACCAATGATATGACCATAGGGGTTAATATCCAAAATATATACGTAGCTCATTCAAAAAAAAAAAAAAAAAACCAATTAAAACATGGGTAGAAGACCTGAATAGACATTTTTCCAAAGAAGACATACAGATGGCCAAAAACCACATGAAAAGAAGCTCAGCATTGCTAATCAAAGGAGAAATGCAAATCAAAACCATGATGAGGTATCACCTCACACCTGTCAGAAAGGCTATCATCGAAAAGGCTACAAATAACAAATGTTGGAGAAAAGGGCACCCTAGTACACTGTTGGTGGGATTGTAATTTGGTGCAGCTACTATGGGAAACAGTATTGATATTCCTCAGAAAACTAAAAATAGAACTTCCATATGATCCAGCAATTTCACTCCTGGGTATATATCTGAAGAAATAAAAGCACTAATTCAAAAAGATATATGAACCCCAATGTTCATAGTAGCATTATGCACAATAGTCAAGAAATAGAAGCAACCTAAGTGCCCATCAACAGATGAATGGATAAAGAAGATGTGGTATATATGTACAATGGAATATGACTCAGCCATAATAAAGAATGAAATTCTGCCATTTGCAACAATGTAGATGAACTTGGAGAGTATTATGCTTAGTGAAGTAAGTCAGACAGAGAAAGACAAATACTCCATGTTATCACTTACATGTGGAGTCAAAAAAATAAGGCAAATGAATGTATATAACAAAACAAAAACAGACTAACAGATATAGAGATCAAACTACTTGTTACCAGTGGGGAGAGGGAAAGAGGAAGGGGCAAGATAGAGGTAGGTAGGGGATTAAGAGGCACAAACCACTATGTATAAAATAAGCAACAAGTATATAGTCATTATTTTGTAATAAATTTAAATGGAGTATAAAAATATTGACTCACTATGTTGTATACCGGAAACTAGTATAATATTGTAAATCATCTATACTTTGATAAAAATTTATGTAATATACCATCAAAGAAAGAAAGAATGTCATTATTTGTAATGGCTCAAAATTAAAATGTCACTTAGTTTAATACATAAAGTGATTCTTGTTGTTTTTAATGAGTTAATACATAAATATTTTCAATATTGATAGATATAATCACATAAATCAAAGCTCTTTGGAGTCCTCAATCTTTAAGAGCACAAAGGGGTCTTGATTCCCAAAAATGTTTGAAAACTATTGAGAGACAGAGAGAGAGAGATATATATTATATATATATACATATATATATATGTATATATATGCCCCCCACACACATATTAAGTATATATTCATCTCTACAGAAATTTAGATGAGATTTGATTCACATTTCATTGACTCTGTGGATCAAATTTGGGAGATTTGACATCGTAATCATATTGAATCTTTGACTACATGAATCTTCTTTAGCTATCCATTTATTTAGGCCTTCTTTAATTTCTCCTAATATTTGTTAACTTTTAATGTAAAAGTCATACATATTTTGTAAAATTTATTTCAATTATTTGATGTTTTGATGCTATTATAAATAGCATGTTTTATTTTTCAGGATTTTTCCATAGTATATAGAATACAATGATTTTTTTTTTTTTTGGTACATTTAAATTGTATCCAGAATCCTTTATGAGTTCATGTATTAATTCTAATAGATTCGTTTGGATTTTCTGCTATGCAGTCATGTCATCTGCAAATAAAGATGGTTTTATTTCTTTCCAATCTTTATACCTTTTATTTCTTTTCCTCCCTTATTGTACTTGCTTAGATCTCTAGTACAATGTTGAGTAGAAGTGATGATATTGAACATTCTTGTCTTCTTAATCCTAGAGAGAAGTGTTTAATATTTCACTATTAAATATAATGTTAGATGTAGTTGTTTTGGGTGTTCTTTTACAAATGAAAACCTACATTCCTCTACTGTATTATTCCTATATTGGAACTCCTACATTCTTATATCATTCCTTCATTGGAATGGCAAAAAGATGGACAAAATCCATAAAAGAACCAATCTGACATTCTAAAACTGAAAAATATAATATATTAAATAAATAATTTATTGAATGGGCTTAACAGCTGACTGGATGCATAGGAAGAAAGAATTAGAAACCCAAAAACAAGTCAGAACTTATCAAAACTGAAGTAGAGAAAGAAGAAAATAATGAAATGCAACAGAACTCAGTGTGAGAAGTGTGGGGGGTAATATTTAACTGTCTAACATACGTGCAGTTGTTACACATGGATGGAAAGAAGGAGAGGATAAGACAAAAGAAATAAATGAAGGGCTGAGAATTTTCTAAAATTAAAGACATCAACTCAAATTTCAAGAAGCTTAGCATGCCCCAAGTAGGATAAATATAAAGAAAACCATACCTTAGCATATCAGAACCAAAATCTTGAAGTCCAAAAATCATGAAGTAATTTTAATAAGCCTACCATGTTTCTTTATTTCTTAGGTTCATATTTGGGTGAGGATCTAAAGTTTTGACAAAATTAGGGTGATTTTAAGTTTCTTTGACAGTATGAGATCCCTGTCTCCCAGTGCTCTGTGAGGAATCTTCAGGATATTTGCCATTAGACAGAAGTAAAAGAAATGGGGAACCAGTATTTACTTATAAACAGCTATGTGCCCAACATTGTGGTAGGTGTTTTCACATGGCTTATCTCATTTAATCATATTTAATTAGGATCACAGGTCCATTTCAGAAATATGCAAAGAGTGGGCTTTGAGACACCTAGTTCCTGATACTCAGAAATACTTAAAGTGCATTATGGTGACACCTCAGATAAGTCCAGACCTCTTTTTACCCTGCCTGATCAAATATTCATTTCAAAACACTGTATGCTGAAATGAGCCACGTGGGAGTTGAAGAGAATCAACCATTCAGGTGGTGAAAATGTGTGAATGCAGCTGGCAGATGAAGTTCCAGCGTGATGAATTCCCAGCTTGTCATTATTGCTTCAGGCAACGACTGACAGGCCTGACTGGTCATTGGCTTTCCATTTCTGGCATTGATAGGACTGAAAATTCTTAGTGTCACAGATACTTAAAAGCTGTCCCTGTTAGAGTGGATACAAACAGTGCTGGAGGGTCCTTATTGCATAGAGATGTAATCAATATGGTCTAGAGTTCTTGACCTGAACCTGTAATTATCTGTATGTTGTAAAGGTGGCTTATTGTTAAAGAAAATGCTTATATTCAGAACTTTGGGGCTAAGTTGTGAATGAAGTGAAGAAAAATAGAGGCTTTGTCTCTCTCTTTCTACTTCCTAGTATTTAAGAGGCTATCATAATAATCACAGATCAGGGTATTCTTAAAGGATTAGAACATTGTATCTTTAGGATTTTGGGTGCTGAAGTTTAAATTTTACCTCTGATGCGAAAGTCGTGTCTTCAGTGTTTGCAGCTTGTGATTGTGATTTTTCAGATTCCAAAGTAGAATTTCTTTTCATTGATTTAAATACTTGGATTTGAGGGACTTCCCTGGTGGCGCAGTGGTTGAGAATCCGCCTGCTAATGCAGGGGACACCGGTTCAAGCCCTGGTCCGGTAAGATCCCACATGCTGCGGAGCAACTAAGCCCGTGTGCCACAACTACTGAGCCGCGTGCCACAACTACTGAAGCCCGCGTGCCTAGAGCCCGCGCTCTGGAACAAGAGAAGCCACCACAATGAGAAGCCTGCGCACCGCAACGAAGAGTAGCCCCTGGGCTTCCCTGGTGGCGCAGTGGTTGAGAGTCTGCCTGCCAATGCAGGAGACACGGGTTCGAGCCCTGGTCTGGGAGGATCCCACATGCCGCGGAGCAACTAGGCCCGTGAGCCACAACTGCTGAGCCTGAGCGTCTAGAGCCTCTGCTCCGCAACAAGAGAGGCCTCGATAGTGAGAGGCCCGCGCACCGCGATGAAGAGTGGCCCCCACTCACCGCAACTGGAGAAAGCCCTCACACAGAAACGAAGACCCAACACAGCCAAAAATAAAAATAATAAATAAATAATAAATTAAAAAAAAAAAAAAAAAAAAAAGAGTAGCCCCTGCTCACCGCAACTAAAGAAAGCCCGCGCGCAGCAACGAAGACCCAGCACAGCCAAAAATAAGTAAATAAATAAATAAATTTATTAAAAAACAAAACAAATACTTGGATTTGAAGTGCAGCTTAAATAATAACACATTTGAGTTTGACCTTTTCCTGCAGCTAAGTGTATGCTGAAAAAAGAAACTGGGTAAGCAGACGTTATGGCATCCATGATCCATGGGTGGGAGTGAGTAGAAGGATGTGACACTGGTAGCAAATTTTAAGTTACTATATGTTCCAATGTGTTTAAGTATATTGTGATCGAGATTAACTTGCCATGAGAAAATAGTAGAAGTGGAGTTATAAAAGCACTTAACAGTCAATGTGGATCCTGATTGCTCTGTCACTGCTTGGCTTAAGATACCTCTGGCTGGCATTATTATTAGATTACCTTATGCGTAGGATGCCTTGAAAAAGAGGGGAAAAGTAATGCCTTGTAATAGAGGGCTATTTGAAAACAAGGGCTGTCTTTGTATTTCCACATGCCTGGTATTGGTGCCTGCCACAGAGCAGATAATCAGTATTTGTCACATTGTTGATTTCTGATAAAACGTTAAGTCTTTTTCTTTTTTTAATTAATTAATTAATTTATTTTCGGCTGCGTTGGGTCTTTGTTGCTGTGCACGGGCTTTCTCTAGTTGCAGCGAGCGGGGGCTTCTCATTGCGGTGGCTTCTCTTGTTGCAGAGCACGGCCTCTAGGCACACGGGCTTCAGTAGTTGTGGCACACGGGCTCAGTAGCTGTGGCTCGCAGGCTCTAGAGTGCAGGCTCAGTAGTCATGTTGCACAAGCTTAGTTGCTCTGTGGCATGTGGGATCTTCCCGGACCAGGGATTGAACCCGTGTCCCCTGCATTGGCAGGCAGATTCTTAACCACTGCACCACTAGGGAAGTCCCTAAGTCTTTAAATATATCACAAAATGTTTTAAATTTAATAATGTTGCATCTTTTTGTATACAGTACCTCACTTAAACCTAGAAAACGTAATCTTGACCTAGAGTCCATTATTAAGGTTGTTATGAGGTTGCTGTTATGCTTATGGTCACTATTCCTTTGTTTGGGTCCTTGGTAAACTGTGTAATCACTTGAAATATTTTATAGAGCGTTTCAAATGATCTTTCGTGTCATTTTTTTTTAAAGTAGCATTATGTTTGAGTGGTATGTTTCTCACCTTTGATACTTTTACATAACTGGACAATAAAAATAAAGAAATTATGGCCCTCAACTCAGTCATGCTTTAGTCTTATTAGGCTGGCATGGAAATTTGTGTTTGAAGGTTATCTTTATAAAGCAATAATTGGCAAATTCCTGCTTCCTGGGATCTGTTGTCAAGCCTGACAAACATCCACTGAAAGGAATGGACTTGCTTGTGTCTTCTGGTCATACTAGGCTAGCTTCCAGACATGGTTTTGTGGATATTTGGGACTATCTTTTAAGCTAGCCCATCTTATACATGGGCCCAGGATATTGGCATATAGGGATCTGACCTAAATTCCATTAAAGCAAAAAGTTTTGTTTTGAATTGCTACCATTTTGGTAATGCCATTACAGTCCAGTGGCTTGTACTTATTATGCTCTAGGCGGTCCTGTGCGACATGCCATCTTGAGTCTTAAACCTGTTTTACTTTGGTTTCTAAGAATACTGGAGAGACCGTATTTATGCTATAAATGCTCAGTGTTATGATTGTAGAGAATACCAAAAGATGCACTTGAAACTTGAACTCTCCACTTAGTCATCCATTTTTTAGAGGAATTTATATAGTTTTCAAGTAAAGAATGTTTGTATGATTGGGAAAAGACTCCTTCACCCTTCTGCTTCTCTCTACCTAAAGAGGACACTTAGAGCATCCACAATAATCCCTTTGAAATTCTCCTGTCAGGCTGACTTTTCCTATGTCAGAGATTTTGAGCCATAAGTGAATACCTCTAGTCAGAGTTTTTATCTCTGTGGTAGGGTCCCAGTTCCTGAATCAGAGGGCCTACGCCAGAGAGACCTTAGAAAAATGTTGGTGTGGTGTCTGAAACTTTTCATTTGCCTTGAAACATGTTCTTAATTTTACTTTTTCTTCCAGTCGACCTCGTTGATTAATTACTTTCTCCTCTGTTCTTAAACTTTTACTGTTGTGTTTATCACCTCATATTAAAGTTCGTTGGGAACCATTTCCCTTTCAAAACTGTGAGCTCATCTTTGAACTCCCCGCAGCACCCTGAATGGTTCAGACACATAATAGGCACTCAATAGATTTTAATGAATTCAGCGTTTTAGCATGGAATATTGAAACCAAACTTCTGAATTTCAGTAGGCACGGTAGTTGCCTCCTAGGAGGGGAACTGAGTGGCTAGGGAACAGAAGTGAAAAGAAGACTTTCTTTTCATTGTAGCCTTTTAGAACATGAAGCTGCATTATCTTTGCAAAACATAAATGAAGCTCTTCTTAACACCTGACATATTTTCCAGAATTTGACAGGTTACCATCAACAACAAGATATTATTGTTTGTTTATTTATTTATACAAATAAAGAAACTGAGATTAAAGGGTGTTCAATAACCTGTGTATGGTTACATAGTTAGTAGGTGATAGAGCAAACTATGAATCAGTACGACCTTTACTTTCTCCAGGGTATTGAATACCATTCTCGGCCACAATAGCCTACCTTGATTTTGTTCATACAATCAGCAGGGAGCAGGGTAGGTGTCTGACCTAGGAACTATCCTTACTTACTTCTTATACATGTACTGTGTACATCACAGAAACCACAAAATACAGCACCTCCACTCTTTGAGTGGCACCTCTATTTTAAGAGGCCATTGGCCCAACCTCTTTGATGAGGTTTTGATGATTGAAGACTGTTGTGCTCATGGCTCACCTAGATATCCCTGCAGCTCACAGACTCTTACCCTTTAAGCAGTGAACATTTATTTTCAGCTAGGAAAGCCACCATCAATCAGGTAATGTTTTCTCAAGCTGAAAAAGGCTTTTACTAAAGAATGGTGATTGCCCAAGGTCACATTTCTTTACCCATCTACTTGTGGGAAAACGCAAACTAAAGGAATACTAGTGTTTGAAACTCACAGTTTATTCTGTATTTGCTGGGGAGGGGTGGGAGAGGCAGAGTGATTGTATTTCTCTTGGAAATATTGTGAATTACATTTTCAAAATATGGGTGAAAGCATAAAAGAAGCCAAAAAACACTCTGATTCTAAATGGACCTGACACCTTGATCTTCTATCATGGCATAACATATGAGTGGAGGTTCCCAATGGACCTTTCTACACTACAATATTTATTCCTATAAAGATCTAAGAGTTTTTAGTCGCTTTGAAACTTGCTAAGAGCTGTTCAGATCCCATTCACTGGACTTGTGTTTTTACATGTTAAAGTTACTCTGGTTTGTTTAGTATAGTTCATTCAGAAGTACCACACTGCTCAAATTCTGAATAATAATATTAGGCTTTTCAATAAACTTAGAAAGTAGAGCTCAGATATGAAAGTATACCTGAGAGAAAAATGTTTTGCTTTGCTTTTCTTGTACATTAATGTTCAGGGACTATGGGGTCTTAAACTGACCGATTTTATCCCTCTGTATTTTCATGTGCAAAATGGTAACTAAATTTTGCCTTCTGTTTCATTAATATGATTGAAATACTAATAAATTGAAAGGTGCTAAGATGATACTTCTATCAGTTCCCGCTATTGATGGTGGAATTTTCACTGTAGTTTGCTTTAATACTATGGTGTCAAGAATAAACAATGGTTCATTATGGTTTAATTTTAATAGTATGGTTTTAAGAATAAAAAATTACTAAAAAATCTCAATGAATATAGTACCATTTACATTCACAAAAATAGCTCTATGTAAATTAGTAGATGTACTTAGCTGAGACAAAATTATTTTGAGGTTGTGATCATCAAAATTAATGTAAATTAATATAATTTTGAATTACGCACTTCCTTACTTATGAAGAAAACCAAACTACATTATTCTAGGAAAGTTATAGAAGTAAGGGGAAATAAATAGGATATTTGACATCTCTACTTAAATCTTGAGTTACATGCAGCCCATATAGTTTCTGTGCTGCATATTAAATTCCATATATAATGAATAATAGTGGTTTTTGGTAACAGTTGGTTGCTTAATATACTGTGCTAAGCATTTCACATGCATTACCTTCTTTATTCTTCACAGAAATCCTGTGAGATAAAAGTATTGTTATAATTTCCTTTTTACAGAATAAGGAGCTATGGCTCAAGAGAAATTGTGGACACTATACTACTTCCCATTTTGACAGTGCCATCTGAATTTCTTTATCGTGAACATGTTTTACACAGATATTTATTAAAATATATTTTTGATAAATGCATTTTGGGGATAGACAGGTGTATAGTGTATGAACTTTGTGATCAAATGTAGGTCTGACTTCCATTTCTGTAGCCAGCCAGCTATATTACCTCCAGTCTCTTTGTCCTTAAGAATAGTATGAAAATACCTGTCTACTGTGTTGTGAGAATTAATAGAGGTAACATTTGTATATCTTCTGGCCACTGTTTGGATACATAACAAGGACTCATTAAATGTTAGTTCTCTCCTTGTTACTTTATTTCAGTAAGAGGAGGGGGGGGAGGAGGAGGGGGGGGTAATTTTTACTACGTCCCAATGTTTTTGTTTTGCTCTTTAGTATATTATGTTTATTCCTCAGTCTCCCTATGGAGAATGATTTTACTATTGTCCTTATTTTGTAACTGAGGAAACAGAGAAGTGGTAGATCCCAGGTTGGAGGCCAGGTAGTCTAATTCTGGAGCTTGTTTTTTTTCTTTTTCTTTTTTTTTTAATACATTGGACTATAATTGCTTCACAATACTCTGTTAGTTTCTGTTGCACAACAAAGCAAATCGGCCATCTGCATACACTTGTCCCCATATCCCCTCCCTCTTGAGCCTCCCTCCCAACCTCCCTATCCCACCCCTCTAGGTCATCGCAAAGCACCGAGCCCATCTCCCTGTGCTATGCTGCTGCTTCCCACCAGCCAACTATTTTACATTCAGTAGTGTATATATGTCGATGTTACTCTCACTTCGCCCCAGCTTCGCCCTCCCACCCCATGTCATCAGGTCGATTCTCTACGCCTACCTGTTTATTACTGCCCTGCAACTAGGTTCATCAGTACCATTTTTTTTTTGATTCCATATATATGCATTAGCATACGGTATTTGTTTTTCTCTTTCTCACTTACTTCACTCTGTATGACAGACTCTAGGTCCATCCACCTCACTACAAATAACTCAATTTTGTTTCTTTTTATGGCTGAGTAATATTCCATTGTATATATGTGCCACATTTTCTTTATCCGTTCACCTGTCGATGGACATTTAGGTTGGTTCTGTGTCCTGGCTATTATACATAGCGCTGCAATGAACAGTGTGGTGCATGTCTCTTTTTGAATTATGGTTTTCTCAGGGTATATGCAAGTAGTGGGATTGCTTGGTCGTATGGTAGTTCTATTTTTCATTTTTTAAGGAAACTCCATACTGTTTTCCATAGTGGTTGTATCAATTTACATTCACACCAACAGTGTAGGAGGGTTGCCTTTTCACCACAACCTTTCCAGCATTTATTGTTTCTAGGTTTTTTGATAATGGCCATTCTGACCGGTGTGAGGTGATGCCTCATTGTAGTTTTGATTTGCATTTCTCTAATAATTAGTGATGTTGAACATCTTTGCATGTGCCTCTTGGCCAACTGTGTGTCTTCCTTGGTGAAATGTCTGTTTAGGTCTTCTGCCCATTTTTTAACTGGATTGTTTGTTTTTTTTGATATTGAGCCCCATGAACTGTTTGTATATTTTTGAGATTAATCCTTTGTCTATTGTTTCATTTGCAAATATTTTCTCCCATTCTGAGGGTTGTCTTTTTGTCTTGTTTATGGTTTCCTTTGCTGTGCAAAAGCTTTTAAATTTAATTAAGTCCCATTTGTTTATTTTTGCTTTTATTTCTGTTACTCTAGGAGGTGGGTCAAAAAAGATCTTGCTGTGGTTTATGTCAAAGAGTGTTTTTCCTATGTTTTCCTCTAAAAGTTTTATAGTGTCTGGTCTTACATTTAAGTCTTTAATCCATTTGGAGTTTATTTTTGTGTATGGTGTTAAGTAGTGTTCTAATTTCATTCTTTTACATGTAGCTGTCCAGTTTTCCCCACACCACTTATTGAAAAGGCTATCTTTTCTCCATTGTATGTTCTTGCCTCCTTTGTCATAAATTAGGTGCCCATATGTGCGTGGGTTTATCTCTGAGCATTCTATCCTGTACCGTTGATCTCTATTTATGTTTTTGTGCCAGTACCATACTGTTTTGATTACTGTAGCTTTGTGGTATAGTTTGAAGTTGGGGAGCCTCATTCCTCCAACTCCATTTTTCTTTCTCAAGATTGCTTTGGCTATTCAGGGTCTTTTGTGTTTCCATACGAATAGTAAGATTTTTTCTTCTAACTCTGTGAAGAATGCCATTGGTAGTTTGATAGGGATTGCATTGAATCTGTAGATTGCTTTGGGCAGTATAGTCATTTTCACAATATTGATTCTTCCAATCCAAGAACATAGTATATTTCTCCATCTGTTTATGTCATCTTTAATTTCTATTATCAGTGTTTTATAGTTTTCTGAGTATAAGTCTTTTGCCTCCTTAGGCAGGTTTATTCCTAGGTATTTTATTCTTTTTGTTGCAGGGGTAAATAGGAGTGTTTCCTTAATTTCTCTTTCTGATTTTTCGTTGTTGGTGTATAGGAATGCCAGAGATTTCTGTGCATTAATATTGTATCCTGCAACCTTACCAAATTCACTGATTAGTTCTAGTAGTTTTCTGGTGGCATATTTAGGATTTTCTATGTATAGTATCATGTCATTGGCAAATAGTGACAGTTTTACTTCTTCTTTTCCAATTTGTATCCCTTTTATTTCTTTTTCTTCTCTGATTGTTGTGGCTAGGACTTCCAAAATTATGGTGAATAAGAGTGGCGAGAGTGGACATCCTTGTCTTGTTCCTGATCCTAGTGGAAATGCTTTCGGTTTTTCACCATTGAGTATGATGCTTGCTGTGGGTTTGTCATATATGGCCTTTATTATGTTGAGGTAGGTTCCCTGTATGCCCATTTTGTGGCGAGTTTTTATCATAAATGGGTGTTGGATTTTGTCAAAAGCTTTTTCTGCATCTACTGAGATGATCATATGGTTTTTATTTCTTAATTTGTTAATGTGGTATATCATATTGATTGATTTGCGTGTATTGAAGAATCCTTGCATCCCTGGGATAAATCCCACTTGATCATGGTGTATGATCGTTTTAATGTGCTGTTGGATTCTGTTTGCTAGTGTTTTGTTCAGGATTTTTGCATCTATGTTCATCAGTGATATTGGTTTATAATCTTTTTTTGTGATATCTTTTTCTGGTTTTGGTATCAGGGTGATGGTGGCTTTGTAGAATGAATTTGGGAGTGTTTCTCCCTCTGCCATTTTTTGGAAGAGTTTGAGAAAGATCAGTGTTAACTCTTCTCTAAATGTTTGATAGAACTCGCCTGTGAAGCCATCTGGTCCTGGACTTTTGTTTGTTGGAAGATTTTTAATTATGGTTTCAATTTCATTACTTGTGATAGGTCTGTTTATATTTTCTAATTCTTCCTGGTTCAGTCTTGGAAAATTGTACCTTTCCAAGAATTTGTCCATTTCTTCGTGGTTGTCCATTTTTTTGGCATATAGTTGTTTGTAGTAGTCTCTTATAATCCTTTGTATTTCTGCAGTGTTGGTTGTGATTTCTCCTTTTTCATTTCTAATTTTATTGATTTGCGTCCTCTCCCTTTTTTTCTTGAGGGGTATGGCTAAGGGTTTATCAATTTTGTTTATCTTCTCAAAGAGCCAGCTTTTAGTTTTATTGATCTTTGCTGTTATTTTCTTTGTTTCTATTTCATTTATTTCTGCTCTGATCTTTATGATTTCTTTCCTTCCACTGACTTTGGGTTTTCTTTGTTCTTCTTTCTCTAGTTGTTTTAAGTGTCAGGTTAGATAGTTTATTTGAGATTTTTCTTGTTTCTTGAGATGCGATTGAATTGCTATAAAATTCCCTCTTAGAACTGCTTTTGCTGCATCCCGTAGGTTTTGGGTCATCCTGTTTTTGTTGTCATTTGTTTCTATGTATTTTTTTATTTCTTCTTTGATTTCTTCAGTGATCTCTTGGTTATTTAATAGCACACTGTTTAGCCTCCATGTATTTGGGGTTTTTTTTACAGTTTTTTTCCTGTAATTGATTTCCAATCTCATAGCGTTGTGGTCAGAAAGGATGCTTGATATGATTTCAATTTTCTTAAATTTTCTGAGGCTTGATTTGTGACCCAAGATGTGATCTATCCTGGAGAATGTTCCATGTGCACTTGAGAAGAAAGTGTATTCTGCCACTTTTGGGTGGAATGTTCTGTAAATACCAATTAGATCTATCTGGTCTGTGGTGTCATTTAAAGCTTGTGTTCCCTTATTTATTTTCTGTTTGGATGATCTGTCCATTGGTGTAAGTGGTGTGTTAAAGTCATCTAGTATTACTGTGTTACTGTCCTTTCATGGTTGTTAACATTTGCCTTATGTGTTGAGGTGCTCCTGTGTTGGGTGCGTAAACATTTATAATTGTTATATCTTCTTCTTGGATTGATCCTTTGGTCATTATGTAGTGTCCCTCCTTATCTCTTGTAACAGTCTTTATTTTAAAGTCTGTTTTATTTGATACAAGTATTGCTACGGCAGTTTTCTTTTAATTTCCATTTGCATGGAATATCTTTTTTCATCCCTTCACTTTCAGTCTGTATGTGTCCCTAGGTCTGAAGTGGGTCTCTTGTAGACAACACATATATGGGTCTTGTTTTTGTATCCATTCAGCCAGTCTGTGTCTTTTGGTTGGGGCATTTAATCCATTTACATTCAAGGTTATTATTGATATGTATTTCCTATTACCATTTTCTTAATTGTTTTGGGTTTGTTTTTGTGTGTCTTTTTCTTCTCTTGTGTTTCCCGCTTAGAGAAGTTTCTTTAGCATGTGTTGTAAAGCTGGTTTGGTGGTTCCGAATTCTCTTAGCTTTTGTTTGTCTGAAAAGCTTTTGACTTCTCCATTGAATTTGAATGTGATCCTTGCTGTGTAGAGTAATCTTGGCTGTAGGTTTTTCTCTTTCATCACTTTAAGTGTATCCTGCCACTCCCTTCTGGCCTGCAGAGTTTCCACTGAAAAATCAGCTGATAACTTTATGGGGATTCCTTGTATGTTATTTTTTGTTTTTCCCTTGCTGCTTTTAATAATTTTTCTTTGAATTTAATTTTTGTTAGTTTGATTAGCATGTGCCTTGTTGTGTTTTTCCTAGGGTTTATCCTGTATGGAACTCTCTGTGCTTCCCGGACTTGGGTGACTATTTCTTTTCCCATGTTAGGGAAGTTTTCCACTATAATCTCTTCAAATATTTTCTCAGACCCTTTCTTTTTCTCTTCTTCTTCTGGGACCCCTATAATTCGAATGTTTGTGCATTTAGTGTTGTCCCAGAAGTCTCTGAGATTGTCTTCAGTTCTTTTCATTCTTCTTTCTTTATTCTGCTCCTTGGCAGTTATTTCCACCATTTTGTCTTCCAGCTCACTTATTCATTCTTCTGCCTCCATTATTCTGTTATTGTTTCCTTCTAGTGTATTTTTCATTTCAGTTGTGTTGTTCATCTGTGTTTGTTTGTTTTTTAGTTCTTCTAGATCTTTGTTAAACATTTCTTGTATTTTCTCAATCCGTGCTTCTGTTCTGTTTCCAAGATTCTGGAGCATCTTTTCTATCGTTACTCTGAATTCTTTTTCAGGTAGATTACCTATTTCCTCTTCATTTATTTGGTCTTGTAGGTTTTTACCTTGCTCCTTCATTTGTGACATATTTTTTTGCTGTCTCGTTTTTGTTTTTTTATGAGTGGGATTGTGTTCTGGCGTTACTGGTTGTTTGGCCTGAGGCTTCCAACACTGGAGTCTGTAGGCCGTTGGGTGGAGCTGGGTCTTGGTGCTGAGATGAGGAACTCTGTGAGACCTCACTCTGATGAATATTCCCTGGGGTCTGAGCTTCTCTGTTATTCCAGTGGTTTGGACTTGGAGCTGCCACTGCAGGAGCTTCCCCCTGACCCCAGGCTCGCGAATCAAGATCCCACAAGCTGCGTGGGGCAGCAAAAAAAAAAAAAAAAGAGAGAGAACAATAACAAAGTAAAAAATAAAATTAGACTAGGAAACTAACAGATACGTTAGAAAGAATGTAAAAAATAAAAATATAGATGAATCAACAACCGGAAGATGCATCAGTACCACAGTAGTGAAAAAGAGGAGGGAAAAAAATAAAAGCGGGAGGGTGGGGGGGAGAAGGCCTTGGCTGTGGAGGGCGGGGTCTAAGCAAGGGTGAGGTTTGGGTGGTGGGCGGGGCCAATGCTCAGGACCCACAGGGCTGGAAAAGGCCCTAGGATCTGTGGGGGGTGGGGCTTAGGCTCAAGGAACAGAAGGGGCCCAGGCGTGCCCCCCATCCCTGGTCTCAGAGGGCAGAGGACCTCACCTGGGAGCCCAGCAGGCTTCCTGGGATTGAGTGGGTGGGGCATATGCCCTCTTCTCCTCTCCTGCTCCTCCAGTCTGCAGTCTGGGAGGGCCCCTCCCACCTGCCTCTCCTGATCTCCCGGGTCTCTGTCCGATGACCCCAGGACCAGTGCGGCTGATGGTGGGGAATGGGGTGCCTTGGAGGGCAGGAGACCGGCCTGTGAGCTCAGCAGGGTGCCAATCTTGTCTGGCCTCCACTTCTCCTCCCCCCTCGGTCCCCCTTCATCCTACCGGTTCACTCTAGGGTTCCTCCCGTCTCCTTTGTGGTCAGAGTCCCCCACCAGTGGCCAGCAGGCACCCTAGTTGTGGGGAGTCGCTAACTCTGTGTCTTCCCACACTGCCATCTTGACTACTCCCCTATTTTTTTTTAATTGAAGTATAGTTAATTTACAAAAGAGCTTGCCTTCTTAACTAATATGTGAGTTTCTTGGAGGATATGTTCCAATAACAATAGATGAGAGTCTGATATTTTAGATCTTAATCCTAGAAGTTATTCTCCCACCCCCTCCTTCTCCCTCATCCATTTCTTCCAGGTTTAGATTGTGACAGTGTGACAATTCTTTTCCTGATCCTCAGTTGATTCCTACCATAAGTTTGTTCGATTAGATGTTCACAAAGACCCTTCTGATTCTAAAATCTGTGATCCTATACTGTTTGGATACATTTGCAGTATTCTGAGGCAGCTCTGACAGTCCTTTAAGGGAAAGGTATTCATCACCGTGGCCAAACAGGGAAGATGTTGACTTCAATACTGAACTGAAATTAACCATTTCATGGGGTTTTTGGTGGGAACAACAGAACGCAAGTTACCTCCTCAAGCCTCTTCATCTCCTTAAAATAATTCTGCCCAGTTGGATTTGACTTTAGTCATATTAGTTTTTGCATGTGAATACATTTTGTTCTGCCTACAGAAGATGAGGAAACAGAGCCGTTCTGTTTGCCAGAGGAGCAGTCACTCTCTTAAACATTTTTGGCTCTGTCCTGATCTGTCATTGTCTCCCTTTCACTCTTTTTTCCCTATGTCTCTGTTTCAGTTTGTCTTGTGTTTCAGTTTCTCCCTCCTAGGTTCTATCTTCTTGTTTTGATAATCCCACCCCCCTTTTTTTTCCTCTAAATGAAAGTATCTCCCAGGGATGCTGAATAGTTCATTCTTTTTATAACACTCCTTATATGCACAGCAGAATTTAGCTTGGCTGTAAAATTTGTCCTTGGCATAAATTTGGCAGATAGTTTTAACCTCAGTGAGACTTTTCATTGGGAATCATGAAAGTGTTTGGGGCATCACTGCCCTCCACTCTTCCTTCTTCAAGTATGACATTAGTGGTTTTAGCTCTTGTTGACCCTTCTTTAAACCAAAGCTTTATAGCCTATTACAGCACAGTGTGGATTTTTTTTTTATGATATGTTGGAGGGAAAGAAAAAACTCCTCTAAAGTTACAAATGGTTTCACTTACCAAAATGACTATTACTCTTGGAAAGTTTTGTCTTTTCTTTGAAATTTCCAGGAGTTGGGTGGGCTTGATGTCCTCTCTCCCACTCCACCTCCCCACCCACACACTCATGTTGGTAGAGATGCCAAGAGCTTGAAGCATAATTCCAGGCTTCTAGGAGGCAAATCATTTACCAAGGAGCAAGCAAGACACGCTTTCCTGCTGTTATTTTAATCTTGTATTTCATCATTTATTGGATCAAATAACAGTCTCATTTACTTAGGATCCATGTCAGCACCTTGAAATCCAAATTATCTGTTACATGTCACCTTGTAAGAGATTCTCTGCATTGTCCCTGTCCAGCCCTCCTTCCTTAAAAGACTTTATTTAAGCATCTTCATGTTTTCTGGGTATCTGAGGGTTTCAGTGTAATGAAAAATGTTTGCTCTCTTCATAAAAATAATACTTAACATTTTTTTTTTAATGTGTGCCTCTTCTGAGGCTTGCAACTTGTTTTTTTTTTTTAAATAAGTTTATTTATTTATTTTTGGCTGTGTTGGGTCTTTTTTTTATTTTATAAATTTATTTATTTATTTATTTATTTTTAAATTTTTTGGCTGCGTGGGGTCTTCGTTGCTGCATACGGGCTTTCTCTAGTTGCAGCGAGCAGGGGCTACTCATCATTGCTGTGCACGGGCTTCTCACTGCAGTGGCTTCTCTTTTCGAGGAGCACGGGCTCTAGGCACACGGGCTTCAGTAGTTGTGGCACACAGGCTTAGTTGTTCCACGGCATGTGGGATCTTCCTGGACCCGGGCTCAAATCCGTGTCCCCTGCATTGGCAGGAGGATTCTTAACCACTGCGCCACCAGGGAAGCCCAATACTTAAAACTTTTATCTTAAGCTTTACTTATCAGAGTAGCTTTGCCCAGACCTGGACCTGAGCATTCTTAAATGTGAGCCAGTGAATCTTAGCTTCTGATGGTTCTACAAGGAACCACTGAAGAAACATAAGGATTTCCTGTCCAAAGCAAGCAGTGTCCTTCAGTAGGGTACCAGTTTATCATAAATCTAGGCATAGCTGAGAAGATGAAAAGTTGTGAATCATTTATCATCACAAGTTGAATAACACAAACTTCAGGCAGCCTCCATGGGTTTCCTCCCTGCTGTTGGCTCAGCTAGGGCTTTTATTGGAGCCATATCTGCACCTCTACTCTTTCAACCCTCTGTTTTTATGAGACTGAAATGTAAATTGGGTGCTATTTAAATATTTCCTACTTATGTTTATTGAAAACTATGCTGCCACAGGGCATGGCATTTTGAAAACTGCCTTGCACCAGCCCAGTTTTCCACCCACGTGGTTTACCCAAAAACCTGGACTTTCCTTTCCTCAGACCTTTAATTTCTTTAAACCAAATGATCACACAAAAACTTAGGAGGAACCTAGTTTCATTTGTGAGGTTTTCAATAAAAGTTGAGTGTGGCTAGAAAACCAGACCCATGAAAAGCCATGCTTATGCTGACACTAGAGGAAAAACTTACAGAATTCTTATACTTCCTGCTTTCAGTGTTGGGGAGAAAAGAAAAAACAAGGAAGATGGAAGAGCTTTCGCAGTGGTCCACTTTGGGAAAGAAAGGAGATGAGGGAAGTTTGGTTGAGTTCATTTGTCACTTATTTAGTGTTTTATTTTGTCCTAGTCCTAGACATTTTTGAAAATACAGAAAAGTATTAAGAATAAAATTTTAAAACTATAATATTTTTTAAATTGACAAAATATTAAACAATATTTTGTAACTTACCTCATTTATTATCATCAGATTTCCTTCAAATCATTAAATATTTTTCAAGGCATAGATATTTTAATGGTTATATTCTCTGAATCATTTGTCTAGTCTTCTATCCTTAAACTTTTTGATTTCTAATTTTTTTTTTACCTACTAATTAAGATTAAATAAAATTCCTACATAGAGATCTTTGGTTTATATGTTTCCAAACACTTAAAGAAGAATTAATATCAATACTTCTCAACTATTCCAAAAAACAGAAGCAGAGGGAGCCCTTCTAAACTCATTTCATGATGTCAGCATTATCCTTATACCAAAACCAGTCAAGGACACAACAGGAAAAGAAAATCAGGCCAGTATCCCTAATGAACAAGAGGTAGAGATCCTTGACAAAATTTAGCAAACCAAATTCAATATTACACAAAAAGGAGCACCCACCATGATTAAGTGGGATTTATTCCAGGGATGCTAGGATGAGTCAACATCTACAAATCAATCAGTATGGTACACCACATTAACAAAATGAAGGATAAAAATCATATGATCATCTCAATAGATGCAGAAAAAGCATTTGACAAAATTCAACATTCATTTATGATAAAAACTCTCAACAAAGGAGGTATACAGGGAACATACCTCAACCTAATAAAGCCCATATATGACAAGCCCACAGCTAACAACATGGTGAAAAGCTGAAAGATTTTCTTCCAAGGTCAGGAATAAGACAAGGATGCCCATCCTTGCCATCTATTAGGCAAGGCAAAGAAATAAAAAGCATTCAAATTGGAAATGAAGAAGTAAAACTGTCACTATTTACAGATGATATGACGTTATATATAGAAAACTCTAAAAACTCCACCAAAACACTGTGAGAACTAATAAACAAATTCAGTGAAGTTGCAGCATACAAAAATCAGTTGCATTTCTATATACTACATACACTATACTGAACTATCAGAAGAGAAATTAATAAAACAATCCCACTTACAATTAAATGAAAAAGAATGAAATACCTATGTATAAATTTAGTCAGGGAGGTGAAAGACCTGTACACTGAAAACCTTAAGACATTGATGAAAGAAACTGAAGAAGACATAAATACAGGCATACCTTCTTCAGTTCCAGACCACTGCAATAAAGTAAGTGAATATCAAAATAAAGTGTTTCACATGAACTTTTTGGTTTCCCAGTACATATAAAAGTTATGTTTACAATATACTGTAGTCTCTTAAGTGTGCACTAACATTATGTCCAAAAAAACAATGTATGTACCTTAATTTTAAAATATTACTAAAAAATGCTAACCCTCACCTGAGCCTTCAAGGAATAGTAATCTTTTTGCTGGTGAAGAGTTTGAAATAATGCGAGAATTATTAAAATGTGACACAGAGGGGGCTTCCCTGGTGGCGCAGTGGTTGAGAGTCTGCCTGCCAATGCGGGCGACACGGGTTCGAGCCCTGGTCTGGCAAGATTCCCACATGCCGTGGAGCGACTAGGCCCGTGAGCCACAATTGCTGAGCCTGCGCATCTGGAGCCTGTGCTCCGCAACAAGAGAGGCCGCGATAGTGAGAGGCCCGCGCACCGCGATGAAGAGTGGCCCCCACTTGCCACAACTAGAGAAAGCCCTCGCACAGAAATGAAGACCCAACACAGCCATAAATAAATAAATAAATAAAATTAAAAAAAAATGTGACACAGAGATATGAAGGGAGCAAATGCTATTGGAAAAATGGTGCTGGTAAACTTGCTTGACACAGGTTTGCCAGAAACCTTCAATTTGTAAAAAATGCAGTATCTTCAAAGTGCAATAAAGTGAAGTACAATAAAACGAGGTGTGCCTATAAATGGAAAGATATACCATGATCATGGATTCGAAGATTTAATATTGTTAAAATGTCCATACCACCCAAAGCAATCTACAGATTTAATGCAATCCCTATCAAAATTCCAATGGCATTTTTCACGGAAAGAGAACAAACAATCTTAAAATCTGTATGGAGCTGCAAGAGGCCCCAAATAGCAAAAGCAATCTTGAGAAAGGAGAACAAAGTTGGAGGCATCATTCTTCCTGATTTCAAACTATATTACAGAGCTATAGTAATCAAAACAATATAGTACTGACAAAAAATAGATCAATGGAACAGAATAGATAGCCTAGAAATAAACCCTCGCATATATGGTCAATTAATTTACAACAAAGAAGCCAAGAATATGGACCACTATCTTATCCTATGCACAAAAATCAACTCAGAATGGTTTAAAGACCTCAAAATGAGATCTGAAATAATAAATGCATAGAATACGTAGGTGGTAAGCTCCTTGACACTGGGTTTTTTATTTGATACCAAAAGCAAAGGCAACAAAAGCAAAACAAACAAGTGGGACTACATCAAACTAAAAAGTTTCTGTACAGCAAAAGAACCCTCCCCCCCACCCCCCACCCCCCCCGCAAAAGACAGGTATCCTGCAGAATGAGAGAAAGTATTTGCAAATCATGTATCTGATAAGGAATAATATCCAAAATACATAAAGAACTCATACAACTCAACAGAAAAAAAAGTCTGATTAAAAAATGGGCAGAGGATCTGAAGAGAAATCCCATAGAATACGTACAAATGGCCAATAGGTACATGAAAATATGCTCAGCACACTAATTATCAGGGAAATACAAATCAAAAGCACAATGAGATATCATCTCACGCCTGTTAGAATGGCTGTCATGAAAAAGACAAGAGATAACAAGTGTTGGCAAGAATGTGGAGAAAAGGGAATCCTTGTGTACTGTAAACTAGGATTACGGAATGTAAGCTGGTGCAGCTACTATGGAAAACAGTATGGAGGTTCCTCAAAAAATTAAAAATAGAACTACCATATGATCCAGCAATGTCCACTCTGGGGAACACATTAACTTACAGAGATATCTGCATCCCCATGCTCATTGCAGAATTATTTACAGTAGGCAAGACATGGAAACAACCTAAGTGTCTATCGATGGATTAATGAATAAAGAAAATGTGATACACACACACACACACACACACACACACACACACACACACAATGTAATATTCAGACATAAAAAGAAGAAAATGCTGCCCCTCGTGACAACATGGATAGACCTTGAGGGTGTTATGCCAGTCAGACAGAGAAAGACAAATACCATATTATCTTACTTTATAAGTGGAATCTAAGTAAAAACAAAAACAAAAACTCATACATGCAGGTAACAGGCTGGTGGTTGCTGGTGGGGGGATGTATTGATAGATGGAGGGAAATGGATGAAGTGGGTGAAGGTGGTCAAAAGGTACAAAATTCTAGTTTAAAAATAAGTGAGGCTTGGGAATGTTAAAACATGGTGGCTATAGTTAAAATACTACATTGTGTATTTGAAAGTTGCTGAGAGAATAGATCTTACAAGTTCTCATCATAAGAAAAAACCTGTATGAGTTGGTGATGGATGTTAACTAGACTATTGTGATCATTTCCCCATGTATACATATATCAAAACATTATGTTGTACATCTGAAACTAATATATGTCAATTATATTTCAACTAAAATATTTTTTCTTATTTTATTGAGATATCATTGACATGCAGCACTGTATAGGCTTAAGGTGTACAGCATAATTGACTTACATGAAATGATTATCATAATATGTTTAGTGAACGTCCATCATCTCATATAGATACAAAATAGAAGAAAATGAAAAAAAATTTTTTTCCTTGTGATGAGAACTCTTAGGATTTACTCTCTTGACAACTTTCATACATAACATACAGCACTGTTACTTATATTAATTATGTTGTGCATTACATCTGTAGTACGTATTTATCTTATAACTAGAGGTTTGTACCTTTGACCACCTCAGTTTTTAAAAATGATTTAATGCTTAAAAGATCAAAAATAAACATATTTTATTTTTGGGGGGGAAAGTAAGTTTAACTTATACTCATTTGATTACTTTTGATGTTGGACTTTGAGAAAATGTTAATTAGCCATTCACTGTTACCTTCTGGAGTTTTCCTACTCTCATTGATTTTAAGATCATATACCTTTTTCCAAATTTTACTTTCAGTCTGTGTATATCATTATGCCTTACAATGAGTTTCTTATAGACAGCATACAGTTTATGTTTTTAATTCTCTCTGCCAACCTCTGTCTTTTATTTCATGTTTGTGGACAATTTACATTGAATGTAATTATTTATATGTTAGGGCATAAGTCTGCTCTTTTATTTTTTATTCTCTATTCTGTTTTTGTTTGTTTTTTTTGTTTTCTTTCCCTTGCCTTCCTGTTTTTATTATACCACTTTATATAGCTTTATTAGGGGTTGCTGTAGGTGTATTACCTTAACTATGCATAACTTATCACAGTCTACTGGTGTCATTTTACCAGTTTGAGTGAAGCCTTTCCTCCCTTTATGTCCCTTTACATTCCCTATTTGTAATATAATTATCTTATACATTTAGAGCCACATCCATGATTGTTACTTTTTGCTTCAACTCTTAAACATAATATAGAAAACTCAAGAGGAGAAGTGCAACCTATTATATTTACTCATATTTTTGTTTACTATGTTTTTTCTTCCTTCCAGTGTTCCAAAGTTCCTTCTTTTATTGTTTTCTTTCTGTTAGGAGAACTTCCTTTAGCCATTCTTTTAGAGTAAGTCTGCTGACAACAAATTCTCTTTGTTTTTGTTCATCTGAGAAAGTCTTGATTTCCCCTTCATTCATGAAATATATTTTCTCTGGGTACAGGATTCAGGGTTGACAGTTCTTTTCTTTCAATACTCAAAAAAATACCGTGTCAGTTTCTTCCAGCCTCCATGTGTTTTTGATGAGGAATCTGCTATCATTTGAGGTGTGTTTCCCCTATAGGTAAACTGTCATTTTTTCTCTGGCTGCCTTCAGGTTTTTTTCTGCCTTTAGTTTTCAGAAGTTGCATTATGATATGTCTTTTCATGGGTGTCTTTGAGAGTGTCCTGTTATGGGTTCACTCAGCTTCTTTATTGTGTAGATTTATGTCTCTTGCAAAATTTAGTTAGTTTTCAGCCATTGTTTTTTCAAATACTTTTCCAGCCCCATCTCCTTTCCCTTTCCCTTCTGGGCCCGTTATGACCCACGTGTTAGATCTTTTAAAATAATCCCACAAATCCCTGGGATTCTGTTAATTTTTCAGTCTGTTTTTCCTGTCTTTGTCAGATTGGGTAATTTCTACTGCTCTTTTACACTTTACTGATTCTTTTTTACTGTCCCTCCATTCTGCTATTGAATCTATCCACTGAACTTTTGATTTTATTGCATGTTGAAGTTACAGAATTTCCATTTGATTTTTCTTTACATCTTCTAATTCTTTGCCGAGAGTTTCTTTTTCTTTGCTGAAGCTTTCTGTTTTTACATTTGTTTCTAGCATGTTCATAAGTGCTCTTTGAAACATTTTTATCACGGCATTTGAAAAATCTTTCACAGATAATTTAAACATCTTTGTCATCTTGGTGTTAGTGTCTATTGATTGTCCTTTTTTCATTCAGTTTGACATCTTCCAGGTTCTTGGTATGTCCGGTGATTTTCAGTTTGGACCTAGGCATTTTCCTAAGATTTGGATCTTATTTAAAGCTTTTGTTTTAACTGGCTTTCTTGCCACCACCGTGGCAGGGGAAGTGGAGCACTGTGCCTCGCTCTGCCAAGTGGAGGTAGAAGTCTTGCTTGGCCAACGTTACTCTTCAAGGTCAGGGGACTATTGGGCAGAAATGGTGGTTCAGCTCACCATGTGGGTTCATTACTGCTGAATGATGACAGAAGTCCTCCTGACCCTCTTCTAGGCCTGTACTCACAGCTCACGAGTGGGAAGGAGCTGGGGCGCCTCTCTACTGCTGGGAGCAGCGAGTGAGGGCAGTCCAAGTTCCTTGTTTGTTCTGTACCACCACTGCGTGGATTGGGGGCTAGTTCTTGTTAATGGCTGGAAGGAATTCAAGTCCTGAAAACCTACTTAGCCTTTTCTGGCACCGCCTCAGTTGGATGTTGGGCATCTTGTTATAGTCTCAGGAGGGCGGAAGTCCAGGCTCCCCACTTGGCTTTTGCTGGCATGGGTGGTGGTAGAGCCACAGTTTTTTCCTTTGGTGTTTGTCTAGAGTAAAGCAGTTATTTTCTAAAAGTCTCTGCCTTGCAAGGCTGCCCCTTTCCTATTCCTTTGGCTAGAGAGATCAGGCTTTTGTTCAGACTTCTTCTTGTCCTTTTCCATTGGCATTTTCAGGTTGTTGGCTTCTTCACCACCAAGGCTGGGATATTTGAGGCAAAAACAAACCCCAAGGACCTCACGTTCCTCGTGTTATTCTTTGTGTCCTGAAGGTCCTAGCTGTCCTGCCGCCTCTTCTCCACCCTCCAGAGTTTTATGTTTATTCTGTACATAGAACTGACCCTTGAACATCGTGGGCATTAGGGGTGCTTACTCTCTGCGGAGTCAGAAATCCATGTATGACTTATAATTGGCCCTCCACACCCCCGGTTCCAGTTCCGCATCTGCAAATTGCATAGTGTTGTAGTAGTTACTGTTGAAAAAAAAAAAATCCCTGTATAAGTGGACCCACCTAATTGAAACCCATGTTATTCAAGGGTCAGCTGCAATTAATGCCCATGGTTTTGCGTAGCAGATTGCGTAGTATTATAGTATTTATTGTTGAAAAAAAAAATTCCTCTGTAAGTGGACCCACCCAGTTCAAACTCCTGTTATTCAAGGGTCAGCTGTAATTAATGTCCAGGGTTTTTAGTTGTACTTAGGTAGAGAAACGTACATCTACTCTATTTTCCACTAAGTGGAATCAGTTTGTGCAATTTACTTAAACCTTTCAGCAAAAATATATATGCATTTTTCTGTCTGTATGTATATGAAAATATATCTTATGTGAACAATTTGTCCCTGATTTGGTCAGTATCAGGAGTCAATAAGCGTTTCCTCCGCAGTAAATATTTTAGACTTTGAAGACCAGACTGTAATGGTAGGTACCTTTGAATTTTTCATTTCTTCCTTGCTTCCTTTTACTTTACCAGTATTTTTAGAGCATCATGTTCAGTATGACACAAGTTTAAAGCCAAGCTAGACATTTCGTGTACATTAAAGTAAACTAAAATTTGTCAACATTGTTTCTCTTTTTGAAACATGTCGCAAAAAACTGGGAGGGAAAAACACTGAAACATTGATGGACATAGAATATGCCTTGACTGAATATGAAATGGGCTTTGGAATCTTGAGTCTTGCTAAGTATGAGCACAGCTTTGCTTCCCCTCCATCTCTTTTACCTGGCTTCATTCATTTACAAATAGAATTTGTAGACCAATCTCTTCTCTGCTAAAGACCTTACTAGTAAAGCTGCAGAGACCTCAAACTTAGGCTTCTCTACAGAAAGAGGGAGAGATGAGCACGTAGCTCAATAAGCTGCTGTTGTCTCTCATATAGTAGGTGACTTGAGTTACTGCCTCCATTTCGTTCCTTTGTGTTCTGAGTATCTTGCAATTGAAATGTCATTACTCAGGGATGTAATACACCTTATAAAATAAAGAACCTATCCTTTCTCCAGGTCACTATGTAGATTCTGTCATAAACTGTAGCAAACTAGTACTAAGGATTCCAGTGAGTTATAGAAATGTTCAGTAACATTTACCAAAATCAGCACTAACTTCTCAAGATTTTGGTGCTACAATTTGAAATGAACATTGTTTGTTTCTCATCTGGCTTTCTCATTTCTTATTCCATAGTGACCTTGCCAGAAAAAGTTTTTCAATTATCTTCCAAAAAGTTGACAGCTCTTATGTTTGTCAATTACTTTAATATTTTTAAACGGTTGCTTGGTTGGGAGTCTCTAGATACAACACTTCACACTAAGGAAGGCTGACAGTTAAGTGATGTGGAAGCCATTATCTCACCTTTGTGCTTGCAGGCTGTGGCCTCTTGCCTTTTCCTATTTCATAATAAGTAGCATTAGCATTCAGGAACTTTTTTACACCTATTGAGGACAGGAGTTTTCTAATCCCCTATAAGAGAGCATTTTAAAAATGAATGAGTAAAACCTAACAAACATAGCATTAAAAAAAAGAGAACTAAGCATCATTCTTACATTTGAATTTAGCTCATAAATATCAAGTAAAATACCAACCAACCAAATTGAACATTACGATTAAAGAATCATCTACAATGACCAAATATGATTTATTCCCATATTAAAAAATCTATTGTTGTAATATATAATATTAATTGGTCCAATAAGAGAACATGATAATCTCACTAGTTGCTGAAAGAGCATTTGATAAAATTCAGCATTTATTTATGAGATTTACTCTTGAGATAACTAGGAATAGAGAGGTAAATTCTGTAAATAATAAGGAATCTTAAACCAAATTTTAAACCAAACAGCAGCATCATATTTAATGTGGAATATTATCGGCATTCCTTCTAAAATCATGAAAAAGGTAATCATGCCGTGACCATTTTTATATAATTACTCTGAAAATTCCAGACAATGCAGTAATATATAAAACATAAGGAAGAGATATAATTACAAAATCATTTACAGATTGATTTTGAATTATTTTTTTCAGACAGTATAATTTTGTTTGACCGAGAATTCAAGAGCATCAAGTTTTAATGAACTTATTACACTGATCAGATACTTGGTTCATATGTAAAACATCCATACTCTTTCTGTAAAACAGTAAAAACTAATTAGGTAATCTAATTCTTTAAAAAATTTACTCATAATAATACCAGAAAACATAAAGTACTTAAGAATAAGTACTTCCCTAAGAAGAAATATGGAAAGTGTACCAAAAGAAAAAAAAAAAAGGGTGAAACTCTTCAGAGTAATATAATTTACATAAACTAACAATATATCAGGTTTCTGAAGAAGGAAACTGAGTATTGTAAAAATTGCAGTTATTCCAAAATTAGTTCTGAACTTTCTTACAATCCCAGTCAAAATAGCAGTGGATTTTATTTGACTCTTAACACTGCATTTGAAAGTATCAACAGGCAGGAATTGCTAAGATAATTTTTTGTCTTGGCAATGAGTAGGAAGTTTAATTCACAACTTTTTATTGTGAAAATTTTCTAACTTATAGAAAAAATTTAAATAAATATATAATATAGCAAATATCTAAACATTGTCGCTAGATTTCAACAATTGATAATATTTTGTGATATCTCTCTACACAAAGTACTTTAAATAAAAATGAATGAACCATGAGGTCCATTTTAAAAGCAATATCAGCTACAGACCCATTTCTTTCCTTTAAAGTATAACTCCTCAAAAGAATTATCTACACTTGCTGTCATCAGTTTCTGTGAGTCTGCGCGTGTGTGTGCGCATGCGTGCGTTCATGCACACATGCACGCTCTCTCTTCCTTTAACACCTCATTATACAAAATTTCAAATGTACGCAGACATAGAAGGAATAGCATTACGAACCCCCTAACAATCAGGTAGCTTCAGCAAGTAAGAACTCATGGCCAGACTAGTTTCATATCTTACCCCACTACCCCACCAGATTATTTTGAAGCAAACTTCAGACATTATTTCATCTGTAAATATATCCACACATATCTCCAAAAAATAAACTTTTTTTAAAGCAAAATACTATCACTCCTGAAAAAAATTAACAATAATGCTTTAATATCAAATTTCCAATTCATGTTAAATTCCCTGATTATCTCATTTTTAAAAATCATGTTCCAAATAAAACCCATACATTCCAATTGGTTGATATCTCTCATAAGACTATCTTAAAATATAGGGTTCTCTTCCATCAGTTTTTAAAGAAACATGTATCCTGTAGTGTTTCCCTTCCCACAAATAGGATTTTGCTGATTGTATCCCCATGGTGTTCTTTTGTCCCTGAAATTTCCTATAAATTGTTAATTAGATCTGGAAGATTGTTTAGATCAGATTTTATTTTGTGGCGAAAATACTTACTTTCTGTGAATTTATATTATTAGGCACACTTGAAAAAGGATATATTCTCTGTTTTCAAGATATAAAGTTGTGTTTATATCAGTTAGATTTACCTCATTAATTATGTTTTTGTGTCTGCTGATGCCGTATGTATCCTATCCTGGACTTAGAAAGGTGAATTAAACTCTCATGCTACTAATACTTTTCTCTTTATTTCTCCTTATACTTCTGTAGTTTTGCCATATAATGTCCATGTTATGTGATATACAAATATCCATAACTGCTAAGGCTTCATTGTAGAATGTAAGGTACTAGGTGTCCTTTTTAACATTTCTAGATTTAATACTTTTTTTGTCGTTTAATGCTTTTTGTCTAACTCAGATTGTGACCACTGCTTTTCATTTTGCCATTATAAATGTGTAGAAGGATACAGAACTGTATTTTATACATTTGAGAAACTAGAAGGAAACGGAGCAAAAATATAAATAGTTTTTAACCTCTGAGTGGTGGGATGTGGGGCATTATTAACTTTCTTCTTTAAAGTTTTTCCAAAGTTTTCTACAGTGAGCTTGTGTTACTTATATAAGGCTTAAAAATCTGTTATTTTTTTACAAGAGAAAATTGTAAAGAAAGTATGCAAAGGTAGTTTGGTTTTGTTAATGTTCTCAGCATGTTTTTGGCCACAGCCTAAATAATGAACTAGTGACAGTATTGAACAGACCCTGCCCCCTATTTTAATCACAACTAAAATCGAGCGCATGCCTCTTGCAGGCATGGGTTTGAAATGGGAAATTGTTACATGAGTGAAGGAAAATTCCCCGAGTCTTTGATGCAACTCGAGGACTGGGAGTGGAGCAGGGGAGGCCTCCTGAAAATCTGTCTAACATTCGCTCGGGCTCCTCTTGGTTCTGAGCCAAATAACACACCCTTCAGTTGAATTTTTCTGTCCAGACACTGGCTTAAATGAAGGTATACTTAACTTGGAAATATCATTTCAGCTTTTGGCTGGAATAGCTGTTGTAGAAGAGCTTCTTTAGATGTGAAGCCATGAGGGAGTTCTCTGAGTACATGCATTTTCACACATCTGCTAATGCAAAAGCCCCAGTGTGAGCATTAGTACTCAGGAATGTGATGTGGATTTGAGATGATCTCCCCAGGATTTTGGCAGGTCAGGACAAACATTATCTTGCTCCCATATGTTTTTGTAGGATCTTGAAAGGGAAATCATATACATTTCCTTAAACTGACATGCTGAATTTTCCCACATACACCAAAAAACCCTCTCAGCAAAAATAAATTCAGGAATATGTATATATGACATTCATATATTTCGCAGCTGTTGTCAATACAACAATATAAGCTGATGGCTATTGGGAGTCACAGACAGTTTGCATTTACTCTGACTTATGTTTAAATGGCTGATTTCAGAAAACCTGGCCCAACAGATAAAAAACTATGAAAGATCCCACATTTTGAGTAAGTCCTTTTTATTTTTTTCTACTCTGCACTTCCTCAGGTGCAGTGTACATGGGGCTCGAGTCCTCATTTGTCACTATTTCCCCACTGATAGCACTGCTGCCCTATATGGACACCTCTCCCGACATACACAGTATACAAAACAACCAGGGAACCCTTGTGAAGCTAAGAAATTCAAATGTATTGATAATAATATTGATAACACATACTGTGTACAAAGACTGTATCTGTTTTTTATCACCCTTGAGCAAACCCACTCCCGTTTCCTATGGGGTTTGACAAATAGTAAGTACTCATTAAATGTTGACTAACCCTTTTCCTAAGTCTTTTCATTCTTCAGTCTCTACTCCCTCTAGAGAATGATATATTATCTGCCTAGTATTTTGGCTCCTTTTCTCAGAGAGTGTATTATTAAAACTTGAATAAATATAGCACCAGTTTCAGCTACGTAATGGCCTCTTGTGCCAAGGGTCGCACATTGGTTGATTCTCACTGGCACAAAAGCTGATAGATTAAGTCTTATTTCATTCTGTATCACAACTAGGCCCACTTGTAGGATTGAACCTATGTGAGAAGGTAATAATCCCTAACCACTATTTGTTTTCATGTTTGTAAATGAGTTTTGTTGCTGCAGTGTCTTGTACCTAATCAAATCAGTCCTCTGGTTCTTCTATCTGCTTACACCACATGGTTTTTAAGCTATCAAATATTATTTAAAAGTAATATCTAGGATATATTTCTTCTCCCACCCCCAACATTTGGAGAGAGGTCACATATCTTTGACCTCATTTATTTTACTTTTGTTTTGCTTATTTATTACCAATGGTTTCCTGTTGGATTATTTAGCTGGAAAAATGATTTCTTTTCGGAAGTAAGACCTGGGATTCTACTCCATAAAGGGAAACATGGAGAGGCTATGTTATCAGTTTAATGTATTAACAAATAATTGGCCTTGGGTTCTTTTCCTGGCATCTTGATGAACCACTGCGTTCATGTAGCTTTATTTGGTCTGAATTTATCAGTCTGTACAGGTAGGGACTATGATAATGTATTTTTTTAATTTAGTTTGTTGACTGCATTCTATTCTAGAATTGTTATGTATATATATTTTCAAGATCATGTGATTCATGAAAATATTGGTGTTGTATCAGTTGTTATTTCATTGCATGTTGGCACTTTGGCATTAGTTCTTACATCCACTGTTGGTATTTAGGGGAAAATCATGGAAAACTTTCTTTTTTTTTTTTACTAGTTTTCCTTGGTGACTTATAAAGTTAATTTCATAAAAATATTCTTCTGTTCTAAAATATGTAAGATTTTCAGTCCTTTGAAAAAATCGTTATAGTCAATTTTCCATGTATTACTCAACATTAGAGATCTACCTGCCAAATGATCCCAGGTGTGGGATTGCAGCAGGTAATTTCCTGAGCTGTATGGTACAGATGATTTTCTGTGTTAGAAGATGCTATCGGCTCACCTGGCCTCTTAGTGACAGAGAAATCCTTTGTTTATTCATTTAGTAGTCAGATTAACCCTAATGAATATTGGCTTCCTGGAAATAGATACAGGTGACAATGGCAAAGTGAGGAGTGGGGAGAAGTAAGACAAATTCCCTTTTCTTTCTTCACTTATGAATAATGGTGGCTTTCACTGGAGAGTGTTTTAAATCAGAAAGGAATGCAAAATATTTTAATTTAAAAGCAAGATTTAAATAATCAACCTTTAATTTTTAGTTTTGAACGTTTATATATGTATATTCTTTTCAGAAGAACTAAGGATTTTCTAATTTTGGCAAACAAGTTAAAAATTTTGTGTCTTTCAAATTAGAGTCAAATGAAAATATTTAATTAAATGCTTCATGCTGGTTTGGACAGAATGAGTCATTTGAACAGGAAAATGCAACTCTAATATGTTCTTACATTCAGTTAAAATTTTGTGAATTAAAAAATTATATCATTCTTCAGCCTCTCCTACCACAGGAAAGAAAATGTGCATTGTGCTGTGTTCATTTCTATAGTCTGTTCATGCTGCTTCAGTGACATATTTATTTGTTTTCTCAGGAGCAAAGATGAAGGGCTAATATAGCCATTAGAAGATTATTCATAGAGTTATACTATAAATTGTCAAAAATTTGTAGAATTAAGCTACTTAAAATTCTTTGCTTTGTTATGACTTTTAACAATATTTACAGAAATCATTTTTGTGAATATAATCATGGATATTTGATTAATTCTCAATAATGTATGGTGAAATGAAATCTTTGTGATTGCAACTCATAAGCTTTGCTTACTGAAGGGAGGAGTACTTTACAACATTTTTCTGTGAATGGTTTTGAAGATACATTATTCCCAAGACATGAATGTATAGACACAGATGTGGAAATCTCTTAACATTCTACCAAACTTTTCCAGATCTTACAGCAATAATTTATTCTGCACTCTCCAAAGACTCCCCAAATGTCTTCTTTTACATAACTTTATTCATTGGAGGAAAAGTTAAAATTCTTCCCCACCACATGCTAAATATTGGAGATAGGCTTTTCATGATGCATTTTGTAGTTGACTATAAAAGCTCTAGAATTTCAAGGGAGAAGTGAAAAAGCAGAGTTTATCTTTCTATGCAGATATAAAATTTATGATTTTTCCTAGCTATAGGCTTGATATTCTGCTTGAATTGTGTTATGGAGAGTTCTGAATAATCTGAGATATATATGAATCAGAGGCAGTAATAAATTCTGAATGAATCTTTGGTTTTTACTTAAGATTACTTTATCCTTAAAACTAATGTTTCTATAACCTCTGACCGAATACAGAAGATCCAAAGTACTTCCAAGGGTGAGAATTTTTCCTGGCCTCGTGTGAGTAGTTTAATTCATTCCAATTGTGTGGTACAGTGTGGCATGTGATGGAGCACATCAGAGGTATATTTGCGAATTCTTAATTTACATACCACCTTGCCAAAATATGATGCAATCCTTTACTGATTTGTCAGTAATATTTATTTTCAAAGATATTGGAAAAAGAGAAAGCAATGTATATGTGTCATATTATCTTCACAGGAACCACTGCCTATGTTAACTGGATTTTCCTTTCCTTTTCGTGAAAAACCAAAGGACAACAGTCATTATATGATTTTGTATTTTAAGTATTTTCATAATCCAACATAAATTGGCCCACCCAAGGATTATGTCTGTCTTATAAAGATGTGTTTACATAGTCATTGGGTGAAAGATTGCAGAAGTTGAACCACTAGTTTTGAAAGTTGAGCCAGACCAGGAAAAATCAGGATACAATTTGGCACTTATGGAGACGAAATGATTTCCTTTTTAGCTGCTGATTTCTACTGGGAAATGTATCCTTGGACTGAAAATTGCATCCGGAAAAATGTTTATGTAGTGTTTTTCAAATGACTGATTATTCTTCTAACCTTTAACATGAACTGTGTCTAATTTTGGTCTCTTTTAACTCTTCCATGACTAGGGGATTTTTCTCTTTGTGGGAAAAATATTACTCACAAACATATTTTTACTACTTGGAATACAAAAATGCCTTCCATGGCAACAATAACATAAAATGTGTTAAGATTTCTTCTTGGGTTGTTTTTCTGAGCAGTTAGTACGATGTCCTAAATCATCCACCCTTTATCACAGGCATTATATTATGAAAATATATAAGGTACAGATAAGGTACAAAAGATCATCTGTACCTTTATATCACAGGTTTTATATTATGTTACATCTTAAGGAACAGTTGTAGTTTGCCTGAGCAGCTACATTTCCTCCTCATTCCACCACCACCTGCACATGCGAAGTAGGAGCTTCTTGACCTTTTCATGGGTAATATTTGACCCATAGGGTTTTAACAAAGATCAGTACTTGCTCTACTTTTTTTCTTGTATATTTTGTGACTTTTCTAGCTAAATTATTGTCCATCAGAGGTTGCAGGAGTCTCTGCTCCATGCTGTCTCCACTCTTGGACCTCGATTAACTAAAGCTTCATCATCAAATTATTACAGGTGACCATGGCAAGGGGAAGGGGACACTGGAGGTCTCACACTGGTCACTTCTGCTCACAATTCATGGGTTAGAACTGTGCTGTCCAATGCAATAGCCACTAGCTGCATTTGCTTATCTAAATTCAAACTAATGAAAATTAAACAAAATTTGTCCTTTGGTTCCTCGGTGGCACTAGCTGCATTATAAATCTACCACCCTGGACAACACAAAATACAGAACATTTCCATTATCACAGAAAGTTGTGTTTGAGACTAATGAACTAGAGCTTTAAGGGGACGGGGAAGTACAATCCTCTTATTAGCCCAGAGGTGGGAAAGAAGCAAATATTACCGACTTGCAATAATGTCTAACACTGTTGGTAAACGATATGCTTGCAAATATTCCTGAGATGCTCTGTATCCTTTTTTTCCCCCTTGTTTCTTTTTGGGGGGGGGGGTGTGGTGGTGAAATGTGAGGAGGGTGATAAAAATGCACACCTACATGCATATATACATACACATATACTGTTTCTAGCTGCATGAAAAAGATGAGAAGCATACACTTGAATCTAACATTTTGCCAAGGGGGAGTCCTTATGTTCCATATCCCTTTGGAGGAAGAATCTGTATTGCATTTATGTGGCTTTGGAGAAGATATTCAGGAAAGAAACACCACAATTCCCATTGAGCTCAGAAAATGTGATTAAGGAATTTGAATGTAATTACCCAGAGTTTGGCTTTTCTTTTAAGGAACCCATTCATTGTAGAGATATTTTGATAGTGTAAATCTGACAACTAAATCTGGATTTTTGGGGGAAGACTCCCACCAGGAATAGTGTGAGTCAGGGATGAGTCCATAAAAAAGAAGCCCATTCAGCAGGGACAGCCTGAGCAATATTCTGTTTTGACATGATTTTATCTATGGCTGATATATGGAGGGGATATTTAGTGGAATGTGCAGAGCTTTGCTCTAGATTTGTATCTCCTATGATTGGTGTACAAGCTTATTTAAATAAAACGTATGGCAACAATAAATATATATTTGAGTAAATCACACTGTAGTTATTTCTGATCACAGTAATAAAAATAGATTTGGAAAATTTTCTGTGTTTTCAGAGACAAAGTTCTTTTTACCCAGAGTCGATGGATTAGAATTTGCCAGCTGACAAGAAACCTTCAGTTCTTCTCTATCCTAAATGGTTTGACAGCTGTGTAAAGTCCCCAGAAAGCAAGTAACCCAGCAGAGTTTGTGACAGAAACTGTTAACCGTCCTTTTCGGTGTTTCTGCACTATCTTGTCCAACATCTGGAAATCAGCATGTTTGCAGTCATCTCACAACATGATTTTGCATTTACATCATTGTGCTAGCTGATAAAAGTTGTTTTTTTCTTTTAAGGGAAAAAAAAAATCAGCAACTTTTGGTCTGTCACAAGGTCAAGTGATGATTAGTGATGTAGTCTCTCCTAAACACATGTTTAGCTCAGGAAAGTTAAATCAGTTTCCAAAAATTTGGTAACCATTAGAGTACTTCCTAAGTCACTTCCGGATGTCAAACCTAAGGTAGAGGGGGGACAGGGCTGTATTGAGTTCCCTGCAGTTTTTTTTTTACCAAAGGGACTTAATTTGGCAGCGGATCCAGCCAAGGAAATACTCACGCAATGGCAGAACTAGACAGGAAACACTTTTGAAAGTGCTGTTTTGATAGAGGATCATGAGATCAGGCGAAGAGCTGTGAACTCTGCATGTAGCCTAGGCCGTGGAGCACCAGGCTAGCCACCTGAGGGTATGGCGTAAGAAAGGAAATTAAAGTAGGAGGGCCATAAAATTTGCACGCAGTTTTCCTTTCTCAAAAGAGGAATGCTAAGAATTATGAAATTCTTTGAAGTAGAGGGACATAATTAATGAATTTTGTTGTTGTTATTATTTTTTGGTTTTGGTTAAGCATTCCACCATCATTATTCACCTTTACATTTTTAACATGATGGTTAGCTTGACTGCAAGAGCTTACCTCATCAATTCTAACCACCTTTTTATAGCTCTCAGAAGAGCTGTCTTCCAAGGAAAACACTGCGTTGAGCAAAGGTTGTACTTTGGGAAGATGGACGTTTTATAATGATAAGTTTTGACAACTTGCTCTGGTCGCCATGTGTCTCCCAGGCCTGCCGGTGGGTGGGTATTTGTCAGGAATGAGAATATATCTGAGAGGGGTTGCTTTATAGCAGCCAGACTTGATTTTCAACTTCCAAGACTTTGAGCCTCCTTTCCTTACAGTACTCAGGAAAACAGAGAGGAGGAGCTTTGCTCTCATGTGTGAGGTTGAGGAGACCCCGAGGTCCTGTACAGGGAGGTGCAGATCCTCAGTCTTAGCGCCTTTGTTGGACACCTTTCATTGTCCCAGGAACTTCTCTCTGTTCTTCTCTGCCCATATTTAGGAACTACACCTTGATTTATTTCTTCTCCTGAGATGTTCTTCAGGGTCTACGGAAGCCATTTTTGTGTATAAGGCAGACTTATTCATTTCTCATAGCACATCATGAAATTGTGTCTGGTTTAACTGCAACATTTAAAAGAAAAATAAAATCCATATCTGTAGTTGACAAATCTGCTGGTGCTTTTCTTTAGACCATGAGTGATTCTTGGTCTGTTGTTGTTTGTAAAGGCCATGTTGGACTCTCAGCATTATCACCCACACTCTACTTCTGTGGCTCAGACAGCTGGCAGGTCCCCGAGAGCATATGGATGATACCCTAATAGCATCTGCCCAGTTGTTCTAATCACATATTTGGTAGATAGCTGAAAGACCCACATTCAACTTCACTGAGCTTATATGACTAACTCTAAATTTACTGTCAATACTTTTTTACCTAAAGCTCTTTCAAATTCTTAGTAGTATTTAATAATAATTGCATAAGTATCCCTCTTAGTTCTAACTTTCAGAGCTCCTTAAAAACCAACAAACAAAATATCTTCCCAGTTAACTATGAGCAATTAGTCTGTACAAAACAATACCGAAACAACGTCGGCGTTTGGAGCAGAAAAAGGTTTATTTCAGGGCCATGCAAGGAGAATGGGTGGCTCATGCCCTAAAAATCCCTGAACTCCCTAAAGGGTTTCAGCAAAGTATTTTTAAAGGCAAGATGAGGGAAGGGGCATGGCATGGTTGGGTTGCACACTTCTTGGTGTTGGAATCCTTTGTTCTTGCAGCTGTCTAGTAGGTCAGGTCTCAATGTTCCTGTAAAACTCCAACAAGACAAATGTTATTCTCTGTTCTGCAACTTTTTATCTCTATGTGAATGAAAAAGTGTTATACCCTTAAAGATCAGAGCCTTGAGAGTGGGCTATCCTGTATATTTCAGGCTATCGGCAACATTCTTAAAGCAATAGAATACAGAGGTTAAAGTAAAAGAAACAGATCTAATGTGGAGTGAGATTTGTTCTTCCCTATTACAGTGTGATTAATTCTCTTATATCCAAGAGAATAGTCAGTACAAGCCAAGGAACCCCCCTTGCCCCACATTCATCAGAATAACCACAAAACTGATTCTTAATTACCTCTTGCCTGGAGCACTGCAGCAGTGTCAACCTTGGTCCCACAAATGTCAGCTTCTCTGAACCTGCCACTTCCCCCAGTTTATCCTACATAATGCTGATAGAAACTTCTTCCTCAAATACTGCTTTTATCATTTCATTGCTCCCATTTTACAATATGAAGTCTGGTATTTTGAATGAAGATTCAAAATTCTAGCCATGCTTCTTGTATATCCCTTCTATAAGCACCTGCAGTCTAATCAAATTGTCCTTCTTTTTAGTTCAGTTGGGCTCCAAGCAGTTCAGATCCTGGCTCCTAAGATCAGTATCAAACAGTGTTTCTCCTGAGGTCTTATGAGAGTTTTTCTTCATAAAGTCAATGACAGACAAAGGTTCTGGTTACAGTAGGAAAAACAGGAGGCTGTTTTATGCAGTTAGATTCAGGAGAAGTGTTCATCACTTTGACGGATGCTAGTTCCTTAGTTATATTTTAATAATACTGGAGTGGAGGAAAACTAGCATTTTTGCATAGCTATGACTCTGCCTCAGAGGGGGGGCTCCTCTGTGCTCTGTGTAAGGACAATACCCATATCTGTCAGGCCATGGTGAGATGACATTATCATGCTTCAGCTTTCACAGACAACAAGCAATAACATACCATCAAAGCTGGAACAGCAGTAGGTCTTGGCTCCTAGGCAGGCGTGTTGCCTTTACTGCCACACAGCGTCACGTATTTGGCTAAGTGTCTCCTATGATTTCTTTCTGGAGTCCATGCCATCCTCACTGTGTCATAGGCAGATAGATATAAAGTAGGTCTTAGGTTTGCCATTAGAAAAGTTAGCATCTATTTTGGAAGCCATGGACTCAACTCTTGGATTGCTAATTTGCGTGCCACACTATGGTCTGATTTTGTGTCTCAGGGGTGATTTCATATCTAAGCTTGTATCCTAGGATTCTGGTAGTATTTGCTACAATCTGTATCTGTCTTCCTCTGAAAAGTGAATTTTCTCTGCTTTACCTGAATCCCGTTAGCTCTTCAGCCCATTCCAGCTCTCAGAAAAGTTGTTTATAATAATTTAATAATACCTTGTATATATATTGCAGCAGCCCTATAATACATGCAGGAAATATGTAAACCCCATTTTACAGGTGAAGAAATTGAGACTCAGAGTGTTCAGTGATTTAGCCAAGGTAAGCGAGTAAGTGGTGGACATAGGACTGTAGCCCACATTTCCTGATTCATAGTCTACTCTTCACTTTTCTCTGTTAAGTGGTGATTTTTCAGTATTGACTCATGCATGAGATCTATAGTTGTGTAAGATGTTTGGAATCCTAGTTTCTAGAGTAAACTCTGCTACTAACAAGCTCTGCTGACTTTTAGCCACTCCATTTAGTCTTTTTCTTAGCTTATTTCTAAGATCCTTTCCAGAGAAAAAATACAATATGTTCGTAATTTTATGATCCTAATTCCATTTAAGCAAAGTAACAGTCATATTATAGACATTAGAGTTCTCACCTGGAATTTTTTGTGTTATTTCTCAATGACATCTTTGAGTCTTACTAAGTTTTGAGTTAGGTATTGAAATCATTGAGCTGGGGGTACAAATTCGATTCATTCAGCAAACTCATAATCTGCCTTACATTGCTAAAACGAAATTATCTTCTAAACTCTTAAGATTAAATGTGAACAATTTGCGTTTGAGATTTTAAAATAAGTCCTAGACATTGGAGTGCTATTCCACCTCCACTAATTTATTATTTCTACATAAAGGCCTTTCTTCCTTGAGGCCTGTGAGCCACCAGTCTTTTTCAGTGTAGTGGTCTGCACTTCTCTGTTTTTCTTTCCCTGGGAGTGCTGATTAGTGACTTGCGGTGCGGACTCTGATTTATCGCAGACCAGAGCTGCCCCTTAGGGGCTGAGCAGAAACACTCATGAAGGAGCCCTGATTAAAAAGAGTGGTAATGAAGACAAATGTTTCAGAGGGAGTTGAGAGAAAACCAGTCCTTGGCATTCCCCGTAGCTCCTCTGAGCTTTTGAAAAGGAGGCAGTGGTAGCCAAAGGAAATATTTCTCCTTTGTTGTTTATTTCTTATGGCACTGGAAACATTTTTCTTTTCCTCCTGGGTGTTCTAATTCTCACTTGTTAACTGCTTTTCATGCAGGGTTGCAATTAACCCCTGGCAGATTCCTACCCGGGTTGGCCTTATAGCCACTCCATCCCCAAAGAAGTTTTTAATGCTTTGACCTATAACCATTTAAAAATTCTTCAGACTTGACACTTTTGCCTAATTTCTTAGATCATTAAATCACACTTCTGGTTTTCTATCCAGTGATTTTTACTAAATTTGATGTTAGGTACCTATAATCACCTTCCCTTCTTCTTGTTTTTACAAGACAGAATGCCAGTAGAAAGAACAAATTCCTACTCCCTTGGTAGTTTTCATCACAACTAGGTCGAAAGTTCCAAATCTAGTGTTATTAAGAAGGGCAGGGCTGGGGCTATATCTCCTACTTTTTGTCTTTCCTTCTCTCCATCTTGCCTTCTCAACATTGAGCAAAGTACGCAGCACATTCACCAGGTACACGCGCAACAGTTTGCTCTCGTTCACCAGAATACTTCATGGCATCCACAATACTTTGTTCAATGTTTTGTTCAATAAGAAGCTCCTGAGCAGATCTACTTGGATTAACAGGAAAACATCAAAGAATTTAAGTTCAGATTGATCTGACCCTACTGAAAGGTTTGATTTCCAGAGGCAGGTAGTGGTTTCTAATCCAATCAGGGGGTTTCCTTTTTGTGGAGAAAGTCTCAGTGTGCTCAAGAACCTGTCAAACATCCAAGGTTAAAGGAAAATTTAAATAGAATCCAATCAGATGAACAAAGCTGATAAAAAGATACAATCCTTAGTGTGAGAGGAGCCTTTCAAGTTACCCTTATGGCCTTCTACTTCTGCCTTAAGGCAAAACAAAAACAAAGAAACAAATAAGAACAACAAATTATGAGCTTAATGTTTCTTAGATAGAAGGGAGAGTTTGCAGTTATCCCATTCTGATGAACATATGAGATTAAAGATCAAATATTTAAATATTAAAATATTTAAATATTAAAGAGCACTCATTGAGAGAAGCCTTGGGGTAAAACCTTTCACACTTAGGTTGTTTCTGTCGAGGTTTGGTCCCTCTGAACTCTTCCCCAACTATAAAGGCAAGGTCAAGGGCTGAGTCTAGGCTAAATGATGTCAAGTGCAAGGGCTGTTAGGCAAGGCCAAAAATTGCTGCAGCTCATCTGGCAACAGATGAAGACTTAGGCTGTTAGAGTAATTGCCAAGTTTGTAGGATCACTTCAGGAGCATGCTTCAGGGTAGTGGAATGCCATGTAAATTTAAACCGTTTGACATTTTCTTCCCCAGTTATCATGGAAGTAGACTCTTTCAGTAATTTCCAAGACCGAACAAAATTCCCCCTCAAGTACTGATGGACTTTTCCTGGTCTTCAATATTGGCGTACTGTTCTTTATTTTTCCTGGCTTCAAACAGGCATATTAAGATTTCATGGATATCTGAATCTTTCTTTGAGTATCTGGGAACACATCAGAGAAACCAGATAGAAAACAGGGAAAAGGAAATAGATTATTTCCTTAGCCTTTTAAGCAAATGAATTGGAAGGATGCTTTCTGTGACGTTCATTGGCCCACAACTGCTTGGAATCTCCAGAAACACCATCTTTTATTCCTTACTGTGTGATCTTTAACAAAGCATTTCACAGATATATTTAGCACAGTTTTTACATATGTGTTCCCAGGACCCATGGAGCAGAGTTGGAGAAATTGAAGCATTGGAAGACTTACTAAAATAATTTGAAGTTGAGGTGTATACTAACGAAGGAATCGTACAAAGAAAGGGAGAGGTAGAGTTTGCCAGATTTGGAAAATAAATATTTTAAATAGTTTGCCTCAGTCTGGTGTGGCCTGTCAGTATAGTTAGCTAGGAGTCAAGTACAGAACAAATACAGGAGCAATTTACACACATTCTTCAAAAGATGGACAGAGGAAATATAATTTCATGGTAGGAAGATTAAGATCAATAATAATAGTGAACATTTATTGATTTTAAAAAAATATGTTAGTCACTGTCTTCAGTACTTTGTGAGCATCATCTCATTTAATCCACATTTTTATAAATTAGGAAATTGAGGTTTTGGCCGAATTAACTCAGGTGGTGGAGCCAGGACTCAAAATCGGGCATGTTCAACTACAGAGCCCTTGCTCTTTATACCAAGCTATACCATCTCCCTGTGTGACTTTGGTCAGTCAATCCATTTATATAATATGAGAGGTGGACCGTGCAATTTCTAGGTTCTTTCGATTCTTGAATTCTTTGAAAAGTATTTTAAAGTCGGGAGAACTCTGTCATGGTGAAACATTTAGAGAGAAGCTGAAGTAGTGATTGTAATACATTTCGTGTTAATGATACCTAACCTCGATGGAGCATATACTGTATACCAGACACTGTGTAATTAACTTACAAACAGATCAATTAAACCTCAAAACAATCCTTTTGACATATGTTTATTGTCCCTAAGAAAGATCATAATTATTCATAAAAGAGTCAGCCACGTCAAAGATGTAAAAGACAGTGGTTTAGATTTGAAATGGCTTTAGTTATAATAGTACACCATTGTGGCTATTATAAATCATACAGAATTGGAATCAGGAAGAAACAAGTTTTTTAAAGAAATGTTTCTCTAGATCAGTACTCTTGTACTTTTCTCTTACACAGTTTGTTTTTTAATAAAACATTTTTTAATTGAGTAAAAGTGACATACTGTCTTCACAATTTGAATCCATGTTATCAGACCTCTCTCTTGAAAATAGTTCCAAATTAAAAGTTAGAGGTTTCCAGTAGCTTGAAGTTTCTAGAATTTGAATTGGGATAATATCAGGACTAAGATAGTGAGAACACCTTACCTGTGTGTCAAGCGGCCTGTGTCATACTTCTCATATTGATACCATGAGGTATTTGGTCTTCTCTTCATTATAACAGATGATTATAAATATGGAGTTGTTTCTTAATAGCTGGTACTTTTTGTCACTTAGCCCTAATTTGCTTAATTCAAGGACATACTCTGTCAGTACTGGGGAGTGAGTTTAAAGATGACTTTGCTGCAGTAATCAGATTACATTAGTGTCAAGTGCCCACTAATTATGAAGAAATTTGTATCTGCATTAGGTAAATGTCATTTCACCACAGTAGCCTAAAATGAGCTTTCCTTTCCTTTAGTTAGCATACCACCTCATTGTAAGTATTACAGGCAAGCTACTGACAAAATTTAGGCCCAAGTCCATTTGTTCTTTAGCAGGAATGGCTAGAAGACGGTCAGTCCTTCCAGAGATCTCAAGAAAAATGCCCCGCTTCATTTTTTTATCTGATCAGCTGACTTGTCACCTTGAAGTCCTGTGTATTCACTCTAGCAGGGCTCGGCAAACTACTGTCACCATCTACTTATGTACAGCCCACAGGTAAAGAATGGTTTTCACAGTTTTATACGGTAGAAAAAAATCAAAAGGAAACGAATATTTTATTAACCCTGAAAATTACATGCAATTCAAATTTTAGTGCCCCTAAGTAAAGTTTTTTTTTTTTTAATTTTTATTTATTTATTTATGGCTGCGTTGGGTCTTCGTTTCTGCGCGCGGGCTTTCTCTAGTTGCGGCGAGCGGGGGCCACTCTTCATCGCGGTGCGCGGGCCTCTCATTATCGCGGCCTCTCTTGTTGCGGAACACAGGCTCCAGACGCGCAGGCTCAGTAGTTGTGGCTCACGGGCCCAGTTGCTCCGCGGCCTGCGGGATCTTCCCGGACCAGGGCTCGAACCCGTGTCCGCTGCATTAGCAGGCAGACTCTCAACCCCTGCGCCACCGGGGAAGCCCCCTGAGTAAAGTTCTAATGGAGCGCAGCCACGTTCCTTGTGCACTTACGGATTGTCGATGGCTGCTTTCTCCTCACCATGATCACAGAGTTGAGTAGTTGTAACAGAGACCGTACGGCCTAAAGATATTCCTATCTGGCTCATTACAGAAAATGTTTGTTGACCACTGATTACAAGATCAAGTCCAAGTTCTTTCCTAGCATGACATACAAAACCATGATGATCGGGCTCCTGTGTAATCTTCTATTCTCTTGTTCTCTCCTGAGCTGTAACTATTCTGAACTCCTGGAACTTCCTAGACTCCAACGTGCTTTCTGCATATCAGTATTTCTCCACGTTAGTCCCTCTACATGAAATCACTCCTTTCCATCCTGAGTACCCCTGGCAAATTCCTGTCTGTCTTCCAATATTTTTTGGCTTAAGCATCCTCTTCTCTCTGCAACCCTAGCATCCTGTGCTGTTTCCACCTTGCACTCTTTCACCAGACAGTAAGCTTTGGGCAGATAGATATTGTCTCTTGTTCATCTTTGTATGCCAAGAACAGGTTTCTTAACATAAGCACTACTGGCATTTTGGACTGGATAATTCTTTGTTGTGGGGCGGTCGTGTGCATTGTAGGATGTCTAGCAGCATCCCCGGCCTCTATCCATTAAATACTAATAGCTTCCACCCATCACGATAATCAAAAATGTCTCCAAACATTGCCAAATGTGCCCTGGTAGGCAAAATTGTCCCCATTTGAGAGCCACTGCTCTAGAACCTTACATAGTCAGTAGCCCATACTGGGTACTGGGTAATGTTGAATTATGTATTAAAAGACTTGATTCAGGGGCTTCTCTGGTGGCGCAGTGGTTAAGAAACCACCTGCCAATGCTGGGGACACGGGTTCGAGCCGTGGTCCGGGAAGATCCCACGTGCCGTGGAGCAACTAAGCCTGTGTGCCACAACTACTGAGCCTGCGCTCTAGAGCCCACGAGCCACAACTACTGAGCCCGCATGCCACAACTACTGAAGCCCACATGCCTAGAGCCTGTGCTCCACAGCAAGAGAAGCCACCACGATAAGAAGCCCGTGCACTGCAAAGAACAGGAGTCCCGGCTCACCGCAACTAGAGAAAGGCCATGTGCAGCAACGAAGACCCAACGCAGCCAAAAATTAATCAATTTTTAAAAAAGGCTTGATTCACATTGAATTAATTGTACACTTCAAAAGGATGATTTGTATGATGTGTCAGATATTGCTCAATAAAGCTGGTTTTTTTCTTAATAGATCTTTATTGGAGTATAATTGCTTCACAATACCGTGTTAGTTTCTGTTGCACAACAAAGCAAATTGGCCATATGCATACATGTGTCCCCATATCCCCTCCCTCTTGAGCCTACCTCCCATCCTCCCTATCCCACCCCTCCAGGTCATCGCAAAGCACCGAGGTGATCTCCCTGTGCTATGCTGCTGCTTCCCACCAGCCAACTATTTTACATCCGGTAGTGTATATATGTCGATGTTACTCTCACTTCGCCCCAGCTTTGCCCTCCCACCCCATGTCATCAAGTCCATTCTCTATGCCTACCTCTTTATTACTGCCCTGCAACTAGGTTCATCAGTACCATTTTTTTTTTTTGGAATAAAAGTTTTTATTAGTATAGTTGCTGTGCAATATTATATAAGTTACAGGTATACAGTATAGTGATTCACAATTTTTAAAGGTTATGCTCCATTTATAGTTTTTATAAAATATTGGCTATATTGACATATATACACTAATAGCTATAAAATGGATAACTAGTAGGAACCTGCTGTATAAAAAAATAAATAAAATTCAAAAAAAAATGAGCTATAAGGATATATTGTCCAACAGAATATAACCTATATATATATTTTTAGATTCCATATAAACACATTAGCATACGGTATTTGTTTTTCTCTTTCTGACTTACTTCACTCTGTATGACAGACTCTAGGTCCATCCACCTCACTACAAATAACTCAATTTTGTTTCTTTTTACGGCTGAGTAATATTCCATTGTATATATGTGCCACATTTTCTTTATCCATTCATCTGTTGATGGACATTTAGGTTGGTTCCATGTCCTGGCTATGGTAAATAGTGCTGCAGTGAACATTGCGGTGCATGTCTCTTTTTGAATTATGGTCTTCTCAGGGTATATGCCCAGTAGTGGGATTGCTGGGTCATATGGTAGTTCTTTTTTTTAAAAAATATAATTTTTAATTAATTAATTAATTAATTAATTTTTGGCTGTGTTGGGTCTTCGTTGCCATGCACCGGCTTCCTCTGGTTGCGGCGAGTGGAGGCTGCTCTTCGTTATGGAGCACTGGCTCTAGGCATGCGGGCTTCAGTAGTTGTGGTACACGGGCTTCAGCGTTTATGGCATTCAGGCTCAGTAGTTGTGGCTCACGGGCTCTAGAGCACAGGCTCAGTAGTTGTGACACATGGGCTTAGTTGCTCTGCGGCATTTGAGATCTTCCCGGACCAGGGCTCGAACCTGTGTCCCCTGCATTGGCAGGCGGATTCTTAACCACTGCGCCACCAGGGAAGTCCCCATATGGTAGTTCTATTTTCAGTTTCTTAAGGAACCTCCATACTGTTTTCCATAGTGGTTGTATCAATTTACATTCCCACCAGCAGTGTAGGAGGGTTGCCTTTTCACCACACCCTTTCCAGCATTTATTGTTTCTAGGTTTTTTTTTTTTTAAACATCTTTATTGAACTATAATTGCTTTACCATGGTGTGTTACTTTCTGCTTTATAACAAAGTGAATCAGTTATACATATACATATGTTCCCATATCTCTTCCCTCTTGCATCTCCCTCCCTCCCACCCTCCCCATCCCACCCCTCTAGGTGGTCACAAAGCACCGAGCTGATCTCCCTGTGCTATGCGGCTGCTTCCCACTAGCTATCTATTTTACATTTGGTAGTGTATATATGTCCATGCCACTCTCTTACCCTGTCACATCTCACCCCTCCCCCTCCCCATATCCTCAAGTCCATTCTCTAGTAGGTCTGTGTCTTTATTCCCATCTTGCCACTAGGTTCTTCATGGCCTTTTTTTTTTTTCCTTAGATTCCATATATATGTGTTAGCATACTGTATTTGTTTTTCTCTTTCTGACTTACTGCACTCTGTATGACAGACTCTAACTCCATCCACCTCATTACAAATACCTCCATTTCATTTCTTTTTATGGCTGAGTAATATTCCATTGTATATATGTGCCACATCTTCTTTATCCATTCATCCGATGATGGACACTTAGGTTGCTTCCATGTCCTGGCTATTGTAAATAGAGCTGCAATAAACATTGTGGTACATGACTCTTTTTGAATTATGGTTTTTTCAGGGTATATGCCCAGTAGTGGGATTGCTGGGTCATATGGTAGTTCTATTTTTAGTTTTTTAAGGAACCTCCATACTGTTCTCCATAGTGGCTGTATCAATTTACATTCCCACCAACAGTGCAAGAGTGTTCCCTTGTCTCCACACCCTCTCCAGCATTTATTGTTTCTAGATTTTTTGATGATGGCCATTCTGACCGGTGTGCGATGATATCTCATTGTAGTTTTGATTTGCATTTCTCTAATAATTAGTGATGTTGAGCATCTTTTCATGTGCCTCTTGGCCATCTGTATGTCTTCACTGGTGAAATGTCTATTTACGTCTTCTGCCCATTTTTTAACTGGATTGTTTGTTTTTTTGATATTAAGCCCCATGAACTGTTTGTATATTTTGGAGATTAATCCTTTGTCTGTTGTTTCACTTGCAAATATTGTCTCCCATTCTGAGAATTGTCTTTTTGTCCTGTTTATGGTTTCCTTTGCTGTGCAAAAACTTTTAAATTTAATTAAGTCCCATTTGTTTATTTTTGCTTTTGTTTCTGTTACTCTAGGAGGTGGGTCAAAAAAGATCTTGCTGTGGTTTATGTCAAAGTGTGTTTTTCCTATGTTTTCCTCTAAAAGTTTTATAGTGTCTGGTCTTACATTTAAGTCTTTAATCCATTTGGAGTTTATTTTTGTGTATGGTGTTAAGTAGTGTTCTAATTTCATTCTTTTACATGTAGCTGTCCAGTTTTCCCCACACCACTTACTGAAGAGGCTGTCTTTTCTCCATTATACGTTCTTGCCTCTTTTGTCGTAAATTAGGTGCCCATATGTGCATGGGTTTATCTCTGGGCATTCTATCCTGTACCATTGATCTATATTTATGTTTTTGTGCCAGTACCATACTGTCTTGATTACTGTAGCTTTGTGGTATAGTTTGAAGTTGGGGAGCCTCATTCCTCCAACTCCATTTTTCTTTCTCAGGATTGCTTTGGCTATTCGGGGTCTTTTGTGTTACCATACGAATAGTAAGATTTTTTCTTCTAACTCTGTGAAGAATGCCATTGGTAGTTTGATAGGGATTGCATTGAATCTGTAGATTGCTTTGGGCAGTATAGTCATTTTCACAATATTGATTCTTCCAATCCAAGAACATAGTATATTTCTCCATCTGTTTATGTCATCTTTAATTTCTATTATCAGTGTTTTATAGTTTTCTGAGTACAAGTCTTTTGCCTCCTTAGGCAGGTTTATTCCTAGGTATTTTATTCTTTTTGTTGCAGGGGTAAATGGGAGTGTTTCCTTAATTTCTCTTTCTGATTTTTCGTTGTTGGTGTATAGGAATGCCAGAGATTTCTGTGCATTAATGTTGTATCCTACAACCTTACCAAATTCACTGATTAGTTCTAGTAGTTTTCTGGTGGCATGTTTAGGATTTTCTATGTATAGTATCATGTCATTGGCAAACAGTGACAGTTTTACTTCTTCTTTTCCAATTTGTATTCCTTTTATTTCTTTTTCTTCTCTGATTGCTGTGGCTAGGACTTCCAAAACCATGGTGAATAAGAGTGGCGAGAGTGGACATCCTTGTCTTGTTCCTGATCCTAGTGGAAATGCTTTCAGTTTTTCACCATTGAGTATGATGCTTGCTGTGGGTTTGTCATATATGGCCTTTATTATGTTGAGGTAGGTTCCCTGTATGCCCATTTTGTGGCGAGTTTTTATCATAAATGGGTGTTGGATTTTGTCAAAAGCTTTTTCTGCATCTACTGAGATGATCATATGGTTTTTATTTCTTAATTTGTTAATGTGGTATATCATATTGATTGATTTGCGTGTATTGAAGAATCCTTGCATCCCTGGGATAAATCCCACTTGATCATGGTGTATGATCGTTTTAATGTGCTGTTGGATTCTGTTTGCTAGTGTTTTGTTCAGGATTTTTGCATCTATGTTCATCAGTGATATTGGTTTATAATCTTTTTTTGTGATATCTTTTTCTGGTTTTGGTATCAGGGTGATGGTGGCTTTGTAGAATGAATTTGGGAGTGTTTCTCCCTCTGCCATTTTTTGGAAGAGTTTGAGAAAGATCAGTGTTAACTCTTCTCTAAATGTTTGATAGAACTCGCCTGTGAAGCCATCTGGTCCTGGACTTTTGTTTGTTGGAAGATTTTTAATTACGGTTTCAATTTCATTACTTGTGATAGGTCTGTTTATATTTTCTAATTCTTCCTGGTTCAGTCTTGGAAAATTGTACCTTTCCAAGAATTTGTCCATTTCTTCGTGGTTGTCCATTTTATTGGCATATAGTTGTTTGTAGTAGTCTCTTATAATCCTTTGTATTTCTGCAGTGTTGGTTGTGATTTCTCCTTTTTCATTTCTAATTTTATTGATTTGCGTCCTCTCCCTTTTTTTCTTGAGGGGTCTGGCTAAGGGTTTATCAATTTTGTTTATCTTCTTAAAGAGCCAGCTTTTAGTTTTATTGATCTTTGCTATTATTTTCTTCGTTTCTATTTCATGTATTTCTGCTCTGATCTTTATGATTTCTTTCCTTCCACTGACTTTGGGTTTTCTTTGTTCTTCTTTCTCTAGTTGTTTTAAGTGTCGGGTTAGATAGTTTATTTGAGATTTTTCTTGTTTCTTGAGATGCGATTGAATTGCTATAAACTTCCCTCTTAGAACTGCTTTTGCTGCATCGCATGGGTTTTGGGTCATTGTGTTTTCATTGTCATTTGTTTCTGTGTATTTTTTTATTTCTTCTTTGATTTCTTCAGTGATCTCTTGGTTATTTAGTAGCACACTGTTTAGCCTCCATGTATTTGGGGGTTTTTTTACAGTTTTTTTCCTGTAATTGATTTCCAATCTCATAGTGTTGTGGTCAGAAAGGATGCTTGATACGATTTCAATTTTCTTAAATTTTCTGAGGCTTGATTTGTGACCCAAGATGTGATCTATCCTGGAGAATGTTCCATGTGCACTTGAGAAGAAAGTGTATTCTCCCACTTTTGGGTGGAATGTTCTTTAAATACCAATTAGATCTATCTGGTCTATTGTGTCATTTAAAGCTTGTGTTTCCTTATTTATTTTCTGTTTGGATGATCTGTCCGTTGGTGTAAGTGGTGTGTTAAAGTCCCCTAGTATTATTGTGTTACTGTCGATTTCTCCTTTCGTGGTTGTTAGCATTTGCCTTATGTGTTGAGGCACTCCTGTGTTGGGTGCATAAACATTTATAATTGCTATATCTTCTTCTTTGATTGATCTTACATAACCAAAGGATTGATCCTTTGGTCATTATGTAGTGTCCCTCCTTATCTCTTGTAACAGTCTTTATTTTAAAGTCTGTTTTATCTGATACAAGTATTGCTACTCTAGCTTTCTTTTGATTTCCATTTGCATGGAATATCTTTTTTCATCCCTTCACTTTCAGTCTGTACGTGTCCCTAGGTCTGAAGTGGGTCTCTTGTAGACAGTATATATATGGGTCTTGTTTTTGTATCCATTCAGCCAGTCTGTGACTTTTGGTTGGGGCATTTAACCCATTTACATTCAAGGTTATTATTGATACGTATTTTCCTATTACCATTTTCTTAATTGTTTTGGGTTTGTTTTTGTGTGTCTTTTTCTTCTCTTGTGTATTCTGCTTAGAGAAGTTTCTTTAGCATGTGTTGTAAAGCTGGTTTGGTGGTTCTGAATTCTCTTAGCTTTTGTTTGTCTGAAAAGCTTTTGACTTCTCCATCGAATTTGAATGTGATCCTTGCTGTGTAGAGTAATCTTGGTTGTAGGTTTTTCTTCTTCATCACTTTAAGTATATCCTGCCACTCCCTTCCGGCCTGCAGAGTTTCCACTGAAAAATCAGCTGTTAACTTTATGGGGATTCCTTGTATGTTATTTTTTGTTTTTCCCTTGCTGCTTTTAATAATTTTTCTTTGAATTTAATTTTTGTTAGTTTGATTAGCATGTGTCTTGGTGTGTTTTTCCTAGGGTTTATCCTGTATGGAACTCTCTGTGCTTCCTGGACTTGGGTGACTATTTCCTTTCCCATTAGGGAAGTTTTCCACTTCAAAAGGGTGATTTGTATGATGAGTCAGATATTACTCAATAACGCTGTTTTTAAATAAAAAGATTTGGTTTACTAATAGCTGTTACCAGTGGCATTGTTATTGTGTACTGTGAATGAGTGGGGTTTTTTTTTTTTGTCTTCTAGAATAGTTGCTGGTGCAACCGACTGTATCACATACTGTGCTAGTTGATGCCAAATATACATTATCTTCTTAATACTGAACAAGCCTGGGAAGTTGACCTGATTTTTTGCTTCTTTCTTTTTTGGCAAATTCAGATGCAGAGAGATTCAGTAATTTGCTCAAAAGTCATGTAACTAGTGAGCATGTATGAAGGGATACAGGACTTAGCTCCTATCTGGTTTCAAAACCTTTGTTTCTATCATTTGACCATGTTGCTTCCGCAAGCAAGTTATTAGCCAGAGGAAGCCTATCTTCTTGGTTAGGTGAAAATGCACGTACCTACTAAAGACAATATGTGTATATAGCAGATGTGAGCATTTTTTAAATAATGGGAGCACTATTTTTGTCCAGAATGCTTAGCACTGAGTTTCTCATCAGTAGAACAGCCCGTATGCTCTATGGACCATGGTGGAGTTTTTGTTTTGTTGTAGTTGTAGTTGTTTTGGTTGGTTTGTTTTCTTTGAATCTGCCAAGGGACCACGTTTTTTCTTTCATGTTTTTAGATCCTGAGGTGGTGGGGACTCTAGTCTGAAACATCATAACGATTTGATTCTCAGCCTAGAAATAAAAGAACAAACTTGATAGGTGGCATTATCAGTTCTATCTTTCACTTTACCTTGAAGCCATGGCACTAAAGCAAATATGACCTATAAGACTGGTCATCCTTAGGATGGAACTGTACAATAGAACTTTCTGTGATGATGGAAAAGTGCTAGATCTTTGCTGTCCAATATGAGAGCCACGTGTAGCCTTTGAGGACTGGAGGGGTGATGAATGTAACTAAGGAACTGAATTTCAAATTTAATTATGATTCATTGAAATTTAAATAGCCATTTGTGTCTAGTGACAATCAGATTGGACAGCACAGCTTTAGAAGTCTTCACTTTGATAAAACCACAAATCTAAGCTTAACCCCAGCAAATATCTTAGGGGTCGGAGGCCCCAGTTTCAGATTGAGTAAAGGGAGCCCAGTCTTAGATTGAATAAATGACCAGTGTTGAATACATATGGAGAGTGTAGGAATATCTACTTTCACAGTACAATTGAATAGGTTATTGTTATACTACAGCTATGTGACTTGTAGAAGGACAAACTTACTCTGTAGGGGATATACTTGGGATATACTTCAACAATTATAAACATTTTCTAGTAAGCAATTTTGCATTTTTCTGTTGACTTGATTATTATAATGATAAAATAAATTATCCATCTAGGGGCAATGTTGAGACATTGAGATATAAAATGGATAATGTAGTGTATTTGATTGTTTTAGGTGTTTAAGAATTGTTGTTGGAATAAGAGTCTTGCTTTGTTGAAATGCTAGGATTTTTTACCATAACATTTGATTTTTGGCTCTTGGTCCAAATGACAGCTATATGTAGGAATTCAGCAGAAAACTAACAAAATTTTTCTTCTTTGGGGATACTGCTTTCAGAAGATGTAGTGTTTTAGGGGACTTCCCTGGTGACACAGTGGTTAAGAATCCACCTGCCAATGCAGGGGACATGGGTTCGAGCCCTGGTCCGGGAAGGTCCCACATGCCACGGAGCAACTAAGCCCGTGCGCCACAACTACTGAGCCCGCGTGCCACAACTACTGAAGCCCACACACCTAGAGCCTGTGCTCCACAACAGGAGAAGCCACCACAATGAGAAGCCTGTGCACCGCAACAAAGAGTAGCCCCTGCTCGCCGCAACTAGAGAAAGCCCACGCGCAGCAACAGACCCAACGCAGCCAAAAATTTTTTTAAAAAAAAGAAAAGAAGATGTAGTGTTTTGGAATATTTTTCATACTCATAATATTTTAATTATGATGATGAGTATAAAAACATTAAGTTGTGGGCTTCCCTGGTGGTGCAGTGGTTGAGAATCCGCCTGCCAATGCAGGGGACACGGGTTCGAGCCCTGGTCTGGGAAGATCCCACATGCCGCAGAGCAACTGGGCCCGTGAGCCACAACTACTGAGCCTGCGCATCTGGAGCCTGTGCTCCGCAACAAGAGAGGCCGCCATAGTGAGAGGCCCACGCACCGCGATGAAGAGTGCCCCCCCCCAGCTCACCGCAACTAGAGAAAGCCCTCGCACAGAAACGAAGACCCAACACAGCCAAAAATAAATAAATAAATAAATAAATTTATTAAAAATATATATATTAAGTTGTAAAATTTTCATCAGCAATACATTCATAAAAAGGAGAGAAACACTTTATTTCAAACACCACCCTAAATTAGCTGTTATCTTTGGCAAGTTATATTTAAACTCATTTTTTGCCTTTGCTTGTGTGTTCATTACATCTATTAGATCTAGGAAAAAAGCAACTCAATTGTAAGGAGACAGATGAGTTTTATTTTTGGATTTTCAAGAGTTATTGTTTTCTTTTTGACTTTTTATTTTATATTGGAGTATAGTTGATTAACAACGTTGTGTTAGTTTCAGATGTACAGCAAAGTGATTCAATTATACATATACTTGTATCTATTCTTTTTCAAATTCTTTTCCCATTTAGATTGTTACATAATACTGAGCAGAGTGCCCTGTGCTATACAGTAGGTCCTGATGGTTATCTCTGTTATTTTTATTTTTGTTTGTATTACGATTTTTTTTTTTTGATGTGGACCATTTTTTAAGTCTTTATTGAATTTGTTACAATATTGCTTCTGTTTTATGTTTTGGTTTTTTGGCCACGAGGCATGTGGGATCTTAGCTCCCCAACCAGGGATCAAACCCGCACCCCCTGCATTGGAAGGTGAAGTCTTAACCACTGGACCACCAGGGAAGTCCCATACTTGTCTATTTTAAACATAGCACTGTGTATATGTCAATCCCAAGTGCCATTTTAGAAATATAACTGGGAGGTGGGGACAGAAAGGGGTCCGTGGTGTTGGAAGGACTGGGACCTGCACATGTGCTTTGGCATATATCTGTTTGTAGTACTAACTCTTAGATTTCCCCCGAGGGTAGTTATATTTTATTTTATTTATTTATTTATTTATTTTTGGCTGCGTTGGGTCTTCGTTGCTGTGCGCGGGCTCTCCCTAGTTGTGGCGAGTGGGGGCTACTCTTTGTTGCGGTGCGCGGGCTTCTCATTGCGGTGGCTTCTCCTGTTGCGGAGCACAGGCTCTAGGCATGAGGGCTTCAGTAGTTGTGGTGTGCAGGCTCAGTAGTTGTGGCACACAGGCTCAGTAGTTGTGGCACACAGGCTCAGTAGTTGTGGCTCACGGGCTCTAGAGCGCAGGTTCAGTAGTTGTGGCACACGGGCTTAATTGCTCTGCGGCATGTGGGATCTTCCCAGACTCGAACCCGTGTCCCCTGCATTGGCAGGTGGATTCTTAACCACTGCGCCACCAGGGAAGTCCCTTGGTTATATTTTAAAAGTAATAGAATATTCATTTCCTGCTACATTTAAAATGGATAACCAACAAGAGTTGCTGTTAATTTTTTATTTATGTTTATTTTGCCCTAGCATGTACCTTGTATTAATTGCTAGTGATTGAAATTCTGAAGTCTAGATGCATCCCTCATTTGATCTTAGCCAAAAGGCCAAGAAACGTAAGGTGCATTCTCAAATATTACACATTATTCTCCTTAGAGTTACAGATGACCTAATCTAAAAATTTGGAAGACTTTAAAAGAAAAAAAAAGCATAAAGATATTTTTTTCCCTTTCCCATTTCCCGACTTGCTCCTTTTAAGGAAGTGTGATGAAATTAAAGATGTCTGTGATCTGGCTGAAAGAGGTTCACAAACACTGTTTCCATATTTGTGGTTTTGGTATTTCCTCCTACACATGTGTCTTCCTTCTTCAGTTTCTTACTCACTCTGTCAGGAGAGAATTGGCTGCTCTTTCTGTGTGCTGTGCGTATATCAGATGGGCTCAGTGGGGGCTTTGTAGCAGAAACCATAAAGTCCAGGAGTTGGTGAGCCAGTTAAGAAATTTCCCTCAAAGAATTCCTTGTGTGGACTGCTTATCAGAAAAGATGTAAATGTTATTACTGATGGTTTCCTAGATATCAAATATGCAGCACAATTCAGTGTGATTAAGTCACTGTGCTCCATGCTCTAAGGGGTACAAAAAATGAAAAGGGTATGCTCCCTGACCCTTAGAAACTTGGAATTCAGGGGATAAAAATCAAACTCTAGTGACCATAGTACAAGACCGATCAAGTCTTCTTAGAGTACAAATAAGGGAAAGATGAGTTCTAACTGGGGCGATGAGAGACAGTTGTGTGGAAAAAAAAAAAAAAAAGCCATTTGAGCTAAAATTTGAGGAATAGGTAGACTTTTGATAGGTGAAGATTCAGGAAATGGACTCCTATTGGCAAGAAGCAAAGGCACCAAGGCAGACACATACTGAATAATTTGAGGACAACCTGGAATCTGCTTTGACTATATAGGAGGGGGTATGTGTGGGGAAGTTTGGGAGCTTCAGCTGTCTAGGGAGATTATGACCAGACAGTGAAAGGAAAGTGCTGGTAGAAGAGTTGGAATAGAGGACAAGGAATGCAAAGTGTTTGAGGGGATGAGTGATCTGTTTAGGAAGATTATTCTAGCAGCAGTATTGAATAGGTGTGGTAAAGACTAAAGAAAAGTAACCTATTTAAGTGGTTATCACAGTCAGCCATTTACCCGGTAATCACACCAAGAGAGGCTTGATTTGTAAAGCCACATAACGCATATATGTGGAATCTAGAAAAATGGTACAGATGAACTGGTTTGCAAGGCAGAAATAGAGACACAGATGTAGAGAACAAACGTATGGACACCAAGTAGGGAAAGTGGGGCAGTGGGGGGTGGTAGTGGTGGTGGTGGGATGAATTGGGAGATAGGGATTGACATATATACACTAATATGTATAAAATAAGTAATTAGGACTTCCCTGGTGGCGCAGTGGTTAAGAATCCACCTGCCAATGCAGGGGACACGGGTTCGAGCCCTGGTCCGGGAAGACCCCACATGCCGCAGAGCAACTAAGCCCGTGCGGCACAACTACTGAGCCTGCGCTCTACAGCCCACGAGACACAACTACTGAGCCCACGTGCCACAACTACTGAAGCCCGCATGCCTGGAGCCCATGCTCCGCAACAGGAGAAGCCACTGCAATGAGAAGCCCGAGCACCACAAGGAAGAGTAGCCCCCACTCGCTGCAACTAGAGAAAGCCCACGTGCAGCAACAAAGACCCCATGCAGCCAAAAATAAATAAATAAAATTTAAAAAAATAGATAATAAGAACCTGCTGTATAAAAATAAGTAAAATAAAATTCAAAATTCGGAAAAAAAAGGTTGCTAATCTTTCCTCTCCACCCCCGCCCCTCGACCCCAAGAAATAGTGCTCTGGCATTTGGCCATCTTAGGATAATCTTTGTATAACTTTGGAATGCAAAATAGAGAGAGAGAGAAAGAAAAGAATACTCTCATTAAAAAGTCAGCAAAAAGCTTCTAGTTTGTGATTTTTTAATTAGTAAGTAGGTAGACTGTTCTTACATAAAATGTGGATGTCCGTTCTTTTCCTTATTAAATGACTGTATGACATTGGGCACATTACAGATGGTAATGTAGTAATTTGGTAGTGCATGATTTAAGATACATTTTGTCCCAACCTGCAAGTGTCCTGACAAATGTTAAGTAAGCAAAAAGCATGCCTCCCCCATGCCCTTTGTTCATCTGAGTGATTTTTTTCAAAAGTATAATACTGAAATGGTGCAGGCTGAAGCCAAGTGAGAGACCATTGCCGCCACTGCCACTTTCCGTTATCAGTACTGTCACTTCTTGGCTTTGCTGTGTACAGATGCACTGGGCTGGTTCATTTAGACAAGGCAGCAAGCATTCATCCTCTATCCTGAGTCCTTGCCCCGCTATATTAATATTAATATAATTAATTATATAATTATATTATATGTAATATATAATTATATTATATGTAATATTAATATATAATGTAATATATTAATATTACATTCTTCAATTACATTCTTCACAAATTCTTTACATTTGTGTATGGGACATTCGATTTTTTAAGGATCGACAGTTATAAACAGGTTGAAGCACCTTTGTTTTAGATTATGAGCTTATTGAAAGTTCCCATTAAACAATTATACTGAAATACTTAAGTTCTTAAAAGAAGTTTGTTGAGGGTTATGATTTATAAAAGTGGAATATTTTTACCCCCATTTCTTCCTTCACTTCCTCCTTTCCACCTTACACATACCTCCTCTCTTGATTGATATGTATCACATGAAAGATTCTCTTGCTTAATTCTTTTTTTTTTTTTTTCCACTGTAACAGCTCCTTTACTTTGCAGTGAAAATTGATTTGTATATTCTTTGCCTCTGAGTCCTTGTGGGATTTTTTTTTTTTTTAAATTCAGACAGAAAGTCCCAAAAATTATACTCATCCTCATCAGTTCACTCAGTCCCATGTAATTAATTTTTTTTTCATCTTGATCTTTTGTTAGCTCTTGCTTAATTCTTAAAAATGAGCTACCATTTATTATTTATTATTCTTGGCTAAGCACTCTACACATATTATTTCATTTAATCTTCTCAACAGTTCTATGAGGGAGTTATTATTCCAGTTTTAGAGATGAGGAGACAGGGAACTTGCCCAAGGATACAAAGTTAGTAATTGGCAGAGCCAAATTTAAAACCAGGTCTGTATGACTGAAGCTGATGTCTTAACCACTGTACTTCCTTGACCACTGTATAGTGTCTTCCTTGGTGCCAGATGATGTGACCCCAGTTTTGGTAATGGAGGAACACTGGTCCAAAATGTCTGTTTGCATAGAGGAGTCATAGACTTTTAAGAATGGAAGGGTATATGGAGGTCATCAGCCCTCATGTAAAACAAAAGTCCTGTGTATCTGAGACATGCTAGGTTTATCTAGATTCATGTAGGGAAATCCCTGGTGGTCCAGTGGTTAGGACTCCGTGCTTCCATTGAAGGGGGCAGGGGTTCAATCCCTGGTCAGGGAACTAAGATCCCGCATGCCACTTGGCAAAAACAAAAAACAAACTAGATTCATGTAGTGCCCTGGGTAGTTAGTACTAGTAACAACGACCTATGGGGAAGGGGAGAAGTTTATCATCAGAAAAAAATGATTTTTGGGTGGACGTGAAGGCAGAAAGAGGCCATTAGTGTACTTGAAGGATCTCTGCTTTTTCATGTACTGTGTCTGATTTGATGACATCTGGAATTTGCCTCAAAATAATACAAGAGGAGAGAGGTGGATGTGGATGGGGCAGGATTGGCCATGGCTTGATGGTTGTTGGGTTGTGTGAAGGATGCTTGGGTTTTATTATATTTTTCTGTCTATTTTGGTGTATGTTCAAAATCCTTCATAATAAAATGTTTTAGAAATTTTATTTGAAAGCCCTGTTTTCATGATTTTGTAGTGGTTAGATTATGTATATGTTTTCTTATCCAAAAGTCTCTTGGATGTTTTAGTCAAGAGAAGCGTTTTTTCCTCGCATTTGTTCCCTCTTAGAATCTCCTTCCTCTCTTTTTCTGAATATTTGTTACAGAAAGGACTCAACTTTTCCAGTGCTGAAGGTGAAGTTAACTGTCAGCTGCCTATATGGCTGCAGTGTTGGGATAATTTATCTAATTTCTCTTATGAGTAACTTCTCTTTGACATTATTTTTGAACTCAAAGACTTGCTTGCATTGTTCTTGTTAGTAAAAAAAAAAAAAATCGCTAGGATGTACTTAGTAATTGGAGTCAGCTGCACTTAAGACTGTTCAGCCAGACTGTTATTTTAGCCTTCACTAGTAAGGTTTTTAACACCAGTTTGACCTTACTTTGAAACATTCTCAAAATACCATACTTTAATATCGATTTATATACTTTCCTACTAAGGCAGGGCAGGGTCCCTGGGGAAAAAAATAATGAAACTCTTACTTCCCACAAATACAAGAATCAAGGTAGATTTTTCTGGTTTTGTTTTTTAAAGAAAAATAGGGAAAGACTTTGGGTAAAGGTTTCCTTTGGTTAGGGCATAATGTTTGCAAAAATGCATTCTGAGTATACAAGCGACAGAAAGATAGGATACCTACAGATTAGGTGGGCTGATTCCCTTGGCCTATGAGGATGGAGACCAAATGCTCAATTTGTAGCGCCGAGCAGATGCTCAAAGAATTTGTTTCTGAATGCTAAATATTATACTAAATTTCCCAGACTTTACGCCAGTTATACTTCAGGCAAGTAAAGTACAAATTTTATAAAATTTGCTGAAAATAACTTCTACGTTTCTGTTCATTCCAGAGGAGGATGGTGTTGTGATTCCTTCCTTCTCTTTGCTTTTTGCCATGGTCCCTCTTTTCTTGACCCCTGGTAAACTCCCATCTGGTAGCATGTCAGAGGCAGAATAAATTTAGGAGTGTAGATATTCTTTTTTAACGTAGATGGAGAGGGTTATAGTATTCTCAGGACTTCAGTGCTTTCTCTGAGGACACAACTATCAGCAGATCCATATAAGGTAGCCGGACTGCTTCCCATCTCCTCCGAGCCTTCTGCGCTCATGTCTAGATACCGTGATAGATCCAGTGCCTGTGAAGACCTGGAACGTTTCAGACAATAACTCAGACTTGTTTTCTTATGCTATATATAGGAATTGAGCAAGTGTTTTATAATGAAATATCCCTCCAGGCACTCTGCATCTCCTGGTGATGCAAAACCCTCAGACACCCAGTCAACAGTCCTTTTTAAGTTTAAAATTCTTTCTTTTGGCCGCTTTATTTCTGTTACCTTTCTGAAATATTTGGCCCAATCGTTTTCATAAAATAATAAAATCTGTGAGAGAGTAAAATTTTCTGATGGTTGATCCTCAGTAGCTAAAAAATAGATTCTGTAACAATACGGCATTTCTCTGCATGTTCTTGAGCTTCCGATCTTGGACTTTCACATTTGCTTTTATTAACGCTTTATTTTCTTGACTTCAAGTCAACGATTGGAATGGTTTTTGAGTGGCGGAGGAAGCTAAAGGTTAAAGATAATTTCTTAGTAAGTTGATTTACATCAAAGAATTACATCATCTAGATTAATGGAAATAATGATACTGGTGAGATTTCCAGACCAGGATCATTCCAGCATTTGGAGTACGTTCTCGGTGGCTCTAAACTTGTTTGGCTTACCCCCTAAGGTTTAAAACAGAAAAAATATAAAAGTGTTTAAATTTTTCTTTCTCTTTCCTTATCAGAAATATTCATTTAGACCATAACAACTGTTAGAACAAGATAACAACTCCAGGCCAGCTGTCAAATGTTTACCATTATCAAAACTCTCCCTGGAGGGAGATGCAACTTTGGCTCGCCTCACCGGCAGTAATTTAATTTTTCCTTCATTCTGACTCGGAAATGGCAGCATTTTTCAAAGCTTCCTCCCACTGATGGCTGAAATTTTCCTTGTGAAATGATTTCCACCAGTCTTGAATCTTTCTTGTTTCTGCCGTCTTCACCTTTGCTGATGGTTCTGCAACTCATCACCAGCTATGCAAACTGACAGTTCACATCCTGGGGCAGCAGCGGGGTCTGGCCTGCAGAAAGAAGCAGCCTGACCAAATTTACGCTCACAAGATCTCTTAATTCACAAAAGCATTTGCTCTAGTTCCTGTTCTCTGCTGCAGGGGCTTCGGAGAGGGAGTGGGGGTGGGGGCAGGACCGTTGGGAGAATGTTCTGAAGAAAAGAGAGGCTCTCTTCACACTCTACTGAGTACACAGACTTTGGAGATGAAAAACAGACGGAGAGAGGCATTTCCAACCATCTTGCTGATCTGCGCGGGAGTTCATTGAACTGTACAGCATAGCACCAGAGCCTCGTGTCATTTAATGTTCCTTCTGAAAATCGTTCTTAAATGTTCAGCACAAATATCCCTCCCCCTTTGACTTAAGTTGACAAAGAATATAAAAATTAAAAAGGAAGAAAAGGCGAACTATCGCCGTGAGAATGACCAGAAATCACTTGGCTCTCTGGAGAGTTCTGCTGAATAGGAAAGTCCTCTTAACAAGAGTGGACAGAGGAAGTTTTAGGTTTGATCTGAACTTCATGTTCATGACAGATTTCATTTTTTTCTTCCTTCACAAATTTCAACCCAGGCCACTTGTTTGCAGAAACTGCCAAACCTTCCCTGGCTGCTGCTAAGATACTCCTGAAATTTGAGGTTGCCTTTTATCTTCTTCTTGGTAGAGACGTATTTTTGTCTTTTTCCCTGCAGCCCCTCAACTCTTCTAGAGAGGACTCATCCCTCTCTGCACAGTCTACCCCAGACAGACAGCTGGTACGTTACTGTTTGTAGCACAGGATCACTTATGTACTTGTGAACCAGTTTGGGTCGGTCTGAAAATTGCTTTTGAACACAGATTGTTTATAATGACTGACCTCATAGGTCTATTTCTACCCACTCCCTCCCCAGCTGTCTGAGACAACCTAATCAAAATGGTAGGTTGTTTGCCTGGCTTTGAGTATGGGACTGTAATTAAAGTAAAAATGAGAGAATCCTGCCGCTAGAGAGGCAGATTTGAATTCTAGGCTTCGCTCTTCTACTACGTTCTTCAATTTTTTTCCTTGTAATCCTCGTGACCCCAGTGAAAGGGTGATAACACCATCAAGTCCCTAATTTGGATCCCGCTAATTCAAAATGTATGCTGATGCGGAATTGAACTATCTGGAAGTAAAGTTTGTTATGCAAATTGGTATCTTAAATATTATTTTACTGAAGAAACGAAAAATTTTCAAACACTTCTGCTGATACAGTTAGCTGTGTACAGCATTCCTAATTACAGGTGTTTCTTTTATCAACCTAGATCTAACAGACTTCTACCTCTCAGCAAGTATTCTTCTTAAGTAGCACTCACCTGTTTCCTTGTTTGAGACTAGCGGTTTCCTGAGTTGCCTGAATTAGAGGTATTTTTATGTTCTCAACAATGCTTTGGGAAGACACACTTGAGCTTACAAGTTGGTTAGGGATGCAAATACCAATACAAAATCGTATGTGCTAAATTCCAGAAGAAGCTTGATAAAAAGTAAGTGCTATAGGAACTTTAGATCGTAGAGATATTTGGAAGGTTCTGAAGACAGCACATATGCATATATATGCTGTTTTCAAAAAAACTTTCCAAATATATATATAAAAACAAAATACATGGACGTTTTAAAAAATTATTTCCAGAACTTGAACATAAAATGTTTAGCTGATATCTGTGAAACCTCTCTCCATTTTGGAGTCAACGGATTTTATTTGGTGTAGTAGTTCTTTTATTGAGTACTTACTATGTAGCAAACACTGTGCGCCAAACACAGTTCCAAACTCTGTTTTAAGCTATCCATGGAGGGTTCAAAAACTCAGATGCTCCGATGGCAAGGCATAAGCCGGGGAACTATATATAGCAAATTACCTGCACTTAAGGTTCTGTCGCTACTCCGTTCCATGTTGCTGTTGCAGAAATGTGGGCTTAGTGTTGCCAGACCTTCCATTTAGTCAAGAGAGACAGGAAATTCACATTTTTATGGATATTTCCTGATTTTTAAACCAGTACAGGCCAAATAAAAGTTTGTGACTTTTGCATTATATACTCAACCCCGTTGTATCCTCACAACATCCCTACAAGATAGGGATAGTTATTTGTATTTGGCCACTTTCAGTATAGCCAATAAGTAGCAAAAGTAGAGCTTTACCCCAGGCCTGTCTCCAAAAACTGCGGTGTTACTGGGCTCTCTCCTTTCTCCCCTAGATTTGTGGAGATGGAGCTGGGGATAGTTTTGGCAGAAAAGTGCTATTTGGTTAAAGCCAGGCCCTTAACAAAATTATCACATCTTGTTGTACTGTACGGTAGAATGTCATTTTCCAGAGAACAGTTACGTATGGCTTTGGGGGGAGTTAATTATAACAAGAAGGTATTGGTGACTATAAATATCAAACAAAAGCTCTGTTGCCTTTGCTGCAGATTTATTATTTCAACCTCATTGTACTTCTAGAAGAGCTACACAAATACTCTAAACTGTTTGTAGAGTTCTTCATTTCACAGAGTGGCAAAAGTATTAGTGGCAATTTTACAAGGCCTGACCTTGCCAGAGACAGAGGAGAAATCCGTAGTTCTCAGGATCTACTAAATATTCAATCACTTTTGTTAAAATTCTAATATGAACTTTGTGGCCTGAAGGAGTTAACACACCTCCACAAAGCTGGTAAGATCAGGCCCATGATTATTATTATATGCAGCTGTAAAAAGCTGGTTACATAGCATAAATTGCATTGAAACACTTAGGCCACAAGATTACTCAAGAAGAATTGTATTGCTTGTTCAGTCATATATTTTGATCTTTATTGCTAGTAGTTTATTCTCCTGAGAGTTGGGGATTAGCCTTGCTTTTAATGTAAAAAGTGTATCTATGAGGGTAAAAATATAAAATGAAAATAGATTTTTAATGGCAACTTTGGTTCTTAGCATTAATTTTACATGCCTTTTTCATTCTGAACTTATAAACAGTTTGGAGAAACATATGAGAGATTTGTGAACAGGGGCAAGAGAGGGTCAAATGTATCAAATCCTTGGATTCCAGCAAATGTAGGATTTGTGGACAAGCAGAGAAGCACACATGTGTTGGGAATGTAAATTAAAATAAAACCTCACTTTGTGGAGACTTTGAGAAGTGAGCACACCACTTTATGGCGCATGTCTGAGGTGTTCGTCTCCTTAATAAATTAACCAAATATTAAAATAAACATTCATTTTATCAGTCTGCATTTTTTCCTCTCTGGATGAAAGTGTTTCAGGAAAAATCATAAAAGAATCTATGGTAGCTCAGAGAGGTTAAACTCAACAGTTGTTTTCTTTGAAGTCCCTGGCCATGAGGTTAATTGCCAAAACTGCTTGTGGAAAAGGTGGTAACAATTTAACAAGACTGTACAACTGCAGAGACTTAGATGAATATCAGGTGTTTGCAGAAGTTTTTTTCCTCACAGGAAAGGGGGTGGGGAGGAGAGGAACAGAATGAGAAACAGGGGAAGAGGGAGGCCTGAATAAAGTCCCAGCTAAACAGCCAATAATTCTTTGTTTGCTTAGCCAATCATCCTGTAATTGGCCGGGAGGTTAATAGGAGTCTATTGATTGGTCAGAAGGAGTGCTTACTGTGGCTATTTTTACTGTATGCTTCCAGACAGAAGGCTGCAATTACTGGAGCTCTCATTCCCACTTTTTAGGGCCATGGTCGCTCTGATTTATGAAACCCGATCAAGTTGCTCTTGGCAGTTTATGTTTTAAGTGTTGCCTTCTGGGTCTTTGCTGCTTATGGGTCAGTGTGCTATTTCTCATCATTTATTGTGGTCATTTGAATAGGTAAGCTTATTTATGACTTATTGAAGGAGGAATACATTAAAAATAATCACCACCACCCGCATGGACTGAAAAGTGGGAACCGTCGGACAGGCTGTGTGATAGAGCCCTACCTGCTCTAGAAATAGAAATTCTGCTCCTGGCGTAGAGTTCCCCATTGATGACGAGATAAAATAACGCAGTCCTCCCTTTTATCTGCCTTCCACAGACAGGTTTCTCAACTTTCCCCGTTCCTTTGCCTTCCTGGATTACACTTGGATTTGCTCTTGTAGACCTTTTAATAATTGGATTTGGTGGCTGCTATTTTAGAGTTCAGGAAACTGAGGCCATGTTTAAAATGCCTTGCACCATCCAGACTGCTTCTGGAGCTTGTGACAGGGCTCTTCTGTCTTAACCCATCCTGGCCTGGTCGTGACCCGAGCATTACTAATAAGGTACTTAACCTCATCATTTCATTTCTCACTTGCTAAACTTGACTATAAATCCTTCCGTTACTCAAGAACTTGGTTTTCCACCCTTGCTCAAACCTTCTTTTGTAGTTCAGAGTTTCCTGGGAGCCCGGTTGAAGGGGCGTAAATCTCTACTGATGATAAGGCCCTGAGCCACAGATTTCTGGGGAGGCACATCTAGACGACCAGATTTCACCTGCACTGCCAGCTTGTCACTTCAGGCCGTGATGACCACAGCTACTGCTGCTGCTACTACTGCCTCCTGTTTCTCCTGCTTCTTTAATTTTGCTACTGCTATTAAAAAAAATACAAAACACGTTAAGGACTTCTGCAGATCCTCTCGTTGCTTCTAAAGATCTCCATCGTTCAGCATCCACGTTTTGAATGACTGCCCCATTTTGGGCGCTCTTGCAAGTACTGTGGATACAGTGGCGATGACAATAGACCACAGCTTTCCGTGCTGATCACGCTACCCCGAGTGTGGCGACGTTGCTAAAACCCAGCGAACTTCCTGTAAGAAGAGTGGCAAGCACCAACCCCACTACGTGACCCAGTACAAGAAGGGCAAGGATCCTCTGCCCACAGAGAGCAGCATTATGACAAGAAGCAGAGGCTATAGTAGGCAGACTAGGTTATCCTCTCCTTGAACTGGAAGGAGATAAGAGAATCAAGTGATCCAGTTCTAAACTTCATGTTTCATTTTATTATGAAGAGTGTAAAATCTTGAGGTTACGTTAAACAAAAAAAAGACCAAAACTATCCCAGTACTACAGATTCCTGGTCATATTCCTTTTGGAGAGAAAGGTGCCCTCGAGTTTGGTGGGTACACCTCCCTCTACAAAGCGGTGAAAGATAGGATTGCCCTACATGGCAGAGGAACTACCAACAGCCTCCCAGAGATTTTTTTCTATATGTGAACCACTTATTATTGAACTTTCTTATTTATGCTGTCTTGACATTGCAGAAGATAATGCCTTTCCTTGGTCCTTCTTTTAAAAATTTTCTTCCGGGACATCCCTGGTGGTGCAGTGGTTAAGAATCCTCCTACCAATGCAGGGGACATTGTTTCGAGCCCTGGTCCGGGAAGATCCCACATGCCGCGGAGCAGCTAAGCCCATGCACCACAACTACTGAGCCTGCGCTCTAGAGCCCATGAGTCACCACTGCTGAGCCCGTGTGCCACATCTACTGAAGCCTGCACGCTTAGAGCCCATGCTCCGCAACAAGAGAAGCCACTGCAATGAGAAGCCCGCACACCACAATGAAGAGTAGCTCCCGCTCGCCACAACTAAAGAAAGCCCATGTGCAGCAACGAAGACCCAATGCAGCCAAAAATATAATTAATTAATTAATTAATTAAAAACCAATATACAGTTATAAAAAATTTTTTTTTCTTCCATCATCTTACTCTAACAATTTTTCTCCTAATCCTCCTGAGTTCACTAGAGCTCAAAAGAACCTTGATAGTTTTCTCGTCTGTCCATTGTCCATAGAACTTTCTTTGTCTTCTTGTTGCTTCTGCAAATAAGAGTGGCCCTTTCCTGCCTTGCCCTCCACCTCATTACCTCACTTTAGAAGTCTGTTCTGATTATGATTCCATCTTTTGTGAGTCTTTAAAACTATTCTGACTAACTTGTTATCATAATGTTATGAGGGAGGAGAGTGTTAATCTGACCTCTCAGGGTGGCAATTACTTGTATAACTTCTAATAATTGGATTTGGTGGCTGATATTTTAGAGTTGAGGCAACTGAGGCCATGTTCAAGGAAAGCATAAAGGTTAGTGGCCAAATACCCCATAGGGTAGTCTGCCACCAGTTCCACTAGACTTTAAGAATATCACTCCTGCCTTTCACCCTGGTTCACATCTAGGCAAAATTACCTTTTCTCTTGGTTTTCGTGCTGTGTTACGGTTTTTACTATGACTATCGTAAGGAAAGAGATGACTCAGTGTGCTTAAAAGATCTGACATCACCAACCCCCCCATTGTAATGTGACAGCTCCTATTTAATTAATTTGGAATTCACAAGAGAAAGTAGCTTGGTACTTTTAGACAGACCACGTGTTCTTTATCCTTTGCTTTTTCCATAAGCCCCAAATCTCAGAGCCCCAGGGAAAGGTCCCTGAAATGCATTCTTTCCACCTTTGTATGCCTTTAGAATCCTTGTATTGGCTTGTTGTTTTCTGATTTTTTTGGCTAAACTTCACTATTTAACTTCATTATCAACTTTAGTATCAGAACGCAACAACATTTATAAGATTCTTTAGTAACATGGTGATGTCTGAACTCCTATCTTCCCATTTGTGGGTAGAATCTGCTAGTGTTTTCCAAAGGAATTAACAAACAACCACCACCAACAACAAACATTTCAGAACAGTCCATGTTCTGCAACTAGCCAGTTTAAAGATCTCATCATTTAAGTATCCCTTTACTGGTGATAAAGGAATTATGAGAAAGGAGAATAAACAGACAGCAATCCATTTTAAAGAAAGGAAGCAAGGGCTGAGTAAGTAAGCTTGGTGTTCATCCCCTGGGACTGCTTGGTTCTCTTAAAGGATTTTTCCTGTAGATATATGTCACACTGTCTTCCTTCAGTTTTGTTTTGTTTTCTTTTGTTTTGTTTTGAGCCAGCTATGTCCTTTGCTGGATAAGCATGTATAAAAAGGGAAGGGAGGGAGGAAGGAAGGGAGGGAGGGAGGGAGGGAGGAAGGAAGGAAGGAAGAAAAGGGACGGAAGGAGGGAGGAAGGATGGAAGGAAGGATGGAAGGAAGGAAGGAAGGGAGGAGGGAAGGAAGGAGGGAAGGAAGGAAGGAAGGAAGGAAAGGGAGGGAGGACAGACAGAAGGGAGGGAGGATAGACAGAAGGGAGGGAGGGACGAAGGAAGGAAGGAAGGGGAAAAAGAAAACCCATGTAATAAAGCAGAGATTTTGAACTGCGTGTTGGAGCAAATGCAGTATTTGGAGATAGAACTATTTATAAAACTTTGGGCGCTGACTCAGCCATGACACATTCACCCTTTTTGGGAAAAACTCAGGGGAGATTTTTTTTGGCAAAACTCCGTGACTTGTTTTCATAGTTCCGGGACAAAAACTGCCACCACAGACTTTCACATTTTTTGAGGACTAAACGTGACTTTATCAGTTAATCACCAGATATTCATTTATTTAATGTGTTTAATGTAAAAAGGAATAAAATCTATTGTGAATGAAGTTACTGTCACTAAATATAGTTTTGTTTTTAAAATGTAAACTTGAAGTGTTCTTTTGATTGAATGCAACTGTTTTTTGTGGGGTTTTTTTTTTTTTTTTTGGCTTGCAAAAGACAAAAGAAATCATTTCAGAAATGTGTTCCTGTCGGCACTTTTCCTTGAAATTGTCTTTTGAATATGGAAAAGTGACCAATGCACAATACAGAGAATTTGTAATGAGACATTTCAGGCATCATGGAAGGTTCTTGCATAGCTCCCTCATGTGAGATGACCTCAACAAACTCATTTTGCTGTACAATGAAAAAAAAAAGGCGTGAGAGGCTTACATGTGATAAAAATGTTTCTCCATCCTAGAGCATAGATTAAAGAAACTTTAACAGGGAGTAAACATTTAATAAACATAGCTCGATATGAATTTCTGTGAACGTTATCAGAGACAAGTAGTAGTGGGCCAACTAAATTGATATCTTTATAGGAAAGCTTGAATTGGGGCAATAAATATGTCCTGAGGCTTTGGTGGCATCATCAAGTATGTGTGCTTTATTCTTTGTGATTTATTGCTTTATCAACAGAAGTGAGCATTTGTGTTCAGAAATGGATAATTCACACTTAAATCTTGTTTTTCTGTGTTTAATCCAACGTAAATTACAGGTTGAGTGGTGGCAAAAAGAAGAAAAAAAAAAGCAACCCTCCAGAAAAAGTGTATTATTTAACTTGAATCTTAACTTAAATTTGTCACCCAATGCTGAGGTTTTACATCTGTCTAGGGGCAAACACTGCTGGTATTTGTCAATAAGCAAAAGAAAAATACTGACTTTCAGATAACAGGCATTTGGTGAACTGGCGACAGTCATGCAAGCGAGAATGCTCAAATGACTTCAGCTCTTTCTACCTTCATTATGTCAGGCTGGCAGATCACATATGGCATTATGGAAATCAGCAAATGAAAACCATATTGATCAGCATTGAGAACAAATGTAAAAAAGGTGGTCTCGAGGAGGAGCCCAGGAGAAGAATGCTTTCCTGGTCAACCTGATAGGCCCTTGTTAAGGCCTTTTAATCATTTATTAACGTAACCCTCCTTCTTCCCTTTCCACTCACATTACCTCAGCCACAGAGCATCCTGCTCCATTTATCTTTTAATGTTTCCTTTATTTAATTTATTTTTAAGCTCTAAGTTATACTCTTATTTCAGAATTGAGTTTTACTTTTCATGGGATTGTTTTAAGTGACTTAAATGACTTTTCCCAACAAGCTCACCAGGCATTCAAAGGAAGAAAAGCATTTGCTGAGATTCACCTATCAGCAAATAATTTACTTGGTATGCACCACAACCAAAAGCAGAGAGACAGAGAGAGACAGCCAGCCAGACACGTTTTTAAAAAAAAAAAAAAAAAAGGAGAGCGAGAGAGCGAGCAAAATCAGAGTTGTTCCTAAACCTAATTCTCTGGTTAAGCTTTGGGTCGATGTTTCAATTTTAAAGTTTTTGGGTTTTGGTTTTTTTTCACAGTTTGGAATTTAGCTTGGTACAGTTCCTTCAGGTCTAAAACTGAAATCTCAGTCCCCTTTCCTTTCTTTCTTCTCTCTGTGACTAAAGTAGGAAACTGGAGTTGTCTTTCATCTTGTTACTTTGGAAGGAAAATGGGAGTAATACTGGGTCTGCGTAAATAAGAGAGAGAAATGGGAATCTGGGGTTTGTGGAGGATTCTGTTTGCCTTGAGTTTCCTCACTGGAAACGCATCTTGGGTTTGCAGGTTTGCTGCTTTCCTAAATCACCTTCAAACCTAGGTTTGACCGGGTTTGCTTCTCTCCCCGCCTCTTCCCTCCCTCTCTCTCTCATCCCCTCCAACCCCTGCCTCCCCTGACATTTTTTATGTGCAGGTTCATCGTTTAGTAAGAAATTTCAAAGGTGTTTTTTCATATGGAACTGTGTCCTTTTGTAGTTGATGAGTAACCTGTGGACGTGATCCTTTGGAATACTAATTGGCATATGACAATAATTGTTTCTACCCCACTTTGGGGCATAAATCAGTCCTAAGAAAGACTGACACACAAAAGAAATGTGGAATATAGATATAATTTAATGCCCTGAAACTGATGCATACAAACCAACTGTACGATGGACTCTTTCAAGAGTTATTTAGGAAATTGACAAAACTGAATATTTTCTATTTTTTTCCTTCTGAAACCACCTTTAAAAAAAAAAAAACCAACCAAGAAACTCTTCAACATTAAACAATTGAGGTTTCACTTTCCTGTAAATTTAACATTGAATTCTGAGATAGATATTCATTAAAAAAAAATGTGTTTAATCTCTAGGTGCTGTGGGTGATCAAATCATTGAACTGTCTTTTCGTTCTGGACTCCTTGTCTGTGGCCGTTTGGGCATGATTCTTTTTTATCTTTGCTTTCCTATGTTTCCTTTGCCTGCCCGGGCATTTTGAGGGAATATCTCTGATTGATTTGGATATCAAAAGATGTGCCACGTGTAGATCTAATTTATCTAAATAGAATCAAGAATGTTATTTTATTTTGGTTCTCCCCTGGGACTCCAAAGATACATTCAATAATGGATTTGAAAAATCCATGTATAAAATCTATTTTATGGTTTTATCTTCTTGCATACTCATTGATTCCTAAGTGCTTTTCCTTATAGACTCACATTACTGTCCCACGTTCCTCTCTGGGCTCTACATCAAACAGTGTAGGAATTACAGCAGGAGTGATATCTGGGGAAGAGCTACTCCCCTTGTTTGTTGCAGAAGAGCAGAACATTAAACAGTGAGTGGACTGTGCAGAAACGCTCTCCCTCTCCGGCTCTTTTTTTTTTTTTCTCTCTGCCTTCCTCTCTTCCTCTTTTTTTTCCTACTCTTCCCTCTCCTTCTCGTCCTCTCTTTCTCTCTCTCCCCATTCCCAATGGGAGTGTTGTTTATAGAGCATTATAATTTATAACTGAAGAGAGTGGATTTAATTTCAGTGGAGAGGCTCGCCAGCAGGGCGCCAGCCTGTAATCATATGAATCAGCAAGCTGCAAACTCTATTGAATGGAAAGTATTATCGCTGGCCACAAACGGACACTGTTTCTCCTAAACAACTCCCTTGGTGCAGGAAGACCTTGTCTTCATTCATCTATTTTACATATCTACTTCTGTTTTAATTTTGCCATCTCCTAAAAGTGTTTTCTCTTTGGATTGCAACTTTTCTCTTAACTACCTTATTTCCTGACCCAACATTGGAAACTGCTATTGTATATTTCTAGCTGATTCGATATTTCTTCTATCTCCATCCTTACCATGTATGGCTTTAGTTTTCCCTTCGCTTCTCCTTCCTGCATACAAGTCTTTTTTTCTCTTTTTAATGGGAGCTGTTAAACGTGCAAACAAGACTATGATGAACCATTAGCATTGATATTGTAAAATGCTAGTCAGTTTCAATCACCTACAATTTTATTTAATCGTGGATATTTTGCTTATACTCAGATATTTTTTTCTACATTCATGGAAAGCTTTATTTTCTTGTCCTTCAAACTTCTGGGAGATGATTTCTTATTCTTTATGTGACCCATCAAATCTCTTGTAACGTTAGTACCTGCACCTTTATGCCAAGTTTTTGAAGTGTTTTGGTCATTTTTTAGAAAGAGTGCTAGAATATGTGCATGACTTTTTGTGGTTGGTATTTGTTTTAATCCAACATCGACTGCTTTCATGTAATTAAGCTAAATCTCTGAGTCATTTTGAAAAATCAGATTAGACCGACAAGGCTGGTAACTTTTTCAAAAGTATTTTACTGAATTCATGTAGCTATTATAATTGTTGGTAATTTTGGTAGCGAATCTTTAGCTGAGATTAGACAGATTGCATTAATACTGCATCAAATATCAGGCTATCTTCATCCAGACTTTTGAATAATTTCAACATTCATGTCTTAACAATGAAATTCAAGTTGCACTAACAGCCTGATTCTGATATTTGCTAAAAGAGAGAGAGGAATAGTACATGAGGCAGTAAGGAAGCTCTAGTAAAGGAATTTTATTTAGACATCAGTGGAAAAACCAGACTAGTCTGACTACATTTGTTTAAAATAAAGGTCTTAACATATTTAGAAAATGTAGAAGTTAGCGAATAATGAAAATGCTAAAAGCTCAGAAAATTGATATGAAGTTCACAGGTTTCACTGTCAGAAATGTATTTTCTTGTATGTTTATAAGGGAAAATTATTTCTGTATCAGCTTGCATATTTTCTTGACACAATGTAACATCAACAAATCAAATATATGTGCATAATTTTTCTCATTTAAAGCACAAACTTATGAATCCATATGTCTTCATAAATTTTCTCCTTTAAAGTCTGAGAATAGAGTTTTAGTCCTCACTGTCTCAGCTAGGATTTTTTTTTTTTTTGCCTTTGATTACTTAATAAGAATTACACATAGGAACAGAAAATCAATATGTTTACTTCTGCTTATTTTCAAAATTGAACGTTGCTCTGTACTAATTTCAGAGCAGGTATACCCAGCGTCAGCTGAGAGAGGTTCTGTTCGGTTTAGTTTTAAATTCCTTGTGCTGGTAGTTGTTACCTCTAATAGCAATGAACTATCAACAGAAGTGAAATTGCTTATCACTCCATTTTTATTCCAAGAAGTAGTATCTGAAATAAGGAAGAAAACTGGGAAGTGATTGCAGGCAAATGTATTTCTAAATCCTTTTATTCCTGACTTAAAATTAGTTGGTACGCCTGACTCATGATATGTGGATTTTTATCGAATTAAGATTAGAAGAAGTACAGGCAGCTCCATAATGAATATCTTTATACAGAGATCTTGTGCATTTTTAACATCCTTGAGGAGGTGGGAGAGCTACAGTGAAACACAAACATTTGGGGAAGGTTGAAATGAGTCAACAAGAGTGAAAAGGCCCTTGGCTTCATCCATTTCTTTTCAGAGGCAGGGAAAGGGAGGGCTTTTGTCTTTTCACTTGAGTCTTGTGGGGTTTAGTTATTGTGTTTTGTTTGTTGTGTGTTTTTACCTAAAAGATGCCGCACTCTCTACCTGTAATGTAATGTAAGGTTCAAGACAAGCATGGTGTATTCTTGTTTTATGCTGATTAGTTCCTATTTTTTTAAAATTCTACCATAAGGACTCTCAAAACCCACTCCTAGAACAGATAAGTTCTGTTTGCCTGAATATTACACGCAAAGGGTTAGTTTCTTAAAATTAGTACCCGTAGTTCAATTAATTCCTTTGAGAATTTTCTGCAGTTGAAGTCAAAGAAGAAAAAATGTGGTACTTATCTATGATTCAAATAAAAAATTTATTGAAAGTAGAATCATCTATAAATACATTTACCCAAAATGTTTATATGCTACTGGAATCAAAAATAGAAATAAAGTATACTTCACGAAAAGGTTGTTTTTTATAGTCTAAAGCAGGGTTGTTGTTTTTTGTTTGTTTTGTTTTGCACAATTATTACACATTGTAGTGACCTGACTTCTTAACACATTATCTGATCCCTTGATCAGAAAACTTTTATGAAATAGAATGGATTTTTAAAATGTTACTAGGTGACCTTGTAGAAGTCCCTGCCCTGGTCATACAAGAGATATGTTGCATTTACATAATTGCTATTGGCTTCTTTGATTGTTCATATCCAAAGTTTCCATGCCTAGCTTTAATAAAGCGCGTTCGGGCATCGGGGCCGACAGCTATGTTTCCCCTCCCTGTAACTCTGCTCCTGGACCGTGTGCTTGGCTGATTTAGCAAAGCTTAGAAGTCAGCTGCATCTGTGTGAGCCAACTCTGCTTTGACTGGGAGCAATTGAGAACACCATTTGTTTTCTTTTCTAAATATCACGAAAGTTTTATTTTCCATTCACTGGGGCTTCCCCCCCCCCCCTTTGGGCTAAGGGTTTACCAATTTTTCTAACATCTATACATACTTCCAAAATGTAAAAAAAGGTCATGGCCTTATTACTGATTGTAGTGGATAACACTGCGGTCGCTCTAGTTAAAACTGTGACCTTGGTGGGGGGGAGGGGGAAAGGCCCCACTGGTGGTGGCTTTCCTCACTTTCTGGAGCTTTGATGTGTCCCTGCAACTGATATAAATGCAGGGGGGCTGTTCAGGGAGAGGCAGCTGGCTGGCAGTGTCAGATTAAAATATTTCTGACCCACAAAAGTAACCAAATGCCCATATTTCTTCATTTAACATAATTAATACCTTGTATTTCCAATGACTTTGATAAAGTGGCCTTCCTCCTCCCACCCCTTCCCCCTTCTCTCTGTCAACTTTGGGAAGACTGCAAGAGATCTATAGTTAAAATACTCTGTAGATGATGAAGGATAGCGTGTCTTAAAAAAAGCTAACATCAAAAGTATCAATTAGGTTGCTGCCTAGCAGGAAGCTTATAACCACATTAAAATGGAAAAGTTATTTCATTTTTAGTATACTGTATTTCAGCAGCAAGGGTTGCAATCTAAGAGCAATATGAAACACTTTGGTTTGGCTGCCAAGTAAATCCACATTTTGTTATAAATGTGTAATTACAGGAAATATATGAAAAGAAAAGTGTTAAGCATTTCTTATCAAATACTGTTGAAGAGGAATTTGGTGCCTTTGGAATTTAGAAAAAGCCTGGGATGGATTTTGGTCATGTTACAAGGTCTACTTGTTGCATTTAATTTAAAGCAGTTGTTCTTATATCATTATCCCAGAGCACAGTGCTTTTCCATTCTTTAAAAGACAGAGACAGTGCTACCAAATGTGGCTATAGGTTTAAGCAGTATTTGATCGATCACGTGATTACATCCGTGACTTTTTTTTTTTTTCTTTCCTTCTGCACCTCAGTGTACACATTTCTAAGTGAAAACACAGACGATGTCTTTATTTTAAACAATCTAGCCTTGGTTGAGCCAGCCATCTGGAAAGGTGATGTCAGCTGAGGGCAGGGGTGTTTGCTGGTTGAGGGCAGTCATCTGCTCCTTCGCCCACAACACACACACCAGCCTCCGCAAGTCCAGTTTCATGGTGCCTGAGCTGCTGTTTGGTTGGTTGAACTCATTCTCCTCAGCTGATATTTAACTAGTAGTTTGTGCTGGAAAAGTATCAGTACTGCCTTCTCTGGCCTTTACAGACATGATTGCTGGACAAAGATGAGCAGCCCCGATCTGCTGTGATGGACAGAATTCAATTCTATTACTGTCTCTCAGAGAGGAAAAAAGCACACATTTAATGCCATAACTAAATTGGATTCCTTCTAGTAAGAAATCCTAAATTTGTGCTTAATAGCCAGATAAATGTAGAGCTGATTTACATTTACAGGCTGATTGTAGATTTGGTTCACAGAATATGAAATTTGGTCGGTATGTAGATGGTTTTACTCCCCCAAATGATATGTATGTATCATGGTCGTGCAGTATTTTTTTCTTAAGTAAAAATTGAAGACCTCTCATTGGAAAATATCTTGGGTAAGTAAACTGACAGTGACTGCAGTGTGTATGGAGCTGCTGTTCTTATAGGAGTATGTATGGTTCAGGAAGATTTTGATTTCTCTGTGGGATGGGGGTAGGTGAGAATCATTTTGTGAGGGAGGGCTTGCAATGGAATCGTGGAAGTGTTCCTGACACCTGTTGTTGTTTTTTTTAGTTCCCAAGAAGGAGATGTTTCAAATGCATTTGCCTCCACAGAAAGAGAATTTTCTCCTATTATATGGTTATAGAGAAAGGACAGATACACACACCATATTTTTTTTCTTTTTTTTTAATTTACCATTTTTTATTGAGATATAATTGACATATCACGTTATATTAGATTCAGATGTTCAATAAAATGATTTGATATTTGTATATGTTGCAAAATGATCACCAGAGTAAGTCTAGCTAACATCCATTACCACACAGTTACAAATTTTTGTTCTTGTGTTGAGAACTTCCAAGGTCTGCTCTCTTAGCAACTTCATTTTTTTTCAATTAGTTATCTATTTTATACATATTAGTGTATATGCATCAATCCCGATCTCCCAGCTTACCCCACCCCCACCCCCCATCCCCCGCTTCCCCCCTTGGTGTCCATACGTTTGTTCTCTACATCTGTGTCTCTATTTCTGCCTTGCAAACCGGTTCATCTGTACCATTTTTCTAGACAGATACACACACCATATTTTATTTGGAGATGTCCTGACAGAATTCCTCACTGCCTTTTTCCATGTTACAGCCTGTTACACAGCAGCAAGACCAAGATGATCCCAGTAATAAACCTTATTGGTATGGTTCACTGATTTTTTTTGGACTCTGCATTTAGCAGACTTCTCCGATAGCTTTTTGCAGTTTTCAGCTTTTTGTTGTTGAAAACAAAAATAATAAGTAAACCAGTTTAGGGATATATTTCTCTTTCTGAAACTGATTCCCTGTCATAGGGCCCTCCTTGGGGAGGAGCGGTCTCTCGAGCCAAGGCTGGAGCCTAAGGAGCCACTCACGGAATGTGAGAGAAAAGACGGTATTGCTTACGTTCTTAAGGTCTTATTATTTGAGACATTCAAGGGGATCAACAGGGCATAAAAAATTATATACATACATGTCTTGCTCAAGTTGTACTCATAGGTCTGTAAGTTTAGTCTTACTTTGTGAAAGATCAGGGCAACATTTTATTCACATTCAACAAATTTTGGTTGAACACCTATTGGGCAATACAATAGTGAATACTTAGAATGTGTTTACTGCCAGAGTAGATGGTGGTGTTTCTATTATAAGAGCAAAGCACTGCAGCACACATGATAAATATTATTGACTAAGACATTTCTTACTAAAATGTAGGGGGTCAACATTTCTAAACTCTCAAGAAACGGGATAGTTTCTTTTAACACTTGACCCCAAGGTATTTTATGTTTGAAGGAATAACTATAGTATGTTCTTCCAATGCAGAATTGCTCAGATTCTTCAGTAGTTTAAAGTTTTCATTCCATAATCTTTCTGGAATATAGCTTAAGGAGTGGTCATATTCCATTTGTCCAGGAGTCAACAAAATAAACAAAACTCAAATAAACCAAAGACTTAATTGAAGTGATCATATTTCAGTTAGTCACAGAAATCAGTGATAAAGACATGACTTTTTTGGGAGGGGGGTGGGGGAGATGTTGATATTGGAAAATTTATAAAACCCTTAAGAGAAAGCAGTAAAAGTCGGGACTTCCCTGGTGGCGCAGTGGTTAAGAATCTGCCTGCCAGTGCAGGTGACACGGGTTCGATCCCTGGTCCGGGAAGATCCCACATGCCGCGGAGCAACTAAGCCCGTGCGCCACAACTACTGAGCCTGCGCTCTAGAGCCTGTGAGCCACAACTACTGAGCCCACGTGCTGCAACCACTGAAGCCCCCGCACCTAGAGCCTGTGCTCCGCAACAAGAGAAGCCACAGCAATAAGAAGCCCACACACCGCAATGAAGTGTAGCCCCCGCTGGCTGCAACTAGAGAAAACCTGCACACAGAAACAAGGACCCAATGCAGCCAAAAATCAATCAATCAATCAATCAATAAAATTTAAAATAAATAAATAAAGTACCATGGAATCGTGTGTATAGTGATTCTGAAACAGTGGCAAGATATTGAACTGTCTTCTAAATCATCAAAGAAAAATTATGCTCAGTATTAGTTTTGTATTAAACATGCTTCATAATTTTCTACTTCCTTATAAGTTAGTATCTTACTGATAGAATATGATAGCTATGATACCTCTTCATTAAGAAGAATGTTCTGTTAACCCCAACATGGAATTTCCTGGTTAGACCACTCTCTTTGTCGGTTACGAGAAAGCTGAACCAAAGAGACCCCACAGCGGCATTCAGATTGAAAGGTATTGAACCCTAGTTGGTTCTCCATTTAGGTGTCATCCAGGAAGCAGAGCGCTGAGCAGAACTCCCAGGAGAGTGCCTGCAGTGACAGTTTCTACCTGTTAGAGTCTAACTCCTTTCAATGCCCTTGTCTCTTAGAGCTTCTTTAGTTATCTGTTTTGTTGCAAAGGAAGCCTTGTTAGGGCCCTGAGTACTTAGAGACTTTTGTCTCAGAGGGAGCCCCCGGCATCCGAAGGAATTAGAACAAACCCACCTAAGCACCCAGATGCTCTCTAGAAAATAGCAGCCTCCTGCCCACCATTCTTTAGCTTGGCCACACCTACTTCCAGAGTGTCAGGCACTCTGAGGGCATTTGTGTGATTTTTTTTAAAAAATTCCAATTTATAGAGAACTCTTCACTTAACATCACTTACATTTCCTACATTTTTTTTTAATTGAAGTATAGTTGATTTGCAATGTTTCAGGTGTACAGCAAAGTGATTCAGTTATACAGATACATATATATCTATAGATATATCTATATTCTTTTTCAGATTATTTTCCATTATAGGGTATTACAGTAGTTCCCTGTGCTATACAGTAGGTCCTTGTTGTTTATTTTATATATAGTGGTGTGTCTGTTAATCCCAAATTCCTAACTGATCCTTCTCCTCCTTTCCCCTTTGGTAACCATAAGTTTGTTTTCTATGTCTGTGAGTCTGTTTCTGTTTTGTAAATAAGTTCATTTGCATCATTTTTTTAGATTCCCCATGTAAGCAATATCGTATGGTATTTGTCTTTCTCTGTTTGACGTACTTTACTTAGTATGATAATCTCTAGGTCCATCCATGTTGCTGCATCCTCGATTCTTTTTTTTTTTTTTTTTAAAGATTTATTGATTGATTGATTGATTGATTGATTGCTATGTTGGGTCTTCGTTTCTGTGCGAGGGCTTTCTCTAGTTGCGGCAAGCGGGGGCCACTCTTCATCGCGGTGCGCGTGCCTCTCACTATCGTGGCCTCTCTTGTTGCGGAGCACAGGCTCCAGACGCGCAGGCTCAGCAGTTGTGGCTCACAGGCTTAGTTGCCCCGCGGCATGTGGGATCTTCCCAGACCAGGGCTCGAACCCTTGTTCCCTGCATTAGCAGGCAGATTCTCAACCACTGCGCCACCAGGGAAGCCCCATCCTCGATTCTTGAATGGACTCAGGCAGGAATTATTATTTTATATTTTATAAATGAGCAAACTGAGGCTTAGAGATGTTAAGTAATTTCAGCATAGTGACCAAGTGTTAGAGCTGAGAGTCAAACTGAGGTCCTGTAAATCCAAATACTGCCACCATGTGACACTGCCTAATTCTTTGTGATGGTAATGATCATTGCTAAAGTAGGTAATTGCTACTTGGGCTTATCAATGAACAAAGGAAACTAAGTCTCATGATAAGTTTTCCCCTATTATCACTAGTTCAGGAGATGTCCCTGCTCAGTTCCTTTTCATCCTTGCAAAACAAAACACCTTTCCCAGGAGCTCCTTTTGGCAGGTTATCAACAAGCAAAAAGCCTTGAATTCCTTCCTAGCATATTTTTGTCCTATAAAGAAGCTTCTGTAACTGATGGCTTCATTAGTCTTGCCTCCCAACTCCTTCCAGTTAAAAGGCAACTTGCAGTAGAGCCTCCAAATGCTAGGTGACAGCACTCTGAGCATTTTCTTAAAGAATCGGTTCATTTTGTGAAATAGGTTGGTATTTATTGAATGCTCTCTGTCTCTCTCTGTCTTTCTGTTCTTAGCAGTGTGGGAGATGAGAAAACTTTGTTCCTTTCTCAATTCAAGGAGCTGTAGTTGGGAAAGATGAGACATAAATGCACTTGAATTACTTAAAAGATGAAGAAATACCCAAGGCATTCTATGATCAATTGCAAAATTAATAGTACAGATAGTAAATGCTTTGCATTCAGGGAAGAGAGAATCATAATCTTAGAATGTGTAATCCTACCACCTTAAGAGAAGGTAGAACTCAGCAAGATTAATATACAGGCATAAATTTATACAGCAAGATATTGTCATATCTGGAATTCAAATGCATATCTTTTCATTGCCAGTCTCTTGCCGGAAGTATACTCCCTCCCTGACCTGTAATCACTTAGATTTTTGAGATAGAAGTGAAACCTCACCCTCAGTATTTTTAAGTTTCCAACATGATACAGTGGATATTTATCCAGCACCCTGCTGTGTCCTGGGCATGAGGTACTGGTACTATAAAAAATGGTCCTTGACTCAAGTAGTTTACAGTCTACTGGGGTAGGAATATATACAGTGAACTGGACTACAAGGTAAACTTAAGTGCCACAGAAGAGCCTTACATGAATATAATGTTGTGGGTGCCCAGCGGTGGGGGGAGAAATCGGGTTAATGGGGACTAGGGCTTCTTGTAGGGGATGCATTTGAACATGCGGCAGTGTTTGGAAGGGCATTAGGTGCAAAGGGAAATGCTATGGTTTATTTTCTGTTTTTTAGTGCTTTCACAATTAGTTCCCATTTTCCTTTACTCTTTCTTTTATTTATTTATTTTTGGGGCATGCAGGATCTTAGTTCCCCGACTAGGGATGGAACCCGTGCCCCCTGCAGTGGAAGTGCAGAGCCCTAACCACCAGACTGCCAGGGAATCCCCCCTTTACTCTTTCTAATTTCATCTCTGTTCCCCATACCTGTTTTTCACCATCTTAGCCACTTCTACGTGGGGTTTTACCTTGCTGCTAAAACCTACTTTTTGATATTTGCAGTAACTATAGGTTTGTTTTCTCTCCTCTGTGGCGTAATATGGCACTGCCTGTCTTTTGATTCTAGAAGTAATTTGACTTCCCCATTGGCTTTTATCATTCATTGGAAACAATTGAAATTAATGCCTATTGACAAAATTCATCATTAGCTTATTTTATTCGCTGGGTCAAGCTTGACTTTTCTTTCTTCCCATCTGTCTCTGTCTTTCTGTCTTTCATTTCTCTATCTCTAGGCTTTTTTCTATCCTTCCACAGTTTCTCCCATGTAACTTCTACACTCTGGAAGATCACCTTGATGACTCTCAAGACAGCCCCTCCACATCTGTTCACACCTATCATGTGGAGCTGCCTTGTCCCTCGAGCCTTTTCTATTTCTTCCTTCTCCTATGTTTTATATTTGGCATTTAATTACCATGCTACAAATGGTTTGACATCATTCCGTGTTTAAAAAATGCAATCGAATAAAAGTTTATTTTGAACAGCAACTTTGAATATTAACTGCATGGAGATTAGGTCATAATTTTCTCACCGTATTCAAATATTTTATCTCTACTTTTTCTCCTGCCAAAGTCTAGAATTCCAAAGTGTCTTTCCTCAGTAATTTAATTAGGCCACAAGTTTGAGGCTTAATGATGGATCAAAAAATGTATGATATGCTTGAGAGATCAAGACGGCAAATTGATTACTGTTGTAGCAAAGGTTGGCCAATGTGGGAGAGGGAGCAGGTACTGCCCTGTGCTGCAGGGTCTGAGTCAGTGATCAAGGTCAGCCTCAGTTCATTAACTTCTTTTGAGGGCTTATAGTCATTATACATATAACTGCCTATACCTTATATTCTAATTACAATATAGTATGGTTTTGCAGTGACTTACGTTCACGTCAGTAATGTCCTAGAGAGTAATATAGAATGTTGAAAGATCCAGAGTAGTGTAAGCTGATTTCTGGTCATTTTGCCTAGTTTCTTAGTGCCCACAACAAAATCTCACCTCTCAGGATATTAGTGTGGATAAATATGCTCCCATCCTTGAGCACATTAGGCAGGAGCCTGTTCTTAACCTAATCATCTAAAACCCTCATCTATTTTAAAGAGCAATATAAGAGATTCTTATTGTGCTTTCAGCTAACACATCATTGAAAATTGGAATGTATTTTCTTTTCTTTTTTTTTTTGGCCGTGCCTCAGGGCATGTGAGATCTTAGTTTCCCGACAAGGGATCGAACCTGTGTCCCCTGCAGTGGAAACGTGGATTGTTAACCACTGGACCACCAGGGAAGTCCCTGGAATGTATTTCATGATAATTTTTAAGACCTCACAATCAAGAAATGTGTTTTTTCAACAATTCTAATACCCAATTTCATTTCTGTGTTTAGACAGTACCATATATTGTTTTGACCATAAATTGCTAATAAGCCTAATTTTTTTTTTTTTTTGTAAATTTATTTATTTTTGGCTGCTTTGGGTCTTCGTTGCTGCACGAGGGCTTTCTCTAGTTGCAGCGAGCGGGGGCTACTCTTCGTTGCGGTGCGCGGGCTTCTCATTGCGGTGGCTTCTCCTGTTGCGGAACACAAACTCTAGGCGAGCGAGCTTCAGTAGTTGTGGCGTGCGGGCTCAGTAGTTGTGGCTTGCGGGCTCTAGAGCGCAGGCTCAGTAGTTGTGGAGCACAGGCTTAGTTGCCCCACAGCATGTGGGATCTTCCCGGACCAGGACTCGAACCCGTGTCCCCTGCATTGGCAGGCGGATTCTTAACCACTGCACCACCAGGGAAGCCCAAGCCTACTTTTAAGTAACTTTTAAAGTATTTTACTTGAAGCAGAATAGCAAATCATTGTAAGCTTAGCAGATTTTTTTGTGAAATCTAGAATGAAGATAACATCTGTGTACCCAGTCCTTTGCACAGAAGTGAAATAACTTGGTTTGGGGTTTTGCACATGGATACCCTAACTGCTATAAGAGGTTTCTTTTGTTTAAGGATTCCTCAGTATACTTTAGAAACTCTCAACACCAATCTTCATAAATAGACACAAAATCAGAAAAATCAATATACTTTTTCATTTGTTATATAGACGTTAAAGACCATTTGAGAAGCAGAAATTGGTGTTGGTGATAAGATAATGAATTAGAGTTTAAGCTAAGGATATTTGTGGACGTTGGATCATTGTTTACTCATTTAATTTTTGGTAATGTTTATTTATTTATTTGGCTGCACTGGCTCTTAGTTGTGGCACGTAGGATCTTTTAGTTGTGGCATGCAGAATCTTTAGTTGCAGCATACAGGATCTTTAGTTGCTGCATGCGAACTCTTAGTTGCGGCGTGTGGGATCTAGTTCCCTGACCAGGGATCGAACACAGGCCCCGTGCATTGGGAGCGTGGAGTCTTAGCTACTGGACCACCAGGGAAGTCCCTTTACTAACTTAACTTAAAATAGATATTGTTCCTTTCAATTTCTATAAGTTGATTTTCATAAAGGTGAAATAATTAACATTCATTTTATAAGCATTAATTGGATACTCCATCCATGGAGTTTTACAAGGCCTTCAATAAATGCAGGCATCAGACTTACCCTTCCACCTGAAAAAAATAAACAAGACAATTGTATGATACAGTGGTTTTCAAGGTATTGGGTATCAGGCAGTAAGGACAGTGATCCCTGAGAGATGGGAAACAAATGAACTGAGTCCTACAATTGTCCTGGCTCATTACCAGGACATATCGTAGGGAAGGGGAATCCACATAGAGCACAGCACTCTCTCTGAGTGGAAAAGACGAAGCTGGGAGTTTGGGGAGGCCAAGGTGTCTCGTGGTCACAGGGCACAGTACCAGAGTGGAGAGAGCTGTCCAGATAAATAGCTCTAGAGATCTGCAGAGGATATCCTGTAAGCCTTCAGCTGAGTACTGATCAGCACATGAGAAACTACCCAAGGCCCAGGAAAGAACCACCAACAAGGGTTAGAGCAAACATTCACTAGAGCTCACACAGAGCTGGGAATAGTTTCTGTTCCCAGTAGCAAGAGTTGGAAAATCTCATAATTTACAGGCAAATGGGGATAATATGCAGAAAGTTTTTTCCTCCACAGTGGGGCAAAATTTCTCTTACACTATACTGTTCCAGTTCTGCCTAACAGAACTTAAAAGCATGACCCACATCATAATTAAATTGCTTTAAGCCAGTGTTTAAAAGTTATAAGGTTTTTATACTACCCATGAAGTGGTATGATATTCCTAAAAGGTAGACTTTGATGAGTTACAAATATATGCTATTAACCCTAAAGCCACTACTAAAATAACAAATTATATAGCTAATAAGCCAACAAATGAGATAAAATGGAATCCTAAAAATATTCAATTACAAAGAAGTCAGGGAGAGAAAAAAAAAGGAACCCCGCCCCCCCCCCAAAAATATATATATAGGCAAATAGTAAATGTATAGCAAAATGGTGCATTTAAACCCAACATAACAAAAATCATATTAAATGTAAATGGCCAAAAGACTCAATTAAAATTAGACAGAAGTTGTCTAATTGGATAAAAAGGGAAGATTCAACCATAGGATGTCTACAAGAAACCCAATTAAATATAAGCATACAAATACAATAAAAGTAAAGGAATGGATTGGGATTGACATATATACGCTAATATGTATAAAATAGATAACTAATAAGAACCTGCTGTATAAAAAATAAATTAAATTAAATTTTAAAAAAAGTTAAGGGATGGAAATAATATACTATATAAGACTAAAGAAAGCAGCAACTCCTATATTAATAGACAAAATAGATATCAGAAAAAATATTACAGAATAAGGAGACATTCATAATGTTAAGGGTGTTAATTCATAAAGAGTACATATCAATTCTAAAGGTTTATATTCCTGATTATGGAGTTTCAAGCCACATGAGACAAAACTGACTACAAGCAGAATTAGGCAAACACATAGTTGGAGATTTCCACATTCCTTTCTCAATAATTGATAAACCAATAGAGAATCAACAAGGATATAGAAGATCTGAATAACACTAATAACCAACTTAATCTAATAGACATTTATTTTTTTAAAAAAAACCCACCACCAACAGCAGAACCACCTTCTTTTTTTTTTAATAAATTTATTTATTTATTTATTTATTTTTGGCTGTGTTGGGTCTTCGTTGCTGCACGCAGGCTTTCTCTATTTGCGGTGAGCGGGGGCTACTCTTCGTTGTGGTGCACAAGCTTCTCATTGTGGTGGCTTCTCTTGTTGCAGAGCACGGGCTCTAGGTGCACGGGCTTCAGTAGTTGTGGCACGTGGGCTCAGTAGTTGTGGCTCGCGGGCTCTAGAGCACAGGCTCGGTAGTTGTGGCACACGGGCTTAGTTGCTCCGTGGCATGTGGGATCTTCCTGGACCAGGGTTCGAACTCGTGTCCCCTGCATTGGCAGGCGGATTCTTAACCAGTGAGCCACCAGAGAAGTCCAGAACCACCTTCACTTTTTTTAAAATTAATTAATTTATTTATTTTTATTTATTTTTGTCTACTTTGGGTCTTCGTTGCTGGGCGTGGGCTTTCTCTAGTTGTGGTGAGCAGGGACTACTCTTCCTTGCGGTGCGTGGGTTTCTCATTGTGGTGGCTTTTCTTGTTGCGGATCACGGGCTCTAGGCGCGTGGGCTTCAGTAGTTTTGGCACGCAGGCTCAGTAGTTGTGGTGCACGGGCTTAGTTGCTCCGTGGCATGTGGGATCTTCCTGGACCAGGGCTCGAACCTGTGTCCCCTGCATTGAATGGCAGATTCTTAACCACTGCACCACGAGGGAAGTCCCCAGAACCACCTTCTTTTTAAATGCACAGAAAATATTTATTATGATGATCCATATTCTGCACCATAAAACAAGCCTCAATAAATTTAAAAGATTTGAATCATACACAATTTTGTTCTCTGACCACAATGCAATTAAATTAGAAATCAATTACCACAAGATATTTGGAAAAATCCCCAAATATTTGGAAATTAACATTTAAAAAAAACTCATGGTTCTAAGAATTTTTTTTTATTGGAAATTATTTTGAACTGAATAAAAATTAAGACACAGCATATACAAATTTGTGGGATGCACTAAAGTGGTACTTAGAGGGAAATTTGTAGTACTAAATGCCTAACTGGAAATGAAGGAAGGTCTCAGATCAATGACTTCAGCCCCCATCTTAGACTAGAATAAGGATCAAAGTAGAAAGCAAATAAAAACAGAAAACAATAGAGAAAATCAATGAAACTATAATTTCTTAGTTTTGGTAATGGAAGTGTTGTCCGTAAAAGAAAAAATTGACAAATTAAAATTTGACTTCATCAAAATCATGAACATGTGTTCTTTTACTGATACTGATACTGGAATGCCACACATTGGGAGAAAATATTTTCAATTTACATAACTGATAAAAGACTTGTATCCAGAATATGTGAATATATAAAAACTCAAACTCAGTAATAAGACAACCAAATAAAAATTGGGGCAATTTGAACAGATTTCACTGAAGAAGAAACACAGATGGCAAATAAGGACATGCAAAGATGTTCAACATCATTAGTCATTAGGGAATTGCAAATTAAAACCATAATGAGATACTACTACATACTTATTAGATTGTCTCATATTAAAAATACTGACCATACCAAGTCTTGGCAAGGACATAGAGCAACTGGAACTCTCATACACTACTGTTGGAAATACAGAATCTTACAAAACACTTTGAAAAACAATTTGGCAGTTCCTTAATTTTTTCATGTATCAGAATTCAATAAAAGCCATATTTGTAGTAGCCAAGACCTGGAAACAACTCAAATGTCCATCTACAAATAAGTGGACAAATTGGTATTTATCCGTAAAATTGAATACTACTCAGCAGTTAAAATGAATGAATTTTTTTGTGTGTGTGTGGGCTGTGCCACATGTGGGATTTTAGTTCCCTGACCAGGGATCGAACCTGCGCCCCATGCATTGGAAGGGCAGAGTCTTAACCACTGGACTGCCAGGGAAGTCCCCAAAAATGAAGGAATTTTTGATAAATGCAATAACATGGGTGGATCTCAAAATAAGTCAATGGAACCAGACCAAACAAATACATACTATATAGTTTCATTTACATAAGATGCTAGAAAATGCTAACAGATCTGTGTAACAGAAAGCCAATGAACAGTTTCCTGGATTTAGAGGTCGGGCAAAGTGAGAGATGGATTACCGCAGGAGGAAACCTTTGGCAGGGAAGGACGTGATCATTATCTTGATAATTGTGGTGATGGTTTCATAGGTTTATACATATGTCAAAACATCTAACTGTACACTTTAACATACACAGTTTATTGCATGTCAGTTAAACTGTTAAATTCTCAAGGATGACAGTTTACACTCTCATTCTAAATTCTGTACAGCAATGCTATTTTGAGATTTTTGGTTTAGCGTTCCAGTTAATCCAGTAGGTCTTTCATCTGAAAGACGAGCATTGTCTAGTCATTGTACCTGACTTGTTTCCAAACTGATCACTGTTTAATGAGGAAACCAACTCTTGATACCGTACTAAAGCAATAAAATGGATATATTACATGAGAACACGTGTAACAGCTACTAAATGTCCTACATGTCTACATCCTAAAGTAAAGTGAACATTAGACACTTGTATCTTTGAATGTTTAAGTTAGTGTTTTGCTTTTGGACTCTGAAATACAGACTAAAATCCTAAACATTCTTTTTTTAATTACCTCCCAAATTCACAGGTTCTGGCTCTTAGATGTTTGGTGGGTTATACACACCCAGTCTGCCATCTTATTCCATGGAAGTCCTGCTTGGACATTATATTTTGAAATCTGTATTACAAAGTCTTTTATCCTTTTATTAGTTTAGTACTTTAAGCCTTAGACATAAGAAAGAAGGCTATCAGTGAAAATCAATTGAAATGCGGTTAGATAAAGATCTGTTGTACTAGCAGAAGGCTTAGTTGCAGCACAATATAATCAATTAGGACCCTCCAGCTGCATACAGAGTTTTTCCCAGCCAATCACTTTTCACACGTTTCCTCCATTAGCTTGACTAGAGTTCTTTTTCTTTTTTTTCTTAATGTGAATTATGATGAATGAGATTCTTGTTATGAATATAGAGATGGGTCATTACCCTACAGAAACCAGACTGTGCTGGCGTTTAGTGATTAGGGCTTTCTGCTCCTGCTATCAATAAAGTATAAATTTATCTGTCTCAAACTATAATTGGGAAGCTGTAGTCATTGTTATCTAATTCATTTAACAATGTTATAATCGTAAATTGTTTTTGTTCGTCTGGATAATTTACATAACTTTTAAGTTAGTTGGGAGGATGAAGGCATAGAATTTATCAAATAGAGGTGGGAAATTTTTCATGGCTTCAAATCAAATAAATATCCCTCAGGAATTAGTACCCCCAAATTCAACAACCTGGGTATAGCCCTCAAGATGTCACAAGTGGAAATAATAAATGAAGTTTATATACCCTACATGAAGATGCTGGAGGTTTGCAAAATAAGAAGCATTAGCTTATTACAGAAATCCCATAGTTGATTAAATTCTAAAAATTATGTGACTGTTTTTCTTGGGCTTAGGTTGTGGAATTGGAGGGAGAAAGGAGTTGTCTTTTGTTTTAATGCACTCAGAGACTGAGATGCGACACTGGTAAAGTGGGCGGCTGATCTGCCTAACGTCAGCATGTTTTATGAAAAAAAAGAATTAATCCTGAGAACACCTCCACCTGAGTGGATTAGTAGAGCAGGTCCTGACCATTGAATTATAATCAAATTTAGTCTTTTTTTTTTTTTTTTTGTTCTGAACTATTTTTGTTTTTTGTTATTTTAACAAAATATCTTCCTATTGCAGCCTCCTGTTGTCACAGAAAAAGGCTTTTTGTGTGTCTGTGTGTCTAGAAAAAGGCCTTTTTCAAAAGAAGTCTAGAATATACTGCTTATAATACTCAGCCCTCACAGATGTCAGTGTATGTATAGAAAAATCTCACCATCTTCAGGTGTGACTAGCTCCAATGTTACATGAAAAGGCAGGAGCTGTTGCCTGACTGATGGATACCAAAGAACACTTCAGTAGAGATGCTGTACTTGGAAGCTTAAAGTTAAAGCAGGCCTGCCTTTGAGGTCCATTGATGAAAAGACCTTTGTGTTTTGTGCCATGAGGGTGGGGGAGGAGTCCTCAGTACTAGAAGAGTTAATAAACACCAAGAGCTATGCTCATCTTGTAGCTTTAGTAAGCTTTAATCTGTAAGCTTGATTACCTCCTAACCCCTCTATCTCTTGCCTCCCCCTTCAAGCACTGTGGGAGCTTTATGGCAGTATTAGTGGCATTTTGCCCAACACTGGCTTTAGGGAAATCATTCTACAAGAAAGAAAAGCAGAAAGACTGGATCTGTCTGCTGTGTGAGGTCATTAACACAAGAACAACCTTATGAGCTCCAGAGGGCAGCCGGGAATGTCTGTACTTACTAGAAATTTGCAGGTGAAATGATACTGTCCTTTTCATGTAGCCCAACTTGTTCTAGGCCTGGCAGCATCTATCTTCTAGAAAAACTCCCTTTAGATACTTTCAGCAGGATATTCAGTTGTATATCACAGAGAGCCCTTTGTGTTTGCTATGATATTTTGTAAAAATATGTTTGCAAGCTCTTGCTCTCGGGGATATTTTAGAGATAGATACTAGCAAAGAGTTGCTATGTAATTAATTTTCAGTATTAAAGATATTCTAGTGTCTGAGACCAGATTCAGAGCTCCTCGTTTTGCCAAACGTCATTAAGTCATTAGCTTTGGGGACTTGTTGTGAAGGACTGATTAAAAGCTCAGAGAAGCCCTTGTACGTTTTTATATTAATTCCAAGAGCTTTACCATATTCCCTTTTCTCTTTATAATGAGTGGTTTGAGAAGATGATGTGTCATTTCATTAAAAATATCTTGGCAGATAAGCCAAGACAGAAAATGATTATGGCCACAGATAAGTGATTAAGCTATTCAGCCAATAAGCCTGTGATAAATACTGAACCCATATACTATTAAACCGGGAGCCACTGGGTAGAAATAATTTGGCTTAAAGTTTGACCCCGTGTTGTCAGAGGATGTGAAAGAATTAGTGAAAGTTGTCACTTGCCTCCAGGGTATCCAGGAGTTGATTGTCAGGTCACTTGGAGAACTGGTGTGCCTTACACCTATGAGGAAACAACTCAGAGGGACTGTTACAGCAAGTGATGGGCCTTGATAGCAAATGGGGGCTCATACTTGCTACCTTTACCAGAGGGCGTTGGCCCCATGCTGTGTGTCTCTGCAGTGGAACAGAAAGCAGCAGTTCAACCTCACAGACACCATTGCCTGCAGGAGACTTTGTGCTTTAGGCACAGGATAAAATCGTCCTAGCCTTGCAGCCCTTGAAATGAGGGGGAAATAACATAGCCATGTAGAGCCCAAGGGTAGAATTTAAGCTCCATGAGGCCAGGCCTTATCTTCTGTCATTGAATTTCCAGAAGTTGCAACAGTGCCTGGCAGAAAATGGCAGTTTGATATAAAATTTTTAATTAATTAATTGGCATGACTGGTGAGGGACAAGAGATGATTTGATCCTGACCTGAGCCCATGCTTCTATGGTAAGGCCTGAAACATTGCAGGCCCACTGATTGTGGTCAAATGAAGGATTCTAAGAAGATCAGGATGAAGTACGGATTTGCCATGTTTGTTTGAGAAAGCCTTTATTCCTCCTTCATTTCTGAAGGACAGCCTTGCCAGGTATAGAATTCTTGGTTGGCAGTTTTCTCTCCCAATATTTTGAGGATGTTTATCCCATTCTCTCCTGGCCTGAAAAGTTTTTGTTGAGAAATCCACTGATGGTCTTGTGGGGTTCCCTTGTATATAACTTCTCTGTTTTCTCTTGATGCTTTTAAAATTCATTTTTTGCCTTTGACTTTTAAGAACTTAATTATCATATGTCTCAGTTTAGCCCTATTTGGGTTCAACCTACAATGGGGTCCTTTGGGCCTTATGGCTCTGGATGTCCATTTCTCTTTCTAGGTTTGGGAAGTCTTCAGCCATTATTGCTTTAAATGTACTTTCTGTCTCTTCTCTTTCTCTTTTCCTTCTAAAATTCCCATAATGCAAATATTGCTTCTTTTCATTGTGTCTCGTAAGTCCCATAGACTTTCTTCACTCTTTTTCATTCCCTTTTCTTTTTGCTTCTCTGACTGGCTAATTTCCAGTGTCTTATCCTCCAGGTTGCTGATTCTGTCTTTTGTGTGGTTGAGTCCACTTTTGAAACTCTAGAGAGTTTCAAAAACTGAATTCTTCAGTTCATTTATGGTATTTTTCAACTCTAGGATTTCTGATTTCTGTTTATTTGGGTTTTTGTTTGTTTGTTGTTTGTTTTTGGTGGTTTCTGTTTCTTTGTCAAACTTCTCATTTTGTTCATCCTTTGTTTTCCTAATTTCATTTAGTTGTCTGTGTGTTCTTGAAGCTCACTAAACTTCCTTAAGAGTATTATTCTGAATTCTTTGTCTAACAGTTCGTAGATTTCTGTTTTTATAGGCTCAGTTATCAGAACTTTATTAGTTTCCTTTGGCAGTCTCATATTTACTTGGTTTTTTGTTGTCCTTCATTCCTTATGTTGATATCTGCACATTTGAGTAATCAGGCTCCTCTTCTAGACTTTACAGGTTAACTTTGGCAGAGACAGATCTTTACTAGTCAGCTCAGTTTGGGTTTCTGGGTGTGTCTGCTGGTAATGTTCTTGGGCAGGTGGGGTCTGCTATTATGGTCTGTTTTGGGGGCAGCAGCCATTTGAGCGCTGAGGTCAGGGATGGGGGGGCAGGTGTTCCGCTGTCTGAGAACTGTTGGATAGGACTGCTGGCTTGGTTTCCTATTCAAGTGAGGCTGTAAGAGGCTCAATTGTTGCCTGGATTCTCTGGTCAGGCTTACTAGATGGTCAGGACTGGGTACTATATTCAGTAGTAGATGGGGCTATGAATGACCTTCCCTGCTCTGGCAGGACAACAGGATGGGACCCAGGGCCTATATGGCTCATTGTTTGGGGACTGGAATCAGGCAAGAGTGTGCACTGAATTCCCTGGTCAGGTGAGGCCACCAGTTTTGCCCTGCAGATGGAGAAAGCCGTGGGCTATGTTCTCTTTTCAAGTGCCACTGTAAGCAGGGCTTTTGGATGGGCTACGCAGTTTCCCGTGTAGGTTCCTTGGTTGGGCGGGCTGAAGGCTATCTTCAGCAACGAGCAGGGCTATGAATTAGTTTCCCTGCCCAGGTGTGGCAGGAAAAGCAGCTCTAAAGCCAGTAAATCTCTTTATTTGTTGTCTTAACTCAAGCTGACCTGCACCCCAAGTTTCCTGTCTGAACAGGGCCACTGGGTTAGCTCTGCAGACTATCAGCTCTGCCTAGCCATTTCTCAGCTCCAGCGTTGCTGGACTTATGCAACTTCCAGGTGTTCTCCTATCCCTTCTGGTCATATGGGGCCAGGAGACACTCTCCACAGTGGCATAGCTCCAAAAGGAACTCAGTTCCAAAAGTCTCAGTTCCCTTGCCTGTTCGAGATGGGGAAGGGTCACTACAGGCCTCTTCTAATTTATCTGTTGGAAATGTTGTAACCAGAGGCTCACAGGTCCCTCACTTTGTTTCTCCCATAGGAAATTTCAGTATTCATTAATTCAGTGTTCATGGTGACTTTTTTTTTTTTTTTAATTTTCTCGGCAGACCCCTCCCTTTTTTTTTTTTAAATTTATTTATTTTATTCATTTATTTTTGGCTGCGTTGGGTCTTCATTGCTGTGCACGGGCTTTCTCTAGTTGCGGCGAGCGGGGGCTACTTTTTGTTGTTTCGGTGGCTTCTCTTGTTGTGGAGCACGGGCACCAGGCGCGCAGGATCCAGTAGTTGCGGCACGCGGGCTCAGTAGTTATGGCTCGTGGGCTCTAGAGCACAGGCTCAGTAGTCGCAGCTCACGGGCCCAGTTGCTCCGTGGCATGCGGGATCTTCCTGGGCCAGGGCTCGAACCCGCGTCCCCCGCAACGGCAGGCAGACTCCTAACCACTGCGCCACCAGGGAAGCCCCATGGTGACTTTATAGAATATAAGTACAAGAATTGACTCTTATTTAATAAAGGAATCATGCGCAAAATATGTAAAGAACTCTTATAACTCAGTAAAGAGAAAAACAACTCAATTAAACCATGGGCATTTGAACAGAGACTTCACCAGAGAAGATAAAAAAGTGACAAGTATGTGAAAAGATGCTCTGACATTTGTCCTTAGGGAAATGATACTATAACTACTAGAATGGCTAAAATTTAAAAGACTAATAATACCAAGTGTTGATGAGGATGTGGAAAAACTGTGGAACCCTTAAACATTATTGTTGGAAATGCAGAATGGCATAACCACTTTGTAATATAGTTTGGTAGTTTTTTATAAAATTAAACATATACCTACCATATGGTTCCATCATTCTACTCATACGTATTTACCCAAGAGAAATGGAAACATATGTTTATACAAAGACTTGTACTCAAATGTTTATTGCAGCTACATTCATAATAGCCAAAATCTTTAAACAAACCAAATGTTCATCTGTTTGTGAAGAGAAAAAAAAAATTGTGTTATATCACTACTTAGCAATAAAAAGAAAGGGGCTACTGATTGATACACATAGCAACATGGATGAATTACAAAAGCATCGTGCTTAGTGAAAAAGGACAGACATAAAACACCACATACTGCATGATTCTATTTATATGAAATTCTAGAAAAGGCAAAACTATAGAGCTAGAATGCAGATTAGTGATTACCGGGGACCAGGAGTTGGAAGAAAGAGATTGACTTCCAAGGGGTGTGAATGGACCTTTTGGAGTGATGGAAATATTCTATATCTTGATTGTGGTGGTGATTACGTACTATATACATTAAAAACAAAAACAAACAAAAATCTCCTCAAAGGCAACACTTAAAATGGATAGGCTTAATTAAAGGTAAATTAATGCCCCTGTAAAGCTAACTAAAGCAACAACAAAACTCCTTACCAAAACCTATAAGGCCTAGCATAATAAAACTTGTGCCTACTTTTTCAACTTACAAGTATAAAAGTTTATTGTCTATGTATTCATAGGCCTTCAGCACAACAAAAGCTACTAGTGGGGTTGAGTTATCACCATATAAGCCAGTAGGAATTAAAAATGCTCTTTCTTAAAATGGCTAATGGACTAATGGTTTAAATACTTATCCATATTCTAATATGTTCTTCTTTCATGACCATGCTGTGACCTCTCAAAACAAAAGTTAGAGATCGGATGTAACTAACTGACAATTACAGTGGTTGATACACTCCAGTTTAAATAGGAGTGTCCTCGGTTAAAATATGGTTCATTCATCGGTCAAACTGTCCTTATTTCCTTTAATTGAATTAAGATGGACAAATGAGAGATGTGTGCAAGACAGAAAAAAATCCTTTCACAAATCACTGTTATCCTCCCTCTGAGTGTAAAACGAATCAATTAAAAGCATGTCAAAGCATCTTTTACTCTTGAACAACTTTAAAGCAGAAAACATTTTATAAAAATAAAAAATTTGAGTGAGAAATTGAGAGAAACTTGTTACCTTTTACAATTAAATACAATTTAATTTTATTTATGAGAATTGTGGATTATATTATTTTATATGCTCTTGTTTGGCTACAGATTATAACTTTGTGCTAAAAAGCCTTCATTTTTCATTTCATCTTCAAGTTGAAAATTCCTAATAACAAGAAAGTACAAAATGTAAGAAAATATACAATTCACAATCGTGTGTGCACAATTTGGTTTTATCTGTACACTTACTAAATAGTATTTCTTGGGGAGAGGTGTAGGAGTGGGATGGAGGGTGAAGTATAATTTTTATTTTTCCAGCTAATATCCAATTACTTTGAAAAATGTAGTTTTCCTGCTCTTTCTACTCCCTTAAATTATTATTCATTTGTACTATATCTTATGTGTGGATTCATACACATTCTATACAATCATTTTTAACCTGTGTATTAAGGTTTATTTTATTAAAATTAGTTATCTGTCGCTTACCTCTATTTTCACTAGTATACACATGCAAATTTACACTGCTTAACTTAGAGCCTACTTCCCATTCGTAATTCATATCTTTTTACACTTGAATATATTCTTTCCTGCTTTCTGAATTTGGCCATAGATATGCTCATAATTTGTGTTATTTGTCCATTTGAACTTTTGTTTTACTTTTAATATTTCTAAATTTTTGATAGGTTCAAAATTCAAAACATACAATATTGAGAAATCTTTCTTCTACCCCTGTCCCTCAGTCACCTAATTCCTCTCTTTGGAGGCCAACAATATTATCAGTTTCTTTATCCTTCCAGAAGTGTTTTATACAATATCTATTTGGGTGGAGAAAAAAAAAAAACTGAAGCAAAATTTATTTATAAATTGGGGGGTTCAAAATTTCAAAACTATTGAAGTGCTATCACTTTCCACATGTTGGTTTTTATAGAATCAACTTGCCAACATCAATTAACTCTCAGATTTTTCTTTTTTTTTTTTTAATTTATTTTGGCTGCATTGGGTCTTCGTTGCTGTGCACGGGCTTTCTCTAGTTGCGGCGAGCGGGGGCTACTCTTTGTTGCAGTGCGTGGGCTTCTCATTGTTGTGGCTTCTCTTGTTGCAGAGCAAAGGCTCTAGGCGCGTGGGCTTCAGTAGTTGTGGCACGTGGGCTCAGTAGTTGTGGCTTGTGGACTCTAGAGCACAGGCTCAGTAGTTGTGGCGCACAGGCTTAGTTGCTCCGTGGCATGCGGGATCTTCCCGGACCAGGGCTTGAACCCGTGTCCCCTGCATTGGCAGGCAGATTCTTAACCACTGCGCCACCAGGGAAGTCCCAACTCTCAGGGACTTAAATGTTAGCAGAGACATCATGACAGACCTTTCGCTAAGAGATTTTAAGAACTTACTCAAAATATTCTGAATATCAGGCTTTTAGAGTTTCCTATCTCTAGGCTTTATATCTATGACCTGTGTTCTAGGCTAGAATTCTGGAATGTCTGAAATATATCTTTTACCATTTGTCTTTTAGCATGAACCATGCCAGTTAGAAAGAGCATGGGTATGAATTACTGTGTAACGCTGATCAACGGCACATCTACCCATGTGGTTTTTCCCTTACTTTTATAATAATAGAAGAATAATAATTTTACCATCCTTCTTCCATAATAAATAAATAAGTAACTAAAAATGTAAAAATGCAGGACAAGAAACTAAAACCTAGAAGAATATTTGTAAACATGTTTAGGGTTATTTATTGGTGGCTTGCTCATTGGCAGTATAAAGTGTGTGTCACTTGTCATTAGCAGTAACAATTTCAGCACATTATGTTCTCTTTTTATTTATTCTGGCGGCAACATGTTTCTGAACAGGGCCACTGGCTGTGGGTCAAGAGGTCAGCCTTTGAGGTTAAGAGTGGCTGGGGTCATTTACTATTAACCTAAGATTAGCAGCGAAGTTTTTTTTCTTTTTTCTTTTCTTTTTAGCAGATTTCCTCCTATTTGTATAACATGCCAAATTAATCTTGCCCACTTTTAGAATTTCTCCTTTCTGATCTGAACTTTTTCTTAAATTTTATTAAAGGTATTTTTCTCAATCCAGATCTCTTTCTAGTCCCTTTTCCTTGTCCATGAAGCAATGTGAACTTTCTCTAAGATTTAAAAAATTTCAGATATTTAACATCCATTTCCCAATGTACAAATACAGCTATTTTTTCTATTTTTGAAGTCTTAAGATTTTTTCCCCCCACATATATACATATCAAAAACCCCAAAATATACAAAGCAATACACAGCAGAATTTTAGGATTTCAGGGATGGATTCTTCCCTAAACCGGTTTTTTTGTTTGTTTGTTTGGTTGGTTGGTTGGTTGATTTTCTCTTGCTATTCTTGCTAATAAACAACATCCAACTCCTAAACTAGCAAGTTTTCTTGTTGCTGTTTAGCTTTAGGTATCTATTTAGTTGGTGCCATGATATCTGAAACTTTCTTTTTCTCTCCAATCTTCAGCAAAAAGAATCACCTGTTATAATGTAGTTTCATTAGTCATCATGTATCAATAGCAAGTGTTCCCTGTGGAATGTCTCCATGAGAATTTCCACACAATTCCTAGTTTTTATTCTGGTATGAACCACGAGCCCACTCTAGAATCTAAGTCGATGTTAGGTCTTTTATACCAAAATTGTTTCTCATTCGATTACTAGAAGGAGATTTTACTTAACTTTAAAAAACTATTGCTGAGACTTCCCTGATGGCACAGTGGTTAAGAATCCGCCTGCCAATGCAGGGGACACGGGTTTGAACCCTGGTCCGGGAAGATCCTACATGCTGCGGAGCGACTAAGCCCGTGCGCCACAACTACTGAAGCCCGCGCGCTCTAGAGGCCGTGCTCCGCAACAAGAGAAGCCACCGCAATGAGAAGCCCGCACACCTCAACGAAGAGTAGCCCCCACTCACCGCAGTTAGAGAAAGCCCGCATTCAGCAACGAAGACCCAACGGAGCCGGAAAAAACAAACAAACAAAAACATTTAAAAACAAACAAACAATTGCTGTCGGTGATTCGCTTTCTTTTTGTCTCTAACCTTAGCAGTCGGCCTTAGCCTGTGAATAAGTATATAATGAGTACCCTATGGGTACAAGGTAAAACAATCAGGGAAAAGTCCTTAGTGCAGACTTCTAAGAGTGCAGTATTGAGCTTAGTGGGTAAAAGAAGGAGAGGAAAGTAAAGTATATACATAAAATTTCAAACATATGAAACCTTTGATAAGGGAGAGATGAAAATCAACTGGATTTCTAATAATATTATACTGTAAAGAACAGCAAACTTCAAAGGGTATGGTCTTTGTCGCTAAGTTCCTTTCTATGCTTGGAGTTGAGGAAGGGAAAGAATATTTAAGGAAAGCTTTCTAAAGATACGACACCCAGGATGAGGAGGAGTTGAGTTGGTAGCAATCCAGGTAGACAATATAGCATAAGTGAAGGTATAGAGGCAAGAAAACCCATGGTATGTTCCATGGGCTCATACAGAGGTTGCCATAATATAAATTCCTAGGCAGGGAGTTGTAAGAGATGAATCCAGAGCAGTGTGTGTGTCAGTTGAGGATTTTGGAGTTTATCTTATAAGGTATGGACACAGATTTTAAGCAGAAGAGGAGTGACATAGTCAGGCTTGCATTTCAAATGCAATTTGGTAGCTGCAGAGAAAGCAGATTTGAAGAAAGGTTAAGACCGGAGTCAGGAAGACTACTTAGAGTGTTGACCTGACCTAGGGCAGTGGTAAATGCAAATGAAAGGAGACGAATGGAGAGACATAGGATAGAGAGTTGAGGAAGTGTTTAAGAGTAAAAATTGTCAGGCATGGTGATTGGATATCAGGCACGAGGAAGAGGGAGGAGTTTAATATGAATCCCAGGTTTCTACCTGTGCTAACTGAATGGAAAAAAGCAGTTTCATGGGGAACTTAATACTTGTAATTTTAGGAATGTTGAAATTGATGTACTTTTGAGACAACCAAGGCAGACCACCTGGCCCTGAGTAAAAATTTGGGAGTTATCAATGAAGACGAAAGAGGAAGTGTATGGAGTGAGAAAAATGGTGGGTCAAGGGCAGACCCCGAAAATCAGCAAAATACTATAGGCCTACAAAGGATGATTTGTTCAGAAAGAGCTGAGAAAGAATCAAGACTAGAATCCGCAAAGTGCAGTGCCACCAGAAGTCATGGGGGGGTGCGCATGGGGGTTTCGATCAGCAGTGTCATTAAATATAGGATTGTGCAGTTGTCCTGGATGACAAGGATAGAAATATATATTGACTTGAGCAATTGGCAAATCACGAGAGGTGTTAGCAAGAGCAATTTGAACATAGCAGTAAACGTGAGAGCCACACTACCACAAATTATGGAGTGAATAGGAATTAGTAGGAGGTGAGAAAACAGGACATGGGATGTCTCTGTTTTGATGTCATTTTAAAGAGCGGATTTTTTATTTTCCTTTAAAAAACTTGAGCATACTTATGGTCTGAAGGGGAAAATGCAGAAATAAGGAATGAATTAGAAATGGAAGAGAGATTGGATGCCTGACAGAGCAAGAGCCCAAACAAGGAAGAGAAGATTGGTTTGGAGGCCTTGAAAAGAAGGAAGGAGAGCTCAGATTAGTGTAATAAGAAGAAATAGCTCTAGACATGTGGGGATATATTTGCATTTATAGACAATCAGCTGAGGGATTAAGTTCCTTGGTCTCAAGCTCATATTATCGCTCTTTTCTTGACTTCTGTGCATTTAAGAGTAATTATTCCCCCATCTCTACTTAATTTTTACTTTTTACAGAGAGATACATACATAGTCCTGTAGCAATAATACCATAACTACCAAAAAAAAAAAAAAGAAAGAAAAGAAAATATAGGTTACCCATTAATATACTTCCAGAGGTAACATTTTGGTATAAACTTTCACCTCTCTTTTGTGTATATGGGTGCATTTTTACAGTGACTATGTAGTATTCCATAATTTATTTAACCAGCCTCATGTTAATGAATATTTTGTTTATTCCTTTGCTTTTGTTTGTTATGATATTGTTGGTTTGGTTTTTTGCTTTTATAAACAATGAATTCCTAGTACATTTTCATATATTTATGTTTATTTCCTCACAATAAATTTCTAGAAGTAGAAATGCTGTCTATTGAGTAGGGGTTCTCTTTGGGCTTTAATGTATATTGGCCTAATCATGTTTCAGATTGTCAGGTTTGCGCTGCCATATAAGAGAATGATTTCTTCTTACTCTCAACTTTTAAAGAGAGAATTTGACAATACAATATGCAAAAGTTAGGTATCTTTCGCTTTAGGTTTGCATTTCTTTGATGCTGATTATTTTTCATTTGTTTTGATCATTTAAGTGAATATTTTTGAGTACTTTCACTCATTACTTGAATAATTAAGTGTATAAGAAATTAATTACAATTATAATTATGAATTATAAGAAATCATTTGAGTATAAAAAATTTTCAGCATGGCCTGCATATGTAAGTATCTGTGACATAGAAATAATAAGGCCAGTTTGGCTTCAAGGAAAATCAAAAGGTGAATGACTTAGAGACTACTAACAACTTGGTTGGGGGAATTCTTTCAGTAAAGATGATGATGTAAGTCTATACTTTGATCACAAACTACTGGAAAAATAAAAGGAAGAAAAAAGAAAAGAAAATTTAGGAGACATGGCAAAGCTAAAGAACAATAGTAGTAACAATAAAATAATAAAGACATTGAAAACTTAAAACTCAGTAACAATTTTAGACTGTATTTTTGGGTAGTAGTTCTCAGAAAACAGTACAGAGATATAAAAAAGTGAAATAATAGTTAAGAAATAAGGAGTTCAGAAACTTCAATATATATCTAGTAAGAGTTCCAAAATAAAATAGAGAAAATGACCAAGAAGTGATGCTAACATAATAACTAAGAGTTTTCTAGAATTGAAGAGATTTAGTCCTCAGATTGAAAGTATAACTTGAGTATTGAGCTGAATATATAAATAAATTCATATCTGCATACTTTATTATAAAATTGAAGATCCCTGATTTTTAAAAGTTAGCAGAGAGAAAAGCTATATTACCTACATAGGTATGAAAATTAGATAGCTAGCAGACTTCTGTTTGGTCACATTAGATGCTAGAAGACAATGGAGTAATACACCAAAGTGCTGAGCAAAAATAACTCTTAAATTACCATTCTATACCCAGCTAAAATTATCATTCAATACTTTCATGGGGTAGTAAGAGTTTACTACCGACTTTTTCTTGCTGGAAAAAAAATCGTTTAAAGATGTACTTTACCATGAAAATGTGAGTGCAGAGCGAAAGAGTGATATGCAAGATACAGAATTATTTTGGCAATTAACTTTGAATGTTAAAATCCCAGACAATAATGACAAAGAAGCTGTGAGGATGTTCGGTGGCAATTAAAGCATATTTAGGACAAATATTGTTATATTGAGTAACTTAGGGATTTTTATAGTTGTGTATAGTATGATAAAAATTAAGGGTAAACCATTAACAGAAACATAATCTATAGCTTCCAAACATATAGAGAAAAATGATTATAGAAAACCATATAGAAGTGCCATAGAAGGCAAGGGAGAACAGACCTTACAAAATAAGATGGTAGAAATAAGCCCCATTACATCAATGATTAAAATAAAAATAAAAGACAGGGGATATAATATTAAACTTAAAAATCTAATCATATTCTGCTTACCAAAAAAAGTACATCTGGAGATTGTGCTGTTAGCTTGTACCAATGGTGTGAACTTTTCAGTCAGAATCTACTGTTAGCAACAAATGGCTTTATTTTCTTTTCCTTTTATTACAAATATATTTTATTCTTTTATTACAATATATATTTGCGTGAGAGAAAAAAAATATTGCCTTGTACTTTCACAAATTTTGTCATCAATCAGAGTTCACAGAAGCTTCAAATATCCCATCAGTTAATTCCCCCAGCACTTGAAATTTTCATTGTGCTAAAGCTGATTGAAATTCTGAGCTGCCTTTACAGCAATTCCAGACCTCAAGCTTCTGAGGATTTTTTTAAAGTTATACTAAGTATGTGACGCTTAAATTCATAGGCTAAATTTCCTTTTGGATTGCTTTTCAAAGACTGAAAATGCTTATGTCAGGAAATATTTTCTCTTTCCATCTCCCGGCTTCCCTGTTTGTCAACTATTCTATTCTGACCTCTAAGATGGGGTTCACATTTTAATTACAGTTATGTATGGCAGTCTCCATCTGCCATAGCCAGTCAGCCTGCAGGCTTGCAGAGAGAGAAAGAGAGAATGTAATACAGGACTTCTTTCTGACAAGCTAGATATCTTGCTGTTTTCCCTTTACAATTAGACTCTCTAAATAGTAATCTGTTGCAGTGACTGAATGACCCTGTAAATTATCAAATATTAGAAATCTCCAGTTTTGGGAAGTGTATCACTTTAAGCATTAGCAATCTATTTCTTTTTAATTAAATTTCTTTATTCTTCACATATGCATTTGTGCTTACGGACAGAAGGACTTAATAAAATTTATGAAAGTTGTAAAAATTTGCTGTTTATGCTCTTATTCCCATTTAACTGCAGATGAAAATTGGTTGTTCAGGATGAATTATCCTTAATGGAATATTCTTCCCTCCCATCCCTGTGATGCCCCTCCCCCAACTGTACTCTCCCTAATAATATTTCTAAACTTTCTAGTTTGCTGTGACTACAGTTATCCACAGATTAAACATAGATTTTTTTTCTGGTTGATAATGTGCATAAGAGATGATCTGATTGGATCTTTAGGAATGATTTTATTTGCAGGCTGTAATAATGATCAAAAGCCCAAACTGATTTTTATCTTTTTGTCCTATTATGGTACAAGAATCTCGTTTTTAAAAATTTATGGACATTAGCATCAGAAGTATTTATACATAGTTTTGAAACTGAAAATATAGCTTTTTTTTTAACCTCTCACATAACTATAGGGACAATTACCTCTGCAGATCTATCTAGGGCACTTTTCAGATTCATACATGTACATGAGAAAACTCGTTTATTGCTGCTAATACATCCTTGCTGCGACTATAGCTGAAATCACTGCAGTCTGAATAACTAAAGAGAAGCTATTCCATAACACAGTGAATCTCAGAATTTATTTTTTCAACTGATACTTCCAGCTCTGGATTCTGTGACATTTGCCCAAAGGGAAACACCGGTCCCTTGGATTACACTGTGCATCCATTGTCTGAACTGTCACAGCAATAGCGCGTAAAGCTGTTTGTGTAGCGTGCTAACTCTATCAGGGTCAGTTCCAGTCTGTGGCCGCTAAAAATGAAAACCATGCCCCAACCGGGACAAGAGCAGGGTCAACAGCTGGCAAAGGATATGGCAATCATTTATATAAATATGCTTTCTCAAGCCCACAAAAACAAAAAACCCCAACCCAACAGCTGGGAAGGGTTGGAAGTAGCCCCAAGGCTGGTTAGTCCCCTTCCAGATGGGGAGGTTAGACTGGGGCTAGCCAGACTGATCCACATAGACTTCCGATTCGCATTAGAAATGAAAAGAGGAGAGGAAAGGGAAAAGGAAGAAAGGCTACAAGCATGACTGCTCTGTTTTTCACCTAACTTAATCAAATAAGTGAAGACTTTCCGAGACGGAAGGCTTGCATTTATCGGTATTCACGCTCCGTTTTTTCTGTTTATCATAGTGTCTAATACACTTCTTAACTGCTTAAACAGAAAGCATATATGCTCTAAAGCATAGTTTATATATAATGTCATGGTTATTTGTAGACAGATTGAAGAACCGATCTCAGATTTATGTCCTGTTTACATCTTCCAAACACTTATGTAGAACATTCAGTGCTAGAGAAGATAATAATTGTGGTGTTGGCTCACTCCCAGAACTTTATCCAAGGGATGGGGTTCATTTTTGTAATTTGATTTACTTTATAATACATCGTTATTGCACATCTAATATATCCTACACAATAACGAATACCATTTTCCTGAGTTCATCTTAAGGTTGCATACCATGAGACAAAGTATTATTTTTATAACCTGTTGATGCCACAAGAGGCAAAGGTGGAGAGTGTATGACTTTCGAACTCTTCCAGAGTGACATAGTGAAATAAAAGGCACCACAGTGATGATGAAAAATTTGTCCTCATTATCTAGAAATGGGCAGCTTCCTCCTGATAATGGAAAGTTCTGCTGAAGCCAAATTGAATGGCAAGCAGCACTTTCCTCTTCTCCAGCCTTTATTTGCTTAAGAGAAAGCTTACATAATGAATATATTTTTTAGGTGTAGGATGAACTCATGTTACTGGAATCCATAAAGAGACATAAATTAGGGTCTTTTGCCAAAATTGAGGCATTGTCTTAGAGAATGTGCTGGTCCGGCACAGAAGTTAAATAATGTATTTTTCTTCTTGTAATGATTGGCCTGAAATAAACATTTTAGCTTTACTCATAGAATGTCATAGCTAGAAGGAACTTCAGTGATCATCTCAGATACCTCCTCTCATCTTACTGCCAGAGTAGTAGAGATCTCAAAGGTAGAATGTGCAACTGGAGGACGATGTGGACCCCTCATCAGGTGTGCATTTCCCAGCTGCAGTTATACAGAGGACCCTGTCCTGAGGAAGAATAGTGCTAAGCCAAGCTGGACAAAGACCTGCAGAACACCTGAATTATCAGCTCTATCTGTTGATCCCAGATTTACCCAGATCTGCTGTGTAATTGTACTTACTTCCTACTTTACTATAGCCCTGTAGTGTCAAAGCAAGTGTCACTGAAGCATCAACATTTTATTAGATATTTTGACGGTTTCTAGATTGTTTTAGTCAGATACTTCCTTGGAGAACTAATAAGGTGAGTGAGTTAGGTGTGTTAGGCGTGTGTTAGGAGTCTGTCTTCTCTGTCTGGGTAGTTCTAGCCTTTAAGCATTTTGAGGGCAAGAAAACTATGTCTTATTCACGTTTGTATCCACTGAGTCTTGCACATATGAAAGTACCCAGTATAGATGTTTGCTGCTGTGAAATTAAAGTGTAGGAAATGCTGATTTCCAAATCATTCAGTCATTTAAATGTTTTCTCCTATAATATCTGCATCCATTTTATGCTAAATTTTGGGGGGTTGGATAGGCACTATTTATTACCTTAATTTATATAGTAGATCAGTTAGTTGTGTTTTGCAGGAGAGAGAGAGAGTATGGAAAAGGTGTTTTCAACAAGTTATCACTGCTGTTCCTGCCACCTTCAGTTCCATTAACCTGGCCCTTTTTTAGTTTCTGTGCCCTTACTTTTGGTTAATCTTCTATTTGATTTTAATACACTGTTCAATTTGTCTCGAACATTTTCTTAGCATTTATCTACAAACATTAAGTACAAAAGCAAGGCAGGCTTAGAGGTTGCTTAGAATTTAAGAACTAGTGGCTTAATTTCCTGACTCTGAGAGTCTAAATGTTTCCTTAGATTGATGCAGATTAGTTTAACCTAATTGGAGGTTTGAAAGGTGCATGTTTCTAAAGCTTTTAAGATAATGATACTCAGAAATCACTGATTCTTCCCTGATGACTAATGTCTTTAATAGATGTTTACAAGCTCCAAAGACTTTTAATATATTTTACCATACTCTGATTACTAGTAATATACAACTGAAACAAACATTTTCTATATCTTGTAATTCTTAGTGAATAAAAGTATTTGGTGGAGGCGGCCCTTCCTGAATTTAGTTAATGCAGCTCTGCATCTTATTTTTATGTTTCTTAGAACTTTCCCAATCTATAATACATTGCAGCCTTGCTGGGATATATAAGAAAGGTATTTCTTCCTTCCATTTTCTTTCCCTCTTTTAGCCATTTGTATACCATGTACAACCACATAATACATATGTTTATATCTATTCTATTGTACAGAATATATGTGCAACCTGCCGGCCTTACTCTTTCCTCTCCAAGCTGCCTGTGGAGAGGCTACCACCACTTCTCTACCAAACATTAGAATAACAGAGGGAGGAAACCAGCGTGTGGTGTTACATGAATGACAATATACTGACTGAACTTTCCTGTCTTAGTTTAAAGGTGAATACCAGCTATCACAACCAAATTTAGGATGCGATTAATACCATTGTTTAGGTGTGTATGTGATTCAGTGGGGTTATCTAATCATATATACTTTTCCTTGTAATTTGTGGTCTGACTGTGCCTTATTAGGACAATGATGAACAAGTCAAAAGAAGTACTTTCAGGGTGGACAAATGTTGATTTTTAAACAGCAGACACAGAAGGTGAAGCTCCTTTCTCAAACAGTGACAGGTTGATTTTGAATGGATCCCTATGATCTTTGTAAAGTGTATTCATGCCTGTAATCTTGTCCTAAGCATTAGATTCTATCTCTATCACTTTTCAAAAAGCCCCGTAAAGTTAGTTGCCTAAAAGTACCTGAAAACATCTTTCTAGACTTCCACCTTACTTCAGGGCCCTAGGGTCATAACCTCTTAACCTTACAGGTTAGAGGTCTCTTGCTTTTTGATCTTTCTTGGTTCCTTAGTTTTTGCCTACTTCCTCCACAACATTCAAGCCTTGTTATATAAGGAAATTGGAAACACCAATTTTGGATGAGATAAGAGTTACCCTCTCTTCCAGAATAATGCAAAAAGATGATTTTAAATAGAAACATGCTTGGGAAAAAACGTAACAAAACTAACTACAGCATCCTGTCTAAGCCAGTTTGAATTGGCCCCTTCATTTCTTGTCCTCCAAAACAACAACAAAAAACCAGCAACAACAACTTAGAATTTACTGTTGACTTACTAGATAAAATTTTTATTTAGGTCACAACACAGCTTGCTTGAGACAGACATCAGAGGGATTCAAAGAGGTTTGAGTGACTAAGAAGTGGATTAATAAAATTGGTTGGTTAACTTAATATTCTTGCCCTACTGGTCAGTATGCTGTTTGATAATAGTAATAACTAACATCAATATGGTACTTACTGTTGACAAAGCATTATCACATTTATTATTTTATAGCCATATCAATTTAGTGAGAGAGAGAGAGATTATCTTCATTTCACAGTAAAGGAACTTGAGCTTCAGAAAAGGTCCTTGACCTGCCCGAAGCCAGATAGAAAATAAATGGCAAAGCTAGTGTGGAATGTTAGCCTCCTGGATCCTGATCCTTTGCAGCCAACCAAACGTTCCTATTGGAGAGGCTTTAGGAGTGGAGCAAATTTCTTTTGATTCTCAACTAGGGTGGTGGTAAGATATCTTCAGTTGTTTGGCTGCCCGGCTGGCTCTCTCATTTTGTTAATATGTTTTTATTGTTTATTTATTATTATATTATCTTGCTTTTGTTCCAACCAATATTTGGGTTTTGTTTCTTTGCCACACCCATGGTGCCAGGTACGATTAGACTGAATTTTTAATTCTCCAAATGAAGAAACTTCTTTGAGCCTAATAATCAAGTACTGAAACTACAAATAGAATTGGAAAATGCACTTTTTTGATGGGATACCTCTCTCCACCCCTGCCTGAGCCCAGTAATATCCCCATTAGAAAGGAAAGGAATGGAAAGGAGAGGAGAGTGGAGGGAAGGGGAGGGAAGGGGAGGGAGGGAGGGAAGGAGGGAGGGAGGAAGGAAGGAAAGAAGGAAGGGAGGGAGGAAGGAAGGAAGGAAGGAACCCTCACAAAGGATTTTGAAGCCAGGTTAGAAGCTCTGAGACATTTTTAGCAGGACAGATGTTTGTCTTTGATCCTTACTCAGGAAGTATTGTTCACCCATCCACCAGACAGAGCAAAAGAGGACTAATGGTAAAAAACGTATAGGTCATTATTCAGTTGTCTTTCAGTCCCATTAAAATTATGAGATCTTGCTTTTAAAAAACATTAAGATATATTGTAACTCTAACCTAAAATCAAACAATGACAGCAATATTTTTTCTCAAATGCAGACTACCTGACATTGGCAAATATCTACTAGTAGCAAAATCAGAACCAGGAGGCCTGTGAATGATAGTCATACCTCCAAACTGTGTTAATCACCTACTTGTCTATCTCACAATAGCACTGAAGTGTGTGTGTGTGTTCTGAATTTATTTTTGTTTTATCTGGCTTGCCAGCTGAATAAGGGGGCAAAGAATGTAATGTGGAAACTATCCATTGCCACTGTGAAAGGATCCAAGAGGAATTCCTCAAGCTGAGAACATGAGCTGTGAGCAACATGTTTAAATAGCTAAATATCCAAAGTTTGAGTCAAGCCCATTTATTTTGGGGGATACACTCTCTTCTTTGAGGCTTAAAGGAGTCCCTTAGACTTAGAGTATAACAGATGTGGTGCTGGAGGAGGTGAGAGACTGGAAGCCTAAAGAGTTTGCCCAGGTTGTGGCTGATGGTGAGAGAGAATGGTGCAGCTCCACGTCCATGACGTACAGTTCATGTGCAATCCAAAAAAGCCAGGGACTTTTAAAGGCTTTTCTGTGTACTCCGAAGAAATGAGGGGAGAGGTGGGAGAGAGGTAGGGGAAAGGAAGCTCACATTTTTGAGTACTTTTTATGTGTTGGGTGCCATTCCAGAAGTGTCACATTTAGTTCTATTCACACTCTTAGTAGGTAGCGATCTTTACCGCCATTTTGCAGATGAAACTGATGATACGTGAAATGACTTGCCCAGTCCAACAGAGCTGTCAAGGCTGGGGGTCAGGATTTGATCCCAGATCTGGCTCCAAAACCCATACTTTTCTCAACTGCCTTGAAACATTATTCAAAGCATTCACTAGAACTGTCAACAGCGAGTTTACTTTCCTTCTGATTTTCCTTGTTTTCTGCCCTAGGCTATCTGGGCTAATCACTCCATTAGTTAGAGTAAGAATACATCGGGCCGCAAATCTTGCTTGATCTCTGGATGGGCCAAATGAATTTTTTATAAAGCAAAGCTGAGGATTTTATAGCATCACCTCTCTAACAAAAGTGTGAGAGATGAGCTAAGAGTGTGTCTGACTCAATGGCAACCCAGAAAAGCAACTCAAAAGCACATGTCCTGTTACTCTCACAGGGTCTGACTATTTAAAAGGAGTAAAAGTAATGCATGAGAAGTAGAAATAAACAGCCTGAATAACTTATACCAAGTCAGTAGCTTTTCAACAGTAAAGCTGACTCTTTTGTATCTGTCTTGTTTCAATTTAGGTAATCAAGATACTGAATTTTCTCTGAGCAGGTTTATATTTATAGTATCAGCATCATGAAGAAGGTGGTCTTAGTCCTCTGTTGTGAATTAGGGCTCATATTAAATTATGTATAATTGCTGGAGAAGTTTGCTAATGCCTGTGCTTATTACCTCTCTTTTCAAAAAAAATTTTTTTGGTGCCTGCTAAATCTAAAAGGGAAGAGTTTTTCTTACAATTTCAAGACTTCGGTTTTTTTTGAGTTATTTTTTAAATGTAAGCACCTTGCTCTGTCCATCTTTGGTCTCTGCTGGTTGTGATCGGGGGTACATGCTTTTGTCTGTCCCACCTTCTTGTCATTCAGTATTCGAAAAATAAACATTTTCATCTATCATCACACTTTTCACTTTAAGAATTTTTAAAAACCATTAATAACTATCCTTCAATCATTCCATAGTTTAAGTGCATAGTAACAGTTTCTGCATGGGCAGATTGAGTTTGGTGTAGAGAAAGAATAGGCAGTCTTTAAAAAGTCAGTTTTAGAGAGTAAAGATTAATGAAGAGAACTAAACGTCAGTCCAGCCAGGAAGAACCTTCTGCCCTGAGTAGTTGAGAAGAGTCCTGCAGAGTGTATTTTCCTTTCTCTCTCTCCCTTCATTACTATTTTTATTTTATTTTTGTCTTCCTGACTTCTGGGGGACAATGGGGCACAAAAAAGACAGTTTATAAAGAACTTAACAATTTCCACATTGTCATCTGTGTAAAATCAGGCAAAGAATAATTAACAGATGTACCACAGAATAGTTAGGGAGACTAGTGATCAAAAGGGCTTGAAAAGATATTTCGAAATACATGGAAACTTCCAGCTACATATTTTGCTTTCTGTTCATCTTTGTAAACTTTTTTTTTTTTTCCAGGTTGAGTGTGATTCTTTTTTTCCAGCTGGATCTTTCAGCTTTGTCCCTAGGACCAAAGGCTCCATCAGTATCACTCTGTTTTCAATGTACTAGTATCCTCACCTTGGCAATCAGTAGGAGATAGTCAGCCCTGCCCTTGGCCCTGAGCTAATTAATCGCAGAGCCCTCCAAGCTCTGAAGTGACAGAGGGGAAAGGGCAGAGAATGGAACCAAGAGATCGTTCAAAATGGGGTTCAAGTTGTGAAGCCACGCCGGCCCCCTTCTTTCACAGCTGGGGTTTTGGCTGCGTGTCCCTTGGCTTGTTCAGCATGGTGACCCTGGCTGCCTGTGATTTACTAACTGTTTTACAAACATTTCCTCACTCTGGGAGGTTTGATATACTCTTCATCCTCCTCGGCTCACCAGAGTCACTCAGGGTCTGAGCCAAACCTGCCTTTGTTTACAACTTTTCCGGAAATTTTCACAGGGGCGGGGGGGGGGGGGGGAATAGCCCCTCCCTCCTCTTCCAGTGTTTTATTTTTAAGTCAACACTTTCCCCAAGTTTATTTGTGCTAAACCAAGTTCTCCTACAAGGTATTGCTCTAGATTCAAATGGGAATTGCTGCATTTCTATAAATAGAATGAAGGTCATGTGAACGAGTTCAGAAAAATCTAAATATCACATTTTACTGGACCTTTACATTTAGTTAACTATTTTTTGAAAATAATATTCCATGTTTGGATTTGTCTTTTTTTCCCACATTCATATTGGACTGACCATTATGTGAAACACTGAATTTGGGAAACATTGAGTGGAATCTTTTTTAAACTAAAATACCCATGTTAAAAATAACGAAAATTGTTGTTGCTTCGTCATTGTAACTTTCTTTAAAACAGAGTTTATAGCCCTTACATTAAGTATTTCTGGAATACGATTACCTTTGAAAACACAGTACCAGGGCTTTTTTCTTTAAATCTGATTCCCATTGTATTATTCAGTCTTTGCGTTGGCTGAGAATGGAAAAATGCCTTGGAACTTATTAAACATCAAGAATAATTTGAAGAAAAATTAAAGAGTAATAGGATAAAAAATTAGGAAGTCCAGTTCCATCTGAAATCAAAGGCTAACTTCTGATTCATACTAAGAAGAAATTAAGTAAGTAGCAATTTCTGACAAATATGCAATGGGTTTCTCCTACTCTGCTCATTTTTTCAGTCCACTGTTAAAATGGAGAGAATTTTAAGACTCTCTTGTTATAAAAAAGTGACTTTCTTTGGAACTTACCTGTCTGGGAAATACAAGAAGTATCATTTTTCTCTTTTCTACCTGTCAAAAAAAAAGGTTGAAAGTGAAAGAAAAGAAAACAAACATCTATCACTTCTTTCCTCCTTTTCTGTCTTCTAGAGCCAGAACAGACAGTATATCCTAAGAGGGATACAGCCAGAGACCAGTTTCCTGATAAAATATGTTTTAGGAAGGAAAATTTGTTTTATTTCAACAAATCCAGCTGGACTTCCTGGTGGGCCTCCCACCTTGTCAACATCAATAGCATTTATCTGTTGACCAACAGAAGACCACCAGAATGAGGTATTTCCATTTCTGCGTATTTCTAAGTCTACAGGAAAGATAGCTGTTAAGAGAGCTAGTATGGAGGAAATGGCAAACAAACACCATAGGTGATCCTGTGTGACATTCAGGAACTGTTGCAGACTTCCAATGCTCAAGACAGTCTCCTCAGCCATAATGTCATTGACCTTGACATGCTCAGAACAAATTGGTCTTTGTGATTGCTACCACATGCTGTCGTGCTTTCTAACCCCGCCATTGGTCTAAAGGGAAGTGGGCAGGAAAGAGAGCTGCTCATCAGAGAATGTGCTTCTTTTATGTTCCCTAGACCCTTGTTCAGCTGCTTTTCCCACTCTGGTTAGTCTGAAAATGGCTAATTTAAAGTGGCCTAAGCAACTTCCCTGGTGGCGCAGTGGTTAAGAATACGCCTGCCAATGCAGGGGACACGGGTTAGAGCCCTGGTCCACGAAGATTCCACATGCCACGGAGCAACTAAGCCCATGTGCCACAACTACTGAGCCTGCACTCTAGAGCCTGTGAGCCACAACTACTGAACCCACGTGCCACAACTACTGAAGCCCATGCGCCTAGAGCCCGTGCTCCACAAGCCACCGCAATGAGAAGCCCGCACACCGCAACGAAGAGTAGCCCCCGCTCGCTGCAAGTAGAGAAAGCTTGCGTGCAGCAATGAAGACCCAATGCAGCCAAAAATAAATAATAAATAAATAAATTAATTAATAAATAAATAAATAAAGTGGCCTAAGCTTTGTAGGACCTGAGGAGTGTACCTAGTTTTACCCAAGTACTTAACAGACGAGTAGTCTTGGTATTCTTAGGGTGTGAACTGTGTCAGGAGCAGAGTTTGAGGCAGGCACAATCAGAAGGACAGCTTTTATTATCAATTAGGAGGATAATTTTTGCCCCAAAGGCCTTTATGCTATCTGTATCCATCAGATCAGTAGAATCTGAGCTTTTAAAGGAAAAACAATGATATCTCTTTTCCCACCTGAAGGACGAGATGGGCATATTCCTGAATTATACTTCTCTTTTACTTCTGTAGGTTTTTCATGTATTGGGGTAACATAGGTTTTAGCCTAAGTTTTAGAGGACTGTTTCTAGCACTCTGGTTATACGCACTTGATAAATGTTGCATGAATGAGTGAGTCTTGCACAATTCAGGATGTGTCGGGTAAGTCATAATCTAGGCAAAAGCCTTACCTAGTACCATCAAAACATCACGTTTGAAACAGGAACTTAAATCACGCCTTTGATTTTTAGCTTAAGACCGATCCATTAGCTTTTGCAGTGCCGTACGCCTTGACACATACACTGGAGTGACCGCCTGTCGGAATAGCTGGGAAGCTCGTGGCACCCTGGGGCATTTTTTGGGCATCGCATGCACAGCCTTCCTCATGTTCTGAGTCAGAGCTGTCTGGATGATTCTTGAGCTCTGAGAACAACTTATTTTTGCAACAAGTAGGCATATTTTATCTTGCTTTGTGTGTGTATGTAAATCTGTATATATCTGTATATATAGATCTATACATTATGCTAGTTCTTTTGTGGCACTACGAATAACTATAATATTAACTAAAACTACTTTTTAACGTTAGAAAGTCATGAGGTGGTTTTTCCCTATGAATGTAGCAGGTTTTACTTTGACTCTATCTAGTTCTTTTCTTTTCTTTTTTTAATATTTATTTATTTGGCTGCGCCGGGTCTTAGTTGCGGCAGGCGGGATCTAGTTCCCTGACCAGGGATGGAACCCGGGCCTGCTGCATTGGGAGCATGGAGTCTTAGCCACTGGACCACCAGGGAAGTCCCTATCTAGTTCTTTTTTTAACTTGAAGAATTCAATGTAGATCCAAAATAATTTTGTTTTGAAAGAACAGGGGTATTAGGGGAACAACTGACATGAAAGCTACAAAGGAGTATGTTTTTCAAGTATTTTTTTATTTGAAGACACAATATTAATATTTGTTCTTAGACCTTTTTCAAGTTTTCTGCATATAAACTCTTGCAGTATGCCAAAGATAGCAGAGATGTTTCTTCTTATTTTTTAATTATTTTATTTTATTAAAAAAAATTTTAATGGAAGGGTAGTCGATTTACAGTGTTGTGTTAGTTTCAGGTGTACAGCAGGGTGATTCAGTAATGTGTGTGTGTGTATTCTTTTTCAGATTCTCTTCCATTATAGGTTATTAAAAGATATTGAGTATAGTTCCCTGTGCTATATAGTAGGTCCTTGTTGTTTATGTATTTTATTTTTTTTTTTTTTTTTTTTTTTTTTTTGGAAGAAATGCCTTTATCAAAAATAATGCAGAGGAGAATTATGATGATGAGTTCACCGATAACATCATTCATAGAACAATTACTAACGTTCACAGCTGAAAAATTTGAGGCACATAAAATAGAACTTTCTTGTCCATGTTTATGTATTTTATACATAGCAGTATGTATCTGTTAATCCCAAACTCCTAATTTATCCCTCCCCACCCCACTTTCCCCTTTGATAACCATAAGTTTGTTTTCTCCCCACCCCACTTTCCCCTTTGATAACCATAAGTTTGTTTTCTATGTCTGTGAGTCTGTTTCTGTTTTGTAAATAAGTTCATTTGTATCATTTTTTTAGATTCCACATATGATATCATGTGATATTTGTCTGTCTCTGTCTGACTTTCTACACTTGGTATGATAATCTCTGGGTCCATCCATGTTGGTGCAAATGGCATTATTTCATTCTTCTTTATGGCTGAGTTAGTATTCCATTGTATATATTTACCACATCTTCTTTATCTATTCATCTGTCAATGGAGCAGGGATGTTTCTTAAACTTTTATCTGTACATGCGTAAAAGCATAGAAATTCAATTTTCTTCCCTGTTCTCATACTACTATATCTACTGCTCTCCAACCTGTGTTTTTCCTCCCACCAATTTATGTGGTAGATACCGTCTCCCTGTCAGTATATATTGTGCATATAGATCTACCTTATTCTTTTTACTGTCTGTATATTAATAATAATGGATAATATTTCTAGAGGCAGCTGTGTATTAATTCATTTAATCTTCACTGTAACTTTAGGATATAAGTATTGATAGATGAGGAAATTGAGTTTAAAAAAGGTTATGGATGTGCCCAAGGTTACAGAGACAGTAAAAGCCAAGGCTGGATTCAAACCAAGATATTCTGGCTCGTTGGCCTGTGCTCCTGTTCATTGAGCTCTTTCCAATAGCATTCTGCTGTATGGCGGTATTCTAATCGATTTAACTGCCTCCCTGCGGCAGTGGTTTAAAAATGTTGGCTTCTATGAACAAAGCTGCAGTGAACATCTTTGTACCTATTTCCTTGTTTATTGAGTAGCATCTTAAAAGCATGGATATAACTGCCCTCTCCAACCACTCCTACCCCAAGCAATCCCTGTGTTGCTTCAAAACCCAGGAGAGGAGAAAATCTGCCCTGTCACAAGGCTCAAGGAAATTCAGCTGTCAGAGGGTCCATTTTCCCAAGTTTTCTTGGAGCTGTGAGATTTAAACTAAGGTAGAAACAATGCATATACATATTTGTGTCTTGTTTGGTGAAAGTGGTGGGGCGGGATGATGTTTTCAGTTTTGCTGAGATTTTATTAGTCACATGGCTTTGTAAAACTCTCAGTAGGATTCTTGCACTTAAGTGGAATCAGAGAAAGAAAAGTATCGTTAGTATTATTAATCTTCCTTTCATATAAGAACCTGGATGGAGAAGAAAAATCTTAGGAGGTAATATTGATCACCTCTTTAAGTTACCTTTAAAGTGTATAGTAATGATAATAATTAGGGCTATTTTAAAAATCCCCTTCGAAAAATATATCCAACTACATGTACAGAAACTTACAGAGACTGGGACATTTAGGAACTCAGAAAGAAGTTAAAGAAATGCCTCTCTGAATCTAGGGTAGAAATAACCTGTTTTCACTTAAGAGTTTTACCTCTTACCTATTATATCTTAATAAATAACTCATTTAGTATTTTAGAAAATGGTCTCTAAAAATGTGTTGACTTCAACTTATTATTTCAAAATCTAAATTCAAAATAGGGATGTTTCATGAACTCTCAGACTTTCTAAAGGCTGGTGGCTTCCTGTTCCACTCCCCTGCACTAGGTATTTTACTTATTGTGTTGCCTATTTACATATATTTGACTTCTCACAGTATTTCATTTTTTTCTAAAGCTGAGCTCTCATCTTCCAGGAACAAGAGAATCTTGTTTTTGGTGCACCGCTAATGCCTTGCTAATGCTCTGACTCAGCCTGACTTTAAAGCCATAGTTTCGTTTTCTAACATTCTTAATGATTAATATTGAAGCACCAAATTTTTTTTTAAAAATCGTAAGTTTCATCAGAGAGCTGAGATAGTAAGTTTCATGAGAAGTTCTTCTGTTTAGGACATTTCTCATCCTCGGTGTGAGTTTAACTTGAATCTCACTAGCCCAGCTTCACGTGAGGGTGTTCTAAAACGGAAAGGGGAGAGACAAAGCGTCTGGTCATCCTAAATGCGAATATCAGAGCCTCCTCTTTTATACATCTGTTAGGTCCATGCTTCTGTGAAGAAAAATAGGTATCCATATTGTTGATGTGCCCTCAGAGGGGCTCAGACACATTTCGTTCCCGAACAGAATTAGAAGGAAAAAGTCTGCTTAGCTGTCTTTCCCTGTTTAAAATACAGCTGCCCCTGAAGCAGAGCCGTTGTCAGCTCACCAATGCTCCTGCCGACTCGTGGTGCGCGTGTGTGATATAAGTGGTGTGGAGTCGTTTTGTTGCTAAGGGAAATGTGCTAAAAAGGGAAGGGGAGGGGGGTGCCATATCTCTTGTATAGCTTGGATCCTTTGGGTATTTAATGTACAGTTGCAACAAAGGACACTCAGAATTATACCTCTGGTTCAAAATTGCTTAAATGTTGAAACATATGGTCTCGTGTTCCATTCGTTAGGAAACAACCAGCTGTTCTCAGCCTGCCAAATCCAAGTAAACATCCACTGTGTGGAAGAGTGAATCTGAAGTGGTTCAGTAAAAACATAAAAGCTATTTTTGCTGAAGAAGAAGAAGGAAAAAAAAAAAAAAAAAAAGGCCACCCCGAAACAACAGCTAGTAAAGAAAAAAAAAATCCTGTTCTGATAACATATTTTCCCTGGCTTCCTTGTAGTGGACTGCGGAACAGGAAAGGCTCTGGCGATGCTTCAATTAAAAACGATTTGTAGCCGTCCATGTTGTCTTCTGATGGTGAAAATCATGCGATTGCCTCAGTGACAGTGATTATTTTAATAAAACGCAATTATCTGAATAATTAATTTATTTGGCTACTCGACTGTGTCCTCCATTCACAGAGGCCAAAATGTCAAAGATCAAGTAGATTGGGAGAATAGGAAAATTCTCATTATAGAGGCAAAGGGAGGAGGGAAAGGATGAAATATTTGGAATTTCAGTGCAGTGGTTTCTATTTATCCGAAATGTCAAGGGCAGTGTAAAATGTATTTTTAAAATGTGTTTCTGTATGGTTTGTGCCCATTCTTGGCATGGCTGTGGCTCTGCAGAGGCCATTGTTCTTTGAAGAGTATGAGGGGGTGTCTTTGTCCAAAGTGACAAAAAGAAGACTTGGAAGACTGGGCTTCCTTTGTTCCTGTGCGGTGCTGTAAAATTTGGTTTGAAATTAGGACCTCAGGGAAGGACCTTCAATAGAGAGCTTTCATTTCCTGCCAGCATTTTAATCACTCTGGGGTTTAAAGTGGATGGCCGGCCAGCATAATGGCCCTATGTTTAATAGAACAGCTCGTATCTTGAAGGCCAGTTAAGGCATCTGTCATCCACCCAAATATTCGTCTTTTCTGTTTCCTGTCCATTTATGAAGATCACCCACCCTTTTAGGTGGCTGCCCTAGACCATTTTGTAGGAGAGCTGCTGCCACTGCTTCTTAAAGAGGCTGAACAGAAAGCCACTTGAACGTGGTCCAGTCTTCACCCCTATACAGGAAAGGTCAGGAGAATGCTCTGATTAGACACGAAATCCACCAGGTTTGGAAGTTGATGCCATCAGTTGCAGAGAGGAAGTGTCAGGGTTCACAAAAGGATAGAATGTGAGGAAGGTTAAACCTGAGCCAGATCTCATCAGGAATATTGGCACCTACTGACTTGATAGGCGACTACAACATCACCGCCGTGGAAGTTAATGTCATTCCCATCAGGCAGAGGACTAATTTACCCCTTGGCAGGTGAAGTAACCCAGTGGATTTGTTCCTGTTGTATAATAAGGACATTTGTAGCTTCTGTGATGGAGTGGCTTTTTAACTCTGAAAGCTCCCTTTGGAGCCATTTAGAGATTTACCTTTATGGTCTGTTAGGTGATACCCAGAAATCCTAAGGGAGTGAGTATTGAAGTAAAGTCTTGAAAGATAGGGCCAGGTTCTGAATTTCTTCCCTGATTCATACCTGGTGGCTAGGAATAATACCAGTGAAAGCCTCAGGTTCACTAAGTTCTAATCTAGGACCTATTGCCGAAATTGCTCTGTGACCAGATGCTAAGCCTAGAATCCTCCCTGTGTGGTGATAGTAGTAGTAAACTACTTAGCAGAGGCAATTTCAGGGATAGCTTTTAAATAGGATCACAGAGTGGTTGCCTAACTCTGAGTTATAACAGACATGAACGGAGAGCGAAAGGGAAGGGCCTTCTCCAGCTGCTAACACACTCTCCCATCTCAGAGAGTCAGGAATCCTGCAGAAGAAACAGGGAATCTACTCTCCACAGGTAGGTGTAGGTTATCACGGGGAGATGAAGGCGTGTGTAAGCATCCTTCAGCAGAACTGAAAGGATTCTCTCTCCAGTCTATCCCAGGCCAAGCTTGACCCACACCCCCGGAGATGGTGGAAGTGAGCAAGAGTCTTAGCTGCCCATGGGCTTCTCTGAGCCAGGATCTCTGCCCTGGGTGGAGGAAAGGAGAAAAAGCCTGGGGTGGGGGTGGGAGGAACTGCTCTGGAGAGTATTCTCACTTCTTCAGAAGAAATGGAATGACATTGACATTCTCCCCACTCCCCTCAGAATTGCCGGAACCAGCCCCGCTTCGCTTTTCCCCTCTGTCATCGGTAATCATTGCCTGGTTAGTTCAAACGACAGCCCGGTTGGCCACCAGGTGGTTGTGCTTCCTTACTGACCGCACTTGTGCCCTGGAAGACTTTTCAAACAAGAATGTAAACATCCACAGACACTCCTCCCTTTTTGAGAGCCACCCTCCCTCTGGGTCCCTTCTGACCTCTTTTGTCATGTCTCTAGCCACAGATTTCTGAGCTGCCCAATTTGATCCCTTTTGAATTGTCCTCCCTTGGATGAATAGCTGTTTGAAAGCTGATTTAAAGTGAGTGTTGCGCCGTGGAAGAGCTGTTGGCTGAAAAGAGTGCTCTCTAGAGCAGCAGAGGTGGTTGCGTAAGGCAGGCAGGCTCTCCTGAGGTTGGTTTTGCAGATGTGCATTGGTCTAGTAGGAATTAGGCATCATTAGACTCAGGATCTTTTCTTTGCATCCAGGTCGTTTCTCCAACCAAAAAAAAAAAAAAAATGCGTCTAACATTTCAGCCAGGGAACCATCATTGTACTTATACCAGTCTATTCCCACACAGGAAATGTTTCAACTCAAAGAACCACTCAACAGCTCTTTTGAAGGTCTAGGGTCTGTTTCTTGGGTAACATTTTTCAGGCATAGATGTGGAGGGAAAGCTGCCCACCAGAGTAGGGCCTTAGCGTAAAGTTAGTATCGTCAAAGATCTGACTATAATCCGTTTCATTCACTGTAGCAGTTTGCTGTGTGGGTGTATCCACAATGTGGGAACCTCATTTCATTGAAGAATCTGAATATTTTGTAAGGATGTGAAGGGTTGCAAACAACTTTTCTGTAAGGCTGTGAGAGGAACAAAGCAGCTAATGTTAGAAAGAACTGGTACACTATTGTTTTCTGCCATTTGTAAAACTCAGTAGGAATATTCTAGACTTGACAGATTTATATCCTCAACTTGTTGCTCCTTAAAGAGTATACATATCCTGTTTACAAAAAGCCTACCTGCGAAAAGATCTGTTCCATTGGAAGGATATCCTATTTTGAAGATCAACAAGTTTAAAAATAAGAGGATATGTGTACTAACCCCCTAAATCCTTTGTTTATAGCAAAGAATTTGTCTGTACCTTCAAAGAGGTATCTGAAGTCTGCTATATTAGCAAAAGACAAGGCATGGAATAAAATTTTTATATATACATACACACACATTACCACTTTATTTTTATATGTACAGTTGAATATGTAAAAATTATATATAATAATATATGTATAAATAAATATAAGTATATAAAATATAAGTATGTGTGTCTATGCAAGTCAGTGGATTTAGCCAAGATACCTTCATATTTGCTTTGCTTTAGGCAGAGACTATGCCAGCCTTAATTGTAACCAGGGCGATTATTAGACTCACTGGTGCTAGTTTCCAATTTCCGTTTTTCAGCCTCTCTTAGAAATCACACTAGAAAATGAAGTGGCCTTTGTGGAGGTCCCATTTTTGGGCAATGGCATCTGATTAGCATTGTTTCTATGGGCTCCCTTGGCAAATTTTGCCTATATCTATATGTCCTTCTGGTCCTTTCTTCTAAAAGTCTTTCTTGAGAGTTCCTCCTTTATTTAGTTAATACCTTTTTTTTTTTATTATACTGTGTGCAAGTGCTTTTATGTTTTAGAATTGAATCCCAACCAGGTAGTTAACTTCTTTGAGGCAGGACCTATGTCATACTTTTTCTGTATTCCTCAGAACCTAGCCAACTGTTCAGTGCCTCAGTAAGTGTGAGTTTCCTTCCCTTGTTTAATTCTTATCCATAAATTTTTCATATGAGAAAAGTAAGGCATGATGAGAATTTAAAGCAAAAGTAGTACAATAACCATCTTACCTCAAGTTCCAAGAAGGATGATCTTCTTTTGCCACTCCTGCATTGTAGCTCATCTCTCTTCCTGACCTTTAACTGTCTTATATTTACATGTTTTCCTTTTTGAAAAATACAGTTGTTTTGAAAGTTGTGAAAGAAAGATGGAGGATGAATAGATAGACAGATGGACAGACAGACATTTGTGCTAGGCAGCTGTTTATTTTATTATTATTAATTTATTAATTTATTTATTTGGTTGTGCCGGGTCTTAGTTGCAGCAGGCAGGCTCCTTAGTTGCAGCTCTCCAGCTCCTTAGTTGTGGCATGAGAACTCTTAGCTGCGGCATGCATGTGGGATCTAGTTCCCTGACCAGGGATCAAACCCGGGCCCCCTGCACTGAGAGCGCAGAGTCTTAACCACTGGACCACCAGGGAAGTCCCTAGGCAGCTGTTTAGAACTCACAGGTTTTGAATCTTCTGGATGTGGTTTAGTCCATCATGAATTCCAAACCATGGCAGCTCCCAGCGAGTGAGGCAGGCAAGGAAGAACTGAATGAGATATTCGACTCTGCCTTCTGCCCTTTTGCAGTTGTCCCAGGATGGCAGAGAAAGGTCTATGGTAATGTAGTGCAAAGGGGTGAGTGAGGAATTCTGGCAGCCGAATGCCTCCTAAAGTGAAAGGCAAGAGAATGATTGTTGAGAGTGGTTGCTTGATTTAAAGTGGGCTGGAGATGGTAACTAACCTCACAGGACTCCTTGTAGGGCTGGTTTCAAAGCTCATTCCAACTAAAGGAATATACTGATGGAACTACTCCTTGGAATTAACGGTGGCTTTCCTGGAAAATACTGAAAGATAACTATTCAAAAGGGTATGCTCTGGCTATGAATGTACCATACAGACGCTGAGCAGTATTTAGTGATAACAAGTTTGTTGGGGGTTTCGTCTCAGAAAATTAACCACTTGCATATACTTAATGCACAGGATTACCCTGTAGATACAACCTACATTTCTCTTACATCCACCTGATAAAATTTAAGGAACTAATCAGGCTCTCTCTTTTGATAGCAGGAGCAGATAAGCAGGAAATATAACTAACCAGGATTAATTTCACATATTGTCTATTATTATGATTTTTCTTAGTCTACTCCTTGGCTTGGTCTAATATTTTTCAGTTCAGGGAGCTAGCTTCTTAAGAATGGACAAGGATATATTTCACCAATGTCTAATGCTGTTAAATCTTTTGAGAGGGAAACAAATGTCTCTTGAAATCCATTGGTTAGAGAAAATATTTCAGGCATCATAGTACCAGAGAAAAGAACTTGCTTGGCTGATTCTTCTTTCTCTGGATGGGGAATCCGGATGTCTTTGGTTTTTACTTATCTCTGCTGACACTTTACCTTTCTATACTTCAGTTTGGTATTTTGTGAAACGTCTAAACTAGATGATTCCTGACCTCCCCCCAGATTTGTAGTGATTCTGTTGCTTCATCACCTGAGACATGCAGACACTTGAATATGTCTCCAAACGTGTATGCATTCCTCCCCCTGCATAAAGTGGGAACCAGTGTCCATTACACTGCAGACTCTAGAGTACAGAGGAATATCTTTTGACATATTTTTTAAAGCTACTTAATTGCAAAGTAAACTGTAATCTTTTACAAGAAGAGTGAAAGTTTAACAGTAGCCTCTCCCAATTTCCATCTCTTTCCAATTCACTTCCTTAATTTGCTAACCCCCCCAGCTCACCATATCCAGGCTCCGTTAGATGTGGGCACCAACAGCTCTTGTGCAGTGGTTCTCAACCTTGGCTGCACATTAGAATTCCTTGGGGACCTTTCAAAAAAATCCCTATCTCCAGACCACGCTCAGATCAGTTGAGATTGAAGCACAGACATCAGTATTTTTTAAACTCTCTGGATGATTCCAGTGTACAGCCGAATTTGAAAACCTCTATCTTAGTTGGATCTCTTTTGCTTTTCAGAGTGTAATATATAAGTTCACTTTTCTAATTTATTAAAATATATATTTATGTTGGTTCCCCCAGTAGTAGGTCTCTTATATTTCAGAACATTTTGCTGAATATCTTACTGACTGCATATTTTATTCCATACTAATCTCTCTGATAGCCATTTCCCTTCATTTGGAGGTATAGCATCGTTTCAGATTAGGCAGCATGACATGAATTGTCTATTCCCATTTCCTAGGAATAAACTCTAAGTAAGTGGGGAGGGAGATTCCTTAGTGTATCATGGGATGTCAAGAAATTGAGCATAGTCTGGGACACATGAGTGGATTTAGAGTGGTGTCGATATGTGTTTATGTACAACAGAAGATACCACTATTGGGATTTATGTCACTGTTTTGTCAGATTTGCCTTAACTCAAGTTTACAAAGTATTGAGGGAGAAGCTTTTTTCTGCCAGAATTGACCCTACGCTTAACGGAAGTTTAAAGTACAAAACAAAACAAAACAAAACAGTTCAGGAAGGAGATACCAAATTAAAACACATGTAGGATTCTAGCATATGTCATCATATCTATGAACTAGGCAGTTCAATAAATACTTGTTGATTTTATATGAAGTAAGATAATTCTCACATAATGGAAAAGAATATGAAAAAGAATATATATATGTATAACTGAGGCACTTTACTGTACAGCAAAGTTAATTTCTGCTTAACTTTAACAACACAAATTAACACAACACTGTAAATCCATTATACTTAAATAAAAATTTTTTTTGAAAAGATAATTTTCAAACACACTCTTCTAAGATACAGAATTTAAATGTGAATTTGTTAACAATGAGTCTGTACACTCTTTTTTAAAAAATTTATTTATTTTACTTATTTATTTTTGGCTGCGTTGGGTCTTTGTTGCTGCGCGCGGCTTTCTCTAGCTGCGGCGAGCGGCGGCTACTCTTCATTGCGGTGCGCAGGCTTCTCATTGCGGTGGCTTCTCTTATTGTGGAGCACGGGCTCTAGGCGCGCGGGCTTCAGTAGTTGTGGCACGTGGGCCCAGTAGTTGTGGCTTGCAGGCTCTAGAACTCAGGCTCAGTAGTTGTGGCACATGGGCTTAGCTGCTCCGCGGCATGTGGGATCTTCCCAGACCAGGGCTCGAACCCGTGTCCCCTGCATTGGCAGGCAGATTCTTAACCACTGTGCCACCAGGGAAGTCCCTAGTGTGTACAATCTTGTGCAGGTTTTCCTTTATCTAAATATCAAGTCCTCAGTCTGCAAAGTTGTTTGCCTACCATGTAGAGTTTAAAGTTAGTGCTAGTTTTAAAGTGTCCTCTGCCTTTTGCGATAGTGAAAAATCTGGATTCCTGAAAAGAATGGATTCTTTTCCCACCTGGATGATTTCCAGTCCTTACAGTGGTTTGGAAGTGTTTGGTGAGGATACTGTGACCCAGGAATCATTGTGGCTTAGTTTGGCTTGCCTTAGTAATGTAAATTATAGGAAATCTTTCCTGAAAAAGATAAACAGGAACTGAGAGCAGAATTGCTTTTCCCCCTGTCATGGTTATTTGGAGCTATTGAAAGGATGGACAAATAAATGAAGGGCATATTCCCAGGACCTAGGCACCCTCCAAAATTCCCCCCTTTTTATCCCAAGTTCACTTTTACACACCTGATATCATTAGGCAGATTCCTCTAACTTGTCAATTTGCTTGAGAAATATTTTTCTTCATCATGTAGCAACTCATATTGCTTTGCTTAAACTCCTCGAAGCCTTTTTTTCTCCCTTCCTCAAAATGACTTCTAAAAAAAGCCTAATGTTTTTTTTTAAAAAAGCAGTAATGCCAGGCACAAAGTAAACTATACAAGAAAACTGTCAGACTTCCTCTGAAAAGTCTTGGTTACTGAGTTTATTGCTCTGAGAGGCCTTCATGTTTTGAATGAACAATTATAATTGGCCACTGATAATTTAGGTAGACTAGTTACTGCCAGAATTCTTGGGATCATCTGATCTTTTCCAACTAGTTCTTCACTTAATATTGCTTTGCCTATAGTCTGGTTATGTTATCATGGTCTTCAGCCAGAACACCAACTGAGATGGTTAAAAGAAGAAATGCGAAGTGTTGCGTCATGAGAAATTGAATCGAGCACCTCACTTCTTGTTCCTTGTGGAGCTGGCTGCACTGGCTTTCTCAGTCTGAAGTCTCCCCCGCTCCTACCCCATTACCCTGTGAGCCCATTAGCACAGTGATTAGAAGCATCCAGAAGGTTAGGTAATATTCCTTTCCCTCAAAGACTTTACCCGAAAGACTACAGTCTGAATTCTCCTTAGTGTGTTGGGATTACGTTAAATTCTATCACAGTGGAAAATGCCCAGACCCCGTTCTGCCTGTCCTCTTGGGTCTGTCCTTGGGACCAGAGAAAAGGACCCTGAGACCAGCATGCTCTTGGCTTCAGGTAAATTTCCTGGAGACGGGTCGCTAGCTGTCCCAGGACCCTGCGTGTGAAGTTGCAGTGGATAATCGTAACTGAGTCGTAGTCACATGGTAACGCCTCCTTCCTCTCAGCGGGGGGTGGGGGGGGCGGTCAGGGCTGAGTCGGCACAGTTGTCTGCATGGACACCGTGAATCAAACAGCCTGACGTTTGTTATTAGGCAAGTAAGACATCCAGCTGGTGGGCTGAGCATCTTCATTCCATCCTGCTGTTCGTTCTGTGAGGAAATAGCCACTTATTCATTTCCTATCCCATCACATAACTTTTCAAGTCTCAATTTACTGCGAGGACTTAGCTCAGCTAATCACAGGTCCCAGTCTACCCAGCTCCTGCTTGCGCGTGTCAGTTTAATTATCAGCGGTGCTCGTTTCACCCTTAAAAGTGCACTGGTGTGGGTGACAGCCTCCCTATTTATCACCCTATGTTAGCCAAAAGAAAGAGCCACCAAATGGAACGATACCAGGCTGTGTGCTTCTAAAACGGGGGAATTCGCCTGTATTACCTGCTGTTTTCAACTTGCGTCCAAAACAGTCGTAAGATACCTTCTTCTTTATGTTTGCTGACAAGGGAAGGTGCTCTAGAATTAGGGTTCTGGTCTCTGTAACTAATATTGTTATCAGAAATCAGAAACAGAGCAGTGAAGTATGAAATCAGGCAGATTCTGTAGCCTTTTCAATGCAATTGGACTCTTCTCGTGAGGAACAAACATGGGTAGATGTCGATGGAACAAGCTGTCTTCTGAACCTACAGCCTCCAAGAAAGGAACCTGATCCAGAAATCCCATGCCTTCACTGGTGCCCAGTGGTGCCCTGGAGAGGAACATTCATTCCAGTAATTCCTTTCTGGGCAAAGTTCCTCGGGAGTATTGCAGGTTCAGTAGTCGTGTGCAGGTTCAGGACTTGGGGGCCAGATCCGAACATAAAGGTCTTTCTCTCCCTAGGGTGGTCCACTGGCTTGGTCTCTATGTGCCCCCATGACGAGTGCTGCCAGCTGAGGGAGCTTATGAAATTTTGATGTAGAAATTAGGTTGTTGCTTATGTTGTACCTCCTTGCTCATAGTATTGACAGTACCATTGAATTGCTCGGCAGATAGCATCTCAGTGATCGCTGTGCTATTTCAGCTCTCTGCTGCTGACAACATCAGAAGTGTTTTAACAGGGTTTTAATGGGCAGCCTCTGAAGCTCCTTGGAGGGTTGCAAATAGCTGCCGTGAGAAACCCTCTCTGCTGCTCTGGGCTGACATGCCCTCTTTTCTCATCTCGCTGCTGCTTGTTTAGATGGCCGCCTTCCTGGTGACAAGCACTTCTTATTTGGTCTGAGCAGTACTAGGACTTGAATTCCAGAGATGAGATTGTGTAATATAAAAAAGGAAAGGTCTCCTAAGGACGTTTTCTTCCCATCCTGTTGGGAGCAGGGAGAAACAAGGCGGGTTGTGGGAGTTAGGGAGAGAGGGGGTCTAACCAGGAATGAGTCTGCCATTCCCAGAACCTTTCAGAGAAAATTCCTGGTGCATCGTTAAAACTAAAGTGTCCTCATTTGACGGAGTCACAAGAATCTATTTGGAGAATGCCATGCCCAGAGCCCCTGTTTTTTAGCTTTCCCACATTTTAGAGTTTTATTTAATGGCTGACAGGCACACGAAAGAGGAAAACACCTTTCCACACATGAAGACAATTTTTGACTATTTCATGATACTCTGGGCTTTTATTAAATACATCTCCAGAGTTAAAGCACAGTGAATTAATGACATTTCAGCTTGGGTTCCATTACTTGATCTTTAGATGCAACAAAGTGACTGAATTCCCAACTAGTAACTTAAAACCTCAAATCTTAGGGTGAAAGGGGATGGAAATCGACCCTTCCAAGGATTCTCTTTACTGAGACAGTGAGGTGAAAAAATGATATGACATTGACCTCCCAGCTGTGGTACCAAAGAAAGTTCTTGATATCTGTGCCCAAGGTCAACAGGGTACCCAAAAGGGAACTGGTGATCAAAATGGAAGAAAAAATAGAGTGGCCGAAATAATGAAGTTTTTAGTGGGATACAAGAACTCAGTCTAATCAGGAGGGCACGTGTCCTACTCCTGCCTCCACCCCCAATCCCCACCCCTGAGGAAAATATGTCTGTGTTTCATTTTAAAAGTGTGGTTCCTGGTAGAATCCCGGTGTCTGGAAGTATCAGTACAGACATCAGCGGCTGTGATTGTTTCTCTCCATCATTTCCCTTCTCAGGGACGTAGAAACAGTAGTTTGCCTGGCTCTTTTTAAAGGAGATCTAAGAATACTTCCTTCTAATGTCACAGAGAGACTGCCTTCACTTCAAGCTCTACCTGCTTAGAATTGGTTTTTATCATTATCACCCTCCACAGATTTTTTTCAGGCTGCCTGAGAAAAATCTCCTATCAGACACTTAAGGCCATTTCACAGCCTTCTCTTCCCAAATCAAATTGATAGTACTAGGTTATCATCTGTCCTTCAGAGATTTAAGATTCTTCTTGTCACCAGCAGAGGCATGATTTTAGCTATTAAGGGATAAATTTGATTATCAAGGTTGTAAGAGGAAAAAAAAGTACACCTCTGGGACACATTCAGAAATGGATTCTTGGGAAGGCCCAAGCCTGTCTACCATTTGCTTTCTTACAGCTGGCTACCTTTCCTAAAGCTGCTGTTGGATATGTTGCTATTGGGACTGCTTCTCCAACTAAGATCATAAAAAAGGCTTTATTAGATGTGCCTGTGTTTGGGGTCTTCTGCGAGGCCCTGAATAAAGAAAACTGCAGGAGGCTACATAATATAAAGGGAAAAACCACAAGAATATGGCCTATGGGAGAGTGTAATTATGAAGAGTATAAATTCTAGAGTCAGGGAGAAAGCTAACCGCATCACTAACTAACTAGTGGATTTGCCTCCCTCTGCCTCAGCTTCCTCACTTACAAAATAAAAATTATAATGAGAATTGTAACCTACTTATAAGACTGTTAGGGATTAAATAAGAAAATGCACAGTGCCTGGCACATAGGTAAGTGCTTGGTTAACAGGGATTGATATTACTATTTCTATTAAGGATACACATGCCTGGTACTCAATAAATGTACTCAAATAATCCCTGCATATGTTCAAAGTGCCTAATTTAGGGAATTTATTAGCAGTCATAGATACAATCAGATATAGATACAGGGGTAGAGGACATAGAATGGCAGAATGAAATCAGTTAGCCAAGATATGAAAGAATGGTGGGGAGCTGTAAATAAATGATAAAAATAAAGACTCAGCACAAACCTTTGAAAGAAAGAGCATCCCTCGACTCGTCAAACTACAGATTTCAATTTTGAGACTCTATATTCTCTTTTATAGTCTAAAATCAAGATTAGGCTTGACTACCTACTGTGGTCTTAGGCTGGTTTTTCCTTTCTTTAAGGCCTCAGTTTTCTCTAAAGTGGGAGATTGGAATAGATGGTCTCCAGAGAATCTTCTGGTCTAAAATTTTATAGGTTTGTTGAAAAAGAAAAGGAGTAGTGGCATTCCTCTTTTCACAATTGCTCAACTGTATTTTCCCTGAGGTAAAGATGTTTTGTGGATCCACCCTGATAGATCTTTCTGTGAAATTTCAGGCTCCTGCCTTATGTCTATAGCTTACCAGTAGGCAGCGTGGTTAATTTATTGTTTTATGGCTGATTTTGTAAGTTACATCATGCGATGAGTGGTCTTGGTCAAGGTGGGCCGTTGGCCAGTCCACAAGTCCAGGTTGATTCCTGTGCCTGCTGGCTTTGAGGTTTGCTTTGAAGCTCCCTTTTGCCTCACTCAGCTGCCTTGAGTAAAGTCATTTGCTGCTCCCTGTGCTTCCTCTACTTTCAGGTTTGTGCCCTCTCTCAAAGATGGGAATGTAACTTGTGGGCTGCATAACCTAAAGCTAGCCCTTTAGGTTTCCCTCAGTGATAGTATTACTCCACCTTGGGCTTTTCTCATTTCCCGGTTTGGTTGGTCCCAAGTTCAGTAGTTTAATCCTCCACACTTGAAGAACACCAATGCAGTATCTCCCTTTCCTTAATCATAACTGCAGATGGTAATTGTGGAATAGATTTCTTAGAAATATTTACTTTGCTTTCCATATGTGACAGTATTCAGAGCTGTTTTTTAAAGATATTTTTAAATGTCATAATAAGGTCCTGGATGGCTTGCAAGCTGCCTGATCTAGTCATTCTCCTCTCTGCCTTGGGCACTGTCTGTCTACATGCTCATGCATTTCCTTATTTTATATACCACCTGCCAACATCTAGCGAAAAGATGTCTTTAACCGTGAGTCATTATGAAGGGCTGCATAGTATCTTTTCATGATGTCAAGTTTTTAAAAATTTGAAACTAGCAATTAGGGACTTCCCTGGTGGCACAGTGGTTAAGAATCCGCCTGCCAGTGCAGGGGACACGGGTTCGATCCCTGGTCCAGGAAGATCCCACGTGCCGCGGAGCAACTAAGCCCATGCTCCACAACTACTGAACCTGAGCTCTCGAGCCCACGGGCCACAACTACTGAAGCCCGCGTGCTGCAACTACTGAAGCCCGCACACCTAGAACCTGTGCTCCACAACAAGAGAAGCCACCTCAGTGAGAAGCCTGAGCACCCCAACGAAGAGTAGCCCCCACTCGCCACAACTAGAGAAAGCCCACACGCAGCAACGAAGACCCAACGCAGCCAAAAATTAATTAATTACATAAATTTTTTTAAAACCTAGCGATTAGGATACACTTGAAAGGAGGAATATCTTGATTTCTTAGAACACGATATGGAGTAATTTATATTTGCATTTCTGAGAGCCTTTGGTGAGGTGGCCACGTGATGATGAAAGAGCGCAGGTATTTTCAGAACAGCTGATTTCCTAAGCCTGGGTTCTTTGTGGTGTGTAAAGTTGTTTCTACAGATGTCAACCAGGCATTATAGCTAGAACTCAGTTATAGCCTGATCATGTCTGACAGATATCTGCCAAGCATCATCACGTGCTAGGATTTGAATAGAAGGAGGTGGGTGACAGTGAAGTTGCTGTTCTTCAATTCCCTTCAGCCACCTCTAATTGGGGGCAAAAAAAAGCATTTGCTTTATATCACTTGGGCAGTCCATCTTTCCTTCTGTACTCAATCATAAACCTATTGAGGATAGAAAGCAGTTTTAATTTTCATCCTATATATTTATTATTTACTCATTCATTTATAAAAGGAATTTTTGAGCACCTATCATGTGCATCTCTGTGATAGGAACCATAGGCAATTTAAAGATGCACAATGCCAAGTTCTTCTTAGCAGGAAGATAAACTATAAGTACACCTGTAACTATCAAGTAATACCAGAAGTACAAGTGAAATAGGGGGGGACATTCAGAAGAAAGGGAAGTCAGTTTCTACTGGAAGTTCAGAGAAGGCTTCCTGGAAGAGGTATCATTTGAGGTGAGTTTCGTTGTATGGAAATAGGAAAGGGAAGTCGTTCCCGGCAGGGAGAACAATGCTCAGAAAACATGATGTACGTACAGGGAAAGTAGATGGTTTGGTTTGCCTGTAGGACAGGGTGTGACAAGGAGAGGAGAAGGAGAGAACATTTGAAAAGTAAGTTAGACTAGAGAGTATAGGGTTTTGAATGTTACCTCTGGAGTCAGTTGGTCAGTTGGATTTGAATCTTGCTTCCACCACTTCTTAACCTCTGTGACCCTGGGCAATTCCTTATCCTCTCTGCACTTCAGTTTCCTGGTGTGTAAAAACTAACAGCTGAAACGAATTTTAATAATACGCTTTATTTAACCCAGTATATCTAAAATACCATTTCAAGGTTTAATCCATATAAAAATGATTAACGGAGTATTTGACATTCTTTTTTCCCATGCTAAGTCTTGGAAATCTGCTGTATATTTCATCCTTACAGCACATTTCGATTCGGACTAGCCGTCTTTCCCGTGCTCGACAGTCACACCTTGTCAGCACAGATCTGCAACATGTAGAACCCCTTCTTCTACTCCACCACCTTGGGTTTTATGAACACAAAGAGTGAAACATTTGAATTGAACTCAAAAGTCATGCCATACTGATATCCATAGCTACCACTTACAGATGTTTTTGACATGACGGAAGTTAATCTAAATAAATTTCGTTCTTAGCTGGCCACAAGAGATTTGTCAATGATGATTAGAATGAAAGCAATCACTGGTAGCAGGTCCATCCTGGTGGACATGTGAGTTTTTTTGTTTGTTTGTTTAATTTTTTTTTAATTAATTTATTTATTCATTTATTTTTGGCTGTGTTGGGTCTTCGTTGCTGCGCGCGGGCTTTCTCTAGTTGTGGCGAGCGGGGGCTACTCTTCGTTGTGGTGTGCGGGCTTCTCACTGCGGGGGCTTCTCTTGTTGCGGAGCACAGGCTCTAGGCACGTGGGCTTCAGTTGTGGTGTGCAGGCTCAGTAGTTGTGGGTCGCGAGCACTAGAGCGCAGGCTCAGTAGTTGTGGCGCACGGGCTTGGTTGCTCCGCGGCATGTGGGATCTTCCCGGACCAGGAATTGAACCCGTGTCCTTGCATTGGCAGGCATATTCTTAACCACTGCGCCACCAGGGAAGTCCCGACATGTGAGTTTTGCTCAGGCATTTGTTTAGAGAAATAAGACTCATCTCTCCTTTTATTCTTTCTTGACCCAGCCTGCCTTTGTATTCAGGTCTAACAACCTTAGAAGAACACCGATTATTTGCTAAATATAATAGTTACCCTTTTTCACTTAATAAGTGGCCGTCTGAATTCCCAGCACTGATCTAATTCCAATTGCTCCTGAAGTTTACCTTTTACACTTGTGTTGGTTTTAGCCAGTGGACACTGTGTCAAAGGTCATGAACTTGTACACTTCCTCCCCAAAGATTCACTGTATCAGTGCTCAGTTTGTTAAGATCCCTCTGGATTCGTTTCTTTAATTTTGCCACCATTGGTTAATTCATAAAATCATACAGCTTTTTTTTTCTTCTTTCAACTGGATGGCAAATAAAGGAGGAGAAGGAAAAGGAATGGAATTCGTCAGTTTCCTCAGCATCCTAATTATCTTAAAGTTCTTCTATAAGTGTGTCTTTATGGATATGGTTTTACTAGCTTAAAGCATCTAATTGAAACCAGATCCTTAAATCTCTCTGGATCAAGGAGCAGTAATAAGCCCAGAGCATCTTATCCCTACAATCCAGAAACACTTATATGTGCTTGTACTTGATGCAGTGTAATCAGTTTACTCTCCCCGCTTCTTTTCCACCTAAGACCTTAACATGATCTAGTATAGTGGTGAAGGGGATATTTATTCCTGTTTCCAGTGGGCACAGCCAAAGAAAGGAGGGTGAGAGCTTAATTATTAGTGATTGTTCAGAGGGTCTGTTTTCTTTACATATGGTATTACGGAGACTACTCATATATTTTCAGCTACAGAATATACGATTGTCCTTTTGCAAATTAAGGTTCACTTTTTTCTCTATCACATGCTCATTCTGATTTAATATTTGTACATTCAAAAATACAGCGTGATTTCTAAAATGCCTGCTGACCACAAGAGTGTCAATCATACGCGTTTTAACATTCTTGCTGTTATGTCCGTAATCCTTTCTATAGAGAATTTGGAAAAATCTGTCCTGTGATATCAACTTTTCGGGTGACTCCAGCATGTCAGAAAAAAAGGGCAATATTTGAAGCATTTATATTAACACTCTGTCATTTTGTGCATAGTTGGAGAAGAAAGTGTTCAGATAAGTATTTTAGTGTTTTAACCCTTTGTGTGGAGCTCCTTCTCAAGTGGATTCATGCTTGCTTACTTCTTGAGTACCCTTTGATCTAGTACAGGGCCTAGACATGCAGTTCTTAGTTGTTGAATAACTCATATTTTTTCTTTTTATCTATTTTTAATTTTTAATTATGAAATACTCCAAACATATAGAAAAGTACAGAACATAATAGTAACAACAGCAGTGTATCCACCATCCCATGGACCCACTGTGCAAATTTTAAAACTTAATAACAATTTACTATTTGTTCTTATATTTTTCCCAAAAGAAATAAACAGCTAGAGCCTCCTAACTCATTACTGCTACGAGAGGTAATCATTAGCCTCAATTTGGTATGTATCATCCTATTTATTCATGATTTCATACTTTTTCTACATTTGCATGTATGTTATTGAATGACTCATTGTTATAAGCGTACAGTGTTGTACTGGGTCTTACATACTAAAGTTTGAGGGTTTTTTTTATGTCATATTCTTTGCTCAGATGCAAAATAGCTCCAGTACTCATGTGTATTAACTGTAACTTTTATTTTTCTGCCATCAAGACTGACAACCTTAGAGAAAGACAGAAATCTTTTACTGACTATGTAATTAATATATGCCAGGTGCACATAGTGTTACATTGGATACTTCATTTAATCTTCACAGTGACCCTCTGAGAGAGCTCTCACTGTATCCATTTTACAGGTGAGGGAACTGAGTCTTAGAGAGACCAGGTTTTTTCCTGTTGCTATCCGTGCATCTACTTATATCATCCCTTTCCTTTTTAAATGTGTTGCTTCTACTTCTGAGGACCAGAAATCCAGGAAACTAGATTATGCATCAAACAGAATATGCTTTCCTTCAGGGAAAGAATGATGAAGACTGGGAGAGGGGTTCCAGCTTGGCTATTTATGAGATGTTTTATGTGGGTGCTAATGCCCCTTTCATATAGGTTATGGTTACTCTATGTTAAGCTAATGTTACACTGTTAGCCAGGATAGTTACATTTTGGCTAGACTGTCTTTTGTCTAGGGGTAGTGGAATGACATGAGTGAGTCCTCACAGGCTGTTCCAGAGGGGCACAAGTTCCACCACCTAAATACGGAAAAGCTAAGTCAGTAGTTCCTAATATTTTGGGGTCATAGCACTGAGAAGCTAGTGCAGTTTGTGAGTCTGCTCCAGAAGAAATGTGCAGACACTCTCAGACACACAATGTTGTATGTTTTCAGGGATTTGGGGATCCTCTGACGTCCATCCCTGGACCCCAGATTAAGATAATTGATTTGGCCTCTGCGGGTGGGTGGTTGTCATTGATGCTGTTATAACCTGAACATGTCCCTCACGCCAGAAACGATCATGACGGCAGAGGAACCCCTGGGACTGTGGGAGATTTGAAACAGAAAAGGGAAGAATTTGTGTTTGCCCTTGAATATTACAAGGTGAGATGAGCAGGTAGACAGTAGGGCCAGTCCTGGAGGCTGGGGAGACCTTGTGTGCCTGAGGTCACCTGGCTGAGAGAAGGGCCAGCACCCAAAAGAGGAGAAACCAGGCAAAGGTCCTGTACGGATATACGGGTCCAGCAGGGCGGAGCACCTGGCGCCACGTCAGGAAAGCTCTTGCTACTCGGAGGAGAGATTTTCAGAATCAGAAACCTTGGGAAACGTAAAATAGATAGCTAGTGGGAAGCAGCCGCATAGCACAGGGAGATCAGCTCGGTGCTTTGTGACCACCTAGAGGGGTGGGATAGGGAGGGTGGGAGGGAGACGCAAGAGGGAGGAGATATGGGGATATATGTATATGTATAGCTGATTCACTTTGTTATAAAGCAGAAACTAACACACCATTGTAAAGCAATTATGCTCCAATAAAGATGTTAAAAAAAAGAAAAAAAAAAAAGAAACCTTGGGAAACATAGCTTTTTTTTTTTTTTCATATTTTATTTATTTATTTAATTTGGTTGCACCAAGTCTTATTTGTGGCAGGCTGGCGCCTTAGTTGTGGCCTGCAAACTCTTAGTTGCGGCATGCATGTGGGATCTAGTTCCCTGACCAGGGAACGAACCTGGGCCCCCTGCATTGGGAGCTCGCAGTTTAACCACTGCACCACCAGGGAAGTCCCAACATAGCTTTTTATGCTGCTTATTTTTTCTCTAATGATTTGTTTCTCTCTCTCCCTGGCTTTATGTAAAATTTGCACTGAGGTCAACATAGAAAGGGAGTTTTGCAAATAAATCCTTGAGCCTTTATAAAGGGAAGAACAGCTCGTGCAGTGGCGTTAGCAGTTCTTTTCCTCTGTCTTGAGAGTGAACCCCAGGGAGATAAAGTGCAAAGGCTCAGCCGCAGGTGTAGACACAGACTCCCTTCCCACCTGGAGACTCTCCTTTTAGATTTTTAGCCCTAAAGATTTTTGCATCTTGTTCTACCTGTTCTTTTACACTCATTCCCACAAATTCTTGCATCATCCCCCCAGGCCCAGTAGAATCCAGCAGTAGGAAGTTCCTCATTTTGGCAAGAGAGACTCATGTGTGTGGGACCAGTCACCTGGCTCTTCACTGAAGCCTTGAATGGCTTCAGGAGCCCTTTATTATCTTGCTTTGAGATTCCTTTAAGCCCCAATAGTGTTGAAAAATTGTGAAGGAGACTAGACACATTGAACTCTTTAACCAGAGAAGCTGCCTTTAACAAGAAAGCATAATTTATAGTGTATTTTTAAAATTTTATTTATCTTATTTATTTTATTTTTGCCTGCGTTGGGTCTTCGTTGCTGCACGGGCTTTCTCTAGTTGCGGAGAGAGGGGGCTACTCTTCGTTGCGGTGCGCGGGCTTCTCATTGCGGTGGCTTCTCTTGTTGCGGAGCACGGGCTCTAGGCACTCAAACTTCAGTAGTTGTGGCATGCGGGCTCAGTAGTTGTGGCCTGCGGGCTCAGTTGCTCCGTGGCATGCAGGATCTTCCCGGACCAGGGCTCGAACCCGTGTCCCCTGCATTGGCAGGCAGATTCTTAACCACTGCGCCACCAGGGAAGCCCTATAGTGTATTTTTTTTTTTAAGTCTTTATTGAATTTGCTACGATATTGCTTCTGTTTTATGTTTTGTTTTTTTGGCCGCGAGGCATGTGGGATCTTAGCTCCCTGACGAGGGATCGAACCTGCCCCCCGTGCTTTGGAAGGCAAAGTCTTAACCACTAGACTGCCAGGGAAGTCCCCTCTATAGTGTATTTTAAAAGGATTTAAAAGCACTAAAGTAATAGGTCCAATAATTACAGTATTTTCCCAAATCATTGCATGTTATCCTAAAGAATGAAATCTGTCACCTTTTAAGTCACACATCAATTTTCTGTCTAAATTTAATAATTTTTCTCCTCAGCAGCCCCAGTCTGAGTTGGGGAACCACCTTCTTGTGCTTCTAAAAGTTTTCCATTGAAGTACCTTGAATAGCAGAAGAGGGATGCTTATGTGTCCCCCTTGCTCATTCCCCAATTCTGGACCCACAACCTTGACTGCTACTGGCTTAAAATTTTTCTTGAAGCTAGGGTTTTATCTTAAAATTAGTGTTGATATTGTATTCTCTTCCACAATGTATATGTTTGTTTTAACATATGAATTATTTGTCTGTCAAATTACTTAACTTTTTCCCCTAAAAATTTTAAGCAATGCAGCTCTCCCTGGCCCACCACGAGATAACCCCAGAAATTCTACAATAACACAAACACTGGTAAAGGTTATATTTTTTTATTGCTCTCTTCTGTTCCCATTTTACAGATAAGAAACAGGTTTTATAAAGTTCAGCTACTTGTTCAAAGTCATAAACTCATGAAGTTCATGAGTGGCAAAGCCATTTCTAACCCATGTTAGAAATTTCTTGAGTTCTAAATCTATAATACAAAACCATGCTGGGTATTAAGGCAACCCTATCTTCAAAAGAAATAAGAAGGTAAGTTTTAAAATATTCCACAAAGTTAGTGACTATGAGTTATTCACGTACCGGGTGCTTAGTTTCCCACATAGCTTGGAAACAATTAATTTTGGATAAGCATGCATGTTTTATGTAACTGTACCTACTGGCAGTAATGCTTCATAACTAATGCATTTTGGCAAAAAAGAATAGGGGGCTATATCTGGCAGGGTAAGAAGGGGTGGTTTTCATATTTGAACAGAGAAACGGAGACTCATGTGGGAATCTTTGTTGCATTTATGGCACTTTGACAGACCCTTGAAGATAACCAATTTCATGGCCAATGTGCTAGTCCTTCCCTGAAAACCCTCTTGCTTGTGAAGAAAAACTTTAAAAAACCTCAAGTCCCTGAGTTTCATCGTGAGGATTCAGGACCGATTTTCTCTTTCTTGAAAGGAAAAAGAACCAAAATGGTGGGAAATTCTTTGCAAGTCTTGTTTTATCCTCAGTTGTTCTCTCTCTTCTCCATTGCTGCTCTCTTGGCGTCTTCAACCCTTGTGAATAAGCATACTGGAAATTATTATTATTATTATCATTATTAAAATAACTATTGTCTTTATCCTCATTTTAGAGTCATGTATCTATTTAGCAGACCACAGCAGCTAGTCCAAGCTAGTATTGTAAGATACAAAATTATGTTGCTTGTATCAGTTGGGAATTTCGTGGAATTTGCTTCTATTTGACTATATTTCCAGATGGAACCATGTGCCTAAGTGTTTGTTTTAGGCCTCCAAGAAGTCATTCCTTTGCAATGATCTGTAGCCAGACTGCTCTCCCTTGGGACTAACCTGTGTGACTAATTTGAGTAGGAGTGTGATAAACTTTGTCACCGCTTAAAAAGAGGCTAAAAATACTTCCTTTTTTTATTGGGCTTTTTTTTTTTTTTCCCCCTCCATATTATCTAGCAACACTCTTCAAGGGATAATCAAAAGGAGGTGGTGAAGATTAGAGCTGATTGGGAAGGTTCTGAGTGCCCAAGCTTCATTTCAGAAGCTTCACACCTTTGAGCCCCAGGGAAAAGTTTTGACCCCTGGCTTTTACAGGTTTTGTTGTAAAATCCGAGCTGCCCAGAACACTTCGTGGCTAATGGCTTTAGCAGAAGTGATTTTACAACTAAAGATGGCCATCAACCAGGCTTGCCGTAGTTCATTGTCCAGATCTAAAAAATGATTGTTAATTTGACTTCTTGCGCCAGTTAAATATTTCTAAAAAGTGTTTCTTTTTAGGTTTGCAGTCTTGTGATGCAAACACAGTAAATGGAGGCAGGGCTTCCCTGAAAGGTGGAGCAGACAGACATGGTTTGGAGATGGAGCACATACTGAACGGGGGGCTGCAGAGGAGTTCTTGTCTTAACCCTGTTCTCTACTCACTGAGGGACCTCGGCCAAGTCACAGCCTCGCAGGCCCGTGTTTCGTTAACTTTAAAATGAAAGATTGGACCAGCTCTTTGGTTTTCAAACCTCCCTCTTACCCGTTCCTCCCCAACAGCAGAGCCTTTTTTTCTAGTGAAATTTTTGCAGGACCCCAATATATAAAACAGATACAGGTGGAGATGTTTTGTTAATGGAGGGTACTGGGAAACTCCCTGTCTGGCCTCAGTTCTGGCCCCTGAGACACTTCTTCTCTAACCTTTCTTTAAGAGCTCTTCCGGGCTGTGGCATTCTATAATTCTAATTAATGTGAATTGAGCACTATTAATATCAGTGGGTTTGTGGGTTTTTTTTTTCGCTCAGAACCCACAGCAGGGAGGAAAAACATGGTCTTACATTTCAGCATGATTTAAGTTAGTAGAAGGTGTAATTCATTGATATTAAAGATGAGTATATGTCTAACATACGACTATTAGAAGTTGTGGAAATTCACAATAGAAACCTTCTTCCTTTGCCCCAGAATGCATGGAGCAAGGATTCAGAGGAGTAGATAAATGATAAACCTTCAACCATTAGACCTCACTTCGTATCCATTTCCCACTGCGCCCTAATGCACGGCACCGTCTTTTTTCTTCTCCTCCTCTCTCAAATCCTAGGTCACTGCACAGTTTAGAATTTTGGCCCCAGAAGGGGCTTTTCTTGGTTCCTTGTGTCTCTCTCTGTAACTGGAGCCAGGTCTGAAGTGCTCTGATTTGAACCTGTCATCTCAGCTAAGACCTTGCAGATTCAATACCAAACTATTGTATAGGATTAAATTCTGTGCCTTCCAGGAAAAATTTCAGAAAGCATTCCTTTGCTGTTGTTAATTGTAAAATAAACAGATATCCCTCCCAGGGAGCAGAGTTTCCTTCTCCTTTGGTGGCCTTCCCTCTAGCAATGCAGGAGCTGCTGGGACCAGATTTACACCTACAATTCCAGACCAGTTGAGAGCTCCCACTTCAATTTCCCAGTTTGCAGCATTTCGCCAACCCATGTACCAATGGCTAATCATTCCAGCCTTTTCCAAGCCATGGTTTTTCCCCACCAGCAGTTTTTCCACTGATTGCTAGAACTGTACCTCTGAGTCAGGATTTCCCCTCCAAAATACTAATAGCAAATACTGTCTAGCATTTTCTGTCAGCCAGGCACTGTCAACTCATTTGGGCTCTTTGAGAATGGCCAGAGCAAGGCCCAAGTGACAGGATAGGTGCAGAGTTTCCAGAATCCTTCTTGGCTTGTTAGAGAGAGCCGAATGACTTGCAGACGGACAAGGCGGGTAGATCCCAAACGAGTGTCCTCCAGTTAAAACATACAACTTGGAGAATTTGGATTTTTTTTTTAACAAACAAATGAGCCACTTGAGTTGCTTAAGTATGAAATGATTGTTTGGCAGGTGAAGTTATTATTATTCTATTATGTTAAAAATGATTAACAAGGGCTTAATTTCATTCCAAACAGATTGTGTCAAGGCGACTGGGCGCTGCAGAAGTACAGTGAAATATGAGCTTCTTGAGCCTTTAGTAGAGGCTGAGCAAGAGACCCCAGTTAGTCCTACCCTTTTCCAAACAGCCACAGCCATGAAACTTTCTTGACCTTTTCACCTTTAAACTTTGGTTGAACTTGGAAAGAAGACTTTTGAATTAAAAAAAAAAAAAAAAAAAGAGAGAGAGAGAGAAAAGAGAAGAAAAAAGAAAGGGAAAAAAAAAAGGTTGGGGGAGGCTGTGGACGAGATGTGGAGACTGGGAGAAAAGGACTGATTATATGTTAGCGTAACAGTAATACTAGGAAAATAATCCTCCTCTTGTGTATGAGTTTCTGCTACTGGGAGCCACAGGGTAATCAGCTCACATGACATACCCAGAGGCTAATGCTAGCCTGTGCTGTTTTTGAACATATTCAAACAAAGACTGATTATCCAAACAAGAATTTGGACTGCAGCAGTCGGACCAGTTAAATTATAGTTAGTAAAACTTGGCGCCTTCTGAGCTTGGAATGTTACAATTGCAGCTGGATCTTCGTTTGTCAGGCAGCCTCACTAAACAATAAAACCGGAGATTTTTATCTCCCCAGGACTCAGTTTAACTCCTTGGATGCAAAGAGAGAAGTGCCAACTCTCACAGCTTGGGATCCTGGCAACCTCTGTCTCTCCCGTCCCGCCAGAGTTAATGAGGCAGCGGAGTTTTCTTGGGGTTCTGTAGGGAAGTGGGAGTGTGAAGGCAAGTTGCTCATTTTCTTAGATGTATTAGAGAGAGAATTGTTGTTATTCGTTTATTCCCCTAATCAACCTTTACTAAGTGCTACTGTGGACAAAGCCCTGTGCTAGGTACTCTGTTTATATACAAATGCCTATAACAGACAGCATAAAATAGTCAGTTGTCAGAAGGTTACAAGACATTATGAGTAATTTAGTGAAGAGAGATGGGGAAGATTAAAAAAAAAGGCTTTTTGAAGAAGGTATCATTTGAACAGTAGGCTTGAATCTTTAAAGGTGACTCTAAGGGTGATTTCATGCAGAGGGCACGACACAAATAAAGGAGTAGAGGCAGGAAGGTTGGATAGTGGATGTGAAGGGAAGTAGTAGAAGCGAAGGCTGAAAAAGTTGATTGAGACTAAAAGTAGATTGGGAATGTCAGGCCTAAGAGTGCGGCCTTTAAAAGTTATCTTTTGTTTATATAATACATAGCTGTCTTTAATAATAAGTTAACATATATTGAAAGTTTACCTGTTTTTTTTTGGACATTGAGTGCTCATAATAATTCTCTGAGAAAACTGCAATTCAGAGAAACTAGTAACTTCCCCAAGATCACACAGCTCATAAGTAGCAGAGTCAAGGTCAAACCCAGACTGACTATAAACCCCCTCCCCAGCTCTTAACTACTTTTCTTTTCTGCTCTCTATGCCTTTTAAATTTGCTGAGTTTATGATCACAATGGATTAGGCATATTCTTATATGGAGGCAAGCATGGATTATCACTATTCTTGAACTGGTTGGTTCTAGTGAAAAGAGTCACTTTACATGGATGATCTTTATATCAGAGGTCAATATACAGTTACCACGATCACCACTCTGAGTTGGTTTAAGCATGTGGGTTGTAATTACAAGTTCGTGTGAACAAGAGTGTTTCTTCTTGACCCATCCCATCATAACGAGACAATCTGCTCTCCTAGTTACGTCTGACAGTAATTTTATGGTAGTACAGGGCCGACTTTGGCAGTCAAGGTCCAAAGCATTTATGACTTTGCCTTTTCTGAGAAACACACTCGATACGATGAATATATGGCTCCCTGTTCCCTGCTTCCACAGGGCATCTTCACCGTGTTCTTATCCTCTGCTGACCCTGCCACTGTCTTGTTTTCTTTCCTGTCCTCTTTGATATACTCTGTTATTGTAAGCCAGGCTTGTGGCTTCTGGCAGGGGTGATTGGCAGGGTCAGTCAGACATAAGCGCTGAAACGTGTGTCCCAGAGGTGGAAGCCAGATTTCCTCTCCGGGCCCTGAGGCCAACTCCTGTGATGGCTTTGTGGCTAGAAATAGCAAAAACCGAAATGGATATTGCAGATAGTCCAGACAAGCAAATAAGAAATCTAAATGCTTGGATACTTCAGATTTTTAAGTTTACTAGTGGATATTTTTAACAACGGAAGCAATATAACCTATCTTTGTGTCAATTTTTCCTACGTATAGGATGGGTTTACAGTTCTTAGGGGAAGATCAGGTGCTGATTTAGTGAGTTTATTTTTGAGAAGCAAAAGCAAGAGTGAATAAAATGGGTTACCATATTGTAGATAGTGGGAGTTGATTGGCACCAACATCCTTATTTAGCTTGGGTTAAAAGTGAATTTGGAGAGGAAATACTAGCTTGAACAGAATTATCAAGGATAGTTACATACCCAAGAGGAAAGCCTAGGTTTGAAATACTGACAGATTAGGGGGGTGGGTATTTGTTTGCTTTATTTTGTTATTTAATTCAATTTGTAAGGCCTCTAGTAGATAGCTCTGACACCTTTGAGAAAACTGTTGAAATTCCAGAGATAAGCTTTCTATAACTTATGATGCTTTTGGAAATTTGGGTGGCCTAACGATGAGCAATTCTTCCTTTCTGATGTTAATCATTTGTATTTTTATCAGTGGCTCTAAAATTAATATAAAAAGGGAACTTCATTTACTCTGGGCAATCATGTTTCAGGAGTAGCAGAGGATAACATGCTACTGTTAAGATCTAGATCATGCTAAAAGTATTAAACTTGGCTTTTGGAGATTAGGTTTTCCCTACTTAAAATTAAGAACTTAAAGATTTTAATCAAGATAATCTTACAATGTCTTAAGGTGCAACTTATTCGGGAGGTGATACTGCTTGGAATAGTAGAGACCAAAGGAGAAATTGTGAGTTAATGTTTACTCTTTTATTACTATTTTAATCAAATGGCTTTACAGCTTGACCTTTTAAATGTGAATATATTTTTTTAAAAGAACACTCAGGTATGTGAAGCCATACTGTTGTATTGGAAGTTCGCAGGCCTAAAAGTCTTATACGTGAGTTTTAAATATGTATATGATAAAAATATTTTGATTGGGATTTTCTGTGAGGGCAGTTACATTCTCCTTGTGACCTGCATTTTGGTGGTGATTTGGATGTAACCATATCACCTCATATAATAATAATAATAATAATAGCAGTAACTACCATTTATTGAATGCCTACTCTGTGATAGACACTTTTTGTGTGTGTGTGTGTGATAAACACTTTATATGCATATTTTCTTATTTCCTCACAACTATCCTGCCAGGTAGAATAGTATTTATATTTTTAAGAGAACTGAGCCTAAGATAAGGGATAAGGACAGGCTTTGAACCCAGGATTATCTGACCCCAAAGTCCATATTCTTTCCACTGCACCATGATATTACAGTAGAATGAGTTGTAGTTGATGCTCGTTTAAAACTTACCCATTTTAGCACACATAGTCTAAGAAGTTCAAGACCGATCTTATCTTATTCAGTAGACCGGATTCATTTACCTGTGTCTTTGAGCCCTGTGACTGACTATAAAGGGCTCATTTCTTTTAAATTAAACTCAAAAACACTGAAGTATGTCTTAACTAAAACCTTCCCCCAAAAGAAACATTCTTAAAAAGTACCAAGGGTGGTTGTTCTTGAGACGATTTTGATGAATTCAAGGGTAAAAATAGGCTAGCCATTTGATTAGATTTCAATATGCCACTCTTACTTGGGAACTTTCCTCTGTTTGGACAGGAGAGGATTCTTGCCATGAGAAACTGTCGGCTCCCTCCCCGACAACTCTCACTCCCTGTCTCTCACCCTTCAGAAGAGGCCAACCTGAAATTACAATCCAATTAGGCTTGCTTTGGGGGACCCTCAATATGATAGACACACTGAATTAGGTAGATTTGACATTAGAGGTTTGACTATTTGAAGGTGATTCCAGAAGTCAATAAAGAGTTTGCTGTTTCTACCGATTTGTAGGTTGGTATACAGGAGAGAGTGGCAAAGCCAGTGAACCAGCCTGTTTGACCACCCAGCACCTGTATCTCCCTTTGGCTCTGCTGTTCTCTACTTGTTGTCTTGTGCCAGGATTTAATACACACACGCACGCATACACACACACACACACACACACCAAATGACTTAGCCATCTCCTTATGCTAATAACAGAAGAGAAGAGAAAGTAAGTAAGCCTAATAAAATAATAGTTTTGAGATAAAACCAGTTCAAAATTGTACTTTCTCCCCTACGCATAGCATTTGACACATAGGGGTTGAAACAAGGTTTGCTGAGTAAATGCTTAAGTTTTCTAAGAAGGCTAAGAGCCTTCAGGATAATAGAATAAGATTCAATGTGTGTGTGTCTGTGTGTGTGTGTATGTTTTAATTAAAGGGGAATGGTTTCCCGGTGATAAGTATATCTAGGACCAGAATGGCTCTTGTTATTCAAGATGAAGAAGCCAAGAACATGAAGAAGACAGTATAAATATCAGAACCCAAAAGAGACTCTTAGATATGTCCCGATGAGCCCTAAGAAGTCACTATACCTAAAACACATAAAGACGTTTAGAGTGGTGTTTTAATAACTTTCATGTCTGTTTTGGACTCAGTCCATATTTGGTTAATGTTGCCAGACCCAGACTCTAGCTATCCTCCCTTTATATTTGATGCTTTAGACATGATGAGAACTTCTTCACTGACTAGCCCGTGATGCTTAGACCCTTCCTCCGATTAGAAAGACATCACTGAATGCGAGCTATAGCAAAGAGCTGCTGTACAGAACCTGCACTTAACAAGCTCATGAGATGAAAAGAGCCTGGAATTCAGGAAGCTAAAGGAAAAATTCACCTTCAGAGCCTCTCTTCTGCCAGTCAACCTGCTTTTTTACAGAGGTTTATCCCACTTCTCCTGAGCCGACGTTTAGGAGAAGGAATAGTGTTCATCACAGTTCTGCAAAGATTATCATGTCCCTTGCTGCCTTTATGAACTAATCCCTAATCCCAGTTTCTTCCAAACAGATTGAGAACTTTATTTATAATCTCATATAATGGGGTGCATACTATCTCATTATTGGATATATCAGGATTTATTTTGCCAGTTCTTTAGGAGATAGTGTCTTTAGAAGACAAATAAGTAGGTTTTCAACACGTTAAAAAAAAGCAAAAAAAAAAAAAAAAAAAACTAAGGAAAGTCCATTCAGTCTGTGGAGATAACATCGGCAAAGGCATCAGTTTGAAAACAGCGTGACTAGAAGTTAGCAAAAATGTGTCATAAAAGAATAACAATAGGTAAAATTCAGATTTTTACTTTATTATTAAAATTGCCTGATGCTCACAGACTTCATTTATTCTACATTTTACAAAATGGGATATACAGGGAAGGAGCAATGTTTTTTAAGACTTAACTGAAACTCCATAGTTTTTGTGATTTCACTATTCATCCTCCTAAACGCAGTGTAATAGACTGTAATTTTAGGCAGCATTTAAGCAAATATTACTGATAAATCAATAAAGTTGCTTATTTTGTATATATATATATATATATATATATTTTTTTTTTTTTTTTTTTTTTTTGGCTGCGTTGGGTCTTCGTTGCTGCTGTGGGCTTTCTCTAGTTGTGGCGAGCTGGGGCTTACTCTTCATTGCGGTGCACAGGTTTCTCATTGCAGTGGCTTCTCTTGATGCGGAGTACGGGCTCTAGGTGCACGGGCTTCAGTAGTTGTGGCTCGTGGGCTCTAGAGCGCAGGCTCAGTAGTTGCGGTGCGTGGGCTTAATTGCTCCGCGGCATGTGGGATCTTCCTGGACCAGGGATCGAACCCGTGTCCCCTGCATTGGCAGGTGGATTCTTAACCACTGCACCACCAGGGAAGTCCTAAAGTTGCTTATTTTAAAAGATGAAAAAGTTGTTTCCATATTATCTGATGTCAATCAGTTTTTCTCTCTGGTCGAAATTTTATATGTAAAACTCGTAGAATAAGGCAAAGTCATAAATGCTTTGGACCTTGACTGCCAAAGTCGGCCCTGTACTACCATAAAATTACTTTTATATGTAAAAGTCGTAGAAGTCCTCTGCCTACTATTCAGTGGTTTCAGATGGTAGGCTTTAACGTAACAACTATGAGATGTTGGGCTATCATAAAAACCAGTTCCTCAGGGAACACCTAAATTTAGTACTTCTTTTTAATGGTAGTGAAAGTCTCATTGAAAGAAAAAACAACAGGAGATTGTTAGGTACCTCTTACTGCCTAGTCCTGAGGGATATGGAGCTGATGGGGCACCTCTTTAGGTCTAGAGACCTGTTCTTTGTGGACTCAATGTAATGTCAAAGCTGGAAGACTTCCTCCTCTGACATGTAAAAAAACCTGACACTCTGAAGGTTCAAGTGATCTATGTACAGCGATTGACAGGGCTGACACTTACAATCCCAGCCTTCTAGCACCTGGATTTGGCCTTCCTTACATACTGATCAAGGATTGTTTTCTGTCCTGGGAGAACCCTGGACCTATCATGACCCCAGACCTGGTCTAAGGTGGCATTCTAGAGATGGTTGAGTTAGGAATAGGTCTAAAGTAGGTTGAAATTGGTCCCTGGGTCTCTCCCTCCACTTCCAAAACTGTCTAAGGATTTTGAGGAGGCCTAGCCGTCAGAGGGTACACTAGGGGTAGTATTGTATATCCAGTAAGATTTTGGACATGACCTACCTGGCATGGCCTCATTGGAGATTGAATACCTGAATTATACCAGCTGTTGCAGGTGAGCTCTCTTGGTTGGCAAGAGAATTTCCTTTTCTTTTTTAATGCAAATCATGCTTTCGTTTTAATATAATATCGACCATTCAGCCTTGACATGATTTAAAATGAATGTGGCTAGTTTTGCCTTTGAATATGTGTGTAGAATAACTTAATTGACAAGCAGTCATGAAGTTCTCCTTGAGGCTGATGTTATCCCATCATTCAGAGACCCATTTTGGTTAATTTGTTTTTTCATATAGTTTCTGGTGGGAAAAATGCATTGCTTTCCTACTGAAATTAACTTGATTGAAATGTCTTAGACCTTGTCATTTTCCAGCAGCTCAAGAGGTTATTTCCCAAGTGTTTAATTTTTTAAGTACAGTGTATATTAATTTAACTGCTACTTTCTGACATTCATCATTCCATGAAAAATTATCAACTGCATGCATTGAACAGATTTTTATTTACATTCCAAATTCCCATTCACTGTAGGGTTTATTTAACTTTGAAGATATCATGCAAATTTGATAAAGATGAGGTTTTTTAAAACTTGTACCATTTATTGATTTGCTAAATATAATTTTCACATTTTCTTTAAAGTATTCTATAATATATCTTTCAGAAGGAAACACTTAAAGAGTAATGCAATCTACAGGAACTGTTCAATCAGAAATAATGAGTGGAGAGGTCACTTGTCAAGAACGTATTTTTTGAAATACTTACATTTAAGGGTTTCCAGTCTTTGAGGTAAAAAGTTCTGCCGTGAAAAATATGGACTGCATCGGGCTTCTGAATTCTGTACAACATGTCACGATTTTTGCTCCTGGGCTAAAGTTAGAAAGTAAAATAAAATGTTCTTTGTCCATTTAGTTATCCTTGACTCTGTGAAGTTCTCCAAAGTAATTACTGGTGACCACAATACCACCTACCAGCAAGAACAGCATTGACCCTGTGCCAGCTGCCTTATTGCTGACCACAGCTGCTCTTGACTAGAGCAGATGTTTCTCCTTTTGCCTTGCCAGTAAAATTTTATTGAGCAGTTTTGCACATAGAGAGCAGTATACTCTGCCTGAAGAGCGGCCAGAGATCTTAGCCACCTTGTACAATAAGGTCAGATTTCTCCTCTCCACCATGAGGTCCCCACTCCTAGGTTCTGTGCATCCTACTTCCCAGGCCTCGGGACCTGTAAACTGCAGTCCTCTTGGGTTTGCTTCCCTACCCACCCATGTAATTTTCCCAGAGAAAATAATGTTGGAAGAGCAACCACACTTGTGGTTGCAACTTGCTGCTTTAAAAGGCTGTCACATTAGAACTTTGCTTCTACCAGTTGTGGGTTTGCAAAAAGGAGTTAGGGTACTTTGTTGGGATGTTTTGTTAGGATGCTTTTCTGAATTTTTCCACATCTCTTCGGTTTGGATGTTGACTTGGAAATCTCTTTTGAATTAGCTAGCTTCTTTTGGAGAGTTTTCTGCCTTCCTGAGCACTTCTTGAATCCTTGCCCCATGAAGGCAGCCAAGGGAACTTCTTCTGATTGTACGTATCAAGGATGGCACCCTGTTTGAGTCTGAAAGTTGAAGCACTTTAAAGGCCTGTATTTTGCTTTGGATGATTTAATACAGTTTCCCTGTGTTCCTTGTCCAGAGGTAAAGGAATAGATTTTTGAGTTGAAGCTGATACTACTTTTTTTTTTTTAATGGAAATCTAAAGGACCACTCCCTGTAATGATTCCAGCCTATTTCCCAGGACCTTTTAAAGAAATCAACTCATAAAGATAATGGCAATTGAGATTGTAAGCCCCAGCTTGGCATGAATTCCCACAGAGCCTTGGGCCTAGGGAGGACAGGTAAGATATAAGATCAGAGGGTAAAGGCCATATGGTGAGAATTTGCCTGCCTTGTGCTTTTTTAACAGGAAGTGGCCCTGACCTGAGTCCCTCAGTGTTCATTCCAGGAGTGTGTCATTGTGGAAATTTATCTAGCCAGCTCTGTGGGCAGATGACCAATTCTGATAGCCTGATTTTAAGGCTCCTAACACATATGATACCAGGACTTCATTGAATATTCTGTTTAGTCCATATTAGGATACATAGGTCAAGGTGAGTGATTACTTTTAGATCTACAGGTCAGGAAGTTTGAAGCACATTTAATGCTTTAAACTACTTGGAGTAGTTTAAAGTAGTAGTATATTCTCAAATACTTGTAACACAAAACTTGATTCTTCTTTGATCTTAAAAAGAGGAGCTTTTGTATATTCTTTTGCTACTTTCTCTGCTACTCCTGTAAAAATTTATTTTTAAAATAAGAGCCTTGAAAGCAATATCAGCACTGCTAGACTGGGTATTTGGCACAGGACTCGGGCTTTTTTTTTTTTTCATGTTCCCAGAGCAGAGCACTCTTTAAACTAGGATGAGAAAGTTAATTTTAATCCTCCAAAGGCTTATTTGCTAGCACAAAAGGTCATGAAACACACCCAAAAACTATATTGCTGAGATCTTAAGGAGAGAGATCTCGGCAGCAAAGATGGACTCCAGTATCCCAACATAGAATTATGTCCCTGGCTGAAGAAACAGTTTGTTTTAGACTTCCCCGTCGGTCCAGTGGTTAAGACTCAGCACTTCCATTGCGGGGGACACAGGTTCGATCCCTGGTCGGGGAACTAAGATCCCGCATGCCTCATGGCACGGCGAAAAAAAAAACAAACAAAAAAAACCAGTTTGTTTTAGGAGCACCAATTAATGCAAAAATGACTGAATGGAAGGGCTTTCCCTTAACCTGTCTAAGGGAAACTCTTGGTTTCACATTGTTTCATCCCAGAAGAGAATTCTTCAGAAGTGGTTATAAAATGGTGGTAGAAGAAGTTATTTCCAAGGATGTTTAAGTAGCTGTTCTCTGTCCAATCTTTTTATAATTATAACCACTTGATCTATGATCTGTCAAAAGAGAGAAAGACTTGCCATATCTAGCTGGTAGACCCCAAGAGTATGAAAATAGGATGACCCAATTTTTCAGAGCTTTCTTTTGAGCTGATTTTTTTAGGTTATTAAAATGTCACCTGCCCCAAAGATTAAGAATCAGAAATTGGGGACTTCCTTGGTGGCACAGTGGTTAAGAATCCGCCTGCCAATGCAGGGGACATGGGTCCGAGCCCTGGTCCAGGAAGATCCCACATGCCGCGGGGCAACTAAGCCTGTGTGCCACAACTACTGAGCCTGCGCTCTAGAGCCTGCGAGCCACAACTACTGAGCCCGCATGCCACAACTACTGAAGCCCGCGCGCCTAGAGCCCGTGCTCCGCAACAAGAGAAGCCACCGCAATGAGAAGCCTGAGCACTGCAATGAAGAGTAGCCCTCGCTCACTGCAACTAGAGAAAGCCCGCACACGGCGACAAAGACCCAACGCAGACAAGAAAAAAAAAATTTCAGTTTTGATACATTTATAAACAACTGCTCCTTCACATTGTGGATTCTGACACATTATGAAAATCGGGCCTGCTGAGCCATTGCAAGAATTCTCAATATATTGTGCAAGTTTTGATGGCAAGGGAACTGAGAGGAAGGCTTGTTTTTCATAAAAAAAAAAAAATTGCTTTAGAAACTAAGGTTGTAACTGAGCACTGCTCTGTACTGTTTCAAGCCATAATATCCAGTGAGTCATGAAGACATTAGGGAAACACTGGAGACATCATAAGAAACATCTGAGTTAATGTTTGAGATAAGGAAGATGACTATCTCTGAAAAGAAACTGAAATTAAAGGGCACATGGTCCCATTTTCAGATGACTAAAGGGAATTCCTTCCAGTGATGCTTCCTTTACTCACCGGTGGTCATCCTGTAGGTGGTGAAGAGCCAGATAGAGAACTAGAAACCAGGTTTCTAAGCTCCCGTAGGCCATGAGACCTTGGGTAAATAACTTGCCCGTGTTGGCTTCAGTTCCTCACCTGAAAATGAGTGATGGACTACGTCATCTCCATGGAGCCTTCTGGTCGAAGCAGTCTCTATAAGTCTGGTTTTTGAACATTGTGTTATATTAGATGTTCCTGGAAAGGTTTTATCATTTGTGACTACCACTGTGGTGCTTTGTGTCACTGGGAGTACTTAATACTCGGACCACTCAAGAGACAGTTTCCTCCTGGCCAGGAATCCAGATGGCCAAATGCCCCCATCCCCCGGCCCTGCCCCGAGAAACCCTTAGCTCAGAAAGGTCATTTCATTTCCTGTGAGCCTGTGATTCAGGTTTATATCACTGGTCCAAGAGCTGGGCACCATTTGTCCATCTGGAGGGTGGGACAATGGAGACCTCAGCCCCTCAGACTCTGTCAAGTGACCCAGCCTTCCAGGGAGTTGTCAGCCTGGTGACAAGCTGGTGGAGAGCCCAATCCTCTGTTAACTTCAGGCCTAATTCTAATGAATTTGGGATTCCTTGCTGAAAAGCAAACTGGATCTTGGTATGTCCAAGACTCTGCCCTTGAAACCTCTGGGCTGATGACTGATATGTTAGTCTCTTGGGACAGGGCTGTACAGTTGAGAAAAGTAGCAAGAGCATCAGATCTCCGTGGGTCATCTGGCCCCCATAAAAAAGCAATAGCAAACTGGGAAAAGGCTAGACTGCACGGTTCCCAGCTATACTGGATTATTAGACAAAGCCTCCCACTCCATCTTTGTTTATAGAACTCATTTTCAAGAACAAGTGTTTTATAGTGAGGTGGAGGTTGTTAAGAAGCTATTTATAATGGAAGATCTCAAATATGTGAGCCCTCTATCAAGCTTGATCTAAAGGAACTTTGCATGGGTGGCAGTTTAGGAGAAAAAGGGAGAAAAGGATAAGGAAAAAAAACTAATAAAAATAGCTGAGATCACTCAACAGTTATCAAGAAACAGATACTACAGTTTTATAACACTAAGTACTAAAAGTATATGCACTCTTAAAAGGCAATTAAAACGTATGCTCTGAAACTATAAAACATTTTCTTTTCATCTGCAACATAGAGGGCAGATTACAACACATTAATAACGTTTTGTTTAGAGTTCAGTTTCTGATGGTTTCCAAATGTAGTCTGTGTAGATTAACCAGAAGGAGTCCAGTTCCCTTTTTTAAGAGCGCTTGTAAAGGAAAGCAATGTGGTAAGATTGTTATGAAAAGAGAGTGTATTTAGGAAATAGCACTTAGCAGGGTCTCTCTGAATGGCTGCCAGGTCAGGAAGCTGAAGTGCAAGGCTTGGCCCTTGTTCAGCCCCCCCCAGTTCCAGCTCCTTGACCACACAGTACGTCAGGAACATGTCACAGGCCAGCCAGGAAGACTCGGCCCCGCCCATGGGCCAGCTTGGCACGGCTGCTTTCACATAACCCAGGGCTCCAGAGGGGCCAGAGGCAGGCATTCCAGGGCCACGGGAACATGCAATTTTTTAAAATAGAAATGAAGAACTTAAAAAAAAAAAAGCCTGGGAATCAAACAGATGCTGAGTCCTTATGGAACATGGTCCCTCATGGAGAATGTCAGAGCTGAAAAGGGCCTTAAAGGTTATCTCATCCTCTGCCCTTGTCTTACAGACAAGGAAATTGACTTGGCTTAACTGCAGTGGCAGAGTCAACATGCAACCCGTAGCTCCCAGTTCTCAGTCGGCTGAACCCACTGGCTCCACCTCAGTGGGCTAAGTCTTCTCCCTTGGGACCTCTGTCCTGTCCTTAGCATTCTGCGGTGCCGTGTAGGAGCCCTGTGGACCCCCTCCCCCTTGGATCTTGGCAATTCAATGATTTGTTGCTGTATCATTTGCTCCTGCTACTTGCCTAACTGCTCTGTGCCTCAGCCTCAGTTTCTTCATCTGCAAAATGGAGATAATATCAGGGTTAATTCGTCATAGAGTTGTTACAAGGATTGACTGAGTAAATAGATGTGACGTTTCTAGTGCCTGGCCCTTAATAAGATCTCAATAATGTTAGCTGTTATTATCATTAATAATAGCATTGATTGGCCTTATTATCAATACTATCATTGTGATGTCATTGTTACCACTGTTGTTTCGACAGTTGCTAAATCAACAGTCACCCTCAGGAATTTGGGCCTGGGGGGGTGGGACATGAGCTGTATCACTAGGAGGCTGTCAGACCCAGGATTGAGGGGTCATGAATACCTCTGGGCTGGTGCTTCATGAAGTCCTACCATCAGATTCCAGCTGAGGAGCAGAGGTTTAGAAGTGGGTTGTTGTTTTTTTCTTTGATTGTTCTTGATGTTTGTTTATGTTTTGCATTTTTAACTTTGTTATGTACTTTCAGTTGAAAGGGACTTTGGGGATGATTGAGTGATTATATATTACAGTTCAGTCTCCTCAATTTACATGTGGGAAAACTGAGGCTCAGAGAGATAAAATTTGCCTTATGTTTTGCTGCCCTAACTTCACATTTGCCTGGAGCTCTTGTCTTATTTATATATAAAAGAAAGACTGGAGGAGAAAGAGCCTAAGGATAATACCCACAAGACCTCAATCCTTTAGCTTTTCTTCTACATTAGGCCCACTGGGACCCTATTAAAACCCCAGTTGTGACCTTATTCCTTAGCACAGAGACAACCCTAAAGAAAAATTCAAGAGAGCCAACCCCTTCCTTAGGTATTAGAGAACAATCCCTATAAAAATTAAGTGGATTTTTTTTGGGGGGGGGTGTTTTGCTTTGTTTTTTGTGCTTCATGCTTTTATTTTTTGGATGTTTGTTTTTTATTTAAAGCCTTGAAGAGACTTAACCCTGTTGGGCTGCTACTGCCTCACCCCAAGCAGTGTCTTTTGAGGCCTCATGTGGTACTACCTGAAAGAAGACTTACTTTCTCAGTTGCTTTAAAAACTGTGAGAAGCACATTTCTTTGCTTAACATAGGCTCACTGGTTTAAAAAGTAAAATTACTTTCTTAGTTTATGCATCAGTTGTCTTTTCCTTGAGCTTTTTTTTTTTTTTTTTTTTTTTTTAAATCTTTATTTATTTATTTATTTATTTATTTATTTTTGGCTGTGCTGGGTCTTCGTTTCGTGCGAGGGCCTTCTCCAGTTGCGGCAAGCGGGGGCCACTCTTTCATCGCGGTGCGGGGACCGCTCTTCATCGCGGTGCGCGGGCCTTTCACTATCGCGACCCCTCCCATTGCGGGGCACAGGCTCCAGACGCGCAGGCTCAGCAGTCGTGGCTCACGGGCCCAGCCGCTCCGCGGCATGTGGGATCTTCCCAGACCAGGGCTCGAACCCGTGTCCCCTGCATTAGCAGGCAGATTCTCAACCACTGCGCCACCAGGGAAGCCCGAGCTTTTTTTTTCATATAAATTTTATTTATTTATTTTTGGCAGCATTGGGCCTTTGTTGCTGCGCGTGGGCTTTCTCTAGTTGCCGCGAGCGGGGGCTACTCTTCCTTGTGGTGCGCGGGCTTCTCATTGTGGTAGCTTCTCTTGTTGAGGAGCACAGGCTCTAGAGCGCAGGCTCAGTAGCTGTGGCACGTGGACTTAGTTGCTCTGCGGCATGTGGGACCTTCCCGGACCAGGGCTCGAACCCTTGTCCCCTGCATTGGCAGGCGGATTCTTAAACACTGCACCACCAGGGAAGCCCTCCTTGAGCTTTTATCTCTCCTAAGCCCTAGTGTCAAATCGGTTTTCCTGTTTTTCTAAAATGATTGACCAAGTAGTTGGTAAGATTAGAAAATTTAACTACACTGCTTTAAATAGCAGGTAAGTATAGTATTTGATTGCTGGAAAGGTCTTGCATACTTACCAACAACAATACTACAACAACACTGATTATTATTTACCTAGAAAAATCAACCATAAATTCATCCCAACTCTCAATAAGAATATTTTAGCTTTTCCCTTTTAAGATTTTAAGCTCTGGGATTGCCTGGCTACATTGAAACACCTGGTGCCTTCCTCTTTGGGACTCTTTTTAGTTTCATTAATCTAAATTTGTTCTGAAGGCACTGAAGCAGCTTTTCTAAGAGCTGTAATTGTCACAGAAAGAGCACAAAGACTTATTGAAGTTTCAGATTTTGCTCTGTTTGGAGCTACCAGAGATTGGAACCGATTCTCCATCCTCATCTCTGCCCCAGAGTTGGATGAAAATATCAAAGCTTTCCCTTCTCTGATGCTTGTCGAACATACCCTTCCCAGCAGCTAATCACGTTTCTAGTTTTCCAAAGAGCAAAACCAAATGTCAAGAGGTGACTCTTCATCTCAAGGTCATCTGACAAGGTAAGAAGAGAGCTTGGATGAGTGCGCCCAAGTTTCTTTCCCTTATAGCCTCCAAAAGACATCCATGATACACTTTCTTTAGTTTCCACGTCCCACTTTCCTACATTTCTTCTTAGTTTGGCAATGTCTGGAAAGCATCGTGGGAAACTGGTGGTGACTTCCAGTGGTCAGAGATTTTGAATATCATCAGCACTCATAAGCCTTGCCATCCTTCTCTAGAACCCCAGTGGGCACATCATTGCACCCTGTGGTGTGAGTGAGGGCCCTGGAATCAGAGTAGACTTGACTTTGTGCTTCTTGGTAGTTGGCTTAAGTGCCAACTGCATGTATTGAGTGAAGCTTTTCCATCAGAATGATCATTTTTTGGAAGACTTTTCTAAACACTTTTTTGCTTGACCACACCGTGTGTAGAGTTTTGGGACTAAACATTTGCTGATTGAGCTGCTCATGTGGAGGACCTTACCACAGCTTTCTTTCCCTGAGCTATTTATAGTAAAGTCCTGGCAATTTGTTTATACGTTCAGTGAATAACACCTAATAAAATAATAAATGGATGGCATTTGACTCTGAGGAATTTGGGGGCCTTGCTAGTTTCCTTGCCAAGCTACTTACATGCAACTTTGATTCTAGACTTGAGGGATGGGAGATGCCACATTATCCATTTTCCCCTGAAAATTGAGTCTGATCAAACCAGAAGCTTATTTTCTGAAACTCCAAGTCACAAGTATATCATATTTATTTTCTGACTTTAATCTTTACTTTTTACACTTAGTAAAATGTTTCCCGCCCATTGTCAACCTCTACTCATAGTCATAGGCTAAACGGGCTAATGACTCATTATATAATTGAGGCTTCTTTTTTAACATGGAAGTGCTGTGTTTCAAAGTGTCTTCAAAGTGACCCTGAGCTGGACCAGACGACATGGGGTCATTAAGCCTTCCTTCTTCAAGCCACGTGGTAGTTTCTTTTTTCATGATTTCTTTAAATAGAATGTCTTTGTCCGTGGAGTGCTATGCATTTGAGGTTGAGCCCACTTCTTGCCTTTAAAACCATTGAGTCTGGGGCCTGGAGAGAGATGAGTAGGATACAAAGGTGAACAAGAGACAGAGCCATACAAGAATAACCATTACAAAAGGGACTCTTCTCAATACTCTGTAATGACCTATATGGGAAAAGAATCTAAAAAAACAGTATATGTGTAACTGATTCACTTTGCTGTACAGTAGAAACTAACACAACATTTTAAATCAACTATACTCCAATTAAAAAAAAAAAAAGAAAAAGAAATGTTAAAGAGAAAAAAAAGGGACCTAAGGGTTTTAGGGTTGTTTGTATCCTGTGGCACAGGAACCCAAGGTAATTTCCTCAGCCTTAAACCCAACCCCCAACCGCTACAGATGGTCTTTGTTTTTGTTTTTGTTTTAATAAATTTATTTATTTTACTTATTTATTTTTGGCTGTGTAGGGTCTTCGTTGCTGCGAGCAGGCTTTCTCTAGTTGCGGCAAGCGGGGGCTACTCTTTGTTGTGGTGCACGGGCTTCTCATTGCAGTGGCTTCTTTTGTTGCAGAGCACAGGGTCTAGGTGCGTGGGCTTCAGTAGTTGTGGCACGTGGGCTCAGTAGTTGTGCCGCACGAGCTTAGTTGCTCCGTGCCATGTGGGATCTTCCCAGACCAGGGCTCGAACCCATGTCCCCTGCATTGGCAGGCGGATTCTTAACCACTGTGCCACCAGGGAAACCCCTGCAGGTGGTCTTTGAACAGGCTACAAGTAAGGGGTGGGCCTTATAACTGGAGTTATGTGTGTCTTTGAACCATTTCTGGGGGTGAACTCAAATTCTGTTTAGGTATTTTCTCTACCAAATCAAGAATTTTGGATTTTTAAAAATTTTACGTTATGCTTTAGTTATAGAGCATTTCCCCCTTTTAAATCTAAACCTGTGAGATGCATGTTGTCATCCCCATTTTGCCGATAAGGCTTAGAGAAAGAAACTCATCTAAAATCACATTGCTAATAAAGGCCAGAACCCTGGCCTTCAACCCATGTCCTCAGTCATTCCTTCAAGAAAACTTTTTACCAAGTTACCTTCCTTTGAATGGAAGACTTCAGTGGCCCCAGGAGAGTCTTTATGTATCCCCAAATAGCAAATAGTTTGATCATGTCAAAATATTTTTCCCCTCAAAAACTTTACTGAGTGTTGTCACCTTCAAATAATAGAAATCCAGATTCATTAATTTCTCTTTTAAGGTAACACAGTGTAGTGGGGGGAGCATGGAATTGGGGAGCAATCAAATAATTCAAAAATATGACTGTCCTGCCATAAATGTGGGACTTTCACTTAGCCTGTTTCTTCTTCTATACAAATGTGAATAGCAAACCACCTCAAAGGAGTCTAGATGAATCTAGATGAAATGACAGCACAGTGCCTCATATTCACAATGATAAACTGGAGTCTCCCTTCCCATTTTCACTTTGGTTCAAACCGATCTTTTCTACCTGACCTCCTGCTCCTTGCTTAGATGAACCCTTTGCTTGTGCCAAATTTAATTAATGGGTTGGCCGAAAAGTTCATATGAACTTTCTGGCCAACCCAATATTTATCATCTCTTGAGCATGCCTTCCACCTTGCCACCTTCATATTTTTGTGCACATTGTCTCCTTCCTCTGAAAAGCCCTTCTGTCATCAGTGTCCCTTTGTACACGCCTATAGAAGTTCTACTCATCTTTCCAATTTTAGATCAAATACCATTCCTCCTCGTAGCCTTTTCTGCTGCTCACCCTTTCTGCCATGATTTTCTAAACAGGGGATTTATTGATAATAATTTTAGTTGGCTCATCTAATGTAACGAGGACTGGTATACACTCTCTTTAGTTTATTTGGGAAGCCGAGTGTTACTCTGTGGGAGAATCACAGAACACTAGCTAAATATTAACTGACTCTTCCGTCCCCTTCCAGCATATGGATTTGTATTCGTAATTCCCTCTAGATAAGATTTTACCGTCCCTCTTAATTTTATTAATCCATTCTAAACTGACAGATGTTGCAGCAAGCCTTGAGCTCTTGGGGATTCTTATTTCATTTCTGATTAAAGGATGTTTCCTTCTTAAACCCAAGGGTCTAAGTATACACTGCCCTTCTCTCCTAAACAGCTTATTTGAATGTCAGAAGTAACCCTGTTATTCTCTATCAGATACTGAAGAAGATTTCTGGTAGCTGAGCCCCTTCTAAAATGTTTCTTTCTAGCAGACAGAAGAGTGGTATGGGGGTAGATTAGCAGTAGTACCTTGGTACTTTGTAGTTGCTTAGTTAACAGTAGTACGATCTTTACTTTTTATTTACATTGGAAGAGGCTGGAGGCAGTAAGCAGAACTCATAAAACTAATCTGTGTTAATATCTCTTCTTCTCAAGGGCACGTAGAATTTGAGAACACTGAAATTCAGCCAGATAACGACCCAGAGTTATGGTCAGTGTTCCGGTATGGTTTGTGCTTTGCTCTGACTTTAATAGCATAGCCGTTGTCAGTTCCTATCCACAGAAGCTGAGAACATCAGATCATCTGTTTAACTCTGGAGACGCTGAGGGTGGCCGAAGTCGTGGTCCATCCTTAGGTTACTGGCTAGTGTGTGAACTGCTGCTCCAGAAGACAAGTTGTCAGCGTAGGAATTTTAATGAAGCCATTTAAGTTTTCTACCCATGGGAGCTGGTTCTCTTGTTTAGTTCCCTTTCATCAGCCTACCAGCAAGAAGAGGCTCATGTTCTTTCCCAGGGCACCAGTCCTGGAGCAGGCAGCTGTCCATTACTGGCCCGGGACAATCATACTGGAGATCTCCCTGACACCAGACACTGGCTATCGCTTCTGCTCTCCTGTTGGCTGATCCCCACGTGCTCTTAGGGGCACCTGAGGTCATCTTTTTCCTTAGGAGGTGTCGCTCTGTGCCATCTTTACTGTAGATAACTGTGGATTTGCCATCTATCACTTTGGATTGGCAGTAGCTACCGTTTATTGAACTGTGTGACTTAAGCACTGGGCAGGTTGCTTAACCTTGATTGTCACGAGTCCCCCAAACAACCTTTTAAGGAAGGTATCATTACACCCATTTTACAGATACGTATTGGGGAAGTTAGGTAACTCGGTCAAATTACTAAATGCAGAAGCCGAGACTTAACTTCAAAGCCCCATTTTTCCACTCTGTTTACAAAAAGCTCAAAATGCCCCTGAAACTCTGAAATCGCTGTGGCCTTTCACACTAACATTACCAGAAATTCCCGGGACGTTAATGTAGTGATCAGACTTGAATGTGTAGGGGCATTAGCCAATTCAAAAGCAGTAGATGTCCACCGTTTTGTAAGAAAACCCAGAGAAGCCCAAGTACACTAGAAAAATTCAAATTGAAAAGCTTAAGTAAAAATATTCCTTTGAAGGTCATCTATTTATACTGACACGAGGTCTATGGAAAATGAGGGAGCCAGCATCGTGTTTCTGAAATATGCAATTTTACAATGGGAACGTGTTATAAAACGCCCTGCCACTGTTGTTTGCCTTGGGATTTAGGGTGAGAGACATGAAGGCTGACAACTCTCTTCCTGTTGTAGGTCAGAGCTTCAAGGAACTCTGTAATCTTCCCACCAGCTTTCCTCTCTCCTGGAACTCACGGGTAAAATTAGATGCTGGCTGGACTTCAGTAGCTGAGTTTGAAAGCTTTCAGAGGCCCAGTCAGACAACTGCAGCAGACTGCTTTCTCACAGGACCATTTTGAGAGACGCTTTGTACAGACTAACATAGTTTGGTAAACTGATGAGCGTCTGACAATTCTGCCATAAAACACCGTTAATAACAGTGTCCATAGGAGCAGAAAAAAAAATTATCTTCGTGTGGTTAATCTCCTTGGAAACAGGATAAGGCTTTATCTTCCTTTTATCAATATGCTGCATCTGCCTCTTGATATTGCTTTACTCTATGTATACTGTTAAAGTTTTGTTTTGTTTTTTAAAAAAACCCTCTATTTGAGTTGGAATTCTTTGATTATACACATTCTAATTGACTCTAGGAGGCAAACGTGGTGAACAGGGTATGGGAAGAAATCAGAATGAGAGCTCCCAAACCAGCATCAAACACATTTATCTAATTTGACACAATTTGCCTGGAAGTCATAGAAAGAGACTGAGGTGTCCCCGTTCAGAATATAAAGAGCCAGAGACTAAAACCAGACTGAAAAGGGCCAACCCATTAGGGAAGTACCTCCCTGGGGAGCGGGTGGGCAGAGGAAAGAGGTTAGATGGCAGTTATTAAACCTGGAATCGAGAATATGTTCAGAGAGGCTGCTACACGGGAAAATCCTCCTTCCTGGGCTCAGCTGGGCAGGGGACGGCTCAGGAAAAGGAGTTCTGCTTATTCTCTGCTGCAGGATGCTACCCTCTGACCCTTTATAAGTCAGCCTTGCTTGATTACTCCTTTTAATTCAAGACTCAAAACAGCTTGTAAAGTTTTTTTTTTTTTATCATTCCTTTCCAGATTGTGTGGGCCACACTGTAGCATGGGCTTTTCTTTTGTCCACATCTGTTTTCCAACCTCATTACTCTTCTGTTATTACATTCATTAAAAAAGAGAGAGAGCTGTTTGTTTCTGTTTATTTCTTTTCTGCATGTTTTCCCCCCAGTTTCAAAAGCTAACACGGTAAATCATGTGATGTTTGGTGTGATCATCTCTGCAATTTCTAGTATATGAATTGATGGTGGCTTATACAGGAATTGGTTGAACCCTATTGTTTAAATTAGCTATACCCAAGCCAAGGCTCACAACTCACATAACACTATTTCAGTGTAGACTGCGACTGTCAAGGCTTCTCATTTCTATATTAGAATGTTACATCATATGCTCCAGGGCATATGGTAGTCACATGACTTTTTGGCTAAGATGACTTATTTAATTTGAATATAATTATTTAAAGGCAAATGGAAGCTGGGAGGCATAGCTTTAGGATTAATGGTGGTTTTACTCAGTGAAGAGAGAGCTAAGAGGGATGAGACAAGGATGCCTATTAACACCGTTTCTATTCAGCATTGTATGGAAGTACTAGCCAATGCAATGAAGTAAGAACAAGCAATAAGAAATGTAAGATTTGGAAAGAAAGAGACATAGCTGACCTTATTTGCAGGTGATAGGATTTGCTGCATAGAAAATCCAGGAGAATCAACAAACTATTAGAATTGTTGCTGGATACAGAAATTGATGGTGTTGCTACAGGCCAGCAATAACCGATTAAAGAAACAACCCTTTTTGCCAAAGCAGTGAAGCACAAAGAAGCTAGGAATAATCCTTAGAAAAGATATGCAGAATGTTTCCAGAAAATTTATAAAAGGAAATTGAAGGGATGAAAGAAGACCTAAATAAATGGGTATAACATGTTCATGGATAAGAAGACTCAGTATATAAAAGTTGTCCATTATCCTCAAATTAATTGACAAATTAAATGAAATTTTCATCAAAGTCATAATAGATTTTAAATCAGTCAAAGGCCTGGCAGGAAACCTGTGGCACACACCAGAGTCTTTACTGAAGAGAGGCAGTGAAGGGCTTACTTACAAAGGTCTGGACAACCAAGAAACCAACAGAGGAAGGTGAAGCATCCTAAGCTATCAAAGGCAAGAAGTCTTTAGCATCCCTGTGCCTGAAACAGCAAGAGGTGGAGCAGTTGTCAGACCCCAGAGAGTGCTGTAGCTGTAGATCTAGGAGAAATCTACCAGGCCTTGGGTAGAGGAACAGCCACTGCTAATTGGGCCCCGTGGCAAGAAAGCCAGTGGGGGAAAATACCTTGATCTGTTTTCCTTCTTGCTCTTCATTCTCCTGTCATTGACTCTCAGTGGCTGAATCCAGGATGAAGGGACCCAGTTGATGCTGTCCATCTGGAGGACAGCCTCATGGGGATGGAGCAAGGTGAAGGGTAGAAAGGGGATCTGAAGGAGCAATCAGAACATCCAGCACAGATTTCTTTCCATAAAAATTTTCAAGGTGTTGTTGAACTTCATGTGGAAGACCAAAGGGTTGAAATCATAAAAGAACAATTTTGGAGAACAACAGACAATTATGATTTCCATTAGCATCTCAATTTCTGTCCTACCAGATATTAAAATGTATTATAAACTATAATAATTAAGGCAGAATGGTATCGTTACAGAGGCAAACAGTAGAACAGAATCCACATGTGTGTGGAAACTTGAAATATGATAGAGATACCACTACAAATCAGTGCTGTAAGATGCACTAGTCAGTCAATTGTGCCAGGACAAATGGTTACCCATATAGGAAACATTTAGTACTTCATATTTGGATAGCAGAAATTAAAAAACTGACCAGAAGTGTTGGCAAGGATGTGGAAATTCATACACTGATGGTGGAAGTATGAATTGATGTAATCATTTTAGAAGGTAATGATTAGACTAGGCAATGTCTAGTAAAGTTGCATAGATTCTAGAGTCAAACTACTTCCTGTCTGTAAAATAGAGATAATAACAGAATCCTCGTAAGGTTATTGTGAAAATTAAATGACTTAATATATATAAGCCACTTAGAACAATGTTTGGCACAAAATAAGCACTAAGTATCAGTTATTATCATTATTATTTCTAGGATCCTACAGTTCCATCCCTAGGTATGTAATCCAGGGAAAGTTCTGATTCATGTAAAAGAAGACTCCTACAATAATGTTCATTGCAGATGAGCAAAAGAATGGATCTTTTAAAAAATCATGATATGTTCATTATATAGAGTAAAAATGAATGAACTAAAGCTATATGTAGCAACATAGATAAATCTTAAAAACATGTTGGGGAAAAAAACACTGCAGAGGAATAAGAATAGTATGATACTGGGATAGAAGGAGAAATGGGACTGGGTTAAGGGACACAGAGATTTCAGCTATATCTGTAATATTTTATATCTTTTAAAACACTTTAAAAAAATCTGAATCAAAAGGAGGGAGAGAGAGCTACATGGTGAGTTATGGTCAGGTTTTAAAAAATATAAAAGGGCTATTAGAAATACGATAGAAAGAAACCACCTTGTAGAGGGATCTAGTTTTTGGTGGCAGACAGCCCTGGGTTCCATTCCACTTTTTTTTTGTTAAATTAGCTGTGTAACTTCGTAGAGCAACTTAACATTTGTTATTTTACTGGGCTATTTTGAGGATTAAATGAGATACTGTATATAATATAGCATAGGACCTGATACATAATATTCAATAATTGTTCCATTCTTTTTCCTTTTGTACAAGGAAGAAAAATGTCCAATCAATATTTTCCTTGGAAAATATTCTAGACCAAATTTCTGCTTCCGTGGGCCTGGTTTCTACAATCTTTTCTTGGCTCAAATTCATGTTGACTTTAAGTAAGAATTGCCAAGTCATAACCAAACTTTGTGAAACAAGCTCATTTGATAAAGAAATGAACTTCAGAATCTCACTGCATAAAATCATCATTCTTTTTTTTTTTTTTCCATCAAGTGGTATATTTCCCAGTGTTTGGGTGTGCGCTGCTGCCTTGAGCTTTATATAAAAAAGAGCAAATGACCATGGTCCTTCCCTTTATCCTAAAAAAACTTCGACTATATTTTTATAACATGCACTTGTGAACTTACACCTTCTCTTGCTAACTGAGCTGGAAAATAGTTATTCTTTCCCCCCATAACAGATAAGTGTCTTTTTCTTGTGAAAACCAGTATGGATACTAAACTGTTTCCCTTCCTCATCTCTAATGAATTGCTGTTTGATTATTGTTTTCATAAAGACATGAAATCCATTTGAAAGCCCATGTAGTCAACATCAGTTTCTACATGGGGGAAACTTGTCCTCACTTTCATTAAAATTTCTCTATTCTAGGCAGACCCCTTTTGATCATTAACAAGCAATTTGATGTTTTTCATATGAACACTTCTGTAACAACCAGGATAGCAAATTAGGGATTGTGCTTTGGAGTTGGACCTCATTTTTACTCTAGTATTTGGGGAGTTAGATATGACATTCGTGCTAAAAATAGAAGCAGTGCAATAGGCAAAGGAGACAGATGGCTTTAAAAAGAGAGAGACAGAGAGACCTAAGCCTAAGTGGACAAAGAAAATGACCGGTGTGTGAATTTTGAAAGGAGATCTTCTCTGTTGCAGGCTTCTCACAAGGAGACTTGCTGTGAGCAATGCCATTTAAGGAAAGATTTAGGAAAGGAGAATTAGTTTCCAAAGGAAAGTGTGAGAAGCCCCTTGAGCTTGAATGATTTAACACTAAACTAAGACCTGGTATTTGAGAAGCTCTATCTAAGGCTGGAGAGATAAAACAAGAGGCCTAGGAAAATTTTCCTGTCTGGTGTCCCCAGGGTTTACCAACATGACCTTGCATGTAGATGCTCATTTCTGAAACTGACATACTTGCTGCAACAAGTATGACTCCTAACCCTTTGCACCTTCTGTTGTTATGGAGTCCATCCCTTGCTGTGTTAGAAATTTTCTGTAATCGAAGCCTATTTAGTCTATTTTCTCCCACTTTGTAAACACCCTTTTTCCCATAGTTGCAAATGTCTCCACCATTATTTGTTTCAGTTTGTAAATTGCAGAAAGTCTAGAATAAACAGTGTCCTCACACACGCATATCGTCCATTGCCAGAGATTAACTATCTCCCGCCAGGGATGCATTCAAATGGGGACATTCCATATTTTCTTTATAAAGCCAGAATTCCAAGAGTAAGGTTCTTTTCTTCTTGTCTCATCTCTACTAGGATAGGAAAGTTAGTTTTTAAATTTCCACGGTGGTTGGTAGCTTCAGAGATAATAAGTAGTGATGTCAAGGCTTTTATTTCTTTGGAAACTTAAACAAGAGATTGACCAGTCCCTTAAAAGTATTCAGGGGCCTGACCAACAGCTACAATGGTAGGAATTATCTTAGCCGTGGTTGGTGGGTGGGTGAGTGAGTGAGTGAATAAATGAATGAATGCCATGCTGCCAAAACGTATTATCCTTGGCAAGAAGCATGGGATGCCCACAGGCTTACAGTCTGATTCTGAGTTCAAAGAGGGAGGTGGCAAGGAGGTGAAACATGGAATTTTCCAGAGCATAGCCAGGAAGGGTTATGTAAGAGAGGACTGCTTGACCTGAAACATGACCACGGGGTTAAAAGACTGCTCCCCTTTGCTTTGTTCTCCTCTGTGTCCACGGACCTGTCCTACATAGGTCTGTGTATGCTCAGAGCTCACTGAAAACCCAATACCCCCAGCCCCCCAAAAAACTAGGTCATGTATCTCTTGAATATTTAATATCATGTCCTACATTTTGTGCCTGGAGAGAAACCGTTACTCACTTGTAGATGTCCCTCAGGCCGCAGATCTTCTGTCACTCACTCAAGAGTCAGTCTCCCCAGTCATTTATGACCTTGGGCACTGTTTACACCTTTACTTGTTCCATCCCTGCCTGTTCTGCATTTATTTATTCATTCATTCATTCAGTACTTTTTCTACCTAAAGGTAATCTTGACTACCCAGACATGAAAATGAATAAGCCATGAACTCTATCTTCAAAGTGTATCCTCATTCTAGATGGAAAGACAGAATTGTATAGTAAATGATAGTATCTCCACCACCAACCCTCTCTCCCCACCACATTTTAAACTTTTCTTTTGCTTTCCCTTTACCAGATTCAAATTATTTTTGTGTGCGTGGTTAAAAAATATATATATATATGTAACATAAAATTTGCCATTTTAACCGTTAAAGTTTTTTCCCCTTTTTTCTTCGTTTTATTGAGATATCATTGACGTACAGCACTGTATAAGTGTAAGATATACAGCATAATGATTTGATTTACGTACCTCATGAAATTATTACCACAAGTTTAGTAAATATCCATCATCTCATATGGATACAAAATAATAGAAAAACAAAAAAATCTTTTTTCCTTGTGATGAAAACTCAGAATATACTCTCTTAACTTTCACATATAACCTACAGCAGTGTTCATTATACTAATCACGTTATACGTTACATCCCCAGTACTTACTTATCTTATAACTGGAAGTTTGTACCTTTTGACCACCTTCATCCAATTTCCCCCCCAATTTAACTGTTTTTAAGTGTACAGTACAGTAGTAGTGACTTTATGCATATTGTTGTACAACAGATCTCTGGAAATTTTCATCTTGCAAAACTGTAACTCTTTACCCATTGAACAACTCCCCATTTTCCCCTTATCCCCGGCCCCTGGTAACCACATTCTACTTTCTGTTTCCGAGTTTGACTACTTTACCTACCTCATGTAAGTAAAATCACGCAGTATTTATCCTTTAAAAATTGTAATTTTTTTTTTAATAGACAATTTTTTAGAGCCGTTTTAGGTTCACAGAAAAATTGAGTGGACAGTACAGAGAGCTCCCGTATACCCCAGTCCCGACAAACGTTCAACATCCCACACAGAGTGGTACTGTTTATAATAACATAAATAGGTTTTGATCATAGAAGCAGAACCACTGGTATAGAATAAGGGTCTCATTGTAGGGACCAGACCTTGTATGTCTATACAGTAGTAATGAGCAAATCGAAAATGAAACTAAGAAAACAATTCCACTTATAATAGCACCGAAAAGATTAAAATATTTAGGAATAAATTTAACAAAGGAAGTATAAACTTTATACTCTGAAAACTACAAAGTGTTGAAAGAAATTACAGAAGGCCTAAGTAAATGGAAACACATCTTATGTTACTGATTGGAAGACAATGTTGTTAAGATGACAGTATTCCCCAAATTGATCTATGTATTCGACTAAGTCCCTTTAAAAATCCCAACTGATTTTGCAGAAATCAACAAGCTGGTCCTAAAATTCATATATAAATTCAAAGGATGCAGAATAGTCAAAACAATTTTGAAAAAGAAGAGCAAAGTTATAGGCATCAACTTCCCAATTTCAGAATTTACTGCTAAGTTACAGTAATCAAAGCAGTGTAGTACTGGCATAAAGATAGACCCATAGATCAATGGAATAGAATTGAGAGCCTAGAAATAAACCCTCATTTATGGTCAACTGATTTTCAACAAGGGTGCCAAGACAGTTCTTTGGGAAAAGAATAGTCTTTTCAACAGATGGTGATGGAACTGTTACAGGTTCACATTCAAAAGAATGAAGTTGTACCCCTACCTTATGTCATATACAAAACTTAACTCAAAATGGATCAAAGACTTAAATACAAGAGCTGAAGCCGTAAAACTCTTAGAAGACATTGGTGTAAATCTTTGTGACCTTGGATTAGGCAATGGTTTCTTAGATATGATACCAAAAGCAGAAACATAATAAAAAATAGATAAGCTGGACCTCATCAGAATTAAAAACTTTTGTGCTTTGAAGGACAATATCGCAAAGTGAAAAGACAACCCACAGAATACGAGAAAATTTTTGCAAATCATATATCCAAAAAGGAACTTTTATTTATACAATGTAAATAACTATTACAACTCGACAATAAAATGACAGATAACCCAATATAACAATGGGCAAAGGATCTGAATAGACAGGTCTCCAAAGAGGATATACAAATGGCCAATAATCATGTGAAAAGATGCTCAACATTATTAACCATCAGGGAAACACAACTCAAAACCACAATGAGGACTTCCCTGGTGGCACAGTGGTTAAGAATCCACCTGCCAATGCAGGGGACCCGGGTTCGATCCCTGGTCTGGGAAGAGCCCACATGCCTTGGAGCAACTAAGCCCCTGAGCCGCAACTACTGAGCCCGCATGCCACAACTACCGAGCCCACATGCCACAACTACTGAAGCCTGTGCGCCTAGAGCCCGTGCTCCACAAGAAGAGAAGCCACTGCAATGAGAAGCCCGTGCACCACAACGAAGAGTAGCCCCCGCTCGCTGCTTGTAGAGAAAGTCCACACACAGCAGTGAAGACCCAACACAGTCATAAATAAATAAATAAATAATTTTAAAAAAACCCACAATGAGATACCACTCTGCAGCCACTAGCATGGCTGTAATCAAAAAGATAATAAGTGTTGATGAGGATGTAGAGAAATTGGAACTGCCCTTGGGAATGTAAAATGGTGCAGCTTCTTTGGCAAACTATCTGGCAGTTCCTCAGATTTTTAAGCATAGAGTTGCCATATGATCCAGCAATATCACACCTAGGTAAAAGAGAATGAAATGAAAGAGAATGAAACCAACAGAAATGGAAATTTGTACACAAATGTTCATGGCAACATTAATCTCAAGTAGTAATTAATAATCATTAATAGCCAAGAAGTAGAAACAACTGTCTATCAACTGATTAATGGATATACCCAAAGTACTTGAAAGCAGGAACTCAAACAGATGCTTGTACACTATATTCACAATAGCTAAAAGAGGAAACAACCCAAGTGTCATGAACAGATTAATGGATAAACATAATGTAGTATGTCCATACAATGGGTTATTATTCAGCCATAAAAAGGAATGAAGTTCTTATCTATGCTACAACATAAATGAACCTTGAAAACATTTGTGACTGAAAGAAGCCAGTCACAAAGGACCACCGATTGTATGGTTCCATTTATATGAGATGTCCAGAATAGGCCAATCTAGAGAGACAGAAAGTAGATTCCTTGTCGCCTGGGGCTAGGGGATGGGGAGTTTGGGAGGTGATGGCTAAGAGGTACAGGGTTTGTTTTTGAAATAATTAAACTGTTCTAAAATAGATGGTTACACGTTCTATGAATATACTATCAGCTGTTGAATTGTACCCTTTAAATGGATAGAATGTATGGTAGGTGAATTATATCTCAGTAAAGCTGTGTTATTTTTAAAATGTGTGCAGCCTAGGACTGACACTCTTAACAGAACAGAAGCTCTTGCTTATTTCTTCTCTTTTTCTCAATGATTCCCTTTGTGGGCAGGTGTGTGAGCAGATGGGGAATTCCATTCCGTTCCTTATCATTTGGTTTCTTCTTGAATGGCAGCTTCTGCCTAGCCTGTCGTGGCTAACGATTCACTAGGCATTGTTTGTATGTTGCAGACTTCTCCCTGAGGCCTTGCAGAGGATATTTTTAGCAAAAATTTGTGTCTAATGTTGATGTTGCCCAATGTCTCTTCACTTGTCCCCATCACTGCCATTGGGATAAGCACATGTTACATCCAGTCTTAATCCCTTGGAGGACACAGACTTGTTCAGTCTATCCTGGTATAGACCACAAACTATGTTTAAAATAGTGGGCCAAGCCATTGGGCTTCCATGGTGAGGTGGCCCTGATTCCTCTGCTTGAGTGAAAACAGCCGGCCAGGTAACCACAAGCCACATTGGACTTGGCTTCTTCAGACCGGCTGGATGTCTGAGACGGTGTGAGTTTTGCTAAACCACCTATGGCTCCCTCCTTCTCCCTCTCCCAGTCTCTATGTTAACTCTTTGTTTAGCTTAGCTCCAGAGCTCTGAGTACTTTTTTTTTAGTTAAACGCTCACCCCTGGGATAATTCTCTCCCCACTGTCAGCAGAACTCAAGAAATCCTCCGTTTCACTGAAGAGTAGAGTTGTAAGGGATCTCAGAATTCTTATAGTCCAACCTCCTTACTTTACCCTGGAGCACCGTGGATGCCCAGAGAAAGGCAATTATAGTTTGTTAAAGTCCAGGAGGCTATGGGATGCCTCAGGATCCGGGGAGTTGTATAGGCAAAACAATTACTTCATAGCTTTTAATTGCCACAGCTTCAGCATGGAGGGGTCGTCACTGATTTCTTTTCAGAAGGGAATGTGAAGTAGTTGACCAGGTAGAAAGAACATCTAATTTGGATCAGGGGATCTAGGTTTGAGTCACAGGTCTGCCACTTAGATGTTGCATCTTGGGTGAGTGACTTAATTTTTTTGAGCTTCAGTATACAGATCTGTATACCAGGAGGGCACTAAAATGGATAAAATGGATAACTAATAAGAACCTGCCGCATAAAAAAAAAAAATGTTCCTTCCTTGGAATGTGTTTGTAAAGATTTGATGAAATGATGGGTATAAAAGCTTCTTGTAACTTGAAAGGAAAAGTATATTCACATGAAAAGACTGGTACCATTTGGGGGTGGGGGGCAGGTGTAGGGGGTGTGTGGGTGTGTGAGTCTCTGCCCAGTTAAGACGAGGCCCCTCCAAGTACGTTCTTATGACAGAGTAGTGTTTACATGGGCAGTACCAGTGCCGAGGGCTCTGCCAGCTATTCTCACACATGCCTGCTCATTTGGGCAGCAAAGATGGAGCTACATGTGTATCTCTGGACTTTTAACAGGTCAAAGCCTTTTTCCAGCAAGTCTCAACTCATTGGCCTACTTTATTCACATGGTACCTCAGCTTTTTTTTTTGAAAATAAATTTATTTATTCATTTATTTATTTTGTTTTTGGCTGCGTTGGGTCTTCGTTGCTGCACACGGGCTTTCTGTAGTTGCGGCAAGCGGGGGCTACTCTTCATTGTGGTGCGCGGGCTTCTCATCATGGTGGCTTCTCTTGTTGCGGAGCACGGGCTCTAGGCACGCAGGTTTCAGTAGTTGTGGCCAACAGGCTCAGTAGTTGTGGCTCGTGGGCTCTAGAGCGCAGGCTCAGTAGTTGTGGCACACGGGCTTAGTTGCTCCGCGGCATGTGGGATCTTCCCCGACCAGGGCTCAGACCCGTGTCCCCTGCATTGGCAGGCAGATTCTTAAACACTACGCCACCAGGGAAGCCCAATCGCAGCTTTTTGAACAGTATTACGTACCATGTGATATTAGGCACTAAATGGTGTGTAGTGAAAATTCTCCCACCCCTATCTTCTAGTGTTTCCCCAGAGGTAATCACTGTTACCAGTTTCCTGTGTGTCATTCCAAGGATGTTCTGTACACATACAAACATCCTTTTTTCTTTACATCAAAAGGATACCCTAGTATGCACACTTTTTTGTACATTAGTTTTTTTTTTTTAAACGTGATAATCCATTTATTTATTTATTTATTTATTTATTTATTTATTTATGGCTGTGTTGGGTCTTCGTTTCTGTGTGAGGGCTTTCTCTAATTATGGCAAGTGGGGACCACTCTTCATCGCAGTGCACCGGCCTCTCACTATCGCGGCCTCTCTTGTTGCGGAGCACAAGCTCCAGATGCGCAGGCTCAGTAATTGTGGCTCACGGGCCTAGTTGCTCCGTGGCATGTGGGATCTTCCCAGACCAGGGCTCGAACCCGTGTCCCCTGCATTGGCAGGCAGACTCTCAACCACTGCGCCGCCAGGGAAGCCCCTGTACATTAGTTTTATATGTTAATATATCTCAGATATTTTTCCTTTTTCTTTTTAGTATTTATGGAATTTCCTTATTATTTTTAGACTACATAGTTTTCCATTGTAATGATGTACCATAATTTACCTAGAACCGCTATTGTTGGACATATAGATGGTTTTCAGTCTTTTTTCATTATAAACTAAAGCTAAAGTAAATATCCTTTTACATCTTTGAGCATTTGTATAATTGTAACTACACAGTTAGTTCCTAGAAATAAAATTCCCAAATTAAAGGGTATGTGCATTTGGGTTGTTTTGTTTGTTTTTCTTCTTTTTTAAATATCTATTGAAATATAGTTGATTTACAATATTGTGTTAGTTTCAGTGTTGTGAGCATTTGTAATTTTATTTCCTAATGCCTAATTTTCCATCATAGTTGCTATACTAACCTATACTCCCACTAACAATATATGAGAGTGCTTGCTTCTCTATACCTTTTCAAAACAGCATGTTATTAAATTTTTTGAGTTTTGCTAATCAGATAGATTCAGTGTGATATTTCATTGTAATTTTAATTTGAACTTCTCTTAGACTGGCATTGAGTATCTTTTCACATATTTACATTCTATATTTTGTGCATTCTCTGTTCATGTTCTTTGCTCATTTTTCTTTGGTTATTGGGATTGGTCTTATTCATATTGATTTGGTGAAGCTTTCTACATATTAAGCAAATTAGCATTTTGTGGGTGTATTGTAAATATTTTTCTTATTTTGTCAATATCTTTTTTTAAAATTTTATTTATTTATTTATTTATTTATTTATTTATTTATTTATGGCTGTGTTGGGTCTTCATTTCTGTGCGAGGGCTTTCTCTAGTTGCGGCAAGTGGGGGCCACTCTTCATCGCGGTGCACGGGCCTCTCACTGTCACGGCCTCTCTTGTTGCGGAGCACAGGCTCCAGACACGCAGGCTCAGCAATTGTGGCTCACGGGCCTAGTCGCTCCGCGGCATGTGGTATCTTCCCAGACCAGGGCTTGAACCCGTGTTCCCTGCATTGGCAGGCAGATTCTCAACCACTGCACCACCAGGGAAGCCCTGTCAATATCTTTTAACATTTTTTTTTTTTAATAAATAGTATACATTTTTAAAAAAATTATTTATTTATTTATTTGTTTATTTATTTATTTATTTTTGGCTGTGTTGGGTCTTCGTTTCTGTGCGAGGGCTTTCTATAGTTGTGGCAAGCGGGGGCCACTCTTCATCGCGGTGCACGGGCCTCTCACTGTCGCGGCCTCTCTTGTTGTGGAGCACAGGCTCCAGATACGCAGGCTCAGTAGTTGTGGCTCACGGGCCTAGTTGCTCCGCAGCATGTGGGATCTTCCCAGACCAGGGCTCGAACCCGTGTCCCCTGCATTGGCAGGCAGATTCTCAACAGGAAGCCCTGTCAATATCTTTTAACATGTTTTTGATACTTTTTGCCATACAATATTTTAGTTTTTATGTGTTTGAATTTATCAGTAATTTTTAACAGTTTTGAGAGTTTACATTATACTTAGAATAACTTTCTCCCCTTCTCTATTGATCATAAAATTCTCTTATGTTTTCATGATAAATCTTCACATTCTTCTCTCTGTCACTCCCTTTCTGCAAGAAGGTTGCACACATAATAGATGCTCAGGAACATTTTTCCTAAACAACTGTTTCCATTTAGGCTGTTGTGTCTAGTGGAAGAAACACTGAATTTGGATTCAGAATACCTCATTGACTCACTGTAACATATACATACCAGTTATCTACTGTGTACCTGCCTCTCAGATTTTTGTAAATATCTAATAAGATCAAATGAAATCATATGTGAGAAAGTACTTTTTAAACTGTAAAGGAATCATTTGGGTTAATTTCAGTGAACACGTCCATACATGCTTTTGCTATTTTTCTCCCTAATTGGTCTCAGGTTTGAAATAAAATTTGTCTCTAGGAAAAAGCAAACCTCATAAATCTGAAATTTCCTTTAGTGCTTCTTTGGGAATATCTTACCAATGTGAAGTCTTTACTGAGCCTCCTGGTTGGGAGCTGACAAAGGAGGGGAGGACTGAGCCCTTGGTGAGAAGTTCTCCCCAAGTGTCCAGACTGGTAACTTCTAAGAGTTGGATGATTAGAAAAAGTGGGTGGGGCATTTGGTTAATATGCAAGGACAGAGAACACAGGTCACTGGGATTGTGCTCAAAGAGTTCAAAGGCAAAGTCTTTGGGGAACTAAAGTTGGTTTACTCTTAGATGTGACTTCCTGTGTCAGCAAGGGAAAATTCCCTTGCTTGACCTATGAAGGCTCCAAGGACATGTTAAATGCCTAAGTTATAGAAAGTTGTGTTTAGATTGGTCCCTGTTAATAAAATAGAAGAGTTGGGTTGAATGAAAAAGAAGGAAGCCTGTGAACACAGAGGGCTGTGGACCAAACTCTTCCCAAAGTTGGTATACTTCAGTTTGAGAAGAATTAAACACTATTATTTTTGGTTCTATCCTGGTTTAATGAATTGGACAAATTATGTTATCCCTTTATCTGCCTAAAGTGTGAATTTTTTTTTAAATTATTTATTTATTTATTTATTTATTTATTTTTGGCTGTGTTGGGCCTTCGTTTCTGCGCAAGGGCTTTCTCCAGTTGCGGCAAGCGGGGGCCACTCTTCATTGCGGTGCGCGGGCCTCTCACTATCACGGCCTGTCTTGTTGCGGAGCACAGGCTCCAGACGCGCAGGCTCAGTAGTTGTGGCTCACGGGCCTAGTTGCTCCGCGGCATGTGGGATCTTCCCAGACCAGGGCTTGAACCCGCGTCCCCTGCATTGGCAGGCAGACTCTCAACCACTGCGCCACCAGGGAAGCCCCAAAGTGTGAATTTTTAAAACATTTTTATTGAGGTAAATTTTATGTACGTATATTTGACTTTGAGTTTTCCCTCTTTAAAATTTAAAATAAAGCAACTCAAGACATCTTATATCTACAAAATACTATAATGTTGTGATGTTATAACACTAGAAGTTGTGATGGCTATTTCACTTTGCTCTTTTATGTGGTGGAAATAGTTGGGCTGCTGGGATGTTCAGTGATGCTGCCCAGTCCCTTTAGAGATTTTACCGTTTTATTTTATTTTTTTTTTAGGACTAATGGGACCATTAGTGTTGGAAAAGTACCCATGAATCTAATTAGTCTTGGTCTCCTACAGTTGATCCACCAGATCTTTATTAAGCACCCACTTCATGCCAGGTACTTTATATTTATTTCATTCCTTCTCTGTCCCTATTTGGAAAGAGGCAGAGGTGGCAAAGGGATGGCCAGGTGAATTTAGAGGGGATTTGTACCAAAATGAGGTTAAAAGAAGTAAGTTGACTTTCAGCGGTTAGAACTTGAGAACTGTCGTTCAAGTTGGAACTTGAACTCCCTCACCTGGGCAGCTTTAATCATACCTTTGGTATTATGATCTGTTGACCCCTGCTGCCTCTGGGCTCCTTGGAAGCAGCAGTGCAGGCTGCAGCTGCATTTCTTTTCTCGCTGCATTTCTTTTTTGCTTTCTCCAGCTGAGCTTCGGAGGACGCCGTTTAGACTTCAACTCTACTGGCTTTTCAACCTGCCTGGGCATTGATTTGTTCCCTTAAGGCCGTGCTGATGGCTGTAAACACAGAGAGAAGGGACCCTCAGATGAGCTGCCAGGGCCTCTGCTGGGAGAGTCCCCATGCCCCGCTCACCAAAAAGTGAGGGGGATTTGCCCACATAGGACAGGGCATAGCACAGTGACCACAGAGAGGCCTGCTCAGAAAGAGCAGTAGAAGCTTCCCCAGAACCTATTTGTAGAATGGATGGGTGACTGATGTTCCCAAGCGGTTGTCACCAAGGCCCTCTCCTGTCCATCTGGTCTGTAGGCTTCTGGAAGCCTTGTTGTCCTAAATTCCTCTCTTCCGTCTCTGCTCAGACGAAGCTGCTCTCTCCTGACCTACTGCCTGACTCTGACCTCGGGGCCTCTTCTGCCCCCTGGTGACTCAAACCAACTACCCTGAATCTGCCTCCACCGCAATAGACCAGGGACCACAAGAACCAGAGAAAAGAAAAAAAGTATCAGCTGAGAGTTGAATTGGGGTCCTTTGCTTTCCCATCCTCCTGGGTTGTGGTTTATCTTGCTAAAATGCAGAAACGAAGGGACACAATTATGCTACTTGGTGCCTGGCCGAGTAGGTGCTAAAACGTGTATGTTAAAGAGAGAACCCAGTGCTATTGTCCGGCCCAGAGGAGCCCCCAGGTCTGAATACTTGTCTTTGTTTTCTGCTGATTTCCAGCAGGTGTCAATTATGCTTTCTTGGCCCTAAAGTACAGAGCTCCACGTGTTTGGTTCGGTTTACCCATACGCTGTAGAGGAGACTGGGGGATTGACTCAGTGAAAATGTTTACGTCTCTAATTAAGCAAAATTAAGGTCTGGACTCAAAACTGTCTTGGGCAGTGCTAGGCATAATTGAGATGCGTGGGCTTTGTGTAAATAATGTCCCTCTAATTGGCTTTGATTAAGTGCAAATTAGGATCACACTTCACTCCAGTGTGATTTACATTCCTAAGCCCTTTTACTCACTGAAGTAGTGTGGGTGGCCGATAAAGCAGGCTGTTTATTCAGGGTGCCAGAGTGCTCGGAGCTGGGGATCTGCAGTTTTCCAAAGGTAAAGAGCCTGCGGCCGAGACTCCCCCCACCCCCATGCCGAGTTCTGCCATCTTCTTCCCCGTTTCTGGGCCCTGCTTTGGACAAAATCAGCTTAGTCCTCCGAATTCTAGAGCTCCACCACTTACTTTTTGATTTTCAAGACTTGGGAAGCTTGTCTAAAAAATAAAAAGGCAAGTGACTCTTGGAGTTTGCCTTGTGGAATCTTAGACCTAAAACCAGCGCCAGGCTGTGGCTGTCAGAATATTGTGACATCTTGGCTACTCGTTGACCAGAAATGTTTCATGAAAGGAAACACCTGGTGGGAAGTTGTCTCCAAAGAGTTCCCAGTGTGTGGGTGTGAGTCAGAAGACTGCTTACAAAGCAGCTTAACTCTACACACATCTTCCTCCTGGATCGCTTTGCAATATTTGAAGGGAAGGTCTTTGCCATTGGCCCTTGGTGAGCCTGGATGGGGAGCGTGACAAATTCCTTCTTGCTCATAAATCCTCTGAATCTGCATTTGAAAGTCATCATATGAGATGGAGCAACCGTGGCTGGGTTTGTCTTGATGTCGGTGCCTAACTCCTGGGCTGGCGAAGTGTCTGGCGAGTACAGAAAAGGCCTCTGGCTGGTGCCAGCCTGGTGCATGGGCCACCAGAGGACTGTCATGTGGTGTATATGACCCTGTAGGCCATCAACAGTTCAACCTAGAAGGGGTTTCTCCAGATTTCCTCACATTAGCATGCTGCTACTTGGTGTGGGACCAGAAACTAATATGACAAGATAGGGACTTTCACACTAACCTCTGACAGTGGGCTAGGATCCGAGGGGTGCTGTTAAGAGGCGTGACGTGTTCAACGCTCACTTCCCGGCCTGATGAAAGTCACAGAGGGACTCCTTGAGCGTGTCACCTTCAGAGAAGTTTGGACTGCAAAGACATGTGGTATCTAAGCTCTGCCCTGGGCCCACTTGAGTGAGAAGGCAGACTATTTAGACAGGCTACACTCTGGCCAGAGCGAAGAAAGACAGAAGGGTTTCTAGGCCCTTTAAACTACATTCATTCATTTATTCATTCGGTAAACATTTGTGGGCCACCTACTGAGCCAGACCCTGGAGATGTGACTAGGAATAAGCTATGGACTCCACCCCAGGAGAACTCTAGTTGGGGAGCAGAGCCGCACAGAGCTAAATTACAACCAAATGTGGTGTGTGCCATGGCAGAAGTAAGGAAGCATATGGTGACGGCTGTCACGGGGGAAATTGTCGGCCATACTGCATTGGTTCAGAGCAACTTGGGCCACGTGCTGTCCCACAGAAATGCATTTCTTATCCTTTTCACTTGAGTGGGACCAGCACATGAATTTCTGAAGGAAAAAAACCAGTAATAACAACAACTACAGTAATTAAGAACATGTTTTCAGTGTGCACCATATGCCAGGTACCATTTCAGGGCTTTTAGTTCATGCTCTCAGTTGAATCTTCACAGCGTTGGATAGATACAGTTATTATTCCTATTTTAAGAGGAGTAAACTGAAGCTTGAGATGATGCCAAAGATAGGAACCAGGACTTGAACTCGGGTGTGACGTCTCTACAGCCCGTGACCCCCGTTCCTCTTCATCAAGGTGTAATGGGCTGTGAGTCGGGAACTCTGGGCTCCGGTCCTGACTCTCCCCCTCTGGCTGCCAGCTCTTGAGCGAGTTGCTTCCTGTCTCTGCCTCAGTTCCCTCTCTAGCCTCACCATCAAGGGAGATGCTCAACCAGCTTCTTGAATCACGGAAAACACGTGGGCTGTGGCTAGGGAAAGAGGAAGGTCGTTTGCTGCTTGCTGTCGCTGCTGTCAGTTGTGAATTTTGTGGCCTTGACTTACCATCTGCCAGCCCTCAAGTAAGTGATATTGATCTCTGTTAGTCTTCTTGACCTGGGTACTTGATTCCAGAAAGCCTCTTAAAGTAGGACTCTGTCTCTTTTCCTTTGTCAGGAGTGGCCCAGGCGGCAGCGTCCCAAGGTTAGGGAGTGCAAGGGCTTTGTCCCAGGGCCATCTCTGCTGCAGACTGTCCTGGCTTTAGATCAGCATGTGCTTTCTACCACAGATCCCTGTCAGGCCTTGTTGGCAAATGCAGTGCTCTGATCTTTTTAAAAGATGCAGTTCAGTCCAAGACCTTGACTTCTCCTGCACTTCTGGTGGGTTAGGATGATTGCTTCTCTGTCTGAGTGACAGAGACAAGGAACCAAGCCTGAGGCAGACACAGAATATGGCCTCCCAAAGGGCCAAGGAGTCTCCCTCCTTCCCACCCCTTAGTCCACTTGTTGGAAAAACTTGTTTCAGACTCTTCATGTTGTCTCCTTCTAATCGTATTCTAGAACTTTGACCTTGCGTTATGTTTCCAAGTACTAAGCATTACATAGGAGAGGAGGCAGCCGCCGTGACTGTGTGGGCTCACTCAGAGTGGTGGGATTGGGGTGTGGATGTGACCCAGTAAATTCTCATTCACCCATGAAAAGGGGCTCCTGACCTTTTCCAGACATCTTCAGATGAACCAAATTTGGTTTTTAGCTTCTTTTCCTGCTCTTGGCTTATAATGTCTCAGTATCAGACACGGATGTTTACCTCCGTGTGCATTACTGCAATATGAAACCCCTCCATCCTCTGAAAGCAAATAAACTGGCTTTAATACATGCGCTGGCAACTGGCAGCTAAAGGGTTAAAAGTTTTAGCAGGCCGACTGGCCAGCAGGAGTTAGTGGTGTGGAGTAAGAGGGACGCCAGGCTGTCTCTAAACTTTTTGGCCCTCCCCAAGTACAGAGATGAAGGAAGAGCCTCTATAAATCACTGGAGATTAGAGACCCTGTTCTTGCCGACTCTCTGGGGTTGCACTGCTTAATGTCAAAGCCTCACGTATTACTTTAACAGCACACTCCTTTTCTTTATTAAATCCACTTTGAAATAAAAAAAAAAAAAAATGATGATCTTTCCAGTAAGGGGGAGAAGGCTAAAAGGATTTAGAAAGTATCTGCTATGTTACATTACAGAGACTAATAACTGTTTAGGGAGTAAGTAACATTTTTGCACCATCTTAAGCCATAAAAATGAAAAGATGTATAAAGGTCTGCTCCTTAAAATCAATTTGTTTGAGCATTTATTTTGCCCCGTGTCCTTGCCTTCAGGTTCTTTCAAAGTGTGAGCACAGAACCTGGGAACTGGAGACGTGTGTGCTCATGACCCAAAGGTCTGGGAATGCGCTCTTCATGGGATTGTTCAGAACGTAGGGTATTAGTTGTGTGTGTGCGTGTGTGTGTGTGTGTGTGCGTGTGTGTGTGCGTGTGTGTGTGTGTGTGTGTGTGAAGGGAGCATGGGAGGGAGTGTGGTGGTGGAAACAGTTCTACTTTTATACTTAAAAGAAAAAATGCAAACTTTGACTACGTTCCATTGGAGGCCGAGACTAAGCTTATCTCCTTCATCTGACTTTAATGAAGACATATTTTAAGCAGCTGCACCCAAGTCAAATGTCATATTTTGGCTCAAAACTTCCACCTTCTGAGTGGGAGGTTTCTCAAAACTAAGAAGTTGGTAGTAATTATAAACTAATTGGGGAGCTCTAGGCAAAAGTCTGATTGTCACAAAACTTATGTTAAAAACTAATTTATATATGTGAAATAAGAGGCCATGAACCGATAGTCATTAAAGTTGGTGATGAGTATGTAGGGTTCATTATACCATTTTCTCTGCTTATATATTAAAAAATTTTTCATAATAGAAAACAAATAAATCAGTTTAAATAAAATGCTTAGCACTCAATGTAAAGAGTAAAAAAATGCTAACCGGTATGGGCTAAAGCATTAAATCACCAATTACAGCATTTTTATTTATACTTTTAGAGAGATCTTAAGATAAAGAAAAGCTGCACAGAGAATTTGGGCGCCTCTAATTTGTTTACTACCCATTAGGGCTCGAAGATTCTTTCTCTTATATTCATTTATAGTCAAATGGCCATTACTTAAATAGAATTATTTCAAGAAGGTGGGATTTCCTCACTTAAAAGCTCAGCCAAAAGCCTTCAGAATCTTGGGAACAAATGTGATCAAGGGACTTTTTCGGTTTGCCTATTTTAACCAAGCACCCACAAGCCAAGTCAATTTTGTTTTCGGGGTTTCACTTGTTTATTCAGCAAACATTTCCTGAACAACTGCTACATCCCAGGCAGTGATAAAAAGCTGAATAACCTGGGTTCCCACTCTTGAGAAGCTTACGATCTTAAATGGGAATGTGAAAACACAGATCAAATGTAAAGTAGGCATGAAACCTGGAAAACCAAGGCCACTTTTAAATGTCGCTGTACTTGATGTGGGAAAGGGAGTCGTGCTTGCTTTCTGAGGCTCCCAGGTCACGGCTGGGAAGACTGTGAGGTTTGAGATGAGCAGAGAACCCTCTTTGAGCTGATTCCTAGATTGGGACGGTGTTGTTTCCATCTGCATTTTGAAGTCTGGAAGGAGTTCACACCTTTAAAATACGGTTCATATTGGCCAGGAGAAAACAACAACAACAAAACAAAAACAAAACAACAGTTTGTTGTCTGACAAGTCACAGCTTTGGATTCTGACAAACAGCTTGGAGATATCACCTCCCCAGGCTCCTGACACAATGAATTGTGGCTCTTCGCTTACGGCAGTTTGTGCTTCGCATATGCCTTCATATATTTAGGATGGTTGCCCAGTTTTAAAGTAGCCGCTCAGAAAATAGCTGGAAATGGATGTGAGTTCAGGCTCGGTGGAGTTGGGGTTGGTGGTGCTTGTGTGAGCCATGCGAGTGCCAGTGCCGCCACAGGTCCGCGCTGGAGCAATTTACACAGGGCTCCACTGTGGCCAGAGAAGAAAAGGCACGTAGGGCGAGGAGGAAGAGGGAGGGAGGAGTGCAGTTAGTGATCCGGGAACAGTTGCTCAGACCAGCATTTAGTGTTTTATTAGGAGAGAACAACTCTATAAAAGGAACAAGAGGTCCAATGATTACAGAGTGGGGCGACAGGAGGCAGCTGCCAGCATGACTTTGAAAACCCTTTCAGATCCTAAAAGAGTTGCCACATATAATGTGCTGCAGCTGCTGGGATCATTTAGGAGAAATGCAGAACTTGGCACCCACTGACCCCTCCGGGAGAAAGGATTCGAGGATCACCCAATGTTTTCTTTAGATGAGTTCCAATCCCACCTACCCCCACTTGCCTTCTTTGCCACTGAACCTTCTCAACAGCAGTTCTTGTATTTCCCTTTTTTTATTTTTCAGGTAGGTTTGCAGAGAATTAAAAGAAAAAGACAGTTCCCTAGTTTGAAAAGAGATGGGTGCAGGGGTGGAGCTGGTCCTGCATGCTTGGGGACTGGGTAGGTGAGGCCAGGGTGGGAGAAGCCAGAGGGTCTCTTAGTCACGCACCCAATATTTGTCCTTGATGAATGAGTTACCATAGCCTTGCAAACTATCACTTACATGATGTCATGCAAGTAACAGAGTATGTGGATTTCATTTCTAAAAATCAGCCTCGGGATGTCTGTTTTTCATCAGTACATACAGAATATTTGCAAAGTTGAACCGTTGGTGATTAAAAATCTCCAATTAAATCATATAAACTTTAGCAATAACCTATGAGTGTATACACCAGGAAAAAAATCATTTATGGGGAGTTATTTTTGACAAATGCACTTTTTGATATATGTATAAGATTTTTTTTTATATATAAGATTTTTGATAAAGATTTCTCGAAGTGTAAATGCCAATTACGGCTAAAATTTGGCAACCAGAAGAGTTTCTTTGAACTCGTGTTTGTGGGCAAGTTCAGGGATCACTAGTATGTTAGCAAAAAATATTACTGATGCAATTTTGAAAGAGGTGTGACCCTCACCTCATTGGGGACCCAATGGAGAGAAAATTAGGGGATGTGGAGGTAGTCAAAGTTTTAAAATGAGAAGGGATATTAGAAATCCTTTAAGCTGAAAATCTCACTTACAGTTTGAGAAAATCCCCCTGCCCCTCCAATCTGGTAACTTTTCTTTCTTACCTTCCTCACCCCAATTTAAAAATCATTCCCTCTCTTCCTCTGAGATACGCATGTCTCTCAGATATGTTGAGATGGAGAAAAACAAATTAAGAACCACTAATTGAAGCTTCCTGACTTTTTTTTTTACTGAAGTATAGTTGATTTACAATGTTGTGTTAGTTTCTAGCGTACAGCAACGTGATTCAGTTATATACCTATATATATTCTTTTTCAGATTCTTTTCCATTATAGGTTATTACAAGATATTGAATATAGTTCCCTGTGCTATACAGTAGGACCTTGTTGTTTATCTGTTTTATATAAAGTAGTGTGTATCTGTTAACCGTAAGTTTGTTTTCTATGTCTGTGACTGACTCATATTTTGTTTTTATTTTATTTATTTATTTATTTTTGGCTGCGTTGGGTCTTCGTTGCAGTGCGCAGGCTTCTCACTGCAGTGGCTTCTCTTGTCGCGGAGCACGGGCTCTAGGCGCACGGGCTGCAGTAGCTGTAGCACGTGGGCTCAGTAGTTGTGGCATGCGGGCTTAGTTGCTCTGCGGCATGTGGGATCTTCCCGGACCAGGGCTCAAACCTGTGTCCCCTGCATTGGCAGATGGATTCTTAACCACTGTGCCACCAGGGAAGTCCCAGACTGACTCATTTTTAAGATCAGAAAACTAGGACTCAGAAAACTCCTGTAGAAAAAAACAGAACAAGGTCTTCATATTCTGTCATAACTCAAATCGGGCATTTCTAAGACATCGTCACAACCCTCATGCAGTTACCAGGTAAGCAGGGATCCACAGTGGTCAAGTAGGAAAGAGAAAAGACCATGTTGCTGGTGAGATGCTATGAGGAACTACATATGGTCATAAGCTCAAATTCCATTATGTGCAGCAGGATTCAGGAGAGCTACTGGAAGTAGCAACCCATTTTGCTAGAAAGTACATTGTGTTTGCGGTCCACGGAGTTGAGTGATAGATTACAGCATTTCATTCTTATATCTTCCAGTCACCAACATAAGTGGTTATTAAAAAAGAAAATAAATGTATAGAAGAGATGCCCAGCTACTATAGTTAAACTCATAAAAGAGTTACTCATTACGTTTGAAAAGAGACTGGAATGGAATAGCCTATGTTTTTATTCCGGGCCCCCAGCTGGATAGTAGCGCTGTCATGTCCCCACGCTCACTGGTCCTTTGCTTCTGTATTTGAGGGGCACAGAACTTCTCACCAGCCCAGGAAGAATCACCCATCCTGAGTATCTTTAAGTATCTGATTAAGCCATACAAGGAGCAAGCAGAGTTATGCTACCCACAGCATGGTATTTGGAATTCCTTTTGTTATTAAAAAATTCCACACTGGTAGTATGAGTTCAGGAAGCCTGAGGAGGGATAAGAAATAGAGAGCTTTTGTCTAGGGCTGTTTTAATGTACTCCTTCAGGTACTGGTGGGCAGAAATGCCTGAGTCTGAGAAATCCTCTTCCAGAATTTTATTTTATTTTATTTTATTTTACTTATTTATTTTTGGCCACGTTGGGTCTTCCTTGCTGTGCGCGGGCTTTCTTTAGTTGCAGCGAGCGGGGGCTACTCTTCATTGCGGTGCGCGGGCCTCTTATTGTGGTGGCTTCTCTTGTTGCGGAGCACAGGTTCTAGGTGAGCGGGCTTCAGTAGTTGTGGCGCGCGGGCTTCAGTAGTTATGGCCCGCGGGCTGTAGAGCGTAGGCCCAGTAGTTGTGGCGTACGGGCTTAGTTGCTCTGTGGCACGTAGGATCTTCCCGGACCAGGGCTCACACCCATGTCCCCTGCATTGACAGGCGGATTCTTAACCACTGTGCCACCAGGGAAGCCCCTCCAGAGTTTTAGAATGGAGACTGAAGGATACCCAGAGATGCAAAGAAATAGAGAAATCCAAAGTGATGAAATAAATGTATAGAAGAGATTTCAGGCCTAGGCTCAGTGGCAGAAATGCCTGATCCCGTTGGGTACTCTTCTGCCCCATCTCTCCTGTCCCTATATTTGTCAGATTTTTCAAGACAGTGTTGCTACTTAAACACAATCGGGCAGCTCCATTCCTTTCTGCCAGGCCCATCCAGTTGCAGTCACTGGGATCTAGCATGCATTTGATACAGCTGGGCTTGGGGATAAGCTCAGTCTTTCACAAACAGTTTCTCTTGAGACTTCTGGTTCATTTCTTACCCTTGAGGTCTTTGCCCCTAAGACAGTTCTCTCTGCTTCTATGGTGCTATGAGTAGGGCCGGTCAGTTAAGCATTTAGCCCCCTCACTAATTTAGAAAGCCAAGACCGCCTCCACCCACATGACCAAAGCCTTTGATGACATCACTACTCAAGACCGTGGCTGACAGGAAGGTCTTGGTGTCACTTTATGGAGGAGACAAGCTGAGAAGCCCAGCTTCTAAATAGCCCCTGCTGGGTGATGAAGTCTTGATCGGGGAATGTGCTCCCCCTGAGACTTATCTCTAAACCTTTGGAGGGCACGCTCCCTAATAAGCTGCCTGAGATGGGCAGTGCAGACAAGGAACTCCCTTTAAATGAGTCACAACATCTGGAATGGTCGTGCCGGATTACTAGGCAGCCTAGCCAGCAACCCCTTTCTCCTTTCCTAAAACTGAATTCTCAAGTGAAGTGGTTTACGAGGAGCAGGTGATGGCGGCAAGGAGGTGTTGGTGATGGAGACTTCTCCCAGAGAGCAGTCTGGCTCCCGGGGGGAACGAAGGGCTAGAGAACCTCTATCTCTGAGACGAACCGTGCCCAGCATTATCCCCGAGGCACATTATCCCCAAGGGCAGACTGAGAGCATCTCTTAGAAGAGTAGCTGCCTCTCTGTCTCTGAGGCCATGGGGGAGCTGCTTTTCTGTGGGTTTGCTTCCTCCAGGAGCCAAGGCAGTGGCTTCCAGGTGAAGGTTCCTTTGTCCAGTTCTTTTCCGTGCTTATGGTAAAGCCTGTTTCTGCTGCCACTCAGGTCAAGACTAGTCTGACTGAGATGTCTGCTGTTGCGCTGGAAATTTCCAAAGATCATTACAGTTTTAAACATAACAGTTGCTCAGACAGCTCCTGCACTGGCCCAAGGGGGTCATGAAAAGTTTGCCTTTCTGCTTTGAACATGAGTTTTGTTTTGCTGATGTTATTTAGTAAAATATTCCCAAAAATATTTCCTAGGGAAACAGAATCTAGATGTGTATCATCACCGTATCTGCCTCCACCACTCCCTCATCCCCCCAATCAGATTATATAGCCTCGACCCAGAGGTCGTTTGGATACTCCAAGTTCTTTGTGGTTACCTTGAGTTAGACTTAATGACAGTTTAATAGGACAATTGCTGGCAAAATCAGTGAAGGCAAATAACGTGATCACTATGATTCGATGGTTCCTAATGCTTCCAAGGCAGGCAGTTATGTTATTGTTCCAAGCTCCAGGTCTTCTGAGGAGAGACTGTGCCTTAGGATTCCATCTCACTTTTGAAAAGGCAGTTCTGACAAAGGTACCTGAAACAGGATGCTTCTGCCCCAGCCATGATAATGACATCACATTTAGCCAAAGGTCTTATTCCCCAGCCTACATTCCTTCCTTTCCCTTTGCAGTTATTACTGTGCTTCTATAGGAGAGAGGTGTGTCTACTAGAACATCTTCCTACCATTTGTTCAGTTTATTCATTTATTCAACAAATTTATTAAGCACCAACCAGGTGCCAGGGGAAGCTTCCTGGAGGAATGATTGCTTGAACCAAGTCTTGAAGAACAAGTTGGAATTAGCCATGCAGCAGTGAAGAGGGACAAAGTCCATTGACAAGAGAGGCCAGAGCACAAGCTTCATTTAGTTCAGGAAGGCCAGGCTGTAGGGCATAAATGAGAGATGAAGTGGGAGAAATAGAAGGCTGAACCTGAGGAGTTTAGGTGTGTCACGGTAGAGAGGCTGGAGGCTTTGGGGAGCTCCCGTGGAATTTTAAGCAAGGCAGTATGATCAGATATGTGTTTCCGAAAAACCACTTTGACTACAGTGTGGAAAGTGGATTCAAGTGGGGTGAGGCTGGATCCAGGAAGACCATCAGGTATAACTGTATTAATCTAAATGATAAGAGAGGAATGCCTGAAGTAAGGTAGTGGTAGTGGGAGTAGAGAGGAGATGCAAAACATGAGAGACAGTTCGAGGGCTTTATGAGAGTTAATGCCATATTGCGCCCAGGATGTAATAAAGAGGGAAGTGTCCAGGGTGATACTCAAGGTCTGGTTGGGCAACTGAGTAGAAAGCAGTACCATTCATAGAGATTGAGGGTGGGGAGGGAGGAGAGGAGATACGTCTACTTTGTAACACTGAGTTTAAGGAACCTAAGAAACAGCCAAGAGAAATAGGGGCAAGTCATACTCCTTGACTTTTTCTTGGCTCAGACCGTCTCACTGCCCTTGGTGATTGGCTTGTGGGGGAGGGGGAGAGGAGGGGCAAGTAGAAACTCTCAGCATCCAAGAGAAGTTAGCATAAACCCTCCTGTTGAGATTATTTCCAAAATTTGACCAGATGTTTAAGCAAATTAACAAACAAATGATTAAAGCGGCAGTCGGCAGAGACCTAGACCCCTGTAGGGATAGGCAAGGGAGCAAGGCTACAGAGAAAGCCAAGCCCAGGTGTTCTTGCTAGAAAGATCGGTGTGATGTGGGTCCCCAGGGGTTGGTGGACAGAGAGAAAACAAGGCGACCTGAGTCCGATGGAGAGGGTGAAATAGGCGGTCTAGAAAAAGTACAGATGTTTGCGTTCATTCTGAGAAACTTCTGCCCAATGGCTAGGCTTTCAAAAATGTTTTATTCTATCCATTGTTGGTAATACATTCCACTTTTCTCAATAGTCAAGTGTTTCAGCCCTCAAAAAGACTGTTTCTAAATAATCCAGAGAGAATAGTCTCAGAGAAGGACCGTTGGTTCACGTTTTGCCATTGCCTGTGCGCTGGACCAGCAGCTGGAGACTGACTCGGGTCCCCGTCTCCAGCTTCGTCAGTGGCCCACTGTAGAGCATCGAGCCCATCACTCACCCTCTCTGGACCTTAGCCTTTGCCTCCAGAAAGTTAAGTATCGTATCCCAGCTTGTTTCTAGGGTCCCTTCCAGCATTAGCATTCTATATCTGTGTCCATTTCTGATTTGGAAAGGCCACACGTCTTGCTTAGAATGGCACATTCTTCTCACTCACCAAAGACACAGGCTTGGACATCAGCAAAATACTTCAGTAAATGGTACTTCCCAGCACATTCTGTGCCTGGTGTGTAGCAAGGCTGGAAAATTGCCACAGAGACACTCACTGTAGTCCTTAACCCAGCAGGGGTGATTTAGAATGTCACGTTTAAAAATCCACTATCCATGCGTCCCTCTCCCTAAAAAAGTCAGCTTCCTAGCTGGCCTCATCTAGAGGCTGCATTCCTTATTGATCTTCAAATAAAAGCAAACTAAAATGAAAAGGAAGTTGAGCTGTAATATGTGGAAGCTCTCCCAAACGTCCTGATCTTTCTGTCCCTGCTAACACTGGCTCTTTTCAGCAACTTCGTTCTCCGTGTGAGTTCATTCTCCAGCTCAAATCCTCTGCCCCGAGAATAATGATGAAAAAGATCATTGATGACTATCCCACTGTCTTTCCAAACTACTTCCAAAAGGGAGTCAGATCCAAGCCCCGACAGGGGATGGCACTCAGGCTCCTTCAATTTTTGTGTCTCAGGCTGCATCCCCCCATCTTTCCACTCATCCATCTCACCCCTCCTATGGGAATAGAGATTTCAGTGCCCTCAAATACGGGCTACCTTCCAGTTGAGAGTAGTCACATATAATTTTATTTATTTATTTTTATTTTTAATTTTTTTTGGCTGCGTTGGGTTTTCGTTGCTGTGCGCGGGCTTTCTCTAGTTGCGGCGAGTAGGGGCTACTCTTCGTTGCGGTGCGGGGGCTTCTCATTGCGGTGGCTTCTCCTGTTGCGGAGCATGGGTTCTAGGTATGTGGGCTTCAGTAGCTGTGGCACGTGGGCTCAGTAGTTGTGGCTCATGGGCTCTAGAGCGCAGGCTCAGTAGTTGTGGCGCACGGGCTTAGTTGCTCCGCGGCATGTGGGATCTTCCCGGACTAGGGCTCGCACCTGTGTCCCCTGCATTGGCAGGCAGATTCTTAACCCCTGTGCCACCAGAGAAGCCCAGTAGTCACATATAATTTAACACTCACATGGCAAAAGATGGGACTCTGATTAAACTTGGGTTAAGTATTTGTATGAATTAATTATGTCATAACAAATTCATGGCAATTTCATAGCATTCTTCAGAGGGTTTGGGCTTCTTTACCAAAAGAATCTCATTACTACTCGTGCCACTTTTGTAGGGCAGTTAACATCTATCAGAATGTTTATTTCACATTCAGATATCAGAGAGCCAGAGAGGTTTAGTTACCTGCCTGTGGTCACACAGTAAGTGAGTGCTCAGGAAGGATGAGGAACAATCCAGGTGGTAATGAAACTGAACTGCTTGGGCTCTGACAGAATAGTTCAGCAAAAGGATGTTAGTCCTAAAATGGGGAGTGTAGCTCAGCCTTCAAGTCCCATTGCTCTCCCAGGAGAACTGTATTTTCTACTCTCCTGAATTCTATTATGACAGGTTTTTAAAAATGATTTAAAATTTATGTGTATGTATGTGCATGAAAATATGTAGCTGCTCACAGATACGTATATAGAAGATGAAAGAGAAAAATGGACAGCTTATAATTACAGATATTTTTGTTCATCTGGTATCCAGATGATCTCCCTTGATTCTGACAGTTTTGACAAATCAGTTTATTAAAATTGTAAATGTAACCCAGAGCTGTTTAGTGCAGTACTAAGCAGAAGGTGCTTTCTACTCACATTATATTTTGCTGTTGCATTATTAGAAGTAAATATGGCTTCTGCTTGAAGGACAAAACAGCCTGTCTTTTATGAGAAGTATGTAACTTGCCATGTGTATTCCCAGTCGGTTTCACTGTTCTGAGACTCTAAGGATATTTTCCTAGAGCTTTGACCTTGATCAGGCACAGAGACGCCTTGTCCTCTTGTCCCCTTTTTCCCTTCATCTTCCCTGTCCCTTCAACCTCAAGTTTCTAAATCGAAAATTCTAGGGAATTCCCTAGTGGTCCAGTGGTTAGGACTCGGTGCTCTCACCGCCAGAGCCGGGGTTGGATCCCTGGTCCGGGAATTCCACAAGCCACGCTGCATGGCCAAAAAAAAGCTAAAGAGAACACTTGCTCCCTAATATCCAGAAGGTATTGTTCAGGTGACATTTGAGGAAAGAAATCATCAGAAAGCAAGTTTCAGTTTGAGGTGTATAAACCCATTGTGCTTGAGGAACAGACTTTCACTGTAAACTCTTCAGAAAAATTCATGGCAGCAAGAAGTGATGGTGTGGGGAGGCAAGATGGGAATAGTGAGTGCTGCTTTTTTTTTTCTTATAAATTTATTTATTTTATTTTTGGCTGTGTTGGGTCTTCGTTGCAGTGCGCGGGCTTTCTCTAGTTGTGGCGAGCGGGGGCTACTCTTTGTTGTGGTGCACGGGCTTCTCATTGCGGTGGCTTCTCTTGTTGTGGAGCACGGGCTCTAGGCATGCGGGCTTCAGTAGTTGTGGCACGCGGCCTCAGTAGTTGTGGCTCGCGGGCTCTAGAGCGCAGGCTCAGTAGTTGTGGCACACGGGCTTAGTTGCTCTGCGGCATGTGCGATCTTCCCGGACCAGGGCTCGAACCCGTGTCCCCTGCGTTGGCAGGTGGATTCTTAACCACTGCGCCACCAGGGAGGTCCGTGAGTGCTTCTTAAACTGAGAGAGAAGAAATGTACAGAAAGTGGAACTCGCTTTATGCAGTCACTGAAAATCGGAAAAGAATTCCTTTTTTTCTCATCACCTACCATGGAAAGACCAGGGAGGTTTTTATTTCATATCTGATTAGCTTCAAGTTGACAGTGTCTTCTACCACGCTGACTTTGTTCCTCCAGCTTTCCTCTTCCCCAGTACCTCTAGTCTGCCCAGCAGTCATTTGTCAACAAGCACATATATCTACGACAAGGCATCTAAATCTTTCTGCCATGGACTATTGGTAATTTAGTAAAGCCTATGGACCCCTTCGCAGGATATTTTTCAATGCATAAAATGTATAGGAACATAATTATTAACATATTTTATATGCCTACACATTTATGATATAGTAATACTTACGTTTTAGCATACTAAATAACCAGAACTAATCGCTACTATAAAGTCATAATGTGTGTACACCAGGGATTAGCAAACTACAGCTCACAGACTGTTTTTGTAAATAAAGTTTTATTGCAACACAGCTATGCTCCTTCATTTACATGTCATCTCTGCCTGCTTTCATGCTGCAATAGCGGAGTCAAACAGCTGGAGAGAGATCATATAGCCCTCAAAGTCTAAAATATTGGCCATCTGGTTCTTTACAGAAAAAGTTTCCCAATCCCTTGTGTAAATTGCAGTAACAGTAATGTGCAATAAAAATGTGATTTCTGTTGACGACAGTCCTAGGCGCTACTAACTACTGTTTGCTGCCTACATTCATAATTGATGTAAGTGCTAAATTTCAGTTAGAGGTTACTGAAAATATAGGTGGAACTTTTTGTCCATCCAACTCCACAGACCACCTGAATGTTATCCATGGATCCCTTGGGGACCTGTGGACCCCACGTTGGTAACCTCTGGATGGGATTAAAATTTAAAAGACCTTTCATCAGAAAGAAATCATTCTTTTGCAGTGTGAAAACTCTGCCCCCTTTCTACCCCCTCTCACATATTTGTGTATTTTAATTTCGTATTTTCATATAAGGGGTTTTTAAGGGATAGATGAAAAAGAAGCTAGATCATCCCTAGAATTAGGTGACTCAGCGCCACCTTGGACTCTTATTACCATTCTGTAAAGACCCAGGGTCTTGCTGAGGAGAGGTTATTTCTGTCAGCTCATGCTAAGAAAAATTAGAGATCCTCTGCACAATCAGCTCATTACCCCTGCCCCATCCCACCCTGCCAGGAGAAAGAGCCAGAATCTTCCCGTCCCCCACTCCCATGCTTCTTCTGTCCTCTCTGGTGCATACCTTGACTTTTCTCATCTTGTCTTTTAATGTCACATCAAGACACACCATGGGATCTGACTTTACCATTTATGTGGCTATGATGTCTTATTCTCCAGAGATAGCTTCAAGTGTTCAGCAATAACTCATGTCCACTTAATGTGAAAATTGATACCATCTAATAGAATCTTCAACATGCTAACCACACCATTCCTATAATGAAATGCAAATTTTTCTGGTTTTTTTTTTTTTTTTTTTTTTTTTTTAGTATGGTCATTTTTAGACTCTTGAGGAATGGAATATCCTCTTTATTATGAATTGAAAACTAGAAATAAAGATACAGAGTTTCTTACACTTAATTTAATTTAATATTTTTAAATCGAAGTATAGTTGATTTACAATGTTGTGCTAATTTCTGCTGTACAGCAAAGTGACTCAGTTATACGCATGTACACATTCTTTTTTTATATTCTTTTCCATTATGGTTTATCCCGGGAGATTGGATGTAGTTCCCTGTGCTGTACAGTAGGACCTTCTTGTTTACCCATTCTACATGTAATAGTTTCCATCTACTAACCCCAAGCTCCCAGTCTGTCCCTCTCCCTCCACCCACCCCCGCCGCCTTGGCAACCACAAGTCTGTTCTCTGTGTCTGTTTCTGTTTTGTAGATAGGTTCATTTGTGCCGTAAATTAGGTTCCACACATAAGTCTTACACTTATTTTAAATAATCCTTTTACCTAGAGTCATAGGCTATCATATTCAATCCTCACAACAGACCCAGAAAGTCCATGTCATTGTTATTCCCATTTTACTGTGAAGAAAACTAATATAGAGAGAGTTTAGGTTGCACTGGTAAGTGACAGAATTCCAGAATTCTTGTATTTTTTTTTTCCAACTTGGAGAGAAAAGACAACCTTACTTTATATGACCCTTCACTTTCAGGATCAGCTATGGCCCCTGGGTGTGTTTTTATCTAAGAGAATCCTGTAGTAGTTCAAACACTGTAGAGAAAGACAGTGAAATGGAATAGTTCTGACTGTAGACTCGGGATCTAGGCTGTAGATCATTTCCCAAGTTTCTCATCTGTGCAGTGAGGGCTTTGAGAGGGACCGTCTTTAAGGCCCCTTCCAGTGTCATCTAACCATCCGTGTTCTAGGATATTCAATGCAAAGGATGTTGAGGAAGCCCAGCTTGTGATGAGTTCCCAGCCTGCCTTTCAGGTGGGTCATTAAAGGCAAAGGCTGGTCCAGCAGTGGGACCTCGGAGGTGGATTCGTAAGCACCGTAGCCACCGTCGTGTGTGCTGAACAGCTCTACTGATGGAGCAAAGCAGGGGATATTATTGATTTTTCAAATAATATTTGAATATCATCTTATTGAGACAAAATGAAAAGCATGTATGGGGACGCAGAGCCGCACACTGCTGCAGGAGGCCTAAAAATAAAAAAGGAAAAAAATAGTCCCTCACGTATGAGAGTGGGGGAAAAAATGTAAACAAGCGCCTGTGTGTGGGCACACAGCAGCCGCCCGGAACTTCTGAGCTGCCAGAGAAACGTACAGTGTGTGAGAAGGAACACATGGGCTTCACTGAGTGATCAGTGCCGTAGGTTTCTATAGAGTTTGAATTCTGATCTAGCCCTGGTCTGATTCAGCCCCAGCTCTGCTTGGCTTCCAGGACAGTGATTTGAACTGACAGCCTTACCACCTGTTGTTAATTGGACTTCGGTGCTTTCTCCTCCTGCTGTCATTTCTCATTTCTGTCCTTGACTTCTTTTTAGGGGTATGGGGGCGATGGGGAGTGACCAGCCCGCAGGAAGAGGGCCCAGGTACAGGACGGCGCTCCCCTCTTTCCGCCGCCTGTCTCTGGCTCTGCGTGGATTGAGGTGGAAGCCGTGTTTCCCTGTCCTCTTTTGTTCCCTCTGTATTGAGCATGTATCACAACGTGCTGTAGTTTTCTGCTAACATTTCTGACTCCCTTCTGGATTGTAAGCTCCTGAACCGTCGAGGTTGAAAAGTCATCTCTGTGATCCCAGCACCGAGCTCTGTGCCTGGCACTAAAGAGGTGTTCCGTAATACTTGTTGGCTGGCTGGATGAAGGGTGGGCGTCATTCCCCTAGCCTAACCCGTCCTACCCCTGCTCCACTCCCAGCAGTACCATTGCCATTATTTTACAGTCTGGGCTGGTAGCCCCACCACCCATCATGTCAACAGAACTAGAAATATGGGGTCATCCTCACTGCTGCCTCCTTCTCCACACAAATAAGTCACCAATTCCTGCTGATTTTTTTTTTTCCCCTAAAATTTCTCTAATTTGTCCTTTCTCCTTTTCATTCCTATTACCACCGCCTGGTTATTTCCTCGGTATTGTCATTGTCTGCTCTTCATACCCTTCACTTTGGCTTCCATTTATCTGTCCCGTGACACTGCTGCTCTGACCTTGTCACTGTCCTGCCTGAGGGCTGTCTGAGGCTCCCTGTTTGCCCGCAGCGGCTCTTAGCATGGTCTGCAGAGCCTTTCCTTGCTCCGGCTTCCGCCTGCCTCTACATCCATGGCTCCGACCACTTCCTGCCTTGAATTTTATGTCTCAGCATCACCTGAATCCTTACGGTTCCCCATGTGAGTCATACTGTTGGCTGCCTAGGATGCCTCTCTCACTTTTGCTTTTTCCATTCTCAGTCGTACCGTGAAACTCAGGACATATGTCACCTCCTCGTCTGATCCTGTCTCCCCGTGGAAGGAAGGGAGTGAGGGAGAGGGAGAGCGTGGGCATCTCCTCTGGGCTTTTACAGAACTCTGTACATACGCCTCAATGTCCCAGGCACGGGAAGGCACTTCCATAGGGTATTGAACTTCCAACATGCCTCTTCCAATTGCTTAATACCCTCAAGTTCTCTCCATTTTCCTTCCCAATCCTTTTCTAAAGTTTTTATTCACGTTAGGATCCAAGTGACAGGTATGTGTGACCTTTCTTAGGAGGACTGACATTTTTATAGAGCCCTACTCCTCTACAGATGGGACACTGGCCTTAGTGAATGAGGAGGCATCTCTTGGGGTTGCCAGATGATCCCAGGAAAATGACTAATCCATTGAACTCTGACTCGGCTCTTCAGTTGGGTTAACACTTGCCTTTGCACTCACTATAGAGTGAGGAATGGAGAATGCAGTGGAGCGCCCGTCACACCCCGTGAAGGGGAGCCGTGAGCCAAAAGCAGTGCTGAGCCCAACCAGAAAAAAGCCTGACATTCTAGAAACGGCATGGTCTCTGAAAGATTGACAAGCCTGGGTTCAAATCCATTGTTTGCCGCGTAACAGTGGAAAATTGAGCAAGTTCCTTAAACCCTCTGCTCCTCTGTTGAACATGCATACACATTGAATTGCGATAAGGATTAAGTGAGTAAATACATGTTATATGCTTCGAAGAGTCACTAGCACATAGTAGGTGATCAATAATGATGGCTGCCTTTGTTGTTATTTTCCCTGTCTCACTCCCGCCAGAAAGAGGTTGCTGTGTAATGAAAACGCCATAATCTCTGAGTTCTATGTGCGTTTCTCTTGTTTCACTTAACTTGGCCCTGAGGCTTAACTTCCAAGTCCATGTCAGTGGGTGGCTTTTGATTCAAACAAACACCCTAGTATGTGTTTCCAGTTTTCAAACAGTTGGTGAGAGCATTATAAAGCCCCAGATCCTATATGTGGGAAAGCAGTGTGGTATAAAAAAGGAGGTACACTCGAGTCCTGGTCCTGGTTTCTCTTCTTGGGAGCTGTGTGATCTTGGACAGAACCCTTAGAGTCTCTGCCCCTGAGTTGTAAAGATCCCGTGAGATTAACGTGTACATGGAACTTTCTGTTGTTGGATGTGCTTTTTTAACGTCCTTGTGGACACTTTGCTCACAATCAAAGTACTTTGGCACTGTAATAGTGGTTTGGTTATAACTATATAGGAGCCAGACTTCAGCCTTATATTTAGCTCTTAGAGGTGAGCAGGCTTTGCTTTGTCTTCAAATGAAAACCAAACTCACCTTGAGAAGTAGAACAGAATCAGTATCACCAAGTATTAATTTTCAAGGATAATTCAAGAAGCTCTTTTCTTTAAAACATTTCTTGGAAAATAAGCCCATAGATCTGCACTTTTATTAATCATTCCGTAACGGAACTTTGGATTTTTCCCCAGGCTTAAGTAGAATGGTTATTTCTAAGTCTGCTATTTCCTGGCGTCAGATCTTTCTAGGAACAGCTCTGGGTCTCTTGGCCAATTTGGCATCAGAGCTTCTGGGCCAATATCCTCAGCTTCTATGATTTTCTCAAAGGTCTGACAGTGTTCGTCAGAGGGTCACTTCTGCTGAGTCCTTGTGGTTTTTCTTCCCCATAAGCCACAGAATTAGAAAAGGAGGGATGGAGCTAAGAGCCCAGCCTACTGTTGGGCTTGGGTTGGCACCTAATGTTGGTTCCCATCTGTCTGAAGAGTACACTGCAGTCTTCCTCGGCCACGTAATTCCTCTGGGACTATTCCCAGAAGGAAATTTTTCTGTCAGTTTTTAGTTTGCTCTTTGGAGAGCAGTGAATACTACCTGTCATTTTCCCCATTTTTCCCTTACTGCCACTAGCATTTACTAGAGTTTGACTCAAGTTCTTTGAGAGTAATCTCAGAGGAGCATCGAACCCACCCTTTCTTTTTCCCATTGCGTTTCCCACAGCTGTAAGCATAATAACCATGGAATTATCTTTCTTTTAGCCTCTAGCCAACATGTGAGCAGCCCCTTTCATTTTTTTTTTCCCAGTTTTATTGCAATATAATTGACACATAACATTGTATAAGTTTAAGGTGTACAACATAAAGATTTGATACACATGTACATTGCCAAATGATTACCACAATAAGATTAGTTAATATCCATCACCTCACATAGTTACAATTTATTTTTTCTTATATGAGAACTCTTAGCGTCTACTCTCCCATCAACTTTCAAATACACAATACAGCATTGTTAACTATAGTTGTCATGTTGTACGTTACTAAGTGGCCCCTTTAAACTTTATTTTCTGTGTTTGGCATCTACCTGTGTAAAACAGCAATAATCCCAATCTTCCTCAATGGGATTTGCCACCCCCCGCCAAATAGTATTCAGAACAAAAAGAACTATATAAATCCCAGAAACTACAGAGAAGGCTCTAGCTAATTTCGAGTCCGAGTGCTCTACATTGAATTACTGTTTCCCACGTAAACAGTGTTCTAGAAGGAGTTACATTCCTAACTAAGAACGTAATGGCCAACTCATTGGGAAATAACCAAATTAAAAGTATTTAATTCTAACTTTTAACTAACTGGGGGGGGGGGGCACCTTCTTTAGGCATTTCCGTATGACCTGTGCAAAATTGACAGCAAAACATCCGATACAGAGTTACAAATATAACATAGTTTTATGAGCATCTTCAAATGATGTACCTTTATACTGTCGAGACTTAAATTTTCCAAACACTAATTAAGTGGGGCAGATAAATACCTATTTCATCCAATTACCTTCTGTTTTATCTAGTTAGCTGCGTGTGGGCCTCCTGAAAAGGGACCTGGGAATGAGGGTCAGAAAGTAGACAGGCCAGCGGTGGAGGGGGTACAAGTGGCCAAGCCCTGTGAATGTGGCTGAGTGTGTGGGGACTCCCGGTGTTGTCGTCTGTGCCATTTGGCAAATATTTCTCCTCAAGCCCTCAGCTAGTTTATAACATTTCATTTTACAGCCCATCACGATGATAGTAACCAACCCCAGAAAAACATCAAGCCGTTAGAGACCATCGTGTTGGAAGATGAATGTGACCTCAGAGACCTCCATTCTATCCACCACCCCCTTTAGTGTTCAGTGAATTTCTGTAGCCAAAGTGGTTGCCATGGTTCTTGGGTCAAAAGGAGGATATTTGGAGAGATTTTTCTAAACACACACATATAAATGTTGAGAAATAGGACTCTAAAAAGTAGGAGTTATACACAGACCCCAGTCCCTCTCAGTGAGTAAGACAAAAGGCAGCATGATCTATAAATATGGTAAAGTGCCTTCAAATGCTGAGTATTCGGGGTGGCGGGGAGGGAGAGAGGCCACGCACGCATGCCATGTGCTCCCTCCAAACACAGCCTCATAAGACATTTTCCATTTTTGAACAAGGAAACAACAATCACATTTTAAGTTGCATTGGTTAAGAACAGAAAAATATAACTTGGCACGAGTTCCCTTGCTGGCCTTTTGGAACGGGTTGGTCTGTAACACCATACTAAGTCTGTTTTCTATCAGTGATTCCTAGCCAGCTTATTAAACAGATTTATACAATGAAAGAATCTAATAACAGAAACATTCACCTCCTTTATTACTTGGCATTATTTATGGTTTGAGTTTTTTCAGCTACTTTTTTATGCACCGGAATCTGGCAACATTGTACTTATAAAGTTTATGTACCAAAGTATGAGTAGGTTGGGGGAGTATTACATGTGTCCCCTCCATCCGGCCACATGGACTCCGCCAGCAGAGGTGCTGAGGACCTATCTCTCCCATCCTCTGAGTGTTTTAAGCGTGGAATCCTGTTTCCTTTTGGATTCCATGATGCTTGACCCAAACAAGGATTAATTTTCTTCCCCCACAAGGAGTAATGTTCCTTTCAGCCCTGGGTTTAGTAATAGGGGGGGGAAAAAAAAAAGAACCTTAGCCTGTGTGAGAATGTTTATAGGGGAATTAGATAATTCTCCACCGATTTGCAAACATCTCAAATTTTTCAAGATGGAAGAGATATCCAGAGCCTCCTTTTTCCTCCCCATTCATTCTCTGATAATGAGGGATTAGGTAGAGGTAATAGAAATTTTTTAAGGGAACTGGTGTGGGGAGAACTCGGGGGTACTACACTCTAGAGCATTACTCCCCAAATTGCCCTTTTGTAGGAGACATAGCAGGGAGCCACTTACAGGGGCATCAGTGGACCCGAAGTGGGTGTCAGAGGGGCCGTGGCGTGGCCAGCGTGGCCCCAACCCTTCCCTGCCTCAGTTACCCCTCTGCATCCCAGCTTCATCGTGGCATGAAAGAACATTTTCACGTGTTTGTTCTCCCTGAGAAAGAACAAGTCCCATCTCAGATAGGCATCGCCTCCTCTCCCTGAGCTGCATCCTTCTTCCAAGGAAAACCCATATGTGAGGCACACTGAGCAACGTCTAGAGCTGGAGAGGTGACCCAGGTGCTTTTGGATTGTGAAGTAGCTTCTGTGGGAAAGCAGTGGCCTACTTATGGGTTCATGGGTTAAGGAGGAAGGACAGGATGACAAGAGGGAGGCCAGGAGGCTCCCATGAATCTACATGCCCTGGTAAGAAGCAGCTCATGAGGTCAAATGGCAATTTGTAAAAGGAAGCCGTGAACACTGGCAAATGAGCACGTTGGTGGTTCAAGATGAAGGTATAAAATTAAAGGAAAGGCTTATGCTTAATGCAGTTTTCCTTATAAAAACCTACAGCATTTAGGCTACCACTTTTTGTTTCCTTAATAAGGAAGCCGAATCCCAGCCATGTGGTGGGAATTAGTCATTGCCATCCCTATGGTTCATACTAATAAATATAAGAATTCAGGGGTTAATGAACGTGGTCCTGGTTCTCAGTTATCAGTGGGGATTGCCAGAGGTTTGCCGGGTGGACGGACCAAAAGAAATCACATTTCTTCCTTCTCCCAGCTTCCAGGTTTCCAGCCCTTCTTCCCTGTTATGCATATATATGTATATGGGCTCCCATCTCTTTGACCCACTTATCCATCCCTGTTTTGATGGGTCTTTTGAATAATCAGAAATGAGACCATTGAAAGAACTCCTAAATCTCTCTCGTTGGCCCACATGTGAACCATCTCTCAGAAACCAGTATTTCCCCTGAGCCCAGGTACCGAGCCAAGCTATGAACAAAAAATTAGAGGTGTGAGAGACATGATGAGGATCCCACCTCCACGCCCTGCCCTCCGCGAGCTCCCCGTCTTGTTCTGTATAAACAGGTCATTCTAGTGGCAAATATTGTGAGAGAAAAAGGACTCCCAATTCTGTTGACCTGCGTGTGTTTGGGGAGGCAGCTGGCACGAAGGTAGAACGCAGAAGAGGGAAGGCTGTGTTCCAGATGGCTTCTGAGGATCTTCCAGGATGTTACTGGCAGTTCAGTGGATTAGAACACGGGCTCTGGAGCAGTCTGCTCTGACTTCAGTTCCCAGCTCTGCCTCTTACTAGCTGTGTCACCTTGGGCAAGTTACTTAACCTCTCTGTGCCTCATTTCTTCATCCATAAAATAGTGTACCTACATCCGAGGGTTGTTGTGAGGATTCAGTGAGTTAATACGTGTAGAACACTTAAAATACTGCCTGCCCACCACACAGAAAATACTGCCTGACAGTAAATGCTGTATATAATTATTAGCTGTTATTACTATTTTCACATATTTTGTGTGAATGTATATAAATGTGATATATGTATACCTATCCTTTTTTTCTTCTTTAAGCTCCTACTATACAGAGAGCCTGACTTGCTTTCCATATCAGCACATACAGATTTATCTTATGACATTGATTTAAAATTAACTTTCTTTGGGGAAATTTTATAACTAACCCCTCAGAGGTTGGAGAGTCTACGTGATGGCACCTCTCTAAGATCAGATCTTCCTCTGGTTGATGGAATTACATTCTTCAGCAATCAAATTTGAGATCTCTATTCAAACTGTTTGGTCTGTGAAAATTTTAGATATTTGTTTTTCAAATCCACATCAGGACACATTATCCACTATTTGAAGGAGTCACCATATACTAATTCCTAGGCTGCTTGAAGAATTTGTAGGTAAATTGTTGCTTTTAAATCCCCCTGAAATATAGGGCAGAAGGGAACTTTGCATCCTGTATTGAAAAGATACATTTTTAAGTCAACTGTTAGGGCAAATAGGTCATTTCACATCTCAGCCTCCTGAGGCTTGTACTTCTCCAAACTGATGTGGTTTCTGGCAGTTAGAAATGAAGCAGGAGGATCTTTTGATCTCTTGCTCCTTAAATGTGAGCCCTGGGTCGTCGTTAAGAGGTGCTGGCCTTTGGGAGAGTTCTCCCTGATTTACCCCCTAGAAACAGTGGCTCCAGATCCCAGCTGAGGATCCTACATGTTACAGGATCTGTGGCGTATCCATTAGACAGGTCTGTCCAAGGAAACAGAATGCAGCAAGGAGAACCGTGGTATCAGCCAGATGGGCTGGACCGTCTAGCGGATGCCAGTTCTCCCACAAGGCAGATACCCTGTGTAATTCACATCTGGTACTGAAGAGGCTGGAGTGTGGCCACACCCCAAAATGGCACTGACCTTGGCCATGCTGTTGGGGTAATTGGACTTTCAGGATGAACTCCCTGAACAATCTCACCACTGTGGCTGGCACAAACAGGCTTTTCTTTAGCAGCAGACGTTCATGTCTTCTCACTCCAACTTTTTTTTCTTGAACAAACATATGTATTGTGGCCAATGCAAGGAAAATCCCACTCATCATTTTGTTCTGAGTTGTTTCTGTCCTGGAACAATAGTCTAGTGTACCCAGGGCCCTTGAAAATCTGGTTTCCATGCCTGTGTGAATCTCCTTGGAAGACCCTAAGGCCAGGAAGCCATTGGTATTACCGAAGGCTTCCTACCGCCATCCGTGACATCAGTGGCTTTGCATCAGATTGGCTCCTTTTTCCATGGCCGGAGAGTGAGCTTTAGCAAAAGATCCCCAAACCAACAGGCTTCTAAGTGCCTGTCTTTTCTCCCACAAGGGAAGGTGGCCTCTTCATTACTTCGATGAGCGTCACCCAGGACTTGTCTTCTTCTTTGAGCATCCACTCCACTCAGGAGAAGGAATATGTCTCCAGGCACTGCAGACTAGTGAAGAAGCACTTGCCAAGCCCAGGTACTAGGTTAGGCACTTCATATCTTTAATCCTGTTGGGCTCCTCAAAATCCTGTGAGGTTTTAAATCACAGACTTGCTATGTACTAATCGAGAAACCTACTCTGTGTGAGGCGTAGACTACGTTAACAATGAACAAATCAGACAAGCCTTTGTGCTCGTGGAGGTTGCCACCGAGTAGACAGGAATCCTGTTATTTCCATATAAGAGGAAACCGAGGTTCAAAGAATCGAGAGGTTCTCAGGGCCATACAGCTCTAAAGGCCAGAGCCCCCGTTCAGATGGCTGTCTGACTCCAAAGACTGCCCTCCTTCCACTGTGCCACACTGCCTTCCTGCAGGAAGCGTAATCTGTGGTTCCACTTAAAATATGAGGAAACATCTGGAATATTAGTTTTCAACCACATTTCAGACACGGAAAGTGGAGCCTAAGGAATAGCCCAGTTGGCTCCTCGCTGAGAGTGGGTAAGAGTAGAAAAGAATTGCTGATCTCCAGCGTTTTGTTACCAGAATAACCCCACAGGAGAGGCCCGGCTGAACTGGGATTTGTGTGGGCCAGTGTAGGGGGTTTACTTCCAGAGCTGCAGGACGGAGCTGGGATTCTGGTCCAGCGCTGCGTCCTCCCTCGAGTCCCGCTGGTCGAGGAGGTGCGGCCTCTGGAGGAGGCCTTTCCGGCTGGCCTAGAGCTCGGCGGGGCCGAGGCAGTTAACGATTAAACAAGAAGCAGCCTTTGGCAGCAGACCTCATGGTTTGGGTTCCAGGGTGCAGGATAAAAATATACAACTGGAAAGGCAAGCTCCCAATTAAGTGGAAGAGCTCGCGCAAGAGACGTTTCACTCCAGTGTCGCCAGTGACCACACGCGGGCCCACTGTCTCCTCAGACGGCCCCGCGCTCCCCGCCCCATACTTAGCGTTGGCTCCAGGATTTTTCGGAGAACGTCAGCTGGAGCACACAGGCCTTTTCTCTTTTCCATTCAGAGAAAAACTTGCATGCCTTCAGCCCAGCCGTTTATCTTCTTTGGCGTCTTAGGAGAGTAGGCTGTGAGAACGAGGAGTGTCGTTAGTGATCATCTGGTCGAATCCAGCTCCTGCGCTTAATGCTGTGGAAACTGAGGCCCAGGCAGGGGAAGTGACTTGAGCAAAGTCTCTTTGCCGACGAGGTGAGGGGTAGGGAGGAGATTAAAGTCTAGGTCTTCTGACGTCTGTATCCACCCCCGCCCCTCCCCCTCCAAGTGTCCCAAGCCAGCACCACTGGGCCAGTCACACTTCTTTCCTTCCCCGCCCCCCCCCCCCCCCCCCGACACACAAGTGTGCTCAGCCCTCCTCTTCTTTTACAGGAAAGGATGCTAAGGCAGGGAGTGTAAGCAGTGCCCACAGAACTGACAAGAACAGATGCCAGAAAAGGGAACCACAGGATCCCGACAAGCAGGGCTGGGCCTTCTCCATCTGACCGCATTCCCTCTCTAAGAACGTGTTGTGGGAGGCCAGAGTTGGCCTCCCCTGAGCTCCCAGCCTGCAATAGCCCTCCTAATGGCCCTACGGTTCCTGGCTTCCTCTTGTGACTGACTTTCCCCTCCGCCGCTGCCCGGGACGACCGTACAACTACAGTGACTTCGAGTCTTGCCAAGACAAGCCCAATAGTTACTTTCAGCCTCCATTTCTTGCCAAGCCTGAAATAGTAATTGCCTGAAGGATTCCAAAAAGCTGGGCTTTATCTGCAGCAGAGACTCCGTAAATCAAAACGCAGGTCTTATCTCTCGATTCTCTCCTCTCTGTTGTGTGGTCTCCTGAATGAAAAATGTTACCTAATTGCCTAAAACAGCTGGCCTGATGTTTAATTATTTCGGCTCGCTAACCTGATATTCTGGGCCAATAAATCGTGCCCAGGGAGTGGATAATGGTCTTTACAGATCGGGCTTGTCCTGGTTGCCTGTGTCAGAGATGTTGATTTCAGCCACCAGAGGGAATTCCAGATTTGAACGCTCTTAGCAAGCACCGCGTTTGTCTGATGTTGGAGCTCCCCTTCACCCATCTGAGGAACTGTTTGCTTAGAAAATGCCTTTAATCCTCTCCCAAACATTCCAATGGCGTGCCCTCCTGCACCCCTGCCCAACTCAGCCCGCACTCCCTGTACTGAGGCCCAGGAGAGCCTGAAGAACAACTGCGAACCTGACCCTCAGCCTTGGTGCCTGTGCTCTCACCTCAGAGCAGAGAAGCCCATGGAAGGGGCAGCACAGGGTGGCTGGTTAATAACAGCGCCAGGATTACAGGCCAGTGAGCTCCAGCGATCCTCTCTAACCTCGAGTCTCTCCACCCACACCCCTAACTCCTCCCCCACGTGGGACCTGGATTCTGAACAGGCCAGATGGCTTGTCGTTCCCTGACCCCCGTCTCATGCCCCTTTGCCTTTGCTCCTACCATTCCCTGGGATGTCCCCTCACTCTCCCCCTCGCCTCACCTCCTCTTCCCTCCCATCTTCCAGATGCCACCTGCTCCTCCTTCAGGAGCCCCCTCAAGTGGCAGCACCTTCGCACAGCCTTGTCCTTCACCCCTCAGTAAGCTCAGTGGTTCCCATGGCCAATACCTCAACTCTGCCTCCATCGTCCCCCCATCTGGTTCATCGTCCCCCCTCATCTCTTACTGCACTTCTTCAGGGGTGGGACTTGATCTTTCCATCTGGGATTCTCTGGTGCTTAGAATCATGTCTGATCTACAGCAGGAACTCAGCAAATGTGTATTGAATGGGGGCTGTTTGGGAGGGGAGCCTAAGATGTCATTCTTAGAGCAACAAAGATAGGGTCATGGAGCTGTATATACTTAGTGTTTGATCCAAGAAATAAAGGAAGGAGAGAGGGAGGGAGGGAGGGAGAGGAAATAAATAGAAAGAAGAGGCAGATTCTTCAGAAAAGAAACCCAGGCCCTCTGAATGGCGTGGCCCTCTTCTCAGGCCCGACACCTACTCACGCTCACCAGCAAGACTCTGCATGCTGTGCTCGATTCCTCAGGGTAATAGCCACCAATTCCTGCCATTTGGGTTTATTGAATTAACAGTTTCAACTTAAATTACGTTTAGCTGTTTTCCCCTAAGAAATTCCTCATGCATTCGATCGGCTGGTGTAAGAAGCAAACTCCGGCCATGGCCAGTCCTTCCGTGGAACTGCTACTGTGGGAACCAAAATTCCTTCCTCACAGCAGACACTGAAGGTGCCATCAGACTTAGGGAGACTCCCTATGCAAGTCCGAGCTGGGTACAGCAGGTATAAAAGTTGCTTTCGCTGCTTTATTTTCCTAAAAATTTCAGGTTTCCAAAGAGTAGTCTCTTCTCTCTAAACTTAATATATGTATGTATTATATCCATTATATTATATTTAGCTGTTTCCTCCCAGGTATTCGATTGATATGCGCATTCCATTGCCAGGCTTTTAAGAAGCCTCTGCTCCACACCTTCCTGCCACCCTCACTAGCTCAGGACAAAGCCGATGGACCAGTGAGAGAGGGGACTCTTCTCCAGAGCCCACCCAGAGATGCCGTATATAATAGGATGTAATCAAACAACATAAGGGCAACACTGCCTAAATAATAGGTCAGATGCTTTTATGCTTTCATTCATTCATCTACAGATGATGTTATTTTCCTTATCAGCAAACAGCCTTTCTCAAACACCTGCTTGCTTTGGGCCTGTGCGGAGAGTCAGGCCTGACCTGGTGGGCTGGTAGCAGCAACAGGGGCAGCTGGCAGTGGAGCCCTGTAGCAGGTTGAACCTCCAGTGAGACTCTCCTAGGTGGGGCGGGAGAAGGGTGGATGGCAGGGTAAGGCACGGGCTTGTTCCTAGACAGCTGACGCTGCTCGGGGCAGGGATCCAGTGCACAGATACCCCTGGGACTCATCCTCAGGGAGCGAACAGAAGCGTAGTTATTAGAGCAGAGGCACAGCCTCTGCCATGGGGGGCCGGACGCTGATCTCTTCCCCTCCACCCACCTGAGGGCATACTTGGACCAAGAACCTGGGTGAGATCTGAGGGTGGGAGGAACCAGGTAGAACGTGCCAGGTTGCCCTGACCGACACGGCTCTGCAGGCCTGACAGGTCAAACCAAGCGGTGGAGGGGCTACAGGGCAGTGTTTGTGCTTTGGGCGTCCCAGGATGTACAGGACGCTGGCGCAGACACGTCTTCTGCTGCCAGAGCTCTGTCCCACCCTTCCCCTCCTCCCCTTCCATCGTCACACTGGGGACCAGACCCCTGGCTAGAAGGGGCTAGAACCTGCTGGAAAAAGAATGGACAGCTTCCCTGCCAGGTGGAATCAACCCTTCATTTAAGAGACTGTCTGTGGCCAAAAGTTAGTAAGGGTTCCGCAGATGAACTCTGCCCTTTTTTTTGAGGCAGGAGTAGAGATGCCAGAATTAACTGACTTTTTCTACATGGGAACCTCCCTTCTCAGGCTCCAGGATTTGCAGTGTCCAATCTCTACTCCTTGGGGGCCTCCAAGCAGCAGCTGTCTCCTCTCCTCCTCTCCTCTAGTTGTAGCAAAATATCGTCTTCCTTGACGCCCACGAGGCAGCACCATCTCCCTTTCCCACTGCCATGAGCAGCCATGCCCTGCTTCCCCAAACGGCAAGTGTGGCCACTTCTAAGTGTCCTGTAGCCTCAACAAGGAATGAACAGCTTAACAACATTTTGAACCACACACAGACGAAAAGGTTATTCCCATACTTCTCCCCGCCCTGCGGTGAGGCGGCAGCCTCGTGTGGGGTTTCTGCAGAGCACTCCTGCTCCAAGGACGAGCGCTATTTCCAGCCCGAATTGTCCACCTGCAACTTTCTGCTAGCGTCAGCAGTTTCATCTCCCATTATTAGAGTCCAGCTGGAGTACCTTTGAAGTTGGTCCCATAATGTTAAATGTTAACTATAATTTCTCTTGGCTCTCGCTGAAGAGTGCATTCCTTCTGTCGGTATGATAATAGCCATGGCTATATTGGCCGTGTTCTAGCTGACCACCTCAGCAATTGCTTTCTCTCCCGTGGTGACATAGCAAGAGCTTTGTACTGTGCATCGTGAAACTTGGGTTTGGACCTGGTCCTGCCAGGAAGCCTCGTGACCTTGAGCAAGTCCTTTCTCTTCTCTGGTTCTCATTGTCGTGCTCTGTGAAATGATGGGTAAGGGCTCTTGCCTCTGAGTCTAGATTCCAGGATTCAGAAGGTGCGCAGTGATTCTCAGCTCCTGCTTCTGCCCCTGCCTGTGGCCTTCTTCCCTCCCCAGAATTCTCCCCCATCTGCATATCCCAGTAGGAAGCCATGATCTGGGAATACTAGTAATATGTAGAGAACCTGGGGTCGTTCTGACCGTTTGAACTTGAAATCCTCAGAGACCCTTACATTCTAATAAAAAGGCATGATATTGGTGATATGACACCCCCTGCATCAAACTCTGTCATATTAAGGAAACCTTAGAACTCAGATCTACAGTCTGGCCTGATAATTTACAATTCTGCTGGGATTGGTATGAGGAATAATTATATCTATTTATTTATTCCACTGTCAGAATATTGATGCTAGGTTTTCATATTGTCTCTGTCACTAGAGATTATAATTAAATAATATGTCAGATGTATTGATCATATTCTTATAAATTTGCCTGATATGCTATAGAGGCCTTTTGTTGTTACAGTGTATCACAAGATTAAATTCAAAAGTTTGCCAGGCCATGTAGGTCTTTTTAAGAGATCTTCTCTTTTTTTCTTAATAAACCACAAATTTTTGACGGCTTGTCATTTTGACATTGACTAAACTAATTTCTTTTTCCTCTCTTGTGCAGTACTGTTATCTCTGTTAGCCGTTAATCAGATTAATAGCTATAATTCCATTAAAATGAAAAGTAGTGTGTATCTTTGAAGGTGGATTTCAAATGTCTTTTTCAGCGTGAACTCATAGTTTTCAGAAAACAAGTCTGTTTTTTCTATGCATTTGTTATGAGAAATTTTCCATAGGAAAAAGTGTATTTTTACTGGTTCTCTAGACTTTAGTTCCATTCTTCCAATACAGAAATAGCAAATAAACATACGTTTATTCGTCGACTACTATATTTCTAAGAATACTAGAAATGAGACCTGGTCCAGCTAAGGAGATGGATTCTAATAAGATGATAAAGTAGGCTAGATGGGAATTGAGAGAGAAGAGGCATCTCTGGATTAGATTTATGAGAACAGATATGGCAGCAAAGGTGTATGTAATGCTGTCCAAGAGCACAAGAGGCCAAGGATGGCAGCAGGAGGAAGAGGAAATGAGAGACGGGAAAACATCTGAGGTACACAAGATACACCTGTATCTCTGATGTTTACTCTCTAGAATCATCCTCAAATGCTTGTTACACTCTCGTTGTCCTGAAGCTATCCATTATTTTAAGTCCAAGACCCCAGATGTTTGCCAAAAGAAGGAAAAACCAAGACATTTTCTACGTGGTGGGCCAGGAAAAAAAATTGGCCACTTTTGTACATATATGCTTTTCCGTGTAGGTCTAGAGAAACAATTAGCAAATGAAATTTAGAAGTCCATGTAATATGTTATGATGCCTGCCCAGGGAAAGTTCAGACGCAGTGAACTGAAAAGGGGTAAATTGAGAAAATGAATTGTGCCCTATAATTGATATTTATTGATCTCTTATTATATGCTTGACATTCTAGAGTTTTTCCTAGTTTGTGTCTTGTAGTCTTTACATTGACAGTACAGTATTTTTCCTGTGTTACAGATGAGGACATTTGGGCTGTTCCCTGCCCGTGGTCTCACAGCTAGTAACCCAGGTCTTCAAAGCCTAGGTTTTCCATGCTACCATACTATTGTCTTTACATTGTTTCTCTCATATCTACCTACTTCAGCGAGTCACTAGAAGTTTATGACATTTTAGGAGATATGTAAGGTATAAGATCACTTACAGTGAGCATCTGCTACAGGCCAGTCACTCTACATACAGAATTCCAAATCCTTATGGCAACTCTGCACGAATAGAGATTCTCATCCTCATTTTTCAGGTTAGCAGCTGAAGCCCAAAGAGGTTAAATAAATTGCTCCAGGTGCATGGCTAGACTTTGGCAGAGCTAGAATTTGAACTCAGGTCGCTTTGACTCTAAAACCCAGTCTTTTCTTCTACACCAAGCAGTTTCTTCCTAGAGAGCTACGCTTCGAGCCAAAAAGACTTGGGTTCCTCACTTGTCCCTGGACTCTCAGCCAGGCGACACAGGTGAAAGAAAGTATTTGACTGCAAGCTCTTTTTTCAGCGCAGTTCTTTTACTTTTCTTAAGTCACAAAGCATTCACCTGCTTTAGTGACAGGACCCAGAGGATATAATTAGACTTTCTCTAATATTTGCTTTGAATGTTTCATATGTTTTCTTAACAGGCAAAGAGGACTTCTTCAATCTGCCTGAAACATGTGTAATAAGCTCTTCAGTCATAATAAAAATAATAATGCATCACAGGTGTATAATACTGTACCATTTACAAACAGCTGTCGTATACGTTATCCCAGATGAACCTTAAAGTATCTGGTGATATAGGCAGGGATTATTGCTATCAGTTCATACTACAGATTTTAAAAAAAGAGGCCTTAAGAATTTAAGATTTTCCCATATCATATAATTAGTAAGTCGTAGAGACTAGAATTCAAGTCTTCTGAATCCTTAATCTAGCTTTGTTTTCTTATGAGCTTTACAAACATAACTAAAAATGTGATATCTCCGATTTCCCTTTTTTTTTATTTTATTTTATTTTTATTTTTGGCTGTGTTGGGTCTTCGTTTCTGTGCGAGGGCTTTCTCTAGTTGCGGCAAGTGGGGGCCACTCTTCATCGCGGTGCGCGGGCCTCTCACTATCGCGGCCTCTCCTGTTGCGGAGCACAGGCTCCAGACGCGCAGGCTCAGTAGTTGTGGCTAATGGGCCTAGTTGCTCCGCGGCATGTGGGATCCTCCCAGACCAGGGCTCGAACCCGTGTCCCCTGCCTTGGCAGGCAGATTCTCAACCACTGCGCCACCAGGGAAGCCCCAGGTTTCCCTTTTTTGCTTATTTGTTTAAAGTAGGCTCTCAGTTCCTTGTAGCATCCAGTTCTTTGGAAAGGTGTGGCATGAAATTAAATGGTCACCCTTTACTGACCCAAGGAAGGACAGAGCAATAGCAGAAGAAGAAAGATGCTGGTTATAATTGACTGAGGGATGGACTCACGCCTCCTCTCCCACCTCCTCTCCCTGTGCCCATCCATCCTTTGGCTTCTTGGGCAGCTCATGACCTCCATTTTCAAAGAGCTTCGTTGTGGTCCTAGGCCGGGAGGAAACGCACGAGCACACGCAGTGCTGGCTCATGGCTGATGACCCCCAAGAAGAGGCCATCTGGCCCAGGGTGGCGTGAGGCTTTGGCCAGGACGCCCTCTCCTCCCGAGGGGCATCCGGATAGCCCTGTGGACCACTAGGCCCCCTGTGCTTTGGTGGAACCTCACACTGCTGTCACTTCGGTTGGCTTTTGGGCCTTTGTCATCAGAAATTCTTCACGCCGGAGCAAGCCCTAGGAAGGACGACCAGCAAATTGTCCTTGTGGCCGCTCTAGACTAGGAGAAGCAACCTGGTCTGGTGTTCTCCACTCTGGCCTATGATTTGGTTGGGAGACAAGAGAGAGTAGCATGAAGGACCCCGGACCGCTGGATTTTAGGCTTTGCAGCCTGTGTGACCTTAGGCACGTTATTTGACCTCTCTAAGTTTCAGCTTTGTTTCTTCATCAGTAAAACAGGAATGATAACATGAATTCCCGCTTATTTCCTCAGGTTACAATGATGAGGCAAAAATGAGCTCGTGTGTAGAGTTAGAGGACAAACTTATGGTTACTGGGGGGGAAGGGGTGGGGGAAGAGTTAGACTGGGAGTTTGGGATTGACACGCTGCTATATTTAAAATAGATAACCAACAAGGACCTACTGTATAACACAGGAAACTCTGCTCAATATTCTGTAATAACCTAAATGGGAAAATAATTTGAAAAAGAATAGATACATGCATATGTATGACTGATTCACTTTGCTGAAACTAACACAACACTGTTCATCAACGATACTCCAGTATGTAAAAAAAATGAATGAGCTCATATGTAAAGGCACCTTGCTCATTGTAAAGCCCACTCAAATGAAAGGGTCTCACTCTGAGGGAAGGTGCTAGTCTCTGGAACGTTCTGTTTTAGGGGAGCTGCCAAACTGAGCAGTTCATAGGAACAGAAAGAATTCTTTCCTCTCCTCACTCTTGGTGAGGACCAGGACTGCCTCCTGGGGTTATACCCATCCCTGCAAGCCTTCCGCCGGCCTCTTAGGAGTGAGGTTGTATCTCAGCCACGATTCAGCTGAGACGTTTCTTCAGGCCCGAGGCTTGGCCAAGGGCATGGCCTCCCCGTGCCTCCCACCCTTCTTCCCCTTCTCCTCCCCCTCTCTGGCCTCCACTTCATTTCGAACAAGTGAGTTGTGTCGCTCAGCTCTTTAATGAGGTTTTTCCAGCCTCTTGTTTTTTTGTCCTTGACCATAAAGAACTCCCAGTTACTCAAAGCTGAAAATAAAATTTGGCCAGAAGTAAGCTGAGAATATAGTCTCATTATTGGTGTTGATATTTTTAAGTCTCCCTTTAAAATAAAAAATTTAAAAAAAGGCTCTGGGAGAAAGGGAGGATTTGTCATGGCATGAATATCTGTTTGAGTACTCTAGAGTGAGGACTTTACATCTTTTCCTGAAAACAAGGCGCCTTCCTTTTTTTCTCAGGGAGAGTTGTGGCTATTTTGATGCCTTTTGAGAGCACCACAATTAATTTGATTGAGCTGCTAAGCAGTTGGTTTAAAAAAGAAAGAAAGAAGGAAGGAAGGAAAAAGAGAGGGAAAGAAAGAAAGAAAGAAAGAGGGAAGGAAGGAAAGAAAGAAAGGAATTAAGAAAGAAAAAAAGGATAATGGTCACATGGATTTAGCATCACATGGGGAAATTCGCTGTAACCCAGCGGCCTCTTAGACAGCTGATGACCACAGGCCAGATTGTTCATTTCACAAAAGGGAGTCTTTTAAAGATGAGAAGACTTTTGTCTAGAACCCAAACTTCCCCAGGGGGAAGGACTCATTTATAACCCATTCTGATTATTTTTTCCTATGAAATCTCACTGGTTAAATATGAATATATGTGGAGCATTATGCTACAACATGAAAATAAGTAATGCAGTGAGAATTTGGCCTCAGGGAGTTCTAGCCCTGGGTCCCACTCTCAGCTCTGACACTCCCTAGAAAGCTGTGTAGACATAGGAATGGCCCTGAGCTGCCTTGGGTCTTCTGTTCTGTAAAATGAAGCAATAAAACGAATCCTTCCTACCTTGAGGATTGGTTTGAAGGAGAAAATTAGTTGATAATGTAAAGTGCTTTCAGAAATATCTTAGGGAAGAAAAAAAAAGAAATATCTTAGGGAATTCCCTGGTGGTCCAGTGGTTAAGACTCTGTGCTTTCACTGCTGTGGGTCTGGGTTCAATCCCTGGTTGGGGAACTAAGATCCCACAAGCCACGTGGTGTGGCAAAAAAAAATCTTAAAATTCCACACTCGAAGGTGTGTGGAGGGGGTGAACTTGGGGAGGGAGTGGTGACCACGCTCCCCAGTTCCTTCCTCCATATGGCATCTCAGTCAAAAGGTGGGTCTCTGTTTCCTTAGTAGCCCCCACTTCCCTCCGAGGACCCAGAGACCATTCATCACCACGGTGCAGATTCCCCAGGAAGCAGGCGGCCCATATGCTGTGCTCCACTGCTCGTAAGCTATCCGGCAGAAGCAGGCAGCCCGACTTTTCCTTGGGCCCCCTGGTCGCCATGCGGGTTAGCTGCCTCTTTGTTTGCCCTCTTTCCCAGACTACCTGTTCCCTTCCCATTCGTGCATTCTTCCCAGAGGAGAATGATAACTCACTGTCAGCTTGGGTGGGAGACAGGATTCGAGGTGCTAGTGTCTGTGAGGTGTTTGGGGTCCCTTCATCATGCTCATCCTAGCTTCCAGCTGGAACCCTCACACAGCTTCGGCCCAGGCCTCCTTCCTCTGTGTTCCCAGGGCACTCCTCACACGCGTCTGCTAGAGCACTTCTGTGGCTCTCTCTTCCTGTCAGGACCCCTCCTTTCTCTACCTCTGCGTTCCCAGTGCCCGGCACATGCTAAGCACTCAGTAAATGTTTCAATGAATGAATGAATGAATGAATGAATGGGAGACTTCGGAGTACTTACAGCCCCCAGCTTCCTTCCCTGTACACACTGATGAAACCAAAGCCCACGGCTCCTATGTGAATTGATCATGCAGAGAAAACTAGAACTGGGATTAAATATGTATTTATAACAAATACATATATTTATATATTATATTGTGTATGATACCCGTAAGTAATCTCAGTTCTACCATAGCCTGACTCTAGTATATCTATGTATGTCCTGACTCGGAGTTGACCATGTGTTAAAAAGCAAACTGAAATAGCCCAGAAAGGAAGGCAGCACCGAATAGGAAGGCAAGAGCCACGCTTGGAGACACCAGCCTGGCTTCCCGCCCTGCCAGTGACTGGTTGTATGACCTTGGACATTGTATGATGTCACTTCCTCTCCCTCATCTCAGTCGCCTAGTTTATCAAATAAGGATGTAGATTAGATGACCTCTAAAGTCTCTCCATGTTCAAAAGTCTAATGCTCTAAGAATTTCATGAGTTTCTAAAAGTTTTAGCTTCTTGAGGAGAAATTTAAAAACATTTAAAAAAATCAGTTAGAGAGTTACTACAAAGGAGGGTTTTGGTTAAAAATTCTTACCTTAAAACCCATTTCCACAAGGGTCCCATCATGAGCACTTTGCCTGTGCTTTAGACGCGCCCGGCCCTCTTCCCGTCGCCAACTGAGTTACTGGTCAGAGAGCTTGAGTGTCTGTGTCTCCGCGGCCCACAGCACAGGACACAGGCTGTAGCTTAGTTGCATTTAGGGAGCGAGAGAATCCTGGTTTCTGTGCTCTTTGAATAGCGACCATGACAAGGAACTCTGAGGCGAACCAGCGGTGCCCTGACCCTTTCACGTCTGTGGGAACCGACTCCCAACCTCCACCCCATCCCACACCTGCTTGGGCAGCCTCGTGCCGCCCCGCCCTGCCCTGTGCAGTCCTCAGGCCCCGCTGGGGTGGGAAGGGTGACCCTCAGCCTCAGGGCACTGGGCACTGCCTGGGGGGTGGTGATCCGTCTCCGGGAAGACCTGTGTTGGCGCTCCCCCAAGGCTTTGCAAAGTAGAGGAGCTACACACCAATTCATTGTTGGTCAGTGGCAGGCAGATTTCACACTGAATTCCACCCCATGGGGCTGTGTCTAATTGGACAAATGTGAACAGCAGGCCGCAGAGCCACTGCAGCGAGGAACATTGATATATGGCCCAAGCAAGGGACTCAAATCTTAAAGTGACAGGGGTTCTTTTTCAAAAAATGACTGGCTGGATTCCAGGAGGAACAGGCCTGACTGGCGAGAGAGAGAGATGGGCCAGCTCTCCAAAGCCGGGGCTCTTTCAAGGAGGTGTTTTTGAAAAGAGTGTCTCCATTTCTGCTGGTCTCCGTGGCAGGATAAACAGTATAGGGTGGTCCCTAGGGACTGTCAGCTGGGAACCAGTCGTGCTGAAGGCTTCTCCCACCAAAAGACTCGCTGTGTGTGATTGAATCTGGCTAAAATATCCAGCAAGGAAACCTTGACAGAAAAGAATTGAGAGATCGTGTTGTCATACGTTCCTGAGCACCCGCCATTCGTTAGTTCAGCATCCATCAAATAGCTATTCAGTGCTGCTGTGGGTACTCTTACATGCACTATGCTTGAACACAGTGGGGCTTGTGAGTCTATGGTCTAAGGAGGGGGTAAGACATTAATCAAGTAGTCTCACAAATAAACATTACAAATTGTGTGAAGTCTTATGAAGGAAGAATTCCACGTGGTATGAGAGCATCTGAAAGGGCTATTTGGGGAGAGTTTTCCTGAGAAGTCACATTGAAGCTAAGCCCTAGGGGGTAAGTTAAGTCAGCCAGGGGGGCAGGGGTGCAAGACGTCAAGGGAGTGGTCAAGGTGAAAGAGGGCCTGCGTGGCTGGAGCTCAGTGCCTAAGGGGAGGAAGGGGCGGTGAATAGCACTGGTGAGGCTGTAGGGACTTGCTGCTCCTGTGAAGGATTTTAGTCTCATCCTAAAAGCAGTGGGAAATCTATTTCCAGCAGAGAGTGATAGGATCATAGTTGAGATTTGAAAAGATCACTCTGGAAGACAGACTTTTACAGAAGTCCAGTAGGAGGTGATGGAATGGATTAGGTTGGTATCAATAACCAACAGAAGCGGACAGATGCCAGTGATATTTAGGAGGTGCAATCAAAGGACTTTGTGATGGAATCAGTATGGGTGAGTGAGAGAGGAGGAGATGTTGAGGGTGGTCCCCAGGTTTCTGACTTAATTTTCTCTATTCACTTCATTCACGGAGAGTTGCCAGTCATGTGGACAAGGCGGCTTGGGCACGTTGAGTTTCCATTGAGATGTCAGGATGCAAACTCCACATCTGTGGGGTTGAATCTATGGGTCTTCAGCACAGAAGAGATGTTTGGGCTAGGTGTTTCCTCAGAGAGGGATGGGGAGAGAGGGAAGGGAGATGACAGAAAGGTAGAATAGATACCTCTCTCCCTTGAGGCATCCTCAGATCTATTTGGAGAGGCAAGGAGACATTTACAAATTAATATAATAAATGTAAATGTTCATGATTTTGTAGAAGTGTGATGAGACTATGTTGAGAGTTAGATGACAGCCAAGTGTGTAGTGTGTAGCAATGAAGAAGTGGAGCCCATAGAAAATGAGGGAACTGACCAAGGACTTGTGCAGAGGTGAGGGCAGCAGTTCAGTTAACAGCAGGTCAGCGGTAGGCATTGACTTTATTTAATGCTTGTAGTGCTTGTTCAGACACTGGCAGTGGAGTGTAAACTGGGTAACCCTTTCTAGAAGGCAGTTTGGTAGTAACCATTATATATTAATAATTCATTCTTTTTGATCCAGTTATTTATCTTCTAAGAATTTATTCTATAAAAATATAGGTAAAATTTCTAAGGTATAGGGAAAAGCACTGTTGCAATAGCAAAGAAAAACTAAAATAAGTTAACACCGCTGTCAATCAATAGAGGCACGGGTAACAGTAAATTTTGGTATGTACATATCATAGCAATAGCATGTAGGTATTAAAAAGAATATTTTTAGATTAAAAAAAAATAGTTGCAAAGCAATGTGTATAATATAATTCTATTGCTAGCATAAAAACAAAACTCAGTGAATAGTAGCTATCTGGGGAAGTTAAAAAAAAGGGAATTCTCACTCTTACATGGTTTTTTATAGTTAATATATTTTGCAATTAACATATATTACTCTTCTAATCAGAAATAACAGTAAAGACTTTTACAAAGAGAACACAAGTAAAGGGGCAGGAATAGCTACTGGCTGGGAACAAGCTCTTCTGGATGATGGTGATGAGGAGGGGGAAGGGCTCTTTACTTTCTCCTTCTCGAGGCTTACCTGTGTGACTCCGCCGCGCTTGCTTATGGGTCCTGCAAGACCATGCTCAAATGCCAACTCTTCCAGGATTCTGTTCCTGCTAAGCAAATTCAGGGTGTCGGTTTAATGAGCACTTATTGAGAATTTCCTTTTATCAGCCCTCGTGAGGCACTGGAGATGCCTAATGGAGAAGAGTGAATAAGATACAGTCTCTGCCTTTAAGAAACTTTCTCTGGAGGGGCAGAGATTGCCAAGGAAACAAACGATTGCAGGACAGAATTGAGTCCAGAGGCCCTGGGGTCTCTTCCAAGTTGAAAAGCCTGCAATTCAATGAAGAAAGTCCCCAAAATTTCTGGCTTCTTTTCACAGGCTGGGAGGAATGTGCTGTGAGCAGTGTTCATCCCTGAATTGTCCTGGGCCCCCATATGCGGGCCTTCATTCACTGGGCAGCAGGCCCTTGCCCTCAGCACAAGGCCTTGTGTGGGAGGCAGACGCACGAGTCAGTGGCCAGTTGGCTGAATGGATGACCTGACAACTTCTCAGACCTCAGGCCCAAGGAGAGTCCCCCCAGCCTGCCTGCTCTTCCATCAGCAGCACATGCTGGTGAGCACCCCAGGGACACCTAATGTGCACAGGGACCCTCAGGGACGCACAGTGCAAGGCCAGCACTCTCACTCTGCTGATTGCGTGACTGGGGACAGATGACGTTCCCTCTCTGGGCCTCGGTTTCCTCATTTGCAAGATCAGCAGCTGGTGCTGAGTGGTCCCTGCTAGCTTTGACATCCTACAATCATGGTGAAACAATTCTGCCATCTCTCCGATGGGTCACATGAAGCCACAGTGTCAGGCACACAGTAGGTATTCCACATGTGTTTGCTATTGACAGCCTACTACGGGTGCTGGGTGTGGTAGAGGTGAGAGAAGCCTATAAGACTTTATCCTGCCTTCTAGGAGCTTCCAGTCTCTCTGAAAGGCAAGAGAAGTATCCGTGGAACAGTAGCAAGCCCTAGAACCCTCAGGACAAAGGGGCAGAGGGGTGGAAATGGCGGAGGCTGGGGGTGAGGGGTGGGTTCTTTGGTCAGTTTTCAAAGGCTCTTGCTGATCTCCAGAGAAATTGCCCCTTTATAAGCTGTGTGGCAATCCTACTGGCTTGTTTCATTCCAGAACATTCTACTCTCTGAATCACTCGGTGACAGGGAACGCACGCTGGAGCTTCTGAAATTTCCTTAGGGGTGAAGGAGGGTTGGAAAGCGGTGAGACGCCCCTCTCCCTTTGTTCTAGAATGCCCTGCCTGCCCACCTTGGCAGAAAGAAAAGGTCCAGTTAATATAACCCTTCTTACTCCTAAGGGAAAATGAAAGGGGAATTCCTGTCAAGAAAACCATGAACAAGGAACACATTTCAGTGCCATTTCTGTCATTTCTTTCCCGTGTGGGCTTGTCAGTGTGTGCTCAGCACCCGGCAGGTGTACAGCTTGTGCTTATTGGCCTGAAACGACTACCGTTCTGAACCCTCAGCCCGTCCCCGGGGCTGACAAGAGCTTTGTCTGTCCATACCCGAGCCCACGATGAGCTTGGGTGATGTACTTCTTTGGGTTTGTACCAAACCAGCCTTTTCCATGGATCATCCTGCACTGGTCTGTCTCTTTTGCGCGTTGGGCTAATCTTCTCCATATGTGTGTCTGGTTTGGCATGTGCATCTCGACCTCCCATGAGACGGCGAGGCTGCCTCAGACAAACGCGGAGAGTTGCTGCCCAGCCCGCCAGGCTCTGGAGCTGGGCCACTGGCTGGCAGAGGGCGGCCCCCGTTAGGCCTCCTCTCTCTGGAAAGGCTCTGTGGAGAGGCACCCAGATGGCCTTCTCTTTTGGGTTGAGTGGAGCACGAGAAGAAGGCGTCCTTTGAACAGCTACTGCCCGGTGACCCAGCCGGAGCAGAGTCTCACCAGGACAGTGGGCCTCAGGTGTGCCCAGCTGTTGGCCAGACCGTGTGTGGCTCTCAGGTGAGGAGTCCTCTAGGCCTTGAACTCCCTGCACTGACGACCAACGTCCTCTTCTCGCCTCCCTTCACCATCCTAGAAATCAGCTTCCCTCCCCAGCTGGCTGGAGCCCCTGCTCACCATGTTTGTGAAGGGCAAATAGATCCATAGGATTTATGGCTGCAGATTGAAAGGAGGGGAACAACTTGACAGCAGAAAAAGAAACCTCATGTGAAGGGTAATGTTGCAATTCTACAAAGTTCTTTCAAAGTCATTACCTTTATTAATCCCTACAGGCACCCTCTGAAGTGGGAATTAACCTCCCGAAGGTTCAGAGAAGTCTTGCTGCTGGTAAGAGGCAGAGCCAGGACCAAATCCCGGCCTCCTAACTCCAGGTTCAGAGTTCTTTTCTAGAATTCTGCCCTCCCCAGACCTATAGGCTGCAGCCTAGTGGCTCCTCACCCCTTCTGTGTAGACCCCATCAAGGTGCTGTTTCAAGCCTCTTCCTGTCTCCCTGGTGCCACCTCAAGCCTATCTCTGGACCTTGGTTGGCATGTGGGCCAGGAGAGAAGCCTGTGTGAGCAGAGAGATGAAATCCCTGTGAGAAGAACAAGTACAGTTACTGCCCAGGGCCCCTCAGACTCTGTCAACCCCTGCTGCTATGGTTGTTGATCTTAGGAAAGCTCCATCTGCAAAGGGCTTTGTGCCCGACTGCTAATCTCCACCTGTAATCTTCAGAGGGTGCCAGTTCTCATCAGGCCATAGTTGGCCATGACCTCAAGCCAGACCCTGGTCAGAATGGAGGCATTTTGTGAGCCAGGTGGGCCTCTGCTTCACCATCACCAAGAGCATACCTTCCTCTCAGCCCACACTCTGCTGCCCCCAGCCCTCACCAACCCCGTGCATACCATGCAATCATGCCAGCTCTTACTTCCTCTCCAAGCCCAAGAGCCCCTTTTGTGCCCGCTAGACTAGCTATACAGCTTTATCAAGTTCCTGAACCTTTCTGATCTTTTGTTTCCCTGGTTGAGAGATGAGGTCAGCACACATGCATCAGTTCATTCATTTATATTAATTCAACATATAATTTGATGAGTCCCCAGGATTCAGATTCTAGGGCCCCAAGCCCTAGAGATTCAGAAAGGTGGTCAGACACAGTCTCACTGCCCTCCAGATGTTCATAGTCTAGCAAGGGACACAGATGTGTAAACAGATGATCATGATACAGTAGGGACATCAACAAAGTGTTTCCCAGCTCATGTCAAAGCTGTGTCCACCGAAAGCCGTTGAGGGAAGGAGAACGTGGGCTTCATTCCTTAGAAGTCACGGAAAAGCATGTGGGAGACAGGGGTGAGCTGGATGACCCCAGGCAAGTTCTGTAACTTCTCTGAGGCTCAATTTCCTTATCTATAAAGCAGAATGATAAAGCCCATGTTACAGAGTTTTAACGCAGAATGTATTCAAGTATCGAGCCAATACCTACTCATAATAGGTCATAGAAAGCAAAAGAGCCACAGAGATGATTGAATTGTAATTTTTGGAAAAATAAGGGTCACAGGGATGTCTCATTATAACAGCAACTAGTATTCATTAGTGCCCAGTAAATGCCTGACCCATTCGTGGACCTTGGCCTGTACCTGAGGCTGAGACGTCTGCTGTGATCTGGGCTTCCTGAGCAGATGTTGGCATCTGGATAGAAAGAGCCTGAGCCTGCATCCCGTGCAGGGCCTCAGTCACTCAGAAGTAAAGCTCTGATGGCCCCGGCACTCTCGTTACCTCTGAAGGTCCTAGACCAGGCCGAGGAGTTCTTCCTCAGGCACATCCCTGCCCCACCCGCGTGGCCTTGTATCATTGTCAGCCCATTGCTTTTTCTCCTCAAGTAGACATAGGCAGACCTCCCTTTAGGAGGCCCCGTTTTAGTCAAGTCTGCTTCCATGAAAACCATGTAAATTCAGAGCAGCAGTTTGCTCTCAGGGGTGGAGCGGGGACGTTCCCCTCTGACCTAGCTGCTGAGTCCTACTTTCCAGGGCTGACTTACAGTGTGCCCTCAGTCAAGGCACCTGATTTTTCAGGACTACCTCTTCACCCTCTTTCACTCAAAACAGCTGTCTTTGCCCTACATCCTTAGCATTGTAAGATATAAGCAGAGTGGACTCTGCTATTCTTTGCCAGTCATTCAACAGATGCTCCTTTCATTGCTTCTCTGAACCCCACACTATGAGAAATGCAAAGATGCAAGGTGTAGGGACCATCTAAGCTGCTGTCTCCCTCCCAACAGAGTTCTTATTGCCAAGTAATTAATGTTGGCACATTGAGGGAAGTTTAATTAAATGATTATTTTGCTTTGTGGGCCTCAGTTTTCTCATCTGGAAAATGGCCATAGTAATAATACCTCATATAGCTCTTGCTAAGAATTAAACAGTGTCCCTAGATGAGTTGACCAGACTAGGTGCTCAGTACATGGTAGCTCTCGTTCATCTGCCCTTAGAGCTACCAAATATTTATTGAGGGCCTCCTGTGGACTAGACTGTGCAGGGGGGCCCTGGAGATACCATCATGGTGAAGACCCAGGCAATCAGGAAGTCATTAGCCCAGTCTAGGAGGGGAAAGAGACATTAAACAAAGAATCACATAAATAAATACCTAATTACAAATTTCCCTTCTCTTGCCCTTCAGGGACTAGGGCGGATTGCATCAAGACAGTTTTGGGTGGAGGAGAGAGGAGAGAAACGGCTGTATTTCTAGGCTGCTGAGGTTGGCTGGGTGCAGAAGTGAAGGAGAGGTTGGCGTCTGCTGGGTCTGACCAGAAGGTCTGGCCCATTTTCTCCAGTTCTAAGACTCTGAGCAGTGCCCGCAGGGGACCCCTGTGCCGTCCTTCAGGGCTGCTCCAGACTCGGGAGCAGCAAGGAGTCCAGGTGACCGTGAGCTGGAGAGCATCCCCCCTGATCCCCGGCCCAGGGCTGCGCCTCCTCTGAACGCGGACTGACTTCTGAGAGATGCCTTTCCCATGTTGGGAATTCATGGCCCTTCATAGTGACTGGGGAAATGGGAGAAAAAGCAACTCTAGGCTGGGTTTTCTCTCAGAAATCTACAAACTTCAGTCTGGTCAGAGTCTGGGCTGGAGAGTGGGCACCTGAGAGGGCACAGCCCAGCCTGGCAGCTGTAGCGGCCTGCGGACCAAGGAGGTGTTCAGATCCGGCTCAGAGGGCTCTGCCGGCCTCCTGCCTGCGTTCTGCTCAGATGCAGGGCTTGTAGGACTTCCCTGATGCGAGGGAAGCTCCAGAGGCCCTGCCCCAACCGTGCTGCTCTGGATCAAGGCCTCGCTAAACTCCCAGTTCCCTGGTTTGCAAAGCAAACTTCAGCCTTGTACTATTTACCTTGGCAAGTCCAGGACCAGATTGATGATCTGTAAAGTGGATTTGTTATTTGGCTGTTTGCTTTGGCAGCTCTTGAAAGCGCTTTGCTGATTACGGTCCCAGATGTCATTGCATACGTTACCCTGCTCTATAATGGGGCTTTGAACACTTTAATTTGAACTACAAATACTATTAAGCTTTTTTGCACCTCTTCTGCCTTTCGTTCTTGGTTATTAAATATCAGAACAGACAGCCTGCATTCCCTTAGGCTTCTTTCTCATTGTCTTTGTCAGCCTCCTCCCATAGAGAGCTTCCAGCTTTCCTCCTGTTCTCTCTGGGGCTTGCTAGAAACCTTACCCACCTGTGCCCACCCCGCAGGTAAGCCACCCTGGCGGCAGCCTCGCCAGGTTTTCCCCTAGCAGGTAATCTCGCCTTCTAGTTTCAAGGTGCAGTGCGTTCACTCCAAGCCTGGCTTCCCCACGCTCCCGGTCCTGAGGACTTCGTCCTAGCGCTTCGTTCCACTCGCCCACAAGGATTTTTTGTTTGTTTTAACGTTACCGATGGCATTCTTTGGGGGAAGCTAGATTTGGGGCATGAATGTGTCATGTCTTTTTGCCCAGAGAGGGCCGGGGTCTCACCAGAAAGGCCCAACATCACACAAAAAGGCAGCGGCAGAACCAAAAATGACTTTATACCTTCCCAACTCAAAGCCTGGTATTGCTGCCCGAGCTCCCCTTCTCATACTTGATTCCCAGTCACCTCACCAGGGTGGCGTGGGGAGGAGAGCGGTGGCCGTGTCTTTAAATGGGGACAGTCGCTGCTCCGTATGTCTTCGGGGTTATTGGTGGAGAGCGCCCGTGTTCCTGGCTAATGGCGGGTATATGACTCCGTGTTCTCCAAGGTAATTGCTTCTTCCTGTTGTAAATAAACCATTAGCCAGGTCCTCGCCTCAGGAAGCAATTTAAGGCCCAGGGGAGGTGGCCAAAGAAGTCAGCTCGCAGCCTCCTGGAAAGGAGGCCCGGCTCTGCCCAGCGCCTCCCATCCCGGTCTTCCCTTCAGAGCAGCGGAGTGCCCCCTCATCGTCCTGCCAGGCTCCTGACGGGCTTCCCTCGGCCTTGGATTTGCCAAGCTCCGCGTGAACTGCCTCTGGTTTTGTTTCTCTCCAAAGAAAATGCCCATTTCTAGTCCACCTAAACTGAGTATCGGTGGAATTTTTTTTTCATTTGGTGGTTGTGGTGGTATTTTTTTCCTTTTTCTTTTTTGCTTTCACTCCTTAAAAGTCATTTTTTGTCCACTCCTTCTCCTCTGGCCTTAAAGACCCACAAGTTTCTTAGCCGAAGGCTTTCGGCATGTCACAGGGCCTTAGAGATAGAAAAAGTCTCCCTCGTATCAACAGTCAGTGGCGTGCCTGTGTATATTTCTGTTAATCATTATATCATCCCTGCAAGGAAGCTAGTTCTAACCCTGTTTTATAGTGAAGGAAGCCGAGGCTCAGTGAGGGCCTGTCCAGTATCACACGGCCACGGCGGGGCTAAGGTTTAAGCAGCTAGATCAGTGTGACTCCAAAGCCAGGGCTGTCTGCCTTCTCCCCCCGCTGCTTCCATTCAATCCCTTCTCCTATGGAAGGTCTGAGTTCTGAGTTGGAAACTGCAGCATCCTTTCTGTGGTGTAAGCATCTCAAAGGTAGGTTGAATGTCATGCTTCATTTTGTATCCCGGTGACTAGTCCTGGACCTTGTTTGATTTAGATGCCCAATAAATGTTTGTTGGATGAATAATGATGCATCCACTCACGTGCTTCTGATTTTAAGTGACCGTGGCTTCCCTGTGGCCAGTCTCTAATATGTCGGAAGGTGGGGCGGGGGAGGGGAGAGACTTTCACCTTTGAAATATTTCAGTTGAAGAAGTTAATTCACTTTGGGAGTTTACTTTAGGAATAGAGATTATGGCAGTTTTTTTGGCCACCACTCTGAAATTCTTCTAACCCTTTACCATAATAAGCAAATTGAGCAGATTAAGGACATACTTAACTGCCAAATGGTGTTCTGAACTGTGTAAAGTTACCAGGGTGGCTTTTTTTTTTTTTCCTGTATAAAAGATTGTGTGGGTTCTGTGAACTTCTCTGCTTTTTTTAGCCCTTCCTGTCTTATTGTGTTTGAAGTATCTTTGTGGTGACCTGTTGGGAGTGGATTCTTCCATATGGAAGTGTTTCTCTAACTTTTTAATCATTTCTTTTGGGAAGTGGAGAGTTAGGGGTAGCAGATGTTTTTCTGGCATTGTTGTTGAGTGGAGGTAGGGGCTTTTGAGCTGTGAGTCAAGCTAAGCCCAGCCTGAAAGGAGAAGGCCCCTCCCAGGGGTAGGAGGCAGCCCAACACCATTGGCTCTGGCAAATCAGGCCCGTGTGGGAGTAGACCCTTCTGCCCTCACCCTGACTAATGCCTTTTCCATTTCCCAGGAAGAATGCCTTTTCCCCTGTGACACTGAGAAAAGTTATTTTTTTTTCAGTGTCCCAAAGCAAATCCTTACCAGTCCTCAAATGGGAAGCCTGTCTGGTGCCCTTACCCACACCCCGCCCGCCCCCCCCAAAAAAAGGAAAAATAACAAATAAAATGAACCCTTGTTTCTCTCCTTCGTGGCAGTCACGTCCCTCTTCGTATTCAGTTTCTCAGGGAGCCACAGCTTAACATCTTGGTTTAAAAAAGAAAGGTTGCAAAAACCCATCTGATTCTCCCATTTTCTCATGTTCTCTTGGACTCTGTGACTCAATCAGCCTATTCAAGAAGCAACACGTGACCCCCTGGGAAGGTCGTTCGGTGGAGGTTGCAGAAACTGATGGCTGGCAACCGACGTGTGCCGCAGCGCTCAGCCTGAATACTGATTCAACAGTGGCCGCTGCCCTTGCCCTCGGTCTGTTTTACTGCCTCGCCTCCAGTGTCTGCCTCCCCTTCATCCCCAGGTCACACCTGCAGCGCTAACGAAGAAGAGGTTTTGGTGCAGTGAGGGAGAGCGCTCAGGCACTGGCACCCTTCAGCCCCCGGTGATAAAGATACAGTGGGAAGACAGGGAAGGAGCTCAAACGAGGGCTTCCCTTGCCCTGTAATCCTTCCTTGACCAGACCGTGGCTTTGCATGTAAACTTGGGCATTTCAACATTTAGAGGTTGAGGGGGAGAGTAAAAGAGTCAGCAAAAGAGACTGAAAGTAGCTGCTAGAAAGGTGGGAGGAAAACTAGCTGAGTGTGCTGTCAAAGCCAAGGGAAGAGAAGGATCAGCCGCATCAAATGCACACCTGACCTGCTGAGAGGTCAGGTCGGATGATCACTGAGAAGCAGCCACGCGATGCTAGCGTGCAGCTCGCCGCCTGTGGAAGAGCCTTTTCAGTGGAGAGTTGGGGGCAACACCCTTATTGGAGTGGGTTCGAAGAGAACGGGAGGAAGGATCTTGTAGACAGCAAGTCCAGACCTCTCTTTCAAGGAGTTTTAAGGGAAGGAGAGAAATGGGGAGGCAGCTAGAGGAGGGAGGAGGGTCAAGAGGGTCTTCCTTTTTTTTTTTTTTTAATTAATTTATTTTATTTATTTATTTTTGGCTGCATTGGGTCTTCGTTGCTGCGCGCGGGCTTTTCTCTAGTTGCGGCGAGCGGGGGCTACTCTTCGTTGCGGTGCGCGGGCTTCTCATTGCGGTGGCTTCTCTTGTCAGCGAGCACAGGCTCTAGGCGCGCGGGCTTCAGTAGTTGTGGCTCACAGGCTTCAGTAGTTGTGGCTCGCGGGCTCTAGAGCGCAGGCTCAGTAGTCGTGGCGCACGGGCTTAGTTGCTCCGTGGCATGTTGGATCTTCCGGGACCAGGGCTCGAACCCATGTCCCCTGCACTGGCAGGTGGATTCTTAACCACTGCGCCACCAGGGAAGCCCGGTTCTTCCTTTCTCTTAATGGAAGAAAAACTAGCAGAATGATGGCAAGAGGATATGGGGTCTAGCGCACAGGCGGAGGGATTGGCCTTGATGAGTGAGCACATACACTCAGATGGAGGTAGGTGGATAGATACAGCAGAGGGACTTTCAGTTTCCTTCTCATGGCTTCCGTTTTCTTGGCAAAGTCATAATACGTCCTCGGCTGAAAGTGAGAAGGATGGAGAAGGTATTGGAGGTTTGAGGCTAGAGGAGCAAATATGAAGTCATCAGCCAAGAGAGTGGAGGGCAGATGGACTGAGGAAATATGATTAGAGGGCAGCGTTAAAGGCCCATTTGAAGTTAGTGATCATCAAGTTAAAAGTAAGACCGGTTAGCACAGTGAGCTTTTTTTTCCAGCTCTGAGTAATTGCATGGGGACAGGGAGGAGGTGGAGAGTTGGTTTAACGATTGTGGTTTCACCAGGCAAGTATAGCAGAGGGAGAGAGGGGGTGAGTATAAGAGTGCACGTGGGGGAGGAGAGGACAGAGGGGACTAAGGGGCGATGAAAAGCAAGTGGAACCAACAGATTATAGACCTTGGAGGGGTGTCGAAGGATTGTTGGAGCTGGAGTACTAGGGAGAGAGACCCAGAAAGATAGGAGGTGATGGTCAGAGTGGGATATTTGATTTTGAGAGTGTGACAGTGTTTGCAGTTGCTGTTAATTATATCAAAGAAACGGCTGAGATTGAGTGGGGGAGGTAAACTACAAGTGGGGAGGTTCAGGAACTGAGAGGCCAAGTTGTTGGAAGGACCATCTGTGTGACTTATGGCAGGATTCGTGATGGAGAGAGTGGCAGTGAACCAACCAGGAGCTAAAATCTTGGAGGAGTGAGGGGTGTGATGGAGGGGCAGGAATTGGAGAAGGAGGGGTGAGGGGCCGTATTGTCTCCTGGCACCAGAGTCAAAGCTGGAGCTTTTATGAAACAAAGAAGAGACGTCTGCCTCTGTGAGAAGGCGGAAGGACACCAGCTCCACCCCAGGGGCTAAGGGATGTGGGAGAGAATCAGGAGAGGATTGCTGGGCGGGCAGGGTCCTCAGAGGAGAGCCTGGCGTTTCTCAAAATATTACGACTTCAGAATTTACAGAGAGAACGTGTGTATATACATTTCCTATTTTATTTGATTCTTTCAACAACGCTTCAAGTAGGGAGGGCAGGTATTTTACACCTGAGGACCCTGAAGCGTACAGGGGTGACATGTTTGTGCAGTGACACTCAGCTACTTGGTGATGGATCCAAGGCCTCCTGACTCCAAGTCCAGTGCTCTTTTTACCACACGCTTCTGCCTTCCTTCAGGAGGCCAGCAGTCCTATCACTGAACCCACGAAATCACACTTGATCCAAAGTCATGACTGTTCTTCCCATGCTGCCCCCATAGCCTGAGGTTCAGCACCCAAAGACAGGTTCCTGGAAGTGGTGATCATTTGGCCTATACTCTGCCCTCTGAGATCCACCTAGATATTCAGGACCATTCTCCTTAGTACCCCAGATATCTTAAACTTAGCAGCCAGCAGTGAGACACAAGTGGACATTCCCTCTCAGGGATGATTTGGAAAACAATTTCCAAATAGGAATAACACAATATTTTAGTTTTAAGGAATTTAGGTGTCCTAGAAAGTGCCTTTTTCGCAACAACGGACAGAAAAGTTATTATGACGTGTAGACAGGCAGTTGGCCATGATGGAAATCATGAACTTAGGGTGGTGGTTCAGAGCTTGGTTCTTAAAAATGTTTCGTTCTCGATTCTCAGGCAGAGTGCATGGGGCAGTATGGCCACCGAGGCATCTCCCAACTGCCGAGTTACCCCGTCCCTCCTCCCTCACTGGGCCAGAGAGCCCAAGATGAAGGGGTCTCACTTAGCAAGCGTGTGTTGATCACCTCTATCGCAGTCAACAGCACACTACAGAAATAAATGCCGTGGAGGGCTAGAGGTTCTTATCCATGCACAGTATGAAGAAATGTTTCTTCTAAAGGAAAATGAGAATATTCCTTCATACTCCAGTAAGTGACCTCTTTTGAGCCACCTCACCCTAGTTCCCCAGCTTGCTGGGCCGCTGAGGAGGGTTGGTTTGTGGAGGGTTGGCACCAGATCCCTCCGTCAGTCCATGTGTGCCTTCGTGGGCACATTGGCCAAGGCTGTTGCCATGCAGGGTGGGGATGGTAGTGTTTCGAAAAATGTCATCTGGAGCAGTAGTACAAGCCCTTCCGTGCAGCTTCATGTTGGACATGGCACCAGGGTGGCCTCTGAGTAGAGAGAATTATGCAGGTGTGTGCCCTGCTCTCTACATCGTAATGGTCTCAGGCAGACGCACTGACTTAGACGGCAGTAGAGACCTGGCTGTGGTTTATGGCAACAGGGAGTGCCTCAGAGTCACCTGGGTTAGGGTTAGGGTGAAGGTGAGGGTCAGGGTTAGGGGAGCTTTTCAAAGATAAAGATGCCCAGGCCCCAATCTTATGCCCCAGAAATTCAGATTATGATCTGGGACGGGGCTCGCACCTCCGTGTATTTGAAAAGCTCCCCAGTGGATTCTGATGTGTCGCCCCAGGTGAGAAGTACTGTTGGAGGAGGTGTATGCAGGGGTTTGTGCCAGACAGCTGGATGGCAGGATAGCAAACACCCCACTGCCGTTCCTCTACCAGGTCTCAGTGTGAGCAAATGTCTCTTCTGACAGTTCCCTCCTCAACATGATCCTCCAGGAACTTGTGATTATCCTCAGTCTAAGTCAAAAGCAGCTTAATTTCTCTGAAAACAGTGCCAGTTGGGCATTTTGCCTGGAACGAGAGAAGCAAATCTGTGGCAGTGTTCTTTGCTAGATTCAGCTCTGCAGCCTCCATGGGGCACCCTCTCTGTTCGTACCGCCTCCCCACTTTCTCTTCCTGCCACAAAGTCCAGTGCTTCGTTTGGTGCCTGGTTGGTGAAGTCAGGTCGTTCTAGCAGGGCTGGGCACCTGGCTGGATACAGACTTGGGTGTAGATGGCCTGGTGAAATCTGGTTGGCAAGAAGGTCCTGGGTGGGCTAAGACAAGCAAGTGTCAGTCATAAGATCAGAGAACAGGAGACTGGGGCCAGGGGCCTGGAGAGCAGGCTGAGGGTGCAGACCAGACCAGCACCCAACTCTGATCCCAAAGAGCCCTGCGATCAAGTCTGAGAGAGGCTCATTGATACCCAGAAGGAGCTGGAAAACATGCACCCACTTTACACAGTGGAACCTGAGTTCACCTGCCTATGTCATCCTTTGACGTCAAATCCCCTGGGTCTTAAAGGGCCAACCTCTTACCAGTTTATTCTGCTTTGTCAGAGACATGGGCCTGTTCATCCAAGACCCTGAGCTGAAAGTTGGAGCCATTGCACCATGAAACGAGCAGCAGTCGACTCTGGGTCTTCTGGTTGAGACTGGTTCCCCCTTTAGGCCCAGCGTTATTTCCCCTGGGACTTTCTTCCCTCTGTGCACTGATATTAGTGTTCTGTTATCCTCTAAAACCCTTGATTCTCAGGGATCGGTATCAAGACGTTAGGAAGGTGGGCCCTAAGTTTTGAGGATACGGTAAAGAGCAAGACGGATGATCTCTCCACCCTCGTGGGCTTATACTGTAGAAGGGAAAACAGACAAACCAGCAGTGCCCGTGGAGTGAGTGTGATAAGATAGGTTCAGGGGTCTCTGCTATGGGAGCACACAGGAGGGGCATTGGACCTAACCTATAGAGGGTCAGGGAAGGCTCAGAAGAAGTTCTGTTTAAGCTGTCATCAAGGGGAAGATGTGAAGGCCCAGAGGTGAGAGGGAGCAGTCCACTGGAGAAAGAAAAAGAAGTTCATTATGCTTAACACAAGGGACAAGGGAGTGGGGGGGAGAGGTGAGTCTGGAGGAGTGAGGAGGGCCAGGTCATCAAGCAACTTGGCCACCATGGCGAGCAGTTGAGGCAACATTCTAGCCCCTTGTTTGCCACTGTGGACAGGTATTTTCTGACTCCTGGGATGACTCTGAAATAGATACACACACACACACACACGCGCACGCGCGCGTGCGCGCAAATCTCTCAGGAATGATTACTGCTGTGTCCCTTCTCATTTGGAGGCAGCACAGGGTAATCTGGATTATAAACCGTCCGCCTGGGGCAGGGGCTCACCCGCCTGCTGTCATCATCTTTCCTTCCACCTTAGGATGGCACTCAGCCTCACACAGCCCCAGCCTGCTGATGAAGAATAGAAGTGACAAGGGCAAAATAAAAAACTCTCCAGAACGTATTCAGTGGGAAAGGAGAAGCGGTTCTCTTGTTCCCAGCCGACACCCCCCCGCTCCTGCTTTCTCATTCCAGAGGAGACTCCGCTTCCACTCTGCCTGACTGGCTGGCTGGACGATTCTTCAGGGGCTATGTTTTGTGCTTGTCACTCCTATACCAGGTTGCTTTTAAGATGCACGGACTTCTGAATCTTTAAAAGAAAGAACTAAAAAGGAAATCCCAAAGGCAGTGAGTTGGCAGGTCATCTGCTGAGAATGAGGGAGAGAGTTGTGACAGGTTTGGGGAGCTTGAGAAGAGGGGGAAATACAGGAGGGAACTGACCAGGAACAAATGGGATAAAAAAAAAAGATTGAGGAACAGGGAGGGCCTGGCTGATAAATTTGTCATGGCGCCAGTTGACACAAGTGTATGGTTTTTCTCCAGCACAGCTCTGCAGCCCAGGAGCAGTAGTGGAGAAATTCGATGGTTGCCTGGATCATCCCGGATGCGTCTGGCAAAGCGGGAGGGGCGGATAGACCAGGAGGAGGGGTGACGGGGGCTCGGCGAGAGTGCTCTTGGTCCTGTGAGCTGGGCTGGATGGTGAAGAAGTGCCACCAGGAGGGAGCTGGTGGCTTGGGATATTGTGGAGGTCTCCAGAGGCTGGCAGTCTCAGTGAAGTTGAAAGTCATTGTTGGTAGAAATAAGGAAGTGAGAGGGATAGACAAATAGGAAGTTTCACGATCAAAATGTGGGCTTTCTTGCTTCAAATACTAGAAGTGCCAATTGCAGGATCCAGGTGAGTGAATGGCTGGAAGGAAGGTGAAGGTCACTGGTACGTGGAGGTTGGTGAATCGTGAGGCCAAGGGGGTTGGTTTGATCGGGCACCTGAGCGCACCACACTTTCTCAGCATTTGGCAGGAATTGTTGAGAAGGTGACGGGTGTAACACCACAGTCCTCTTTGAAGTCGGGGGATTGTTGCTTCGGTCTGTAGAGTCCAGTGACAAGGATGTGGGGCGCTATTCTAGAGACTGTGTGAGCTCTGAGCTTCTCGCCTGGTTGGTAAGATAATTCCTTTGGAAGAGGTGATGTCATTCACAAAGAATATTTGTATTCCCTTGGAGAAGACAGTACTTCCTTTTATTGTCAGATCATTTTAGTATGATTGAAAAATCAGGGAGAAAGTGTTTTTTTAATGCCTGAAAGGAATACTATATGAGAGGTCTCAAATCCTGGCCCCGAGGTCCAGCTCTGTGGCCTAATACAGAGTGTCTTTATACCTCAGCCTCTTTCTGAAACAGAAGAACTTCTCAGAAGAGCAGAATAACGCAGGGTCGTTGTGACAATCGGTGGGATAGTGGTCCCTTTAAGCATTTATTGTGTATAAGGCACGTTTGTTTAAGCCTTACTATTTTTAATTATTCCCATTTTATAGATGTATAAATTGAACCAGGAGAGGTAACTAAGTTACCCAACTTATACAACTATTATAAATGACAGAAGAAGGGCCCTAAAAGTCTGAGCCTTTCACCATTTCCCATCCTACCTCTGTTGGGCTCTGAATACAAAAATAAGACAAAACACTCACAGTGCTAAGTTGAAAGACATGGAAACAGCTCACGTGACCACAGTCCCCCCACTGAGGGTGTGCGTGTGCTGTGGGGATGCAGCAGGAGGACCACTCCCTGCCAGGTGACTCCAGGAAGGCTTCCCGGAGGAGCTCAGGCTGGGGTCGAGCCTCGTGTCGTGTCGGCTGCAGGCGGCAGCTTGTGCTGTCAGCTGGCACCTCTTCTCGTGTTGGTCTGAGATGTGCCAGCATGTTGTCTTCTCCCTCTGTGTCCTGTTTTGCCCCATGTTGAGACACACACACACACGCGCGCACACACACACACACGTCTATTCCTTTTTCTGTAAAACTGCTCTTCAAATGTTTGAGTTCTAGAATCGCAGCTCGCTGAACCTCTTCTCCAGGTTAAACAACCTCAGTTTCTTCCCTCCCTCCCTCTTTCCTTCCTGCTGGGTGCCAGGAACTGAGGCACCGTGCTGTGCATTTAGGATACAGAGATCTTTTTTTTTTTTTAATTTTATTTATTTATTTATTTATTTTATATTTTTGGCTGTGTTGGGTCTTCGTTTCTGTGCGAGGGCTTTCTCTAGTTGTGGCAAGCGGGGGCCACTCTTGATCGCGGTGTGCGGGCCTCTCACTATCGCGACCTCTCGTTGCGGAGCACAGGCTCCAGTCGCACAGGCTCAGTAGTTGTGGCTCACGGGCCTAGTTGCTCCGCGGCGTGTGGGATCTTCCCAGACCAGGGCTCGAACCCGTATCACCTGCATTGGCAGGCAGATTCTCAACCACTGCGCCACCAGGGAAGCCCCAGAGATCTTTTTTTAAAAGAATGGGCTTCCCTGGTGGCGCAATGGTTAAGAATCCGCCTGCCAACACAGGGTACACGGGTTCGAGCCCTGGTCCGGGAAGATCCCACACGCCGCGGAGCAACTAAGCCCGTGCACCACAACTACTGAGCCTGCACTCTAGAGCCCGCGAACCACAACTACTGAAGCCCGCGTGCCACAACTACTGAAGCCCGTGCGCCTAGAGCCCGTGCTCCACAACAAGAGAAGCCACTGCATTAAGAAGCCTGCACACCGCAACTAGAGAAAGCCCATGCGCAGCAACGAAGACCCAACGCAGCCAAAAAAGAAGAAGAAGAAGAAGCAGATGCTGCCCTCCAGGAACGTACAGTCTAGTGAGAAGATAGACCAGAAAATACTTTATTGTTCTTTTTTGTAGTCTGTCACCTTTACCAAAACTCCCAGCACTCAGCACGGTAGCTGGACCGTAATAGACCCCCAGTAAGGGTCTGTTGTGGAATTGACTACACGGGGGCTCTCAGGAAGGGAAGCCCAGGGTGCTGTGGTGCCTGCTGGAAAACCTAAATCAGCCCCAGAAGGAGAGTGCTAGACTCCCCAGCTGATCTGAGTCTTCAAGGATAAATAGGACTTAGCCAGGGAAGAAGAACATCCCAGGCAGAGGGAGCCGCAGTGGCACAGAGGGCAAAGCGCCAGGGCGGGTATGGTGTGTAGAGTGTGGAGAGCTGGCCAGGGCCAGGTGATGACAGTGGCGCTAAGGACATTGGGCTTTATCCTGAGGCTAGATGAGGCAGATGTTCAGATTTGCATTGTAGAGAAGATCACTCTGGTGGCACTAAGAGGAATGAAAAGAAGGGAAGGTCTACTGAGGAGCAGGAAGACCAGTGTCAAGTTGTTGGAATTACCCTGTGAGAACTGAACTCAGTGGCTATGGAGTAGGGGACAGATTCAAGAGGGTTTAAGAAGGGAATTCCCTGGCGGTCCAGTGGTGAGGACTCGGTGCTTTCGCTGTTCGGGCCCGGGTTCAATCCCTGGTCAGGGAACCAAGATCCCGCAAGCCGTGCGGTGCAGCCAAAAAAATAATTAATTTATTTATTATTTTTTTTTAAAAAAAAGAGTTTAAGAAGTCAGATCTACCGGACTTCCTGACCAGCTGGCTCTGGGAATGGGATGAGGGAAAGGAGGGGTCTGACAGAGGGCACTAAGAAGGCAGTGTGGCCATTGGTTTAGGGACTAGAGAAGGATGAACACATTTTGGAACTGTAAGGTAATGGATTGGTTTTGGACATGACTTGGAGGTGCCTGGGGAGCGTGTCTGGTCTGACACAAATGGCCCTGGAGGCCAAAAGAGAACCGAGTTAGAAGTGCAGTTTGGAAGTCAGTCGCATGTCCATGATAGTTGTGACTAAGAGCTGATAAGCTCACCCAGGCGCAGTGTGCAGAGAAAGAAGAGAAGAGGGTTAAGGGTAAAACCCTTAGAAGCACCAAAATTTGAGGAGCAGACGGAGCTGAGCAAGGCCTTGGGAGAGACTTTGGGGGTGGTCAGAGGGGGAGGAGGGAAATCAGAGGAAACGGAGAAAGAATGGGAGCAGTCTGCAACTTCCCGACGCAGTCAGCTTTCCTTTATAGCATCTGAGTTGCCACATGGTTGTAACTGAGCTACCACGGTCATGGGGGGACAGTCACCTGCTTTTTCAATCTTGAGAGATTCTTAAGACTGGATTTGAGCACCGGCTGCTCTAGAGCCATGGTTCCCAAAATTCCCAGGTGAGAGTCAGACGCTATCCCAGAACCACTTTGTTATTAGGACATCTTGGAGACAGGCCTGAGAATCTGTTTTTCAATAAGCACCCTGGTGATTCTTCTTATTAGGGAAGTCTGAGAATGGTGCTCCAGACCGAAGGTTCTTCCATCATAACCTGGGGGCTCTTTGTGACTCCTCCAGCCACACCTCCACCCTCCCACAATTTCTACACACAAATTCTGACCTAAGGCTCTGGAGAACCCCTATAGTTAGTTATGAGCCACTGTGGCTGGTGGAACTCCTGAAATGTGTGGAAATGGAAATGCTAACCCACTGATCTAATGGAGAGTTTTTGAACAACTGTCTGAGTGTTTGGGAATCCAATGGAAATCCTGCATTTAGACATATAATTGATCTAGCGCTCCTTCTCCAAAAGCATTTAGACTGGAACACCCTCACTGCCCTCTGGTGTAGACAGTCTGATTGCCTACTCCACTTTGTGGAATAATGGAACTGAATGTAATCCAACGTTAAAAAAAAAAAAAAAAAAACACCATATGTTAAAAAGCTGACTATTAAAGTAGTTTGGAAGAGACACCACATGTAGACAAAGGAGACATTTTAAAGTTACTGCCATGGCAGGAGCTGACTCTCCTCATTTATATGTTTAGGAACTAAGACTGCTCAATGTCCCAGCAGTGAAATTCATGAAGTATGTTTAAAACATCTATTCTCAGGAGCGTCTTTGTAAATAAGGCCTTTGACTCTACCGCAGGTATTTATTAGGCATAGAAGTTGTTCAGAGGGCCTGCACCCCTTGTGTGAAATTGCAAATCTATAAAATGCAAACATTGTCTTTAATGAATAGTCAAGATAGATCATCTTTTCCTAAGCAATTGGCTTTGGGACATTATCTTTCCAGGATAAATAGAGATATTCATTAGACTTATGCTAATATTGCAGGCAGAAGGTACCTGCTGAGGTAGAGAACTCAGGAGTGTCCCTCTAAGGAGCGTGGAGACCTCTTCTTTTTGGAGTTAGTTTAAAATGAAAGACTGATACTGCCTGGAGGTAGGAGGGTGGCTGAGAAATGCCCTTAGGAGCTCCCTTCATACCCATGACACGTACATACTTCAGACTGAAAGATAAGCAAGTCTTGTTCTTTCATCCATTCATTCAATAAATATTTACTGGGCACCTATTATGTGGCAAGATCTGTGCTGCAGGCTCTTGGCTCTCAGGTATCTCTGGGACATCAGAACAACTTCAGGGGGAGCCCGTTTGATCCTGGAGGGCAGCAGTGGAGGATCTTGTGCAACATGAAAGCTACAGTAGAGACGTTACTGGTGACTTTCACATTCCCGGTTTAGAAATGAGCAGCGAGCTAAGCTATGTGGATGTTCCCATGCCACAGGAAGCCACACCGTTTAGACATCCTCCTTACGTCTCAGAGGAGCTGGAGGGAAGTGGTGAAAGCACCAGCCTAAGGCCATCTGGCTTCTCAGGGCAAAATCAGTACTTTGCATGCAGACTACACATCGTAATCTTGAAGGTTCTATCTCGTACCTTGTCATTTGAATCTTCACATAACTTTGAGAATTACGAATAACTAGCTAGAATAGCTAGCATTATTATTGCTCTTTTCCAGTAGAGAAAACTGATGTGCCTGGAGGCTGAGTGACCTGCACAAGGTCACGCAGAACAGACCAGAGCCAAAGCTAATACTTAGTTTCCCACTCTTACCCACGTACTCTTTCTACCAGCAGAATTCGTTGACCTTGTAAGCACCTTGTCTGTCCAAAGGATCTGACCCCCAGCCCCATCTCACAATGCTTTTAAAAATAAGATATAAGGTGAAGAGAAGAGATTGCAGCTAGATTCAAAGGGTACAAGCAACTCGGGCCTTGAAGATAGACACCGCGGGCAGGGGTAGGAGGAGGAGGGATGGTTCACCCAGTCTGTGATGTACCACCACCCATCTTGGCTCTTGAGAACAAGAGAGTCACCTCCTACATTAGAAGATGATGATAGAGCTCATAGGCAGGCCTCTTCATTAATGACTTGCCCGGGAGGGTTTTGGTGGGTTTGCAAGTTCATTGAGTTGTTTGGTAGGTATTTGTATAAGAAAGATGACTTGGTTTTTATTTATTTACCTTTTTTTTTTTTTTTTAACAGTCTGAGACATATGAGAAAGCTATGCTAGTAACTTTTCTACCCTGGAGGCATTTCTAAAACTCAGATGAAGCACAATGAGAAATTCATTCTTCCGTTCAGCTGTTAGCTCTAACTCAAGGTTAGATGACAGGGCCGTGTCTGTATGACATGGTAACAGGAGGTGTCCAGGCCCCTCCTAAGGGCCTCTTGGCGCCTTGGCTTTTCTCTCTCTCTCTCTCTCTCTCTCTCTCCTTATGGATGGCTCTGCCCTTCCTCTAATTCACTGCGTACCCCAGGTCCAAAGATAAAAAGATAGGTTTCAGCAAACACACGGGCACACTCATTCTGGGCTAACTCTGTAAACCTGCTCCTTGCGTGAGTGTAGCAGAAACAAAATATGTCGCTTCCTCCTCGTGGGAGGGATTGGCATTGCTTACACAGGGAAGGGGTAGAGGAGGCTCTGCTGGCCTTTTTGAACTTGCTTCTCAACTAGGGAAATGAATAACATCCTGATTGGCCCCAGTGGAGTAGAAGCGGAGGAAAAGGAGGGGAAATCCTGGCCCCAAGCTCCAGCCAAGGCATACGAATCACTTTACCCAGGTGCCAGACTTGGCACAGAGTGTGACCAGTGAGTGGAGGGGAAATCATAAGCAGATTAACACAGTTTTTTGGACATTTTCACACTTAACTAATGAAGTGGGCATTTTACAAAGCCTAAGCAGAATCTCCTTCACAGGCAAGCAAGAGTTCCCCAGCCTTCTCCTATAGGCAAGAAGGCTGGAGGGGAAAGGGCAGAGATAACCCAAGCATTGGCCCTCCCCACCTAAAACACACACACACACACACACACACACACACACACACACACACACACACATACACACACACTTCTACTCGGCTCCTAGACTTAGCACGAGGTATGAACTTCTCTGTTTGCTTTCATAGAGGGTTAACCCCGGGCCTTAGAACTTGTGTCAACACTTAGCACAAGGCTGGAACCAAGGGGGGAGGCTGAGTGACTGGCAGATGAGGGTGGTCTGAGGGTTGAACTGTGGGGTGTGGAGGGGGATGGAAAGGCAAAGGAGATACCAGTTGAATGTCAGCTGGATGTAAGGGACCCAGGACTGATTTGCAAGATCAAGGTTCTGTCTATTCCTGCTGCCGTCAGGGGCCAGGACCCGTCCCCTCCCTGGACCAATTTCCTTGTCTTGAAATGAGTAGATAGAAGCAGATATACTCTAAGAATGTTTGGTGGGACAGGACAAGGGGAGGGGCGGGCGGTGTCAGCAGCAGTCTCCAGCTTTATTGCGCACACGGATCCCCTGGGGATCCGACTTCAACGCAGATCCTGATTCATTCATCTCTCGGGTGGGGCCTGAGAGGCTCCATTTCTAACGGGCTTCCTGCTGCTGCTGGTTGGGGGCCCGCACTTTGAGTAGCACAGGTGTGGAGCACAGGATGGGGTTCCCCGGTCTACGCTCTGCCCCCCACTTAACTCCCTGCACTTATTTCGTCAGCTGTGAAACGGGGACTAGTAATAGTTGCCTTGCCTTCCTCCCTAGGGGTGTTGTGAGGATTAAGGGGAGAAAGGCATGTGAAAGCACCTTGTAAAGGGTAAGGCAGTGTGAGTGTAAGGGATTATTTTCATTGTGAAGATTTCTACGCCTCAGTGCTCTCCCGTGTGTGTTCCTGCAGCGGCTCAACTTTTCCCTACATCCTCCTTTGTTTCCATGCCTGGGCTGCTAGTCAATGTCACCAGCCAGGGCTAAACAAATACTTGGACATGTCAAGGCAGGAAATGACAGTTCCCGGGCACCCCACTGTTTCAGGTGCAGAACAAGCCCCAAACACACCTTGTGTGATAAATTCAAGTGATACCAAGCTGAGCCCCACCCCCTCCCCCATGGGCTGCCAGGCCAGGAAATGAGGCCAGAAGTCAAGGAGGTCCCTGTAGGACAAGGGACGCAAGCAAAGCACTAGCCAAGCTTTCAGCAAGGTGGATCACCAGTCCACGCTTTGATGCCACTTCTGTGCCCACCGCAGGCAGCCACGATGATATTTCTGAAGTGTGTTGGTCTATTCACTGAGGACCTTCACAGATGGTTCCACAGCTACCCTGTGAGGCAAGAAACTAAGGTGACTGAGGCAAGTCATAGACCCTCCCTGACCCTCAGTATCCTCATCTGTAAAATGGAGTCGACAGTGTCTGTCCTGCCTACGGTACAAATTGCTGTGATCCTAGAATCAAAGTGAAATAACTGTGTGAAAATATGCAGTGATTCTGTGAAATTATGTGAGCTGTTATTCTTCATGAGAGACTTCCTGCTCCAGTGGAGTTGACTCACAGCCCCACGTGAGGAACATCCTTGCTTTCATTTCTGTGCTCAGACCTCCCTGCCCCCCACCTTCCCTAATGTGGGCTGTCCTCCACCCACCTCAACCTCCACGCCTGATGGAAAGCATCCCCAGGTACCCCAGCTCCAGTGGGGGTCCCGCACCCTCCAAACTGTGCTGGTTTTCATCTCGCTCCTCGCGGGCCCTGAGGCCAAGTCTCTGCCGAGCAACTTCTTTGGAAGGGCCTGGAAAGTACAGATCCTGTTATATAATAGACCCCACGTCAGAGTGGCAGGCCAGGCCCAGATCTTCATCCCAAGATGCCTGCGGCGGAAAATCTGGTTCAGGTTTACCCCGTGGAGTGAGTACTGATGGGTTTTGGTGGCAGAGATTGGTAGAAGGCTGACCACGCATTACAAATGGAAAAGCCTATCGCCCAAGCTGGGGGTGCCATTTTCAAGGACACAGAATTAGGGGACTACCAGAATAATAAAACCGGAAATGGGCAGGGTATCAAACCAGTCAGCTCTGGGGCCCACACGCACATCCAGGACCCTCCTTCAGCACAGGGTGGGTCCCTCCCTTTCCCCAAAGCCACTGCTTAGAGGAGCAAATGGCAGCAGGATCCATTTTGCCCACCCATCCCTCTCTGGCCTTTGAAAACTCCTGAGGCCAGCAGAGCCCAGGCCTGCAAAGTTGGGCCTCCATTCACCTCAGCCAGCCCAGGAAGCAGAGTGGTCTCATCTGAAGAAATGCAAATCCTCAGGCAGGAGCAAAAATAACCCAGAAGGGCAAGCCATGCTCGTCTGTGTGTATACTGGGTTTCACATCTGAAATCCGGTCGTGATAAATCTGATGGTTTTGAAACATCTTCTTTAATTAATAAAAACAGAGGACATCTTAGCCCCAGGTTTCAGACTTCAAAGTTCTCCTCAGTTGAGAGCCTCAAATTTGGCTTATTTGTGGAGCACTGTAATCTCTTTCTAGACAAACACAGGGTTTTAGTTGGGTTGCTGCCCCCACCCCGCCACAGCTGAATGGCAAGAACCACTTTATAATTCGAGACTGGGAAGACTGAGCTGAAAACCCCCTTCCTGGTCCTGCAGCCATATTTTCAAAATCAAAATTCAGCCTGGATTTTCATGGGGAAAGTTCAGGCTTTGGAGGCAGATGAACCTAGAATCAGAATCCTGACCATACCCTTGATACTGTCGTCTTGAGCAAAAATGTTATGTCTCTCTGCCTCAGTTTCTTGATCTGTAAAATGGGAATATTGATACCACCATCAGACTTGTTGGGGTGATTCCTATGAGGTAATGCACGTGAAGTGGCTATGCCTGGCGCAAAATAGACACTCGAGAAATGTCCGTTCTCTTGCCTTTCCTGATATCTGATCTGATCACAGAACTAATTATGTGGAATCGGGACTGTCCTGGAAAACCTAGTTTGTGTGCTTACCTGTCTTGAGAGATACAGTTCCGTGACGTTTTTCCATTCAAGGAGTTGTTAGGTTTCCGAGGATACCGTTTGTCTTGCAGTGTCTTCTGAGCCTTACCATAGGAATCCTATGACAGAGGGCTGTGTGTAAACTTCCTCTCCACCCTCAGAAGCAGGCCAAGCATCCTGAATGGTTAGCCTAGCTGCAAAATGATTCTTCTCTTCTCACCTAGAGGGGGAGAGATCTTGATTGTGCCACGTTTCAAGCAGAGGAGGAAAGGGTCTCTGGGATCCTGTCTGGGAAATGCCCGTGTCCACCTGACTCAGACAGCTCTTCTGTTTGAGGCACCTTCAGGTCCGGTCTGAGTGTGAAGCCAGTGGTAACTCCCCTGGGACCTGCAGTGATGACTGATTTCTTGGGCTCCCAGGCAAAAGGCAGGGCCCTGCTCAGTGACCTCCTAATGATGTGTGAGGGGCTCAGACCTTCCTTGACAGTCATGGAAGGGTGTCTCCTAGGAAGCTGTGTCCTGTTTATCCAAAGGATAGTGGGAGTGTGGGGGGCAGGGCAGGGTGGGGACAAAGGTGACAGGTAAAGGGACTTGATGTAAAAATCGACTCCTTCCAGACTTGCTCTACCTGCCCTTTCTGATCTGATGTATGAAATTTGTACAGAGGTGGAATTGTTTCTGCCATTTTCCACACACAAGTTGGTGCGCATTCCTGATATGAATTAGTAAGAAATATGCCAGATGTACACAGGGGTGGGTCAACATCGCATGCAGCCAACCACGGCCACTGGGAGAAAAGTCAAATGTGGGCCCTGGAGCCACGGGCTCACCTGCCCCGGCTGAGTCAAGCACAGGGCTTGGCAAGCGAGTCAACTCAGCAGAGTCAGGGCTTCCCTTCCAATGCTTTTCACAGGCTCACCTGTGATCCAGGTCCCAGCATGAGTGTTTCTGCCACAGGCATTTTTTCCTCTCCAATTTTTTCTTAGTATTTGTTGGTTTGCTTTATGCTGATTACGGGAGTTATAAGAAACATATAGAAAGGTTTAAAGTAACAGAAGAGTTCCATATAACCCAACTGCCCAGAGGCAACCATGGTTAATAACATTTTCTCATGACTCTTTTAAAATGTTTTTTTTTTATGCTTTCTTTACATTGTTCAGTAATACTAACTGTACAATTTTGTTTTATTTTTTTAAAAAGTTGAAGTATAGCTGATTTACAATGTTTCAGGCATACAGCAAAGTGATTCAGTTTTATATATATATATTTAGGTGTTTATAAATTTACATATTTTTATATATACATATGTATTCTTTTTCAGATTCTTTTCCATTGTAGGTTATTACAAGATACTGAGTAGAGTTCCCTGTGCTATACAGTAGGTCCTTGTTGTTTATCTATTTTATATAAAATAGTGTATGTCTGTTAATCCCAAATAATTTAACATCATCTCTTATAGAATTTCTCCTGTTATAAGTAACGTTTTTCAAGACTACCTAATATTCTACTGCCATGATGAAGCACAATTTACTTAACAAATACCCTATTGTAAGGCTGCATTCAAGTGGCAGTGAGCATCTTTATGCATGAAGGTTGTTGGCGTCTTAGATTAGGGTTAGGTTGGGTTAGGTTTCTAGAAGTGGCCTTTTATGTTTTTAAAAGGCTCTTTATACATATTGCCAAATTGCCCTTTAGATAGTTTATACCAATAATATTCCCATTAGCAACAGTCTATTTCATTTCATCCTTACTTGTGTTGAGTACGATTCTGTTTATTCATTAAAGAATTTAGGGGAAAAAAAAAAAAAAGAATTTAGGGAACAGCAATGTCCTATCCCCACCCTCTGATGTGGGGAGATCAGGGCATGTGAGGGACCTGACCTCAGAGCTAAGAGACCACCTCCCCTGCTCTCCTGGGCCCTCTGCAGTCATCCTCAGAGAAGAGGGGGATACATACCCAACGTAGATGCTGTAACTCCCTATCAAAGGCTCTGGCTATGTGATGACACAGGACCACTCAGCTTTCATGATGGAGTTGCCCAGACTGGGAGCTTATGTGACTGTTTCCCACCCAGTATCCTCCTCCAGCTGCTTGTCTTCTGGCCTAGAGGTGTCCCTACTCACCTTCTAAGCCTTTCACAGAATCCCACTGCCCCTAAGAAGAGCTGCTCACAGAGCCCTGGGGTAGTCCCCTATGTTGGAGTGGCCCCGTTCAGTTTTACAAAGCACTCTTTCATGTACTACCTGATCAGATGCTCATGACAGCCCTGGAAGGCAAACATTCATTTCCCTGTTTTATAGGTGTATCATTTTCCTAGGGCTGCCGTAACAAATTACTACAAACTTGGTAACTTAGAACAACAGAAATGTATTCTCTCATATTTCTGGGGGCCAGAAGTTCAAAATCAAGGTGTCAGCAGCATCACGCTTCCACCAAAGTCTCCACGGGAGAATCCTTGCTTGCTTCTTCCAGCCAAGACTCCTTTACAGGGTGGCTGCTTGATTATGGAACTGGTTCATAGAAAATGAAATTTGGTACCCTTGGATACCCTAGGAACCTCAGACATCATGTCACCATTACTCTGTTAGTGTATTACTGTTCATTACATTGAAAATATTAGCAAACCCCTTAAATGAGAGCTGCTCATTTGTTCTCCATGTGGTAAGTGGGGAAATTAAGACCTAGAGTAACCAGAAAAGTTAATGGGAGAATTCCAATTGTAGCCTGGATGTCTGGATTTGTAATCTATATCCTAAGCTTTAAAGTATGAGTTGTGATCATATGTTAGTTACAGTTAAAATTGTTGTCAAAATGACTATTTTAAATAGCACAGAAATTCTTAGTGTCTCAGTTACTGTTGAATTCCTCTTCCCTGTCTCAGGCGCCTTTGACATGCCCCACACGGCAGTCTGTTCATGGACCTCTGATGAACAGTGACCGATTCCTTCCCATTAGTGGCCCCGAGGGCCTGTGAGGACAGATGTGCCATCACCACATCTGGCTCGCCAGCATCTCCTGGCTTGCCACCATTAGCTAAGGGCGTTTCTGTACTTTGCTGGTACCTTTCCCTTCTATTGCTAAGTTTACTTCTGAACTGGAATAGTAGATCCTTTAATGACCTAACCGCCAAACCTAAACCCTGCAGCCAAACGGATGACTATGGGACAAACATGGTACACGGTCACAAGTTTGGTGAGCATTAGATAGTCGGAGTCATAAAAGATTGCTGGGGTCTAGGCCTCTTTGCTCTGTACTGCGTCTGTGGATGTGGGTTACGGTTATCTTGGGAACCAACGTAAAGGACTGAGAGGGACAGACGGGGTCCTCATATGCTCTCAGTCTCCCTCTCCCATGTCTGTTAGCCATGACATAGCACATGTTGAGATAGTGAAACATGCCTGTGGCCACATCTAATAACCACAAAGCTAAAGTCCTCAGCCTGTGCTTATATGAACCAACCTGCTCATATAAGCACAGAGAAAGCACCAGTCTCAAGCTCAGTTTGGTGCCCTAGTTTGGAGATCAGGTGGGGACACTCTCCAATGGCCGCTCTCATCATGCCTGGGATCATTTCTTAGTCACCATGGACATGATTATCATCACACACTCTCACCCAGGAAGGCTTATGTCTTGAAGAGCATTGGTTAATGACAAGTTTTGCTCTTGGTACCTGGCCTCCCTGGTGGCTGGAAATCTGATCAACAGGCTCTCATCAACATCCAAACCCTGGGCTGAATCTAATGGATGCAAAGCGGAGGCTGAGCCCCAGTCTCCTAAATAGCGAGGGTGTGATGAGACACTATCAGCTCAGAGGAACATCCCACCTCCCCCATGCTGCCTCCACCGCTGGGCTTCCCTGCCCCTTGACAGTGGTGCACAAAAGACAGAGCACGTGTGCCACTCACCTCCCCCCTGGAGCTTGCTGGTTCACCAGCTGTCATGGCATGCCTTTAATGCGTTTGTGAAACCCGAGAACCTGACCCATTTCTCCTTTGGGGAGAGAGTGTAACGCAGGATGCCAAGCTGGGAGGCAGGATTCGGGAAGCTCACCTGTATGAACCTGGCTCTCTGTGTCATCCAAGGCAGATTGTTTGGGTTCTTCCAATTCCCAGAATCTCACCTGTAAAATAAGCATCCAGGGGGTAGTAGAATGATACTGCAACATTGTTTTCTGCTCACTTACAATTTTTCTCCTTCCTCTTATTTAATTTTAGCTCCTTTTTCTGCTTGCCTCCATCTCCTCCTCCCAATCCTGGCCCTAGATGTTTAGTCTCTGGGACAATACACCCAAAGGGTATTGACTCCAGAGTGACTGTCAAATTTCTCAGATGTTAAAAAAAAAAAATTCTCAGATGTTCATAATCAGTCAATAAACATGTTTGGAGCAAGCACAATGCACAAAGTCCGGTGCTTATTACAGACTTATGGCTTGTGGAGGAATCCATGCCCTCAAGCAGCTTCTAAACTAGGTTGAAGAGCAGATCATGAGAATCATGTAAGGCAGTGTGGGAAGAACACCAGGGGACCGATCTCACTAACCTGGGATCTGAGGATGGGCTTCAGAGGCATCCCTCAACACCCTGAAACTGCTTATATCATTTCATGTTTGCCAATACACATTTTGGGGGTAAGTTTATAGCTTTCACCAGCTTCACCCCAAGAGGTGAAGAATTTTGCGTCCAGTCAGACTTTGTAGAAGAGTGCTCATGATAACTTAGATTATCATTATAACAAGGTTTCGTTGAGCCAGTGAGACCTGAACTGAATCTTAGAAAATATATTCAGAGAATAGCGGGGTGGGAGGCAGCCCTGATGGAAGGGGTCCCCAGGGAGCATCACGGGAAGACTGTCGCACTTAGGACCGGTGACCTTAAGTTGTCTCACCTCCCTCAGTCTCAGAAAAATGCAGATCTGTAAAATGGTGATCGTTGCTGCTTCCCAGAGTTTTGTGGACCTTGAGCTTTTTTTTTTTCTTGCTCACTTTATATTCCCATCCCTCCGCACGGGGCTTGACTCATATCACAGTGGACACTAATCCATATTTGATGAATGTGTGAGTTAACCGAAATCATAAACGTGAGAGGGCTTGGTAAACAGCAGAGCATTGCTTCAGCTAAAGATCTTTGTTGCTAAGTACGTATACTTTGTGCTTTGCAAGCAGCCTGCACTAAATGTCTTCTCCCCCTTGAAACTGACCCTTTCCCCCGTAATGGGGCTCAAAGGGCCAGCCCATCTGATGGAGTGTCTCTAGGCTGGCCAGATGAATGATAGCGGTGCCGATCACGCTGACAAGATGTGCAGTTGCCTAAGAGCCCAGAGGTGACCTCACTCTCCAAGGGCTCGGCCTCTAACCCCAGCCCCTGCTGGCACACGCACACACCTGCAGCCCTTTTCTCACTCCAAGACGAGGAGACCCCGTGAGCTCCTTTGCTGCCCTCATCTGCACTGGCAGGAAGGATGGACAGCAAGGGGGCATTGCTGGGTCTCTGCTGGGACTCCCTCTAGCACTATAAGCGGGACTGCTGATGGCGTGCTCTCTGTGACCTCTCAGGACTGTCGAAATGATCAAATGCTCCTTTGCTGAGCACTTTTTGTATGCCCAGCCTCCTACTCACAGCTTCCTCGCAGTACCCCTGCTAAGAGAGAACAGATTAGATCTTCTGTCAATTTTTCTTTTCTCCTGTGTGCCATCCAACAGACAGGATGACTCATCGGCGTTACCAGGATACTCCAAGAAACTTGGGCTGTTTGGGTGTGGGAAAGATTTTTAAAAGGCCGTGGTTGAAGGTGACAGGAGTTCTCAGAACAAGTTAGGAAAGATAGGGGTGATTTCTCCCTGTAACAGTTCTCCACTGCAGATGCAGCTGATAGAATGAGCTCCAAGATAAGAGTTAGGAGCTTGTGTTCCAGATCTGTCACTTAGAGACTTTGAGCAAGCCACTGAATCTCTCTGAGCTTCCAGCTCCTCTCCCATAAATTGGAGTGGTACCCATCTTGCCTCTCAGGATCATTGTGATAGTCAACATTTACGATGGTACTTTAAGTGGTATAAAGTTGTACATATTTGTTATTATTAACATATACACAAGCATACCCCTTATGTGCAGAGCACTCACTATATGCTATTTATCTAATGCAAACCCCATAACACCCCTATAAGATTGTATTGTTTTCCCATTTTTACGGATGAGGAATCAGAGGCTCAGAAAGGTAAAGGGCTTGCCCAGAGCTATACGCATACAAGTAATATGTGTTAGAGCCTGTATTTCTGTTTCCATTCTCCACTATAACACTAGCTCATGATCCTTTTCTCCTGTATAGTGTCACTTTGTCCCTTAAAATATTGCCTACTCCTCTGGCCTTTACCCTCTCTCATGGACCGGGCCCCTTACCTGCACGCTTCTTGCTATAACATCTTGCTGGATTGTTTCGTTTTCTTCCTGCTTTGGCTTCAGATACTCCTCTTGGCCCTGCTGTCAGCTTACCTGCCCTGACCTCTAAACACAGTATGTACAATCCTTGACTGAGCGCCTTTCTAGAGGCAGGCACCCTGCTCCTGTGAAGTGAGATAAGGAACGATCATTCTCTTCCCTTCCCCAGGCTCTGGGACATCTCTGTCCATAAAAATAAAAAAATAAAAAAGTTGCCGCCCCGGCCCTGAGCGCACGGGGAGGAGGAGTGCCCACGTTTTATTGTTATTCTCCTCTTCTGGAAATTACTAAGCATAGACTTGCCAGGCAGACCCCAGGCAGACCAGGAACACTGGTGCTGTAGCTCTTGATCTTGTCAACTAAGAGTGGGGCGGTAGAGGAAAACTCAGACTCCCGGCAGGAACCTCACTTAATCTCTTCCCTCCTTTGAGACGGGGCAAAGAGTTACTACTTCAGAGATGGAAAAAGGAGGTGGAGGGACTCGCCTCACATCGCTTAGTGAGTGGGCACTGCAATCAACAGTCCACTGTGTGTCTTCAGTCCTTGTGTGTCCTTGGGGACTGGGCACCTTTGAGTCGTGGCTGATGCCGGTTGAGTGTGGGCCCCAGGGCATCACTAGCACAGCCCAGGCCCTTAGAGGGCTGACCTCAGAGCACCTCTCCCCCACTGCCCAGCGCCTGGCTCCCCAGACCCACCGCCTGACCCTACCTGATGGAGAGAGAAGGCGGTATAGGGCAGCTCCCCGTCCCTGAGTCCGACCTGACAAGCTGATCCCCAGCAACCGACTCCCAAGGTGGGCCTCTTCTTGGGGAGACGCATTTATAGACGCTGACCGTTACCCCGGCACCAGGAATCTACCCTCCAGTTAGGCAAGAGATAAATCAAAGCCAAACTTGGCTGATGACATTCAGGAGCCAGGAGTGACCCTTGCCACACATAGAAATCCCAGCGGGCTGGCCAAGGGCCTTTGTCTGGTCAGGAGAGCTCAGGATTATCTGGCCCTCTTTGCTGATGTATGGAGTCACCGGCTGTCGGAGTGTTTACGAACGGTTATCACCTCAGTGCTTTGGCCATTATCAGAGGCAGGGCCGCCTGCCGGGGCTGGGGCTCGCACCCTCTCTATTACCACCTGTCATTGGCAGAGAGTGTGCCCTGACGCTGCCCAGTCCTGACTGCCGAGGGAAGATAGTTTCTGACGGCTGATCAAAGAGGAGAAGCAAGACCTGATAAAAAGAGTGTGTGGTGGTGTACTTTTAACTTTGGGAAACATTGGCATTTGCATTTTTTCCCCATCTTCCTGGTGCTGGCAGGAACCAAGCCCAATAAATGCAGTGGATTCAGTTACCTAATCGCTGGGGAAATGGTATGTGCTTAAAGCAACAGAGCATGACTATAATCTCCTTCCAAGAGAGAGTGGATGAAATAAGCTTTCACAGAAGACTTGCTGTATAATAAAGTAGAATAATTTAAATTTAGCCTTTGAAGTGATCTTGCATGTAAAATCTAATCTTGGCATTCAGCAGAGCACCGTGTACTTTTTGGAATTGGGAAGCAGCTTCAGATCAAGGAAAGGTCTTTGCTGAAGACGCTGTCACCCAAGTCTCGTGCTGCCATCCTGCAAATGGTGCCCCAGTGGTGCACATGTCCTGGGGCAGCTGGGGGACTGTATGTGGTGGAGTAGAATGAGTTCTAGACTGAGCCATCGGAAGATCTGAGTTCTTGAACCAAGCCGGCCACAAACTTGCCGTTGGATCTTGGGACATAACCTTTCTGAGGGGTATAGGTTATAGGATATAATGACTTAGAATGCTTTTTAAAAAAAAATTTAAGCTATGTAACCCCTTTTGAAAATGAATCTTTAGGTGAAGCCCTATTGCATCAAACAGAGAAAAGTGGGAAGGGGGGTTTGCTTGAACCCGGGAAAGAAGTTTCCTACCCTTGACCTAGATCTTTTTTTTTTTTTTTAATAATTATTTGTAGCTGAGCACTTTAACACACCAACTTTTTTTTTTTTTTTAAACTTTGGGTTTATTTATTTATTTATTTATTTATTTATTTTTGGCTGTGTTGGGTCTTCGTTTCTGTGCGAGGGCTTTCTCTAGTTGCGGCAAGTGGGGGCCACTCTTCATCGCGGTGTGCGGGCCTCTCACTGTCACGGCCTCTCTTGTTGCAGAGCACAGGCTCCAAACGCGCAGGCTCAGTAGTTGTGGCTCACGGGCCTAGTTGCTCCGCAGCATGTGGGATCTTCCCAGACCAGGGCCTGAACCCGTGTCCCCTGCATTGGCAGGCAGATTCTCAACCACTGCGCCACCAGGGAAGCCCCTTGACCTAGATCTAGAAGCAGTCCCTGAAGACTTCAGAGAACCCTGTAGGTCCTCTGAAAACAGTTCGGGGGAGTTCCCTGGCGGCCCAGTGGTTAAGACTCTGTGCTTTCACTGCTGAGGGCCCGGTTTTGATCCCTGATGGGGGAACAAGGATCCTACAAGCCATGCAACAATAACAAAAAAAGAAAACAGTTCAAAAACCACTAGCCCAACGCCGTGGAGGTCTACACGCTCTGATCTGGTGGCATGAGCTGTCTCGTTCTGCCCTGCACATCCGTGTTTCGTGGTGTTCCCTCCTTCATCCGTCCTGTGGAAGGGCTAAGATGGACCCTGGGCAGGGCGGGGAGTTGGCGGTGGGCAGACATAGAGAACGGCCCGCTCTCTGCAAGGTGACTCAGCGTCAGATGTCCCCTGTGCGCTGCAGGTACCTTCGACCGGAGCGTGACCCTGCTGGAGGTGTGTGGGAGCTGGCCGGAGGGCTTCGGGCTGCGGCACATGGCCTCCATGGAGCACACGGAGGAGGGCCTGCGGGAGCGGCTGGCCGATGCCATGGCCGAGTCACCGAGCCGGGACGTGGTGGGCTCTGGAACAGGTAAAGGTGGCCTCACACTCCTAGCCTGGCTCGGTCGTGAATGGCACCTGTGGGTCTGGAGCTTCTCTGGTGGGACAGGGTGTGTGTTTTAACCATCTGTTTCTTTAGTTAGTACTCTGATTGCCATCCATTTTGGAAGCTTCTGATATTGGGAAACCCAGTGTAGAGGGGGGTTCCCAGGGAACCGACCCCTCCTACATGGACTAATGCATACAAACATGCTGTGGTTACACAGTTGTATTGTATAGGTGGCTCCCAGAAGGACACCTTCTCCAGGGGAAGGGACAGCCTCGGTGTCCCTAAGGTTTCAGCAGCCATTGAGCACTGAACACTGAGGCAGCACACCTTCTTCTGCCCTGCTGCAGGCTTTATAGATTGGAGAGTATCAGTGGGCCCTGCCAGCCTGGGAGGGAGCAAGGATGAAGTAGGCAAGGCTGGTGTGATCCCCCAGACAGCTTTTTCTTGTGCTGCCTTTTGCCTCTGCACTCTTGTCTCTGAGACGGTCCGGCAACTGGGGCCTGGGGTAGCTTCTCACATCCATAGAGCAGAGACATCCTTAGATGATGGGTAAGCCCTGCTCTGGGCAAGCAGGTGTACACACACACACACACACACACACACACACGTATGCACTTAGGAAAGGCCACAACCCTTCCATCTTCGCAGAATTACAGTACAGCCTTCCTCTCCTTTTTTCTAAAGTACCCCTTCCTTCTAGACATCTGTGCTGTTAGTGCCAGCTCTAGCCCGGCTTTTATCCCTGAGGAAGACCGCCCCACAGGCCTCTTGCCAGTGTTCTGAGGTCAACAGGAACTTTGTTCGGGGATGGAGCAGATCCTGGCTGCAGGCCTTCTCACTCTTGCTTGCCTGAGTCCTCTCAAGCCTGTTATTCTTCACCATGAACTGCTCCATCCCTGATCCACGTGCCTACCTGAAGAGGGGATTCCAGGGAGGAGAAACTTACAACCCTGGGGCAGGAATCAGGACCAGCAAGATCGAGAGTCAAAGCATTTTTGGCAGGGCTCAAAATGCCTGACATTATTACACAGTCCCAATTTCCTGCAGATCCTCCAGGTCTTTTAGATATTTGGGTTTAGCAGTTAACCTTTTCCCTCTCTTCTTCCCCATCCCATTCAGTTCCTCTGTTCCTACACTAACAGGATAGAGATACATTGCCCTCATCTCTTTCTCCACAGCACTAGCTTCATGCCTGCCCATAGCTCTCGTGTGATAATTGGCAAATGAACAGAATAGATGCAAGAGAGGGAGTTGGCTAGAGATGGAGAGGTGCTTTATCTGGCCACAGGAGACAGCCATCTCTGAGGACCGGCCCCCTCCACGCCCCCTTCTTCCCTGGAAAGGAAGACGTGCACCATGGAAGCTGCAACAAGCCATGTCCCACCCCCTCGACTCCCACAAGCACAGACGTGGGCACGCCACCTCTCCACCCCCATTGTAAAGCCATCCAGCTCGTGAATGGCAGGTCATCATGCCGTTGTTCTCCCACCTGGATCTGGAGATGAGAAGCGGCTGTGCCATTTACAGGGGCTCTAACCCCATTTTGCTTGGAAGCTGGCCGAAGGGAGAAAAGCTTCTCCCTTTCTGAACCTTGCTTGTAGCGCAGCTTTCCCCTACGTCTCTGGGGCCCTGGCCAGCCCCAGCTCACACAAACCAGAGCCCGTGGCACCAGACACACTCCCAAGGAGCCACCCTTCCAGGGGCCAGAGCAGCTCTGGGTCAGCTCTCCTCCCCAGCCGCCTTCCTCAGAAGCCACTTAGAGCACCTCCGTGTCATCCAGCAACAGATTGGAAGTCTTGGAAGGCGCATTCAGGCAGAGTTGGGGAACTTCAGCCTGGCACAGACCATTAGTAACCTGAGCGAAGCTGGCAGCCATTCATCTGCCAGACAGCTGAAGGATTCGGGAGAGTCTTTGTGGCCTTAAGCAGGTTCATGAAATTAAAAAAAAAAAAAAAAAAAAAAAGGAGAGAGAGAGGAAATTAAAACTGCATGACCCACAGGTCAGAAAATAGGAGACGCCCTTTTTGAGCATAGGGATTTCATTTTCCTCCCCAAACTGTCACCAAATGGGATTCATTCGGTTTTCTTTGACCAGATTAAATCTATCAGTCTATATGTGTGCACACATATATATGTTTTTGTTGTTGCTTTTAAACTCTGCCTCCATTTTAAAGGCCCATAAGTTAAGCAGATATCATGGAGGTTAACCTGTTCCCCTCTGCCTTTGTTGAGAATCAGTTTTCACATTTTGCAACTCCAGATAAAGTATCAGCCTGGTCGTGCAGCCCAGGGCCTTGAAAGGGCAGCCTGACACACCCACACCGGAGTCGGCCTGCTGCCCAGAGATAGCCAGGCAACGTGGATGAGAATTTCCAGCAAGTCACCCTTTGCTCAGAGCAGCCTCTCAGTCCCGCTGTCGCTTTCCACAGCCCGCTCCTCTAGGTGCTCATGGGATAGGGTGACCCAAGCATGTGCCTCTGTTGGTTCCTCCGAGGCACCAGAGATGATCAGTTTCTGTAACGCCTGCAGCAGGCTCTCTGTTTAGTGTAGTACCCGGGACGGATGCTCCATGACCTCTGACACCAAAGCCCTTTGTATCCATGCTTCACTATTATACAGGTTTACCTAGTGATGTGCCGATAAATGTTTAACAACCAGCTCTCCAAAGGGAAGCAGGAAAGCCCTGATTTATAGCAGTTGGGCATTGCCATAGGATAGAACCTCCCATTACGGCCAATTTCAGGCTATCAACATGATGTCAGTCACCTGGCAGAATTCCTGAAAATGTAGCGGTCAGCCGGCTCCAGCACCCCACTGGTAAGCTGTACCATAGTGCAAAACAACTCTCCCCCAAAGTAAAGCACAACCTTTCAAAACCTTACTATTCGCAGAGTGGTCTGTGAACCGGCAGCGCTGTCTATATCCAGGAGCTGATTAAAAATGCAGAATCTCAGGCCCCACCCAGCCCTACTGAGTCAGCACCTGCGTTTTGACAAGATCTCTATGCACATTAAAGTTTGAGAAGGCCCGTTTTAAAACGTAGTTAACCTGTGAGACGGGTGTTAGCTCTGTCCTCCAGGATGGCTGTGACCAGTTAGTCTAATTGGATCAAAATTAGATTTGCAAGTCCAGCTCAGAAATAACGGACTGAATTGCTTTCTTTCTAATATCCTCACACCTCTTGCCCCTGTTACCTTTCCATTGCCCCCAGTCAGCAAAACAAAATCCAGGTCAAGCCAACTCTGCTCGTACACTTAGGTTGCTGAAGAAAAATCATAAATTGTTCAGATCGGTACCTCTACAAACGTACGGTCTCTACTCTCCAGTGAGCCCTGGCAGTCCTTCTGCATTTTCCCAGTGCCCCTTTTTCCGATTCTCAGTTTGCACTCATCTTTTGCAGCAGACCCCAGTGCCTAGAACAGTGTCTGACACACGGGGTGTGCAGTAACCACTGGGTGAATGGATTCTACATTTAACCTAGGTGTTAGCAGCTCTGCTGCAGCCCCTGCTTTACTGCTGTGGCTTCTGGCCTGTTTTCATTCTCTTAGAGATTCCCCAGATCTCTGGTCCTCTAAGAGTTTGTATTTTATTATTTTTTTCCATATTATTGCTGTTTACTTGGTATGAATTAGTCTGCGCTTTATTCAGTATGGTACCTGTGCTCTGTCCACCCAGCATCTTGAAATCAGTCTCTTTCCTTCTTCATGGACACTATGTCGAACTAACCGTTCCCCTCAAATCTCTTACCCCACCAGCTTGTCTCTCACCCTCAGAAAATGGTGGTCACCATTTGAGCAATCCCTTGGCCTCCTGCACCCAGACCCTAAACGTCCCTGCAGCAACCTCCACTCTCCTCCTGTCGAGAGGAGGAGCACTTCCTACCCCCAGCCTGCCCGGCCACAATGCCCATCTCCCCAGAGTCACCACCGAATGTCCATTTCGCCCCAGCGCTGGCCCGGTGAGCCAGGCCCTGTGATCTTGGAGTGATCTCCCTGTAGTTCCTGTTTCACCACACTCTCATGGTTTTTCTTCTGCCTCTGCTACTTCTCCGTCCTTTCCCTGGGCTTGCTTTCTCTGTCGGCCTTCAGTGTATTTCTCCAGGCCCTTTCTTAGCCCTCTTTCCTCTCCCTCAGTGCGAACAGGGCCATCCCCTCTGCTTCCGTGGCCTCAATTACTACCCATAAACCAATGATTTCCAAAGATTCTCCAAGTTGGCTTCCTCTCCTGATCTCCAGACCATGTCTCCAGTCACCTGTCGATGTTTCCACGTATCCAAGAACTGAACTTCTCTCCCCCAAGCCCTGTCCTTCTCCCAGATTCACCCCGTCTCATCGCGTACAAAGCCCTTCATGACCAGCCGCTGCCCTGTCTGCGGACTCCTCTCTCACTGCTCTGGGCGAGCTCCAGCCAAGCTGAAGTCCCCGGAGGGTCCCTAAGCACACGTGTTCCCTCTGCCTGCCGGGCCTCTGCACAAACTTCTCCTTCTGCCGGGAATGCTGTCTCCTACAGCCCCTCCTCTCTCAGCCCCTCAAAATAACATGACTAATTCCTGCTTAGTAGACATGCCTTTCAATATTGCCTTTTCTAGAAAAATAGGATTTTTTTCGATAAGCAAAACATTTACTTATTCCAGTTGTTTTGTGTCTAAGTAAAGGTATAACCTTATACCAAAAAAATTTTCATAAACACCTGGACACATATTAACTTTATTTTCACTTTAACTCTTTCAATCACTATTTAGCTAAACCTTGTCTTTCTTTTTTTGGCTTTCTCCCACATCCAATAGCAAAAGCCCTAGGCCTAATTCACAGGTCCTGACCAGCTGTTTAAAGTATTGACACATCTCTGTTGCAGGCAGCCTCCCTTTGCTGCTGTTGACTCTTAAGAGCTCACTAAGTCAGCAGTCAGGGTCAAGCGGGACTGACTCTTCCCCATGACTGTGGCTTCCTGCCGTCCTGGGAACGCTGTTTCATTCTCCTTTATGATCACAGCGCTAAGGGTAGGAAAGAGGCTCATCCTTTTCTGTCTGGAATCTCTTTAACAGATTCTGTCCTAGTCCAGAAGCAGCTACTCTTGGGGATCACACTGGGAGCTCAATCTTTACCTCTTACCTTCCATCAGAAATACATTTACTTCCTTGCTCAAATATATAAAACTTTCAGAAAACAATAGTATAGGTAGTACACTCTAATACTATTTTATTTCATTTTTTTTAAAAATTGGGGTACAGTTGCTGTGCAATGCTGTGTTAGTTTCTGCTGTACAGTGATGTGACTCAGCTGTATACATATTTTTTTTTAATGCAGTCATGACTCACTAAACTGATTTTACAATACATCGATGAATTGCGATCTACAGTTTGGAAAGCAGTGCTCTAGTTTATTCTGCTAAATCCTCTGAGTTTTCCTGAGTGTATAGTAGTTACTCAGCAGAAAAGGCTGTGAGATTATTTTCAGCTAAAGGTCTTCCAAAGATTTCTGTCAGAAACTACTTTTACTTTTTGAAAGGGCTGTACCTTTTTTCCTCCTTAATATGGAAAGCACATTTTGAACAGTATACACAGCTTTTAAATGGTCACAGGAAGGGTTCAATAAGTGAATTAACAAATATCCATTCAATAAGTGAATTAACAAATATCAATAAGTAAATTAACAAATATCCATTAACAAAGTCCATTGACTACCCATGTTTTGCAAAAAGATGAACTAAAAGCACTGTTTTTGTGTGTGCGTGTTAATATCTTTCATTTCAGAAATGTGAGAATTAAGATCTCAATAAATGTTAGCTGTTGTTCCTGGAGTTGACCAGATGGACACCCCAAAACAAATAACCCAGTATGTTGGACCCTCTATCCTACCTCTAGGATTAGCTCTTCCAATGGGCCTTGGAACTCCTGCTTGCCTCATTGCTGAGGGCTGGGAACATTTTCGTGCTAAGGCTGCATCTCCTGTAGGAGCCGTGTCAGCCCCCTCCCATCTCAGGGTGCCACATGATCACGTGACAGTAATTGCAGGCATGGGGCAGTGAATTAATTCTCTTTTATCTTTTAGACATCCCTACTCTCAGGCAAGTACTATCATCGAAGCAACTTAGCCAGTCCCTTAGGTACTTTCCTCTGCTTTACCTAGTCGGGCCCTGGATTTTCTCGCCTTCTTCGGTGCCTTTCCAAAATGCTTTCAGGGGCTCCTCTCAGCCACCTCCTCAGTAGGCCCTCACCTTCTCTCCAGGGCCGCCGCAGGCAGGCGAGCTCTCTGGAGGTGCCCCTGGGCACGGTGCCTGCCCTCCAGGGAATAAAGCTTTCCCTCTCTCAGCTCACTTTCTTCCTCTCTGAGGCCAAGGGAGAGGGAAGACAGGAGGTGCAGGAAATGTTGGCCTCCTGTTCCCATGATGTCCTGGCCGCTCTTCCCTGTGCCGAGCGCTTAGGTTGCCTCATTTCCTCCTCTCCTTTGTCCTCACGGCCGCCACCTCCCAAACGGCTTCTACGCCTCAGACTCCATGCTAACCATGTGAGCGTCCTACAGTTGTCACACCACCGCCAGGTAGATGTCCCTCTCTGCGATGTACAAAGGAGGAAAAATTAAAGCTTTCAAGTGAAATCATAACTGAAACATGTGGGATTAAAAGGAGATATCCAGGGCTTCCCTGGTAGCGCAGTGGTTAAGAATCCTCCTGCCAATGCAGGGGACACGGGTTCGATCCCTGGTCCAGGAAGATCCCACAGGCCGCGGAGCAACTAAGCCCGCGAGCCACAGCTACTGAGCCCGCGAGCCACAACTACTGAGCCCGCGTGCCTAGAGCCCGTGCTCCACAACAAGAGAAGCCACCGCAATGAGAAGCCCACGCACCACAACGAAGAGTAGCCCCCGCTCGCCGCAACTAAAGAAAGCCCGTGTGCAGCAACGAAGACCCAATGCAGCCAAAAATAAAATAAAATAAATAAATTTATAAAAAAACAGAAAAAGGAGATGTCCAGGAAGAATTTCCAGTTCTTAAGATCCTGTCACCTGGTCCGAGGGGTTTATCAATCACTCCCACATTTTATTCCCGAGAAGGGAGACCCAGAAAAGGAAGGCATCCTTACTGTCAGGGCCTCCTCTGCCTGTCCTGTTTCCCTCTTCACAAGAGCCCAGGGCCCACACGTGACAGCCTGGGCTTCTTGCTGTGATATTTCAGGTCTCTTACAGGCCTTCCTCACCTTCCTTTCCAACCTGCTCCCCCACTTCCCTTCCACAGTCGCCCCTTATTCATATTCCATGCAGACACCCTCACCCATCATCCCCAGCACATGCACTGCTGACCTGGCTCTGTTCAGGGGCCTGCTGCCCTCACCCACTGCCCGGTCACCTTTTTAGACCAAGCTCCAATCTCACGTTGTCTGAAGCTTTCTCTGAATTTCTGTATCACCTACTCACTGGACACTTGGCCCTGGGCAGGTAGTACATGTTGCCGTTTCCACTAACTAGCAATGGCGGAGTCCCTTCTCCATCCCACCGGGGCAAGGCTCAGCTCTGGTGGTCTCTTGAGCCCCTCTTTCAGCCATACTGTGTGTCTTAGCCCAATTCCGGTTCCTCGGACTGAGTCCGATTCCTCTTTGTTACCTCTAACCACCAGCCTTTCCCTGCCCAGCATTTAGCACTGGGACAAGAGCCAAGCTGAGCCCCAGTTAATGTTTGCTGAATGACTGGATGGGTTTTCGTGGCTCCTGAGAGGTAAATGAAAGCCAGTCAGAGCAATGGAAAGAAGGGTTGTGTTTAAAAGACACACTTGTCAGTTTCTGGCCAGTTCTAGATAGTTAGTTTCTCCCTCCTCCTCCTCCTCCTTCCCCTCCCCCCTCCCTCCTCCATCCCTCTCTCCTTTTCCCCCTAAGCCTGCTGGAAGCCCCAGGCAAAGGCAGAGCTGTAATGGAAGTTTAGGGCTGAGAAGCTTCTCTGCACATTTCTCAGTGGCCCAAAGTCTTCTTTGAATTCTTTAACCAAAGCACACTGATTCCTGTCTACAAGGAGGAAGTGCCCATGTGACCTCATCAGTGAATCTTCAGAGTCCCCTCTCTACGTGTTGCCCCACATGGAAGCAGGGATTCCTGTGGAAAACAGACAGGCTTGGACAAGGGGTGGAGAAGGGCCGTTGGACCCCCAGATAAGGGCCCTTCTCTGAAGACATGAACATGGGTAAATGGTTAACGAACGGGAGGATTTCTCTCTGTTCCTCCTCTTCTGCCAGAGAATTCACCTTTAACCATTGACCTTTCTGCGAGGTGTGAGATCTGAACAAAGTTGAACACAGTCATGGATGGTTAAATACCCATCTTTCCCTTCTGCCCCTGCCTCTGCCCCTCTACTGCCTCAGAAGGTGGCCTGAGGTATTTCGACCACCCCCCCAGGTGGGATGGCTGGTGACAGAGGAAAGACAAACAGACACACAGAAAATGAAAGTTGGAAATGGCCCTCTGACCCTTTAGGAATCCAGAGCCTGGGCTCTTGAAGCAAAAGAGTCCTGTACGAAGGAAGCCAAGCCATGCCCATCAGATTGAATTTACAGAGGGAGGCGTTTCCGAGTACCCACCCCAGAGTCAGCTGTCTAACCTCTGACATTTGGTGATTGCTTCCTGCCCACTTCTCTTTGAACCCCACCCCTGCCCCCAGGGACCTGCAGGCCCACCACAGAAAGCATTTTAAAATGTCCTGGCAGAATCCCCCGGCACCAGGCTTCCCAGACCTCCCCCGATTCCCCCCACATATGTTTTATTTAGTGTAGCCCGATAGCTTGCAGTCCCACCCCTCTGTGTGCTTAATTGAGTTTGGGGAGAATTGACATCCAGTTGCTTCATTTGTTCAGGATGATTTTTTCCCTTCTGTGCCTGCCCTCCCTGCCAGTTGGGGCCAGGGGGCTCATTTTTCTGGCCGGTTCCCATCATCTCCAGTTGGCCAGGACCAGCTTGCCATCTCCACTTTGATGTATGTGACTGGTGTTGGCCTTAGGGGTGGATTGGGGGGAGGAGCAGGTGGGCCGAGCCTACCAGGGCCGCCCCCCACCTCCCCTGCTTCCGTCCGGGCATGGGCCTGGGTCCTTTGGTTTCATACTTTATTCCTCCCCAAGCCACTGGGAGCTGAATCTAAGCATATGGTTCATGCGTTTGAGCACGTCTCCGTGAGCCTTCTCTGAGCAGCCCAGCAGCACTGCCAAGCAGCTTGGAACTTAAGGCCTGGTTTCCACATTCATAGAACCCGAGAGGGAGGAAGAAAACCTGAGGGGCTGCGCAAGTGCTGGTGGTAATTCCACATCCTTTCCTGCTCCCATTCCCTTGTAGGGGCGTAGGCAGGACTGGGAGGAGGAACAGAGGGAAGGACAGACCAGTTCAGGCTGGCGAGAAATAGATAAAACCCTGCATGTGCTGTGCCTCGGAACAGACCACGAGCACTCCCTGCAACGCGCTCAGTGGTCAAACCAGATTTTTATATCTGCTCCCTTTGATCTCGGCACCGGCTGCTCTCTGAAAGGTCCATGTTGTGATCCTCTTTAAAGAAATATTTTATTTTCAATACGGACACAGCCCTTGACATAGCAGTAAAAACCATCACCCCTGAGAGGCACATGGCTGTGAAGTGTGTTGGTATGTAACTTCCTGTCTTTGCCTACGTGCCGGGCTTCATCCACTGCTCTTTTGGTCCCTCAAGAGGCCCCCCGCCCCTGCCCTGGTGCTCAGGCTTCAGGAGGCATTGGAGTGAGGGCAAGAGGTCGGCTCAGACAGGAGGTACCTTCTGGCAACGGACTGGTTTGGGATGGGGAGTAGCTGCCGTGCTTTCCCCAACAAGAGTTTCTTTGAGAACCTCACTCCCTGCCCCCCACTTTTAAGATGGAAGTCAAATTTTCGGATTCTGCTGTGCAGAGCGGAGAGGTCACTAGGCTCTAATGCATTTACCATTGACTGCCCCTCTTGTAGTGCGTCTATTAGTGAGTAATTTGATTTGTACCTATTCATTTGCAGTCCCTGCAGGAGCCTGGAGCTGGCCCCTAGTATAATTGGTGCTGTCTCTATTTTTACATCATTAGATTAGCCCCGACTCCTGGCCACTTGTTGTCTGCGCTTGTCTGTCCATTTATACAACCTAATGTAACACAAAATTCATTACTGATCACATTACTTTCAACTCTGAAGCCAGCCTTGTGATAAACATTTGGTTAACCCCTTCCTGCCCACAGGGGGGCTGACAGAACAAATGCACTCCCACTCGACGGGCAAATCAATATCGTAATACAGCAAAGTGGAATTGCATTTCTAGATTTGTTATTTCTCCTGGAGGAGCAAATGGAAAGGCTCGTCTGAGCGAGCTGAATTGAATAATGAATAGAGCCCCGGCACCAGCAGCCAGTCTGCGGACAGAGCACAAAGGCAAACCCAGTATCCGCCCAGCTTTTTCATCTGGATGGGCGGCACCGCAGCAATTAATCGAGACTCGTGACTGTGGGGTCAAGATCATAGGCTGGGACCCTAACAGAGGCAACAGAGACCTTGACCCCATCACCACTGTCTTAGCTAAGCTTGGCCTAGGACAACTGAACTAAGAACTAGTTCATTTCCTTAAAACCTTCACTGATATGCAGGCACCAGCCCTATGGCCTTGGCAGTAATGCCACCAAGAAATTAAATTAAATCCATTACTAAACTAAAGTTTACCATTTGGAAACAAATATATGAAATTTTTCCTATTTAGAGTCAGGTCAGCAATGTTGGGATTGCTGTGTGCTGTGCCCATCTCCAGGGTGAGCATTCTTTGGTGTGGAAGTGCCACATGCGCCTAAAAGTGGTCCTAGATCTCAGATAGGGATGTTGGTGAGCAGCCTGGGGGACTGTGGTCCAGGAGCTGGCCAAGAGTCTTAAAGGGACCTGGATTTAATCTGGAAGAGTCTTACCTACCCCCACCCTGGTTATCCCCTCCCCAGCCCCCATTTGTCTCTGGGGAGCATCCACACCCACTCTAAGTCATTAACTTGCAGGACAGTTTGTTTCAAAAAGAATACTACCCCGACTTATTAAGAAACTCTCGTAAAGCCTATACCACAAAGATTAGAAAAATAGACATAGAGGAAGTAGAATGGAACCCATTACCATGAAAGTCATAAATCCCTAAGTAAAAATAAGCCATAAACTGAAGATACTCAGTTGGGAAGGGAAGCTGGAAAAGGCAGCCTGTCTAGGGGATGTTCTGCTTGAATTCAGGGAAGTCCTGAACGGGAGGCTGGGGAGAGGCACCGAAGCCTCGGGTGAGTGCGCCCTCCTTTCTATTGAGTGGGCCACCCTCCGTCTCACCGAGGCCCGCACCTTGGACCGTGCTGCCCGTTAGCCCGTTCGGAGCCCTGCCAGGCCAGAAATGACCAGCAATCCTGTGAGACGTGGCGGTCCCAGGGATTCCTGGAGACGGTTCCCAGGCCGCCCCTGGCCTTCTCCATTCCTCTGCTGCTTTCGTGCCTCCCTCCTCTTCTCCGTGCGTAGGGGCAGGCAAGCTGCCTCGCCCTGCCCTGACTGTGAGAGGCTCCACTTCCCATAGAGGGCTCTAGGGCCAGGCCAGAGGCTCTCGAGTGCATCCTGTTGTGAGAAGCTACAGAGAGGGGATCCCTCAGCAGGGTGTGACGAGACACCGCGCGTCTAGGCAGTGGAAGGAGGACACTGGTGTGTCCCCGAGGCGAGCCTGGGTTCGGCAGCCGTGTCCCCAGGGCCGCTCACCTCCCCGCCCCTGCCCAGCCCACAGTGCACTGACTTGCTCAGTCAAAGCGAGCCTGCTGCTTTGGCCTCAGCTGGCCGTCCTCTCAGGTGGGTAAGTGGGACAGTGGGGGAGAGGGCGCGGCACGGACCCCAGCCCCATCAGCTCTAGAAAACAGATCAGAGCACAGGCCTTAACTCTACAGAACGGGACAGATCAGTGGCAGGGAGGAGATTGGGTCAGCCCATGGAATGAGAGATGATGGTGATTTCTTAACCTTGATGGAAGGGGGAAAGCCACATCTTACCAAACTCTTCCGCTGCATCGGAGAGAATTTAATTACATTTGGACATTTGAATGAGAACCAGATGTGGCTCGAGCCCATCAGGCCAGCTGTGTTCAAGGAGCAGCATCTCTCCTGTGGTCCACGGGCCCCTGCGCTGTCTCACAGCCCCGGAGGGCGGCTCGGGAAGACCCCGCCCGGGAGATCGGAGGGGTCTTCCGAGCTTCAAGGCTGGACTTCAGGAGGCAGGAAGGTCGAGGCTGGCTGCCGGACACCTGGTTCCCTAGGACAGTTTCCAAGCTCTGTGTCCTCCCCAGAGCCATGCTGAGTGGGCATGTTCGCAGGGCCCCATATGCAGACGCACACAAAGGAGGCCCGTCCAGCACCTGGCTGGGCGTCCTCTACCGCCACGCTGCCCCCCTGCATCTACCTCAGATTGCATCTGCCTCAGCTCTGCCCCCCGTGTTGTGCTGCTGGCCTGGAGCTAGAGGGGGCATTTTGGGTCCTCCTGGGTGAGGACCGCTTCTCCAAGGGCCTCGGCCTGCTGAAGCATCAGAGATGGCAACCCCAGCTTTCTACCCAGGACCCCACTGCAGTGAGAGTGGTCTCTCGCACGCGCTCTGGCATATCCTGCTTCTCGCAGCACCTTCACATCCTCTTCTCTTTAGAGCCTCACACGCCCCGTGAGGTCTGCAGAGCAGCCCCTCCCCTCCTGCCTGACAGATGGTGATGCAGATGAGAAGTGAAGCAACTTGCCCAGGTCATTCAGCACGTCTGCGGCAGAACTGGGGCTAGAGCGAGTCCTCCTCCTCCTCCTCCTCCTCCTCCACATCCACAGGGAGGTTCCGCTCAAGGCTGCTCCTACATCCGGCTGATCTCAAGCATGGTTTCAGCCAGATTTATCACATAACTCAAAGCCAGGGACCCGTGAGCCAGGTCAGCTCAGCCTTTGCCATCCCCAAGTATAATATGCGGTGACAGGACATACTCTGCCTGGGTCAGGATTTAAAGTTAGACAGATGTAGTGACACCGAGAGGGTCCCCGCACGTGGGGTGCTGGTCGAGGTGACCTGAGTGGATGATCCTGCTCTCTTCTCCTTAAGCCAAGACTTGAGAGGGCTTGGGTCACATGGGTTGCCTGGGAGCGGGTTGTGGCAGCCTTTCTGGTCTTTCCCTGGCTGGGGTTGGTGCCCTATCATGGCTGTTGTAGGAGGGACCCAGGGAAAGGCTCCAGCCCCCAGACAGGCCAGCCTACCCTCTGGCAAATACCACCTAAGTCTCGGAAGGGATCCGGGGCTGGGTTGTGAGCTGCTCTGCCTGGAACTCAGATGCTCTGCTCCCTTCCCCACCCCCAGCACACACACACACACACACACACACACACACACGCGCGCGCGCGCACGTGCAGCTGGCTCCAGGGGAAGGGGGGGGGATGGAGGATGCCCTTCCTCATTCTTCAGCCTCCATCCCTCCCCCTCTTTTTTCTACTTCGAGTCTCCCTTCCCCAACATTCCAGCATGCTCCTCTCCTGTCATCCCCACTGGACCCACCAGGAATTCGGGGACCTAGCCTACCTCTATGCCCCTGTCTCATGGTATTAATGCCAGACTGGCCTGCTGTCATGAATAGGGTTTCCAGAGGCCTAAGGACCTTTCTTGTTGGAGGGAAGAAAGGTGATGTGCCTTTTCCCCGGTTTTTCTGGGTGGAGCCTAAGGCACAGAGAGGGCTCTCCACTTGCCGGTTTCCTCAACCATCCTTTCTAGGATTGATCATGACTTTCAGCTTCCAGTGGGGGGGCCAGTGGATGCCCAGAAGGGTCTGAGGTCTCCTTGAGGCCTCAGGTCTCCCCCCAGAACCCTGAGGTTATTAGGCAGCTGTGCGTGGCCCCAGTGGCCAAGGGACACAATTCCAGGTACCTGAGCCGCGAGCTGCAGATATTTGCCCTTAATGTTTGGAGCTGGCAGCGGGGGAGGGGTTGGTGAGGGGCAAGGCAGGCCATGTAGCCTTGGCCTCATCCTGTGACGTTCTGGGTCTCAGTACCTGCGGGGTCAGGAACAAGAGCGGGGCAAGGAGATAAGAAATTGTGTTTGTGGGAGCCCTGTGGGTTGGAAGAGACTCCTGCCAGGAGGGAAGGCGTGTACCTGCCCACTGGCTGCAGGACTCGGGCCGTTGGCACAAGCTCTCAGGGACCCCAGGCCGAGTGTGCAGTGAGATGACCAGAAGGAGGTGGAATCAGTGGGCCAGGGCTCTGTGCTCAGACACAGGTGTGAAGCCCTGGAGATACCCAGGCCATTGTTAGCTATCTTCTCATCCACTCCCTCATTCCATCACCCAGACCAGGATTCCCATTATCTGAACTCGGAAGGGCCTTTTCATCCTCAGCCCCTCAGCTTCGAGAAACTGCCCTCCTTCCTTCCACAAGTGTGCCTGGGAGGGGAATAAAAACCCCTGCTGGAGGAGAAAGGTGATACCTTCTCAGCCCTACCCCCCAGCCCCCATCCTTCCAAGACCCAGTGTTGGTGGATGAAGAGGATTCCTGGTCTGTTGGCCTCTCTGCAGGCTCTGGAGCCTGAGGGGGGTGCCTGAGGGTGGGATACGGCAGGGCTGAGGGGACAGGAAAAGGGAAGGTGCAGGGGAGCCATGCAGCCTCAGTTCGGTGTGTCAGGGTGCGAAGAAAATCGAGGCCTCCCTACCGGCTGCCTCCTTTAACTGCTGCCCTTTTAACCTCCTAAAAAGTGCCCTGGGGCTGAGGCTGGCTCCAACCCAGAGTGTGGTCTGTGACAGAGCTGTCAGGGTTTCCAGAAGCCATCTCAGGCAACTCCATCTCTGTCTCCCTGAAGAGACCCCCACCTCCCTGAGCCACTCCTGTTCTCTGGAAGAGAGAGCAGTAGTTTCCAGGCCCAGGGCCGGTGTAAGACAAGCAGCCCCTAGCCGTGTCCACCCCCTAGTTGGCCTCTGGATCATCTCTTCGGGTTCCAGCACCAGGAAGCTGACAAACCTCCTGAACCCGCAGGATGCAGTCAAGCCCCCCACCTCCTTAGCGCCTCTCTCTCCAAGTCCCAGTTTGCATAGCTGGTCCCAGGCCCTTGTTGGCAGGCCCCTTGCTGACAAAGTCGATTGCTTGGGGCAGACCCCGTTGAGATCCACTTGCTGAACTTGAAGCAGTCCTGTGGTCCCCTGGTCTCCTCTCTGTATATCCCCTTCAGGGAAGATGCTAAAAATCGCTAATCTCCTGCTCAGAGGACCTCCTTCCCCCCACCCCACCCCCTGACCTCAACCCCCCAGCCAAGAACCCTCACGGCAGAAGGGGATGGAAGCCATTTCTGTATGCAGACCTCCTCTGAGCCAGGCACTGGGCAAGATGGGGCAGTTTGGCTGACTGTTCCGTACTCTGGGGCCACCCACTCCCCTGGGGTACCACTGAGCCCAACCCAGACAAGGGGCTTAACCACAGGCCCTGCTGACGGGGGAGAACTGGGAGGTGGATGCAGGAGGGAAAAATCAATGCACGTCAACAGGGTTGGAAATTTATTTTCCAGCTTGGAAGAGGGTATTTTCAAAGAGGCAAGGAGGGAAATGAAAAGCTGTAAACACATATCTGCCATCTTCCTCTTCAGGCCATTTCTAGATTAAAAAGAAAGACTCTTTCCCAAGATCCAGTGGAGAAGGGGGAGCGCGAACCGGTGGGGGCCTGGATGGCAGAGACACCTGCTGGGGAGGGAAGATGGAGAGGGACCCCGAGGTCCTGTGGATAATCACAAGCACTAATACAATTGCAGCAATAAGAGTAACTCACATTTGCTGATGGGAAGCTTTAAGCACTTTATGATGCGCTCTACATGCATTGTTTAATTTAATTCTACAACCGCACCACGAAAGAGACACTGTTACCCTCCTGCGCAGGAGACTGAGGCACAGAGGTTGAGTAACTTGCCCCAGATCTCCCAGGTAGCAGGGCCCAGAGCCTGTGCTCTTAACCACTTCCCTCACCTGCCTCCCCAGCCTGGGCCAACACTGCCCTCCCCCTCCTCAGGCCCTTGAGGCTGAGGGGTAGGGGTGGGGGGCATTCTCCCTCCTCTCTGCTGGAAGTGGGTGGTGGGTGCCGCCTAAGCCTCCACCCCAAGGTCTCATCCTACTCCCCGCAGGCCGCCTGGGTGGTCAGCTTGGGACGGGGGTGTGGCTGCAGCCAGGGCCCAGTAGAAGTGCTCTGCTAATCCCTTTAATGAGCTGCATCGTGAGGCTGAGTGTGCCGAGCTGGGCCTGCTGGAGCCTCTGAGCACACCAGAGGGGCCCGGCAGTAAATGCTACTCCTTTTGTGTCAAGGAAAGCACCAGGGAGGCCTGGGGACTGAACCCCAGGGGTCCCAGGGACCCTCCGCCCAAACACACAGAACTGCCCTCACTCACCCCATTAGGTCCCGGAAACAGACCGTCCTCAGCCAAGTCCTGAGACGGGCTCTCCACAGTGCCCTCACCCACCAGAAGCCGAAGGGGCTTCCCTCGGGGTCTCTGATGGGCCAGCCACCCTCACTGCCATCCGGCCTGGAGGAGGCCTGGAGAAGGTCAAGCCCAAAGTAGGACTTCACTCCTGACCTTCCCCCTGGGGTCTCCTGCCCTCCTGGGCTCCTCCAGCTCCTCCCAAAGCTCACATAGACCCTATGTCCTCAGCGTTTCACCCCCTCCCCAGGGATCAGGGAACCAAGACCATAGCGCTTAGTACAGTGACTGTTCTGTGAAGAGAGACCTGCTCCCGGTCTGTCCCCAAAAGTCCCTGCCTTAGCTGGCATTGGACGGCCTCAAGGGAGTGAAGGGTCTGTACCCAGGGGAGAGGACGGTGCCAGGGAGAGGAACCTCCAGGGTGAAGCAGCCTTGGGGACCAGCGCTCCAGAGGGGAGGACCAGAGAGGGGGGCTTCCTCATGCCCTGCCCCCCGTGCCGTCTCCTGTGCCGTGTACGGTCCCCTTCCTGCCTCATCCTCTGCGTCTCCCCGGGTGGAGCCCTGCCCTGCTCATCGGCACCCACCCACAGCTCCCAGGAGCCAGTCTGCTGTTCCTGCCTTTGCAAAGGGGCCTCAGTATCCTGCCGGGAGATGAGGGGCTGGGGTGATGGTGGAGTGAAGGACGGAAGACAGGCGCCCTCACCCTGCGTGGCCCAGCCCGAGAGAGGGCAGCCAAGCTCCTGCCTCCTCACATGCTCCCTGGGTCTCCGTTGGCATACACGCCCGGGGAACCAGGGTCGCTTCTCCCTAACGAGGCCAGCCACCTCTTTGCCCTCTTCTGACACCTTCGAAATTTGCCAGGCTCCATAGAGAGTGAGGGCAACACGAGGGCTGAGCTTTCTCGGTCCTTTGCTTACTTCATGAGAGCCGAGGCGCCTCCTTTTTGGTTGCTGCTCATTCCACTGCCCCCCTGTTGGAGCCAGTCTTAGTGGCTTCTGGAGTTGTCACATCGCCGTCCTGGGGCCTGCAGCGGCCCAGTTCTCTCTCTTGGGGGGTTGTGTACCCAGAGCCAGTGGCTTCCTGCTCTTCCTTGGTTTTGCTGCCTGCAAGATGGGGAGACCAGCACCCACCTCCCAGGCGCACAAAGGCGCTGGAGAATGTGAGGTCATAATAAGATTTTCTGTCCGAGTCCAGTCCATTATCTAGGAGCTACTCCGCATCCCCTACCTTGCTTTGAGGCCTGGAGAGCAGCCTCCTTTAGAGCTAGCTTTTTCTCACCGGCCAGAATCCACATACTTCCGCTGAGTGGGGAGGCTGCCAGGGCTGCTTGCTTAGTCCCCCACCACAGAGCCCCCAGCTCTCTCTCCTGCAGCCCTGGCAGGTTTCTGGTGGGCTTTCCCCACAGGTCCACCTCAGCTGCAGGAGAGCTGTTCAGACCCAGGGGTCTTGGGATTGGCGGAGGAGGGCGGCAGCCAGAAGCTGGGCCACTGAGTCAGAACATCCGGAGGCGTCCCCGAAAACTCAGCCTTTCTCTGTCTCCTCTTCCTCTCCTGGCATCCCACCTGCACGGGCCGCCATCCGGCACCTCATGGGCCAGGGGCCCCCTCTCCCCTCCCCCCAGCTGCTCCTCCTCCATGTGTGGTTCCTCCCCCCCCGCCCACCACCCATCACCCTCACCAAAGGGGGTCTCGGCTCTGTCACGACACTTCCATCTCTGGGACCCCCAAGACTGGTCCCCAGGCCCCTACACATGCATGTCACTGCAGAATTCTGCTGCAAGCTTACCCTCCTCCCAGTATGACTTCCCCACACCTCCCGGTACCCTCTCCTCCCGCTTGCAGAGATCAGTGTACTTCTCCATCGATCGCTGTCCAGGTCTTTTCCCAAAAGATTCCTCAGTGCTTTTCTTTTCACAAGGGAAAAAAAAAGGAAAAAAAAAAAAAAAAACTGCCGACAGCCCAGCGTCCGTGAGCAACCCAACAGTAACAAAGCATGTGTTCAGGATGGAGGCAGGTAAGGCCTTACGCTTCCGTTTGCCGCTTGCTCTGAGGGCTGGGCGGCTGGGCAAGCTGAAGGGCAGCCGTGTGTGCACCCCTCTTCCACATCCACATCCGCTTCTGCACGCGCCCATCGTCCTGTCTCAGTGAGAAGAAGAGAAAGGGGTTTGACAGACGCATGTAGGAAAGTGCCCAGGCCCAGCCGGGCCCCTGGTTCTTGTACTGGTAGTCACGCTGCAGAAGAAGCGCCACATCTCCTTACCACATCATTCACTCATTCACTCGAGAAATGTTTTTTGAGCACCAGCTGTCTTCTAGGCCCTGCGGTTGGCACTAGGGAATAGAGAGAGAAAGCACAGAACTGGCCCCCGAGAGACTCTCCACCTGGATGGGGACACGCGTGTGAGCAGGCGGGGCACGGTGTGCTAGAGGGCCCGGGGCAGGAGCCGGTACACAGCGCAGTGGGGCCTGGCGGGCTCTGCCAGGGCAACAGCACAGGCTCGTGCTTGTGCTTAGCTTCGAAGACGAGTAGGCGTCCTAGGGGCCTAGGGAGCCTGGGAAGAGCTTTTCCGACAGAGGGAGTTGGATGAGCACAGGCCCAGAGGCCTGAGGCAGCCTGGAGAGGCCCCTAGACTGCCCAAGCTCATTACTGGTTCCTCAAATCCAATAACAGGTGAGGTTAGTGAGGTCTTAGTGGGGGCGGGTCAGTCATGGAAGGCAGTTCGATAGAGCTGAGGGGTTTAGACCTTATCCTCAGGACCCTTAGGAGGTGATGAAGATTTTTTTTTTTTTTTAAAGGAACTCCTTTTATTTATTTATTTATTTATTTTTGGCTGTGTTGGGTCTTCGTTTCTGTGCGAGGGCTTTCTCTAGTTGCGGCAAGCGGGGGCCACTCTTCATCGCGGTGCGCGGGCCTCTCACTATCGCGGCCTCTCTTGTTGCGGAGCACAGGCTCCAGATGCGCAGGCTCAGTAGTTGTGGCTCACGGGCCTAGTTGCTCTGCGGTATGTGGGATCCTCCCAGACCAGGGCTCGAACCCGTGTCCCCTGCATTGGCAGGCAGATTCTCAGCCACTGCGCCACCAGGGAAGCCCCTCGATGAAGATTTTTAAGCAGAGGAAAAGATGAGGTTTGTGCTTTAGAGAGAACACTCCGGCTTTGGGATGCGGTGGCTTGGAGAGGGGCGTCTGCAGGTCAGGAGACCAGAAGGGAGCTTTGGAAATTATCCAGGCAGGAAGCACAGGCCTAACCCGGCAGTGGCCGTGGGCATGGAGAGGAGGGAAGAGGCCCGGGGAGATGTACGGGATATAAATTCACCAGAGCTAGGTCGCCCTGGGAGATGGGGCCACTTCCCTCACATCCCAGGCCTCACTGGTAAAGAGAAAACACGAGCAGGGCAGCTCAGGCTCTACCTGGCCCCCAAGAGCAGCAAACTCATCTTGTAGGTCCCTTTGGCAACCGTCCCTGCGCTGTCACAGGATGGGATGGGGGTGTCCGCCCAGACTCGCGGGGTGGGGTCCCTGCGGGCCTGTGCTGAGGGGCAAAGCGGGTGCCACGCTTGGTCCTGGGCTCCCGGCTCCTCGGCTTCCTCGTTAGTGGGGACGTGCCGGCGCTGGGCCTCCGGAACGTTGGGCCTGTCTCCCAGGTCTGGAGAGGAGCCAACCTTCCCCATGCTGGTGGCCTTTTCTGCTCCTTCATGTGGGGCTTTCTTCCTTGGACCTGGTGTCCAGAGGCTCAGGAAGCCCCTGCTCGTCTTGCTGTGGCCACTGCTCCTCTCTCCTGCCCTCCTGGCCCTGCTGCCAGCGCCCCCTAGTGCTGGGACGGCCTGCACCAGGGCCAGGGCCTCTGAAATCAGAGATCTCCCGCAGACCCCTCGGCTTGCTTGCGGGGAAAGAAGGGAGCGGAGGGAGCTTTCTTGGAGCCTGACGCTTCCATACAGAAATCCCGGGGCCTGTTCTTTGCTTTCCTGTCCTGTCCCTCTCTCGGCACAATGGCCTGGACTCCCAGATGAGGGTGAGGCTGGAGGGCGATCCACGTCTACATAACTCTCGACTTATCTCGGGGTTGGGCCCAACGGGGCAGCCAGTGTCTCTTGGAGATCAGGGGCCATCACCAGGCCTGTAGCCTGTGTCCACAACCCCCATCTGCTGAGAGGTTCTGGTGTTCAGGCACACACGCCCTTCCAGCCTGGGCCCGGGCCCCGGAGCGGTGCCTGGTGCAACCTGAGGGCCCCTCCCGCCTCCCACAGGACCAGGAGCCTCTGCTCTGAAGGAGGGCAGCCCAGACTCCCCCAGCCCGCCTGTGGCTGCCTCTACTGGGTCACCACGGTGCTCTGGGGGTCGCCCGCAGGGAGAGGGGGGTCGGTGGTTACTTCCTGGCTGACTGGTGATGGCCGGCCCAGGAGTAAAGGCCATGACCCATTCCCTAACCAAAGCCAGCTGTGCTGCGTGTGTATGGTGGCGGGGAGCCAGGGAGCAGGTGCAGGCTGGAGATAAAAGAGACCAGACAAGTGTACATTCGAGCACACCTTGCTGTTTCAGATGACTGCTTTGAGGTCCTGGGCTCCTGGGGTGGACAGGCAAGACCCCTCAGTCCCAGGCAGGTGTACCTTGGGGAAGGAGAGGTTGCAGGTACCACATCTTGGCTTGGGGCCCAGAGTTTGCCCAGGGATGTGTGTGTCCACATCTCAGAGCCCACTGTGAGGAAAAGGGTATAGGAACTGGCCACTTTCAAAAAGCCAAGAAGTAATTCTCTCTTCCTTGCATTCGGCATGCCAGGAAGTCTATTCCCAGGCCACCTACCCCAGTACTTGTCTTGGATCAAGAGATGGTGGGGCAGTTGAGGAAGTTGCCCAGAGTTGAATGAGATGGAGCCAGTTGCCATAGCCAAGATGGTAGCGTGGCTGTGTTGATGCCAGGGAAGGGGCAGAGGAGGAGATGGGAGCCTCCCTGCCTGCTTCCCCGGTTGACTCTGAGCATACAAATTCTGGGGGGCCTCCAGGACACTTGGGAGCCCAGAGGAAGGGAGAAAGGAGGCACTCCAGGCACGTAGGCCCCTCTCAAACCTGGCATTCCCTCCTGAAGGGAAACAGGACACTTTCCAGGAGGTGCCACAGATGGACCGGGGCCTGGCCAGCCGGCAGATTGTGTGGGTGAGAACGAGTGAGCAAGTGAGTGGCTAAGCCAGGGTTGAAGCTCCCTGGCGGGGGAGGGGAGGGAGACAGATCGGGTAGGGAAGCGTCGGTCCTTCCCATGTCCTGGCTTCTCCCCTCCTGCCAGACTTGCAGCTCCAGGACAGGAGCCTCTCGTGGAGCTGCGTGGAGCTGGGGGAGCACGCTGGCTGAGCACATGCCCCATGTATGGCAGTGGGGTCCAGACAAATCATCAGGGCGGCCATACTTCTGGCTAAAGGGGCTCCCACAATGAGGGAGTAACTGGAGCCCGCCAGCCAAGGGGGCTTCGCCCTCCTCAGGGTGAGCCTCCCTGTGACCCGAGCTGCCACCCGGCCCGTCCTTCCCCCCGCAGAAGGATGTAAGTGGACCCAGATTGGTGCCTCAAGGCAGGCAGCCCGGCCCAGGGGCTACCCCCGCCTCCCCAAGACTGCACTCTGACCGGGCCTGGCCCGCTCCTCTGTCTTGCAGAGCTACAGCGAGAGGGAAGCATCGAGACTCTGAGTAACAGCTCAGGTTCCACCAGCGGCAGCATCCCGAGAAACTTCGATGGCTACCGATCTCCACTGCCCACCAACGAGAGTCAGCCCCTCAGCCTCTTCCCTACCAGCTTCCCGTAGGTACCAGCAACCTGCTTCTGGCTGGCTGGCCCACTCACCTGCTGGAGGGAGGAGAGAAGTCCCCCCTCTGGTCCTGCCCTTCGGACTCTGCTCGTCTTTTACCAACCACCTTCCCCAAGCTTCGTGACAACAGCCGCCCACCCTCCCTGGATCGAGAAGAGACCCTTCTCCAAAGCACCTCGGCTCACTATGACCTCTGCCCCCCATCAGCGGGGCCGTGGCTGAGAGAGACTCTGCAGAAGCTCCGTCCCCTCCTCCGTTTGCACACGATGTCCTGCATTGGACCCGCTTTTGTATTTTCTAACCAAACCCTTGGGGGGCCTGGGTGGGGAGAGGGTGGGTGGTCCGGCGGGCACTTTGGCCCTGAGCGACAGCCCCAGCTCACTCCTGGCTTTGGCACACGCTGCCCAGCTTCCCTTGGCCAACCTCCTTCTGGCGTTGAACTGAGGCCCAGAGTATTAGGGAAGGAGGAAGGAAGAAGAAACCCCCCTTCCTCTTTTCTTTCCCCTTTGGCTCATGGAAAGGATTTGTCTTTCTTGTCTGTAAGCCCTTTTACCCTGGTCCTGTACTGTTCAGTGAAGGAAACCCTGGTTACTGAGGCCCTGTCAAAAAGTGCACGTCTTGTTCAATAAATCACGCTGCAGTTGGTGTCCATCCCTGAGTTGCTGGGGTCAGGGTCCTCTCCAAGCGCTGAGCAGCATCCTGTGGGCCTGACCGTGTGTCCCTGCTCCACACGTGCAGCTGAGGGGGAGTCAGGGAGGCGGGAGGAAGGAGAAGGTTTGCTCTTGAATTGGGGCAGGGTCTGACTTAAATCCATTCTCTGACCTTCTTGCCTGTTACCAGAGCCGTTGAGTTCTGGGGGCACCCCAGGCCCGGACCCTCCCTGGCTGTGGCAGTCAGGGCTGGTCAGGCCCTTGGCATGTGCTTCTGGGCTGCTGTGGGAAGGAGAGCCTGATGAAGACTCTGGCCTCATCTTTGGGACAGGCTCCCTGTCATTACCTCTCCTCAAACTCAGAAGGTTGACGGGTGGTCAGGTGAAGGTGGGTGTCCCAGGAAACCTGGCTGGAACCTTGGATGACAAGTTCCTGATGTGGTTCCCCTCCCACCTCCCAATTCTAGACCTAAAGTGAGTGGCAGGAAGGAGACAGGAGCAGGAGGAGTGAAAAGGGGTATTGAGCAAGAAGAAGACCAATGCTAGCCCCAGTCCCGCCTTCCCTGAGACCCCGGAGAGGCCTGGGAGGATTGAAGGAAACCCACTGATCCAGGTGTGGTTTGGCGTGAAGTTTAATGTAACAGCCACAGAAGAGTTGAGTTCACAAACAAGCAGGCCTTCCCATCCAGCCAGAGCGGGGGAGCTCCAGGGCCCCCGGCCTCTTTGCACGCACCCCATCCAACCCTGGCGCCTGAGGAGAGATTAAATCTTCAGTGCCCTCCACCCGACCAGTTGGGCATGCTAGTACAAGGGGGACCTGAATCACACTCGGCTCTGAAGGCTCAGTAGATGGCCCTGCATAGGGTGGCTGAAGCCAGTCCCTCCTGCCTGGGAACCTGCGGGGTGAGGAATCACATGCCAGAGTGAGGCATGCTGGGAACGGAAGGAGGCCTGGGCCCAGTCGGGGCTGCGGGACGGCAGCAGCTTTTCCCGTTCCAGCCCAGCTGGAGACACTGATGTGCCTGGCATACCCCCCACCCCAGCCAGAGCAGTGTTTCAGTCAAAAGGGGACAGGGAGGCAGGGAGGGGCATGCCACCAGATTGCCCATGCACACTGGCCATGGCCTGGCTCCTTGGGGATGGGTCCAGAGCTCAAGGAAGGGTCAGGCCCTCTGAACCCACCCTAGGCACATGGATGGGGCAAAGACGGACAGCCAGGAGCGCTCTCCAACCACGCAGGGGACTGGCTGGCAGCTTAGAGCCAGGAGTCCTCCCTGGCTCAGCCCTTTCCCTCCAGGGGGTGCAGAACAGCTGTGGCCTCCTTCAGTCAGGGAAAGTGGTGGGTGTAGGGCTGGACTTGCCGGCTGAGCTTGCAGGACAATCTGGTTATTCATCTGCTCACAGCTAGGGCAACTCTTTGAGTATGTGGGGGAAGGGGGAGGATAAGAGAGGCCAGATAAGCTGGCCCCATGGCGGCTGCCACTGGAGCTGGGGTTATCAGAGAGGCCTTGGGTCTGGCCCCCGGCTAATTGGAGAGGTTATAGACCCTGCCACAGCCTGTAATCAGCTGGAAGTGAGACTGGGCCCCAGGGTGGGGGGCTTTACTGCCCACTGGCCCGGGAGCAGCCAGCGTCCTGTCCTCTAGAGATAACACCCAGGGCCAGCTCCACCTGACCCCGAGCAGCCCCAGCAGACCCCCATGATGGCATTACCCTAGGAGGCCGTCGGAACATGCATCTAATTGTGGCCTGACCAGGTGACCTTGAGGAAGCCATGTGACCTCCCTGATTCTTACAGCGCTACCTGCTCAACAGGCAAATCACTATGGACTTTCTCTCAACTTGATGGAGGAAAAAATACCTTCATGGTTTGCGAGGAGGCTGATGGGAGCTGGGGTGGCAGCTCAGGGAGGGAGGGCACTGTCTGGGATTGATTGGAGAGATGGCCCAGTGGTCCCAAGGTAAATGCAGGTGCACAGCACTCCGTCAAACACTAGTGTGGGCTCCTCTGGAAGCAAGCAGAGACCAGAGCAGGCAGCTGCCAGTCTAAGATTGGAAGTGGTTTCTCACTGCTGAGTTTTCTGATTTTCACAGATCAGGGAATCTCTAAACTAGAAGGCACCCAAAAGAGCACTGTTCGGTTCTCATTTTGCAGATGAGAAGCCTGAGCCTGAAAGAAGCCTTGCCCAAGGTTAAGAAGTCACACAGCTAATCTGCTGACCCCTGTCTGCTCCATGCTCCTCACATGCCCAGGCCAGTTCCCTTAGAGGAACTGCATTCTGCACTGACCTCCCTGTCCTGGGCCCGCACACAGTCCAAGACTCTGAGCCCACTCACCCCCATTCCCTACCCCTAAGAGCATCCAGCCCTGGCCCCTGGCTAGCTTTGAAGCTGCTCCTTTGTCCCCGTGTAACTGAGAAGGCAGCCCCCTCCTGCAGACCTAGAGCTGGAAACTCTAGGGGCAAAAGGGAAGAGCATCTTGTACCGTCTTGTATTCAAAGCCAGAGCCCAGCCTGAGGGTGGGGCCCTGGAGTCTCAGTATTGCATTGCTGCAGGAGCAGGTGTAGCTAGTGGGACAGCAATGACATCACCAGCTTCTAAGGAGTGGCCTTGCTGTTTTTTAAGGTCCTTGGGTCCCATCCCAGCTCTGCCACCGGTAGCTGTGTGGCCTCGGGTAAATTACTGCACCTCTGGGCTCATCTGTAAAGTCGGGGGAGGGGAGCACACCCAGCGAAGAAGAGCAACAAGGTCCAAGCAGGCAAAGAGGAAGCTGCAGGTCAAAAAAGCAAAAGATTGGTTGGAGGCCCAGAGGCTGACCAGAGGCCAGGTAGCTCTGTTGGGGGGGAGAGGGAGGGCAGGTGAGGCGACGCTGGAGCCCGGATTGTCGAGAACTACCCCCGAAGCTGCTCCAGGGAATCATGGCCCCGCTCTAGGCGAAAGCTAATCAAGAGCCTGGTGAGCGCGCGCAGGCCAGCCCCGCCCCTCTCTCGCAGGTGGGCTGGTCCTAGGGGGGTCCTTTTTGTGCTTTGCCCCCTCTCTCAAGCCACACAGCAGCGTGGCCTGTTCACTCTGCCACGATCCCAGGCACCCACACCCATGATCTCACACCCGTGCTCGTCCACGCACTGGCAGGTCCACAGATGTGCACCTCACTTTTACCGACCCCTGCGTCCCAAGCGGACTGCTGCGAACCGAGGACCTCGACCCCAGAGCATAGAATAGTCTGGAGCTCTCAGGGTTATGGAATCCCCAAAACTCTGGGGAAGTCGTCCGAAGTCTGGCGGGGATGAGTCTTGGGTTGCCGGGCCCTGTGACCTTGCTTGCCCTCAGGTGCAGAGCGACGACCCTCAAGGGCCAGGGCTGTCCCGCGCCAGAGCTGCCAGCCTGGGCCTTGCTTTCGCGTCAGCCTGGAAGACTGGGGACTGGGCCGCAGAGGCCGTGCTGCCTAGGCACTTCCCGGGACGTAATCGGAAGAAGTGGCCCCGCCGCCTGTCCCGGCGCAAGGCCTGGGCCACAACGCAGCCGGGAAGAGGTCGCGCCTCCCGCTCTCCCCGCGCCCCCCGCCCCATCCCAGCCACTTGGCCCGACCCTGCGCGGGGTAATTGGGTCGGGAGGGAGGCGACGGACGGGCGGCGACTCCAGAGAGACTGCGAGCCTGTCAGCCGCAATTTGTCTAAGTGGACGGGACAGGCCGGGCCGCTGCGGGCCGGGGTCATCGAGGCCGCGGCCCCCACCCCAGCCAGACCCGGGACCGCGGGGGAGCCGGGCCGGCCACTAAACGGGGCTGGCTGGCGCCAAGGCTCCGGGAGGCGCGGGTCCGGCCGGGAAGCCGGGGATGGGGAGCAACTCTGTCTATCCTCCCCGTCCCTTCTTCCTACACACACAGGCCAAGACGAGGATGGACGCGCCCAGTGGCACCTCCACTACTGGTCACCGGCATAGGGCCACACACGTCACCCGAGCTTAGCCCGGGCACACTCATAAGCCACCGCGCACTCAGTACCAGTCTCACGCCAGCGCCCCGCTACCCGGACGCACGTCCCCTCTGCCACAGGACCATACACCCCAAGCCATCACTCCATGTAGGAGCACGCAGATCCACGCCCAGTCACACAGACCAAGACACCGGGCGGGGACCAATCCCGGGAATGTCCCAGCAGTGCCCCTTGACCCCGAGAAAGGTTAGGGGGCCAAGGACGGACAGCAGCCAGGCCAGGCTCGGGACCACGGCCACACCCGGCCCAGGCCGCCCCCGCCCGATTTCCGGGTTGCGGGAAGCACAGAGCTTATTGAGCGCGTGCAACGGGCCGGAGGCCCGAGGCCCGCGCCCGCCCGACGCCCGGGCCCTGGACGGCCTGGGAGAGGGAGGGGCGGCTGAGCGCGCGTCCCCCGCCTGTCTGCGGGGCCCGGCCGATGCGAAGTGACAGGGGCCGGAGCTTCGCTGTGGAGCCTCGGCCGCCTGGCGCCAGCCGCCCCCGCCCGTGCCCTCCCCCTCCAGCCCCGGGCGGCTCGCGAGGCGCCCCCCAGGGCCTCTTAAAGAGACACGCACTCTCAGCCCCGGGGACCCCCCCAGAGGCGCCTGTTCCCGGGAAGAGGAGGGGGGGGTTAGACCCGGTGGGGGGAGGGGCCGAGCGGGAGATGGGCGCCGCACGGCGCAGCACCGGGGCCTCCTGGGCCTCCCCTTCGCGGGTTTTCGTTGAGCCAAGGATAGTCCTCGCTGGAGAGTTTGGCTGGAGGTGTTGGGGGTAGGGGGAAAGGGGGATGGAAATTCAGAATATTAAGAGCGGCTGTAGCGACCTCGGGTTGGTTGCGGGACGACGGGGCAGGGCAGATGATGGGGTCCTGGCCGGGAAAGAGCCTGTGGCCGCCGGAGGGCAGGTCCGTGGCCCAGTGCTCGTGGCCAGGAGGGATTGTGGTCCCCAAATGCAGCCGCTGCATCGTCTCCGCGGGGTTTCTTGGGCGAACAACCCGGACCAGCGTGTTTCAGACTGCCTGGGCCTTGGACGCCGGACCAGCTACAGACCTTCTCCAGGAAAATGTCCAAATTGCACACACTTAGGTATACTACACGCCATTCTTGCAAGTTCGAAAGTACGTGTACACACACGACTTTGCGAGTGCATGCACGGATTCCCAGGCCTGTGTCCGGATTCCTGGCTCCGGAACGCTGCCCTGGCTATTATCTGGTCACCTCACCAACTGCGCAAACCTGTCCACACACATCCATCCCCAGGGGCAACATCTCGCCTAAGACGGAGCCGGCAGGACTTCGCCTGTGCAAAGCTGCAACGGATCCTGCCCCGGCTGCATAGACTGCGCAGCGCGGAGTCGAAGATTCGTTCTGGACAGAGAGGAGGCACTAAGAGAGGAGCGACCCAGTAGAGAGTGAGGTCGTGAAGAAAAACCCTTTGGGGGCGGCGCCCTGTTGCGCGCTGGGTAGGGGGGTAGCGAGATCTCCGGGGTCGGCTCAGAAAAGTAGAAAAAAAGTTCGGGGAGGCCAAACCGCTCCGGCCGGTCCCCAACCCGCACTGCCGGGGTGATCAGATTTTACACGGCAGGTCTGCGTGTGCAGCGACAGGATTCCCTGCGACTGGTGTGCGCAGCGGATGGGACACTGTTGGATGTGGGCTGTACGCGCCCACAACGCCGGCGCAAACCCGCTCCGGCAGAACTCACCCGCCTTTGCATTGGTTGTGCGGGCAGACGTGTCACCCGTGTCTAGTGCGTGGTCCGTCTTGCCTTCGGAACGCGACCTCCAGGAATCAGTGTCAGGCCTGAGACTGATTCAAGGCAGGTGTGTAGCCGCTTCACTGGGCGCACGCCTTAAGTTCGGCTCCCGCTGCGCACAGAAGGCACGACCACAGTGGGCGCGAAACACACACACACACACACACACACACCAAGGGCGGGAGGCAGTACTGGTGCTGCCTGAGAACAACTGCGGCAGGCGGGGGTAGGAGGGGGGGGTGGAGGCTCAACCGCAGGTGCGCACAGACGCTCAGACCCCCACACTCGTTGCTCGGCATTACTGAACCTGGGAGATGTGAGCTTTCGAGAGAGCTGGAAACAAATTCTAGGAAAGTGGAGGAGAGAGGATGCCGGTGTTTAGAATGAGGGGTACTTGTGTCTTTGGTACCGGATGCGGCGAAAATTCGTTGGGTCGCGGGTCAAGAACCTGGGGGCTGGATCCGCCCGCGCCTTGCCGCCCTGTGCTCGGCGGAAGGTGCACTCACACCTTCCCAGCCCCGAGGACCCGCTCTCCCGGCAGTGGGAGAGCTCTGCTTAGATCGGGGACGCAGGCGGATACTGGGCTGAGTCCAGGGCTTTCCCGGAACTCCCGGTTCCTCCTGAGTCTTCCTGTGAGGGGAGGCGCGGGCTAAGGGGTCCCCGCGTTTCCCGAGTGAAAGGCCGCGTCCCGCTCCCGCCCACGCCGGCCCCTCCAGGGCTCTGCAACGGCTCCACTCACCAGCTCCCGCCACCTGGGTTCCGCTCCGGGACCTCGGCAGCCAGCGCCTCCCGACTCGCCCGCCCACCGGCCTCTCTTTCCAGCACCCGCAGCCTCCCTCCGGAGTGCAGGGGCCCGGGCGGCGCCACGGCCGGGAGCGGGGTCGGAGGCCAAGCTGGGGCGCGGGCCAGAGCTGCCGGGCCGCCGGGCGCGGGAGAAGGAGGGCGCCCCCTCTCCTCTCTGGGCCGTGTCAATGCTTTGCACTTGGGGCGGCCTGCGGCTGGGGGTCCTTCCCCAGGGCCCTGGGACCCGGGCGCCCCCCGCCTCAGGCCCTTTCGGCAGGTCGGGTCGGCCCGCCGCACTTTCCTGTTCGGGCGCAGGCAGCCGCGGGCGCGGGCGACGGGGTGGGGGCCGGGGCAGGGGGAGGGGTCTCGGGGCTCGCTGGCCCGTCATTGGTTAATATTTTATTCTGTTGACATGTTTTCTTACTGCTGAGGCTTCCGACACCTTCTCCCCGGCCCCCCCTCCCGGCCGGAGCTTGGCCTGAGCTGTCAAAACCCCGCCCCCGGAGACCCACAATTGGTCCAAAAAGCGTAAAATCAGCAATCAAGGGGGGCCTGGCTCGTTAGCGCAGGGGATCCGAGCAGGGCAGGACATGTGAGATAGTCACAGTTTTCCAGAGATCACGACAAGATCTAACCAGTCGCGCGTGGTCCCCGGCGCCGGAGCGGGCCAGCCCAGCCCAGCCCAGCCCCGCACAGAGCCCCCGCCGCCCCCGCGCCCAGAGCCCCGCGTCCCTCGCCGTGCGCCGGACGGGGAACCGGGAGGAGCTGCCACCGCGCTTGCCACCTGGGTCGCCCTTCCTCCGCGTGCGCCGCCGCCCGGGCCGGGGGTCCGAGCCGCGCGCCCCCGGCCCCGGCCCCCGGGCGCCTGGGCCGGATGTCCCGATGAGAGAGCCGGCGCTGGCGGCCAGCGCCATGGCTTACCACCCGTTTCACGCGCCACGGCCGGCCGACTTCCCCATGTCCGCCTTCCTGGCGGCGGCGCAGCCCTCCTTCTTCCCGGCGCTCGCACTGCCGCCCGGCGCGCTGGCCAAGCCTCTGCCCGACCCCGGCTTGGCGGGGGCGGCGGCGGCGGCGGCGGCGGCAGCGGCGGCGGCCGAGGCGGGGCTGCACGTCTCGGCACTCGGCCCGCATCCGCCCGCTGCGCATCTGCGCTCGCTTAAGAGCCTGGAGCCTGAGGACGAGGTGGAGGACGACCCCAAGGTGACGCTGGAGGCCAAGGAGCTGTGGGACCAGTTCCACAAGCTGGGCACCGAGATGGTCATCACCAAGTCCGGGAGGTAGGGCGGCCGGCTGGCCGGAGGGCGCGCGGGTGGGCGGGAGGGGCACCCGACAGCACCCATCAGCGCCGAGCCCGCCGCTCTCGGCTCCCTGCTCGCTCGGGCCCCCGCACCACGCTTAGACAACCAAGTTGACTTTTCTTATTTGGCAGCGAACGAATTTTTTTAAACCAAAGCATCGAAATCTCCCAAATGAAAACGAAAATATGCTCCTGCAAAATAGCCCCAATCGGTATGAGTCCCAAAGCCGAGGAGGCCCCGCGGCTTGGCCCTGGCGGGTCTCCAGCGGTCTCGGCTGCAACTCCTCAGCCCCGCGGCCTCGCTCTCCTGCCTCCGAGGTTGGCTCGGTGCTCCGGGCAGATGCAGCGTCTCCCGCACTCTCCTCCGACCCTGGAGCCCAGAATGAGACTCGCACCCTGCTAGGCCCAGGCTGGCCCACTGGTTCCCGCCGGTCGCTGCGTTCTCGGCAGCGAGCCCCGAGCCGGCCCGGCTGCAGCCTGACCCGGCCTGGAGCCTTGTCCGCGCCGAGGAGCGAGGACCTCCAGACGCTCACGCCGCCCTAGGCCTTAAGGCCGGAAGAAAACTACAGTCCCCAACCACTCAAGCCTTTGACTCAGATACGGAGAATCCAGGCCTCAGGCTCACCCTCTTCCCCCGAACTTCAGGGTCAGGGTCCTTGTTCGGCGCTGTAACCCAGTTCCTTCCCCCAAACAAACAACATCCGAATTTATTTATGAGAGCTTCGGTCCCAAGTGGATATATCCCCTGAACGGATTTCAGGGAGAGTCAAGAGAAGCGGGTGTATTTATAAAGGCCCTGGATTTCTTTCATGAAAGCTCGGCTTTCATCTCAGATGAGGGAGAAAGAGGGTCACTAGATCTGAGCATAGGGCCGTTGGGAAGCCTTATAAATAGGAGAGGGTCTTGACAGGCAGAAATGGGGTCTCCCAGGAATAACAACCGCAGGTGGTGTCTCCCAGGCAGTAATAAGGGGGAGAGCAGCGACAACAGAGGAACACAGGTGGGGAAGCTCCAGGCAATGGTGTGTGGGGGGGAGGGGGAGGGGTCCTCCGACAGAGAGCCGGGTCCCATGACGTCTCCATCTTTCCCTTTCTCGCAGGAGGATGTTTCCTCCCTTCAAGGTGCGAGTCAGCGGCCTGGACAAGAAGGCCAAATATATCCTGCTGATGGACATCGTGGCCGCTGATGATTGCCGGTATAAATTCCATAACTCGCGCTGGATGGTGGCGGGCAAGGCCGACCCCGAGATGCCCAAACGGATGTACATCCACCCGGACAGCCCGGCCACAGGAGAGCAGTGGATGGCCAAGCCGGTGGCCTTCCATAAGCTGAAGCTGACCAACAACATCTCCGACAAGCACGGCTTCGTGAGTGCAGGGCGGATGTGCAGATTGGGGTCGGAGACTGAGCACCGGGCACTACAGGCAGTGGGGGGAGGAGAGGAGACCGCGGGATTCCCCAGAGGGGAGCGCTTGCCGAACCGGCAGGGTGCCCCTGCCCAGGTCACTGCCCTGTGGCCTGTGCCGGCTGGGCCTGGGCCCAGAGGGCTCTGCTCTGCAAGCCTGGAGAATGGTGGGGTTGGGGGCCGCTAAGCTCCAGGCTGCTCACAGCCTGAGCTCTCGTCAGGCCTTCCAAAGCCCCTCCTAGAGTCCAGCAGGAGGCAGGTGCGGCCGGAACTGGGTCATGCAGCCGCTGGTCTTTAGGTTCTGAACTTGGAAGCCCTGACCAGGACCTCAGCTTGTCCTCACCCTTCCCCGTGAACAAGACCCGGGTTCCCATCCCTCTCCCCAAACGAGGAGATTTAAAAGTTAAAACAGCCCCCTCCATACCTTTTCTGAGACTCCTTTCCCTCCTCCCACAGGCAGATTGCCCGACCAGGAGGAGGGAGTTTGGGGTTCTCACCGTTTCTGCCTGAGCCAGGGCCCCAGCGAATGGGAGGGGGGAGTTCATGGGGCAAAAGGGACTTGCTGTCCGGAGGTAGGGCAGTCGATGAGCCCTCGAAGGTCCCAATCTTCTCTCCGTGGGGTTACTAGGGGCTTAGCAGTGAGCCCAGGAAGAGAGGTTAAGAGTGGCATTGTAGGGGGGTTCATTTTGTTTTATTTTTGTTTTCAACTGGGGTAAATTTTTTTTTAATGGAGAGAGAAACTGTGAGGAAGAAAATTGAGAGAAAAAATAAAAGAAAAAGTAATACAGGAGGGAAAAGAAGCGGAGAAGACAGGAGAAAATGGGGAAGGGTGGGGGGTGGAATGGGGAAGGCAAACCCCTGAGAGAGACAGAGAGAGATGGAAAGAGGTCGGGTCCCCAGAGAACAGAAATGCTCAGGTCACAGGCTTGTGGGGGGGGGGCTGTCGGCTGACCCGCGCCCTCCCCGCAGACCATCCTGAACTCCATGCACAAGTACCAACCGCGCTTCCACATCGTGCGAGCTAACGACATCCTGAAGCTGCCCTACAGCACCTTCCGTACCTACGTGTTCCCCGAGACCGACTTCATCGCGGTCACTGCCTACCAGAACGACAAGGTGCGCGGGACCGGCGGCGGGCCCAGCCCCTGCACCGATGCCCTCCCCCACGTGCAGGCTCCAGCCCTCCACTCACACCCGCCCGCAGCCCCCCGCGCCCTCACGGCCCACTCCCGAGCACCAAGCCTCACGTCTGTAAGCGCAGCAGCCTCCGAAATCCCCCAGGCTCTCTCGCAAGCCCGCGACATGTACCCACGAGCCCCCCCGGGCACGCGAGCAGCTGGGCGCTCGTTGGGGTGGGGATATTTACTTAGCAATTAGCAGAGACTCCGGGCCGTGCTGACATTTTTACATTTTATTCGTTTATTTTTTGGCTCAGGGATGGGAATTTAAATGAAAAGAGGGCGCCAGAGGCAATCTGCCCAGGCGTTCCTGCTGCTAGGAACCCAACGCTAGGAACAGGGGGCCCAGTTTTCACTCTCCTGGGGGAGCCAGAGGGCGGGACAGGTGACAGCCCCCACCCCGCCATCCTTCTCTGGGTCAGTCCAGGCCCGGGACCCCTTGGGAGGTGCTTAGAGACTTTTCCTTCAAGTGAAAGGGCCTTTTCTGCGTGCTGCCTTTCTACACCCTCTCTCTAGAGAGGCAAAGCACCACCCCACTAGGCCTGTGCCCGTGTGCACCACTCTCGGGTGAACGACAGTGTCTGAGTGTCCTGCCGGTCGTTTTTTCTGTCTTGTGAACCGATGTGTCTGTCCCACGCGGATATGCGTGCACCATTTGGAGTGCCTTAGATTCGTGTGGAGGCGTGTGAATTCGTTTGGTTTCCTGGGCACTTGTTTTGCCTGTGTGTACTTGCATGTGTGCAGCCCGTGAGTGTGGTTGACTTTGTGTGTGTCTGCTGACCTGCGTGTGCTCTGCCGTCTGCGCCCTGCTCAGGTTCCGGGTTAGTTTAACTTGAGTGGCCTCGTGGGCTTGTGTGCACGCTTGGACGGATTTCGACTCTGGATGCACAGCTTTGGGCTTGTGTGTGCAAGTTGAGGGATTATGCCTCGAATAAAGTTTTTGGAGGTCGCTTTCCTCGAGGCCCGCCCGCCGGCCTCACCTTGCCTTGTGGCTTGGAGCGTCCTATCCCAGGTGGGCGGGTACCAAGTGCGCACTCCCCGGGCTCTCCTCTGGGCGGGCAGCCGCTGACCTCCGGGTGCCCCAGGCCAGGCTGGAAGAGCCGCATCCTGACCTGGCGCCGCCCCCTCGGTCCCCGCAGATCACGCAGCTTAAGATCGACAACAACCCATTTGCCAAGGGCTTCCGGGACACCGGGAATGGCCGGCGGGAGAAAAGGTGAGGGTGCACGGGACCGCCCTGCGGCGGTGCTTGGGGGAACAGGACATGGAAGGGGGCGGTGGGGGACTGCGCTGCGCTCTGACCCGCTCCGTCCACTTATCCCCAGGAAGCAGCTAACGCTGCCGTCGTTGCGCTTGTACGAGGAGCACTGCAAGCCAGAGCGCGACGGTGCCGAGTCGGACGCCTCGTCCTGCGAACCTCCCCCCGCGCGGGAACCGCCACCCTCCCCGGGGACAGCGCCTAGTCCCCTGCGCCTGCACCGGACTAGAGGTGCGGATCTGACGGGGAAGAGAAGGGGACCGGGAAGAGAAGGGGAGGGTGTCCACCGGGCGCCAGGTGGCTCGGTGCTCAACATCCGGCTAACTTAAGGCCTGGGAGAAGCGTCAGCAGTGAGCCTGGGAGCCTCTAACCCAGGACTCTCCGTGAGGGCGGTCCCAGGTGGCCCGCAGATCCTGCTGGGCTCCGAGTTAGGGCCCTGGCGCTGGGTGACTCTGTGGCAGTAAGGTTTTCTCTACCGGGTTCACCTTCTCCCACTGTACATAAGGTCTTGGATGAGGTGACCTACAACTGCCCTTAGCCCGACGAGCATCTAGAAGCTCCTCCGACTTGGCATGCCCGAGAGCAGGCTTTCGCACGTCTCTCCGGCCCGGCGCAGACACCGGGAGAGGCTTCGCACCTGCCTCTCCCGGGCCGTAACCCCGCGCGTCCTCTCTCCCCGCAGCCGAGGAGAAGTCGTGCGCCGCGGACAGTGACCCAGAGCCCGAGAGGCTGAGCGAGGAGCGCGCGGGGCAGGCGCTAGGCCGCAGCCCGGCCCTGGACGGCGGCAGCCCCCCTCGCTTGACCGAACCCGAGCGCGCCCGGGAGCGGCGCAGCCCCGAGAGGGCCAAGGAGCCGGCCGAGAGCGGCGGGGACGGCCTGTTTGGCCTGCGGAGCCTAGAGAAGGAGCGCGCCGAAGCCCGGCGGAAGGACGAGGGGCGCAAGGAGGCCGGCGAGAGCAAGGAGCCCGGCCTGGCGCCGCTGGTGGTGCAGACAGACAGTGCGTCCCCCCTGGGCGCCGGACACCTGCCGGGCTTGGCTTTCTCCGGCCACCTGCACGGGCAGCAGTTCTTCGGGCCCCTGGGGGCCGGCCAGCCGCTCTTTCTGCACCCGGGACAGTTCGCCATGGGCCCCGGCGCCTTCTCCGCCATGGGCATGGGCCACCTACTGGCCTCGGTGGCAGGCGGCGGCAGTGGAGGAGGCGGCGGGCCAGGGACAGCCACCGGGCTGGACGCAGGCGGGCTGGGTCCCGCGGCCAGCGCGGCAAGCACCGCCGGGCCCTTCCCGTTCCACCTCTCCCAGCACATGCTGGCATCTCAGGTAAGGCCTGTGAGCTGGTGGCAACACGATGGAGGGAGGAGGACTGAGGTGGGCAGAGGAGACAGGCATAGGGCTTGAGGATGCCATAGGCGCTCCAGTGCTTCCAGCCGGCAAGGACTCCCTCCTGGGGAGACCCAATGGACCCTCTGGAACACACCTAGGTTCAGGGAGACTAGGATTGTAGGTCCAGGGTTTGCAAGGGCACTGCTTCTGACTCCTGTGTGACCTTGGGCAAGTCCCTGACCCTCTCTGGGCCTATTTCCTTCCCTGTAACCCTAGCATAGAGTGGCACCCGTTAGACTCTTTCTGCTCTGGCTGCCCTGGGCTTCTGTAAGTCCACTTGCCTGGCCTGCCTCAGGACATTTTTCTTGGGAACAAAGATCCCTGGCTCACTGTCAGTCCCTGAAAGGTTAAGGTGGCTGGACAAAAGGAGTAGGAAAATTTGCAATATGTTTTGGATAATTGACCACCCAAATGACCCACCTCCCAGATGTCTCTGGTCCCTTTCAGACCCTCCAGGAAGTCCTCTGACCTGACAAAGGACTGGGCTCTCCCTTCCCCCACACCAGGTTTCCCAACTCTCCCAGCCACATGTCTCAGAGATGAGGGGCTCGGTTCCCCAGGCCCAAGTTGAAATTCTGAGCTCCCAGGGGAAAGTTTATGAAACTGTGGCCAGCAGCAAAATAAGAAGATCTGATGGGGAGAGCGGCCTCTTTGGTTGCTTGGGTGGAATATTCCCTGTGGAAAGATTTGGAATCTCTACATTCATTTTCCTCCCTCTGAGGTTTCTGGCAAATTGAACCCGTGAGATCTTATCTTAAGGGAAGGAAAATAGGAGTTCAGATCTGAGAAGGCTCCTTTGGTTCAGAAGCAAATATTTTTAAAGTGGGGGAGGGGATTCTGAAATGAGTTTTAAATAGAGCTCAGCGTCAGGGGTGTGTGGAGTGAGTGTTTGAGGCACTAACATCACATATCTGGGGATCTGAGCTGGCAAGGAAGCCTCCAGAAAATGGAGTTCAGGGCCTGGAGGTTGAATCTGCACCCTTGAGTCGGTGTGTATGTGATGCCTCCTCCTCAGACAAATTCTGGTGATAAGCATGGGCATCAGAGAGGTCACAGGGAAGTCAGGGCTTCTAGACACAGCCTGGTCAACAGGTGCAAGGCCAGGGCAAGAGTACTCAGCACTCAGGAGGCATCACTTGGTGTACTGCTAGTGGTTAAGTTCTCAAGCCAGGATAGCTCACCTCTGGCCATCAGGAAGAGCCAAAACCTGGGAGGTCTGAAGCCTCCCTCCTTCCTCTGAGACACCATGTCTGAATGCTCAGTAGGGCTTGACCTTCTCAGGAAGGATATTTTCTCATTCCTGACTAAGCTACTTCTCTTCCTTCTCCCTGCCTGAGCCAGGCCTGAGGCTCCCCGGAAGCCCAGCCCAGTCAGCTCCTGCCCTCCTCCCCATACCCACATACTGTGTGGAGTGAACATTATCTCAAAGGTCAGATAATCCAAAAGCCGGGCCTCAGGGACTCAGGCAGTGTTTGTCCAGGGTTTCCCAGCTACTGTGCTTTCCACAGGCAAAGACTTTGCATTCCTTCCTCAGCTGCCACTTAGGTGCCGCCAGGAGTTCTTTGTATTCAGGCCAGTTTATATACTGATTGGCATCTGTATCCTTCTCCTGGTCCAGGCAGGAGACCCCTGAGCAGGTGGGCAGGCAGAGGGAGAATTTACAAAGACCCCCGGCCCCCACCCCACCCCTCGCCTGTGCTTCCCCAGCCCTGCGGGGCACCTGCGGATAGAAAGGCTGGGGAGGACACTGTTGTAAGCGAGCAGAACCTCCCTCCCAGCACAGCCAAAGATGCCTGCTGGCCACCTGGCCCTGTGCCAGCCCTGTTTCCTCCCTCAAGGCCCATGCTAGTTCAGCTGCCTGTAATGGCCTTCCCATACTCGGATTGTAATACCCGGCACAGAGCTTGATGGCGCCAGGTCTGTGCATCATAACCTGAAGCGAGCTCCCCTTCTAACTGGGTTTGGCCATAGGCATACCGGCTCATGCCTACCTGTGCTTTTTTGGGATTACAGTCATGTGAGCTCTGGTCTCATATTCCTAAAAACCGTAGGGCAAGGATTTCCAGTTGTAGCACCACCCCCAGAGCCCAGATCACCTGCAGAAACACCTCAGGCAGGATGCCTAACCCTTGTGTTGTTCTGTTTCTTCCAGGGAATCCCAATGCCCACTTTCGGAGGCCTCTTCCCCTACCCCTACACTTACATGGCTGCTGCTGCCGCAGCGGCCTCCGCTTTGCCAGCCACTAGTGCCGCGGCTGCTGCCGCCGCTGCCGCAGGCTCCCTGTCCCGGAGTCCCTTTCTGGGCAGTGCCCGGCCCCGCCTGCGCTTCAGCCCCTACCAGATCCCAGTCACCATCCCACCTAGCACTAGCCTCCTCACTACTGGGCTGGCGGCCGAGGGCCCCAAGGCTGCAGGCGGCAACAGCCGGGAGCCCAGCCCGCCGCCCGAGCTGGCTCTCCGCAAAGCGGGGGCCCCGCCCCGCGGGGCCCTGTCGCCCAGCGGCTCAGCCAAAGAGGCAGCCAGTGAACTGCAGAGCATCCAGAGACTGGTGAGTGGGCTGGAGAGCCAGCGAGCCCTCTCCCCCGGCAGGGAGTCGCCCAAGTGAGGGGGCCGCTCAGCTGCTCCGCTGGCCTCCTGAGCTGCCTGCCCCTGCTGCTTGGGACATGTACAGCACAGAATGGGTATTTATTTAAATAAAGGAGAAAAAGCGGGCTGCAGCAGCTGGAATGAAGCCCCGATCAGCCAGCCAGGGCCTGGGACACTTCCCTGGGCTTCAGAAGGAATCCGGCTGCCAGGAACGCAGTCGCGTTGGAGCCACTGGATTTGGTCCAAGCCTGCTCCCGTGTCAAGGTGTCATCGGCGGGGCCCTCTCCGGGTCCTCCAGCGCTGTGGGGAGGCCTCGTCCCTGGCCCAGCCAGAGGCTGGCTCTTCGGGAGCCAGAAGGTGCAGGGGTCAGGCGGGGGAGCCCCAGAACCCCTAGCCTCGGGCTGGGACCGCTTGAGAATCTGGGGTGAGGGGTGCTGGGGTCAGTGAAGATTCAAGTCAGTGTAGACTTGAGCTGAGAGAACCTGTTCTTTTAGTCCTTCCACCTCTTCACCCAGACAGGCGCCCCTCCCACCCCTGGGTCAGCAGAGGAAGTGGCACTTCAGCCTTGAGTCCCCAGGGGAAAAAAAAAAGATATTTATGAAATAAATGGTAATTTGTGTAAATAAGCTTTAAGGTTCCCAGAATATGCAAATTGGTATTAATTTATTCAAAGGTGTACATTGCTGTGTACATAATATTTAGAGATTAACTCATAGCATTTAATTTTTTTTTTCATTTTACATGAGCATCTATATTGTACAGGGCTGGGGGGTGTCCTTGGCTGCGGGAGAGGGCTCCGATCCCTGGAGGAGCTCCCACCCCGCCAGCCCCTCGGCCCCTGCGCCCGGGCTTTGCTCTTCCGGCCCGCGGGCTCCACCTCAGGTTTTCACTTTTCGCTCTGGAGCGAGACGAAACGACAAAAACTCGAGAAAACAATAAAACGCTACAATGCGAAGTGAACGGCGCAGTGCGCTCTGTGGGTCGCGCGGGGCAGGGGCGCCGCAAGCGCGTCAGGTGGGACTGGAGGCGGGGACCGAAGGTTGGGCGCCCCGGGCTCGGCGGCAGCTGCTCCCCGGGGGCGGCTGCAAGGCTTGGGCGGCGAGCTGAGCTGCGAGGCCGGGCGGCGCCGGCGCGGGCTGCGGGCTGGGCCGGGAGGCGCCGAGCCGCCGCGAGCCCCCGCGCTCCCAGCGCGTCCGCGTCCCAGGCCGGGGGCCGGGCTCCCTCTGCTGGCCGCCAGCCTCTGGCCGCCTCTCCCGCCACTCCGCGTCGGGCCTCCCGCTCCCAGTCCGGGGCACCACAGTGGAATTGCACCCCCTTTCAGAGCCTCTGGGTAGGTGGGGCTGATAAGATGGGTGCTCCCTGCTCCCTCTTTCCCTTCGGAGGAGGGGTTTGGCCATGGTCCCCCATATACCGCGGACCCTAGAATCCTTTTCCATCTCTCTGTCTCCTGAACCTCAAAAAGAAACGTTCTCTCCGTATCAGGGTTGTTGACTAGAGTGGCAAAGTCTAGCCTGAAAGTTCTCCGGTGGAAATCATCTAAATCCCTCTTGGGGGCGTGGGGAGTGAGGGTCACTAGGCTCTTTCTTTTCCTGCCTCACTTTCCCCTTGTATAGTAATGGGTTCAGATGGTGATCTCTCAGGGAGCTCCACTGTGTCAGTCTCCATTAGGCCTCCTTCCCCGTGGCCCACGTCTGCAAGGACAGCTGCCTCCTGCCCCTATCCCATGAGGGCGGCATCTTCTCTCTTCTTCACCCAGCCAACAGGTGTCACCAGCCCCAAATCCTAGCAGTGGAAGGGATGGGAGACGGGCGGTCACTCTTTCAAACCCAGTTCCTTCCTCATTAAGCCTTGGAGATCCATAACACCCTGGCCCAGCAGGCTGCTCAACTTGGGTACTTTGGGGGACGAGAGGCTCTGGCTTCCTGTTCACCAGGGCCATCAAGGATGGTGAGATGGAGGAAGGATGAAGGAGGAGGTGGAATTGGCCTCCAAACTCCCAGGACACCTTCTTGGGCCGACACATTTGCAAGGAAGAGAATCATGTCTGCCTTTTCCAGGGAGGGAGCTGGCCACAGGTCACGCTGAATTCGGCGAGGGGCTCAGCCAGTGAACCAGTGGGAGGGCCAGAACACTGTCCCACTCTCGGAGGGTGGGCTCCGGCTTCCGTGCCTCTGACCTTCGGGCGTGCAGGACAGCGAGGCGGGCAGTTCAGGAACAAGGTGGAGCAGAAAGTCCCTTTTCTCAGCTCAAATAAAATCCTCTGTGTACAGTGTGTTTATTCGAGGTCTCTTCGGGCTAAAAACGCCTCTAAAATTCGAAGAGGGGCGCGTTGGTTTCTTCCGGTTTCTCACTGTCAGCCCGTCTAGGAAGAATTGGGAAGAGGCTGCGGAGCGAGCTGCTGACACCAGGGGTCAGCACCGACCCGGAGCCGCGGGCGGGCCCGCGGGCAGATGGGAAACTGGAGGAGGGTCGCTGTCAAAGCCGGGCAGAGCGGCCAGTTTGCGGCCGCGTTCTCACCGCGTGGTGGCTGCAGCGCCCCGGGTGGGGTGGAGTGATACTCCAAGGCCTCGAGAGGCCCCGGGCCCCGAGCGCAGCTTGGCGAGTCGTCCCCCCTTCCCCCCTGACCCCCAACCGCACAGTCCCCTCCCTGAGTCTCCCTCGCGCCTCTGCGCTGGGTCCCAGCTGCGAGCCTGAGTTCGGCTGCGGGAACCGCGCGGTCGAGTCCCAGACAAAGGCCAGGCCGCTCCCTGGCCCAATTAAGCCACCCGCCTCCCAGCTTTCATTGTTCCCGGGGTCGCCAATTAGCCCAGGCGCCCCGCGTCCCGCCGCTCCGGTGTCCCAAGGCCTCCTTAACCCTTCAGGGCCTGGCACCAGGCGCCCTAGACGGCAGAATCCCCGGCGGACGAGTGTGGAGGGCTTGCTGAGCTGGTGTGTCCCCGCGAGGCCCTGTGCCTTGGGACTGCGGGGTGTGAGAGGGAATTGTACGTGTCGGCGTGGGATTGTGAGTGTGATTCACAGGGGAGTTTGGAGGCTAGGGGTGTGGGTGTCGGGGGCTCCGTGAGACCCCTAGCGGCTGGGCAGCGAGGAGTGCGAGACCTAGGGGACCTCATTTCCTCTTCTGCCAATCCGAGTCTCCCGAGCCCTCGAGTCATCCCCCTACCCCTACCCCCACCCCCGCCAACCCACCCCCCAAAAATGCTGCCGCGGAAAATCTTGAGCATCAGTGGCCCCGCCCTGTCCTCCCCAAGGGCGCAGAACTGGGACCCGCCTCCGCAGCTTACCGCGAACGTCCACGCAGGCCACCCCTTGCAGACAGCGGGGCGTGTTCAGCTTGGTGCTCCCCATGACACCCACAGGTGAAAGCCCCGGCTGCAGGCCCCTCCCCGCCCACCCACCCCCAGCCCCCGTTTCCCGGGTATAGGACGGTTCAAGGGACAGAGTCTCGATGAAACCGAGGTTTAAACTCTGAGCCTGCCTTCCTCTCTGCTTTGGGAAGTACCCCACATCCAATCCCACTCTGTCGTCTCCTTCGCCGTCCTGGACCCCAAAGTCCGTAGCACCAGCCCGGCATACAAGGTCCGTCGAGGGGCCAAGGGCTCCGTGCTCTAGGGCCCGGGCAGCAGAGGGGAGACCTGTGAGCGCCCGGGTTAAGGGGCAAAGGTTAAGGAGCCTGAGCTCCGGGTCCTCTCTGGGCACTCCCCCAGGAGGGCCCTTGGCAGTGCAGCTTGGTCACCCTCACTGAATACGTTCCTGTCTCCGTCCGAACGCGCCGGGGATTTTGATTTGCCCTTGGAGCTCCTTTTGGACTCTCTGGAGGCGCGGACCCGCTCACCCCACCTCTCACTCATTCCCGAAGCACCAGGTTCCCAGAGCCGACGGCCGCCTCTCTTCTCCAGTCCCCTCCTTTTGGTACCTTCCGCAGCTCCCGGCCAGGAACGGACCTGGAGCGAGCCCTGTCCGGGGACCGTGGCAACTCCCCATATGCCCACCAGATGGCGCTTTAGGACAGGGGCCGGGCGGCAGCCGGACAGCCCGCCCCGGGCTAGAGCTGGGGTGGACCGAGAGCCGCAGCAAGAGCGGCGCGGAGGCAGAGCCACAGACTACCGTAGATCCAGGCCCAGAGATGGGCACAGGCAGCCAGCCAAAAGACCGAGGCGCTCCGTGGAGCCCAAAGGAAGCTCTGGACAGCGGCTGCAGACACAAGGATGGGATTGCCCTAGGCTCGGGATGGGGGCTTCCTTTCTCCTCGGGGCCGCCCTGCCGGGCCAGTTCCCCGACCTGCGAAGCCCCAGCTGCAAACACCCACCGGCCGCCTTCTGTGTGCCGGGCGGGCTAGGGCCCTTGCGATCCCTCTCCGGGCAGGAGGCCGCCTGACTCCCGCCTTCCGGACGTCTCAGAAGCGGGGCTGTGGGCTTGGACCCGTCGCGCGCCGGACGAACTGCTCTGCCCGGCGGGGCCCCCACGAAGGTGCGGGGTGGGGGGATAGGAGGTTGAGGCGGCTCCCGGGAGATGGGCGGGATCCAGTGGGCCTCCCGCTGGGAGGTGCACTGAGGCGCCTTCCTCCCCCACCCCTGTCTTCAGGGGCAGGATGGGCCCCCGGCCCCCCACTGCCACTCCGGGGCGAGACTTGCGGAGCTGCTTCCCCAGGATCCTGCCTCCGTGGGCCCCGGTGCCAGAAGCCCTGGGGAGGCTTCGGGTCTGCGTTGTTCCAGTGGGAAGCGGTGGGGACTGGAGAGGGCACAGGGGTCAGCCTGAGAATCTCTCCCTCGGGTTTAAAAGCCACCAAGGTTCTGGGTCAGGTTTGAATGGGGACGGGGGAGTGTGAGGCCCAATGTCCTATTGCCAGTTTGATTCGGGGCCGAGGTTTGGAAGGCTGATTCCAGCTGACGCTTAAAGTCCCCAGGTGAGCTCTGGCACTCTCAGAGATTACCTCCCTTATTATTAACTAAGGGTACACAGCTAGAAAGCTGCGACACAGTCACCAGCTTGTTGTGTGACCCCAGCCGGGTGTCCTTCCTGCCCTAGGCCTCCAGCTCTTTCCCCTTCAATGTATAACACAGGATAGAATCAAACCCATGGTAATTTAGTAGTTATCTACATGTCCATCTACCGCGGAAGCTGGGGAGACAGGTATAAAGTCAAGCTGTGAGTCTTGCTGTGTGACCTTGGACAATGTGACTTTCTTCTCTGGGCCAAATCCTCCTCCTGAAGATAAGTGGTTTGGAGTAAAATCACATTGGTCTGTGAGTGACCAGGTGACCTCGCTCTCCAATTCCCAGTGACCCCCAGTCTCAACGTCTTCAGATAAGAGGCTGGGACTCTGCTTCCATTTAATGTTTGAGGAACCTAAGCCTGGAGGATAGGCGGGGTTATCCACAGACCCAGGCTGTTGTTGCTGAGATTCCTGGGGTTGGGGGTAAGGCTGGTGGCCAGAATGAATTCACAATTAGGAAATCACATTCCAGGTCCTGAAACCCTCAGGGAACCGGCTGGCTCCAGCTGCCTCCACTCCTTGTGGGATGTGGTCGCCGCCCCCGCCAGCCCTGCAACCCCCTTCCACGTTGGCACAAACTGCAGGAGAGGCACAGCTTGGTGGAGGGTGGGTTTGGCACCCAGCACCACAGTTTGCCCACTGACTGTGACTTCTTCCCAAAGAGAGAAGGGGATACTGATGGAGGGCATTCAGGCACCCATGTTTAAGGGTGCCCCCCCAGACCTGGGATACCAGCAGGCTAATTCCTTAGCTGGTGGAAGGCTTTGGGGGCATTCAAAGCACTTCTGTGTATGGGCTTTCACTGAACCCTCACTGGCAGGCTGTTGACGGCGAATCCCCATTTCACAGCCGATGGCAGTGAGGTTCAGGGAGGTGAAGTGAAGTGCCCCAGGCCATCCAGTAAATAAAGGAAGAGCTCTTTCACAATCCCACGGGCCTGGTCCTTGGAAATGTTAGCTGATGAAGTGACGATGGGTGAGAGTCAGCCTCATGGCTGGGAAAGGGCAAAGGGGCCGGGTGCCCTCTGTGGCCCGCCGGGCCGCGTGTCCATGGGAGAAGCAGCCTGACTCGGAGCCCAAGACCAGGACACCAGGGGAAGGGTGGCCTCCCCGCTTCATGTCAGCCCAGCAGGGCCTGCCAGGGCCCCCTGGTGGGGGCAGGGGCTTCCTCTGTGTAAACCATAGCAGGGGGGATGTCACGTGGCAAGTGCTAAGCTCAGCGATGTTTGGTCTCCTTATTGTTGATTTCAGTCCCCAAGAGAACAAGGTATCCTCCTGCCCCACCGCACCTTCTCCTCAGCCCGAGGGGAGGAGCTGTGGAACACCCACCATGTGCTCAACGCTGGGCCTGCCTTTTCTCATTGCATTCTCAGCTGGGTAGTGGGTATGCTCATGCCCATTTTACAGAAGAGAAAACCAAGGCTTAGGCCTGCCCAAGGTTATAGAGCTGCTAAGAAGCAGGTCACAGGCCATGGCAAGGTCTGGCCGACCCTAAGCCTAAGCTCCTTCCTGGAGCCCTCTTTCCTACAGCCCCAGGACCTCCAAGTGCCACTGGGCATTCAGCCCAGCCTCCCATGGCGGGCTCTTGTGGGACTGGTCCTTATTTAGCCCTGCCCCACTTTGGGTTTTATTTCCTTCTCGGAGGGGCTGTCCACTCTCCCAGCTTTGGTCTCCCGCAACTGTCCTGGTGTGTCCATAGCAATTCTAACTTTAGTATCACTAGATCAAGTTCTGAGAAACCCCTCAGATCTTAGCAAATCACCCAGGAGGTCACCCTGCCACTCACACAAAGACACCCACGCACATGCATGCATGTATGTGGAGACCCATACATAGTATGCTAACACCCACCCACACACACACAGACACACAAATGTAGTCATATATGGACACCCCGCCCCCAAACACACAGAGGCACTTCCTTAACAACCACATACAAACACACAGAGACATATAGAGAAACACACTCAGACTCACAAATGGACACAGACATATACCTGTACCTACCCCACAGACACACGTGCATGCAAACACACAGAGACAAGCCTACATGAGACGCTTGGTGGGGATGGTTTTCCATGGAGAAACCAGTTCCCCAGCCTCTCTGAGGCTCTGAGGCTCTCTCTCTCTGCCCCCAGTTTTCTGGGGCCAATCCCTTTCCTACCCCACCCCTCTGTGTTGCCACATCTCCTCTGGGAAGGGATATATTTGTTTAAGGTCTCTGTTTCCTATGAGATCATTGGCTCCCTCAAGGAAGGGCTGGTGTCTGCTTTGCTTATTTCTGGGTCCCCAGACCTGAAACTGCTTAACACATGGAAGGGGTGCAAAAAGCATTCGCTGAATAAATGAATGAATGAATAAGTGAAATGTACCCTCCAGAAGCAGGGCCCACACCTGGTCCCTCCAGGATATGTTTGCCAGGCCCTGGACCAAAAGTTCCACGTTCACTTGGAGTCGGCACAGAGAGCCCCTGAGGGCCAAGGGCCTCAGTCCCGGCCAATGGGGCCTCCTCTCTCTCCTGGGTCACTGAGGCCCAGGGAGGAGGGCGTATATCTTGCCTGAGGACTTGCCTCTGCAGGAGAAGGGTCAAAGCTGCAGTGGTCTGAATATTTGTGTCCCCCCTCAAATTCATGTTGAAACCTAACTCCCAAGGTGATGGTATTAGGAGCTGGAATCTTTGGGAGGAGCTTAGATCATAAGGATGGGATCCTCTTGAATGGGATTAATGCTGTTATAAAAGAGACCCCTTCCCCTTTTCACCATGTGAGTATACAATGAGACATCTCTGTCACGGATGAAGGTCCTCACTGGACCATGCTGGCACCCTGATTTCACACTTCCTGCCTCCAGGACTGGGAGAAATAAATGTCTGTTGTTTAGAAGGTACCCAGTCTGTGGAATTTTGTTACAGCAGCCCAAATGGACTAAGGGCCCTCCCAGCCCTCAAACCCTGCTCTCCAGCCGTGCTGGGTGATTCTCTGTTCCCTAGGGGCTCTGGGGCTCTCTGGCCTCTGGGCATTTGCTGCCACTGAGTCCCTGCCTTGAGCAACAGACGCCCCTCCATTCCCCCACTCCAGGGCAAGCCCCTCCACCTGGGACGGTAGGGAGCCTCCCAGTGTGTCTCCCCACTGATCTTTCCTGCCAGCAGGACCTTCCTGAAACACAGATGAGATGGGGTCGCTGCCCTGCTTAATGCCCTCCAAGGCTTCCTGTGTTCTTGGGGTCAAGTCCAGACTCCTTAGCCTGAAAGTGGGGCTTGTATGAGTCCTGCCTACTCCCCCCTGCCCCGCCCACCTCCCGCTCCTCTGTCCACCTGCCCAGGTCTAGGTTAACCTTTCTGACCTTGCCTCAGGGACTTCTCACACCCATGGCTCTGCCCTCTGCCTGGAATCACTTCCTTCTCCAGGAAGCTTCCCCTTGGCCTTCTCCCTTCTGAGTGTGGTGCCCACGCACATTGTTTTATAGTTAGTATTCAATGAATGTGTGACTTGGGCAAATTAGTTTACCCCTCCCCCATCACTTCTTCAAAATGGAGATAATAGTATCGAGCTCATGGGGTTGTTTGAGGATTAACTGAGGTGCTGTTTAGAACAGTGCCTGGCACAGTGAACGCTGGTTTCCTGCCCCTCCTGAGGAGGCCTTGCCCCTTTGGAGGAGCCTGAGGATGGGGGCCTGGGGGCCATCTGGGGACAGGGCGTATTCTCTTCTGGTCTGGACAGCAGCCAGGGTTGAGCCCACCAGAGCTGGGTGACCCCTTCTACCCTGGAGGCCAGTGCAGGCCAGTGAGACCCTGCTGTCTGGCGTGACAGGCTGCCAAGTCCCTGAGCCTGGGGAATCTGGCCTAGACCTGGATGTTTAGGCTAGGTGTGGCCAGAGGGGCCTGTGTGATAGTCTGCGGCTGAGCACAGAGCTCCGACATGCGACTGGGTCGCTACAGAGAAATCATGAGGGCAATGAACCCCAGCGCCAGCTGATGGGACCTCCTCTCTCTCCTAAGAACCTAGGCCGAGGGAGAGGGTGTTTGTTGCTGGAGGATGGGTTACTGGTGACCTGGCTAGATCTGTGTCTCATTGAGCTGCCTGGGTGGTGTGGCAGTAGCTCCCTGCTACCACTAGGTGGGGATGTGGAGTCATCCAGGCTTGGAGTCTGGGGCCTGGAGCCGCTGCACCCACTGCTGCAGGCCTGTTTCAGGTCAGGAGTTCCCGGCCTGCTGGCTGCTGCCTCTGGGGGGATCCAGGCCTGCTCTCTGTGCCTCCATCCTAATTTCTGGCTAGTCCCGCTGCCAGGCAATGACACTGAGGGAAGTAAGAGCAAAGACCTTGTGCAGCCAGAGAGACCTGAGTTCAAATCCCAGCTGCACCTCTAGCTCTGTGGCTTTGACCGCTTGAGCCTCAAGTGTCCTCATCTCTGAAATAGACTCGTCTATTTATCCTGCAAAGGGCGAGAGGAAATGGGGCCACCCTGATGGTCACACAGAGCTGGGGGAACCAGCAAGTGTTCTGAAGCCTGTGGCCCATGCTCACGTAGGATGTGGGACCAGCTGACCCAGGAGGAGGAGACGAACGTGACCTCCGTTTGTCCGTCTTGCTCTCAGGGCTCTGAGGGGTCCCAAGGAAGCATGGCCTGGTCCCCTCTCTCAGGTTGCCAACAGACAAGATGGCAGGTCCACAGGGAGGTAGGAAGAAAGAGCTTTGGGCGGTTCATCTTCCACGACAGGGAAACCGCACTTCCTGTCTGCGTGGAATGGCCCTCTGTCCCTCCTCTCCTGCTTCTCTAAATGCACCGTTATTTTCCAAGTCTCAGGTCAGAAGTCCTTTCCTTCGCCGTGACTTATCTGTCTCCTCCTCCCTCCAGTCCGGGCTCCCGCAATCCTGGTATGTCCCTTTCTCCTGGCACCGGCTCATCCAGTCAGAATGTTGGCTGGGTTAGGCTCCTGGCGCAGGACAGATGCTTAATGAACATACGGGAACGTTGCCCGAAGATGAGGAGGACTTCATAGAGAGGTGACCTGGGGCTTCCCTGGTGGTGCAGTGGTTGAGAATCTGCCTGCTAATGCAGGGGACACGGGTTCGAGCCCTGGTCTGGGAAGACCCCACATGCCGCGGAGCAACTGGGCCCGTGAGCCACAACTACTGAGCCTGCGCGTCTGGAGCCTGTGCCCTGCAACGGGAGGGGCCGCGATAGTGAAAGGCCTGTGCACCGCGATGAAGAGTGGCCCCAGCACCGCGATGAAGAGTTGCCCCCGCTTGCCGCAACTAGAGAAAGCCCTCGCACGAAATGAAGACCCAACACAGCCAAAAATAAACAAATAAATAAATAAAGTAGAGAGGTGACCTGAAAGATGGGAAAACATTTCAAAGGCCCAGGGGCTGGGTTTTGGGGTATGGGGGAGGGGGCCTCTGCTTAGGACAAGCCGCTCCGAGAGGAAGGCAGGTCCCAGAGGGTGGAGGTGGCTGGGAGACCTGGGGAGAGAGGAACTGGCTCCTTAGAGGGCCTGCTTGGAGCCCCAAATCCAAAACCTGCAGCTTGTCTGGCCACAATGGTGGGAGCAGGGCCCGGGACCGGTCTAGCCTCTCTGAGGGTCATGCCCTCCTCACCCCACCACACCCCATCTCCTCCTCCATCACCACCTCAGATGTAATCAGTGGAGCCAGAACCCGCGATGGGGCTGGGTGCCCTGCTGGGAGCGGTTTTCCATTCTTCCCCCAGCTCGGGTTTCCAGCAGGGCCACGTAGGAAGAGCTTGCACTGGCAGATGGACCTGACTTCCGCCTGGCTCTGCTACCTCTCAGCTGGGTCACCTTAGGCAAATGGCTCCGTATCTCTGGTTTCCTCACCTGGGAAATGGGAGTAAGTTGTCCCCCTCCCCCACTCCCCACCACCATCTCCCAACCTCTCCTGAGGTTTAAGGAGACAATGTGTGTTACCATCAAGAACTCTCCTCCCTTGAGGGCCTGGGAGTAGACTATGTTTGATGCATCTCTGCCTCCGACAGTACTCCCCTCAATGCCTCCCACGGTGGTCCCTATTTCCCCCCACTCTGCTCCCACAGGGCATCTTCACGACAGCAGCTGAGCTGCACGCAGAACTTGCCTTTCCTCACATCGAGGCTGGGCCCTGCTGCTGGCTGAGCCTGAGCCTCAGGCTGGTGTGTGGCATTGGTGTGGCTTGTCCTCAGGATGCCTCCCCGGCCCTGCATGTTGACCTCCTAAATGCCCAGGGCTGCCCAGTCCCCCATGTTTCTGGACAGCACCCTGTTTTCCAAGTCCTCCCCACTTTCCTAGCTCACTGGTGGAAACTTACCCTTCCCAGGACTCCCTCCCCCGGGGCCAGACTGGGTGAGGGTGAGGGTGAGGGTGAGGGTTAGTGCTCCCTCTTCCAGGTGCCATGCTGGCAGCTTCCATCAGCACCTGGGGAGCAGACTCTGGTCTGGGTCCCAGGGCATCATTTCAGAGGCTCAGAAGTCCCCTCCCCCATCACTTCCTCCTGTGCCTCCATCAGGCCCCCTGCCAGGGCTGAGGGCTAACTTCCCTTCTCCCCCAGTGATGGGCAGGAAAACTGAGGTCCAGAGAGCCCAGCGCATGTTCCACAAGTGGGAAAAAGTGAAGGACCAGCCCAGGGAAGCAGAACGTGGAGCTTGGGATCCTTCCTTTTAGGTCACGGGTCTACCCCATGGATCAGGTGCCCCCTCCTCCCCAGAGCTCATCCGTCTGTCCCCTGAAGTAGGAGGGATTTGAGTGAGAATCCTCACCTGTTCAGAAACCTGAACGAGCCAGGCCCAGAGGGATCTGCTGTCCCTGGTTCTCACCACTTTGGGGTCACATGAATGAAGAGGTGGAGGGCACTCTGCTGGGCACACAGGGCAGAACACGGTGAGGCCTGGGGGTGAGGGTGCTGCGAGGATTGCCGAGGCCCCCGCCTGCCCGTTTCTGCACCTGTCAAACTTGTCATGGGGGCTCAGCCCAGACCACTCATGCTCTCACTGTCGCCCACCAGGGGCAAAGGGGAACCCAACCTACTCCCTAAACTAGGCGGGATGCTGTGCAGTCATTACAACAGGCCTGCCTACTGGATAGGACACAGTTTACAGACAAGGCAACAGTTTAGTCAAAGGGTTTGAAAGGTGGCAGCTGGGGAGGGCGTTCAACTGTGACCTCAGTGTCCTGCATCGGCCCTATCTGTCCCCTCCAGGGGGGACATGAGATGTGAGCGCTGCTTGACAGGAAAGGATGCTGGCCTTTCCCACGCCGGGAGCCAGGGACGGACTGTCCCAGCGGCAGAGCTGACCCAGTGGGTCTTTTATGGCCTCACCTCAGCTGGCCTCTGGGCACGTTGGTCAGGAATCCTTCATTGGCAAGGGATGGAAATCCAGCTCAGGCTGAAGGAAAAAAGCAGTTTGTTGGCTCATGTGGTACCTGGAAGGGCAGGGGAGGGGGCAGCCGCCTTCAGAACTCTGGCGGCTGGGCACACGTGTCCCCAGCTCTCTCACTCTTGACCTGCTCTCTTATTTCTTCTCTTTGGGGGTTGGTGTCATTCTCTCCCACCGCATGTGGGCTTCTTCAAGGGACAGGGAGCTTGGCTGCGGGCAGCTGTGGTTACAGAAATCCAGCTTCGTGGCCCAAGGGGAGAGGAAATTGCCCCACTGCACCCCTCAGAACAACCCAGGGAAACGCTGATTGGCACAGCGGGGATCACATTCTCGCTTGTCTCAAACACCTGAACAAACACCGTGTTCCACTGTTGTCCATTATGGTTACACCAGAAAACCAGGCTTGCTGGGCTCTCACAAAATGCCTGCCTAAGTGCCAGGTACTTGGCAATATTTCTTTGAATCCACACAACTGCCCTGCAGAAAGATATACTGGTCAGGACTCTTTGGGTTCCTACTGACAGAAGCCCAACTCAAATTAGCTTAAGCCAAAACCGGAATTTATTGCTCACATAATTGATAAAAATAGGAGTGGACTTTAGGCATAGCTGGGTCCAGGGAGTCAGATTAGTCTGGGCTGTCTCTCATTAGCTCCAGCTCTTAATCTGACTCCCGTCTGTATTGGCTCTACTCTCAGGCACATTCTCCCCACAGAGCAGGAAAGATGCCCAAGGCAGCTGAGGCCCAGATGGCCTTTAGATCACTCAATCCCAGAGGAAGAGAGAGGCCTGCTCTCTGTGTGTAGAGCAGACCACTTGGGGAGACTCTGACTGGCTCCTATGAGGATTCCATATCTACTCAGTGGACAGGGGGAAGGCAACCATAATTGGCCAGGCCAGGTCACATGCCCACCCCTGCAGCAAGAAGATGGGACAGAGCTGTGGGGGTTGGTGTCCCCAGAACTGGCTGGGGGCCGACAGATTGCATATGGTCAGCTATAGTTGGTATAATTTTCCCATTGTACAGATTAGGAAACTGAGGCTTGCAGAGATTAGGTAACTTGTCAAGGCTATATAGCTAGAGACCCAGCTGGGATTCAAACCTATGTCTGTCTCCTCTTCCCAGAACATCACCCTGCCTCCTTTTAAAGTGATATTGAAACATCACTTGAAGAAATAGATTCCTGTTGGCAGCTACATCATTCCCAGCACACTTTGCAGCAGCTGTCACAGAGAGGATGCCCTGGGAGGAGAAGGGGGCCACACTCTCAGACAAGATCTTTTACAAGCCCTGCTCCATGATTGAAAGAGTCTCTGGGATCATTGACTCCTGTTGCCGTACTGAATCAGTAACCCATAACCTGGACTCTGTTTGGACACTGCTCATCCCAGGGAACTCACCCCCTCCCAAGGTAGGCAGCTTGTTAGAGATTTGAACTGGTCTAGTAGTTAAAAACCACATCAATGGTTAGAAACAAGGCAGCTTTGGCTGGCTCCTGATCATTTGTTTGTCTTCATTCATCTGTAGGGGGAGCTTTTGTTTTATAGGTGGAAGAGGAGAGAGAAAGTTTGGGTAGAGGGTGGAGCCATCCAAATATTTGAAAGTTACCATGTACCCCCTTCCTCTAACTCCACCCAGTCATATCCCAAGTTTCCTCAACTGAGTTTATTCACTATATATATTATCCTGTCTCTGGAAACATCATCTATGGTCTCAAGAACCCTCTAGAAACATGTGGGCCTCAGTGGGTAGAGCACAGGAGACAGGGCCCTCTCTCCTCCTGCACGGGTTTAAATACAGCCCAACATCACTTGTTCTTTGGCAGCCACAGAGCAGTATTGGCTCAAGTTGGTTCTATGCCAGATCCCCTCCCCACTGTGGACACATGACACCGATTTTTTTTTTTTAATCAAAAACGATGAGTCAACAGTGTTTGGAAAAACCCATCCTAAAATTCATATAGAATATCAAGGAATTCTATATCAAGGAATCCTAAATAGCCAAAAAAAAAACCTTAAAAAGAAGAAGAAAGTTGGAGGGCTCACATTTCCCAATTTCAAAACATTGTACAAATCTACAGTAATCAAAACAGTATGGTATTGACATGGGGATAGATATATAGACTAAAGGAACAGAATTGAGAGCCGAGAAATAAACCCTCAAATTTATGGTCAACTGACTTTCCACAAAGGTGCCAAGACCATTCAATGGGGAAAAGAGAATCTTTTCAAAAAACGGTGCTGGGTAAAGTGGATATCCACATGCAAAAGAATGAAGTTAGACTCCTACTTTATATCATATATAAACCCAAAAATGGATCAAAAAGACCTACGTTTAAGAGCTAAAACTATAAAACTTGTAGAAGAAATCATAAGGGAAAATTTTTACGATGTTAGGTTTGGCAATGGTCTCTTAAATATGATACCAAATGCACAAGTGACAAAAGAAAAAAATAGATAAGTTGGACTTCACAAGATTAAATACTTTTGTACAACAAAAGACACTATCAAGAGAGTGAAAAGACAAAAAACAGAATAGAAAAAATATTTGCAAATCATTTATCTGATGAGGATTTAATATCCAGAATATATAAAGAACTCCTACAACTCAACAAGAAAGAGACAAACATCCCCATTAAAAAATGGTCAAAAGACCTTGAATAGACATTTCTCCAAAGAAGATATACAAATAATCAATAAGCACATTAAAAAGATATTCAACATTACTAGTCATTAAGGAAAGGCAAATCAAAATCACCATTAGATACCACTTCACACTGGCAAGGCTGGCTAGAATTTTTTTTTAATTAAAATAAAAAACAAGTGTTGGCAAGGATGTGGAGAAATTGGAACTCTTGTCCATCCTGTTGGGAATCTAACATGGTGCAGCCACTGTGGACAAGTTTGGCAGTGCCTCAAAAATCTAAACATAGAATTACCATATGATCAAGCAATTCCACTCCTATGTATATACCCTTAAGAACTGAAAACAGGGACACAAACCAACACTTGTACACCAGTGTTTATTACAGCATTATTCACAACAGTTCAAAGGTAGATACAACCCACATGTCCATCAACAGATGAGTGGATCAAGTATGGTATAGGCATACTTTGTTTTATTGTGCTTCACTTTATTCACTTTGCAGATGTTGCATTTTTTTACAAACTGAAGGTTTGTGGAAACCTTGCAACAAGCAAGTCTATCGGTGCCATTTTTCCAACAGCATTTGCTCACTTCCTGTCTCTGTCTCATATTTTGGTAATTCTCACAATATTTCAAACTTGATTATTTATTTTTAAAAATAAATTTATTATTATTTTTTTTGGCTGCATTGGGTCTTTGTTGCTGTGCATGGGCTTTTCTTCGGTTGCGGCGAGCGGGGGCTACTCTTTGTTGCGGTGCGTGGGCTTCTCATTGCTGTGGCTTCTCTTGTTGCAGAGCACGGGATCTAGGCGCACAGGCTCAGTAGTTGTGGTGCATGGCCTCTAGAGCCCAGGCTCAGTAGTTGTGGCGCACGGGCTTGGTTGCTCTGCGGCATGTGGGATCTTCCCAGACCAGGGGTCGAACCCGTGTCCCCTGCATTGGCAGGCGGATTCTTAACCACTGTGCCACCAGGGAAGCCCAAACTTCATTATTATTATACTTGTATGGTGATGTGTGATCAGTGATTTTTGATGTTACTCTTGCAAAAAGATGATTACTCGCTGAAGGCTCAGATAATGGCTAGAATTTCTGGGCAATAAAGTATTTTTTAATTCAGTTATGTACATTGTTTTTTCAGATATAATGCTATTGCATACTTAATAGACTACACTATAGTGTAAACATAGCTTTTCTATGCACTGGGAAACCAAAAAATTCGTGTGACTTGATTTATTGAGATATTTTCTTTATTGTGGTGCTCTGAAACCAAACCCAAAATATCTCCAAGGTATGCCTGTATATACATACAATAGAATATTATACAGCCATAAAAGGAATGAAGCTCCAATACATGCTACAACATGGATAAAACTTGAAGGCATCACACTAAGTGAAATAAGCTAGACACAAAAGGACAAATATTGTATGATTCCACTTGTATGGAATATCTAAAATAGTCAAATTCATAGAGACAAAGTAGATCAGATGTTACCAGGGCCTGGGGGAGGGGCGAATCAGGAGTTGTTGCTCAATGGGTACAGAGTTTCTGTTTAAGGTGATGAAAATATTTTGGAAATAGATATTGCTGATGGTTGCAAAACAATGTGAATATACTTAATGCCACTGAACTGTACACTTAAAAATAATTAAAATGGTAACTCTTATGTATATTGTACCACAATTTAACATTTTTAAATGATTAAAATGGCAAATTTTATGTTATATATATATATATTTACCCCAGTAGAAAAAATGATAAGCCAGCATTGCTACAAATTCATAAAATACCTTCGATGTGAATTTTTAAAAGGGTCCTCTTCTTTTGGGTGGAATTGAGTGGAGAGCTGACTGAATTTCAGCCCCTATTTAGTTCCTCAACTCGGAAGATGCACTTGGGTAGTCAACAGCCTATGCAACCATACATGGCGACTTTGTGCTGGATTTTATATTTATATCTCTTTCTGATTGGTCAAGATCATGTTTGGTCCTCATTCTGTTATCCAGTGTATTTGCCATCTCCCCCAGTTTGTGCCACCTACTGAGCTGATGTTATGCCATCTTCCACAGTGTTGATTAAAAAGGTCAAACTGGGCAGAATCCTGTGGCTCCTCAGTAGAGACCTCCTGCCAGATTTGTAACTAACCTGTTAACTAACACTCTTTGGGTGTGACTGTCCAACTGCCATTGGTCCTACTTGTGCCTCTGGAATGACAACACACTGTCGTGCTGTATCCAGCCTCCTTCCTCACTGGTCTTCTCCACATTTTCCCACATTGTCCTCAAAGTTTTCAAAGGCTTTACTAAACTCCAGAGAGAGGCTATTTCCTTCATCTGCCAGTCTGGGCACCCTATTATAAAAGAAAATGAGACGACTTTGGCCTGCCTGAATCTTTGAGGGGGTAGGATGATGCAGGGCAGTTGTTTTCAAACTTGCATCAGAATCACCTGGAGGGTGACGGCTGGGCTATGCCCAAAGAGTTTCAGATACTGGATGTTGACTTTTATATTAAAATGCCTAATAATGAATGTGTGCTGACTGCTTTTCTTTCTTTTTTTTAAAGTTACTCTTCTTTTTTTTTTTTTAATTAATTAATTAATTAATTTACCTTTGGCTGCGTTGGGTCTCCGTTTCTGTGCGAGGGCTTTCTCCAGTTGGGGCGAGCGGGGGCCACTCTTCATCGCGGTGCGCGGGCCTCTCACTGTTGCGGCCTCTTGTTGCGGAGCACAGGCTCCAGACGCGCAGGCTCAGTAGCTGTGGCGCACGGGCTTAGTTGCTCCGCGGCATGCGGGATCTTCCCGGACCAGGGCTTGAACCCGTGTCCCCTGCATCGGCAGGCAGACTCTCAACCACTGCGCCACCAGGGAAGCCCTGACTGCTTTTCTAAACTGCTCAACTCCACACTGGAGCTGGGGTTGGTCAGTTACTGGCCTCAGCTTTTCCTAGGTTGATCTGGGTAATGGGTAGATCATTGATTACCTGAAGAAAGTAGATTAATTAAGGAAGAATGGGGAGAAGAGAATAAATCTTTCAAGTGGGAGGAAGGAGGACTGGCTGAACCGGGAGAGGACCCCTTTATCCACTGCTTCCTCTTTGCCTCTTAGCTGGTCATTTGCGGTGCTGTCAGAATTTTACTTTCCACAGCCCATTCCTAGATACCAGGCCAAGAAAGTGGGTCCCCAGCCCATCCTGGCTCCCGGGCAGGGCAAACCTCTTCCCCAGGTGGCTGGGACTCCCAAGGCAGCCCCCAGCTGCAAGCCGGCCTCACCCTGAGCACCCTCATTCTTGCCGCCTCTTGGATGCTGAGCCTCCTGCCCGACTCTTTTTTTTTTTTTTTTTTTAAGCTGGGTTATTTTTTTTTAAAATTTATTTATTTATGGCTGTGTTGGGTCTTCGTTTCTGTGTGAAGGCTTTCTCCAGTTGTGGCAAGCGGGGGCCACTCTTCATCGCGGTGCGCGGGCCTCTCACTATCGCGGCCTCTCCCGTTGTGGAGCACAGGCTCCAGACACGCAGGCTCAGTAATTGTGGTTCACGGGCCTAGCTGCTCCGCGGCATGTGGGATCTTCCCAGACCAGGGCTCGAACCCGTGTCCCCTGCATTGGCAGGCAGATTCTCAACCACTGCGCCACCAGGGAAGCCCTGCCCTACTCTTAAGATGCATGTTTCAAAATTGACATGTTGCCTCAAATTCTATTCCCAAGATTCTGTGTTGGTTTCTGTCTGGCCCTTCTGCCTCAATGGAGGCCCCCAGGCTCAAGGGTTAAAAGAAGTCATGGACAGAGCCAGCCGGCAGTAGATTCACCCAACACCTCTGCTCGCTTCCCAAGGTCTAGGCTCTGAGAAGTCGCTCCCACCCCTTACACCCAACTCCCGCAAGCCCTGAAAGGAGAAAGATGTCCAAGACCTCCAAGAACTTTCGGGGCAGAGTCTGCACTGCGACACACTTCTCCTCAACACCTGCTGCAGATAAAGTGATGCAGTGGCTCTGGGCCTGGGCCGCTTATCTGTAGGCTGTGCTACCGTGAACATGTTAATGAAGCACCTGGTACCACCTGTGGTTTCCTCCTTCATCAAATTGCAGCGAGTGATCTCGCCTGCCTCAGAACTGCCAAGGAGTTTAAATGGGATAATTTATGTCTAGTGTTTAGGACAGATCTTAGCACATAGGAAACTGTAAATAATATTGACTTTTATTATTTTTATTTTGTTTAGTTTCTGGACCAGAGTTTTTTAAACTCTTGGTAGTTTTTCTTCTGCGGTGGGTTGAATTGTGTCCCCTCCCCCGCCCACCCTGAGAGAGATATAGCTAATCCTTATCCCCCACTACCTGTGAATGTGACCTTACTTGGATAGGATCTCTGCAGATGTAATCAGTTCAGGATCTCAAGGTGATATCACCCTGGATTTAGGGTGGACACTAATCTACTGGACTTGTGTCCTTACAATAAAAAGGACACAAGGAAGAAAGTCATGTGAAAACTGAGGCAGGGTTTAGATGTTGCCACAAGCCAAAGAGTTCATGGAGCCACCAGAAGGTGGAAGGAGGAAGGAAGGATTCTTCCTTAGAACCTCCAGAGGCAGTGCGGCTCCACAGGCACCGTGATTCCAAACTCTGGTCTGCAGAACCGTGAGAGAATCAATGTCTTTTGTTTAAGCCACCCAGTTTGTGATATACTAGTATACTTTTCTTTCTGATTGTCCAGAAAACTTACCCAGGCTCACTTTTCCCAGAAGGGTCTGTCCACATTTCTTTCTCTTCCCAGTGGAAACTTCCATTTAGGGAAATTTACCTTGGTGTTTTAAGTGGAAAAAAATGTGATAATTTAGTTAAGGAGTCTTTCCCTCTGAGCCATTAAAAATGTTCCCTCACACACCTGCATTCGAAATTAAGCCTTCTTAGCGGAATGTGGTCTGAAGATTTTTGAGGCCCTCTTGGGTCTCCTTGGCTGGGCTGGGCCCTTCTGCAGAGGGCATTTCTGCCACGATGCTGACCACAATGAAAGGTCATGAGAGCCCTCTTTGTCCTGGCTTTCTTAGCCTGTAGTTCAGGCTTGGCACGTCGTCGTCCTAATAAATGTTTATTGACTTAATAGATGAGGGAGGGCTTTTTCTGATGTCCCTACTCCTGGCTACCTCTACCCCAGTCCTAGAAAATTCCATGAGAAATGAAAACATATGTCCACACAAAGACTTGTACACGAATGTTTATAGAGGTTTTCTTTACAACAGCCAAATCTGGAAACAATCTAAATGCCCATCAACAGGTGGCTGAATAAACAAACTGGGGTCATATCCATATAATGGAATACGACTCACCAATATAAAGGACTGATTTACCCACCAGTATGGATGAATCTCAAATCATTACGCTGAATGAAAGAAGCCAGATGCAAAAGAATACATACTGTACGATTCTGTTTACATGTAATTCTAGAGAATGCAGACTAATCTATAGTGACAGGAAGAAGAGAAGTTGTCTGGAGCCGGGGCCCAGGGGGGACTGACTGCAAAGGGACAGGAGGGGACTCTTGGGGTTGATGGAAATATTCTGTATCTTGTGGTCGTGGTTATACCGATGTAGCACACACTTGTCAGAACTCATCCAACTGATACTTTAGTACACTTTATTGTATGTAAACTATATCTCACTAAAGTAGATTAAAAAGAAAATTCTATAAAGCTTTGGATCCTAAATACTGCATCCTCTACTCCAAGAAAAATAGGACATGTGACTTGCATGGGGAGAGGCCTATTTGAGAACTTATTTAGTCCACAAAAATGTACTGAACATCCATCACTGCAGGTATCTGATTGACCCTGGAGATGGATAAGGTAAGTTCCACCCTCAGGAGACCCAGGGCTGTAACAGAACTTGCCAAGTTCTCAAAGAGAAAGGAGCTAGATGAAAATAACACGCCAAGGGCAAAGTATAGGAATTTCCCTCCTCTGTGTTGCCCAACTTGCCTGAGGTGTTTGTTATAGGTACTAAAAACATCTGGGCTCAGTCCCTGACCTACTGAGTCAGAATCGATGAAAGGGCCTATGAATCTTTAGTTTTAATAAGTGCCCCAGGTAAATCTTCAGATCAGGTAAGTTTAGAGAAAGTGCTTGACTGGATCTCCATTTCAGGCATAGGTGGGAATACTGTACAAAGCCAAATGAGATGACTTTGAACGGGAAGGGAGGGTCACCTGCCCACCCTGCCTCTGGCCAATGAGTCCAAGTTCACCAGCGTCTCCTCTCCCTCCAGTCCCAGACCTCGGCCCATCTGCCAGAAGTGACCCTCTCTAGTTGACTCGGTCCATCCTGGGAAAAACAAAAAACAGACACCCCCCCTCCCCCAATCCCACCATCTTTCAGAAGGTCAAAGGTTTTATTGAAAGGGTCTGCAACGTGGGCCAAACATATTGGTCCTTTGATGAGACAGTGTTTCTGCTCCTGTGGCCTGAGAACTCAGTGCTAACCTAGGAAACACATTACCCACGCTGCTGGTGGTTGGAAGATGGATGTGAGGTTGGGAGGAGTAAATTCCGTCCTGTGCTCACTCAGGCCACAGGGAGATGAGGTCACCATTGCCGTGAGCTCTCACTATTCTGCAGGCAACCATCCTGCTTTCATGGGCAAAGCCCGCTCACCACGAGGCTGTGTGGTGGTGGTGCGGACACAGCCTTCAGAAAGGGTTTGTGTCACAGCCAGAGATGACCCAGGACCTTGGGTCAGCAGCTCCACCCCCTCCCAAATCTGGCTGGGTTCCTCCCCAGGATCCGGACCTTTGGCCGAGGACAGGAGTTCAGGTCTGTCCCCTCTTCGAGAACATGCCACGGAGACCATATTTTAAAACCCCCAAATCAGAACATCGTGCTTGATAAAAAATTTGTTATTTAATGATGCAAAAAGTACTTGAAATGTATACAAATCAAGTCACAGTTGGTTACATATTGAATAAATTATACTTCTGGAAAAAATGCAATCAAGGCACACACTGTCCTGAAGACCCAGTGGTTGTCTGTTTAGGCCAGTGTTTCTAAATGGGGGTGATTTTTGACCCCCCCCCCAAGGGACATCTGGCAATGTTTGGAGACATTTTGGGTCTTCATAACCTGGAGTAGGGATGTGACAGGCACCTAGTGGGTAGAGGCCAGGATGCTGCTGAACGTCCCACAATCACAGGGCAGCCCCTGAAACAAAGAATTATTTGGCCCCATATGTCAATAGTGCCAAGGCTGAGAAACCCTGGTCTAGGTTATCCGGGGCTGCACCCAGGTGCACCCCAGGGTGTCAGCCCTGGCACTTGTGTTTCCTCCTACCTACTTTGGTCCTGGCCTTGATGCTGTTGTCAGAGGGGAGAGGCTGGGGACCCCTCAGCTCTCCATTGCATCCTCTTCTGTTGGCAGAAGCAAGGAGACAACTGCCCTTGAAGAGGCGCCCAGACACCACGCCAAGCACAGGGAGAGACAGGCAAGGTCTCGGGTCAGTATGTCCCATCACAGAAGAGTTTCCAGAGCAGAGACCCCCTGCAGCAAGGGAGTAGGAAGGAGCCCTGGATTTTGAGGGAGACGCTTGGGTTCTAGCTCTGCTTGACTCTGCTTCTGACTTGCTCACTTAACCTCTGTGCCTCGGTTTCCTCAGGCCCTCCTCTGGGCACAGTTTCCTGTGCTTGTCTCCTTCACAGGGTTGTTATGGGAGGGTGTGTGCAGATATAGGGGTGACCCAGGTGGCGGCAGGTGCGGGGAGGGTAACTGTGGGCGGAGAGGATGGAGGGTGTAACCTATGAGGGTGCAAACCACCCACCTGGCCACGATCACAGGGCATCTGGGAGGAAGGAGGGGGAGTGGCCGGCATCATGGTGCTGGGCGGCCAGTGGCGCCTTCCTCTGAGGACGCCCTTCCTTGCAGCTCTCAGACTGAGGGGGCAGGAGGTGTACAGGAGTCTGGAAGGGCGCCCAGGACACATGTGCTGTAGGAGGTTATCCGGGAAAGAGGGGCTGGTAGATGGGCTCCTTGTAGTTGGCCCAAAACAGGCCAATCAGCAGGATGGCCTTGGAAACGATGAACACATATCCAAAGCCAGTGTTTTGAAAGTCTTCGAATTTTCAGTTGCTTGCGAAGTGGTTTTGCAACCTTTAGATGTCTTTAAGCATTTCTGTCCATCTTCTCAAGGCGTTTTAAATCTACTTTTTAATTTCTAATTTCTTATAGCTAAGTATTTCTTCTCTGTGTTGTATATGTTAGCAAAAATTTGGAATAACTGAAATGCCCAACAATAAAGTATTTATTTATTGAAACAGAATTAATATATAACCACAAGGATCTGTGGGAACAAACTAGATGTTCACACACACACACACACACACACACACATACACAGGCATGAAAAGGAAACCATAGCAAAGATTATGGATTAAGAGAAATTAGAAAAGTTTTGCAAGTAGGGCAAAATTGATCCAAACTCCAAAATTTCTTAAAACATGTGTGTGTGTGTGTGTGTGCGCGCGCGTGTGTGTGTGTTTAGAGGAGACAATGGTGTCTAATGGCCATACTTGCTGCCCAGAAGTTAGAAAGAGACCCCATTCACCAGCAGTGTGACTCTTAACGCTGTAATTCATCTTCTCTCAATTTTATTTTTTTCATCTGTGAAAGGTGGATGTTAATGATGGGATATCAAAGGGACACAGGAGCCAGCTGAAAGAGCTCCCAATGGCCAAAACTGCAACAATGTGACAAAATAAATAACACAGTATTAGATTATAACCCAAAGTACAAAATGAATATCCATGAGGTTATACTAATATAAATAAATGATTGAAAAAATAAATAAATTTGAGGAGAATAGATAAATCTACTGTGAAGAATGTCAAATAATTTACGTAAATACTCCTCCCTCCAGGAGGAGAGCAGAACTCCCCGTTCCTGAAGTGAGGGCCGCGCTCAGTGACTTCTTCCCGACAACTGCAGTGTGAAAAGAGAGTGGAGAACGTTTAGTCTAGTCGAAACCTGGCAAACACTACCTCGGCTAAGTGATTGAGGTCAATATCATTAGTGATAAGTCATCTTGATAACACGTCCCTTTGATAGGATGTGATGAGAAGGGCGCTTCACAGCTGCGGCTTTCCTCCCCCAAAGGAAGGAATCCTGAGATTCCTTCAATCCTGAGAAACACATGAGACAAACCCTGATCAAGGGACAGTCTACAAATACCTGACCAGCACTCCTTAAAGCTGTCAAGGTCTTCAAAAACAAGGAAAGCTGGAGAAACCATCACAGCCAAGAGGAGCCTAAGGAGAGATGATGACTAAATGTAATGTGATATCCTGGATGGGATTCTGGAGCAGAAAAAGGACATTAGGTAAAAACTAAGGAAATCTGAATAAAGTATGGATGGACTTTATTTAGTTAATATTATTGATCAATATTCGTTCATTAGTTGTGACAAATACACGATATTCACGTGACGTAAGATGTTAACAGTAGGGGAGACTGGGTGTGAGCTATCTGGGGAGTTTATGCACATCTTTGCAACTTTTCTTTACATCTATTCTGAAATAAAAAGTTTATTTTAGAAAGTGGATAATAGTGTCTACATTATGTTGTTGCACCCATTAAGGGAATTCATATCAAGCATTTAATACACTGGCATATGGTAAGGGTTTAAGGTTAGCTATTGTTTATCATTATTGTTCTTATTTCTATTTTTCTTATGAAAACAGCTATACATATCCATTACAGAAAAATTTACAGACGAGACAAAGGAAGACATAAGCCACAGAAGAACAAAACACAACACCCACAATCATACCCTCCCTGAGACAACTACTGGTCACACCTTGCCATGGATCCCTGCAGAGATATAACTAATTTTTTTTTTTTGAGAGAAAAATATCTGCTGTAGTAATTTATGTTAAAATTCAGAACATGTGATCATCGAAAGATCCATTCATAGAGTGAAAAAACAACCCCCAGGTTGAAAGAAGCTACTTGCAACACAGATATCTGGTATACACAATACAACAGACTGATATAAATAATATACAGAAAATTCTTACAAATCAGCAAGAAAAGAGCGGAGAAATAAATAGAAAAATGGACAGAAGAAAATGGATAAAAAGGTAATAAATTTCACCAAACAGGATAACCGAGCGGCAATTAAACATATGAAATAAGTGTTTAACTTCTCTAGTCTAATTTTTTTATAAAACTTGGATCACACCACACATACACTTTGGTAAGTGGCCATCATTTAAGTAAGTAACATTTCTGTTGTTCCACCTCTTTGCTCTTACAAGTAGTCAAGAGCACAAGTAATGGACTAAATATTAATTGGGAAGGAAAAAAACCCTGAAAAATTATAAAAACTGGGCAACAGTGCTTAAATATGCACAAAAGGTGCTCAATGGTTCATCAGAATGACTCTCATCTGAAAAGTTAATGACTGACTTTTCTAGGTCTGTTTTATTAAAATTTAATAAATTAAAAAAATTTTGTTTAAGTTAAGAAAAAAAGAAGAGAAGGGAATACGGCAAAATGTTGACAGCGGTTATCTCTTTTGTTTCCTCTGCAGCCTGCTGTGACTGCCAGATTCCCTACCAGGAGGATATTTTACTGTAAAGCTGTGGACAGTGAGTGATTGGGTCTAGTCCTTTTCAACCAATTGCCATCTTGCCTAAATCACTGGGTTCACTGATTTTCTTTCAAGTAAATCTATTTACTATGTAGTGTTCTAAATGCTTCCCAAATAGTTAATGACCCGATGATGTAAATGGGTTTTGTTCATTTTATAGATGAGGAAACCGAGGCCCAGAGAGGCTAAGTTACCCAAGCCTTATGGACCCAGAGGCCAGCTCTTGACCACTGCACCCATGATGCCCCCCAAACACCTCTAGCCAAACTGCATGGAGCCAACAGCCTGCCCTGTGCTGGCAAGGAGGCGACAATTGCACTAACCTTCACGATTCCAGGGCCTGGCTTCTAGAAGCCACTGGACTCCAGAAGTCTGTACAGGTCACCTCCTAGTTGTGTGACCTTGGGAAAGTCCCTTTACTTCCCCCAGCCTCAGTTTCCTTATTTGTAAAAGGGGCATTATTATACCACTTCCTCCTTTCCTACTCCTCAGGGCTGTTGTGGGCTCAGGTATGTGAAGATGCTTCGGAAACTGTGAAGTGTGCGTGTAGGCAGGAGATCAAAGGAGAGAAGGGGTGCCGTGTGAGCAAAGGTGCAGGAACAGGACTGTGTAGGCCATTTTGAGAGAGCTGTGTTCAGGGAACTTTGGTTTCTGAGAAGCGGGACGGGGGTGGAAGGGGGTTTGGAGTTGGTCTCGGAGGGCTTTAATGTCAGACGATGAGTTGGATGAGTTTGGACGCCAGTGACGGCGGGGTGGAAGGGTGGGCTGTGAAGGAGAGTCCACTGCAGGAACCCAGGGCCACGGCAGGGTTGTCTTCAGCCTCTCAGCTGGGCCCTGGGCTCCTAGGTGACTGAGACAGAGCTCCCCAGGACAGGCCCTCTGGGTGGGTGAGGGCTCCAGTGGGGTGTAGGGACTTGCCAGCATATTCCTGTCAATGCCCGTGAGAGGGGAGGATGGTACAGGAGGCAAGCACTACTGTTCTTTCCAGAAGCCCTGGGAAATCAGAGTGCAAGCTTCTTATTTGGTGGCCCCCTCCCAGTTCACAACAGCCAGATCATCTGAGCCTCCAACAGTCTGGGAGGGAGGTAGACCCTTCTCTCCCCTGCCCTCAGTCTGCTCTTTCTAACGTCCCTAGTGCTCTCCTCGCCAATCATTTACATTCTCCTCCTTGACACTCTTGCCGGTATTTTACACTATACTGACCTCTCCCTTGCTCTGAAGAAGTTCTTTTTCTGCCAGGACTGCACCCCTTCTTGGCCAGCCCTTTAACTGATTCTTCTTGGGTCACTTTGCTGGTTTCCTATCTTCTTTTGTACACCCTCCAGATTCTCTTCTTGGACTCCTTCTTTTCTTTTTTTGTAAATAAATTCTCCCTTAGTGGCCTCATCAGCTACAGTGTGAACCCCACTATGTACTGATGTGTTCCAAATCTTCAGCCCCTGTATTTCCAACTAAAGTCCTGTCACGACTAAAACTAAACTTATTTCTGCCCACACCCACTGCCTCTTCTCTCACTTAATGTCATCGTGACCAGATAGGGTTCTGTTGTCAAAGCTGTTGAAATGCACCTGGCTGGCTTAAGCAGAGAGCGGATTTATTGGAAGGATGAAGCAACTCACCAACTTGAAGCGAAGGCTCAAAATCCAGGCTCAGAAATGATGGAGGCCGGAGCAGCTCTGGGGAGCTGAGTGGTGGGTGCAGGTGAATGGCTCCTTCAGGGCATGAAGACTGGAGAATATAGAATAAGAATGTTACCTACCATATGGCCAAGGGTGAAGGGGCATGGGTGAGGGATGGACTGGGAATTTGGGATGAGCAGATACAAACTATTACATATAGAATGGATAAACAAAAAGGTCCTATTGAACTATATTCAATACCCTGTGATAACCCATAATGGAAAAGAATATATATATGTATAACTGAATCACTTTGCTGTACAGTGGAAACTAACACAACATTGTAAAACAACTGTACTTCAATAAAATAAATTAAAAAAAAATAAAAAGGAATGTTGCTTACTGCGCAGTGTTGGTTGAACCTTAAATCAACTGTATGCGTAAGGAAGCTGAGACCCAAAAAGGATGATTCAACTCCTCTGCCTCCATTCTTTCTGCCCTTACGCTCAAGATTAGAATTCTAGGAAGAAAGCATCTAATATGCTCTTGGCTGGGGATGGGCAGAGCGCCTTCACTGCAACTCTTCCCACCAAACTTTACCAATGGCAATGATTCTTTCCCCTAAAACTAAATTAGGGTTCTGAACCTGAAAAAGAGGAGTGGACCCAGGACGTGCAAAATCACAAATGTCTACCATATTCCTGCCCAGAGACATACTAAACTCCAGCCTCTTTCCTACTCCACTTCTCCTAAATATCCTTTGAATAATTTCCCTGCCTTCACAACTGGTCTCCTTGCTACTCTTCCTCACTCCCAAATCTTCCCACCCTACCAGCAATCATTGTCTAAAACACAAATCTGATCATTCCAGAACAGTTTCCCGCTAAAAACCATTTATGGCTTCCCATTGCCCTTAGATAAAGTGTTTTGCTGTTGTTTTTGTTTTGGTTTGGTTTTGGGGGGTAGTCTGTGGAGTTTTTTTGGTCTCATTTCAACTTTTATTACCCTCATCATATGCAGGGTCTGTAGACAAAAGCTTTTTTATCAGCTAACTATATTGAAAAGATAAACACTGTAATAGTACATGTGATCCAAAATGGGCAAAGGCAAAAGACAAGCTTCCTCTCAATAAGAAAAGTTTCAGACCTAGGAAAAGGACAATACTAATTTTAAAAAACTGTGTTTACTTAGACGCATTCAGATTGTCAACAAAATTGCTGCAACTTTTTTTTCTTTGCAATTACAGAGTGGTATTTGGTTAACAGAACAACAATTACTTTGTATATAAGCTGCATCAGAGACAACTGAAGATGAAAAAACTACTATCCCCATACATAACTCATTTGTATTGTGCACCAGCAAGAACCTACTTTAAATTTCCATGCCAGTTTACATCCCCACACTGTATCAGGCAAGGTTAGCAGCCATTGAAAATACCACCAGGACAGGGTTAGCTAGAGACACGTGCAGTAGTGTAACTATACAGAAAAAGACACTGCTGGTTTAAAAACAAATCTTACACAGTCTTACATTTCAATTTTTTCTTAAAAAGGAGTGAGTTGTGTACAGGGGGGTTAAATGCTTTATAGACAAGAAAAAAAAAACTTAGAACCAACTTATTCATCATCATCTTCTTCATCTTTCTCCTCCTCCCCCTTTTCATCTTCCTCATCTTCCTTCTTTTTCTTGCTTTTTTTCAGCCTTGATGACTCTCTTTCTCGCTACATCAGCTTTCCTTTAGCTCAGCAGACAGCAATATCCTTTCTATATGTTCCCTTCAGTCTTCCTTTAGAAGGCTGCTTGCTTGTCATCTGCTGCAGTGTTATTCCACCTCTCTCCCAGGTTCTTTGCAACATCACCAATGGACAGACCCAGATGTTCTCCTTTGATCTTTTGAGTGAAACTCAGAACAAAATAAGAAAAAGGCCAAAGGAAGCCTTTTGGGTTCACTGGGATCCTTGAACTTCTTTTTTGTTTCCCCTTTATAAGAGATACAGGTTTTCATGTCTCTTTTACAATGGGCCTTGTCCGCCTTTGCCATGTCTTCAAATTTTCCTTTCTCCTTATAGATATGGTCTATAGAAAACTCCCAAGAAGCTGACTGAAGCATCTGGGTGCTTTTTCTCGTGCTCCTCCCAGCAAGTTTGCACAAAGGATGCATATGACGACATTTTTGCCTCTCATTTTCTTAGGCTCTCCTTGCCCGTGTTTAATTATTTTTCCTCAGCGAGGCTCAGAGTTACCTAGTACCTGTTTGGCTCTCACTTGCCCTGGTGTTGTCTCTGTGGAGATCAATGTCCTGCAATGGCTGTCTAGATAAAGTTCTTAACAGGGTTTACAGGAGCCTTTCCAAACTTTACCTTTCTACAAAGCTTCATTTCCACCACTGCAGCCCCGCTGCTCCTCAAACATGCCCTTTGTGCCTTTGTACTTGTGCTTCCCCTCTCCTGGGAGTCCCTTTTCACATCCTCTATCTCTCAGGATCCCATACATATTCATCTTTCAAAGATGGACTCAGATGTCATCTCCTCATGGAACCCTGTGGAACAAGGTAGGATGAATTGGTTATTCCCTCTGTTGTACTCTCATCACACTCAATATGGAAATAGATTATAGCCCTGGGCCTGTTTTATTACCGCATTTGTTTACAAGTCTGCCTCTCCCACGAGACTGGGAGGTTAAGTCACACACCTAGAACAAGTAACCAACCTGATGGAAATGAATTTGGAGGGAGATGTGATAAATCAGATTGTGTTTTTCATAGTCTAGGCAGTAGCTAAAGACTGCCCACCGCGCCCCCCCCCCCCACCAAAGGCAGGTAACCACCTATTTATTCCCTTTGCTCTTTGGGAAAACAGGGCTTGGAGAGATTTAAGTTAAAGAAGATGAAGGTCTTCTTGTTCCTGGGTTCTTGTAGACAAAAAAGTGAGGTGACTCAGAATGCATGGATTTGGCCTTTGGAGGCTTTTAAAAACAAGGGAGACTTTATCAGGAGCAAGCTGGAAGTCCTGTTAGAAGTGGACAAATGGCTGAGCTGACACCTGAAGAGGTTGCCTCTTGAGGAGGCCTACAAGGAGCAGAGGAACCAGCCAGAGGTCTCCAGTGTCTCCAACCATGTACCCATGGAGCTCAAGGATGTTTGGGGGAGGGGAGATAGATGAGGGAGCCCCCGCTAATTAAGCCTCTACCCTCGAGCGAATGTGAGGCTAATAAGGCGGCCCCATTCCAGGGCACCTCCACACCAAGCCAGCCGGTCTGCCTGTTTATTGCCCGTATGGAGATCATTAATACCTCCTGACACTGGGGTCACTCCTGGGGTCAATCCCTGAGCCCGTTCTGCAAAACAAGGGGAAATGAACTTCCCAGCACATGTGGCTCAGGCCTGGCGGGGAGGGGGACTCCCGTCACCCCACTCAGCTCTGGGAGAGACAGCACCCCAGGCTGTTGGACCCCCCAACACAATCCCTTCTGCCCAAGCTGGACTCTTGAGAGAGTGGTCCTGGGGAATGGCGAAGGGGAGGCCCTGGTCTGGGACAACCCCCACCGAGGCTGTCCCAAACGACAGACGGACACTAATCCTCTGGCGACGGGCAGTGGTGGTGTCTGGGAGCTGCAGCTGCAGCTCGACAGGGGCCGGACTCGGGCTGCAGGTGGCGAAAAGGCACAAGCCCGCGGCCACGTGGGTGCGAGCTGCAGATTCGGCCCCACCCTCCCCGCTTCCCCCTGCAGTGATTGGGCCCTCCGGAATCCAAGATGGCGGACTGAGGCGGGGTTCCTGGCCAAGCGAAACTGCGATTGGTAAAGCGCAGGTCTTTTGAGCTGAAAGACGGCCTCAGTAGCCAGTCAGGGAACTCCTTGCGGTGTAGGTGAGCGCTCAGCCGTCTTACCTCACGCTTAAGCAACCAAGGCCTCATCAATCTGTCTCTCGCAGCCTGGGAAGGGCCAAGGTGGGAACAAGGAACCCCCAGGTGGTCCTCCAGGCAGGCCCTTACCCGTCTGGGGCCTCTTTCTCGGTAATGACTGGAACTGGGAATCAGCCCCGGCTGGCCCGAGGAGAAGTCGAGAAAGCCCCCAACTAGCTTGGAGGAAATCGATAGGATTATGAGCTTAATGCCAGAGCAGACTGAGTGACAGTTACCAAATAAATGATATGGCTGAGGTTAAATGAGGCCCAATAAATAAAGGAACGTGTTCAAGGGAGAAACTTCAGAAAATGCAGGGACGTGGGGGTCGGGCCTCTGGACTTCTTCCAGCCTTCCCCTTCTAGGTCTTGTTGAATTCTAGAAGAGCCGCAGTCTGGGGCGCTACCTCCCAGGAACACACAGGTTGGGGTCTGTGCCCTGTTCAGTGCCCTGTTCAGTGCCAGTGTTGGCATGGCGCCTGAGCACAGGGCTCCTTGGACAGCGCCATCCGCCCAGCTTTGGGTGAGGGAATGGAAACTGTTAGTATGGAGGTCTGACCAGTTAACAGCGGGGGCATGCCTCTGATTGCTTAGAAGCAGAAAATGGACCAACTGCAGCAAGAGGGGTGGAAGCCAGGAAGCACTTTTATCTATGGGATATCACTTAGTGCTTTCTTCTACCCTGTAAGGTGGCTGTTATTATTAAATTCATTTTACAGATGAGGAAACAGAGGCTTAAAGCAGATTTTGCTCTAGGTCCCTCTATAAACAGCCTGTTGAGGACCAGAATTCAGGTTTTTAAACTTCAAATTCCAAGGGCTTTCTAATAGCCCACATATTCTTTCATTCTTGAATTCTAATTTCCTTCAGCCCCTGGTTCAGAGAAATCCTTGAGGGCCCAAATTAAAAGCCAGTTTTGGATAATCTATGCTTAGGAAGAATGGAAGGGAGAAAGAGGAGGAAAGAAGGGGCAGGGGGGATTGAAACATTAAATAATTTCTCTGACTTAGGATTTTGTTTTTAACCTAACACAACCCTAGCAGATATACCTTCCTCGGACAGATTGTAAAATAAATGGGTATTTCAGAGAAGTCTTACTGGAGGAAATGGAAGGAAGTGGCAATTCAGGAGCATATAGTGTAATGGGGAAGAAAGTGTGATCATCTACAGTGAATCCACCTACTGATAAGGACTCTGGAACAGAAGGTCTATATTGCTACCTGTGACTGTGCAAAACCCAGATCTGATTATTCATTCCTTATCTCTGTAGTTCCTCAAGTGAGAGTTATAGTAGGGGTCCACCTGTGTTATTGGTGAATCACTGCCCCTGTCCTCAGTCCTGAGGGGGGGGCTCAGACCAGCTTACCTCACCCAGGTCCAGGATCAGGCCAGCCCAGTCCTCAGTTCCTCATAACTGGAAGTTTCCTAATTCTCTTTGTGGGAGAAGGCCTGGGAGGCCAGGGTGAGAGGTCAGGTGTGCAGAGCTGCACCTGTGGTAAGAAGGGCAGCACCTGCAGCAGTAGCTGTCACCCACTACCCATTCTCCTTATTCAATCCTCCAATTTCCAGAGTGAGCTCAGGCTCCTGTCCCCACTCCAGCTGTCCTGAGTTTGATAATCTCAATGGGATGTGGGCTGGGGGATCTGGAACCAAGATTTGGGGTTACTGGGTAACAATAAAGCCACAGGGGACAGGTAAATTCCCTGCTGCCTCACCCATCTTTCCTCTTTGGGGGACTTACTAAGGATCCCAGGCCTTAGATTATAGTACACATAGAATAACATGGCTGGGAAGGGAGTGTGAAGGGGTTTTGTTTCCTGAATTTGAACGAGAAGGTATGTGCACGTGTGTAAGAACACATATGGACACTAAGATATGTATCTTTCATTATGAAATGCCCAAGGACTCACTCAGCACTGAGCTGGGACCTTCGCATATGCCTCAGGAGTAAGACTGTAAGTAACAGAGACTCAAACTAACAATGATGTAAAGAAATAGGGTTTATTTTTTCTCACATTACAAGAGCAGGTTTACCTGCTCAGTGACGCCATCAGGAACCCAGACTCTTTCTTTTTGCTCTGATATCCTTAGCATATTGGCCTTCATCTTTCTTGCCTCAAGGTCTTCTCTAGAGAGTGAGAACTCCAAGGATCTCATCCACAGGGGAAAAGAAGACTATGTCTTCCCCTTTTTCAAGAAAGGGGGAAAAAAATTCCCCACATCCTTTCTCCTCTCTAGTCTTTTGCTTAGGCCTCATTGGCCAACGTTGGGTCACATGACCACTCCTAGCTACAAGGAAGGGAGTCTATGAGAGCATGGAACAGGATTTCCATGATTGGCACAGAACAGTGGTTCTCAACCTCGGCTCTGTTCTCAGAGATTCTGACTCTGTTGGTCAGGGTTGGGGCTTGACATTGGTATTTATTAAATTCTCCAAAAACCTAGGATTTAAAAAAAAATTGTAATTGCATTTCACTACAGTATGGCACCAACTCAAGTAATCATCTTCAACCAAACCCACCCTAGGCTCTGGACAAGCCACCTTATTGTACTGACTGGGATTCTCTAGCTTATCCTGTAGCCCCTGCTCCTTTTGGAACTGATTATATAGGTGATTAATTAGTACATTTGTAGGTCATTTGTTAGTGAATTTGCAGTTAGTAACTGGTTAGCTAGTCAGCTGGCTAACTAATAGAATGGTTAGTTGGCCTTTCCTCTTGTTTATGTGTCTGGCACATAGTAAGTACTTGATAAATATTTCTTTGGGTGAATGAATCCATAAAATGGAGATAAAACGGCGTTAATACCACATCAAATGAGATAGTAGCTATGAACTTTGTAAATGATAAAACACTGTAAAGATACAAGAATAAACATTTACATGAGAAGCTACTTTAAAATTTAGGGCCAGAGTAAAGTTTTTTCCCCCCATCCTTCACCAAGGAAATAGTGTTTCCACATTTCTGAAATGGAGAACTACCATTTTGCCCTGTTGCCAGTAAGCCAGATTTCTCTCTCAATTATAGCGACTTTGTCAACACTTAGCGATAGCATATATTCTTTCTCCTTTTTCCTTGACCTTACTTTGTCTTTCTACTCGCATTTTTATTAGCTTATTTTGGTTATAAACCACCTCAAGCCTTTTTGGGAAAGAAGTGGGGTAGAATTAATTTTAAAAATACTTGGGAACTAACCTTTATTATCTACCTACCACATGCCAGGCATTTACATATATTGACTTAGCCAAATCTCACAAATAGCTAGTAGGTTGGTGCGATTATCCCCATTTTATGTAGGTGTCAAGGGACTTGCTCAAGGTCATACAGCTGCTAAGATTTCAGAACCAGATTTCAAAACCAAGGCCAGTCTGATACCAAATCTGAGACCTTTCCCCTAAGCAACCCAAGTTGGTGTGATAGATGCTTGGTTATGGTCAACTATTTACTTAGCTAGTTGAGGAGAGTTTTTGTAGTTTGAACTCCTCAAATAAGTCTTGGGGGAAAAAATTGGTCTTTTTCCTTTCGCCACAGGCCATTTATCAGCAAATACTATACTTCATCAATTGTACGCTATTCTATTATTTTATGTACCACTAAGAAAAAAACCCTGCTACTTAAACTGTGACACACCACTGATGTTAGGATGCATCCTAATTTCAGAGATGTCAAAATGTGAAAAATGTGTGTCTTAGAATCAACAAAATAATGTATTCCATTCTAGTAATGGAGAATTTGTGTACATAACCTCCCCTCTTTTCTTGCTCAATTGCTGGCTTTGCCCCTTCCTTTTCTTATTTATTTATTTATTTTATTTATTTATTTTTGGTTGTGTTGGGTCTTCGTTGCTGCGCGCGGGCTTTCTCTAGTTGCAGCGAGCGGGGCTACTCTCTGTTGCAGTGCGCGGGCTTCTCATTGCGGTGACTTCTCTCGTTGTGGAGCGCAGCCTCTAGGTGCGCGGGCTTCAGTAGTTGTGGCATGCAGGCTCAGTAGTTGTGGCTCACAGGCTCTAGAGCACAGGCTCAGTAGTTGTGGCGCACGGGCTTAGTTGCTCCACGGCATGTGGGATCTTCCTGGACCAGGGATCGAACCCGTGTCCCCTGCGTTGGCAGGCGGATTCTCAACCACTGCGCCACCAGGGAAGCCCCCCCACCCCTTCCTTTTCATCACCAAAACCTTGCCTGTCTCTTCAATATCGCATTTCTCCACATCATCATGAACTAGTCAGTTTTGATTTGGATTATCTCACATGAGTCTCCAGAAAGCCTTGCACTCATAGGAGGTTTCCACTCTAGTTTTTTTAAAGAGCTACCTTAGATGGTCTTATTATGAACTTCCTCCAATGGCTGTCATCAAACTCTTTCCAGAGTCTGGCCTAAATCTAGTTTTCCCAAGGTAACTGGTGATTCACTGCCCTCCCTGTTCACCATTCCACACAATAGTTGGTTGGTCTGTACACTACTTACTTGCAAGGGATTTCCCTCCAGGCTGTTGGAGAGGGCATGGGAGGGGGCTTGGGCGCAGAAGTGGGCATGTTCTCCCTAACACAGGAAACATGACTCCCCAGGCATCTCCTGAAACACCAGGGCCTTCCCTTTCTCCACACCAGGAGGAGGCAGGATTGGGGGAGGATTCAGCTTCTCCACCCCTCTTAGACCTTACTTCCCCTTCCTGGTTTGGGACTCCATGAGACAAGTCATGAAGGGAAGATGAGGCAGTGGGATCTGGTACTGCTGGGGGAGATGAAGATTCTTGAGCAGTGGGCCCGTTGTGGAGCTGGGTTACAGGCTCCCGACAGCAGCAGCTGGCTTTTCTGAGTTGGTGTTCTGCTTCCCCCTTTGTGTGCAGGGTTCTGGGGAAAGCACTGATTCTGGCTTTCCATTTCCTAGCATCATAAAAGGGACAGAGCCATCCAGGATTTTCCCTGTCCTGTTCCCGCCAATCTGATTTTGAGGTCAGAATCTGGAAAGGAACAGAGGCTGATTGGAGAGGTTGGGACACCAGTGGAGGGAGGGATGCAGCCCATGCTGAGAACTGAGGGGCTAATCTGGGAATCCTATTGACAGAGGACTCTGGGGCCTTTGCAGATGGGTGGGCAGGCAGACCTATCCTGGCCCCAGTGTTCTGGGCATGTTACAGGCTGTCAGGCTTGGGCATGGGCTGAGGTCCACATGGGTCTGTGTGCCTGTGCAGCTGCAGGAGCCTGTGGGGAGGTACAGTCAGACACAGAGAAATAGAGATAAGTGAGACAGAGGGGATCAGAGGCAGGACCGGGAGGTCTAGGTGGCTGAGGGGCACTCACTTTCTGAGGCACCGAGGCTGGCTGGCTCAGTGCGAAGCCCCCTGGGCTTCCTAGACTGGAGCAGGCACTGGGCTTCCTCTTCAGCCCTCCGGGATCTCGGGGAGCTGCTGGCAGAGTCCTGGCCCTGGTCCGCAGTTTCCCCAAGAGGCTCTGCCAAGCCTTGGCACCTCGGAGCCTGGGCCTGGGCTCGGATTCAGGCCGGCGCCGCACCTCCCCGCCGCCGCCGCTGCCGCCGCCGCCGCTGCCGCCGCCGCTCCAGGCCGGACCGCCGGCCTCCTCCCCGCCCGAGCGCACGCAGGGCCTGCCCTCACCCGTGACCCCCGCGGCCGACTCCAGCGCCCGCTGCCCGCTGGGCCCGGACGAGCGCGGGCCGGTGAGCAGCGGGGTCGGTCCCAGACGAGGCCCGGCCCGGCTGTCGCGACAGGGCCCGGAACCCGACAGCAGGAGCGAGCGCGGGCCGGCGCGCGGAGGTGTGAGAATGTGAGGCGGGCAAGGTCGGGAGCCGCCGTGCGGGGCGGTGGGGCGCGTGTGCGCTGCGGCCGCCGAGCGGGCTCACGAATAAAGCGGGCACGGCCGGGAGCGGGCTCGGACCGCGGTGCGTGCGGGCAGGCGGGCCCCGCGGCCTGCGGCTCGGCGGAGGGCGGCCGTCTGGAAGTGGGCCCCGGCCCCGCCGGCGCGGCGTGCGGCGCCCCAGGGTGCGGTCCGCGCCGCCGCCCCTGGCCGGCCGTTCCGGTTGTCGAGCCTCGGGTGGGAGCCGCGCGGCGCGGCCAGGCCGCTCGCCCTCTCTTCCCCCCCCCTCTAATCTAAACCATGCGGGCTCCCACCCCGGGCCGGCCGGCGGGGCCCGAGGGCCGCGGAGAGGGCACCGGACCGCGCGCTGGTGGAGCGGGCAGCCCACTCCGAGCTCGGGGTCCCCGAACCGCGGAGCCAGGGGACCCTCGAGCCCCCTCCCCGGGGGGCGGCGGGCGCGGACTGATTGACAGCAGCGACGTCAGCGCGGGGAGGGGGGGCGGCCCCGGAGGGAGGGAGGGAGGGAGGAGGAGGGAGCTGAGGCCCCAAAGTGCAGCCTCAGAGATCAAGGGCCCGCTCCAGAACCGGGATGTGTCCGGCCCCGAGGGCGCGGCGGGCAGCGGGACCCTGACCCAGCTGCCCCAAGTCGGAGTCCCGGCTGACCCGGGCTCCTCGGACCCGAGCCTGCAGCGGACCTCGGGCCGCAGGCGCCAACGCATGCGGCAGCGCAGTTAGGGTGAGTGAGGGTCCCGGCGTGGGTGGGGGTGAGTCGGGAGTGCGGGAGAGGGGCCACCCCGAAACCAGGGTTAGGCTGCAAGGTCGAGGAGGATGCGCTGGAAAGGGGGAGAGTAACAGGACCTGGGTAAGAACCTCGGGGACAGTCAAGGCGGCAAGAGGGCGGCGAGAAGAGTTTCTAATCCGGCTGCCGCCTCGGCCCGACTCCCAGCGGTCGGAGCTCGAGCCCTTCTCTCCTCCTAGTAACCGGACGAATTGGGTCTAAGGGCCCAAGAGCATAGAAACGACAGCGCCAGCGCCAAAGGAACAAGGTTAGGACGAGACAAGCGGAGCGGTGGCCTTGAAATTGGTGTTTGAAGAATAAGAAAGGCCAAGGAGGAGGGCCCAGGTACTTGGCAAATATCGATGTGGAAACGTTCGTGATCAGAACACTGGACTTCAGTGCCTTTGATGCAACAGGGTCGTCAAAATTAAAGCAAGGAGCATACTACATAAATAATGATCCATGATCAAGAATTATCAAAATATGAGCAATTACCCAAAAAGCAGGGCTAAGCGGCATAACTAATACAGTACTCGGACTTTAAAACAACAATAAAATAATAGTCACTCTCAAAACCAAGTGAAAATTGTAATCACGAATTTGAGAGAATCATAGACAAAGTGATGGAACAATGTGATAAGAACTATTGTATTAAAATCAATAGAATAAGAAATAGTAATAGTGTAAAAATGATAAAACTGTAGGAAAAAGGTGAACAATGAAAATACTAACAAGGGAAATACTAATATTAGTAGTATTGACAGAATACTATCATATAATTTATTATTGATACTATAGTGAATTTTTAAAATAAATGTTAACCAAAATCTTAAGAGCAATAGTAATATAAATAAAGACGCAACAAGAATTACTGGAGTAATATGACAATTTATGACCAAGGTTTAATAGTCCCAATAACATTATAAATAATGGTAGACTAATAAGAAGTATTGTACCAATGTGATGAAAAAATAATCAGAGTATTAAGAGCTACAACAATATTACAAATTATGACAAAGTAACAAGAAGTAATGATGCATTGAAAAGTAACTAGTGAATTAAGATCCATAACATTACAAATAATGACAAAGTAACAAGATATTGTAACGATGTGATGAAGAATACCTGGAGTATTATGAACAATCCCAACAAAACAAATAATGGTAAAATAACAAGAAGTATTATAAGGATGTGAAGGAAATGAATGTGAATATTGAGAACAATAATACTACAAGTTGTGGTAAATAAATTATTGAAACTGTGACAAAGTACAAACAGAGACCGAGGAGCCAGCACGGAAACATTTCAGGGACACAGAGTAAAAAAAATAATGATAGATTAACATGACCTATTGGAAGACTATATTTAATAATTGCATAGGTATTAGTAATAGTATTACTAATGTGCCAGGAGGCCCTAGAATGATGGAGCAGTGACAGGAAAGCAATAACAACATATTTGATAATGATAAATTAACAAATCAAACCAGTACTTTAACCATACAGTATTAAAAATAACATGTACTAATAACTTGTGTGATAGGATAGTCTTAATGTTATTGAATTGACCAGACGAATACTACTCTGATAATAGAGATAATTAAAATAGTATAAAAAATTAACAATTCCCCCAGTGCGAGAAAAGTATCACCAGTAATCTAGAAATGAAAAGAAAAACGCTATTCTTCTTTAAAAAACGAGGCAACTGAAAGTGACGGACCCGAGCGCACAGGGCGCGGAGCCGGCCGGCCGCGTCCGCCAAAGGCTCCAGGAGAAGGGCGAGCGCGGGCCGCGCACCCCGGCTGGTGCGGGACCCGCTCTGCTGGCGTCCCAGCGCGCCGGGGCTCGGGGTCCGAGGGGACCGGACAGCGGGGATGGCCGTGCCGGGCGGGAAGAAAAAGAAACGAGCGGGGAGCTCCAGCGAAGGCGAATCTTCGCGATGTCGGGATGTGGCTCCGTGGCGGAGAGAAAAGGAAGAGGCGAACCTCGAGTTGGGGAATGAGGGCCCAACGCAGCCCTTGTCCCGCGTGGGAGCGGCGGGACTGGCGTCAGTGGACGCGGGCCGCGGATGTGCTCGGCACCGGGCAGGACTGAGAGCGCGCGGCGCAAGTCGCGGGGAGCCGCTGCACAGCTCTGGGTGTGACAAGTGCCCGCAGAGGACCTAGTGGCCAAGATAGCATCGGGCCAGGCGGCCCCTCCTGGCCCCGCGGGCCGCAGCATCTGGACCAGCGGATCGCGGGTGCCCATCCCGGCTGACCCCAGATATAGTGGGAACCAGCGCGTTGGGCCAGAGCGCGCAACTATCCCCCGTTGCGCAGTGTCTCCACTTGCCTGGGGTCTCCTGGGTTTCCAGGCTCGGCCCCGGAACCCGCATGTGGCCCAAGGCCGGTGCTGGCGTTGGCCATGCCCGGTGAATCTTCCTCCTCAGTGCCTGTGGCTGGAGGACCGACCCGGCTGTCAGCCTTATCTTTATGGGCTTTTCCCAGCCCCAACTGGCCCCGGCCCCTTTTTATCTCCTCGGTTGCACTTGGCTTGTTTACTTTGTGAGGCCCTGGGAGCCCATGTCTAGGCCTGGGATGGGAGGCCAGTGGATGAGGGGCCTGGGCCTTGGAATGCCCAGGGAGAGCCAGGAGAGGACAGAAAGAAGGTAAGGGAAGAAAGAGGGAACATTCAGCTGCAAGAGAGGCAGCCAGACATTTAGAAAGCCTCCCCAGAACTTGCCCAGATCCAGATGAAGGGAGAAGAGCTAGGAGGTGGAAAGGAGAAGCAGGGATAATTCAGGGTTGCACCCACGATGAGGCAGGACAGGCAGGTCCTTGCAGGCTGGACTCTCATCCTGATATCCCAGGACCAGCTTCCAGAAGGAAGCAGGCACATGAGCAGGCGGGTGAATAGTCCTAGTCGCTTGGGGAAGGGTAGCTGTGCCCTGGGGCAGGACTAGGCAGTGCCTGTGAACTGGACTCAACTGGCCTGGTCCTTAGCTGGGAAGGGTCTGAGTTCTTTGCCTCAAAGCAGAGCCCTTTGGAGCTAAAATCTAAAATGTGAGTGAGTGAGCCAGCCAGTGTGCATGTGAGGGCAAGGCTGGGGTGGCCCCTGGCTGAGTTCGGGGCCTGAATCAGAGTGGCCCTAGGAAAATGTGGCTACTTGGGTGACTTGTAGGCTATGAGAGGGTGCTGTGTCGGGGTGTGAGGATGTGGGTGCCTGCGTGGGTGCCACACAGGTATCTGAGGGAGTGGAACGTGCAGGAAGGAAAACCTTTGGTTCAGGAAGCCTCTACCTGACCGCTGTCTGAGGGAGTGGGTTTGGGCAGATGAGGGAGCAGGGGCCTGAGAGGCCGCTCAGCCGAAGGCCCTCTCTGCCGCTGTGGAGCCCCGGGAGCCCAGGCCCGGCCCTCCTGGGCTGACTCTCCTCTCCTCCCTACCCAGAAGGTGTCCTGGCTGCCCTGGGCCGAGAGTGAGCCTGGACCCCAGTTATTAGGAACAGACGAAAAAGACCCAGGCTTCAGGCTCCAGGGTCCACGGGAGCCCAGCAGGAGGAGGCACTGGGGGTGCAGCTGGGGCAATGCCGAGAGGGCGGTCCTTCCCCCAGACCTACTCATCACACAGCCCCACACCCAGGGCAGGCGGACCTGGAACCGCACACAAACCCTCCCAGGTCCAGACCCAGAGGGAGGAGGGAAGGGTCCTGCCCGCGCTATTCTCCCTCCTCCGGCTCAGGAGGGGGCGGGGTCCACGTGCGCCAGGGCGGCCTCCCGGCAGTGCTCGAAGCACCCCCCACCGCCACCCGCGGCTCGGCTCCAGGGCTGCCGGGTCTCAGGCGCGTGTGGACCTGGGCATGTGACTCGCGTGTGCTGTGCCCACAGGAGATGCTGCAGGATAAGGGCCTGTCGGAGAGCGAGGAGGCCTTCCGGGCCCCGGGCTCGGTGCTCGGCGAGGCCAGCGCCGCCAACGCCGCCAACGCCCCCGAGCCCGCGCTGGCGGCGCCGGGCCTCAGCGGAGCCGCGCTCGGCAGCCCCCCGGGCCCCGGCGCCGACGTCGCCACCAATGCCGCCGCCGAGCAGGTAGGGCGGGGCCGGGCAGGCCGTCGGGTGGAGGTCGGGCGTCGGTTTGTCTGCAGGGCCGCCTGTGTCGGTCAACCGCCCCACTGCGGGCAGGACTGTCTGCCTGTTCGCGCTCCCCTGGGCAGGGCTCGCCTTCTGCCCTTCGTCCTTGCTCCACCTCGAGCCCTTGAGGCTGCTCTGGGACAGGCCGGGGAGGGGAGCCCGCGGCGGAGCGAGCCCAGGAAAACAGTCCAGCTCCGACGACCCTGAGAGGGCGGGGACAAAAGCCTGGGACCAGGCGGGGTGAGTAGCCCTTGGCCGGGTGCTTGCGGGAGCCGCCGCCGAGCTCCGAGGCCGAGGGGACATCACCGTGACCCTGTGCACGCCCTCTGCCTGTGCGGGTCTGCAGGACGTGTCTGCGGGTGCGCGCCTCTGGCCGAGGGTGTGTGTGCCCATCCTGTGCTGGTGTGTCTGCCCACAAGCCTGTGGCTATGTCGGGCCACGTGGAGTGTTTATGTTTGTGTAAGAGTGTCTCATCTACCCTGGCACAGTCGGTTAGTGTGTCCTCTGCGGGCCCGTCTGTAGGTGCAGCTCTGAAGAAGGGGGTTTCAGCCACTGATTAAATTTTTAAAAATTCACCAATGGTACAGAATAATTTTTTGAAACGACATCTCGAGGCGTGGGCGCCTGGGGCTGGCAGTGTCCTTCATGGTCCCTTGGGTCTGTGCTCCCCTTTCTGATGGCTCCGCATGGAGCCGTGGGCAGGGCGACACAAGTCCCCTCTCTCCCATCCCTAGACTATCGAGAACATCAAGGTGGGCCTGCATGAGAAAGAGCTCTGGAAGAAGTTTCACGAGGCGGGCACCGAGATGATCATCACCAAGGCGGGCAGGTCAGCGCTGGTTTTACTTCGGGGGGGGATGACGGATGGGGGCAGTGGGGAGCCCCACGGGCTCCCTTAGCAGTCCTCTCAGTCTTCAGCCCAGGGGGCAACGGGAGTCCCCTTCGCCATTGTGGCCTTAGCTCCGAGTCCGGCCACAGCATCGGAACTGGCCTCGGCAGCCCACAGGAGGCTACACCACAAGGGAGAGGCACGGGCTGGAGGGAGGGGAGGGGCAGTGATATGCAAATGAAACGCAAACAGGGTCGCGTTGCTGGAGGTCCCCGCTCCAGCACTTTTGGCCCCTGGGGGGCTGCTTTGTCCTCCTCCTTTTGGGGAGCTGCTGGGTTTCTCAGGATTGACTGGGGACCCGGAGATGCCCCTCAACAGATTGAGGAAAGGGGAATGGGACCATGTTTTCCTATTTCCATTACTTTTCCCGGGGCAGCTCGAACCCCAAGTCTCTCATCCCACGGGCGCCGCTCCGCCAGTTGCCAGCACCCTCCTCGGCCAAGGCGAAGGCACCGTTGGGCCCTGTGTGTGTGTTGTTCGGGGAGTAGCCCTCAGGTGGCTGCCAGAGAGGGATGATTTATAAAGCGGAACCATCTTTAAAATGTGCTGGTGTCTGTGGGAGAGAGCCCAGAGGAGAGGGAAAGAGGAGGAAGACGGGGCATGATGGAGAGATTCGCTGGGGTGGTGCCCCCCGGGTGGGGTTGGAATCGCAAGGAGAGCGGTTACCAGGTGAAGGGAGATGGCTGCAGATGGAGAAGCTGGAAGGTTCAGGTTCAGGTTCAGAAACGTCCTCCCCCCTACTCTGCCTCCTCCACAAACTCACACTGGATTTTGGTCCCCGGGGTACAGTTTAGGTGTGAAAATGTCCCTTTATCTGACAGTGGACCCATAGTTGGGTTTTCTGAGGAATAAGATGGTGAAGCTTCAAGGGCCGGGGATGGGGAGTCAGACCTGGGCGGGGGGTGGGGGTGGGGGGCTACCCGTTCCGCTCACCTACTTCCATCTGTGCAACCCTCAGGCCAGGTACTTTAGAGTCTATGCCCTTTCCTCATCTCCATCTGTAAAATAATAGGTTTTTCTTTATACAGTTTCATGTAAAGCCCTTAGCACAGCTCCTGGCACGTGTAAGCACACAATAAATGCTAGCGAATACTGTTCATCATAATTAGAGAAATGTCTGGCATTTACTCAGCGTTTTTCTTCTACTTTTTAGAAAGCTCTGCTGAACTGCTTAGGGAATGATGGGTCAGAGGAAACAAAAAGCTGGCAGTTTGCTGTATGCAGAGTAGGGGTGCTGGGTCCTTCCAGTCTGCTTACTGACAGGCCTTGCGAATTTTCCTTTGTTTTGTTGGGGGAGGGAGTCTGGGCACTCGGCTGCCCTCTTGCCTAAGTCAGGGAGGTGGCAGGGCCACCCAGGGCCTCTATCGGGGGAAGGAACAAGGAAATGTCAGGACTTGAGTTTGCTGCACTTTGGGGATGGGGAAGGAGGGTGCACTGGGAAACCTGGTGGGGGAACAGTCGTTGAGGACGGTGGGGACCAGGTGTCACAAGGCCTGCCTCTTCCTAGTTGTGTGCACTTGGGCTAGTCTCCAGACTTCCTGTGGCTCAGAGGTGTCAGGTAAAACAGGATGGTGACTCTAGACCTACCTGCCGTCCTTCCTTTTTCAGTTACTGTGAGACTCAAACCAGGGACCTTATGAGCAGTGCTTGTTAAATTGTTGAGTGGATTATAAGTGTGAAGAGGGGATTTATTTCTTGTTACTGCTGAGATGTAGAGAAGAAAAGAAGAGAAGGATCCAGAACTTCCATTTTGGGGTAGCAGAAATAACCTTGTCTCTTGAAAATGAAGGGCCAGCATGTTCTTTGGGCATGCGTGGCCTCTGCCATTTTAAACAAGGCATTTGCGATTCTCCTCAGTGGGGTTTCCTGCACCTGCATGGGTCCTCCTCCCTCCCTTCCCCAACACACATACGTGCACACGCGCGCGCACGCACACATTTCCAGAGGTGACTGGCTTCAGGCAGGTATTTGTGCCTGATCCTAGTGGCAGAAGAGGCACATCACTAGAGGCTTAGAGGCAGGCCTCAGGGAATGATGATAATAATTTTTAAATGACCATGACGATGTTGGCCAATAAGGAATTCATCGCAGTCTTTCCCTGGCAGAAAGTTATCCTTGCACCAGGTCTAACCCTTAGGAAAGTCACTAGCCTTATCCCCTGCCTGCACGGTTCTCACAGACCCTTCTTCCTCCTGCATAGCTGCCCACGGTCTTCAGAGACCACTTTCACCCCTCTGACCCCGTGTCCCCCTCCTCCCCGCTGCCTCCTTCCCACCTCAGCCTTGGAATGCACTGTGCTTTGCTCGGGCTTGTGGCCCTTCAACGTCCTATCCAGCGCCTCTCCCTCTCCTCTTCTTTGTGTCTTTACCATCACCTTCCTGGGACACTTCTATTTCTCAGCAGACGGCCTGGACATTTCTCCTGAACCTTGAATCATAGATTCCTAGACCGCTTGAGCTGGAGGAGAACCAAGAGAACATAAACCCAACCCCTGAGAAGGGAAGGCATTTGGCTCTTGCCCATAGAAGCAGAGTTAGGCAGCTGCCAGGTCTACACAAGCCAAGCAATGATGCCCTTCCCCCCAGAACAAACCCCTAACTTTGAGAAACTCCCTTCATTGCTTGTTTATGGGGGCCTGCTCAAGGTGGAGTTGTTGCTCTGCCCTAGAGACCCTGACTGGTTAGGGGCATGATTGCTCTCTGGTTGGCCCGTGGAGGCATGGTGGGGGGGTGGGGGTGGGGCGGGGGCTGGAGGAAAGGAGCCCGAATGTTCTCAAGCCAGTATGAGTCCTTAGTCACAAGCCTCTGCCTTAAGCCCTTGAAGAGCTGAAGGCCAAAGGAAAAAAGGGTCCCCTTCATTGGATAGTGATTTTGAATTCTCAGACAACTTGACCTGGTGAATAACATGCCAGCCACAGTTCAAGCCATCAGTTTCTGAATGCTCGGGGTCCCCCGATGTCAGGTGTACAATGGGGCCACAGCCTTCCCTAGCCAGTCTCTGTCTCTCTCAGGCCCCTGCACCCAGAGAGTTTATGCCCTTAACTGCAGAGAACAGAGCCTTCTCTGCTTCCTCACATCCCTGCCAAGCTTGATACATGTGAGAAACTGCATTTTCTCCCAAACACAGATAAAAGTGAGCTCTACAAAATTTAAATATAAACCTCCCCAATATGAAAATTTCCTAACCGTCTGACTGCTCTACTCCTAGGTCATGGTTTTGCCACCAGATAAATCTCCACTATCAGCCTTCATAGCCTGTTGAGTTCAATGTTGCTTGTGTTAGTGACAGTGAATTTGTGTTTGAAAAATGAACTACTGATGAGAACTCCTGTTGAACCTGTATTGTTTGTTATTCTGAGGCAAGGATTTGGCCCGGCTTAATCCGGGGCTTCAAAGCCAGTTGCCCTTGCTCTGTACACAGAACGTCAGAGCCCATTGGCGTGGGTGATAAGAGAAGTAAGGGTTGAAGACACTGGGAAAGTGGGTTGGGGAGAGAGTGCTTTGATCTCTTTCTAAAGTATTTTCTGAAAGCAAAAGTCTATCAGAAGGAAGTGTCTTCAAAAAAATCTGAGAGAAGCAACTGGCCTTCCCAAACAGCATCCATTCCACACACCCTCTCTCCTGCCCCCACCTCAGGGAAAATATTTCTTAAAAATGCTTTGAGTGAAGTAGAAAACTCTGCGTGTGTGTAAAGTGGAAATAAATTACATAGCTCTGTCATTGCTCTCAGAAATCATTTGGCCACAAAAGCTTTGGTCTCAGTATAGACGGCACCCCTACCTCCCGCCCCCAAACTTGGCCTTAGTTGCTAGGCCCTGGCCTCTTTCCAACACACCCAGAATTCTTCTTTAAGACCCCAAGACACTAGGGATAGAAAATGGATGGGGTTTTCTGTGGACCCCTACCCTTTTCCTGCATCCCTTTCCTTTCAAACTCTGGCCTCCACGGGCCTCTGTATGTGTTTATGTACGCATATTTATGATATATACATACACATAATTTTTTAATATCAATTTTATTGAAGTGGAACATTTCTGCAGAAAAGTGAACAAATCTTGATTGTACAGCTCCACAGACTTTCACAAAATGAACACACTGGTGTTAGCACCACCCAGATAAAGAAACAGCACGTTACTGGCCCCCAGAATCCCTCTTGTCTGCCCTCCCAGTCACCGCCTCTCCCCACCTCGAACCCCCTCTCCCGACTTCTCACCCCTTCGATTTGGTTTTGCACCTACATTTCAGGGAAGGCACATATGGCCGCTCCTGGGGTTCCGGATCCCCCTGGGGAAGCCGGGGGTGTGGTGGATTTGGGGTTGGGGGGCTCTGCTAATTGGAGAGAATCTGGTGGGTCCCCTCGGTTCGTTCTTTCCTGCCCCCCACCCCCATGGATTGGTGGGGAGCGAATAGGTCAGCACCTTGAATTTGGCCACCCGTTTGGCCCGGGACCGGGCGCCCCGCGGCTCTCTGAGCCCAGCTGAAACTTACTTGGCCCCTCTCTCAGTTCGTCTTTACGGGTTTGTTGCCAAAATCAAAATGCCCCAAACCGTTGCCCAGCGCCCCGCAAGCCTCCAACACCGAGAAACGTCCAAGGAAGCTTATCTTAGCAGTTCATTCTAAAACCATTTCCGAGTATGAAGTAGATAAGGCTCCACGCCCGCACCCTTTCAGAGCCTGTTTCATGATCAGAGGAGAGACCCCCGGCTTTCATCTCCTCCCGGGGCCGGCGGGGCAGGCGGCTTGTTTATTCCCTGGCGGAGCAGTTTCCGCGAGGGCCGGGAGCGCCCCAAATGCCTGCGGACCGGGAGTCCGAGGCGGGCGGGGAACCAGAGACGGGAGAGGGCGCCAGGGCCGCAGAGAGAAGGCGCGCAGGGCACGGGGAAGGGGTGCGGAGGGGCGCAGGGAGCGGGTGGGACAGAAGGCGCGCCGAGCAGGGGTCTGGGTGGCTGCCGGGCGTTGAGGACAGGGAGCCTGGGCTTCATGGCCGCCAGCGCTGGCCAGTGGCAGGGCTGAGTGGGATACGGGCTGCGCAGAGTCACTACTTCCCTGCTTGGCCCTCCCTCCCTCCCTGTCCCACTGAGGTGTTTATTTCCGCCCCCCCCTCCCCCCATAGATGATGGTTTTCAGGTACATTTTCTTTTGGTCCTAAATCACAGAAGCAATTTACAACTCACTCTATGGTTTCATCTGTTTCAATAGAGAGGACCTTTACAGGGCGGGGTGAGCCCAGAGGAAGTCACAGCTCCCAGTTCAGCTTGGCCTCTGTGGCCTGAGTCCTGCCCTCCTGGTGAACGCTCCCATGCCAGGCCTCTCGGCTCCAACCTTAGACCCTCTGGAACCAAGGGCAGATGCCCTCAGCTTGGGCAGGAGGCCCATAGGGCTGGAAGAGTGTGCGCTTCAGCTGCACACTTAGCCCTTCCCGCACACCAGGCAGGACCTTCATCCTCCTGGAGCCCGCTAGGTGGGGAAAGGATAGTGCCTGGGCTCCCCGCTGGGTGTGTTCTCCACGGCCCAGAAGCAGCCACCAAACTGGACGCTAACAGAGGCGGAGACGCCTGTTTCCATGAAGGCAGCGGTGCTCACCTGGCCAGCTCAGGCCAGCTCAGCCTGGAACAGAGGACTTTTGAACTCCCCATTCAAACCACAGATCTCATCGTCCCTCCTGATTTCTGAGGGCAGTTGCCCTACAAAGAGGGAAAGGCAGGGCAGAGGCTAGGAGACACCTTCCTTCCCTGCCCCAACTTCCTTAAAACCTCCTGGAGGCTGTTATCCGTCAGGAATCTGGTCCACGGTCAGCTTCCAGGAGAGGCCAAATCACAGGACACCAGCCCCATGCCTTGGGAGGCCAAGGACAGGCTCCTTGCCAGCCTTCTCAAAAGCACTAGTCATGTCCGCCTGGCCTCCTGAGCTGCTGAGGTGAAGTACACTAGGACGTAGAAGGGCAAGGGCAGGACCCCATACCCCCCACCTCAGCCTAGGTTATGAAGACCGTTGAAGTGGGAGCCAGCCGTTTTCTCCTGGCCCCCTTTGTGGACGCTGGCTGGGGGGAGCGGGGGAAGCTGTGCCTGCCCTCTGCTGTCGCCACCTGGAGTGATTATAGGAGAAGCAGGCTGAGTGCAGGGCACTGGTACCAGGCCAACCCGAAGCCCAGCCAGGGCTGCCCCACTCCGTGGCTGTTTCTGTAGCAGTTACAAAATGGTAGCCTGCAGGGGACGGGATTCTTGGCCTTCCCCCAGGGAGGCGGGAGCTGAGCGAACTGCTGCCTCCCTCCCCTTCAGCCTGAGGCCCACCTGGAGAGAGGCTGGGCCAGGGAGAGGGTGGTGCAGGCTCCAGCTGTGCCCCCGGCCCGCTGGGCAGGGGGCTGGTAAGCAGGAGGCAGCACTGGATTCCTGGGGAGGGGGTGGGGTGGACATTTGAAAACGCTTTCAATTGACATCTGAGACAAATTCTTCCACACGGTTTATGAGTCCCTAGACTTGCCGCTAGAACTGCCCTCCTCTCTCCAGGCACACACGCACGCACTCCACCGGGTACGCACGCACATGTGCCTGTGCACACACATGGTCACACAGCTCCCGCACCCCTGGCCCACCGCAGCACTCATGGGCCTGTCCTCCAGGGGGAGAGGGTGCACACGCTGGGGCATCCTCCACCCCAGGGTCCTGGCCTGGGCTTGCCGTAGGGTCTGCCACCTTGTGGGGGCCTGGATCCCTCTGGAAGCCCTGCTCTGTCAAGGTAAGCTGGTTCCCTGTCGACAAAATGGGGGACTCCAGTCATCTGTTTGAGGTGTTTAGGACAGCTTCTCCTGAGGGTTCCCATGCTGTCTCTCAGCTTTATGAGAGCCGGAGGGCCCCCTGATGGCTCTCCCAGAGTGGACAGCTTGGGCTTCTACCAGCTCAGGGGATTTGGCTCCCCTTGGCCTTAGTGTCTTCAGTTAAGTTTGGCTTCTGCCTCTCTCTTGGGGACATCTTTGGGGGAGATCAGCTAGGAGGGGGTGGGAGCATCTGAGGAGGACAGAGGAAGTTCCCCTCTGAGGAAGTCCGGTGTCAGGGACCTGGTGACCAGGGGAGGGTACCCCGCAGGTATGGGTACAAGCTGTTGTATGTTTGGTGTGCTGAGGGGTCTGAGGAAGCTCTTCTCTAGAATGTTCCCTGAGCCTCAGGGTCCTGGACAGTTTCATCACGGGCTGCAGGAACTGGAAAACTTTCTACTTTTTTGCTGACTCTATTTTCATAGAGGTAGGTCATACCACGGGTCTGTGGAGGAAGCAGTGCAGTAGGGGTCAGTGGTAAGAGCTGTAAGTGGACTCATTTAATCCACACAGCAACCTATGAGATTGGTAGTCCCATTTTAGAGATAAGGAAACCAAGGCATAGAGAGATCCAAGCAAGCTGCCCAAGGCATCATGGTTTGTCAGTGGTGGGGCCAGGCTGTGGACCACGGCAGAGAGGTTCTAGAATCCGTGCTCTACTCCTCAGGGCTCCTAGACTGACTTTCCGCGATACCCAGTGAGTGCGCACAGGCCCAGGCAAGGCATTCACAGGGATAAACACCTCTGCTAAACACACAGAAGGCATCCAGAGACCGAGCAGCACTCCTGCTCTCCTGCGAGTTGGTTTGAGGCCTGGGGGTTTCCATAGAGACATGACCCAGAGGAGGCATCTCATTGATCATGGAAGCAGCTGACAGGGACTTCCAGGTCTTCTGCTCTGGGCCCCTGTAATGCCCCCCCCACCACCCCAGAACTTTCGTTGTGTATGGATGACAGACAGGAGGGAAACTAAGGCAGCCTGGTTGGGGTTGAGATCCTCTCTCACATCCTGGCCGGGGTCTCTGTGCTTTAGCTGCTCACAGCCACAGACTGACAACTGCAGGGGCTCAGAGGGAGCAGCTTGTGCAGCCCTTTCCTTGTAGAGGGGGAGGCTGACCAGAGAGGGAAGCAACTTACCCAAGGTCACAAAGCTCTGCCCAGTGCCGAGATCTCTTGCTAAAGAGGCAGTGCCTCTTAAGGCCTTCTGTCCCCTCGCCCACTCTGTGCCACCTCTCCTGGTGCTCTGTCCACGCCTCTGCGTCATCTCTCGGCTTCCCCCAGGAGGATGTTCCCCAGCTACAAGGTAAAAGTCACAGGCATGAACCCCAAGACCAAGTACATCCTGCTGATCGACATCGTCCCCGCGGATGACCACCGCTACAAGTTCTGTGACAACAAATGGTAAGAACCCGGGACTCTCACGTCGCCCGCCTTCCCACTCGCACACCCATCCCCACCTGATGTTTGGTCCAGGGACTTACCAGTTAGTCCCAGTGATTGGCCAGATCCGCAGCCTTGTGCACCAGGCCTGCTGAGGCTACAGGGTCATCAAATGTTCGCACACCTGCTGCTGGTGGGGCAGGGGCTGGGGCTGAAAATGAGCCGCAGTGTTTGGGCTTTTGGTGGATTTCAAGGGTCTGTGCTCTCCCCACAGCTGTGAACGAACAGGGTGGGTGCCTGTGCTTTGGGATGACAGATGAGCCCCAGCACTGGGCAGGTTTAGGCTCTGGCGGCTCTGTGCTCGGGGAGGGGGGCAGAAGATAGAAGCCACTTTCCTTGAGGGGCTTTGGTATTCCATAGTTAGGGCCCAGTTACCTGGGCTGTGGTGTCTCTCTTCTGTTCCTACACTCACTTGCTCTTTGGCCGCAGAGGCTTCCCTCTTAAGCTGTGTCCCCCATCCAGAGAGAGTAGTCAGGTTGAAGGGCGAAACCAAGCTGGGACCGGGTGAATAAACGCTGGGCTGCTTTTCCTGAGGCCATCCCGTTAGTACCCTGTCTGCCCCCAGAGCCCAGGACAGCGCCCAGGGAGAGAGAGGGATGAATGAATCCACAGTCCGAGACGTGGGCTCAGCGGTGGATGAGTAATAGGGCTGCAGAGGCTGGATCCAGGAGGCCAGATTCGGTGGTCAGGTCCTGCCAAGGGCTTGTCTCTGTTCTGTCTTTGGGCTGGAATAGCACTCAGAGCAGCTTTTGGCTCAGGGGACAGCTACCACTTAGTTTCTTATGATTGTTTTGGGGGCAAGCCATTTGAAAATTGTCTACATCCTCTGAGAAGCTACCTCCAAACTTACAACATTTAAAAATTGTAAATATAACACATACATGGAAGTGCCTAAATCTCCCCACAACATACTTGTGATTAGCCCCATTCCTTCAAGTAAATCATCACATGTCTCTGTAATTTCACTTTCTCTTTCTTATTGCAGTGAAATACAGGAGGTTCAGAAACGCTCTCCCTCCCCAGCACTCTTTCCTCTGTCCCTCCCTCTTACCCCCAAAGCCCTAAATTGACAGTCTGATAGGATCGTCAGGTGATTTGTTTCTCAGGTCTCTGGGGATTTGCTCTCAGAGGGCACAGGGAATCTGGGCTCCCCCAGGCTGCAGGGCAATCAACTGCTCTGGCTTCTCCGTGCTCTGTTGGCAGGATGGTGGCAGGGAAGGCTGAGCCGGCCATGCCCGGAAGGCTCTACGTTCACCCGGATTCTCCTGCCACTGGGGCCCACTGGATGCGGCAGCTGGTCTCCTTCCAGAAGCTGAAGCTGACAAACAACCACCTGGACCCCTTCGGCCATGTAAGCATGGGACTGCCTGGCCTTGAGGGCGTGTCCTGGGGCAGTGTTGGGGATGGGCCGGTCCAGGGATCTGGGATCTGGAGAATCCATTCTCGGGATCCAGCTCCAGGCCGGTTTGTGGAAGGAGCACAGGGTCTGAGTCCCACAGCAGAACATCCTTCCCCTAGCACTTTCTGGCTGGGTAACTTTGGGCAAGTTTCTTAGCCTTTTTGAGCCTTAGTTTCCTTGTCTAGAACATGGAGATGACCACGTGAGAATTAAAGGAGAGATTACGCATGAGGCACTTTGTGCCTAAGAGGCTCCAAATAAATGGCAACTATGACAACGACGACGGTGATGGACCAAATCTCAGCTTCAGTTTCCCCAAATCTGGCCTTGCTGGAGCCTAAGACAAGTGAACCTCCTTGAGAAAGAGTCACTGATGGGTTCTGAAGCCTGTCTCTGGCGTGTACCGTCTGCCTGGCCCGGCAGCCACCTGCCCTGGAAGGGAAGGCCTCGCTCTGGCTCCTGTGTCAGCGCCTTCCTGGCCTTGCCCGGGACCTGGCTGTCACAAGAGAGATTCTGGAGCCCCAGGGATCCTGCTGCTGATGCCCCATCCAGGCTGCTGAAGCTCATTCTTTCCCCCGTCTGTCCCTGGCAGGCCCACAAAAGCTTTTTATGTGGAAATTTTTAGCTCAAGTGTGTGGCAAACAGAAGCCTAGGGACCTGGTATCATCTGCCAGGGAGCAGGCCTCGCCCCTCTAGGCTACCCATGGTTACCCTGGAAACGCAGGGCGGGGTGTGGTGGAGCGGGCGCGGTCGAGGCTCCTCGATGCCGTTGCCCGGGCTGCACCCATGACACTCATACCGTCCGTGTGGATGGTGGTGGGGGGGGAAGCAGGAGTGGGCGCTGTGCAGGCATGTGCCTCTTTGGTGCCTCAGTTCTATTTCTGGGGAGCTGTGTGCAAATCAGAATTCTGTGAATCATAGTTCCTTAATGGAAAATGCCAGTGATGCTTCATTTCTGATTGATTGGTGTGTAACTGGCAAGCAGCTCTCAGTTCTCATTTTCTCAGAGTCTGTTCAGTTCTCTTCTGGGTCACTGGTGATCTCTAAACCAGCAATTAGGAGGCTGCTTCATTAACATAATAAACTCCTGACTTCTCTGTTTTGCGAGCAGCATGGGCTTTCCCGTGCGGGGCAGGCAGATGCCGTTGGGTGTGTGACAGAGACATGCAGGTGTGCGTGGTGACGTGTACTCATGTAGCCCCAGCCTCTCCCGGGGGGCGGAGACAAGCCACCATCCAACGGGAAGGGTCAGCCAAGCCCCCACCTCTCAGAGCACAGGGTCTTTTAACCAAGGGCCAGAGGGGCCTCCCATTCTGGCCAAGACTTTGCTCCCGGTCAGCTCCTACCTGGCCTCCTCTGCTTGGCCAGGCTGTGGGATCAACCTCAAAAGGTTAGCAAGGGCCTCAGTGGTGGGAGGTGGGAAGCCACATCTCTGCCCACAATTTCACACACACGCAGACCCCAGGGGACAGACCACTGGGGTGGACACAGAGCTTGGCGGAAGCTGGATCTTTGGGCGAGTGACCAGAAGTACCCAGGGAATCGAAGCTCTGGAGAATTTTGGATGCACAGCTTGCTGTCATGGTTCCCAGCTGCAGGGATGGCTCTGAGGGCTCTTCCGCCTCCCTGGGCCCCTGCAGAATGTGGCAGGGGAGAGAGCCAGGTGGTTGAAAAGCTGGGATTTTTAGGAATCGGGAGACCTGGCCTTCATAGCCCAGCAGTAGGTTTCCCAGCCTGGCTTGCCTCTGTAGTGGCTCTACTGGAGTCCATAAGAGGTTTGCAATAACGCTGCATATAGTCTTGAGTCTGGGCCAGTGGGGCTGCTTGTTGGGCTCGTGTCGTTGGGGGTGCCCCTGGCTACACTCGCCGTGCCTGCCTGGGGCTCGCCTCTCCTCGGCAGGAGGGAGATTCCCCGTACTAACCCAGCTTCCTCCCTGGAGGGTTCGGTGCAGAGCATCTTCCTTCTCCCCGTCCCCGAATTTACCCAGCGTGTGCAGTCTATTGGTTACGACACCCCTTGTGGGGTGGCAGGGCTCAGGGAGATGAGGTGCTTGTCTCAGGAGCTGGGAGTAAAGGAGCAGAGCGTGGGCCCCTGCCTCCTGATGCCTAGTCCCGCACTCCTTTGGCTTCTCCACCTGTCTCTCCGTACCCAGGGCCTGAGCTGTCAGATCTTCAGCCATCTGGAGCATCACTGGAGAGGAGCAGCCTTTGCCCGTGCAGGCCAGGGCTGTGGAGGATGAGCTAACTTCCTCGACATACCAAGGCAAAGTGGCCCATTTGAACCTTGGCTTTCTGCTCCTTGGTCTGTGCCACCTGGAGTGGTGAGCTCTCCCAGTCGCCCTTCCTGGCTTCTTGGTGCAGGAGCCTGGGAAAGAGCCATCTCATACTGTGAACTTGCCCCCGACAAGTCCCTCTGCACAGCTCACCTCCACACTTGCAATTTTCCCTAAAAGCTTCCAGACCTCAAGGAACTTTCTCCAGCCAAATGGACTGTGGACTTTCCCCTTGGGTCTCACAGTATCTCAGAGACTTTAGCAGCTGTCTCCCATTTGGAGACTTCCCCCAAGAGAAGGGTCCAGAGTCCAGGAACCCCTCAGGCCACAGGGCCACATGTTCTGAAAAGACAGGATTGGCTTCTGACTAGAAAACTCCCGTGGGTTTTTGCTGTGAGTCCAGGAAAGCCCTCTGTTCTTGAGGGGTAGGTTCAGGGTGTGACCCCTGGGTTCTGGGTGTAAGCCTAGGGGCAGAGGACTGGCGGGCAGCAGGGGCAGAAAGGATCAGGGGGCTGGGGCCGGGCTGGGCTGCTCCAGTTCAGCTCCACTGCTGTGGCTCCGCTGGCTACAGAGGGTGCCTGCCATCCTCCCCTCCTACTCGCCAACCCCTCCCACCCCTAGCAGGGTCCTGTGCCGGGTGACCACGTGATGGGAAGAGAAGCTGCTTCGGGAAATTGAAGAGGGCCTCACTGGGGTGGGGCCTGTGTTCTGCAGTGGGACATGGAGGTGGCTGGCACGTGGGTCTTACTTTTCTCCTGATCTGGAGGCAGGGAGGGGATGGCTGCAGTGAGGGGTGTGTGTGTGTGTGTGTGTGTGTGTGTGTGTGTGTGTGTGTGTGTGTGTGTGAAGGGGAATGGCCGTCTTCACCACCTCTTGTGTCTCAGCACTCCCAGATTGCCGAGGTAAAAGGTTAGCTTTTGATTTCGGGCATAGTAGGTCTCACTGTTCCAGAGGCAAAATTAGCCCCGGACTGGGGGTGTGGGCTCCCAGGCCACAAAGTGGCACATGCGCCATCCCCTCGGTGTGCTTCCTTCTCCAGCCACAGGCCTCTTAGCCTAGTTCGTTACTGCTGAGCCTTGGAATCCAAGCTCAAATGCCACATCTTCAGGGAGACAGTTCAGGGTCCCCATTATATGCTGTCAGAGCACCATGCACCTTTCTGTCCAAGTACTTACCACAGTTATAATTTTATACTTATTTGTCAAATTTGTTTTTGAATAGGAAATACATTCACATGGTTTAAAAATCAATCAATGAATAAATAAAACACGTCTGCAATGAGACATTTCCCTCCCCTGGTTCCCCATCCATCTAGTTTTTTCCAGCTCTGGCCACAGGTAACCATTGTTACTAATTTCTTCTCAGTGTTTCTTTTTGCATATGCAGGCAGAATACAGAGTCTCAAATCCCTTCTTTTCCACACAAAAGGTAACATACTATAAACACTTTGCACCTTGCTTTGTAAACTTAGTGTATCATGGAGATCATTCCATTCATGTAGAGCTGCCTCATTCCTTTCTTTACAGCTGTATAGAATTTCATCATGTGATCGTTCCATTAATTATGTAGCCAGTCCTTATTGAAGGAATTAGATGTTTTCCTATATTTGCTCTTTTGATTAAGCTTGTACATATGTCGTTTTATACCTATGGCAAGTATTCTTTCTGAGAAATTGCCTGTTCAAGGGGTGCTTGGATTTGCAATTTGTAATTCTGCCCTCGACTGGAGTCCCAGTGATGTGTATTCCCACCATCGCTGTAGGCTCACGAACATGGTGGGAGAGAAAGGTTTGCATCTTTGCCAGTTTGATGGGTGAAATATAGATGTCAGTTTTAGTTTCAATTTATATTTCCTTTATTATGAGTGAGATTAAGCATCTTTTTTATATGTATCTCCTCTTCGGTCCTTATCCTTTGCTCATTTTTCTCTTAGATTTTTTTTTCAATCACCTATCCATTCTAGGAGATTTTATAAATTAGGAAGATTTCGCTCCTAATCTGGGATGTTGAATTGCTTATATGTTTTTCCCGTTTGTCACTTGTCTTTTGGTTTGGCCTATAGTGGTATTCCTACACAGAAGTTTTTGATTGAATGTGTTGGTCTTTTCTCTGTGGGTTCTGGATTTTGAGTAATTGAAAGCCACTCTTTACTTATAAGGGAGTTTTCTTCTAGTATTTTATGGAATTATTATTACACTTAAACCATTGATCCTTTTGGAATTTATTCTGGCATTCTATATGAGGCGTGAATCCAACTTTTTTTTTTTCTAGAGAGCTATCCAGTGGTTCCCAACACCAATAACTGACTGGTCCCCTTCCCTCTCTGGTTTAGGATGCCTTATTTCTGTACACTAAATCCCCTTCTGAATCTGTGTCTGTTCATGTGCCAGTGCCTTAACTGTTGAGACTTCATAATAGGTTTTAGTGTCTGGCAGGCTTGGTCCCCCTGCATTGCTCTTTTTTTTCAGAGTTTTCTTGGCTGGTCTTGTCTATTTTTTTATATGAGCTTTAGAATCAGCTTGTAGTGTTGAGAAAGAAACTTGCTTGTATTTTTATTAGAATCACTTTAAATTATAAATTGACTTAGGGAGGATTGATAGGGATGCCTTTCTCTTTGCTGAAGTCTGATTTGTGTCTTTCAAAGGTGTATTCAAGTTTTCTTCCCGAGGTCCTACACATTTGCTGCAAGCTATGTCATCTTGTTTGTTACTATTATCAATGCAGTCTTTGGTCCACTACTTTTTCTCACCACTGATTTTTGCTTGATTTTTGGATTACCGTGTGACTTCCCCACTGGATGGTAAACCGTGAGGTTTTTCATCACCATTGTGTCCTGGTGCCTGGCAGTGTGAGTGGTGGTGAGCAGTGAGTGAGTGAACCTGCTGACGGGGGGATTATTTAGACAGAGAAGGCACTTCCTCCGCTGGGTGCCGATGTGCCCCCAAAGCATATGCCAGCCAGTGGGGACCCAGAGCTATTGGTCTCCCTCTTTTCCTCCCACGTTTGCTGAGCCCTGACAATGCACCACGCCTTGCCGGGCGCTCTGGGACATAGACTACCCATCCGGCTCCAGACTCGGCCTCACCCTCCCCAGCCACAGGGGTGCAGGTGCAGGTGCAGGTACGAGCTAAGGCTCGGAGAGCAGTGCTGGGGCTGGCTCCGCTTCCCGTCGCTGTCTGACGTTGGGCAGATGCCTTCCCCCGCTTGAGCCTCAGTTCCTTGCCTGTTAAAATGGGGCTAATAATAATACCTCCTTTACAGGGATGTTGTAAAGATCAGTTGTGCGATGTGTGTAGAATACTCAGAGCAGGGCCTGGCACAGAGGCTGCGTTCAGTCAACACTGGCTGTCATTGCTGTGCCTGGGAGGGAAGGTGGGAAGGCAGCTGCCCTGGGCGTGAGGCCTCAGGCCTGTCTGGCCCAGGCCTCTTGAGTCGGCTGACGGGTTTTCCGACTCAGTTCTAGTTTGGATATTCTTCGGGCCAATCTTTGGCTCTCTCCAGTCTTAGTTTTGTTGTGTTTTTTTCTTTTTCCTCTAAGTTGCAGATCCTGTCTCTTTCCTAAACCTCTTTGTGGGGCTGGAGAGGGTAAGAAGGATGATGGAGAAGGTCGTCTTAGGAAGTAAAAATGTGATGCAGGAGAAAATTTGGTCTTAATATATGACAAGCGGACATCAGCCCCACTTGTCGTGTGGCTGGCATCCAGGTACTCTGTGCTCTACGATGGGCGACAGGGCCTGGTGAATCCTCATCCCCTGCAGTGTTTGGTTGAAACCTTATCCTTAATTACCGAGCTTGTTGTTGAGAGCAGTGTGTGCTGTCTCAAGGGCCATCTGGAATCTTCCCCGGATTCAATCTCCAGCCAGCTGTGTGTCCTTGGGCAAGTCACGTTCTCGCTACTAGCCTCCTGTTCCTCGTCTGTACAATTAGGAGGTGAACTAGAATGATCTCTAAGGTCTGTCCCTCCATGCCCTGGTGTGCTGTGATTCCAGCACAGATGAATCTGGGCCTCGTTAGCCAAGCACGCTATGGCGATCTCTTGAGGAGATGGATGTTTGGCGCTATCACAATTGCGAAAATAGAACAGGCCTCTGACTTGTAGCCAGAACATAATGAATCCCATTTCTGTAGAACAGTGATGACGACGGGACCAGCCGTGTAGTGGGGTTTGTTGACGTGGCTGGCCCATTTGACCCAACATCCTCTGCAAGAAATATAGATGTGAGATTCTGGCTAAACAGTTTAATGCGGCGCCTGAGGAACTTCCGAGTAAAGCCAGGTGCGAGTCACTGAGGTGGCTTCCCATTCTCCCAGGCCGTCGGGACCGATGCTGTGCTTTGTGTCTGCATTGGTTCAATGGGTGGAACTTTCTTCCACACACCTGTCCAAGTTCCAGACTGTCAGAGGCGGGAGGGGTGTTTGGGACCACTTAGTCGAAGGCCTCACTTTACAGATGGGGACCCCGATGACTGGAGGGGAAGAGCTTGCTCAGGACTTGCAGCTGGTGGGCAGAGATCCATAGAAGCTTCTGGGCCTCTCTTGGCTTCTCTGTGGCTGGGATTGGACTCCCCAGTGGCCCCTACCTGCCCTTGCAAGTCTGGCAGTTGCTCTCTTCCCAGATTTCCCTGCCAGCCTGTCTGGTTCCCTCTCCTAGAAGGTGTGTTTGGCAATCTCTCCACCCTTGTCATCCAGGACCTTGTCTGATAGGCTGCGGATTCGGCCTTTATCCCAGGGGGCAAGAGGGAGCCATCAAAGGTGGCATCATGAATTTAAGATATTTACTGAGCCCTAAATACTGGCAGGAGTTCGGGGGCCAGCGGACAAGGGAGGCAAGAGGAAGAGACACAAAGGGCCCTGCTCTCAAGCAATGTAGTCTTCCTGGATGAGCCAGAAGGTTCTAAGCAAGGGAGTGACCTGATCTGATGTGTAGCAGGTGAAATGGAGAGGAAGTAGATGGAGGCAGGGAGGGGACTGCCGCAGAGCCCAGTGAGAGGCGGCGGGGCCGGAGCCAGGGCTGCGCAGGGGGAATGGAGGAGCCTTGGTTTTACAGGTGGAGTCACAGGCCTTGGTCACTGATTGGACCTGGAGATGGGTGACAGTGAGGGGGAGGGGATTGATGATGCCCAGGGCTCTGGCTGGACTGTCACAGCCTGTGACTGCCCAGGTGGCAGAGGAGCAGGGTGGGTGCTGCTGTTTGTCCCAAGGTGTCCTTAAGGGACGGCACAGCCTCACTGCGTGGTGACTGCAACATCTGCTTTGGGTTCTGTCCGCCCGTTGTCTGTGTTCTCCCCTTGGGCGCCCCACCGCCCCCCGCCAGGGGAGCTGGCCTGATGCAGGGTTAGCCCTGCGTGTCAGGGGGCTGGAGCGTGGGAGTGATCATGGAAGGATTGTCTGTGCACATGTTTGATCACTACTTTTGACCTGAAAAGTGCCTTAGAGGTTATCCTGTCTCTAGTGAGCAAAGAAAGACAAGGGAGGAGGGGACAGAGAGTTTGTGGTCATGGCCCAGGTCTTTCTCCGCCCATATCCTGGTCTCGCGCTTACTTGTTCCTGTTTTGAAGTAAAGGAGCCTGGAGGTACAAAAGGAATAAAAGATATGGCCCTTTCTCTTGAGGAGTTATAATTTAATTGGAGGGACAGGAAGAAATGGGAAGCCGCTAGGAAGCAGCACAATAGCCAAGTAGACGATGCATGGAAAGGAAGTTTCAGAATTGGGAGTTCAGAGCAGGCCTTAGTAGTGTGGGAAGACTTCCTGGAAGAGTTGGGCCTTGAGATGATAGGCCTAGAAGGTGAGGGAGAATGGGAAAGGAAGATCAAGGCAGCAGAGGGAACTGCCTGTGCAAAGGTGCAGAGGCAGGAATCTGGCATCTAGGCTACCTCCCGGGTAGTCAGGTGCTGGGTCTTCTGGGCACTGGGGTCCTTTGTGGGCTCCTGCAGCGTGGGTACAGTGCAGGGTGACAGAGTAACCTAAAGGGTCTGGGAGGTGTTTCCCAACCCCCAGCCCCTCTCCCGAGGGGCCCCTTCCCAGGCTTCTGGAACACGAAGTCCGTTGAGGCCTCCCCGGGCAGGACTTGTGCCCTTCAATCTCACGCTGAGGTTTGCTTGGCAGGCTCCCAGCTGGGCAGTGAGTCCCCAGCTGCAGGATGTGATTTGGGATTTGGGGAGCTCTGTACTTGCCCCAAGAGGGTCCAGAGGTTTGTCACTGAGGGCTGAGTGAGGAGTGGCCCGTGCAGAAGAGCTAGTTTCTGCTGGACGGAGCTGCCCAGCCAAACCGAGGAGCCCGGGGAAAGTCAGAGCCTACAGCCTGGCTCCTGGGCTGCCCACGCCCTTGGCTGAGCCTCTCCCTGGGCTGCCTCTGTCCCCAGGGTGTGAGGAGAGCAGAACCTCGCCAGACAAAGGCTTCAGCCCAGGCTTGCCACAGAAGAGCCTGGCTCGGGCCCCTTGCTTGGCACTCTGGTCACTCAAGGGTTAAATCTTTCACTAAGCCTCAGCCCCAGGCCTGGTCCTTGGGAACCTGGAAGGGTGAGAGGCAGCAGAGCCAGCCCAAGGGAGGGGCACTCCCTGCGGAGAGAAAGGAGCTCAGAGGGGACCAGCCTCACCCAGCCAGGACAGGAGCCAAAGGGTTAACAAAAGCAGCGGTGCTGATAAAATGCCCCAAATGCCTGGTCCTACCTCCAATGGGAAGGGCGTCTGGTAAATGTCAACGATAAAAAATACATTTTAATGGCACATGATGCTGCGCTACCGTGGGGCACAGCCAAATGGAGTGGGTTTGGGGCCACAACTACCGTGTGTTTCTCCCAGGGCTCTGGGCCAAGTCTCCTGGGCTCTTCGCCTTTTGCCCCAGGCATCCTCAAGGGCTGGGGGTGCCTGGGGCCTCTGGGCTTCCTCTTACCTTGGTACCTTGAACTCTAGTCCCTGATGGCACTCCCCTCCTGGCTGTGAGCTGCCTGGGACAGGTCTGAAGGCAGAGTGCCTCTGGGTGTCCCCAGTGTCCCCTCAGTAGGCCTCTGTGAATGAAGGAAGGAGTGACCCGAGGGAACAAGTCGGAGTGCACCATTTTCCTCAGCATCCCCCCTCCCCCATCTTGCAAACCCTGGGCTGTGAAGCTGCTTTTGTTGCTGACAAATGTGAGAGGAGGGGCTGAGCGCCCACCGCTGACAACTCTCCGAAAGGCAGGTCCCAAATAAGTGGGGAGGGGTGAGCAGGGGAAGAAGAGCAGGATAGGACAGGGGGAAGCCCGGGGAAGAGTCAGCCTGCCGGGCTGCAAGCTGAGGCTCGGAGAAGTCGAGAGACTTGCCTGAGATCACACAGTGAGTCAGTGGCACCTGGACTTTTCGCCTACAACTCAGAATTCCACCAACTACACTGTGCTGAGTTCATTGGGGCTTTTAAATGGTTATGTCCCCATTTCCACACTGAAGGGTCTGTAATATCCGGGAGGTCCTGGGACCAGGAGTTGGTGCTGGAGCAGAGAGTCCAAGTGGGGCCCAGGGGCCTGGTTCTTCAACCTTCAAGGGAGGTTTGGACCTTTCTGGGCTCAGCCCCTGGAGCCCGGGTTTTTAGGACAAGGAAAGCCAGCCCCAGGCCAGCTGAATGAGGCCGAAGACAAGAGGGTGGGGACCCGGAGCTCAGAAGAGACCCTTCTCTTCCAGATCATCCTCAACTCCATGCACAAGTACCAACCGCGGCTACACATCGTGAAGGCTGACGAGAACAATGCTTTTGGCTCCAAAAACACAGCCTTCTGCACCCACGTGTTCCCAGAAACTTCCTTCATCTCGGTGACCTCCTACCAGAATCACAAGGTACAGCCCCACCGCCCCGCATGTCTGTGCCATCACAGAGGTAGGAAGTGACGCCCCGATGCAGCAGGGCTGAGTCAGGCAGGGCAGGCGCCTCAGGAACCTGCTAAGCCCTGCAGAGCAGTGAGAAATGGTGACGTGCAGGAAAGGAGACCAGATTCCTGAACCCCCAGCACAAAGTAACTGTGGTCTCTATGCTGGGGATGCACAGAGTTGGCAACTGTAGAGACCGGGAGCGTGGAGCTTGCCCTGTGGCTCAGTGCTGGGCCCTTTCGTTCTACAGTCTTCTTCTCCCGGGTGGGATTCTGCACCTGCAGAGAGAAGGGGATGGAACAGGGAGAGGAGCCCTGGGGCACTGCCAGCTGTGTGGGAGCAGGTGACTGAGCCATCTGGAGGCCCTTCCCAGGCAGCGGTCACAGGGGTCCTGGCATGTCCTGGCCCACCTCCCACCCCAGCCCGACCATCCCAAACTGCCTCCCGATCCCCGCCCGGGCCACTCTCCCCTGCCTCCCTGCCTTCGCCCACGCCATCCTTCTCAGAAGGCTTTCACATCTGCACAGTGGGACTGGCCAGATTGGGGGAAGGATCTTAGGCAGAAGAGTGACAGAGTCAGGTTTGCATTTAGAAGAGTCACGCAGAACCTGATGTGGCAGTTGCACTGGAGGCGGGTGATGTGGACGGCAAGCTGCCACAGGCCCCCGGGAGAGGATGCCGAGGGGCTGAATCGAGGTCGCACAGCGGGCGGGAGAGCGGGAGACAGAACCAGGGGCTCTGCCGCAAGTGGAAGGGATAGGAGCCCGCGACGTGAAGGGCAAGGCCAAGGAGGCCTCAGCAAGACGCAACTTCCCCAGACACTGCGGGGGTTCTGAATGTGCCTGGGGTCGGGGGGGAAGGCCAGAGGCCAGCCCAGTCCTCTCCCCCCAGTGACTCTACCGTGTATCCTGTCCTGACAGATCACACAGCTGAAAATTGAGAACAACCCTTTTGCCAAGGGGTTCCGGGGCAGTGACGACAGTGACCTGCGTGTGGCCCGGCTGCAGAGGTGGGGCTGCTCCGGCCTGGGGGTGGGGCGGGTGGGGCGGGTGGACCGGGTTCAAGCACAGGGACTCCGTAACCCTCAAGGTATCGCCACTCCCTTCCCGCCTCCCGCTGACTGTCCTCCCCTCACCCCCAGCAAAGAATATCCCGTGATCTCCAAAAGCATCATGAGGCAGAGGCTCGTCTCCACCCAGCTGTCATCCAAGCCTGACGTCAGCCCCCTGCATGGGGCTCACCAGGCGCTCCAACACTACCAGTACGAGAACGGGGCTCACATGCAGTTCACTGCGGCTGAGCCCCAGGACCTTCCCCTCAACACCTTCCCAGCCCAGAGGGACTCCAGCCTCTTCTATCACTGCCTGAAAAGACGAGGTACCTCTCTCCTGGTCTAGAAGCCCTGGAGGGTCAGGGGGGGTGACACTCTCCCCACAAACACTCCCCACTGCACATGTGAGCACGCATGGGCGCGCGCACACACACACACACCCCTGGTTATTGTGTGGCCTGGGAGAGGGAGCCTGACGCTTTGGGGACTGTGCCCAGGCTCAGTGCAGGGATGTGCTTCTTGCTTTTCACGCAGCCCTCAGAACCCTCACAGGCAGCTTGCGGCCTTGGTGTCCCCAGACACCGGTACCCCTCCCGAGCCCCAGGTGCTGCTTTGAGCGGGGTGGGCAGAGGACACAAGTCAGCCAGGCTCTGTCTCTAGGTGTGGGAGGAGGTGGAAGCATCACAATCCCGAGGTTTCCATTTAGGGAGGCGACCTCCATCCTAACACAGGGAGTCCCTAGCACAGGCTCCCCACCTCATCACACCAGATCTGCAGAGGCTTCTTGAAAGTGGCAGGGAGCTGTTGTGGATGCAGATTGGGGACCAGGAAGACAGGCAACACACTTGTCCGTGCTGGCTTCTTTGTGAGGAAGAGGAGCCCTGAGCTGAGAACCAGATGTGCTCTGGTACCAGGTCTCGATTTTTCCCTCTATAAAATATGAATGATTAGTGTTATTACACCAGAAGTCCTCACAGGGCCACTGAATTGTCTTGGGAATGAGTTTGGGGACTTTTGCTTGCAATCCAGAATGTTCTCTCAGCCCAGCTCCTAGGGACCAGCCAGGCAGGCCCCTGAGTACCCACCGCACCAGGTCCAGTAGAACTAGTGACCTAGAGCAGGGGCTGGCAAACTGTGGCCTTTGGACCAAATCTGGCCTGCTGTCTGTTTTTGTTCAGCCTGTGAGTCATACAAAATGGTTTTTACATTTTAAATAGTTGAAAAACGTCAAGACTGTTTCATGATATATGAACATTATATGAAATTCAAAGTTTGGTATCCATAAATAAAGTCTTATTGGAACACAGCCAAACACATTTATTTACCTATTGTCTGTGGCCGCTTTCCTGTTGAGAATCCCTAGAGAAAACAGAAGGAGGGAGACCAAGACAAGCGACCGGACAAGTGTTCTTAATTCACTGAGTGGGCTGTCGCCCAAGTCCTCAGGCCTGGGTCATCCCTGCATCCCAGGGGAGCCCGTGCTTGTCCAGAGAGTCAAGCCCTCATGCTTGAGGATGTTGAAAGACACACATCCATGGTTTGGACCAGTTAATGTCATCTTTCCCGAGACAGAGTATTAGCTTAGCCTTAAAAGTGCAAGTCACCTTTTACTTATTAACAGCTCCATTTCTTAATTGTGTAAACCCTGTTATGTTGGAATCTGTGTAATTACAATCTGATGGGACTTCTTTGAACATATGTAGGGTTTACTTCCTCCTCTAAAAGCAATAGGAGCGTGACTGTGAGTAGCTTTGTCTTGCTAAGGCCTTCCTGGGAGTGGAGGATTGAGGCCGAAGCATCGCGGCTTTAATTTTCTGGCTAATTCAGGCAGATGTAGCCTCTGGGCCCGGTTTGGGCTGGCAGTTGCTTGCACTTTCCTTGGCCAGGGTGGGCCTAGCCTGAGTGCCAGTGCACATTAAGGCCTCTTACCATCCCCCAGAGTCAGGGTGGCAAAGGATCAAAGCTATACGCTGCCTGGCTAAACACATCACTCAGTGTCCAGTGAGGCAGTGTGCCCCATGGCCTTTGAGCGTGGTCCATGATCCGACCGCTTCTTGGCTGCTGCCACCTTTGAAAAGCTGTAGCTGATTAAAATGGTTCTGGGAGTGCCGTGGTAGTGTGGGGCAGTGGGGGCCCTGAATGACAAGGATGGGCTGTCCTAGCGTCCAGCGGGGGTATTCGGGGCCCTGGGCTGGCGGAAGTGGCTCTTCCTGAGGTTTCTTTGTCTTCCGGCAGACAGTGCCCGCCACCTGGACTTACCCTGCAAAAGATCTTATCTGGAAGCTCCCACTGCAGTGGGGGAGGATCATTATTTCCGGTCTCCCCCTCCCTACGACCAACAGATGCTAAGCCCCTCCTACTGCAGTGAGGTGACCCCACGAGAAGCCTGCATGTACTCAGGTTCAGGGACCGAGATCGCCGGGGTGTCCGGGGTGGACGACTTGCCCCCTCCCCCACTGAGCTGTAACATGTGGACGTCAGTGTCGCCGTACACGAGCTACAGCGTTCAGACCGTGGAGACTGTGCCTTACCAGTCCTTCCCCACGCACTTCACCGCCACCACTATGATGCCCCGGCTGCCCCCCATCTCGGCTCCGAGCTCCCAGCCGCCCGGAAGCGCCCACTTCAGCGTCTACAATCAGCTCTCACAGTCTCAGGTCCGAGAGCGAGAGCGGGGGCCCAGCGCCTCCTTCCCGAGGGAGCGCGGCCTCCCCGGCACGGGCACCGGCACCGCGTGCGAGCGGAAGCCGCCCTCGCCGCACCTGAATGCTGCCAACGAGTTTCTCTACTCGCAGAGCTTCTCCTTGTCCCGGGAAGCCTCCTTACAGTATCATTCAGGAATGGGGACTGTGGAGAACTGGACTGACGGATGACTCCCAGGGCCCGTCCACAGCCCCAGGACCGTGCTAACCCAGTATTAACCTCTGAGGGTGGCGTGCACTACCAAGAAACACAGGAAGGCGTCATAAAGGGTGCGGTGCGAGCGCGCGTGCGCGTTTCTTTGGAGGGCATCTATCTTCTGACATAGGACTGAGGCCATGACAAAGGAAAAAACACACTTATCTCGGAAGTGATTTTGGCTGCAGGACCTGGATCCATTGTTATATCTCTTGACATGCCCATGGGTGGGATGGGGGTGGAGAGTTCAGGTGGTGAGGTCTCTCCTGCAGGGGAAGTCGGGGGGAAGGTTCTCCTTGCTGGGGTGGGAGGAGGGGTCTCTGCACATCTTAAGAGTCCTGGCCTTGCAAGGGAGCTGAGAATCTTGTTTTGGGAGCAGGAGGCCCATTCCTTTGGCTTCCGGAGATTCTGTGAGACCACCTGAGAGGTGGGCTCAGGTAAGCCACGAAGCCCTTCTGGGAGAGGAGCGCTGACTGCTCAGTTAGTGGCCCGGAAATCGATCCCCGGACCTCTGAGGTCTGAGGGACAATTTTTAGAGAGAGAGTCGTAGGCTAAGTGCCACCTGATGGGTATTAAAACATTGCTTTTTCCTTCAAGAGGAGGGAAGATACAACCGGCAGCATCTCTGGCATCATTCAGGTTTTCTTATAACGTACGAAGCCCTTCCCCCTCCGTCCCCAGTATACAGCCCCTCACTCTCTCTGGTGCGCAAGACTCACCTCTCAGGCCCCATCTGCGTCCTACGACTGGCCAGTAGGAAGCACACTTGACCTGGCAGTGTCCCCAGGAGACCGCACTGGAGCTGCTGCCCAGCAGCTCTAGAGCCCGTTCTGCTCCCAGAAAATCCTCGCCTCTGGAGCAAGAAAGCCCAACAGAAATAAAAACGAGAATTCAGAAAACATTCATTTCTTCCAGTGAATTCAGCCAGTGAGCTCAGAGGAGCAAGGATAATTCTTCTCCAGGGAGGTGGATCTCGTCCTCAGCTCAGCTCTTTAGCATTGAATGTCACCAGACCGTCCGTGTGGCTGGTGGGAACTCTGTAATCAAATTTGGGAAATCACTAAACTCTTTGCATGCCGAATAGCTATTTATATATTATATAAATAAATAAATAAAATAAAATATATAAATATATATATCTCACAAATGCAGGCCACATGTCAAATTCAGCTTTGCTTTTTTACAAATGAATAAACTTAATAAAATGAACGTTGGAGAGGGTGTTTGGAAAGACATCTATTTAAATCTTTATTACACATTTGATGTTAAAAACAAAGAACGGTTTAGATAAAACAAACAAATAATTATATATAAACAGACACACACTACAGATTACACTTTATTAGAAGACACATTAGCTAACGGGATATGGAACGTCAAGTGTTTTGTTATATAGCATGGACATTTTATTTTACATATCAGAACATAAAGCCATTTTACAACTGTGAAGTGTGTGGATGCTCATTACTCCTGACTTGTCATTTCTTGGCTCAGCAATGGTCTCTGCTTCCCTTTTGCTCATATATTTTCTCAAGGGCCAGGTGGAGCCCTTAGTGCCTCTGCGCATTTGTTCCGTGGAGCCTCTGAGCTCAGAGTGAAGTAATTTAGGACCAACGGAGCAACTGTACCTTTGATCTCATGCTACTCCCCAGATGATGGGCCTGGATTCCAGGGCCCACAAAGACCCCAGACGGGCAGGGCAGACAGTACGCAAGAATCTGTCACCTTTTAGTAGTGGACATGCAACCTGGCGGTCTGGGGGAGATGGGCTCCCAGGTGGGGAGTTCTTGGTGGGATTTGTGCAGCTGCCTCAGAGAAGGAACTGAAGGGCAGGTTGGAGTCAGAGCCCAGGGCTTCCTGGAGCAAGCAGTCAGCTATGTGAGCCCATCAACCACCTGCACCCCCCAGGGGAGGAATCAAGGCCTGGCAGAGACCTCCGCTTGTCTACTCCTCTGCCAGATCCCTGCAGTTGGCCTCAAGATGGGGATGGGATAAAAGGAGACACAATCCAGTCCAGGTTCACCCTCCTAGATAAGAAGAGAAGCTGGTGTCGGAAGGCATGTTGGGTCTCCCTCCTCACAACCCCTTGCCTCTCGCCCCCTCCCCTCATAGCTCCTTTTCCAAAGCTGCTCACTGTCACCCACCGTCTCCAGGAGGGAGCCATGAGAAGAGAAGGCAAGGGTAAGGGATGCCCTTTAAATCCTTGTCCTCACCAGGATTAAGATGAGATTTCCTGCTGGGTAAGAAGTCAGCCTTGTCTCCTGTCTCCCCAGGGTCCTGCCCTTGTGGCCCTGGGTTGCTCTCTGGCTGGACTCCTCCCTTGCAGAAGGAGGCCAAGCTCCTTTTTTCCCTTTGCTGTCGGCTCCCACCTTGGGCTTGTTGGTCACAGAGAAAAACTTAACTTGGCTCAGGAGACAGGGAAGCGGGGGGGGGGGGGTTCTTCCTAACTCACACCTGCACTGCTCTTTTCTTTCTGGGTGAAGACGGCATTCTGAGATACTCTATACCTTCTGCAACCACATGTAGGGGGCTGGGAGCTAGATGTATGTTCCCAGGCTCTCTGCAGACACACAGTTGCCTGAGCTGGAGGTAAAGAAAGCCGCTTCTTAAGAGAGATGTTGTCTTTAGGCAGCCCGCTGCTTCCTACCAACTTTCTGGGAAGCATGAGGTCCGTGGGCTTCCCCACCTGGACATGGCTAGAACAGGGCCTGCAGTGGGATTTGTGGAACTTTCCTGCCCCTCTGAATCAACAAGTCAATAAAAAGGGGGCACATGGGATACCCTGGAACAAAGGGCACCATTCAGTAGCGCCAACAGGTCATACATCATGGGGCCAGAAACCTGCCACATGAAAAGTGTCTGCTGCTGCTGTGCCCTGCCTGGGAAGGGAAATAAGAAACGATGAACGTTCAACTGTGAGCCATAGGCAGGCCGCCCCCAGGGCTCTGCCCTCAGCCCAGGGCCAGGCCCCTGGGGGAAGCCGGACTAGGCTCCCAGCCGCAGCTCAGACACCCAGCGGCCCCTCCAGTGACAGAAGAGCCTGGAATAACCAAAGGGAGAATGAAAAGAGAAGCTGGGTCAGACTGACAAATTGTTAAAAAACCAAACCAACTTCCAGCCTCCACTGGGCCTCAGGGGGTCAAGAGGCCTGCCTCTCCCGACTAATGGAGACTGCCGGAGGAGTAGCAGTCCCAGCCCTGCAGTGTCTTATCTTACAACATAAAATTAAAACCCACTTAAAAGGCCGGAGGGCATGTTAACATTCCCCCTGCTGTCTAATTGAAGTAGTTCCCAGCGCAAAGGATTTCGCTTGAAAGATGTCTCCCTCCAAGCCCGGGTTCTCCTGCTTGGCGGCCCGGGGAAGGGGGTGGGGAGAGAGAGAGAGAGCGTCATTTCAAAAACCAGCAGGAACTTAGGCGGGAAAAGCGCGGGTCCTGTTGGCCGCCCGCACCCTACAGGCGGCAGGTGGCGACGGCAAAGGTTAGGACAGGCTGGATTGTTTTGTAGGTTTTAAAAATCTGCAAATTCATTAGCAGCTATGTCAGCAGAGGCCAGACTCGCGACGAGAAGGCCTGGTAATGATTCAGATACAGTGAGCCCCACAGCAAAACCTGGCCGTTCCCGAGGCCAAGAGATTTCTATTCGGTCCCCCAACGATGCCCTCCTCCCTCCTATGCAAATATATTACAGGTCTCCAAGGCATACGGAATCAATCAGGGACATCCTGTAAAGGTGGTGAACTTGCACTGGCCATCCTGAGTAATGGGAACCAGTCAGCCTGAAGCCCGGCTGCGACTGAAAGCCAAGGTGACAGCTATTAAGCAATTGTGTGCAGAACAAAATGGCAAAGGGGCCGGGTAATCAATTCAATTTCGATGGGCAACCCAAGCAACTGCCGCGTCTGTCGCAGCTGATTAGAGAGGGCCCTGCTGGAGCTTTCAGTGCGAGCCCATCACAGATCAGAAACAGGCCCGGATGAAAAGGGAAAGAACCGTCTCCTGAGAAGCAGGCGATGAAGGACTCTGTTTTATGTGACGGTGTTCTTCCTTCTCTCCTTGAAGAAAGAGTCGAAAAAAAGCCAGCAGTTTGGAGATTAGATAGTTTTCTTTTCAGCCATTTATCATTATGAAGGAAAGTAGACAGGGCAGGGGCGGAAAAATCTCCAGTGGGATTTCTGCGAAGTCTCACTAAGAAGGACCAGGTTTACACTTTGCCGCTCAAACAGCCCCTGCTTATTACCACAGCCTGACGGGGTCTGCAGAGCGTCCGGAGTCCCTCTTCTCTAACAAGAGCAAACAGGCCCCAGTGCTCTGAGGAGCACAGAAATTCTCCTGCAGAAACCCCAAACCGCCAAATTGTATCGTTTGTGAAAATTAAAGCCTGAGTTGGAATCACGGGGAGAGGAGGAAAATGGGAAAGGGAAAGATGAGACAGGGTCATGCAAAGTCCCAGCAGGTAATGCCCGGCTGGGGCCCCCCAGTTACCTGGACCCAGCGCAGGGCAGGAAGGACCCTGCCGTGTCTGTCCTCGGTCCGCGCTGACCCCAGGCCGATGGTGAACCCTGGCAGCCTGCTCAAGAATTCTAGGCTCGTGCTTGGTTCTCGGGAGCAGGGGTTTGGGGAAGGTAGAGAAGGGGTACCCACAGGCACAGAAGCCGCAAGAGAGACCAGCTATCGGACTGTGGAGGGGACAGGAGAGGCTTGTGAGCAGATGGGAAGCGATGCAGAACCAGGAGGGGGAAGGTGCTCTCGGAGCCCAGGGCGAGGAGTAAACATCCGGGGCAGGAGGGCTCAGGGCCGGGGCAGGGCGGTGAGCAAGGAGGAAGGGCTGACGTGGAAAACGAGAGCCATGGGTGAGCAGATCATTCTTAAGAGAAGAATGGCAAATGGATAATTAACCTGAACAAGACTAACCTCACTAATAATCGAAAATGCAAAGGAAAGTGATAAAATATCACTTTTGTCTAACAAATTAATCAACATTTAAGAAAAGATGTGGGCAGCTTCTTTCAGTCCTTGCTGGTGGGAGCACAGATTGTTATTTCTGGAGAAAGCAATTTGGTAGTGTGGACAAAAACTCTAAAAATGTTCATATCCCAAAGAAAATATCCAGAAATGTGGACATAGCTTAATGCTCCATAATGTTCATTGTGGTATTATTTTTAATAGCCCCAAATTGGCAGAAAGTAAATTATGGTTAAGTAAATTATAATATACTCATATTCTGGAATATGATGTAGTCATTGACACTGTGTTTACAAAGTATGTTTAAGGACATGGGGAACTGATTTAAAACTAAGTGAAAAAAGAGGATCGTAATATAGAGCATGATCTCAAGAATATTGGAAAATGAAAAAAAAAAAACTGGCATAGCCAAACTATAGATCATTAAATAGCAATCAACGAGAGAATGAAATATATAAATATATATTTCTGTGATATATTATGTGAAAAAAAGTTTCTGAGTAATATGTATGGTTTCCCAATTGTGTGAAATATAAAACAAAAAACACACCTCTGTGTGTGTGTGCACATATGGGTGTGCAGTGTAAATGTATGATGTGTGAGTCTGTATGAAGGTGTGTGATGTGTGAGCCTGTGACGTGTATCTCTGTGTGTGTGTGCGCGTGCGTTCACGTGCAGTAGGGGCACAGAGGATTTAGGAGGAACTGTTTCTGAAAGTTCCCTCATACATCTCCGTTTTGTTTGACTTGTTACAATGAGCATGTATTACTTCTGAAACGAAAAGATTTAATTAAAGAGAAAAGAAAAATAAGGTAAGATTATAGAAGTGCCTGAAATAAAAGAAGAAAGAGTGAAAGAAACTGTGCCCAAACGCTGTGGAGGTAACTCTGGGAGGTGGATGAGACTGACTTCTGGGCCCCCTCTCTCTGCTTGTTTTCCTCCTGACTCTGGGGTCTCCCTCTTAGACACTCCTTCTTCTGCCTAGGCCTTTAATGCTACTCTTGTTCAAGGTCTGGGGCTATAGCCTTCTTAATTATTTATTTATCTTTTATTGAAGTACAGTTGATTTACAATGTGTTAGTTTCAGGTGTACAGCAAAATGATTCAGTTATAGGTATATGTATCTATCTATCTGTCTGTATATATATACATATATCTATATCTATTCTTTTTCAGATTCTTTTCCATTATAGTTTATTACAAGATATTGAATACAGTTCCCTGTGTTATACAGTAAGTCCTTACTGTTTATCAATTTTATATATTAGCCTTCTCTTCTCACTAGCTGTTCTCCCTCAGTGATGCCGTCTGTTCCCGACAGCTTCTTTCACCGACAAATGCCAATGCATCTCAAGTCTAATTTCACTTCCCTCTCCTGAGTCTGTCTCCTGGACGGTTCTACTTAAGAAAGGTCAGGATCTCCAACTACCCCTGTTCAAACTTGAACCCATCCTCACCCTCCAAACCTCCCCTTGCCTTCTACTTTTGGGTAAATGGAGCCACCAGCCAACGTCCCATTGCTCGACTCAGAAACCTGGGCTTCAGTGCTGACTCCCCACCTGCCCACCCCAAACGCTTGCTAAATTATGCAGATTCTACTTCGTAAAGAGCGCTTACATCCGCACAACTTTTCTCTCTTCCATCAGGCCCGGCATATCTGCCCAGCAGCAAAGCCTTGGGTCTGGGCTGCCCGCCCTCTAGCGCCAGCCGCGTGAGGCTGCAGAGTTTTGGGCTGTCGTGAAGTGTCCATCACGGGGTGACGGCTGTTCAGACACATGAGTCAGGGAACTAACTGCCCAAGCAGAAGACAGGCTAGGAATGCTGCCTCCACCAGGGACTCAGTTTGCAGCTCGGTGTGGCCTGAGTCCTCTGCTCTGGCTGCTGTCACAGGTGTGATGAGGAAGCAGTGCACTCCTGCAGCTCAGCTTCAGGGTCACGGACCAGCTCCCGGGGTCCTGAGCTATCTGAGCACCTCCTGCCCTGATAGGCCTGCACCCAGAGCACGATGCTCTCTGTCGTCTTATCCAGTTGCTTCCTAGGGGCAAATAAGCCCCAGCGGTACTAGATTGGGGCTGTTTCCAGCAACTGCCTTCGATGTCCCTACATCTCTTTCTCCTTTGGGGATTCCAAACTATCCCCTCCCCCACCCCCTTCTGTGAGACCACTCAGCCTATGCCAAGAAAGGACTGGTCTTGTCTCTCTCTTAAGAAGAGAGAACCAAACCAAACCAAGGCAAGAAGCCCCCAAACATGGCTCCCTGTGTAAGCCTCTGGGAAGGGCGCATGCTTGGGAAATGATGGTGTACCCTTAGTCCTGCGTCCCCTCACACCTTGACCTCTCTCCTGAGCAGGTGCCTGTATGAGCTGTGGGACAGCAGCAGATGAGACACGTTTACGATTGCTTCCACTAACCACAGCCACCCCCCCACGCTGGGCCATGAAGTTGGGTTATCTGTTGCCTCCCAGCTGATCAAAGGAGGGGGGCTGTCATTACATTAAGCCTCATCCTCTCCATGAGGCTGGGTCCGCTTGGTCCAAACTAGCAGAGTCAATAATCCAGGTACCTCTAAAACAACTGTTTAAAGTGTTTGGGGCATGGCCCGGAGCCCCACTTGGATTGGGTGGCAGAGTCGGGGTGATTTCCTTGCCTTTTCAACTCCTGGTCACAATGTGCTCCCTTGGGATGACCTGGAAAAGACGTGATTTGGAGTCAATTCTCCTTACACCAAGAATTCCTAGCTAGGGTACCTGAAGCAAGGGCTGGGGGTAAAATGACGTGGCTCCATTAGGAATGGTAGAAACTATGTGAGCTGCTTCTAATAGCATCAAATACAGCATAGCACAGTCTTCTTTCTCCTTAGAGCGCATGCGCTGATGACCTGGTGCATGTGCTCTGCGGCCCGGACTGAAAAGCCAGGGGCTGCCTTTTTAGGGCAGTTGATGGACCTGAATTTACTCCAGACACAGCGCTGAAGGGTTAGGCATTGTGTTTAGGCTCTGGCCTGTCACGCTGGAGACCCCAGTGCATTTTCTAGCCCAAGAAAATGAACTTTTGGCTTCTATCTACATCGGTGTAGAGCAGTGAAAAGGGCTTGGGACTGGGTGTGAGGAGATGTGGCTCCCACTGCCAGTTCTGTCACATGCTGGCTGTGTGACTTGCCCTCTTTCTGAGCCTCCTCATATCCTTTGCAGCACTGAAAGTCTATGATTCCGTGAATAACGTCTGCAATCGTGAATTCCCTAGTTATATTCCGCAATCTGTCTAAATCTATAGCAGGACTCTCCAAAGTAGGGTAACAGAAGGAAATACTAGAACTTCTTTTTCTATTTACTTTAATCTCATCCTTTTCCAAATATCTAATGTCTATGTTAGTAAGTCGTACATCTATATATCTAATAAGTAAGTTTATAAATAATAAATAATATAAATATATTGGGAGTATGTGCCTTAAGACTTTTTGGTAAAGGGAGGTGAGATCAAAAAGGTATGGAGGGCTTCCTTGGTGGCGCAGTGGTTAAGAATCTGCCTGCCAATGCAGGGGACACAGGTTCGAGCCCTGGTCCAGGAAGATCCCACATGTGGCGGAGCAACTAAGTCCGTGCACCACAACTACTGAGCCTGAGCTCTAGGGCCCATGAGCCTCAACTACTGAAGCCAGCGCACCTAGAGCCCGTGCTCCATAACAAGAGACGCCACCACAATTAGAAGCCTGCGCACCGCAACGAGGAGGAGCCCCCGCTCGCCGCAACTAGAGAAAGCCCACGCGCAGTAAAAAAGACACAAAACAGCCAAAAAAAAAAAAAAGTATGGCGACTACAGGGTGATAGAGGAATTGCCATGAGGCTCTGATCTGCGTGACCTTCCAGAGATGGTTTACCAGAGCTTTGGATGGAGAGGCACAGGAGGTAGTGGAGAGAGAGTGAGCCTGGAGCTCCACCACTTATTAGATGTTTGCCACATCTCCCCATGTGTTAATTAGGAGCAATGAAGTGCTACCTATCTTCCAAGGTTATAGAAAAGATTAAATAAGATAACAGAGATAAAAGTGTGCTCCCCTCCCCCGACATGGAATGCCAGTCTACACAGATTTTATTTTTGATGCTTAAAAGATGTGAGACTTTTTTTTTCTAGGAAATTCCTTTTATTGCTTTTCAGGACTTTATTGCTTCTCCTGTCTCACAGTTAAGCCTCCTTTAACAGATGCCAAAGCCTAGATCTATGCGCAGTTAGGTATACAATGCCAGGGGGGGTGGGAGGGTGATACTGGGAAGAATCCTGCTCCGTCTTCCCAGCCCTCTGAGCACCTCACAGCCCCAGGGGTTTGGGGCTCATGCAGCAGTCAGGACGACATTCAAGAACAGTTAGGAAAGGGTGTCCCTGCAAAGGAGAAGCGGGCCATCTTGACCAGTGCCTCCAGGAAGGGACGGGTTGTGTTTTCTGCCCCTTCATTCAGAACCCATAGCCAAACTCAGTGACACTGGGAACTAATCTATTCCTAAAAGAAAGTCCCAACTCTGCCACTCTATTTTTGGAGGCCTTGGACAAGTCTCTCAGTCTCTCTTGGCTTCAAGGTCCTCATTTACAAAAAGATACGGGTAATACCTGTGCCGCCAACCTCCTAGGTTCGGTTCATGGGCCAAATGAGATGCTCTGCATAGAAATACTTAGTAAGAAATGGATGGGATTGCAATTATTAAGCTTCCTGTTGGTCTAGTGTGTACCGATCCATGCTCATTTTTCCATTTTCGTTAAAAAGAAAAAACAAACATGGCTTTTTTATAGACTGAGGGAGGGGCATGGTTGGCGAGGTATTGAGCAATCTCATCAGCTCTGAGGCGTGGATGATTTAGCATCATTACCTGCCTTATCACGATCCTTGCCTTGCCTGCATCCTCAGCTTTTGACGAGGTCAATTGCCGGCTGATGCGGAAACGCCTGTGGCTGTGATCGGGAACAATCGGCCACAGCGCTCCTCTCGTGTTGTTGATCCTTTCATTTCCTCCAGCCGACTCCTGCTGGGGACTAAGTTCTGAGCTTTTCACTACTCTTTTGGACTCGTCCTTTACAACAGCCCTAGGCAGCCAGCCCCTCTCTCACGTTTGCTGTCCAGCTACCCGTCTGGATGGCAAGATTGCTAACCGGGACGCGACCCCAGCCAAACGGCAAGAAAGACTCAAGAAGCTGGTTCACTGGACCTTCAATATCCTGCCCACAACTTTACAGCTCAGGCAGCCATGGAGGAAGCATGAGTCATGAGGTGAGGCTGCTGCTTAGGGAAGGCCTCTGCAATGACATTTTTCACACTTTTAATAAACCGCTGTATTATTAGAACTCACCAAAGCTTAATTTAATGAAAGTGTTAGGCCCTAAGCCCTGAATTTTTCTTTTGTATTGCAAAATGAAACCACCTGGTCCATTCAAATCAACCCCAGCGAATGCATAGACTTTCTTTCATTCTTTTTCCTTTCTCTCTTTCTTTTTCTCTCCCTTTCTCCACTCTCTCATTTTCAACTTTTGCTGGTGATTACAATCTATTGGAAGAAAAGGAACGTACAACAGGAAGAAGAAATAAAATATGAGAAACATTCAGATAGTCACAAGTTTCTCTACAGGATTCTTTAAGGAAAGTTACTGATCAGTGACACAAATGCATATGAGAGTAAATACAAGGTCCCCTCAACTTGTATCAGAGACATAATCTGATTTAAAATTCAATTTTAGGAAAGCTCCTTCAATTAGACCTGCTAAGCATCATTTCATAACAGGCAGTTCTGTACACAACACTGGGTGCCCCCCAGTAAACAAACAATCACTCCAGAAATAATGACAAATCCTTTATTTCAAATTTCTGAGGCTGAGCCCTTGGGAACTACCTTGGCGGAGGTGGGTAATGAAACATGCAGCTGTGCACCTGGCCTTCAACTATTCAGAAGCTTGGGTGGCAGGAAATAGCTCTGCGGCAGCTTCCGTATTTGCAGGAGCTGGTGAAAAGATATCTTTTTTCCCCTCACAGCTACGTTCACAAACAAATGTTCACTCTCCAACCCCTACCCCAGTTGGAGCATATTTATCCAAGAGAGTGGCCTTCAAATGCCTCCTTGACCTTTACAGAGCAGGTGGCACAAACGCCCATGCTCCCAGCTTCGCGGCCTCTTTAGGGAATACGCTGTCGGCCCTTCCTGAAGACAGGCCAGCAGACCTCCAGGGCCCGGACTCCCCACTCGAGTCACTGGATTGCAAAGTCACCCAAGATGTCGGCGAGGGAAACAATTTCAAATGCACTGCCTGCGGCATCAAGGGGCAGGCGGTAGAGGGGGACTGGGAAAAAACCTGGGTGCAGAGCTGCCTTTGTCTTGGCCAGTTCGTCCTTTTGGGGATCAGGCTTAGCTCCGATTCCTGCAGGGAAGTTTCTGCTTGGCATCAAGGCTGGCCTCAGGCATAAGATCCTAATTATTTGAATGGTATTTGTTTTCATAGCTTTCTCTCTCTCTCTCTCTTTTTTTTTAAATGTATCCAGGTCGATGGCATTTTAATGCCTTATTAAATGGGGGTTTTACAGCAGTCTGTCTGTTCAGTCTCTGGGCCCATGCCTGTACTTTGTGTGCAGGGATTTTATCTTTCCTGCTGGCAGAAAATATTTTCCGAATTCCCTATAAAAGTTTTCGAGATTTCCTAAGACAAATAGAGCTCCACCAGCTCTAAAATGACCTTGATGCAGTCGGAATTACATTCAGACACATACTCTCTCCCTTGTTTACACAAAGAACTGAACTTCATTAACTAACTTAATGAACTTCATTAACTGAACTTCATTAACTGCCGTTATGAGCGCACCAAATTTGCTTCACAAGTGTGCTGGTGCATAAAAACACAACTCTACCTGGGATGGCTCCCCAGAATACCATCTTTTACTGGTTTCTTCCGTCCTCTCAGATGGCCGCCTTGCCTTTGAAGGCGGCATCAGTAAAGCCTGTCCTGGACGAGGGGTTTACATAAGAGCAGGCAGTGACACACAGCTGAGGCGAGCAGTCAGCCCTGCAACAGAACATGGCTGCTGTGAAGACCACAGAGCCGCCTGGGAGAAAATCAGCCCAGCCCTTCTGTTTCCTTGCCAGGGCTGAAGATTTTATGAAAATGGATTGTTCAGACGGAAGTTGAATGTAGAAAGTATTGAAATAAGCCACGAGTCAGGCAACTTAGTGTTATGGAAAGAACCTAGAATAGACGTGGGTTCAAATCTCATCTCCGGCCCAATTTAGCATATGATCTTGGGCAAATAAAATGGGGGAAATTTTCTATATCTCTATCGATTTTTTGTTTTCTATATCTCTATCTCTGTTTCTATCCCAGGGTTATTGTGAGGACTGAAATGAAAGGATGTATATAAAACATCGAGAGCCATGGCAGACTCAAGTGTTTGTAAATAGCCATCACTACTACCTTGTGAGGGTCCTTAGGACTCAGATAGGCAAAAGCACCATCATCGTGTGTACAGTACTCAGGCTTTGTTAAGGGTTCTGGAAGTGGGAGGGGAAAAGGAGGCCTCAGGGATTGGATGCCCAACTCTGGACCAAAAACCAGAATTTAAATCCAGATCTGACTCCAAAGCCTGGTTCCACTGTCCAGCTTGGGGAAATTAAATATGGAGAATTATGTCAGCTGCCTGCAACACAATCCAAGCCTGAATCAGCCAGATGGGACTTATTTTGCTTATGTGGCATTAAAAACCCCCTCCAACGCTAACTACTTAGTCACCAGGAAATCTTCCTCTGAATTTCTATTTCTCTGGGTCATTTTTGAGCATGACCTTCTTGGTGGTGTTTCACTACAAATGCCACTTTTAACATTTAAGACAAATACCCTGAAGATGAATTGGGATGCCCAGCCCATTCCGAACATTTCCTGCTTATTTCATGTCTTCTGGTATTAATCATGTCACAACCAAAGATGAAAGGTTGCTTGATGCCTGCAGTTGGAAAGGACAATAATCAGGGGTCATGTTAATGCTTCTATGATTAAAACCTGTCATTTATTTAACTAAGACTTTCCACTTTCATGGAATCAATGAATACTCTCAATTTTAAGGAGTATATGTTTCATTCCTTGAAATTCTATTTGATTCTTCTCCAAGTCAGTTTAGTCTTTTCTTTAAAAATATTGCTTTTTCTGTTTGTGTTCTCTTCTTTTTATGTATTTAATTATCTTAAACATGCTTTAAAATCATCTCTAGATGATAATTCTGTTATCTGAGGTTCTTGGGGAGGAGGAGCTAATTCTGCTATTTATTGGGTCTACTGATAATTCACAACAAGCTTTTTTCTTCTATTGTTTTATAATTTTGTAAGAACTCATCCTAAACCAGTCTTTGCCTCCTGTCAGATCCCTTCAGAACAGTTTTGGTTTTGCTTTTGAAGATTACCTTTTATGTTGACTTTTCAGCTTGGGTTCTTAGACTATGCAGGAAGAATAAATTCAGACCCTGAAACCCGAAGGAGGGAAAAATTTGTCTTGTACTGGCTGGAAGTTTTTAGGGTTTTAGCTATTCCTGAGTCTCAGTATCAACTTCTCTACTTTCCTATCCTTATATGTCAGTTAAAAGCTCAAGTCCCTTACACTGAAGAAGAAGAAAACTGGAGGACTTATACTATAAGGTAAGGAGAACTGTCATAAAACTAGAACAATTAAAGCAGTATGATACTGGTGCAAAGACAGATTTCATAGACGAGTGGAACAGAGCAGAGAGTCCAGAAACAGACCCACACATATATAATACCTGAATTATGAAAAACATGGCATTGCAGTGGAAAGTGATGGCGCTGTGTTGATTGGTTATCCATGTGGAACAAAATGATATTTGACCCCTGACTCACACCATACAGAAAAATAAATTCCAGATGGATTGTGATCGAAATATGAAATATGAAACAATAAAATGTTTAAAAGAAAACATAGAAGAATATCTCCATGACTTCGAGCTAAGCAAAGATTTCTTAAAAAGAACACAGAAAGCACTAACCATAATGGAAGAAACTGATAGACTGGTCTATATTGAACTGTAAACTTCTCTTTTTTAAAAAAAAAGCTGTAATAAGTGTCAATTTTAATAAGTGTCAGTTTCCACGATAACAGTTTTTTTTGTTATGGGATCCTAGTTCCCTGACCAGGGATGGAACCTGAGCCCCATGCATCAGAAGCACAGAGTCTTCACCACTGGACTGTCAGGGAAGTCCCTAAACTTATCTTTATCAAAAGACTTCACTAAGAAAATGAAAATCTAAGTACAGAATAGAAGATATTAAAGATATTTTTTGTATATATTTATGGACTCAACTCCAGAATAAAGAACTCCCATAAATCAATAAGAGAAAGGCAGACATACCAATAGATAAATGGGCAAAAGACTTGTACAGGCTCTTTGCAAAAAAGGATATCCAAATTTCCAGGAAATGTATGAAAAGGTGCTCAACTTCAATAGTGATCAGGAAAACGCAGATTATGACCATAATGCAATACTACTGTACTCCCATCAGAATGGCTAAAATGAAAACGACAAGGGAATTCCCTGGCAGTCCAGTGGTTAGGACTGGGCACTTTTGCTGCGGTGGCCTGAGTTCAATCCCTGGTCGAGGAACTGAGATCCTGCAAGCCTCGAGGCAGGGTCAAAAAAAAAAAAAGAAAAAAGAAAAAAAAAACAATACAGAGCATTGGTGGAACTTTCATATACAGCTGGTGAGAATATAAGTTGGCATAACTGCTTTGGAAAAATATTTGGCAGTATCTACTAAACTGTTTGTCAGTATCCTACAATTATGTTTTAGTAGGAACATGGGAACATACCAGATGGCTAAGCAATTCCCCTCTTAGGTACATACAGAAAAGAAATGCATGTGTGTGCTGACAAAAAGGTCTGTACAGAATCTTAACAGTCGCACTATTCATTAAACTCAAACGTGAGAACAACACCATCTCATCTGCAATAGGAAGAATAAACAAATTGTGGTATATTCATACACTGGACTATTACACAGCAATGAGAATGAAGGAATGACAGCTTAATGCAAAATTGTAGATATATCTTACAAAGATAATGTTAAACAAAAAAGCCAGACTTAAATGAGTACATACCATGTGTTTTCATTATACATTGTCCAGACAGGCAAAACTAATTTGATGCTGTTAGAAGTTAGAATAGAAGTTTCCCTTGGAGAGGTGGGTAGTGATTGGCTGGGGTACAAGGGAGGCTTCTGGAGTGCCAGGAAAAAAGTGTGTTTCTTGGTGTGGGTACTAGTTTACATGGGTGTGTTCACTTGTTACAATGCACCAAACTGTACAATTATGATTTGTGCAAATTTCTGTTATGCATGTTACACTTCAAAAAAGTTTACTAAAAAAGTTTATTAAAAAAAGAAAAAACACAATCCTTAACCAATTAAAAAGAGAAAAACTCAAGCCCCTGGGTTAGCAAGATAGGTTCTTTAACCCCAGGTAGTCCCAGCATCAGCTTAAATTTACAACTGACTGTTTCTAGCTCCTCTTACATTTTTCATTTTTGAGGGGTTTTCTTACTTTTTTAAAAGCTCAGCTATATATTTAAGTGAAAATTGCTATATATTTTTCTATTGAGATATAATTGACATTGTATTAGTTTTAGGTGTACAAATTAATTATTTGATATGTGCATGATTGCAAAATGATCATCACAATAAAGTTTAGTTAACATCCATCACACATGTAGTTACACATTTTTTTTTTCTTGATGAGAACTTTTAAGATCCACTCTCTTAGCAGAAAGTTGCTACGTTTTATCCATCTTTCGAGAGGTTTTTGAGCTGAAGCATTTTCAGCTTATCTAAGTCACAATATTGTCAACATCAAAAGTCTTCTGTGAAAAGGTGCTCAACTTCAATAGTCATCAGGGAAATGCAGATTATAACCACAATACAATACTATTATACCCCATTTGTTTGAATTTCCTTAAGCATTTTTACTTCTCAAGTGACTCTGTTTTAACTGAAGCAGGGATCTAGGCTCAGTCAACCAAGAGGTTAAAGACCAGTGATTTAGAATAGTCTTAAGTTAAATGATTCTTCATATATCACCCTGGATTCACCTGGATCCCACCCCCCACCCCAGTTTTATTGAGAGAGAATTGACACACATCACTGTGTAGGTTGAAGGTGTACAGCATGATGGTTTGCTTTACATACATTGTGAAGTAATTACCACAATAGGTTCAGCTAACATTCATCTTCTCATATGGATGCAATTAAAAAGAAAAGAAAGAAAAAAAGAAGAAAGGAAAAAACTTTCCTCCCTGTGATGAGAAGTCTTAGCAACTGTGCAGCAGTGGTAGCTTTAGTCAACATGTTCTACGGTACATCCTCATACTTATAACTGGAAATTTGTAACTTTTGACCACTTTCATCTAGTTCTCCCTCCCCCCACATATGCCTCTGATAACCACAAGTCTGGTGGTCTCTTTTTCTATTAGTTTGGTTTTTTTGGCGGTTGTTGTTTTTTAGATTCCATGTATAAGTGAGATCATACAGTATTTGTCTTTCTATGTCTGATTTAGATGTACTAATTACCTTCCTTGTTGCTCCAGGTAATCTATCTGCCAGCAAGAAGGTGAGAAGAGAGAAGTGACAGGAGAGAGGAGACTCTGGTTTGAAAGAGTTTGCTTTCTCTTTCCCTTGACCCTAGTCTGTTTGAGAAGGCTGTCTTATGGTTATTCCAGCAGATTCATTTTTAAAAGGTCTTTTTATAAAATGTACTTAGTTGAAGCAAAGAAAGTGAACAGGAATGTGGACACTAAATCTTGTCGTGTGGAACTGTTAGTTTTCAAGTTGGGGGAAAGGAGTTAGATGAATGATTTTGATATAGTGGTATTTTTTCATTCGTTCACAAAGTGGTTATTTCCTTCTGTTAAGTCTCTACTTGAAGTTTACGTCAAACTGAGAAAAATGCACAAAAACAGGATGAATAAGGTAGTTTCAGCCCTTTTCCTCTGTGTTTAGCTTTCTAGTAGATTTCAGATGAGAAACAGAAGGAAGGACAGGTCCTGTGGTCCAAAAGCTTCTGGTTTAACTGGGGACTCAGAGCTAACACACATGCAGCAACAGCAAAAATGTGCAGTGTAATCTCCACCTGTAACAGGGACCATAAGAAAGGAGTTCCTTTAACTTTCTTCTTCTGCATCTCCAAATGTAGCTCTTTCCTTATTTTCATTTTCATTGTATATGGTATTTATTACTTTTCCATTACATTTTCTAAGTGGTTGTTTCTGAAAAAGAGTAGGAAAACAGTTTTTATTTCGTAAATAGATACTATTACTCTCTTGGTTCTAGCAGTAATTATTTGGTTCTCTTGGATTTTCTAGTTAGATAATCTTATCATTTGCAAATATTGATCATCTTCCCACCTCTCCCCCCCAACCCCTTCCTTCCTTTCTATTTTTTTGTTGGATGGAATTAACTTTAACAACAATGATAAATAAGCGTAGGGATAGCAGACCTTCTTGTCCTGCCCCTGACTTCTACAGAAATCCTCCTAGTGTTTTATCCTTATGTTTTTTATTATATATTTGATTATTGCATCTGTTCCCATTTGTTCTATTCTTTCCAGGAGCAACATTTATCCATTGAGTTCTATATCTGTCATGGTCTCTCTCAATGTAGTTTTTCTCTTTTTCTTGGCATTCTGCATGACTTCTCTTATAGCTTAACCAGTGCCCTGTACACCAGTGATTCCCAAGTCAAGAGACAATGGGCTTCCCTGGTGGCGCAGTGGTTAAGAATCTGCCTGCCAATGCGGGGGACACAGGTTTGAACCCTGACCCAGGAAGATCCCACACACTGCGGAGCAACTAAGCCCGTGCGCCACCACTACTGAAGCCCTAGAGCGCAGCTAGAGGCTGCGCTCCACAACAAGAGAAGCCACCGTGATGAGAAGCCTGCACACTGCAACAAAGTGTAGCCCCTGCTCGCCGCAACTAGAGAAAGTCCGCGCACAGCAGTGAAGACCCAACGCAGCCAAAAATAAAATAAATAAAATTTTAAAAAAGAGAGAGACAAGTTACTTCTCTCTTGAGGACCAACATCTGCATTCCTATTGCCGTTTGGGCATTATTATCTGATACCTGAATATTTATCTGTATTGTTATCTGATATCTGATCGTATGGATACCTGAAGCTTGACATGCTCAAAACTGAACTCTTTTCCCCACAAAAAAAGTTCCTCCTCCTGTGTGTCCTAAGCAAAGGCTGATGATTTACCAATCACTTGGTCACCTAAGCTGGAAAACTTGGAGTGAAAGTCATCTCCTCTCTTATCTTACCTCTCCTTTTCGCATACAGTTGAGATGCAGCTGGTTTTGTTAAATAAGGCCAAAAGAGTGAAACAGCAAGATCAGAGCCTCTCATATGCATGATGCTATGATGTGTGAAAGATATGGTCCTCATGTTTGTAGTGATGTGAAATGACGCTATTAAAAAAATAACACCTGATTGCAGCCACTTCTACTATAGGGAAGTTGCCAAACTGATTTTCAGGGTACATAACATTAATGTTTAGGAAAACTCTTTGATGGAACTTTTTGGCCGAGAAAGGATCAGCCTAGATGTGCTAGACACAGAGAGAGCTGAATTTCTATGTGGAGGAAAGAGAAAAGGTCTGAAATTCTGTAAAGCATCATTGTGAAAGAGATGGGGTGGGACCACAAGGTAGAGATGTTTGGAGAGATGAGGAGGGACTAGGGAGAAAAGAGGGCCTAAGAAGATGACAAGAAGCAGGAACCGAAGGAAAGAAAGTTCCTTTCTCTCTGGGAAAAATTCTCTGTAATGGGGATGGCCTGGGGCCTTTGGGACAGGGATGTTCACTTCTAAGTTGTTTGCTGTACTGCGTTGTTAACCTATCTGTGTCCCCCATAAAGATATGCTATCCATAACAGCCTGGCATAAGTGATGTTGCAGGAAACCAAGGGTGAGGGCAATAAAAGAAATGAAGTCTACTCCACATCACCCCCCTTGAGGCAGCGTGGCTGGTAGCAGCAGTGTGCAGAGGACAATTCAAGATTGTGCCCTTGAAATGAAACCCTCTTTCCTCAGGATATCAGAAGAAAGTGATCTTTAAAAGGGGGCAGCCAGAGAATTCCCTGGTGGTCCAGTGGTTAGGACTCCGCGCTTCACTGCTGAGAGCCCAGGTTCAATCCCTGGTCGGGGAACTAAGATCCCACAAGCCGCATGGTGTGGCAAAAAAAAAAAAATGGGGTGGCCAGGCAGACATTTAGGTTGCACTTACAATCTAGAAGGGGAGATAACACAAGTAAAATCATAACTATGATACAAAGCGGTATAAAATACACGCTGTAAGAGTGGTATATACAAAGAACAGAATAGGAAAACAGAAACATTGAAAATCACCATATCAAGGGAGGGCTTTGATATTAATGAAAGTAGAATGAGATAGAACTATCTGAATGTATATGTAATAAAAGCACTGTGCATACCAACGACAGATAAATGTGCTATGAGTTACTTTAAACTGTAGCAATGATTTCTGCAATAGTAAATTTAAGAGCACATTTTTAAAAGTAAAACGTAACACCCAACACATGTTGATTAAATGAAGAATGAATGAATGTAAAATTTGTTAAAGTAATTCAAAATGGGAAAGTGATAAATGAACCAGTGCAACTGATCAAGCAGGAAAGATTATAAAATAAAGGAATGAATGGCTTACAAAAAGTATCTGAGATCCTCAACTGGTACATTTACTAAAAATTAAATTTGACTAAAGAAAGACTGAACAGCATATATGCTAGGTCATCTCATTACCAAGATCACAAGCACTGGTAGTAGCCAGGGCAGGATCAATTGATGAAAAAATTGACCAAGGAGAAAGGCCTTAGAAAGCTTCTTAAATTCTGTGATAAAAAGTAGTAAAGGTGGAATTAGAAGCTTTTAACCAGAACACCACTGCAACTGCTCCTGAGTCATTCTGATCCTAGCTGGAGACAGAGAGAGAGAGAGACAGACAGACAGACAGACAGAATATGAATGAAAGTCTATGTGGCATTTGTGAGTGGACTTTGTGACTGACAAAATGAAAATCAGAATGTCCAATTGTACTTTGTTGTAAGTGGTCCTCCCTAAGATTATGTGCTTATAAAAATAAAACTGGCTTTTCATTTGACAAATATATGGAACATGGTGACAGAGTTGAGTTGGAATGGTTAAGCACATGGTGCTGATATTTCTGAGTATTTAAAAACATAAGAGAAGGGGACTTCCCTGGTGGCGCAGTGGTTGACAATCTGCCTGCCAATGCAGGGGACATGGGTTTGAGCCCTTGTCCGGGAAGATCCCACATGCCGTGGAGCAACTAAGTCCATGCGCCACAACTACTGAGCCCCTGTGCCACAACTACTGAAGGCCGCACACCTAGAGCCTGTGCTCTGCAACAAAGAGAAGCCACCTTAATGAGAAGCCCGCACACCGCAACGAAGAGTAGCCCCCGCTTGCCGCAGCTAGAGATAAGCCCGCCCGCAGCAACAAAGACCCAACGCAGCCAAAAATAAAGAAAGAAATAAAGTTTTTAAAACTAAATAAATAAAAATTAAAAATAAGAGAAAAATATCAGAAGCCCCAGACAACAATTATTTGTCTACTCTCGTCTTCACGTAAGCCAAATGTGAGGTGCAATTTTGGCGAGATTAGTGGAGGAAAGGTTTTTGGCCAAAGATCACAGATGCGCTGAACAGGTGCACTGCTGTCAAAGGACTATGCTTCCTAAGGTGAAGGGAACACACATTTCTGAGAGCTGTGTGTCACGTAGGCACTTGATCTGTATCATCTCACTGGGTCTCATGGAGGAGGAAGGCAAGTGTAATTGTCTTCATGTACAGACAAGACTGAGGCTCTGAGAGCTTACACAGTGGATAAGGATTGGAACAGGGTTTAGATGTCAGGTTTGGTGGCTCCATATCGCCACACCACCACGAACCCTAAGTAAGGGTAAGGATTCCTTTTTCCAATTTCTTACTGATTCTTAGGAACAGAAGAATCTTTCTGAGACTCTGATGGTTGTTTGACACTAAGCAGAATTCCCCCAAAACAGGTGAAAGTTATCAACAAAAGCCTGTACTTTCTGAGAGCCTCTAGAGACATGCTCCTGCTTTGGAAAAAAAAACTGTGTAAAATAAACCGAATCAACTCCAGATCCATCCCAACCAATACTACCCAAGAGGGACTAGGGGAGCCATTCACTAAGGGTGAACTAAATTCCAGCTTATTTTTCCTCCTGTGAGAAGCAACCATGTAAGAAAGGAACAAAGATAGTAAAAACAAACTGTGTTAAAACTTCTGCCTATCAAATGTCAGCATAAATAAGTGAAAATATATCTGCAACACATCAAGTGACAAAGATAAAGCACATAGAAAGAATTTCTAGCAATTAATAAAAGACAAACAATCCCATAAAAACCTGGCTCACAAAAGAACAAATACAGTTGACTGATAAATATATGAAAAGATGCTTAACCTCATTGGAAATCAGTGAAATGCAAATTAAAATTGCAAAGGGATAACATTTCACATACATTAGATTGCCAATACTTAAAATGTCAAACAAAACCAAGAATTTAAAAGGATATGGAGCAAGTGGAACAAATACACAGTGCAGGTGGTTGTGTGTAAACATTTGGAAAATAATTTGGAATTTTTTGGCATGTTGAAGATGTGCAAACTCTATGACCTGGCAGAAATAAATTTCCAGAGAAACTCTCGTCACGTTCCCCAAGGGACAGGTACAGTAAGCTTCAAAGCAGAATTTTTTGTGATAGCAAAACATTGGAATCAACCCAAACATCTAAGAGGATAATGGTTGGATACATTTTAGTATGGTCAAACAATGGAATATTACACAGCAGTGAAAATGAATTTAGCCATGTAGATCAACATGGGTGAATATTGCAAGCACGTTGAATGAATGCAGTAAATTGAGGAAGAATACAGTATGACACCATTTTTATGAAGCTCAAAAGAAAAAACTGAGCAGTGTAGTTTAGAGATATGTACTCACATAGCTGAGCTACATGCTAGAGAAAAGTCAAGGAGTAATAAACATGACAACCAGGATAGGGTAACCTCCAGGGAAGAGGGAGCAGAGTTTGAAATGGGGGAGGAGCGCACAGGAGTATTTGGGGGTATGGATGGTGTTCTTTTCGTAGCCTGTGTTTTGGGTATACCAGCATTTATCTTATTCTTCTTCTGCCTAATATATACTTTATATGCATTCTTTTGAATGCATAATTTAAAAATATAAAGAAAGAAAGAGTATGAAGGGCTTAGAAACACATTAGTTTTAATAGGAACCTCACTAACTTCTCCTCCCTAATCAGTTAGTATTCACCAAACACTTTTACTTTGCCTTGATGACTCCCTTCTGAATGGAATTTGCAGTGGATAAAAGGATTAGACAGCAGTAGGTAAAACTGTTAACTGTTGGTAGATCTGCAGTTTGCTTTTGACATTTAAAAAGTAAAAGTTAAACTTCAGGTTTGACTGACCCCTAAATGTTCCATGGACATTTCAGTAGTGCCTCCGTTAATGAAGAAGATGTTTCTGAAAAATCCCTTTGTTGATAGAAAACTTGTTTCCAGAGATAGAAATCACGTTGGCAGTTGGGATTGGGGCTCAGAGCCAGGGATTCCTCTCCTGGCTCCCAGACCAGGCCCCACAGCCAGACATTCCCTCTCTCTCCCCTGAGGTTAGCATTGACTCCCCAAGTCTCTCAGCGTGTTTGGGAAGCAGGGTAACGTCCTGCCCAGGGATGGGTGGTCCATACAGTGGCTGCCCTGCTCCTGCCCTGCCCTCCCTCCAGTTGAGGCATCTGCCTCAGTGACTGTCACTGCTCCTCTTCCTCAGCTGCCAAAGTCCCAGCACTTGAGAAGACCAGCCTCTTCTAACTTCCCTCCAATCAGGCTGACTGTTACAAGGAGCCGAAGTGCCCAAGCATTACTTACAGAGCTAAGTTATCTGATTCAAGCTCTCACAAGTCTTGGAGACCCCTGCCATACCTGTAGAATTATTAACTCCTAGTCACTTGTCTGATTTTTCAAAGATTGAGGTTTATAACGTCACTCTTGGGAGCTTTCTCTCGGGAATTTATTTTTCAATTTACCTAATATTTTGAATGTCTTTATAGCTTCAGGGGCCAGTGAGAGGTATTAGGGGAAGAGCAGAATGGGTGGAAATCTTAAAATGAAGAGGACTTTTCACTCATGACTACCATATACTCATGTCTCTGAGTTACCAATAAGTTGCTACCGATAAAGGTCAGTCTATTATATGTCAGGCTGTGTTGACATATATTATCTTTTCTCTCTGTACCTAAACCTGCAAGGAAAGTCTCATTGAGGTGTAAATATGTATTAGTCAAGACCCAATAACTTGTAAAAACTGGAATCCATTGCTGGCTTCAACCCTCTACCAAACTGTCTCCAGTTGGAAATCCAAATGTCTTTTAGGGAGAGAACAGTTTCATTCCCTGGTGGTGAGTGGCAGTGAAGGTCACATGACATCTTACTCTAAATATGCAATAACATTAGATTCCACTTACTTCCACTGCCCTAGTTCAGTGTGCAGGGAATCCATATTTCTGGTGGGACAATATTACTGTTTCAAAACAGATTTTCTGCATATTTACAGAGGCAGGCTTTCGCTGCATATAGGCCGACAGCTTAGAAACCCATTTTTATCAAATGAAGTTTTGGGGGTGTTTATAGAAGTCCCCAAAATGTATGAAACTGGAAACGTCTCTGTTTTTGAGCACACAAGAACAGCTAAGAGACTGGATGCCAAACTTCAGCCCAGAGTGAATTTTTATGACTTGAGCTGTAAGCCTATGAAATTAAGGGTTTAAAATGGAAACGCTGACACAATCTTTGCACTTCGTAGAACGTTGAGTGCTGGTGGGGGTAGTGCTCTTCTCCTGCTGCTGCTGGCCTCTGCTGTGCTAGGAAACTTCCTGTCCAGCTTTCTTTGGGGCCTCTTGTTCTCCTCTCAGATCTCCCAAGCCTCCCTCTGGCCCAGCTAAGAAAGCAGCTCAGATGCAGGCCCATCTGGAGATGTTCAATGTGAAGCCTGGCTGGCTGCAGAGCCCAGCCTGTGGAAGCCTTACTGGTTTCCAAGCTCTCTGGTGCCGCCCTGGACTGCTCTCTACCAGGCCCTCCTAGCCTCAGATCTCCCAAGTGGCCCTGAGTGGTACTGCATCAAGCTATCATTCTAGGTCCAGCTACCACCTTCCTGTGAATCCTTCCCATGATGCAGAAGGGCACCATTCCTGAAGTATCCAGGGTTCCCCTTGATTTACCGATGGCTTTGGCTGGTGCTGAGTTTACATCCTTCTGAAAGAAAACGTCTATCAGAAGCTTTTTCCTTCATGGCAGCAAGAGTGACAGGTAATGATGCCTGCCTGAAAGATACCTCAAATCAGCATGGCTTTAAGCATGCAGACTCTGTCAGGCTGCCTGGATTCAAATACTTGCAGTACCTACCTCACAGGATTGTTTTGAAGATTAAATGAAGTAATATATGCAAAGTGCTTAACACTCACTAGGTGAGTACTGAGTGAGGGCAGTGCTCTTTCTTCCTGAATCAAGAGAGGGGATCAGGACCTACGAGGAATGGCTCTGGGAGGACTGCACGTGAGTGAACCCAAGGGAGAGAAGAGTGGAAATTGATGACTTCAAAACTGATGACTTATTTGCATGGTGCTTTATAGTGTATGGTCTCATAATTTAATCAGAGCATCCCTATAAGGTAGGTTATCTCCATTTTACAGACTGAGCCAAGGTCATATAGCTAGTAAGTGAAAAGCTGGGGCTTGAACCATGTCCTGATTCTAAGTTTGGTGCTCATTTCACTATTCCATGAATTTTGTGGAACAAGAAAGAGGGGCTGGTGGAGATGGTAGAATCCTCATCACCTTATGGGTTCTCAGTTTAAAAGACTGATTTTATACTTTTTAGAAGACTCACTATCTAAAGAAAGCATGTATCATTTCTTTATTACTGAGAATCTCAGAAAGTACCTTGGAATTAGTGCAATCAAGGCTCAAATGAGCGTATAAGTTTTTTTGTTTGTTTGTTTGTTTTTAATTTATTTATTTATGGCTGTGTTCGGTCTTCATTTCTGTGCGAGGGCTTTCTCTAGTTGTGGCAAGCGGGGGCCACTCTTCATCGCCGTGCACGTGCCTCTCACTATCGCGGCCTCTCTTGTTGCGGAGCACAGGCTCCAGACATGCAGGCTCAGTAATTGTGGCTCACGGGCCCAGTTGCTCCGCGGCATGTGGGATCTTCCCAGACCAGGGCTCGAACCCGTGTCCCCTGCATTGGCAGGCAGATTCTCAACCACTGCACCACCAGGGAAGCCCTGCGTATAAGTTTTTAAAAGGAATTAAAACAAGTTGTCTAACTTAATTCCTTTTTCTTTTACACTTTCTCCAATTTTAGTTTTAGTAATTTTCTTTTCCTCAGAGGTTGTTTTATAAAACCTCTTGTTCCATGATCAGAATTTAATTGGAAAACAGTAAGGTAAAACAACAATAAAACAAAGGAAACAACTAGGAAATTTTGCATAACTCAGTAAAATGTGCTTAGATATTTGATGCTCCTGTAGAGATGGGCCTGAAATAATTAGACAACAAAACTCTGGTTTGTTACAGCCAGACTATCATTTCTTCTGCACAGTGGAGACTTTTCAAGTTGTTTCAACCTGGAAACTAGTCTCATCCTTAAAAGAAGAAACAGAGAGACACAGAGAGAGAGAGAACGCAAACAAGCGAGGAAGAGCAAAAGATATCAAAGCTGTGCAAGATAAAGAGTGGACAGTGGTGGCATGCATTCTGCAAGGAGCACAGTGAAAGAAAACGAACCTTCATATGTAAGAGCTTTAAATGGTTCTGCTCAGGAGCAGATGCAAAACAGTTTTGCTAGTGCTATGGAAATACAGTTCAAAAGGATTGTAATTAAAGACTAAACTTTGAGCCATTGCAGACAGAGAAGCCTAAAATTCTCTGCGATTAGCTAAAAGCATTTGGACAAGGTCAAAAAGTGAGGACTACAAGACAGCATGGGGCACAGAAGATATGCAGAGAGTGTACTGCCAGGCAATGGAAGAAGAGGGTCTGAATAGGACCAAGAGAGAGCCATTCCACCAGTGCTTAATGTCAGAAATGTATTATTTATTACTATAGTTGTGTTTATAGATTTATGTTTAAATTAACTATTCGATAAAATATACTTCATTCTGTAATACATAGTTATTCTCAAAAGATCCTTTTAAAAGTCTTTATGAAGACTTGAGTTCAAACAGACAAAACCCTTTAACTATTTTTTTTTTTTTAAGAGAAGGGCTCTTTTTGTTTTAAATTAATTAATTAATTAATTAATTAATTTTTGGCTGTGTTGGGTCTTTGTTGCTGCGTGCGGGCTTTCTTTAGTTGCGGTGAGCGGGGGCTACTCTTCGTTGCTGTGCACAGGCTTCTCATTGTCGTGGCTTCTCTTGTTGTGGAGCACGGGCTCTAGGCATGCAGGCTTCAGTAGTTGTGGCACATGGGCTCAGTAGTTGTGGCTTGCGGGCTCTAGAGCTCAGGCTCAGTAGTTGTGGCGCACGGGCTTAGTTGCTCCACGGCATGTGGGATCTTCCCAGGCCAGGGCTCGAACCCGTGTCCCTTGCATAGGCAGGTGGATTCTTAACCACTGCGCCACCAGGGACGCCCCCCTTTAACTATTGTTGCTACTCAAACCAACAGGATTCCAGTCAAGATTTTATGTCAGAAATTAGCAGAGAGGATAGTTCAGAATAGTGCCTGATTAAGGATGCAGCATCCTGTAACTGAATATATTGTACTAATGTTTGTGCTACTGACTTTTTATGCTATAGTCTTTGAAAAATTGCCTTATCATCTTGGCATTTTTCTTCCATGGGTGAGAAATGATAGCCACACTCCATCTCTCAGCTTCTTATGGTCTTCACTCTTCTCTGGTCTCACTGCTACCCCTTCCCTAACATATTCCAAAATTTATACCATTATATCTCACCTGAGCCAGTCAGCAACTTAATCTATCCAGAAACACAGTGAAAAACCAGGAAAAAAGGAAAAATGAAGGGTGAAGTAAAGAAAGAGAATGAAATTTTGCATATCACCTACTATGTGTCTAGGACTCCACTACATCGTGTGTGTGTATATATATATATATATATATATATATGTATCTTCATTTAATCATTGTAATTCTATGATACAGGTTTTATTTTCTCTATTTTAAAGCTGATAAATCTGAGGTTCAGTGAGATCAAGTAACTTGCCCAAGGTCATATAACTAACAAGTAGAGGAGTTAAAATTCAGATTTAGGTCTTACTCCCAGACTCAGATTCTTTCCACTGTACACACTATTTTCTGAAAAGGTCTCTGAATAACCAAGACTTGTGTTACAAAGTATGAGCTCAAAATAGGTGATCATATATTTTACTCACATTAGGATTCTGAAACCCTCATGCAGAACTTGGTTGCTCTCACTTTACATGTAATTCTAAGTCATGGTTGTCTGGTGTCTAAGTCCAGAGCTGATTAGAAAGAAGTGGTGAATTAAAAGATGGGAGAAGGGTTTCTGTGAGCAAGTACAATGATTACAGTGAGAAGAGACCAATGACAGCTTGATGGTAAGACCACATTAGAAAGCAGATATAAGATTGGTGCAGCCACTAGGGAGACCAGTATGGAGGTTCCTTAAAAAACTAAAAATAGAATTGCCATAAGATCCAGCAATCCCACTCCTGGCCATATATCTGGAAAAGATGAAAACTCTAATTTGAAAAGAGACCCCCATGTTCATTGCAGCACTACTTACAATAGCCTAGATATGGAAGCAACCTGTGTCCATTGACAGATGAATGGATAAGGAAGATGTGGTATATATGTATAATGGAATATTACTCAGCCATAAAAAAGAATGAAATAATGGCATTTGCAGCAACATGGATGGACCTAGAGACTATTGTACTAAGTGAAGTAAGTCAGACAGAGAAAGACAAATGTCATATGATATCACTTACATGTGGAATCTAAAAAAATGATATAAATGAACTTACAAAACAGCAGACTTAGAAAACAAACTTATGGTTACCGAAGCAGAAAGGGGAGAGAAGGGATAAATTAGGAGTTTGGGATTAACAGATACACACTACTATATATAAAATAGATCTACTGTATATCACAGGGAACTATATTCAATATCTTGTAATAACCTATAGTGGAAAAGAATCTGAAAAAGTGTATATATATATATATATATGTATATATACATATATATATATATATAACTGAATCATTTTGCTGTACACCAGAAGCTAACAAAACATTGTAAATCAACTACACTTCAATTTTAAAAAAACAGATATGAGAATAAAAGCACAAATATGAATAAAACCTTCACATGAAGTGATGACAATACTAAACTGCTATCCTTTAAATATCAATAGTATCTACTACATGTCAGGCTCTGTACCAGATGCAGTGACTTTTAAAACTCAGAGCATTTCCACTTTTATTTGTTCACAATGGGGCTCTGCGTAAGATTTCATTTGTAAAAAGAGTTTTAGGATGAGAAATACTTAAAAACCACTGCATTATATCACTTAATCTTCAAATCATCACTGTTAAGTTTCATTCTACCATTGTCATTTTATAAATGAGAAATTGGAGCTCAAAAACTTCGAGACATTTGCCCAAGATCACATAGCTATGACGAGCAGGAGCCAGTATTCAAATGCAGGTCTGCAGACTTCAGAGCCTGTGCTTTTTCCACTGTCATGCTGCCTCAACATCCATAGGCCTGGCTCTGAGTCACTAAAAGAAGATTAACTTATAACTGTTTAAAAAGCCAGGGAAATTGCATTGGTTAAACTAATGGAAAAGTGTACTTAAATGGCAAGCACCCAACTACCTGGAAAACTTAGCTCTCCGGAATGACCACATACATAGTGACACAGGAGCTACCATATAACCAGGCTCCTTACACTTTTCCCAACTTTATGTTAGTACAGTTTTGTAATTTTCATGTCTGTCTTTCTAGTAGATGATCTTATATGGTCCTCTCAGTGGACATTTTGAAGAAAATCCAACCCAGGAAGGATTTTGTCATAGAAATCATGAGAACTGTATACTTTTCAGCTGGTGTATGTGTTGTCCTGTCTCTGTGGCAATGACTTCATTGAACCACTGTTCATTACAAACACATAAATATAATTTATGGATTATTATTAATAAAAGCATATTTTTCATGAAAAATAATCTGTGGGCTGCAGGAGCAGTATCTTTCACGACATCTTTCTAATGATATTGTTGGAGGGAGAAGGAGTAGTTATAAATCATCCCTCAAATCCCCTAAAGGTTGAAAGGTAAGTAGTAACAACTCATCTTCAGAACTCACTGGATTTACAAGTTTATCCTTGAATAGGTTCATGACTGAGAGTAAGCCTCGTTAATCTTAATCATATCAATCTGAGTACCCAGTAAAGTTAGGTCAGAAATGGCTGCTATCAGAGACAGTCAGGACATACTTCAGACAAGAATGCACTCACTTCTTAGACACACATACCCAGGCCAGATAACAGCCAGGGATTTAGCAGAGATTCACTGGAGACACAAATAGTCTCAATAACGACAATAGCTAGAGAGAGGATCCCAGAGCCAAACACACAGCTAATAAAACCACTGAGGTGCAGGGTCAGACCAGAGTTAACTGCAGAGTCATCCAGAACATTACCGGCTCTATTTAAAAAAAAAAAAAAAAGCAACAGAAACCTTGTGTGAAACAAGTGGCCAGTTCGGGGCTCCAACAGGTAAACTATCATTGTCGCAGGAGATAGAGATTGCTATCATTAAGGTCAGGAAGAACTCTGCTCTGAGCCCTCCGCTTAGATGTGGGGAGTTCAACACGAGATGATGAAGGAAAAAGGGTAGAGGAAACGAGAAACCACATAATGCAGACAGACAGATTGTTGCATTTGTTGGAGGATCTGAACTCTAAAGTTTAGATTGACCTGACCAGACAAGTGGAAAAGAATCATCCATCACACAGTGTCATGAACATAACCAGTCGGGTTAGTATTTTTTCAATTTTTTAACCTTGTGAAACATGAAACTTGCCAGGAAACTTCAGGGTAGATATTCTCTCCTCCCTCCAGTTCTCCAGCTCAAAGAGCTTGGTCACTTACTCTGTTGAATCTCTCCGAGAGTCTGCAAGCTCCTGATGGGCAAGGAAATCATATTTTTTTCATCTTTGTGTTTCCTACAAAGCCTAGAACAAAACATAGAGCAGGTTCTCAATATGTCTCTGCGGATTTTAACCCCCCACTCCATGCCCCGAGAAGGCATTCTCCCTCTTCTCTCATTGTTATCACCAACTAAACCCTTTACTTCTTCATCAAAAATTTTAAAAGAAGTGTGAAGAAACACAGGACCTGAAACTGACAATGGAAGCCCTTGTGATATATAGAAAGATCTCAACACATGGGGTGAGAACCTACGTTAGGTGATTTGATTTTAGCCAGCCTTGATTTTGTGAGCTTTCAGATTTGTACCTCACTTAACTTTTCTTTTTTCTTTCTTTCTTTTTTTTTTTCAGATTTAAGCTTCTTTTTTTTTTTTTTGGCTGTGCCACACAGCATGTGGGATCTTAGTTCCCCAACCAGGGATCAAACCTGCGCCCCCTGCATTGGAAGTGCAGAGTCTTAACTGCTGAACTGCCAGGGAAGCCCCTAAGCTTCGTCTTTTTAAACACTTGGAAAACTTTTATTTGTTCCTTCTTTGTTTGGCCTAGTACTAACAGGAGTAGGTGCTCTAATTATAATACTCGCTGCCACTAATGCATTTTTTAAAAGCTTTTTTTGAGATATAATTCATGCACCATATAATTCACCTATTTAAAGTGTACAACTCACTGATTTTTAGGATATTCACAGAGCTATCAACCATTACCATAATCAACCCTAGGACATTTTCATCACCTCAAAAAAAGCCCTGTATCCCTTATACCTCACACACTCCACCTTAGGCAACCACTAATCGCTTCCTGTCTCTATAGATTTGCCTCTTCTGGACCCTTCCTATAAATGCAATCATACAATCCAACTGGGTTCTAACTCCAGCTTCTCTACTTACCAATAATATGGACTTGGAAAGTCCATTTTCTTTCTCTGGAATTCAGTTTCCCTATTTGTATAAAGAGGACCAATTTAGACCAAAGGACTTCTAAGTCTATAGCATTGACTTTAAATTCCAGTTCTCTCATTAACTTGAATAAATCCTTTAATCTCTCTGAAGCAAGTTTCCTTATTTCTAAAATGGGGACAATAACATCTTAATTTGCAGAATTGTCTTAAGAATGGAATAACATATGCATAGTCACAGCACATGTTAAGCTCTCAATAAATGAGTTTTGTTTTTTAATGATGATAGTTATCAATTTTTCCTACAGTCCAGCAGAGAGATCTAGTAAACTCACCCTGGCAGCAGGGAGGCAAATTCTCTGAAGCTGTTTTAGGAGTTGGTTTGGAATCACTTGACTTTCTCAGTGGTTCAGGCCCATCATAACCCAGCAGGCTGAGTTCATCTCCCACAAAAACTTCTCTGTTTGGCCTTTGCCCTCCCAAGCTACTAACTGATATTAGGATCCCACATGTATAATACACTAGAAATGAGACCTCTTATGGTAACATCAATCTGAGCCTCAAGGAAACTTTTTTACATAATGATATTTACTATTTTGTATTTGATGTCTACTTTCCTCCTTGACAATCATGATGTTTCATAATTGTTTGCTTTACTTACTGGGTAGAACTTCTCTCATCTAGAGGGTGTACGATCAATTTTTCTAAGATACGGAGAAGAAGCAGCCAAAGAAACCTGGAACTCAGAGAAATATTAAAACATGCTAGGTCCTTAATCCAGCAAAAAACAAAAACAAAAAAACCCTCTCATTTTAATAGTTTTGACAGCCAAATTTGTAGGACCTATTTGTCTTTAGTCAATCGCTGAGAACGAGGAAAACAAGTAGACTTTGAAACTCGGCGGGAAAGAAAGAAGAAATTCCTGATCAGACCCTACACTATATGCAGATGTAAAATCTACCATTCAGTACTATACAATACATGTAGATACAAGAGGTTAAACCCGACAATAGGACTTAGAGCACCAAATTCAGAGATCTTATAAATACAGGGAGGCTGGGAGGGCGTGGGAAGCAGGGGAAGAAAGGTCATTACCCATCTGATGCTTGCTGAGATTACCTAGCTACAGATAACAGAGAAATCAACTCAAGTTTGAATAGTGAGTGACTGTAAGTTATACCTCTTGAGTAAAATTCCTGAAAACCCCCAGTGTGGGATACTATGGTAGAGAATGAATAGGAGAGTGGTAGGTATTACTCCAGGTGTTTAAAATATGTTTTTCTGATGAAATATGGTTCTCAGATGTGCCACAAAAGATGAATCTGTCACAATCCTAATCTGGGTGAAGAGTGAGTAGGAAGAACCTGTAGAAGAAGTTATCTCCACACTCTCTCTTTCTTTTCAAAGATCAAGTCTGTTAGCAACTCCAGTATCACAATTATTACAGGTTTTGGCAATACAGGAAAGCAGTCAAGTATAATTTATTCCTGGACAAGAACTTACCAGGAGTCTACCAGGTATCCCATGCCACATCCCAGAGAACAGCAAATTCACTGGAGGAATTGGCAGCTATTGTAAACCTCTCCACTGGACCAGGCCTCCAAACGTGTAGCAGCCACAATGCTTTCCTTGGACCAGCCTCCGAGCTTTTATTAGCTTTTTGCTGTTTTTCTAGGTTAAACCCATTGGAAATTGGATTCTCGTTAAAAAGAAGTCTATGTTGGTAGAGAATACAGAGCATGTGGAATAATCAAGTCAGGTAATCTCTGGGGCTTTGGATCAAGGATTCTCTGCCCATGATGCATCATATTTAGCCTTTATTTGGGGGAAAAGTTAGTCTAAGAAATGGTATGGAAAAATAAACAAACAATCACAACCTTTGGAAGATTAGAAATGATGTCTGACTTTTAGCTATTCAGTGAATCTTGAGGATTCTGGCTTTGTCCTTTTTGCTTGTTTTAAGTTGACAGGTGTTTCCAGAAAAAACGAGTCATGTTTGTTTAAGGCCAGTATTGGAAGCCAATAAAAAGGCTGGACTTTTTTGGCTCTTAGATACAGTGTGATTTTGGATTTTTCTTTCTACTACATTAACCACGCATTCCTTAAAGAGTACTTAGAGTCCTAGGGAGGATGTAAAATGTCAACACTGAACTAAGATCACAAAATTCCTGGAATCATAGAAAACATGTTGTTAGGGATCAAACTGAAGATGTGCAAATCAAAAACAATACTTTAAACATACTCTCAGCTTTTCAGTTTCTCCTAAAAACTCAACTCTTGCTCCCAATACAGGGTAACGACACCTCCCTCCCTTTCTAGGTACTTCTCTGAAGAGCTCAGAGCACTTTCCAGACATGACTTCATTCACTCTCCCAGTAAGGAACAGTGCAGGAGAAGGGAGTGAGAGCTGTTCTCTCTATATTACATAGTGAGGAAATGCGGCTTAGAAAAGAAATTATGCTGGAGTCGCTTAGGAGTATAGGCGGAAAAGTCTGCGTGCCTCTTGTATTCCCCTGACTTCCCAAAGCAAAGTCCATAGGATGTAAACGCTAGGAGAAAACTTAGATCCCGTCTAGTCCAGTGGTTTCCAATCTTTTGGATTTTATACAAGTAAAATTTCAAAAACAATTTTAAGGATTAACTACAATACTTGCCCCAAAAGGACATTAGAAAAACAATACCTGTCATATCATGAAAAAAGGGGTATTATAACACCCTGAGACCAAAAATTGTGATAACTGCTGATATAGAGGGAGAAGAAATTTTGGACTTTAGAGCAGAAAGTAGTAGAATTTGGAATAATGGAATTAGAATTAGAAGTGGGTTTGAAGATGGTAGGCACTCAAGCTATGAATTAGTATCGTAGAAGAATAACCTCAAAATAAGTGATAATCCTTCTCAATAAAGGACTGTTTACAACTTCATATTAATACATGCATACAAGTGCAATATATATTCCTAAATTTTCTTGTTTTACCATCAAAGGCCAGCATCAATACAAGAGTAGACATACAGGAGTTTCACCTGCATCTTCATTTTACTTACGAGAAAACTAAGACCTGGAAAAGGAAGTAGGGCTGCCAGAAAAAATGCAGGACACTCGGTTAAATATGAATCCCATGCAATATTTGGGACATTCTTATACTAAATAATTATTCATTGTTTATCTGAAATTCAAATTTAACAGAGCGTCCTGTATTTTTATTTGCTAAATCTAGCAACCCTGAAAGGAAGTGACTTCTAGTTACTTGACTTGAAGTAACTGTTGCTTAACGGTAGAATTAGGAGAAATCAGTTTTGACTCCAGTGATTTTTTTTTTAAAATACATTGTGCTATCTTGTAATACATCATAGTTTTGCCCTAATTCAACACAATCCATCAACCATACTAACATACTGGTTACTTTTTTCTTTAAATCTCAAAGTTTCTTCTCTGTCTATATGAGCAGACCAAACTTTTCGGTCTCAGGACCCTTTACTCTTAAAAATTATTCAGGACCCCAAAGACTTCTTATGTATGTAAGTTATATCTATTAGTATTTACTGTACTAGAAACTAAAATTGAGAAAAATTGTATATAGCTATTTATTAATTCATTAAAAAATAATGTCATTATATGTTAATATAAGTAAGATTTATTTTAAAAAACTATATTTTTCAAAACAAAAAGATAGCAGGAAGAGTTGTAATGTTTTATATTTTTGCAAATCTCTTTAATGTCTGATTTAATAGAAGACAGGGGATTCTGATATCTGCTCCTGCATTTGATCTGTTGTGAAATTTTTGATTGAAGTATACAAAGAAAAACAGCCTCATACAGACCTGTAGTTGAAAAAGTGTTTTAAGTAGGATTTGGAAATAGTTGTGGCTATTTTTCTTTGATGTGACATGAAAAATTGACAAGTGGTAATTTCTTAAAGTTTAGTTGCCAGGTGGAATCTGCAACCTTATCAATGAACTTTTTGTACTCTGTTACACTAAAATCATTGGTCTCTCATGCACTTAGAATGGATCATTTACCCATTTTTTAACATCATTCGTTGGTAATTTGGAAAATATTGGTTCACTGATAATGTGATATTGACTGATATTGACAATAATGTGTCAATATTGGTTGACACATTTCATTATGTAATATCAAAAAATCACACATTAATATCACTACTGATGTGATTAAAAATATCTAAAATTTTACAAAATTTTCTTCTTGCTTGGAAGCTGGGCTTTTATCATTGGCAACAAATACTATATTAGTTGTTGAAATGACTGGCTCCCTTTTTTCATCATTAAGAAAATATCTGGGACTTCCCTGGTGGCGCAGTGGTTAAGAATCCGCCTGCCAATGCAGGGGACACAGGTTCGAGCCCTGGTCTGGGAAGATCCCACGTGCCGTGGAGCAACTAAGCCCATGCGCCACAACTACTGAGCCTGCGCTCTAGAGCCCGAGAGCCATAACTACTGAGCCCGTGTGCCACAACTACTGAAGCCCACGCACCTAGAGCCCATGCTCCACAACAAGAGAAGCCACGGTAATGAGAAGCCCATGCACTGCAACGCAGAGAGCCCCCGCTCGTCACAACTAGAGAAAGCCCACACACAGCGATGAAGACCCATCACAGCCAAAAATAAATAAAATTAAAAATAAAAAAGAAAAGAAAATATCTGCCAAATCTGAGTAACCACAACTTGTCTGTCAGTCATTTTTTCAAGTAAAAATAAGGTTCTGTGAAAACAGCAGCTAGTTAAACTTGAAACTCAAACAAGTGCACAGTAATTTTCCTGGAGCTAACCATTACATTTTAGTATGCAGCAGAAGAGCTTTATGCATTTTTTTGTTACACAGACTATTCAAAAAGTCTTGTACTTGAGTTGAGATTTAATAAAAATTAATGATTTTTACTGCTTCATCAAGGATTTCTTAAACAAAACTGGCTGTTTTTATTTGTTGCTGTTTTGTGTGTGTGTGTGTGTGTGTGTGGGCGGTGGTGAAGAATGCAATGATTACTACTGCAATTTGGTGTCAGCAGTTTTATCTACCGTTGTTTTGAAACATCAGTGCAAATATCTACATAGTGGAAAAGGCAAATGATGTTTAGTATTGTTAAGAAAATAGTTTTGCCCTTGTGGACCCCATGAAGGGATCTTGGGAACTCCCAGAGGTGCGTCCAAGTTGAAGTACACTGCTTTATACAGCCTTTGTGCTGACACACCCACAACCAATCGAAATGCTTAGCAAGAAACGTAAATCCAAACCTCATTAAGAAAGTTAAACCCTTTGTTCCAACACATCACCATAGTACATAACCTGCAGGGAAGCCTCTGGAAGTCCTTTTCTCTATAAATTATCAAAAGATAGCTGTGGTCTACATAGAGAAACCTAGACTGTGAACTGTTCCCAAACACATGTTGTTCCTTGGGCCTGGAGTGTCCTTGGTCCTTCCCTACCCCTCTAACTACTACTTATTCTTCAAATTTCAGCTGAGTATCACCTCTTTGGGAAGTTTTCTTGAATCCCCTAAAACTGTATTCCCATAGCGTTGTGCTCAGCACCAGGAGAAAAGGTTAGCATGGGGGTAGGGAGAGAATAACATTATTAAGTACCTCCCATATTTCAGGTATCGTGCAGGATACTTAACATTTAATGCTTACAAAAACCTTGTGAGATAATTCTATAGGTGAAGAAACAAAGTTTAGAGAGGCTGAATAACATAGCTAGTCAGAGGTAGAACAGCTGAATCCAAAGCACATGTTCTTTGTATTTGATCATTAGTTAGTTTTCCATCACTCAGAGAAATTTGATTTAGTTAAAAATTTTCTCATCTTCATATCATTTATGAAGAGGTTTAAATCAATAATCTCTGATTCCTTTTAGCATTAAAATTTTAAAACAGCATTAAAAGTGTATGAATCTTGGCTCTTTATAGAGTAACTGATCATTTATTTGGCTATCTGCATAGAGATAACCCTATTTTTTACATTTTTCTGGAAATCAGAGCGGGCAGAAGAAAGACTGGGACGGAGATGGAGTAGGGGAGGAGCAGAGGCAGGAAAGATATAATCAGTGCGTTTGTGGAAATGATCAGAAGCCTAGAAAAGGATATTCAAATAAAGTCCTACCATTAGAAAAGCAGGAATAATCACACTTTAAAAATCCAAGGACCTCATTTTGTCCAAGGACATCTCCACAAGGTGGAGAAAATTGTCCCACTCCAAATCAAGATTTATTATAAAGCTATAGTAATCAAGACATAAAAAGCATAAACTATAAAGAAAAGATTGATATATTTGACTATTTTAAATATTGAAACTTCAGCTTACCAAAGGACACACCACAGAAAAGGTGAAAAGAGAAGACACAAACTAGAAAAACGTACTTGTAATACTTATAACCAACAAAAGATAAGTGCTCAGGATATATTACAAATCTGTATGAAAAAGACAAATAATCCCCTTGCCCCCCCCCCAAAGGACAAAAGACATAAACTTATATTCCACGGAAGATAAAACATGGGTGGCCAATAAACAAATAGATATTAAACCTCACTAAGTGATCACGGAAATGAGCTGTTTCACATCCATCAGATTAACAAAATTAAAGTCTTATCATATTAAGTGTCGGTGAGATAGTGAAGCAGAACCTGCTGGTGGGAGCTGAATTTCGTTCAACCACTTTGGTGAAAAAATTGGCAATAAGTAGAAAAAGTGAATAGGCATTTACTTTGGGGATATATTCTAGAAAAATCCTTACATGTGTGCATAAAATATATGCACAAGAATATTCATAGCAGCAAGGTTAATAACAGCAAACAATAATAGGCTGAATGTCCATTGACAGGAAATGTCTAAATAGGTTGTGGTATAACCATGCAGAGCAATACCTTACGTCAGTGAAACTTAATGAGTCAGAGCCACATATATCAATGTGGACCAATCTCAGACACAAAATGTTGAAAGAAAAAAGCAAGTTTTGTAAGCAAGTAGGATAACATGTATATAAAGTTTTAAAAAATGGATATTAATACTAAATATCATTTAGAGATACATACATATGCAGTAAAAATATACAGAAATGCCTAGAAATGATAAACTCCAGATTCCCTCATCTAGAGGATTGGAAGGAGGATGCAATTAAGGAGAGGGGGCACACAGAGAACCTCTATTTATTGCTAATGTTTCATTCCTTAAGTTAGGCAGTGAGTAGAAAGGTATTTGTTGTATTATTTCCTCCCCCGGTTTTGTACCTGTAACAACAATTTAAAAAAAAAGAAACAAACCCTAGGGCAGATGCCTGAAGAAAGTCATTCTTTAGGTATACCAAATATATATATCCAGGCAGCCAAGAACTTTTTTTTTTTAGTATTCAGGATATGGATTTTAACAATTGGATTGTTTTAAAGAATAGTTTTAGACAAAGTAACGCAAAAAACCACATTCTCACTAGTTTAGTTTCACATTATGTGCTTTCTGGATTAAAATAATGCAATGCAGAATCCAGCTTATGTCATATGAGGTCAAGGGAAGAAAAAATAACGATACCTGGAAAATAGCACAGGGAAAAAGACGCTGTATGCTTATTTGTTCAGGCTTGTAGCAAGGAGTAAGGGAAACATGAAAATACCTTGGTCATAAATTGTCATGTAAAAGACGAGAAACTCTGGAATATTATGAAACTATAAATCACTTCTGGTGAAAGGGTAGAATTTGCAGTATCCCCTTAACTGAGGTTTCACCTCCCCACTTTTGACAGAATAACTCCTGTTCTTTGGAGAAAAACACATGAAATACATGTAAAACCCGAGAGGGAAATCATCTAATATGTATACCACCTGCCTAATAAAATGACAATAAATTTGGCTTTTTGGCTAAGTAGATTTGCTTATGTTTTAACTTAGAGGCACAAGCCACGTAAATTACATATATATTTTTATTTCAAAAACCCAACATGAAGGGACGAAAAATAATTTCATAATGTTTAAATGATCTTGCTTTCAAAGCAGGCATCATACAACAGAATTCATGTTTATAAAATGAATAGGCCACCATCTGCTCTTAGGTTAACATGAAACCATGTTCATTTATTAGCAACGCTAATGAGATTTCAATAAAGCTGGAGAAAAGGGAATATTGAAAAATGCTAATGAGTTTCTGAAACATCACTGCTTTGTCTCCAGCTCAGTCCTGGGACCTCAGACCTGTGGCGTAGACACCTACTTTTACTCCCAAGATTGCCAGTGCTTTAGTTCCTGAGCTAATGGCTGCAGGTACCAAACAATGACTTCTCAGAAGTAAACATCTCTACTCTTTTAAAACTCTCTTTCTCCCAAATCCTAGAAGGTGACAGACCTCATGAAGAGCTACCTGCAAAATCCTTCCTTTGAAGAAATACACAAATGAGTCAATCCCCCGTTAAAGGATTTGCTAAAAACAAAGGTCCAGGAAGCCACGTAAAAATGATTTGTGAGGCTGCTTGATGCCTGACATTAAAAACAAAAAACAAAAAAACCCTTTCTATGCCCCATTTCAAAAAATGCATCTGCAAGCAACTTGGCTGCTATTTAAGACTGAATGCTGGTCTCAGATGTATATGTGAGGCGTCTATTCAGTCTGGAGTTTACTACAGCCAAGATCTAAACCATAAAAATGGAGTTGGTAATGAAAACATGGAAAACTTTTAACTAGAGTCAGAGCCAGATCCCTATCCTGACTCCTCCAGCACCTTTCACTTACGAGTAGTTACTGCCAAATGGAGAGGAGGGGTTGCAGAGTGAACCCCCCTTCACTGGCCGATGTGACTCTCACACTAATGGAACACTGCAGTACCTTGGAGCTATTGGTTTTTGCAGCTGTGTTGGTAAGTTGTGAAGCTAGAACTTCAAAAACCCATTCTGAGCGTGTTGCATTGGCTCCATTCTATTCATTATATTGGGTGGTAGAAGCACAAATATATTTTCCAACATTCTGCATACTGTACAGGAGAAAGAATGGCCAATATCTGAGTGTCAAAATGGGCCGTCTTTTGAATACCAATTAGTAATTATTTTGATTATTGGTAAGAAAAATTACAAGAAAATTAATTCAATAAGCACTTACTGTGAATAATAAGAGCTATGATTTTTGAGGACTTACAAGTTAGCCACTCTGCTTAGTGCTTTTCAGACATTGCGTTGTATAATCCCCTCAACATTCCTAGTGATGTGACTATTTTATAAATGAGGAAACTGAGGTCCTGAGAGATTAAATAAAATGACCCAGATCATTTACTAAGTGGCAAATTTGGGATTTGAACCCACATCTAGTCAAACATTAAAACTCTTTTCACTACACTATAATTCTTCTTCAGAGTTGTTCTGTATGTGAACTACTAAAGATGCTATGAGATCAAAACATTAAAACACATTCTGTTCTGATGAATAATGTACTGCAGTGGTAGGTACCAAAACCTCTATTCTGTAGTGGGACTCCTAACATACGAAGCAGTTAGTTATTTAGTCTAATGTTACCCTGTAAGGAAGAGCTGTGGTCTGGACTTGACCCTTTGACTTTACTGGTCTAAGAAAGTTATAAAATACTCCTTATATGACTCGCCTTATTCTATTCCTGTGTTTGATCTGACAGTAATAGTTTACAAAACTTGCTTTGTTTCCAAACAATGTTAAATAATAGAAGGGGAAAATTACAGTTTCTTCCCCCGCAAAGTCATGCACAGATAAGTTGGCTAAAAATACAAAAAGAAATACACAAAACTTATAAGCTCTTTTTGGAATTAATTCATTGAAAGAACCATTACAATATCTATATCCCTTTCCATCAAACTTCCCATCTGGAATTTATTTTTTAGGCGCTCATTGCTTCTCACAGGTTCAACGTTACCCATTTCACACCATTTAACTATTGAAAGCACTTGAAATTCCGCGCCCTAGAAGCAGAGCCAGTGTATTTCCCCGTGATGCAGCTAATGTGTCAGACTTGTAAAATAGCTCTTAGTGGCGGGCCTCCATTTAGAGAAAGACGGAAACTAGCTTTAAATACTTAGAGCTTTAATATCTAGTCCATTATACTGAAGCAGGGTCTTGTAAAGAGTCAATTATGGGATACTTCTGATTTGATCCACATGCAAGGGAAATCCGCTGCTTTGCCTTTAAATCCCTGTTGTAAGTGTCTTGTTTAAATAATTAGTGACACTTTTTCTTTGATCAAATTGATTCATATTGTTATTCTTCTATGCTAATTTAAAACTTAATCCATGTAAAAGTCTAAGGCAGATTTTAATCTCTCATGAAGAAAGCTTTCCCAAAGAACGTGGTTTTCCAGAAAACATTTTAATTTTTAAAACATTGTTAACTGATTGAAAATAAATTAATTTTTCTATAAGGGAATATGAGTCAATCACAAGCCAAGATGGTAATGTTATTTTTTTGTATGTAGAGTGATGTATTTCATACACACACACACACACACACACACACACACACACAAACACACACACACACACAAATACATAATAGTTGCTTAATAGCATGTTTAAGCAATTAATATTACTGAGACTTCTGAAGGCAATCAAATGTAATCTTAGTTTACAGCTGGGGGCTAAAAAGTTTGTGTGTTTGCAATATACTGTCAAAGGGTTAATATCCTTAGTATTAAACTTTATTCATAATCAAAGAATTGATTAGCATGAATAAAAACAAATGCCAGACTTTACTTATTAAATTCATATTTTTTAAAATTGCAATATCCAGTGCTGGTCAGGGAACTGGGAAACTGCTACTCTTATGCACTGCTGGTGGGTATTAAACAGTAATTTACCAAAAGGCTTGTATAAATACACATCCAAGGCCTAGAAAAGGCACATTGCATCTGATCCAGCAGCAACGCTTCCAGCAATTTAAGCATTAGTCTGAGGAAATAAAATCACAATAATGATTTAGTTAAAGAGGTATTTCAACACTGCAAAAAATTGGGAGAAATCTAAAAGTACAACAGAAGATTAATTAAATACATTATACTTTAACTCACGATTGTATTCCTAGTACATATTGAACAAATGAAGGAAAATATATTCTTTCAAAAAGGATATTGAACACAAGTAGTTTTATATTAGGGAAGATGGTCACAATATACAATGCCATTTGTATTTTAAAATGCATGTATATGAATAAAATAATTTGGCAGGCTATACATCAAAATGTTAATAGTGGATATTTCTGGATTACAGGCTAATTTTTATTTTCCTTCTCCAAATTTTCTATAATAAACATGTATTACTTTTATAATAATGGTGTCATTTCAAACATTTACATAAATTTAAAATTATTTATGTAAGAAATATAGTCTCAGGAAATTTTTAAAAATGTGCAAGTGGATAGCATAAATATCAGAAAGTTCTCTCTTCCCATCCCTAGCTCCAATTCTACTCCCTCCCTAAGATATAACTACTCTTTAACAGTTTGGTATATCCTTCTTGACTATTTTTCTACATATTTATATCTTATATATGTGTGTTTATATATTTTTATATTTGGTTTTGTTTATAAGTGGGATCATATTCCATGAATCCATAGAGCCCTAGTCTACTTAGCTCTGGGAATATTTATGTTATTTCTCTTTTGTTTTTTGCTATTATAAACAAAGCTTCAATAAACATCCTCATATATATTTCAATATTTATAGGTGCAAGGATTTATCTAGGTTAAAAACCAAGAAACTGCAGAGATAGGTTGATGAAATGGTTGATGAGAACTTAAAAACACCTTTCAAACTCCACAAGTTCTCAGTGATTCATACGAGTGCCTACTGTTTACACTCATCAACAGTGGATATTACCTATCTTTTTTTAAAATTTTGGTCAATCAGATGGGCAGAAAGTGGCATTTCATTGTTGCTTATGTTGGCCTTTTCCTGATTACTAGCGCATTTGAACATCTTTTCAGATGATAATTGGTCATTTTTATTTCTTCTGTCAATTGCCATTTTTACTCTTGTTTTCTAATTTCTCTAATTGCTTTTTATTACTCTATATTTTGAATGTTACATTCAACGAATTTATTACATATGCTGCAATTATTTTCTTCCTGTCATTTTTCTTACCTTTTAACAAAAATTGAGGTATAATTTACATATGGTAGGTATAGAGTTCAAAAGTTTTTATACATGCTTACACTTGTGTCATTTTTTAAAAACTTTGTGTGTTTTCAGTTTCAGTAGTTTTCATTTACTGTCAATCTATTTTATGGCTTCTAGATTTTTCATTATGCTTAGGAAGGACTTCTACAGACCAAATTTAGAATATTCATTTACATTTTTCCAGATATTTTTATTATTTTAGCTTTCTAATTTATTTAGAATTTAGTTTTATATTTGGTGTGAGATTGTGATATGATTTTGTTTTATTTCTCTGACAGTTAATTACCTCAGCAGTATTTTCTCACTCATTTAAAATACCATTTTTATCATAAACTAAGTTTCTGTACATAAATAAGTGTGTGTTGCTGAGCTCTGCATTTGTTCCATTAACCTAATTGCCTATTCTTGCACCAGTGTCAGAATGTTTTAATTATCATAGGTTTATAGTATATTTTCATATCTGGTAAGGCAATTCCCCCCTCATTGTTCTGTATCAAACCATCCTCTTATGGTCTCAGTCAGTTTCTCTTCACTAAATGAGAATCAGCTTGTCAAGTTCCATGAAAAATACTGGGATTTTGATTGGGATTGCATTAAACTTATAGGCAATGTGAGGAGAACTGACGTCTTTACAATTCAGGGTCTGCCAATACAAGAACATGGTATTTGTCTCCACTGATTCTTCTCTTATGGCTTTCATTGAAGTTTAGCAGTTTATATAGGTCATACACATTTCTTGTTAGGTTTATTCCTAGGAATTTATCTATTACATGTAATTTCTGGGATATAAGAAATCTATTGATCTTTCTATATTGATCTTTAGCTAGCTACTTTGCTATATTCTCTTAGTTTTTAGAGCGGTTGATTTTTCTAAGCAGACTCTCATGTGGTCTGCAAACAATGACACTTTTGTCTCTGTTTCCAATATTTATTATTCTCATTTCTTTTCCTTTTCATATTGCATTAGCTTTCAGTTATTAAACAGTAGTTGTAGTGGGCATCCTACCTGGTTCCAGATTTTGAAGGGAATGCTTATATGTTTGCTGTATATTTCTTTTTTTTTTTTTTAGTTTTAATTTCTTTTTTTTTTAGCATCTTTATTGGAGTATAATTGCTTTACAATGGTGTCTTAGTTTCTGCTTTATAACAAAGTGAATCAGCTATACATATACATTTATCCGTATATCTCCTCCCTCTTCCGTCTCCCTCCCATCCTCCCTATCCCACCCCTCTAAGTGGTCACAAAGCCCCGAGCTGATCTCCCTGTGCTATGCGGCTGCTTCCCACTAGCTATCTATTTTACATTTGGTAGTGTATATATGTCCATGCCACTCCCTCACTTCGTCCCAGCTTACCCTTCCCCCTCACCCGTCCTCAAGTCCATTCTCTACGTCTGTGTCTTTATTCCTGTCCTACCCCTAGGTTCTTCAGAACCATTTTGCTGTATATTTCTGATAAACTTGATCAAGTTAAGGAAGTCTACTTCTATTTCTAATTTACTAAAAATTATTGGTTTTTGTTTGTTTAATGAGGAATCGTGCTCAGTTATAGTAAATGTTCTTTTCTGAGGTGGGGACTTTGGAGACTACCTTTTTTTCCTCTGTTATCTGATAATTTATAGAATATTAAATTATTTTTGCATTCCTGAGATAAATATTAATTGGACACAATGCATTTACCTTTTAATAATCATTAGGTTTGATTTTTGAATATATTACTTAAAGTTTTAAATCTTTCATAAATGACAGTGTATATCTAAGTGTATACTGCCCTTGTCTAGATTTGGGTTCAGCCTAGGAGGCTGAGTTAGAAAGCCTGAACTCATTCTCTATGTTTTAGAGCATTTTATCCATCAAAAGAAACAGTTATTCCTTAAGGCTTTGTAGAATTCATCTATAAAAAACTGGGCTTGATTCTTTCTTAGAGGAAGACTTCTTCCCACTTTTATAATATTTTTATTTTTGATATATTAAATTGTTTATCTTGTAGAGTAGATTTTGCTAAGTTATACTTTTCTAGAAAGTCTTTCATTTCATTTAGATTCTCAAATTTGGGGTATGTAAGTACAACTTTAAATCTTTCCCAGTGAGTTAATTTGTGTTTTCTTTTTTCTGGATCAGATTTGCCAAAGCTTTGTATTATTTATTGGTCTTTAAAAAAAAAAACACCTCCAATTTTTGGTTTATTGATTTCTAGTTTGATCTTCCTATTCATTTCTGCTTTGGTCTTGATTAATTATTTCTTCCTTTTAGGGTTTATTTTATGTTTTTTCCCTTAGTTTTCTGAGTTGAATGCTTAATTAATTCATTTTAAATCTTTATTATTTCCTAATAAATGCAGTTAAGGCTCGAAAATTTCCTCCAAATATCACTTTGCCTAATCCACCAGATTTTGATATGTTGTGCTTTTATTGGTTTCCATTTCTAAATAGTCTGTGATTTGATACAATAGCATTTAGGACATTTAATTTTTTTCCATGCAGAGAGATTCGGGGAGGTATCCTTTAATTATTAATTCCAAATCATTATTTTTTTGCATTGTGGTCAGAGATTTGTAGAACATAGATTTTTCTATTCTACTATCTGTTAAAATTTCTTTTGTAGTTTAATACATGGCTAAATTCTAAGAATCTTTCATGGATGTTTAAAAATAGTTGTATTACATCTTTGTTGGGTATAATATTCTATGTGTATCATTAAAACAGAGTTGTTTGATTGTGTACTTTAAATCCTCTCTATCTACTTTTTGTGTGTGTACTTGATTATCTGATTTCTGAGAAAGGGTTGTTAGAATCTCCCATTCTAATTGTGAATTTGTCAATTTCTCCTTGCATTTCGATCAAATTTCACTTAATATTATATATTTCAAAGCTATGTTCTTAGTCGATGAAAGTTCAAAAATTTTATTTCTTCTTGGTGGACTGTACTTTCTATCAGTATGAAAAGTCCCTCTTTGCCCCTTTTGTTGCTTTTCACTTTTTTTAGACTGAAACTAATATTTTGTCTGAAATTAATATTCCTATATCTGCTTTCTTTCTGTTAACATTTACATGAGATATATTTTTCCATTTCTTTATTTTAAACGTTTATCATTTTATATTTTATATATGTATATATATATATTATATAAATATATATATTTTTAAACAGCATACAGCAAGATTTGAGAAGCCCAATTAGATTTTTATCCTTTGATTGGAGAAGTTAACCTATTTACATTAATTGTGATTACTGGTATATTTGGACTTAATCTTCCTACCTTATTTTATGTTTTTTATTTACTGTGATTTCTTCTTTTTTCTTATTTATTGCCTTTTGTTGGATTGATTTAGTTCTCCTTTTTCCCTTTATTGTCTTGAAATCTATATATTTTATTTTTCTAATGATTACTCTAACATTTTAAATATTGATTTAAACATTTTAATTTTTCTACCATTTTTCCTAACGATTAGTCTGTATATCAATACACCTCTTGCCCCCAACAACAGAAGAGTCTTAGCAAGCATACATTCACTTCCCTCTGCTCTCATCTTTCGCCTCCTATTGCCCATACTGAAATTATCTGGCGTTTTAGTTCCAGGTTGTTGTTAATTATTTCTTATTATTCATGAGCATCATTAGACTTACTTAGGTTTTGTTTCTTTGCTGATCGTTTGTTCTTTATATCTCATATTCCTATGAATTCCTTTTTTGGGGGGAGGGGTTGAGTTACACTGTTTAGTAATTCTCTAAAGAGGAAGTTTGTGGGTGATTAACTTTCAAGTCTTAATATGTCTGAAAATGTTTAATTTTGTACCTCCACCCCACCCCCATTTAAATGTTAACTTGGGTGGGAATAAGATTTTAGCTTTAAAATACTTTTACATCTTATATTGAGATATTGTTTCATTGTCTTTTAGCATCCAGCCTTAGTAATGAAACATATAATGCCCAACTGATATCTATTCCTTTGTAGATAATTTGTTTTTCCTCTCCTTATCCTTGGTATTCTGAGATTTCTCTTCATCCTTGGTATTCTGATGTAAGCCCTTTCTGTCTGAAGGCTTCTGTTTTCATTTAGATCTAGGAAACTTTCTTCTATTATTTCTTTAATTATTTTCTTCCTATTATCCTCTGTGTTCTCTTTTAGGTATTCTTCAAAATATCTAATCTGATGAATTTTTCTTCCTTTAACAGATGTTTTCTTACATTTTACATGACTTTTTAAGAGAGGAAGTAGGCACATAATCAGATCACAATTCTAATCTAGCCTCTCTATGCATTATAAAGAGAATTTTTAAATGAATTTCAAATTACATCTTTGAATGTGATTGAATTTGGGCTCTGGCAATTTTCTCAAAGAATCTTATTTTTCCACCTTTGGATGAATTCCCTTCAGAGAATCCTATGAAATATTTTACTCATTGAACCATATTTATTTAGCGTATAATTCTGGTTGACATTGTTCTACATCCTGAGGATTCAAAGTTGAAAAAAGACATAAGTTTATAGTCTGGCAGAGTTTCTCAGCCTTGGCATTATTGACATTTTTGATTGGGTAATTCTTCATTGTGGGAGATTGTTTTGGGCATTATAGGATGTTTAGCTGAGTCTCTGTCTCCTTCCCCACTAGATGCCAGTAGCACTCCCTCTCCGCTGTGTGACAATAAAAAAAATGTCTCCACACATTGCCAAATGCCCCCGCTTCTCCCCAGAACCACTGGTCTTGCAGAAGAAGTAACTAATATAATATGAGGAGTGTGTTAGTGGAAGAATATATACAGTAGAGTATTGGCACAAAGAGAGTAAGGGCTAACCCTGCCTGGGGTTTAGGAAAGGCTTTTCAAAGCAGAAGATACTTGGCCAGGATCTTAAAGGAACAGCTAGGTGTTTGTCAGGCAAACAAGGAGTGAGAGAAGAAAGAATAGTAGTATTAGAACAACAGCATGTAAAGACAGAAAGGTTGAAATAATTTGATGCATTTGAAGAACCCTAAGTAATTCAGTACATGGTTGGAACATAGGTTTGAAGGCTGTGGTGGAGGGAGAAGGAAGCAATAAAGCTGGAGAGGTAGTTAGGGGCAAGGTTATAAAAGAACTTGCAGGCTATGCTAAGAAAATTTGGGCTTTATTGAGTAGTGATGGCAAACCACTGAAAATGTTAAGCAGGGAAATGGCATTTCAGAAAGGTGGTTTTGTAAATATGCAGGGAATGGTTTAGAAGGTGAGACTGGAAATAGATTAGTTTGAAGACAGTTCCAATAGCTAAGTTAAAGGTGCAAGCAAGAAATGGTACAAGCAATATTCAGGAGATAGAATTGAAAGATGTACTGATTGTTTAGCTATGGAGAGTAAGGAATTGGGAGGAATTAAGGATAATGTCAGATTTTGGTGAAAAGAGAGGATAAGTGGGGTTGTTCTCAGTAAATTGTGTTTATGGGCAGTAAATTCAAGTAAAAACCCCTGGGACAAAAACAAAAACCAAAAAACCTACCCCCTCCCTCCTCAAGGATCTTGTAGATACATAGTTCTTAACACAAAGGACAATAAATAATTTGGCATTTTTTAGAAAACCAGAACTGGTAACCCCTAAACCGGCGCACACCCCAATCATTGTTGTCCTTCATCTCAAGAAACTTTAAAGTTTTCTCTAAATAGTTTCTCATTGTCTTTCCAAAATTTCAAGAAAATGATTTATATATTTATATATAAATAAATTTTTATATATTATATATATAATAAATTTATGTATTTTTTCAAATATCCCACCATTGAGTCAACTCATTGTGACACATCATTTCAACTATTACAAAAGATTGTGAAAATTTAAGCCAAGATCAGACAATGCGAGCTGAAATTTTTTCACTTATTAATGACATAAAAAAATAGACACTAGTATCCACAAAATGACTTAAATTCCACAAGCACCTATAAATGCCAAATAATTCAAGGGTGGGAGAATTTTTCAGCATCTTAGTTGAAGAACTGTGGCACTGAGGACCTCTACTGTTGAGAATATGAATGGCTTCAACTCTAGGATTAAACATTCGGAAAAACATCAACCAAGCATGTGCAATCTACAGCCTGCCAAAGTTTGGAAATAATTTTCAGAGGCACACGGATAGTTGTGTCACTGGAGTCTCTGCAGATATGTTTATAAGGCAGAATCTCAGTCTCCTCCCAATTCCTGGAACTACTTCTTCATCTCCAGGTGCCTGTCCTACTGCTATCTTCTGGCCAAGTCTGTATTGGGTCTGATTGCTATTTTTTTCTTTTTTTTTTTCTTTTTTTGAGGCTTACATCTTTTCTGAGGCTTTTATCGAGGCAAAATTACAAGCAAATTTAATGTTTACACAACTTAAATCCATTGATGTGAAGAGTTGGAAGTAATCTATTATCTTATGTCTCCCAGTCTATGCTTAGATCCCTTTAGAAAGGGGAGAGGGTGTTTCTTTTTTTCTTACATCCATTCCTGCCTCTAGAGAAAAGTGCTCCATCTAAAATGGTTAGTGCTTAGAAATGCAAAATGGTCAATAGAAATAGTCCCTTTTTCAGATAATTTTTCCTTTACTCTACCCAGATGCTGAAATAGTGACTGAAAACACCAGATTCTCTTACAATTTATTCCCCCACAAAGTCTGAATCCAAAAAATGTTTGATTCTTCCAAGCCATTGAGCCTCTGACACTCATTTTCCCTGATTTCTCATAGTTACCTCAGAAGATTTTAAAACAGTACAGTTATTTTTAAAAGCTGTGTTTTGTGAGAAGATTTCTCAGCTGCCACAACCTATAGGATTGGGAAAGATTTCTTTTGTGTTTATATTTAATATCTGCATAGGTACAGCTCTTTATATAGTGGCCTTTCTTTTTAAGAGCGCCTTAGTTCCATTATTTCCATGCTATTCATCTATAGCATTTAAACTAACCAAGGGCCTCTCCGGTATAGTTTAGCTAATAACTATCAGACACACTAGGGCTTGAATTTGGGCTCTGCTATTTATTAGTTCATTACTAAGTAACTTGTCCAAGTCACTTAACCTCTCTGACTCTAAATTTTCTCCTCTGTTAAAATGGGAGAAAATAATGTTTATCTTGCAGGTTTTAGGAGGTTTGAATAAGACAGCATTTATGAAAACATACATGACAGAGACTGGCACAAAATCAGTGCTCAATATATCTAAGTCTCCCTTCTCTTCCCTTCCCTTCCTTTACAAAGAACACATTAAATAATCACTTCAAAATAAGAGCTATCTGGAATATTACTTAGCCATTAAAAAGAATGAAATAATGCCATTTGCAGCAACATGGATGGACCTGGAGATTATCATACTAAGTGAAGTAAATCAGACAGAGAAAGACAAATATATGATATTGCTCATATGTGGAATCTAAAAAAAATTTATACAAAGGAACTTATTTACAAAACAGGGGAGTTCCCTGGTGGTCCAGCGGTTAAGACTCCGCACTCCCAATGCAGGGGGCCTGGGTTCGATCCCTGGTCAGGGAACTAGATCCTGCATGTCGCAACTAAGAGACTGCATGCCGCAACTAAAAAAAAATCCTGCGTGTCCAGCTAAGAACTAGGTGCAGCCAAATAAATAAATAAATATTTAAAAAAAAAAACAGAAATAGACTCACAGACTTAGAGAACAAATTTATGGTTATGGGGGGAAAGGGTTGGGGGAGGGATAGATTGGGAATTTGGGATTGACATGTACACACTGCTATATTTAAAATAGATAACCAACAAGGGCCTACTGTATAGCACAGGGAACTCTGCTCAATATTCTGTAATAACCTAAATGGGAAAAGAATTTTTAAAAGAATAGATACATGTATAACTGATTTCCTTTGCTGTACACCTGAAACTAATACAACATTGTAAGTCAATGATACTCCAATATAAAATAAAAATTAAAAATAAGTTAGAGTTACCTGTGTTTAAAACTATGCCTAAGTGGGGTCCTTTATCAACAACATATTTTCAAGCCAAATGTGAATCAAACCAAATTCTTCTCTTCATCAGATTGTGTTTTTATCGCTAGAAAGGCAGTTAAACAAAGGTTGATGCTGACCAAAGGAACTGGGTTTTAGAGGGTTTGGTTGTACATACAAGTACCAAAGGCATAATCCAAATTTTGTATAAGGAATTCGATAGAATTGCAAAACAGTTTAGTCAGCTCCTACAGTCACGTGTGAATATGTGGTTTGGTACAGGGGCTGATGAGGGAAAGTATCCAATGAAAGTTCAAAACAAGAGAAACTGAAGCCCCAGACATAAAAGAGGCTCCCGCCACCTCTAGTGTCATCCAATCACATTCACAACATGCAACATGTGTATTTGAGCAGCCTATACAAAGAAAGTTCAGCAGCGCCATGCCTCACCTTTGACGGCTCAAAGTCAGGTCATTCTGTCACAGACTTCTTTGTTACAAGGTATGTCAAGCCATATGCAGAGAACGGTGTGCTACAATACAGATTCAAGGTAGTGCATAGATATATTTCTGTTGTTTTCAGTGCTTGGGGTGAAACGTGAAAGCTGATGGCTCCTATTCACTTTGAAAAATGAAGAGGGACCAGCAACCTTGTTGGAGGAATAGAGGGTTAGCAATCAGGAGATCAAAAATCTAAACCTTGCTTAGGCCACTGCCTGTCAGTGGGACCTGAGACAAGTCCTCTAAATACAGTGCTTCAGTTTCCCCGTCAGAACACTCTAAATAACAATTCTGGCTTACACCTCAAAGGGAGGATACAATAAGCATAAAATACTTTGCAGTCTTCCTTAAGACAGTGTTACATAAATCCCGGTCATTACTACCACTAATACGCTAGGATGATAGTACCTGCAGGGAGGTAATCATCACCTTGGAGAGAGAGAGGGGGAGAGCTGTTAATCACCTTCAATCCCTCAAATTGTGTGTCAAGCCAAGGGCAAGTGAGAGATATGCAAACTATAGTGTTGGTGTCAGACTGATTTTGTATAGGCCTCAAGCCTTCACTGTGAACATTTCGCTTCTAAGAAAATGATTCTGAATTGCTATGAGAAGATATGATCTTGACTACTTTACCTCTCTTGAGGCTTTAAATCTTGGCAACAGTGTCGTGACTCCCACTTAAGCTGAAGTACATGTGCAGGAGACTGCTGTCAACATAACCAGGAGGAAAGACACTTACTCTAACCAAGAAAACCATTTCCAACCCAGGATTATAAAATGTCTCCCTAAATCCAAACTGTAACTTTTATCTTGGACTTCGCCTCTAACAATATGGTCACGTACAGATCAAATGTCTAGATTGATAAATGTGGCTTACTTGCATAAGGGACTCATTGACAGAGCCCAGAATCCAAAGGTGATTAGTCGACTAAAGAGAGAAGATGAGCACCAGACAACCATGTTTGTCATTTTGCCACTTAATCACATAAATCCCTTAACACGAAGTGCATCTGCATGGCAGGAAATTAAACACTGACAAAAATAAAACCAAAGCTCCCAAATCAGTTCAGACACCTGTTTCCCAAGAGTAAGTGTGATAAGATTGTCTGTTGGTAGCAATTTCTTTTCTGTAGACAGTCTTTACATTTGAATATTGACACACATACTTTAGGATTTATTTTCATAATGGTGGCTGCTTTTTCTATAATGTAGATAAGTGTAAAATTCCAGGAAAAAAGCAGACCAGATTCTAATCAAAAATAGAGTAACCTCTAACTGTGGTTACTAATTCAGAAACAGTATATTTCCTATTTCAGAACGAAGCCGATTTTGAGATTTCCTTTAAAAAACTCTAAAAGTGACTTATGTTTCTACACACACACTTATTTGATTCTGATCAAGATTTTCCTCTTGAACCTTACATTGCTTAAATGAATTCTTCATACAGGAGACTTGAACGTTTTAAAGTCCTAGTACATGAGAGTATTATTTAAAGATATTTTTACCCAGATGAAAAATATCAATGTAAAGACCATATTTTCTTCTTTACACACACACACACACACACACACACACACACACACACAGAGCCACAGTCTTGTACCTTCATTTGATAACTGTTTTTCTCCTATGTTCCATTTATTAGTTAAAACCACGGGTATAAAAACATGTGCATATCAGCTAAACCTTTAAGAGAGTATTAGTGAAAGCTTAAAGTAGAAAATCTTCTGAGAAAAATCTACCATTTACAGGCAGGGTTAATTAAAACGTTTTAAAATTTAAAAATGATTTAAAATAGAAGATCTTTAAAGAGTTAACTTTAAGCAGAAATCAGTTTTCTTTTAACAGTGCAAATGTGCAGAAAATCCCAGAGATGTTCAAATGCACCAGGCACCTACAGAGCAACCTCCAAGCAGATAAAACTCGGAAAAGATCCGTGGAGGGTTTTCACGGCTACTGGAGAGAGTCGGCACAGAGTACCAGAACTCTTTTCAAAACATACCAAAGTATGGAATAAAGCATTCCAAGCACAAAATGAGCACTCAACAAGAGCTGCAAACGAGTCTTTTACCTAATTAAAAGCTTAACTTTACAGAACTTCAGAGCATTGTCATTTCAGCTTAACTTTGCCAAGATAATCAAGCAGAATGAAGCAAAACAAATAGGGGAAAACAAGCCTCCCACTCTGGTTTTGATTTGCTGCCCATTACAGTGGAGCGGTTTGGCCTGCTTGGGCTAGACGGCTTTCAAACATCTTCCAAATGCCCTGTAATGACACCTAATTTTACATTTAACTCTTGAAGGAAAGAGTTGTTTTTCTTGCGATGGTATTTGTTCTATTTGAACATTATCAAACCATTTGTTCTAATCCATTAGAAAAAAACATAGTAAGGCTCATCTAGAGGCTTTTCTCAGTTAGGAGCGTGACTGAAAAGATTTAGGCCTTTAGCCTGTCTTTAAATCTTCTAAATGAAAGATGATTTACAATTAAGCTATGAAAAATGTGAACACACTCAAGTCTGGAAAGTGTCAGTCTGAATGTCGGTATCCCAAATCAATGCAAAATATTCTGTCTCACAGAACTAAATTTTACAAAAATCAGCCTCTATGCTCAAATCTTGTTAATAAATTATAAAGGGTTCATGTACTATGTTTAAGTTCAACTAGTTTCAGCTGAGACACTATCAGTGTTTCCCTATAATGTGCCATGAAGAGAATAATAGGGCTTGCTTTTAGAGGTAAAATGACATAAAGTGCCAGAAAATTGTCACACGAAGATCATTTACCTTAGGAAAAAAATGATTACATTTCTAATAATTTGATTAATTGGAATAGGAAGATAAGATGTGTCAGGCTCTTCAGAAGACTTCTCCAGGTTTAGTTGCAAATTAAGGTCAATTTTTAAAATTTTTTAACAGTTGTGGATTATCAAGTTTGGGAGCCTTGTCAGCACAAACTTTTTGCTTTCCCTTCTCTGTACTCAACTAATGCCCTTGCCCTTGTTCAGAGATCTTATTTTCATTCCACAAGCAATGTAAATAGTAGAAGGACCATTGTTAGAATCCTAGATTTGGATCCAGGCTATATAACTTTAGGCAAGTTTTTTTTTCACCAGAGCTCATTCTCCTAATCTGGAAAACAACAGAATTAGACCAAGTATCTCTAATAATTCATCCCAGTTTAAAACCCTCTGAATTCTCAGCAAAGAAGGAGTACCAGACAATGGTGCCCACATATCACATCACCCAGGTCTGTCAGTAGACATTTGGGTAAGTGTTATAAAATGACCCAACTAGCTATCTGAATATTGAAATAGGAACTAAAGGCCAAGAAACTAGGAGATTTGAAAAACATGATGGTTAGATAAAACCCACTAGAGAAAGAAAATTGCATAGAAAAAGTTATTGTAACAATACCTGGTGCAGGTGTGCGTGTGAGTTACACTTCAGAGAGTGAAAGCAGACAAAGAAAAGAAAAAGAGAGTACAAATCCAGGAAGAAGACTATGACGTGAACACTGAGATTTACAAAACTGTGTCAGAAATGGCACTTCCCAAAAATAAATAAAGAGAATTTCTCAAAAATGAGGGCGATGTATTCAAACTTTTTTGTCTTAAAGGCAGTAGGGGTAGTGGCCAGAACTAGGACTCAGAAGACAGATTTTATTGCAGTTTAGACTCTGTCATTTATTAAGAATATGTGACAGAGAAGCCAATTCATCTGTCCAGATATCATTTTACTTATCTGTAAGAGGAAGGGGAAGAACCCTTTAAGGTCCCTTACAGATCTTCAATTTTATAATTAGATTAAACAAAAGCATTCTTCAATGAAGTTAGCCAGCTATCTAAGAAAGGCCTTAAAAGTTGAGATAATCATAATATCCACTCCATCCATTTTGGAAATTTTAATGAAATGAGAGCGTTTTGGAAGCTGCAAAATGCTGTACAAACAATGGTGGTAGTGGATATTATTATTTATCAGCATTTTAGAAAATCGAGGCGTTAATGTTGGTGAAAATTTCAGCAATGCCATAGTAGGTAGTCAAAACATACTTTCTGAATAAATAAACGGATTCAAAGTAACATGTCCAATCTCATAGTGAGAACAATTGATAAACAGATTTGCTGGTATAAGAAGGACAGCTCATCTCTACATTGTGGAGAATGTGGATAAATAGGAAGCCTAGTTCAATTACAAAGCAGGAGAATGTTTGGAAAGATGCTCCCCCCTCACCAGAATTTCCACTTTGAAGATCCTTTGGTTTCAAAATATATTGTCAACCATGTGAAAGACTTTCTGTTAATTTCTTGAACATGGAGAGTATGTGTTCCACCATAAAGAAGGCAGTTCCTGCCTTCAAGCAGCTTACAATTAATTTGGGAGAATGACGAATATATACTACCTGTAATATAATATGACAAGTGCTGTAATAGAAGCAGTACTAGATCCTACAGAACCACAGAGTAGGGGAAATTATTCTGTGGGGGAAGAATGGAGGGTGGGAAACAGAGAAAAGTTTCTGTAAGAGATAATATTTAATATTACTCAAAAGATGAACAGGATTTTATTAAGCTAAAAAGGTGAGAAAGGCATTCCAGGCAGACAACTGAAAGTGTCCCAGAGTGGAAATATAAGGGAGAATCAAAATCCAAGAGACAAAAATTGAGTGTGAGGGTGACCAAGCAATGGTTAAAGTTTTAGTTGTTTGAGCCATGTGAGAGAAGTCATCATTTTCACAATCATAATCCATTTTTTAAAGGGTGGTTTTCTTGGGCAGATGGTTTCATATAAAAGTATTGTTAACTCCAAAAAGTGTCAGCATGAGTACATGTGTTTTGCTGGGTATTTTACAAAGGAAATTAAAAAGATAAGAAACTGATCCTTTCCGAGCTTAAATTTAGACTTATGCAGTTTGGAGGGACATCATTTAATTCAAACTCTAAGATGGACTTAAAGGCAACATTGCCTATAATAAATTACACCAAAAATTATATAGCTAAATACATATACTTAGGGCTTGGACTCTTAGTCTAACTCAAATCACGTTTAGGAGCTCTCACTTCTATTTTTAAACAGCATGAGGCAGGCAATGGAGCTAACTTTTCTCACCATGGCTCCAGCACATATCTTACTTATTTCCATCTTTTCCCAGTGCAATTTTTTTAGTTCCCTTCCAGAGAGGTGGCGTATATTTTACTCACTTCTCTGTCACATCTGACTGCTTGCTAATTAGTCTGGTTGAAATATCTTTCCAAACCTATCTTCACCACTAGTTAATCAACCTAAGTAGTCAATTTTGAGCGCTGCCATGTAAGGCATACTCTCCCTGACACATTCCCAGATCCTACTGGCTTAGGTCCAGAGTTTGGGACCGCAAATTCAATCAGAACCATGCTTTCCTATGGAATTTGACCTTATATTATTTTTAACACATACAGTCCAACAGAAACAAACAGCCATGAGAAGGAACTTCACATGTTAAGCACGTAGCAAGCCTTTAGGTAAACATGCCGTATTATACCAAGTATACAGCTGCTAGGGACAACATTAACCAGCAGGTCTCTCATGTAGGACATTCAGTTCGCATTTTTGCTGTTAGAAGATATAAGCCTATCCATCTGAGTAATACTAAAGCAGGTGGCCTGCTTGAGGGATCCTTTGGAGAAGCTGGTTCTGGAGAGAACCCTGGGGCTTTCTTTCAGTCCTTTTACATTTCCCATGTTCCACAAAGGTCAAACTACTCTTATAAAAGGAAATTAAATGTTAAAAACCAGCAATAAAATGAAATCACTATTTTGTCACCTAACCCCACTGACGTCAGGGTGTTTGGAACTCATATCTCTCTATTTCCACTAAGTAGGGGATCCCAATTTAGGATTTTTTTAAAATCCTGTGTCTGGGTATTTCATATGCTATAATTCTTCAGAAGAGGATATAAGGCTGGTATTTCTTATTTAAGAAGTAACGAATTAGATAATAATGAACTGGAGACTTTGATTTCTAAATCACGATTGAATTTTTTGTTGATTTCCTCTACTGAATAAAACATATGCATAAGTACATTTAGTATATAATGTTATTCTATCTTTAAATACATGCCTTTTAAGAAGGTAAGCAAGTTATTTAAAGGTGCCAATCCTGAAAGTCCTCACTTGCATGACAGGTATATTCTGCTTTGTAACACTTCCTTTTGGTTCCAAATGGAATAAACCCACTTTGATTAAAGCATATATAATTTCAGATACATGCAATGTAAATGGCAAGATTTATGTGACAAAATTCCCCTGTAGGGCGCACACAGCAACTAATTTAAAATAACTAATATTTGAGAGGCAGCACAGCATTGCTGTTAAGCACGGTTGGCTGTAGACTCAGATTGCTGTGCTTGAATGCACGCTGCATCACCTACTGCTGTACAGTCTTTCTTTGCCTTGACTGTCTATCTTTAGAGGAGATTACAACAGTACCCGGGATTAAATTAATTAATACGATGTGTAAGTTTCTTTGCACTATGCACAACACATACTAGTGCTTCAAAAACAATAGTTATTATTATTTGCATAATACTATGTGCTTTACCAAGTGTCCTTACTGGCATCTCACTCGGTCCTTCTGATAACCTTGCTCCTGTGTTGCAGCATAGTGCACTGTTAAAAGTCTGAATTCTGGAATCTGACTGCTTAGGCTAGAAGGCCAGCTTCCCCACTTACTAACTATGCAAAATGGTTAAATTTCTTTTCTTATGCTTCAGTTTGCTTATCTGTCAAATAGGGATGATAATAGTATCTGCCTCACAGCATTGATGGGCACACATGCAAAGTACTTAGAAGAATACCTGTAACATAGCAGGTGTTTAATAAATATTAGCGATTATTATCTTCATTTTAAAGATGAAAAAACTGTTTCAAAGAGGCAAGTGATTTGCCCTAGGCAATTAGCTAAAAAATAGTAAAGCGATATACAAGAAAGAAAATACCTACTAAACTATTATATGTTTACTCCAGAAAACATACAAATGTATGCATTAAGTTCAGTATTAGGCACTGAAGACATAAAAGAGAAGACATATCCTCTCTCTATATGTATATGAATGCTTTCAACATACATTATATGCTGATAGAGATTTTCAGAGATCATTATGGGATCACAGAGAAAGGGACTTTTAAGTTCAACCTAAGACCTCAGGAGAAAGTGAGGCCTGAATTGCAGTCTTAAAAGATGAGTAAGAATTAGACAAGCAAAGATTCATGGGAAGGGCAATCCAGGTAGAGGGAACATAAGAAAACAAGGCACCAAAGGTATGAAATAGTATGTGTGTATATGCAACAATAAAGAAAATCCAGTATAACCAGAACATAAAAGTCTAGATGGAGCGATGCAGAAGAAAGGATTGGGCAATGAGGGGCCAGAGGTCTTACATGCACATTAAAGAACTTGGGCTTTATTCAGTTGGCAATGAGAAACTGTTGAAGTTTTAAGCAAGCAGTTGTAGGCAGATTGTTCTGGGTGCAATATGGATGACAGATTTAAGAGAAGATAAGATTATAGAGAGGCAGGAAGTCTAGCTTGTAGGCAAGATATGATGCAGGTTTGAATTAAAGTATTTGTAGCAGAGATGGAGAGCTTTGTCCTTAGGCTATGTCTATAGGGCCTTGACAAAACTTGGTGAAAGCATTTTGCAGTGGTGGTTCCTTCAAAACATGTTAATATATTTTATATTTTAAAGAAATTTTTATAGTTTTTTTTAAAACGACTTTTCTAATTGTTGACAGTTTGGCTGGCTATTATTTTGGTGTCATGTATATTTTTAATCCTGCACATACTATATTAATATATGTTAATGTCATTCCCTCAGATTGTAAGCTCCTTGAAAGCAGTAACCATTTCTTATATTTATCTAACACAGTACATAGTCCAGTCCTAAATATGTAATAGGAATACTATAAATACTTGATTAGTGCACTTAATTATTATATTAATATAATGTGACCTTATGAAGAAAAGTATAATTCTGACTATATTAAAACTTAATATCAGTTAATGACATGACTAATAGCAGAAGTTAGTAAATATATCTAAAAAGGAGAAATTCTAAAAGCAGAATGGCCAAAAATTTCTTTCCAAATTACTTTCATTGAGTTTATTTTTAACAAAAACTAATAATGATATCAAGAAATTTCCAGAAAGGAAAGCTATACCTTTAAGAAAAGTTGCTGCAACATATCTGGGAAAGAAAACCTTTTCAGAGATATGATCAAAGGATAACTGTATTCAGTTTAAAAAGGAACATGCACACCTGCTGAAATATTAGTTTTCTATTAATGTTTACATGGTACTAGACTCTTCAGTCTTTTACAGCTCTTCTATAGGATGGGAAGTTGACAAAAGGTTATTTCTTTGTACCTTTTGAAAAACTCTACTTTTGTCTAGAGGCTGAAACTTCTTTTGCGCCTCTCTTTTGTTCTATTGTACACATTCGTGGATTTTAGTTTAAGTGATTCATCATTGATGCAACTTGTGAAAAGTTCAGCATAACTGGTAATTAAATGAAGGCATTTTGGAAAACATTACAACTTTTGTGTTAATGGGTGTAACCCAAAAGATGTCCCTAGAGAAAATACTCTTTTATGTATTATGACTCTCCCACATTAAAACCAGATGATAAGTAAACACTAAATACACTTTAAAGTGAAAGGCATTATCAAGCAGAAATCATTGATCTTGTACCTAACATGTTAACAATGATCAAACAATATTACCTATGAGTAGGAGAGTGCTGCATTCTATAGAAATTGTAAATTGTTTGAGCTCATTCAAAAGTATTTTCAACTTGCCTTGAACTTCCTTTCACTGGAAACAATTATTATTAGGAACTATTATCTCTATGAAAACCAACAATCAAGATGAAGCACAAACAAGCTGAAAAGTTCCTCAACGAACACCTATTTTTCTGTAGAGTTGGGAGGTTGTATGTTTTAAAGCTAAAAGAAGTTTCAAGGTTAATCTAGGGTGTTCCTAGATTAACACTGAAGTTGACTTCTCTACCCGGTTTTAAAACGTGTTGATATCCAGGACAAGAAGCTGCATGCTAATTGACAGGGGTTTCATTTCAACTGAAAGTTCAAAGAAGCACACTTTGGGAGGTATTACAAAGTTATGGTGACTAATTCTACCTGAGAACTATTAGGCATCTTTGTTTTCTTTTAAGTGTTTCACGTGCATATTTGTTACTCAAAAGCCAATTTTTACCTTAGATGTCTTGAGCTCTTGGTGGGAAGCATTCCCCACCAACCTCCACCTATCTTCTTCTTCTTTTTTTTTTTTTTTTGCTTGCACACTCAATACCGCCCTCCCCCACCCCATGAAAAGAAGCCAGAAAGAAATATTACAATTGTGCAAGTCATTACTATAAGCACTGAAAATAAAGTGTTTCTACAGGTTCAGATTTAGCTCATTTATCTCCTTTGTGTTTACCTAACCACACCTATGTTGATATAATGATTCACAGGGAAAATTAAGAACCCATATTTAAGCATAATGATCAACAACGAAAAATACCACCCAGGAAAATACTGTTATTGAGGCAGATCATGCATAGCCAGAAAGATGCATAAATAAATTGCCAACCTAATGCTCAGGTACTGGAGGATATTAATTGGAGCCAAACCTCTGGTCCATCTTTGAGTTCTTGTAGCTGACAATAAGAGCACAATATGAGATGGGAGAGGGAGGAGAAGATCAGGGCCTTACATCACACTCCAGGTCAGAATAAATGTATTTCCTGAGTCAAAAAAGAGGTTGCCTTTGTCACATACTCAGTAATGAAAAATAGCCAGACTCCAGTGGGGTGTAGGGGTACCTGAAGGATGTATAAAACCAACAAACACCAAAGTTCACCGCTTGATAAAATTAGCTTCTCAAAACAAATATGGTTGAAGCTGAAGTACTGGTCTGAGAATACACCTTTGCAAGTTCTGATTTAAAGATACAAACACACAGAACCATGTGTGTTTGTTTGATATTAAATATAGTTATGATCTAGCCCATACTTTTGACTTTGTATGGTTATCTGCATGGTTTTATTGCCAAATTATTTGAATACTTTGAATATACTTACATTTCTCAATAGTGTTAATTTTTTTATAAATACTTGGATTACATATATGGCCAATGTTCTCCAGAAGTTGAAATATAATTAAACAAAGATTCTTGGGTACTTGTTGAACCTGTTAACTATGATTTTCTTTGAATGGTTTATGTCTTATAGCTTAAATTCTGTAATTTTAGTTATAACGGAAAAGTATGTATAACATAGTAAGACTATTTTTGGACTACAGAATTGTTTTTTATGTCATATATTACCTTGATTCATTAGAATTTTCAACTGATGAAATAGTTAAACAGGGTTGCACTGGAGATAGTGGAACACTAAAGGGAGGGAGACCAAGTTAGGAGACATTTGTGACAGTGTTATAATGTCTAAAAATTACATAAATTTTATAATATATTTAAAAAGTTGAGTGATAAAAGCAAAATGCAGCTGGATAGGTGTGATACTTTTCATATAAAGTTTAAAAATCACATCAAACAATACTATATATTGTTTATGGATTCAACATGTAAAAAAATATTTAAAAATAAATGGGATTGAGTCACACATACCAAGTTCAGGACAGTGGCTGTCTCTGGGGGCAAGAGGGAGGGAAATGGGATCAAGGAGGGATACAAAAGGGACTTCGCCTGTAATATTTTATTTCTTGAGAAACAAAACTAAAGCCAACACAGCAAAATGTTAACATTTGTTGAATCCATTCATTAGTTGATGGATATTTGAATTATTTTCACATTTTAGTTATTATGAGTAGTGTTGCTTTGAAGATTTGTTTACGTTTTGTTGCTTTGAAGATTTGTTTATGAACACATGTTTTCAATTCTTTATTCTAGGACTAAAATTTGTGGATCATATGGTAATTCTATACCTTTCTGAGGAACCACCAAACTGCTTTAATATAAAATGGTGCAGCTGCATCCATTTATATTCACACAGACAAAGCACAGTGTTCCAATTTCTGTACATCCTTACCAACACTTATTATTTTCTTTTTCCTTTTTTAAAAAATTATAGCTATCCTAATGAATGTAAAGTGGTATTTCATTGTGGTTTTGCTTTGAATTGTCCTAATGACAAATGATGTTGAGCATCTTTTCATGTACTTATTGACCATTGTCTATTCAAGTCCTTTACCCATTTTGAAATTGAACTGTGTGTCCTTTGCTGTTGAGTTGTAAGAGTTCTTTTTTTTAATACCTTTTATTTTTATTTTATTTTATTTATTTATTTATTTTGTCTGCGTTGGGTCTTCACTGCTGTGCACGGGCTTTCTCTAGTTGCAGCGAGCGGGGGCTACTCTTCGTTGCAGTGCACGGGCTTCTCATTGTGGTGGCTTCTCTTGTTGTGGGGCACGGGCTCTAGGCGCACGGGCTTCAGTAGTTGTGTCTCACGGGCTCAGTAGTTGTGACTCGCGGGCTCTAGAGCACAGGCTCAGTAGTTGTGGCGCACGGGCTTAGTTGCTCCACTGCATGTGGGATCTTCCCCAGCCTGGGGTCGAACCTGTGTCGCCTGCATTGGCAGGCGGATTCTTAACCACTGTGCATCCAGGGAAGTCCTGTAAGAGTTCTTTTTATATTCTAGATACTAGACGCTTATCAGATACATGATATGCAAATAATGTCTCCCATGCATTAGGTTGTCTTTTCATTTTCTTGACAGTGTCCTTTGATATACAAAGTTTTAAACTTTGATGAAGCCCAATTTATCTATTCTCTCTTTTGTTGCCCGTACTTTTCATGTCATATCTAAGAATCCATTCCCAAATTCAAGGTCATAAAGAATGACACCTAAGTTTTCTTCTAAAATTACACTGTTCTAGTGCTTACATTTAGGTCTTTGATCCACTTTTGGTTAATTTCTGTATATGGTGTAAGGTAGGAGCGCAACTTCATTCTTTTCCAGTTGTCCCAGCACCATTTGTTGAAGAGATTATTCTTTCCTCATTGAATAGTCTTGGCACTCTTGTCAAAAATAAGTTTGACCATGGACACATGGGTTTATTTCTGGACTCTTAGTTCTATTCCATTAGAACTAATGTCTATATGTCTATCTTTATTCTGCCATGCTTTCTTAAACACACTACACAGAACAAATTGTAAATGCTTTCATAATGATACAGGATCATTACTCTTAGTAACAATTATATTGCATTATGTAGTAATAGTGCCACTCAAGGTACACTGAAATAAATTGGATGTTTGGTTCCACAGGAAATGGTCCCAGACTGGTATTTTTAGTTATTTATGTTTTATGTGGTTTTCTATCTTCCCCCTGTTGAGAGCTGTCATTTTTGCTAAAATCAGGATGCCTATCGTAACTTGTAATCTCATTTTTCCCTTCCTAATTCATTATATATATATTTTTTAAGGTAGTGAGAAAGTGGCCTGGTTTTATTTTATTTTATTATTTTTTAACTGCAGTATAGTTGCTTTACAATGTTGTGTTAGTTTCTGCTATACAATGAAGAGAATCAGCTGTATGTATACACATATCCCCTCCCTCTTGGACCTCCCTCCCACACCCCCCACCACATCCCACCCATCTAGGTCATCACAGAGCACCGAGCTGAGCTGTTACACAGCAGGTTCCCACTAGCTATCTGTTTTACACATGATAGTGTATAAATGTCAATCCTAATCTCCCAGTTTGTCCCACCCTCCCCTTCCCCACCCTCATGTCCACATGTCCATTCCCTACATTTGCATCTCTACTCCTGCCCTGCAAATAGGTTCACCTGTACCATTTATCTAGATTCCACATATGTGCGTTAATATACAATATTTGTCTTTCTCTTTCTGACTTACTTCACTCTGTATGACAGACTCTAGGTTCATCCACATCTCTACAAATGACCCAATTTCGTCCCTTTTTATGGCTGAGTAATATTCTATTGTATATATGTGCCACATCTTCTTTAACCATTCATCTATCAATGGACACTTAGGTTGTTTCCATGTCCTGGCTATTGTAAATAGTGCTGCAGTGGACATTGTGGTATGTGTGTCTTTTCGAATTATGGTTTTCTCAGGGTATATGCCCAGTAGTGGGATTGCTGGGTCATATGGTAGTTCTATTTTTAGTTTTTTAATGATTGTCCATACTGTTCTCCATAGTGGCTGTATCAATTTACATTCCCACCAACAGTGCAAGAGGGTTCCCTTTTCTCCACACCCTCACCAGCATTTATTGTTTGTAGATTTTTGATGATGGCCATTCTGACCTGTGTGAGGTGATACCTCATTGTAGTTTTGATTTGCATTTCTCTAATGATTAGTGATGTTGAGCATCTTTTCATGTGCCTCTTGGCCATCTGTATGTCTTCTTTGGAGAAATGTCTATTTAGGTCTTCTGCCCATTTTTGGATTGGGTTGTTTGTTTTTTGATATTGAGTTGCATGAGCTGTTTGTATATTTTGGAGATTAGTCCTTTGTCAGTTGCTTCTTTCGCAAATATTTTCTCCCATTCTGAGGGCTGTCTTTTCATCTTGTTTATGGTTTCCTTTGCTGTGCAAAAGCTTTTAAGTTTCATTAGGTCCCATTTGTTTATGTTTGTTTTTATTTTCATTACTCTAGGAGGTGGGTCAAAAAAGATCTTGCTCTGATTTATGTCAAAGAGTGTTTTTCCTATGTTTTCCTCTAAGAGTTTTAGAGTGCCCCATCTTACATTTAAGTCTTTAATCAATTTTGAGTATATTTTTGTGTATGGTGTTACGGAGTGTTCTAATTTCATTCTTTTACATGTAGCTATCCAGTTTTCCCAGCACCAGTTATTGAAGAGATTGTCTTTTCTCCCTTGTATATTCCTGCTTCCTTTGTCATAGATTAGGTGACCATAGGTGCATGGGTTTATCTCTGGGCTTTGTATCCTGTACCTTTGATCTATATTTCTGTTTTTGAGCCAATACCATACTGTCTTTTTTTTTTTTTTTTTTTTGGCTGCGTTGTGTCTTCGTTGCTGTGCGCGGGCTTTCTCTAGTTGCGGCAAGCGGGGGCTATCTTCCTTGCAATGCACAGGCTTCTTGCTGCAGTGGCTTCTCTTGTTGCGGAGCATGACCTCTAGGTGCACGGGCTTCAGTAATTGCAGCATGTGGGCTCAGTAGTTGTGGCTCATGGGCTTTATTTCTCCACAGCATGTGGGATCTTCCTGGACGAGGGATTGAACCCGTGTCCCCTGCATTGGCAGGCAGATTCTTAACCACTGTGCCACCAGGGAAGTCCCCATACTGTCTTGATTACTGTAGCTTTGTAGTATAGTCTGCAGTCGGGGAGCCTGATTCCTTCAGCTCCCTTTTTCTTTTTCAAGATTACTTTGGGGCTTCCCTGGTGGTGCAGTGGTTGACAATCTGCCTGCCAATGCAGGGGACATGGGTTCGAGCCCTGGTCTGGGAGGATCCCACATGCCACGGAGCAACTAGGCCTGTGAGCCACAACTACTGAGCCTGTGCGTCTGGAGCCTGTGCTCACAACAAGAGAGGCTGTGATAGTGAGAGGCCCGCGCACCGCGATGAAGAGTGGCCCCCGCTTGCTGCAACTAGAGAAAGCCCTCACACAGAAATGAAGACCCAACACAGCCAAAAATAAATAAATAATAAATAAAATTAAATTAAAAAATGAACAGGTTTGAGAAAGCATAATTCTCAATAACCTGATTAATTTAAAAAAAAAAAGATTACTTTGGCTATTTGGGGTCTTTTGTGTTTCCATACAAATTGTAAAAATTTTTGTTCTAATTCTGTGAAAAATGCCATTGGTAATTTGATAAAGATTGCATTGAATCTGTAGATTGCTTTGGGTAGTATAGTCATTTTCACAATATTGATTCTTGCAATCCAAGAACATGGTATATCTCTCCATTTGTTTGTATCATATTTCTCTCCATCTGTTTGTATTGATTTCTTTCATCAGTGTTTTATAGTTTTCTGAGTACAGGTCTTTTGCTTCCTTAGGTAGGTTTATTCCTAGGTGTTTTATTATTTTTGTTGAGATGGTAAATGGGATTGTATCCTTAATTTCTCTTTCTGATCTTTTGTTGTTAGTGTATAGGAATGCAAGAGATTTCTGTGCATAAATTTTGTATCCTGCAACTTTACCAAATTCATTGATTAGCTCTAGTAGTTTTCTGGTGGCATATTTAGGATTCTCTATGTATAGTATCATGTAGCTGTAAACAGTGACAGTTTTACTTCTTCTTTTCCAGTTTGGATTCCTTTTATTTCTTTTTCTTCTCTGATTGCCGTGACTAGGACTTCCAAAACTATGTTGAATAATAGTGGAAAGAGTGGAAATCCTTGTCTTGTTCCTATCTTAGAGGAAATGCTTTCAGTTTTTCACCATTGAGAATGAAGTTTTCTGTGGGTTTGTCATATATGGCCTTTATTATGTTGAGGTAGGTTCCCTCTGTGCCCACTTTCTGGAGAGTTTTTATCATAAATGGGTATTGACCTTTGTCAAAAGCTTTTTCTGCCTCTGCTGAGTTGATCATATGGTTTTTTTTTTTTTTAAACATCTTTATTGAAGTATAATTGCTTCACAATGGTGTGTTAGTTTCTGCTTTATAACAAAGTGAATCAGCTACACATATACACACGTTCCCATATCTCCTCCCTCCCACATCTCCCTCCCTCCCACCCTCCCCATCCCACCCCCCCAGGCGGTCACAAACCACCGAGCTGATCTCCCTGTGCTATGTGGCTGCTTCCCACTAGCTATCTATTTTACTTTTGGTAGTGTATATATGTCCATGACACTCTCTCACTCTGTCACATCTCACCCCTCCCCCTCCCCATATCCTCAAGTCCATTCTTTAGTAGGTCTGTGTCTTTATTCCCATCTTGCCACTAGGTTCTTCATGACCTTTTTTTCCCCTTAGATTCCATATATATGTGTTAGCATACTGTATTTGTTTTTCTCTTTCTGACTTACTTCACTCTGTATGACCGGCTCTAACTCCATCCACCTCATTACAAATACCTCCATTTCATTTCTTTTTATGGCTGAGTAATATTCCATTGTATATATGTGCTACATCTTCTTTATCCATTCATCCAATGATGGACACTTAGGTTGCTTCCATGTCCTGGCTATTGTAAATAGAGCTGCAATGAACATTTTGGTACATGACTCTTTTTGAATTATGGTTTTCTCAGGGTATATGCCCAGGAGTGGGATTGCTGGGTCGTATGGTAGTTCAATTTTTAGTTTTTTAAGGAACCTCCATACTGTTCTCCATAGTGGCTGTATCAATTTACATTCCCACCAACAGTGCAAGAGTGTTCCCTTTTCTCCACACCCTCTCCAGCATTTATTGTTTGTAGATTTTTTGATGATGGCCATTCTGACCGGTGTGAGGTGATACCTCATTGTAGTTTTGATTTGCATTTCTCTAATGATTAAGGATGTTGAGCATTCTTTCATGTGTCTGTTGGCCATCTGTATATCTTCTTTGGAGAAATGTCTATTTAGGTCTTCTGCCCATTTTTGGATTGGGTTGTTTGTTTTTTTGTTATTGAGCTGCATGAGCTGCTTGTATATTTTGGAGATTAATCCTTTGTCAGTTGCTTCATTTGCAAATATTTTCTCCCATTCTGAGGGTTGTCTTTTCATCTTGTTTATGGTTTCCTTTGCTGTGCAAAAGCTTTTAAGTTTCATTAGGTCCCATTTGTTTATTTGTGTTTTTATTTCCATTTCTCTAGGAGCTGGGTCAAAAAGAATCTTGCTGTGATTTATGTCATAGAGTGTTCTGTCTATGTTTTCCTCTAAGAGTTTGATAGTGTCTGGCTTTACATTTAGGTCTTTAATCCATTTTGGGTTTATTTTTGTGTATGGTGTCAGGGAGTGTTCTAATTTCATACTTTTACATGTACCTGTCCAGTTTTCCCAGCACCACTTATTAAAGAGGGTGTCTTTTCTCCACTGTATATGCTTGCCTCCTTTATCAAAGATAAGGTGACCATATGTGCGTGGGTTTATCTCTGGACTTTCTATCCTGTTCCATTGATCTGTATTTCTGTTTTTGTTCCAGTACCAAACTGTCTTGATTACTGTAGCTTTGTAATATAGTCTGAAGTCAGGGAGCCTGATTCCTCCAGCTCCATCTTTCGTTCTCAAGATTGCTTTGGCTATACAGGGTCTTTTGTGTCTCCATACAAATTGTGAAATTTTTTGTTCTAGTTCTGTGAAAAATGCCAGTGGTAGTTTGATAGGGATTGCATTGAATCTGTAGATTGCTTTGGCTAGTAGAGTCATTTTCACAATGTTGATTCTTCCAATCCAAGAACATGGTATATCTCTCCATCTATTTGTATCATCTTTAATTTCTTTCATCAGTGTCCTATAATTTTCTGCATACAGGTCTTTTGTCTCCTTAGGTAGGTTTATTCCTAGATATTTTATTCTTTTTGTTGCAATGGTAAATGGGAGTGTTTTCTTAATTTCACTTTCAGATTTTTCATCATTAGTATATAGGAATGCAAGAGATTTCTGTGCATTAATTTTGTATCCTGCCACTTTACCAAATTCATTGATTAGCTCTAGTAGTTTTCTGGTGGCAGTTTTAGGATTCTCTATGTATAGTATCATGTCATCTGCAAACAGTGACAGCTTTACTTCTTCTTTTCCAATTTGGATTCCTTTTATTTCTTTTTCTTCTCTGATTGCTGTGGCTAGGACTTCCAAAACTATGTTGAATAATAGTGGTGAGAGTGGACATCCTTGTCTTGTTCCTGATCTTAGTGGAAATGGTTTCAGTTTTTCACCATTGAGGACAATGTTGGCTGTGGGTTTGTCATATATGGCCTTTATTATGTTGAGGAAAGTTCCCTCTATGCCTACTTTCTGCAGGGCTTTTATCATAAATGGGTGTTGAATTTTGTCGAAAGCTTTCTCTGCATCTATTGAGATGATCATATGGTTTTTTTTTTTTTTTTTTTTAAATCAAGGATCTTTTTTTTTTTTTTAAACATTGCTTTTTTTATTTTATTTTATTTATTTATTTAGTTAGTTAGTTATGGCTGTGTTGGATCTTGGTTTCTGTGCGAGGGCTTCCTCTAGTTGTGGTAAGCGGGGGCCACTCTTCATCGCGGTGCACGGGCCTCTCTTGTTGTGGAGCACAGGCTCCAGACGCGCAGGCTCAGTAATTGTGGCTCACGGGCCCATTTGCTCCGCGGCATGTGGGATCCTCCCGGACCAGGGCTCGAACCCGTGTCCCCTGCATTGGCAGGCAGATTCTCAACCACTGCGCCACCAGGGAAGCCCCTGATCATATGGTTTTTCTCCTTCAATTTGTTAATATGATGTATCACGTTGATTGATTTGCGTATATTAAAGAATCCTTGCATTCCTGGAATAAACCCCACTTGATCATGGTGTATAATCCTTTTAATGTGCTGTTGGATTCTGTTTGCTAGTATTTTGTTGAGGATTTTTGCATCTATGTTCATCAGTGATATTGGCCTGTAGTTTTCTTTCTTTGTGACCTCTTTGTCTGGTTTTGGTATCAGGGTGATGGTGGCCTCATAGAATGAGTTGGGGAGTGTTCCTCCCTCTGCAATATTTTGGAAGAGTTTGAGAAGGATAGGTGTTAGGTCTTCTCTAAATGTTTGATAGAATTCACCTGTGAAGCCATCTGGTCCTGGACTTTTATTTGCTGGAAGATTTTAAATTAGTTTCAATTTCATTACTTGTGATTGGTCTGTTTATATTTTCTAATTCTTCCTGGTTCAGTCTTGGAAAGTTGTACCTTTCCAAGAATTTGTCCATTTCTTCTGGTTGTCCATTTTATTGGCATATCGTTGCTTGTAGTAGTCTCTTATGATCCTTTGTACGTCTGCAGTGTCAGTTGTAATTTCTCCTTTTTCATTTCTAATTCTATTGATTTGAGTCTTCTCCCTTTTTTTCTTGATGCATCTGGCAAAAGGTTTATCAATTTGGTTTAGCTTCTCAAAGAACCAACTTTTAGTTTTATTGATCTTTGCTATTGTTTTCTTTGTTTCTATTTCATTTATTTCTGCTTTGATCTTTATAATTTCCTTCCTTCTATTAACTTTGGGGGTTTTTTTGTTCTTCTTTCTCTAGTTGCTTTACGTGTAAGGTTACATTGTTTACTTGAGATTTTTCTTGTTTCCTAAGGTGAGACTGAATTGCTATAAACTTCCCTCTTAGAACTGCTTTTGCTGAATCCCATAGGTTTAGGGTTGTCATGTTTTCATTGTCATTTGTTTCTAGGTATTTTTTTATTTCCTCTTTCATTTTCAGTGGTCTCTTTGTTATTTAACAGTACACTATTTAGCCTCCATATGTTTGTGTATTTTACAGTTTTTTTCCTGTGATTGATTTCTGATCTCATAGCATTGTGGTCAGAAAAGATGCCCGATATGATTTCAATTTTCTTAAATTTTCTGAGGTTTGATTTGTGACCCAAGATGTGATCTGTTCTGGAGAATGTTCTGTGTGGACTTGAGAAGAAAGTGTATTCTGCCGCTTTCAGGGGGAATGTCCTATAAATATCAATTAAATCTATCTGGTCTATTGTGTCATTTAGCGCTTGTGTTTCTTTATGTATTTTCTGTCTGGATGATCTGTCCGTTGGTGTAAGTGGGGTGTTAAAGTCCGCCACTATTATTGTGTTACTGTCTATTTCCCTTTTTATGGCTGTTAGCATTTGCTTTATATATTGAGGTGCTCCAATGTTGGGTGCATAAATATTTATAATTGCTATATCTTCCTCATGGATTGTTCCCTTGATCATTATGTAGTGTCCTTCCTTATCTCTTGTAACATTCTTTATTTTAAAGTCTATTTTATCTGATATGAGTATTGCTACTCCAGCTTTCTTTCGATTTCCATTTGCATGGTATATCTTTTTCCATCCCCTCACTTTCAGTCTGTATGTGTCCCTAGGTCTGAAGTGGGTCTCTTGTAGACAGCATATATATGGGTCTTGTTTTTGTATCCATTCAACCAGTCTGTGTCTTTTGGTTGGAGCATTTAATCCATTTACATTCAAGGTAATTATCGATATGTATGTTCCTATTACCATTTTCTTAATTGTTTTGGGTTTGTTTTTGTGGGTCTTTTTCTTCTCTTGTGTTTCCTTCCTAGAGAAGTTCCTTTAGCATTTGCTGTAAAGCTGGTTTGGTGGAGATTAATTCTCTTAGATTTTGGTTGTCTGTAAAGATTTTGATTCTTCCGTCAAATCTGAATGAGATCCTCGTTTGGTAGAGTAATACTGGTTGTAGGCTTTTCCCTTTCGTCACTTTAAATATGTCCTGCCACTCCCTTCTGGCTTGCAGAGTTTCTGCTAAAAAATCAGCCGATAACCTTATGGGGATTCCCTTTGTATGTTATTTGTTGCTTTTCCCTTGCTGCTTTTAATATGTTTTCTTCGAATTTAATTTTTGTTAGTTTGATTAATATGTGTCTTGGTGTGCTTCTCCTTGGGTTTATCCTTTATGGGACTCTCTGAGCTTCCTGAACTTGGGTGGCTATTTCCTTTCCCATGTTAGGGAATTTTTTGACTATCGTCTCTTCAAATATTTTCTCAGACCCTTTCTCTTTCTCTTTTTCTTCTGGGACTCCTATAATTCATATGTTGGTGAGTTTAATGTTCTCCCAGAGGTCTCTGAGACTGTCCTCAATTCTTTTCATTCTTTTTTCTTTATTATGCTCCTCAGCAGTTATTTCCACCATTCTTCTTCCAGCTCACTTATTTGTTCTTCTGCTTCAGTTATCCTGCTATTGATTCTTTCTAGTGTATTTTTCATTTCAGTTACTGTGTTGCTCATCACTCTTTGTTTGTTCTTTAGTTCTTCTAGGTCTTTGTTAAACATTTCTTGTATTTTTTCGATCTCTGCCTCCATTCTATTTCTGAGATTTTGGATCACTTTTACTATCATTACTCTGAATTCTTTTTCAGATAGGTTGACTATTTCCTCTTCATTTATTTGGTTTTGTAGGTTTTTACCTTGCTCCTTTAACTGTAACATATTTTTTGTCATCTCATTTTTTTTTTTTTGATGGGGGGCTGTGTTCCTGTCTTCCTGGTTGTTTGGCCTGAGGCGTCCAGTACTGGAGTTTACAAGCAGTTGGGTAGAGCTGGGTCTTGGTGCCGAGATGAGGACCTCTGGGGGACCTCACACCGATTAATATTCCCTGGGGTCTGAGGTTCTCTGTTAATCCAGAGGTTTGGACTTGGTGCTCCCACCACAGGAGCTCAGGCCTGACCCCAGAGTGGGAATCAAGATCCCACAAGCGGCATTGTGTGGCAGGAAAAAAAAAAAAGAGCCGAACAATAACAAAGAATAAAAAAATAAAATAAAATTAGAAAAATAAAAAATATGTTAGAAAAAATAAAAGTATAAATGAAACAACAACAACAAGGCTAAACAGAACCACAAGAGCAAAAAGAAAAAAAAAAAAAAGCCAGAAAAGGCCTTGGTTGGGGGCCAGGGCTTAGGTGGGGGGAGGGGCCTAGGCTCAGCCTGGAAAAAGAGGGCCCTGGAGGGCTGAGGTTTAGGCCTGGGACCCCAACAGGCTCGCTGGGGCTCAAGCAGGTGGGGGAGACCCTAGCCTCATTCCCCTCTGATCCCCTGATACCCCAAAAGCCTCTCCCCATCCCTGTTAATCCCCGCTCCATGGGTGGGCCTCTCTGAGTGTGGGAACCCCTCCCCTCCCCCGGCTGCCCCTCAGGGGTGCCGGTCCTATCCAGCATCCTCTTTTCCTCCCCTCCTCCTTGGCCCCCACATCCTTGGGGATTCCTCACCGGTCGCTTGGGGATTCCTCCCATCACTTTAGGTGTCTGAGGTCTCCCACCAGTGCCTGGCAGGTGCCCTACTTGTGAGGAGAAGAGAACTCCGTGTCTTCCTACTCCACCATCTTGACTCCTACCCTAATTCATTATATTTAATGCCTCTGTGAATTCAGATAACTGAGCTTTATTCATTCAATAAACATTCTGAGTGTCCAGCAGTTTAGTTTTTGAGGTACTGCTAATGACTTTCATACCCTAAGGTGAGCATGAACACACTCACAATTTAACAGGCATATATGTACACAGCTAATTGTAAAACAAAACACTAAGTGCACTAATAAAGGTGACAATAGTATTGTGGTAGTATGAAGAAGAACTATTAATTTAACCAGGGAGAGAGGGGAAGATGTCACAGGGTTGCTGACATTTAAATATGCCTTGAAAGATGAATTGGATTTTGTCAGATCATATCAGATAGAAAAGTACACTTTAGGGGAAGAGAACATACTATGTTCAGGGAACAATAAATACTCCGGTGTGACAAGAGTCATGGTAAAAGGGAAGGGGATGAGATAGAGACACAGAGATGGGGGGGGAGACAGAGGAAGAAGAAGAGAAAAATGGAGAGGGAAAGACAGAAGAAGTGGGAGAGACGGAGAAGGAGAGGGAGAAAGAGAAAGAGAGGGAAAAGGAGAGGGAGAAGGTGAGAGAGGGAGGGAAGGAGAGAAAAAGACAGCTAGACAAACCCAGGTCTAAGTGAATAGCCTTGAATACTATGCTAAGGGGTTTGAACTTTATGATGAAGAAAACTGGAAGGCAGTAAAGGTTTTTGTTTGGATAATTGATGTGACTAGTTCTGTTTTAGGAAAATGACTTAAGTTGTATGCAGTGTGGTGCTGATGGTAAGACTGAGGCAGAGAGAGGAAGTTAATTTTTAATCTGTGTCTGAGATGTTGAGCAGTAGGCAATGGGACTGGATTTGTGATTTATGAAAGTAAACCACCAGAGTCAGAGTTCAAGGAACTTTCTTACGGGTGAAGTGCGTAGGAAGTCATAGTGTTTAGACTTAGCAATGCTTAACTTTTGGCTCCTATGAGGACAGAAAGTGATGGGGTTCAGGACCTGCTACCTGTTGGCATACTGAATATCTTAAGCTAAAGGAATTTGAGATGCAGCAAGTACAGGAAGAACATTCTGACCTCTCCCTGAAGCAGGTCATAAGACCCTCACGTGAGAGGTTCTCCCCTCCAATACCTGGAGGAAAGGAGCATCCTTATCTCTGAAGACAGAGGGACACTGAGAGGACTCTGACCGAATAGGCCCTACTAAGTCTCTCCCAGTTTACTACATTTGCCTTATACTCTTTTTGTCCTATCACATTCTCCCACGACTTTCCACTCTTCATTACACTTGCAAAAAATCATTCTTAGGGTCTTCATTTCCTTACAAAGCTTCCTGTGTCACATAAAACTCATATTAAATAAATTTGTATGCTTTTCTCTTGTTAATCTGTCTTTTGTTACAGGGATCCCAGTCAAGACCTTGGAAGGGTAGGGGGGAAAAGATATTTTTCCTTTCCTACAAAAGCATAGGAAGAGCATGGGCTTTAGAGTCACTGAACCACCAGCTCTGGCTCTACCTTTTCCTAGCTTGCCAAGGGCAAGTGCCTTAATGTTTTTAAGTCTTATCATAAAACAGGTACCTTAATATTAATATCACAGTGTTAATGTGAAGTGTTGAGACAGCATGAATGCTATTCAGGAACTGTCAGTGTTCTTATTTTCTTTCCCTTCCCAGGTACTTAACTATATTTTTGATGGTTAAGGTTGTAATGTAAGTGTCCTTGAGATTTAGCATTATTATAATAGGTTTTAGGTTATAGTAAGGGTTGACAAGAAAATAGTGACCCTGATTCTTCCCTTTGAACTCAATAAAATTATTTTCTAAATTTTGCACTTTAGTATTAGAGCTAGATTATGTTATTTAATGTGCATACCATGCTGTGTTTGGTTTATGCTGCTCCTCTGTTTGGAATGCCCTTCCTCTATCCCTTCCAATTGGCTAGTCCAGCCTATAAGACACAACTGAAATATTTCCTTCAAGAAGGCTCTCTTCTCCTCTATCCCAGGTAAGATTTGCCTTCTCTGTGTTACCACATTACCACATATTACAACGTACTAAATGCAATGATAGACTACACTGTGTTATGTTATAATCTATGTGTGTGTTAGTTTCTCCCTACAAAAAGGCAAGAACTATGTATGTTAGACTCTGCCAGTGTTTCCTCAGTTCTTATCCTGGGCCTGGAACATACCAGACGTTTAATAAATATCTATTGAATGAAGAAGCAAATTTTAAAAATCACCCACCTACCCATTCCAAGTGCTTACAAATTATACCCATTTTCCTGTTTTAAATCTCTCATGCCTTACCAATCTCCTCAGAGAAGCAGCTATAATGGCTCTGAAGAAACTGATCTGAGAATAAAAAACCTATATTGCAGCTTGGCTCTACCACGATTAGATGTGAAATCTTGGGCAAGTCACTGAACTCTTTGCCCTTGCTTCCTTATGCACAAAATAAGAATAACCATAGGTTTGTAACAAGGATTAAATGAAAATAAGATATAAAAGAGCCATACTTAGTATGTGCCACATAGTGAGTTTTCATCATTTGTTGATTACTTATTATTTGCTTTTGTTAAAAACAAGCTTGAATATAGTTGGAAATGAAAAAGGACTTTTCACGAAAAATTTGGGTCTTTAATGCAATTAACTAGATTATTCCAATCATCCAGAGAACTCTGTAAAACTGCCTTTATTTTAGGCTATACTATTATCACTAGCACCGGAATGAACCTGCTAACAAAAATAAAACAAAGTAAAACACCCCAGCCTCAAAGTCATTGCCAGTCATAAATAACTTGAAAGTTATTTAAATGAAGATATATTACCTCTATAATGGGGTGCTGTCTATAAATCAGGAAGAAAAACAAACAAATAAAAGACCCATGAATGTGAAATGCTGACAAATCTGGGTTTTCAAAGGCCCTAACAACTGGTATTTTCAGAAGCTCTAATAAAATACATATCCTTTGTGTCTGCCAAACCCCACAACTAAAGGAACACGCTCACAGCCTTGAGGATAAATCTAAATGTAGTGAATTCAGAGGTGGATGCTTGCAGAGTCAAGGAAAGTTTTCATCCTTGACAAAGAAAAATTGTGGCTGGTTTCTAGTGAATGAACTGTAGTCCTCCAGGCACCAGAGCTTTTAGCATCTTTCTCGCAAATTCGCCCTAGGAGGCTTTCGAATGGATGTGTTAGTGTGATGCTGCCATCTACAGCCGGAATTTCCCCTGGGCCTTGATAAAATAATAAAAAATAACAATTCTAGGCCTGTCCGGTCAGCATACACTTTAAATATTTTTGGTCGCTTCGTGGAGTAAGTTCCAAAACTCATTAGTTCCCAAAGAATTTTTGGCTGAGGTTTCTTCTGATTAACCAAAGGAATCCATTTTAGTTTCACTTCAAGAGAAATCTCATACAAAAGATATTTCCACCTCATATGAGTTTTCCTGAATTTCCACAGCATATATTTCTATCAGATGGTATTACTAAAAAAATCTTTATAGAAAATTATGTTTGTTACTCTAATGATGATGTGAGCTCACTTCAGAGTGAAGTTATAAAACAGTCAGACATAGGCAGATGATTCGGCCCATGGGGTGCTACTAACAGAATTTTCCAGTACTGCTCCCTGACCAGTTTTCTTGGGTTTTGCCCTTTCCCTCCTATTTTGACAGCAAGCAGAGGAAATAAGATGACAGCAGAGGGCATCAGTCTTTTTTCTAGAGAACAATGCTGCCTCAGTAAGTAGCATCCAACTAAGATATAAATCCTATTTATAAAATACAGAACATTCCCAGAAATAACCAACCAATTTTACAAAAATGAAAATCATGCCCAATATTTCCAGTGTCTATTGTATCCAAGTTTGTTTTTTTCTCAGCTAAGTATTTGATCTCTGCTAACTGTCCCACACTTTTTCTGAATATTTCTTATGTCTCATTATGAGTCATCTTATTTTCTTCAAGCTAACTTTGCTTCTTATATATCTCAATGCTCACCTAAAAACTCAAGAACAAAAATCAATGTTTATAATGTCTCTACAATACCATAATATGAGTTAATTTATTTATACCCTTACAATGTTTCAGTGTATTTTAGATTGTGTTCAACTAGTTCCCCAAATACAGATAAAGGTATCATAGAAAATTTATAGTCATATTGAAAATATTAGTTTTTAATGTCTTTCTGAGGGACAAAATATATACAATTAGTTGACGTTATATTTTTGATCAGCATAAGCAACCACCTAACTAGACCACTCTTCACTCTCGTTTGGTGGATGAGGAAAATAAGGCATGTGAATGTTAAATGACTTATTCAAGGTCATTTCAAGTAATTTGCATAAACATTTAGAGAAGAGGCTCTTATCATCACAGTCTGTCCTGAGGTCCTAGAAAGAATGTTAGGCCTCTTCTTTTTCACCTCTCTAGTGAGAGATTTACTTCAAATTTTCCATGCGTGAGAGAATTTAACAGTGAGAGAATAATTTATGACAACCCATTCAATTCTGAAGAGATGGGCTGGAAAAGAAAAATGAGATGCTACATTGGAAAGTTTATATTGGAGTGTTAATGAGAAAAGGTTTTATCTACATTTCCAAAGGTAGTATTGTGTTTTTTATAGCATCAGTAGTACAAGTTACTAAAAAGTCATTCGATGCAGTAGTAAGTTATTCAGCTTGTTTACAAAATAGTTAAGAAAAGATTACTAGCAAGCTTATTGCAAAGGCTTACGTAAAAGAAAAATCTAGTTAACTCTGTCATAATTGATCTTATGAAATGTTTAGGATAAAAATATAAATGTCTCAGTTATTATTATTTATCACTTTGAATCATACCTATGCTTTCTCAAAATATAAGAAGGGTTTTGTTGTTCTGGGTTTTTTTCATGGCTTGAAAAGACAATTATTATCCCTCTATCACCTTCAGATGTTCCTCCCCTCCCCGTCCCCACCATCTCTGGCCTTGATATTTAATCATCCATTAGAATTCTAAGTCAACAGAGGGAGGCAAAATTTTTAAATGACTCTAAATATTTTAAATAAATTGAGAAACACATGAATCCTCCTCAGCCTCTTATTCACCTTTCATCGTATTGCAAAACCATCAGACACACACACTTTCAATTTTTCTATATTATGTAAACAAAAGATTTCAAAGTAGGATTTGGTAGATGGTGGATTTTTGAATTAAATTGAAAATGTGCCCACAACACAGCAATTATTTCATTAACTCTGAAGAGTTTAAATTCTTACAACTGAACCATGTCTTGAGTGAAAAAAAAAAATCTGCACGTAATACCAAATCCAATAAACAGAAGTAAGCAGTTGGTGTACTGTCTACACACTTTCATTTTGTTTTAAAAACACATCGATGGTGATGGTTTTACAACTCAGTGAACATACTAAAAACTACTGAATTATACACTTTAAAGGGTGAATTTTATGATATGTGAATTATATCTCAATAAAGCTGTTATTTTTAAAATAATCTAGCTAAGTGTTCTGTAAGAAAATCCTGCTAGGAAAAATATATATGATTTTTTCTTTGTCAGCATCATATTTAAGAGTGTTTACAAAAGTGAAATAAACAAGATAAATGTTCACTGCAGCCCAGATAAGGTGTTACTATCTTTTGAGATAGGATATCTACTGTGCTGTAGTCATGACTCCCAAATTCTAATCTGAGAGATCTGTATGAAATTCCCACTGAAACCAGTGACCATTATGCTACAAAACTTAGGAAATAATTTGGCACATTCTGCAGTATACTTACATTTTTTAAAGGGTTCTTTGTTGTAACTTTCTTCTGTTTTTGTTTAACTGACAAAAGGATCACACAAAGGTTATGCTCTCATCATGATATTTCTTTAAAGTAAATTTGGATAGGAACATGAAAGTTACGCCAGTATAGACATATAGATTTGAACTCACTGAAAGGTTTTGGAAATAAATATTGCAGACACTCTCCATTTGGATTTCTGAAGGAGGAGTAGTTAGAAAGGTCATTCTTTTCTGGAAAAATGGTTTTGATAGCATCAAAGAATCTTAGAGTCAGAAAGCACTTTAGAGATAATCTGGTTAAATCCACTGCCCTCCTTGATGAAGAAATAAAGACCCAAAGAGGTTAAGTAATTTGTGCAAAAGGTCACACAATAAGTTAGTGCACGAGTAAAATAGAAAGTGGGTCTCCTGATTCTCTAACCAAAAATTTTCATCCACTCCTTCCCTAAACTACTATCATCTGGAGAAAATAAAAATTTGTTAGGTGTTCCCTGTTAAAAAAAATACTTGTAAAAAAAAAATACTTGTCTGTAGAATAATCTCATGCACAGCAGGTGCTTAAGGGATATTTTTAAATTATGAGTTATTTTCCATTTATTTTTACTGTCTTTTCATACAATAATTTTGTGAAATATTTTGTAATTCATCTCATGATGAAGAAAATTGTACATGGAGAGATTAAGGGGGTTAAGGAAAGGGCCAACCTTCAATCACATCTCTTTCCAAATTCCACTGTGCCTCACAGAATCCCAAGAGAGTTTAAAAAATCAGTCATTTGAATGAACCATGAAAATGAATAATATCACACTCTGCTAGAGAGAGTGTAAATTGAAACAACCATTCTGGAAAACAATTTCACAGTGTCTCTCAAAAGCCTTTAAAATTTTTTTATAGTTTAAACTAATAATTCTATATCTGGAAACCAGTTAAATAAATATAAACCAAGATCCAGAGACACAGCTTTGCAGAGAATTGTTCGTTATCACGAGAAGAAGTGGTAAACATCCATGATGGAAAGATTAAGAACATGCTAGTACTTTCATTTGATGATTATCATGGTAGCTAATAAAAGAAATTTTAGAATTTAATACAAAAAATATTATGTGATATAGTAAGTTTTAAAAGCAGAATACGAAATATTATATGTGGTGTATATTTAAAAATATAAAAACTTCTGCATAGAAAAGTATATTGGTTGCCTTTGGGTAGTAAAAATATGGGTGGTTTTGCTTATAATTATCCAATTTTTAAATGAGAAATATGTATTGCTTTTATAGTAGAAAATCTTTAATCGATGTTATTATTAAAACAAACATAAAATGAGCCAACCAATCAAAAAAGAATTCAGAAAATATAATTAGAATCTACCTTTGGAATGAAGTATTTATAGGCATTGGGTTCAGATGCCTTTCCACTCACTACATCATATTATCCAATGCCATCTTTTCTCATGTTATTGCCAAGTGCTTTTCTTTACAGAATCACGTACGATTAGTATCTATCATAATATATCGTTCTTTGAGATTCTAAAGAATACCATTCACTCTAGATCTTATAAATACTTCATTCTTGTGATTTGCTTGGTCAGACCGCACCAATTAAAACCAAACTGCACGTCTCCCAAACTTAGTTCAGGTGGAGAGGCTCTCTGGCTGCTTCCTGAGAGGTTTCCTAATTCAAGTCAGTCCCTCTTTTACTGCACATGGTGAAGTCATGTTTTCTCTTTGTACCATGGCAGCATCCAAACTCACACAAAAGCATGAGGGGCCATAATTCCTCATTTCGCAAGTTAATCAAAGTTGTCACATATAGAACTGGAAAAAGAGCGAACGTTTTAAAAGTTATAGCAACTGTCTGAAAGGACAATAAAACATTGTTTTAAACAAGAAAACAGGTTCTAGTGAAAATGTTCTTCATTTAAGAGGAGAATTTGTTAAAGGGCATTTCAAAATTTCTGAGTCTCACCTTTAGAAAAATTCCCTCTGTTGCTTACACTTTGGAATAATAAGGCCAGATAGAAGGACCTTTTATTTTTCTGTCAGCGTGATTCATGTCCCAACATTTGAAATGAAGAGGATCCTTTCCTGACTAGATCTCAATAAGACAAGCATGAAGGCAAAATGGCAACATGGGTTTCTGCTGTCAGAGGTTTGCACATCAATCAACGAGACTCCAGATGGCATCTGTTTTCAGTGATCATGTCACTTACCATCAACATCACATTAAATCCTTGCAGTAAAAATGGGTTCTTTTCCCCACATTCACAAGCAGATGATCTCTGATTTCATCCTCAGGCCTCTCATGTTGGGAAGAAAACAGTGCAACAGTGTCTCCTGCTGCCTATTAGTGTGGCGACACGTGTGCACCGGAGGGACTCGTCCTAGTGAAAAGGAATGAAGACTTAATCCTTGGCAGTACTTGACATCTTTCCAATGTATACTTTCTCTACATTCAACTAAACTGTGCTTTGAATTTCACATTGCTCATTTCTAAGTGTAAGAATACCGTTATCTCTGCTATTAGAGCTCTTCTATTATTAAGCAATTGCTCACGTTCTTTTAATTTTTCACATGTTCACTCCCATACTTGTCTGCTCAGCACTCCTCCCCTCACCTAGCAGAGGCAATACAGGATAGTTTTATTCGGAGAACAGTTCTATCAACAGAAGGATCTGAATTTTGGATGCCAGAGAGAAAATTACTGTTGTCAGAATATATCCTTATTGTTTTACAGGTTTGGCATAACATTCAGTGGGAAATCATTCTGGATGAGTGCCGCTAAAACCCACACAAATACAAGTTGGCTTTTTGGTATTATTTCAGATCCTTGATGGAGGAAAAAATGCATGTCTGGGAGCAATCACACTCAAGCATATATCTTCCCCTGATGCAATTTTGTGAATCCAAAGTGATAAAAAGAAGTTGTGACTTTTGACATTACTGAATAAATTCTGAGGTACTGTTTGAATCAATCAGGTTACTTTTTCCCCTGAAATAAATCCAGTATGTTTACACTCTTACCATATGTTAAAAGAATGCATTTGAAAATCTCATGATGAGTTAATTTATTTTTTAAAAAGGCCGGGGGTGGGGGGAGCTCATGTAGAAAACGGCACAGTGTTGCCTCAACTCTTTTTTTTTTCCTCCAAGTTTCCGATCACGCTTCTAATTTTGAAGATCTGCTTCTGGGGAAAGGCTAGTTTTTACTGTCTCTTGTTTTGGAAAAATTTGACAAGCAGTGCTGCACCCATCTTAGATGCTAAAGTAACTGACTTTGAGTACAAGGCTAGTATGTTCCATATGTGTGCAGAGTTAGCTGAAGGAGGGCAATTACCTTCCCTGGTCTCAAAGTAACTACTGAAGTAGTTAGGGTGGAAGACAAAATCATGGTATATTAATTCCTCCTGTTTCTAAGAAGCAAAATGCTCTTTGCTCTAAGATAAACTATAGATCTGGTTTTCTCTACTCTGATCTATAGCATTTATTGTCTATTTTGGTACATAATCATGTCCAATCTTGAAGATTCCCTAAATGTTCCAGAAGGGCATATCTTACTTCCAAAACAGGGTTAATTTTAAGGGTGTCTTGAACGTGCTGTAGTCCCCTCAACCCAAAGTACACTCATTGAAATGATCTCTTTTCTCTTTGCTTTAGAAATCTCAGGGACAACACTAACGAACTTTACAGAGTGTTACGGAATCAGTTTGTTAGTATTTGTGCAGCACTTCAGAAATATAAAGCACTAAATATTGTAGTGGATAGCAACTTAATAAGATAATTAACCAACCATTTCTAACACAAAACTGTGTAAGTATGGACATGTTTAACTTCTGAATATTTTAGTCTTTCTTCGTTTTATTGGCTTAAGCATAATACCGAACATTCTGATGATTCAATTTGAGTGAAAGAAAAAGGACATTTTTGGTTTGAATAAGAATTATCTTACCATTAAACAGCATCATTTTCTCTCAGTGTACAGAATGTTTTTTCATTTTAACACGCCATTTTTTATGCCCTGAGTAGGACGACTGTCAGAGGTAAACACCTAGCTAATCTTTAGTTAGGAAAGCATTTGATCACCAGCTTTGTTTTACTTTTTGAACCAGGACACTGTTTAAGAAGACAACCAGCCCCTCCCAGGGTGGAAAGTGACTCTTCATTTCTGTTTTATACACAGCTAAACCTTCTATTATGTATCCTATTAGTAATTATATTTGCTTTTGTAGTGTGTACCGTCTCCTGATCTCTGAGCTCATACCTATTATAATCCTCTCTAAATAAATAATATCCAAGTTCCAATCCCCATAGACCTGCTGGCAGAGAACATTTCCCTCCATTTTTCTAGTATCTTAGGACCCAAGTATACCATGAGATTCTAAAATTATTTTAAAGCAAACATTAGAGTGGAATAACAATTAGGAGTTACTAAAAACTCATATGCATTTACTGGTCATTTTTTTTTTTCCTGGCAAGTTGTGGTGTTTAAACCATAAATAATTCTTAGCTTAAACTACATTGAAGACAGGAAAGCAGAAAATAAATGAAAAAATGATTTCAAATCCATAAGGAAAAAATAGAGAAAATCTTTAAGATTTTATTAAAATAATTTTCTCATTTACCTTGCTGAATATTAAGTTTAATGCTATCATTACTATAATATTACTCTTAAGAGAGAGTTCATTCTGTTTTGTACCCTCAGTCTTTTTTTTTTTTAATATCTTTATTAGAGTATAATTGCTTTACAATGGTGTGTTAGTTTCTGCTCTATAACAAACTGAATCAGCTATACATATACATATATCCCCATATCTCCTCCCTCTTGTGTCTCCCTCCCACACTCCCTATCCCACCCCTCTAGGTGGACACAAAGCACCAAGCTGATCTCCCTGTGCTATGCGGCTGCTTCCCACTAGCTATCTATTTTACATTTGTGTACCCTCAGTCTTAACGCACAATGCCTGGAACAATGAAGGCATTTAATAAATATTTGAAAAATGAGTTAGAGAATGAATGAATGAATGAATGGCAAATGTACTCTAAATATACACTACAGTTTATGAATAAGTCTGTACCTTACCTTACCCACTGATGTTCAGTTTACAGATGTATCTGAAACAAAGATCTAGGAGGCAAACATAAAGAGCCAGAAATCAAACACCTTTAACCCAGACTCCTTGAAACTAATCTTAGACTCTTTTGAGAGTATTTGGGAGGGGGTTTGGTTGACGAAGTCATTATGGAAGAGAAGAAAGGCAGAATCCTAGGTGTTTGGAAGGCTCCAAGTAGATTCTTAGGTTAAAGTTGGTGAACTTTATTGCCAACAATTCTTCAACTTTTGTTTTAAATAACTTCTAATATTATTTCACAAATCTCATTCAGTCTTATACTATATGCAAATAATATTTCTAAGTAAAGGATCATATTATTTCTCTAAAGTATATTTAATTTTTAAAGCCATAACCACAGGGGGAAAAGCACACGGAAAGTGATCTTGCAGAGAGGGAACACATTTGAAGTTCTCATTGAGATCAGGGTCAAGAAAACCCCCAGAAGTGTGTTTATTGAGGGCAATACAGAAAATCTTGGCATATGTTATCAATTTGGGAGCAAGTACATGTATCTACATTGGCATCAGGCAATTTGTTAGATCCAGAGGCAGGATATTAAGTGATGTACTAACAAGGCAAAAATAAGAAAACCATTTAAAAAACACATCATTAGATTCAGAATAAAAACACTATCTCAAATATTTTATACATAAAACACACCACCTTGTGGAATGAAAGATAAATACTTTACTATGTTCTGCCACTTGTGAATGATGTCATCACTGTGATTCCATGAAGAAGAAACTTCTTAGCTCCAGATGGTCACCATTCTCTCTCTCTGGTAGCCCTAGGATTCATATGTTAGTATAATTTTTGTTCAATTCAATTGTATAAAAACACATTGCCTTTTCTCACTGACATGGGTGGATGAGCACGCTGTTTTATCTTATTATTCACTTCAGTCTTTGCTAATGTGTTTTCGGCAGGATTTATTCTTTTACTGTAGTGATCACAAGCTTTGCCTAGATAACCAGAACAGACTCTCAGAAACCTCTTTTCTTTTAGTTCCTAAGTGGGGTCAGAGATTTTTTTTAAAAAGGTTTATTAAATCCTCTTACATTCAAGCAAAGGTACTGCTTTACTTCCTACCTACATAATGAGGGGTACCCACTAATTAATGCAGAAAGAAAAAAGTGGATAATTTCTGTTTGTTAACATTTGTAGACTAAATTATCTCACACCTCACTATTCCCAAGATATTATGGAATTTAGAAATATCTGAAATTTAATATGGTTTAATATCTTCATTTTTTAAATTAGGAAACCAAGGCCTAGAAAGGTGAAGCAAATCACCCAAATTTACATTATCAGTTAATGGATGAGCTAAGCCCAAATCCCAGGCCTTTTATACTGTCTGTTGTACTATACGACACAATATTGCTTAGAAGTAGAACGAATTTTTAAATGGGTTCTCCAGATGGCAAAATTCATAATGCTTAGTAATAATGTTACTTATTCAAAAATTATCAATTTCTTGTGATTTATATATTTCACGTCTTAAAAGTAATGCTAAAATTTCACTCTGATGAAAATAAAGTTATTTTATGTACTTCCTAACTGCAATTTTTAAAAAACATGCATTTTACTTTGAGATCTGGTCTGTTGTATGTGTATTTTTAAAACCAGGAAAACAGAGACACTTCTGATTTTTCCGTTAGCTATAAAATCAATGTATATGCTCCAAGATGAGAATGCATTGTAGGTTTTTGATCTGTTGCACATACGAATTCTCCCAGATGCTTGGTTGATCCATGTTACATAAGTTTGATGACAACTATCTTGCCATTTCTAATTGAAGGAGCTTTAAGTAATTGTGCTAAAGCCATGTTCAGTGTGTGTAGCAATGAAGAAGCCCAGACACTAGAGAGGAAACTTTCACCAGAGCTGTTAATAGAATCCAAATTCCAGTTTTGGATCCACTTGTGATATGCCATATGAAGAAGAACAGATGAATTTGACACAAATGATTTATTTGTGAAAGCAGAAATCTGATATTCAAAACTCACACTAGTTGATTTTTTAAAAAAGCAAATACATCTTTGGTTTTGGGCTATCACTAGAAATAAGAACAAGAAACCTAAGTAAAGACTCTTCGGCATCTTAAAAATATGTAACATAACTTCCTTCTTTGGAAAAGTTTTTTTAAAATGGAGTTAGCATACCATTTGTATCATGTCTTTTGTTTTAAAAATTGGGTATAAAATTCAGAAAAAAATGTTTCTTGTATGATTCATAGCTGGTAAACACAGTGTTCTACATTCCCAGATGAGTGTCATAGTAAAATATGAATTCAAGTACACTATGTTTCTTTGGAAGAAAATGTACATAGTTGTCAGTGAGGGAAAAAATGATCATATTAAATATCTCTTACTAAACTTGACTTCGACTAACCTATGTCATCATTAACTTATTCCTTTTTTTTCCTACTCCTCCTTCTTTTTCTCCCCCTTGGTAGATATGGACAATTTAAAGCAGTGATTTGCAAACTATGAATTTTCACCCATTTATTAGGTCCTGATCAGAATTTTAAAAAATGAAATAGAAATAGCATCAAAGGTGCATTACACATAGTGAGGGTAACTACTTTGAGTCTTAAGATAAAATGTAGCTGTTAGTGTGAATCATGGTTTTAAAAGTTTGAAAGGCACTGATTTAGAGTAAAATAATTATGAAAATCATTACTAGTTTTCTTCAACATTTTGTGCATGTTTCTCTTATTTGGTTTTCTTCTTAGTAACCCTTGACTCTTTTATCACTAATTATCATATGCTAGAATTTATTTTTCACACTTAAAGCTTTGCAGAAGGAAGAAATAGGTGTACTAACAGATACCATATACTAACATATATATTAGTATTCTAACGTGTAATAATGCTGTATACTAACAGATAACAAAGGAACATGTAGTTAAACCTCCTTAGAAATCATCTTATTTTTAGTAAATAATTAACTAGAAGTCAGGACGTCTAAATATTATTTCTATGATTGTCAGGAGACCTTGTACAAGTCCTGCTGTGATTTAGTTCCCTAGTATATTTGGTAAGAATAATTCCTGCTAATAAATTGCTTTCCAAAACCCTTGGAAAATTAATACTAGCAGACTTAATACTGTAGGCTCTGAGCAAGAGTAGGATAAATATATGGATGGAGAGAACTGCTAAAACAGCAATTTTAAGATCCTTATTAATTTTCTTCATTGCATATTCTCTTTTTGACTGTTCCTTAAAGAAGTCCTTAAAAATATTTGTGTTAGGTAAGTTTTCTTTTTTATGTGTGTAATCTCCCTATTACAATCCAAGAAACTTTTTGAGAATATAGAGCATGATTTAGAAGGTTCAATATCATTTTAAGGGCTAGAAAAGAGCTCTATGAACAGATGTGACTTAAGAGATGCTCATAATAAATAATTAAATCATGATGAAGGACAGATGAAGAGTTAAAATTTATGAGGTGCTGGAAACAGACTCTACTGACCTTAAAATAAATGCCATGAAATCAGTCAGGAATAGAGACAAGAGGAGAAACACAAAAAGGTGGGGTTAAAGTGTGCTAGCTTGTAAATAGGTAAAAAATATATATATATAGTTTGGTATATATTTGAATGTACTGCTGATTTTTATGACACAAAGCTTTACTATTCTTTTCTAATTTCCTTTAGTTGGGTGTTTCCTCGTCATTGGGCACTAAAGGCTCTTGCATCATAGTCTTTTTGCTAGTTTTAAGCTAGAAGACAGAGATAATGTGTCAAGCTACCTATCCAAGACAAATACTTTTCTCCAAGGGTATCTAGTTAAAAGGGAGATCAGCTCGGTGCTTTGTGACCACCTAGAGGGGTGGGATAGAGATGGTGGGAAGGAGATGCAAGAGGGAGGAGATATAGGGATATATGTATATGTGTAGCTGATTCACTTTGTTATAAAGCAGAAACTAACACACCATTGTAAAGCAATTATACTCCAATAAAGATGTTAAAAAAAAAAGTGGTAAATGAATTTGGTTCCATCTACATAATGGCACAATCGAGATGGAGATACGACAAAAATGTTATGACTGTTAATGTATTCTGTGGGAAACTGACAGTCTGTAGCAAGGTAAACATCCAAGTTGGAGTCTTTGCTTGGACAAGGTATAGACATCAGATTTAGTAACTGGAAATGTCCCATCAACCACCACCCCCATTTCCCATAGAAGACTCAATATCAGGTGGCAAGAAAAACCCCCTATAAAGAAGGATTGGTGCATTACCATTCTATAGGAAGCAGAGATCATGGAAAGTTAGTTTCCATAGGGCAGGTCATAGAAGCAGGATCTGAGCCTTAGTAACAACTTTTGGGGCAATGAAGTTAGAAGTTAGGCACAATTCTTCAAAGACAGTTACTGAGAATGCAGTCAGAAAACACTCAATTTTACAGTAAAAAGTTGAGAAAAATATACTTAATAGAAAACTCTTGATGCTCATTTTGAAGAAAGTAGAGGCACCAGAAGACTGAGACACTGGTGAGAAGATGGGCCACAAAAAGAATCAGAGTGATAGAGGTGGGATTTAAAATGTACTGTCTTTGCATATGATGTGGCCTTAGTTCATTAGGTACTTTGAGTAAAGTGGAAAGAACTGGGGCTTTGGAATTATGTAGATCACGAGTTCCCAGTCTAACTCTTCCAACTGCTGGATGTATGATAATGGACAAATTAATTAACCTCTCTTGGCTTTGGTTTCTGAAATGAAAAAATAATACTTGTATATGAAGTGCTTAATTTAGCATAATTTCTGGCACATAGTGGGGGATCTAAATGAGATCTATTATTTTTGCTTTTAATAGGGAAGATAGATTTATTTCTGTAGTTCTGGTCTTTCCCATGATTTCCCTTGTGACCAATAATACATATTTTTGAGAAGTCTGACCAGAATCTGAAGGCACCATCTGTGGCAGTTGGTCTCACTCATTAACTTCAATAAACTGAGCCAACCAAATCTCACAGTGGTTGGTACCCTTGAGAGCTATCTTATTTGGCAAAGGATTACTCTATATTTCATAACATTTTTGCTGGTGGAGGTAGTTAAGTATGTGGGCTAAAGTAGCTTTTCTTTGTGGTGATATGGGCCAAATTATAGTGATGATTAAATTGTAAGTGCTTTGCTCATTATTAAATGTTCTCAATAATGGTGATGATAAGTAACATTTACTTAACATTTTTGGGCTCTGTGTACTACTATATCATGCTCTTTCTGAAGCTTTGAGTAAAGTTCATACATTGGTAGAAATTGTATCTAAAGGAAACAAGAATTATTAAACAAAACAAAACATTCCTGACTGTATACATCTAAATGAGCAGTGCCCCCTGCAAAGTAGTTCCTTTGGGAAGCTATACAAACATTCTAACAATCTTGCCATTGCTCAAAACATTTTTGAAACTTCTCTTCTGGAATTGCTTTAAGACCCAGTTTATGAGCCATACAAAAAAGTCAGACTCATTAATTTACAGTCATACATAATTTTTCACCTCTGATAGTATTACCCAGATTAATTACCCATCTTGGCTCTGAGTGATTTTGCTACTTCCAAAATAAGATCCAACCTCAAAGGGTAAATATTTGCCACTGTCTAGGGTATTTAAGAGAACATATTGCATTTCTGAAGGTAATTCCAAAAACAATTCCAGAATTACAAATACTTGAATAACATCTTCCATGTCAGTTAGCTCGCTGAGGACAATTCTGCTCCAAATAGAAAGTTGTAGTGTATTTTTTTAAACTGTTTCATTCAACAAACATTTATTGAGTGCTAACTATTCATTCATTCACTCACCAAGTATTTATTGAGTACCTACTATGTGATAGGCATTGGGTTATGGATCCAGCAGTGGGTAGGACAAACATGGCCACTACTCTTATAGAAACTTCATCTAGTCAGGAAGACAAATATTAAATAAGTAATTACAGTAAAGAGAGGTGTAATGGGAACATGTTTCAGGGAGATCTGTCTAGGGATAGGGTTAACTCTCCTGAGGAAATGACTTTAAAGCTCAGATTTGAAAGATGAGTAGGAGTGTTCCAGGTAGGGGGAATGCTTGAGGGCAAGCATGTGAATGCTTGAGGGCAAGGAAGGATGGTGTTCTAGGAACTGAAAAAAATTCAGTACAGCTAGAGTGTTTGGTGGAATAGCAAGAGTAGACTGGCAGAGGCCAGACCACGCAGAGCTTAATAAGCCATTTTACTAATTCAGTTGTACACACACTGAAGCTTGAGTATGCAACTTTAGTTGCAGAATAAATTGGTAAGAAGAGAGACTGGAGGTAGGGAGAACATTTAGCAGGTTATTACTACAAAACTTAGGAGAGAATGATGGTAGTAGAGATGGAGAGAAGTACATGGGTTTGAGAAATACTCAGAAGGTAAAAAAAAACACAACAGGACTTGAAGATTCATTGGATGTCACAGATAAGGACAGAGAAGAGTTAAGAACAATTATTAGGTTGTTGGTTTGAAAATAAGGGTGTGATGGTGCCACTCACTGTGCTGGGGACACTGAAGAAGGAGCTCTAATCATTCAGTGGGGGAGAAGTGGTTAGTTCATTTTTGAATATGCTATGTTTAAGGTACCAAAGGGTTATCCAAGTGAAGATGTTAAGTAGGCAGTGGATATATAAGTGTGTGCCTCAGAATGAAGATTGGACTTGGAATTACAGATTTGTGAGTCATCAGCAACAGGAATGAATCAGATCATTTAAGGTAAGTGTACAGACTGAAAAGAACACCAAGCTAGGAAAAACACCAGAGATATACCAATGTTCAAGAGCTGGGCAGAAGAGGAGATGCCCACAAAGGAAACTGAGGAGTAAGCCAGAGAGAAAGAAGACCAGGAGAATGTGGTAGCATGGAGACCAAAGAAAGAGAGCATTAAAAAATACAGATGTCAATAGTGTCAAATATTGCCAAGAGGTCAAGTAAGGTTGGCACTGAAAAGTATCTACTGGATTTACAGAATATAAGTTATAGATTATCCAGAGTATAGTAGAAACACTTTTAATTAATGTTTTGTGAGTGGGACCTGGGAATTGGTCAATAATTCATTGAAAAACTGATTACATTGGATAATCATAAACAAAGTTACATTCTTTCACATGTTATTTTAATCTAAAACATATAACTGTACATTTATTTGCCAATCTTTGATATAGGGCCTAAACCTTTCTTTATGATCTGTTATTGGTATATGTGTATTGAAATCAGTCTCAGTTTTCTTGCATAAATAATATCCATAAATGCATTGTCTATGATTCCCTGTTTTGGGGAATTATTTAAAGTAAATCAAGAAATTAAAGATACTCATGGAGAGGATTCTGAGAAGATGGTGAAGTAGGAAGCACAAGGAATCTCTCTCCCATCTAGACAAAATTACACTGACAGAATCTGTTTAACTATTTTGGAACTCTAGAGTCTACAGGAGACTTGCAACTTCCAAGGGACGGTTTGGATGGTAAATTGTGGTTAATCTTGATCAATTTCAGCTCTTAGCACAGTAGCATTTACCCATCCCCCCACCTCTCAGCCCCCTGGCAGGCAGCTGTGCACGTATTCCAGGAGCAGCTTGCAATGCAGCTTGCAAGAGCCAAGGTAGCAAACAGAACTCTGTCCACAAAATATCAGGGATCTGTGGCCATTGTTTTTGCACCTCCCCCAATTGTTGCAACCTCCATCCCTTTAACTGAAGTGACTTCCAGGGGATTTAAAAGACTGGAACCTTTCTATCTCCCCTTCACTTTTCTTTCCCTTTTGGTAGCCAGACATTAAAAACTAGGACATTCAAAAGCAACTGCATATATGAGGGAAAACATAAGGTCATTGTGTATGGCCAGGGAAAGGCACAGGCTCAGAAAAGACCTGAGAAGAACTTAAACACCTCAGACTAATTCTTGGTACAGAGACACTAATAATAATAATAATAATGATGATAATAATAATAAACAAAAACAAAACTCAGCCAATTCTTGGGAAGGAGGAGAATCTGATTTCCAGAGTTACTACATTATTCAATGTCCAGTATTGAATAAAAACCCACAAGATACAAAGAAACATGAAAGTATGACCCATTCAATAGAAAAAATAAAACAACAGAAACAGTCCTTGAAGAAGACCTGATAGTGGATCTACTAGGCAAAGACTTTAAGGGACTTCCCTGGAGGCCCAGTGGTTAAGACTCGATGCTTCCACTGCAGGGGGTGGGGTTCGATCCCTGGTCAGGGAACTAAGATCCCACATGCTGTGCAGTGCAGCCAAAAAAACAAAAAACAAAACAAAAACAAACAAACAAAAAACAATTCCCTTAAAGATGCTCAAAGAACTAAAGGAAGATGTGGAGAAAGTCAAGAAAACAATGTATCAATAAAATGGAAATATCAATTAAGAGATAGAAAACCTAAAAAGAAACTAAAAAGAGATTTTGGAACTGAAAAGCACAATGAATGAAATTAAAAATTCATTAGAATGATTCAAAGGCAGCTTTGAGCCAGCAAAAGAATCAGTAAACTTGAAGATAGGACAATGTAAATGATTGAGTTTGAGGAACAGAAAGAAAAAAGATTGAAGAAAAGTGAACAGAGTATAAGGGACCTGTGGGACACAATCAAGTGGACCAACACACCCACTGTGGGGTTCCCTGCAAGAGGAGAGAGATAGAAAGGTGTAGAGAGAATATTTGAAGAAATGATGGCTGAAAACTTCCCCAATTTGATAAAAGCCATAAAAATAAATATCCAAGAAGCTCAAGGAGCTCCAAAGAGATGGATTCAAAGAGAACCACACCAAGACACATTATAATTGAACTTTTGATAGATAAACAGTAAGAGAGAATCTTGAAAGCAAAAGAGGGAAGCAACTTGTCACATACAAGAGTTTTTCAATGGGATTATCAGCAGATTTCTCATTAGATACTTTGGAAGCTGGAAGGCAGTTGGCTGATATATTTAAAGGGCTAAAAGGAAAAAAAAGAAAAAGCTCAAATCAACAACCTAACTTTACAACTTGGAACTAGAAAAGGAAGAACAAATGAAATCCAAACAAACGAATCTAGCAGAAGGAAGAAAATAATGAAGATGAAAGCAGAGATAAACAAAATAAGAATAGGAAAACAATAGAGAAAATCAATAAAACAAGTTGGTTCTTTGAAAAGATGAACAAAATTGACAAATCTTTAGCTGGATGGACTAAGGAAAACAGGGAGAAGACTAAATTACTGAAATCAGAAATGAAAGCGGGGATGTTACTACTGATTCTACAGAAATAAAAAGGATTATAAGAGAGTACTATGAACAATTGTACACCAACAAATTGGATAACCTAGATGAAATGGACAAATTCCTAGAAACACAAAACCTAGAAACACAAAATCTTGAAGAAATAGAAAATCTGAATAGACCTATAACTAGTAAAGATATGGAATCAGTAATAAAATGTCTGACAAAGAAAATCAATGAACCTGATGTCTTCACTAGTGAATTCTATCAAATATTTAAATAAGAAGTAACATCAATCCTTCTCAAACTTTTCTTGAAAAATTGAAGGAAGAAAACACCCTAACTTATTCTTTGATATCAAAGTCAGACAAAGACACTACAAGAAAAGAAAACTATGGTCCAACAACACTTATCAATGCAAAAATTCTCAACAAGATACTAGCAAGCCAAATTCAGCAGCATATTAAAAGGATTATACACTGACCAAGTGGGATTTATTCCTGGAATGCAAGGATGTTTCAATGTATGAAAATCTATCAGCGTAATACACCACATTAACTGAATGAAGGAAAAAATCCACAGGGTCATCTCAATTGATGCAGAAAAAGCATTTGATAAAATTCAGCACCCTTTCATGATAAAAACACTACGTAAATGTGTTATATACATACAATGGAATATTATTCACACTTAAAAAGGAATGCAATTCTGACATGCTACAACATGGATGAGCCTTGAGGACATTATGTTAAGAGAAATAAGCCAGTCACCAAAAGAAAAGTGCTCTATCAATCATTCCACTTACATGAGATACCTAGAAGAGTCAAATTCATAGTTAGAATGCAGAGCGGTGGTTACTAGGGACTGCAAGAGAGGAGGGACTGGAGAGTTAGTGTTTAATGGGTATAGAGTCTCAATTTTACAAGATGAAAAGAGTTCTGAAGATGGGTGGTAGTGACGATAGCACGACATTATGAATGTATTTAATACCACTAAACTGTACACTTTAAAATGGTTAAGATGGTATATTTTATGTTATGTGTAGTTCACCACAGTAAACAAAAAAATTGGAAAAAAGTGATTGTAAAGCAATCTGAGTGCAGAACCCTAGATATGATTTTCCCCAATCTTTTTTTGCCCACCTCAATCCAATGAAAAATTTTAAAGCCATTTTCCTTTTATGAATTTTTCCAAAACATTCAATTCAATTTTCATAGAAATAACCATTTTCTTTTTCCTATTTATATTTCATATAACAATAAGTAATGGTTTACATAATAATCAACTTCCATAATTACCTAACATAAACAGATCGAATAAACACAACTGATTCTTGGTAAGCCTACCACTATCTAGTGAGAACAAAAATCCATAAGTATACTAAGCAGCAGCATATTACCCATATGCGTTCAGTGTGCTGTAGGCATCAGTTGGTATGTTTTATAAAGGTAATGGAGAGTACCAGTTAATTTGTATTATGTTGGTTGAATGGAAGTTAGTTATGGGAGTTTCTATTTTAGAGCCAGGAGATGATCAGGAGGAAGTTAGATTGCAGCGGGCTAAAGAGGAAATAGGAGTTGAAGGAATGGAAAAATTGAATTAGACTACTCTTTTGAGAAATTTGTGAGGGAGAAGAGTGCAGTAACTGAAACATAACTATAGTTGGTGGATAGATAAATACATATTATTCTTAAGATAAAAGAGACTTCAGCAAGTTTAAATACTAGAAGGAGTAGCTAAATATAAAGAAAATGTATAAGATGATCAACAAAGGCTCTGAGAATTAGGCAGGAATGGAATCCAATGAACACATAGAATAATTAATCTTGAATATTAGGAAAGGCATCTTTTTCCTTGTAATAAGAGAGAAGGAGGAAAAGATGGATATAGGTGCAAGTAGGTTTTAGGTTTCGAGGCACAAAGTCAAAGGAGTTCATATCTGATAACATCTATTTTTTTCTGCAAAGTTAGAGGAACCATCTGCTGAAAGTAAGGGGAAGGCAAGACAGTTAAAGGTTTATGGACCATGTAAAATATTTGAAATAGTTGTTGCATAGGAGGGAGGAAATGATCCCTAAAGAAACACAGTAGGATTGTGACTCAGTGTTGAGGTCCCAGTTGAGATAGATAAGCACTGTGTTATATGTTGGGTTGAATAGAGTTGGAATGGAAGGAGGATGCAAAAATAGATAAGACATAGTTCCTATTAATCAAATGGAATAGGGACATATAAACAAATAACTTTTAAAGCAGGGATCCCCAGCCCGCGGCCTGTTAGGAACCAGGCCACACAGCAGGAGGTGAGCAGCAGGTGAGTGAGCAAAGCTTTATCTGCCGCTCCCCATCGCTGGCATTACCGCCTGAACCACCCCCTCCCCACTTCTGCCACCCCCTCCCCACCCCCCGTACCGTCCGTGGAAAAATTGTCTTCCACGAAACCGGTCCCTGGTGCCAAAAAGGTTGGGGACCGCTTTTTTAAAGAACAGAATGTATAAATTTTGGCATATTGTGAAAACTAGGGCTACACACAGTACTGTGAACAAATCTTAAAAACTTAATGTTGAGTGCAAGAGGCATGGCACCAAAAGTACATATAGTAAAATTACATTTCTATAAAGTTCAAAAACAGATTAAACTATATGTTTTAAGAGCGCATACACATATATGTGATAAAATATGAGGAAAAGCAAGTGAGTGATTTCCGTAAAGGTCGGGTCATGGTTACTTCTGGGAGAAAGGAAACAAGTGTGATCAGGAAGGGACATATGGGGGACTTCCGGGGTGCCAGTGATATTCTGTTTCTTGACCTGGATAATGGTGTATTTAGTCATAGTTTAATCAGGGAAGCAGAACCACTTTGGGTTAGAGAGAGGAATTTATTACAGAAATTGGACCATAGGTAATTGTAAGAGGAGCTGGGGAAGTGAAGTTCTTTAAGAGGGAGTTGGAGGATGGAAGCGTTACCAACCGATCTATCTATGAAGCCCAGCTCATCCAGCTGCTGAAATGTGACTGCAAAGAAATAACTAGTGGAGAAGTCTATGAGAAGCTATTGCCTCTGGGGGTCTGCAGCGAAACATCTGGTAATCAACCTGGGACCACTGTTGGGAAGAAGAGCTGCATGCAGAGCAGAGAAGAGCAAGGACAGGTTAGAACCAAAGGCTTTCAGAGAGTAATGGATGCTGCTTCACCTCCATCTCCCAAATCTCACACAAGATGCTCTTTTGGCGAACTCTATACCAGAGCCATTCAGGGAAGGGGATTCTGGGAAATACAGTTCCCACATTAACAATCTGAAAATAAAATGGTCCAGCCCAGGTGGCTACATGAGTTTCACTTTATAATTATCTGTTATAATATACATTTATGGTTAAACACCTTTCTGAAGGTATTATAATTCACAATGAAAAGACCATCAAGTAGTCAATCAAGCAATAAAAGAACAAGAGTGTCATTTCAAATGCTATGTATGATATGTTCCCATAGTGCTATCAGAGTATATATAAAAGTGCTATGAAGCTAAAGGAACAACGCTGCCTGACAGTGTCAGGAATGGTTTTGCAGAAAAGGAAACATTTAAAAATAGTAATAAAAATAATTAGCTACCATTCATTGACCATTTACAATGTGTCAGACATTATAATATGCTCTTTAATTATATCATTTCATATAATTTTCACAACAATCCTATGAGGTAGATATTATACTTCCCATTTTGCAGATAAAGAAACTGAGGTAAAGAGAAGTAAATTAACTTGCCAGTGCCGCATTAGCTAACAAGAAACGGAGCAGGAATTTGAACACACATCTGATTTAGTCCAACCACTCTTAACCATTGCTGTCTACGATCTTCCATCTGAGTCTTGACAAGTAGAGAATATTCCTGGCAAGCAGAGGGAATGTCATGAGCAAAGAACTGGCAATGTGAAAGAGTGTGGTTGCTTGCAGAACACTGAGAAGGCTGGTGTAGCTGATGAATGTCTGTGTGGGGGATGGTGAAAGAGGTGAAAGATAAAGCTATAAAATTTGCTGAAGGTTTTTTTATGCCATGACAAAGTATTCTGAACTTATCTTACAGTCAACAGGGAACCACTGGCACTTAATTAGAGGGAAAATAGCACAATCAGATTTACGTTTTATAATTCTGACAGTAATTACTTAATAGTTATATACCCCTTTGTATATGGCAATGCATAGTATATTTGGACACTTCTTAACTCTTTACACAGAACTTTTTTTTTTTTTTTTTTTTTTTAATTATTTATTTATTTATTTATTTATGGCTGTGGTGGGTCTTCGTTTCTGTGTGAAGGCTTCCTCTAGTTGTGGCAAGTGGGGGCCACTCTTCATCACGGTGCACGGGCCTCTCATTATCGCGGCCTCCCTTGTTGCGGAGCACAGGCTCCAGACGTGCAGGCTCAGTAATTGTGGCTCACGGGCCTAGTTGCTCCGCGGCATGTGGGATCTTCCCAGGCCAGGGCTCGAACCCGTGTCCCCTGCATTGGCAGGCAGATTCTCAACCACTGCGCCACCAGGGAAGCCCCTACACAGAACTTTTAATCACATTATTTCTTTTGATTCTCACAACTAAATAGCCTATGAGGAATGCAGAATAGGTGTTATTATCCCCATTATATGGATTTTAAAGCTGAGTCTCAGTAAGGTTAAATAATTTGTCCAATGTCACTTGGCTAATAAGTGGCACTCTGAATGAGAACCCAGGTTTCTTTGACTCCTTGTTTTCTCTTCTTCTTCCTACAACATATTGCCCAATTTGACCTAGGCAAATGCAAAAGTAAGGAAAACAAAATGAATCTAAATCCCCAAGCATTTTCCACTGAGCCATAGCCAGATCTAGTGAATTTTCTATTTCTTGTATTCTAGGAGCTGAGAACTGATTGACAGCATCATCTTTTGAGAAATTAAATTTTCGTCATGGAATTTCTATTTGATTTAAAATTACATGACTCACAGATATACTTTGATTTAAACCTAATGACAGTAAATTGGTTCATAGTGGGAATATAATAATTCTGGACAAACATAAATTTTGTGCTTCAAAATGAGACAAAATTTTCTAATTTCAGTGAGCAAGAGAATTTAAATTAGTCTCAACTGCCAAATGAGACACTGTGCCAGGAATTTCAAGAACAGAAAAAAAAGAAAAAGGAATTGTATTCAACATGGAGGCCAGGGAAAAAATGCTTCCAGGAGGCTCTCAGACTCTCCATGGGAAATCAGTTCCTTTTGTTCCTTAAATTTCCATATCCATACATTTCATCAACACTGAGAATTTGCTCGATTTTCAAATTCCTCGTTTGGAATTCTGATTTCCTTTATTAAAACTCCTGTCATTGCTCTGAAATCTCCTCCTCAGTTTATAAAGTCTGAATTTATGAAGGTCTTGAAGATTTTGTTTTCCAATAGTATCAAGTTTTTCCCTTTAATGTAACCAGTGAGGAAGAATATAAACAAGGGCTGGACAGAGTCCACTGGCATCCAAAGAAATTGCACCTTTTTCTTTATCTCTTGCTTGTTGCCTTCTGGATCTCTGTCTGAGAAAATGTCAAAGTTTCTGTCCTGGTAACTTGCTGGGTCTGTAAAGGGACTGCTGATGTGAAGCTTCCTTGTATCCCTGAGAATGATTACAGTGAAATTCAGAACCTCACCAGAAGACAATTTTTCTCATTTCATCACCCTTCCAATGACATCACTTTCCCAGAGTGAGCCACAGCAAAGCAACATGGAAAGATGTCACATAAAGCTTCTGTCCCTTCCAATTTATCTAGTGGCTTTTTAGCTACTGTAAGTTTGCATTAATATGGTCTCTCCTTGCCAAATTGCTTAAGTCTGAAGATTTAAAAATAAAAACAAAGAGGGGACTTCCCTGGCAGTCCAGTGGTTAAGACTCCATGCTTCCAACGCGGGAGGTGCGGGTTCGATCCCTGGTCGGGGAACTAGGATCCTACGTGCTGGGTGGTGCGGCCAACAAAATAAATACACAAAAAATAAAAACAAAGATAAATAATTGTATGTTTGTTCTATATATACTTATGTATATATAAATATATACGTGTATATATATATATACTCACTGCTTAAGTCTGAAGATTTAAAAATAAAAATAAAAATATATATTTATTGGGCTTCCCTGGTGGCACAGTGGTTGAGAATCCGCCTGCCAATGCAGGGGACACGGGTTTGAGCCCTGTCTGGGAAGATCCCACGTGCCGCGGAGCGGCTGGGCCCGTGAGCCACAATTACTGAGGCTGCGCGTCTGGAGCCTGTGCTCCGCAACAAGAGAGGCCGCGATAGTGAGAGGCCCGTGCACCGCGATGAAGAGTGGCCCCCCACTTGCCACAACTAGAGAAAGCCCTCGCACAGAAACGAAGACCCAACACAGCCATAAATAAATAAATAAAAACAAATACTTAAAAAAAAAAATCCACACATAATCCTCAAGGTGAAATAAGCATTTCCATTTATTAAAAAAAAAAAAAAATATATATATATATATATATATTTATTTATTTTATTTGGATTCTCAAAGGATTCTTCTCCAAAGCCATCAAAGATAAATACATTTTCTTCCCATGCACTTAAAAATTGTGGATAAGTGTCAAAGCATCATGGGATTCTAGTTTCTTATTAAAATTGGTGTTTTTACCTATGAAAACTTTCTCATTCATTATTCTCACTTGGCTTGAAAGATGCTGCTTTATACTCAGCCAAAAATACTGAGCATTTAAGTATTGAGTATACTGAAGTAGGTGGTGCTGGCTTCACCAACTATTGGCTCCCATTCATCAGAATTCAAAATGGAAATTGTACCTAATGAAGGTTTATACATAACTTCTGGGAAACCTCTCTGGATTTAATTTTTAAAATTTTAACCCTATTATTCATTTCATATACATAGTCTCAAAGAGATCTCCATAAGTGGCCAGCTCTAACTTATATACCTTTGGGATTCACAGCACTGTAAATAGAAGGGCTGGCCCTGGTCTTAAGATGACAGCCTGCTTGGTTACAGGCAGAATACCGTAGTTTGACATTGACCAAAATTAACAGAGCTATATATTCTACCTCCTGCTTATTTAGCTACCTGAAAGGTTATTTTAACTGCATCTGATTACATATACTAGCTGAACTAGATTTAATCCATTGTTCAATAGCAGTTCCTTATGTAGCAACAGGCAAATTGTTTAAACGTCTTGTCTTCTCTACACATATAAATGCAGATTACACTCTTGCATTCTGTGATGAAATACTAAGCTCCTGCTTTTGTTGTCACCACCCAATAGGTAAAGGTTTCTTCCTGTGTTCACAGCTTGGGAAGGTAGCCCTTCTTTTCTCTTGTACTTCTCCTTGTTTTAAATTGTCTGTAGCAACACACCCTCAAAATACTTATCTTCTTTGAATGGGAAAAAAATTTTTTACTACTTACTGAGATTTATAAAAAGAAAAATAAGTATAGGTTGACATTATAGTAGGTAAAGTAGCTCCATAATCTAGCTTTTTGTAGCACAGGGAATAAACCTAGTAAAAGATCTTATTTCTGGGTACTTCTCTTCAGCCACATAGTCTACTTCTCCAATCAGTCTAATCTAGATCATTTAATAGTCAGTTTGAGAATGAGATAATATTAGTCCAACCTTTCTTTTTTACAGCTAAGAAAGAACTTATGAATCAGGCTTTTGGGCTTTGACTTATGCTCTTCCCTCTGTAGTTATATATTAAAATCCTACTTTTATCTTTAAAAATGATATTTTACATGAGTGAAAATACATGTAAAGCACTTAGAACAATACATAGTACTATATACACTTTTTTTTTTTTTAAATTCAAGACCCATTTATTCTCTAGTTCTGCCCACATGGAGACATCTCCTTGAAAAGGCGTTGAATCCTTCCGTTCACTTTAATACCTTGTGCTGAAAACACGTGTTCTGAGCTTTCAGCTATGAGATCCACATTCTTAAAGCACTGATTCTTAAACCTCATCTAGATTTGTCCCCTTGGATGGGGGAAGATGACCCAAACACAGCGAAGCACAGCTCAGGACTGTGGGCTCTGCTCGCCCAGAAGACCTTGCAGCTCCCCTGACCAGCCGGCTGGAGCCAGGATTAGGGCCCTGAGACGAGGGGCGCCTGCTGGGCTGCCGCCACCGCCCCCAACTCCTGTCCTCTTCACTAGGCTGGCTGTCACCTCTAGTTTCCCTGGAGTTTGGGGATCCCAGACGGTCTCTGCTCACACTTCTGTATCCCGCCTGCTGCCTCAGCACTGCTGATTCACACTGTCCTGAAGCCAGTCCTAGAGTGACAAGAGCCACACCTGCAGGTCTATTCCACTGACCAGCCGCCCAGGACCGAGCTGGGCCCACAGACCCTGGTCTGGACTGTGTCGGCTGGTCATTCTTGCCGAGGTTCACAGGCCAACAGCCAGTGTCCTTCCTTCCCTGCTCATCACCGCACCAGCGGCTCTCTCCTACCTGCTGCCGTCACACACTTGGCAACCTCATGTTCCGGGGCCAGCCAAGAACTGAGACCCCAGCAGGCCCCTAGTTCCCAGCAGGCAAACTCCCCATTAAACTACTGCTGCCTAGCCGTGTTCTCGAGGCTTCAGAGCCGGGAGAGTGCGGAGAACATAGCAAGCTGGGGCGCCCGCAGCCCCGGACCCGTCATGCTCCGCGGAGGCGCCAGAACCTCGCTGCACCACCCCCCAAACACAAGCGACCTCTGGGCCCGCCTGTCCTGCGGACCTGGGCGCACCTCCGGCCACCGCGACCCAGGACGGAGGCGCAGGGTGCGGGGCTCGGCCGGCGGCGGGCGGTGAGTCGGGCGGGGACCCAGGCTCCGGCCCCGAGGTCCCGCGGACCCGCCAGGCCCACCTCCGTCCCCGCCGCCCGGAAAAGCTATATAAACTTTTAATATAGTTTTATTCCAATTCCTTTGTGAAGTCTTCCTTATCCTCATCTGGCGACTCCTCCCTGTACAACCATGAGTTTCTTGGGCTTGTTTTCCTATTTCTATTTCTATTGAACTTAATTGTTTATTTTTCCCTCTCCCTCACTAGACAGTAAGTTATTTGAGGGCAAGAACCATGAATTTTCTTTGAATCCTCTCCTCCCCAGTGCCTAGTCTTGACCTAAAACAAGTAGACTTCCAGCTATTTCTCCAGAAAAAAAATAGATTTATTCAGGATCGACATAGTATTACAATTCAGGGTCTGCAACTTTGGCAAGCCACATGTAAGACCCCCACACAGCAAGGAGAGGAGAATTCTTTTAAAGAGTGCAAAGGGAAGTTGGGAGGCCTATAATAAAGAGTCCATTGGAGGATTTGAGAGTTTGAAGTATAGTGGCTTTTCGTTGGCTGTGTTGTGACAGTCTCTCATTGGTTGTACTCTTGCCAGGCAAGAAGAAGAGGTCTTTCTTCTTCCTGTTGGGCTCTGCTATTGTTGTAGGGCATGAGAGCTCCCCCTCTGGCCTCCCAACTCCAATTTTGTTGTTATTGAGGTCACTGTGTGTGTGTGTGTGTGTGTGTGTGTGTGTGTGTGTGTGTGCGTATAATTGAAGTATAGTTGATTTACAAAGCCTGATTCTATTTTAATTGAGGTTTCTGTTTATTAACTTTTATACTAGCATATTACTTTTCAGGCATTACATCCTTAAAGAAGTGTTCATTGATTTAACTGTAATGATGACCTTCAAAAAGAGTAGGAAGTTATCAACCAGTGTAGGCGTCTCTGTTAGACCTGCCTGCAAATACTAATAGATACCACATTAGTTTCTTTATGAAGACAAGTTGGAGGTTCAGTAATATTAAGCAAGTGGCATGGTCAAATGGCAGGACCTGGAAAAAGGTGATTGCAAAACAACAACAGCAAAAGGCACAAACAACGGGATTAACAATGGGATTAATTTAGACTGGAACTCACTAAAGCAACAGACAGATTGAGACAAGATTAGGGACAAGGATAGATTTAGGTAAGCGAATAGGGCAAGCTGAAGCATGGTTCAGACCCCATTTATAGATAGGAAAGAAAAGCTGCAATCTTAAGAAGGCATCCGAAATGGCTTTCCAGTGTTGCATCAATAGGTGATTGTGGGATAAGAGATAAAAAGACTATAGTCTCATAACTACAAAGGATAAGTCTTTCATCATTAGTTCTGCCCACAAGATGTTTGTTAAAGGATCTTAGTTTATTAGAGTAATTCCCATTTACCCAGTTTCATCTTCATGACAATACCTCTCATAGCCGTGTCCAGATAGTAGTGTTATTTCTTCAAAGAGGATCAAATATATAATCATGACTTAGAGACCACTTCTAATTTTCTAAAGACTCCAGGAATTTCCATATGGAATCTGTTCTCTAGAACTCCTAATAACTGGGCTTTTTTTTTTTTTTTTTTTTTAATAACTGGGCTTTTGACCACAGTACCAATACTGTTCCCCCACCATACTCACCAAGTGGAATATCAGATGCATACAGCTCTAGAGGTTGTTTGGTTGCAGATAGCAGGTCCCCAAATCTAAAAGTTATCCCTCTTAATAGAGTACTCCTAAGAAACATTGAATTGTGCAAACCTCAAATTCCACAGCATTGCTTACTTGAATCAGTGAAGGAAGAAACGGAAGGGAGAAAGGGAGGACATTGTACAGGAGGAAATGTTAGGGGAAACACTGACTGAAACCGTCCACCCTGGCCAGGCACCACAGTAAACACTTGCATGAGTTATCTTAACAACAGCAGGTCCTGGTAAGGAACACGGAACTAATAAGCCACCACCAACCGGAAGAATTCAGGAAAGGTCAAAAGGAGACAGGAGACGCCAGGCCATATGTCCTCCCAGAATCCTCACTGGAATCCATGTTGGCTGAGCAGGCCACCAGGAAGGACCCTGAGTCAGAATGATTGGCCAGAGACAACCCAGAAACTAATCCCATCACCATAAAACCCGAGACTGCGAGCCACGTGACAGAGCGGTCCTCCTGGGTTCCCTTACCCTCCTGCTCTCCACCTGGGTGCTCCTGCCCAATAAAGTCTCTTGCTTTGTCAGCACGTGTGTCTCCTCGGACAATTCATTTCTCAGTGTTAGACAAGAGCCCACTCTCGGGCCCTGGAAGGGGTCCCCCTTTCTGCAACAGAAAGATATTTAATATTTACTTTGGCGGGACAGAGAAGAGAATAGGAAAACCGTGTAGACTTAAGGGTCACTAGGAAGCTGAAGTTAATTGTTTTGATAATAGGAGAACTAAATAAAATGTTTTCTAGTCTTTAAGAGGGTTAAAGAGGACTATAAGGACCCAAATGGTTAGAAGTACTTGGCCTCCAATCATTAATATGCCCTGGGGACTGCAGTTTATTCCCAAATTTGCTTATTTTTCCATTTGCAGAAGGGTACCCCTCGTTATTATATATATATATATATATATATATATATATATATATATATATATATATATATATATATATTTTTTTTTTTTTTTAGGCTAGAGAGTCTGCAAAGAGTTCATGTCCTTGGGTGAAGAGGCCTTTTATGTTTCTATCATTTAGACCCTCTTAATACTTGAAGAGGGTTGTCAAAAAAAAAATTAAGCTAGTAAATTTGTAAATCTAATTGCCTTTATTCAACAATTCATGAGTCAAGCAGCATCCCATCTAGCAACTAGAAGGGCACTCAGAGAAATGAAACAAAATGGAAAGCTTTTGTAGAAAGGAGGGTGGGGCAAGGAAGTAATTAGCAAAAGAAAAGAAAGGATTATTTGGGGCTATGCATCTTCTTTGGGGGAGAAGAGAACTGGCAAGCGTTTTATCATGCAGATTGCCTCTTCTTCCTCTGGGGGGTGATGGAGAAGGCCCACATGACAGATTAACCTGATTGATGCTGACCAGAAAATTTCAACCTGATTAAGATTACATTTCTGGGGAAGGTGAAAATTGCAATTAGTTTAGGTATTAAAGATCTAGGTTTGATATCACAGGTTTTAGCACAAGTGACATCATTTTGGGCCCGTGGTTTTTCTCTTTAACAGGATTAGCCAGACATTTGTGTTTTTTAAGTCTGAGAAAAGGAGTCATCCTTGCCGCCTCCCTCTCTGTGGTGTGCATCTGATATTTCTTTGGCTAACCCAAATTCAATTTCCCTTTCTAACAGCACCTTAGTTTTGTGGGTGGGGGTGGGGTGGGGATATCCTTCACTAAATTTTGTGCAATTTTGAGGACTGTAAGTTAAGGTAACTTGCCCTCCCTCTATGAAAGCTGAAGGGGTTCCCAGATTCAATCAAAGCTTTCTTCCACTCTTATTGTCTTGGTATATCAAAAGCCAGGCATATAGCTCATGCTCAGCTAGTTGGAGTGCCTTTTCTGGGATTCTGAGTCACAGGTGGAGTGATACAAAGATGGAAAAATCAGTTAGACTTCGTTCATTCTGGTGGTGGTAGCCTGATAAGACTCTCAATTGGTTCCTGCTGACCTTGCTCCATCATTTCTAATCTTTCAATCAATTTTGTGGGTTGACCATAATCCTTATTTTTAAAATTCCCTTTTTGTTTTAAGTTAGTCAGAGTTGGTGTTTATATCTTGCAACCAAGAACTCTAACTAGCCATGTGATCCTGCAATCCCACTCTTGGGCACATATCCGGAGAAAACTATAATTTGAAAAGATACATGCACCCCAATGTTCATAACAGCACTATTTACAATAGCCATGACATGGAAACAACCTAAATGTCCATCAATATGTGAATGGATAAAGAAGATATGGTACATATAGACGCTAGAATACTACTCGGCCATAAAAAAGAATGAAATAATGCCATTTGCAGCAACATGGATGGACCTAGAGATTATCACACTAAGTGAAGTAAGTCAGAGAAAGACATACCATGTGATATCACTTATATTTGGAATCTAAAATATGACACAAATGAACTTATATATGAAACAGACAGAGAACAGACTGTGGTTGCCAAGGGGGAAGGGGATGTGGGAGGGAGGGATTGCGAGTTTGGGATTAGCAGGTGCAAACTATTATATATAGACTGGATAAACAACAACTGTATAGTCCCCTATACAGTCCCCTACTGTATAGGGAACTATATTCAATATCCTGTGATAAACAATAATGGAAAAGAATATTAAAAAGAATATATATATATATGTGGGTATATATATATAAAACTGAATCACTTTGCTGTACAGTAGAAATGAACACAATGTTGTAAATCAACTATATTTCAAAAGAAAAAGACCACTTAGATCAGTTACTGGGAAACCCTCTCTGAATTGCTGTCTGAGCTAAAATTGTGTTGAAAATGAAATAAAGAAAAAGGTTGCCTTAAAAAAAAACTCTAATTAATTAGTATCCCTTTTCCCATATGTTTTATTCAACATTCAGTCTTGTTAATTCTATTTCCAAGATAGATCTAGATTCATTTCTATACAGCTATTCTGACATCACCCCTAATCTAACCCGCAATCTTTTTTTTCTTACCCAGACCACTGCAAGAGCTTTCATGCTTCCACTATGGTCATCCTCAAATCTAATCCATTCTTCATATTGCAACCACAGTGATCATTTTTTTTTTTTTTTTGGCCACACCATGAGGCTTGCAGGACCTTAGTTCCCCGACCAGGGATTGAACCCGTGCCCTTGGCAGTGAAAGCACTGGAGCCCTAACCACTGGACCACCAGGGAATTCCCCCCACAGAGATCTTTTAAAACTCCAATCTGGGGACTTCCCTGGTGGTCCAGTGGTAAAGGATCCGCCTTCCAATGCAGGTTTGATCCCTGGTCAGGGAACTAAGATCCCACATGCTGCAGGGCAACTAAGCACACGTGCCACAACTAGAGAGCCTGTGTGTCGCAAACCACAGAGCCCATGCTCCCTGGAGCCTGTGCACCACAACTAAAGAAGAAAAAACCCGCACACCACAACTAAAGAGAAGCCCACGTGTGGCAACGAAAGATCCTGCACACAATGAAGATCACACGTGCTGCAACTAAGACATGATGCAACAAAAAATAAATAATAAAATAAATAAATAAATAAATAATAATAAAAAGAAAAGCTACTAGAGAAAAGAAAAAACAAAAACAAAACTCCAATGTGATCATGCTAGACCTCAGTCTAACACTCTTCAACTGTTTCCCATTTTTCTTAGGATAAAATTTAAAATCCTTAAGAGAGCTTACATGACCTTTCACAATCTGGTCCCTGATGACTTCGCCAATCTTGTCTTATAGCATTGCTCACTGAGCTGCAGCAACTCTGGCTTTGAATACACTAAGCTCTTTATTTTCTCAGGGACTTCAAACATGGTGCTCCCTCCACCTAGACTACTTTTCCCTATCAACTATGTGCCTGGCTGGTCTTTCCTTATCTCCTAATCTAAACTAGTTCTTGCTCTCCTCTTTCAGAGAACTTTGTTCCTTTCTTTCATGGTATTTACCACAATTTTTATTTATTTATTTATGCAATTATTTGCATAATGTCTGCTCCCCCCAATGCCTGTAAGCTTCATGAGGGTAGGAACCACATCTGTTTTGCTCACCACTGGATTGCCAGCACCCAGTAGGGTGCCTGACCTACAGAAGATCTTTAAGAATTATCTTTAGACCCAATGGTTAAATGAATGGATGAAAGACATCACATCACATTCTCTTCTCTTACCTTAACCATTATTTCCAACCTAAATCAATTACTAAATTATTCATTCCTTCAATTAATCTCCAAAATATGCCTCCTTTATCACTGCTACTGGTTTAGTTCAGGCCACCAACATTATTAACCTGAGCCTTTGCAATAACTTCCTAAATAGGCCTCTTGTCCCTCCCTAAACTATCTTCCACACTGCAGCCAGAGTGCTCTCTCTAAAGTACCAAACTTACCACATTTAATTCTCCACTTACAGTACTTTGAGAGCTTCCCATCACCTGCAGGATAAAGACCAAATTCCTCCTACAAAGCTCCAAATGCCTTGGTTCCTATCTCTAACTTCATTTCCCAAATACTCTCTACTTCTAACTTTCAGTTCTCTTTCTTTCTCTTGCTGCTCCCTTTGGCCCTTTTCTTCACCTCACCAATTCTAATATCTCACAGTGCCCTGTGTCCTATCACAGTTTATTGTGTTGCATCTAACTTTATCTATTTATGTGTCTGCCTCTGCCATTACAAATGAAGCTCCTTTAGGACATGAACCTTGCATTATTCATATTTTTATTATCCTTGTATAATCTTTTCAACCTGCAAGTTGTAATCTATTACATGGCCATTAATCAGTTTAGTGGGTTATGACTAATACTATTTTTTAAATAACATAGAAGAGAAAATATAAGAATGCAACACATGTAGTAAGTTAAATTTTTGTGTATGAAAACCTTTTATTTGCACACACATATAAAATATGTATAAGTGAATATGCGTATTGGGTCTCCATGTACAATATATTACTTGCTGTAAGATTGTGGTAAAAATTAATTTTTTTGAAAAAACACTGCTTTAGTATTTAGAACATAGTAGGTACTAAATAAATGTATCTGTTTCAAATCCTTTTGGGAATTTTGTAGAGCGAAAAACAAGTGTGTTTGAATAAAGCTAATTGCAATGAGCTCATGATTTCTCTTGCTTATCTGACATCTTACTTTCAAGGCCCAAATAATTTCAGTTCATTTCCAGAAACAAACCCACGCACTATGGTCAATTAATCTACGACAAAGGATGCCAGAATATGCAATGGAGAAGACAGTCTCTTCAATAAGTAGTGCTGGGAAAACTGGACAGCTACATGTAAAACAATGAAATTCGAACATTTTATTTTTAGAATAATAAATTACATATACACACACACACACACACACACACACATATATATATACACATAAACTCAATATGGATTAAAGACATAAATATAAGACCAGAAACCATAAAATGCCTAGAGGAAAACATAGGCAGCACACTTTTTGACATTAATCGTAGCAGTATTTTTTTGATCTGTCTCCTAAAGCAAAGGAAATAAAAGCAAAAATAAACAAATAGGACCTAATTAAACTTAAAAGCTTTTGGACAGCAAAGGAAACCATTCATAAAATGAAAAGACAACCTACTGAATGGGAGAAAATATTCGCAAATGATATGACCAATAGGGGTTAATATCCAAAATATATAAACAGCTCATACAACTGAACATCAAAAAAAAAAAAAAAAGATTAAAAAATGGGCAGAGGGCTTCCCTGGTGGCACAGTGGTTGAGAATCTGCCTGCCAATGCAGGGGACACAGGTTCGAGCCCTGGTCTGGGAAGATCCCACATGCCGCAGAGCAACTAGGCCCGTGAGCCACAACTACTGAGCCTGCGCGTCTGGAGCCTGTGCTCCCAACAAGAGAGGCCACGATAGTGAGAGGCCCACGCACCACGATGAAAAGTGGCCCCTGCTTGCCGCAACTAGAGAAAGCCCTTGCACAGAAACAAAGACCCAACACAGCCAAAAATAAATAAATAAAAATTTTTTAAAAACCCAATAAAAAACAGAACTCTTTAAAAAAAAAAAAGGGCAGAAGACCTGAATAGACATTTTCCCAAATAGGACATGCAGATGGCCAACAGGCCCATGGAAAGATGGTCAGCATCACTAATCATCAGGGAAACGCAAATCAAAACCACAATGAGACATCACCTCACACCTGTCAAAATGAGTATCATCAAAAAGAACACAACAAACGTTGGAGAGGATGTGGAGAAAAGGGAACCCTGATACACTGTTGGTGGGAATGTAAATTGGTGCAGCCACTGTGGAAAACAGTATGGAGGTTTCTTGGAAAACTAAAAATAGAACTACTGTAGGACCCAGAAATTCCATTCCTGTGTATATATCCAAAAAAAACAAAAAACGAAAATACTAATTTGAAAATATACACGCACCCTGATGTTCATAGCAGAGTTATTTACAATTGCCAAGATATGGAAGCAACTTAAGTGTCCATCAACAGATGAATGGATAAAGAAGATGTGGTATATATATATACATATATATATATACACACATACATACAATGGAATACTACTCAGTCATAGAAAAGAATGAAATTTTGCTATTTGCAACAACATGGATGGACTTAGAGGGTATTATGCTAAATGAAATGTCAGACAGAGAAAGACAAATACTGTATGATATAACTTATATGTGGAATCTTAAAAAATAAACAATATTTATAATAAATATAAATGGACTATAACCTTTAAAAAATAATTTCAGTTCATCAAGATGACAATCCTAAATGTTTCCAATTTATCAACAGAGCTCCAAAATACATGAAGTAATAACTGATAAAACTGAAAGGAAGATAGACAAACCTACAATTATATAGGAGATTTTAAAACCCCTCTCAATAATTGATAGAACAAGTTGACAGAAAACCAGTATAGGTACACAAGACTTGAATACATTATCAACCTTGGACATTCCAACCAACAACAGCAGGATGCACATGCATATCAAGTGCTCATAGAACATTTACCAAGATAGATCACATTCTGGGCCATAACACAAGTCTCAATAAATTTAAAATGATGTAAATAATACAAAGTATGGTTTGTGATCACAATGCAATTTAATTAGATATCAATAACAGAAAGACATCTTTATAAACCCCAGGTATTTGGAAACTAAACAATATACTTCTAAATAACCCATGGGTCAAAGAAAAAAATCACAAGGGAAATTAGAATGTATTTTGACTAGAGAGAAATTTTTATTTTTATTAATTAATTAATTAATCAAATTTATTTATTTTTGGCTATGTTGGGTCTTCGTTGCTGCCAGGCAGGCTTTCTCTAGTTGTGGTGAGTGGGGGTTACTCTTTGTTGTGGTGTGCAGGTTTCTAGAGCACAGGCTCAGTAGTTGTGGTGCATGGGCTTAGTTGCTCTGTGGCATGTGAGATCTCCCTGGACCAGGGCTCGAACCTGTGTCCCCTGCACTGGTAGGTGGATTCTTAACCACTGCACCACCAGGGAAGTCCCTAGAGAGAAATTTTTAATACTAATAGCCTATACTAGAAAAGAAGAAAGGTCTCAAATAATTGACCTCAACTTATACCTTAAGTATAGAAAAGGAAGAGCAGATTAAACCCAAAGTAAGCAAAAGCAGGTAATAATAAAGAACAGAGTAGAAATCAATAAAAGAAAAGGAAGCAATAGAGAAAATCAATAAAACCAAAAGCTGGCACTCTATGAAAATCAATATAATTGATAAACCTCTAACCAGACTAATCAGGAAAAAAAAAGAGAGAAGACACAAATTACTAATATTGGAATAAAAGTACATTGTTATAGATCCTACAGATATTGAAAAGATAATAAAGGAAAACTATGAACAATTTTATGCTCATAAATGTGATATCTTAAATTAAGTGGAAAAAATCCCTTGACTCAATCTACTAAAACTCAGTAAAGAATAAATAGATAACCTGAATAGCCCTATATCTAGAAACTGAAACTGTTAAAAACAATCCCACAAAGAAAACTCCACTGTGAATGCTACCTAACATTTAAGGAAGAAATAACATCAATTCTACACAAACTTCCAGAGAAGTGAAGAGTAGGTAAAATTTGTCAACTCATTCTATGAGGCTAGCATCACCTTGATACTGGAGCCATCAAAAATATTACAAGAAAAAACTACAGACTAATAGTCCTAACAAACATAGATGTAAAAAAATTATACATAAAATTTTAGCAAATCAAATCCATCAATATATGAAAAGGATATACATGACAGTAAAGTTGGGTTTCTCCCAGGAATGAAAGGTAGGTTTAACGTTCAAAAATAAATCAATGTAAATCATTTTATCAACACATGAAAAAAAGAAGAACTACATGATCATCTCATAGATACAGAAAAAGCATTTGACAAAATCCAACATTCATTCCTGACAAAAACACTCAGCAAATGGGAATAAAGGAAACTTCTTCAAGTTGTTAAAAATTATTTACAAAAAAAATCTATATCTAACATCATACTTAATGGTTAATGACTGAATGCTTTCTCCCTAGAATCAATAACAAGACAAATTTGTCTCCTCTCACCATGCCTATTCAATACTGTACTGGAGGTTTTATCCAGTGTAATAAACAAGTAGAAGAATTTAAAAGCTTCTTGTTTGAGAGGAAGTCTTTATTCACAGATGACATGATCATTTATGGAGAATATCCATTGCAGCATACAAAGCTCTACTAGAACTAATAAGTGAGTTTAGCAAGGTTGCAGGACACACGGTAAGTGTAAAAAAATCAGTGATGTCTTTTTTACATACTGACAACATACACTCAGAAATTTAAATAAAAAAACAATAGCATAAAATATGAAATATCTAAGAATAAATGTGACAAAAGATGTGCAAGACCTATACATGAAAACTATAAAACACTGCTGAGAGAAATTAAACAAGACCCAAATTATGGAGCGATATACCTGTTCATGCACGGATGATGCAATATTTTTAAGATGTCAATTCTTCCAACTGCAATCTTAAACTTCCTGTGAACTTATCTGTATAAATTGCCAAGCTGATTCTAAAATTCATATGGAAATGCAAAGGATCTAGAATGGTAAATTCAACTTCAATAAAGAAGAATAAAGTTGGAGGATTAACACTACCTGATTTCAAGATTTATAAAGCTACAGTAATCAAGACAGTGTGGTATTTTGAAGAGAGATAAATAAATAGATGGAACAAAATAGAGAGTTCAGAAATAGACCCACAAGTATACAGACAACTTATTTTTGACAAAGCTGCAAAGGTAATCCAGTGGAGAGAAGATATTCATTTCAACAAATGTTGCTGGAACAATTGGATATAAAAAAATAAACTTGGACCCATATCTTGCACCATATACAAACATTACCCTAAAGTGCATCATAGACCCAAAACTTCTAGAAAATGTAGGAGAAAAATCTCTGCAACCTGGGGTTAGGCAAAGATTTCTTAGTTATGATACCAAAGTATGATCCAAAAAAGAAAAATTGACAAATTTGACTTCATCAAAATCTAAAGCTTCTGTTTTTTAGAAAAACACTGTTATGAGAATGAAAGACAAGGCACAGACTGAAACAAAATATTTGCAAAGCATATATCTGATAAAGGACTCGAATCCAGGTCATACAGAGAGAACTCTCAAAACTTAACAATAAGAAAACAACCCAATTTTCTTAAATGGGCACAAGATTTGACCTGACGCTTCACCAAATAAAATATATAGACAGCATGAAAACACATGAAAAGATACTCAATATCATTAATTATTAGAGAAATACAAAACAAAATCACAATAAAATACTACCACACACCTACTAGAATGGCTAAAATTTTAAAAACCGATCATACCAAGTGTTGGCAAAAACATGGAAGAACTGAAACTTTTATGCCTTGTTGGTAGGAATGTAAAATGGTACAATGACTTTGGGAAAGTTTGGCAGTTTCTCAAAAAGTTAAATATGCACCTAGCATAATATTCAACCATTCCATTCTTACATGTTTACCCAAGAGAAATGAAAGCATATGTCCATACAAAGACTTGTTCACGAGTGGTCATAGCAGCTTTATTGGTAATAGCAAAAACTGGAAATAACCCAAACATCTATTGACATGTGAATAAATAAAGTTTAGTATATTCATATAATGGAACACCACTTAGCAATAAAACAGAATGAGCTATTGTTATATGCAAAAACATAGATGAATCTAAAAATAATTATGCTAAGTTAAAGAAGCTAGACAAAAAAGAATACATACTCTATGATTCCATTCATATAAAATTCTAGAAAATGAAAACTAATCTACAGTGACAGAAAGCTGATCAGAGGAGGGACGAAGGGACTACAAAGAGGCATGGAACAACTTTTTGAGGTGGTGGATATGTTCATTATCTCGCTTGTGTTGATGGTTTCATGGGTTACAAGTATATCAAAACATGTCAAATTGTACACTTTAAATATGTGCAATTTATTGTATGTTAATTTATGTCAATTAAAAATGAATAGAAAGGACATAAATGGAACAAAACTATTGAAGCACTAGAAGAAAATAAAATATATTATTTTCATAATCTGGGTGAGGAAGACCTTTCTTAGCATGCACTAAAGCTAGAAACTATCAATAAAAAGACTAACAAAATTGGCTGCATAATGGACCACAAATTGACACGTAACATCAATCAAGTTAAAGGATAAACTTCAACATATGATATACAGAGGGTTAGTATTGTCATTACAAGCCTCTTACCAATCAATAAGAAAAAGATGAATACTTAGAAAGTTAGGGAAAAGGCATGCATTTCCTGGTACTGCACAAATAAAGAAATCTAAAATTATCAATAATTGTGTAAGATGTGCTACTCCATCACATCTAATGGGCAAATATTAGAAACATGGACTGTACTCAGAGTAGGGGAGGGTGTGGAGTACTCTCAAACACTGTTGGTGGCACTGTAAATTTGTATATCGATCAGCATAACTGAGCATAACTGAGCATAACCCTCAGAGAGCAATTTGACAAGATATATAAAACTTTAAAATATCTAAACACTTAATCCAGTAATTTCAATTTTTAGAAATTTATTCCAAATAAATCATTAAACAAATGCAACGTTGTTTATAATAGCACAAAATTGGACACAACCTAAATGTCCATCAATAGAGAGATTCATTAAATAAATTGTGGTTTACCTATAGGGAGTTAACTATCTCCAGAATACTATGTCATCATTAAAAATTATCATTGCTATCTGTATTGACATGGAAAGATACCTATGATATATTAAGTGAAAAAGGCAGCTTGCAAAGTAGTATGCATAAGTATATTTTAAAAGTATTTTGTTAAAAAAAATCCTGGATGGATATACTGCAGAGTTTTAACAATAGTTTTCTCTGATAGATGAGATTATAGGTAAAATTTCCAGTTTTGAGATTTTTGTATTGCTTGATTTTTTTTTTTTTTAATAAATTTATTTATTTATTTATTTTTGGCTGTGTTGGGTCTTCGTTTATGTGCGAGGGCTTTCTTTAATTGCGGCGAGCGGGGGCCACTCTTCATCCCCGTGCGCAGGCCTCTCACCATCGCGGCCTCTCTCGCTGCAGAGCACAGGCTCCAGACGCGCAGGCTCAGTAGTTGTGGCTCACGGGCCCAGCCGCTCCGCGGCATGTGGGATCTTCCCAGACCAGGGCTCAAACCCGTGTCCCCTGCATTGGCAGGCAGACTCTCAACCACTGCGCCACCAGGGAAGCCCATGTATTGCTTGATTTTTACAACAAAAATGTATTATTTTTAAGTGTGAAGAATCAGTAAAGTGTTTCCATTTTAGAAAAATTTCTGTTCTAATGTTATTCAATAATAATTTTATAATGAAATTATGAATAAAATTGACTCCTACCTAGGTTTTTAAATGTTCTCATTTTGTTCACTGAAAGCTTTTAGAAAGTGTTTCTTCTATTGAAAGATCATGAGCAATTTTCTTGAATTGTGACTTTTAAACGTTTATAGGCAATTGTTCCTAACCAAACAGTTTTGAGCATGAAAAGTACAAGATGTTGGACTTGTATAACCAGTTCTGAGTAAAATACATCTACCATCACTTTGTGAGATGACTTCCCACTAAACAAACACCTGGGCTAAGAAAATTAATGGATAAACCAATATTGCAAGCCTGGGCTACATTCATATATATTGGATTAGTTTTCATTCACATCATTATTTCTTGTTGAAAAGTATCCCATTTAAATAGTTTAAAAAATCACTTTTCACAATATATTGTCACATTAAATGTGGCAATTAAATATACACTGAAAATGCTCTGGATATTGTTACACAAAAGCTATGAAACTCTGTAATCATTTTTAAAAGTAATCATATGTGCTATATATTTACACATGAAAACAAAGCATTATGAAGAACACCAGTTGTTAGAATAATGTGTCTTAAAATGAGCTATCCTCAAATTTTAAAAATTCACATTATGTAATGTTGGCAAGATTAAGGCATGATTAAAGATAATGATGTTATATACCAAATATGAATTGCATCACTTCTTTGCACCAAATTTTATCACTGCTGCCTATGACAATTTAAACAAACAAACAAAAAACTCAAGCACATTATAAATCATGCACCCTCATACACACTCTCTTAAGCAAAAACACCTACCAGGTATACAATCAAAACTGTAGGAGAGATTTATTAGTTTGTAGATGTTCCTAATTATCTGAAAAACTTGTCTTATGTTCAATAGCAACATCATTCAAGAGCACATTTCAATCTTAGAAGCTGGGATCAAATCATTATAAAAGTGATCATAGAGAGCTTTTATTGAAGTCACATTTCAGGGCAAGGCAAATTTTTGGCAAGTATTATGGGTTTTATTCTAAAATACACACAATAGTGCTGAGCCTTTGTTACTATCTAGCAAGATTGCTATGTATAGGAAATAGAATAATAGAATAATGTAGAAGGTATATTGGGGTAGGAGCAACACAGAGGGAAAGGGGGTAAGATTTATTACCTTCAATTATATTTGTTAAGAACCCTCCTCAGGGCAGAGGTACATAATATATTGTACTTTCCATTAGTGCAAATGTAAAACATATCTAAAAAACACATTTCATCCTTATAACATATTAAAATAACAAGTAGGATGTCATGACGTTAATTTGACAGATGGACTGTCATTTAGCAATGTTGTACGACATTAGTTAACAACAAATTAATATCATCATACCTAATTTTTCTTAACACCTGGAAGCTATCAGATTGGGAAAAGTTCTCTAGTAAGGTATCTTTGATTTGTTTACTAATCTAATAAGACAACATAGCCATCTGAAAATATGCAAATGTAATCCACATATAATTTTAAAATAGCTACTTTCAAAAAATTTAAAAACAAATGGTAGAATAATCGAAAAACTCTGATGTTAGCCATCCCTCCCAACTTTATCCTTCACTAAGGTATTGATTTCTTTTTTGACAAGTTCACGTGTACATTATGAGTTGACTCATAAAAATTTTCAGCATATTGTACTAGGTTTACTATAACCACCCTTACTATATATGAAGACCAATATCTTTTCATCAACACCAGCTGCTAAACAAACTCGAGTGACATAGTAGATTCATGATTAGTCCACAGAAAAGGAAGCAAAAAGAGTGACATAAATTTAATTTCATTACACTTTGGCATCTAAAACCACATTTTATGTCCCACTGACCACACATGACTTCTCTATTGTAAAACAATCTTGATCTACACAATTCTAGTTAATAACATTCACCAAATGGATGTTAATTTTAGTTTAAAGTTTTCATATTAAAAATTGATGTTTTCTGAAATAATTTTAATAGTTTTGGAATAACATGAGTAATTATTTCTTGAAAATTTATCTCCATTGATAATTTAAGTGTTTTTGTATGTACTTTCTATTGATATTTTTTTCTTCATCTATTATATAAAGGGGAGGGGCAAAAGAGAAAGGAGAACTTGCAGCCTAATATCAGGGATTGAATGAAAACATCAACTTAACTTTATCTGGTTCTTGAAGCAGGAACAGGAAGGGTTACAAAAACAAGGCTTTAAATCTTTAACAGCTACATTCTAGAAAAACAAAAAATAGTGATGTTTTAGCATTAAAATAGACCTGCTTCTCTGTAAAAGGAATTGCGGTAACCATAGTTTTAGGAAAGAAGTTATAATTTCCTCGTGAAAACAAAGAAGATCTGATTTCAGGAATGTTTGTATAAAATTTCAGGAAGGAATTTGCACGCTTTTTGTTTAAAACTTACAAATTCTACCTCATTGGAGAGGCTAACTCATTCCACACCAATATCATATAACTTACTTCTCTAGTTGTCTTATACGCTTTAATTCAATCACTCCCTAGGTAGGATACACACACAGACACACACAGACACACACACACACACACACACAATACAAAGTATATAACATTTCTCCAAAATTTTATACTATTGGGTGGTCCAGTGGTTAAGACTCCATGTTCCTAATGCAGGGGGCCTGGGTTTGATCCCTGGCCAGGGAACTAGATCCCGCATGCTGCAACTAAAGATTCTGCATGCTGCAACTAAGACCCACCACAGGCAAATGAATGAATGAATGAATAAATAAATAAATAAATAAATATTTTTTAAAAAATATTTTTAAAATAATAAAATATTTAAAAAATAATAATGAAAATTATATACTATAAAATATATTATAATATATAATTGATTAGAATTTTATATATAAATAGTAAATATACTTTGTTCCTATCTTATTGCCTTACAAGAAATCTAAAAAACTAAATAAAGACTTTTTTTAGGTTATCTGAAATTGATTTTTCCCACTAAAATCACTGATCCTCTCTTCTAATGGTTGGTCTACATTATCCCATAATACAGCAATAATTTCACTCAAATAATTCACTACTTAAAACATTTAATTTTATTAATTTATTGAAAACCGTGTGTTTTACTACATTTGTCAATTCCATTGGAAGAAAGAAATGGTTGTTACTGATAAAAGAGGATTTAAAAAAAAAAATCATTCTTGATTTCTTCTCATGATGGTGTTAGCAGTCTTATCTCAACTTTAATGCTCAGCCATTCCTAGATTATAAATCCCCCTATCTTTCTGTAACTTATGATTGTTTTAGGAGAAAGAAGGTACATTTAGTATAGCAATTTATACACAGACCCTGAATTTAGTAGGAAACCTCAACTCAACGCCTACCCTTCTAAAATAAAAACAGCATGGTTGTTCAGTATCTATGTGTGTAAGATCTGAACACATTCATTCATTCATTATTCATAAGTAAATCTATTATGTCAATTGGAAATGATATTAACAAAAGTGTAAGCAGAGAGCATAGGGGGTCCCTGGAGGAAGAGAACAGGCATGGCTTTCTTGACATAAGAGAAACCATTTTTGGCCTAAGCCATTTTGTGGTCTAAGCCTGGTCACAGTGCTTGTCCTTGAACAGGTCTCAGTAATTCATGATCCTAAGGGAAGTGAGGGAAATCAGGAACAAAGGAAAAGTGGTCAAGAAACAACAGTTCAGCAATAAAACAGAGTCCTGGTTCCTCCTCAAGGGATGCACATAACAATCTGATACATGTCTTTGAGTTCTGCAGAAACTAAGGCCCCCTCCCAGGTGGAGGATGAAATGATGATGTTGACCCTCTTGACTTCAATCAACTAAAGCTTGGATTCTGTCGACCTTTGCCCCAATTCTATGCTGAATTTTCCTCTGCTTAAGCCCCTTCATGAATATGCATGTACCCTTAGCTTGAAACTACCCCAATTTTGCTGTTAAGGGAGACACTGCTTTGGGACAGATCCCCGGCATTCCTCTTGCTTGCTGCAAGTAATAAATCCTTCCTTCTCCTGCCCTTTGGCTTGGTTGCGTCTTTTGGCTTAACAACACCTTCCAAGAGGCGAACCCAGTTTTTTGGGTAACAAAAGGAAAATAAGATTTGGTAATGTGATACGTACAATGCAATATTATTATATCATGCTATCATCTGAACATCAAATTATTTTACAGAAAATTGTAGTTTAATAACTTGAATTATACTATGGATAAGCATTTTGAGCATAAGCTTATGGAAAATCAGTTTTCAGATCTGAGTTTCTGGCACTAACAACGTGTGTCTGAAGAAATAAACTGATCTTTATGTTAGCAAATTGCAATGACATGGATATCATAAACACAAGTTGCCTAATGATAAATAAAAAGTTTTCAGTGGGTAGAAACTGCATATTTCAAGTACCCTGAATGATGTTTGGCATTTACTTTATGAAGTTTAAGTTGTCTTTTAAATGTAAGATTGTAATCAGAACATTATTTTCATGATTCTGCATCAAATAAGTAACCAGTTACAATGGATCTTTAAATCTACTTTAAATGTAGAAATAGAAATTAAAAACTTGCATCTCCCATAAGAGACTTACCTAGTGTGACGGCCATTAATTTACTGATTACCTCTGCATGTGAAATTCCATCAGAATTATCTTTTTAAATATCTCTTTGTGTTTTATCACAATGACAACTATTTATAATTATGGCCATTATAATATGTAACTGTAGTATAATTAAAACCTATATCTGAACTTTGTCCCTGGTTCTTGGCACAGAGTTTCAAAAACCCTGGATATTTCCTGAGTGATAGGAGTGTCTTTGTTATGCTAAGGAGGTTACTCAAGACAGGGCCCAAGAAAGCTTCAGGATAGGGTTAATCACCAAAAAGAAGAAGGTTGAGACTTTGGGCCAGCCAACCTTCAGGGAAAGGAGATAGGCTTGAACATTCAACCAGTATCCTCCGATTTGAGCAATTTTGCTTATGTAATTAAACTGTCTGGACATCCAGGCCCAGGGGAGCTTCCTGGTTGGTGAACATACAGATTTACTGGTGGCACACCCTGACTCCACAGGGACAAAAGCCCTGCACTCCAGGCACTTCCAGATTTTGCTCTATGTATCTCTTCATCTGACTGTTCATTTGTACCCTTTATAATAAAATGACAGTCATAAGAACAGCACTTTCTTGAGTTCTGTGAGTCATTCTATTGAATTATTGAACCTGAGGAGGCTGTGGGAAGCCCTGCCTGAATTTGTAATAGACCAGGCAGAAGTTGGGTGTTTTGGTGAAAACACAAAACTTGTGACTGGTGTCTGAAGTGGGGGTAGTCTTGTAAAGGATGTTGTCCTAAACCTGTAAAGTTTGACTCTAACTCTGGGTAATTGGTATCAGGATTGAATTGAATTGCAGGCCACCAATTTGGTGTCAGAGAACTGGTGTTGGAACCCAGCAACAAACAATGTTATCTCAAGAATTGTAAGGATTTCCCTGGTTGCACAGTGGTTAAGAATCCACCTGCCAATGCAGGGGACATGAGTTCGAGCCCTGGTGCAGGAATATCCCACAGGCTGAGAAGCCACTAAGCCTGTGTACCACAACTACTGAGCCTGCACATCACAACTACTGAGTCAGCATGCCACAACTACTGAAGCCCACATGCCTAGAGCCTGTGCTCTGCAGCAAGAGAAGCCACTACAATGAGAAGCCTGCACACCGCAACGAAGAGTAGCCCCTGCTCGCCGCAACTAGAGAAAGCCCACGTGCAGCAGCAAAGACCCAACGCAGCCAGTAAATAAATAAATAAATAAATTTATATTAAAAAAAAGAATTATAAACTTTTGGATTTATTTCCACCCTGCTCCCTTCAATATGTAACCAAACAATTTAAATAGTCTTTAAAGAAAATATGTCAGAGTGATATCACAGCCATTACTCCAGTTGCTTTTTCTAAATGTTATTTTCATCTTAAATAACAGAACAAATAAATAACAGCAACAATTTTTAAGAAACCAACTATCATCTACTAGTACATATGCAGAATGCATGGGGCATGAGAATAAAAGCCACTGTATATATATATCCAATGGTCTTTATTACAATTATTTTTTATACAGGTAAAAATTGAAGCCCAATAGCCTTTGATTTAATGGAAAAGCAAGAGCTAAAATGCCAAAAACCCAAAACATTAGGAATTTAAAAATATAAAACATATTGCAGTTGGAACTTTCTGTTTCATTAATATCTTTGTGAAACTGTCTTTGTTAACTATACAGTGTTAATTCTGCTATTTAAAATAGAATTTACATTAAACCTTAGATAAAAAGCATTCTAATTTTTGTTTTCCAAAAAAAATGCACTGCCATGAAAAAGACAGGATTACAAATTAAGAGTCCTTATATACAAGACTATACTGAGTTAAAAATCTTTGTAAACATTGGCAAATGCCACACGTTTTAAAGAATTATCAATTTTAGAGACTGATGAGAAACAGATCATGTACACAGTAAAGTTGCCACAAGGACTAAGTAGAAGTCCTGGCTACTATTTTTGCCAGCATTTAATAGTCAGTAGCTCTTCTTAGAGCTAAATTTATTTGCTAAATTTACTCACTAGAAACTGAGGGATGTGGAGAGTTACTCATAAAGAAGAAATGCTAAAGATTCAGGAAAAAAATGTCAGTATCTTTATGATACAATGCATTTCACAATTAAAATAACTCGTCTGCTGGTAAAATCTGAAAAATACATTTTCCAGCACACCTATCCACTTATCATAGTATAGGAAAATAAGTGGATTTCAATTTGGTAATTTAATCTATAGCTTTAAATCTTTAATAAACAAACTTGAAATTCCAAACTTTAATAATGAAAAGGCCATAACTGAAATGATGTCAACCCTGGATATGAATCTCTTACTAACACAATGAAAGCCCCACTTGTAGAGCTGCCCTTCTGGTCAGCAGCTGCATTTTTGTTTTAATAAAAGGAGAAAGGGTGCCAGCACACCAATGCAATCCAAGACATGGTTGATACATAAGCAGTAGGATTAATTGCTTTTCCAGAAAGCCAGAGTAAGCTCTCCTTCCACTGTCCCATCAGGATCAGCTTCCATAAAATGAGTGTAATAAGATAATGTATTACATACGCCACTAACTCCTACCAGCAGTATTCAGCTGAACAAAGCCATCCATATTTATATCAATCAATAAAAACTTCATTGCTACATATATTTCAGGCATCACATTTTAGTTATGTCTTTTAGGTGGAGATAAGGTAGGCTATAAAGAAGCAAAAGTGTATTTCCTTACTCTCTGAAGAATCTGTCCACCTTTCCTCTAATATCCTCCTTGACTAATAAGATGAGGAAAAAAAAACATGTATCAGGGATTTTGAAAAAATAGCTCTACCAATATGAAGGCTCTGACTGACAAACATTAGAACTACAGACATTTTAATTGGCACCAAAATGGTCATACTAATCATAATTAGTATGATTTTATGATTGATAAGATATGGAGATGTCATTTGATTATACCAGATATAGCCACGAGAAGGTACATTTAGGTCGTGATGTACCTTGATAACTTCATAGGCTTGCACTATCCTTTGAAAGTAAATATAGAAGAGAAATTATTTCTAAATTTAAGAAAAGCACAGAAGGAAGCATGACAAAGGTCACACTCCAGCCAGAAAAAGAAATCTTTTCTTCTGGTTCCACAGTCAGGAGCTTATCCACTAAATCATTTGGATTTCCAGACCACAACCTAAATGTACCTTCTTATGGCTATATATGGGATAATCAAATGATCTCTCCAAAACCCATTAATCATTTTGGAAACTATTGGAGAGCCTAAAAACCACAGATTTAAGTTTGCTTCATAGGTAAAAAAGTTCTGAGACTATTCTTAAAGTTCTAGCCCATTTATGAAAATGACACAATATACTATATTAGAAATGGAAGGCGTCCCTTGAAGATTTTGTTTTATTTTGTTTTTCTGTTTTTCTCTTTTTGTTTGTTTGTTTTAAATAAAGAAGATGGGTCTTTCTCTTTAGGAGAGCACATGGATTATTGTCATCTAATGAAATCTAAACCATCCCAAGAAAACCTCTTTTCTCAAATGGATGCTATCTGTTGAAATGGTATGAGAATAATTTAGGTCTCTGATTCAAATTTGAGCAAGAAATAGAGATAAAATTATGATTAAACTACAAATTTTAATCTTTCATACCTTCTTAATGCGCGTGCGTGTTTGTGTGTGTGTGTAGCACTAAAAGTAGGCAAAAGCAGAAATAACTACTTTTACTCAGAAATACTCCATGATAGCTTTAGGAACAATATTATTTTCAAAGCAAGCTATCAGCTGCTTAAGATGTTTTAACCATATCAACCCAACATTTTCTAAATTCTTAATAAATTTTTTTGTTGTAGTCTTTACCTACACTGAGAAAAAACATACAGTACCATCATCCTCTATTATGATGTCTGTGATGATTTCCAAATGTTTCTTTGCTATGCAGCAGAGGTATATGATTTCTGATCCAGATGCTTTAGAAAGCAATTCTAACAAAGAAACTTAATCTGAGCTAAACTTGGCACAGATTCTAAAAACCTATAGGATGATGTTTTGGAAGCTGCTCAAACAAAAGCTGAAACAGAAATATGCATCCACAATCATATATCCCTGGCTGGTAGTAATAAATGAAGGATACAGACTTTTTCCATAAGTGTGGGTGAATAGAAGTTAATGCTTATAAAATACAAACTACCAAAACAGTATTTGAGATTGATGCTTCTTTTTTTAAAGCTGAAACATTCATTTAATTGACAAGAAGATATAAATCAAATAAAGAAAGATTATACTTACTCTTTTGAAAGTTATTCAAAAGCTTTGGTACCCATCTTAAGTAAGGAATTATTTTTGTTATAATATGCAACAAAATTATAGCATGATAGTCTAAAAAATATTAACATAGAGAGATGAGGGCACTTCTAGTCAATTTTTTCCAGTAAACATGGAATAAGCTGGGTACAAAAATTCTGAGACTTTTTTGAAGTCCTAGAAGGAGAGGAAAGGCAGAATGGGACAGAAGAAATATTTGAAGAGATAATTCCTGGGAATTTTCCAAAACTCACAAAAGTTGTCAAGCCACACTTTCAAGAAGTGCTAATACCCCAGGAGCAATAAATACAAAGAAAATTGTACTAGGAATATCACAGTAAGAGTGTTGAAAACCGAAGACAAAAAAAAAATTTTAGAAGTAGCCAGAGGAAAGAAAGGACAGATGATATTCCAATGAAAACAATGGAAGTCAGAAGACAATAGACTGCAATTTCCAAAATTGTTCTAGAAAATAACTACAACCTAGAATTCTACACCCAGTAAAAATATCTCTCAAAAATAAATGTGAAAGAAGAGAATTTTCAGACAACTGAACACTGAAAAAATTCATCACTGGGAGACAAATACTAAAAGGAATACTACTATATAAAAATATAATTTACTTTTGTAATGATTTTGTATTGTAAGACCTCATTAAGCACACTGATTAGTTCCAGTAGCTTTTTTTTTTTTATATACTCTTTATGATTTTCTACACAGGTGATCATGATGTCTGTGGATAAAAACAGTTTTACATATTCCTTTACAATCTGTATGCTTTACTTTTTTTTTTCCTCATTGCACTGCTGGGCCCTCCAGTACAATGTTGAACAGAAGTGGTGAAAGCAGATATCCTTATTTTGTTCCTCTTAGAGAAAAGTGCTTAATCTTTCACCATAATTAAGTTTATTCCTGGTTGAAGTTATTACTAATATTATTAAAGACTATTTTTTTAAATAGCAGTTTTAGGTTCACAGCAAAATTGAGAGGAAGGTACAGAGATTTTCATTATACTGCCAACCTCCACACATACATAGCCTCCCCCATTACCAACAACACTCACCACGGTGGTACATTTGTTACCATAGATGAAGCTACAATGGCACATCATAATCCCTCAAAATCCATAGTTGACCTTGGGGTTCACTCTTGGTGTTACATATTCTTTGGATTTAGACAATTACATAATGACATGTATTCTTCATTATAACATCAAAAAAGTATTTTCATTGCCCTAAAAATCCTCTGTGCTCTGCCTATTTATCTGCCTCATCCCAACTCTTGCAACCACACTGATCATTTTACTGTCTCCATAGTTTTGCCTTTTCTAGAATGTCATAAAGTTAGAATCATACAGTATGTAGACTTTCCAGATTGGCTTCTTATAATTAGTAATATGCATTTAAGTTTCCTCCGTGTCCTTCCAAAGCTTAATAGCTCATTTCTCTCTGGTGCTGAATAATATTCCATTATAACATTCCATTGACTGAATGTATCACAGTTTATTCATCCATTCACCTACTGAATGTATCTTTCTTTGTTATCTCTTGGTTGCTTCCAAGTTTCGGCAATTATGAATAAAACTGCTATAAGCATCCTGGTGCAGAATTTGTGTGGACTAAAATTTCAACTCCTTTAAGTAAATACCAAGCAGGACAGTTGCTGGATTGCATGGTAAGAGTATATTTAGTTTTGTAAAAAACTGCCAAACTGTCTTCTAAAGTGGCTTTACAATTTTCAATCCACCAGCAATGAATAAATTCCTGTTGCTCCACATCCTTGTCAGCATTTGGTGTTGTCGGTGTTCCTGATTTAGGCCAGTTTAATAGGTGTGTGGTGGTATCTCATTGTTTAAATATTCATTTCCCTGATGATATGGGATGTTGAGTATCTTTTCATATGCTTACTTGCCGTCTGTATATCTTCCTTGGTGAGGTGTTGGCTAAGGTCTTTGGCCCATTTTAAAATTGGGTTGTTTTCTTGTTGAGTTTTTAAGAGTTCCTTGTATATTTTGGATAATGGTCCTTTATCAGATGCATCTTTTGCAAATATTTTCTCTGAGGCTATGAACTGTCTTCTCATTCTCTTGATATTGTCTTTCACAAAACATAAGTTTTTATTTTAAAGAAGCTCAGCTTATCAATTATTTCTTTCATGGTGTTGTATACAAAACATCATCAATATACCCCAGGTAATCTAGGTTTTCTCTTATGTTATCTTCTAGAAGTTTTATACTTTTGTATTTTACATTTAGGTCTGTGATCCATTTTGAGTTAACTTTTGTGAAGGATGTAAGGTCTGTATCTAGATGATGATGATGATCATGATGATCATGATGATGATTTTGTGTGTGAATGTCCAGTTGTTCCAGCATCATTTGTTGATGAGACTATCTTTGCTCCATTATACTCCTTTTGCTCCTTTGTCAAATATCAGTTGACTATATTTATGGAGGTCTATTTCTGGGCTCTTTATTCTGTTCCATTGATCTATGTGTCTGTTATTTTGCCAGTACCACACTGTCTTGATTACTGTAGCTTAGTAAGTCTTGAAGTTGGGTAGTCTCAGTCCTACATATTGTTCCTCAATGTTGTGTTGGCTATTTGGGTCTTTGGTCTCTTCATATAAACTTTAGAATCAGTTTATTGATATCTACAAAATATCTTGCTGGGATTTGATTAAGATTGTATTGAATCTATAGATCAAGTTGGGAAGAACTTACATCTTGACAATATTGAGTCTTCCTAACCATAAACATGGAATATCTCTCTAATTATTTAATTGTTCTCTGATTTCATTCATCAGAGTTTTATAATTTTCCTCATATAGATCTTGTACATATTTTGTTAGATTTATAACTAAGTATTTCAATGAACAATGTTGAAGAGGAGTGATGAGAGAGGACATCCTTGCTTTGTACCTGATCTTAGTGGGAAAGTTTTGAGTTTCTCATCATTAAGTATGAGGTTAGCTGAAAGTTTTCAAAAATAATCCTAATCGTGAGTGAGAGGGGGTGGCGTGTGGCCAAGATGGAAGAATAGAAAGATCATGAGCTCACCTCCCACCAAAATTACAACTATTTACAGAGCAACTATCAAAGACAAGAAGAAAAGATTTTCAACAAACAAAGAAGGAACTAACAAGATGGGTAGGAGGGGAGGAGACAGGGTACAGTCAAGACCCACATCCCTGGGTAGGTAACTCACAAATGGGAGGATAATCACAACTGCAGAGGTTCTCCTCAATGAGCAAGGGGTCTAATTTGGCTCCCCCATCCAGGGGTCTTGGACTAGGAAGACAAGACCCCAGAATGTCTGGCTTTGAAGGCCAACAGGTCTTGAGTATGGGAGAGCTGGAGGGCTGCAGGAAACAGAGAATCCACTCTTAAAGGGCTCACACAAAGTCTCATATATTGCGATACTCAGTGCAGAGGCAGTAATTTGAAAGGAACCTGGGTTAGACCCACTTGCTGATCTGGAAGAGCCTCCCAGAGAGATAGGAGGCAGCTGGGACTCCCCCTGGCAATATAGATGGTGGAAGCAGCCATTTTGGGGAGCTTGTTCTATCATGAGGACACTAGTGTTGGCAACACCATTTTGGACTCCTCCCTTTAGGCTATTAGTTCCAGGGTTTTAGCCACCTACCAGTTGGTTGACTCCAGTCCTGGGACCCCCAAGGCCAAGCAGCAAGCCACACGAGAACCCAGCCACACACACCAATGAGCTAGCAGCCTCTGCATGAGGTAGGAACTAACAGCCACCTGGGTCAGGGGCCAGCCCTGGCTAACAGCATGCCAACAGTAGATGGCCCCACCACAATAGAAGGGCACATGCAGCCCACATAGAGGACACCTCTAGAGCACATAGCTCTGATACCCAGAGGGGAGGGTGCTGCTGGGCCCCACTGGATGTCTCCTACATAAGGATACTTCTCCAAGATTGGAAAACATAGCCAACCAACTTAATACATAGAAATAAATGGAGAATTAGGCAAAATGAGGAGACAGAAGAATATATTGCAAATGCAGGAATAAGGTAAAACTCCAGAACAAGAACTAAGTGAAGTGGAGATAAGCAGTCTACCCAATTCACAGTAATGATCATAAAGATGCTCAACAAACTTGGGAGAATAATGGAAGAACATAGTGAGAAGTTTAACAAAGAGCTAGAAAATATACAGAAGAACCCAACAGAGCTGAGAAACACAATAACTGAAATAAAAAAGCACAAGAAGCAATCAACAGTAAATTTGATGATACAGAGGAATGCATCAGCAATCTGGAAGACAGACTAGTGGAAATCACCAAAGTTGAACAGAAAGAAAAAGAATTAAAAAAAAATAAGGATAGTTTAAGAGATTTCTACAACATCCAGCATACTAACATTCACATTATAGGGGACCCAGAAGGAGGAGAGAGAGAGAAAAGGGCAGAGATCTTATTTGAAGAGCTAATAATTGAAAACTTCCCTAACTTGGGGAAAAAACCAGACATCCATTTCCAGGAAGCACACAGAGTCCCAAATAATAAAAATGCAAACAGATCCATCTGCACCAAGACACATTGTGATTAAAATGACAAAAATTAAAGAGAAAATCTTAAAAGCAGCAAGAAAAAAGCAACTATTATAGTTATATACAGGGGGAAAACCCATACAACTGTCAGCCTACTTTTCATAAGAAATTTTGCAGGCCAGAAGGGAGCGACATGACATAATCAAAGTGATGAAAGGAAGAAACCTACAACCAAGATGACTTGACCCAGGAAAGGTATCATTCAGATTTGAAGGAGAGATAGTTTTATAGACAAACAAAAGCTAAAAGAGTTCAGCACCATAAACCTGGCTTTACAAGAAATGTTAAAGGGACTTCTCTAAGTGAAAAAGAAAAAAACAAACTAGAAATATGAAAATTATGAAAGGAAAAACAAAAACAACAACAAAAATACCCTGCAAAAAACACACACATGGAGGCTAAACAATATGCTAATAAACTTTGAATGGGTCATTGAAGAAATCAAAGAAGAAATAAAAAAATACCTGGAGACAAATGAAAATGGAGACAAAATGATACAAAATGTATGGAACACAGCAAAAGCAGTTCTAAGAGGGAAGTTTGTAGTGATACAAGTCTAATGCAGGAAACAAGAAAATTCTCAAATAAACAACCCAAGCTTATATTTAAAGGGACTAGAAAAAGAAGTACAAACAAAACTCAACGTTAGTAGAAAGAAAGAAATAATAAAGATCAGAGCAGAAATTAATGAAATAGAAACAAACAAAAAAAATCAATGAAACTAAGAGCTGTTTCTTTGAAAAGATAAACAAAATTGATACACATTTAGCCAGACTCATCAGGAAAAAAAGAGAGAGAGCTCAGATAAATAAAATCAGAAATGAAAAAGAAGTTATAACTGACACCACAGAAACACAAAGGATCATAAGAGATTACTACAAACAATTATACACCAATAAAATGGACAACCTAGAAGAAATGGATAAATTCCTAGAAATGTACAAACTCCCAAGACTAAATCAGGAAAAAATAGAAAGTATAAACAGACCAATTACCAGTAATGAAATGGAATCAATAATAAACAACAAAAAACAACTCCCAACAAACAAAAGTCTAGGACCAGATGGCTTCACAGGTGAATTCTGCCAAACATTTAAAGAAGAGTTAACACCTACTGTTATCAAACTATTCCAAAAATTGAAGAGGAAGGAACACTTTCAAAATCATTCTACAAGGCCAAGGTCACCCTGATACTAAAACCAGTCAAAGACACCACACACAAACACACACACACACACACACACGCACAACAGGCCAATACAACTGATAAACATAGATACAAAAATCCTCAACAAAATGTCAGCAAATTGAACTCAACAATACATTGAAAGGATCATACACCATGATAGAGTGAAATTTTGCCCAAGGATGCAAGGATGGTTCAATATTCAAAAATCAATCAATGTGATATACCACATTAACAAATTGAAGAATAAAAATCATATGATCATCTTAATAAATGCAGAAAAATATTTTAACAAAATTCAGCATCCATTTACAGTAAAAACTCTCAATAAAGTGGGTAGAGAGGGAACATACCTCAAAATTGAAAAGGTCATGTATGACAAGCCCACAGCTAACATCATACTCAATGGTGAAAAGCTGAAAGCATTTCCTCTAAGATCATGGACAAGACAAGGATGCTCACTCTCACCACCTTTCTTCAACATAGTATTGGAAGCCCTAGCCACAGCAATTAGACGAGAAACAGAAATAAAGGGAATTGAAATTGGAAAGGAAGAAGTAAAACTCACTGTTTGCAGATAACATAATAATGTATACATATATATAGAAAACCTTAAAGACACTTAGAAAATCTTAAAAACTATTAGAACTAATAGATGAATTCAGTAAAATTTCAGAACACACAAAAATCTGTTATATTTCTATACACTAAAAACAAACTATCAAAAAGAGAAATTAGGAAAACAATTTCATTTACAGTTACATCAAAAAGAATAAAATAATACCTAGGAATAAATCTAACCAAGGATGTAAAAGACCTGTACTTAGAAAACTGTTAAGATATAGATGAAAGAACTTGAAGATGAAGTAAGCAAATGGAAAAATATACCATGCTCATAAATTGGAAGAATCAATATTGTTAAAATGACTATACTCCCCAAGGCAATCTACAGATTCAATGCAGTCCCTATCAAAATACCAATGGCATTTTTCATAGAACTAGAACAAATAACTCTAAAATTTGTATGGAAACACAAAAGACATCAAATAGCCAAATCAATCTTGAGAAAGAACAAAGCTGGAGGTATCATGCTCTCTGATTTCAAACTATACTACAAATCTACAGTAATCAAAAAAAGTATGGTATTGGCCCCAAAATAGGCACATAGATCAATGGAACAAAATAGCCCAGAAGTAAGCCCATGCTTATATGTTCAATTAATCTACAAGAAAAGAGGCAAGAATATACAATGGGGAAGAGATAGTTTCTTCAATAAATGATGTTGGGAAGATTGGACAGCTACATGTGCAAGAATAAAACTGGACTAATTTGTCACACCATATACAAAAATAAACTCAAACTGGTTTAAAGACTTAAATGTAAGACCTGAAACCATAAAACTCCTTGAAGAAACATAGGAAATATACTCTTTGACATAGGTCTTAGTAATATTTTGTGGGGGAGTATGTCTCCTCAAGCAAGCAAACAAAAGCAAAAATAAACAAATAGAACTACATCAAACTGTAAAACTTTTGCCCAGTGAAGGAAACTATCAAGAAAACAAAAAGGCAGCCTACAGAATAAGAGAAGATATTTGCAAATTTTATATAGATAGTTAGATAAAGAGGTTAATATCCAAAAAATACAAAAAAACATATACAATTCAACATTAAAAAACCCCCAAACAACATGATTAAACAATGGGCAGTGGATCTGAATAGATATTTTTCCAAAGAAGACATACAGATGGCCAATAGACACATGAAAAGATGCTCAGCATCACTAATTATCAGAGAAATGCAAATCAAAACTACAATGAGATATCACCCCACACCTATCAGAATGACTACTATCAAAAAGACAACAAATAACATGTGTTGGTGAGAATGTGGAGAAAAGGATTCAAAATAATTTGTTTGAGGAAGATCAATAAGCAATAAGCAAACATAGACAAATCAACAAAATCAGGAAAAAAAAATACATGAACAAAATTAGAAGTTCAACAAAGAGACAGAAATCGTAAAAACCAACAAGATATAAATTCTGGAATTGAAGAAACAATAAATGAAGTGAAAAAAATGCAACTGAGAGCATTAACGCTAGACTTGATAAGACAGAAGAATCTATGAACTCAAAAGTAAGTCATTGAAATGATCAAATCAGAGGGGGAAATAGAAATGAGAATAAAAAAAGAATGAAGAAAAACTACAGCATATATGGGAAACCATAAAATACTAATATATGCATTATGAGAATCCCAGAAGGAAAAGAGAGAGAGAAAGGGGGCAGAAAGCTTATTTAAAGCAATAATGGTTCGGGGACTTCCCTGGTGGTGCAGTGGTTAAGACTCCATGCTCCCAATGCAGGGGACCTGGGTTTGATCCCTGGTCAGGGAACTAGATCCCACATGCATGCTACAACTAAGAGTTTGCATGCCACAACTAAGGAGCTGGTGAGCCACAACTAAAGAGCTGGTGAGCCACAACTAAGGAGCCAGCAAGCTGCAACTAAGGAGCCCTCTAGCCACAACTAAGGAGCTTGCCTGCCTCAACTAAGGAGCCTGCCTGCCTCAACTAAGGAGCCCATGTGCCACAACTAAGGAGCTGGTGAGCCGCAAATAAGGAGCCCATGAGCCACACTAAGACCCGGCACAACAAAATAAATAAATAAATATTTTTTAAAAAGAAATAATGGTTAAATACTTTATTGGGATGCTAAGTATCTCAAGATATTGAAGACATATTAGGAGGAGTAGAAGTAAAACGAATACATGTGAGAGGAGCATAGAAATGGAAAAGATAGAAAAATAAGAAATGATAACTTCTTTTTAGAAAAATGTACTTATATTGAAATAATAACGAATGAAATTCTTTTTCACTCATTGATGATTATGAACTGTGAGATTGATCACTTTTTAACTACTCGTCAAAGGATTTGGAAATCTAATAAAAAGTCAAAGTATCTATTGTTAGAAGTGCACATTGACTAATTAAATATTTTTTCATGAAAGATAAAAAAAGAAATAATGATTGAAAACTTCCCAAATCTGGGGAGGTAGATAAATATCCAGGTACATGAGACTCAAAGAGTCCCAAACAAGTTTAATCCAAGAGGGCTTCATGAGGTCACATTATAATCAAACTGTCAAAAATCAAAGACAAAGAGAGAATTTTTAAAGTAGCAAAAGAAGAGACTCATCACATACAAAGGAATCTCCACAAGACTATAAGGAGACTTTTCAACAGAAACCTTGCAGGTCAAGATAGAGTATGATATATATATTCAAAGTGCTGAAAGAAAAAAACCTGCCAACAAAAAATTTGCCCAGCAAATCTGTCCTTCAGAAATAAGGAGCGATAAAGACTCTCCCAGACAAACAAAAGCTGAGGAAGTTTATCACCATTCAACCTGCCTCACAAGAAATGCTAAAGTGAGTCCTCCAGGTTAAAACAAAAGGATGCTAATTAGCAATATAAAAAAAACGTGGAGGGTGAATTCCCTGGCAGTCCAGTGTTTAGGACTCCACGCTCTCACTGCTGAGGGCCCAGGTTCAATCCCTGGTTGGGGAACTAAAATCCCATAAGTCATGTGATGCAGCCAAAAAAAAAAATAAAACAAAAACAAAAAACAAACAAACAAACCAAAACAAAAAACATATGGAGGTATAAAACTCACTGGTAAAGGGAAGTATATAGTCAAATTCAGAATACTCTAATATTGTAATGGTGGTGTGTTCATCACTTTTAACTCCAGTATAGAGTTATAAAACAAAAGTATTAAAAACAACTATAGCTAGAATAATTTGTTAATTAATACACAATTTTAAAAGATGTAAATTTTGACATTAAAAGCAAAAAATATTGGGGGGCAGGAAAAGTGTAGAGTTTTTGTTTGCAATTGAGGTTATCACCTTAAACTAGACTGTTATAACTATAAGATGTTTTAGGTAAGCTTCATGGTAACCACAAATCAAAAACCTGTTGTAAATATACAGAAGATATAGAAAAAGAAATAAAGGCTTACCACTAAGGAAAATAATCAATTCACAAGAAAAGCAGCAATAGAGAAAGGAAGAAGGAAGCTACAAAAACATCCAGAAAACAGTTAACAGGATAGAAATAGTCCTCACCTATAAAACATTAAATGTAAATGAATTAAATTCTCCAAACAAAAGACATAGAGTGACTGAATGGATTATTTTTTAAAGCAAGACCCAACTATATACTGCTTACATGAGATTCATTTCAGCTTTAAAGACACACATTGGGAACGACCTTCAAGATGGCAGAGGAGTAAGATGTGGAGATAACCTTCCTCCCCACAAATACATCAAAAATACATCTACATGTGGAACAACTCCTACAGAACACATACTGAACGCTGGCAGAAGACCTCAGACTTCCCAAAAGGCAAGAAACTCCCCACATACCTGTGTAGGGCAAAAAAAAGAAAAAACAGAGACAAAAGAATAGGGACGGGACCTGCACCTCTGGGAGGGAGCGTGAAGGAGGAAAAGTTTCCACACACTAGGAAGCTCCTTCACTGGTGGAAATGGGGGGTGGATGGAGGGGAAGCTTTGGAGCCACGGAGGAGAGCACAGCAACAGGGGAGCAGAGGGCAAAGTGGAGAGATTCCCGCACAGAGGATCAGTGCTGACCAGCACTCACCAGCCTGAGAGGCTTGTCTGCTCACCTCCTGGGGCAGGTGGGAGCTGGGAGCTGAGGCTCCAGCTTTGAAGGTCAGATCCCAGGGAGAGGACTGGGGTTGGCTGCATGAGCACAGCCTGAAGAGGGCTAGTGCACCACGGCTAACCAGGAGTGAGTCTGGGAAAAAGTCTGGAACTGCCTAAGAGTCAAGAGACCATTGTTTAGGGGTGCGTGAGGAGAGGAGATTCAGAACAGCACCTAAACGAGCTTCAGAGATGGGCGTGAGCAGAGGCTATCAGCATGGACATCAGAGACCGGAATGAAACGCTAAGGCTGCTGCTGCAGCCACCAAGAATCCTGTGTGCAACCACATGTCACTATCCACACCTCCCCTCCTGGGAGCCAGTGCAGCCCACCACTGCCAGGGTCCTGTGATCCAGGGACAACTTCCCCAGGAGAACACACGGCATGCCTCAGGCTGTTGCAACGTCACGCTGGCCTCTACTGCCACAGGCTCACCCTACACTCCGTACCCCTCCTTCCCCATGGCCTGAGTGAGCCAGTGCCCCCTAATCAGTTGCTCCTTTAACCCCCTCCTCTCTGGGTGAAGAACAGACACCAGAGGGCGACATACATGCAGAGACAGGGCCAAATCCAAAGCTGAACTCCAGGAGATGTGCGAACAAAGAAGAGAAAGGGAAATTTCTCTGTGCAACCTCAGGAGCAGTGGATTAAATCTCCAAATCAAATTGGTGTACCCTGCATCTGTGGAATACCTGAATAGATCACAAATCATCCCACAATTGAGGCAGTGGACTTTGGAAGCAACTGTAGACTTGGGGTTTGCTGTATGCGACAGACTAGTTACTGATTTTTATGTTTATCTTAGTATAGTTTTTAGCGCTTGTTATCACTGGTAGATTGGTTGATTGGTTTGATTGCTCTCCTCTTTTTTTAAAATTACTTTTTATTTTAATAATATTTTTATTTTAATAACTTTATTTTATTTTACTTTTTTCTTTCTTTTTTTTTCTCCTTCTCTTCTGAGCCGTGTGGCTGACAGGGTCTTTGTTTCTTGGCCGGGTGTCAGACCTGAGCCTCTGAGGTGGGAGAGCCAACTTCAGGATATTGGACCACCAGAGACCTCCTGGCCCCATGTAATATCAATTGGTATATCAAACAATACCATCTCAATGCTAAGAACCAGCTCCACTCAATGACCAGCAAGCTCCAGTGCTGGACACCCCATGCCAAACAACTAGCAAGACAGGAACTCAACCCCACCCATTAGCAGAGAGGCTGCCTAAAATCATACTAAGTTAACAGACACCCCAAAACACACCACCAGACATGGTCCTGCCCACCAGAAAGACAAGATACAGCCTCGTCCACCAGAACACAGGCACCAGTCCCCTCCACAAGGAAGCCTACACAACCCACTGAAACAACCTTACCCACTGGGAGTAGACAGCAAAAACAACGGGAACTACGAACCTGCAGCCTGTGAAAAGGAGACCACAAACACAATAAGTTAAGCAAAATGAGAAGACAGAGAAATAAGCAGCTGATGAAAGAGCAAAGTAAAAACCCACCAGACTAAACAAATGAAGAGGAAATAGGCAGTCTACCTGAAAAAGAATTCAGAGTAATGCTAGTAAAGATGATCCAAAATCTTGGAAACAGTATGGAGAAAATACAAGAAACGTTTAACAAGGACCTAGAAGAACTAAAGAGCAAACAAACAATGATGAACAACACAATAAATGGAATCAAAAATTCTCTACAAGAAATCAATAGCAGAATAACTGAGGCAGAAGAACGGATAAGTGATCTGGAAGATAAAATAGTGGAAATAACTACAGCAGAGCAGAATAAAGAAAAAAGAATGAAAAGAATTGAAGACAGTCTGAGAGACCTCTGGGACAACATTAAATGCACCAACATTCGAATTATAGGGGTCCCAGAAGAAGAAGAGAAAAAGAAAGGGACTGAGAAAATATTTGAAGAGATTATAGTTGAAAACTTCCCTAATATGGGAAAGGAAATAGTCAATCAAGTCCAGGAAGTGCAGAGAGTCCCATACAGGATAAATCCAAGGAGAAACATGCCAAGACACATTAATCAAACTATCAAAAATTAAATACAAAGAACAAATATTAAAAGCAACAAATAACATACAAGGGAATCCCCATAAGGTTAACAGCTGATTTTTCAGCAGAAACTCTGCAAGCCAGAAGGGAGTGGCAGGACATATTTAAAGTGAGGAAAGAGAAAAACGTACAACCAAGGTTACTCTATCCAGCAAGGATCTCATTCAGATTTGACAGAGAAATTAAAACCTTTACAGACAAGCAAAAGTTAAGAGAATTCAGCACCACCAACAGCTTTACAACAAACGCTAAAGGAACTTCTCTAGGCAGGAACCACAAGAGAAGGAAAAGACCTACAAAAACAAACCCAAAACAATTAAGAAAATGGTAATAGGAACATACATATCAATAATTACCTTAAATGTAAATGGGTTAAATGCTCCAACTAAAAGACACAGACTGGCTGAATGGATACAAAAACAAGACCCATATATATGTTGTCTACAAGAGACCCACTTCAGTCCTAGAGACACATACGGATTGAAACTGAGGGATGGAAAAGGATATTCCATGCAAATGGAAATCAAAAGAAAGCTGGAGTAGCAATTCTTATATCAGATAAAATAGACTTTAAAATAAAGACTATTACAAGAGACAAAGAAGGACACTACATAATGATCAAGGGATCAATCCAAGAAGAAGATATAACAATTGTACATATTTATGCACCCAACATAGCAGCACCTCAATACATGAGGCAAATGCTAACAGCCATAAAAGGGGAAATCGACAGTAACACAATAATAATAGGGGACTATAACACCCCACTTTCACCAATGGACAGATCATCCAAAATGAAAATAAATAAGGAAACATAAGCTTTAAATGATACATTCAACAAGATGGACTTAATTGATATTTATAGGACATTCCATCCAAAAACAACAGAATACACTTTCTTCTCAAGTGCTCATGGAACATTCCCCAGGATAGATCATATCTTGGGTCACAAATCAAGCCTCGGTAAATTTAAGAAAATTGTAATCATATCAAGTATCTTATCCGACCACAATGCTATGACTAGATATCAATTACAGGAAAAAAACTGTAAAAAATACAAACACATGAAGGCTAAACAATACACTAGTAAATAACCAAGAAATCACTGAAGAAATCAAAGAGGAAATCAAAAAATACCTAGAAACAAATGACAATGGAAACATGATGACCCAAAACCTAGGGATGCAGCAAAAGCAGTTGTAAGAGGGAAGTTTACAGAAATACAATCCTACCTCAAGAAACAAGAAACATCTCAAATAAACAACCTAACTATACACCTAAAGCAATTAGAAAAAGAAGAAGAAAAAAATCCCCCAAAGTTAGCAGAAGGAAAGAAATCATAAAAATCAGATCGGAAATGAATGAAAAAGAAATGAAGGACACAGTAGCAAAGATCAATAAAACTAAAAGCTGGTTCTTTGAGAAGATAAACAAAATTGATAAACCATTAGCCAGACTCATCAAGAAAAAAAGGGAGAAGACTCAAATCAACAGAATTAGAATTGAAAAAGGAGAAGTAACAACTGACACTGCAGAAATACAAAGGATCATGAGAGATTACTACAAGCAACTATATGCCAATAAAATGGACAACCTGGAAGAAACAGACAAATTCTTAGAAAAGCACAACCTACTGAGACGGAACCAGGAAGAAGTAGAAAATATAAGCACACCAATCACAAGCACTGAAATTGAAACTGTGATTAAAAATCTTCCAACAAACAAAAGTCCAGGACCAGATGGCGTCACAGGCGATTTCTATCAAACATTTAGAGAAGAGCTAACACTTATCTTTCTCAAACTCTTCCAAAATATAGCAGAGGGAGGAACACTCCCAAACTCATTCTACAAGGTCACTATCACCCTGATACCAAAACCAGACAAAGATGTCACAAAGAAAGAAAACTACAGGCCAATATCACTGATGAACATAGATGCAAAAATCCTCAACAAAATACTAGCAAACAGAATCCAGCAACACATTAAAAGGATCATACACCATGATCAAGTGGGGTTTATCCTGGGAATGCCAGGATTCTTCAATATACTCAAATCAATTAATGTGATACACCATATTACAAATTGAAGGCTAAAAATAATAAGATAATCTCAGTAGATGCAGAAAAAGCTCTCAACAAAATTCAACACCCATTTATGATAAAACCCTCCAGAAAGTAGGCATAGAGGGAACTTTCCTCAACATAATAAAGGCCATATATGACAAACCCACAGCCAACATTGTTCTCAATGGTGAAAAACGGAAACCATTTCCAATAAAATCAGGTACAAGACAAGGTTGCCCACTCTCACCACTATTATTCAAAATAGTTTTGGAAGTTTTAGCCACAGCAATCAGAGAAGAAAAAGAAATAAAAGGAACCCAAATCGGAAGAGGAGTAAAACTGTCACTGTTAGCAGATGACATGATACTATACATAGAGAATCCTAAAGATGCTATCAGAAAACTACTCGAGCTAATCAATGAATTTGGCAAAGTAGCAGGATACAAAATTAATGCACAGAAACCTCTGCATTCCTATAAACTAATGATAAAAAATCTGAAAGAGAAATTAAGGAAACACTCCCATTCACCATTGCAACAAAAATAATAAAATACCTAGGAATAAACCTACATAAAGAGACAAAAGACCTGTATGCAGAAAACTATAAGACACTGATGAAAGAAATTAAAGATGATACAAACAGATGGAGAGATATATCATGCTTTTGGATTGGAAGACTCAACATTGTGAAAATGACTATACTACCCAAAGCAATCTACAGATTAAATGCAATCCCTATCAAACTACCAATGACATTTTTCACAGAACTAAAATTAAAAATTTCACAATTTGTATGGCAACACAAAAGACCCTGAATAGCCAAAGCAATCTTGAGAAAGAAAAACGGAGCTGGAGGAATCAGGCTCCTGGACTTCAAACTATACTACAAAGCTACAGTAATCAAGACAGTATGGTACTGGCACAAAAACAGAAATATAGATCAATGGAACAGGATAGAAAGCCCAGAGATAAACCCATGCACATATGGTCACCTTATCTTTGATAAAGGAGGCAAGAATATACAATGGAGAAAAGACAGCCTCTTCAATAAGTGGTGCTGGGAAAACTGGACAGCTACAAGTAAAAGCATGAAATTAGAACACTTCCTAATACCATACACAGAAATAAACTCAAAATGGATTAAAGACCTAAATGTAAGATCGACACTATAAAACCCTTAGAGGAAAACATAGGCAGAACACTCTATGACATAGATCACAGCAACATCCTTTTTGACCCACCTCCTAGAGAAATGGAAATAACAACAAAAATAAACAAGTGGGACCTAATTAAACTTAAAAGCTTCTTGCACAACAAAGGAAACCATGAACAAGACGAAAAGACAACCCTCAGAATGGGAGAAAATATTTGCAAACGAAGCAACTGAAAAAGGATTAATCTCCAAAATATACAAGCAGCTCATGCAGCTCAATAACAAAAAAACAAACAACCCAATCCAAAAATCGGCAGAAGACCTAAATATACATTTCTGCAAAGAAGATATACAGATGGCCAACAAACACATAAAAGGATGCTCAACATCACTAATCATTAGAGAAATGCAAATCAAAACTACAATGAGATATCACCTCACACGGGTCAGAATGGCCATGATCAAAAGATCTACAAACAATAAATGCTGGAGAGGGTGTGGAGAAAAGGGAACCTTCTGGCACTGTTGGTGGGAATGTAAATTGATACAGCCACTATGGAGAACAGTATGGAGGTTCCTTAAAAAACTAATAAGAGAACTACCATATGACCCAGCAATCCCACTACTGGGCATATACTCTGAGAAAACCATAATTCAAAAAGACACACGTACCCCAGTGTTCACTGCAGCACTATTTACAATAGCCAGGACATGGAAACAACCCAAATGTCCATCAACAGATGAATGGATAAAGAAGATGTGGAACATATATACAATGGAATATTACTCAGCCATAAAAAGAAATGATATTGAGTTATTTGTAGTGAGGTGGATGGACCTAGAGTCTGTCATACAGAGTGAAGTAAGTCAGAAAGAGAAAAACAAATACTGTATGCTAACACATATATATTGAATCTAAAAAAAAAAAAAAGGTTCTGAAGAACCTAGGGGCAGGACAGGAATAAAGACACAGATGTAGAGAATGGGCTTGAGGACACAGGGAGGGGGAAGTGTAAACTGGGATGAAGTGCGAGAGCAGCATGGACATATATACACTACCAAATGTAAAATAGATAGCTAGTGGGCAGTAGCCACATAGCACAGAGAGATCAGCTCGGTGGTTTGTGACCACCTAGAGGGGTGGGATAGGGAGGGTGGGAGGGAGATGCAAGAGGGAGGGGATATGGGGATATATGTATATGTATAGCTGATTCACTTTGTTATACAGCAGAAACTAACACAACATTGTAAACCAATTATACTCCATAAAGATGTTTAAAAAAATAAAAAATAAAGACGCACATTGGCTGAAAGTGAAGAAATGGAAAGAGATAGTTCATGTAAATGTAAACAAAAAGAGACCGGGGGCAGCTCTTTTTAAATCAGACAGAATAGACTTGAAGTCAAAAACTGTCACAAGAGACAATGAAGATCATCTCATAATGATAAAGAGGTGAATTCATCAAGAGGCTATAACAACTGTAAATATATATGTACCCATCATCACTACACTTAAATATATAAATCAAATATTAACAAATATGCAGGGAGGAGTAGACAACAATACAATAATAGCAGAAGAATTCAATACTCCACTTTTAACAAGGTATAGGTCATCCAGACAGAAAATCAATATGGAAATAATGAACATGAACTACACTTCAGACCAAATGGACCTAACAGAACAATCCATCCAACAGCAGCAGAATACACATTTTTTTCAAGTGCAAGTGCACACAGAATTTCCCTAGGATAAATCATATGTAAGGCCACAAAACTAGACTTAAAAAATTTAAGAAGACTGAAATCTTATCAAGTATCTTTTCTGACCCAAATGATATGAAACCAGAAATCAGTAACAGGAGAAAAACTGGAAAATCCCAAAATATGTGAAAATTAAACAACATGTTCCTGAATAACCAATGGGTTAAAAAAGAAATCAAAAAAGAAATTAAAAACTATCTTGAGACAAGCAAAAATGGAAACACAACATAAATCTTGAGAGATACAGCAAAAGCAGTTCTTAGAGAGAAATTATAGCAATAAACATCTATATTAAAAAAGTACAGTGAGGGACTTCCCTGGTGGTCCAGTGGTTAAGTCTCCACACTTCCACTGCAGGGGGCACGGGTTCGATCCCTGGTTGGGGAACTAAGATCCCACATGCCGCTCAGCCCAGCCAAAAAAAAAAAAAAGTAAAATGACCTCAACTAAACAATTTAATTTCCCACCTCACAGAACTAGAACAAACAAACAAACAAAACCTAAACTCAAAGTTAGCAGAAGGAAGGAAATAACAAAGATCAGAGCAGAAAAAAATGAAATTGAGATTAGAAAAACAATAGAAAAGATCAATGAAAGTAAGAGTTGGTTTTTTTAAAAAGTAAATGATATTGACAAATCTTTAGCTAGACTAAGGAAAAAAGAGAAAGAACTCAAATAAAATCAGAAATGAAAGTGCAAACATTACTGCTGATACCATGGAAGTACACAGGATCATAAAAGATTATTATGAACAATTATACGCAAATTGGGTAACCTAGAAGAAATAGATAAATCCCTAGAAACATACAATCTACCAGGACTAAATCATGAAGAAATAGAAAACCCAAACACATGAATTACTATTAAGGATACTGAAGTAATAATCAAAAACTGCCCCACCTCCACCCAAAAAAATCCCAGCACCAGATGTTTCATAAGTGAAATACACAAAATATTTAAAGAAGAATTAATATCAATTCTTCTCAAACTCATAAAAATTGAAGTGGAGGGAACACTTCCAAACTCATTTTATGAGGCCAGCATTACCCTACCAAAAAAGCCAGACAAGTATACTACAAGAAAAAGAATTACAGGTCAAATCCCTGATGAATATAGTTGCAAAACTCCTCAAAAAATATTAGCAAACTGAATTCAACAGCACATTAAAAGGATCATACACCATGATCAAGTGGGATTTATCTCTGGAATACAAGAATGGTTCAACATATGCAAATCAATAAATGTGATGCACAACATTAAGAGAAAGAAGGATAAAAATCATATGATCATCTCAATAGAAGCAGAAAAAACATTTGACAAAATTCAACATTCTTTTATGATAAAAACTCAACAAATTAGGTGTAGAAGGACTGTACCTCAACATAATGGTGGCCATATATGACAAGCCTATGGCTAATATCATACCCAATGGTGAAAATCTGAAAAATTTTCCTCTAAGGTCAGGAAAAAGACAAATATATCCACCCTCACCTCTACTGTTCAACATAGTACTGGAAGTCCTAGCCCAAACAGTCAAGCAGGAAAAAGAAATAAAAGGCATTCAAATTGGAAAGGAATAAGTAAAATTACTCTGTTTGCAGGTGACATGATCTTCTATATAAAAACCCTAAAGACTCCATCAAAAAAATGTTAGAACTAATAAATAAATTCAGTAAAGTTATAGGGCACAAAATCAACATATAAAGATCAGTTGTATTTCTACACATTAAGAGCAAACTATCCAAAAAAGAAATCAATCCCACTTATAACAGCATCAGAAAGATAAAATACTTAAGAATAAATTTAACCAAGGACATGAAAGATCTTCACACTGAAAACTATAAAACATTAATGAATGAAATTGAAGAAGACACAAATAAATGGAAGGATATCTGTACATGGATTGAGAGAATTATTGTTAAAATTTCCATACTACCCAAAGTGATCTACAAATTCATGCAATCCCCATAAAAATTCCAATGGCATTTTTATAAACAGAAATACAAAACAAAAAAATCCTAAAGTTCATATGAAACTAGAAAAGGCCCCAAATAACCAAAGAAATGTTGAGAAAGAAGAACAAAGCTGGAGGCATCACACTGCCTGATTTTAAATTATATTATAAATCTATAGTAATCAAGACAGTATGGTACTGGCATAAAATCAGACACAAAGGCCAATGGAACAGAACAAAGATCCCAGCAATAAACCCACGCATATACAGTCAGTTAGTTCTTTGGCAAAGGAGTCAAGAATACACAGTGAGGAAAGGATAGCCTCTTCAGGAAACGGTGGTGAGAAAACTGGATATCCACATGCAAAAGATAAAACTGGATCCTTATTTTACATCATACATGAAAATCAACTCAAAAAAGATTAAAGACTCAAATGTATGACCTGAAACTGTAAAACTCCTAGAAGAAAACATAGGGGAAAATCTCCTTGACATTAGTCTTGGCAATAATTTTTTGGATATGACACCAAAAGCCTAGCAAAATCAAAATAAATAAGTGGGACTGCATCAAGCTAAAAGAGCTCCTGCATAGCAAAGGAAACAATCATCAGAGTGAAGAGACAACCAATGGAATGGAAGAAAATATTTGGAAACTATATATCCAGAAAAATATATAAGGAACTCATACTACTAACAGCAAAAACCCAAATAATCAAATCTTAAAATGAGCAGAGGAACTGAATAGACATTTTTTCCAAAGAAGACATACGAGTGGGCAATGGGTATATTAAAAGGTGCTCAACATCACTTATAATCAGGGAAATGCAAAACAACAATGAGATATCGCCTCACATCTGTTAGGGCACCTATTATTTAAAAAATAAGAGATAAGTGATGGAGAGGGTATAGAGAAAAGGGACCCCTTGTACACTATAGTGAAAATGTAAATTGGTGTAGCCAATATGGAAAACAGTATGGAAGTTCCTTAAAAAAATTAAAAATAGAACTACCATGTGATCCAGCAATCCCATTTCTGGGTATATATCTAAAGGAAATGAAATCACTATCTTGAAGAGATGTGAGTACTCCTGAGTTCATTTCAACATTATTCACAATAGCCAAGATATGAAAACAACCTAAGTGCTGTCAATGAATGAATGGGTAAAGAAAATGTGGTGTGTATGTATATGTGTATATGTTATATGCATATATATTCAAATATGATATAAAATATTACTCAGCCTAAAAAAGAAAGAAATCCTCCCATTTGCAACAACAGGGATGAATCTGGAGGGCATCATTAAACTGAATGAAATAAGCCAGACACAAAATACAAATACTGAATGATCTCACTTATATGTGGAATCTAAAAAAGTTTAATTCATTGAATCAGAGAGTAAAAAGGTGGTTACCAGGGGTGGGGCAGGGAGAGGTGAGAAAAATAGACGTTGGTCAAAGGATACATACTTTCAGTTATAAGTTCTAGAGACTTAATGTACAACATGGTAACTATGGTTAATAATAATGTATTGCATTATTATTACTTGAAAATTACTCGAAATTGCATACTCGAAATTTGCTAAGAGAGTAGATCTTAATTGTCTCACCACACACACAAAAAGGTAACGATGTGAGGTGATGGATATATTAATTTGGCTGATGGTAGTAATTATTTCGCAATGTATCAAATATCAAAACATCACATTGTATATCTTAAATATACACAATTTTATTTGTCAATTATACTTCAATGAAGCTGGAAAAAAAACTCAGATGTATTGTAAATCTAAATGAAAATAGTAAAAAAAAAAAGGTACTAGATAATTTTTAAAGTGAATATTTTCACTCAAATAGGTAATATAGTAATAAATTTTACAGCCTATAATAATTGCTTTACTTATAAAATGCTTGACAATAACTCATTCTTAGTATAATTTGCTATTTATGAATTTGAGAGGATTCAGCTCCTTGATAAAATATAAAATAATAAATATTCTTCCCTAAAACTCACTGGTGAGTTTCCCTTTTCTCACTGGTGAGAAAAGATGAAAGACAATCACCTAATTCCATCTACTCAAAACATTTAAACCAGATTATAAAGCTAAGTCGACCTGAACCCTTCACGGGTGAGGATTTCATTTCTACGGCTGCAATAATTTCATTTGTGGCCAAGTCTCAGCTCCAGGAGCAGACAGATTACCAAAGATGTTCTAGATCAGTATGAAGCACATTCTGCATAAACCAATTATGACAAAATTGTCATATCACAGATGACAGCCAATTTCATGCATTTCATAGCCACTGAATTTATGTAATCACAACAGTAATAGAAATTGAACAAGAAAGATGTCATTACATATAATTCAAAACCTTAGATAGATATTTTACAAATAAAATTCTGTGGGTCAGCAAATAAGATTTTAAGGAAAATATGTTGTAGGAAACTGTAGAGATATAAATATATTGTTTAAAACTTATACTTTCATGATTACTTTTTGCTTATTTCTATCTCATTGTTTCATTTTAAGAGAAAACTAACATGTAAGTTTAAATAATATATTTATCATTTTTCCCTCTACATTATTGCATTAATAAAAGTGGATGATAAAATATACCAAGGTAGAAGAGCAATGCTTACAAATTTCTCACTTTCATCCTGCTTTTAACCCATGGATTCTGAATGGTGTGCTATAATATACACAAAAGGAAATAGTTTAATAAACATAATTAGCAATTGTTTCATGCATCTTTCAATATGAAAGCCTGTTACAAACTAAGAAGAATTCATATGAGCTTTTCCTAAGACTGTTGTTTATAGTGTGTTTGCAATAATAATAAGACCCAATCTGTTAGAAAACAAGTAAAGGACAAATTAATAACGTCATCGTTTTGGTCTAATGATGCTTAATGCAGTTTTAGCAATCTGCTCAAGACAAAAGGTGGCCACTCAGACATAACCAATTATGCATTTGTGTGGCAGATGAAATCTTTAATGATGAATCTGATTAACATTCAATAATAAACGTACAGGCTGAGAAAATGACCAAGCTACTGCCTCAAACATCAACTAAGGCTTTGTTCAGATTGAGGTCAGACTGGTATTCCAGAAAGGCACATTAAAATAAAAGTTTATCAAATGCGTTAACGTGGATTCCCCTAAAAAAACACAAAATCCTTGTTACACAAAGGTCACCTTTTTAACAGCTGACTTGTCTGATCAGTTAGGAAAATAAAAGACCAAACTTCTTTATGAGTTGTATGTATTTAATTTTTTAGAGAAGTTTAAAATCAATTTGGTGTGCTCTCCAAACACTAAAAACATGATAAAATGATGCCATCGGAGATTTAGTAGTCCCATTGCTTAAGTTTTTCTACCTATGGTCCTTTCTGAGCAACTTGAAGGGATTGTTTCACTCAGATTTATATTCTTAAAATGCCTTGGATCCAACGGGGTTTGATAATTGTTTCTTATCTAAATAAGCACTAATTAATAAAGTATGAAAGAGATTAGGTGAGGATACCTCAAACTGTATTTTTAAATGTTTTATTGAAGAATAGCATACCTATAGAAAAGTGCACAAATAAAAAGTTAAACACTCGATTTTCACAGAGTGAGCACACCCATTGACCAATAACTGGATTAAAAACACTAAACATCAAGAAACAGCATCCTAGGGCTTCCCTGGTGGCGCAGTGGTTGAGAATCTGCCTGCCAATGCAGGGGACACAGGTTTGAGCCCTGGTCTGGGAAGATCCCACATGCCGCGGAGCAAATGGGCCCATGAGCCACAATTACTGAGCCTGCGTGTCTGGAGCCTGTGCTCCACAACAAGAGGCCACGACAGTGAGAGGCCCGCGCACCACGATGAAGAGTGACCCCCGCTTGCCACAACTAGAGAAAGCCCTCACACAGAAACGAAGACCCAACACAGCCAAAAATAAATAAATTAATTAATTTAAAAAAAAAAGAACAACCCACTTTATTAAAAAAAAAAAAAAAAAAAAGAAACAGCATTCTAAAGCCCCCTTCTGGTCACTATATCTCTTCCTTCCAGTCCATTAACCTCACTTTAAACACCATACATTAACTTGGCCTGTTTTTGAACTTGTGGCTGGCTTTTTATCTCAACACTATATTTGTGAAATTCTTCAATGTTTTTGAGCACAGTTATAGTTCATTCAGTCTCATTGTGCAAATAGACCACAATATGTGTATATCCATTCTACTATAATGGTAAATTTTGTATTATTTATCCATTCTACTACAGTTGCCACTTTATAGCTATAATGAATTGTGCTGCTACAAACAATCTTGTACATGTCTTTTGTTAAACATATATACACATTTCTGTCGGGCATATATCTAAAAGTATTTCTGGGGCTTAGGATATACATATATTCAATTTTATTAGAAACTGTGAAACAGTTTTCCAAAATGGTTATACCAATTCACATTCCCACTAACAGTGTCATGAGAGTCTGGCTGTTCTACACTCTTGCCAATCCTTAGCATTTTGCTGCCTTCATTTTAGCCATTCTTATAGGTATATAGTGGTATTGCATTATGGTTTTAATTTGCATTTACCTGATGATGAGGTTCACATATTTATTGGCTATTTGAATACCCTCTTTTTGTGAAGTACTTATTCAAGTCTTTGGTCGACATTTTGCCTTCCAAGCCAAACTGCAACATCTGCTGAAAGCGATTATGTTAACCAACATGTAAATAAAATTTGAGTTTTTATTATATTTTAATTAATTAATTAATTTTATTTTTGGCTGCATTGGGTCTTCGTTGCTGCACACAGGCTTTTCTCTGGTTGTGGCTAGCGGGGGCTACTCTTCGTTGCAGTGCATGGACTTCTCACTGCAGTGGCTTCTCTTGTTGTGGAGCATGGGCTCTAGGCTCATAGGCTTCAGTAGTTGCAGCACGCAGGCTCAGTAGTTGTGGCTCAAGGGCTCTAGAGTGCAGGCTCAGTAGATGTGGCGCACGGGCTTAGTTGCTCCACGGCATGTGGGATCCTCCCGGGCCAGGGCTCAAATCCGTGTCCCCTGCATTGGCAGACGGATCCTTAACCACTGCACCACCAGGGAAGTCCCTATTCTATTTTTAAAATGTGAAAGGAATTGAAATATGTCACCATGTTTAAGTTTCTGAGCTTATAGTGAAACTGAAAAACAAACAACCGAAAATCATCAAAAATGTAGGATGCTAGTGAACCAACTCATTATAATAATTGTGGTAAAGGAAGATATCAAGTATTTAACCTGACTTTCCTATTTAAACTGTACCTCTGAGGAACTAAATAGCACATAGGGAGAAGTTCTTCTTCATAAAAGTACTCTATATAATAACCGAATGAGAGAACATCACTATTTTGCAATCCCTAATGAATTAATGGCTCTAGGTGTTGAATATCAATGGCTGTTAACACCATCAAAAGAGAAGAATACAATAACACCTGTGAAGTAGATTGTTAAAAAAAATAAAAATAAAACACAACTAGGTATACTAAAAGACATAAACTTTATTTTTTGAAGAGACAGAGCGTTAAAAGCAGACTCAGGGGCTTCCCTGGTGGCACAGTGGTTGAGAATCTGCCTGCCAATGCAGGGGACGCGGGTTCAAGCCCTGGTCTGGGAAGCTCCCACATGCCGTGGAGCAACTAGGCCTGTGAGCCACAACTACTGAGCCTGCGCATCTGGAGCCTGTGCTCCGCAACAAGAGAGGCCGCGATAGTGAGAGGCCCGCGCACCGCGATGAAGAGTGGCCCCCACTTGCTGCAACTAGAGAAAGCCCTTGCACAGAAACAAAGACCCAACACAGCCAAAAGTAAATATAAAAATAAATTAAAAAAAAAAAAAAGCAGACTCAGATATGGCAGAGATGTTGAAATTATCATACTGGGAGCTTAAAACATATATGATAAATATATTAAGGGCTCTAATGGACAAAGTGGACAGCATGCACGAATGGATGGATAATACAAGCAGAGAAATGGAAATTCTAAAGATAATCTAAAGGAAATGCTAGAAATCAAGAACATTGTAATAGGAATAAACAATGCCTTGATGGGCTCATCAACAGATTGGAGACACAGGTCAGGAAAGAGTCAGTGAACTCAAAAAATGTCAACAGAAACTTCCAAAAGTGAAATGTAAAAAGCAAAAAAGAATGAAAGAGAACAGAATATCTAAGAAATGTGCAATAATTACAAAGGGTGTAACATTGTGTAATGAGAATAGCACAAGGAAAAAAAAAAGAGAAAGGAACAGAAGAAATGCTTGAAACAATAATGACTGACAATTTCTCAAAATCAATGATAAACATCAAACCACAGATCCAGGAAGCTCATAAACTACTAGAGAGGAAAATTCCAGAAAACCTGCACCAAATCATATCATATTCAAACTTCAGAAAATCAAAGACAAACGGAAAATCTTGAAAGAAGCCAAAGGAAGAAAACACATTACCTATAGAGGAGCAAAGGTAATAAATACATTGGGCTTCTCTTCAGGAAATATGCAAGCAAGGAGAGTGGAGTGAAATATTTAGTGTTAAAAGAAAAAAGAAACAAACCTAGAATTCTGTATCCAGCTAAGTTATCCTTCAACAGTGAAGAAGAAATAAATACCTTCCCACACAAACAAAAATTGAGGGAATTTGTTGCCAGTAGACAACTTTCAGGCTTTGCAAGAAATGTTAGAAGAAATTCTTCAGAAAAAAAAGAAAAAAATTTGCTCAGTGTTATGGGCTAAATTGTGTTCTCCTCAAAATTCATATTTTCCCATATTTTTTTATCTACTTGCTTAGTGACTGCTCTGGAGATTACAATTAGCATCTTAACTTAAAACAATCTATTTCAGATTAATAGTATCTTAATTTTAATAATATACACCATCTTTTCTCTAATATCTCCATTCCCCCCTCCTTTGACTATTATTACCACTCAATTTACATCTTTATTATAAGCTCATCAACAGTTTTATAATTGTTATTTTATGTTGTTGTTATTGAAAAGAGGTAGATAAAAAGGATTATGAACAAACATACATTTACACTGTCATATATATTTATTTCTGTAGTTACTTTTACCAGTGTTCTTTACTTCTTCATGAGGATTCGAGTTACCACCCAGTGTGTTTTCATTTAGCCTGAAGGACTCCAATTAGCATTTCTTGTTGGGAAAGTTTGCTAGTGATGAATTCTCTGCTTTTGTTCACCTGAGAATGTCAGAATTTCTCCTTCATTTAAACAATTTAAACCTTTTATTTTGAGATAATTATAGACTGATATGTAAGATGTAGTAGAGAGATCCCATGACTTTTTAATTATTGTTATTATTTTTTTTGTTGTTAGCTGCCTCGGGTCTTAGTTGTGGGATCTTCGTTTAGGCATGTGGGATCATTCGTTGTGATATGTGGGCTTCTCTAGTTGTGGCACGTGGACTTTCTCTCTCTAGTTGCGGCACACGGGCTGTGTAGTTTGTGGCATGTGGGCTCTCTCACTGAGGCGTGCAAACTCAGCAGTTGTGGCGTGAGGGCTTAGTTGCCCCACAGCATGTGGAATCTTAGTTCCCTGACCAGGGATCGAACCCGTGTCCCCTGCATTGGAAGGAGGATTCTTTACCACTGGACCACCAGGGAAGTCCCGATCCCATGACTTTTTACTCAGTTTCCCCAAGTGTAATATCTTTCAGAACTTGAGCATATCAAAACTAAGATGTTGACATTGAAACAGTCAATATGCAATATTTCCATCGTGACAAGGATCTCTAGTGTTGGCCTGTTATAGCCACACCCAATATGCTCCCACCTGAACTTCCTCCTTAATCTCCCAATAGTCTGCTCACCATTTGAAAAGTTTAGTCATTTCAAGAATTTTATATAAATGGAATCAAACAGTATGCAATCTTTTGAGATTGGCTTTTTACTCTGCATAATTTTCTGGAGATTTGTCCAGGTTGTTGTGTGTATCAATAACTCATTCCTTTTATTGCTGTGTAGTATTTCATAGTACGTATATAATGTTTGTTTAGTCAGCTATTGAAGAACACCTGGGTTGTTTTCATCTTTTAACTACTATGAATAAAGCTCCTATAAACATTTGTGTACAGATTTCTGGTTGAACAGAGTCTTCATTTCTCTGGGATAAATACCCAGGAGTACAATTGCTGTTATATGGGTGTTGCACCCTTAGTTGTTTTTTTTTTTTTTTAATAATTAAGACAATTTTTAGAGCAGTTTTAGGGTCACAGAAAAATTGAGAGGAAGGTCAGAGATTTCACATATATTCCCTGACCCCACACATGGATAGCCTCCCTCTTACCAACATCCCCCACCAGAGCGGTACATTTGTTATAAGTGATGAACATACACTGACACATCATAATCACCCAAAGTCCACAGTTTACATTATGGTTCACTCTTGGTGTGGCATTCTATGGGTTTGGACAAACACATAATGATACTATAATAATTACATGTATCCATCATTATAGTATCACACTATACTATACTATCATTGCCATAAAAGTCCTCTGTGCTCTGCCTATTCATCCTTTCCCACCATTCCCAAACCCTGACAACCGCTTATCTTTTTATTGTCTCCATAGTTTTGCCTTTTCCCTAACGTCATATAGTTGGAGTCACACAGTATGTAGCCTTTTCAGATTGGCTTCTTTCACTTAGTTATATGCATTTAAAGTTCCTCAATGTCTCTTAATGGCTCAATAGTTCATTTCTTTTTAGTGCTGAATAATATTCCATTGACTAGATATACCAAAATTTATTTATGCATTCACCTACTGAAGGGCATCTTTGTTGCTCCCAAGTTTTGGTAGTTATGAATAAAGCTGCTATAAACATCCATGTGCAAGTTTTCAACTTTTTTGAGTAAATACCAAGCAGTGCAATTGCTGGATTCTATGGTAAATATATGTTAATTTTGTAAGAAGACTGCCAAACTGTCTTCCAAAGTGGCTGTACAATTTTGCATTCCACCAGCAATGAATGAATTCCTTGCTCCACATCCTCATCACCATTTGGTGTCATCAGTGTTCCTGATTTTGGCCATTTTAATAGGTGTGTGGTGGTATCTCAGTGTTGTTTTAATATACATTTTCCTAATGACACAGGATATTGAACATCTTTTCATATGCTTATTTGCCACCTGTATATCATCTTTGGTGATGTGTCTGTTAAGGTCTTTGTCCCATTTTTAAATTGGGTTGTTTGTTTTCTTCTTGTTCTGTTTTAAGAGTGCTTTGTATGTTTTGAATAAAAGTTCTTTATCAGATGTGTCTTTTGCTAATATTTTCTCAAATATTAAGATAAATATCAAATATTTCTCTAAAAGTCATCTCCATACCCAAGGTCATCTAGGTTTTCTCCTATGTTATCTTCTGTAAGTTTTATAGGTTAGGTTGTTTATTTGATTTTTTTCTTGTTTCTTGAGGTAGGATTGTATTGCTATAAACTTCCCTCTTAGAACTGCTTTTGCTGCATCCCATAGGTTTTGGGTCATTGTGTTTTCATTGTCATTTGTTTCTAGGTATTTTTTGATTTCCTCTTTGATTTCTTCAGTGATCTCTTGGTTATTTAGTAGTGTATTGTTTAGCCTCCATGTGTTTGTATTTTTTACAGAATTTTCCTGTAATTGATATCTAGTCTCATAGCATTGTGGTCAGAAAAGATACATGATATGATTTCAATTTTCTTAAATTTACCAAGGCTTGATTTGTGACCCAAGATATGGTCTATCCTGCGGAATGTTCCATGAGCACTTGAGAAGAAAGTGTATTCTGTTGTTTTTGGATGAAATGTCCTATAAATATGAATTAAGTCCATCTTGTTGAATGTATCATTTAAAGCTTATGTTTCCTTATTTATTTTCATTTTGGATGATCTGTCCATTGGTGAAAGTGGGGTGTTATAGTCCCCTATTATTATTGTGTTACTGTCGATTTCCCCTTTTATGGTTGTTAGCATTTGCCTCATGTATTGAGGTGCTGCTATGTTGGGTGCATAAATATGTACAATTGTTATATCTTCTTCTTGGATTGATCCCTTGATCATTATATAGTGTCCTTCTTTGTCTCTTGTAATAGTCTTTATTTTAAAGTCTATTTTGTCTGATATGAGAATTGCTATTCCAGCTTTTTTTTGATTTCCATTTGTATGGAATATCTTTTTCCATTCCCTCACTTTCACTCTGTATGTGTCCCTAGGTCTGAAGTGGGTCTCTTGTAGACAGCATATATACAGGTCTTGTTTTTGTATCCATTCAGCCAGTCTCTGTCTTTTGGTTGGAGCATTTAATCCATTTACATTCAAGGTAATTATCAATATGTATGTTCCTATTACCATTTTCTTAATTGTTTTGGGTTTGTTTTTGAAGGTCTTTTCCTTCTCCTGTGTTTCCGGCTTAGAGAAGTTCTTTTAGCATTTGTTGTAAAGCTGGTTTGGTGGTGCTGAATTCTCTTAACTTTTGCTTGTCTGTAAAGCTTTTAATTTCTCTGTCAAATCTGAATGAGATCCTTGCTGGGTAGAGTAATCTTGGTTGTAGGTTTTTCCCTTTCATCACTTTACATATGTCCTGCCATTCCTTTCTGGCTTGCAGAGTTTCTGCTGAAAGATCAGCTGTTAACCTTATGGGGAGTCCCTTGTATGTTATTTGTTGCTTTTCCCTTGCTGCTTTTAATATTTGTTCTTTGTATTTAATTTTTGATAGTTTGATTAATATGTGTCTTGGCATGTTTCTCCTTGGATTTATCCTGTATGGGACTGTCTGCACTTCCTGGACTTGATTGACATTTCCTTTCCCATGTTAGGGAAGTTTTCAACTATAATCTCTTCACATATTTTCTCAGACCCTTTCTTTTTCTTCGAATGTTGGTGTGTTTAATGTTGTCCCAGAGGTCTCTGAGACTGTCTTCAATTCTTTTCATTCTTTTTTCTTTATTCTGCTCTGTGGTAGTTATTTCCACTATTTTATCTTCCGGGTCACTTATCCGTTCTTCTGCCTCAGTTATACTGCGATTGATTCCTTCTAGAGAACTTTTAATTTCACTTATTGTGTTGTTCATCATTGTTTGTTTGCTCCTTAGTTCTTCTTGGTTCTTGTTAAACATTTCTTGTATTTTCTCCATGCTATTTCCAAGATTTTGGATCATCTTTACTATCATTACTCTGAATTCTTTTTCAGGTTAGCTGCCTATTTCCTCTTCATTTTTTGGTTGGTGGGTTTTTACCTTGCTTCTTCATCTGCTGCATATTTCTATGTCTTCTCATTTTGTTTAACTTACTGTGTCTGGGGTCTCCTTTTCACAGGCTGCAGGTTCGCAGTTCCTGTTGTTTTTGGTGTCTGTCCCCAGTGGGTGAGGTTGGTTCAGTGGGTTGTGTAGGCTTCCTGGTGGAGGGGACTGGTGCCTGTGTTCTCGTGGGTGGGGCTGGATCTTGTTTTTCTGGTGGGTAGGGCCGTGTCCAGTGGTGTGTTTTGGGGTGTCTGTGAACTTAGTATGATTTTAGGCAGCCTCTCTGCTAATGGTTAGGGTTGTGTTCCTGTCTTACTAGTTGTTTGGCATGGGGCATCCTGCACTGGAGCTTGCTGGCTGTTGGGTGGAGCTGGGTCTTAGCGTTGAGATGGAGATCTCTGGGAGAGCTCTCGCCGATTGATATTACGTGGGGCTGGGAAGTCTTTGGTGGTCCAATGTCCTGAACTTGGCTCTCCCACCTCAGAGGCTCAGGCATGACACCAGGCCGGAGCACCAAGACCCTGTCAGCCACACGGATTGATGATGTAGCTCCCCAGAGAGAGTTGTTGTTCTCTGTAACTTATAGGTTGGATTTAATGACAGGAAAAGACATCAGAAACCTTGTTGGCCAGAACTTCAAAACACCTGCTCACCTCAACCATTTCTCACTGTTGCACCACCGCCATCATCTCAATGCCACTCAGAACCATCCTCGTCCACGTGCTATTTCATTCACATCTGCATGAAGAGGAGGAGGAGGATGGCTGTGGACCAGACGGGTGGAGAAAACGGCCAAAGAAGATAGCACCTGGTGACATCAGGCCAGCTCCCACTCAGGCCCTCTGCAGGCACTACACACCTTATTTTCTGATTTCAGAATGGAATGGCCGTTGGGGTTCGCTGGGGCCTTGCCCCTTAGCAGACAAGGGGTTGCACAGCAGAAGCTGAACAGCCACGGCCTTCTGGAATCCTGGTGGGTTGCAGAGTCTGTCCTCTTTTTTCTAGTTAGCCTGGCTAGGGGCTTATCAATTTTTGATATTTTCAAAGAAGCAGCTTTTGGTTTCATGATTTTCTCTATTTTCTATTTTCAATTTCATTGATTTCTGCTCTAATTATTATTTTTCTTCTGCTCCTTTTCCTACTTTTTTAAGATTGAAACTTAGATTTAAAATTTTAGATCTTATTTTTTCTTATAAATGCATTCAATGCTACAATTTTTTTCTAAGCGCTGATTTCAGCGCATCCCACAAATTTTGATAAGTTGTGTTTTCATTTTCATTTAGTTCAAAATATTTAAAAATTTCTCTTGAGATTTCTTCTTTGACTCACGCATTATTTAGAAGTGTGTTTCTTAATCTCCATGTATTTGGGGATTTTCCCGTTATCTTTCTGTTATTGATTTCTATTTTAATTCCACTGTGGTGTGAGAGCAGATATTGTACAATTTCTATTTTTTTTAAGTGTGGTCTATTTTGGTGAATGTTCATTCTTAGTTTTTAAAGAAAATTCCAAATTGTTTTTGAGAGTGGTTTTACTATTTTATACTACCACAGCAATGTAGGAGTGATGCAGTTTCTCTGCATTCTCACCATCATTTGTTGTTGTCACAATTTAAAAATTTTAGTCTTTTATTTGTTTAATTTATTTGTTTATTTATTTATTTATTTATTGGCTGTGTTGGGTCTTCGTTTCTGTGTGAGGGCTTTCTCTAGTTGTGGCAAGTGGGGGCCACTCTTCATCGCGGTGTGCGGGCCTCTCACTATCGTGGCCTCTCTTGTTGCGGAACACAGGCTCCAGACGCGCAGGCTCAGTAGTTGTGGCTTACTGGCCCAGTTGCTCCACGGCATGTGGGATCTTCCCAGACCAGGGCTCGAACCCGTGTCCCCCGCATTGGCAGGCAGACTCTCAACCACTATGCCACCAGGGAAGCCCCTAAAATTTTAGTCATTTTGATAGGTAGGTAGTGACATCTCATTTTGGTTTAATTTGCATTTCTCTAATGGTTAATGTTGTCAAATGTCTTTCCATGTGCTTCTTTGTCATTTGTATATCTTCCTTGGTGAAATATCTCTTCATGTCTTTTGCCCAAATTCTAATTGGATTGTTTGCTTTTTACTGTTGAGAGTTCTTCATATATTTGAGATAGTAGTCCTTGGTCAGAAATGTGGTTTCAGATATTTTCTCCCACACTATAGCTTGAATTTTCATTCTAAGAGGGTCTTTTGCAGAGCAAAAAATTTTAATGAAGTCCAATTTATTAATTTTTTCCTTTTATGAATCATGCTTTTGGGGTAAAGTCTAAAAACTCTTTTCCTAGCTCTGAATCCCAAAGATTTTACTAAGACTTTTTTCCCTAAAGGTTTAATAGTTTACATTTTAGATTTAAATTCTTGATCAATTTTGAGCTAAATTTTGTATAAGATGTGAGGTTTATGTCTAGGTTTGTTTTATTTTGCCTATGGATGTCCAATTGGTCTAGCCCCACTTGTTGAAAAGGTAATCTTTCTTCCATTGAATTTCTTTTGCATATTTGTCAAAAATTAGCTGGGCATATTTGCATGGATATATTTATGAATTTTCTATTCTGTTCCATTGATGTATGTGTCTATTCCTCCACTAATACCACAAGGTCTTCATTACCATAGGTATATAGAAAGTCTTGAAATCAAGTAGACTGACCTCTTCCACTTTATTCTGCTTTTTCAAAATTGTTTTAGCTATTCCAGTGCCTTTGCCTTTCATACAGATTTTAGAAAAACGTTGTCAACTAAATCCTTGTTGGGATTTTGACAGGAATTGCATTAAACCTGTACATCAATTTGGGGATAACTGAAACTTTGCATCTTCCAATCAATAAACATGTTATATCTATTTATTTTAGATCTTTGATTTCTTTCATCAGCTTCTTTCATATCAGACTTTTATGCTGCATAGTTTCTAGCATACAAGTCTGATACATGTTTTGTTAAATTTACACTTAAGTATTTCATTTTTTGAGCAATTATAAATGGTATTGTATTTTAAACTTTGGTGTCCACATGTTAATTACTAGTATATAGAAAAACAATTGACTTTTATATATTTATCTTGTATCTCATGACCTTGCTGAACTCATTAGTTTTAGGAGGTTGTTTTTGTTTGTTTGTTTGTCTTTGTTTTTGTTTTTTTAATCCCTTGGAATTTCCATGTACAAAATAATTTAATATTCAAACATCTCCATTTTTTATGGAAAGTTTGGCTGCATATAGAATTTTTGGTTGATAGTCTTGTTCTTTCAACATTTTGAAGACATTATCCCACTGCCTCCTAGCCCCCAAGGGTTCTGATAAAAAATCAACTCTTAGTTTATTGAGCATACATTGTATATGTTGTTCTTGCTGCTTTCAATATTTTCTCTTTGTCTTTGACTTTTGTCAATTTGATTATGATGTGTCTAAGTGTGGATCTTTTGAGTTTATCCTATTTGGAGTTGGTTTATCTTCTTAGATCTGTAAATTTTCAGATTTAGAAATTTTCAGCCATTATTAGTTTAAATGACTTTCCTCTCCCTTACTATTTTTCTTCTCCTAGAACTTCCATTATGCATATGTTGTAATACCTGATGGTGTCCCACAGGTTTTTGAAGCTGTTAATTTTCTTCATTCTTTTAAATTTGTTTTTTATACTAGGAATCTCTATTGACCCATCTTCAAGTTTGCTGATTCTTTTTTCTGCCAGCTCAAATGTGTTATTAAGCCCGTCTAGTGAATTTTTCAATTTATTGTTCTTTTTAACTCCAGGATGTTGATTTGGTTCTTTATTTTTCTAATAATTTCTATCTATTTGTTGATATTCTCTGATTTCATGGAATAATACTGCTATACTTTCATTTAACCCTTTAGACGTGGTTTCCTTTAATTCTATATATAGATATAGTAGACAAAAACTTTCAATTAGTATATATATATTATATATTAGTATATATATTATATATTCAATTGGTATATATATTTTATATATACTAATATATAATATATATGTATATTATATATTATATATATGTCTACTTTGTCTATATAGTAAAGACTTTCAATTAGTATATATATTATATATTATTAGTATATATGTAATATATGTTATAAAATATTATATATGAAATTATATATTATAATTTAATAATATATTATTAATATATATAATTATAATAATTATAATTATATATATATTATGTATAAATATATCTAAACATTATATATATAATATTATACATATTATTAGTATATATACATATTTAGTCTTCATCTACTAAATCCAAAATCTGGGGCAGCTTAAGGATATTTTCTTGGTGCTTTTTATCCTGTGCATTTTGCCACAATTCCGTTTCTTTGCATATCTAGTAATTTTTTGTTGAAAACTGGATATTTTAGGAAAGTAACAACTCTGGCATTTGGTCCATTCCTCCCTAGGGTTTGTAGTTGTTGTTGATTTGTTTAGTAACTTTTGTGGTCTAAATGTGTAGGTTCTGTATTCCCTGTCACTGAGTTCTCCTCTAGCTTTCCCCCCCCCCCCTTTTACGTTCTTAAACTTTTTTTTTTAAAGCCTGGGTTCCTAGTAGTCACTTCTACGTCACTATAATTTAATGATCAGTTAGTAACCCATCAAAAGATTTCCTAAAATACCTTGACTTTTATGTTTTCCACCCTTTGCCAAGGGAATCTGTGTAAGAAGAGATAACTTCAAACTTTAGGCAGTTTATAAGACAGACCTTTCACTTCCTTCTTGTGTAGGACCTCAAAGTCACCTAGAGGTGATTGACTGAGGCTTTCTCCTTTCCCATGTCTTTCATAAACAAGCACATAGACTTGTTCATGTGTGCAGCCTTTTAAATCCCCAGGAATACAACATAAGTTTTCAAAGTTCCCCATGGCTTTCTACTTCTCCAGGATTTCCTGCTAAATTCCTGGCTAGACTCTTTACTCCAACTGAAATCAAAGCCTTAGGTAGTTCTAAGGTTGCTAGAAAGTAGCTATTCTTTCAGTAATGTCCTAGAGGTAGGGATTTTTCAGTTTTGTTTTTTAATTTTCACTCATTTAAATCAAATAACTACAACACTCTGGGAATACGTATTTCCTAGGGATCTGGAAATTCAAACAAAATCTTCACTGTGCTGTGGGGATGTTACTTAATTATTATTTTAATTGTGGTAAAATACAAATAACATAAAATTTACCATCTTAACTATTTTTAAGTGTACAGTTTAGTAGTGGTAAATATATTCACATTGTTGTGCAACCCATCTTTGGAACTTTTCAGCTGGCAAAACTGAAACTCTATACCCATTAAACAACAACTCTTCATTTTCCTCCTCCCTCAGCCCCTGGCAAACACCATTCTACTTTCTATTTTCTAAGAGTTTAAGTGTAATCATAAGGCATTTTTCTTTTAGTGACTGGCTCACTTCACTTAGCATAATGTCAAGGTAATGTGTCAGAATTTCTTTCCTCTTTAAGGCTGAATATTCCATTGTGTATATATACCACATTTTCTTTTTTTAACATCTTTATTGGAGTATAATTGCTTTACAATGGTGTGTTAGTTTCTGCTTTATAACAAAATGAATCAGCTATACATATACATATATCCCCATATCTCCTCCCTCTTGCATCTCCCTCCCATCCTCCCTATCCCACCCCTCTAGGTGGTCACAAAGCACCGAGCTGATCTCCCTGTGTTATGCAGCTGCTTCCCACTAGCTATTTTACATTTGGTAGTGTATACATGTTCATGCCATTCTCTCACTTCATCCCAGCTTACCCTTCCCCCCCCTGTGTCCTCAAGTCCATTCTCTACATCTGCGTCTTTATTCTTGTCCTGGCCCTAGGTTCTTCAGAACCGTTTTTTTTTTTTTTTTTTTTAGATTCCATATATATGTATTAGCATGCGGTATTTGTTTTTCTTTCCAACTTACTTCACTCTGTATGACAGTCTCTAGGTCCATCCACCTCACTACAAGTAACTCAATTTTGTTTCCTTTTATGGCTGAGTAATATTCCATTGTATATATGTGCCACATCTTCTTTATCCATCTGTCGATGGACACTTAGTTTGCTTCCATGTCCTGTCTATTGTAAACAGAGTTGCAATGAACATCGTGGTACATGACTCTTTTTGAATTATGGTTTTCTCAGGGTATATGCCCAGTAGTGGGATTGCTGGGTCGTCTGGTAGTTCTATTTTTAATTTTTAAAGGAACCTCCATACTGTTCTCCATAGTGGCTGTATCATTTTACATTCCCACCAACAGTGCAAGAGGGTTCCCTTTCTTCCACACCCTCTTCAGCATTTATTGTTTGTAGATCTTTTGATGATGGCCATTCTGACCCCTGTGAGGTGATACCTCACTGTAGCTTTGATTTGCATTTCTCTAATGATTAGTGATGTTGAGCATCCTTTTATGTGTTTGTTCATGTGTTTGTTGGCAATCTGTATAATTTCTTTGGAGAAATGTCTATTTAGGTCTTCTGCCCATTTTTGGATAGGGTTAGGTTTTTTTTTTATATTGAGCTGCATGAGCTCCTTGTAAATTTTGGAGATTAATCCTTTGTCAGTTGCTTCATTTGCAAATATTTTAACCCTCAGAATGGGAGAAAATATTTGCAAATGAAGCAACTGACAAAGGATTAATCTACCACATTTTCTTTATCCATTCATCTGCCAATGGACATTTATGTTGATACCACCTCTTGCCTGTTGTGAATAACGCTTCTATGATTAAATTAATGAATGTACAGCTATCTCTTCAAGACTCTGCTTTCAATTCTGTTGGATATATCCAGAAGAGGATGTGCTATATCATATAGTAATTCTAATTTTTAATTTTTTGAGGAGTGATGTTGCTTTTAACTGAGCTTTAGAGAGGTCAGTCCTCTCCAATGACTCTAAAACTGATAGCTTTTCATGGCTACTGCACTACTGTGCAGGACAGGGGATGGGTATAGCCCCATGTTAAAATGTCACTGACACTGTTTTCTTACTGAGGTACAGTAATTTTTCTTGGATAGATGATTTTTTTCAGTTCATTCTGTGGCTTTGATACATTTCCAGAGTTCTGTAGTAGCTGTAAGTTGTTTTGCTGGTATTTTCGTTATTTTTGTGGGAGAGAGTTTATCAAGATCCTCATTCCACCATTCCAGAAGTTGATCTCCTATATTGTTTTAATTATTTTTAACTTTGCTGTATGTTTTTAACATCTGTAAAGGTGAGATTCCTTCATTAGTTATTATATTTGAATCAGTTAAACCTATACTTTAATTTGTAAAGAACTGACATCTTCACATTTATTTTTCTCATCCTATAACACAGTATCTATTTAAAGCTGTTATTCTCAAACTTCTCAGCCTCTATGTCATTTACATATGTAAACAATTCCATCAGTAGTAGCTCTCATTATATAGAAATTCTTGGGAGTAGATGTTCATACTCTTCCTTCCACTTGAAAATCACTGCTTAAGATCTTTCAGAGAAGTTTTATTATTTTCATTACCTAGGTTCTAACGATTTCCTAAATTTCAATGGACTTTTAAAATCTTGCATGAGAAATTGATATTCCCAGTGTCCTTTAACTACTCTAAAACATTCTTAAATAAAGGTAAAAGTGAAAATTATCTTGAATATTAGTTATTTCAGTTGTTTCATTCTCAGATAGAAGTTATTTTAATTATGACTCTCATCACAAAAATTCAGGACTTGCATTTTTTTTTTGATTTTATTTACTTTTTATACAGCAGGTTCTTATTAGATATCTATTTTATAGATATTAACGTATAAATGTCAATCCCAATCTCCCAATTCATCCCATCACCACCACCATCTCCCCCCCACCCCACTTTCCCCCCTTGATGTCCATACGTTTGTTCTCTACACCTGTGTCTCTATTTCTGCCTTGCAAACCGGTTCATCCGTACCATTTTTCTAGATTCCACATATATGTGTTAATATACGATATTTGTTTTTCTCTTTCTGAAGGACTTGCATTCTTAAACATTTATTTATATACTCATTAAGAAAGATTTGAAATAATTAGTTTGAAATTATGGAGCTAGTGTGCAAGTTTAAGATTAAAATAGAAAAACTGAATCAGGCAATTATTTAAAATAATTACTAAAACATTTAAGTGATCAATTATAATATAGTTGCTTAATCATTTCACTAAAGATTACTAAGACTGTGTGAATGGTTTCTCAGGTGTATTAAGGTATATTCTAAACAGTCTAAAAGTTTACAAAGACAAATTCTAAGGATAACAACATTAAAGCTTTCTGAAGCTTTAATGAAATATGAGTAAAGGATGAATTAAAAAGAGCATTTTAAAATCATTTATTTAGAACTAACTCTTTTTCTTTCCTTAATACACACATACAAACCAAACTGGGAGATGTGAAAGAAAGCAGGTTTTTACCAGTTCCCTATGGACCATTACTCTTGTTGCTCTTTGAATGCAACTCGAGATTTTTGGTTCATCCTTCATTCTGCTTTAGAGATATTGCCATGGCGGTGATATAGTGATCCCAGGGTATGCTTAGTTCTTAGGAAGAAGCGCTATCTTAACTGAGGAGGATTTGTATGTTTTGGATTGACACAATGTTCTAATAGTTGACAAATAGGATGCAAGTGCTTGCTATAATATTTTGGAGTTTTTTCCCTCCAGATTTTCTTACTCACCATTGAATTACTCTTGGTTTTCTAATGCTGTCCACTGAAATAAAGGTTTCAAGCCATATACATGTAGGTCTATAATCAAACCATATATGTGAACTGCAAAAACATTCCTACTACCTTTTCTATTGATGTAAGAGTGTTATACCACCTAAAACAGACAATATATTCTTATGGTGTAATGTGATTTTTTTTATTGATGCAGTCATTTAAGGAGTACTAGTATGCAAGTACTAATTTAGTATAAATAGGAGCAAAAAAAGAGAGAAGGGTTATAAATAGCCATAAATGAGAGAAATAAGTCAATAAGAAAAAACAGATTAACAGAAAATGTTTAAAAACTAATATTATTCAGTGGGTGTTTTAAAGATAAAAGGAAAAAGGGAGATGTTAACAATTGTAAATCAGAGAAAATGTAGTTTGTTTATCCTGCATGGTAATAAAAATATTAAAAAATACATCTTCTACAAGCTATTAAGGTACATATGATGCATCTGGGTTAAAAATATTAACATCTCTAGAGAACATCTCATTTTCCTCAATAAGATGCCAATAATAGCTATAAAAACCACCCTCAGTAAAGCCAGAAACAGCAGAACTAATCTTTCATTTGCATGTAGTACATTTACACATACAGTCATTTCAGATTTTAGATCTCCAAATATCTTCAATGCTTAAAAAGAATCATTATATTAAAACAAGCAAAAAAATAATATCTGAATTTTGTTGTGCTACTATTAGGTAAGATTAAACAAGAGAATAAAAAGTGAGTTATCTCTCAGTAACACAGGTGATGGTTATGTTCGGTTAACATATGATAAATGATATAATTTTCTGACTCACTGATAAAGTGTGTGATATGGATAGATATGATATAGGCATAACTATAAAAGAGAAAGTCATATTTGAAAGCTAATCCCCAGTGGTCCCAACCAAAATAAGGTTATGCTTACCCTCCTGTCTAAATTTCTTATCAGGCAAGACAATGGAAAAAAACCTTGTTACAAAATCTTTATTACATTTCCAATTGGGAAGAGTAAATTAAAAGAAATAAAATATATAACCCTGCCAGAACTTTTCAATGTTCCCATACTGCCAATTTTACCTTCCTTTGAAGAAAGACTAGCTCTATTTTTTTCCCACAGAGAAGTATTAATTGTAAGGCATAATTCACCAGCCCACCAAGGAATAGTACTTAACTATGCTCTTCCTGCGAGCATTCAATTAACTGTATGCTTATAAATGGCATTTCCTCTGAATGTGTGTTGAAACTCACCTTATAAAATCCACAGCAGTAGAGCATTTCTTGTTGCTAAGGGACTATGATACTATTTCATGATGCTAAAACAGGAACATTATAGTTTAAATTGTTCATATACCTAGCTATCATCAGACATTTTAGTTTAAAAACTAAAATGGTAAATGTTCTAACCTCTAATTTTGCTAATGCTGGGATAATGAATGATCTTGTTCTTTTTAATAACTAAAGACTTCTAAAGTAATATTAATAACAATAATAATATACCATTATTATCATTATGATTATTGTTGCATGAGCTCTTGCATCATCATTCCAGGCACCATTCTAAGTGGTTTATAGGAATTAACTCATTTAATCCTTATAACAACCGTATTGGCTAGGTATTATTATTTCCCCAGTTTTGCACAAAAATAAACTAAAGCACAGAGAAGTTAAGTAACTGGCTCTAGGTCATGGAGCCAATAAAGAGGCAGAAGTAGAATTTGATATCCAACCAGTCTCACTGCAGAGTTCACATTCTTGCCTGCCACACTATATTACACTAGGAAAATATTTTTAAAAATCATACTACACTTGGTTACCTGGGATTTTATTTTATTTTATTTTTTTTTAAGTGATTTTATTTTTTTAAGTGATGTTATTCATAGTTCTTTAAGAACATACTTAGTCTTATTCATAGAACATATTTGGTGAAAGTACTTCCATCCTCTGATGGAACTGTAAAGTCTATAACAAATTGCTTACATTACTATTACAACTTTGACTCTGCTTGGTCTAGGATGTGCGCTGGCAGTTTACCTTGAATTGGAAATCCGATCCTTATTTTACAAGGCTAATCTTTGGCTCATGTCTTTGTCTCCAATGTATATTTAATCCTGATTAGGCTTAAGTGAACAGATTAAAAAACACACAGAGATAAGAATTACTTTAATAACGCAAATTTTTAAAGTGGAATTTCACTGCAATATGGAAGCACAATGTGTCTAATTTTTCTATGCTGTCATACTAAATGGCTTTTTAGTTTTAGCTTTAATACTTCTGCTTTAATGCCAGATACTAAAGTACTATACTAGGAATAGCTCATCTTTAATAGTATACATATTTTATATTTTTTTTAATTAAAAGAGAGAATGGGCCTTATTAATTATATTTATCATCAGCATAGCAGTATAGTTATGCATAAGCAGCTCCATATTAAATTTCAAGGACAAACATATATAAACTTACCCTTGATTCAGCAGGTTTCTAGGGTCACTTACTTCAGCACCAATTAAAGGACACGGGAATAGAGACTGGTTGATACAATTTCTACACTGCAGGTAGCTGGTTAAAGAACATTCTTCCATATTCCAGATGGCATTTAAAGATAAACCTGTCTCCATGCCTACAGAAAATTTTAAAAGGCCTTTCATAAACCCTGAACTACTAGATTCAACATCTCAATTTCACTTATAAAAGTCTAATAGAAAGTGAACGCATGTTAAGACTGGATAATGTTTTTGAAACCATTAGTTTAACGTATTCTTTTAAAAAAGGGAAAATTTTAACGTTAATAATCTTTAGTCTAACAGAGACAATTACAGAAAATAAGTTTACAAAAAGAGTCATTGCTTACACTTGCTAATGTCTATTGTGTAAATTCATTATTTAATTTTACTCTCATAGCAACTCTGAGGTAAGTATTATTGTCCTCATTTTATGGATAAGGAAACTGGGTTTCAGGGAGTATAAGTTAAAGTTAGAAAACAGTAGGCTGGGATTTAACACGTCCAAATCCAAAACCCATGCGCGATCCCTTCGGCTTAGTGCCCGCCTAAGAATCAAAACTGTTTTCAAGAGAAAAATATAATTCTTTGCTTTCAAATAAAACCATGTATAATTGAGAACCCTATGAACAAATCTCTATAGTCTATTGTACAATAAGAATAATCTGTTTACATTAATTAAATGTGAAACGGTACCTCTAAAAATTTTAACACCAGTTAGTTTTAAAACAGAAATTTGATTATCACATAAAAATATGAGAATGCAATCTTTCCCATAATAGAAGCTATAATAGAAAATACATGAAGATTCATATTCTAAGAGAAGGCTATTTTAAAAGAATATTACTTTAAATGCAAATAGTTCTTCAGCAATTAGAAAAAGCAAAGTAATTTTGCTCAAGCTTCTACACTGTAATATGTCTGTGGGAGTAGCATTGTTCCTTTTACAGTACATTCATAACAATAATAGATATCACCATTATACATCTGCTTTCAGGACAAAAAGTTTCTCCGTATTCTTTAGTTGAACAATCCACCAAACAAACCTCAAATATGCAAGGACAATCTTTTATGTTGGACTGCCTTTTTAATAAAGTGAGTAAAACTCCAAGTTTTTATGAAGAAAGTGAGAGCTCCAGGGGTTAAATGAGCACTCACTATCTTTGGTAGGAATTAACGGTGCTATACAACAGAGGTGTTCAGTTATGGCGGAGAGAAGACAATAGACCAAGAGAGAACCTCCTATACACTCCACTCTCCCAATCTCTTTTGGGATTGAATTGCATTTGTGCCTGGAAGTCACTGAAAAAAGAGTAGTGGAAACTGAGAATGAGGAGACATTGCATGATGTAGCTAAGAAAAAAAATTAACAACATAGCCTTTCACTTCAAGCTCAAGGGTATACAGATGAAATGGGAAGGATTTGTGTAACAATAAGACTATGAATCTATGCAGAGTTGTAGTTCTCAAAAAAACTTCTTATAGTCTTCCATATTGCACTAAGCCCAAAAGTTCTTAACAACCATATATTCATTTTTTGATAAATGAGTACATTCCCACAAGAAAGAATTTCCAATTCCAGGAAAAAATATTGAAATTGGTCAAAGCTGCAAAATACTAAAGGGAACATTATTAGAACCATATGATCTGACCATGTTTCTGCAGACATTTGTAACCTAAGTAAACATTCAGACTTGTCATGAATGGTCCACCTTTGAGGGGGTAGCAGCAGGGAAAATCCCAAGTTATAGTTTTAAGTGTTTTTTATGCTTAAGTATTGAATGAATGGATATTATCACAGAACTTATGACTCTCAGTTTTTAAATGGGTAGAAAAGAAAGTTTAGATGAATCCATTGATGTTGAAAATGGGTAAATAGATGCTTGGTTATCTGAAGACAGGACTTTGGAATAAAAGTAATGTTTCTCCTTGGCCATATTGCTTCTAGGAATGAGTGCAGTTTAGGATTATTTCTGAGTGAGTGCAGGGCCTGGGATAAATCATAATGTGTGGCCTAGTCCCTTCTACCCAACATTAAAAACAGGTATTGGAAGAAGAAAAATGAACATGATGAACAGCCTTGAAAGTGGCCAAGAAATTGTAAAAGGGCAGTAGGCAACCTGAGACTTATTTATGCAAAAGAAAAAGGACTTGGGTTTATAGGTCATTTGTTTGTATATAATAAGCATCCATCCCATTGTTTTTTAGGAAGAGCTGGTGGAACCCAGTTCCTTTTATCCTGTAGGTTGCTTCCATGAGTTACTGCTCATCCTTTACCCAGGTCAAGCCTGTTGACACATGCATGAGATCTGGATTTGTAGCCCTTGGGAATACTTTTTGGCAGTCATTATCAGACACAGATAGATCAATGCCTCATCTGTCCCAATGTGGCATTTCTTATTTATACATTTTTGTTTTGAACAGAGTTTGAGATTCTGTTTTATTTTTTCTTCCTTTGCAATTCTTGAGACAGTGGAACTTATTTTAAAAAGCGAATTAAAAATTGCTTTTCATTTTAGAAGTCACATGAAAATGAGAAAGGTGCCTTATTTACACTTGAAGACTTTAGAAAACAAGGAAGCTATGTAGTCATTAAGTTTACCTTCATTATTCACTGAAGTCTGATAAACCATTTATGTGGCTTTTAAATGGTTAAGGGCAGCAATGTCACTGGTGACATAAAATAAATTTTTTTCTTCTGATCTGTACTCAACTTTTGTACAATTTAACATTCAGAAAGATTCTCTGGAGTCTCATCAGCAATGGTATTCTTAGAAAAAGCTTTCCCAAAAAAATTCCTAAGAAAAGAATAAGATGAAAAATATTTAGGAAAGGCATAGCACACTAACAATGATATTAGTTTCCTAAAAACAAACAAACAAACAAAAAACTACTGGATGCAGTAATTTATTAAGGTGTTTGTATATGTATGTTAGTCAATCAGAAGACAACTCAATGGAGAATTATTGCACATAGTGGTAACAATAAAACAAGTATATTATGATTAAAATATATTATCAGCAATATGTATTGCTTCTCATAAAAAACTCTTTAGTTAGACGAAGTCCAAAGAATGAGATTGAGGGGCTTTATAATTGGTATCTTAATTTTTAAATTCTTGGTTGTCTAAAATTGTACCTTTCTCTTAGACTGCCTTGAGGCTAAGTTAATATGAATTAAACTATGTTAAAAACCGTGCGGTGTGTTGCTATCAAAGACCTTTGTCTAGGTACTAAATCACTCTGGGCCTCAGTTACCTCATGTTTAATATAAGGGAAGTAGATGACTTCTAAGGTTCTGGCCTACTCTACATGAGTAGTAAATGAATACTAAAACAGTAATAAAAGTATAATAAACAAATAAAGACAGTACCTAACTAGAAGTTGCCAGTCTCAAGATAACATGATTCAGTTCAGTTGGTGGAACTAAACAGTTCCATAAATTGGGTACTTACTATTTTAAAGCATGTACCAGATGCAAGAGTGCCAAAGCAAACAAGGTCTTAATTTGTACAAACATACAAGTCTGGTACAAAAGACAGAAGCAAAAATAAACAACTTAATGTTGAAAATACTATGTTGAAGTTGTGCACTGCAGGGGGGAGCAAGAAAGTTATGTGAAGTATACTTAATGCAGTTGGGAGGACATGGTAAGTTTTCAGAGGACTAATGCCTTAGTTGAACTTCTCAAGATGAGTATGAGTTTGTCAGATAAAGGAGAAGGGAACTCTGCACAGATGGAAGAACATTAGCACAGGCAATGGATGTGAAACAGCATGGTTTGTTTTAAAAGCTATTCTTAAGTATAAAGTTAGCACAGGGTGCCAGGAGATGAGGTTGGAGACGTTAGCAAAGACCAGATCACAAAAGTCTGGTATGTCTTAGAAAACAAACTTATGGTTACCAAAGGGGAAAGGGCAAGGGGATAAATTAGGAGGTTGGGATTAACACATATACACTACTATATATAAAATAGATAACCAACAAGGACTTACTGTACAGCACAGGGAACTGTACTCAATATCTTGTAATAACCTATAAGGGAGAAGAACCTGAAAAAGAACATATATGTATATATGTATTTGTATTTATATTTATATATATATTAAACTGAATCACTGTGCTGTACACCTGAAACTAACATGACATTGTAAATCAACTATACTTCAATAAAATGAAAAAAAAAAGTCTGTTATGTTTTCATGTAGAGTTTTGACTTGATCTTGTATATAAAAAGATTTTAAACAGGTGAGTGAAATGATTTGCTTTTTAGACTAGCTAAACGGCAACAAAGTAGAAGGGGGACTTTCGGGGATGGACTGGTGGCAAAGTGACTAGTAAAGAACTATTACACTAGTCTAGGACTTCCCTGGTGGTCCAGCAGTTAAGACTCCATGCTCCCAATGCAGAAGGCCTGGGTTCGATCCCTGGTCAGGGAACTAGATCCCGCATGTTGCAACTAAAAGATCCCGTATGCCACAAGTGAAGATCCAGCATGCTGCAACTGAAGATCCCACACGCGGCAACGAAGATCCCGCGTACTGCAACTAAGACCCGGTGCAGTCAAATAAATAAATATTTTTAAAAAAATAACCATTATACTAGTCTAGAAAAGAGATTATGAAGGTCTGAATTAATGCAGTCACTGTGAAGATGGAAAGTAGGGGATAGTTGAGCGATATTGCTCAACTGAAAAACTTGGATGACCTGATAGCAGTCAGCTGGATGATGGGTCAGGAATCATTAGCAAGTAGTTCAAAACAGGATACGATTATCCAGAGGAAGCATATCAACTGGGAAGGGAGCTGGGGTGAGAAAAGAAGCAACATGTAAATTTAGTCCAGTTACTGGTGGGTTAGGGAAGAGAGGGGAACTACTCAGGGAAAATACATGAGCTGAAAAGCAATGCTGAGAATCCAATCAAGACTAGAAGCCATCTACTGTAGCCGCACCAATCCACACTACTGTACATAAACTTCAGCAGTGCTCAACTTTCCAGGGTAGTAACAGCAAAGACAAACTGATATTAAACTAGGTTTAGGGATTTTGCAGGACTGGGATAGAATGACAAAGGTGGATAGGAGTTCAGGACACCAGCGGGAGAATAGTTCCAGTGACTGATTATGAAGTCCAAACTTGGAAGTAAGGAAGAAAGACTGACGGAAGGAGGCTGATAAGCTGGGAGAAAACTGAGGAGTAGGTATAGGAGGAGGAATGCAGTAGGGTATAGTGAATGGAAAAGGGCAGATGAAATGGAGGTGAAATCATAGGAGTTGAAGTCAGAAACTGAGGCTTTGGTATTAGGTATGTTGGTAAGGTGTTAAGAATCTGGAATTGAAAGTTATGACACTTTGGTACTAGTTCTGACTCGAATGTCACTAGTTAGCTATGTTACCCAAGGTAATGTTAAGCTTTTTCAGTTGTTTTAAGGAGATTCTTTATGTCGAAAAATATTTACTAAGTACCTACTATGTGTCAAGAAGTATACTATGCTCCAGGATGGTTTCTACCCTCAAAAAGCTAATACTCCTTAATGGATGTTAATGTACCTTCATTTAATATTATTAAAATGTTGTAAAATTATTCTGGAAAATACCCCTTAGGATAAAAAGTAGGATCGTGAGGCTTGCTTTCAGAATTCCAAGACTATACCTTTCATAGAGAGATTCTGGAAAACAAAGGTGGACTAATAAAATCAATACAAAGCACAAAAATACGTCAACCATGACCTTGATTTGTGGTCTCATTACAATGTTTTATTTTCCTCATTTATACGAATGAGGATAATACCACCTGTGTTGCTGACTTTGGCAGGCTATTTTGAGAACCAAATGAACTAACAGTTGTCAAAGCTCTATGATACACTATACTACACGCTATACTCTAAGGCACTACAGATGTACTTGTTATGTTCTTGTTTTGTTCCGTTTGGGTAAGATAACACTCAATAATCCAGAATAGAGAGGTTAAGAGATCTGAAGATGGGAACTTCAGGAAATGTAGCATATCCTGAAATTCCTCAAGAATATATTTTAAAATTGTGAGCATTTTTCCATTAAAATTTAAAAAAAAATCTGTTAAGAATTTTCCTGTGTAACATAACAGATTATGCTGTTAACTTACAGATCCTCTATAATCATAATTGTGCATAACAGTATGCATATACTCAACAAACACTGCCTTGCCTGTATTACAGCTCCTATCACACTGTACTATAAATAAGTAAGTGTTTACTTATATGTGAATTAGGCTGTGAATTCCTAGTAGATATATCCTCGTCATACTCATCTTTGGTATCCCTAGAGTATAGCACAGCTCTTAATACAAAGTAGGCTCTCAAAATACATCAGATGAAAAAGTAGATGAATGATTAAATGCCAGGTAATATGAAAAGTGTCTGGATTCTTAGGGGTCACAGTGGGCCAGAGAGACAGACTTCTCAACAATTAATTGCAATATCAAACAACAAATACTACACTGGGACAAAGGCAGGAAAAATTAACTTTGTCCCAGGGTCATAACGGGCTTAAAAGGTTTACAAAATAGCTGTATTTTTGGCTAATCAATTAGTTAACATGAAATTCAATTCCTATTTTAGAATCCAATGTGTCAGAATAGTACTGTTTATGAACATCTCAAAGAGAATGCACAAAAATCTAACATTCTTTGTAGGTTAAAATTGGTAAAATCACATCCTTTGGAAAAAAAGAAAAAGAAAAGACAATCTCTGGCCCACAGCTGAAGGATTAGAGAAAATGTAAGGGATTTAATGCTGTTAGGGTAAGAATAACAAATTTGGAAAGAGAAGGGTCACTAGTCTAGAAATTAGTCAAACGAAATAGGCATTTATGAGAGCCAAGTATCCATATATAAAGTCCTGATAGAAATACATTATTAATAGAATGTATCAATTAATTTAGTCAGTAAATATAATGTTGGGAGTACAGCAGTAAACAACACAGACTGCCCCCACCCCCACCAAAAATCCCTGCCCTATGAATCGTACATAGAATGTTCTCAGTGCAAATTACAGATTTCAGTGTTCTGCTGATGACATTTTTGTTTGTAATGTGCACACATTTTAAGATATAAAAATGAAATGTAAAAAATGGAAAATACATTTTCACAATATTTAACTACACAGAATTTTTAATAAAGCTCAAAGTGCCTTTCAGCGCTTGGACCAAATTCTAACAGGTTTATTAGTCCTTTTGAAGGTGCAATTTCAGGATACTGAGATAACAATTGTACTAGATTATTGTTGCAGTTTCCTAACAACTACCATTTGGACAGTGGTCCAACATTTATAAAGTACTTTCACATATTGCATATCATCTCATTTAATCATCACAATACTTTTCTTAGGTAGATACTGCTCACTTTTTTCACCCCCAGAAAATAAAGCTGAGGCTCAATGAGTTAAAATAATATGACCAAGGCCACTCAGTAAATAGCAGGGCCAAAACTCAAACTCATACTTTTGACCCCCAATTCTGTTATCTTTCTCCTTGTCTGATGTTAAAAAAAAAAAGCTTTTATGCACTCTATTGCATCTGATACTCATAATGTTTGATTTATTTCTTATGAAATTATTTATTAACATTTTAAGGTGAAAAAACAGAAGTTCAGAGAAGATAAGTAATTTGCCCAAAGTAAGTCAGCAGGTGGTATCAGAACATGTTTCCATGTCTAATGGTAACAAAGCCCATGTATATTGCCAATCAACTTTAAAGACTGAAATACGGAAATATTAATACATCAATCTACCTTACTGTAATTTAGGTTGGTCCATACTAAGGATGGCACAGAGTAATTTTTTATATTTCCTACTGCCTTCTGCTTTAGGTAACCGCAAGCAATAAACTCCTGACTGGCAAGGTGGATTCCTTGGGTCCTTTTACAACAGATACAACAAAAGAGATCAATGTTTGAAAGGATGGTTAACATTTAAATATGAATACCATAACACTAATTTGAAAAAAAGGGAAAATATACCAAGACAATACTTGATCCAAAATAACAACAATCAGTATTTAATATCTCTAAATCTTTTCACTATATATGAATCAAATATAAAAGACGATGGCATCTAACTTAGTTTACATAAACGACATGCCACCTGTACAATTAGTACTTTGTAACAGAAAGGAGACAAAGGAAACCTTTTAAATTAAGCTTTGTAAATACAGATGTAAAATAATGTGAAATGGTGAAATTTTGGGTAAAAGCACAAGAGAATCAAAATCACACAAGACCAAAATTAAAAAATACAAACTATAGGGGCTTTGCTGGTGGCACAGTGGTTGAGTCTGCCTGCCAATGCAGGGGACACGGGTTCGAGCTCTGGTCTGGGAAGATTCCCACATGCCACGGAGCAACTAGGCCCGTGAGCCACAACTACCGAGACTGCGCATCTGGAGCCTGTGCTCCGCAACAAGAAAGGCCGCAACAGTGAGAGGCCCGCGCACCGCGAGGAAGAGTGGCCCCTGCTCGCCGCAACTAGAGAAAGCCCTCGCACAGAAACGAAGACCCAACACAGCCAAAATAATAATAATAATAAATAAATTTAAAAAAAATGTTTAAAAAATACAAACTATAAAGCATACTAAAATATGTACCTCACTGTGCCTTGTTAACAAATATTTCTTTTAATCAGAATTTACCATTAGATTTTCAAAGGTTAATTTCTGGGAATACAATTTTTGTTTTCCTTGTAATACATTGAAACTTGTTTATTACAGAATAGAATTTGGTATAAGATGGGTTGTTTTGGATCTTGTCCAGGAGTTCAGTTACTGAAAGCACTTCATTATAAGATGGTTTCACCAATAAGGTGATCCACTGGCTCAGATCACATGGATATTATAACAAGGCCCCATTGTAGAGTACAGGAAGCCAGGCAGCTAATGGTCTATCAAATGAAATCTTAAGAAACAAAATGCTTTTTTTTTTGGTAGACATGAAAATTGTTTCAGGCTAGAGAATCATAAGCTTAGGTCATCTATTTAAATTTCTATTTCCTGAAGTGATGTCTTCATGTTAAATCGCTGCACAGATACTTTATATTAAAGTTTTAGCTTCCTTAGACATTCACTGTTGGATGTGGTATTAAATTTATTTTTTATTATGAAAAAGTTCAGAAAAAAAAGTTGTTTTAATACTGCCTTTCTATTTACAAAAAATTGACTGCATTTGTCTATAAAAATAGACAAGACTCTACCACAAATTCGTAACGGTTAAAGTAAAATCTTGTGCAGCTTACTGATAAATCTGAGGCTAAAAAGATCATGAGCAAGAATAATTGTGTAGTAAGCAAATACCAAAATAATGCCATCAGAGATTAAATAACTACAATAACCAGTCTTTCAAGTGATTTTACAATAGGCGTTTTGATTTCATGAAGTTTTATAAGCAATTTCAAAGAATTAAATATTTTGAATGTGTTTTACTATAGGAACATAGCATGAGAAGGTCATATTGCAGAAAAATAATATGGAAAAGCATGTGAACTTAGAAACAATACAAAATTAAAAACCACGTAATAATTAAATGCAAAGTAGTAGCACAAAGAGTTGTCATTAATTTCCAACACAATTATTAAAGGTTTTAAATGATTCATGTAAACTTTATAAGTCAAGTCATGAAGCATCTACTCTTCACAATGTACCTTTCTTCCATGAACCAAGCCCTTTCTCCAGCTGGTAGTTTTCCTGGTTCGTGGCCTGTATGTTCTATGTATTTTCAGTCCTTAAATAAATTCAGTATTAGATGATTATTTCATATGCATGGAATGGGTAAGGCAAATTACTTGATAAACAATTTCTATCTTATATATCTCAGCCTTAAAAAATAAACGAGCCAAATAACTTACCCTTCCTACTATACAACGATTCTTTATTGTCAGTTTATCTCCTATCTATCTATCTATCTATCATCATTAAGGAAGTCTTCATATAAAGCGAGAGTGTACTCCAGATACATGATTGATTTACCAAGTAATAATTGAGGGCTTGCCATGTGTCAGATACTCTTTTAAATGCTTTTACATGTTTTAACTTAAACTTTCTAAAACATCTCTTTAAAAAGTATTTTATCACTAATGAAAATGTTTTACCTCACACTCTTTATAAAGGCTAGACTTTACTTCTTGCAATACCATACTGGTCAAAGCTGTGATCTGAGGAGACTATATACCTGATTCAACCGTGATACCATTGTACAAAATTTTTGAAACACCTCTTGGAATTACTAAAAGCTTGTGCCACATCTCTATGTACATTCTCAGTAATGGAAATTTTTAGCCTCGGAGAGAATTAGATTTTGGAAAGAATAAATTATATCTAGGGAAAGGGATGGTATTTGAGATCAAGCTGGATAATAACACTAAGATATGACTAAAAAATAATGTGTTTGATTTTTCTCAGGTAGTTTACCAATTCTTCTAAGGGCAATTTTAAGGATTCAAAAATATTTTAATTGCAGCACTGGTAAAATAAACACTTGCTTCCCAAGTTATTATGTACATATTCATACAATTATTCATGTTACCTTTTATACAAATGGTTTGCTTTATTTTAAGCATTTTGCAACCAAAGCAAATGAAAATTGATTCAGAATAAAATATCAACATATATTCCTTTAAATTATGGATTTTTAAAGCTGAAAGGGATTTGCATGATTTTATAGTACTAAACTACACATTTCACAGATGAAACTAATTCCCCAAAAGGCATGGTGATTGCCAACATGACTTAGAAAATTAGTGGCAGAGCCAAGAATAGAGCCCAAGTTTCTGGTCTTCCACCTGGTATTTTTTCTACTACCACACCACCCTTTATGTCTGGATTAAGAACTATTCCAAAGAGGACAAATGATTTCACCCTTTCAAAACAATTTAAAAATTACCTTCTAATCCAGTGTTTGAAACTTTTTACTGATCACCTAAGAAAAAGATCTAATACTAGGTGAGACTGAATATATCCCAATCTGCAGATAAATTCTTTAACTGGTAAATTATCAATTTAAATTTCTTTGAACTATGCTTAGAGTTGTAACATCCAATGCTATAGAAACAACTAAGCTGTATTCAATATAAATGTCATCAAAATGAAAGTAAACATATGCATATATAATAAATCATTGTTCCAAATGAATATAAAAGATACCTGACTGCTGAGAATTTTGACTTGAAAATAATAAACCGCATCAACAACTTGAACAGCTCATAAAATTTCAATTCAAATCACTCCAAGAAGCCTAAATGTCTATTGAGTAACAGATGTTTCTTGGAAAAGATTGGTGAATGTATTTTTGGAATGATGTCAGAGAAGAGCTACTTTTATAACCATTTTTGATCAGAAGTGTAGCTTCATTCACAAAAACAAAGAGTCAAAATTTACAGAAAAGTTTACTGAGCTATAAGGGAACATTTTTCAGCTACAGTTACATGTTTAGCTTTACTTATTAAATTTATATTTGAAGTTTTCTATCTTAGTTACATAACTGAAGCCTTTATGCTAGAACATGTCACTTTTTTCCACAATGGTGATGAAGCTAAATAATTAGAATTGAAAATTTGCAGTCCTTCATTTGGCACTTTACAATTTTACATAAATTTGTTTAAAACATGCTTGGTTTTGGTTTAACAAACAAAAAATGTAAAACAATTTCAATTAAAAATGCATGTAGTTTTCTTCCTTAATTCTTAATTACTTATAAGTAGGCAGTTTAATACAGGAATATACTTTTCAAGAAAACTGATTTCTAAAAAAAAAACCTCAGACTGATCTGAGGTAAAATCTACAGTGAAACATGACTGAGGGGTGACTGGATTAGATTGCTATTAATTTTTACGCATCAGTATGAAAACAAATGGATGACGAGGACTACAAAATACAAATATTTATGTGAAATTTAAAGTGCCTTAGGAAACTACATATCTTCCGGATTGATTAATTTAATATTGCATTTAGCTAAGGAAGACTTGGAGGAAAATATTTTTTATGAATCAATTTATCAAAATTTGAGAATAGTAAAGCTTATATTTCTGAACATAATATAGACTTTGGATTAAAGTGAATTATATATCTCAAATTTAAAAAAAGCTGTCACTTATCCAATGTACAAATTATCATTTACAATAGAGTTTAATATAAGCATAACGACATTTTGTTTTGTTTTGTTTTGTTTTGTTTTTGACGACATGTTTTTATATCTTGACAGTTAAGTATTATTACCTAACACCAGGGAACACATCTTTATTTTTGGAAGGAGACTGTTTAAAGTTCTTTATATCCGTTTCATGAGTTTTTTCCCAGTTCCAATTCATTTATATGAGTCGTTTTTACATTACTACCAATGTCATCAACTTTACTTTCTTTAATATGCATGAGTCTATTCAACTTTGTGCCTGTGCAATCCTCAGCTTTCATTTCTCTGACTGAATCCACTCCTTTCATAGTTTTAATTTCAAAAAGATCTTCAGCTAAAATGCAATTTGAATTATTAGCCAATCTGTTGTCTCTATCAGTTCCAACTAGTTCATTCTTTTCTTCATTTGTATCTATGGGATCATAAAGTTCGGGTGTAAAATAGATAGATTCATCCTCTGCTTCTGTTTCAAAAGCTGTATTTGAAGTAGAAAGTTCAGCTTCTTCACATACTAGAGACAACTGAATGTCTGGATCTTCTGGATTCAGAAGAGTAGCATTAATCCTTATTGATGGAACAATGGTTTCTGATTGAGGGCATGGTCCAAGTGATGTGTTTACTGTCAGAGAGGAGGACTCATATTTACCAGTGAGTGGCAAAACTGCTTCACATCCCTTTTCTGTTTTGAAAGTGGAAGAATTAGAGGCACAGTCCTCTGATGACCTAAACTTAGGTGTTCCAGTCAGAATTTTACCAGTAAGATACTGTTCCAGAAAATTACTGCCAGACCAGCTAACTCTGTTTGTTTGTTTGTTGAAGGTTGGGCTTGTGGATCTGGAAATCACAATTTTTTCTGCTCCTACTGCCTGGGCAGACTCTTCCAACACTAATGGATCATCTACAAATACAAAGATATGAGTGTTAACTTTCTGCTCCTAATGTAATATTTGTTATATTAAAACAATTTTTGTTAGAAATACTGAAATAACTGTATAGGATACATAATTGACAGCCCATAACAAGTAGTAGCAGGACTTCCATCCTAGAATGGAAGCATTCTAAGCAATCCATCTTAAAGCACAACATGTTAACTCTGAAAGGAATCTTAGGTCTCCAGTGGTTCCCAGCCCAAGTTATAATGCTGTCTGGTAAACTATCAAATTCCACACCTCAGAAGGGACCTCAGAAGTGAACAAGAAAAGAAAGGGTAAAAAGGAAGAGGAAGAGGGATGAGTAAAGGAGGGAACAGGCTGTAAAAATGCCTTAAAAATCCACTAACCAGTGATTGAGAAAAACTGACCTAGACTAATTCCCTTAAGGAAACTGACAACCACAAAGACTAAGTTATTTGCTTAAAGTTATAGAATTGGTTGGTACTCAGACCTGGACTAGAACCTAGTTTTCCTGATTATCAGTATAATGGCCTAGGAATTCACTATGACATTTAGTTAGGATAGAAGCATATACTATAAAATAAATATTTAAAAAGTGATATATTAAACTACTATTATATATTAATTAAAATAATTAAAATGATATCCAATGATACAGAACAGTTTGGCAAACTTTTTCTATAATAGGCCAGACAGTAAATATTTTAGGCTTTGTGGATCACATTGTATCTGTTGCAACTACTCAATTATGCTGTTCTAGTGCAATACATACAACTACTCAACTCTACTGTTGTGTACAATATATAAATGATTGGGTGTGACTGTATTCCATTAAACTTTACTTACAAAAACAGCAGGCCGAATTTGGTCCACAGGCCATAGTTTGCTAATCCCTAATGCATTATATTCTAATATATTTTAAACTATATTTTAATTTTCTAAATTATATTTTAACCCAGTATATTCTGATATTTTAAAATATTATTTTTTTTCATTTAGAATAAATGACTCTCACGTCTCTAAAGTAAGAAATTCATGTAAGACAATTATCTATAAATTAGGTCAATTTTTAATATCACCTTTAGAAAAACATTACCATTTGCATAGTGCTTTACGATGTTGTGATATTTATCATCTTATTAGATCTTTACAAACCAACCTGGAGGGATAGGTAGGCAGATACCCCTTCTATTAAGACTCAAAAAGCTAAGTGACTTGCTGGGTGGGGCGGGGGGGGGGTCACAAAGTTAGTTAGTGGCAAAGCTTCTAAGTGGAAAACCAGAAAATATGTGTAGCTCTCCTGACAAAAATTTGTTCCCATTCTGATACATCATACTATTTCATTATTTTATGATAACACCTTATATTACAATAACCAACATATTTAAGGACATTAATCTGTAGCATAACAAATATCATTTCACTAAACACAATGAAAGACTTTTCTACCAAATGTAAATGGTTAGAACTTTTCATACTTTTCTCCTTTCTGGAGATGATGCCTCTTGGTAAAGATGGACTTTTATCTATCATTTTAGGATACTGTAGCTCTTAGACACATTTTTACTTTACCTTCCCTAGAATACTCTGGTGATAGATGGCTTGCTGCTTCTAATAAATAAGTTGAGGTATTATCCTTCAAACAAGCCACTGCAAGCGTAGACTCATTGTCCTGTATAGATTTTCTTTCTTCTTTGTATATATCATTGACCTTTTGGTGCTTTTTGGAAAATTCAGCCAAGGACTCCAGCGCACTCTCAAAGGTTGAATGGTGCTGAATCAGCTGCCGAACCCACTTAGAAAGTCCTAAGGCAAAAAGTAAACCCGGCAAAGAAACTTTGGTTATTCAGTGAAGATATTATGTATTAAGAAAAAAAAATTACATAACTTCTCTGGTGAGGTAGTCTACTTTGAATTTACAGGACACAGTGTGGTTCTCAACATTTTTCCTGCCTTTTTACCTTCATATGTACAATATGCTCCTGTATCAGTAGCATTTCTCTTTACATGCAGTGATTGCCAACTGGATGGAGGGAAGAGGCAGTGGGAGTAGAATGGAGATGGGAAAATGTATTATTTTTCAATTTAGAATAACTGGGGAATAAGGCAAATTTAATTTTATCATAATTCCCCACAAAAAATTACCTACCTTTTAATTGCAGAGAAAATACAAGTTCTAAACAACACAATCTTTTATTCCAACTTTTAAATTTGACTCCTTTAGCAAAAATAAATTCAAGATTACAGTCTCATAGGTTTTTTTGTTTGTTTGTTTCCCTTCTCCTTCCAATTCCAAATATATCAAACTATTCTGGGAGTAAAAGGAATAACACTGTTTTATGGGCAAATCATGTCCTATCTGAATATTTATTATATAATTATTTTTAATATATAAATAATCAAGTTTTAAGGGACAAGATTTGACCCTGTGACATGTGAAAACTGCATAAAAATAAACCATATTATCAGTATAAGGTGTTTCGGAGTATGACTCACTTCAGAATGAAATTCAGATATTTGGACTTTAGAAAATAAATATTCTCTGCTGATGTTACTAAAACTATCATCTTTTGGAGTAATTTAAAAAGTCACTATGGTATTTTAAGTTGAGAGAAAGGTAAGACAGGGCTTCAAGCAACTTGAACTATTATACTTTCATTTCAAATACATTCCTTTAGTTTTTTTGTTTAATGGAGCTTTTCTATCAATTATTCTTATGCGAGTTGAATTTAAACAAAAATTAGTCATCAAATGGAATTTGTATGTTGTTGTGCTGTATTGCCTAGATAAGATTTCAAAGTTTATGAGTCTCAGAAAAAATAAAAACCTTACAGAAAATAATGAAAAATACTTAATTCAAAAAATCTCTCAACAAATCTGAACTACAAGGTAAAAATTTCAGTTCTAGATTTTAAAATAAGAAAAAAAAACTTAAAACAGCATTTCTTTAAAGTTCTTTATTTTTGTTGGCTTGGGGAAAATAATTATACCAAATAAGAATATGAAAATTTCCCAAATTGAAAAACTTAGCGTTATAGTTATTGCTTTCATTTTGAACTTTTTGTGATCAAAGAAAGCCTTGTCAGTGTAAAATGTCAGTTTACTTTTGAAAACTTGAAAGAATCTGAGCTCCACCTGCTGACTAAACATAAGCACTTAACATTTGTTTTTGGTTATATCTTGGCCTTGGCTTGCTTTACAGGGAAAGAGAAGAAAAGACTAATAAGGCAGCATTTCCTGCTTCAATCCAGGTGGATATGTTTTAATATTGAACCAAATATAATAACTAGGCTCTGAAATATAAAAAGTAGAGTCCATACCCATAGACAGCTAATCTGAAACAAATTTTAAAAATTAGCATCTTTTCATTATAGTATGGTATGAACTTTTTAGCTCTAAAGATAACAATAAAAATGCAAGTACTTTCAACAGTTCTTTAATAACAGATGGATTCCTGGTATTGATTTGGATGAAAACTATAGGCACACAGTATTTGTTCATTTGAGTGGGGAAAAATGACCATGTACTTGATCTTGCAGCATGCAGTGGTGCTTTATTTCTTTTTACAAAATACTAGCTCTAATATAAACTCTGTAACAACTGAAGCATTTCTAAACAAACAAACAAACACACACACATACAACAATAAAACTCAAATAATCCAGAATGAAAAGAATAAAAAGAATCCTAAGCACCAAAGGATTGCTTGTGTGCTTAAATGTAAAAACTTAATATTTCTTGGAAAACTCATTTCTGTGGAACAGCTTTTTCCCTGACAATGGGAAATAAATTATTGCTATGTTACTGAATCAAATTCCACATTCTGGTGAAATTGAAGGATCTTGATTGATTAATACTATGCCAGTAACCAGATTCTCCTCTATAAAGATTTTTTGTAAACACAGAAGCATTAAAAGGCTAGATCAATGTGAATTTTTCCATGTTTGATCTAGTAATTCAAATTCTCTATCCAATTCTTTGTCTTTAAAAATAGAAGTCATTAAATACCAGAGATTGTTACTAATTCTTACTCTAAGCCCAGCTGAGAATCTTACCAGATATGTATCGACTTGGGTTACTCCTGAAGCGATCATCCACTAGAATAAGAGCTCCCCAATCATTTTTGTGTCGAATACACCTATAAAAAATAGGGAGAAAATGAAATAAATATAACAGTGAAAATAAAGCCACATTTCTAGTGGGACAGACAGAAGGTTGAGAAAATCAATGATGTGTCAGGTATCAAAATCAATGACATGTCCTTTAATCAAAGTCATTATTATGAGTAAAGTTTTTAGAAACTACTCAGTACAATGTACCAAAGTAGGTGTATAAAAAACTCTCCTACTTTTGCCAACTACTGATAACATACCCAAAAATGTTACATGCATTCTATTTTGAGACAAGAAAATTATAGAAAATATTTCCCAAAACCTTCTTTACACACACAATATTTTTTTACCTTAAGTATTATATTAGCTGTAGATTTTATGTACATAACTTTTATTCTGGTTTAACAAGTTTTTATCATAAATGAATAAGTTTGTAAAAAAATTTTTGCACCAATTGATATAATCATGTAGTTGTTCTTTTTAGACTGTTAATATGGTGGATTATACTGGCAAAATTTCAAATACTGAGTTTGCCTTTCTTTCATCCCTAACCACCATGGTCATGTGCATTATTCTTTTTATAGATTGTTGGGTTCAATTTGCTAATTTTTAAAATTTTAAACATTATTAAAATTTTTTAAATTTAGTGGTTTTTCAGTTTGCAGGGCAGAAGTTGAGACACAGATGTAGAGAATAAACGTATGGACACCAAGGGGGGAAAGTGGCGGGGTGGTGGTGGTGGTGGTGTGATGAATTGGGCGATTGGGATTGACATGTATACACTGATGTGTATAAAACTGATGACTAATAAGGACCTGCTGTATAAAAAAAAAAATTCAAAAAAAAATTCAGTGGTTACATTTACAAGGTTCTGCAACCTATACCACTGTCTATTACAGAACATTTTTACCTCACCAAAAAGAAACCCTGTGCCCATTAGTCACTCCCAATTACCCAGATTATTCCCCCTAACCCCTTGCAACCACAATCTACTTTCTGTCTGTATAGATATACCTATTTTGGACACTTCATATAACTAGAATCATATAATATATGTCATTTTGTGTCTGGCTTCTTTCACTTAGCATGATGTTTTCAAGGTTACTTGTATCGTGTATCAGTACTTTGTTCCTTCTTATGGCTGAATAATATTCCATTATATGGATATACCATAATTTGTTTATCCATTCATAAGTTAATGGGCATTTGGGTTGTTTCCACCTTTTGACTATTATGAATAATGCTACTATAAACATTTGTGTACAAGTTTTTATATGGATACATTTTAAAAAATTCTCTTGGGTATATACTTAGGAATAGAATTGCTAGGTTGTATGGTAACTCTATGTTTAACTTTTAGAGGAACTGCTACATTTTTTTTTCCAAAGCAGTCACATAATTGTACATTTCCATTAGCCATGTATGAAATTTCCAATTTCTCCATAGCTTCACCAACACTTGTTATTGTCCATCTTTTTCAATAGATGTACCATAGGACGTATGAAGTGGTATTTCACTCTGGTTTTGATTTGCATTTCCCTAATGAATAATGATGTTCTGCATCTTTTCATGTGCACAATGGCCATATGTGTATCCTTTTTTGGAGAAATGTCTATTTAAATTATTGGTCCAAATTAAAATTGCATTATTTATATTTTTATTGTTGAACTGTAAGAGTTCTTTATATATTCTGGATACAAGACCCTTATCAGATACATGATTTGCAAATATTTTAGAAACCGCTGCCTAATCCAAGGTCAAGAAAATTTATACCTTGCTAGTCTTCGATCCATTTTGAGTTAAGTTTTGTATATGGTGTGAAGTAGGGGTCTAACTTCATTCCTTTCCAGGTGGATATCCAATTATCCAAGAATTATCTGTGAAAAAGACTATTCTTTCCTCATTAAATTGTCTTGACACTTTTGTCAAAAATCCATTCACTGTAAATGCATGGGTTTGTTTCTGGACCCTCAATTTTACCCCTTGTTCTACATGTCTGTATTACATCAATACAGTACAGTCTTGATTATTGTAGTTTTGCAGTAAGTTTGAAACTGAGAATTGTCAGTTCTCCAGTTTTGTTCTTTTTCAAATTTTTTGTGGCTATTCTGGGTCTCTTTCAATTTCCATATGAATTTTAGGATCAGCTTCTCAATTTCTGCACCAAATCCAGTTGGAATTCTGGTTGGGATTATATTAAATCTGTAGATCAATTTGGGGGAGAATGCTATCTTAATAATAATGTTTTCCAATCCATCATCATGGAATTCTCCCATTTATTTAGAAATTTCTTTCAACAATATTTTGAAGCTTTCAGGGTACTTTCATTAAAGTTATTTCTAAGTATCTTGTTCTTTTTGATGCTACTGTAAATAGAAGTAACTTGATTTCATTTTTGGATTGTTCATTGATAGTATATAAAAATGTAACTGATATTTGTATAGTGAATATGCATCCTATAACTTTGCTGAACTTGTTTTAGCTCTAAACAGTTATTTATTATGGATTCCTTAGGATTTCTATGTAGAATATCATGTCATTTGCAAATTTAATTTTACTTCTTTTCCAATCTGGATATCTTTTATTTCTTTTTCTTGCCTAATTGCCCTGGCTAGAACCTCCAATACAATAATGAATACAAGTGGTGAGAGTGACCATCCTTATTTTATTCTCAAACTTAGGAGAAAAATGATGACTTTCACCATTCAGTATGATGTTAACTATTGGATGCATAGATGCCATTTAAGTTTTAGGAAGTACCTGCTATTCCTACTTTGTTGAGTGTTATATTGTCAATTGCTTTTTCTCATCTTGAGATGATCTTGTGGTTTTTGTACTTTACTCTTATAGTGTTACACTGATTTTAGTTGAACCAATAAACTGGCAGGGTGTTGAACCACCTTGCAGTCCTGAGATAAATTCCACTTGGTCACTGTGTACAATCCTTTTAGTAAGTTGCTGGATTCAGTTTTCTACTTTTCTGTTGAGGATTTTTGCATCTATAACCATAAGAGATACTGCTCTGTAGCTTTCTTGTGATGTCTTTGATTACTTTTGGTATCAGGCAACACTGGCCTCATAGAATAAATTGGTACATGTCTCCTGTTCTATTTTTCATAAGCGTTTGTAAAGGATTCTCTTTAAATGTTTGCTAGAATTCATCAATGAAGTCATTCTTTCCTGGGCTTTTCTTTTGTGAAATTTTCATATTACTAATTCTTCCATCTCTTCACTTGTTATAGATCTATTCAGACATTCTACTGCTTGAGTGTCAGTTTCCATAGCTGTGTCTTTCTATGAATTTGTCCATCTTTCTTTTTTTAAAATAAATTTATTTATTTATTATCTTTTTATTTTTGGCTGCGTTGGGTCTTTGTTGCTGCACGTGGGCTTTCTCTAGTTGCGGCGAGCAGGGGCTGGTGGCTTCTCTTGTTGCCGAGCATGGGCTCTAGGCACACAGGCTTCATTAGTTGTGGCATGTGGGCTCAGTAGTTGTGACTTGCGGGCTCTAGAGCACAGGATCAGTAGTTGTGGCACACAGGCTTAGTTGCTCCACAGCATGTGGGATCTTCCCAGGCCAGGGCTCTAACGTGTGTTCCCTGCATTGGCAGGATTCTTAACCACAGTGCCACCAGGGAAGTCCTGAATTTGTCCAATTTATCTAAATTATCTATTTTGTTGTCATACAATTGTTCAAGTATTCTCATATAATGCTTTATATTTCTGTAAGTTTGGCAGTAACAACCCCTCTTTCATTCCTAATTTTAGTAATTTGAGTCCTTTCTGCATTTTTTCTTGGTCAGTCTAGTTAAATGTTGTCAATTTTCTTGATCTTTTCAAAGAACCAACTTTTGTTACCCTGACTTTTTCTACTTTATTTTCTATTTCCTTTATTTCCATTCTAATCTCTACTACTCCTTTGATCTGCTTGCCTTGGGTTTGATTTGCCCTTCTTTCCCTAATTCCTTAAGGTAGAAGGTTAGAGTACTGATATCAGACTTTTTTTTTCTTAATCTAGGCATTTATAAAAATAAATTTCTCTCTGAGCACTGCTTTCACTCTACCCTCAAAATTTTGGTACACTGTGTTATCATATTCATTTATCACAAGGTATTTTCTAATCTCCCTTTTGATTTCTCCTTTGATCCACTGGTTAGGAGTATGTTGTTTAATTTCCACGTATTTATAAGTTTTAAAATTTTCTGTCTGTTACTGATTTATACTATCATTCCACTGTGATCAGAAAAGATACTTTCTATGATTTTAACCATTTTAAATGTATTGAGACTTATTTTGTAGCGTAACGTATGGTCTATCCTGAAGTATGTGTCATGTACACTTGAGAAGAATGTGCATTCTGTTATTGTAGGGTAGAGTGTGATAAATACGTTAGGTTTGTAACTGTTGGTGTATAGTGTTGTTCAAGACTTCCCTTTTCTGTTGATTTTCTTTCTAACTGTTCTATCCATTATTGAAAGTGGGGTATTAAAGTCTCCAACTATAATTGTTGAATTAATGGAGTGAAAATTTTTTTAGAAAATTTCTAGTAACAATTTTTGTCTTAAAGTTTATTTTGTCTGGTATTAGTATAACCAAATTAGTTATCTTTTGTTTACTGCTTGCATGGTATGTCTTTTTCTATCTGTTTACACTTGATCTAGTTGTGTTTTTTAACCAAAGCATTTATCTTTCAGGCAGCATATAGTTGGATCATGTTCTTTTAAAAAAAATTCATTTTGCCAATCTTTTTCTTTTGATTTGAGTGCTTAGTCCATTTACACTTAATGTAATTACTGATAAGGTAGAATTTACTTAGCTATTTTGCAAATATCCACTTTACTATTTGTTTTCTATGTCTTTTTTGTTATTGTTCTTCCACTATTCCTTCATTATTGCCTTATTCTGTGTGCAAGAGATATTTGAGTTATTTTATTAATGGTTGCTTTGAGGATTATAATAAACACCTTAATTTATAAAAATCTATTTTGGATTGATAGCAACTTAATTTCAGTAGTATACAAAAACACTGCTCCTGTATAACTCTGTTTCTTCCCCCCAACCCTTGTGCTATTACTTTAACATAAATTATATCTTTAACATTGTACACCTGTGCAGAAAAGAGTTAACACAGCAGGCCAACTTGATTATCCCTAGAAAGGCCTGCATATAAGGTAGCCCTTGGTTGGTGTTTAGATTTCAGGGAGGGTTCCAATCACTAACTAAGAAGAAAGTCTCACTGTGTCTACAATGTCTGTGGGAAAATATGGTTAATGCTGAACACCTGCTTTGCTTCTGAGAGTCTAGACTTTGGGGAAATTTTAGGCAGAGGCTGCCTATACGACCAGCCCAAATAAAAAAACCGGGTGCTGAGTCTCTAACAAGCTCTCCCGATTGGCTATTATTTCACACGTTACCACAATTCATTGCTGGGAAACTAAGTGTGCCCTGTGTGACTCCATTGAGAGAGGACCCTTGGAAGATTGTACCTGGCTTCCCCCGGAGTTTGCCCGTGTGCCTATTCCCTTTGCTGTTTTTGCTTTGTATCCTTTCACTGTAATAAATCCTAGGTGTGCATACAGCTATATGCTGAGTCTATCACTGCTCCTGGTGAATAACTGAACCTAAACATCGTCTTTGGGACTGCCAAGACAATGCCTATTACCACAGACTTAAGTTTATTGCTTTATGCAGTTGTTTTCAAAAATTAAACATGAGAAAAAGTTATTAAAATATAGTTATATTGTTTTTTATATTTACCTATGAAATTACCTTTACAGATGCTCTTTATGTCTTCATGTGGATATAAGTTACTGGTTAGTGTTCTTTCATTTCAGACAGAAAAAGACTCCCTTTAGTATTTCTTGTACAATAAGTTTTCTAGAGAGTAATTCTCTCAGTTTTTGTTTATTTGGAAATGTTCTACTTTCTCCTTAATTTTTGAAGGATAGTTTTGTTAGCTATAGATTCAATTGACAGTCTTTTTCTTTTCTTTTGGCATTTTAAACATGTCATTTCACTGCCTTCTTCTCTCCATGGTTTCTAGTGAGAAATCTGCTTAAATTATTGAGGATACCTTGTATAATGAGTTGTTTTTCTCTTGCTGCTTTCTAGATTCTTTGCCTTTTGACAGCTTCATCACGACATTTCTATGTATGGATCTCTTTGAGTTCAAACTACTTGGAGTTTTCTGATTTTCTTAGATGTGTAGATTAATGTTTTTCGTCAAATTAGAGAAGTTTCCAGCCATTACTTTTTCAAAAAACTCTTTGTTTCTTTCTCTCTCTTCTCTTCAAGACTCTCTTTATGTGTATGTTGGTATGCTTGATGGGTTGTACAGGTTCCTGAGGCTATCTTAATTATTCTTCATTCTTTTTCTTTCTGTTCCTCAGACTGGAAACAAATTCTTTCTTCTTCCTGCTCAAAACTGCTGTTGAGCCCCTCTAATAAATTTTTCATTTCATTTATTGTATGTTTCAACTCCAAAATTTCCATTAGGTTCTTTTTTAAAAAAATTCTAACTATTGATATTCTCCATCTGGTGAAACATCATTCTCATAGTTTCCTATAGCTCTTTAGACATAATTTCCTTAGTTCCTTGATCATATTTAAAATAGTTTTATATACTAACTACAACATCTGGACTCCCTTAGGGATAATTCTTATTGACTGCTTTCTCCCCTGTGTATGGGGAATATATTCTTTGCACATGTCATTATTTTTGTTGAAAAGAGTACATTTTAAATAATGTAATGTGGCAACTGTAGAAATCAGATTCTTCCTCCCTCCCCAAGGATTTTTGTTGTTGATGCTGCTGTTGTTGTTGTGACTTTTCTGAAATCATTTTGTAAAGTCTGTATTCTGTCATGTGTGACTATTGCTAGGTCAGCTTAGTGGTCAGCTAATGATTAGACAGAGATTTCCTTAAACATCTGGAATCCACAGTCTCCCATTCTTTGCCAAGAGGCTTTGCATGTGTTTTTGGATACATTTGTGAGCCTTGATCAGGCAGGCAAAAACTCTAGCTTAGTCTTCACTTCCTGCTTCAGCAGAGCCTCAAGGTCACACAGAGGTGAGAGCTTAGGACCTTCTCAGGTCTTATGAGCATGTGCACATCCCTGGGTCATGTGCACAGTCCTAAACATTCCTACTAGAGTCTCAGGAATATGTCGGAACTTTTAAAGCCCCCATGGACATCTCATTTCCCAGCTTTTCTCTTTAAGCTTTTCAGTTAGTTTGTTATTTGTCCCAATTTTCATTCATTGTCTCAGGAAGCTGTGAAGTTAAACAACTGCTTAAGTGAGCTCTGAGACAGGTGAAAATTTCCCCATATTATACTTTGAATGTCTGCAGGATATGTAGTAATATCACCTCTTTTATTCCAGATATTGGCAATTTGTGGCTTCTCTTTTTTTTTGTCAGTTTACCTATAAGTCAGTAGATTTAATTGATCGCTTTAAAAATGGACTTTATTGATTTTTTAGTTTCATTGATTTATACTCTTTTCTTTTTTCTGTTTGCTTTACATTTACTTTGTTCTTCTTTTCTAGCTTCTTAAGGTAGAAGTTTAGATAACTGATTAGAGATCTTTCTTGTTTTTGAAAATAAACATTTAATGATATAAATTTCCCAGTGAGCTCTGCTATAGCTGTGGTCCACAAATTTTGATATGATGATTTTCATTTCTGGTGAGTTCACAGTATTTTCTAATTTTCCTAACACATCCTGTTTTTCCTATGGATTTTTTAAAGATGTTCTTAATTTCCAAGTACTTGGACATTTTTATGTTATCTTTCTGTTATTGATTTCTAGTTTGTTTATTTGCAGCATGGTCAAAGAACACACTATGATTTCAAATCCTTAAAAAAAAAATTTAAGTTTATCACCCAGGATATTGTCTAAATTGGTGCATATTCCTTGTGTTTATTCTGCTATTGTTGGGTGGAGTGCTCTATAATGTCAATTCAATCTAGTTGGTTAATAATATTGTTCAAGTCTTCTATCTCTTTATTAGTTTTCTGTTTACTACTTCTATCTATTACTGAGAAAGGAATTTTAAAGTCTCCAACCATGCTTGTGGATTTGTCTATTTCTCTATTCAGATGCCAGCTTTTGTGTCATGTATTTTGAAGCTCTATTTTTAGGTGCATACACATTTAGGATTGTTATGTCTTTTTGATAAATTGACCCTTTTATCATTATGTAATTTTTCTTCTAACACGCCAATAATTTTCTTTCCTCTGAATTCTACTTTGTCCTGATATTAATATAGTTATTCCAACGAGTTCATTGGTATTTTGAATTCTGGTCTTCTTCTGCAATCTGTCTACTATTATTCACTTTTCACGGTACTCAAATAGCTGCTCCATGAATTCTGTCTAGCTTTTAAAGACAGTACAGAATGTACTTACTCCATCTTATCTAGAATTGAAACCTCCAGACTCTTTATTTTTTTAATGTTTATTTATTTTCTTATTGTCATCCATTTTATACACATCAGTGTATACATGTCAATCCCAATCTCCCAATCCATCACACCACAACCCCCACCACCTGCCGCTTTCCCCCCTTGGTGTCCATGTTTGTTCTCTACTCCTGTGTCTCAGTTTCTGCTCTGCAAACCAGTTCATCTGTACCATTTTCTGGGTTCCACATATATGCATTAATATACAATATTTGTTTTTCTCTTTCTGACTTACTACACTCTGTATGACAGTCTCTAGATGCATCCACGTCTCTACAAATGACCCAATTTCCTTCCTTCTTATGGCTGAGTAATATTCCATTGTATATATGTACCACATCTTCTTTATGCATCCGTCTGTCAATGGGCATTTAGGTTGCTTCCATGACCTGGCTATTGTAAATAGTGCTGCAATGAACATTGGGGTGTATGTGTCTTTTTGAATTATGGTTTCCTCTGGGTATATGCCCAGTAGTGGGATTGCTGGGTCATATGGTAGTTCTATTTTTAGTGTTTTAAGGAACCTACATACTGTTCTCCATAGTGGCTGTATCAATTTACATTCCCACCAACAGTGCAAGAGGGTTTCCATTTCTCCACACCCTTGCCAGCATTTGTTGTTTGTAGATTTTCTGATGATGCCCATTCTAACTGGTGTGAGGTGATACCTCATTGTAGTTTTGATTTGCATTTCTCTAATAATTAGTGATGTTGAGCAGCTTTTCATGTGCTTCTTGGCCATCTGTATGTCTTCTATGGAGAAATGTCTATTTGGGTCTTCTGCCCATTTTTGGATTGGTTGTTTGTTCTTTTAATATTGAGCTGCATGAGCTGTTTATATATTTTGGAGATTAATCCTTTGTCTGATGATTCATTTGCAAATATTTCTCCCATTCTGAGGGTTGTCTTTTTGTCGGTTTATGGTCTCCTTTGTTGTGCAAAAGCTTTTAAGTTTCATTAGGTCCCATTTGTTTATTTTTATTTCCATTACTCTGGGAGGTGGATCAAAAAATATCTTGCTGTGATTTATGTCAGAGTGTTCTTCCTATGTTTTCCTCTAAGAGTTTTATAGTGCCTGGTCTTACATTTAGGTCTCTAATCCATTTTGAGTTTACTTTTGTGTATGGTGTTAGGGAGTGCTCTAATTTCATTCTTTTACATGTAGCTGTCCAGTTTTCCCAGCACCACTTATTGAAGAGACTGTCTTTTCTCCATTGTATATCCTTGCCTCCTTTGTTATAGATTAGTTGACCATAGATGTGTGGGTTTATCTCTGGGCGTTCTATCCTGTTCCATTGATCTATATTTCGATTTTTTTGTGCAAGTACCATAGTGTCTTGATTACTGTAGCTTTGTAGTATAGTCTGAAGTCAGGGAGCCTGATTCCTCCAGCTCCGTTTTTTCCCCTCAAGACTGCTTTGGCTATTCGGGGTCTTTTGTGTCTCCATACAAATTTTAAGATTTTTTATTCTAGTTCTGTAAAAAATGCCATTGGTAATTTGATAGGGATTTCATTGAATCTGTAGACTGCTTTGGGTAGTATAGTCATTTTCACAATATTGATTCTTACAATCCAAGAACATGGTATCTCTATCTGTTGGTATCATCTTTAATTTCTTTCATCAGTGTCTTATAGTTTTCTGCATACAGGTCTTTTGTCTCCCTAGGTAGGTTTATTCCTAGGTATTTTATTCTTTTTGTTGCAATGGTAAATGGGAGTGTTTCCTTAATTTCTCTTTCAGATTTTTCATCTTTAGTGTATAGGAATGCAAGAGATTTCTGTGCATTAATTTTGTATCCTGCAACTTTACCATATTCATTAATTAGCTCTAGCAGTTTTCTGGTGGCAGTTTTAGGATTCTCTATGTATAATATCATGTCATCCGCAAACAGTGACAGTTTTACTTCTTCTTTTCCAACTTGTATTCCTTTTATTTCTTTTTCCTCTCTGATTGCCGTGGCTAAGACTTCCAGAACTATGTTGAATAATAGTGGTGAGAATGGACATCCTTGTCTCGTTCCTGATCTTAGAGGAAATGCTTTCAGTTTTTCACCATTGAGAATGATGTTTGCTGTGGGTTTGTCATATATGGCTTTTATTATGTTGAGGTAGGTTCCCTCTATGCCCACTTTCTGGAGAGTTTTTATCATAAATGGGTGTTAAATTTTGTGAAAAGCTTTTTCTGCATCTACTGAGATGATAATATGTTTTTATTCTTCAATTTGTTAATATGGTGTATCACATTGATTGATTTGCGTATACTGAAGAATCCTCGCATCTCTTGGATAAATCCCACTTGATCATGGTGTATGATCCTTTTAATGTGTTGTTAGATTCTGTTTGCTAGTATTTTGTTGAGGATTTTTGCATGTATATTTATCAGTGATATTGATCTGTAATTTTCTTTTTTTGTAGTATCTTTGTCTGGTTTTGGTATCAGGGTTATGGTTGCCTCACAGAATGAGTTTGGGAGTTTTCCTTCCTCTGCAATTTTTTGGAATGGAAGAGTTTGAGAAGAATGGGTATTAGCTCTTCTCTAAATGTTTGATAGAATTCACCTGTGAAGCCATCTGGTCCTGGACTTTTGTTTGTTGGAAGATTTTAAATCACAGTTTCGATTTCATTCCTTGTGATTGGTCTGTTCATATTTTCTAATTCTTCCTGGTTCAGCCTTGGCAGGTTATACCTTTCTAAGAATTTGTCCATTTCTTCCAGGTTGTCCATTTTATTGGCATAGAGTAGCCTGTAGTAGTCTCTTAGGATGCTTTGTATTTCTGTGGTGTCTGTTGTAACTTCTCCTTTTTCATTTCTAATTTTATTGATTTCAGTCCTCTCCCTCTTTTTCTTGATGAGTCTGGCTAATGGTTTATCAATTTTGTTTATCTTTTCAAAGAACAAGCTTTTAGTTTTATTGATCTTTGCTACTGTTTTCTTTGTTTCTAATTCATTTATTTCTGCTCTTTTATGATATTTTTCCTTCTGCTAACTTTGGGTTTTGTTTGTTATTCTTTCTCTAGTTCCTTTAGGTGTAATGTTAGATTGTTTATTTGAGATTTTTCTGGTTTCTTGAGGTAGGCTTGTATAGCTATAAACTTCCCTCTTAGAACTGCTTTTGCTGCATCCCATAGGTTTTGGACCATCATGTTTTCATTGTCATTTGTCTTTAGATATTTTTTGATTTCCTCTTTGACATCTTTAGTGATCTCTTGGTTATTTAGTAACGTATTGTTTAGTCTCCATGTGTTTGTGTTTGTTACGTTTTTTTCCCTGTAATTGATTTCTAATCTTATAGTGTTGTGGTCAGAAAAGATGCTTGATATGATTTTTTTCTTAAATTTACTGAGGCTTGATTTGTGACCCAGGATGTGATCTATCCTGGAGAATGTTCCGTGCTCACTTGAGAAGAAAGTGTAATCTGCTGCTTTTGGATGGAATGTCCTATAAATATCAATTAAATCTATCTGGTCTACTGTGCCATTTAAAGCTTGTGTTTCCTTATTAATTTTCTGTTTGGATGATCTGTCCATTGGTGTAAGTGAGGTATTAAAGTCCCCCACTATTATTGTGTTACTGTCGATTTCCTCTTTTAGAGCTGTTAGCAGTTGCCTTATGTATCGAGGTGCTCCTATGTTGGGTGCATATATATTTATAATTGTTATATCTTCTTCTTGGATTGATCCCTTGATCATTATGTAGTGTCCTTCCTTGTCTCTTGTAACATTCTTTATTTTAAAGTCTATTTTATCTGATATGAGTATTGCTACTCCAGCTTTCTTTTGATTTCCGTTTGCATGGAATATCTTTTTCCAGCCCCTCACTTTCAGTCTGTATGTGTCCCTAGGTCTGAAGTGGGTCTCTTGTAGACAGCATATATATGGGTCTTGTTTTTATATCCATTCATCAAGCCTGTGTCTTTTGGTTGGAGCATTTAATCCATTCACGTTAAAGGTAATTATCGATATGTATGTTCCTATGACCATTTTCTTAATTGTTTTGGGTTTGTTTTTGTAGGTCCTTTTCTTCTCTTGTGTTTCCCTCTTAGAGAAGTTCCTCTAGCATTTGTTGTACAGCTGGTTTGGTGGTGCTGAATTCTCTTAGCTTTTGCTTGTCTGTAAAGCTTTTGATTTCTCTGTCGAATCTGAATGAGATCCTTGCTGGGTAGAGTAATCTTGGTTGTAAGTTCTTCCCTTTCATCACTTTAAGTATATCATGCCACTCCCTTCTGGCTTGTAGAGTTTCTGCTGAGAAATCAGCTGTTAACCTCATGGGATTTTCCTTGTATGTTATTTGTCATTTTTCCCTTGCTGCTTTCAATAATTTTTCTTTGTCTTTAATTTTTGCAATTTGATTACTATGTGTCCCAGCGTGTTTATCCTTGGGTTTATCCTGTATGGGACTCTCTGCGCTTCCTGGACTTGGGTGGCTATTTCCTTTCCCATGTTAGGGAAGTTTTCGACTATAATCTCTTCAAATATTTTCTCTGGTCCTTTCTCTCTCTCTTCTCCTTCTGGAACCCCTATAACGCGAATGTTGGTGTGTTTAATGTTGTCCCAGAGGTCTCTTAGGCTGTCTTCATTTCTTTTCATTCTTGTTTCTTTATTCTGTTCTGCAGCAGTAAATTCCACCATTCTGTCTTCCAGGTCACTTATGCGTTCTTCTGCCTCAGTTATTTTGCAATTGATTCCTTCTAGTGTATTTTTCATTTCAGTTATTGTATTGGTCATCTCTGTTTGTTTGTTCTTTAATTCTTCTAGATCTTTGTTAAACATTTCTTGCAACTTCTCGATCTTTGCCTCCATTCTTTTTCCGAGGTCCTGGATCGTTTTCACTATCATTATTCTGAATTCTTTTTCTGGAAGGTTGCCTATCTCCACTTCATTTAGTTGTTTTTCTGGGGTTTTATCTTGTTCCTTCATCTGGACATAGCCCTCTGCCTTTTCATCTTGTCTATCTTTCCATGAATATGGTTTTTGTTGCACAGGCTGCAGGATTGCAGTTCTTCTTGCTTCTGCTGTCTGCCCTCTGGTGGATGAGGCTATCTAAGAGGCTTGTGGAAGTTTCCTGATGGGAGGGACTGGTGGTGGGTAGAGCTGGCTGTTGCTCTGGTGGGCAGAGCTCAGTAAAACTTTAATCCCCTTGTCTGCTGATGGGTGGGGCTGAGTTCCCTCCCTGTTGGTTGTTTGGCCTGAGGCGACCCAACACTGGAGCCTACCCAGGCTCTTTGGTGGGGCCAACGGCGGACTCTGGGAAGGCTCACGCCAAGGAGTCCTTCCCAGAACTTCTGCTGCCAGTGTCCTTGTCCCTTTGTGAGCCACAGCTGTCCCCCACCTCTGCAGGAGACCCTCTGACACTAGCAGGTAGGTCTGGTTCAGTCTCCTATTGGGTCACTGCTCCTTCCCCTGGGTCCTGATGTGCACACTACTTTGTGTGTGCCCTCCAAGAGTGGAGTCTCTGTTTCCCCCAGTCCTGCCGTAGTCCTGCAATCAAATCCCGCTAGTTTTCAAAGTCTGATTCTCTAGGAATTCCTCCATCCATTGCCAGGCCCCCAGGTTGGGAAGTCTGACGTGTGGCTCAGAACCTTCACTCCAGTGGGTGGACTTCTGTGGTATAAGTGTTCTCCAGTTTGTGAGTCACCCACCCAGCAGTTATGGGATTTGATTTTATTGTGATAGCGCCCCTCCTACCGTCTCACTGCAGCCTCTTCTTTGTCTTTGCATGTGGGGTATCTTTTTTGGTGAGTTCCAGTGTCTTCCTGTCGATGATTGTTCAGCAGTTAGTTGTGATTCCGGTGTCCTCGAAAAAATGAAAGCACGTCCTTCTACTCCGCCATCTTGAACCAATCTCCATACTCTTTAAAAAGTTAATTTTAGCTTGTAAATTTTAATTTTTAATCAAATACACAAGCATAGGTTAAAAGTCAAATAGTATAATAGTTTTAATAAAAACAGAATTTTCTTTTGCCTACCCACACCACATCTCCAATTCCCAATCTCAGAAACAATTAATTGAAAATATTTTATAGTTCTTGTGGTCATTTGCCTCCATATTTCTAAATAACATTTATACTACTACTATTTCCTGGTTTTTAACCATTAGAAATCATTTACTGACTCTTCCTACAGAAGATGTTTATCTCATATAATTGATAACTTCACTACCTCTACATTCTTCTAGCAGCATTATATCACAATTCTTTTGTAAATCAATATTCAGTGGATTACCATTTAAAGGTGAATTACATGATCCACTATGATTACATGTCCTTTCCCATACAAGACGTTTTTGTCTGCCTTGGAGTTACTAACTCTCCCTTCTCTCCTTTTTTGCTTAATTTTCTATGTTTCTATCATTAATTAATTCCCACTTTGTCACAGCTGTAAGAATTTTTCTCAATATGGGCAAAACCTTCCATCCTCAAAAACCAATCTAGACTAACTACTATGGGACTGCTGCACAGATTCATCCCAGAGCTTTCTTTCTTGGTTGTTTTGGGAATTTCACTTTTCTGGGTTGGAACTCCGGTTTCCTGCATCCTTGGTATTCCTCTTTCTGAATTTTCTCTTCTTTGTTGGAGAATAACTTTATGTTGGATCCTGAGAAAGTGTGCATTTGAAGCAAATGTTTTAGGTCCTTTAATACTGAATACTGAAGGCTTTAGTCTGTCTTACAGTTTATTGATCATTTGGGTTGCTAAGAACTTAGATTGCAAGTCAAAAATTTCCCTCAAATAATTGAAGATAATTTTCAACTGTCTTTCAGCTTCTAGTGTTGCTTTTAAGAAGTCTGTTTCAATACTGATTCTATATCTTTTGTATGAGAGTTATCTTTTTCTCTCTGGAAGGTTTCAGGACCCTTTCTTTACTTTGGGTACTTTGAAACTGCATAGTGAGGAGCTTTGTAGCTTTTCCCCATTTACTGGTGCTTGAGTGGATGCTTTCATCAGGAAACTATGTCCTTCAATTCTGAGCATTTTTCTTGAATTATTTCTTTGACATGTTTCTTTCTCTATTTTCTCTAGTCTCTTCATATGGAGCTCCTATTTATCAGAAGTTGTTTCCTGCATACTGATCCTCTAATTTTCTAGTTATTCTTTCCCATTTTCTTTCTCTATGATTTTTGGATGTGGGAAATTTCAATTTTCTCTCCTAAGCCCAATTCTGCATTTAAAATTTGTTGCTACCATATTAATGTCTAGGAGCTTTTACTTATTTTCTGTTCTTGTTTTATGGAGGCAATATCTTACCTCCCCCTATGGGTATTACTGATAAAATTTTTTTAAAGTTTTCTTCTATCCAACAGTTGGCAAACTATAGTCCACAGGAAAAATCTGGTCCATATCATGTTTTTGTATAGCCTGCAATCTAGGAATGGTATTTACATTTTAAAGGTTAAAGAAAAAACAAAGAAGAATGTGGATGCAGACTGTATGTGGCCTGAAAAACATAAAATATGTACTTGTCTGGCCCTTTACAGAAAAACTTTGCCAACTTCTTTTCTATTGCACTGTTTCTGTTTTCTACAAGTTCTTCCACCCTGCTTTTGTTTTGTTGTTATTGTTTTGGTCTCTGTTTTTCATATTACAGACATTCTTTGAATATCTGGTGAAGACTCCATGCACTTATTTAAGAGTAAGGCACTAAAGTGCTGATTGGTAGCTTTGTGTACATGGGTGGGACTTATAGGCTGGGAGGCTTTGCAGTAAGGTAGGAACAGGGCCACTTTGTTACTATCTGTAGGCCCTTATTCATGGGGTGGTCAGTTTTCTTAGACAGGAACACTGTACTTTCTTGCCGTGAAGATATAAGATTGATTGTCAGCCTACTCAGAGCTGAGAAGAAAAAGAGAATGGAGCTCTCACATTCAGTAGGTAGACTTTTCTTAACCCCCATCTTTAACACATCCTTAGCTGTAACTGTAGTTAAAGAATATATAGATGCTCTAGTTCATTCTATCCAGAGAGTAAACCTGGGTGGGGGAGGGGACTGTCTAACTACTACATATACTAACTTGTAACCAATCCTCTTTAGTTTAACAGTACTTTAACCAACACTTTAGAGTATCCCCAAGTCCTAAGCTTTTCCATGCTTGAATCTGGAAGATCTTGTTAGCTTTCATGATTACAGATTTAAATTTCAGCTTTCTCTTGCCTGCTAAGTCATTCAATTATTATCTGTTTTCCAGTGTTCAAAATTTATTGACAGCTCATCTGTCATTGTCTCTTCTCCCACTCTTTTCAACTTTATAGGTTTGACATTTTTATTCCTTAACTATCATGGGATTTTGAGAGGGGGTGAAAATTAACATAAAGGTTTGATTATTCCATAGGGACATTAAAAATCTAAATTTTATATGACGTTCTTGTGTGATATTTTAAAGTAATCCATAGGTTCCGAGGCATCAGAACAACCATAAAATTGGGCAGGATAGGAAGATGTATATTGCCAATATTATATAACAGTGTTGAAAATCAATGCAAAGTCAGGGTGCTATTCTATTTTGGTTTATGTTTAAAGTGTTCTATGGCAGAAAAGCATTTAAGTTAACAAAACAGTTCAGAGAAAAAGGTTTCACCTTCTCTTTTTTCCATTGTTTTCATACTGCCTTGCTCAAATGAATTATGCCCACTTGAGACAAAGATTATACTTTAGTAAAGCAGACCCTTTAGGAAACTTATAGTGCAGTTGTAACCTGGTCACAAAACCACCTGGTACATTCCTGAAAGCTGTTATTACATTTTATGGACTTACATTACTTCAAATACTCTAATAGTCCCATGTGGGCTTAAAAAAAGATAACATTTTTTTAAACTCAATTTGTTTCTGCTTACTTTAGTCCTTCTAGACATATCCCTTATAAGAACAGTGCATTAGTATAAGCACCTTTTATGTCAATCAATACACATTATGAGTTTTATCAAATGATGTAAAACATTCACTTGATTTTTTTTAGTGGATATTTCTTTGGAATAAGTTGCTACTTGTTGATACTGTTTCCCTGAAAATCAGTACAATAACAGTTGGGCTATCCACTTTTTAATTAATAAAACACTGAAACTATAGTATTCTACATCAATATTATAAACACATGCTTTTTCTGAAATTCTTGAAAAGTATGTTTTGAAGCTCTAGAAGCTCTCTGGCCAATATGGTATAGCTGGAAAAGCACTGAACCTGGCATTTTTCACTAATTCAACAAGTATTTATTGTGCATCTATGTCCCAAGATGAGGCACAGTTGGTTGCTGAGAAGGTAAAAATGTCTAATACATGTTTAGGGAAGGAGACAGATAAACAGGCTACTCCAATACAATGAGATATATGCTATAATAGAGATAAGTATAAAGTGCTATGGGTTTCCTAAGGAGTAAATAACTCTAGTTGGAGAAATAAAAAGTCTTCATAAAGGACATGACCTTTTCAACTAGGTTTTGATTGGTAAACTTGCCAAATGAATTGTATGGTAACTTGTATGCCAAGGCAAAGAATAATGAACGGATATGGTACATTTAACAGTTTAATAGTGAGATGTTTATATTTAATAGTGAGAATTTTACTGGATACAGGTAGGCATAAGGATGAAAAAGCAAGTCTTAAGGTTTTAAATGTAGGTGGTGTCAAGACATGAAGGTGCATTTAGTAGCTATGTGACATTAGACAAGAAATTTCGTCTTTCACAACCTGTTTAATATATGTAGAAAAGGTTTATAAATGACAAAATAGGATACAAATGTACTTTTGCTTCAAATGGTTTCTTAAAATTCAAGGCATTAAGAGAAAAAATAATCAACTGAGGTAAAAATATTTATTTTCCTGAAATTAAGCCTAATGAACTAAAAGGCAAGAATTTTAAAACAAATATTCAGGCTCCCCTAGAAACTATTTGCTGAATATTAAAATAAAACAAACAGGTCAATCAACAGGGAGAGACAAAGTAAGTAGATGAAATGCTTCAAGAACAATTTCCAGTGAAACCTGATGCCAAGTACCAGTGGGATTTCTAGGCAGAGAAGGGCAGTAGGTTAAACAGAGAACTGAATCATTCAGTTTGAAGAGAAACAACTGCAGAATATCATTCTGAAATGATGGGGAGGGGAGTGGGTGATGTGTTCTAGGACTTAAATCCAGCTGTCGCAGTCATGTCATCAGCATATGTAAATCTGAACTCAAATGCAAGCTGGTCTGCTTATGTTTAAATGAGCTAATGTGAGTAAACAAGACACTTGAGAAAAGTCCAACTTCTAGATTGGTTAGGGCAGATAATGGTTAGCTGTGGGTCTTCTGGCTGAACTGAAAACCTGTCAAATGGCCATATTTTCATGATTTTACTCTTAACCTGTGTTCTTCTATTTGAATTATCTGAATTTTATTTGTACAGCTTCACAGGAAAAAAATTATTATATGGTTAAACTAATTATAATTTCACAAATAGAGAACATAAAATGTTAAATTCGATTATAAATAATCTAATAATTATAGTGTTTATAAATTTAAAGTGTTGATGTCCTGTGAAATTATGGTATAAAATGGTGATTTAAAAACTAGTTCCACAAAGCACAAATCTTAATGGACCAGAATCTTTAGAAAAAAGAGTATTATAATTAAATATTACTGTTAGTTGGTGTGAATTCTTTAGTAGCATGAACACAGTTTGTTTTAACTCTTCTTAAATGGTTTGCTTTTTACCCATAAAATCATCATTTAGGTTCTGATGTTCACAAGATAAAATTTTATTGTTTGGTGGTGAGCTTCTATAAACATTTACTGAGCACTCTGTTGTACACTCACTGACCAATCATAAATCTTTAAACTTTAGCAAATATCGAGTTTTATTTTGGGTTTCATTTATTCCATTGACTCTTTCAACTTTCACTTCTGACATCTATCACTGAAAATATACCAGTTCCCAGGGTTCTAGTGAAATAAAATTCCATCAAATTTATTATAAGGAATAAAGTAGCAAGACTAGCTCTACATATAGTCCTGGTCAGAGATAATATTACAGTAATATTACATTAAATTTCACTCCACTTACCTACCTAGGGCCTGGTTTAAGGCCCTGTATGCTTGAATTTCATACCATTGACGACCTGGTAAAAGACCTCTTAATTTTGAATGCTGGTCATTATATTGTCGCTTTAGTTCAACCTAATAATTTAAAAAAATTAAAAAAAAATATAGTAGATAATTAAAGCTCATTTAAAAACTCATTAACTTCTAACATTTTGAGTATCATTTAATTAGGGTAGAAAGATTTGTTTTTCAGTACTAAACTTTTTTCAGTTCATTTAAAACATTTCTATTCATCTTTACATTTCCTAAATGCCTACATGAACTTAATTAATTAGCTGTGTGATGTCAATCAGTTTTATTGAGAAATAATTTATATATGACAAAAATCATAAACTTTCAATGTACATGTAGATAAATTTTAATAAATGTATAGTCATGTAACCACCACCACAATCATAATTTAGAATATTTTCACTACCTAAAAACTCCTTCCTATCCCTCTTCAATTTCCTTTATTGCTGACCCGGTCAACCAATGGTCTACTTTCTGTTTTGCCTTTTTTAGAATTCTATGTAAATGTTATTATACAGTATGTAATCATTTGTGTCTGTCTTTTTTCATTTAGCATAATGATTTTGGAATTCATTCATGTTGAAACATACATCAATAGTTCATTATTTTATGTTTATCCAGCCTGATAATCTCTGTTTTTTAATTGGGATGTTTAGACCATTTACATTTAATGTTAATTATTGTTATGATTTGGTTTAAATCTACAGCATAGAATACACATTCTTCTCTTCTCAAGTGCACATGGAACATTCTCCAAGATAGATTATATGTTGGGCCACAAAATAAGTCTTAAGAAATTTAAGACTGAAATTACATCAAGTATCTTTTCCAACCACAATGGTAAGAAATTAGAAATTAATAACATGAGGAAAATTGAAATATTCACAAATACATGGAAATTAAAGAACATGCACCCGAACAACCAATGGGTCAAAGAAGAAATCAAGAGAGAAATCAAATAGTATCTTGAGGGACATCCCTGGTGGTCCAGTGGTTGAGAATTCGCCTTCCAATGCAGGTGACACGGGTTCGATACCTGGTTGGGGAACTAAGATCCCACATGCCACAGGGCAACTAAGCCCCCATGCTGCAACTACTGAGTATGCGCCCGCAACTAGAGAGCTCATGCTGCAACTACAGAGCCCATGTGCTCTGGAGCCCACGCACTGCAACTAGAGAGAGAAGCACGAGTGCCGCAATGAGAGACCGCATGCTGCAATGAAAGATCCCACATGCCACAAGGAAGATCCCATGTGCCACAACTAAGACCCGACGCAGCCAAAAATAAAATAAATAAATATTTTTAAAAAAGTATCTCAATACAAATGAAAATGGAAACACAACAAACCAAAACTATGGGATGTAACAAGGGCAGTTCTAAGAGAGAAGTTTATAGCAAAAAATGCCTACATTAAGAAAAAACAAAGATTTCAGATAAACAACATAACTTTACATCTTAAGAAACTAGAAAAAAGAACAAGCAGCAGAAGGAAGGAAACTACTAAGATGAGAGCAAAAATATATGAAACAGACCAGAAAAAATGACAAAAAAAAAAAATCAATGAAACTAAGAGTTGTTTTTTTAAAGATAAATAAAACTGATAAACTTTTGCTAATTAATTAAGCAAAAAAAGGACTCAAATAAAATTACAAATGAAAGCATAGATTACAGCTGATACTACAGAAATACAATGAATCCTAAGAGACTACTATGAACAATTATATGTGAAAAAAATGGATAACTTAGAAGAAATGGATAAATTCCTAGAAACAATCAACCTACCAAGAATAATCATAAAGATATAAAATATCTGAACAGACCTATAACAAGTAATGACATTAAAGCAGTAATCAAAAACCTCCCAAACAAAGAAAAGCTCAGGACCAGATAATTTCATTGGTGAGACTGAAATTCTACTAAGCATTTAAGGAAGAATTGACACCAGTTCTTCTCAAATGCTTCTGAAATACTGAAGAGGAGGGAACACTTCCAAACTCGTTTTAAGAGGTCAGCGTTATTCTCATAACAAAGCCATGTAGGGACTTTAAAAAGAGAAAATTACAGGCCAATATCCTGATAAACATAGTGGCAAAAATCCTCAGTAACAACAACAACAACAAAACTGAATTCAACAGCACAGTAAAAGGATCATACACCACGATCAAGTGGGATTTATCCCTGAAATACACATTGGTTCAACATACATAAATCAATAAATGTGATACACCACTATAACAAAATGAAGGATAAAAATCATATTATCTCAATAGATGCAGAAAAAGCACTTGACAAAATTCAACATCCTTTCGTGATAAAAATTCTCAAAAATTAGGCATAGAGGAAACATACCTCCATATACTAAAGGCCATATAGACAAGCCCACAGAAACATCACACTTAATAGTGAAGAGCTAAAAGCTTTTCCTCTAAGGTCAAGAATGAGACAGAGATGCCCACTCTTACCACTTCTATTCAACAAGGTATTAAAAGTCTTAGCCAGAGCAATTAGGCAAGAAAAAGTAATAAAAGGCATCCAAAACAGAGAAGAAGAACTAAAATTGTTTGTTTGCAGATACATGATCTTATATGTAGAAAAGCCTAAAGAGCCACCAAAAAACTCTTAGAACTAATAAATGAATTCAGTAACGTTGCAGGATACAAAAATCAGTTGTGTTCCTACACACTAACAACAAACTATCCAAGAAATTAGGAAAACAATCCCATTTACGATAGCATCAAAAAGAATAAAATACTTTAGAATAAATTTAACTAAGGAGGTGAAAAATCTTTACACTAAAAACTAAAAAACACTGATGAAAGAAATTGAAGAAACACAAATAAAACAGGAAAGATCCTGTTTATGGATTGGAATAATTAGTATTGTTAAAATGCCCTTATTACCCAAAGTGATCTACAGATCCAGTAAAACCTCTATCAAAATCCAAGTGACATTTTTTACAGAAATAGAAAAAAGAATTCTAAAATTTGTATGGAACCACAAAAGATCCTGAATAGCCAGAGCAATGTTAAGAAGGAAGAACAAAGCTGGAGGCAACACATTTCCTGATTTCAAACTATATTATAAAACTTTAGTAATCAAAACAGTACGGTACTGGCATAAAATCAGACACTCAGGCCAATGGAACAGAAGAGAGAATTCAGAAATAAACCCATGCATATATGGTTAACTTACCTTCGACAAGGGCACCAAGAACAGACAATGGGGAAAGATAGTCTCTTTAGGAATGGTGGTGGGAAAACTGGATATCTGCATGCCAAAGAATGAAACTGGATTCTTATCTTATACCATATATAAAAATCAACTCTAAATGAATTAAAGATTTAAATGTATGCTCTGAGACCATAACACTCCTAGAAGAAAACAGGAAAAAGTTCCTTGGTCTCAGCAATGATTTTTTTGGATATGACACCAAAAGCACAGGCAACAAAAGCAAAAATAAACAAGTGGGATTACATTAAACTAAAACACTTCTGCACAGAAAAAGAAACAATCAACAAAATGAAAAGACAACCTATGGAACAGGAGAACCATAACGTGATAAGAGGTTTAGATCCAAACTATATAAGGAACTCATGCAAAACCAACACCCCACCCCACAAAAAAAAAAAAAGGAAAAAATAAAAGAAAACCTGATTAAAAAATGAGCAGAAGTCCTGAATAGACATTTTTTCAAAGAAGACATACAAATGGCCAATGGGTATATGAAAAGGTGTTTAACATCACTAATCATCAGGGAAATGCAAATTAAAACAACAATGAGATATCACCTAATACTTGTTAGGATGGCTATTATCAAAAAGACAAGAGATGACAAGTGTCCGCAAGGGTATGGAGTAAAAGGAACACTTATACACTGTTGGTGGGAACGTAAATTGGTATAGCCATTATGGAAAATGGTATGGACGTTCCCCAAAGAATTAAAAATAGAACTACCATATAATCCAGCAATCCCACTGCTGGGTATATATCTAAAAGAAATAAAATCACTGTCTTGAAGAGATGTGTGTAGTTTTATGTTCATTGCAACATTCTTCACATTGGCAATATATGAAAACAACCTGTATTACTGATGAATGAATGAATGGGTAAAGAAAATGTAAAATATATATACACATACACACACACACACGCATGCGTATATATAATGGAATATCATTCAGGCATAAAAAGGAAATCCTGCCATTTGCAACCACATGGATGAATCTGGAGTATATTATACTAAGTGAAATAAGCCAGACAGAGAAACACAGCCATGACCTCACTTATACGTGGCATTTAAAACTGTTAAACACATTGAACCCAAGAGTACAACGGTGGTTGGCAGTAGGTGAGGGGTGGAGGAAATGGGGAGATACTGGTTAAAGAGTATAAATTATCAGTGACTTTTGGTTATAAGATGAGTAAGTTCTGGGATTTGAATGTATAGCATGGTGACTATACTCAACAGTAATGTATTGTATACTTGAAATATGCTAAGACCTTAAGTGTTCTCATCATACGCTGAAAAAACGGTAACTATGTGAGGTGATGGTTGTGTTAATTAACCTGATTACAGTAATTTTACAATATATATTAAGTCACCACATTTTACACCTTAAATATATGGAATTTTTATTTGTCAATTATATCTCAAAGAAATTGGGAGGGGAAAAAAAAAGAGGTCCATACAGTGTTGTGGCAAACTTTCTGCTGGCCTTGATCCTGGTTTTGGAAAGATGGACCTCTTATTTCCGTAGTAAAAACCTTTCATGGCCTCAAAATACCATAAATAACATTGAAAGCCAAATGAAAACCTGGAGAAAAAGTTCTGTTAACTAATATACAATGAACTCATACACAATCAATGACAAAATGTAACTACTAAAAGAAAATAATCTGTGAGAAAGCAAGTCATCAAAGATGAATGATAAATGGCTGGTAACCCACATGAAAAGATGCTCAACTTTACTAGTAAACCAAGAAATGCGAATTTAACATTTCCATTGTTTTTGTCTGTAGAATACTGACAAATATTTACCAAATGTATCTATATTTTCCAATAAGTACAGATAGATAATATGTACGAGAATATTCATTGCATCTTTGTATTGAAGAAAATTAAGAAACAACCTAAATGTACATCAAGTGGATCAATGAAATATACTACAATTATTCTGAGATAAATATTGGGCTATTATATAGAAAGAAATAGATCTATATGTTTTGACATAGAAATTTAGCCAAGATATATATTTTAAATAAAAAATCAAGTAAAACACAAACACACAATACAAATGGCCAGGTGTCATGTTAGGAATAAGGACCACAATATAGAGCAATACCAATTTTAAACTAGCCCCCCAAAAGACTTAAACCAAACTCTAACAAGAACCACAGGGGAAACAGAATTTAAAGACTGTACTTTGAGCTTTTCCCAGATCTCCCCTAATATATTGTCAAATCGTGTCCATATAAGTTCAAGATGATTACCTACTAATTGAACTGCCTACAAAAACAAAAGTATATTTTTGTTTCTATACAATAGAAATTGTATTGTATAATTTCTATACAATAGAAATTACTAGAAAGACGATCCATAATCAAGGAAAAACAGGCAGTCAATAGAAACCAATCTAGAAAGGGCTCAGCTATTGGAATTAGCAGACAAAGACTTTAAAGTAGCTGTTATAAATATATTTAAATAACTTAAAAACATATGGTTTAACGACTGAACTTTGGAGAATCTCAGCAGAGAAATGGAAATACAAAAAAGACCCAAATAGAAATTCTACAACTGAAAAACGCAATAACTTAAAAAAAATTCATTGGATGGGTTTAACAGCATATTGGAGAAAGCAGAAGAATTAGTCAGTAAATCTTAAGACAGATCAATAGAAATAATGAAACACATCAACTGGAGCAAAATAACTTCATACACACCAAAGACACTGGTTGGTGTAAAAGAATCAAAGCATAAAAAAGCAGTCAGAGGGACTTCCCTGGTGGCACAGTGGTTAAGAATCCACCTGCCAATGCAGGGGACACATGTTCAAGCCCTGGTCCGGGAAGATCCCACATGCCTCAGAGTGACTAAGCCCATGCGCCACAACTACTGAGCCTGTGCCCTAGAGCCCATGAGCCACAACTACTGAAGCCCGCGTGCTTAGAGCCCGTGCTCTGCAACAAGAGAAGCCACTGCAATGAGTAGCCCCCGCTCGCCGCAACTAGAGAAAGCCCATGCACAGCAATGAAGACCCAACACAGCCAAAAATTAAATAAATAAATAAATAAATAGCAGTCAGTGATGATCTAGACAAATTTAAAAATCAGAGTTGAAACAGTGCTAATGCATTTGATACAATATTTATTGACTCAAATGCTCCACTGTTAAAGGACATCAAGAATTTCTCACTTTTCCGAGTGACCGAATCTACGTTCATTTTCTATCTAGGTAATAACACACAGAGACTGTGTTAAATTAAACTTCTGCTTCTTTTCTGGAACAGAAATCATAATAAATTCTGCTATCTAGTCCTTGAGTTTGATATTATAATCATATCCCTTTCAAAAAGACTCATAATTAATTACAGGGCATAAAACTACATTCCTATTAAAAGAAATGTCACACCAAAGGGTACCACATACCCAGCCTTCATCTGGTCTTCATAAAAATCTTTAAAATTACATCATCTCAAAAGTGAACTACTTTTATACAAGGTCAGAATGTATGGTATACACAAATCAGATTGACCTATTCAAATATATAAGTTAATGAGCTTTTTCCGGTAAAAAGCTCTCCTGTAAAAAATGAGTTTGTTTTTTTTTTACTGAAGTATAGTTAATTTACAATGTTGTGTTAGAAAATGCAAGTTTTGAGTGAAAGAAAATTATGTATTATGATTTCACATTTTTCATACACTAACTGAATGAAAAAAGGGAGTTATGTTTTAAGCTGCTCTCAAGAATGCTACAGAGTCAATTATGCCTCAATAAAGCTTAAAAAAAAGAAACTAAATAAAAAAGAATGCTATAGAAACATTAAAAATATGCATTTAAAGTATAAAAATTGATATAATGAAAAGAAGAAATTTTTGGTAACTTAAAAAAAATACTAATTCCATTCAATATTTATAGTTTTGGCTGTGTGTAAGGTATCTGTGATACGCACTAGGAATACAAAGACAAGTTGAAAATATTTTCTGCCCAGCAAGAGATTACAAGAACAGAAACGAATGAGTACAAATGTCCATCAAGTAAATATAAGTGTTAAAATATTAACTTTGATTACAGTGTATAAAAGTAAGAGGAGTTGAGAAATGAAGACATGCTATGAATTTGATACAAGAGTAATGAGGGCCTTACCTGGAAAGCCAAAGGGAATGGAAAAGAGACCCAGTTCATAACACATTGTGGAGTTACAAAACTTAAGTGACAAAGTAGATCTGGGTTTATTAAAAGGGGAAAAGTCAAAAATGACTCCAAAGTTTCCAGCTACTGAGAGAAGGAATCCAGTAACCCACCAAGAGAAGACAAAAAGAAAAGTATGTTTAAGGAAGAAGATAAACTTGGCTCAAGCCATGTTAAAGAAATAATTTCTAAACCAAGAATAGAAATTGATAATGAGTTAGCTAATCAGAAAGTCAAAATTGTAAAAGTGGGGAACCAAAGATCTTAATAATAAATGATAACAATATCTGTCTAGCTGCTATAACATTCCATGCACAGTGCAGTGCTTAATAGGTGTTATTATCTCATTTAATCCTCATAACAATCTTAAAAAGTAGGTACTGTTGCCTCATTTTACAGATCAGAAAAATAAGTTTAAAAAAATTAAGTAACATGTGGAAGGTGACCCAGTATGTAAGTAGTAAAGCTGGGATTTGAATCTAGTCTGTCTGTCTCCAGAGCTTGCTCTCTTAAGAGTAAAAACCCCAGAGTCAGGACACCCTACAGCTTCTCTGAGTGAGATCTTAGGTAAGTCAATTCTATTGTGGCTTTCTCCTATTTAAAAATGGAATGAGTATTAAAATCTAATTAAAATAAAAAATGGTTCTCAAATTTAATGACAACAATTTAGTCACATAACAAACTGCTAGCATTGTAAATTCACAAATTGACTATAATTCCTAGCAACTAGTTAATCCAATGTGAAACAGTAGGAATTGTTCTTTTCAGTCAGTCAGCTTTTAAAGATCCCCTATGTGGTATTCCTGGGCAAGTATTTATTAAATAGTATATTTTTGTAGTATAAGCCTAATCAAAGGTATAAAGTTATTTTCTTGAAAAAATTTCAGACTTTCAAGATAAATTAACAATTTACAGTTTTAAGAAGTTGTAAAACTACTTAAGAGAAAACAAAATCTCTTCAAAACACTCTGTAATACTATTAACCTTCTGACATATATATATATAAGTACACTTCTGACAAGTAGCTTTTAAATTGGTATATAAGACATTTTATTTTATATCCCCTCAAAAGAACCTGTAAAATTTCTAAATTAAAACTTTATAACTTGAATATAAAGTAAACTTTCCTTTAAGCGTCATAGAATATGCTTTTTAAAGTAGTATAGTGAATAATATGGCACCATAGGAAATATTAGGTAATATTAAAAAAATAATTTCTGACAATTCAGCAATAAAGTATATTAAAATATTTAGAGATTAGAAAAATACTTAAAAATTCTATCCAACTATACATTTCCTACCTATTTCTCAAAATGTAACTAAGCATTTCTCTATATTAACATTATTTCCCCTCCCCCAAATTTGCATTTATCCTTTGTCAGACATAATAGCTTAAGGATTTTCAAAATTTACTGTACCATGTTGAAACAAATACTTTATGATGATCACTCTGCCTATGACAACAGTTGCTTTAGGAAATATTAGTTATAAATGAAATATTTAGAGGTAATATAGCAAATATTAGATTAAATAAACAAAATTCTCTCTCCTTGGTCTTTTATTTTTCATTAAAATGAATTAACTTTTATGTATGACTACATTATTTCAACTTCTTGCAAATTTTCAAATAATTTTTACAATCCAAATGGCCTTTAAAATACTGCCAATATTTTACCTAGGGAAATTATTTGAGGTAAAAAGTAAAGAAAAAAAAAAACTTTTGAAAGTAAATATATATAAAGGCTAACTTTGAAATATATTTTATTATATAAAGAAGCAGATTTTTAAAAATAAATTTAAAAATTGTCTTTGGGTGAACACATTTAATTAGGGAAAGCAAAACTAAGGGTTTGGAAAAGGTAGAAAGACAGTACACCTCTTTTTAATGACATCAGAATCTATTTCATTGTACACTTAGGAATTATCAGGTACGAAAATCAATGCCCAATTTAAAATGACATAAAGCATATGTGAAAAAGCCAGTTTCTCCTGCCAGCAAATAGCCTAAATGTTAAGTAAACCAAAGGCTAGAAGGGATTAGTTGAAATGTCAAAAGACAACATTTTACTTTTACCTGCTCATCCTTATAAACAGACTCTCATCTCTCAGGCATGCTTTCCAAACAAATAGTTTCAATGAGCAGCAGCAAAAGGCCCATGGCAAGCTCTGCCATCTTGTAACTGTCAAAGAGATTAGTCTTTGATCTATCTATTTGGGAGGTCATGTCCACATTCACATTAGCTATACAGTCTAATAGCATTATACCTGTTGACCAATGCTTCTTTAATGCCTAATGAGACAGACATTTTATGTTATAGAAGTTAACTGTGAATGTTTTTTCTAAGTTTTGACAGAAAGTAAACACCATAAAGTAAGCTCAAGTGTGGTTTGGAAAGATGATCTTTTAAACCAGTTAATATTACTTTTCAAATACATTTTACAAGGCTTTCCCAAAATAGAAAGCTATATTTAATTGTACACTCTGGAAGGAGTTTAAACCACTTGCTCCCCATCCCCAATAAATTAGTGTATGTGTAATTTTGGAGGAGTATGTGAACAGCAGGGAGAAGGCAAACTATTTTATCAGAGGTTGCAAAGTGAAGGCCCATGCCAACTCTCAACTAGCTCACTCATTTAAATAATCTATTTAACTCCTGTAGCAGCTTGTGTTTGTAACCCATTGGTTCAGATGCTACACTGATTCACAAAACTTTTTTTCATAACTGGAGTCCAACATTCACACAAAATGAAAAACACCCTTAATATGGTAGTTTCTAGACAGCTGAAAATATCTCTGCATCACAGGCTAACCTGATATAAGTAGAGATGAGATCCTGAATAGCAAAGATAGATAATCAAGACTGAAGTGGGACTTAGGGAATTATGTTAAAATACCCATATAGCATTCAAGCAGAAGTTATATGGGTTTGGATTCTGATTTTAACATTACAAAATGCTTGAGATCAAATAGTAAGTTCCTTAAGTCCTTCAATGACTCAGTTTTATTGGAGACTGTATAAGTAGTATACTAATGATAGCAGTAGTATATATAAAATAACCAAAACGATCATACTGTATATGTCAACAAAAAATTTAAGTCACAATTTTGAATATTATTTTTTCCACTTAGTCAAACCCAACAGTGCTGGCTTTAAATAGGTCTGTACAAGAGTAGCCTTTTTACAAGTTTCATAAGCAGCTTCTGAAGAAATAAGTGGTGTGATAAATATGAGCTGGAACTATAAATGCATCTCTTTACTACTGCCTCATATGAAAGACGGTGGAATTTGTCCCAATTCGTATACATATGTATTATGATTTCAGTAATAAATGCTTTCCTAAAAGCAATCAATATAGGCAGAATATACTTTTATTTTCTTGTATGTAAGCTTTATGACAAAAGTTCAAGCCTGGAAATAAGACTAAGAACAAATGATCAGCTAAACTTACTAATTAAAAATATTAAGAAAACTTAGCCTCAGAAAAATAAACACATTTGTCTAGCAAACACTCAAGAAGAACAGTTTTATCTTTAGCCAAGGTACAGAACCTAAAATGTAAACATTTATAGCAAACCAAATCTGGAAGACAGAGACTGTGCATTAGACTTTTATTGCTCCATATCATCACAGTGTAAACACTTTTATCAGGGTATCACAATATAAATTCCAATGGTTAGAGTTCTAAACTCAGCATAAGAGCTTGTATATGAAATAAGTTAGCTAGATAAAAGGAATATAGCTGGTTTTATTTCATCTGGCATATTTTCAAAATTTCTGAAACACCAAGTTAACCAAATATAGTATATATATTGTTTTAAATGGGGAAAAATGGGTTTCTGCCAAGAGTTAAGAAGCCAGGCTCCCTTTTAGACTTAAATACACACACACACACACACACACACTCGAAATGGTTTTCAATTGTTACTTACTCTCCTTGTTACACTACACTAGGAGGTGACCACAGTAATCTACCAAGAAATAAGAATCAAGACATAGTAACAGACATAGTAACTAACATAACTTATCTCACATAGGCTTGAAGGTTGCTTTGAATAAGACACTTTTTGCAGAGAAACCTGTTATACTTTGTGTCATAAATTGTCAGTGTTGAAATAAACAGCCTAAAAATTGCAAATATAAAAAAAAGAACAAAATATATTCCCCTCAAATCAAGCATCTCTTGCTCTCAACATATTCAACCTCAAGTGGTTATAATAATTTAGCTACTAGCCCAGAATAGTTTATTGGTAACACAGTAACATTCAAGCAATTCTGAATAAAGGCTTTAGATAATAATAATGCAAAAACATCTGTCAGTATGGAGCATTAGATCTTAGTGTTTTTTTTTTAAATTATGAAAATAATTTGTCAAGATAAGAGCCCAGGAAAAAAGCAGAAATTAATATTTTTCTATTAAAAGAAAAGAAAGACAGTTAATACTTTAAGACATGCAAGAAACAACAATATATGCTTATTCTGTCAATATATGCTTATTCTGTAAAGGGTTAACTTTAAAATTTTTTTAAAGAAAAATAGGCTTTGTTGCAATTTAGTTAGGTTATCCATAATAAAATATTATACAGATAAACCTGAAAATGCTTAAATTATCATCTCTAGAAAATACTATATATATGTATATATATATATATATTTTTTTTTTTTTGAGGAAAGGAGATATAATGGAAAAAGCACACGGCTTAGAGTCAAAGCTTTGACATTTATTAGTTGTTTGACCTTGGGTAAGTCACAGTACCCCATTTAGCTTTCTTTCTCAGTTTCCTCCTCTGTAAATGGAAGCAAATAATTCCTGCCCACATTACCTCATACAGCTGGTTCAAGAAAGAAATGACAATGGACACAAAACTGTAAAGCATCATATGTTAGAGGTAAGCAGGCTGGAGAGTCATTACTTATCCTGCATTTCTAAAAACCAATATAGGTTTGGGTGGCATGCTGTTGTAATATATTGTTGCATGTAAATGAAAAAAGTCATAGGACTGACAGACAACGTAGGCCAACTACCTTAGAGTTCTAACACTTAGATCAACTCTCTCTGAAGGCGCTTAACCTATACTACTAAACATAAGGACACATTATTTTAGGTGACTTAAAAGTTTCTTCAGCTTACGGAGTGGCTACTTTTTCATCATATATCAATGAAAATATGTACATTGGCAGGACTCATAGAGAACAGTATTTAGTTTTGAAACATACCTTTTTCTAAATGACTTCTGCAATTGATCTTAAATTTTCTGAGAAATTATAACTAACATTAGCACTCTTTAATATTCTTCAAAATATTTTTTGACCACTTTGCAACCTATGAGCTGTACTTGAAGAGAACTATATAAAACATGTTAGTGGTGTAATCTACAGAATGAGTACATGATTGTCCTCTATTAGTCTAAATATTATTCCTTACATATATCTTACAATCTAGAGCTTCCCTTGTTAAAGTCACATACAAGAGCCAAATACTATGAATAAAACCCTTCTAGCAATAATAACTAACAAAATGAAATATTGTCTTACATAAGAAAGCAACGTGAGACTGTATATGGAACCCTAGGCTCTTGAAGGAATGTGCCAATATTTAGAGGTTTTGTTAAGGGGAATGAGTAGTGCTGCATTCAGCAAGTGATAAAGATCTGCACCTGCTCCAATACAACCCTGGAAGATAAGGAGGTCTCTCATGGAAGAGGCTTGTGGATGCGAGAAGATGTAAAACTAAGCACTGAGGCCCTGGGAGGACTCCACAAAAGTTTAGTGGCAATGGCAGGCATAGAAAGTAGAAGCTAATCCCAGTGAGAGGAGGCTCAGACTCAGAGTTCACATGATTAAATACCATTAAAAATGAACATGAGCCAAGAGAAAATGTGCACGTAAAAGATTACGTGAGTACTGGAAAACACTGAAAACATACTTAAACATACTTAAAACTCTGTTTATTACCTCCACAGCCCAACAAATGAATTCTGATAATTTTGCCATCTAGATTTTTATATTATTATATCCAAACATCTTTCAAACATAAGTAAATGTTTGATTTTTAAAAAGCATTTGTTACTTTCTACCTTTGCAATATTATTGTTAGGAATGTTTGATTCAGAGCTTCTCAAAAGTGAATGTGTGAGCGTGGGAATAAAGCATGTGGGATCATAGCACTTCAAAGTCTCATACTTTATCTTAGAAAGTAATGAAGACTTCTGGTTTCAGGAAGGCAAAAAAATTTTTTTTGTTCTTTCCTTGCCTCTTAAAAACCGACCCCAAATTAAAAGATAAATAAGAAAGAGAAATAGTCTCTATCTTCAATTAAACTAAGACATCTGTAACCTTAAACCCAAATATATGACTGTGAAAAGCAGACTAAATGACTAAGCAGAGAGGAGAAAGTTCAGACCGAAGTACCCACAGAGCTACTGATGGGAAATAAGCCAGTTAGGCCAGCAGGAGTCCAGAAAGGCTGAGGAAATTGATGCATAGGGAAACTGCTGGAGGATATGTACCACAAGATGAAATAAGAAACAAGAAACAGGAACAAGGTCTGAGATCCAGGAAACTTGGGACCCAACACAGAAGACAAGCAAATCAAATGCCTAGGATGACAGCAAAGGGAAATCTCAGGATATTGGCAGTTAAGTGAGTTTAAAGAGCAACTTAAGTCTTGATTGAATCAGGAGATCAGAAGGCTCCAAAAGGGGTGTCTTCAGGGGGAGAAAAAGAACTGACCTATTATCTGACAGGTCTCACAGGAAAACTGTATTGAGAGGTGTTGCAGATTTATTAAAGATTTCTTTAAAGATATATATATTTAAAATATTTATTTATTTGGTTGTGCTGGGTCTTAGTTGTGGCAGGTGGGCTCCTTAGTTGTGGCTCACCAGCTCCTTAGTTGTGGCAATGTGAACTCTTAGTTGTGGCACACATGTGGGATCTAGTTCCCTGACCAGGGATCGAACCCGGGGCCCCCTGCATTGGGAGCACAGAGTCTTAACCATTGTGCCACCAGAGAAGTCCCTAAAGATATTTTTAAAAGAAAAAATAAAAAAGTTAAAGGAAGGAAGGAAATCATTTGACTACAGTGAACAATATTTTCATAGTCATGATAATGTGAATATTGACTATGGATTTAATAAAAAATTGTGATTTAACGATATTGGGAGGATGTAAGAAGGGCAAGGCGGAGTAAGTGAGCTAAAATCCTATCTCATGTAGGAAGTAAATAGTTAATGTCTAAAATTGATTATATGGATGTAAATACCAGATGAAATAGATAAAAGAAGTGAAAGTCACTGCTTCTCAGAAGCAGGGGCTGGGAAAGGGGTAGAAGCCAAGAGATTGTTAATATAAGAAACCATCTAATGTTTTTAGTATAAATCAGGCTCTTAGTAAAAGTTTTATTGGATTTTTTTCAACTTGATAAAAAATAACTAAAAAATAAATGTAGATTGTTCATTTTAATTCATGACATACACTTGTATGTTTCACTATATAAAACAATGGTGTTCAACTGAGAGTGATTTTGCCTACCAGAAGATATTGGCACTATCTGAAGACATTTTTGGTTGTCACAACTGGTGAGGGAGGAACACTTGCTACTGGCATCTACAGGTAAGTCCAGAGATGCAGCTAAACATCCTACAATGCACAGGACATCACTCACAACAAAAAATTATCCTGCCCAAAATGTCACTACTGCCAAGCTAGAGAAACCCTGCTATTAAGTAATTTTAAAGAACAAATCTGGTCATTTTGATGTGATAGGAATTACACTATGACTTATTACGTAGCTTACTATATTCCTTGGCACACCGGGATTATCTGTTCCAAAGGTAGAAAGCATAAATTGAACTCATTCCCAAGGTATCAAACCTTAATCTCAGTGAAAAACAGGGAAGACTGATGCTGTAAACACTGAACACTGATGTCTACTACAGTTTATATTATCTTTGACCTTAAGGCTTTATAATCAGGAAAAAACAAGTGACACACTCACCTGAAGCCCATCTATATATCTGCACCCTGTAGGCTTTAAGAGAATCTAAGTAAATTGATTAAAATCTACTACAACTAAAATTCTGCCCTGATGAAAAAAAATTAAAATTATTTTCAGAGACGTTAAAAAACAATTCCACTGTTTCCCTTGAGGTAGTGCTACTGATTAGGCTCTGTGCCAACAGAATAAGTTAAGTGTCAATCAACCTTACAAGTCCCCAGGGTGATAAATTCACTTTTAAAACCTTCAACCTACTATGAGAGCAAAAGTAAAATATAAAGGTTAAAAATTTCTTGTTCTCACCAAAAAAAGAGATAAACACAGGAAAATAACTTCAGAATTTTTCAAAAAACAAACAAAAGTTTTATTTGCTTTATTAATTATCCAAAGGTTTAACTTGTAGCTATATTCAGGTGTGGCTTTTTTCCTAAGGAAATACAATGATATGAGTACTGGAAAGAAAAGGCTATCAATCAGACTTGATGAAAATTTTGTGATTTTAAATGTTTCCTCCCCCAAACCCAGAAGATTCCTTTAAGAAATATGGGGAAATTTTTTTTAAATTTAAAAATACCTCAGCAATTCATCCATTTATTTTGTATCTTTATATTTGTTTGTTTGTTTTGGAGGAGGGATGGGAACAAAGAGTTTGGTTATCTCATTTTTCTCTGTCCAAGGCAAATTATAAGTTGTCAGTGTAGATGGAATACTTAGATTTAAACTAGATTTTAATTTTTGAATTTGAAGATATACTTAGAACCTGCTTTAATAATACTTCTGGCCAAACTATCTTAAAAAAAAAAGCTGGAAAAAAAAGTTTTCTGAGGAGGAAAAAAAGGTTTAAATAATGAGGATAAACTTATTCCAGACATTCAGAGGTGATGAGGTTTTTCTTCCATATCTGTGATTTGGCCTGAATGTTTCTAACAATTCCAACAGCAAGTTGCTGGACTCCTAAATGTTAGAGTTTAGTATTACAGCCCTTTAAGTTTATATACACAGCCATTTCCCTTGGGTAGCCACATATTATTATCAGGGCTAAATCCAGGTGGGTTTCTGTATCAGATGCTACACTATAACCGGAACCCCACTACATTCTGACCTCAGGCTCTATTGCTGGATCTGGTTTCCCATAGCTTAGAATAAAGTATCAAATCCTTAAAATGGCACACAGGGCCCTAAATGATTTGGCTCCTTAATAAGTCTCCCAGCCTCTATTCACATGCCATTCTCCCCAACTCACTCTCTTCCTCAGCTTCTTTCAATTCCTGGGAATAGCTATCGTCTTTCACACCTTACGGCCTTAGCATATGCTGTTCTATCTGCTGAGAATACTCTTATCCATTCTGCTCACCCACATAACTCCTAGCCTTCTTTCCTGTGTCAGCTGAAATATCACTTCCTCAGGAAGTCTTTGTTTACCCCTAAAGACTAGGTCAGGATCCTGTTATACATTCGCATAGTTCCTGTGACTTTTTTCTTACAGTCTTCATCACAACTGCAATTAATTGCTTCTTTATTACTTTAATTTCAACATTCCTCACAAGAGTGTAAGCTCCATGTGACAAGGGGCTATAATCTGTGAATGTATCACCGTGTCACCAGTCTATAAAGTACTTGGTACTCTAGCCAGATATTCAAAAAATGGTTGTTTCACTATTCTGAATAGTCTTAATAACTTGAATAGTTTTATAATCTGGCCTTTGATGAGGCCATTCCACTTGATCAAATGTTTGTATGTTTGAATCTCAACATAGACAAGATTCAAATCTCATTTCTCTGAGATTTGAATTTCCACCTATTTTAGGCAAATCACTCAAAATAAAAGGATATCTGGATGGGAGGTGAAAGGTGTTGCTCAACTTCACTTTCCCTAAGCATTGGAACACCCAGACCCTATCCAACCAAAACATCCTGTTACACGTTCAAGTACTTTACTAAATTATAGACATCATTAGAAGTAGCATCTTGTTTATTTCTGCACTTAACTGTATTTAGTACAAATCAGGCTCTTAGTGAAAGTTTGTTACTGAATGAATAAATGAATGCTAAAACACTCAAGATCATTAACACAATGATAAAAGAGATTCAAAAGGAAAATATGAATCTACTCAAAATTATTAGGAAAGGTTTTTGTTTCTGAAATCAAGTTTGTCTTGATATGCTATAATCCCTTGCATTCCCGCCTTCATTCATCTACTCAGGAATAGTCATACTGCTGCCAAAACAAGAATAATGAAGGAACAACATCAGTCTACTTAAAAAGAAATGTCAGATTCAAGAATTCTAATACTGCCATCATCTAATAATACTTTGACACTTGAAAGCACTGGTTTAATGTGCACTCAATTTTATTAATGCTGTTATCCTCTGGGGCAAGCAAGGGATAACAGCCCTTTTCTGAGGTTTATAAAACGCCAAGAATGCATGGTAGCTTATAAATTTATGTGTGTTTGTTATAAAGTCAATAACTAACTTAACAAAATTAAAATAGATGCCAGTATCTTTCAATCATTAATGTAATTTTTCAAAATTGATTAAAAAATAATACACTTAAATAGTCCAGTATCTTCAGAGCTAAAAGAAGTTTCCCAAATGAAAAAAGGAATTCATAATGATTATCATATGCCAATACTGAGATAACTAATCAGATCACTATTGGAATTTTAAATAGTTTCCAAATGAAATCTATCTTGGTGACTCAACATACTATATTACTAAAGCAAAATAATACACAAACATAAAATTTACTATTTTAGTTATTTTAGTAATTGTAAGAGCTCTTCTGGTATAGAATATTACCATCAAATTTTATTAAACCTGTTATAGAAATCAAAGATACCAACTGGAACATTTTTAAAGCATAAAAATTTTTAGGCACATGCCATGGTTTTATGCATTTTTCTTCAGAGGAAAAGGCACAATACCCATGAAGGGAGAATATTTTTATATACTACTAAACTGTGCTAAGGAATACAAATAAAATGGAATTTTAAACTCTAAATATCATACCTTACAACATCTCACAAATTATGCCCATGCCACCAACTTGAGATGTGGATGCCTGAATTATAAAGTTGAAGGCTGTTATAAGTTTTTATATCATACTAATTGGCCAAAGGATTTGTTTTAGACATCCACTAGAAGGGCAGAGTTGTTATACTGTGACTTAATTGCATTAAAAGAAAACAACTTTTCTTTTAGTTATATTTTTCCACCAACATCTAATCATATAAAGGCCTTGGTTCACTCTCCTGCCCCTCAAATACTTTGCTTTAGTGCACAGAAAGTTTTCTTTTTAGCTATTACACGATTAAGTATGTCCTTATAGAATGATCAGAAGCATCTGGGAAAGGTGGAACTGAAAAAAATCCTCACCAGGAAAGTCAGCTTAATGCTTGTCCTTCAGAGTGGCCCATTATCAACATTTCACAGTGGGTTTCTTTATTTTCAGGTCCCTGAGGTATGTGCAATAAATTATGACTTGAACTAAACAAGTCACACTTGGCTCCAAAATGAAATTTTCCTACCTCTACTTTCTAGTCCCCAAGGTGGGAAGAGGAAATCCTGGTCACAGCCAAACAAGTCATATTTTTGGCTCTAACATACATTTTCCTGCTTCTCTAAAAGCCTAACTCTGCAGTTGAGACTACAAGAGTCTTAAGTTAGTATTTTAAACTGTATTTTAATTTTTACTTCCATAATCTGTCTCAAATTTAAGAAAAAAATTTAGTATCATAAAATTAAGGTCATTGCCCTCTTTGTCCCACTCAAATCACTTTTCTAACTCGGACACTGACCTTAACTCCTTAAAACAGGAATTCAAATAAAACAATAGAGAAAACAAGACAGAAATAGATTGTTTTGTTTTCATAAGATAGAATATTTCTGGTTCTCATTTATAAATAATTTCCACTTATTTTGCATGACAGACTGAGTACTAATGTAAAAGAAAACTGTAAAGTCCTAATTTATGGTCCAGTAATTTGAAGTATTGTTTTAGGTTTGGAAGAACCACTTATGGAAATCATTTAGTTCATCAATTCATTTTATAGAAAACCAGAATATGGCAGACACACCCTGAGGTGACTCCCAGAGAGTCATGTCTTGTATAATCCTCTCACCCTGAGTGTGAGCAGAACCTGTGACTTGCTTCTAGCCAACAGAATATGGCAAGGGTGATGGGGTAGTCACTCCCTTGATTAGATCATGTTATAAGGCAAAGGTGTGAGGAAGTTACTCCTGTTATTATGTTGTTGTATGAACCCATCTTAGGAGACTGGAGCTAGACAGTATCTTGTTGGCCTTGAATAAATAACCTGCCATGCTGTGAGAGGGCCTGTGAGAAGGCCACATAACAAGGAACTCTGAGTAGCCTGCAGGAGATGAGAGCAGCTCCTGGCTAGATCAGTCCTACAACTATAAGGAACTGAACTCTGCCAACATCCTAAATGAACTCGGAAGAAGACCCCAAGAGCCAGATGAGAAAGCAGCCCAGCCAACAACATTGACTGCAGTTTTGTGGAAACGTGAGCAAAGGACCCAGCTAAGCCACACCCAGGCTCCTGACCCATGGAAACTGTAATATAAGAAATGTGTGCTGTTTTAAGCCACTATGTTTGTGGTAATTTGTAACACAACAATAGAACACTAATATAAAGAGTGACAGCCAGTATAATTAACATACTCTCTCCATTATTATGTCCCACTATGTATTAGGGTGTAAAATGCTATTGGAATTGAGTATTCCCTTCATAACTCCTTTAATGATTTATGATTGTAATAACATACTGTACTGCCTTATTATAAGTCATATTAATGTTTACTACTGTCCTAGTCATTATCATCAAATAATGATTACTATCATTATGATGCCTTAATTAAAGAGTCTAGGAATGGAGGGTTGTTGTTTTTTAATAACAAGGTCAAGTAAAACAAACAACAAAACCAAATACTATTTTGATAACTTATATTAAATATATTGAACTTTCAGTTTTATTTTAATTAATTTTACTTTAATATTTAGTATATATTTAATACTTAGTTATATTTAAATATATAAGTATACATATTTAAGATTTTAAATATAAATATATTAAATAATAAACATATTTAATCATTAATTAAATCAATTTATTGAACACTCACTATATTCCAAGGCAATATTTAATTGTAGAGACAAAGATACTTAAGAAATTGTCCTAATCCTTTAGGTAATCTAACAGATTATAAAACATATTTATAAACACTAAAATATAACATAATGAAGGCAGTGTAAGTATGTGCTTTAGGAAGTAATAAAAAACACTGGTAAAAATAACTATGTAGGTAAATATAAAAGCCAATATTATCATACTTTTGGTTTGTAACTGTTTTTTTTTCATGTGATTTAAAAGGCAAAAGCATAAAACGATAATTGTAAATTATGTTAATGGCACACAATGTATAAAGATGTAATCTATGACAATAACAATATAAAAAGGGAGAGACAGAGATTAACCCCAAGGTAATACTAATTCCCAAGGTAACACTAAGAAAATAACTGAAAAATATACACAAAAGGAAAGAAGGGAATCAATATAGTACATAGCACATAGCAAAAAACAGCTAAACACAAAAAAGGCAATAATGAATGAACTGAGGAACAAAAAGCACATAAGACATGCAGAAAACAAATAGTTAAATGGTAAAACAAGCCCTTTCTTATCAGTAATTACTTTAAACATAAATGGATTAAACTCTCCAACAGAAAGGCAGATATTGGCAGAATGAATTAAAAAACATGATCCAGGACTTCCCTGGTGGCGTGGTAGTTACGAACCCGCCTGCCAATGCAGGGGACATGGGTTCGAGCCCTGGTCTGGGAAGATCCCACATGCCATGGAGCAACTAAGCCCATGTGCCACACCTACTGAGCCTGAGCTCTAGAGCCCATGAGCCACAACTACTGAGCCTGCGCGCCACAGCTACTGAAGCCCACACACCTAGAGACCGTGCTCCGCAGCAAGAGAAGCCACCACAATGAGATGCCCGTGCACCACAACGAAGAATAGCCCCTGCTCGATTCAACTAGAGAAAGCCCACGAGCAGCATCGAAGACCCAACGCAGCCAAAAATAAATAAATTAAAAAAAAAAAACATGATCCAACTATATGATGTCACAAGAGACTCATTTTAGATATAAGGAAGTTAGACTCATTTTACAACATATACAAAACTTTACTCAAAATGGATCAAATATTTAAATTTAAGAGCAAAAACTATGACACTCTTTGACAAAAAACATTGGGGCAAATCTGCATGACCATGGATTTGGCAATGTTTTCCTAAATATAACACCAAAAACACAGGCAACAACAACAAAAAATGAAGTGGGCTTTATTAAAATTTCAAACTTTGTATTTCTTTTATATCTTATAGAAGTGTACTATTATTTTCAATAACTTATTTGATCATTTATAAATTTTAAGAAATCCATAATGGTGCTCTGAGTTATTTCAGATACTCAGATATTTCAGATCCTATTATATTCTGGTCATTTCCAGAAGATAAAAGTCCTTAATTATTATAAAAATTGCATATCTATACTCTTAAAGCTCATAAACATCAGTCTTTTGAATGAATGCTTTATAAATATCCTTTAGTTATTAAAAAAAAAGGCCAGGACTCCTTTTTGGAGTCCTTATTCTAAGCCCTTTGCCATGTGTGGTGGAAAATACCCCCTCCCCCCAGCCCCGCCACTGCTGTTGACTTTGGGCTTGGGCATGTGACATGCTTTGGGCAATATGTTAGTAGATGTGACATAAGCAGGTATTTGAAAAGTGCTTACACAGTCAAGCCTGCTCTCTTGTACCTCTGCCATTGCAATAACATGTTTTGGCTGGTCTGTTGGTCCACAAAGGATGAGATCCATCAGCAGAGCTGATCCAGTTGAGTGCAACCTATGTTGGTCAAACCATAGCAGGGTGACTGAGCCCAGGTGAAATCATCTGTTGCCCACCCCACCCTCATAGATGCTGACCCATAGTAAATGACTGGTATTTTAAGCCACTGAGTTTTAGAATTGTTTGTTAGACAGGAAGAAGTGATCCAGACATATGCAACAAGAAATACACTTCCAAGTCTTTCCAATAATGACTTTTCCTCTTTATCTGTCTGTCCCTTGATCCTGCAGCTCAGACTACTCTTGGGTCCACCCTACTTGTCCCTTTCAGGAACCACTAGGGAAACTCCTTTACAATCACCCTCCTCTCCTCCCCTGTGCAGACCTCATTGAAGCTTCTGTTATTTTGCTGTTTTATACAACTAGAGCCATTGGAATTCAAATAAGCACAACTATGACAAGTAGGACCATTACTGAGGAATGTCAGAGCAGGTCACTGGTATCTTTTTTTTTAAAAGACTGAGATGTTGCCTGGGAAGAACTTATCCTGAGGAAAGAAAGCATTAAGAAATCCAAGATTGGTGCAATAACAACACCCAGAATCACAGTTGTTGGGAATGACAGTAGAGAAGTAGAAGGTAAGTGTAATTTTTTTTTTCCACAAGTAACACTTTATTTAATTTTAAGGATTTTTCAAAGAATAACATAATAAACACCTGTGTTCTCCCCATATTTTCTTTAAGCTTGTTTTTTAGTAAAACAGCTATTATAGGAAAAGCTGAAGTCCCTTTTGGTAACTACCCCCAATATCATTCCTTTCTCTTCTCATACATAATCACTATTATGAGTTTGATGTGAATTCTTTCAGGGCTTGTTACTTTGTGAGTGTAATATTTAGTACAACCTAGTTATGAGCCATAAAGCTCCTTTTCCAGCTCTGAAGGACTCATACATAGGTCCAAGAATGAAAGAAGATACAAGCAAAAGTTGAAAGAGCTAGTTTTAGGGGGAAAAATTTATATTTAAGACGTGGGAAGAATGCGGGGTAGAAAGTGTGGGAAAGAGATTCTCTCCACTTAAAGCAGCGTTAGTACAGTAATATAGGGCCAAGGTAAAATGATAAGACATCAAAAAAAGACAGTACCACTGCCGACAGCAGGGCAATCTGCAGAACTCAGCTTCAGTGGAATGAGCACTAATGCTATTGATGGTGAACACAACAGTTTTCTTGAGTCGATGTCTACTGTTTCATCAGTAGTAGTAGTCAGAGGCAGCATCAGCCACTTTAGAATAGGAGCCCTGGGAATGGTCATCAGCACTCTCAGTGGTAGCACTGGTGGCTGGAGAAAGGCAGTAGAAGCCACCAAAGTTACTGTAGGCTGAAAGGATTAAATACCTCCTGAGGACTTTCAGAAATTTTGACAAGGTCCAGAGGTTAGGGAAGAGTAGAAGCTAACTAGAGAAATATTATTACTGTTAATACTATATAATTCACAGTGTCTAGTAAAATATTATCAATAAAGAACATAACTGCCTAGGGAAAGAATTCTTGTTTTAGTATGAGATCCTAACAGGTTGTATCCTGGGAGGGATATGGATTATACTCAACGGAGTCAGCTCAGTGGCCAGAAAACCTCAAGTCTTGGTCTCAGGTTGCTAGGAACTTCAAATTCCTGCAGGAAGTGAAAGAAAATCCTCCCCGATAAAGATAACATCACCTTAGGCTTCAAATTATTACTCCAAATAATTTTTCAAGTATGTTTAGCAAACAATTAGCGATAATGAAGCAAAACTCCTGTTTCTGACCAAGGTAGAATACCTGGTTTAGGAATATCCCTCCCACTGTAAGTAACTGTAAAACTGGACAAAACAGATAAAGCAACTGCTTTTAGGGAGTAGACACCAGGCAGCCTAAAACTGTAATCTCATAAGATCCATTAGGTGAACTCTATGACTCTCAGCTCTCTTCCTAGGTATAATTTTCCGACAGTAGCACAGAGCACTGAAGTACAAGCAGAGTATGGTGTTTCTGCCGAGCTGAAGTGGAAAATATCAGAACTTGAAACAGCGAAAATCACTAAAATCTGCAGGGCAAGGCATGGCATTGGAGAGAAGGGAGATAGATAGAGAAAGGGCCCTAGAATTCCCCGGGGGCTCCCTGTCAGTCTGTGGCTAAGAGTTTGATAAAACACAAATTGCTGGGCTCTACCTCCAAAGCTTCTGATTCAGTAGGTCTGGATGGAGCCTGGAAATATATATTTCTATTAAGTTCCCAGATAACAGTGATGCTCCCGACCCAGGACCACACTTTGAAAATCACTCTTATTAAGCAGAAGACAGGGTAAGTTAAAAATAAAATAAACCCGTATCTCCTAAACCTTTCTCACTCATTCAGAGTCACCAGAGCATTAAAATAAAATGTCTGGGGCTTCCCTGGTGGCTCAGTGGTTGAGAATCCACCTGCCAGTGCAGGGGACATGGGTTTGAGCCCTGGTCCGGGAAGATCCCACATGCCGCGGAGCAACTAAGCCCGTGTGCCACAACTACTGAGCCTGTACTCTAGAGCCTGTGCGCTTAGAGCCCGTGCTCTGCAACAAGAGAGGCCACTGCAATGAGAAGCCCGTGCATCGCAATGAAGAGTAGCCCCCGCTCGCCACAACTAGAGAAAAGACTGCAGCAACCAAGACCCAATGCAGCCAAAAATAGATAAATTAATTAAAAAATAAAATAAAATAAAATGTCTGAGGATACAAGAAAAATGTCTAATTAACCTTCCACAAAATCAACAACTTCTGTGAGAAATAAAACTTCTTAAGGCTTTGCTGGCCTACCTGTAGATCTTTCACATTTGGAAAAGGAATTCCTATTGTTATGACAGCACGGGCGTTGTCATCTGAGAAATCCAGACCCTCACTCACTTTACCACGACAAACTGCCACCAGAAGGGCACCATCTTAAGCAACAGAAAATCAACATTTTATAAGCACACTCAAAATTCCCAGAAATTCTTATTCTTGTCATTTTGAAAAGATCTGATTATTAAGTAATTATAATACCAAATTTTAAAGAATCAAAATTAAAAACTATTATAAAGTTTTTAAAATTCAGTGTCTTCAAATAAATAAAAGAAACAAAATTACATTAGGTGCAACATGGTGGAACCAATTTATAAACTGTGTATCTCTCAGTTAAACTATACAGAAAAACCATGTCAGAGTAGTAACTTGCATGTAAACTGAGCAACTGTGAACCAACTGTTCTAACTTTAAAATACTGAAAGTGAAATCACTACCTTTACCTCCAGAATGTAAAGTTATCAGAATGATTTAAATAACTCTAATATATACTATATATCATATTGAATCAATATTATATTGAAAAGTATTTAAAACACACATACACAGAATACTCTGTGTATAATCTTACCATACAAGGATATTGACAATTATGTTATAATATCTTTATGATGTTGCACTGTTCATAAATTACTATTAACCCTTCTTGTCAAACTTTTTATGGGCATTCTCTAACTTTGAAATTTAGCCTTCAGTTATGTTTTGAAAACTCAAGTTTACCTTATGTAATAAAATATAAGCACAAAGTATATTTTTTACATAAAAATGTAGGGCTCATTTGGCTAGTAAGGAAGATATTAATGCATACTCTACCTACCTTCTTTAACAAAACATTTTAGTTAGCGTAAGGAAGTCTATGGGATAATACCTGAACGCATGCCGTTTCATAAAACTGAACTGGCATCTTCAAGTGAAAATATTCATAGGAGAACAACTCCAAATAAAAGAATTTCTTTAACCTATTTTCTTTTCACTCAGGATTATAAAATATAATTTTTCTCAAGTGCAATTCATTTAAAAAAGATAACACAAATAAAATTCTAACAGCACCAACTTTTCACTTTATGGGAAAAATTTTTTTTTCACTGACCATCGAATAATTTCCAATTACCTTTTTCTCCTTTGTACTTGATCGCATCATAGTACACCTGCAGTAATTCATCAAAATCAGTTTTTTCTCCTCTCTGTGGTTCTACAATGACTGTCTTCACCAACTCCAGATTATGCCATACACCAGTGGAGAGCCAACGTTCTTTTAACTTTTCTAATAACTGGAAAGGGGAAAGAAAAAAAATGTTTTTTGTGTGTGTGTCCAACTGAACTTACATTTATTTGTTGAAAGACAATGTGACTACAATGGCAGGAGTATTAACCTTTCTGTGTTTGACTCCATAAAATGAGGAAAACAATTATATGTCATAGAGTTGTTACTGGGTAAATTCATTAACCGATACAGAAAGCTTTGAATGATGTCTGGCACACAGTAAGAGCTCCATAGATGTTAGCTGTTGTGGCTGCTGTTACCACTACTATTACTACTAACATTACTGCTGCTACTGCTGCTACTTCTATCATTGCTATCTTAGGGATTTCAAAAGCAGGAAAAAATTACTTCTGTCAAAATTCATAAATTTTAAGTTATCTCTAAATCTAAGGTGAAGTTCTTAATATCTTTAACTAAAGATACTTTAAATGAAGATTCTTTAAGATCATTTTACCTAGTCCATAGGCAGCTATGCTGTTTGAAAATTTGATCATCATTAATAAACTGAATTGAGTAAACATATAAACAGAGACTCAGGTAGCCAACAAGTAGAAAATATAAAGGCACAAATGGAACATTTACAAAAATAAACGTGCTAGATTACAAAAGGACTTTCAACAAATTTCAAAGAATCCTTACCAGATTAACCACATATTCTAACAATGCAATTTTAGATTAAAAGTCAATAATATAAAGTTAGTGGGAAAAAAACAAACATACAAGCCAAACACTAAAGATTGTATTCTTAAAGAGCATATGTGTTATATGTCAATTATATCTCAATAAAGCTGGAAGAAAAAGAAAATAAATAACAACAAAAAAGAACATATGGTTTACAATTTATTTTATTTTTTTGGCTGCACCACACAGCATGCAGGATCTTAGTTCCTCAACAAGGGATCGAACCCGTGCCCCCTGCAGTGGAAGCACAAAGTCCTAACCACTGGACCGCCGGGGAATTCCCAAGAACATATGGTTTAGAGAGGAAAACACAATAGAATTCATGACATCTTTAGATATGAATGATAAAAAAAGCACCCATAATTCAAAACATGTGGGATGCAGTAAAGGCAATACTTAGAAATATGCTTATAACTTGAAATGTATTTATTTAAAAAATTTAAAACTAATGGAATTAAGCATTCTTTTTAAGAAGCTAGAAAATTAAACAGAAAATGCAAAGAAAGCAGAAGTTAATAAACATAAGAGCTAAAATAAATTTAAAAAGACAAAAGCCAGTAGTAGAGATTATTATGATTTAAACTGAACTGCTTTACCTACTTGTTTTATGCAGAGTTCTATGCAATATGGACCAATTATTACAATACAGGCAAGCACCAAGAAATTACTCCAAATTCTCTAGAGAACAAAAACTAATTTTTATAAGATGGTTTATTTCCTCAGAATTTTACCTTATCTATTTTCAGAAATAATCTTAATAAGATTATAAGACAAAATTTTAAAAAAATCACTGCTATGGTCTAAATGTTGGTGGTCCTCCAAAATCATTTTTTGAAATCCTAATCCCCAAAGATGAAGGTATTAGGAAGTGGGGTCTTTAAAGGTGATTAGGTCATGAGGGCGGAACTTTCACAAATGGGATTAGTACTCTTATAAAAAGATCCACAAAGCTCCCTTGCCCCTTCCACCACAGGAGGACACAGCAAGAAAGCCACTGGCTTCTGACAGGAAGAGGGCTCTCACCCAACCATGCTGGCACCCTAATCCCAGATTTCCAGCCTCCAGAGCTGTGAGAAATAAGTTTCCGTTGTTTACATGCTACCAAGTCTGTGATATTTTGTTATAGCAGCCAGAACACACTAATCACTGAGAAAATCACTAATTGCTAAAATAGTTCACTGCATATTATACATTGATCATGGTGTCCTGATCAATAAAAATAAAAATTCCCCATAACACCATGTTAACAGGTAAAAAAACATAGGGATATTACTAATTAAAAAGTCTTCTTTGAGTGCCTCAACATTGGCTATTAGAATTTGCTTTTTGAATATGCACTTTCTGAATCAAAGTTTCTCACCATGCAAATTCTTAGTCTGTTCTGGCTGCTGTAATTCAGTTAGAAGAGTGTAAAAATACCCCAAGGATGTAAAACCAGATGAAATGTGTCATGAATTTGCATAATTGTTGATTCTTAGTAGAATGAAATTCAATGGTGGTATACCTTTTTCTGAAAACATAGATAATATTTCAACTCTTTTTCCTTGAGTCTGAGATAATAGCAATTTCAATGTTTTGAACATTCAAGAGCTGGAGAAATACCTAACATTTTACTTAAGGAAGACCATTAAGTTGATGATTCCAAAATATATTCTATTTTAATAGACTAACATCTATTTAAGAAGGGAAATCTGAGAAATAAGAAAGAAACTGGTTCAATGCACAAAATTCTCCCCAAAGAAATCCAGTAGGGATTTTTTCCCCATTATACAGAACAGAATTCTGTATATACAGAATTCTGTTTATACAGAACAGAATTCAGAATATCAAAGAGTTATACATGATTATATATACAGAACAGAATTAAGAATATCAAAGAGTTATACATGATTTAGAAAACATCTAACTTTGTGTTTACAAAAGCTTAGAAAATTTTAAAGCAGGTATGATATATGCAATATTTCAAAATTTGTTACAAAAAAAGACATTTTATCCACTGATTTTGGATTCTAAGAACTTCAGAAATTTATGGACAATGAAAATGGTCACAGGTTTGTAAATAAATCGTGTGTATCACAATTAAAAAGTACGATATGCACTATCAATCACTTCAGAAAACGTCTATAGCAAATACAGATTAAACTGTCACATGTTACTGGGTCTTTAAAAAAATTTACCTGCAAAATAAAGCTGTTAAGCTTGTTGACATATCTGAAGGAACTTTTAGCTTTAAAGTTCTTTGATTCTATTAAATTTTAAAACTGAATTGTCAGGGTACAATACTGACATATAAGATTACAATTTGGAGAATAGAAGACAACGAAAAGGAGAAAGGTGGGTCACACTCAAAAACAAACTACTTTTTTCTAGGTTTGCATTAGATCTGAAAAACTTTATTGTTAATGTAAATTTTATAACTTGGGCAAAATTTTTTCCCTATATAAATCATTCAAATTTGCTTTAATTAAAAAAGGAAAGACTATTTAAACTATCTAAACATAGCTAAGAAGTTATTAAAGTAATTTGTTTCAAGAAAAAATTAATGCAATCTGACACCTATTACCGTTTCCAAAGGTATATTTAGAGCCAGGTCCAGAGGTATATTTTGGGCAACTCTAGCAAAGCTGAGGCAGCAAGAGACAAAATATCGATCATGACTAGGAGAACTCTTACTCAGAAATCTGCTCTTCAGTTGTATCTATTTTTAATGTGTTGGTGAGAATATGGAGAAATTAGAACTCTCATACACTGTTGTAGGAATATAAGATGGTGAGGGTGCTTGGGAAAGAAGTCTGGCAGTTCTTCAAAAGGTTAAACATAGAGCTACCATATGACCCAGCAATTACACTCATAATAAATATCCAAGAGAAATGAAAACATATGTCCACACAAAAACTTATATATGAGTGTTCACAGCAGCCTTATTCATAACATTCAAAAAGTAGAAAAATCCAAATATCTTTCCATTGATTAACAGATAAGTAAAACACGGTATATTCATACGATGTAATATTATTTGGCCATAAAAATGAATGAAGTACTGATGCATGCAATAACATGGATGAATCCTGAAAACAACATACTAAGTAAAAGACGCCAGACACAAAAGACCACATATTGTATAATTCCATTTATACGAAAGTTCCAGAATAGGCAAATGCATAGGGACAAAAGTAAATTAGAGGTTGCCCAAGGCTGGGGAAGGGAGAAAATTTGGTGGAAGACAGGATTAAATGAGTAGGGGGCTTCTTTTAAGAGTGATGAAAATGTTCTAAAATTAGTGAACTCTGTAAATCTAATAAAAACCATTGAATTATACACTTTATATGAGTGAATTGTATGGTATGCAAATTATATCACAGTAAAGATATTTTATTAAAACAATGATAAATAGGATACAGAACTTCCAAACCACTAAAAAAGGAGGGGGGCAAAAAACCCAAGTCAATAGAATAAGATAAACAAGAGGGGAAAGGAGGTAAAAGAACGCACAAAATAAGATGGTAGAAAATAAGTCCAAATATGCCAAAGAATCAAAGCAAACATAAAGTTAACTCATTTATTAAAAATGAGACAATCAGATTGTTTGGAAGAAGGGAGGGAAGGAGGAGAGTGGGAGAGAAAAAAAGAAAACCAGCTATATGTTGTTTATCAATAGAGACACTTAAAATTAAACAACAAAGAAACCTTGAAAATAAAGATATGGAAAAAGATATGCGAGGCGTATATTTATCAAAAGAAATCAGGTGTATCACAGTCATAAAAAAATAGACTTCAAAGTAAAAAGCTTTAAAAGAAACATAGATATATATTCCATACACATAAAAACTGCATCCACCAACAAGATATAGCACTCATGAATCTCTATGTACTTAAGACATAGTTTGAAAATATGGAAAGAAAAATCTGGCAAGAAATACAATGATAAACTGACCAACTCCCTAAATACTACAGAGGACTTCAACATACCTAAGATATCTACAAATGAATTAGATGAAATTAATATGACTATAGAAGATTTAAATTTATAAGAATCATCAACCTTACTCTAATATATATAGGAAACTTGGCGCTAAATGGAAAATAATAATTCTTTTACATGTGGAACAATATACATAAATTCACAAAGGACATATCAATAAATTAAAAAAATCTGGAATCATATACAGATTCACTGGAAATAGATATTAACAGAAGGGTCATTCATACCAAAACAAAATAAATTTATCTACATAGAAATCTGAAAAAATTCCCATAAAATTCTAGGTTGAAGAGGAAAACAAAATGGAAAAAAAAATTACTTAGAAACACTAACTATTCTAGGTCCTTTGCTTTTCCATATGAAATTTAGAATCGGCTTGTCATTTTCTACAAAATGTCAATAGCAGCATTATTTAAACAGCAGAACATAAAAACAAATAAGAAGACTAGAAAGGTCTTAAAAATATTTATTAAAGGTAATGTGTAAATTGTGCTATAGGAATACAATGGATTATAATAAGTAATGAAAATAAATGAACTTCTGTCATGGATTAAAAAAAAGCAAAATGGTAAAAATTATATACAGTATCATGCATTTTTTAAAAACTCAAAAGAAAGCAAAACTAAGTAACATTGTTTAGAAATACATATGTATTGTGGAACACATGTGTATGTGGTAAAGCCACTTTAAAAAAATAATGAAAATTATAAACTTTAGGACAGCATTCCCCAACCTTTTTGGCACCAGGGATCAGTTTCGTGGAAGACAATTTTTCCACGGACCTGGGGGGGGTTGGGGGGGCGGGGGGGGTGGTTTCAGGATGATTCAAGCACGTTACATTTATTGTACACTTTATTTCTATTACTATTAAATTGTAATATATAATGAAATAATTATACAACTCACTATAATGCAGAATCAGTGGGAGCCCTGAGCTTGTTTTCCTGCAACTAGATGGTCCCATCTGGGGGCGATGGGGGACAGTGATACCTGAAGTGTGTTGCTTATGTCCATTCTACTCTGTAATCTCATTTTGGTTTCTGTCACTGTAGAAAACCCTGCTTCACAAAGATAGGATGTTGGAAATGGAAGCAGGTTTTTCTGTGCTTCTTTGGCAATCTCAGGATATTCTGCCTTGACTTTAATCCAGAATGTATGGAGATTTGAAGTTGTCTCAAACATACTCTTAAGGCCACTGTCACCTGCAATCTCAAGCAGCTGATCCTCTTCTAGCACAGACAAAGTCGATTCACCAGGCTTATATCACAAATGGGTCACAGGTCCATTCCTTCCCAGTTCGGGGGTCTTTTGTGGTTGGGAAATAATGCTCAAACTCTTTTGAAAGCTGAGACAGGTGGTCATGCACCAGCTGGGAGAAAGAAGGCCCTGGCTCAGTCTCTTTCAAAATCTCTGCTAATGTTTGAAACATGTCAAAAATCCCAATGTTCACTCGTCGCCCCCATAATTCCATTTTGCCTTGAATGCAGCCACTTTATCTGCCGACTTGAACACAGTTGTCCTTCTCCCCTGAAGTGACAGATTGAATTTGTTGAACAGGTTGAATATGTCACACAAGTAAGCAAGTTTTGCGACCCATTTTGTGTCACTGAAATGTGCTGCCAGTGGTGACTGTTTTTCTAAAAGAAATCTCTGGAGCGGCTCTCGTAACTCAAAAACTCTGGCCAGTGATCTACCTTTAGAAAGCCATCTCACTTCTGTGTATAAGAGAAGACGTGTGTGCTCTGCGTCCATCTCCTCACAGAGCTGCACGAACAGACGTGAGTTAAGGGCATGTACTTTAATGTGGCTGACAATTTTAATCACATCCTGCAAAATGTTGTTAAATTCAGGTGCCATTTTTTGGCTAGCCAGCATTTCTCTATGGATGACACAGTGCGAAAACTCACATTCAGAAGTGACCTCTTTGACCCGAGTAGTCAGAAAGCCGTCCAGTCATGGCAGCCACTCTGTCCGTTCATATACCAACACAAAATGGCCAATTCAGCTTTCCTGATATGTAATCATTCAAAGACTTGAATAGTTCTGCAGCTGTGGTGTTGGTTGGCAACAAAAGTGCACATAACATATTCTCATGTACATCCTTCTGAAAAATGTATCGCACAAAAACAAGCAATGTTGCCTTGTTGTCAACACTGGTAGACTCGTCAACCTGGACTGCATACCACGGTGATTCATTAATCCTAACAATTGTGCCTCAATATCCTCTGCTATTCCATCAATTTATCCAGTTATGGTGCTAGCCAAAAGAGGAACACATGCCACCTTTTGAACTGCAGCCTCTCCTAAAGTTCATGACAAATGTCCTTAGCAGCAGGCAGGATCAACTCTTCACCAATAGTAAAGGGCTTCTTAGCTTTAGCAATGCGGTTTGCCACTAAGAATGATGCTCTCAGTGCAGACATGTTTGATGAAGTGGTGGCCTTCAACAGTTGCTTCTGTTCGTGTTCACGTTTTTTTCTTTTGAAAAACTCCAAAGTCTTGTCTTTTAATTCAGGGTGCTTGGTCTCCAAGTGGCTAAGCAGTTTTGAAGTTTTCATGGCTACGCTGGATAGCCTGTCACCACATATTATATACAAAGCGGGCTTGGAGAATGTGAATCACCTGTTGCAATGAACCCATAATTTAAGTAGGATTCTTGGTATTTTCTTTCAAATGCAGCTTTCTGTTGGCAGTCTTAAAGTATTCTGCTGTCTCATCATTGGGTCTTTCCCCCTTTTCAAAGAAGCTCTCCAGTGACATTTGTTTTTCAGTCATTTTGGCTAGGGTTAGCTTGTGGGCTTACCAAAACTGTGACTGAGACAAGTGTGCAGTGCAGGAAAGAGGTGCGGATAGAAGTGGTAAATAAAATAATGGGCAGGCCACGCGTGGACGAAAATAAGTGTCGGATTCTGACTTAAAGCCTGCCACCAGATGCAGCTGTACAATTGAAGTACATCAACTCACTTGCCACTATAAAGCCTGCCACCAGATGCAGCTTAATTGTCACTTGCCACTTACTGATAGGGTTCTGATATGAGTCTGCAAGCAGTTGATTTATTATGGTCTCTGTGGAGTCAAACCTCTCTGCAAATGATAATCTGTATTTGCAGCCGCTCCGCAGCATTAGCATCGCTGCATCAGCTCCACCTCAGATCATCAGGCATTAAATTCTTATAAGGAGCGTGCAACCTGGATCCCTCGCATGCACGGTTCACAGTAGGGTTTGCGCTCCTATGAGAATCTAATGCCACCACTGATCTGACAGCAGGCAGAGCTCAGGCAGTAATGTGAGCGATGGGGAGCAGCTGTAAATACAGATGAAGCTTCGCTTACTCACCCATCACTCACCTCCTGCTGTGTGGCCTGGTTCCTAACAGGCCATAGACTGGTACCGGTCTGTGGCCTGGGGGTTGGGGACCCCTGCTTTAGGACAATTATTAATTCTGTGGGAGTGAACAAAGTGATGGGAATTTGAAGGAGCATCCAGATAGCTTTAACAGTAATATTTAGTTCTCAAGTGATAGTTTTGATGTTTTCATTTTATTAATATAATTTATGATTCATATATGTATATGATATATTATGTGATCTTATATAAATATGAAATATCTATTTCTTATTAATGTTTTTAGTAATACCAAGACAGTGGGGATAGAGGATGAAGATAAGAAAACAAACAAAAACAACAACAAAAAATATTAATCCCTACAATGTACCAGAAACATCAGAAATCTAAGAATAAAGCAGAGAACAGTGCAGAAAAAGTCCTTGCCTTCATGGCACTTATAGTGAGAGAATATTACATACCTAAAGATGCAGAATAAACATAGCCTAAAACTCCAAATTTTGTATGTATTTAAAGCCCCAACTGCTCCTCTACACGAATATTCGTATGTCCGATGGCCTAATAAAATTCACCAGTTAGATATCTCAAAGGCACCTGAAATGTTTCATAAAAGACCAAATTTATACTATTCCAGTATTTTTTTTTATCAACAAAGGATATCACCATCCACTGAGTTGCCTTGAACATTGAATCATCCGTAACAATTCCCTCTCCCCCTCATCACCCATATTCAAACTATTACCAAGCCTTATTAATTTCTGTCTTCCAAATAACTCTCCATATCCAAAGCCACCAGTTCAATCTAAGCTATCATAATCTCTTGAAGGTCTACTCTGATAGGTTCCTAACTGGATTTTCTGTTTCTTATCTATCACTCCTAGGTCTTTACACTTCAGCCAGAGCAATATTTTCAAAATACAAATCCTACCACTTCATCTACTCACATCTCCACTTTAAAAATTCAATAAGGGGTAAGTCAACAGCTTCTCCTTGCCTCCATGGAACCCCTGATTCAACAACAACACATGGACCAGTTACTGTTGTGAGAAATCCAGAAAACAGTTAAGAGCTTCCTACCTCCCAGATGAATATAAAACCAGCTGCAGTGAAGATTGTAGGAAAATTTGTGGCATAACTTTTGTCTTTATCCCCCCGCCCATCTCAGCATGGTGCAACTGGGAGAAGACTTCCAACTCCCAGCTTCTCCCTAAGGGAGTTAAAAGGAGATTGAAACATATGTCTAATGTGCAGACTTTTAGGGGGGCTACCCAGGGGACTGGTTTCTGTCTTGCCTGAATCTATGCACTAACAGGAAATGTTGCCAGGTTGGGGGCCGCTGAGTACAAAGGCAAAGATTTAAACTAGCATGCACTCACTTGCCATAGTCTCTTCCCCTGGTTCAGCACTTAACTACTGTGATAAAATCCCCAACTCCCAGCTTCTCCCAGAGGATGGAAATTATTGGACCATACGTCCAATGTTCAGGCAGGGAGCTGCCTGAGGGATTGGTTTCTGTGCCACATATCTCAGAGTACTGACAAGATCCAGCATACTCTAGATGCCAAGGGGCCACTGAGAACAAAAGAGAGCTGAGCAGCTTGCTGCCACTCCAGAGGACTAGCAGAAAGAGGCCAGTACAGGGGCTTCCCTGGTGGCGCAGTGGTTGAGAATCTGCCTGCCAATGCAGGGGACACGGGTTCGAGCCCTGGTCCGGGAAGATCCCATATGCCACGGAGCAGCTAAGTCCGTGAGCCACAATTACTGAGCCTGCGCATCTGGAGCCTGTGCTCCGCAACAAGAGAGGCTGCGATAATGAGAGGCCCGCGCACCGCGATGAAGAGTGGCCCCCACTTGCCGCAACTAGAGAAAGCCCTCGCACAGAAACGAAGACCCAACACAGCCATAAATAATAAATAAACTTAAAAAAAAAAAAAAAAAAAAAAAAAAAAAAAAAAGAGGCCAGTACAGCTTGGCGGCCTCTACCTTGGATGGGGACAAGAGAAAAGTGGAGAATGTACAACATTCCACCTTTTTTTGGAGGGGGGTGGGGGGGTAGCCTGAGGGACTAGTTTCTGCTTGCTCAACTCAGAGAGCTGATGGGACCTGGCATATTCTAAAGGTCTGCAGAGAACAAAGGAGAGCTGGGTGGCTTGCAGCAGCTCCAGAGAATCTGTAGTACCACAGACAAAAACCAGAGGGAACAAAAAATTACAAGCTCTTGGAAAAAAAAAAACTGGAAAATCCTTCTAATCAGGAATCTACACACTCTCAAGTCAAGAGAAGGCACATCCACAGAAAAGGTTTGAGAGGCCTCCAGAATCTGCAGCTGAGCTAACTGGTGAAGATCTTTCCCTGTACAAAGTCAGTTCATAAAAAACTGGGAGAGGTAGCTGTTTTTTCAAATGTGTAGATACAAACCCAAAGTTATATGGAACATGAAGAAACAGGGGAAAATGGTCCAATCAAAGGAACAAAATAAATTCCAGGAATCAACCATAAAGAAATGGAGGTATATGAATTACGTGAAAAAGAATTTAAAATAACCATCATAAAGATGCTCAACAAGCTCAGGGAAATGATACATGAACAAAATGAGAATTTCAAAAAAAAGAGACAAAACACAGAGCCAAACAAAAATTTCGGAGCTGAAGAATACAGTAACTGAAATAAAAAACTCACTAGAGGGGTTCAACAGCAGCATAGTGAATCAAAATAAAGCATCAGTGAACTCAAACACAGGTCATTTAAATGATCTAGTCAGACAAGTATAAAGAAAAGAGAATGAAAGAGCATGAAGAAAGCCTGGAGGATTTATAGGACACCCTCAAGCAGACAAATATACACAAATGGCAGTCTCAGAAGGTGAAAAAAGTGAGACAAAGGTACAAAGTTTATTTAATGAAATAATAGCCAAAAACTTCCTAAAAAGGGTGGAGGGAGGGAATGGATATCCAGATTCAAGAAGCCAACAGACAGCGAAAAAGGTGAATCCAAAGGTTACACTGAGACACAGTATAAACAAACTGTCAAAAATCAAAGACGGAGAGAATTTTGAAAGCAGCAAAAGCAAAGCAAAAAAGGAGTGGGATGATATATTCAAAGTGCTGAAAGAGAAAAAAAAAGTCTACCTACCAAGAACACTATGTCCAGTAAAACTGCCCTTCAAAAAAGAAGGAAAGATGGAAGGGGGAGGAGTATAGAGGCGAAGGGAAGGGGGACAGGTGGAGGAGGAGAAACACTTTCACAGAATAACAAAAGCTGGGGGAGTTCATCACCACTAGAGCTGCCTTACAAGAAATGCTAACGGGAGTCCCTCAGTTGAAATCAAAAGATGCTAGACAGTAACACAAAGCCATAAAAAATGGACTTTAAGTCAAAAACTGTTAGAGACAAAGAATAATATTATATATTGAAAATGTGTCAATTCATGAAGATATAATAATTATAAATATAGAAATGCATAAGAACAGAGCCCCAAAATATATAAAACAAAAATTGACAGAATAGAGAGAAATATAGTTCTATAATAATAGTAGGAAACTTTAATATCCCAATGTCAATAATGGAAAAAACAACCAGACAGAAATTCAAGAAGGAAAAGAGGACTTGAAAAATACCATAAACTAATTAGACCTAACAGACATATATAGAACACTCCACCTAACAAAGCATAATACACATTCTTCTCAAGTGTGTGTAGAACATCCTCTAGGATAGACCATAGGTTAGGCCACAATACAAGTCAAATTTTAAAAGGATTGAGTGGTTTTTCTGACTATAATGAAACGGAAATAGAAATCAATAACAAAGAAAACTGGAAAATTCACACATAAATGAAAATTAAACAACACACTCTTTTTTTAAATTGAAGTATAGTTGATTTACAATATTATATTGCTTTCAGGTGTACAGCATAGTGATTCAGTATTTTTGCAGATTATATTCCATTACATTACAAGCTAATGGCTATAATTCCCTGTGTTATACAATATAAACAACACACTCTTAAACAATCCCTGGATCAAACCAAATATCACAAGGAAAATTAGAAAATACCTTGATACACATCAAAACAAAAATACAAACATATCATAACTTAGAGATACAGTGAAACAGTGCTATGAAAGATATTTTAGCTGTAAATGCAAACATTAAAGAAAAGAAAGATCTCAAATACCTAACTGTACATTTTACAGTATAGCAAATTAAGCCAAAAACTAGCAGAAGGAAAGAAAAAATAAAGAGCAGAGTAAATAAAATAGAGAATAGAAAAAATAGAGAAATAAAATTTACAAAACTGACAAATATTTAGCTAGACTGACTAGGGAAAAAAGGAGAAGACTCAAATTACTTAAACCACAAAAGAAAGTGGAGATATTACTAGCAACTTTACAGAAATAAAAAGGATTATAAGACAATACTATGAACAATTGTATGCCACCAAATTGGATAATAATCCAGATGTAATGGATAAATTTCTATAAACACACAAGTCTAAAAAAAAAAAACTGAATCATGAAGAAAATAGAAAATCTGAATAGACTTATAACAAGTAAGGAGACTGAATCAGTAATCGAAAACCTTCCAACAAAGAAAAGCCCTAGACCAGATGGCTGTACTGATGAATTCCATCAAATATTGCAGAAGAGTTAATATCAATCCTTCTCACACTTTTTCAAAAAAATGAAAAGAAGGGAACATTTCCTAACTCATTCTAGAGGCCAGACTTACCCTGATACAAAAGGCAGACAAAGACATTCAGGCAAAGAAAACTACAGACCAGTATCCTTTACGAATATCACTGCAAAAATCTTCAACATAGGGGACTTCCCTGGTGGCACAGTGGTTAAGAATCCGCCTGCCCATGCAGGGGACATGGGTATGATCCCTGGTCCAGGAAGATCCCACATGCCGCAGAGCAACTAAGCCCGTGTGCCGCAACTACTGACCCCACACCCTAGAGCCCTCATGCCATGGCTACTGAGCCCGCGCGCCACAACTACTGAAGCCCACGCATCTGGAGCCTGTGCTGTGCAACAAGAGAAGCCACTGCAATAAGAAGCCCACGCACTGCAACGAAGAGTAGCCCCCGCTTGCTGCAACTAGAGAAAGCTCACGGGCAGCAATGAAGACCCAACGCAGCCAAAAAATAAATAAATTTAAAAATTGATTTTAAAAAATCTTCAACATATACTAGCAAACAAAATTCAGCAACATACCAAAAGTATTATATATCAGGACCAATTGGGATTTACTCCTGGAATTCAGGGGTTGTTCAACATATGAAAATCAATCAATGTAATACACTACATTAATAGAATGAAGGAAAAAAACCCATATAATCATCTCAATTGATGCAAAAAAATAATTTGAAAAAATTCAGCACGCTCTCATGATTAAAAACACACACAAACACACAAAAAAAAAACAAAAAAAAAAACAAAAAAACACACACACACACTCAAACTAGGAATGGAAGGGAATTTCCTAAACATATTAAAGGTCGTATATGAAAAGCCCACTTCAAACATCATATTCAGTGGTGAACAACTGAAAGCTTTTCCCCTAAAATAAAAGGTATTCAAATTGGAAAGGAAGAAGTAAAACTACCTCTATTCACAGATGACACGAGCTTATATCTAGAAAACACTAAAGAATCCACACATACACACACACACACAAACTAAAACAAACAAAAAAAATCACAGTTTTTAGAGCTAATAAATGAAATCAGTAAAGTTGCATGATATAAAATCAACATGCAAAAATTGGTTTCATTCCTATATACTAACAATGAACAACCATAAAAGGAAATTTCTAAAAAAAAAAAATTCCATTCACAATATCATCAAAAAGAATAAAATACTTAGGAGTAAATTTAACCAAGGGATAAAACACTGAAAACTACAAAACTGTTGAAAGAAATTAAAGAAACATAAATAAATGGAAAGACATCCAACATTCATGGACTGGAACATTTAATATTGTTAATGTGACAATATTACCCAAAGCAATTTACAGATTCAGTGCAATCCTTACCAAATAACAATTTTTTTTTTCACAGAATGAGAAAAACATATCTTAAAATTCATATGGAATCAAAACGGTCCCAAACAGCCAAAACAATGTTGAAAGAAAAAGGACAAAGTTGAAGGACTAACATTTCCAAATTTCAAAACTTACTACAAAGATACAGCAATCAAACAGTGTGCTACTGGCATAAGGACAAACATATAGACCAAAGGAATAGAATAGGGAGCCCAGAAATAAACCTTCGAATATACAGTCAACTGATTTTCAACCAGGGTGCCAAGACCATTCAATGGGGAAAAAAAAGAGTCTTTTCAACAAATGATGCTGGGAAAACTGGATAGCCACATACCAGAAAAAAAAAAAAATCAAGTTAACCCTTGCCTATACCATATATAAATTAACTCAAAATTACCAAAGTATAAGACCTAAAAACTATAAAACTATTTGAAAAAAAAAATAGGGCAAAATATTCAGGACACTGGATTTGGCAATGATTTCTTGGATACAACACCAAAAAGCTCAGGTAACAAAAGAAAAAATTGGACTTGATCAAAATTAAAAAATTTTTGTGCATCAAAACATACTACCAAGAAAGTGAAAAGGTAATCCACAGAATGGGAAAAATATCTGCAAGTCATTTATCTGGTAAGAGATTAATATCCAGAATACAGAAAGAATTCCTACAACTCAAAAACAAATAATCCAATTCAAAAATGGGCAAAGGACTTGAATAGACATTTCTCCAAAGAAGGTATACAGATGGCCAATAAGCACATGAAAAGATGCACAACTTCATTAATCATTAGGGAAATGCAAATCAAAACTATAATGAGATACCACCTCAAACTCATTAGAATGGCTGCTATCAAAAAAACAGAAAATTAGTGTTGGAAAGGATGTGGAAAAATTGGAATATTCATACATTGCTGGTGAAAATGTAAAATGGTACAGCTACTATGGAAAATAGTTTGGCAGTTCCTCAAAAAGTTTATAAACATAAAATTACAATATGATCCAGCAGCAATTTCCACTGCTAGGTATATCACCAAAAGAACTGAAGGCAGGGACTCAGATAGTTGCACATCAATATTAATAGCAGCATTATTCACAACAGCAAAAAGGTGGAAACAACCAAAGCATCCGTCAACAATGAATGGTTAAACAAAGTAGTAAATACATATAATGAAATAATATTCAGCCATAAAAAGGAATGAAATTCTGATACATGGTACAATGTGGATGAACCCTGAAAACATTATGATAAATGAAATAAGCCAGACACAAAAGGACAAATGTGGTATGATTTCATTTTTATGAGGTACCTAGAATAGACAAATTCATAGAGAAGGTAAGTAGAATAGGAGTTGCTAGGAACGGGGTGGGGGTGGGGGTGGGGGGGGATGGGTGGGGAACGACGAGGGGAGAATGAGGAGTTACTGTTTAGTGAATACAGAATTTCCGATTGGGATGATGAAAATGTTTTGGAAATGTTTAGTAGTGATAGTTGTACAACACTGTAAATCTACTTAATGACACTGAATGGCTAAACAGCAAGTTCTAGGTTATGTATATTTTACCACCATTTTGTAAATTGAAAAAATATAAACACACCCACACATGCATAAAGACAAATACTACACAGTAGTATAAATGAACAAATTAGTTAACAGTAGCATAAATGAATAAATTAGTTAACACATGTATCAACAAGGATGAACACGATCTATAGATGTTGAGTTAAAAAAAGCAAGTTACAGATAATTAACATACAAATGATTTCATGAATACAAAGTTCAAAAACAAATCATTTAAGTGTATATAATATATATAATTATATAAACTATTTTTTAAAAAACAAGTAAAACTAATATCTCTAGAGATGGGAAGATATGATTGGGAAGGGGCGCATGCAGGCCTCCAACATATGAGTAATGTTCTGCTTCCCATGTTGGGTGGTGGATACTTAGATGTCCATTTTATTATTATTTTAAATGTGCATATTAATTTTATACACTTATATACACATTATATTTCACAATTAAAAACATAAAGACTAAACATTACTCTGGTATTAATATGGATGAGTTAGAACAGGGGTTAGAGTGGGTATATTTAGGCTACCAATATATTAATCCAGAGATGTAGCTTGGATTAGAAAGTAGTAAAAAAAATTACGCAAAACTTGAGAGTAAGGCCAAAAAAAAACAGCATAACCTTTCAATTTCATATGGAGGCAAAGGCCCATCCAAGGATTACACAGGGAAATGCACTTTATTGAACTCACTGTTTACTGTCGATCAAGATCCAGACTTAGTGAAATTACATTTTAACTGTATATTTTTGTCCAGTGGAAATGCAAATTATTTCTGTCCAGGAGAAAAGATAACCCCAAAGGTTAGAGTTTATTGACCTGTAGTACATGAACCAGATTTGTATTCAGGCCAGCAATCTTATATTCTATTCCTTTATTATACTGCCTTTAAGTACACAGCTCCTTAAATGCTCTCTGAATCAGCATTAATATCATACTCATTCCCCCATTAACCAATAAACTGAATAAACTCTTTGATAGGTGTTCACTTTATATTTACACATGATTCATGATTTCACCTTTTTGAAATTATACTGTAGAGAAAGAAAACTAAACAGATTACAAAAATATTTAAAATTTAAAATGAACAAGGTGTGATGTTAGATTGGATATGATAGGAAAAGGAGAAGAAGGTTCATAGATGCCTCCTGTTTACCTGACTAGCCCCAATATAAATTGTGGTACCATTCACTCATAAAGGCAACACTGGACAAGGACCAAGATTGGGAGGAAAGACTACAATTTTATTGTCTTTGAGATGCTCAGATTGATATGTTATGTAGCAATGTGTAAGGTTGTGATTTATAATAAGAAATATATATATATTTGGTCTTTGTCCCTGTCTGGCACAGAGCTTCTAAAACCCCTGGAATTTTCTGAGCAATAAGAGCTACAGGGGCATCTTTTGTTCTCAGTTCCTGAAATAGCTTCAGGGCCATAAAGGTGAAAAGATTTATTCACAGCAAGTCCCTTTCAACCACACCTGAGTGTAGGTTAATTAGGTGACTTTTGGACAGCCCCCAGGTAACCTAAGGACTGGTTGCCAGTCTGTGGCTGGTTGCCAGCAGAACTGCGATATTGTGATTTATAAGAAAAATATACATTTGGTCATTCAGGTAACCAAAATATATTGCTCATATATATTTGGTCTTCATCCACCATTCCTGGCTCACAGCTCCCCAAATCCTTGGAATTTCCTAAGTGTTGAGAGTGATAAAGATGTCTTTTGTTATACTAATGAGGTGACTTTAGCAAAGCAGCTTAGGATGGGGACTAGTTGTCAATGGAGCCAACCACCTGATTAGCGGGGTGAAACTATCAGTCCCAGCCTCTCTGTTGTTCAGAACCTCGCGCTGTGTATCTCTCCATCTGGCTATTGATTGATATTCTTTTATAATAAATTGGTAACCTAGTGAGTAAATGAGTTTTCCTGAGTTCTGTGAGCTGTTCCAGAAAATTAACTGAACCCAAGGAGTGGGTCGTGGGAACCTCTGATTTACAGCCAGTCTGTCAGAAGTATAGGTAACAACCTGGGCTTGTGACTAGTGTCTGAAGTAGAGGGTGGTCTTGTGGGAATGAGCCCTTTACCTGTGGAATCTGATTCTATCTCTGGGTAGATGGTGTCAGAATTGAGTTGAATCTTCGACATCCTGCTGGCATCCAAGAATTGCTTGTTGGTGTAGGGAAGCTTACATACACACACACACACACACACACACACACAGACATTGCACAGGCTGGAACAGAGTTGGGAACCCTTTTCAGGAACCAACCATATGAAATTTTCAACCCCACCCCCAACCTCCAGGGAGGGGAAAGGGGCTAGAGGTTGAGTCAACTGCCAATGGCCAATGATTTAACCAATCGTGCCTATGTAATGAAGCCTGCATAAAACCCAAAAAGAATGGAGCTCAGAGAGCTTCTGGGCTGGTGAATGCAACCACATGCCAGAAGGTAGTATACCCCAGTTCCACGGGGACAGAAGCTCCTGTGCTCGGGACCCTTCCGGACCTCACCCTATATACTTCATCTGGCTGTTTATCTATATCTTGTATAATATCCTTTATATTAAACTGGTAAATGTAAGTCAATGTTTCTCTGAGTTCTGTGAACCACTCTAGTAAATTAATCAAACTTGAGAAGGGAGTTGTGGGAACTTCTAACTTATAGCCAGTCAGGCAGAAACAAAGGTAACAACCTGGACATGAGACTGGTGTCCGAAGTGGGGGCAGCCTTGTGGGATGAAGCTCTTAACCTCTGGTATCTGATGCTGTGCTCTAGGTAGATATTGTCATAACTGAGTTAAACTGTAGGACACCCAGCTGGTGTCACAGAATTGCTTAATGTATGGAAATCCACACATCAGGTATCAGAAGTGAAGCTGTGTTGTAGTAGATTACTGAGAGTAGAGGAGACACAAAAAAGGTGTTTTTTCTCTTGACTATGGTACTTAAAGAGGAAAAGTCAGAAGTGAATTATAAATTGGGAAACCAAGACAAATAGACATAACTAAAAGAATGAACATAGATGAGACTGACCAGCAGTAGAATACAGGTAAAGAAAAAAGCCCAGCAAGAAAATCTTACTCCCTCTCTTTCTATCACACTGCACATCCAATCCATCAGCAATTCCTGCCAGCACTACTTTCAAATGATACCTAGACTCCAAACACCGCTACCACAGTGGTCCAGGCCACCACCATCTCTCACATGAGTTATTACAGTCAACTCGTACACAGTCACGTGCTGCTCCTTGTACTCTCTACAGTCCATTTCCATATAGCAGCCAGCACAATCCTTTTAAAATTAAGTCTAAAGCCTCCAATGGCTTCCTATTGCATTAGAATAAAATCCAAATCCCAACTGTGGCCTGATTTTACCATAGCTACTTCTCTGACCTCATGTTCTGCTACACCTCTCACCCCACCCCTACTCTGCTTCAGCCCAGGTAGCCTTCCTGTTGGTCAAACAAACCAGACACTCTCCTACCATAAGGTTCCCTCTGTCTGAATATTCTTCCCCCATAGGCCTTTACTCAATGTCACCTTCTCTGACAGGCCTTCCAGAACCAACCAATTAAAATTTGAAACTACCTCTATCCACTCCCCCAGGAGTCTCATTTCCCTCTTCTTTGCATTATTTTTCTATACAGCATTTACCATTATCCGTACTAGTCCATTCAGGCTACCATTAAAAAAAACAAAAACAAAAACTAACAAAAAGCAAAAACAAACAAAAAACCACATAATCGTTTCACAATATATACACGTATCAACTCATCACATTGTACACCTTAAACTTACACATATATCAGTAATATCTCAATAAAGTTGGAAAAAAATATACTGCAGATGGGGTGGCTTAAACAGAAATTTATTTTTCACAGTTCTGGACACTGGGAGGTCAAAGATCAAGGTGCTGGCTGATTCATATCCTGGTGAGACTCTCATTCAGGCTTGCAGATGGCCACCTCGCTGAATCCTCACACACCTTTTCCTCTGTGCTCATGTTGTGGGAAGACAGCAAGATTTCTAGTATGTCTTCTTATAGGAACACTAATGTTATCAGATCAGGGCCCCACCCTTATGACCTCATTTAACCTTAATTACTTCCTTAGAGACCCCATTTCCAAACACAGCCACACTGGGGGTTAGGGCTTCAATGTATGAATTTGGGGGGAGGGGGACATAAACATTGAGTCCATGACACCATCTAATATATAAGTACCTTTCTATGTGTCTGGTTTATTTTCTGTCTCTCACCCCTGGAATATAACCTCCATAAGGACAATGATTTTTGTTTGTTTTGCTCACTGCTGACTGTCCAGTACCTAGAACAGTACCTTGACACATAGAAAGTAGGGAACAAATATTTGAACTAATTTAATAAATGAATAAAAAAGGAAGATTCAAAAGAATGGAAGGTCAGAGAGGGGAGTAAGGAGGAAAAAAAAACCCTGTAAAATCAGGTGCCAAAGTCCTTAATAAAAGAAGGGTATTCATGTGATTTGTAAGATGTCAGTAAAGATGAAGGGGAAAGAATGACATGATTAAAAGACATGAGCTCAGAGACCAGAGGTTTTTTTTTTAGTGAGTTTCTCTCTTTTTCCTTCTTTCCTTCCTTCCTTCCTTCAGAAAAAGGTGGAGAGGTTAAGGTTTAGAAAGAGCAATGGAGAGTAAATAGGATACCAAACCTGAGGTACTAGAGAGAAAAAAGTGGTCACAACATGAAAGGGCTGACAAGAAAATGACATGTCCTCTGGGTATATCCAGGTTTTAGTTCAGGTATGGAGGTACAAGGAACACTGTGAAAAAGGGGTAGGGGAATTTGGTAACTATGAGACAACATTCCTACAGAACACAATGTGTTTATTTTAACTGTTTCAGTGAAGATTTTTTTAAAGTAACTTAAAAGCCTTCTGTTCAGGATTATACAAGGGCTACATGCAAATCTAGAGTATAGCTCTACAGCAAAAACATACTGATTATTTTGGTGAAAATGGTCTGTGGCAAATTGTCAGTTTTAAGTAAAAAAAAAAAAATTTAGGTCTATAGCTTTTCCATTCTCATTACAGGTGACACTCAAATTGCACATCTATACATCTTAATTACTTCCCCCTTGCCAGAAAATTCATACAAAAAAACCACACACACACATACCTCAACTTCTAAAATTTTCTTAAGTATCCCAACTAGGCACCTAAAAATCAAATAACTTGAAGAAAGTACACTGACACAGAACCATCTCTCAGGTTTTAAGATTTACATATATGAAAAGTGTGAGGTACCTCTGTTATAAAATAGGTTATTTAGCTCATAAAGAGCAAATACTATTCACATACAGAGAGACTAGCCCACATATAGTGATCAGATGATTTAATCTACTAACTGATGTTCACATCACTTAGATTTGGTAAGTTCAGAATTTTTTTTTTGAGTCAGATCTCAAAAATTAAAAGACACTTTGGAATGTTTATGCCTTATCTGGATATTGTCATTTTACTTTTTCAAACTTCTTAAAACCAGTTTCTCACTAGGGAGGCAGTAAGTTAGAATGCAACCTAGTGGGGAAATCCTGCATTTGCTCAATGTCTATAGCTTTTACACAGTTCCAGATGTTCAGTACATTAATAATGCACTAACTCAAAGCCTCTTTTTGAAACTTTAGAAAGTGCAAACTGCATTAAGACCTCTTTGCCCTCATTAATGGTATTGTTACAATCCCGGTCCTCTGGAAAATGTTTTTTCGCGTGTGTTTAACTTTATAATATTGCCATTTACTCACTTTAATAGCCAGTACTCAAGTCTTAATGCTTTTAATAGGCTGCCTAAACAGACTACCATCTTTTGTAATCTTTTTCACATAATTTATTTCATAGGTAAAACCTGTCATACTTTTCCATCTGAAGATGATTCTTCACATTCATTTCATGAGGTACTAATATTTAAGAAATACCTACTTTCTTTTATGCAGTTGATATGTATCCATATGTATAAATTTTGGCACCTGATATACAGTTCCTTTTAAATAGTAATAAAAATGGAAAATAAGTGGTAGTGTATTTTAGAACATTTTAAAGGAAAAATGGGTACCTCCTTAATTCTTGCTGTATTCATATCTAAAACATGAGAAAACCAAAAATATTAATTTCTACTGAAACAACTTCCTATACTCTTTAACTATTTGGTGATATCTCAAGAGGCTGGGTTATAGTTCAGGATCAAACATTCAATGAATATACATGCAGTCAGTAATATACTAGGAAGAATAATATGGAGGAATACTGTCCTGAAGTGAAAGTAAGATCACTTGTAGTTGTGGGCTATCTATATGGAAATGAAAGGCCATACAGTCTCTGACAAGGAATATTCCCCCTCACAAATCTGTTAAAAGAATGAGGACTATGAAAATGTTAGAGCTGCACTATTGATACTGATATGCTTATTTGGAGTCATTTATTGATATATTTTAATAAAAATATACAATACTTACATTGTAAAAATTTTCAAAGAAAACTGAATTTCAGAAATAACTCATACATTTCCTCACCTACTTTGTTGAAATCTCTTGAAAAGAAGATACTAAGAACCCAATAGCTATTTATGCATGGAACAAATTCTTAACTCCTTAAAACATGAATTCTGAATTTCTGTTGATTGATCAACATAGTTGGTTCATCAATGTCTGAAGTAACCATGTGGTTAAAAATTATGTATTTAACCAGTTTTGCTACTTTAGAGTCAAGAACTGTTGGCTTAATAAATGTTGGCTGAAATCCGAATGAATAAATTTATTCACACAAATTCATTTATATGTTTCATTTCTTACCTGAGTAGGTTGATTATAGTTTAAAAGTGTGTGTGGGGGTGGGGAAGCAACTCATTTTCTATCCCTTTGTTAAAAGGCTAATAATTAAAGTAAACCAAACAAGGTCAGTGCTCCTGCACTATTAGAATCTAAGGTAGAATCCAGGCTGAGAAAAGAAAATGAGTAATAAGCAACCACTACAATGTTTCCTAAAACGTACTACTTCCAGGTATTGCCAACCTGAATCTGTTGTAAACCTGTCGTTAAAAAACTTGAAGGTGAAATGCTTTGGAAAAAACACCACTTCATAATCTAGTGGAGAAGACCTAAAAGAAAAATGCTTAAAATACAATGTGGTAAGTGCTATTACAGATGTATATGGTTAGGCAGAGGAAAGAGTGACTAACTTTGCCTGTGGGTTAAGGATGGTTTAATAGAGTAAACCTTTGAGCTGGATAGAGAGTATAAAATTTCTGGCTAATAAAAAAGTCAGAGAGTGGATTTCAAGCAGACACAACACTATGAACACTATTGCTGCATAACAAATTATCCACAAACCTAGTGACTTAAAACAAGACTCACTTTTTGAAATAATTTTTAAAATTTTGGTAAAATATACATAACATAAAATTTGCCATCTTAACCATTTTTAAGTGTATAGTTCAGTAGTGTTAAGTATATTCACATTATTGTACAACCAATTTCCAAAACTCTATTCATCTTGCAAAACTGAAACTATATCCATTAAACAACTCCCTTCTTCCCCCAGCCCCTGGCAACTTCCCTTCTACATTCGGTCTCTATGAATTTGACTACTCTAGGTCTCTCACACAAATGGAATCATACAGTGTTTGTCTTTTTGTGATTGGCTAATTTCATTTAGCATAATGTCCTCCAGGTTCATCCATGCTGCAGCATAAAAACAACACCCATTTTATTATCTCAGTTTCTGTAGGTCAGAAGTCCAGGCATAGCAAAACAGATTGGATTCTCTGCTCAGGGTCTCACTGGGCTAAAATTAAGTTGTTGGCCGGGGCTACAGTTGTTATCTGGGACTTGGGGTTCTTTTCCAAGGTCACTGGTTATTGGCAGAATTTATTTCCTACTGGCTGTATGACAATTGCTCCCATTTTTCTGCTAGTCGTTGGCTGGGACTGCTCTCAGCTCATAGAGGCCACCTGTAATTCCTTGCTATGTGCCCCACCCTCCCACCAGTCAGTTCAACATGGATGTTGCTTTCTTCCAGACCAGCTAAATGTCATACCTCTGACACTCTCTTCTGCAACCAGCTTCAGAAAACTCTCTGCTTTTAAAGGGTTCATATGATTATATAAGAGACAGCTAAATAATCTCCCTATTTTAAAGTCAACAAATTTCATTTGAAAAATCCCTTCACAGTACCTAGATTAGTATTTGACTGAATAAATGAGGGAAGGAGTGTGTACACCAGGGGCCAGGAATCGTGGGGGACCATCTTAGAACTCTGCCTACCACTTTTACGTAGGTATGAAAATACACGGCAGCTGAAAGCACTCATAATAATACAATATACCTTAAAAAAGGATATATATAGGATGGGGGAGTGCTAGGCATAAGGCTGAAAAATAACCAAGACTTCCAGGAAACGCAAAGGATTTTCTTTTAGAAAACTGGGGGGGGGGGGCTTCCCTGGTGGCACAGTTCTTAAGAATCTGCCTGTCAATGCAAGGGACATGGGTTCGAGTCCTGGCCTGGGAAGATCCCACATGCCGTGGAGCAACTAAGCCCATGTGCCACAACTACTGAGCCTGAGCTCTAGAGCCCGCAAGCCAGAACTACTGAAGCCTGCACACCTAGAGCCCGTGCTCCGCAACAAGAGAAGCCACGACAATGAGAAGCCCACGCACGGCAACAAAGAGTAGCCCCCGCTCACCACAACTAGAGAAAGCCCACGCACAGCAACAAAGACCCAACACAGTGATAAATAAATAAGTAAGTAAGTTTATTAAAAAAAAGATAACTGGGAATTATTAAAGGTTTTTAACCCTTGGTATACCATTAGGGTCCAATGGATCCATTTTTCATTTCTGAACATTTCTAACTATTTGTAAAGATATTTCATCACTTTTTTCTCTTAGCACACTTCCAACAAAAACCAAGAGAAAATGTACTTTAATAAAATAGGATAAAACCTACTGTATCTTGCAATTACCATATGGGTTAACTGAACTCTTCTATAATTCTAAGAAATATTATGGGATCTTACTGACATTACTTTTCCTACATCTTGAAACATTCAGCTGTTTCAATATCCTAAAAATAATTCCATCATTACCCATTATTACTCATCAAATTATTCCTAATAATTCTAAAAAAACTAAAATAATAAGAGAAGAATGATGGAGTCACCTAGGCTGATGCAATAATTATCTGCCATTCTTTCTTCTTACAGTATTGTTCAAAGTATTGCATCATCTTTCCAGAAAGTAGAAAAGAAAACTGAGGACACCATGTTTGTAAGCTGCTTTCAGCTTTCACTGAAGTGTTGAGAACTAAAAATTTTTCATTTATGTCCACAATAGCAAAGAAAAGGAAATCAACAAAGGAAGATTTATCATAATTATTAGATGAATAAGAAGACAAAAGAGTCAGAGCAACACTCCAATTCTAGTGACAATGGTGAAACTGGATGGTGTAAGTGAAATCTCAGACTATGAATCTTCAGATAACAATATACTGCACAAAACTTCTCAAATTCAAGAATTGATATGTGATCAATACATATCTAAGGACAAGAAGAAACAATGGTATTCTCATCCAGTTAATTATTCAGCAGGAAGGACTTCATGACAATATTTTGTGACAGCAACATTGACTGTCTCTTCCCATCTCATTGTTGCTAAAAAGACACGTGACATTACTCTTTGATTTTTTTATATTAATACACCAAAATTTACTTCTACAAAGAGATTTTATGTCTAACCTCTTTAGTTTCTAATAATGTTGGCTTTTGTTTTTTACTATTCTTCTATTCTTACTTCTATAAATTATTCCTATAATGACTTAAAATATAAAAAAGAAAAATGACAAATGGTTATGACTATTTTTACTGGTTTACTGAGGGTTAAAAAGGAGAGTAATATGATGATCAATATGGGGGAAAAACTGGTGAGGGAAAGACTGAAGGGAGAAAGATCAGTTAAGAATAATTTAATTTAGAGATGAGGACCAAACCAAAGCTAACAGTAGAAACAGTATTTAATAAATGAATAAGAAAACAAGCCACAGACTGGGAAAAAATACACATCTGGGCAAAAGACACATCTGATAAAGAACCATTATCCAAAATATAAAAAGAACTCCTAAAATTCAACAATAAGAAAACAATCCAATTGAAAAATGGGCCAAAGATTTGAACAGTCACCTCACCAAAGAAGTATACAGATGGCCAATAAGTATATGAAAAGATGTTCCACATTTTAGGTCAGCAGGGAATTGCAAATCAAAAAAAACAAGGTAGCACTATACACTTATTAGAATGACGAAAATCTAAAACACTGACAACACCAAATGCTGACAAGGATGTGGTGGGAATACAAAATAGTACAGACACTGAAAGACAATTTCGCAGTTTCCTATAAAACCAAACATTCACTTACCGTATGATTCAGCAGTTATGCTCCTTGATATTTACCCAAATGAACTGAAAACTTACATCCACATAAAAGCCTACACACAGATGTTTACAGCAGCTTTATTCGTAACTGCCAAAACCTTCAGTAGGTAAATGGATAAACTGGTACATCCAGACAATGGAATAGTATTCCACACTAAAAAGAAATGAGCTATTCAAGCCATGAAAAGACAGGGAGGAAACTTAAATGCATACAGCTAAGTGAAAGAAGCTAATCTGAGAAGACTACTTATTATATGATTCCAACTATATCACATTCTGGAAAAGGCAAAACTATGAAGTCAGTAAAAAGACCAGTGATTGCTAAGAGTAAGGGGGAGGGAGGAATGAACAGGAGGAGCACAGAACATTTTTAGGGCAGTGAAACTACTCTGTATGATACTATAATGGTGGAAACATGTCATTACACATTTATAAAAACTCATTCTATAAGTATTATAGAATATATAATAATAAGAGCAACCCTAATTTAAACTATGGACTTCAGGTGATAATGATGTGTCAATATAAGGTCATCGGTATAACAGATGTACCATTTTGGTGAGGAGTATCGATAATGTCCTAGGCTATGCATGTGTGAGACTAGTACAAAAATTCTCTGTACTGATCACTCAATTTTGCTGTGAACCTAAAACTGCTCTAAAAAAATAAACTCTATTTTTAAAAAAATTACATAATCAATAGACTTTTCTACATTAAACTGCTATCTGTAGAATTTCTTCCTTGATGATATTTTTCCCTTTATGATCTGTTATGTTACCATGATTTCCTAGTTATACCATCTTCAAGCTAACATTATCTAAACGAGGTAACTGAGGCAAATGTTATTTCTAAAAACTCTTAAAAAAAATAGTACTCTGTACCAAGGCAAATACCAATGCATTGGTATGGGCTCTAACTATTCATTTACTATGTCCTATAGAAAATGCCATATCTTTTTCTGAAAGAATTTAAAAACGTGGTAACCCTTGAGAATCTGGCACCTTAAAATTGAAGGCAAGAAATTGAGAGAATTCACATCTGTAATTTGCATTTGTTGTAGTATTTGAGAATATTCAATTCTATTATAAAAGACAAGAAACCAAATGGATATGTGAAACTCGTAAGATGTTTAAACCATAGATAGAAGTTGGAAACCTATAAGGCATGTTAAACAGATAAAATAAGTACAGCATATATGTATCAACATAGATGGAAAGGGATGGTTAGATCAAGTAGACACTAAGTGTTCAAGATATGCTATATATACATGAAGCAATAGTCAAGATATACCAAATATATCTGAGGCATATGAAACACTCAATTATTCATGAAATCTTAATTCAGCCAACCATTGTTGACATCCATCCTGGCCCCATGTATCCCCATCCCCAAGAAAGGCAAATAAAAGCCATAGTTGCTCAGTAGGCTAACTGGTGGGCTACAGCTGTGGCCAAGTACACCTGCCCCTGCTTTTCTTTAATAAAGTAAGACTGTGTCATTAGCCTTGAGCACTTTCCATCTACTGGGCCAAGCTGCTCAAACTCATTTCTAGTCTTTGTAGCTACAGTATCAGCAAAAAATGCTGATGCGGCAGAGAATGAAAGACAAGACATATGAACACTGCATAACCCAGGATTTAGGTAATGTGGTCCTTCCACCCACTTGTACCCTCTCCTAAATGTGTTAACTTACCCTCAACTCTTTCCTTTTACTTCTAAGTACGTGTTTGAAATTTATTTAAATAAACTTTGTGATTCAAGCATCTTAATTTGTCTGTTAGCTTCTCTGTCCCATTACCTTTGGGATAGCCTGCCTGATGAGCGTATTTAGGGGTAACCATTGCATCAAGGTAATTTCCCAACTGATGATACCCAAATCACCTAAATTCAAAAGCTGCCAATCTGAGAGTATCAGCCACAAGGAAAAATCCATTGGTCTCTTTTACAAAGATTAACTATAGATGGATATTAAAAGACTGTAACCAAGATGAATGCCTGGAGCTTCCAACTTTGTCTAGCCCACATCAAGTTCAAATAAATTGCTTTAATATGGAAATGTGTAGTAAATTAATCATAAGTTAAATTTAACCAATTTGCCTGTTATTCCCCCAAAAGTGCTTTCTCTAACTATGCTTTTATCCAAGGAATATACAGTTTAGAACCAATGTTGGGGAGTGAGGGATGCATAAGCAATTAGAATGAATACAGATTTATTACTTGATCCTTTGCCAAACTGTTACATGGCCATCCTTGACTCTAGTTTAATCTTTTTTTTTTTTTTTTTTTTAAATTTATTTATTTATTTTTATTTTTGGCTGTGTTGGGTCTTCGTTTCTGTGTTAGGGCTTTCTCTAGTTGCGGCAAGCGGGGGCCACTCTTCATCGCAGTGCGCGGGCCTCTCACTATCGCGGCCTCTCTTGTTGCAGAGCACAGGCTCCAGACGCGCAGGCTCAGTAGTTGTGGCTCACGGGCCTAGTTGCTCCGCGGCATGTGGGATCTTCCCAGACCAGGGCTCGAACCCGTGTCCCCTGCATTAGCAGGCAGATTCTCAACCACTGCGCCACCAGGGAAGCCCTAGTTTAATCTTAATTTCTCTTATTCTCCCTAGATTTTTCACTTAAAAATTATAACCAATAAATACATATTTTAAAATTTTTATTGGAGTATAGTTGTTCACAATGTTGTGTTAGTTTCGGGTGTACAGCAAAGTGAATCAGTTATACATATAACCAATACATTTTTATAAGGCTTTTTTGGAGCCAGATGTATGCATGTTATTTATAGACGAAGGGTATACATGACTCTATACATGCATATAAAACAAAACAAAGCAAAAAAATCGTTATTTAAATAGCTACTTTCCAATTACTCTATTTTTCAGAATATTTGATCACTTACTCATTAAAGCCGCTTTTCAACCTATTCCTTCAGAGTACCTCTTGTATCTATCTTCCTAACAATAACTGTTTAGCTCATAAGCAAAGCCAAATGTGCAAAGCAAATATACATACTGAAATATACCAATATGCAGGTATTTGTACACATGTGCATATTGTTATAAACAAAAAGTAATGGATCAAATTAATTTTATCAGATCAACTATATTTCACATATCAAACTCTAGAAATACTATTATGAAGACAGCATTGGACTAGAAAATCAAGAGTTCTAAGGCATGTACATTCACTAATCAAACATATGACCTTGGCCAAGTCATTTGAATTCTCTACCCAGAATGCAGTATGTGCCCAATAAATGTTTTTCAAATGAATACATTAATGAATGAATAAACAAATGAGTGAATAAAAAAGAGCAGAAGTTCTTAAGAACTACTCCTCACTTCTCAGAGATGTACAACCTCCTTATCACCATCCCAAAGGCTTCAACACCATCAAGATTCCTTTTATTTAACACAGTGGAAAAAATTCCTTAAAAAGGCTCAGTTGATCACTTAAAATAAGGCAAATCCATAATCTACCGAAACTTCAAGTGTCTAAACAATAAAAAAGAAAAATGTTTTATGTGGAACAATTTGGTTTCTCCTTTAAATTAAATGCAGTATAGCTTAAAAATGAGAAACGTCAAACTAGTAGCATTGCAAATTTCTCAATATACAAGCTTAATATTAAACAATATTTATAAAAATTGTAACTAGAGACTGAAACATTTTGCATTTTATTCCTTATCTGACAATCAGTGGTGAAGGCAAAATGTCCCCTCAGGGAAAATAGTTTTTACTCATAAAGATGTAAAAGAAAATCAGAGTCTGAAATGTACAAATAAAAAGATCCAAGTTGCTACTTTGGCACCAGAGAGTCTCTTTTCAAAATGATTTAATGGAAACTTCTCTATCCATAAAAAGAGTTTAAAAACTCTTGTACCCATAAAAATGATCTCTCAGAGAGTTCTAAAGCAGTGGTGCCACTAGTTAAATGACAATAGGGTCAAAATCAAATTTATCTTAGTGGAGGAATGGTATTCTTCATGAAACTATTACAATATTTAGTAACTTTAGAAGGCTCTGAAAGAAGTGTGTGTGTGTGTGTGTGCGGGAGGGGAATCTAGAACGACAACTTTCTCATTTTTATCCTTACACAAATGCTGCAGTTTATAACAAAAGGAAATTCATTTCATTTCTCTCAGTAAAAGAGTAAAGTTTTGAGTAAATCATGGATTGTAATTATCTAGACATACAGGAAAAAATTATTTACCACTGCAATGTGTGATTTGAAAACTTAAATTTGTATGTCCCAAATTTCCCCTGAAATAAATTCTAATGTAAGCTCTCATGTCTTCTGCATGTCCAATGTCTAACACCTTCAAAATGCAAAAGAGATGACATTCAATGACTCTAGCCACTGTAATGTGTAAGAGTTGACAGTGGTACAGACAAAGACTATTACAATGTGTTGGTTTTACCTTTTAAGTAAATTATATCTACATTCTGAAACTCAGTTGAAAATACATTTTTAAAGATAAAATTAGGACTTCCACTTTCAGCTCCAATATGTAAAGAACTCAGAAGTCATCATACACATCTTACACCAAGAAAAAAGCTAAACAAACTGAAAATCAATGACTTGGACACATCAGAGAACTGAGGTCATAAGGCAAACTGCTATCCTAAAATCTGGAGAGATAGTGAATACAGAGAATCACAGTCCAGAACTGCTACTGGGCGCAGAAGACACTAAAACCATAAATTGGTAGGAATGCTTAAATGATAATTTGGATGAACTGCTGGAGGCACAGTGTATACTAGTGTAATAGTGAGAAACTCCTAGGGGCCACATCCCTAGGCGGCCTCCATATTTTGTAGATACTACCTCCAGGAACATCCCCCCCAAAGTTATCACAGTAAAGAGTTAAGAAAAACCCTCCTTTTTCTGGCAGGGAGAGGGGGAAAACAACCATTTTGAAATATACTCTACGCATTCCCCATAACAAAGGCCAATCTCCCAGTAAGGGAGAAGACTTTGCCACAGCCTTATCCAAAATTGGGGAAAAGGAAAATTATCCAAACTTCAGCTCCCTCTAGACTTCCTGTCTCATGTAAGGAGATGAATAAAGAGCTGAGAAACATGTGAAGGTTACAGCCCAAGGACACAGGCCCACTAAAGGACTGAGACTTAATCAAAGAATTATAGGATGCTTTGCCTTTCCCAATACCTTACCATAAGATCAAAAGGGCTCCATGATAATGACAATGGATTACAACTGAGAGAGGTACAAGGCAGACTCTATTTAAGAATGAGTGTTTAGAGACACTAGACAGTAACTAAAATCTACGGGAAGAATTAGAGTACTGGTAAAAGTAATAACATACGTAACTAAAAAAAGGCAGTATAAATATATCTTTTATTTGTAACTTTTTGTCTCCTGTATCATTTAGAAGACAAATGCATAAAGCAATAATTATAAATCTGTTTTGATAGGCATACAGTGTATAAATATGTAACTTTTATGACAAGGATAGCACAAAGAAAGTGGGACATAATATAGCTATAGAAGATCTAAGTTTTAACATACTATTGAAATTAAGTTAGTATCAATTCAAACTACATTGTATAAATTGTTTATTGTAATTCCCAGGACAACCAATAAGAAAATAACTCAAAAATATATAGGAAAAGAAATTAAAAGAGCACACTAGAAAAATTTAAATGGCACACTAGAAAATATATATCTAACAGAAAAGAAGGTAGTAATGGAGGAATAGAGGGAGAGAAAGATAACATACAGAAAACAAACAGCAAAGTGGCAGATCTAAAAATTACCTTATCAATAATTACATTAAATTTAAATGGAGTAAACACTCTAAAAAGGCAGAGACTAGCAGAACAGACTTTTTAAAATGATCCAACTACATGCTATCTACAAAAGACAAACTTTAAATTCAAAGATACAAACAGATTGAAAGTAAAAGGAATATCATTCATCCATAAAAAGGAATAAAGTATTGATTCATCTTACAACACAGATGAACCATGAAAACATTATGCTAAGTGAAGAAGCCACACACAGAAGGCCACATATTGTATGATTCCATTTACATGAAACATCCGGAAAAGGAAAATCAATAGAAACAGAAAGTAGGACATTTAAGTATGCAATGTTTATTATAATAAAGCCAGCACTTTTTAAATTTTACTTAAATTTTCACTTATTTAGAAAATGTACTTTTACTAGGAAGCTATGTTACAATTGTCATTTTTAAGATATTTTTACTGTTATAAGACAAAGTGAACATACACTTAAAAAAAAAATGTATCTATGGTAAAATCAATAGCAGTGCTAGCAAAAGTAACTTTTGAAAATGAGTATCAGAACTGATACTCAAAGGGTATCAGAGTATCAGAAAGTAAAAAGATGCTTTTGAACAAGATTAAGATAAAAACCATTAGTGTACAAGTCATCAATCTGTCTACATTAAGATGTAAAAAGGCCTGGGACCTGTTATCTTATCAAAGACAAAGTATCCAACAAAGAGAAAAGGGCTAATGCCTATAAACTTCAGTTGATTTATCATCACAGCTACTGATGTTTCTATGGAAGCTGTTTACTATTACTATGTCACTGTAATTAGATATGTTTTAAAATTGTGAGTTATACATCTGTAAAGCAATAATAATACTTTATTGGGACTTCCCTAGTTGCACAGTGGTTAAGAATCCACGTGCCAATGCAGGGGCACAGGTTTGATCCCTAGTCCGGAAGGATCCCACATGCTGCGGAGCAGTTAAACCCGTGCGCCACAACTATTGAGACTGCACTCTGGAGCCTGCGAGCCACAACTACTGAGCCTGCATGCCACAACTACTGAAGCCCACATGCCTAGAGCCTGTGCTCTGCAACAAGAGAAACCACTGCAATGAGAAGCACGTGCACCGCAATGAAGAGTAGCCCCTGCTCACCGCAACTAGAGAAAGCCCACATGCAACGAAGACCCAATGCAACTAAAAATAAATAATAAATAAAATAAATTTTAAAAAACATTAAAAAAAATACTTCATCAATTATTCCCATTATGTCATAATTATGGATTGGTATCTAATATTAGATGTTAATAGCATTCTAGTCTTAATATTGTATATATAGACATATTATTCATTAATTAAAAATAGAATTTCATTATTTTGTTTACCATTTTAAAATCTTATAACATCTTTCCCTCCCTTTTTTTTTTTGGGGGGGTTGATAATTTGCTTTAGTTGAACTCTTGCCTGCCTCTAGCACCTACATTATTAAACATTCTAGACTTCATGAAGGTGAAGTAGAAGCTTGTTGGGAATATAAACTATAACGTAAGATTGATTAACTAAAAACTCATGGCATGTCAATTTGTATAAATAATTCAACATTCATTTTACAAGTGAATTTGAACTACATTCAAACACAGATTTTCATATCAAAAAGTTAATTTTTCAGCTATTTATTTACAGTAGAATACCAGCTAACCTAATGAAAAGCAGAATGTATCTATTTATGTACTTCTGTTAAAGGCAAAGTGGTAAGGGCACTGTTTCATTGTTGGTTTAACTACCTAATTTTACTGAAGGATACAAAAACAATGCGTAGTATAGACACACACCCTATTCCTGTGTGGGAAAATCCTATATTATCCTTTCCAGATAAATATATTTTAATTATTATTATTTTTTTTTAATTTTTGGGTGCATTGTGTAGCATGAGGGATCTTAGTTCCCCAACGAGGGACTGAACCTTTGCCCCCTGCAGTGGAAGTGCAGAGTCTGAACCACTGGACCGTCAGGGAAGTCCCTATCTTAATTAAATTTTAATCAGATTTGCAATGAGAATTTTTATTTCTTCTGTTTTATTTGAGTTGATGTTTTGCTGTTTAGAAAAGCAATTTTATTGAGGTATAATTTACACATAACAAAATACAACCATTTTAAGCAAACAGCTCAATGAGTTCTGACAAATGCATGTCCCCAAGAAACTCCTACCATAATCAAAATATGGAACATTTACGTTTCCCCCAAAAGTTCTTTTGTGCCCTGTTATGGGCTGAGTTGTTCTTCCCCAAAATTCATATGTTAAAGCCCTAACCCCCAGTACCTCAGAATGTGACTATATTTGGAGATAAGCTCTTTGAAGAGGTGATTTTAGTTATGTTTTAGCTTTTATGTTTAGGTATGTGATCACTTTTGAGTTAATTTTTATAAGGTTATAAAAGGTTATAAGGTATCAGTATTCATTTTATCCCAAATGGATATACAAGTGTTCTGTTTCTTGAAAAGACTGCCACTTCTCCATTAAATTACCTTGACATCTTTGTCAAAAGTCTGTTGACCATACATATATACATGTGGATCTATTTCTGGACTCTGTTTTGTTCCACTGATGTACACATGAACAACATGGGCTTGAACTGCTTCATACTTAAATATGCAGATTTTTTTCCAGTAAATACATACTACAGTACTACACAATCAGTGGTTGATTGACTCTGAGGATACAGGACCACAGACACGAAGGGCCAATTGTAAAGTGATAGCAAATTTCTGACTGCTCAGAAAGTTGGTGCCCCAACCCCCACATTGTTCAAGGGTCAACTGTATTGTCTATTCTTATACCCATACCCAACCCTTGAATTTTGTAGCTTTACAGTAAATCTTGAAACCAAGTATTCCACAACTTCTAGCTTTCTCTTTATTTACTTTTCTAAGTTAAAAAAATCAAAGTAATTGCATTTTTGTGTGCATTATAGAATCGTATCAATTTCTAAAGAAAAAGCCTATTGAAATTTTTATTTTTATACTAAGATTGGCTTGAGTGTAAAGATAAATTTCAGGAAAATAGACACCTTAGCAATACTGAGACTTCCAACTCATGAACATGGCATGTCTCCACATTTATATAGATTTTTATATGTAGGCTTTAATTTCTCTCAGCAATGTGTTATACTTTTTAGTGTTCAGGTCATGCATGTCATGCACATAATTTCATGCTTTTTAAGTGTTTTTAAGTGGTATTGTTTTAAGTTTTATTTTCCAATAGTTCATTACTAGTATAGACATACAATCTGTTTATGTATATTGACTTTCTCTAGACTGAGAGGTTGGTACGTTCAGTTATTAATTCTAATAGCTTTTTGGTAGATTCGTTAGGATTTTCTAAGTACACAATCACAATGTCTGACCAAAAACAATTTTACTTCTTTTCAAATCTTTATATCTTTTATTTCCTTTTCTTGCCTTACTGCACTGAATACAACGTTGAATGCAAGCAGTGAGAATGGATATCTGTGCCTAGTTAGGCAAAAAAGCATTCAGTCTTACAACATTAAGCAGGATGTTAGCTCTGAGTTTTTCATAGATTCCCCTTTATCAGGTTGTTCTCTGTTTACTAAGAGTTTACATCATAAATTGGCACTGAATTTGTAAAATGCTTTACCTGAAATTTTAGATAAACATGTACTTTTTCTAATTTATCCTGTTGTGGTAAATTATAATGCTTGATTTTTAAAGACTGAACAATTATTGGCTCCCCAGAATGAATCCCACTTGGTCACTATGTATGATCCTTTTTATATTAATGGATTAAATTTACCAATTTTTTGCTAAAGACTTTTAGGACTGTGTTGGTCTACAATTTTGTTTTTTGTAATGTCCTTGTTTGGCTCTGACATCAGAGTTATGCTTGCTTGATGAGTTGGGAAGTGTTCCTTCTTCCTCTATTTTTTGAGTTTGTGTATTTTTTTTTAAATATTTATTTATTTGGTTGCACAGGGTCTTAGTTGCAGCAGGTGGGCTCCTTAGTTGCGGCTCGTGGGGTCCTTAGTTGTGGCATGTGAACTCTTAGTTGGGGCATGCATTTGGGATCTAGTTCCCTGACCAGGGATTGAACCTGGGCTCCCTGCATTGGGAGCGTGGAGTCTTATCCACTGCGCCACCAGGGAAGTCCCCCAAATGTGTGTATTCTTGATAGAATTCAGCAATGAAGACATCTGAGCCTACACTTCTCCTTGTTGAAAAATTTGAATTACTACTTTAATTTTTTCAACAGATATTTTATTTGAATTACCTGGTTCTTGTTGAGTCAATTTTCAAAATCCATGTCTTTCAAGGAATTTGTCTATTTCATATAAGGTGTTTAACTGCTTGGCATAAAGTTTTTTGTTTTGTTTTTTTAACATCTTTATTGGAGTATAATTGCTTTACAATGGTGTGTTAGTTTCTGCTTTACAACAGTGAATCAGCTATACATATACATATATCCCCATATCTCCTCCCTCGGGCATCTCCCTCCCAGCCTCCCTATCCCACCCCTCTAGATGGTCACAAAGCACTGAGCTGATCTCCCTGTGCTATGTGGTTGCTTCCCATTAGCTATCTATTTTACATTTGGTAGTGTATATATGTCCATGCCACTCTCTCACTTCGTCCCTGGCATGAAGTTTTTGAAATTATTTCTCTATTATCTTTTTAACTCAACAGAATCTGTAACAATGTTCCCTCTTAATTCCTAATATTGGTAACATTTATTCTATTTATTTATTTATTTATTCTTAATTGTCTTGTTAAGTTTTTAATTTTATTAGTATATTTTAATAATGACTACAGCTGTTTCATTTATTTGTTTCTATTATTTATCAGTTTTCTATTTTATTGATTTTTGCTCTTACTTATTTCCTTCTCTTTGTGTTTATTTTCCTCTTTTTTTAATAGATAATGTGGAAACTTAGATTATAATTTTAAGATCTTTCTCTTTTTTTTCTAATAAGCATTAAAAGCTATAAAAGCAAGCAAGAGAGAAACAACTCAACACATACAAGGATCCTCAATAAGATCATAAGCTCATTTCTCATCAGAAACCTTGGAGGCCAGGAAGCAGTGGGATGACATATTTAAAGTGCTGAAGAAAAAACTATCACCTGAGAATTCTACATCTGACAAAACTGTCCTTCAAATATGAGAAAGAAATTATGACATATCCAGATAAACAAAAGCTGAGAGAGTTCATTACACTAGACTTTCCCTACAAGAAATGCTAAAGGGAGTCCTTCATTATGAAATGAAAGGATTCAAGACAGTAACTTAAGACCATATAATGGTATAATAAACATCTCCAGTAAAGGTAAATATATGGGCAAATACAAAGCCACTATTATTGTAATTTTGGTTTATGACTCTATTTTTAATTTTCTACAGGATTTAAAAGGCAAATGCATAAAAATTATTATAATCCCAAGTCATCAGGAACACATGTATAAAGAAGTAATTTGTAACATCAGTAACATAACGGGGAAGATGGAGCTGTCTACAAGTGGAGTATTTGTACACAAATGAAGTTAAGTTGGTATCAATTCAAATCAGACTGCTACAGGAACATGAAAAGATGCTCAGCATCACTAATTATTAGAGAAATGCAAATCAAAACTACAATGAGGTACCACCTCACACCAGTCAAAATGGCCATCATCAAAAAATCTACAAATAACAAATGCTGGAGAGGGTGTGGAGAAAAGGGAACCCTCCTACACTGTTGGTGGGAATGTAAGTTGGTGCAGCCACAATGGAAAACAGTACAGAGGTTCCTCAGAGAACTAAAACTAGAGTTGACATATGATACAGCAAGCCCGCTCCTGGGCATATATCCAGACAAAACTATAATTCAAAAAGATACCTGCACTCTATGTTCATAGCAGAACTATTCACAATAGCCAAGACACAGAAACAACCTAAATGTCCATCGACAGATGAATGGATTAAGATGTGGTACGTATATACAATGGACTACTCAGCCATAAAAAAGAATGAAATAATGCCATTTGCAGCAACATGGATGGACCTAGAGATTATCGTACTAAGTGAAGTAAATCAGAAAGAGAAAGACAAATACCATAGGATATCACTTACATGTGGAATCTAAAATATGACACAAATGAACTTATCTATGAAACAGAAACAGACTCACAGACATAGAGAACAGACTTGTGGTTGCCAAGTGTGGTGGGGGGAGGGATGGATCAGGAGTTCGGGATGAGCAGATGCAAACTATTATATGCAGAATGGATAAACAACAAGGTCCTACTGCATAGCACAGGGAACTATATTCAATATACTGTGATTAACCATAATGAAAAAGAATATGAAAAAATATACATACACACACACACACACACACACAACTGAATCACTTTGCTATACAGCAGAAATTAACACAACACTGTAAAGCAACTATACTTCAATAACATAAATTAAAAAAAAATCAGACTGTTATAACTTTAGGATGTTATAGGCAATCCCCATGTTAGCCACAAAAAAAAAACCCTATGAAATATACACGAAAGAATATGAGAAAAGAATCAAAATGTGTAACTACAAAAAAATCAACCAAACAAAAAAGATAATGATGGAGGAAATGTGAGGTACATAATAGTTGTAAAACATACAGAAAACAATAAAATGGCTGAAGTCTTTTCTTATCATTTATTACTTTAAAAATAAGTGAATTAAACTCTCCAATCAAAAAGCAGACATTGGCAGAATGGATTAAAAAATATATACGGTCCAACTATATGTTGACTACAAGAGATTCACTTTATTAACAGGTTCAAACTACTATATATAAAATAGATAAGCAACAAGGATTTACTGTTTAGCAGTACTAAACAGTAGTACTGTTTCCAGCAGAGTACTGGAAATTATACCCAACATCTTGTAATAACCTATAATGGAATATAATCTGTAAAAACCCAAGTCACTGTGTTGTATACCTGAAACTAACGCAATACTGTAAATCAATTATAGTTCAATTTAAAAAAGACAGAGATTCACTTTAGATCTAAAGATGTGAAGGTGAAAAGTAAAAGGATGGAAAAAGAGATTCTATGCAAATGATTACCAAAAGAAAGGTAGGATGTCATTACTAATATGAGACAAATACACCAAAAATTGTTACAAGGGACAAAGGATACTACATATTGATAAAATGGTCAATTCAGAAGAACATATAACAATTGTAAACAAAACCAAAACCAGAGCACCCAAGACATATGAAGCACACAATGACAGAGTTGAAGGGAGAAACTGATAATTCTACAATAACAGTTGGAGATTTCAATACCCCATTTCCAATAATGCATATAAACTGGACAGAGATAAATAAGGAAATAGAGAACTTGAACAACACTGTAAAGCAACTGGACCTAACAGACATATATAGCACCCCACCAAACAACAGGAGAATACACATTTTCCCCAAATGCACATGGAACATTTTCCAGGAGAGACCACATGTTAGTCCACAAAACAAGTCTTAATAAAAGACTGTAATCATACAAAATGTCTTTTCTGATCACAATGGAATAAAACAAGTAATAAATAACAGAAAGAAAACTAGAAAATTCAAATGTTAAGAAAATCAAACACACTTTTTAAGCAACCAATAGGTCAAAGAAGAAATCACAAGAGAAATCAGAAAATACCTTGACAAATATGAAAATGAAAACCAAAACATACCAAAATTTATGGGATGCAAAGAAAGCAGTGCTAAGAGGGAAATTTATATCTGTAATTGCACACTTGAAAAACATTTTAAATCAATAACCTAATATTACACCTTAAGGAACTAGAAAAAGAAGAGCAAACAACCTAAAACTAGCAGAAGGAAAGAAATTGGATAACCTAGACAAAATGGATGAATTCCTAGAAACACTATCTACAAAAACCAAATCATGGAGAAACAGACAATCTGAAGAATTTTAAAGCTAGTAAGAAGATTGAATTAGTAATTAAAAACCTTGTTGATGGGCTTCCCTGGTGGCACAGTGGTTGAGAGTCTGCCTGCCGGTGCAGGGGACACGGGTTCGAGCCCTGGTCTGGGAGGATCCCACATGCCACGGAGCAACTGGGCCTGTGAGCCACAACTACTGAGCCTGCGCGTCTGGAGCCTGTGCTCCGCAACAAGAGAGGCCGCGATAGTGAGAGGCCCGCGCACCGCGATGAAGAGTGGCCCCCACTCGCCGCAACTGGAGAAAGCCCTCACACAGAAACGAAGACCCAACACAGCCAAAAATAAAAATAATAAATAAGTAATAAATTAAAAATTAAAAAAAAAACAAAAAAAACCAAAAAAAAAACCTTGTTGAAGCCTAACAGAAAATGAAATTGTTCATTTACTCAACTGGGCAATTCCTGGCTCACTTTTTGTGATTGTGATTGGAAACTATAAATATATAAAAAGGTTTTCTTTCTTTTCAATTTTTTTTTATTGAAATATAGTTGATTTACAATGTGGTGTTAATTTAAAACATTTTCTTAATGTGCTGAGACCTTGCTTTTCTTTAATTCCAGGCTTAATTATTAGTTTTCCTTAATATAACTTTTGGTGTAGGTGTTCACACTCTGGAATAAATATTGCTTTGTGTTAAGAATTTTGAATATGTATATGTCCATTTTTAGACATTCTTATTAAAAAAAAAACCTATGTGATTTAATTTCTTCTGAAAGTAATTCCTTCAATTTATCTACAGGAGAACTAATTTACTGCATCTTTGGCAAACAAAGTATGCGTCTTAGTCCCATTCCAGCTGCTATAACAAAGTGCCAGGAACTGGGTAGCTTATAAACAACAGAAATTTATCATTTACAGTTCTGAACACTGGAAAGTACAAGATCAAGGCACTGGCATGGTCATGTTTGGTGAGGGCCCTCTTCCTGGTTCATAGTGGGTACCTTCTCACTGTGTCCTCACATGGTAGAAAGGACAAGGAATCTCTCTGGAGCCTCTTTTGTAAGTCATTAATCCCATTCATGAGGACTCTATTCTCATGACATAAGCATCTCCCAAAGGCCCCACTTCTTAATGTCATCACCTTTGGGGGTTAGGATTTAAACATATGAAATTTGGGGGGAAACATCAGACCATACCAGTATGTAGAGAGGAGAAGAGCCAAAAGTATCAATATTCCCATTCAAATATATTACTTATGCTAATGTCCTTACATATATAATAACTTCCTATGAAAAAAGCAAAGGGAATGCCACTTCTCTACATTGAAATTTAGCTTAGATTTTCATAAAGTATGATATTACTCTCAGGAATTATATGTGCTTTTAATGCTTTGAGTATTAGGAGGACTAAAATACAAGATATAACTCAATTTAACACAAGAAAATATTATTAAAACTCAGAGCGACTCTAAAAACAAGAAAAAAAATTTTTTTCTACTCAAATACATGAAGTAAAAAGACGGCCAACAGGAGGTGGAGTCAAGATGGCAGAGTAGGAGGATGCGGAGTTCACATCTCCTCATAACTAGGGCACCTACGAGGCACTGGTGGGGGACCTCAGAAACCTAAGGGGATGGGAGGAACCCCCACGCGACCAGGTAGGACGTGGGGGGGAGGGAGGGGGGTGAAGTGCAGGCGAGACCAGACCGGTGCCCCTGAGGGGTAGCTGGGGCAGGGGAAGGGTTCCCATGCTAGGAAGGGCCCACTCACAGTGAGGAGATCAGCGGCGATGGTGAGAGACCTTTGAGAGATCAGAGGACTGGAAGGGCCAGCATTTCCACCTACCCACTCGGACCCCAGGGAGCCTGCTGGGGTCCTGGGCCTGAATCTCCACCCTCTGAGGTCCCCTCCAGCTGTGCTGAGTCCAAGCCCCACCACCAACCCCCAGGACCTTTTCTGGCCACACTGGTCCTGAGCCTAGGCCCCACCCCCCACCTAAACTCCACTCCCCAACAGTCAAAGCATTTTCTGGTCACCCCTTTTATTTTTCCTTTTGTGGTTCTGTTTTGCCTAGTTATTGTTTCATTTATATTTTAATTTTTTCTAGTATATTTTTAACTTTTCCAATTTTATTTTATTTTTTATTCTTTCTTATTGTTCAGCTCTTTTTTTTTTTCTGTGCCGTGCAACTTGGAGAATCTTGGTTCCAGGCCGGGAGTCAGGCCTGAGCTCCTGTGATGGGAGTGTCGAGTCCAAACCACTGGACTAACAGGGAACCTCAGACCCCAGGGAATATTAATCAGAGTGAGGTCTCTCAGAGGTCCTCATCTCGGCTCCAAGACCCAGCTCTACCAAACTAACTGCAGACTCCAGTGCTGGATGACTCAGACCAAACAACCAGCAAGATAGGAACACAACCCCACCCATCAAAAAAAATGAGACGACAAAAAAATATGTTAATAGATGAAGGAGCAAGATAAAAACCTACAAGACCAAATAAATTAAGAGGAAATAGGCAACCTACCTGAAAAAGAATTCAGAGTAATGATAGTAAAAAAGATCCAATATCTTGGAAATAGAATGGAGGCACGGATTGAGAAAATACAAGAAATGTTTAACAAGGTCCAAGAAGAACTAAAGAAAAAACAATGATGAACAACACAATAACTGAAATGAAAAATACCCTAGAAGGAATCAATAGCAGAATAACTGAGGGTGAAGAACGAATAAGTGAGCTGGAAGACAGAATGGTGGAAATAACTGCCGAGGAGCAGAAAAAAAGAAAAAAGAATGAAAAGAAATGAGGATGGTCTCAGAGACCTCTAGGACAACACTAAACGCACTAACATTCGAATCCTAGGGGTCCCAGAAGAAGAGGAGAAAGACAAAGGGTCTGAGAAAATATCTGAAGAGATTATGGTCGAAAACTTCCCTAACATGGGAAAGAAAATAGCCATCCAAGTTCAGGAAGCGCAGAGAGTCCCATACAGCATAAACCCAAGTAGAAACACACCAAGACACATAATAATCAAACGAACAAAAATTAAATTCAAAGAAAAAATATTAAAAGCAGCAAGGAAAAACCAACAAATAACATACAAGGGAATCCCCATAAGGTTATCAGCTGATTTTTCAGCAGAAACTCTGCAGGCCAGAAGGGAGTGGCAGGACATATTTAAAGTGATGAAAGGGAAAAGACTACAACCAAGATTACTCTACCCAGCAAGGAACTCATTCAGATTCAACAGAGAAATCAAAATCTTCACAAACAAGCAAAAGCTAAGAGAATTCAGCACCCCCAAACCAGCTTTACAACAAATGCTAAAGGAACTTCTCTAGGCGGGAAACACAAGAGAAGAAAAAGACCCACAAAAAGAAACCCAGAACAATTAAGAAAATGGTAATAGGAACATACATATCGATAACTACCTTGAATGTAAATGGATTAAACGTCCAACCAAAAGACACAAACTGGCTGAATGGATACAGAAAAAGACTCATATATATGCTGTCTTACAAGAGACCCACTTCAGACCTAGGGATACATAACAGACTGAAAGTAGGGGATGGAAAAAGATATTCCATGCAACTGTAAATGAAAGAAAGCTGCAGTAGCAATACTCATATTAGATAAAAGAGACTTTAAAATAAAGACTGTTACAAAAGATAAGGAGGGGCACTACATAATGATTAAGGGATCAAACCAAGAAGAAGATATAACAATTACAAATATTTATGCACCCAACATAGGAGCACCTCAGTATATAAGGCAAATGCTAAAGCCATAAAAGGGGAAATTGACAGTAACACAATAATAGTAGGGGACTTTAACACCCCACTTACACCAATGGACAGATCATCCAGATAGCAAATAAATAAGGAAACACAAGCTTTAAATGACACAACAGACCAGATAGATTTAATTGATATTGATAGGACATTCCACCCGAAAGCAGCAGAACACACTTTCTTCTCAAGTGCACACGGAACATTCTCTAGGATAGATCACATCTTGGGTCACAGATCAAGCCTTGGAAAATTTAAGAAAACTGAAATTGTATCAAGCATCTTTTCTGACCATGACGCTATGAGATTAGAAATCAACCACAGGAAAAAAAACCCATAAATACATGGAGACTAAACAGTGCGCTGCTAAATAACCAAGAGATCACTGAAGAAATCAAAGAGGAATTTTAAAAAATACCTGGAAACAAATGACAATGAAAACACGACAACCCAAAACCTATGGGACGCAGCAAAAGCAGTTCTAAGAGGGAAGTTTATAGCAATTCAACCTCACCTCAAGAAACAAGAAAAATCTCAAATAAACAATCTAACCTTACACCTAAAGCAACTCGAGAAAGAAGAACAAAAAACCCCCAAAGTTAGTAGAAGGAAAGAAATCATAAAGATCAGAGCAGAAATAAATGAAATAGAAACAAAGAAAACAGTAGCAAAGGTCCATAAAACTAAAAGTTGGCTCTTTGAGAAGATAAACAAAATTGATAAACCTTTAGCCAGACTCATCAAGAGAAAAAGGGAGAGGACTCAAATCAATAAAATTAGAAATGAAAAAGGAGAAATTACAACTGACACTGCAGAAATACAAAAGATTATAAGAGATTACTACAAGCAACAATATGACAATAAAATGGACAACCTGGAAGAAATGGACAAATTCTTGGAAAGGTACAACTTTCCAAGACTGAACCAGGAAAAATTAGAAAATATAAACAGACAAATCACAAGTAATGAAATTGAAACTGTAATTAAAAATCTTTCAACAGACAAAAGTCCAGGAACAGATGACTTCACAGGTGAATTCTATCAAACATTTAGAGAAGACCTAACACCTATACTTCTCAAACTCTTCCAAAAAATTGCAGAGGGAGGAACACTCTCAAACTCGTTCTACGAGGCCACCATCACCCTGATACCAAAACCAGACAAAAATATCACAAAAAAAGAAAATTACAGACCAATATCACTGATGAACATAGACGCAAAAATCCTGAACAAAATACTAGCAAACAGAATCCAACAACACATTAAAAGGATCATACACCATGATCAAGTGGGATTTATCCCAGGGATGTAAGGATTTTCAATATATGCAAACCAATCGATGTGATATACCATATTAACAAATTAGAGAATAAAAACTATATGATCATCTCAATAGATGCAGAAAAAGCTTTTGAGGAAATTCAACACCCATTTATGATAAAAACTCTCCACAAAGTGGGCAAAGAGGGAACCTACCTCAACATAATAAAGGCCATATACAACAAACTCACAGTAAACATCATTCTCAATGGTGAAAACCTGAAAGCATTTCCTCTAAGATCAGGAACAAGACAAAGATGTCCACTCTCACCACTATTATTCAACATAGTTTTGGAAGTCCTAGCCATGGCAATCAGAGAAGAAAAAGAAATAAAAGGAATCCAGGTTGGAAAAGAAGTAAAACTGTCACTGTTTGCAGATGACATGATACTATACATAGAAAACCCTAAAGATGCCACCAGAAAACAACTAGAGCTAATCAATGAACTTAGTAAAGTTGAGGGATACCAAGTTAATGCACAGAAATCTTTTGCATTCCTATACACTAACAACGAAAGATCAGAAAGAGAAATTAAGGAAACAATCCTATTTACGATCGCAACAAAAAGAATAAAATACCTAGGAATAAACCTACCTAAGGAGGCAAAAGACCTGTACTCAGAAAACTGTAAAACACTGATGAAAGAAATCAAAGATGAAAAAAGAAATCAAAGATGACAGAAACAGATGGAGAGATATACCATGTTCTTGGATTGGAAGAATCAATACTGTGCAAATGACTATACTACCCAAAGCATTTTTCACAGAATTAGAACCAAAAAGTTTACAATTTGTATGGAAACACGAAAGATCCCGAATAGCCAAAGCAATCTTGAGAAAGAAAAAAGTAAAAAAAAAGTAAAAAAAAAAGAAAAAAGGAGATGGAGGAATCAGGCTCCCTGTCTTCAGACTATACTACAAAGCTACAGTAATCAATACAGTATGGTATTGGCACGGAAACAGAAATATAGATCAATGGTACAGGATAGAAAGCCCAGAGATAAAAGCATGCACCTATGGTAACCTAATCTATGACAAAGGATGCAGATTCTATACAATGCAGAAAAGACAGCCTCTTCAATAAGTGGTGCTGGGAAAACAGGACAGCTACAGGTAAAAGAATGAAATTAGAACACTGCCTAACACCATACACAAAAATAAACTCAAAATGGATTAAAGACCTAAATGTAAGACTGGTCACTACAAAACTCTTAGGGGAAAACATAGGAAGAACACTCTTTGACATAAATCATAGCAAGATCTTTTTTAATCCACCTCCTAGAGTAATGAAAATAAAAACAAAAGTAAGCAAATGGGACCTAATTAAACTTAAAAGCTTTTGCACAGCAAAGGAAACCATAAACAAGACGAAAAGACAACCCTCAGAATGGGAGAAAATATTTGCAAATGAAGCAACGGACAAAGGATTAATCTCCAAAATATACAAATAGCTCATGCAGCTCAATTTCAAAAAAATAAACAACCCAATCAAAAAATGGAAGGATGACCTAAATAGACATTTCTCCAAAGAAGACATACAGATGGCCAAGAGGCACATGAAAAGATGCTCAACATCACTAATTAGTAGAGAAATGCAAATCAAAACTACAATGAGGTATCACCTCACACAGGTCAGAATGGCCATCATCAAAAAATCTACAAACAATAAATGCTGGAGACGGTGTGGAGAAAAGGGAACTCTCTTGCACTGCTGGTGGGAATGTAACTGATACAGCCACTATGGAGAACAGTATGGAGGTTCCTTTAAAAACTAAAAATAGAACTACCATATGACCCAGCAGTCCCACAACTGGGCATATACTCTGAGAAAACCATAATTCAAAAGTCACATGTACCCCAGTGTTCACTGCAGCACTATTTACAATAGCCAGGACATGGAAACAACTTAAATTTCCATTGACAAATGAATGGATAAAGAAGATGTGGTACATATATATAATGGAATATTACTCAGCCATAAAAAGGAACGAAACTGGGTCATTTGTAGAGATGTGTATGGACCTAGAGTTTGTCATACAGAGTGAAGTAAGTCAGAAAGAGAAAAACAAATATCATATATTAATGCATGTATGTGGAATCTAGGAAAATGGTACAGATGAACCTAGTTCGAGGGCAGGAATAGAGACGTAGATGTAGAGAATGGACATGTGGACACAGGGAGGGAAAGCAAGGGTGAGATGAACTGGGAGACTAGGTTTGACATAAATACACTACCATGTGTAAAATATTGGGTTGGGCCAACTTAATAGATAGCTAGTGAGAACCTCCGGTATAGCACAGGGAGCTCAACTCCATGCTCTGTGATGACCCAGATGGGTGGGATGGGGGGAAGTGGGTGGGAGGGAGGTCAAAGAGGGAGGGGATATATGTATACATATAGCTGATTCTCTTCATTGTACAGCAGAAATTAACACAACATTGTAAAGCAATTATACTCCAAAAAAAACCACGATGGGCAACAAAGAAAGTCTTATTCAGATTACTGAAACATTCAAATAGTGTAATTTATCAAAGTGAAAATAATGCTTTTTCCTTTAACCATGAAAATATCAACCTGCCCCTAAGAATAAAAATCACATATACAAAAATAGCTCTCTTATATAACTAACACTGTTCGAAGACCTTTAGTCTTTTAGACTTTCAAGTAAAACGGTGGTAGAACAATCAGGCAGCATCTTAATAAACAAGTAAAATAATATATGAAGTTTAGGAAACTGCAATTCCCCTGCTGCTTGTGGTGATAATGCCACATGATCTTTCAAAGGCAAAAGAAAAAATGAATATTCCTTTACCTTGTAAGATGGCAGGAAACACAAAATTCCTTGGCTCACAGTCTGGCACACAGATAACACAAGTGCTCCCACTTCATCCTGGAACTCAAATGTTTCCGTGTGCTGGAAGGTAGCACAGAGATTGCGACCCTTGGGGCCTGACCCAATGGTGCCAACCCAAACCTGGAATATAAATATGTCAGTATTAGAGTTATGCTTAAATGAGGCAGGCAAATTAGCATTTAATTTGGGAGCCTTAATTACGTGTATGTCAAAAAAAGATCAAGCAATGAGTTTAGAGAAAATTTACTTTTAAATTGTTGGGGATTTTTCCTATTATCTTTAATTAATTATATATAGATTTAATTTATGAAAGTTTTACTTTAGGCAGACCACTGAATTCTCTTAGGATGAAAGAAAAACAGGTTATATTTATGTATTTCCTCAATAGCTTTACAAAATTAAGCAGGTAACATTTTGTTAGATGATAGGAACAAATGAAATGAATAAATCAGAAATGAATCCAAAATAAGAGATGAGGGCTGGTACGATCTGCTATAGTTAAGTCTCTAAGATTCAATTATGACAGGAACTACTGTTTCACAAATTCCCTGATGCTCAAAGATCTATAGTCAGAAAATCAGACCCACCAAATTTTACAGTTATGTGCAATTCCTCTACATTCACATAGGTCTAACCTTAGTATAGCTAATTTGACTAAGAGAAAGTACAAATTTTATTAGTATTCTAAAGACAATACAAACACTTCAGATTGTTGAAAAATGTAATAGTCTTATATTTGGAAATGATATACAAGATTAGGTACATCTTGCAAGATGACATCTGATGGATACCAGTTTAATCAACTTTAAATCAAATGATCAACTAGTAATAAGACAAACTGACAGTATGTGTTTCTTGATATGATACAATGGGAAGTAACAATATCACTTATACAGTATTCTTACCAAACACTTTAACTTGAATCTTATCATGAGAAAACAATCAGAAAAATCCAGATTATAAAATATTCCTAAGGACAACTGGTGACTTGAATTCTTTAAAAATGTCATGAAAGACAGAAAAAATGGGCAAGAAAACTATTTTAAGGACTAAAGAGACATGAACTGGTGCAGCCACTATGGAAAACTGTATGGAGGTTCCTCAAAAAACTAAAAATAGAAATACCATATCATCCAGCAATTCCAATTCTGGGAGTATATCTGAAGAAAACAAAAACACTAATTTGAAAAGATACATGTACCCCAATATTCATAGTAGTGTTATTTCCAATAGCTAAAGATATGGAAGCAACCTAAATGTCCATCACAGATGAATGGATAAAGAAGATGTGGTATACGCACACAAACACACACACACACAATGGAAGAGTACTCAGCCATAAAAAAGAATGAAATCTTGCCATTTGCAACAACATGGATGGACCTGGAGGGTATTAGGCTAAGTGAAATAAGTCAGACAGAGAAAGACAAATACTGTATGTTATCACTTACATGTGGAATCTAAAAAATACAACACAAATGAATATAACAAAACAGAAAAGATTCCCAAATAGAACAAACTAGTGGTTACTAGTGGGGGGAAGGGCAAGATAGGGGTAGGGAATTAAGAGGTACAAACTACTATGTATAAAATAAATAAGCTACAAGGATATATTGTACCGCATAGGGATAATAGCCAATATTTTATAACTTTAAATGGAGTTTTTATAATCTATAAAAACTTCGAATCACTATGTTGTACACCTGAAACTAATATTGTAAATCAACTATACTTCAGTCTAAAATAAGAAAGAAAAAAAAAAACTAAAGAGACTTGAAAACCAAATGCAATATATAATACTTGACTGGATCCTGAATCAAGAATAAGAAAAATAAACAGGTATAAAAGACACATTGGGAGCATTCGGTGCCCTGAGAGTGAAGCTACAAGAGTGGACCTTTCTTGGGATAACCAAACCTACGCCAAGAGAACAGGCTAGAGAGGCAGTTCTGTGGTGTTCTTGGTCACACATTTATGGAGTTTCTGAACGGCAGTGGAGACTACTGCCAGGCACAGCACGACCTCTATGCAGACAAGTGAACTGTAGAAATTCATTACTACTCCACCAAGAAGCCCCCATAAGAGTGGCTAACCTGGACACAGAAGTGTTGAATTGAAACCCACAGAGCATTTTTTACAAGAGTTCTGACCTGGATGGGGTAAACCTCAGTGCACTTCCTTTCTATTGCCTCAGTATTACTGGATTGAAGAATTGCTGCTTCTTGTTAGGAGGTTCATTTCATTTCCCATTACTCCCAACTTCATACTCGAAAGCACTAAGAATTTCAAGTGGAGTATATTGAAGTAGACTCAGTTTCTTTGCATCATTTCTGTATTCAATTTTTAAAATTCTTTCATAACCCTATTGAGTGTTTTTTAACTAAATTAACATGGCTCAAATGAACTGTCCAGCTCCTGTGGAAGTCACTTACAAGAACATGAGATTTCTCATTACACACAATCCAACTAATGCAACCTTAAACAAATTTATACAGGAACTTAATAAGTATGGTTACCACAATAGTAAGAGTATGTGAAGCAACTTATGACACTACTCTTGTGGAGAAAGAAGGCATCCATGTTCTCGATTGGCCTTTTGATGATGGTGCACCATCATCTAACCAGATGGTTGATGACTGGTTAAGTCTTGTGAAAATTAAGTTTCATGAAGACCCTGGTTGTTGTATTGCCTTTCATTGTGTTGCAGGCCTTGGGAGAGGTCCAGTGCTTGTCGTCCTAGCATTAATTGAAGGTGGAATGAAATATGAAGATGCAGTACAGTTCATAAGACAAAAGCGGCATGGAGCTTTTAACAGCAATCAACTTTTGTATCTGGAGAAGTATCGTCCTAAAATGTGGCTGTGCTTCAAAGACTCCAATGGTCATAGAAACAACTGTTGCATTCAATAAAACTGGGGTGCCTGATGCCATTGCTTGGAAGTGGAACCTAGACAGACGGAATTTGTCGTACATGTTAGCCAGCACGTTGCCTTGGGAAAGTCTGATGAAACTTCCATAGGAGTGTCAAAAAGCAGTTTTACCAGGCCACAAGCCTGGCAGAATTGCAACCTCTATGTTTGGGTTATGATCAACCTACTTAGCCACTTAGCAAAGGATTCTTTCTGTTCAGCATTTAAAATGTGCTTATCGTTTGTACCAAATGACCTTTCCTGAAATCATGCAGTACTGAGTCATGCCTTTAAATCTGTTTCCATGCCAGAATCTTAGCAATATATAAGAAATTTAGAAAGACTAGGTGCCAAAATACCCAGCACAATACTTGTATATTTTTAGTATGATATAGAACTAAAATCCCAGGAACTATGAAAACTCTGGACCTTATGTGGTTTATTCCTTCCAGCATTTCCAACATAGAAAGTAGGGCCTATGAGGTTATTTGCTCACGATATGTTTACATCTTCCACGTTCATACCAGTATACATCAGATTTGCTTGTTTTTTTTTTTAATTAACCAAGTCTTACAGTGATTATTTAATGTCTTTCTATAAAACTCATTTTGTGCTGTTATAGAAAATCTACATTGTACGGAAGCACATGTCTTTAATGTCTCCAGACAAAAAAGCCTTACAGTTAATTTTAATGTTTGCACTTTGGGGTGTAACTTACAGGGAGGGCCTGAATAAAGAATGAGAGGGGGCTATTAAGTATTTTTAGTTAAATGTTGCCTTTGTCTTGTGCAGAACATGTAGAATATGTACTTTAATTTAGTAAATATTTTTTTAAAAGGTAGAAATACTTTGTTATTGTAGCTAAAACAATTCTTAATCATAAAATTTCTGAAATTCTTGTAATTTTTTTTCAAACTTATCTGAAGTTGTTTACCAACTTATTTTTGTTTGAAGTGTGATTCCCAACCTCTCTTGCCAAAAAAAAAAAAGTGGGTTTCTGCTAATGAATTGAGCAGACATTTAATGTTTTATGTCTTTTGAGCTGTGTAACTTAATATGTGGATACTTGACAATTTGTTTTATTATATAATTGATAAAATGGTGATGAGTATTAACGTTACCTCAACCATATATTTATACTGTCCCGGAACATGTGGTTATAGTTCTGTGGGAGAAATAATTTGTCAGTGTTCATCAGCTTGTAAAAATCTAGTGTGAGAGCTTAAACATTAAATGATGAAATGTATTTATCATCAAAAAAAAAAAAACAAAGATACATTGGGAATATCTGGAAAAATATAGATTCTATTGTATCAATATTAAATTGCTTGGATACGATCATGATACTGTGGTTATGCAAGATTATGTACTTGTTCTTGGGAGAAACATGCTAAACTAATTAAGGGCAAGGTGTCACTATGTCTACAAATTACTTTCTAATACCATAACCAAAATTAATGTAATCATCAACATTTTGCAATATTACTCTTCTCTTTCTTTGTCTCATATATATACAGATGCAAAATGTTAAAAACTGATGAATCTAGGTTAAGGGTATAAAGATATTCACTATATTAATACTATTTTTTCCATTTTTCAAGTTATAATTTTTTAAATAAAAATTTGGGGTGATCAATGAATGAATGAACAAACAAAATGTGACACACACACACACACACACACACACACACACAACTGGAATATTAGCCTTAAAAAGGAAGGAAATTCTGATTCATGTTACAACAAGGATGAACCTTGAAGACACCAGGCTAAGTGAAATAAACTAATCACAAAAACCTTGTGATTCCACTTACATGAGGTATTTAGAATAGTCAAATTCATAAAAACAAAAAGTGGAATGGTGGTTACCAGGGGCTGAGAGGAGGGGGGAATGGAGAATTGTTGTTTAAGAATAGAATTTCAGTGTTGCTAGATGAAAAAGCTCTAGAGATTGGTTATATACAACAGTGTGAATATACTTAACAAAACTGAACTATACACTTAAAAATGGTTAAGATGGTAAATTGTACAACATGTGTTTTTTACCACAATTAAAATAAAAAATAAACTTTTTAAAAGTTGGGGGAAATATTATAACAGAATCCAGCTGAACTAGCATTATTATTATTGTTAATTATTATTTAGCGACATTACAGGTTAAACGGGCTTTTGTGCACTAGATTGAGAACATAGAACCTATAATAACATTCTTTTGAAAAAATACATGCTGAATTTACTAATAACTTCCCATATATATATGAACCTCTAAGGAAAATATCTTGAAAATGTGCAAAATATATTTTTCCTTTGCTATACTGCTTATAGCAATGTTTCTACACAGGAGCATTCTGGATTTTGGAAAGCACAATCCTTGGTTATATAGGAGTTTAGCATTCAAGGCTCTCACCTACTAAATGCCAGTAATTTCCAAAAATACTTCTTGGTTGAAAACTACAGCTCTTTATAAAGAACTAGAATTGGGGCTTCCCTGGTGGTGCAGTGGTTGAGAGTCTGCCTGCCGATGCAGGGGACACGGGTTCGAGCTCTGGTCTGGGAAGATCCCACATGCCGCGGAGCGACTAAGCCCGTGAGCCACAATTACTGAGCCTGCGCGTCTGGAGCCTGTGCTCCGCAACAAGAGAGGCCGCGACGGTGAGAGGCCCGCGCACCGCGATGAAGAGTGGCCCCCGCTCTCCGCAACTGGAGGAAGTCCCCGCACAGAAACGAAGACCCAACACAGCCAAAAATAAATAAATAAATTTAAAAAAAAAAAAAAAAAAAGAACTAGAATTGTATTAGGCCCACAGGTGGTATTAAGCATGTAGCTAACCACTTTAAATTACTTTCTAAAAAGAAATAGCAGACTGACAAATGACAATTCAAACATTCTTAGGAAAATTAAAGTAACATTTACATGGTATTGTTATAAAAAATTAGAATCTGGGCTTCCCTGGTGGCACAGTGGTTAAGAATCTGCCTGCCAATGCAAGGGACAAAGGTTCGAGCCCTGGTCCAGGAAGATCCCACATGCCACAGAGCAACTAAGCCCGTGCGCCACAACTACTGAGCCTGTGCTCTAGAGCCCACAAGCCACAACTACTGATGCCTGTGCGCCTAGAACCCGTGCTCCACAACAAGAGAAGCCACGACAAAGAGAAGCCTGCACACCGCAACGGAGAAGCCCCCGCTCACCGCAACTAGAGAAGCCCACGCACAGCAACAACGACCCAACACAGCCAAAAATAAAAACAAACAAACGAATAAATAAATAAATAATAAAATTAAAATCTTAAGTCACAGGACTCATAAGAATACTTTTAATTCATTTCAGATATTCAAACGTGCTGAACACTTGCTAACTAATACCAGGTATTAATCTAGGTGCAGTGGAAAGATGAGGATGTAAAAATTAGAATAAGGATATACCATAGTCTAATGGAAAAGAAAAACACAAATAATTAAACAATCAGGAACTACAGTAAAAAAAAAAGTTGAATTTTTGTTTTCTTTTTAATTTTCATTAAAAAACTTAAAACTTATTTAAATAAGGAAATTGCAATACAGTCTTTGCCTTGAAAGTGTATATTTTTACTCACTGGGTTGAAGGAATGCTATTTATTGGTATTTCCTTTTGTTGACACTACCAAGTAGCTGACAAATTTTCCTTTATTCTAAAACTGAAATGTTGACTTTCCTATCAGGATTTGTTTTGCCAGTACTTCAGTTACCTTTTAATTTGTTTATAATTTTACTGAGGTAAAAAGACTAAGAGCCTTCAAAAAAAAACAACAACAAAAAACCTAACCTGTGAGTTATTAATGACATGATTAGCCTCCAGTTGGATAGTAAATGTAACACCAAGTTCTGATGAAAAGGATTTCATTGGTGATAATGTCCCAGATGTCAAAACAATCGTCCAAACCTTGCCATTAATATCTGAAAAGGCCTAAAAGGAAACAACATTAGATACATAAAATCATCTTTAAAACAGTCAAAAAAAACAGTCAAGCACATTTATTTAATTGTTGGTATTGAGCAAGAAGACAGAATTCTCATTTACAGCATGATATGCTTACCACAGCTGGATTTAAGCACCAAAAATTCAGCACATGAACTGCTGTTTTCTCTCGTAAACGTTTCTTATTTTTTGGTAGAACCAAGAACCCATTTTTATCTGAAGTATCAGTCTGATTTATCCAAGAATAAGTCTGTTGAATAGCGACTTTATAATCATCTGCAAATCTAAATGAAAATAAAATGGTAATTAAATGGGAAAATTTTAGATAACATTGTCCCCCACCAACAACCCACACCACTAAATTCAGTAATCCTGATAGAACTAAGGCATTAAACCTTAGAGTCAGTCCTCCCTTATAGAGGTTAGATATCACTTAAATATCACCCTTTATCACTTCCCATCCCTATGTTCAAACATTACATAAATCATGGCAGAGCCAGAATTAAAATGCAAGCCTCCTAACTCCTAGTTCAGAGCTCTTTGCATTCTATGATACATCATTAATTATAAAATAGTTAACAGTATTATTGTTAAAGAAACTAAAAAGTGGGTTAAACTTTTTTATTGCATGAGAAAATAGAAAGACAATTTTTACTGAAAGTTTAGGAAACTAATTTTTAAGTTCCTTTAAAATGTGGATCTCAGTCTTCATCTATTTTTAGTGAAAGTACTAAACCAGATGATCTCCATGATCCCATCCAGCTTATAATTTCTCTCAATAAGAGGCTATAAACACTTAAGCTTAAACAGAATGAAATTTGGTATTCTCTACCATGTCCTCACAGTAATACTGACTGTTAATTTTACCCTTAGAGAGATCAGAATTCAAAGTTCAAGTCAGGAACCCTGCACTATGTGGAGGGAATTTTATAAAAATACTGGGAGCTAGAAACTATAAAACTCTTAGAAGAAAACATAGGGGAAAATCTTCATGACATCATATTTGGCTATGTTCAACGGATCCCAAAAGCACAAGCAATAAAAGAAAAAAAAATTGATAAACTGGACTGCATCAAAATTTCAACTTTTGTGCATCGAAGAATACTATCAAGAGAGTGAAAAGAGAACCCACAGAATGGGAGAAAATATTTGTAAAGCAAATATCTGATAAAGGATTAATATGCAGAATAACTCCTACAACTCAACAACAAAACCCCCATTCAAAAATGGACAAAGGACTTGAGTAGACACTTCTCCAATGAAGATATAGAAATGGACAATAAGCACATGAAAAGATGCTCAACATCTCTAGTCATTAGGGAAGTGTAAATCAAAACCATAAGGAGGGCTTCCCTGGTGGCGCAGTGGTTAAGAATCTGCCTGCCAATGCAGGGGACACGGGTTCGAGCCCTGGTCCGGGAAGATCCCACATGCCGCAGAGCAACTAAGCCCATGCACCACAACTACTGAGCCTGTGCTCTAGAGCCCGTGAGCCACAACTACTGAAGCCTGTGTGCCACAACTACTGAGCCTGCGCTGTAGAGCCCAGGAGCCACAACTACTGAAGCCCGCGCGCCTGGAGGCCATGCTCTGCAACGAGAGAAGCCACCACAATGAGAAGCCCACGCACCGCAACAAAGAGTAGCTCCCGCTCGCCGCAACTAGAGAAAAGCCCATGCGCAGCAATGAAGACCCAATGCAGCCAAAAATAAATTAATTAATTAAAAAAAAAAAACCATAAGGAGATACCACTTTATACCCATTAGGATGGCTATGCTCCAAAAAACAAAAAATAACAAGTATTGGCAAGGATGTAGAGAAATTGGGAACTCTTGTGCATAACTATGTGAATCTAGAATGTGCAGCTGCTATGAAAAATAGCACACTGGCTCCTCAAAAAGTTAAATACAGAATTACCATATAATTCTGCAATTCTACTGCTAGGTATGTACCCAGAAGAACTGAAAGCAGGAACTCAAACAGACACTAGTACATCAATGTTCACTGCAGCATGATTTACAATAGGCAAAAGCTAGAAACAATACAAATGTCTATCAATGTAAGAATGGATAAACAAAACGTGGTATATATACACATGGAATATTATTCAGCCATAAAAAGGAATGACATATGTTACAACATGGATTTAAGCTTGAAAACATTAGATTGTATGATTCCACTTATATGAGACACCCAGAAAGGGAAAATCCACAGAGATGAAAGTAGGATAGAGGTTACCAAAGGCTGTGGTGAGAGGGAAATGGAAGATACTGTTTCATGGGTATAGAGTTCCTGTTTGGGATGATGAAAAAGTTCTAGAAATTGACAGTGGTGGTAGTTGTACAACAATGTGAACATACTTAATGCTATTAAAATGTACACTTAAAAATGGTAAATTTTATATTGTGTATATTTTACCATAAAAAAACACTTAAAAAAATACTGGAACCAGGTAGTACTATAACTTAAGGAGTAGTGTGTGGGGAGTTGACTGCTTTTCATTTCCCACATTTCATTAAATAGAGGATTTACAGAATAAGAAAGACTTTCTGACACTGGAAGAAACATATCTAGATTATACTTAAAAGAAAACTTAAATTTAGTCTTAGAGGACTTTAATGCTGAACTAATTAATTGTATTTATTTACTGGTTTCAATACTCATTTTCATTAATAAAAAATAACATCAATTGACTGAGTCTGTGCCAGTAAGTAAGAGCAATATTTATACCACTTGTTTATCACTATCCCATGTACTCATATAAAATTAGTAGGTATTAAACACATGCTAGCACTCAATAAGGCTAATATTTTTAAGAGGCAGAATACAGACCAGATTATCTTCACTTACCTGCTATTTTGCCTAAAAAGATAGTCAAGCACCATAAAAAGTCCTTTGAGCATTATTTGAGTTGAAGCACTAATAATAGGTACTTCTATTGCCTCCTCTTTACCATGAACTGATGAGACTTTTTCTTCTTTTTGAAGGATAGCAGAAAAATGTCCCTATAAGGAATTACCATATTAAGTGTACGGGGCGGGGGAGGGAAAGAGGGGGAAAACAAAATTCTTAAAACTGTAATAAAACCCAAATGAAATATACATTGAAATTTTAGTCAAACATTAATACACAAATGCTAACAATATATTTTGAATTCCCATATATTCTCAAATTCTCTTCAAAGACTTATTTAAATAAGAAGTTACACATTTAGGAGGTTCATTACTTCTTCAGGCAATTAGGGTTTTATTCAGTGCCCTTCAAAAGCAATGAACTAAATAAAAATGTACCAAATAGTTTTTAAAAAGCTTAAAAGATTTGATATTCCACTTAAATGCCTGAATTATTTCCAGGGAGTACTCTGATGCTGAGAATAATATGACTATGTGACAAGCAAAAGTAAAAGAACAACTCAAAGAAAGAATACATGCTAGATACAAAATGTATGCTAACTGGCTGATTAGTTTTTACATGGCTCATAAGCTTAAATACAAATAGAAGTATGGATATTAAGACAAAATAATAAAACAGAAAAGTATGTTTTCCCAGACTGTGAAACAGAAAACCCTGAATATTGAAGCAATAAAAGATACTGGTGACAACTCTGATGTTTGACAATAAAATGTGTGTTCAATGAAAATAAAATGGGGAAATAGTTAAGATAAATAAGACAGATAAATTTCAATATTCAGATATATTGTGAAATAATCGACATTTAAAAAAGTAAAATTAGTCTCCACTGAACAAAACTTCAAAGGATACAAATATATTTTTCAAAAAGAACAAAGAACAAAAAAGACAACATGAACTTAGAAAAAACATTCGGCACTTACAAATTATTAATGATATTAATTGAAAAACAAGTATTAAATTTGTTCTTTTTAAAAAATCAAGTTCCCTGAGAAAACACCTTAAAGGAAGGCTACTATTCCTCTCCAACCTGCAGACAACTGGCAATATTACTCTGTAAAACTACAGAACTTCTGAACTCCTGAAGGTAAGGCACTGGAATAAAAACAACAGGACTGAATGACATTCTACATATTGAACCATGAGACAACTCCAAGGCTACTTCCGGCTAGGTTACCTAAACAATGAAAGCTGGGTTTATAGACAAATAGAAAACTAAGCAAATGGGGAAACACACACATAGACACAGACAGGTAATTATTACTTCATAGAAACCTAGAGTTGTATTAAAAATTTAATCAAGTAAGTTACAAGAGATGACTATCATAAACTATGATAATATATATACATAGTGATATGCACACTGAATAGTAATATAAATATGCTGAGAAAATGGAGAGTGAAGAAAGGGAAAGAGGGAGGGAGGAAAAGGAGAAAGGGAGGGACAGAGAGGAAAAGAGAGGGTGAGTATGAGAGTGTGTGTGTGTGTGTGTGTGAGAGAGAGAGAGAGAGAGAAAAGTGGGTGTGTGTAAAGGAGCTAAATCATCATCATACTTAATAGGAAGTCAATAGAGAATATCAAAAATTGAAAACTCGAAAGTAGCAGAATCCACATGTTATTTAGAAAATTGGGTTAAATATCAGAGGAAGCCACTACAGGAGTTAAAAGAGCCACCGAGAATGAAAATTGGGACAGAGGAGTGGCGCAAATGAATGCTTTTCTTGATAGTAGTAACTGACTTTTAAATTATGTTCATATGTTGCTGTGGTAAAATTAACTTGTAAAAAATTTAGTAATCACAACGATGAATTTCTTAAGATCAAAGGAAATTTCCTTAACCTAATTTTAAAAATAACTAAAAATCCTACAGCATCTACGGAATGAGAAAAAGTATTTGCAAATCATATATCCAATACATTGTTCATATCCAGAATACATAAAGAACTTACAGTCAACAATAAAAGACAACACAATTTCAAAACGGGCAAAGGATTTGAATATAGATTTCTCCAAAGAAGATATATAAATGGACAATAAGCAGTTGAAAAAATGCTTGGCATTATGAGTCTTTAGGGAAATGAAAATCAAATCACATGAAGATACCACTTCATTCCCCCTGGGAAGATTATAATAAAAAAGAGATAATAACAAGTGTTGGTGAGGATGTGGAAGAAATTAGAATCCTCATACATTATTGATGGAATTGTAAAATGGTACAGCCCCTTTGGAAAAGCTTGGCAGTTCCTCAAAATGTTAAACATAGAGTTACCATATGGACCAGCAATTCTATTCTTAAGTATATACCCAAGAGAACTGAAAATACATATCCACACAAAAATCTGTCTATGAATGGTCATAGCTGCATTGTTTATAACAGCCAAAAAGTAGAAACGACTGATAATGGATAAATAAAATACAGTATATTCATAAAATATAATATTATTTGGTAATAAAAAGGAATGAAGTATTGATAGATGAACCTACAACATAGATGAACCTTGAGAACATTATGCAAAGTGAAAGAAGGCAGTCACAAAACACCACATATCGTGTTGCCATTAACATAAAATGTCCAGAATAGGTAGATCCACAGAAACAGAAAGTAGATTAGTGGTTTCCAGGATCCCGGGTAGGAGGAAATGGGAGTGACTAATTGCTAATGGGTACAAGGTTTCTTTCTGAGGTGATAAAAATGTTCTGAAATTAGACAGCAGTGGTAGTTGCACAACTCTATGGCTACATGGAAAACCACTGAATTGTATACTCTAAAAGGGTAAATGTCATGGCATGTGAATTGTATCTCACTGTTAAAAAAAATTTTTTTTAAATACAGCAGACATATTGCTAAATGGTGTAATACTAGTAATACAGTCCTTTTAAAGTAAGCAACAAGATCAGGATGTCTTTTTACTGTGATGAACCATGTACTGAAAGTTTAAGCTAGCAAAGTAAGAAATGAATAAAATGTGAAGGAAATGGAAAGAAAGAAAATAGTCATATTCATAGACAGGATGACTGTCTACATAGAAAATTTAATAATCTATAGATGAACCTATAGGATAGTCCAACAAAGTGATTATAAGAATCAACTACCATCCTTATACACCAATAACAATTAGAAAATGCAATTTTTTGAATTATACCATTTGAAAAAGAAACAAACTTTAACTTACTCAGGAATAAACCTAACCAAAAGTACCTAAAACTTTCAAAAATTATAAAATTTTATTGAAAGATATATAGAAAGAGATAATAAATTATTAGAATTCTATCTTGTTCATGAATGGAAAAACTTCATATTGTAAAGTCAATTCTTTCTAAATTAATCCGTAAATTCAACACAATTCCAGTCAAAATTCCAACAGAATTGTTCATAGAAATTTATAAGCTAAGTCTAAAATTCAGATGGCAGAGTAAGGCGAAGAACAGCCAGGATCATTCCAAAGGAAAATCATGTGAGGAGATATGCCCTACCATGCATCAGCATTTTTCTAATGCTACAGTGATTAACAAATAGGATAGCTTAGAGAAACAGAATCAAAGAACACAATAGAGTCCAGAAATAAGCTTATACATAAACGAAAATCAGATATGTGGCATTACAAATCAGAGTGAAGTGGATGGATAATTTAGTAAATGATGCTGAGAAAATCCATACAGGAAATAAAATGGATTACATATCTCACAACATAAACAAAAATGAATCCCAGGGTGATTGAAAACATTTATTAAAAAAAACTTTAACACTTTTAGAAGAAAATGTTGCATAGCGTTAAGAAAAGCTTGCTTAAACTCAAATATCACAATTCATAAAAGAAAAAACAATAATACATTTGAATGCACTAAAATTAAAAAACTTATAAAAAACCACCATAAACAAACCATAGATACAAGAATATACATGTAATACAATAAGCAACAAAGAATTAATATTTACTATATATAATGGAAACAATCAGAGATACATACAAATATATATTTTCAAGGATGTTCATATCAGAACCTTTTCTTATTCTGGGAAAACTGGCAACAACCTGTATTTCAACTGCCAGATTACTCAAATAATTTAGAATATGTGCACTCACAAAAACGCTGCACTGCAACTAAGAATCATGCAAAAGAATTTCTATTAAAATAGGGAAGTACTCATATTACTAAATGAAGAGGTAAAAATAAATATGTATCATGTCAAAAATTTATGTTAAGCGAATATATGCATAGAAGAAGACATAGGTAGACACAAATCTAAAAGTTAATAATCATTTTTAAGTTTACGAGTTTTTTTTTTCCCTCCGTACCTTTCTGTATTTTCCAAGTTTTTTCCTTTGACATACATTTTATTTGTACATTTTTTATAGAGTGCACTAATCTTAAGTGTATAGGTCACTAAACACAAGCACATACACACACACACACACACACACTTGTGTGTGTGATTTTAAGTCAGGATTCAAAACATTCCTCAAATCCCAGAAAGTTCCCTTGTGTCCCTTCTCAGCCCAAACTACTCCTTATCCCTGCACAGTGGTAACCAGTATTCTGACTTCTATTAGCATAATTATGTTTGTCTGTTCTTAAATTTCATAAAAATGAAATCATACAGTTTGTACTCTTTTGTGCTGGTTTCTCTTATGCAACTTTATGTCTGTAAGATTCATTCATATGGTTGTGGTGGCAGTGGTTCATTTTGTAAATTGCTGTATAGTAGTCTACTGTATGAATATCCCACAATTTATTTAACCCATTTTACTGTTGATATGAAAAGTCTTTAGAATGCCAAAAGTTTATGCAAAAAAATGAAAAAGTGTTATATGAAAAAATACTTATGATACATTGCACTTTAAAAATTCAGGGCAAAAATTATAAGTACAGTCTGATTAAAATATATTTTTAATACTCATATGCCCATAATGCTAGTTCATGTTAGCAACAGTTCTTACTTTTGGTTCAAAAACCTCTTTAAAACTATATGAGGAAAACTATAAAACTCTGATAAAAGAAATCAAAGATCTAAATAAATGGAGAGATACTCCATGTTCATGGAAAGGAACACTCAATATTGTTCAGATGTCAGTTCTTCCCAGATTGATTTACAGATTTAATGCAGTCCCAATCAAAATCCCACCAAGTTACTTGGTGGATACTGACAAACGGATTCTGACACAGAAAGCTCGGTGTCTGTGCACCGTGCCAAACTGAATCTCGAAGATAAGAGTTTTAGGTGAAGTAGAAGAGGATAGCTTTATTGCTTTGCCAGTCAAAGGGAGATACAGCAGGCTCATGCCCCTGAAAAACTGTGTCACCCAACCCCTGAGGATTTGGTGAGGGGTTTTATAGCAATAGTTCAAGGATGGGGTTGCTGACAAGATTAGGGTGTGTGCAGGGCCTGTACTCCTTTGATCTCGTCTCAGGTGGTCTCCTCATCTTGATTAGCTTCTCTGGTTCCTTTAATCTTGCCTCCGGTAGTTTCTTGGCTTCTCCTCCCTTGTCTCTGTATCCCCTCCCTTCCCTAGCAACTGTTCCAATCTGCCCTTTGGAACCCAGGGAAGGTCATGGAGGCTGGAGTCTGTTCCCTATATACAAGAAATGGGGGACAGAAAGGCTTCCATGCCCAGGAGCCCCACAGGGGCTCAGTTTCAATTCTAAGTTTATATGGAAAGATGAAAGACTCAGAATAGCAAACACAATGCTGAAGAACAAAGTCAGAGGACTGACACTACCTGACTTCAAGACTTACTATAAAGCTACAGTAATCAAGACAGTGTGGAACTGATGAAGGAACAGACAAGTATATCAATGGAAAAGAATAGAGAGCCCAGAAATGGGCCAACACAAATATAGTCAACTGATCTTTTGTCAAAGGAGCAAAGATAATCCAATGGAGAAAGGATGGTCTTTTCAACCAACGGTGACAGAGTAACATCTACATCCAAAGAAATGAATCTAGACACAGAACTTACACCCTTCACAAAAATTAACTGAAAATGGACCACAGACCTAAATGTAAAATACAAAACTATAAAACTTGTAGAAGAAAAGATAGGAGAAAATCTAGGTGACTTTGGGTTCGGTGATGAATTTTTAGTTGCAACACCAAAAGCAGGATCCATCAAAGAAAAAAATTTGAACTTTATTAAAACTAAAAACTTATGCTCTATGAAAGACTCCGTTAATAGGATGAAAAAACAAGCCACAGGCTGGAAGAATATATTTGCAAACACATATCAGATGAACATCTTGTATACAAAATACCCAAAGAACTCTTAAAACTCAACAATAAGAAAACAAACAACTCAATTAAAAAGTAGGCAAAATATCTGAAGAGATACCTCACCAAATAAAATATGTAGATGGAAAATAAGCATGTGAAAAGATGCTCCACATCATATGTCATTAGGGAAATGTAAATTAAAACAACAGTGAGATACTACTACATATCTATTAGAATGGCTAACATTCAAAGCACTGACAACACCAAATGTTGGCAAGGATGTGGAACAACAGGAACTCTTATTCACTACCTGTGGGAATGTAAAATGGTACAATCACTTTGGAAGATAGTTTAGCAGTTTATTGCAAGCTAAACATAGTCTTACCATACAATCCAGCAATTGTGCTCCTAAGTATTTATCCAAATGAGCAGAAAGTATGTCCATACAAAAACATGCACACAAATGTTTATAGCAGCTTTAGTCATAATTGCTGAAACTTGGAAACCACCAATATGTCTTTCAGTAGGTAAATGGATAAACAAACTGTGGTACATATATACAATAAATATAGTTCAGAAATAAAAAGGAATGAATTATCAAACCACAAAAAGACATGGTGGAACCTTAAATGTATACTGTTAAGTGGAAGAAGTCAGTCTAAAAAGACCACATACTGTATGATTACAACTATATAACGTTCTGGAAAAGGCAACACTATGGAGTCAGAAAAACAAAAAAATCAGTGGTTGCCAGAGGTTCAGCAGAGGAAATAAAGCATGTTGAAAGGATGAATAAGTGCGACACAGAAGATTTTTAAGGCAATGAAAGTATTCTGTACGATACTGTAACGGTAGATACCTGACTTTATGTTTTCATAACAACTCATAGAACTGTACGTACAACACAAAAAGTATACCCTAACATAAACTATGGACTTTAGTTAAAAATAATGTAACCAATATTGGTTCAATTGTAATAAATGTACTACTATTGCAAGATGTTAATAATAAGAGAATCTATAGTATCTGTGAATATGTGTGTGGTTGGGGGTGGTGGTATATGAGAATTCTGTCCTTTTTGCTCACTTTTTCTATAAACCTATAACAACCACTTTAAAAGTAAAGTCAATTAATATAAATAAATAAGAACAAAAAGAGAAAGTAAAAACATTCTCACCTGCAAAAAACACAAAAAAACAACCCCAAACAAACACTCTTTTGAGAATAATGTAAGTCATGAAGGTTCTATCCAGAAAAACGTACAAAAGTAAATACTCATAAAATTTTGAATGTAATTTCATAAGGCTCACAGTATCCCACAGCCCACCCATAATCTCTATATACCCAGGTTTATAACCTCTAAGTTAAGGAGAATAAAACATGAATTTCTTATCTTTTTATTTTCCAAATTTTTAACTTTTACAATTGACAAAATATTTACAACCTAAAAATACTGACTTCTTTTAGCTTTAAACAAAGCAATTAATTCCGTATTAATTAAGCCGTATATCCTTCAAACTAATAATGCTACTTTTTCATCCATAATTTATGCCATCACTTAAAGATTATCAAACTTACATAATAAAATAAAATTTTGAAACAATTAATTGCTACTTTTTTTTTTTTACTCTGGATTAACTATTCACTATTAAGTCATTTCTAATTCACTAAATAAATTTCACAGGTAGAAAAAAAAACTTACCTGCAAAATGGGAAAAGTAGCAGTGGTTATGCCCATTTTGTATAAATTTAAGAGCATTTCACTTCCACTCCATACCTTACAGGATGATTCATAACCCCTTTCCACAAGATGTTCAGAGTTTGCTTCTAACCAACTGGAATAAAATAAAACAATTCCATCAACCAGTATCATCCTTATGTGCACTACTTCAACAGAGCAAAGAAAATGTGATACATTGATCTGTATTCCTTGAAGCTCTGAGCACATATATGTAGGTTAATTAAGACATTTTTAAATAGCATGCATGGGGCTTCCCTGGTGGCGCAGTGGTTGAGAGTCTGCCTGCCGATGCAGGGGACACGGGTTCGAGCCCTGGTCTGGGAGGATCCCATGTCCCGCGGAGCAGCTGGGCCCGTGAGCCACAATTACTGAACCTGCGCGTCTGGAGCCTGTGCTCCGCAACGGGAGGGGCCGCGATGGTGAGAGGCCCGCGCGCCGCGATGAAGAGTGGCCCCCACTTGCCACAGCTGGAGAGGGCCCTCGCACAGAAACGAGGACCCAACACAGCCATAAATGATAAATAAAATAAATAAAAAATAAAATAAAAAAAGACAAAACTGTAGTTCCCAGAGGCTCTCATTATAAAAAAAAAAAAATAGCATGCATGTTTCATATTGCAAAATAAATATACAGCTAAAAAAGTAAGCTTTTACTCAAAAAAGAGAAAGATGCGTGTGATTCCCCATTTGTGTTTTGTGGATTCACGCTGCTTTACTTGTCTGTCTCTCCAACTGACAGTTAGGTCTTAGGAGCTTATCCCAAATGCACATAAAAGGAAATACAAAAAAGCCTAATAGGGACTTCCCTGGTGGCACAGTGGTTAAGAATCCACCTGCCAATGCAGGGGACATGGGTTCGAGCCCTGGTCTGGGAAGGTCCCACATGCTGCGGGGCAACTAAGCCTGCACGCCACAACTACTGAGCCTGCACTCTAGAGCCCATGAGCCACAACTACTGAGCTTGCATGCCACAATTACTGAAGCCCGCGTGCCTAGAGCCCGTGCTCCGCAACAAGACAAGCCACCTCAGTGAGAAGCCCGCGCACCACAACCAAGAGTAGTCCATGCTCGCCGCAACTAGAGAAAGCCCGCGTGCAACAACGAAGACCCAATGCAGCCAAAAATAAAATAAATAAATAAAAATTTAAAAGCCTAATAAAAAGATTATAGTGTTAAATATTAATACAAAAAAGAGAATTACTAGAAAATATATTCATTTATATACACACACACACACACACACACACACACACACACACACACACAGACATTTGTACCTTCAATGAGTGCTTAAATGCCTATATTATGCCAGACACTATACTGGATAGTGGAAATACAGCAGTAAATAAAATAGGCAAGGTCCTTATTCTCATGGAAATTAGATTCTACTAACAGAGACAGAAATAAACTTAGAAACAAATCCATGAACAAGAAAATATCAGGTAGTGACAGTGATATAATGAAAATAAACTGGATTAATGTAATCTAACTGCTACTTTAATTTCAATGTCAAGGAAGCTCTTCTTGAGGCGACATATATTCTAACTGAATACACAGCCAAGTAAATAAATAAATAATTTTAAAAATAAATAAATAAAATACTAAATCTATTATTTTACAGTATTGAAACCTTGGTTAAATGAAACTCATCAAACCAGAATCCTACTCAAACTGTAGGATAAAGCGATAAAATAAAGCCATGGTCCAGAATTTTAAAATATGTTAATTAAAACCATGTTTAGTTAATGTTCAGCCCAATATCCTACACACATCCTATGGGACTATTAAATTATCCTGCTAAATTAGGAATAAGATTCACAATTATCAATTTTAAAAATCAGTTACGTTCACTATATTCTTTTGAATAAGACAAAAGTTTGGACTAGCCTATCTCTACCTTTAATGGGCAAACAACAATCCATTTCCCAAGTGGCCTGGTCAAAGTTTACTAATTGTAAAATACTTGGCACAATAAAACATGTTTTTAATACAAAGGCAGCACAAATGACACTGAAAGACAAATGTTCTTACTTAATGAGGCTATAGCACACAGCTCGCAGGGGTTCATGGTCTTTCTTCCTTATGTTATTGTTAACCAGACTATCTAGTTCATCCCGAGCAAACCGAAGCTGAACTTCCGTTACACTGTAACTTGCTGATTCCCGAGCACAGTCCTCAATGTTATGAGCTTCATCTAAAATGACAACCTGTTCTTTCAGACTGATATCCATCTATAAGATAAAAGAGTTCTCCTGTAAAACATTCAGCAAAATGGATTTAACAGCAATAGGCAAGATATTTCATTTAAAAATTCACACTATAGGCCAATATCACAAGTCCAACTATATAAGCAACTGATTCTCAGTCTTACAATTTTAAAGCACTTAGGCCAACCAAATATCAGCTCAGCATTACAGTTTTCCATTTTTCACTCTCAAAATACTTGTAAACCTATCAACCAAAATAATATGTGTTAAGCGAGCCAGATCAACGTATGGCTGGTTACACAAAGTGGTATAAGGGATCTCCAACATAATATAAAAAGCAGAATAAAAAAAAAAACCTTGAAAACTAAAATAACAACACAAGATTCAAAAGACTCTCAAAATACTAATACAATATAGTATGTATCTATTTCATTTCAGTCTCTTCTGCAACCCTTTTGAGAAGTGCTCTTCCCCAACTCCCATGTGATGTTTGCAGGACTGTTAATCTGTTAATCAAGGGACATCACCACTCTCACAATGTGGGGAGACTCAGAACCCAGGCTTGTCAATTAAATCAAGTATTCCATCCGTCTATGGTCACAGTGACTGCTTCAAGAATGGGTATGAGATCCAAGCTAGGCCAATCAGGGTAATTATGGGTGACTAATGTGAAATCATATTCTTTTTTCCAGGTTACCTGGCTGGAAAAAAGCTAGCTGATTATGGTTATCTTTGTTCCTACTGGGAAGAACTTGCCTGATTACAAAGTCATCACGATAAAGAGTCAAGTATTTTTTTTTAAGCTCTATTGAAGCTGGGTTTGTGTCAAATGCAATTGAAAGAGTCCTAACTAATACAAAATGTCACAAAGCAATTGCCACTGAGTTATTCTGAGGAAATAATAATATACAGAGGGCTGTAGATGGCTGAGAAAGAACCATAAAAGAGTAGGAAATATACTGGGGTTTAAAAGATGAGCAGGATTTGGATTTGGATACACAAAGAGAGAGTAGGGCAATTCAATATAGGTGTAATCAAAAGCAGAGATACAGGAAAGAACAAGGTATCCTCAGGGGACCTTGAGGTAAGTTTTTGAAGAGTTCAAGTTGGGAGTATGTGGCAGAGATACAGGAAAGAACAAGGTATCCTCAGGGGACCTTGAGGTAAGTTTTTGAAGAGTTCAAGTTGGGAGTATGTGGCAGAGAAGGCTGAAAAGGCAGATTCAGGTCAGACTACTGATCATCTTGGGAGTAAGCTTAAGAAATATGACTTTATCCCATGAAAAAGGAGAGATATAAGAGATTTTTAAGCAGAGGAAAGATGTTATAAAAGTAATATTAAGAAGACTGACTTGGCATTGATATATACAGTTGCTCAAAGGAAAGAGACCTAGCTGAAAGGCAGCCAAATAAGAGGAAGGATAGCAGGGGTATTAAACATAATGCCTATTCATTTTAAACTTATAGAAATAGAAAGCTAATGAAAGTTGTACAGTCAGATCTAAAGAGAGGAATAACAACTGAATATATGAAGTTATTCACTTTTTGTCTTATGCTATAACAACTCGATGTCTCTAAGAACCAGGCAGATAAACACAAATGCTGTATCCAAATTCACTTATTCAAAGTTCACAGAGCATAATTTGCATAGCATGCATATTCTCCCAACGTAAGTTCTTCAAAACACAAGATTCTTTAGATAAATGTTTTAAAATAATTCTTTCTATTCATAAAGAGATCGCTATATAAGGGTCTCAAATGGGGGTAATTTTTTGTACCCCAGGGGATATTTGGCAATGTCTGGAGACATTTTTGATTGTGACAACTGTGAGGGTACCACTGGCACCTAGTGGATAAAACCAGAGATGCTAATAAACATCCTACAATGCACAGACAGCCCACCACAACAAGGAATTATCCAGCCCAAAATGTCATTACCGTCAAGGTTAAAAAACCCTGTTACGATTCCACTTCAGTACTAGGTCCTTAAAAGTTCTTATTACTTTGGAAATCAAAATGACAATGTCTAAAATTCAGTTTTTAATACCCCCTAGAATATGTTTTCAATACTCTAATCTGCTTACACATTTCCATAAATTAAATATAAAGCAAAAAATAAAGTAAAAGACATTAAAACATCTAAAAGCTTTACATTCATCACTTATATCCCAATAGTAGGAAAACAGTTCTTTTAATTTTTACATATCAACTCACACTTTCCCTTATTTGTGCATCTAGAAGATAGTTGTAGGGACAAAATATTATGTCAGCATCTTGCATTAGTTCTCGTGCTGTGTAATATGGACATGCCTTTAGTTTTTTCCCCAAGCTGACGAATTCTTCTATATCCCAGGCCTTGCACATCCCTTGGAGAGTCTGTAATACGTGTTGATCACTAATTTTATGAACACCATGATAAAAATAGCAGGATTTTCCCTAAAAAAAAAATGCATAGCTGAAATATGAACCAATACTAGAACAGAAGAAATAAAACAAGTTTACCTCAGAATTTTAGAAACATCATTAAAGCCACAAAGTAAAGATTTAACAGAGGAGACAGAGTACATACACCACATCTATAATACAACCATTTTAAAGAACTATATTAGTTAACTCAGATACAGCTCCAGATCAGTACAGCTGGAGATACCCCAAATTAACTTGAGAAACATATTTTTAAAAGTATGTTTGTTGTGACTTTGATCTTATTAAAGTGATATTAGACAAAAATATTTCTGGAAGGATCTGGAAGGATAAACAAAAGCAATGGTATCACTAGTTGCTTTCAAAGATGAGAACCAAGTGACTTGGGGACAGGACTGAAAGACATTTTTCTCTATAGACACTTTTGTACCTTTTCAATTTGAGCCATGAGACAGTATTACTTAATCAAATATAAATAAGTAAAAACAAAGGAAGAATGGAAAGTGGGAAGGAGGGCAGGAGAAATGTCCTAGGGGAAAAAAAGAGTATTCACTACAAAAAGTTGGAAAATACAAGAGTACCAAAAAGCCTTAAATTACCTAAAATCCCATTATACAAAGAATGTACTATCAAGATTTTGATATATTTCATTTCACATTTCTTCTATACATATGTACTTGTGGATATATCTCTATAATGTGACCCAATTTTAAAATAATGAGAACAAAGCAAATTATCCCCAGGCACTGAGGATTAGTAACAATCTAGCCACTAAATTTTTTTTTTACAAAACTGGGATCTCCTGTTTTCTCTTAGCCTATTTTATTAAAAATCCTATCAGAAATATTTTTTCATATCACCAAGTTTTTTTTCATTGTTGCCTATATATGTACACTGGATTAATGTGCCATAGTTGATGAACCAGTTTATTACTGGACATTTAGACTGTTCTCAATTTTTGCTTTATACATAATGCTGCAATAAGAATTTTTATGCTCATTTCTAAATATTTTCTTAGTATACAGTTTTAGAAATGGCATTATGGGATCAGAGAGTATAAATATTTTTAAGTTTCTTGAAAACCATATCACCAAATTATTCTCCAGAAAATGTAAAGCATTTTACATTATCCTTTTTCCACACCTTTATCAACATTATCTTTTCTTACCTTTGCCTATCTTAAAGGTAAAAATAGAAGACTGTTGTTTTGATTTGTATTTTTTACACTTTCTAGCAAGGTTTAACATTACACTGTATGAACATTCTAACAAGTTTCAACAGTAATTTGCATACCTTCTTTCATGTACTATTTACTAATGTCCTTTGCCATTCTATTATTGGAAGTAAAAAAATTTTATTAACATGCACCAATCAAAAAATAAGATGTTTGATAAAATCCAGTCCTAGCAAAGGTGTGGCATATCCTATTAAAAGGTGTATAAAGTTAGAAGTATAAACTTCTACTTCCATTAGAAGTGCACAGGAAATTTGTCAGTAACTACCAAATAAAATTTCACCATTTAATTGTATATATACCACACTGTTTAATAGCCCCCCAAATTGGAAATAAACCAAATGTCTACCCACAGGGGATATGTTAAATTAATTGTGGCAAAAATTCATACAAAAGATATAGCCCTTTAAAAATAAGTTAGATTTGTCTATGTGCTGATGGGTTTAAGCTTTAAAAATAATCTATACACATACATTATAGAAAATACATATTTTAAATGTTTTAGAAGAATACCCACAGTAGTTCCCTTAAGGGGATGGAAAGAACTGGAAAGAGAGATCTTTTCATTTAATGCCTTTCTGTAATTTTGAGTCTCTAACCATGTATATGTTACTTTTCTTTTTCAATTGTCATTTGGGACTAAGTGGTGAAATAATGAGCCATTTTAATTCATTAATTTTATATATCAAAAAAAAATTAAATGTGATTTTGAAATCCATATTTATCTTTCCCAGTTTGCTGTCCTTAACCAGTGGGGGGATATGTATATATATATATATATGTGTGTATGTGTGTGTGTGTGTGTGTGTGTGTGTGTGTGTGTGTGTGTATTTTTATCTATGAACTATACAAAAGGCAAACCTATGTTTGCCTTTTGCCATACACAAAAATATCTAGACATTGCTAGAAATGGAGTAAATCATAAAAAGGTCATAACCTATAAAAGAATGTCAGCAAATCCAAGGACAAGGCATGATCAGCTGAGGACTGCTAATTCTCCTAAAGCCATGCTGCTTATTGGTCCTCCAAGGTATTAAAAAAAAAATTAGGAAGAAAGGGCTCACCTAACCTTCTTTATTTGCTTCATTTTTATATTATTTTCACTTACTTTGTCTAATCTCTACTACTCTTTTTTACCCTTCATGCCATGTCAACTTCCCCACACCATGATGCCATCTTTCGTTTTTGTTTCTAGTGTAGTGAAAACAGCAATGGTTAGCAGTTAGAAGACTTGCTTCCTTTCTTGCTAATTAGTTGTCTGACACTGGGCAAACTTCAGGGCCCATTTTTCTCATGTGACTAGGCATCAAAAGAGTAGTTGAATTAGAAGCCTTTTAAGATTCCTCTGACCCACTGACTATGCCATTTCTAAGGTTCCTTCTAGCTCTAAAATTCTATGATTCTGAGGTCAAGAGACAGTTGGAGATGTGCCAAGTATCTTTCATACTGAGCTTGATACAGATTGAGCTTAATAATATGACATTCACCATTTCTTCATTCCAAGTATCTTCCATACTATTCTGAAAGCTTTTATTTGTACAAAATGATCACTAAGGTGCCTTCAGAGTCTATGGTTATGGACTGTTAAATCTCATCTTAACAAAAAATAGATATTCTTCTATACCTAAAATAACTTTTTAGAGTTATTTCTAGGGCTAGTTAAGATTATTTTTTCTTAGTTGAAACAAAATTTAACTTTTAGCAGATAAGTGCATTGCTTTTCCAGTATAGGAGCATAAAAGAAACAGTGAACAAAAACACATGTGCCTTTGGATCAAGCCAAAAACTCAGAAAGTTTACACTTTAAGGGCACTTAGAATGACACTGCTGTGGAGGCTGATAGCAAAACCAGAAAAGCTCATCCACTTTAGCAGTGTAATATAACCCTGAGGGGAGTCTGTCAATGGAAGCGTTATCACACTTTAAACTCTTTTTCACTCAAACTGTCAGGTATCTATTTATCATTTCTCTTTGGTAATTCAGCCATCGTAAACATAGACACCTTTAGTGACTTTGTAATTGGCCCTCATTACAATACCAAATTACCCTGAGGGCTTGGAAACAAGAAAAAGAATGTTCATGTATGCCTATGAGCTAGGCATTCTGAGGCAGAATTAGGTCAAAACAACTACAAGCAGGTATCTTCAATTATTTATAATACTAATATTCAAAAATAAAAGAATTGTTTACTTGAAAACAGAACCTAAAGGCCAATGAAAAAGTCTATTGGATTTTTATTTTTACATGATTCAAACTTTGGAGGATAAAGACCAATCAAAAAACATAACCACCACTGCAGGATTCTAGAAGATTACATAAAATAAGATATTTGCTTTCAATACACAATCTTAAACTTTATAATTGTTTTTACTAACGGGATAACAAATACATAATAAATTACATAATAATTTCCTCAATAGCAAGTAGTAAAAGATAATGACAACGCCAGCAAGTCTTCTTACATAGACTATTATAGCCAGAAAACAAATTTCAAGCATTTGAGGAATTTAGTACATCAGTTAGCCACTTACGGAAAGAAGTCTACTTAAATATAAAATTCATGGGGTTTTATCATGAACAGCCTTTTCTCTATTTTATTATTTTTTTAGCATTTGGATTTTTAGTATTTTTATCTCTTTGAAGAGAACTTTTTAAACATACAGAGTGAAGAGATTTCACAGTTCCTCAGTTAATTAAAAAGAACTTATATGAAAACAAGTATGATCACAGAATTTCAACAATGGTTTTGATTCAATTATTCTGTATTCTCTTCCTGGTTCTGAACAAGTCACTTAAGTTTTTCCAGTGAAGCCCCTTAGTAATTATACTTCATATTATCAGGTTTGAATATCTGTTGAAGCTTCTTTTGAATAACCCCAAATAAGGCTTGAATAAATTTCCATCTAATAAAAGAAAGCAATGACAAAGAAAAGCATAAAACAAAATAATCTATTCGCATTATATGGTAGGAGGTGATATATCAATTAAATGAAACTCTAGAAGCTGTAGCTCTTAGCCTTTTGTGTAGAATCACTTATGTTTGACAAAATACAGAAAGACAGAACTTTCAAAATATATTAAAATATCATTGGTCATTTCATATACTATCAGCTTATGCTTCACCAATAATTTCTGGGTATAATTCCATATTATTATACTTCCATATATTATTATAACTTCAATTTTAGAGTAAACTAGTTATCAAACTGGTACACAGACTGCCAAACTAATACTGCCAAAATATTATTAAAAAATCATGTCTTTAGTAAGAAAGATTTATCTACCTAGCCAAAATTCGTATTATTCTAGATATCCCCGGAAAATTTCAAAACCATTAACATTATCTTCAGTTAATAATTTAACATAATTTTTTGAAAGAAGTTTGTACTTATCAGAATTATTAGACAGTATAGTCATTTCTCAATTAAAAAACATTTTAAAATTTGCTCAAAGAGAGGGCCTACATAAACCATCTTATTTTGAAGTTTTTAAATATGTTAAATACATTAATTAGATCTGGTTAGACTAAATCACTTAAATGTTTTTAATCTCCTCATATGACATCCATGTTTGACTATTTTGGGTAGAGAGATTTAAAAGAAGAAAGTATGAAGACGGGTGACTAAAATGAAAATTAATTTTCAAGGAAATAAATAAATATCCCCAAGCTTTAGGACAAAAACCCGTTATTTAAAACTTGAATAAAGATTTTCTTACAGTAAAATTATTTTTAAAAAAATATCAACACTAGCAATCAATTTGATTTTCATAAGTTATTTGATTATCACTGTAAATGTACATATAAAATGAACACATTAAAAAGTAACTTTAATCTTTTCAGCCTAATTTTTCCTCTAAAATACATTAACTTACTCACATTTTTTCCATCTAGCAATTCCATGCACTTTTCATTTCTGTTGAAGTTACCTACTACTTCAGGATGGACACAAGTGTGATCCCTGCTGGAAAGAATAGTCATTGGGACCCCTGAGTATGCTGTCCTCCGGAGCTCTCTAGTAATCTGAGCAATCTGCTTGTGTGTGCGTGTCCCAAAATATATTTTGGGTATCTTGGACTTCCCCCCATGATCCTTCTTAGCGGTATTTGAAGAATCTTGACTGTTTCCTTGTTTAGTAGAACAACAGCACCTAGAACAGTTACCAGGGGGCTGTAACAAAGGAAAGAAAAGATAACTAATGTCTGGACTACCATAAAATTGTTATCAAACCTCTCATGGAATCAAAACTAAAAGCAGTGAATCACAACTGTCAAATAAAGAGAAATTCATGATGTTATGATGTTACATCATCTAAAACTTGCCATTAAAGAAAAAACTACAAATTCAATTTCAAATTGGTTCTCCTTCATAAATAAATGATAAATGATAAACCATTTTTATCATTATAAATGATGTTACCATATTTGCATTGTTTTCTAACATACTACTCCAACTCTCAAATTCCAAATGTTTTAAGTATATTTTAATTATCCTCTTTCATAAATTATAAAAACAAGATAAAACAGAAGACAATTTTCATTTTTGCTTAGGCTTCAAGTGAAAGCCTAATATAAATTGTGATATTACAATTTAGAGTTGATAGTGCTATTTTTCTTCACAGCACAGTCCATTCAAATATCCTATAATATACCAATATCTTAAAAAGCATTTTAAATATGGCTTACAGAAGAATAGAAATATCAAGTTGAATCTAAAGCATCAGTCAAAAACAAGAAGAGAAAACTATTCTCTAGAAAAAGTATGAAAATGAATGCAAATTATTAATATTTAATAATGAAGGCAGGTTGCTTGTGTGGAACAAGTATATCTGAAATTCAATTACCTGTCATGGAATGTAACTCCATCAGTAAAATTACCAGTCAGGATAGCTTTTCCTGGACAATTTTACTCAATTCAGTTTCATAATTAAAATAGTTATATAAAGGCACCATATGGAACATCAGGAGTATAGTCTAGTATTTAGCTGGTTTTTCTCTCCTGTTTCCAAACTCTCAAAAATAAAAAAATTAAAAAAGCTTAATGCTATATATTAGAACCCAAGGATTCTTAATAACTACTCCCTTCTCAACCTCAGTTACTATAAAATGAGACAGAATGCAGCCTCATTTAAGAGAAAGACTATGAAATGGTTAGTTTATAGGAATGGTCACTGATAGGGAAAAAAACTAAATAGCACAGTAGCTTAAGAGAATTTGTACTAGAAAGTTTTAGTTTAGTAGAACAAACACACCATTTAACTGCAGATTTTTTTTAAATTATAATCAGTAAGATTAGCCTTCATAAACAAATGCTAAGTCATAGCATGTTACACCACAATACTGGGGATCAAGCTGTCTTTTAGCCTCAACTCAGTGGAAAAGCAAGTTCAAATTACTCCCAGTCTCGCTCAACCTTGTCCGCCATTAAATATTACAATACATGATAGAATGGATGTAAATGTGACCCTTCTGGAGCTGTCACTCACTGGGATAAAAGGTTCACTGATGTGCCAAATAAACAGTCAGTCAAAGCAGATAAAGTTACAGCCATGCTGGAATTGTTACATTCCCCTCTCAGGTTGCCAGTAACAGCAGATTTCATTACAGAGTGCTGCCACATTAAATAGCCAGTTCCAAATATCCTGCCTTCTATATTGAATAATTACTTATTCACTGAAAGGATAAAAAGAAGAGTTATGAATGGGGCTCTTGTCAACAGTGAGGCAGGAAACAGCTGACATGTGGTTTATGTTACATATGTTGCAATATCTAACAATTTATGGTCACACAGAAAATGGCATGCAAACTATATCATGATATTTCTGACTGAATTCCTTTCTAGCCTTTGCAATGATCACACTAATTAATTAACTCAGTAAAAGAATTAAGGTAACTCTTGGTAGCGGAATTAGTTGACTTTTCCATACCTTCAATCTTTCACTCAATTATATTATATCTCTTCCCTATGATACAGTTAAATTGACTCTGAATATTAGAATGCTAGGGCTCAATGCATTGTTATATTCCACATGGATATATTATATACAAGCATAAAAGTAACTCAATAACGTGGCCTTTTTTCAAGGCTCGGAAAACCTACTTTTTGATATAACACTTTTCAACATGAATTCCACTTAAAGCTTTATCACCCACTCCTTTTATTTTAATTCCACTATTTTTCTAAACAAAAAATTCAAATGCTACAGAAAAATACGAAATAAGTCAACCACCACCACAAATAACTTGCAGACCCTTCTACATATAATTATATCTTCCATATTTTTTCAAATAGAAAGGGATGCTATTATATAGACTTGTAACTTGCTGCCTTGTATTCAAATGTTTTAATTTTTAAAAGGGGTATTTGCACTAATAATTTTAAAAAGGGATCTGCTTATCTTAAAATATTATGCTAGTAGCTGTACTAACAAAAATAAAAGATCAAGAACTAGTTTCAGAAAGCTCTTCCCACTAGAGCAGCTTTATTTAGGTAACTTAAATTTGTTTTTCACTCCATAACTGAGAAAATTTTAAACCACTGCTAATTTTATACTAAAAATGGTTTTTGTTTGTTAAGTCTTAAAATGCTCTGAAGTAATTATACCATCTATGAACTCAAGGGTGACTCCTCAAAGAAGATGGTTTTTCAGTGGGTGGTTGCACAAGTAGAGTAGAAGATAGAAATTAAGAAAGGTGATTCTTATTTATTTGCAATATTAAAGGGGAATTCTTTCTTCAGAAGTGATCTTCTATTGGAGTTTCTATTTAAAGGATTTGGTATAATCATATTTGAAGATGGAAAAAAATGAATCTGGCAATAGAACAGAGGCTTAAAAAAGACAATTACTTAGTAACAAAAGAGAATTATTTGTACCAAAATCAGCAAGTTTCAATTCTGTAAGAAAACTAGAGAAAGAATCCTGAAACAGCAATGATAGGAAGTCATAATATCCTCCACTCCAATAATAGGCTAATATTTTCTGGCCTCTCTCTGAAACCCTTTGACCTAGGGGTTTTGAAACAATAGAGGAACAAAATTAAATATTTTTCACTAAGCATTTCTCCTGCTAACAAATGATCAAGTTTATCTTTCATAGGGATGTCTTCCTTTTGTTTTTGCTCTTTAAATTTACAGAGACTGTATTAGGAAACTGGAGAATAAATTTAAAAATATTCTCTCTCATCTAATATATCTGAACGCCAAGAAGATAAAACACATGGGCTCCCAAAACCTGTAATCTCTAAGAACTGTAAATAGCTACACTGTATGGTAGAACCAAACTCTTTAAGAGATGGCTTCTTTTCCCATAGCTGGAAACTGTCTAGAGTTCTTTTACTTCAACAAAAGGCAAGAAAACTTAACCCAAATAACAGCAAAAAAATCTATTATCATTTAAAGAGAAACACAAGAGATACATGTGGGTGTGACAGCTCTATTATTAGTTCCACATGCAGGAAGTCAATTGTTTAAAAATACATCTCAAATTTACAGTAGCCAAAACTGTTCTTAGGAGGTCAGCAACCAAGGATTTTAGAAAATTTTGTGTCTAACAATTTCTATTTATTCTCTCTCTTGTCATACTACATAGAGACATAAATTGAAATTTTTTGAAAGGATAAAGAATATAACATTTGATCTTGAAGGCCAACTGCTGATTCCTTGCCACTATTCCTTTCACAAGGCTACAATCAGAAGTTTAAGTAGATTAAGATAACTACATCAACCTCTAAAGTTTCATAGCTCTCTCCAGCCTTTCCCCACAACAACAAAAATTACTATGCCTAAATACTTGGAAAAATAAAAATTAGCATGGTGACTATGCCTTAAAAAGGAAAATAATAAAGGAGTAGTTAGAAACTATTGCATTGTCAGAGATGTTACTTTGTAAATTCATAAGTCAGGGGAGTATCTAAAAGCAGTTTATGAACTGAATTCTAAAAGCAAGCATAAAAGGATATATTTAATATGAAAGATAAGTAATAAAGAAGTGGAGAGGAAAAGAGACCAAAAGGAAGCTTACTGGTATGAAATAAAGGGAAAACTAGGTCCATGAAATAGTAACATATGTGCATGCATTGTCTTTCAACCACACTCCAAATTCTTTGAGGACAGAAACTGTCTTACATTACTTCATCTACTCATTCATTGAGCATGGTGTTTTGCATATAACTATAACTTAATTTTTTTTAATTGATGGATTGTGACTAATGTCCCTAAACCAAATACTGTACCCATGCACCACATTTTATCTGTAGATGCTTAACTGATGCCCTAATTTGAAGTTCTTCACATATCAAAAAATTACCTCAAAATAAAAAGGTTAGCTTTTAAAAGAAAAAATACAGGACAATTTGTTATTTTTCAAGAACAAAAAGAAAAATCATCTTGTTATGCTAATATCTGGGCCACTTTAGTTGTGGGTGATAAACACATATCCTGATATATTCATTATTAATAGCTTTCATTTATTAAGGCTGTCCCTGTGCTAAGCACTCTACATGTACTCTCTCATTCATTCATTCATTCATTCAAGAAACGTTAGAATTCCTGATATATCAAGCCAAGTAGAAGACAATGACAAGGGTAATTTCACCCCACTGACAAAGAGGGCTTTACTTTTTAATTGTTCTACAAGGTGTGTTTATCAATACCAGTTTCACTCACGAGGTAAAGAACTGTTTAAAGTTGGTACTCTAAGTGCATTATTTCCAGAATGCAACTACAAAATATTCTTAAGGATAAGCTATACAATTTACTTCATAAAAACTATTTTAACTTATTATTAGTTGACATTTAAGTCAAATATTTTCTAACAAGATGGACATTATACTCCAAAAGGGAAAAAACCAAAAATTCTCAAATAAGAGACTCTTTAGAGCAAGTGTCAACAAACTTTTTCTGTAAAGGGCCAGAAAGTAAATATTCTAGGTTTTGTGGGCCATAAACTCTCTGTCCCTATACAGGAAAATATCTTTATGATCTCAACATAGGAAAGGATTTCTTAAACAATACACCAAAGGCACAAATGACTGAAAACACAATCTCGAGAAGACATGTGCACTGTATATAACCAACTGAGGATCATTAGTCACAATATATAAAGAATTCCAGCAAATTAATTTTTAAAAAACAAACCCAATAGAAGAAAGAGCCCAAGAAGAAGAAAATCAAAGGAGAGAAAAGCGGAAAAGCCAATAAACATCTGAAAAGATGTGCAACCTAATGCTCAACCTCATTACTAATTAGGAAAATGCAAATTAAAACCATAATTAGATTCCATTTCACGTCCACCAGACTGGGTAGAGAGGATATACAGCAACTCTCTCATATACTGCTGATCCAAGTATAAAGTGGCACATCCACTTTGGAGAACAAATTGGTGATCTAGTGAAATCAAGGATACATAGACCCTTTGATCCAGCATGACCCTGCTAGGCATACATGCCAGAGAAACTCTTGCAAATTAAGACAGATACAATAGGGATATTCTTTGCAGTACTGTTTTAATAGTGAGGAAAATAAGCCAAGTGTGTCAACAAAACAATGGATAAACTGTGCAGTTCTGTCAATCTATGGAATATTGTATATAATAAAAAAATATGGGCTTCCCTGGTGGCGCAGTGGTTGAGAATCTGCCTGCCAATGCAGGGGACACGGGTTCGAGCCCTGGTCTGGGAAGATCCCACATGCCGCAGAGCAACTAGGCCCGTGAGCCACAATTACTGAGCCTGCGCGTCTGGAGCCTGTGCTCCACAACAAGAGAGGCCGCGATAGTGAGAGGCCTGCGCACCGCGATGAAGAGTGGTCCCCACTTGCCACAACTAGAGAAAGCCCTCGCACAGAAACGAAGACCCAACACAGCCATAAATAAAAAATAAATAAATAAATAAATAAATACAAATTTAAAAAAAAAAAAAAATATGAACCAGAGAGTCCCATGTATTGACATAGATAAATATCAAAAAAAATTGTTGAGCAGGCTGAGTATGACTTAAATAACATTTTATTCTCCCCATAAACTTCCAAACAAATTGATGACAGGAATAAAACTATGAAAACTTTATGAAAAGAATTAGGAATCCCCACTATGTTAGATAACCCTTGGAGCTAAGGACTGTAATAGACAATATACTTGAAAAATGCTAAAAAGTGCTTCAAAAGGAACCTAAAACAGCAAATACACTTGTTCCTCCTCAGCAGCTTAATACCTAGCAGAATAACTTTCATCTTAATCCCTCCTGACCAAAATTTTCAACTAATTTATTAGGAAATAGGTTCTTAACTTACATCCATGGACTGTTACAGAGGAGAGAGTTTGAGATCATCCAGAAACTACAAACACAATTTTGTATGCATTTTTAGAAAGTCAGTCCATAACTTTCATCATGTGCTCAAAGAAGATTGTGACTTATTTGGATGAGGTCTTTATTGCAGAATTTATGTCTGATTTTACAATGGAAATAAAATAGAAATAGCATTTTCTTAACAACCAACTTGGTTAGTCACATTAATTCTGTAAAGGAATAAACAAGTTGATAGTCCAAAGAAGATAATTTTATAAGGGTTCCTCTACTGCTTGTAAATTAATTTCTCTTTTAATGTTTGTTAATTACATAATGTTAACATAATTCTAAAACACTTAGTTCACTAATGTTTATTTCTAACTCCATTTTACAGATGAAAAAGTAAAATCTAAAGTTCTTCAAGTTGCTACAAAATTCATGATAATGAATTTTGGAAGTCATAACCTTAAATCTTAAAGCTTTAACAGGATCATTTTTACCTTCCATATAACTTGGCAAAAAAGCAAAATACTGCCCTTTTTTATTTCAAAACATCATGCACCTAAAGAGCTAGTGGTAAAAAAGTCAATGAATACCGAATTATACTTTGAGGCATGTGAAGGAGGGTTTACTGTTAATCTTTATCAACCATTTGCTGTTGTCCAAGCCATCTAAACAGGTACTGAATGCCTGTTGTGCAAAATCTCACATAAGCACACACTCTAGTAAGACAGCCAAAGTGACATAACTATACCTTTTCCACTATTCTTTTTTAAAAATTCAAACAGTAGTACTCTACTGCCAGTTTCATGATTAAACTGCACAAGGCAGCTGTTTATCTACTCACAGCAACCAGCAGGTGAACCTGATTCAATATTTATCACAGGCTTTCACAGATCACTGCTAACCAAGCAAACGTTTTAATTAAGCTGGAACTTGCTTCAAAGAGCTCATTCAAGATGTCAATCGGCAGGTAAGGGATCAGATACAGTGTCAGGTGAGAGTGTGTAATACAAATCCACAACTTTCTTCATCCCATTGCTGTAAATTAGCCTGCTCTAAAGTTCAGACTCTGATTGTAACAGACTGCCAGTCTCCTGGAATGTGTAACTGAAGTCACTCAAATTCTATTGTGAAGGTTGTAAGCAATATGTTAAACTGCAATGGGCTAGCACATTAAGACAGATCCTTTTCACGGTTGTTTTTTGATACCATAAGTGTTTGTTACCCTACTCTCCACTTACTGTTTACTTTCTTGCCTAGTGTAAATGGGAATTCCTTAACACAGTTGCCTCAGATTCTGAAAAGTTTATAATCAAGAAAAACCCAAAGTGGTATTTTTAATTTTTAATCTAAATTTATACTAGAACAATTATATTCTGTAAGACTTCTCAGTTTGAGAACAAACACATCATAAAGATGACCAACCTGTATAAAGCAAAAATTCTCCTGGTACAGTAGAACTTATACAGATGTGACTATAGCAATGAGTCTCAAAGTATAGTGATTAGTCACACTGACCAACTTCATGAGAAATACCTGGGGTATTTACAACAATAACAACAACAAAAAGGAAAAAAGAAGAATCAAAGAAAGGAAATGGGAGAAAAAGGGAAAGTTCTTCCTTAGAGAAGAATGCTAGCTAAAAATTATAAATAGAACGACAAAATTTTAAAAATCACCATTTTGCAACTCCCATGTAATAAGTGATTCCTGCAAGGTACATAAATGGATGCTAAAATCACTGGGGTGAAAAGCTGTTGGGAAACAAGATATTCACATAGTCTCCAAATATCACCCCACAGATTACTTATTAATTACAAAAGAAAAATGTGCCTTTATAATGGAGACCTGGTAGTCACCACTTCAACCAAATGGTCAATTTTAACATTAGCAGTAGTGAGACAAACTGGCATCATGTGCCTCTTGATGTGGTATAATAAGAAATATATTTATGTACTATTCTTGAACAAAACTACATGATTATGAAATCCAAACAATCAAGCCATGAATCAAAAAGAACCCAGGAATAGAGAACCTGTGGTAAAAAGACATATATGTATATTATTTAGTTGGTGAAAATTAATCCAGCTGCACTCTTATATTTGCACTTGTATATTATACTTCAAAAATCCTATCCCTTGGGATTGCCTGACATTTTTATTTTCTCCTTTATTGTATAGTATTTTGGTATTTTTCAAACTTTCTTCAACGACCCTTTTAAAATGAGAAAACAAAGCCATCCTGTGTGACATCATCTTCTACATACTGACCAAAATGCTATAAATAAAACTTATACAAAATAGACATTTTTGCGTCTTTCACCACTATTAAAAATTACTAGACAAGTTGGGACTTTCCTGGTGGACCAGTGGGTAAGACTCCACGCTCACAATGCAGCAGGCTTGGGTTTGATCCCTGATCAGGGAACTAGATCCTGTATGCATGCCACAACTAAGAGTCCGCATGCCACAACTCAAGATCCCACATGCCACAATGAAGATCCCATGTGCTGCAACGAAGATCCTGCCTGCCACAACTAAGATCTGGCCCAGCCTAAATAAATAAATAAATATATTTTAAAAAATTTTTTAAAAATTAGTAGACAAGTTATTATCAATATACAAGCCTCTAAAGCAGCACTACCCAATAGAACTTTCTGCGATGGTGGAATGTTCTTTACCTGCACTATTGAATGTACTTGCCACTAGCCACATATGGCTACTGAGAACTTGAAATGTGATTAGTGCAACTGAGGAACTGAATTTTAATTAAACAGTCACATGTGGCTAGCAGTTACCATAGCAGAAGTGTAGATTTTAAATATTACCACAGGACTAAAGAGAAAATTTTGACTTAGACCAGTGTTCAGTCTGGTGCCAAACTTCCAAAGGAATTCAAATCCGCATAGTAAGAATTTTATTCATAGATGCTATCCTAATAGAGTAACCCTTCAGTTTGCTCTGTTCAACTCTCTTAAAATCTCCTGCTTCAAATAGCTATGTTACTTGATGAAGACAATGTTAAAATTAACAATTAATTAATTATTACTGTGGGTTCTAAACTTAATCTGGAAAATAAACTAGTGAGAATAACCAAAAATTTTTAGAAAAAAGATGGTTAAAAATAGTATATATTCTCATATATGTAAGAATTTAGTATATATGATAAAGATGTTATACTAGGCACCTCTTTAGACACATGTTCAACTCTTTATTCCGAAAACCGTTCATCAATTATAGCCCCTGCTGAAAAGGTAGACCCAGTATCTACATTAATAACACATGACCAAGCCCAAACACACTCCCAAATATAGCAAGACCAGTAAGATTCACTTTCCTAGGAATCTGTATTTGGGTCATTTAGACTGAGTTGATTATACTACAGGGAACAGACCAGAACATTTCATAGACTTTAAGCCTTTCATTTCGAGATGTGATGGTAAGGTCATATGACAGAGAATAAGTATCCAGAAAAAAACAATCTACAAGAAATGAGAGAACTCTGCACACAGAGGCAGAAAAGACACACTTGAGGCCCCAAAGAGAAGACAGAAGCTGCCTAAAAACCTCTGAGTTCCAATAAGGGCAGCTGTATATCTTGCTTGATCTTTCTGGAGTAGGCTTCTAATTCTTCAAAAGCAAATCACTCCTGATTAAGTCAGGGGTTGAAATATCAAAGAAATAACAAGAGAGAATTTCCCTAAATTGAAAACGTCTCTGAATCTTCAATATAATAACTAAACCCACTAAGTAAGTAGCATCGTAAATGAAAAAGACTCTCACTTAAACATCCAGTCATAGAGATTAGAAATTATAGAACAGCCATTCAAAAGAATGCAATGTAGTCATTAAAAATGATGTAGAAAAATATCAAATGACATCAAAACACAGTACTGATCTATTATTACAAGGAGAGATAATTGGACATTATTTGCCTCCTGAGTAATGTTAACAGCAAGTATACAGGACTTGTGTTATTCTGAAAAACAAAAAACAAGGACAAAATCAAACCTGAATCTAATTCAACCTGTAGACCTAACTACCATTACTAGAAATATGGGGATAGAGGACTATCTTAAACGACACCAGGTGGACAAATTCAAACAAATCCTGAATATGAGGAATCCCACAGAACACATAACACAGTTTTTTCAACAAATAAATGGCACCTCTCTTAAAAGAAATGTCATGCACATACCTTGTTTGGATTCTGATATTTAAAAAGCCAACTCTAAAATGACATTTTTTAAGCAATCAAAGAAAATTTCAACCAGGATGGATATTAGACTAAGAATTACTGGTTTTTTCCAGCTATAATAATATTACTTTTTAAATGTCATTGCTATGTTTTTAAAAGTATTTATCTGTTTTAAATACATAAATTGTTTTATGGGTAAATAGATATATGATGTCTGATAGTTGCTTTAAAATATTCTAGTCCCTCACCCTTTCCTCCACTGATTCCCTCAAAAAAGAAAATAAAAAAATGGCAGGGGGTAAATAAAACAAACAGGGGAGGTAAAATATATTGATAATTGTTAAAGCTGAGTGATGGGCACAAGAAGGTTCATTATTCTGCCCTCTCTCTGCTTCGTGTATGAAATTTCCTTAAAAAAAGATTCTAAAAATAAGGAGCATTTACAAATACGTTTTTATAAAACAAATCCAACATTGATCCTAAACCAGATCTAGATAAACTTTCTCTCAGTTTATCTAGATTTGGTATAATATCACTAATGAATATTACCTGGCAGGCCAAGATGGCAGAGTAGAAAGACCCCAAGCTCACCGCCTCTCATAAGCACACCAAAATCACAACTAACTGCAGAACAACCATTGATGAAAATGACTGAAACTAATGAATTATTACAACAATGAATTCTAAATGTAATAGCAAATAGGACTCTTCTACACATACACAAAACACACACACACACACACACACACACACACACACACAAAACCAAAAAGCCAAGAACAGAAGAATAATTCAGTATTAGGACATTTATCAATACACTTTAACATATTAAAAAATAAAATGTGAAAATAAATCGTATTCATCTTTACAGTTTAATATTAATCCTTGATGAAAATGCTGAACAAAATAGGAATAAAATGACTATCAAGAAAAAACATATGATAAGTATATAATTAAATCAATAATATAATTTATATGTCATTTAACATATAATATATATATAAAAAATATATAACTTATATGTTTTATTATTATAACTTATATACATATGTAAAAGGTTTCAAAAGCCAGTATCATGCTTACTTACAGAAACTAGAAGCACTCTCATTAAGGCCTCAAATGAGACAAGGATGACCATACTTCCCGGGTGCCTGGGACTATCTGAGTTTATATCTGTTCTTTCAGCTTATATGATCATTCAATCTGTTACTATTATTACACTTAACACTTTTTTCCTGAGATATTATAAAAATTGCAAAGAAGGTAAATGATCATTATTTACAGAAGATATGATTATATACTTAGAAAACCTGAGAAAATGTATTGAAACTATTACAAATAGAAGAAGTCATTAATGTGGCTCAGGAAAAAACAACAACAACAATAAATGTGGTTTGGGGGAAACAAAGAGAAATTAATATTCTTTATGTATAAAACTACAACTAATTAGAAAATGTAATAGAAAAAAAAATCTCAATTACACAGAAATAAAAGGTAAATTACTAAGAATCAACTTAAAAATTAACTTAAAAATACATTTAAGAAGTTAGTAAGAGGATGCTTAATTAATTAGATACGGGATATTCTTTCATGATCTACATGTATATCAAATCATCATGATGTATACTTTAAATATCTTACAATTTTGTCAATCACACCTCAATAAAGCTGAAAAAAATTAATAAGAAAACTTTAAACATGACTGAAGGAAATAAAGAAAAAATCAGATAGAAACAAAGCACGGTCTTAAGTAGATGACTTACTATCATAAAGAAGTCAGTTCTCTTCCAAATAATCTATAAAATATATCAAGGATATTTTGTTAACTATATAGGTTAACTCTAAAGTACATATGTAAAAATAAACAAGCAAGAATAGCCAAAAGACATCTTAAATAAAAGGGTAATAAAGAGGGCTTCCCTGGTGGCGCAGTGGTTGAGAATCTGCCTGCTAATGCAGGGGACACAGGTTCGAGCCCTGGTCTGGGAAGATCCCACATGCCACGGAGCAGCTGGGCCCATGAGCCACAACTACTGAGCCTGCACGTCTGGAGCCTGTGCCCCGCAACGGGAGGGGCCGCGATAGTGAAAGGCCCGCGCACCGCGATGAAGAGCGGTCCCCGCACCGCGATGAAGAGTGGCCCCCACTTGCCGCAACTAGAGAAAGCCCTCGCACGAACCGAAGACCCAGCACAGCCAAAAATAAATAAATAAATAAAAATAAAAGTAGCTATAAAAAAAAAAAGGGTAATAAAGAGGAACTAGACACACAAAATATTAATGAACTACAATAATCAAAACAGTATAGATCAATGAAAAAGAAAATATAGAAAAGTCCAGAAATAGAACTAGATACATTAAGGAATTTGGAACATAAACATTATAAACAAAGTCAAAAGACCAAGAACAAATCAGTTATTTTTTTAAAAAAACGCTGTTCTGGAATTCATAACACAAATAAAGGCCTAATTTAATATTGAAGAACCCTGTAAAACAGTAAAAAAGAAAAGAAAAAAAGACCAACAACCTAATTGAAAAGGAGATAACCAGATATTTGAAAAGATACTCAACCTCCCTCATAACAAGAAAGAGAAGTATACATTAAAAGTATGAGATGCATTTTTTAACCAATCAGGCAGAAAAATGATCAAAGACTTTGATAACACACTTATTTGCAAGAGAGTAGAGACACATATGCGTTTCATATGAGTATGTACAAGTACCATGTATAATTTGTCTGTATATTATATGTATATCCTTGCTTTTACAATTCTGACAGGATTCATAAGAAACCAATAACAGCTGCATCTGGGGCAGGAAAAAGAATGGCTGAGAAACTGAGTGTGGGAGACTTTTTAATACAAACCCTTTTGTTCTTCTTGTTTTTTACACCATAGACATTATCACTTTTCAAAGACAGGTAGGTAAAATGTAAGTTTTAAAAATTAAAATACCAAATTGCCTTCCTCTGGTATTATAGATATACTAACTCCCTATAATGTTGATAACAATGTATACAGAAGTAGGACATACTGACATCACAATTTCATTCTCAAAAGAGAATGAAGACTCAGTGAACATTACTAATAGTAGCAACAACAATATCACACTAGTTATAACTGCACAGGATAAAATTTTCTCATTGACTGAAAACTGACAGAAGAACCAATTATGTGACAAAACTGTGACTGGCAAAACTTCACCTAGAAATATTAAATATGTTAGAACAGTGTGGTACTAGCACAAATACAGACAAAAATAATCGAATCAAAGAGAAAAGTCAGAAAGAAACTCTCATACATATAGTCAAATAACTCTCAACCAGGGTGCTAAGACCATTCAGTGGGAAAAGGACAATTTTTTCAACAAACAATGCTGGCAAAAATGGATATTCACATACAAATCAATGAAGTTAGACCCTAACCTTATACTATATACAAAACTAAAAATGGATCAAAAACTTAAAAATAAGAGCTGAAACTATAAAACTTTACCAAAAGTATAGGCAACAAAAGCAAAAATAGGTAAACTGGACTTCCTGAAAATTAAAAACCTTTGTGCATCAAAGACACCACCAAACAGAATGAAACGCAATCCACAGAATGGGAGAAAATTTCTGTAAAATCTAAAAAGGGGTTAATGTCCAGAATATACAAAGAACTCCAACTCAACAACAACAACAAAAAACAATTAACCCTATTCAAAAAAATAGGCAAAGGGCTTGAATAGACATTTCTCCAAAGAAGATATACAAATGGACAATAAGCACATGAAAAGATGTTCAACATCCCTAATCATTAGGAAATGCAAATCAAAACCACAAAGACATACCATTTCACATCCATGAGGATGGTTATTATTTAAAAAGAAAAGAAAACAAAATAAAAAATACAAGTGTTTGGCAAGGATGTGAAGAAACTGGAACCTTCCTGCGAATTCCCTGGTGGTCCAGTGGTTAGGGCTCCGTGCTTCCACTGTGGGGAGCATAGGTTCAATCCCTAGTCAGGAGACTAAGATCTCGCACACTGCAAGGCACCGCCAAAAACAAAAGAAAAAGAAACTGGAAACTTGCTACATTGCTGGTGGAAATATAAAATAGTATAGTCACTGTGGAAAACTGGATGGAAATTCCTCAAAAAATTAAACAGAATTACCATGTGATCCAGCAATCACACTTCTGGGTATATATCCATAAGAAGTGAAAGCAGCAACTTGAACACATAGATATCTGTACACCAACGTTCATACAGCAGCATTATTCACAGTAGCCAAAAGAGGAAAACAACCCAAATGCCCACTGAAGTATGACTGGATAAACAAAATGTAGTATAGAGGCATTCAATGGAATATTATTTAATCATAAAAAGGAAGGGAATTCTGACACATGCTACAACATGGATGAACCCTGAAGACAGGCTAAGTGAAATAACTAAGACACAAAAGGACAAACATTGTATGATTCCACTTATATGAGATTCCTAGAGTAGTCAAATTCACAGAGACAGAAAGGAGAATGGTAGTTACCAGCGGCTGAGGCAAGGGGGAATAGGAGTTACTGTTTAATAGTTACAGAGTTTCATAGATCAATGGAACAAGACAGAAAGCCCAGAGATAAACCCACGCACCTATGGTCAACTAATCTATGACAAACGAGGCAAGGATATACAATGGAGAAAAGACAGTCTCTTCAGTAAGTGGTGCTGGGAAAATTGGACAGCTACATGTAAAAGAATGAAATTAGAACACTCCCTAACACCATACACAAAAGTAAACTCAAAATGGATTCGAGACCTAAATGTAAGACTGGACACTATAAAACTCTTAGAGGAAAACATAGGAAGAACACTCTTTAACATAAATCACAGCAAGATCTTTTTTGATCCACCTCCTAGAATAATGGAATAAAAAACAAAAATAAACAAATGGGACCTAATGAAACTTCAAAGCTTTTGCAAAGCAAAGGAAACCATAAACAAGACGAAAAGACAACCCTAAGAATGGGAGAAAATATTTGCAAACAAATCAATGGGCAAAGGATTAATCTCCAAAATATATAAACAGCTCATGCAGCTCAATACTAAGAAAACAAACAACCCAATCCAAAAATGGGCAGAAGACCTAAATAGACATTTCTCCAAAGAAGACATACAGATGGCCAAGAAGCACATGAAAAGCTGCTCAGCATCACTATTAGAGAAATGCAAATCAAAACTACAATGAGGTATCACCTCACACCAGTTAGAATGGGCATCATCAGAAAATCTACAAACAACAAATGCTGGCGAGGGTGTGGAGAAATGGGAACCCTCTTGCACTGTTGGTGGGAATGTAAATTGATACAGCCACTATGGAGAACAGTATGGAGGTTCCTTAAAAAACTAAAAATAGAATTAACATATGATCCAGCAATCCCACTACTGGGCATATACCCAGAGAAAACCATAATTCAAAAAGACACATGCACCCCAATGTTCACTGCAGCACTATTTACAATAGCCAGGTCATGGAAGCAACCTAAATGCCCATCGACAGACGAATGGATAAAGATGTGGTACATATATACAATGGAATATTACTCAGACATAAAAAGGAACGAAATTGGGTCATTTGTTGAGACATGGATGGATCCAGAGACTGTCATACAGAGTGAAGTAAGTCAGAAAGTGAAAAACAAATATCGTATATTAACGCATATATGTGGAACCTAGAAAAATGGTACAGATGAACCGGTTTGCAGGGCAGAAATTGAGACACAGATGTAGAGAACAAATGTGTGGACACCAAGGGGGGAAAGCAGCAGGGGGGTGGGGGTGGTGGTGTGCTGAATTGGGCGATTGGGATTGACATGTATACACTGATGTGTATAAAATTGATGACTAATAAGAACCTGCTGTATAAAACAAAATAAAATTCAAAAATTCAAAAAAAAAAGTTACAGAGTTTCAGTTTGGGAAGATGAAAAAATTCTGGTTACATAGCAATATGAGTAGACTTAATGCCACTGAACCGAACACAAAAAATGGTTAAAACGGTAAATTTTCTTACATACACTGTATCACATTTTTTTTAAAATGAAGGGAAAGAAAAGCTGAGAAAAACCTGTTAGGAGCAAGCCTGCACTACAAATGTTAAACAAAGCTTTTCAAGCTAAAAGAAAAATTATACAAAATAGAAAAGAACCTACATAAAGGAATGAAGGGCACCAGAAGTAAGAAATAGGAAGATGAGGGAAGAAATAATTTTCCTGATTTGTAAATTTATTTAAAATAACGGAGGTAGACTTCCAGTTTCCATTTTTGAATATAAATAGTTTGGAAGTCACCACTCCATCCTAACAAGTAAAAAGCTGAAAAGACTGAAAAATCAACAACTTTTCCTGGGTTTGTAAGAGAGGGGAGGACAAACCATTGCCTTTAAGATTGGAGAGACAGACAGGTGAATACAGGGAGTAACAGCGCACAGGAGCAGAGACACCAGTGGAAACCAGTGCAGGAACAAGTGCTGGGCTAACAAAACCTGAACTGTAAGTGATGAACTGCTAGAGGCTCAGTATGCATAACTCTCTGAGTTAAAAATTCCAGGGGTGCCCAGTCATGGAGGGCTCCCAAATATTGTGACATTTACGTCCAGGAGCCAGACCAGGTTCCTACAATACACATCAGAGAAATATACCCTCGTGCTCCCAGTAAGGGGAGCTGGAAAGGAACCATTTTGAAATACCAGGGCACACTGTTCTTCTTAACAAAGCCTGCCCTCAGGGGAAACTAGTTAACCAGAGCCTAACCAGCTGGGGTATTATCGGAGTCTAATCTAATGCCCAACTCTAGCAGTCTAGCAGTCCCTTCTATATGGGAGAAGGGAAAAAAACAACTCCAGTCCACTCAAGCCATCCTGTCCCACCTAAGGGGGTGAAAAAACTGAGAAACTTCTGTGAAGTTCCCAGTCCAGAGGCACAGGCTCACTAAAAGACTAAGACCCAATCATGGGACTATAGAACACTTGCCCTCCCTGCCATACCTCACCACCAAATTACTAAAGGCCTGTTTATAGCAACTTCTTTTACCCAGTATGTCATGTCCAGCTAACAAGAAAAAAATTACAAGGCATACCAAAAGGCAAAAAACACAACCTGAAGAGACTGAGCAAGCATCAAAGCCAGATATGTCAGGGATGTTGGAATTATCATATCAGGAATTTAAAACAACTATGATTAATATGCTAAAGGCTCTACTGTATAAAGCATATAGCACGTAAGAGCAGATAAGCAATGTAAGCTGAGAGACGGGAATCCTAAGGAAGAACTTTTTTTTTAATGCTAGGAATAAAACACTGTAGCAGAAATGAAAAATGCTTTTGATGGGCTTCTTAGTAGACTGGACATGGTTGACAAAGGACTCTCTGAGCTAGATATATCAATAGAATGCTTGAAAACAAAAAACCTAAGAGAACAAAATCTGAAAAAAACAGAACAGAATATCCAAGGACTGTGGGACAACTACAAAAGTTAAGATATACATAAAGGGAATACTAGAAGGAAAAAAAAGAAAGGAACAGAAGACATATTTGAAGTAATAATGACCAAGATTTTCCCCAAACTGATGTCAGGCACCAAACCACAGATCTAGGAAGCTCAGAGAACACCAAACAAGATAAATGCCCAAAATATTACATGTAAACATATCATCTTCAAACTACAGAAAATCAAAGGTAAAAAAAAAAAAAATCCTGAAAGGAACCAGTTACCCACAGAGGAACAAAGATAAGAATTACATCCAACTTCTCCTCGAAAGCATGCAAGCAAGAAGCGAGTGGAGTGAAATATTTAAAGCATTGACAGAAAAAAAACACCAACCTAAAATTCTGTACCCTGAGAAGTTATCCTTCAAAAGTGAAGGAGAAATAAAGACTTTCTCAAACAAAAATTGAGGGAATTTGTTGCCAGTAGACCTGCCTTTCAAGAAATATTAAAAGAAGTTCTTTAGAGAGAGGAAAAATTCTTTATATACATAAAGTAAGGAAGAGCATGGAAAAAGGAATAGTAAATATGAATTTAAAACTTTCATTTGGGCTTCCCTGGTGGCGCAGTGGTTGAGAATCTGCCTGCCAATGCAGGGGACACGGGTTCGTGTCCTGGCCTGGGAAGATCCCACATGCCGCGGAGCAGCTGGGCCCATGAGGCACAATTACTGAGCCTGCGTGTCTGGAGCCTGTGCTCCACAACAAGAGAGGCCGCGATAGTGAGAGGCCCGCGCACCACGATGAAGAGCGGCCTCCGTTTGCCACAACTAGAGAAAGCCCTTGCACAGAAACGAAGACCCAACACAGCCATAAAAATAAATTAATTAGTTAATTAAAAAAAAAAAACTTTCGGGGCTTCCCTGGTGGCGCAGTGGTTGAGAGTCTGCCTGCCAATGCAGGGGACACAGGTTTGAGCCCTGGTCTGGGAAGATCCCACATGCCGCGGAGCAACTGGGCCCGTGAGCCACAATTACTGAGCCTGCACGTCTGGAGCCTGTGCTCCGCAACAAGAGAGGCCGCGATAGTGAGAGGCCCGCGCACCGTGATGAAGAGTGGCCCCCACTTGCCACAACTAGAGAAAGCCCTCGCACAGAAACGAAGACCCAACACAGCCATAAATAAAATTAAAAAAAAAAAAAAGAAAATGCTCCCTATTTCACTTACAAAATTAATTAAAAAAAAAAATTTCATTTTTCTTATTTGACCTAACATATAACACTTTGTTCAAAATAATAATACCAATAATATCAATAAATAATAGTATACAGTTGACCCTTAAAACAGGTTTGAACTGCACAGTTCCACTTACATAAATTTTTTTCAGTAAATATATTGGAAATTTTTTTGAAGGTTTGCAAAAATTTGAAAAAACTCACAGATGTACCATGGAGCCTAGAAATACAAATAAATAAATAAATAGGAAAAAGGTATATCATAAATGCATGAACTATATGTAGATGCTAGTCTATCCTTCCATAGGCATAAGGTGAGTGATATTTAATATAAAATTAATGTGTTAGTTTTCTTACTATTTTTTAACTTTCAAAGAATTACATTACCGTACAATATTCCTCTCTGTTTCATAACTGGAGAAACTGCACATCAGCATATCATCACAGGTAAGTGTTTTTTAAAAAAATGTAACAATGTTTCCAGTACCATATTATGAATATGACTGTAATACTTTATACCCTAAAATTTTAAATGATTCATTCATTCATGTATAGGCCAGGCTACCGTGAAGCAACTGTATCAATTACACTAAGTTACCATAAAGCAAACATACTGCAGCTTTTTCATTATCAATGTATGAATTTTTATACCTCTAAATAAATATAAATTTCTTTTTCACATCATCTTTTCATTTTTGATGTCCAGTGTTAGAAATGCATATAACATCTACAGTGCTTTGTATCATATAAGATAATATTGATGTAGGTATTGACAGATGCTTCATCATCTTATAGATGATGTAAACTTACAGTATTGATACAGTACTGTAAATATATTTTCTCTTCCTTATGATTTTCTTAATAACATTTTCCTCTCTCTAGCTTATTTTATTGTAAGAATACATATAACATGCAAAATATTTTGTTAATTGTCTTTATGTTACCTATTGGTAAGGCTTCTTTCTGGTCAACAGTAGGCTACTAGTACTTAAGTTTTGGGGGAGTCAAAAATTATACACATATTTTTGACCGCTGGGGGGTTGGTGCCCCTAACCCCTGCATTGTTCAAGAGTCAACTGTATATGCTTATATATGCATGAAATAAATGACAGCAATGATACAAGGGATGGAGTGAGGAATTAAGATTACACTGTTACTATAAGGTACTCACACTACCCATGAAGTGGTATAGTGTTATGGGAAAGTACATCTGGATTTGCCATAAATACATATTGCAAAACCTAGGGCAACCAGTAAAAAAGGGGAAGGGAGGAAGGGAGGGAAGGAATATGACGGTTATGCTAGAAAGGAGAGAAAATGGAATCAAATAAAACACTTATTTAGTGTCTGTGCCACTGCACAGGGCCAGAGCCCACCTGGGCCAGACCCTGGGCCACTACCTGGGCCAAGACACATGCGTGCGTCCCACTGGTGCTCCCTGCGGCGGCAGAAGTTTTGCAGGTTGCATTGAACTCGGGACCTCTGCAAAGAAGATCCAATGGGTTTTATTCGTTCTGAGATTGCAGCCTCCAGCCACGCATGAGTGCTGGATATGTACCAGGCAATGCTGAGGGAGACCAAGCACTTCAGAGCCAACAACTACAGAACTTACACCAGCAGGAGGATGAGAGATGTCTTCAGAGAAAATAAGAATGTAAAGGATCCTGTAAAAATTCAACCCCTAATGAATAAAGCCAAAAGAGACCCTGGGATAATCCACTGACAGGTCCACATTGGCCAACTGTATTTGACTGACAAGCTTGTCAGTTAGAATCAAGAGAAGCCCAGGACCTAGGGAGCTGGGACCAGCCACCACCGGCAGCCATGGACCACCTTCAGCATCCATTCTGCTTTGCATGGGGGCTCCCAGGGGACCACGAGTGGCCTTTGCATCAGCTTTAAATAGGCTCTTGCTGTGTCTGCCCTAAGAACTGATAAACTGAGTGAGGATTCCATTCTTCTGCAGCCTTAGTGACAAAGGATGGCTGTCTCTCCTTGGTTCAAGTGTTAGAATGAAGAGCTGGAGCTCCTCAAAAGACTGTTGTGTATTATTGTGTCTCCTCCACCCTACCCCATTTTTGTAGCTCCTCAGCACTTGTATAGAGCATTTCCAGATTTTGTTTCTTGGTCCTTGACAATAAACTACAAAATGCATAAAAAGAGTGGGAAACAAAAAGAGGAACACAGAACAAGAGCAAAAAATAGAAAACAGTCATAAATATGGTAAATATTAATCCAACCTTATAAATAATCACTTTGAACATCAATGGTCTAAATACACCAATTGAAAGACAGAAATTGTCAGAGAGGATCATAAAACAAGACCCAAATATTTGATGTCTAAAAGAAACCCACTTTAGATATGAAAAAACTTATAGACTAAAAGTAAATGAATGGAGAAAAATATACCATGCTAACACTAATCAGAAGAAAGCAGAGTACCTATATTAATTTCAGACACAGAAGACCTCAAAGAAAGGAAAGTTATCAGAGATAAAAAAAAGGGCATTACATAATGATAAAGGGGCCAATTCTCCAAGAAAAAAAAAAAAACAATCCTTAACATGTATGTGCCTAACAACAGTGTGTCAAACTATATGGGGCAAAAACTAATAGAACTGCAAGAGAAATAGATAAATCCACTATCATAGGTGGAGTTGCTATCAGAAATGGACAAACCTAGCAAGCAGAAAATCACTAAGGACATAGCTGAACTCAACAATATCACCAATCAACTGAATATAACTGACATGTATAGACTACTTCATCCAACAGTGGTAGAATACACATTCTTCCCAACTTCACATGGACCATTTACCAAGATAGACCACATTCTGGAGATAAAACATACTTCAACAAGTTAAAAAAAATAAAAATCATACAATGTCTGCACTTAGACCACAATCAAATTAAATTAGAAATCAATAACAGAAAGATAACTAGAATATCCCAAAATATGTGAGGATTAAACAACACATGGCTAAATAACACATGGATCAATGAAAAAATCTCAAGAGAAATTTAAAAATAGTTTGAGCTTAATGAAAATAAAAACACACCTTATCAAAATACATGGTAGGCAGTGAAAGTAGTGTTGTGAGAGGAATTTATAGCACCGAAAGCATGTATTAGAAAAGAAGAAAGATCTAAAGTCAATAATCTAAGCTGCTACCTTAGAAAACTAGAAAAAGAGCAAACTAAATCCAAATTAAGCAGAAGAAAAGAAATAATAATAATTAGAGCTTAAATCAATGAAATTGAAACCAGAAACTCAATGGAGAAAAATCAATGAAACCAAAACCTGCTTCTTTGAAAAAAAAATCAATAAAATCAGTAAGTCTCTAGCCAGGCTCACTAAGAAAAAAAGAGAGAAGACAAAAATTACTAATATCAGAAATGAAAGAGCGACATCACTACAGAGCCTACGGATGCTAAGGATAATAAAAAAAAAATACTATGAACAACTCTATGCCCACAAATTTGATAACCTAATGAAACAAACCAATTCCTTGAAAGATACAACTTGCCAAATCTGACACAAGAAGAAATGGACAATATGAATAGGCCTAGATATATTAAACAATTAAATCAATAATTAGTAACCTTACAAAAAGAAAGCACCAGACCCAGACAGGTTCACTTGTGAATTCCACCAAACATTCAAGGAAGAAACTATACCAATTCTCTACAATCTTTTTCAGAGGATAGATGCAGAGGGAATGCTGCCAACTCATTCTATTAGGCCAGCATTACCCTAATACCAGAACCAGGCAAAGACATTAAAAGAAAGCTACACACCAATATTTCTCATGAACACAAATGAAAAAATCCTCAACCAAATAATAGCAAGATAATATTAACAAACTGAATCCAACAATGTGTAAAAAGAATTATAAACCATGACCAAGTGTGATTTATCCCAGCTATGCAGGTTGGTTCAACATTTGAAAATCAATTAATATAATCCATCACACATTGGTGGGCTAAGAAAGAAAAATCACACGATCATATCAATAGCTGCAAAAAAGGATTTGACAAAATCCACACATACATTATAAAACCTCTCAGTATACTAGGAACAGAGGAACACTTCCTCAAGTTGATGAAGAATATCTACAAAAAAATCTACAGCTAACATCATACTTAATGGTGAGAAACTTTAAAGATTTCTGAGATCAGGTACAAGGCAATGATATTCCTTCTCACCATTTCTTTTCAAGTGTATGTCCTTCCTTATGTTATAAGACAAGAAAAGGAAATATATGGTATACAAATTGAGAGGGCTTCCCTGGTGGCGCAGTGGATAAGAATCCTCCTGCCAATGCAGGGGACATGGGTTCAAGCCCTGGTCCGGGAAGATCCCACATGCTGTGGAGCAACTAAGCCAATGCTCCACAACTACTGAGCCTGCGCGCCACAGCTACTGAGCCCATGTGCCTAGAGCCTGTGCTCCGCAACAAGAGAAGCCACCACAGGGAGAAGCCCGCGCACCGCAACAAAGAGCAGCCCCCGCTCACCGTGACTAGAGAAAGCCCGCACGCAGCAACAAAGACCCAACACAGCCAAAAATAAATAAATAAATAAATTTATTTTTTTTTTAAAAATTGAGAAGGAAGGTATAAAACTGTCTCTGTCAATCATCTATGTAGAAAATTTGGAAGTATCAACAAAAAACCTCCTGAAACTAGTAAGTGATTATATCAAGGTTCCAGGATACAAGGTTCATTTATAAAGGTCAATTACTTTCCTATATACTAACAATGAACAAGTGGATTTTGGAAATGAAAACACAATACCAATTACATTAGCACCCCCCAAAATGAAATACCTAGGTATAAATCTGAAAAAATATGTACAAGATCTATAGTAGGAAAACTACAAAATTCTGATGAACAAAATCAAAGAACAACAAAATAAATGCAGAGACATTCCATGTTCATGGATAGGAAGACTCAGTATCATTAAGATGTCAGTTCTTCCCAACTTCATCTATAGATTAAATTCAATCTCAATCAAGATTCCAGTAAGTAATTTTGTGAATATTGACAAACTAATTCTAAACTGTATATGAAAAGGTAAAAGATCCAAAATAGCCAACACAGTACTGAAGGAGAAGAACAAAATTGGAGGACTATGCCACCCAACTTCAACACTTACTATAATCAAGACAGTATGACAGGCAAAAGAACTAACAAATACATTGATGGAACAGAATAGCGAGTCCAGAAATAAACCAACATAAATATAGTTAAGTGAACTTTGATAAAAGAGCAAAGGCAAAACACTGGAGCAAAGACAGCCTCTTCAACAAATGGCACTGGAACCACTGGACATCCACATGCAAAAAGAATGAACCTAGATCCACATCTCACAACCTACACAAAAATAAACTCAAAGTGAACCCAGACCTAAATGTAAAACACTAAAGTATGAAACTCCTAGAAAAGAACAAAGGCAAAAACCTAGATGACCTTGGGTATGGTGCTGACTTTTTAGATATAACACCACAGGCACAATCTGTGAAAGAAATAACTGATAATTAGACTTCATTAAAATTAAAAACTTCTGCTCTGTGAAAGACAAGGTCAAGAGAATGAGGAGGCAAACCTCAGCCTGGGAAACGAATACTTGCAAAAGACACATCTGATAAAGGAATTAACCAAAATATACAAAAAAGCACTCTTAAAACTCAACAAGAAAAAAACAAACAACCCAATTTAAAAATGGGCCAAAGACCTTAGACACCTCACCAAAGAAGACAAAAATGTAGCAAATAGGGGCTTCCCTGGTGGTGCAGTGGTTAAGAATCCGCCTGCCAATGCAGGGGACACAGGTTTGAGCCCTGGTCTGGGAAGATCCCACATGCCACGGAGCAACTAAGCCCGTGCGCCACAACTACTGAGCCTGTGCTCTAGAACCCACGAGCCACAACTACTGAGCCCGCGTGCCTAGAGCCTGTGCTCCACAACAAGAGAAGCCACCGCAATGAGAAGCCCTCTCACCGCAACAAAGAGTAGCGCCTGCTCACTGTAACTAGAGAAAGCCTGTGCACAGCAACGAAGACCCAATGCAGTCTAAAAAATTAAATAATTAATTAATTTTTAAAAAATGTAGCAAATAAGCATATGAGAAGATGCTCAACATCATATGTCATTAGACTAATGCATGTTAAACAACGAGATACTACCACACACTTATTAGAATGGCTAAAATCAGGAAAAATGACAACACCAAATGCTGACAAGAAAGTGGAGATCTGGAACAAAAGGAATTCATTCATTGCCAGTGGAATACAAAGTAGTACAGCCACTTCGAAAGAAAGTTTGGCAGTCTCTTACAAAACTAAACCTACTCTTACCATATGATCAAGCAGTCATGCTCCTTAGTATTTACCCACAGGAGGTGAAAACATATGCCCACACAAAACCTGCACACAAATGATGAGAGCAGCTCTATTCATAACTGCCAAAACTTGGAAGCAATCACTATGTCCTTCAGTAGGTGAATGGATAAATAAACTGTGGTACAACCAGACAATGGAATAGTACTTAGCACTAAAAGGAAATGAGCTATTAAGCCATAAAAAGACAAGGAGGAATCTTAAATATTACTACATACTGAAGGGCTGTAGTCTAAAGGGCTACATACTGTATGATTCCAACTATATATGCCATTCTGGAAAAGGCAAAACTATGGAGAGAGTAATAAGATCAGCGATTGACAGTGGTTTGCAGGGAGAGAGGGAAGGGATGAATAGGCAGAACACAAAGGATTTTTCGGGCAGTGAAAATACTCTGTATGATATAATGAGAGATACATGTTATTATACATTTGCCCAAACCCATTAAATGTACAGCACCCAGAGTGAATGGTAATGTAAACTATGGACACTGGATGATTATGACCTCTCAATATAGGTTCATCAGTTGTAAGAAATGTATCATTCTGGTGGGGGATGTTGATAATGAGGTGGCTGGGGAAGGGCGTACATGGAAAATCTGTGTACCCTCCCTTCAATTTTACAGTGATTCTTAAACTGATCCTTTATAAAAATAAAGTCTCAATTAAAAATTCATAATTAAAAAAATAACTGATGATTTAAGGGAAAAAATAATAATAAAATACTCTATGGTTCCCAATACATACAAAAGTAAAGTATATAACAAAAATTACCAGGGCGGAGTCAATATGGCAGAGTAGGAGGACACAGAGTTTGCGTCTCCTCACAACTAGGACACCTACCAGGCACTGGTGGCCGACCATGGACACCTAAGGAGACGGGAGGAACCCCCGAGCAACTGAGTAGGACGAGGGGAGAGGAGAACAGGAGGTGGGATGGGACCAGCACCCCAAGGGGTGGCTGGGGGAGGGGATGGGTTCCCACACTCAGGAGGGGCCCACTCACAATGAGGGGATCAGTGGGGACAGGGAGAGACCCTCAGGGGATTAGAGGACTGGAAGAGAATAGGCCAGCATTTCCCCCACCCACTCGAGCCCCCAGGAGCCTACTAAGGTCCCAGGCTTGATCCTCTGCCCTCTTGAGGCCCCGTCCAGCCGCGCTGGGCCTAAGTCCTGTCCCTGCACCCCCATCCAGGGTCTTATCTCTGCACTACACCATGGCCAGAGGTGTGTATTAGGTGGGGAAGGGTCTAGCCTCAGGACCCACATGGCCAGAGGTGGCCACGCGGGTCCTGAGGCTAGACCCTGCCCCACCTAATCCCCACCCCCGCCTAGGCTCCATCCCCCACAGCCAAGGGCTTTGCAGGCCCCTTTTTCTTTTTCCATTTTTTTTTCTTTTTTTTTTTTGTGGTTGTGGTTCTGTTTTACCTTGCTGTTGTTTCACATATTTTTCATTTTTTCTAATAAATTTTTTATTTTTCTAATTTTATTTTATCTTTTATTCTTTGTTATTGTTCTGCTCTTTTTGGTTTGTTCCCCCCTCTTTTCTTTTTGCTGTTGTGGTTCTGTTTTACCCTGTTGTTTTTGTTATGCTTATATTTTTATTTTTTCTAATATATTTTCTATTTCTCTAATATTACTTTATTTTTTATTCTTTGTTATTGCACTGCTTTTTTTTTTCTTTTGTCACGCTGTGGCTGGCGGGATCTTGGTTCCCAGGCAAGAGGTCAGGCCTCAGTTCCTGTGGTGGGAGCACCAAGTCCAAACTGCTGGACTAAAAGAGGACCTCAGACCTCAGGGAATATTCATCAGAGTGAGGTCTGCCAGAGATCTTCATCTCGGCACCAAGACCAGGCTCTACCCAACAGCCTAAAAATTCCAGTGCTGGATGCCTCAGGTCAAACAATCAGTAAGACAGGAACACAGGCCCACCCATCAAAAAAAAAAAAAAAAAAATTAGAGAACAAAAGAATAAGTTACAGATGAAGGAGCAAGGTAAAAACCTACAGGACCAAATAAATGAAAAGGAAATAGGCAACCTACCCAAAAAAGAATTCAGAGTAATGTTAGTAAAAATGATCCAAAATCTCGGAAACAGAATGGAGGCACGGACCGAGAAAATACAAGAAATGTTTAACAAAGACCTATAAGAACTAAAGAACAAAGAGTGATGAATAACACAGTAACTGAAATGAATAATACACTAGAAGGAATCAATAGCAGAATAACTGAGGCTGAAGAACGAATAAGTGAGCTGTAAGATAGAATGGTGGAAATAACTGCCAAGGAGCAGAATAAAGAAAAAAGAATGAAAAGAATTGAGGACAGTATCAGAGATCTCTGGGACAACATTAAATGCACCAACATTTGAATCATAGGGGTCCCAGAAGAAGAAGAGAAAGACAAAGGGTCTGAGAAAATATTTGAAGAGATTATGGTCAAAAACTTCCCTAACATGGGAAAGGAAATAGCCAACCAAGTCCGGGAAGTGCAGAGAGTCCCTACAGGATAAAACAAACGAGAAACACACCAAGACACATAATTATCAAACGAACAAAATTTAAACAGAAAGAAAAAATATTAAAAGCAGCAAGGAAAAAGCAACAAATAACATAGAAGGGAATTCCCATAAGGTTATCAGCTGATTTTTCAGCAGAAACTCTGCAGGCCAGAAGGGAGTGGCAGGACATATTTAAAGTGATGAAAAGGAAAAGCCTACAACCAAGATTACTCTACCCAGCAAGGATCTCATTCAGATTCAATGGAGAAATCAAAACCTTCACAAACAAGCAAAAGCTAAGAGAATTCAGCACCCCCAAACCAGCTTTACAACAAATGCTAAAGGAACTTCTCTAGGAGGGAAACACAAGAGAAGAAAAAGACCCACAAAAAGAAATCCAAAACAATTAAGAAAATGGTAATAGGAACATACATATTGATAATACCTTGAATGTAAATGGATTAAATGTCCAATCAAAAGACACAGACTGGCTGAATGGATACAAAAACGAGACTCATATATATGCTGTCTTACAAGAGACCCACTTCAGACCTAGGGATACATACAGACTGAAAGTGAGGGGATGGAAAAAGATATTCCATGCAAATGGATATCAAAAGAAAGCCAGAGTAGCAATATTCGTATCAGATAAAACAGACTTTAAAATAAAGACTGTTACAAGAGATAAGGAAAGGCACTACATAATGATCAATCCAAGAAGAAAATATAACAATTATAAGTATTTATGCACCCAACATAGGAGCACCTCAATACACAAGGCAAATGCTAACAGGGAAATCGACATTTTCCCATAAAAAGGGATATTGACAATAACACAATAATAGTGAGGGACTTTAACACTCCACTTACACCAATGGACAAGTCATCCAGACAGAAAATAAAAAAGGAAACACAAGCTTTAAATGACACAACAGACCAGATAGATTTAATTGATATTTATAGGACATTCCACCCGAAAGCAGCAGAATACACTTTCTTCTCAAGAGCACACAGAACATTCTCCAGGATAGATCACAACTTGGGTCACAGATCAAGCCTCAGAAAATTTAAGAAAACTGAAATCGTATCAAGCATCTTCTCTGACCACAATGCTATGAGATTAGAAATCAATCACAGGAAAAAAACTGGAAAAAACACAAACACATGGAGGCTAAACAGTACACTGCTAAATAACCAAGGGATCACTGAAGAAATCGAAAAGGAAATAAATAGTACCTAGAAAAAAATGACAACAAAAACATGAAGACCCAAAACCTATGGGATGCAGCAAAAGCAGTTCTAAGAGGAAAGTTTATAGCAATTCAATCTCACCTCAAGAAACAAGAAAAATCTCAAATAAACAATCTAACATTACACCTAAAGCAACTCGAGAAAGAAGAACAAAAAAAACCCCCAAAGTTAGTAGAAGGAAAGAAACCATAAAGATCAGAGCAGAAATAAATGAAATAGAAACAAAGAAAACAGTAGCAAAGGTCCATAAAACTAAAAGTTGGCTCTTTGAGAAGATAAACAAAATTGATAAACCTTTAGCCAGACTCATCAAGAGAAAAAGGGAGAGGACTCAAATCAATAAAATTGGAAATGAAAAAGGAGAAATTACAACTGACACTGCAGAAATACAAAGGATCATAAGAGACTACTACAAGCAACTATGACAATAAAATGGACAACCTGGAAGAAATGGACAAATTCTTGGAAAGGTACAACCTTCCAAGACTGCACCAGGGAGAATTAGAAAATATAAACAGACAAATCACAAATAATGAAATCGAAACTGTAATTAAAAATCTTCCAACAAACAAAAGTCCAGGACCAGATGGCTTCACAGGTGAATTCTATCCAACATTTAGAGAAGACCTAACACCTATCCTTCTCAAACTCTTGCAAAAAATAGCAGAGGGTGGAACACTCTCAAACTCGTTCTACGAGGTCACCATCACGCTGATACCAAAACCAGACAAAGATATCACAAAAAAAGAAAATTACACACCAATATCACTGATGAACATAGACATAAAAATCCTCAACAAAATACAAGCAAACTGAATCCAACAACGCATTAAAAGGATCATAACATAACACCACGATCAACTGGGGTTTATCCCAGGAATGCAAGGATTCTTCAATAAACACAAATCAATCAATGTGATACAGCATATTAACAAACTGAAGAATGAAAACTCTATGTCTCAATAGATGCAGAAAAAGCTTCTGAGAAAATTCAACACCCATTTATGATAAAAACTCTCCACAAAGTGGGCACAGAGGGAACCTACCTCAACATAATAAAGGCCATATTCGACAAACCCACAGCAAACATCATTCTCAATGGTGAAAAACTGAAAGCATTTCCTCTAAGATCAGGAACAAGACAAGGACTTCCACTCTCACCACTATTATTCAACATAGTTTTGGAAGTCCTAGCCATGGTAATCAGGGAAGAAAAAGAAATAAAAGGAATCCAAATTGGAAAAGTAGAAGTAAAACTGTCACTGTTTGCAGATGATATGATACTATACATAGAAAATCCTAAAGATGCCACCAGAAAACTACTGAAGCTAATCAATGAATTTAGTAAAGTTGAGGGATACCAAGTTAATGCACAGAAATCTCCTGCATTCCTATACACTAACAACAAAAGATCAGAAAGAGAAATTAAGGACACAATCCTATTTACCATCGCAACAAAAAGAATAAAATACCTAGGAAAGAACCTCCCTAAGGAGGCAAAAGACTTGTACTCAGAAAATTATAAGACACTGATGAAAGAAATCAAAGATGACAAAAACAGATGGAAAGATACATATGTTCTTGGATTGGAAGAATCAATATTGTGAAATTGACTATACTACCCAAAGCAATCTACAGATTCAATGCAATCTCTATCAAATTACCAATGGCATTTTTCACAGAATTAGAGCAAAAAATTTTATAATTTGTATGGAAACACAAAAGACCCTGAATAGCCAAAGCGAATCTTGTGAAAGAAAAATGGAGTTGGAGGAATCAGGCTCCCCGACTTCAGATTATACTACAAAGCTACAGTAATCAAGACAGTATGGTACTGGCACAAAAACAGAAACATAGTTCAATGGTACAAGACAGAAAGCCCAGAGGTAAACCCACGCACCTATGGTAACCTAATCTATGACAAAGGAGGCAAGAATATACAATGGAGAAGACACCCTCTTCAATAAGGGGTGCTGGGAAAACTGGACAGCTACATGTAAAAGAATGAAATTAGAACACTACCTAACACCATACACAAAAATAAACTCAAAATGGATTAAAGACCTAAATGTAAGATTGGACACTATAAAACTCTTAGAGGGGAACAGAGGAAGAACACCCTATGACATAAATCACAGCAAGATTTTTTTTGACCCACTTCCTAGAATAATGAAAATAAAATCAAAAATAGGCAAATGAAACCTATGAAACTTAAAAGCTTTTGCACAGCAAAGGAAAACATAAACAAGACGAAAAGACAACCTTCAGAATGGGAGAAAATATTTGCAAATGAAGGAACGGACAAATCTCCAAAATATACAAACAGCTCATGCATCTCAATATCAAAAAAACAAACAACCAAATCAAAAAATAGATGGAAGAACTAAATAGACATTTCTACAAAGAAGACATACCGATGGCCAAAAGGTACATGAAAAAGATGCTCAACACCACTAATTATTACAGAAATGCAAACCAAAACTACAACGAGGTATCACCTCACACCGGTCAGAATGGCCATCATCAAAAAATCTACAAACAATAAATGCTGGAGAGGGTGTGGAGAAAAGGGAACCCTCCTGCACTGTTGGTGGGAATGTAAATTGATACAGCCACTGTGGAGAACAGTAAGGACGTTCATTGAAAAACTAAAAATAGAACTACCATATGACCCAGTAATTCCACTACTGGGCATATACCCTGAGAAAACCATAATTCAAAAAGTCATACGTACCCCAATGTTCATTGCAGCACTATTTACAATAGCCAGGACATGGAAACAATCTAAATGTCCATTGACAAATGAATGGATAAAGAAGACGTGGCACATATATATAATATATATTACTCAGCCATAAAAAGAAATGAAATTGGGTCATTTGTAAAGATGTGGATGGACCTAGAGTCTGTCATACAGAGTGAAGTAAGTCAGAAAGAGACAAACAAATACCATATATTAACACATATATATGGAATCTAGAAAAATGGTACAGATGAACCTAACTGCAGGGCAGGAATAGAGACGCAGGCATAGAGTACAAATGCGTGGACACAGGGTGGGAAGGGGAGGGTGGGATAAATTGGGAGATTAGGTTTGACATAAATACAGTATTTTACTAAATGTGTAAAATAAATAGCTAGTGGGAACCTGCTATATAGCACAGGGAGCTCAGTTCGGTGCTCTGTGATGACCTAGGTTGGGGGCGGGGGTCCAAGTGGGAGGGGATATATGTAAACATATAGCTGATTCACTTCATTGTACAGCAGAAACTAACACAACATTGTAAAGCAATTATAGTCCAATAAAAAAAAATTACATATGAGAAAGTGGAAATGAAAGTATAGTGGGAGAAAGTTTTTATACACTGTATGTCAGCGGTTCCCAACCTGTTTGGCACCAGGGACCAGTTTTGTAGAAGACAATTTTTCCATGGATTGAGGGGGATGGTTCAGGCGCTAATGCGAGCAATGGTTCAGGCGGTAATGCAAGCAATGAGGGGAATGATTCAGGCAGTAATGCAAGTGATGGTTCAGGTGGTAATGCGATGGGGAGCGATGCAAGTGATGATTCAGGCAGTAATGCAAGTGATGGTTCAGGTGGTAATGCGATGGGGAGCGATGGGGAGTGGCAGATGTAGCTTCGCTCACTTGCTCACCACTCACCTCCTGCTGTGCAGCCCGGTTCCTAACAGGCCGTGGGGGTAGGGGACCCCTGCTGTATGTGAAGTAAAATATTTGAAAGTACATGATAAATTTAAGACGGAAATTGTAAACCTCAGAGAAACCCCAAAACAAATAAGCTAAGAGTTATACTAAGAAGAAAATGGTGGAGAAAAGATGGAATCCTAAAACATGTTCATTTGATCCAAAAGAAGGCCAAAAAAATTTTTAAGGCAAATAAAGAACAACTGAGACACACTGAAAATATACAGCAACCATACCGATTATTATATTAAATGTACAGGGTGTAAATACTCCAATTAAAAGGCAGCGTTTGTCAGAGTGGATAAAAAAGGAAGATTGAATGATGTACAAGAAACCCATTTTAAATGTAAAGACACAGATAAGTTAAAAGTAAAAGGATGAAAAAAAGATACACTACTCAAACACTAATGATAAGAAAGCCAGAGTGATTTGATTAATTAGGCAAAATAGATTTCAGAACAAAGACATTTCCTAATGACAGATGGGTTAATTCATCAAGAAGACATAATCTTAAATGTTTATACAACTAATATCAGAGCTTAAATTCCAGGAAGCGAAAATTGAAAGAATTGAAAGAAACAAATCCACAATTATAGGGCCTTTAGCACTCTTCTCTACTTTACAAGTAGACCAAAAAAATCAGTAAGGTTATAGAAGACATGAACAACATAATCAGCCAACTTGAGCTAATTGCCATTTATAGACTACTACACCAAATAACAGAGTAGTAGTCTATAAATGAATACACATTTTTTCTAAGAATTCAGAGCTTTCACTGATTATTAAATTGAAAGGAATTGGAATCATAGAAAATATGTTCTCTAACCACACAAATCACAAATCAATAAGAGAAACATATCTGGGGAAAAACCTAAATTATTTAGTGTTTATTTATTGTAAATAAATCTTGGGTCAGAAAAGAAATCAAAAGGAAAATGAGATAAAAAGTAACATAATATCAAAATCTGTGTGATGTGTGTAAAGCAGAAGGAAATGTATAGCTTTCAATGGTTGTTTTGGGGGGGGGGGGGGGGGGAAGGACCAAAATCAATTATCTAAGCTTCAACCTCAAGAAATCAGAAGAAGAGTAAATTAAATCTAAAAAAAGTAAAATGAAGGACATAAAGACAAAAGTAGAGGGCTTCCCTGGTGGCGCAGTGGTTGAGAATCTGCCTGCCAATGCAGGGGACAAGGGTTTGAGCCCTGGTCTGGGAAGATCCCACATGCCGCGGAGCAACTGGGCCCGTGAGCCACAACTACTGAGCCTGAGCGTCTGGAGCCTCTGCTCCGCAACAAGACAGGCCGCGATAGTGAGAGGCCCGCGCACCGCGATGAAGAGTGGCCCCCACTCACCGCAACTGGAGAAAGCCCTCGCACAGAAATGAAGACCCAACACAGCCAAAAATAAAAATAATAAATAAAAAATTTTTTAAAAAAAGACAAAAGTAGAAATCAATGAAATAGAAAATGGAAAAATCATAAAAGAAAAATCAACAAAAACAAAACCGTTTTTTAAAGATAATAAATGTATACATCTCTACCTAGATTGATCAAAAAATAAAGAGAAAAAAATGCGAATTCTGAGTATCAGAAATGAAGAGGGCATATCACTATAGATCCTATAGTTTTTTTAAAAAAAGAGAATGTTTTGAATATTATGCCAATAAATTTAAAAACTTGACCGAAATGGACAAATTTCTTGAAAGATATAATTACCAAAACCAACTCAAGGAGCAACAGAAAATCTGAATAGTCCTATATTTATTAAAGAAATTAAATGTGTAAGTGAAACCCTTTCCAAGAATAAGATGCAAGGCCCAGATGGCTTCATTGGTGAATTCTATCAAAAATTTAAGAATACCAATACTTCCAATTCATAAGGTCAGCATTACTCTCATATCAAAACCAGACAAAGATAACACACACACACAAAACACTAAAGACCAATATCTTTATTAGCAGAGATGCAAGAAATCCTTAACAAAACTCGGCAAATCAAATTTAGCAATATATAAAAAGGGTACTGAACCATGACCAAGTGGGTTTTATTCCAGCTTTCATTTGAATGTGAGATTGGGTCAGCATCCAAAAACCAAACAATGTAATTCAACATATCCATAGGATATAGGAGTAAAACCATATGATCCTACTAATGGATGCAATAAAATTTTAAATACAAAATTCAACATTCATTCTTTACAAAACTTTCCACAAACTAGGAACAGAAGGCGGGACTTCCCAGGCGGTCCAGTGGTTAAGCCTCCACACTTCCAATGCAGGGGGCACAGGTTCAACCCCTGGTCGGGGAACTAAGATCCCGCAAGCTGCACAGTGCAGCCAAAAAAAAAAAGAAAGAAAAAAGAAAAAAACTAGGAACAGAAGGAAACTTCCTCAACCTGATAAAGACCATATACAAAACACCTACATCAAACATCATTCTTAATGGTTTTGTTTCCCCCTAAGATTTGAACAAAGCAAAGATGTCTACTCTCACCACTCCAATTCAACCTTGGCATATCCTAGCCACTGAGATAAAACAAGAAAACATATTAAAAGCCAAACACTAAAAGAAGTAAAATGTTTATTAGAGAATGAAAACATACAGCTCTGTATTCTTAGAAAGTCCTATAAAATCTCCAAAAATATCAGCTAGAACCAAAAAGTGACTTAGCAAATTTGCAGGTTACATGGTCAATATAAAAAAATGAATTCTATTTCTATAATAGCAACACAAAGGAAATCATAAGTGGAATCATACAGTATTTTTCCTTTTCTAACTGGCTTATTTCTCTTAGCATAATATCTTCAATCTTTGTTGCAGCATGTGTCAGAATTTCCTTCCATTTTAGGGCTAAATATTCCATGTATATACCACATTTGTTTATCCATCCATCTCTCGACAGACACATAGGTTCTTTTCACCCTTTGGGTCTTGTGAATAATACTGCTATGAACATTGGTGTACAGGTATGTGTTTCAATACCTGCTTTCAATCCTTTGGGATATATACCTAGAAATGGAATTTCTGGATTATATGGTAATTCTATTTTTAATTTTTTGAAAAACTGGGAATAGATTTTTCACTGAAAATTATAAAAAGGAAGAAACTTAGAATGAACTCTCTGGTGTTGAACTGGAATTGGATGTACTGTTATAAATACATAATTTTGAACATATAAATAAAGAAAAATATAAATATATATCTGTAAGTATATATTTGTCTGTGTGTGTGTTTACGTGTGTATATACACACATATTACAAAGACACGTGTTGCCTAGTTCTGTCTGCTGAAAGGGCGTGGAACAGCAACCCCAATAGCAATGGGCAAAGCCAATGCTGAAAACTTGGCTTCTATAAGTATTTAAAAGAAACCAGGGTTCTTTGAAAAAATGGATGAATCCAGGACTGGGGTGGGGAAACAACAAGATGGAGATGACCCTAGAACATCTTATTATGCCAGAAAGCAAGTAAGTGCTCTAAGAATAATCGATACATGTCAGAAAGACACAAGCAACTTAACTGAACTCTCACTTGAGCATTTAAACAAATCATATAGTAACAGACTATCACTCACTTAATAAAATGTAAAATCACAAGTCCATAAAGATAAATATAAAATTAATAAACTGAATGTTTGATGAGGACATGCTATTTATATAGTTTCAGAGTTCCTCCCTACAAAGTCCTCTTTAATTATGAAGGGAAAAAGATAACTTTACAGTGATGCCTAGCAGATATCATATTAATCAAGTTATCAAAGTAATCATCAGTAATGAAACAAAATGAAACTATTTGCCACCTCGTAAGATGCGATAGGTAGAATGCAGCATCACTTCTGTGACATTCTTGCCAAAGATATATAACTTTAACCTAATGATAATAAAACCCAAAGTTGAGAGACATTCTAGAAAGGCTATAATCTTCTGAAGTGTCAAGGTCATGAAAGACAAGGGAAGACTGAGGAACTGTTCCAGACTGAAGAAAATAGCAAAATGACAACTAAATGCAATGTATGATTCTGAACTGGATCTTTCTGCTATAAAAACTTCATAGAGACAACGTGCAAAATCTGATCTGGTTCTGAGTATTAGATAACAATGAATCAATTATAATTTCCTGATTTTTATGGTTATATTGAAGAATGTCTTTGCTTTAGGAAATAGACACTAAAGTATTCCAGGGTGATGGAGCATCACATCAATAACTTACTCTCAAATGGTTCAGGGGAAAAAAATATATATTTGTATTGTATTTCTAATTTTTGTATAATTTTGTGACTATGTGAAAATCTTTAAAAACTTTAGTAAATAAATCTATATATCTATCTGTCTGTACTGGTCAGACAATTGGTCAATTAACAAAGTAGTTTCCTAAGGTAAAGTTATCTTTCCATACCCACTATCAATGAGTGAAAAGCTTCTAAAAGGCAATTACAGATTCTACTATCACTAAATAGGTACACACGTCAGCTAGATTGCTATACGTATTAAATATTTCTACAGATCAAGAAAAATAACTGTCAAAGCTTTCTGGAACATTCACCAAGTTCATTCAACATGATGAAGATTTGAAATTTTTGAGAATTATCCTTTCTATTTCCACTGTAGAGGTCACTATTATGTCTCTACAAGCTCTTAAAAAATCATAATTATTGGAGCTGAAGGAAACTCACTCAAGCAATTATTCACCCATTCTATCATCCTGCCCTTAGGCAAATTTTCAGATCAAGCAGGAGGTTCACACTAATGCCACCAACTTCTGGCCTCACTTACCAAGATTAAAATAGCATAGGACAAGGGTTGGTAAACTTTCTTTAAAGGGCCAAAGAGTAGGGCTTCCCCGGTGGCGCAGTGGTTGAGAATCTGCCTGCCAATGCAGGGGACACGGGTTCGAGTCCTGGTCTGGGAAGATCCCACATGCCACGGAGCAACTAGGCCCGTGAGCCACAACTACTGAGCCTGCGCGTCTGGAGCTTGTGCTCCGCAACAAGAGAGGCTGCGACAGTGAGAGGCCCGCACACCGCGATGAAGAGTGGCCCCCGCTCGCCACAACTAGAGAAAGCCCTTGCACAGAAACGAAGACCCAACACAGCCAAAAATAAAAATAAATAAATAAATAAAGGCCTAGGAGCAATGAACTGTAGTCCCTGATGGAAATTAAAAAAAAAAAAAAAAAAAGTATGCATCAAAATAAGATTTAGATTTCTAAAAGCCTTTTCTATGACCATGATATATTAGGTGAAAAATAAATGCTATATACACTATATACACTATAATCCAAATTTTGTTGGGAACTGCCTGGCAGTCCAGTGGTTAGGACTCCACACTTTCACTCCCAGGGCCCAGGTTCGATTCGTGGTTGGGGAACTAAGAACCTGAAGTGCAGCTAAATAAAAAAAAATTTTTTTTTAATTTAAAAAAAATTTTTTTAAATAATAAATCCTATCCAAATTTTGTTTTTTAAAAAGTATATGCATAATGCATATTATATACATATATACATATATATTTTTTAATGGCCAAAAATTCTTCTCATTTCTATATGTAAGCCCCCTTTGCAAGGTCACTTTGAAGCTCTTCTCACCAAGAGGTGAACTCCTTCCCTCGAATCTCGGTTTGGCCATGTGACTTGCTTTGGTGACTGGGATATTAGGAAATGTGGCATAAACAGAGGCTCAAAAGGTATTTTGCACATTGGGGTTTGCTCTCTTGCTGTTCCTGGAACCTTGGGGCCACCATATATATAAGCTGGGGTTAGTCTGCTAGATGATGAGAGATACCCACGCCATGGTCCCACGGTCCTAGTCAACTGCCAACCAACCCTAAGAAGCAGAGCCGCCTTGCTGACTTGCAGCTAACCTGCAACTGACCACGGATGCATGAGTGGACCAGCTGAGATCAGCAGAAGAAATGCCCAGCTGAGCCCAGCCAAAATTGCTGACCCTCAGAACAGTAAGCTAAATAAATGGTTGGTTTGTTACACAGCAATTGGTAACAAATTGTGTGTGTGTGTGTGTGTGTAAAAGGATAGCAAGCAAAATAACAAGGGGTTGATACTAAGGGGGTAGTTGAATTAAAGATTAATGTTAATAACTTGAGTATACATTTTGGTGGTTTCCAAATTTTCACTAAGGAATAGACAATGCTTTTGTATTCAAAAAAGGTCAATGTGGGCTTCCCGGGTGGCGCAGTGGTTGAGAATCTGCCTGCCAATGCAGGGGACATGGGTTCGAGCCCTGGTCTGGGAGGATCCCACATGCCGCGGAGCGGCTGGGCCCGTGAGCCACAACTACTGAGCCTGCGCATCTGGAGCCTGTGCTCCGCAGCCAGAGAGGCCGCGATAGTGAGAGGCCCGCGCACCGCGATGAAGAGTGGCCCCCACTTGCCGCAACTAGAGAAAGCCCTCGCACAGCAACGAAGACCCAACACAGCAAAAATAAATAAATAAATAAAAAACTTAAAAAAAAAAAAAAAGGTCAATGTCATTAAAATACATATAATAAAATTCAACATCAAAAAAGTATTTTTCATTATTTTCACTAAATATTGAGAGTCTAAAAAATATGGACATTCTTGACCTGATGCATTTGAATGAGTTAACAGATTTTAAGCTCTACCAGAATTTGTGGATAAATAGTTGCAGATATACAGAAAACTAAGTAAATGACAAGACAAATATTAAGCACTAGAAAAAATAAAACCTGGTTTGGGGAAAGAACTGTAATCATAATCTAACACTTGGCTCAGTTTTTAATGATATTTACATAATTACAATAATGTAAACATCAAACATTGTGAGGCTTGAGGGGGAAAAGTAATGAGAAAATTAGAGAGGACAGGGGACTTCCCTGGTGGTCCAGTGGTAGAGAATCCGCCTTCCAACGCAGGGGATGTGGGTTCGATCCCTGGTCGAGGGACTAAGATCCCACATGCCGTGGGGCAACTAAGCCTGCCCGCCACAACTACTGAGCTCATGTGCCTCAACGAGAGAGACCGCATGTTGCAAACAACAGAGCCCAGGCGCTCTGGAGCTCACGTGCCCTGGAGTGCACGCCACAACTAGAGAGAAGCCCGCACATTACAAGTACAGAAGCCCATGCGCCACAATGAAAGATCTTGCATGCCTCAATGAAGATCCTGCATGCTGCAACTAAGACCTGACGCAGCCCCAAAAAAAAAAAAAAGAAAGGACAGTAGGAAGACAATGGAAGGAAGATGGAAGGTATCCAAAACTGAAAATTCAAGAAAAAGGCAGTACATGCTTGTTACTTTTTTAAAAAAATAGATAAATATCAGAATAAACAGGTAAAATGATTAAAAGTTATTGACTTCAGATAGTGGGAACTGGTAGAGACTAGAACTAGGGCAGAGGTCTACTGCTTTTTGTTTGAAGCCATGTAGAACTCTTTGACTCTGACTATACATGTATGTTTTGAAAAAAAATAAAGGCCATGAACCAATCCAAGTATATATAGCAATTTAGTATACGATAACAGCAAAGGAAAACTTAAATCAGGAAAAATTATTCTTTAGTTGACCCTAGGACAATTGATCATCTATTTGGAAAAGAATACAGTTAGAACCTGGCCTCATACATATAGTAAAATAAACCCTATAAGTAAGAGGGTTAAATGTAAAAAAAACAAAAACAAACACAAAATTTAACTATAACAGAACTATGAAAATTTATCTGTTGTAAATTTATATAAAAAGATCCAGAAAGATTCTCATGAAAGTGTTCCTCTTGTTTACTTCTGCTAAGCAGAAAGGGGGATGGAAGTAATAGCTTAAGGGAGAATATTTAACTTTTTACTCTGTACTGGTTTATATTGTTAAAGGTTTTTCAAACAATGTATATTCCTCATAATTTTTTTTTAAATTTCAGTTTAAATCTTCCTTTGACTCTTTAGTAGGTAAAATACACAAAATGTTTAAGATAATTTAATCTTCCCCAACTGCAGACTATTTAAAAGAAAATATTTTAATGCCAGACATATTGAATAATAAAATCTCTTTTCTCTTGCCAAGTAACTTTGTTTTTTCCTCATCAGCCAACAGGAAAACAAAAAATTTCCCAGCCGTTCCTTTTCTATCCTTTCCATGAATCTATATTCAGCTCAATTTTAGAACTAGACTTAAATCACAGTTCTACCATATATCCGTAATTATGACCATTGTCAAATAATCTAGTATCTTTGGGCTCCAATTTTCTTATCTATAAAATGAGACTAATATCTGCTCTACTTTCTTCACAGAGTTCATGTAAGGATATATGAGAATGTACAAACTGCCTGGCACACGTAAACATTCCAAAAAGCTATCATTATATCATTATTATTAACTGTCAAAGAAATGCAAGTTATTGTTTTTAAGTGTTTGGCATATAACAGTTTTCAAAAATTTTGCTGCCTTGAATAAACTATACTTCAACTAGATGGTCATATTATTTAACAGTGTGGTCATAGAGTAGCTACAGAAAACAAAAGTTGTTTCTAATCTTTTGTTTATATTAAGCACCAATTTACCTCTTGGTCCCTGAAATCATTATTTGATCTTTTATTTTTGTGTGCTAGTACATAAAAAACTACAACCAAAATGTACTGCAGAAGAAGCAAAAAAACATTTAAAAACCTGCTTTTAGTCTCCTCTATTTAACAGTACTGTCACACCTCTTTAAGTATATGGATCTGAGTAAAAGCTGTAAGCCACAAGAAATGGTGATAAAGAGTACATTTTCTTAACTTTAGCCATTTTTCCATTCATTTATTCAACAAATATGTGAGTACTTACTAAGCACAGGTCCTGTGCCAGATGCTGGTTATAAAAAAGTGAACAAGAGAGACATTACACTTGTCCTTATGGACAGCCTGGCAAGGAGGCAAGTAAAACCATGAAACCTATAAATAAATATGTAATCATAAACTTTGGTAAGCATCATAAAGAAAAGAACAGGGTGTTGAGAGAGAGAGACTGAAAGAGGAACTAATATTAAATGAATTATCTATATAATATTACCTGTGAAAGTAAAAAAATGAGCTATCTTTAATCTAAAGGCCATCGGGAAGAGTTTATTCAGAGGAAGAATAGTGAGGTGGTTGAGAGGATTAATTCTAGAGCCAGAATGCCTGAGTTTTAAACCAGCCTCTACTCATCAGCTTCGTGACATGAACTTAAACTATCTGTGACTCAATTTCCTCTTCTGTCATTGAAGAAAATATTAACACCTTCCTCATAAGGTTATTATAGGGATTCAATTAAATTCTTTTGTTTTATTTTGAAAACTGTCAAATCCACGGAAAACTTAAAAGGACCTGCAATAAGCATTAACTCACATGAACCTGTATTTACCAGGTAAATTAGTATTTCTAGACTATTTAAGAGTTCCTGAAACATAGTAAGCATTATTTCACTATACAAGCAGTATTTTAAATAAAAAGTAGAGTAAAACTATGAGAAAATGACTTGTAAAATAACAGCTTTTCAAAATAAATAGGTCATTTTCTCCTGAGAATATATCTTCAGCATTAAAGGGAAATAGGGAGGGGAAGAGGGGGAGAGAAAAAGAGAGACAGAGAGAAAAGAAAGTAAAGGTAGGGTTTAAGAGGAAGAAAAACAGCCCAAGGCTTTGCCCAACACCAACACTTTACCTGAAGATCAACAGCGCACTCTGCTGGACCCACCTCTTTTCTACACACTAGGCAAAAATAAACACTACTTTTTCTAAAAGTATATACACAATGTTAGCACTTGTTTAATAAACAAACAGCAGGTATAAGCATAAGAATGTGTCTGTGAGAATACCTCACTCATGTTGAGGATTTGCTAAAAGAATTATGAGAATACATATAAATAAATTCTAGAGAAAATGGTTATGAGTGGTAAACAAGGTAATATCAGAATGTTAACATTCTATTCTAAAATATAACGTTTTTTCTTAACTATATTTTGACCACACAGAGACTGATGCCTCACTAGATCCTTGACACATGAATTATCTGTATAAAAACATGAATCTAAAATGTAAAGAGGGACTTCTCTGGCGGTCCAGTGGTTAACACTCTGTGCTTCCACTGCAGGGGGCATGGGTTCAATCCCTGGTAGGGGAACTAAGAACCCGCATGCCGCATGGTGAGGCCAAAAATACATACATACATAAATACATAAATAAATACATAAATAAAATGCAGGCAGGCAAGAATATACAATGGAGAAAAGACAGCCTCTTCAATAAGTGGTGCTCAGAAAACTGGACAGCTACATGTAAAAGAATGAAATTACATTTCCTAACACCATACACAAAAATAAACTCAAAATGGATTAAAGACCTAAATATAAGGCCAGACACTATAAAACTCTTGGAGGAAAACATAGGCAGAACAATCTATGACATAAATCACAGGAACATCCTTTTTGACCCACCTCCTAGAGAAATGGAAATAAAAACAAAAATAAACAAATGGGACCTAATGAAACTTAAAAGCTTTTGCACAGCAAAGGAAACCATAAACAAGACGAAAAGACAACCCTCAGAATGGGAGAAAATATTTGCAAATGAAGCAACTGACAAAGGATTAATCTCCAAAATATACAAGCAGCTCATGCAGCTCAATATCAAACAAACAAACAACCCAGTGCAAAAATGGGCGGAAGACCTACAGACATTTCTCCAAAGAAGATATACAGATGGCCAACAAACACATGAAAAGATGCTCAATATCACTAATCATTAGAGAAATGCAAATCAAAACCACAATGAGGTATCACCTCACACTGGTCAGAATGGCCATCATCAAAAAATCTACATACTATAAATGCTGGAGAGGGTATGGAGAAAAAGGAACCCTCCTGCACTGTTAGTGGAAATGTAAATTGGTGCAGCCATTATGCAGAACAGTATGCAGATTCCTTAAAAAACTAAAAATAGAACTACCATATGACCCAGCAATCCTACTACTGGGCATATACCCTGAGAGAACCATAATTCAAAAAGTGTCATGTACCCCAGTGTTCATTGCAGCACTATTTACAATAGCCAGGACATGGAAACAATCTAAATGTCCATTGACAGATGAGTGGATAAAGAAGATGTGGCACATATATACAATGGAATATTACTCAGCCATAAAAAGAAACAAAATTGAGTTATTTGTAGTGAGGTGGATGGACCTAGAGTCTGTCATACAGAGTGAAGTCAAAAAGAGAAAAACAAATACCAAAAAAAAAAAAACAATACCATACGCTAACGCATATATATGGAATCTAGAAAAATGGTACTGACAAACCTAGTGGTAGGGCAGGAATAAAGATGCAGACATTGAGAACGGACTTGAGGATGGGGGTGGGGATGGGGAGGCTGGGACGTAGTGAGAGAGTAGCACTGACATATATACAAGTACCAAATGTAAAACAGATAGCTAGTGGGACGCTGCTGCATACCACAGGGAGATCAGCTCAGTGCTTTGTGACCACCTAGAGGGGTGGGATAGGGAGGGTGGGAGGGAGGCTCAAGAGGGAGGGGATATGGGGATATATGTATGCATATACTTGATTCACTTTGTTGTACAGCAGAAACTAACACAACATCATAAAGCAATTATAGTCCAATAAAGATGTATTAAAAAAATAATAAATAACTAAGTAAAATGCAAGGAAAGGGAAAAAGCAGGGGACATTGGAAGGTAATTCATTTAAGAGAGGAGGTACTGACACCATTTTCTGACTTGAAGAGAGTGAGGAAACTGGAGATGATAGGAAGGTAAAAAGACAACTACCCAATTCAATTCACAGGTTGGAAGCTAAATTATTTTCTTAAAAACTAAGAAGACTTAAAAGAAAAACATAAAACGTTTAATGTCAAATTTAGAGGAAAACAGAAATCATTAAACTAATTTATCATTTAATTTATGGAGGAGAGTTTTCCAGAAAATAATACAACTGCAGATTTTAAATGTATGAAAACTGTAACATTTATATCTTTGTAGGGATAAGAGAACTAAGCCATTAATTTACCAATCCAAATAACTATTCTTCTAAAAAATAAATGTTCCCTAATATCATCTTATAAGGATCAAAATAGGAAAATTATCATTAGAATTTAGAGGTATCACAGCTAAATGGGATATAAGTTATATTAAATCTAGTCCCACCCTCTTTTTCCTCCCATTTGAAGGAACAGGTCCTAAAAAGAAATGTTTCTTTCCCATGTTCCTCAATTTACTTTATTCAAATCTGTAGATGATCTAGATTAAAATATGATACCTAAATATGAGGCATATGATCTGTCAACATAAGAAAAGTTCTAAAATATGGACTGCATTTCTAAAATTACTTTATCTAAAAGTTTTGGTGATAAACTCATTTCAGAAACTGATATAAAATAAATATTAAATATTATGAAACTACATTTTTCTTCTACTTTTTATGAAATCACCTATCCCAGAATTTACAGAAAATATTTTTTGTGATTTATAGCAAGCCACTTTGCAACAATTTAAAAATGTTATACAATGGGGAAAGGACAGTCTAATAAATGGTGCTGGGAAAACTGGACAGCCACATGCAAAAGAATGAAACCGGACAACTATCTTACATTACCTACAAAAATTAACGCAAAATGGATTAAACACTTGAACCTCAGACCTGAAATCATAAAACTCCTAGAAGAAAACATAAGTGGGTAAACTCCTTGACAGAGGTCTTGGCAATAGTTTTTTGAATCTGACTCTAAAAGCAAAAGCAACAAAAGCAAAAATAAACAAGGGGGACTACATCAAACTAAAAAGCTTTGGCACAGCAAAGGAAACCATCAACAAAATGAAAAGGCAACCTACTGAAAAGGAGAAAATATTTGCAAATCATGTATCTGATAAGGGACGAATATCTAATATACGAAGAATTCATACAACTCAATAGCAATCTGAACAAAAAATGGGCAGAAGATATGAAGAGACATTTTTCCAAAGAAGACATACAGATGGCCAACAAGTATATGAAAAGATGCTCAACATCATTAATCATCAGGGAAATGCAAATCGAAATCACAATGAAACATCACCTCACACCTGTTAAAATGACTATTATCAAAAAGACAAAAAACAGCAAGTGTTGGCAAGGATGTGGAGAAAAGGGAATCCTTGTGAACTGTTGGTAGAATGTAAACTGATGCAGTCACTATGGAAAACAGTATGGAAGTTACTCAAAAAAATTAAAAATAGAATAACCATATGATCCAGGAATTCCACATCTGAGAATTTACCTGAAGAAAATGAAAACAGTAACTCAAAAAGATATATGCACTCCCACGTTCACTGCAGCATTACTTATAATGGCCAAGGATATGGAAACAATATGTGTCCATAGATGGATGAATGCATAAAGAAAATGTGGTGTGTGTATATGTATATATACACAATGGAATATTATTCAGCCATAAAAAAGAATAAAATCTTGCCATTTGGGACAACATGGATGAACATGGAGGATATTATGTGTAGTGGAATAAGTCAGACTGAAAAGGGCAAATTTGTATGTAAAATCTGAAAAGAAAAACAAAGCAAAAACAAAAAAAACAAGCTCACAGATGCAGAGAACAGACTGGTGGCTGCTAGAGATGGCGGTGAAGAGCAGAAGAAATGGATGAAGGAGGTCAAAAGGTACAAACTTCCAGTTACAAAATATATAAGTCATGTGGATGTCATGTACAGGATGGTGACTACAGTTAATAACACTGTGTTAAATATTTGACAGTAGCTAAGAGAGTAAATCTTAAAAGCTCTCATCATAAGAAAAAAAAATCTTGTAACTATGTAAGGTGACAGATATTAACTAGACTTGTGATCATTTCGTAATGTATACAAATATTGAACCATTATGTTGTACACCTGAAACTAACATATTAAATGTTAATTATACCTTCATTAAAAAAGAGAAAGAGAAAAAAAGTTGTACCAGAAACCAAAGTAAATTTCTAGCAGGGAAAAACATATTACTATACTCAAAGACTCGTTTCTTTAAATAAATTACCCCTACGCATAACCCCATTATTCTTTATTATATTATATCCATGGAAATGTTTAGCCCTGGTTCTCTGAAAAACGAAAAGTATTATTTACTGCTAAATATCCATGTAAGATTTATTAAAAATACTACCATAAGCTTTTAAAATTAAGATGATAGCCAAAATACAAAAAACTACAGGTTTTATTAACAGTTTACTAAAATTCACTAACAATTTACTAAATTATAAAAGGAAGAAATATTCACATTAGCTAAAACTTTACATTTTGTACTAATTATGTTTCTATTGTAACTGCTTACTCTATTTTTGTTAGGAACAAAAAAAATAACATTGAAAATACAGATCATTTTACCTAAGTATTTGTGGGGGTTTTCATAAAGTTACTTTATATATTCATGCTTTTCACTATAGACTAACAAAAAAAGAACAAATATTAGAGCTCAGCCATATGGTCTTTTCTGTCATTGCAAAAGTACTCTGGTGTCTGACAAATTTACTTTATGCATGCTTAATTAGTATGGCATATATCACTTATGTCTTCTTACAAACAAAAGTTCTGTGTGACTAGTGAAATGTTATCATTTGAGTTACTAGAGTTAGTTGAGATTTAGCTTCTTCAATAAATCTTCAAACTTATAAGAAATTGTCAGAAACCCATACCTTTAACATTATGAGTAATAAATCACCCATCTATGAAAAATTATTGCATTTCTAAAGCAATGTAGACCTATACCAGCTAAAGCCAAGGAAGAAAACTTGTAACTTCTGGTTTAAAAATAAAACTGATATAAAGATATAGATACACATGTATAGATACAATTATACTTTGCCAATAAGAAGATCATAATAAATCATCAACATAGTACATAACCAAAACAAGAAATCAATTAAAGAACTTAGTTTAAAATTAAGATACCCAGCTAGGAGCACAGCAGCTCTGCTTATGGTCAAGTGGTCTAGATCCTAAACAGGTTGAGCTATAAACATCTTTAACACATATTAAAAGAATTTGCTAATTATAAACCTAACTCCTGAAAATTAACATTATTAACCAATATTATATAATACCTTTTATCAGCAGCATACAAATATGTAAGTATTTGCTGCTACTACTACAACTGCTGCTGATGATATTTTTACTACCACTTACCACTTAATAAGCTCCAAGATATGCCAGGTATAATCTAAGCACTTTATAAGTATTAACTTGTTTAATCCTCTAGCAGCCCCGTAAGATAGGTACTATTACCATTCCCATTTAACAAATGGGAAAATGAAGTAGCAATAGTTTAAAAACATAATCAAGGTTACAAAGGTTGTAAAGAGCAGAACTGTGATTAAAACCCAGGCACTCTGATTTGAGCTCATTCTCTTAACCAGTAAAAACAAAATGAAACAAAAAAAGATCCTTAAAGAAAAAAAAACTTTATCTTATTTTAGCTATTATCAATCATATTATTCTATACTTGATTTCTTTAGCCTTGAGGCGTCTACATATTTTTTCCCTTATCTTGGTGTTAGAATACTGTTTACATGGCTCCAGAATTTCTGAGAGGCATTTTAGAGAATGTATAATAAAGTAATTAGAGCATCTGCCAGAGCATCAGACTGCTTAGGTAGGATCTAACTCCACTATTTGCCAGCTTTGTGACCTTAGGCAAATTACTTATTTCTCAGTTTCCTTATCTGTAAGATGAGAACAACAATAGTACCTGCCTCAAAGTCATTATAAGAATTCAATAAGATTCTACCAAAAAATATTTATTGGGCAACTAATATATGCCATACACTGTTCTAGGTAGCAGAGATACCCGTGAAAAAGATTGACATTACATTCTAACAGGGAAAATAGATAATAAACAAGTAGACTAATAAATTCAAATAGTAAGGGCTATGAAGACAATAAGGTACTGTGAAAGAAAATGAGCAAGAAAACACTGGCAAACATAAAGCATATATTTTTACTGACAACATTAAAAACTCCTGAGATGACTTCTCCAAACATAAGGCTTCTCTGAAGATAACTGACAATTCTTTTCCCCCACTCAGTATTTTCAAGAATTTAAAAGAAGGCTCTTTGAGGGCAGGGATTATGGTATTCATTTACTCAGTCTACAACTAGGTTCCTGGCACTACGTTAGGTGCTTGAAACAAAAAGATGAATAAAACAGTCACAGTCTTCAAGGAGGTCTCAGAGAAACTGGTGTTGTCCATAATGGAACTGATAGCCTGTGGAGAGGATATTAAGAGTAAGGTAAGTGTTAAAAACTGAGAAATAGGGACTTCCCTCATGGTCCAGTGGTTAAGAATCCGCCTTCCAATGCAGGGGATGTGGGTTTGATCCCTAGTTGGGGAACTAGGATCCCACATGCCACAGGGCAACTAAGCCCGCGCACCACAACTACTGAGCCTGCGTGTCACAACTGGTGACCCCGTGTGCCACACTACAGAGCCCACGCACTCTGGACCACACACGACACAACTAGAGAGCCCACACACCACAACTACTGAGCCCTGTGCACTCTGGAGCCCGCACACCACAACTAGAGAGAAGCCCGTGCACCAAAACGAAGAGCCCGTGAGCCACAACGAAAGATCCCATGTGCCGCAGCTAAGACCTGATGCAAAGAGGAAATAGGCAGTCTACCTGAAAAAGAATTCAGAGTAATGATAGTAAAGGTGATGCAAAATCTTGGAAATGAAATGGAGAAAATACAAGAAACGTTTAACAAGGACCTAGAAGAACTAAAGAGCAAGCAAACAATGATGAACAACACAATAAATGAAATTAAAAATTCTCCAGAAGGGATCAATAGCAGAATAAATGAGGCAGAAGAATGGATAAGTGACCTGGAAGATAAAATAGTGGAAATAACTACTGCAGAGCAGAATAAAGAAAAAAGAATGAAAAGAATTGAGGACAGTCTCAGAGACCTCTGGGACAACATTAAACACACCAACATTCGAATTATAGGGGTCCCAGAAGAAGAGAAAAAGAAAGGGACTGAGAAAACATTTGAAGAGATTATAGTTGAAAACTTCCCTAATACGGGAAAGGAAATAGTCAGTCAAGTCCAAGAAGCACAGAAAAGTCCCATACAGGATAAATCCAAGGAGAAACATGCCAAAACACATATTAATCAAACTACCAAAAATTAAATACAAAGAAAAAATATTAAAAGCAGCAAGGGAAAAACAACAAATTACATACAAGGGAATCCCCATAAGGTTAAGAGCTGATCTTTCAGCAAAAAACTCTGCAAGACAGAAGGGAGTGGCAGAACATATTTAAAGTGATGAAAGGGAAAAACCTACAACCAAGATTACTCTACCTCTACCCAGCAAGGATCTCATTCAGATTTGACAGAGAAATTAAAACCTTTACAGACAAGCAAAAGCTAAGAGAATTCAGCACGCCCAAACCAGCTTTACAACAAATGCTAAAGGAACTTCTCTTGGCAGGAAACACAAGAGAAGGAAAAGACCTACAATAACAAACCCAAAACAATTAAGAAAATGGTAATAGGAACATACATATCGATACAATTATACTCCAATAAAGATGATAAAAAAAAGACCTGATGCAGCCAAAAATAAAATAAAATAATAAATTAATTAATTTAATTACATAAAATAAAAATAAAATGTTAATTAAAAAAAAAAAGAAAATGTTCTCGAGAAATACAAGGAACATTCCAGATGGGAATCTAACTCAAAATTGGGGACACCAAGGAAGGCTTCCTGAAGGATTAGCAGAAGTCAGACCAAAAAAAGTGGGAAAGAGGAGAAAGGGCAAAAGAATGCAAAAAGTTTATAAAGGCCTAAAGACTGTACAGGTAAATAGGAGCTTTATAAGCCATCTAAAGACTTCTGGAATTTGTCAATGAGTTGTTTCATCCCCTACCCGAAAAACTAAAAATACAGACAGACTATATGAAACAATAGTTTTTAAGATACAGGACATCAGGTAAGGAAGAGTGATCCCTGAGAGATGGGAAACAAATGAGATTAAGCCTTATGATTCTTTCAGCTTGCTGTCCTGAGAGTTTCCATGCTGTGGCATGGGGAAGGGGAACCCAGATATAGCCCAGCAAACCCAAGTTGAAGAGACACTGCTGAGAGTCCAGGGAGACCAAGAAGACTAAAGTTCACAGAGAAGAAAGCAGAATGGAGAGTGCTGCACAAAGAATGCACTCCAGAGATCTGCAGAAGGACCTCTCAGTATCTAGTAGAGTACTGATCAGCACATGCCAATGAGGAAACAATCCAAGATAGTGGCAAGAACCACCTGAAATGAAGAGACACTCACAGACAGCATGGAACAGTGCCTGTTCCCACCAGCCAGGCTGGAAAACTTCATAATTCATGGAGCATTAGGTAGAGGACTCAAAAGGAGCTAGCCTCTACTGAGGTAGCCCAAAACTAAACCCGGCTCAGGTCCTACCTAACAAATCCTAAAAGCAAGAACCAAAAGGATCAAGCTGATTCCAAGTAATTTAACTGCATCCCAGAGCAAAACTCAACAGTACTTATAGAAATACAATAATATCCAGTACCCAACAAGGTAAAATTCGCAATATTTGGAATTAAATAAAAAATTCCAGGCATGATTCCATTTATATAAAACTATACAAATGAAACACATTTCATTATACAATATCAAAAAGTCACATATATAATATCACCACCAATAAATATCATCAGAGTCTTTAAGTATCAGAAAACTGCTAAGCTCACAGTAGTATATACAACTTTTCAAAATTCTGATTTTTCACTGAAATCTCAAAGTTTATCAGGCTCACTTTGTTTATTTTCAAGAATTACTGAAGTTAGTCTGTCAGTTATTCTTTCAAGTAAAAACAATGTTCTGTGAAAAAAGTGGCTAGTTCAGCTCACAATCCAAACAATCCTCTAAGTGCTTTCCCTCAAGAAAACCATCCTACTCCTGAATGCAAAAGTGTTTTACGAAAACTACTCTACTCTTCACACAGACTGTTAAAAATCTCAAGGGTGAAGACTTAATAAAATTAGTAATTTTTACTGCTTCATCAAGGACTTAAGTGAAAGTGGCTTTTCTTAACTGTGCATTAACGACGGTGAAGAAAATTACTATTAATACAGGTTGATGCCACTACCTTTATTGTGCTAAAGCACCAACAGTATTACCAACCTATGCTTTTGTACCATCAGTGCAAATGTCAAAGACAGTTAAAAAAAAAAAAAAAAAAAAGGTAAATAACATCTTAACATCACTATGAAAATACTTTTGACCTCACAGACTATCTGGAAAAAAATCTCAGGAATCTCCAGAGCTCCCTGGACTACTCCTTGAGAACTGATGCCCTAAGGACACTGAAAGAACTTTAGGAAGTAGAGTTCACAAACATTAGAATGTAAAAGAGGAAAAAACTTCCAGATCTTGTTCTAGTCCAATTCTCTTATTTTATAAATGAGGAAACTGGGGCACAAAGAGCATAGGTTTACCATCTCACACAGCAGAAGACATGTGACAGCACTTAGGACTTCTGAGTTGTTTTCTACTCTTCTTTGATTACACTATTCTTCATCTTTTTCAAAAATGGATTTAGCAAATTCCACATTTTCCTTCTTTAAACTGAACAATGGCAAAAATACATACATTTTGTGGAGAAAAGGAGTTTATCTTTCCTAATGGGGAGTTGAGTTTTGTGGTCTTTCCTGAAGCAACTTTTGCATCCAAATGGTGCACCTCCTTTTCAAAACAATGACGTTTTCTAATCTGTAAATATAGAACCAAAATAAAATTTATTGTAACTAGGAAGTTTGATGAGGCTAGTTGCTCTCAAAGATCAGAATAGCTATAACGTATGTTTTCAGCATTAAAAAAAATTACTATTTCTCACTGGCAACAATCAAAAAGTTTCTAAAAACAAATAGGCACCTTATTATAAGACTTAAATAAAACAGAATACAGTAATACCTCTCAAATTCTGACCAAAATAGCTTTAATTAGTGATGTGGCAAAACTATAGCACTGTAAAATGATCTTCCCATAAAACAGTCTCACCATATGGATACCAAGAATAGTATTATGGCAAAGTCTGATTACATATCTAACTGGAAAATAAAAGTAAATAAAAATGGAAACCTTATTCTAAATTGAAAAAAAAAACACAGAATAAAAACTTTAAATGTAAATATTCATTATTTCCTACCTGATGGAACTACTTGATTACTATTATTATATTACTTACTAGATATTTGATAATCCAAATTGTATTTGACTAAATTTCTTTTATAAACACCACTGTTTTCTTTCCAAACTATCTATGCTTTTTCTTACTTGCCAAAACCTATTTACTTAAATTATAAAGAGGAAAAGAAGCATTTCTGTCGATAATTCCATTCCTACAAAAAAGAAATGAGAGCCAATGAAGTCAGGGAATAAATGCTATATGTTGAGCTCTACCTCACAACATCCAACTCTAAGTACACATTTTGGGAGAAAGAAATCTCTAGAGATACTTCATTTGTAATTGGTGATTTTCCAAATATAAAACTAGAAAACGATTTCATTCTATTTCTAAAAACAAGGTTTAATTATTCAAGTTAATAAAGATTATAAATGGAACAGATAAACTACATAAAAATGCAAACACCTTTTGAGTATATTCAATTAAAAATAAACAATTATCTACAAAGGACATGCTAATTAACTAATAATCTTTTTTATTTGTAACTAAGTCTATTAAAGTCCATCCTCCTTACCTCAATGCCATGAACTCTGAGAAAACATTGTTTTCACCTATGAAAACATTTCATTTAAAATTTCTAGTAATTTAGGTTCTTCAATAATTTTTAGAAATAAACATATTTTATAATGTATTGATATTAAAAACTCAATAAATAACAGTAAACTTTGTCATTATATTAAAACTATCAATACCAAAAGTATCTATGACCTAAATATTCATATCAGAGGTATATTGGCCAAAACAAAATGCCATTATTAGATAAAAACAACAGAAGAGTTAAAAAGTACAAAGTAGCTCTGTTACTGATACATGCCTTAAGTAAATATTTTATTGTCAAATTCCTTACATATAAGAAAGCACCATTCAGTTTCACTTTAATGACATACTACTATGAATAATTTACTATAATAAACTCCTCTGTAATGAGTAACTCTATACAATGAAATTATAATAATTTACCATTTAATTCACATCTGACACTACCCAAAATAATCTCTACAGATGCCACTGAAAAATGATTGATACTTGACTACCTTGTTCAGCTATAACTAACGGGATTATTCCACTGCCAATAAACTGTTTACCTGCTGTGTAGTCTCTAAGGGTCGAATTCTTTTCTTCTCTACTTGAAAATCATCATTTTCATCTCTGTACCTGGATGCCTGTTTCTTAGCAGATAGCTTTGCAGCCAGTGTAGTTTTTTCAGGAGAGTCTTATATAAGAAGTCATAAAAAATTAGTATAAATAACTTACATTTAGGTAATTTTTTTAAAAAAATTAAAATCAAGATGTAAGACTTTAATCTGTAAAAATACTGAATCACTATGCTGTACACCCAAAACTAAGATAATATTGTAAATAAACTATGCTTCAACTTTAAAAAAGACGTTAAGACTTATTTCTAAAAAGTCATAACATAGTTTAAAATAGGAAATGCTAAACATCTTTAAAAGCACTTATTTACCGCTCAGTATACTTTAACAAAGACACAGCAAACATTTTTAGAAATATGCTTTCAAGAGGGAAGTCCATAAATGGTGCTGGGAAAACTGGACAGCTACATGTAAAAAAATGAAATTAGAACATTCTTTAACACCATACACAAAAATAAACTCAAAATGGATTAAAGACCTAAATGTAAGACGGGATACTATGAAACTCTTAGAGGAAAACACAGGCAGAACACTCTTTGACATAAATCGCAGAAATATCTTTTTCAATCCATCTCCCTGAGTAATGGAAATAAAAACAAAAATAAACAAATGGATGTACACTACCAAATGTAAAATAGATAGCTAGTGGGAAGCAGACTCATAGATCAGCTCAGTGCTTTGTGACCACCTAGAGGGGTGCGACAGGGAGGGTGGGAGGGAGATGCAAGAGGGAGGGGATATGGGGATATATGTATACGTATAGCTGATTCACTTTGTTATACAGCAGAAACTAACACACCATAGTAAAGCAATTATACTCCAATAAAGATGTTAAAAAAAAATAAAACGGCAGAAGACCTAAATAGACATTTCACCAAGGAAGACATACAGATGGCCAAGAGGCACATGAAAAGATGTTCAACATCACTAATTATTAGAGAAATGCAAATCAAAACTACAGTGAGGTATCACCTCACGCTGGTCAGAATAGCCATTATCAAAAAACCTAGAAACAGTAAATGCTGGAAAGGTTGTGGTGAAAAGCGAACCCTCCTACACTGTTGGTGGGAATGTAAACTGATACAACTACCATAGAAAACAGTATGGAGGTTCCTTAAAAAACTAAAAATAGAACTACCATATGACCCAGCAATCCCACTACTTACAATAGCCAGGACATGGAACCAACCTAAATGTCCATCAACAGATGAATGGATAAAGAAGATGTGGCACATATATACAATGGAATATTACTCAACCATAAAAAGAAACAAAATTGAGTTATTTGTAGTGAGGTAGATGGACCTAGAGTCTGTCATACAGAGTGAAGTAAGTCAGAAAGAGAGAAATAAATACTGTATGCTAGTGCATGTATATGGAATCTAAAAAAAAAAATGGTACTGATGAACCTAGTTGCAGGGCAGGAATAAGAAGTAGACATACAGAATGGACTTGATGACATGGGGTGGGAGGGCAAAGCTGGGGCAAAGTGAGAGTAGCATCGACATATATACACTACCGAATGTAAAACAGTTGGCTGGTGGGAAGCAGCAGCATAGCACAGGGAGATCAGCTCGGTGCTTTGCGATGACCTGGAGGGGTGGGATAGGGAGGATGGGAGAGAGGCTCAAGGGGGAGGGGATATGGGGACATGTGTATGCATATGGCTGATTCGCTTTGTTGTGCAACAGAAACTAACACGGTATTGTGAAGCAATTATCCTCCAATAAAGATTAAAAAAAAAAAAAAAAAAAAGGATGATCAACCTCATTAGTTACCAGAGAGATAACAATTAAAATTCACAAGAACAACACACAGGCACCATAATGACTAAAACTTAAAAAGACTCGAATATCAAGTGCTAACAAGAATGCTGGGGGCTTCCCTGGTGGCGCAGTGGTTAAGAATCCGCCTGCCAATGCAGGGGACACGGGTTCGAGCCCTGGTCCGGGAAGATCCCACATGCCGTGGAGCAACTAAGCCCGTGCGCCACAACTACTGAGCCTGCGCTCTAGAGCCCACGTGCCACAACTACTGAAGCCTGCGTGCCTACAGCCTGTGCTCCACAACAAGAGAAGCCACCACAATGAGAAGCCCGCGCACTGCAACAAAGAGTAGCCCCCACTCGCCACAACTAGAGAAAGCCCGCGAGCAGCAACAAAGACCCAACACAGGCAAAATTAAAAAATAAATTAAATAAATTAATTTAAAAAAAAAAGAATGCTGAACAATGTAACTTCCATATACTACTAGACGTAGAGTGGGGGGGGTGATGAATAAATTGGTTCAACCATTTTGGAAAACGTTGGCAGTATCTACTATAGTTCAACATATGCATACACTATGACCAGCAATTCCATTCCTAGATCTATATCTAATAGAAAGTGTTTACCTATCTGTACCAGAGTGAACAAGAATGTTCATAATAGCTTTAATAACCAAAATTAGAAACCACCCAAATGTCTAACAATTGTAGAATGAAATAATAAATTATGGTATATAATGTATTATATACCATAAAATACAGCAATAAGAACTACTGCTATATACAACACAAATGAATCTGAGAAATATGTTAAGCAAAAGCTGACAGACACAAGAGTACAGATATAATTCCATTTCTATAAAGAAGCAAAACTCATCAATGGTGACAGAGGGAAGATAGCTACCACCTGTGGAGAGAATAGTGACAGGAAAAGAACATGAAAAGTGCCACTGGGGTGTTGGCTATGTCCTATTTTTCATCTAGTGGTAGTTACACTAGTGTGTTTACTTTGTGAAAATTCATCAAGCTATACACATAGAATTTTTGCATTTTTCTGTATTTAGGTTATATTTTTAAAGAATTTACTTAAAAATGTAAAGAGAGCATCAGAATACAACCCAGATTTACCCCATCTGATCCTTGAAGAGACTACTCTAAACAACTCTAACTCACAATTATATTAAAATTCAAGTTTATTGAAAACTGATTTTTTACAAAGGCACAAAGGCAATGCAGCAGACAAAGGGTAGCCTTTTCAATAAATGTTGCTGAACAATTAGATATTCATACGCAAAATAAACGAACCTGGATCCACATCTCACACCGTATACAAAAATTAACTCTTAGACTTAAAAGTAAAACCTAAAACTATACTTGATTAAAAAAAGAAACTTGTACTCAAAAATATATAAAGAAATCCCAAACTTAACAATAAGAAAAAAACAATAAACAGGCAAAAGATTTCAACAGACATTTCATCAAAGAAGATATACAAATGGCTAATAACCACATGAAAAGATGCTCAGGGCTTCCCTGGTGGCGCAGTGGTTAAGAATCCGCCTGCCAATGCAGGGGACACGGGTTCAAGCCCTGGTCCGGGAAGATCCCACATGCCGCGGAGCAACTAAGCCCGTGTGCCACAACTACTGAGACTGCGCTCTAGAGCCCACGAACCACAACTACTGAGCCCGCGTGCCACAACTACTGAAGCTCGTGTGCCTAGAGCCCGTGCTCCACAACGAGAGAAGCCACCGCAATGAGAAGCCTGTGCACCGCAACGAAGAGTAGCCCCCTCTCACAACTAGAGAAAGCCCGCGCGCAGCAACGGAGACCCAATACAGCCAAAAACATATAAATAAAATAAATAAATTTATTAAAAAAAAAAAAACAAGAAAAGATGCTCAACATCACAAGTCATTAGGGAAATGCAAAATAAAACCACAGTAAGATACCACTATAAGCTTATTAGAATGGCTAAAAAGATTTACCATACCAAGTGCTGGCAAGGATGCAGAGAAATGGGAACTCTCATACACTGCTGGTGGAAATGTAAAATGGCATAACTACTTTGGGAAACAGTTTTGAAGTTTCTTAAAGTTAAACATAAGTGATCCAGTCATTACACTCCTAGGTATTTACCCAGAAAAGTGAAAGCACATGTCCATAACAACGACTTATACACAAATGTTCATAGCAGCTTTATTTGTAACCGGAAACTAGAAACAACTCAAATACACATCAACAGGTGACTGCATAAACAATTTGCAGTATATCCATACAACAGAATATTACTCAGCAATAAAAAAGAACCAACTGTTGATACATGCAACAACATGGATAAATTTTAAAAGAATTATGTTAAGTGAAAGAAGCTAGGCAAAATAAGTGTACAAACTGTATTATTTCATTCATATAAACTCTAGAAAATGCAAACTAATCTACAGTGACAGAAAACACTCAGTGGTTGTTTGGGGAGGATAAATTATAAAATGGTGGAAAGGAGGGATAATAAAGAGGCATGAGAAAACTTTTGAAGCTGATGGATATATTCACTATCTTGATGTTAGTGAAAGTTTCAGGGAAATACTCTTATGTCGAACCTTATCAAAATGTACCATTTAAATATATAGAGTCTGTTATGTCAAGAATATTTCAATAAAGCTGTCTTTAAAATACAGGTTGTACATAAACATTATAAGCCAAGAGTTCTTATATTAATAATTAGCTTAAAATCAATTCCATTCATTCATACAACAAATATTTATCTAGCTCCTACTATATGCCAGGCACTGCTAGATATGCAATGGTGAGCAAACTGACACAGTTCCTGACCTCATGGAGTATACAGTCTGCTAGGGGAAGCAGAGATTAATAAAAGATGCACACAGACACGTGGATAATACGAATTGTAACAAGTGCTATGAAGGAGAGGTACACAGTGAGATGACAGAATATAATAGGGAAACCAAATGTAGTGTGATGGAAAGATCAGTATGGCTGCCTTAAAGAAGTGATATCTAAGCTGAGAGCTAAAGGAAGAGCAAGACAACAAGTTGAAGGTGGAATTTTCCTCAGAAGAGACACTAACACAAGCAAAGGCTCTGAAGGCAGCAGAAAGCATGACCCTTTTAAAGAATGGAAAGAAAGCCAAAAATGTTAAGGGTCAAAACCATGTAGACAACACTATTGGTCACCTCTCCGGCATCTATTCCACTTCCTCTTCTTCATTCCTAAAAGAATCACACTTCGGTTCAAGCAGCTACCATCCTCCACACAGTCATGTGCTTTAGAGGAAGACAACTCCATCCTTGATTTTAGGAAGTGGATACTGTTTAGACTTCAGCCAGTCATGGCAACCTCTTTTCTCCCTGCCAGTGATTAGTTAAGGAATGGCATGAGTGAAAGCAGGAAAGGAGTTATTACACGGTCTAAAGAACAAATGGTAGTTTGTACTAGGGAAGTTATCAATGGAGGTGGAGATTTGCATGGAGGAATAAGGAAGAGCGAAGTGTACAGGATGTCTCCTAGGTTTCTGGCTTAAGCAAGTAATGGTCAATCTTTTCCATACAGTCAAAAAAAAAGAAATATTCTTTAAATTAATAATTTTATGTTATTGATAATATATTTCTCTTAAATAAATCTAGTAAGAACAGCTAAGGATCATATTTGAAACATACCTGATTCTCATATAGGATACTGGTCTCAGAAGTCCAGGCAAACTTATCAAGAATGAATGAGGCTAATTAGATTTTGCCTTACAATACAAATCAAAATGTTTTATAAAATTCTGACATATAATTAACAATACTGCCTACAAATAACATCAATTTCTGAATGTCAGTTATTTTGCCTTGCCTTCTTCAAAAATGATTTAAACTAGCAAGATGTCTGAATCAGTTAAAAGTGAGGCCAAGAATAAAATATTCCAAGGATTTCTGACCACTCTATGCATTATTCAAAATAATTCCAGAGAAATTAGGTGGAAATACATAACCAATTATGCTAACAAAATTTATCTACATTAGGTCTCATAACAGCAATAATTAAGACCCCTATTACAGATACCAAAAGATCCAGACAAAATATAAACTACCTTGACAAGTTGACAAAGTGCCATTTCTTTCAGAAGGTGGTGTAATTGGACTGTTGAAATGATATGAAGTTCCCTGGTTCACGTCATTGTTTGTAAAATTCTTTGAATGGCATGTACAACAACACGACAATGGTACTTCAGCTTTTTTACTTAAGCCTTCATCCACTGGCTTCCCTAAAAATGAAATAACTTCTATTTATAATATTTCTAATTAAAAAAACATTAATCTTCCTCTTCAGCTAGGGTGCGCAACCACCTTATTTTTTGCCCAGGATTGGGAGGTTTCCCAGGATTCAGAATTTCAGTTCTAAAACCAGGAAAGTACCTGGCAAATCTGGACAAGTTGGTCACCCATCCTGCAGCATTAAATTAGGACAGGTGAGAAACACTTATGCCAGAAACATTTATAGAGAAGTTATCAACAATTTACATGATTTACAAAAATCTAATAACAGTCAAAGATTAATAATGTAACAGAGGCACAACCACTTGAGTATTCATTTATATTGAAATATATTAAAATACCAAGTATACCTAAAGTATATTCTTAATTACTGCTATTTCCCTAAATGAAAAATTTGAAAGTTCAATATAAAATAATAATGTAAACACATAAGGGTTAAATCATTCCCACATTATACTTCTATTTCAAAAAACATGATTCATGATATCATTTCTGATACATGTATCAAAATACATTTTAAAGTCAATATTCAAATTAAATAAAACAGGTAATTTTCAATACTTAAATATAATACAAAATTGTAACAGTTCTCTGTGTGCCTACATTGTATAAATATACAATTCATAGATATATAAAAGCTAAATAATTTATTTTATTTTCTATAAACAGTACTGACATTATTTTCCCATCTGCACTACATAAATACTACTAATTTTATTTTCCAGAGTCTCCCATTAAAAATTTATTAACAGATAATCTCATTTTCCCCAAAGATAAACATCAGTAAGAAACAAAATGGACAACCAAAAGCTTATAAAATATTTACTCTTTATTTTTAATAGTCTTACCAGTAGCACAACTATTTCTTTTCAAAAAACATATATATGTGTGTACATATATATACACACATACATACATACACATATACACCCATGGTTAACTTTAAAATCTCCTAATACTTTAGAACAGAGCCATCTAATTATGTAACTAAAATGTGACCAATATTGTATTTCAGATTCATTATGAATAATAGATAGTCTTTCACAAAAGTAACTAGACATTTGTTAGCAAATAAAGCTATGGGAAATAATATGAATTCATAAAAACAATATTACAATAAACTTCTGCTTATCTGGCATCCAAACAAGTAGAAAGATCAACTAGAATTTTTCTTTTTTATGTATTCCATTTTCTAATGTTGTGAGATAAGCAACTATATTAAAGGATTTACTCAAAAAAAGCAATTATTTGTACTGATATGCTATATAATCATGACAGCCCCATCTCTTGCAACTTTTATATACAAATTATCATCTAATTATTTTCATAATCATTATTGTGAAAAATAGTAAAAATAAAATCCGAGATTCTTATATACACGCTGAATCATCAAATAAAGGACTATCTTATGTTCAAAATTATTTTAGGATTAACTGAACATATTTTACTATATTGAAACTCTTTTGGAAGATATATAACTGATTATAAAGAAATATCTTAAAAGAGAATATTTAAATTAGCTAGAACATGGTTGAAGCATTCTGGGTAAAAAGTACTTTATTAGATTTTTTTCAGGTCCCAGTAAGCAACCTGAAGACATCAAACAACTACTTACCACTAAGAGATTGTTGCCATGCTAAAGCAGAGCAAAGTAAGGCTAAGCTTTTCCCACTCCCTGTGGGGCTCTCCAACAAACAATGCTGCTTACTATTTAATCCTCTGACAATCTATGGACACAAAAACAATTTTAAAAAATCAATAAACAACTTACTTCATTAAAGTCTCTCTCCATACAACAACAAGTAAAGTTGCATGCACTTCAAGGAACAGAGCAATAGCAGAAAGGAGAACTAGAATTTAGTTAAATGTAGACTTTATTCCTTTATATCTCTCCCTAAAATTATGTTAGATTTAAACCATATCAAGCACAAAAGAAATGAAAAGCAATTTGTACCTTACTTATGCAAGCACCATCATTTCTGTAAAACTAGAATACACTAATATCTTTGATGAAAACTTAATGGGGGATACTGTTGGTGGGAGTGTTACAACCACTGTGTACAGAAATTAACAATTTCTAGTAAAGTTAACGATACTGAACTCCAGCAATCCAGTCCTATGTAAACACCCAAAACCTTTCCCACAGGAACACAAGGAAACATGTATAAGAAAGTTCATAGCAGCACTGTTTATAATTGCAAAATAACGTAAACAACCTAAATGTCTATCAAGAGGAAAATGGGCAAATATAAAATTCTGGTATATTCATACAATGGAATACCATACAGCAATGAAAATGCATTATCAATCAATAGGGCTACATCTTAAAAATGTTAGACAAGGGAACAAGGTCATGAGGAAAGGAGGGCTTGGTGTGCTGCTGCCATTTCTTCTGCCTTCAGTCTCTGCGCCTTCCACAGGCTTCCAACAGCGCTACGTTGGGACAGAGCATCTGGAGGTTCACAACCTCTGTGGTCCATAGGAGCCACTATGAGGAGGGTCCGGGGAAGAATTTACCATTTTCAGTGGAAAACAAGGGGCGATTACTAGTTACAATGACTTTGTACTTCTGATCTGGATTTGTTTCTCCTTTCTTTATAGTAAGACACCAACTGCTCAAAAAATAATCCATGAAACAGATATGAAGGGGAGCATTTTAAGAGGTGCAATCTCTCTGAAAAAAGGATCCAACTCTTGAACTCAACATACTAGGTACGTCTATAAATAAACTTATGGCATAAATCCTTTAAAAATAATAAGAAGAAGAAGAATATTAAGTAAAAAAAAAATCAAGTTCTCCAGAAAGATAAGCATAATATCATATCATTGTGCAAAGTTATAAAAATGTAAAGTATACACTGTATTGTTTATGGATACATACCTATGCAATAAAAGTATAAAAACATGGCTAGGAAAGAAAAATAACAAATTCAGGATATTAGTTATCTTGTTACTCATAAACAAGGTATAAAGTAAATATGGCAAAATATTAAGATTTAACAAAGCTGGTAAATTGGTTTACTCAAGTTTGTATATTAATTTTCTATATGATTGAAATATCTCAAAAAAATTATGGTGAAAAGTATAGTAGTCTGCGTAGAAGATAGTAAATACTTTCTATTTCAAAGTAATTCAGTAAAGTAAACATAAGTTCTAAATGAGCTGAGAACATTTTTCAGGATGTTCTCCTTTACCTCCTAATCATAGACATATACAGTTTAGCAGCAATCAGTATTATTTTTCCAAAGGTTAGATGTTCTTCAATGAACCCAGCAAATATTTTCAATCCATTTACTACCTGAGAAAATGTAGTCACAGGCTCAATGTATGTTATGAATTATAAGCATCTGTATCTTAATAAAGACTTAAAATAACTGCTGAACAATACTTACAGAATTCATCATAGCAAGCTGTGATGGATAAGCTTTACAAGGAAAGTTAATCTTCACCCCACCAATTGTATACTCAGAACATACTGAAGACATCCTGCTTTACTGGTTACTTCAGATTCCTAACTGCAACAGAAATGAAAGTCAATACTGAAACAAAGCCATTCAAAGAAAAACAGATACCTGAGACTAGGACAGAAGTCTAGAAACAAAAATTGGAATTAATAATGTATAAACAAAACAAATGGAAGTAAAAGGATTTCCTACTCTTATAAATCACAGTGGTTGAGAGCATGTCTTGGAATCTAACAAATCTGGATTTGCATCCTTATTCTGCCAAAGCTGTGGACCAGGAGTTAGGAAGTAGGTTCTACATCAGGTTCTGACAACAACTCAGATATGCTACCCTGATCATGTCTCTTCACTTCTCTAAACTAAGATCCTTATCTGTAATAATCCATAATTTAAAAATTGTTCTAAGGAAGAAAGCGCCTTGGCACATGGTAGGTGCTCAGTAATTCTTACGTAAAGGTCAGTAGGGTATAATGGAAAGAAGATTGACTTTGAAGTAAGGCAAGCCTAAATTTGAATTCCACTGTGAATCTCACAGAGCCTGTTTCTTCATCTGTGAAATGGAGATATCCACCTGATAGGGTTTTTATGAAAATTAGCCAGGCACTGACTTAAGAATTAAATATGGTAATGTACAGAATGTGCCTCAACTCCAGCATCTGATACATAGGAAGTGATCTACTTTAATCCCCACCTCTTGTAAACCACCTTTTCTTAACCTAGGATTCATAGATGTAATTGAAAGACTGTGATCTCTTGATACTGCATGCAGAAGTTTCTGTGTATGACTGCATTTGTCTGGAGAGAAAGTCCAAAGATTTCTCATTCCCAGAAATATATCCTAAGGAAATAACTGAACACTGAGGGAAAATGATATACACCGTTATCAACTGAAAAATTATTTGCAATGGTGAAAAAAAGGTAAATTCGATCTGGGGATGGAGACATGGCTAAAATACCAACTCAACAGATTATGAAGCCAATAACAACCATCAACAAAGCTTACGTGTTCCCAAAGAAGTTAAGAACCACTATTCTAATGTCTTTTCCAGTTCTAACATTTTGTGTTTCTGTGAAGCTCTGAGAATGAAATTTGGTGGAATCTCACCCCTAAATCTAAACCAACAGCTCAAGGCTGGCCTAGTTACTCATATATAACCTAGAAACCAATCGACCCCCCCTCCCCAGTTGCGGCTACAGACATCTCAAAATGGGGAAGCTTCCCCACACACTGAATAAAGGACAAACCAAGATCAGGCTCCCGCCGTCGCCCCCTCCTTCCCAGAGGTAACGCGGGGCCCGGGGCTAATAACAGGCCTCTGTTCCAAGGAGGTAAGCTGCAGTCTCCCCGCTCCCAGGTTTTCTTCCTCACATTCCCTCCTCCCTCGGCAAGTTGGAATCCCCGAGGCCCTGATGATCCAGTCAACCGACGGGCCTGCAAAGCGGGTGGACGAAAGGAGAAGGCACTCTCCTGGCCGACTTCGCGCCCTTCCCGCGAGACAGACTTGCCCGCCCTGAGGAAAACCCAAACACCGCCTACTGCACTCCCACTCACGGGAGAAAAGGAAGCTGAAAATTGCGAGCAACCACAGCGGAGCCCTGGCAGAGAAGAAAGGTCCTAGCCTCTCTTCCTCACCTGGCTGCGACTCCCGGGCCCGGTCGCGGGCTTGCGGCCGCTTTACCTTTTCTGCCCTTCAGCTCTCATCAGTCGCTTCCACAACACTCTCGCAGACGAATTCCCGCCTCCCACCCCCCTCGACTCCCAGCACCAATCGCCGGGCGAGCTCAGACAACCAATCACCCGCCAAGACGAGAAACCAAGCAACCAATCCCGGCTCGAGGTCAGGGGGCGCTCTGGCACCCAACGGAAGCCCCCGCAGTAAGAAAGGACCCAAGCTACTTGGCGGCACCGGAAGGCGATTGCCTCGAGAGCGATGGACTTCCACAGAGCCCAGGGATTTAAAGGAAAAGAGCCTTCGCCGTTGGACTTTTTGAAACCGGTGATTTAATCCGTGCCTCAGTTTTCTTGGAAACTCTAAGTCTCACATTTAAGGTCTGTAGACCAACGAAGAGGAAACACCGTTAAGCCGCGCCGAGTTCTCTCAGCATTCCTCAGGGGCACCCGATTCAAACTTCCGAACTTTCCGGAAGCCAGAGTATGAAAAAGACCCAGGAGGGAATTGCCAGAGTGCTGAGCCAAATTAGGCGAAAAGATTCGATGACAGCTGGCTACAGAATCTCCTGATAGTCAAGGCTTTCTCAGATACCACGTTCAACCAGAGAAACGCTCTCGAGGTCTCCAGTACCTCCTTTAAGGCTTGTCAGCCTTCTGTCCCTCCTAAGACCAATTTATTCTTTGCCAAGTACACTTCAGTTTCCTCAAAGGTAGGGAGTTAACCATGATGTCGCGAAACTGTTGGGTTTTTTTAAACTCTAGCCTAAACTTGGCTCAAATACTAGTGCCCCCAAAAAGCAAAACCTGAGACAGTTTTTCACATCCTGAGAAACCAGTTTGGGACACAGATTTGCTCTAGGTCGGAGCAGCAAAAGGCGAGTTGATTCGTTTGCCTCACTTTCAGTTTTACTATATCTTCCCAAAATGACAAAACGTACAATCATAAAAATAAATTCTACCCTTTAATTTAGTAATCTCAGGCTCATAAATTTATCCTAAAGAAGTAATCTAAAAGTAAGAAAAAGTAGTAGTACCTCAGTTGATAATAGTGCCCATTCTGTTCAGAAAAAAATCGTTAACTTCCCAGTCTAGTAGTAATAGGGAGATGGTTATATCAATTCAGTCATTCTGGAGCCAATAAAATAATTATAAAAACCAAACAACTTGCAAAAAATTTCCATATAAAGTTAAATGAAAAAAAGCAGATGCCAAACTGGGTATTATGGAATTCCATTATGTGAAAATACATATGCATAAGCAAAGATGAAGGGAAAGTACAAAAAAATGAAATACCGGTAAGACAGTGCTATGGAGGATAATTTATAAAAATAAATCCTTAAAAATACCTTCAAATTATTATTCTGCTTTTACAATTTTTTTTAAATATCAAAATCTTTTAAGTAACTGCTCCAGGGTAACTACTCTGATTTTCCTCTCCTGAATTCCTAAGGCTCTCAACTGACTCTCACCTTGTATTGCCTTTTGATGTATGTAGCGTAACAAAAAGGGGATACACATAGTTTCTGGAGCCAGACAGTCCTGGATTCCAGTCCCTTGAACTGTTCCTTTCAGGTTAACAGTGGTGAAATGAAACACAAAAAACTACAAGTTCATTTGATAAAGAATATGAATGTTTATAAACCAATATTCAAAATAGCTGCACACATCTGTTTTTCACTTGAATAAAAAAAAAAATCACGTTGTGACAAATGTTATAACCTAAACTTAAAATACATGAATATTAACATTTACTAATATATTTACACATTTTATTTACATCATCAACAAACGTGATGAAAAACAGCATATGTTATTATTTTAACACAGCAGGTTTTGACGAGTCTTTGAAAATTGATCCACGAATGTGCACTGCATTTAGTTAGAAAACCTTTTCTGAATTCCTAGAGGTTACCTACTCACACAAGATATTCCAAAGCCTCAGTTTAAACAAAAGAAAACAAAACAGGAGCAGTTGTACTTAATTTTAAAAGGCTACAAAACTGCCTTGTTTAAAAATATGAAAATTCTTATAGTTTGTTTTTAAGTGTACACTTTTATTTTTTGCATCAAAATTATTTAATTGAACTTTAAGCATCTAATAAAAGTTATAAATACTCTCATCGATGATACTGTGCACTTAATGATTTGAAACAGATACAAATTAATTCTTATATAATACCCTTTATGAGGTAGGGCCAGCAGTAATCCCGTTTTACACAGAAGGAAAATAAGATGTGACTATTTGCTAGTGAAAAGGCTGAAATTAAATTTCTTTTCTTAAAAACCACAGTTTCTTATTAGCCTGCCTTATTTCTTTTATAAGTGAAGAGGTCTGATTCAAGTGGGGCGGGAAGGGGGGGTTCATTCAGGTATATCTCAGAAAGCAAAGAGAAGTACCTCCTACACTGGTACTTCATTAAGAAAAAAAATGAGGATTATGGGTTATCTGAATGCATCTACCTAATCAATGGACATTCCTAAAAGAGGACTGCAAAATCCTTCCACAACACAGTATTTTCCCCTTTTTAATTTTTCCTGTGGTCCAAACACTATATATTTTTGTACTTCAAAATCTTCTAGAATTATGATGTGACTTATAATCCTGATGACAAACCAAGAACTTTTTAATCCAGTGGGTTTTATTGCTCTAAACTTTAATTAGATACCAATGTATTTCCCCCCTCTGACCATTATAAAAATAAACTTTAAAAAAACTAAATGAGACATCCTTTCAGGTTCTTCTCTGCACAAAGATGTTTCTGTAAACACTTTTAAACCAGTATCTTAAAATTCCAAATTATTCAAGTATCTCTTTAAACATATGGCTTCATATATTAGTAAAAATTGAAGCAAATATGTAAAATCTTAAAATCCTCATCTGTAATTCCATGAAAATCATTCACAAAAAGCTATTTGCCTTTTTTAAAGCCTTCTCAATACTATTTCTTGAGAAATGGAATTCCATCTTGCATTACTCTTACTTGCATTGCAAGTTTTAGACGTTTCTATTTGGGTATCTAAACTCCTAATTTTTCCTGAATTCTCCCTTCCCTTTTTCTCCCTCTCATCATTGCAACAATATACTCTGTTACTAGCTGACAGGTACATACTAGGGCTACCCACAGACTTATTTTTATAAGAAATTAAATTAAAGGCATGGCAGTTTTTCTTCACTTCAAAAGCTTAATACAAGGCCATATTCACTTTCCAGTAATGAGTTTCTTAAATGTGCTCCCAACAGAAAAAGCTCAGCTGCTACAAAAAACATACCAGCAAAGTAGATCCAAAGAACTGCCAATCAAATACAAGCAAGCATAATTCTCAAGAGAGTTCTAAATTGTATTCATGTTGAATTGAATCGTTTTAGTGATTCCAAGACATTACTGTTCCCATTCAGTTTAGCTGTTACAAGATGCAAATTCATGTTGGGTATATGCAGCAAAACAGCTTCATTTTTTTGTTTTAAGTTTTTTTTGTTTTTGTTTAAATTCCACTAACACTCATGTTTATTATTTCAATTATTGTGCTTTCAATACAATGACAGAGCTGTACATCAGGATCCATGCTTCCAGTGTCCCTAGGTCCATTTTTGTAAGATGGATCTTTACAGATTCCAGGCCATCCACTTGGCTTCTCCTTTATTTGTTGAAGGCCTAAAAACATAAGGAAAAATAAATAAGGCAAGAAATCTGGAAAGGATTTGGGCCTTTCTGTTTGAGATATTAAAACAACTCTTGAAAATAAGTTACTACTTACGCGTAATAATCGGATCGATGTCTCTTGTCTGAGTGGCAACATCAGAGGCACAGACTTGCCCTATTTGGATCAACAAAGACATAATATCCTCATACAGTGGAGGAAATGCTCGACAAAAAGAGACCAAACTTGGCAGAGTTGGCATGAAGAAAGCATATCGCTTAGCCTGTGTTAAAACTGTTAGAAAGAAATAAAACAGAATTTTTCATTTTACAGATACAAATTCAACATACATGACCTATACAATATACTAAGCACCATGCTCTGTGCTGAGGATACTAAGTTTTCTAAGACACGGCCAGCCCCTGCCTTCAGGGAGCTCATAATCTAGTAGTCAGCCATCATCCAACACACAAATGCTTATGTCCAAACACTGTGATAGGTGCACTGCATGCATTGTTTCATTTAATTCTCACAATCTTATGAATGAAAAAAGTATTTCTATGATAACTATTTAATATATGAGGAAACTCTTAAATAAACCTTAGAGAGATTAAGAAGCTTCTTCAACTCCAGTTAGCAGTGGAGTTGGGATAGAACTCAAGCAGTGTAAGATCTTAACCACTGCAAATAATTATACCATGAAGTGAATACGATAGAAAGATAAATGAATACATTATTATGGGAGCACTGAGAAAGAATATGAAATTGACTAAGCCATAACTTTTAAAGGTTGAATTATAGTTCATATCTTTTAGTTTATTTTCATACCATTTTACTTAACAACCTGGAAGGTGGTTAAAATGTTAGGGTATGTTTTAGAACTTAAGGAAACAACTTATATATTTATCTTTTATTTACACAGATGATTATATTTTTCTGGAACTCTAAGCATTTGTAATAGATTGTAACTTGTTTTCTATTGACATAATTATATTCAGAAGGTAGACTTGATTTCCATTTGTAAAATGTGGAATGCTTAGTATATTTACTATAAATCTATATAGTCATTCACAAAAATGAAAGATACAATTTGCCTACCTACTCATCTCCTCTATACTATACATCACATTTGTCATAGGAAAATTTTCAAAAAGAATAATTCAAAAGATGGCATAACTATTAGTGACACAGAAAACATGGTGTCACTAAATTCAGAAAAAATATGTACTACTTTATGTTAGAAATTTTTGTTATTGATGTCGGTTGGCTACACACCTGTTAGCAGAGTTCCCATGACATTGACAGCTAAGCGAGCCACACTGAGTGACTTTGGTAACGCATACTGGATACACAAGTGAGAAAGCAACTGGATAGCAAATATCTGGAACACAAAATCCAAATATTACATGTTTCTGAAGAAGGTCTTTAAGTATGAAAAATTGTAAAATGTTTTATATAACTAGCAAGATTAGAGGGAGATCAAAATTCTCCTTAAGTTCCAAAATGCTCATTACCTGTTTTTCAAGTTCTGGCTGTGCAATAAGCTCAGGTATGAAATCCAGACAGATGTGCATAGATGGAATACCTGCGACTGTCAGAGGCAAAAGTTCACATGGATAACCCTATCTCAACAAAAAAGGGGGGAAAAGTTAGAAATAAAATAGCTGCAAGTCAAATACAGATAAAAATATAAAGGAAGGTTTCACTTCCTTTATGTAACAGTTGCTCAGAAGGCTACAATGCCCTACATGTTTCCTGGCATTTTACCTCTCTGAGGCACTAAAATACAAATAAATTATATGAACACTTTATTAGGCTGAAATCAAATTTTAAAAATCTGGATTTTTCTCCATATTGCAAAGGACCATGATCATTTGCGTGACCTCCAGTTTCTAAATGATTCCTATTAATTTAATACTTCAAAACTACCCCCAAAATAAAGTTCAACCATAAAGAATCATTCTTTGAAACCAGACCTGAAAGTGAACGAGCTTAGCAATGTTGGGATCTGCAATGTACATTTGGTGCAACAGACAACAGATAAGGCACTGAACTTCTCGAAGGTTACAGAGCAAATTGTCTTCTCCTTCCTCCATTCCCTTAGTTGGAGTGCTGGCAGTAATAACGCTTTGAACATTCCTTAGCAAGCTGTCTGGATTGACACCCTTTGCCTTCTCATCTTCAGTAGGTAAGCAAATCTCCAAGAGAATCTGGACAGCTGCACTATCCTACAAGCAAATAAAACACAGTGAATTTAAGAAGTTTCTGAGAAGTCTGTTTGAAAACCAAATCTGATTTTGTTTTCACATGAACACATGTGATAAAAATAACAGTTCCTTTAAAAAAACAAAAAGCAAAGAGGTACTTCTAAGAGAAAAAGTGAACAATCTATAGGCCAGTGGTTCTCATCTTTTTCAGGGCCATGAACCCTTTTAAGAATCTGAAGAAAACTGTATACCCTCTCAGCATAAAAATTAACATATGTAAACAAAGCAACATATGGCATAATTTCAGAGTGGCCACACATCTCTAAGGCAGATACATGAACTCGAGTTTAAGAGCATCTACTACAAGAGTATTCTAATTCAGTGTCATCCAAAACAGGCCCTAGGGCAAAAAATGACTTCTACAGGAATCTCCTTTCCTTCCTCTTAAATTCCTACTTCTCCCAGGACCCTATCTTGTATTCCCCTCTTTTTCTCACCTCTGAAGATGGTGGTTAATAATTAATGCCTAAAAGTCACTCCCCAAAGCTCTTTTTCCTTTTAATTTGAAGATAGGCTCTTTAAGGCTCTGGAAAGATTCTGCCTTACCATCCATTCCACCTATACAACTCATTATTGCTCAGTCTACAAGCTTGAGTGCCATTTCATAGAAAAGTAGTTTCTTGAGGGGTGATCTACTTAATGCCCCTGCCTATAAAGGAGAGCTATAATCACTCGCATCTAGCAGGAAGAAGGAAAAAGAAAGTGAATACATAACATGCATCTCTGAAAGACTGCCACTGCCTGGGATAGAAGAAAACAATTACTCCATCTACCTGTTTAATAACTTGATTATAAACTAAGGTTAACCTTACATTATAATCATTTATAAAGTAAACTTTAGTTTATAATCATTCTTGACGGGTTTTGGGTTGTTACTGTTTTATGTTTTTTTTTTTTTTTTTTTTTAATAGACTCTGGAGCCAACCTCCCCAAGCTTGAATCCCAGCTTCCCCACTTACTAAATGTATAACCTTGAGCAAGTCACTTAACCTCTCTGGATCTCATTTTCCTAATCTGTAAAAATGGAGATAATACTCCATACCTCATAGGTTGGTTGTAAAGAGTAAATGAGTTAAGATACATAAAAAACTCAGAATAGCACCCACCATATAATAAGCATTCTATAAATGGTAGCTATTACCATCCTCAATCCCTTATCTGAAACTCTGAGGGTCAGATTTATTTTAGAACTCAGATTTTTTTTTTCTGTAATATTATATAACACCTCCAGCAGAGACTAAGGCAGTACATTGTAATCAAATGTATTAATATTTCTGCAACAAAACATACCAACATTCACATTAAGTGGGATAAAGGCCATAAATAGCTTCACATCAATTCAGGTCAAGTTTTGACACAAACGAGGTCACATCAGGTCAGGTTTTTCTGCCAACGGAATTACCAAAAAAAATGCCTCAGTTTTCATAGCTTTTTGGATTTCTGTATTACAGATAAGGGATTGTGGACCTATATTATTACTCTAATTCCCCTTATTGCCAATGAAAAGATTTCAGAAAATATATTTCAAACTAAGAAAACATTTCTACTTTGAAGACCTCAAATTGCTTAACATTCAATCATCTCGCATGTCCTGCATTAGTCAAAAATTACTACCTAAGGCTGCAGTAAATTCTATATTGTTATAAAACTTTTCTAAATATAAACTTTAACTACTTGTGTTGTTACAGTATTTATCACTGCCTGACATTTTATTTTATATATATATATATATATACACACTTCTTGTCTGTCTCCACCATTAGATTTTTTTTCCACCATTTGATTTTAAGAAACAAAAGTCTTATATTTTGTTAAAATATAAATCTCAGAGGGGGGGAGGGGAGGAGAGGGGAGGAAAAAAAAAAAAAAATATATAAATCTCACTAAAATAGCTATTAAATAAAGCCATGAAGATTATTCCTGATTTTAATAATACAGTCCATCTGATATTCAGAAGCAAAGGTAACACCACTATAATATACCTTCTGTAATAAAAGGAATGTATAATATGTCACCATTGTATATAGAAGGCCATCTATTTAACTGATTATATTAACAGGGAAGCCCTTGGCCTTTTTGACTAAATTTTACTTTATTACCTGAGCAGCCAGTAATGCATTTTTCAATTCCTCTCTGGTAACTTCTGGGCCATCAGTCTGTCCAACTAAACCTATTGTATTATTCTGAGAAAGCCTATCTTGCTCTGCTGTTTCCTTCAGATGAGCACTAAGGTAGGCTTTGGATGCCAGAAGATATCCATTCAACATATGTAGAGTAATATCCATCAGTGGGGGGCATCTAAACACAGAAAGAAGAAAAGAAAAATACATGAGAAAAAATATAAATTTATAAATTAGTCAGAACATGGTCAATCAATTTGAATAATTAGAAAAACCTGAACAGTACCTGAAAACATTGAAAGAGTAGAAAAGTAACACTTTTCCCACCAAAATATTCATTCTCAAAAATGAAAGCTTAATATATATATAATTCTCTGTATTTCAAGACTGTATGAATAGTATTATTTATTTCATCTTATCAACTAAAATCAAATATAATACATACCCTAGAAAAAAGGCATTCCTTTTTACAAAAAAATGGCACTACCATTAAATCTCTTAGATATGAGCCTGCAAGGCAGCTGTCCTCAAAGACAAATAGTCTAGGGACTTCCCTGGTGGTCCAGTGGTTAAGACTCCACTCTCCCAATGCAGGGGGCATGGGTTTCGATCCCTGGTCAGGGAACTAAGATCCTGCATGCCCCACAGCACAGTCAAAACAAAACAAAACAAAAAATGAATACAGTTATTCATTCCTCAAAAATTGTTATAAATTAAATTTAAATGATAATAGATATAAGAATTAAATGTAAAAAAGGAAACCAAAAAAGATAAATCAGTAACCACTAAAATATTAAAAGCCAAGCCCTTAGAAAAACCTGACAATGCCACTTCCCAGCCTATCACAGACTGAGTATGTGCGCATAAACAGGCAGTACAGCTTTGGTTTTAACTGTGAAACACTGGAAATGTCAATACTTTTTCTGAAATGTTCAAATTTTCTATAGTAAACATGCATGTATTAATAGTGGAAAAAAAAAACATGTCAATGGTTAAATAAACCATGGCAATATTCCCAAAACTGAAGATAAGAATCACCTGGAGTATTTATTTAAAAAAAAAAAAATCCTAAACTCCACCAGACATTCTGAATCAGAGTTTGTAGAGGCCTGTATATATGGAATACCATGTAGCAGTTAAAACAATGAGATGGAACTATGCATACTAATATGGAAAACATGTTGAGAATGGTAAGTTTTTAAAAAAAAAAAACAAAATAGAGCCTACCAAAAACCACTTAACGTTTTTTTAACACCACCCAAAACAAAAAAGTAAATATTTGTTTATAAATTTGTAAATACACAGAAAGTGAAGCTACATATGACAATAAAGTTTCCTCTGGAGATGGAACTGGGATTGGTCAATAGTTCAAAGAGAAACTTTGCTTTAAAAATGGCAGCAGGGTAGATATGAGAGAACAAGACTTTTCACTGTACACCTTTTCCTTGTTAATCTTCTTGTTTGTGCACTTATGAATGTATATAATGAAAACTTTCATGCACACATAAAAAAGGGAATATTATAATGAACCTCTAAGAACTCATCACCCAGCAGCAACAGTTATCGACACATCGCTAGTCTTATTTCACCCATACCCCACCATCCACTTTCCCACCATCACCACTGGTTAGTTCAAAGCAAATCCAAAATGTCATATCTTTTCATATTGTTTGACATTTTTAAAAACCACCTAAATGATCACTTAGAAAAAATCAAATTTTAAAAAATGAACAAAATTAAAGGCAAAACAATAGAACAATAAAAGAAAAAACTGCACTCTATATACAAAGAGCTGATATCCTTTATACATAAAGAGCTCTTTAAATCAAAAAAGGTAAACATTCTAATACAAAACTAGGCTAAATGTAAAGAAGAAATACCAGTAGCCAATAAGTATATTAAAATATTCAATCTAAGAAAAATATAAATTAAAATGGGAATCGATTTTTCACTTATCAAATTGGAAAAATTATATACAACAGTGTAGGAAAGTGTACAACATCAAACATCACTATAGGAATGTAAACAGGTTCAGCCATTCTGAGTGGCAGAATGAAAACATGAATCAAAAGACTTAAAAATGAGCATGTTCCTTTTGCCTCAATAATTCCATTTTTAAGAATCATTTCTAAGGAAATACTCAGTACACAATAGTTACCACAGCACTATCAATAATAACAAAAAATGGAAATAAACAAGATATCCAACAATAGGGAACTGAATTAAGCATAGCATATCTATGTGGACTACTATGTAGCCAATTAACATAAGAATATCTATTAACACGAGAAAAGGTTCACAAGTTGTTAAGTGAAAGATCTAGGCTACAAAAACATTTCATACATTATGATACCATAATTTAACAGCCTCCTGAACAACTGCGGGTGATTTAGGTGAAAGGTTACCTACTTAAGTGGATTTTTAACACTGATAAATTGTTTTAGAAATCGCTCTTCTCTAGAAGTGTTATTTACTGTTGTTTTCTTTTTATTAAATAGATACTTAATGTCATTTATACTGTTTATTCTTCTGATTCCTCTTCCCTCTGAGACCTTGATCTCACCAAACCATATTTGGCTGATTCTGCAGATTTTGCCACTTCAAGAATTTCATCCCCAGGGTTAAAGACAGATGAGTATATTACTGTATCCTAGTTACTCTTCTTTACTCCAGTTTCTTTCCCCTCTGAACTATCTTGTGTGAACTGTCTCTTCGTAAGTTACCACCTAAATGACCTCTTCAGCCTAACATTCAAGGCCCTCCATAGCCTGACCTTAACCTAACATTCCAAATCTAAAGTATGTTCTCAAAAACTAAGCCTTCCACTCAAGCCTTTTTCACTCTTGCTTTTACACTTTTGCTCACACTATTCTTTTCCTCACAATACCTTCCTTGACCTCTTACGCCCCATCGTTACAGTATCTGTTCATCTAAACCCTATTTCTATACTTCAAAATACTACTCAAGTCTCACTTCCTCCTGAAACTTTTAACACCATTCATTTACTGTACCATTCATCTGCACATGACCATATTATCTAACTTTTCAGGTATTTATCTTATTTCCCGATACAAGTGATAATCACTTTAAAGGCAGACCCCTCAACTTGTATATCTTTGTTACTATTTAGCTTAGCAACTAGAAATTCAAATATTAATGATGTGAATTAATTAATCCCACCTCTTGAGGTGAAGCTACTTCAAAGCAACTGATTAAGTTAAGCAATTGGCAAGGAAGTATAGACAAATGTGGAATCAATAAAGCTAACATCACAGTTAAGGATTCCAAAAGGATCACAATTTTAATGCATGTAATGATTCATAATAAACCAGTTTTTTAAAAGCTTTTTTCAACAATGCTACGAGAAATAGTATCATTTTTCACTATCTTGACTCTGAGAGAAAGAATAGCCCACTGTTGAGGGCTGCCAAAACCAAAGATGGCATTTTGTTAAGGCTAGGTTTATTAACCACATATTAAACTGAAGTTCATGAATATAGACAACCAAAAAAAAACCAAAAACCTCACAGGTCATACTGCCAAGTTACCTGCAAGAACACGAAGATATAAGTTTAAACTGAATTTTTTCAATTTCCTTTGACTCTCCAAAGCATAACTCTATAGTAAAAACGAACTCAAATGACACATACCTGTACACCCTCTGGTCACATCTTAGCACAATGAGAGGATCTATCATCAGATCATTCTGAGTATACTTCTGCTGTCGTACAAACTTTATTGACGGTTGAAGTGCATTAACTGTCATTACCCACAGCCTGATGAGAAAATAATCATATGTTCAAAAATAGCTATATCATAATTGAAACCTGTAGCCACCATCCAGTTCCTTTTATCTTAGAACGATATAGTCAGGAAAAAAATTAGAGAACAGGTGTAAATGAACTTGGAAAAATTAAAACTACAGAAATCTAACCTATTATTATGTTTCTAAAACAAATGAAGATAAAACAATAAAAGTAGTTTCAAAAATCTTCACAGTTGTAAGGGAATAATCATGGCATATAAAATCAGAATCTGAATTAAAACCTCAGTTATACCATACTTGCTATATGACTCTGTGTAAGTCATGGAGCCTCTCTGAACTGTTTCCTCCTCTGTAAAATATGAATATAATACCTGTAAATGAAATGATATCCACCAAAGCACTTTGAAACTGTAACTGGCCCCATAAATTACTGTTCTACATTTATCATCATAGAATCTAAACATGAGATGCCACTTTGAGATTAAACATCAATAGACTATAAAAGTGGTTACTAACCTGACTACACATCAGAATTACTGAAGAATATGCCAGTATGTAGGGTGTCTGACCTCTTACAGCGAAGCCCAGGAGTCCACCAGCTCCACCTCACACACACAGCTTGCCCACTCTTCAGTGAGTGGATAGCCAACAATCATCAGACATTTAAAGAAAGTTTCTACTTTGAAAAAGATTAAAATATACAAACAGAAAGAAAGGAATGCCAAAGAAACAGAGAATATAGAGATGAGAAGAAAAAAACATTCTTAAACCTATAATTAATTTCCTTAAAGGATAGAATATTTTGTATATGAAACAAGAATAGGAGGCATTTATAGATTCTCAGATAAGAAAGAGCTCTTAGAAATTAAGATTATAACAGAAATATTTTAAATTCAAAGGAAAGATCAGAAGATATCATAGAGGAAATATCCAGAAAATGTACATAAAAGAGAAATTTAAAAATAGAGAAAAAAGGAGAAAATCAGAGTAAGTTCAAGAGGTTTAAAATCCAAATTGGAAAAAATTCCAGAAAACAGAGGGAAAGAAATTATTGAAGAAAAAAAAAAAAATACAAGAAACTGTCCTAGAAGTGAAGACATCAGCATTAGTCCCCTGACAAAAAAAAAAGGCCAACCAAGTGCCCAGCACCATGAATTAAAAAAGACCCAAACCAAAATGTATCATCATGAAATTTCAGAAACAATGAAAAAGAACCTAAAACCTTTAAGAGAAAAAACAATGGTCACATACAAAGGATTGGGAATTGGTATAAGATTAGATTACTCAAAAGCAATCAGGAAAGCTCTAATTACTTCAATAGAATAAAGCTTTCAAATTGCTAAGAGGAAAAATAAGCTAGAATTCTACACCTAGCCTAATATCAATCACATGTGAGGGGAAGAATAAAAACCTTTTCACATATGAAAGCCTCAAAAAAAAAAAAAAAAATTTCCCAAATACCTTTCCCAGGAACCAACTTGAGCATTAGTTCCACTCACTGAAATAAGGAACTAAATCAAGAAAGAGAAAAACATGGACTCAAACCAAGAGACAAAGCCATTCCAGATGGCTACTGTGAGTGTCCCAGATTGAAGCATAAGGGTGGAAAGATCTGAAAGGAAGGTTTCCAAGGAAAAATGTTACTAATATGTTACCTGATGTGTTAACCACTAACTAATGTAAATTTCCACTCAATAATAGAGTTTGAGAGTGAATTGGTTACTGATACCAAAAAAAAAAAAAAAAAACCTGAACAAATGGAAAAGAGGCAAACAACTCAGGGTCTGTATGTGGGGTATGAAGGAGGGCAGTTGTTTAAGAGAGAAATTGTAATCAAAGGATAACATATATATCAACTATAAAAAACACTTATGTAGTCATAATAATATGCACACTGAATATTTCTTTAACCAAAAATTCTGATATAATTGTGTTGGGAGAAATGGAGGAAGGGAGAATATATGGAAGAAGAGGGACTCACAGGGGAAGCAAGTAAGAGTGCTAAACCTTCATCTTGTATGAAGGATTTTGTAGGAAGTCAAAAGATAATTTCTAAATTGGAAAGTCAGGAAATCATAGTAATTATAAGCATATGATTGAGATACATGGTGGGACATAAATGCCAGAATTAAAAGATAAAGGAGCTGAGAATAATTGTCTCTGAGGATCAATAGTCTAAAATGGGAAGGTGGGGGAAGACCTTATACACTATTTAACTTACGTGCATTTATTAATTTGATATAAGTAAAAATCAAACTTAAAAAGTATAAATATTCCCAGACCTACTGAATCAGAATCTCAGGTAAGTCAAGTCCAGCCCAGCATTTGTTCCTAGAGCAGACCAAGTGTTCTTGGTGCAGTCTATGGAACAGCAGCGACCCATCTGACTAAAGACAAAACACTGAATCCAGCGTTCCACTCTGATTTAACTGGCATGGGTTACAACCTGGGGATCAGGAGTTTTAAAAGCTCTCCAGGTGATTTTAATGTACAGCAAAATTTGGAGCCACTGCAATGATGCAAGACACAATGGTAATCTAAATCACAATTAGCCACAGATGACTCTACATGAGAACTCCCTTTTAAAGAACTTTCTCAAGTTGGAAATACTTGAAGGTTTCTCTCTGTTTATTAAGATAGAGTTTATTCTTTTCCTTAAAGTTATAACAACTCTTTAATTAGTGGTCTTCAGAAAGGATTTATATTGTCAAAAAGTTTTTAACAATTTTTTTCAACATTTAAGTTTAAGTTATTGTATACAATCACTGCTATACACTTATCTATTACATGCAACAATACACTGAAATTACCTTCTAGGCATCACAGTATTAAGAACCATCCATAGCTTATTGACCGTTTGAAGAATTCGCCTTGGAACCCCTGAATTCAACAGCTGATTCATATTGGATGTTAATACTTCTGCATATGGTATAAGTTCACTGGCAGAGAGTAGAGTCAAGTGTTCTAGAATCTGCATCACTTGTGTGTGACTTACTGGGACAGCTGAAAATGCTAAAAGGAAAACTTCACAGTCATAATCTAAATACCATACAGCTTACCAAATAGGAAGTAATATTGCTCTATCAAACTATAGGCGAAACAAATCAAGAAAACAGTATTGCTCTAAAAAAAGTAAAACTTTCCATTCTAGCCATAGTTGTGGGTATACTTAAAATTAGGCCCTTAAGAAAAATTCATGTTAAGTTGCAGTTATTTCATAAAGAACAAAAAATATCTCATTTAAAAAATCACACTAGTGAGAGTGACCCAAAGACAATGATTCACACTGATTTAAAAAATTGACTGAAACATGAAAATATACCAAACTATTGCTCTTGGTATTAACATTCATTTGAAAAATTCAAACTTCTTGACACCTTCCTTCGGGTAGCCCTTTATGGGCTGTAAGCAGCTGTTAGTAAAAAATAGCTAGAACCGTGCTCCTTCAATAGAATAGTCACTAACCACTTCTGGCTACTGAGCACTTGAAATGCAGCTAGTCCAAAATGAGACGTGCTGTAAGTATAAAAGACATAGACTTAGTATGAAAAAACAGTAAAATATCTAACAGTCTTTTTATATTGATTACGTGATGAAATCATAATATGTTAGATATACTGGGTTATACAAAATAATTATTTAATTTTGCCTTTTTTTTTTTTTACTTTTTTAATGTGGCAATATATAGAAAGTTTAAAATTGTATGTGTGGCTCACATCATATTTCTATTTGAAAGTGCTGATCTAGCTTATTATCCATTAACAGCAGATACATTGTTCTATTCCACGGCACTTATTTCTGACCAGTTTCAGGACTTTCCTAAAACCACATGACCTGTTTAGTGATATAACCTAGAACCTATGAGGAAACAGATGCAAGCATGTCAGAAAAAAATGGTAAAAAATCCTTAAACTCAAAGAGAATTACTTTAAATATATTCACCAAAACCCTGTTATATCTCCAGGAAAATTCTGCGTGATTTTATGATTTTAAGATTTCCACAGGCCTAACACCTCTGTGTACCACTAAAGGGGTAAAAGGCATACCAACTTATTATACCTTCTTGAAGTTGTTTAGGAGAGTGGTTTTTGGCATTGCTAGTCAGGAGCATTCGTCTTAACAGGGCATCAGTCCCTGTGATTTCTTCTTCACAGATCCAGTCATCCACAATGCATAAATGTGGGTAGTTAGTTGCAAGGAGACGAAGTAAAGCAGAATGCAACCCTTGAAAATTTACAAGAAGTCAATTGGATTCTTCATTCTTAAACATCAAAATCTTCTCTCTCTTCTTTCCCCTCTCTCTTCTCCCTTTCATTTACAGCAAGCCAAAGGAATCTGCCCTTCTTATGCATGCATACTACAGCTTAAGAACTTCTGTTCAGTAGCTCAGCCAGGGAATCTGCTTAAAGATCGCCAAGTGAACTGATGCACAGGAAGCTGGAAGCCACTACTTTTGTCAAAAGTTCTCAAGCTTTCTTCCACCCTATCCCAGCATAAAAGTCTCCCATCAGGAAAATTTGTTTGACATAGCAGTAGTTCAAGAGTTGAGTGGGGAGGAGAAAAAGAGAAGGGAAAAGAATGTTCATTTCGGGGAGATCATATATGGTTTGAAAAAGGCCTCACTCAGAAATTCTGATAGGCTTGGTAATTCCCTGGCAGTCCAGTAGTTAGGATGCCGCACTTCCACTGCAGGGGCCACGGGTTTGATCCCCGGTAGGGGAACTAGGATCCCGCATGCCGAGCAGCGTGGCCAAAACATAAATAAATAAAAGTTTTAAAAGATTTTAAAAGAAGAAATTCTGATAGGCTTCTACAGGAGAACATGGCCTCTCCTCCAACCCAGCTGAGAATCATTGCTATAGATGAGTGAAATTAAAGTTGCCCAACTTGAGTACCTAAATGTACACTGTACGTGCATTTCCTCATTTCACCCTAACATTCCTACAAGGTAAGCAATATTGTCTCCATTCTACTATAAGGAAACAGGCTGAAAGATATTTATTAACGTTCCCAAAGTCACACAGCTATGTCAGCCAACCCAAGCAGCACTGACGATACCCACAAGGGGGTGCATTTGTCTTCTTTTAAGAAGGGTTAAGGAAGCTCAAAAGGACCGGGAAACCCTCCTTTGACTAAATCTAAGTCTTGTTTCTAATCTTTTGCTTACAGCATACTTAGAATACTCATTATCATTACTGTGTAATATTAATAATGAGAAAATAAATGATGATACTATAAAAATGCCTATTTAGATATATGAAGCGCCACTATGTTATTTACCTAATAAATGCTGCTGCTACTAAACAATTATCATCATCATCTCCAAAGTTGCAAGAGTTAGCAGTAAGAGTATCAGTAGTAATAAAAGTACGTTAGATCCAATCAACCCCTTATTATGTAACTTAGATCAAATCAAACCACTGCTTAGTCCCAAGAGGGATAAGTATCTGTTTCCTTTCTCATAGAAACTGCTTAAAATAAATGTTTCTGTTTGAAAAGGCACTGTAACAATCAAAAGTGGTATTAAATTTAATGCACAAGTATATGTGTAGTCAAGACTATCCCAAAACAGTCACAAAGATGACTGCTTACAATAGTGCAAATTAATCTACACTTCATAATCTCTTCAGTAAAACAGGTTAGTTGCCAAAAGCTGCCAAATATAACATCATTTCTCTAGAAAGAGATAATGCAAAGATATAATAAATAAATGCAGACATCTGGCTAAAGATGACGAAAGCAAGCTCACGTCCATCCTGGAAACCAACCGTAACAAAGACAGAAAAAGAAAATCCCCAACTTCAAAAAAAAAAACCAAAAAGAAAAAAACAAACAACCCACACATTCAAACATTATAAAAAGGTGTTAATTTAAGAAAAAATTTGAATTTCAAAAAATAGTACTATATTTCTATTTGACAGTTTTACAGTAAAAATATTATAGTAATTCCACGCTAAGGAATGTTATGGAGCAATTAAAAACAATAAGGTAGATCTAGATGAAGTGACATGATAAGATTTCCAAGACTCAAAGAGAAAAAAGCAAATCTCAGAAGAGATAGAGTATAATACCATTTAAAGTTTAAAAAAAGAATTTTTTACTTGTGTGTGTATCTATTAGCTTCAACCATATGAAACTGCATTTTTGGAGGTCAAAAATAGTTGAATACCTGCAATTTCATATGGTTCACCCTATAGAAAGGAATATCTGAAATTACACACCAAAATGAAACTAGGGCCTTGGGGGTGAGGAGTGGTTTGCAGGGAGTAAAACAGCAAGGGAGGTAAAGAGGAATTTCACTCTTGAATTGGGCTTTAAACATTGAGCACCTATTACACTTTATAACATCATAAACGGTAGGTACTTTTTAACAATAAACGTCAGCACCAAAAAGCAAATAAAACAAATACCTCCCAACTCCTGCTGCAGTCCTTGAGCCTGTCGAATAAGAAATTTGATGGGAATCTGATCCATTAAAGAAGACGAATATGATTTCGGCTTTCTTTGCATGGCAGCTGTCAGTCAAAGATTAAAAAATGTAAGATACAGTGTCAGAAACAATAGAAATTTTAACCTTCAACACAAATGGGAACAAACACAATGTCAAATTACTTTTAATTCACTTCATCTGTGAATATAGTTCATAAAAGATGAAGGATCACTACCAAAATAATGAATACACAGGACGAGCAAGAACATACTTAAGGGCAATATCTCGGAAAATGCCCCGAAACTGAAACTAGGGGGAAGAAAAATCATGAGTGAGAGAAGCCACCTGCAGAAGTGCCCTGCACTAGAAAACAACAACAACAACAAAAAAAACACCCAAAGCTGAGAAGTCAGTCAAGACTCTCCCAAATCTAATTAGGAAGACCAAATGCAGTTATGCCAGCACGGCTTAAAGCTTCATGATGCCAATAGTCTTAATTTAATCATATTATGTATTAGTGGTGACTCTTTTTGATGAAAGTTGGGAAATATGAATGACCTCCTTCTCTCACAACTTCTACCTTCAACTAACAAGTACATGCTTTTTTTTTTTTTAAACAAATCCATCTTAATTTCTGTTCTTTTTCTGCTATCCTAAATCAGTGCCTACTCATCATTTATTTAAATAACTATTACGGCTCAATTTCCCAGACTCCAATTTCTCTGGTCTTTGATCCATCCTTCACACTGCTGCCATAGTCCTCTTATTTAAATTGAGATTTGGCCAGATCACATGTCTCTGGCTCCATGCTCAGAAACCTTCCATGGATTCCCAGATCCCACAGAGTAAAGGTCCTTGCAAATCAATGCTATCTTTCTTTGTCTCATCTCCACCATATGCTATATGCCTGACACCCTCATCTCATTCCAAGGTACTCTGCTTGTACACAACAAAACTATATGAGCATCTCAACCAGGGTGTCCATAGTTTGAAAAAGCATTTCCAATATACTTTTTCTTTTCCAAATACAAACTACACAGTGTAAAGCTCAACAAATTTTTATTGAAGATAAAAAGCATATGAGTGCAAGTGTTAGAATAAAGGTTGAGAATCATTCCCTAAACAGACCATATACCTCTTGGTTAGATATAATCCCCCTTGTAAATTAATAAATTAGCATCCCAGTTTTCCACACAAATCTTTTATGAACTGAGTAAGAATGTATCTCAAAACACAGTTAAAAAAAAACATAGCTTCCAGTGACAGTCAAATTCTGGTCCCAACACCATCCAGATTGAAAAGGAAGAAGTAAAACTGTCACTATTTGCAGATATGGTATTATACAGAAAACCTTAAAGACTCTATCAAAAAACTGTTATAACCAAAAAAAAAAAAAAGGTGGTAAAAGCAACAAGTATTTCGGCCCACATAAGTGACTCTCATGCAAACACTGAGGTGAACACGTGGGACCTCTACAGTAAGATGAGGGAGCTAGCGTTTAAGGAGCACCTTAGGGTACATGGCTTTGTGCCAGAACCAAATAATTTCCTAAAGAGTGAAGTAGAGTTGGTTGGTAAATGAGTGGCTGAGGAGGCTTTTCTGGATGTCAAAGTTCCATAAAGGTAACAAGAATTAAAAAAAAGAAAGAAAAAACCTGTTAAAATTAATAAACAAATTCAGTAAAGTTGCAAGATATAAAATCAATACACAAAAATCTGTTGTGTTTCTAATACACCAATAACAAACAATGAGAAAGAGAAATTAAGAAATCAACCCCAGGGCTTCCCTGGTGGCGCAGTGGTTGAGAATCTGCCTGCTAATGCAGGGGACACGGGTTCGAGCCCTGGTCTGGGAAGATCCCACATGCCACGGAGCAACTGGGCCCGTGAGCCACACCTACTGAGCCTGCGCGTCTGGAGCCTGTGCTCCGCAACAAGAGAGGCCGCGATAGTGAGAGGCCCGTGCACCGCGATGAAGAGTGGTCCCCGCTTGCCGCAACTAGAGAAAGCCCTTGCACAGAAACGAAGACCCAACACAGCCAAAAATAAATATATAAAAATAAATAAATAAATAAATAAAGATTTAAAAAAAAAAAAAAAAAAAAGAAATCCACCCCATTTGGGGATATATGTATACGTATAGTTGATTCACTTTGTTATAGAGCAGAAACTAACACACCACTGTAAAGCAATTATACTCCAATACAGATGTTAAAAAAAAAAAAGAAATCAACCCCATTTACAACTGCATCAAAAAGAATAAAACACCTACGAATAAATGTAATCAAGGAGGTGAAAGACCTATATATTGAAAACTACAAGACATTAATGAAAGCAATTGAAGATAAAAATACATGAAAAAAGATGAAACTAGACCACTATCTTACACCACACACAAAAATGAACTCAAAATGGATTAAAGACTTGAGCCTAAGACCGGAAACCATATAACTCTCAGAAGAAAACACAGGTGCTAAGCTCCCGGACACAGGTCTTGACTGATTTTTTTGAATCTGACACCAAAAGCAAAACCAACAAAAGCAAAATAAACAAGTGGGACTACTTCAAACTACAAAGCTTCAGAACAGCAAAGGAAACCATCAATAAAATGAAAAGGCAACCTACTAAATGGGAGAAAATATTTGCAAATCATATATCTGATACGGGGCTAATATGCAAAATATATAAATAACTCAAGAGCAAAAAACCAAACAATCCAATTTAAAAATGGGCAGAGGGGATTTCCCTGGTGGCACAGTGGTTAAGAATCCGCCTGCCAATGCAGAGGACACGGTTTGATCCCTGGTCCGGGAAGATCCCACATGCTGTGGAGCAACAAAGCCCATGTGCCACAACGACCAAGCCTGCGCTCTAGTGCCCGCAAGCCACAACTACTGAGCCCGCCTGCCACAACTACTGAAGCCCGCATGCCTAGAGCCCATGCTCTGCAACAAGAGAAGCCACCACAATGAGAAGCACATGCACTGCAAAGAATAATAGCCCCCGCTCGCTGCAACTAGAGAGAGCCCACACACAGCAATGAAGACCCAATGCAGCCAAAAATAAATAATAAATTAAAAATAAATAAATTTTTAAAAAATGAGCAGAAGATATGGATAGACATTTTTCCAAAAAAGACACACAGAGGTACAACAGGTACATGAAAAGATGCTCAACGTCACTAATCATCAGGGAAATGGAAATCAAAACCACAATGAGCTATCACCTCATACCTGTTGGAAGGACTATTATCAAAAAGACAATAAACATGTGTTGATGAAGATAAGGACAAAAGGAAACACTTGTGCACTGTTGGTAGGAATGTAAATTGCTGCAGCCACTATAAAAAACAGTATGGAGGGACTTCCCTGGTGGTGCAGTGGTTAAAAATCCTCCTGCCAATGCAGGGGACATGGGTTCGATTCCTGGTCCGGGAAGATCCCACATGCTGTGGCACAACTAAGCCCGTGCGCCACAACTACTGAAGCCCGTGCACCCTAGAGCCCACACACCACAACTACTGAGCCCACACACCGCAACTACTGAAGTCCATGCGCTCTAGGGCCCGCGTGCCACAACTACTGAGCCTGCATGCTGCAACTACTAAAGCCCGTACGCCTACAGCCCGTGCTCCACAACAAGAGAAGCCACCACAATGAGAAGCCCGCGCACCACAACGAAGAGTAGCCCCTGCTTGCAGCAACTAAAGAAAGCCCGCGCACAGCAATGAAGATCCAATGCAGCCAAAAACAAATAAATAAAAAATAAATTAATTAATTTAAAAAAAGAAAACAGTACGAGGTTACTCGAAAAATTAAAAATAGAACTACCATATGATCCAGCAATTTCCCATCTAGGTATTTATCTGAAGAAAATGAAAACACTAACTTGAATAGATTATATATACCCACATGTTCACTGCCACATTATTTACAATAGCCAAGATACAGAAACAATCTAAGTGTCCATCAATGGATGAATGGATAAAGAAAATATGATACACACACACACACACGCACACACACATATATATATATATATACATACAATGGAACATTATTCAGCCATAAAAAAGAATGAAACTTTGCCATTTGTGACAACATGGGTAGAACTGGAGGGCATAACGCTAAGTAAAATAAGTCAGACAGAGAAAGACAAATACCATATGATCTCTTTTATATGTGGAATCATAAAAAAACAAAAACAAAAAACCTTCAAAGATACAGAGAAATAATTGGTGGCTGCCAGAGGAGCGGGGAATGAGGGGTAAAAGAAATAGGGGAAGAGCGTCACAAGGTGAAAAAAGAAAAGAAAAAAAAAAGAAAAAAGAAATTCAATACTAAAAACCAATTTGAAACCACAACTCTGTGGCCCATCTTGATGGATATAAAATAACATTATTGTTTGTACAAAATAACATTAAAGAGGAAAAATGGAATATAAAATGGTATTAAGATAAATAGATTGATTATAACTAGGCAAAATGCTAATATACACTAGTAAAGATAGATTATTTTGAATAATAAAAACGGATTAATATTAAATATATATAAGTTCCAGTGATGGTCAAATCCTGGTTCCAACACTTACAACTAAGGGAAGTCACTTAACTTCCCTGTGCCTCAGTGTTCTCACCTGTAATATAAAGACAACAACAGTACCTGTCTCACAGAATTGTTGTGAGGGTTTACATGAGTTAACAGGTGTAAAGAGCTTCAAGTAGTGTTTGGCACATAACAAGCACTCAAATGTTAGCCAGTATTATTAAGATCTAGAGTCCCCAAGATCAGCTTAGGGTAAAGTATCAACATTTAAGTTTCTGGACATATGAAACTGAAGACAAAATCCTGTTCACATATTAATAATTCCATCAAAGGGACTTCCCTGGTGGCGCAGTGGTTAAGAATCCGCCTGCCAATGCAGGGGACACGGGTTTGAGCCCTGGTCCAGGAAGATCCCACATGCGGCTGAGCAACTAAGCCTGTGCGCTACAACTACTGAGCCTGCGCTCTAGAGCCCGCGAGCCACAACTAATGAGCCCACGTGCCACAACTACTGAAGCCCGTGCGCCTAGAGCCCGTGCTCTGCAACAAGTGAAACCACTGCAACGAGAAGCCCACGCACCACAACGAAGAGTAGCCCCCGCTCGCCACAACTGGAGAAAGCCCGTGCACAGCAACAAAGACCCAATGCAGCCAAAAATAAATAAATAAATAATAAAATAAATTAAAAAAAAAAAAAAAAAAAAATAATTCCATCAAAGAACTAGCAGCCCATGAAGCCCTGCCTAAAGCAATTATTTCTCTTTAACATCTCTGAGAAATACAACATTAAGGATACTTAATCTTCCAGTAAAAGACTAAACTATAATTATGAAAGGCCTATGGTAAGATCATTGTTTTTATATATTCAACATGAGCAATCACACTTCCAATTTTCTTCCAACGTGTCGCTTTCAAAGATTCAAACCTAACTTTTTTTTTTTAATTTATTTATTTATGGCTGTGTTGGGTCTTCGTTTCTGTGCAAGGGCTTTCTTCTAGTTGTGGCAAGCGGGGGCCACTCTTCATCGCGGTGCACGGGCCTCTCACTATCGCGGCCTCTCTTGTTGCGGAGCACAGGCTCCAGACGCGCAGGCTCGGTAATTGTGGTTCACGGGCCCAGTTGCTCCGCAGCATGTGGGATCTTCCCGGACCAGGGCTTGAACCCGTGTCCCCTGCATTGGCAGGCAGATTCTCAACCACTGTGCCACCAGGGAAGCCCTCAAATCTAACTTTTAACCTCATCCTCAACGAAACTGTGGGAATGTTTTGAATACTATTTACATGGCCCCTAGTTTTTGTGACATTTTAATCCTTAAAACAATCCTATGGAAAACTAATTCACTTGTGAAATTAGTGTAAACTTAATACCAAAGCCAGAAAAAAAAAGAAGAAATGAAAAGAAAAAGGGAAAAAAGGCCAATTTCACTTGTTTACATACAGATGGAAATAAATCATATTTAAAAAAAAAAAGACAAGCAAATCAAATCTAGCACCATGCTAAAAGAATAACATACCCAGAGCAAGTAGAGCCCACTCCAGAAATATACAGATATTAATTATACAACAAATTATATAAATAGACCAAACTATCCCAATAACTGCTGAAAAAGTATTCACTTGATAAATTTTAAAAAAAATTTTAAATGGTACTCTAAGAAATTCAGAGACTAATCCAAACTAAATGTCAATACCTTTCCTGTAACCAGAAATAACTTAAGAAAAAATTATACAGAACCTACAAAAAATAAAATTTAATTGACATAAAAAAATAACTTGAATAAGTTCACTCATTCAAAAACATTTACTAAGTGGTTACTATGTTTCAAGTAATATTCTAAATGCTAGATACGGTAGCAAAAACAGATAAAAATCAACCTTCATGAATCTTACATTTTAATAATTTAAAAGAAAAAATTATTTCAGGGAATTCTCTGGTAGTCCGATGGTTAGGACTTGGTGGTTTCACTGCCAGGGCCTGGGTTCGATCCCTAACTGGGGAACTAAGATCCCACAAGCTGCATGGCACAGCCAAAAAAATAAAAATAAAAAAGACTTTAAAAAGAATTATTTCATATTTCTAGCTGGAAAGACTACTGTAAAGATGTAAATTCTCTCCAAATTAATCTCTATGTTTAACATAATTCTAATCAAAATCCCAATACGATTTTCTTCTGTAGAATTTGACAAAACCATTATAAAGTTCATGTGAAAGATTATATATGTGAGAATGGACAGAAATATTGAACAAGAACAATAATGGCTAAAGGAACTGGAAATATCGAACATAAAAAAGAAAACCCAAAACCAGACATAGGTTTGTAATAAAACTTCGATACACATCAGAGCAACTTTCCAAAGTAATAGGAAAATGACATGTTATTCATTATGTGATGTTGACAAATAACCAATTATTAAAAAAAAAAAAAAATGAATCTGCACCCCATACTTGACACCAAAATTAATTAAAGGTATACATAAATTTTAAAAGTGATATGATAATGTCCTAAAAGAATAGATAGGTGATGAGTCATATAATGTTAGTACCTCGCTTTCAAAGAGTTTCCTCTTTATAAAATTCTATAATTAAAACACACCATAAACAAATAACAGTCAATACTGCAAAAAAATTGGCACTCACATCTTATACAAATGTCTTATACAAAACATCTATAATGTTATAACCTATCTGGAAAGCAATATGGCAATTTGTTTTTTTAAATCTTATAATTCCAAAATCTTTGATTTAGTAGTTTGGTCCTAAGGACAGAAATAAGTATACCTGTATACAGAGTTAGCTCTAAGGATATTCATTCCACCACTCTCTATAATGGCAAAATGTGGAAATAATTTAAATGTCCAACAATAAGGAATTTGTTAAGTAATGGTACGTATTTATGAAGAAATATTATATAGCTATTAAAAATCATGTTTCAGAAAAAAATTTACTAAATAGGCAAATGTGTAAAGTGTATTATTAAAAAGGGTAGATTAAAAACATATGATTCCAACTTTGTAAAAGTTATCATATGTGCAAAGACTAAAGGGTTTTCTAGCAAAATTCTATGGTGATTACCTCTGGGCAGCAGAATTATGGGTGGTTTTACTTTGGTCTTTGTACATTTTTCACTTCCTCAATTTCCTCCAGTAAACACGCTTTTAATAAATGTTTTTATTTTAAAAGCCAGTTCTTTTGCATTAAGATATGAAAGTAATTAAGTAAATAATGAAATAAGTTTAAGATTCTTATACTGTTACTCTACACTACAGTCATTTAACTCTTAGAACCTTTTTTGGTCAAACTTGATTTTACAACACTGAAACTTCAAGCTGCCAAGAAAAAACATCCGCCAATGTTTGCTTAAAGGTTTCTGCATTTTGATAGAGGCAGAGTTAACTTTCTTCTGGGAAGAAAATAATTAACTATCGAGTGCAAAGAAAAACTTCAAGTTCAGGAATTCAGAGGCAGTAAACATTACAGTTTCCCAAATACCACAGTATGTGTCTTGTTCTGCTGCTGACAAAGAAGGAAACTTCACACGAAACGGGACAGAAGCAGAAAAGGCAGCCAGACCCTGTTTTTAAATGAAGTTAAGCTTGAGGGAGAGAGTTAAGCAAGTAATACTTTTAGCTACTTAAGAGTGAGACTGTGTTTAGGATCCCACTGGCTGCTTTAAGAGCAGATAAACAGTTTCTCATATGTTCAATATTCATTAGTATTGTTTTTACTTCAAAAGCATGTAAAAATAAACTTTTACCTAGTAATAAAGTCTTCAGATGTAATAAATAGGAAACACTCTTTTAAGTATAAAAACTGGAAATATAATGGTAATGCTCATATTTTAATTGGGTATTAGTACACAGGGATTTATTATATTATCATTTCTTACACATATTCTTTTGGATCAATACACTATTTAACTAAAATTAATATATACACATGTATTATAAATATTTTAAAATAAATCAAAAATATGCATATGTGAAAAAAGATGTATATATACAAACACATTTTTTAATGACTATGATATTCTAATACTTGGCTCTATCTCAAGTGTCAGAATTCCATATTTGAGCTTCTACAGCTACCTGGTGGCTGCTGATAATGTTTAATATAAAGGCCAAAACCACAGACCAGTTAACAAGGTACTGAAACTACGACAAAACTTCACAGGTAGGAATAAATTTGAGGAAGAATACTTATCTTTTTTGGCTGTGGAAAAGCAAAATTCTCTCATGTTGTGACATATTCTCCAATTATTTATTCCCTGTGGAGATAAGAAACTAGACTAGAAAAAAATCTCCTGAACTATGGGAAAAAATTCTCCAAGGAAAGGCTGATCCCTCCATTTGTCTTCTACATCCCATCTCCTCTCACCTATCAAGGATATCCCTCCAGGGATTCTCTCATCAGCCTTCCCTCTCTCCTAGATTACGCCCAACAGAATACAAACATTCTCTTAGCTCTTTCACCTTAAAAAGAAAAGAAAAAAAAAAGTCCTCTCCTGACCTCATTTTCCTCTCCAATTATCACATTCATTTCTCTCCTTCTCTTTACAATTCCTCAAAAGAACTGTCTGTACTCACTGTCTCCAGTATATCTCCTCTAATTTTCTTTTGAATCCACTACAATCAGGCTTTCATCCTAAAAAAAAGTGTTAACTTTACTAATAAAACTGTAAAGGTCAAAGGACCTCCAGCAAGCTATATGCGGTCATCAGCTGAGTCCTAACCTTACTTGATCCATCAACATCATTTGACACAGGTGATCTCTCTCTCCTCTTTGAAACATTCTTTCCTTGGCATCCAGGACAACACATCCTCCTGAGTCTCCTCCCACACCTTCCCGTTTGGTAATCTTACTTAATGTCATGATTTTAAATACCATATATATGCTGAAGAATCTCAAAGCTTCAGTGCTGGTATCTCCCCTAAATTCTAGGCCAGTATTTACAACTGTTTCCATAACATCCCCACTTGAAAGTCTATCAGACATCTCAAACTCCATACGTCCAAAACTAGCTCCTGATCCCCCACAGACCTGCTCATTTATTTCAGTCTATAGCCATTTTATAGGTTAGGCCAAAAGCCTCCACATCAGCCTTGGCTCCTGTCTCTCAAACCTCATGAATCCATCAGCAAAACCTCTCAGCTCTATCTTCAAAATACATATACAGGGACTTCCCTGGTGGTGCAATGGTTAAGAATCTGCCTGCCAATGCAGGGGACACGGTTCGATCCCTGGTCCAGGAAGATCGCACATGCCACAGAGCAACTAAGCCCCTGCACCACTACTGAGCCTGCGCTCTACAGCCCGCGAACCGCAACTACTGGGCCCACACGCCACAACTACTGAAGCCCGCATGCCTAGAGCCCGTGCTCCGCAACAAGAGAAGCCACCGCAATGAGAAGCCAGTGCACCACAACGAAGAGCAGCCCCCTCTTGCCACAACTAGAGACAAGCCTGCGCACAGCAATGAAGACCCAGCGCAGCCAAAAAAAAAAAGAAAAAAAATACATATACACTGCTACCAGTCCAGACCACCACCATCTTTTGCCTAGAATCTTGGAAAAACCTAACAACTTTCCTCTAATCTCCCAGTTCCTTTTCCAAGACTCAATCCAGGCTGGGTTGTACTCCTAACCTAAAATCCTTAACTTTCCAATTAAGATCCATCAGACTATTGCATAAAGAACAGCAGCTTCACACGAACACAGGGTTGAACTGAGCATGTCACTGGGGACTGGGATACATAATCTTTAAAGGTTCTTCCAGTCCAAAAAATTCTGAGTGACCTGTTAATTCTGCATGGCATATACACAAAAGTTGGCTACACTAGTCTCTGTACTTTTCTGTATTAAGATTTTTTTTTGCTAGACATTAATTTAAACAAAAACTAAGGGTGTATCTTAGTCCCCTGCTACAGTATTAATGGTCTGAGTTCTCCCCAGAATACCTCTTCGTAACTCATTCCCCTACTGTCCATTAAATCACAAGTGTCACATTCCTTAACAGAATTCATTACATGTGGATAAAAGTGGGAGACTATTACCTAATGCTTATTATTAGCCCATCTTGTCCCTGATATGACAAAGACTATAATTACAGTTGTGGTATATCATCTGTACAACCCTAATACCTTTAGTCAGAAAAGAAAGCAGCCGAGAAATTCACAGAATACTTAAAACACAATACTTTGGAAAAATAAAAGAAACTGATCTGCCACACACTGAAGAGTAACTTTAATTTATAGCTTTCAAAAAGTAAAACCACTCAGCTATGACAAATTAACCTCCCTTAAAAGAATTCTCCCTGCATTATATACTCAATGCCTACGACTTTTTAATGACACTCTTTTTGTTTCAAATATGGAACTAAATACATTTAACAAGGCTAAAATACAGGTGAATATTCTTTTTCAAATAGAGGAAAACATACTACTTTATACTGATATCATCTATGCTAAATCTAACCTTCTGATATTATATGAAATAGCTAAGTCTGAAAGCCTAGTTCAGTGATAATTTCAATGGCAAAGGAAAACCTACTATTGGTTTTTTTCTATTGCTTTGATTAGATTGTTACTCTTCACACTAATGGAAGGAAGAATAGGGCACAGATTGAAAGCAAGCAAAAATATTTCAGTTGCAGTTCCTTTAGGTTTATCTCTTAATTTACGTTTAGTTAGTAAGGTCACTAAAATTGTTAAAATACAGACAATTCAGTTATCCATTAATTCAGCCTGCTAAAAGCAGCACTGAGCCTTAAGTGGTGATTCTATGCCCACACATACATGTGTTCATGCATCAGAGTACACAGTGCCTCCACTGCAAAGACTGTAGAATGATGCTGGAGCTCGTTAGAATACTTGACCTTATTTTCTCATACAGCAGCCTAGAAAGTCACAAAATATAAGCAAATAAGATGAACTATCACTAGAAACATTCGCCTATGCACAACTTACCTAAAGTCTTCGTGTTTGCTAGGAGAGCTTCTTCGTAAGACAGTGTATAATAAAGCACCAAAAGCTGTGCTGTGATACTGAAACGCTGATTAAGGCGGATGTTGTCACCCTGGAGGTAATATTATAAATACTTTAAAATACTGTTAAATTTCATGAGTGCTCTTTGATAGCAAAAGCATTCAAAATAGATTATTCAGTGTTGCTGCTCCCAAGCTCAAACAAGTTGGGAGAAATGTTGCTGTGTTCGCATTAAACTCAAAGAGACAACTTGAAGTCTAAGTTAAATTTGAGATGGCTTGGGAGATGAAAAGCAATATGCTTAACAGTTTTTAAGATAGGAAGGGGCTTCCCTGTTGGCACGGTGGTTAAGAATCCGCCTGCCAATGCAGGGCACAGGGGTTCGAGCCCTGGTCCGGGATGATCCCACATGCCGTGGAGCAACTAAGCCCGTGCACCACAACTACTGAGCCCACGTGCCACAACTACTGAGCCCACGCGCCCTAGAGCCCGTGCTCAGCAACAAGAGAAGCCACCACAACGAGAAGCCCATGCACTGCAAAGAAGAGTAGCCCCCGCTCACTGCAACTAGAGAAAGCCCACGTGCAGCAATGAAGACCCAATGTAGCCAAAAATAAATAATTTTTTTAAAAAGTTACTGTTTTTAAAAAAAAAAAGAATATAGGAAAAAAAAGGCAACAGCAGTCCCATCAGGCTGCTTCTCAAAAAGCTTTACAGGAGTCTCAAGTATTATCTGAAATTACCATGAAGAAAATAATTCCTAAAAATGATATTGTACAGTTAAGTATATTTGGAGAAAAAAGATTTTCTTCAAGTTTTCCATTAATAATCTAGGTAGATCTTAGATCCCCAGGAAACTAAACAAAGCTGGTTGAATGTGTTGAAATGTCATGTAGTCCGTTGTTAAACACACGACTTCCACAGCACTCCTTAAGCTTTAAAATGGAGCTCTTGGGACTTCCCTGGCGGTCCAGTTGTTAAGACTTCATACTCCCAATGCAAGGGGCACAGCGCGGCCAAAAAAAAAAAAAAAAAGGAAAATGGAGCTCTTGAAAGAATTCCTCGAAAAGTGCCTATTCAACAAACTACTTGGAACTAATACCATTCTTTTAATATTTATAAGTGATCTAAAAAAACTGAATACCATCTTAAATTCAGAACCACCTAGAAGTTGTTCTCCTCTAATAATCAGGGAAAAAACATGGAGTCAGTCCGAAGAATAAAAGAAAAATAAGCTAATAAATGTAGAAAAGCCACTATTTTACCCCAATGACTCCTTGGAAAATATTGAGTATCTCCTGTTCTGTGACTGGCTGATTTGTGGCTTCTGGATTAGATTTAGATGCAGGAGTAAGTATAGAATTTATGTACACGTCAATCAGAGGAAGTAATTGAGGATGGAGTGGAGTGGAGGTTTCACAGAGCTGTCTATAAATCCAGTCCTACAAAAGAAGGTTACAGGCACCAAATCAATTATGGCAATAAGAAAAAGCAAGCAAAATTTTAAAAGCACATATAATTTTACATGATTTATGAATCAGTGAAACTCACTATTAACTTTTAGCAGTTATTAAATATATTATCCAGTTTCACAGCTGTCTTTGATTTAAAAATAGGAAATACTTTTATACCCTAAAGTTGAGAATACCGTGAAGTGGAAGATAAATCTAAAATGATGAGTTTGAGTTTTGAGTTTGGACTTTGGGTTTTTAATCTATCAGTTTTCAAGTAGTGGGGAAAACACTGTTAAGTCCCTTCTATATCTGTATTTAGAGCACAATATGTGTTGCTGTAGAAGACCCCACAACAGAAAGAGATTTAGGGAGAGGGACAGTTCTTCACAACAAACCCTCAGACAGATTAAGAAAGTGACTTTGACAACCACTTATGGGAGATTAACTATCTACACAAATAGAGGCCAAGAAGAAATGCTGGGTGTGCATTTGGACTCTTAATTCTTATCTATTATATTGCTAAAAATATAAAGAAGCAGAAGGTACAATCAAGATGGAAAATAACTTCACTAAATCATGATAACAAGGATAATTAAATGTGATATATCAATGTATATATTGTTCATGGTTCTTTATAAATAAAATTGCCTCTTAGAAATGGTCCAAACAGATTTCTTTTACCTCCTGGGGTTCAGCCTTTTCTTTAGAGGACCTTTTAACTGTTTGGTATAGACAACTACCTAACAAATTGAAAACATATCAAAAATATATTCAAGTTAGATGTTAGATGTCCTTATGACAAATGTACAAATACTGGTCATGGCTAACCAGCAACTTTCTCAGTTTGGTGAACAAAACCAAGTACAGAAATGGCAATTTTTACTAAGGTTTAATGAAATAGCTAAACGATATTACTGAGAATTTAAAAGGTACTAGTGTACATTTTGTAAATAACTGAACAGTTATACTGTTTTAAAAATCTGAAATTGAGAGCCTAATTACTGTAACTATATAAACGACTAGTAACTAGACACACTTCACACACGAAACCCACAGTAAAGGTCTACAGACTGAAACGGAACTGGGAAGAAAGCATTAACTTAGGTTGTAGCTTGAAATATAAGTGTAAGGTCATACTTTTATTGATACTTTGTGCTTTGTAAAGGAGCGACTCCTCAGAAGCTGGTAAATACAATGAATAGGCAAAAATCCAGTAATGTTGGCACTCAGGTTGCTGGTGACAGGGACACGAACGGCATGAGCTGTGACAACCTAAAAGGGAAAAATAGTATTAATACATATGACAGAACCAAATATAAAATTATTCTGAAAGAGGGAGGATTAGCCAGGTAGACTGTCAAAACTTAATACAAATGCGGTCCTCAGGAAGGAATGATAAAAACCAATTATTACGTGATTTAATTATTTTTGAGTGATGAGGTAGCATCATACATTTAGGTATTTGTGAAGTTCTCTACATTTTAAAATTTGCTTTTGAACACAGATATGTTGACGGGGGTTAGAGTAAGATTAAAAAATATATAAAATTTGGAATCATAAAATCTGGGCTCAATGACTTTAGCTAAGTCATTTTATCTTCTGAGTCTATTTTCACATCTACAAAACGAGACAATATTGTGTTACTTGCTTCAAAAGGTTTTTGCGAGAGGGAAATAAATTTCTTTGGAAAAATATATGTGACTTATAAAGTATCACATAAATATAAACAGGAATTTTTATTGTTATTCTCATTGTGTCATGCATAGACCACTAATTGTCTTTCAGAGACCCTCCCCAAAGGTGTCTTCCAGTTAGTTCAAACTAAACACATGAAAAATAACTTATGAGTCTCCTACATCCTATGTGTGACTGTTATGTGGGAGTGTATGTGCATTGAGGGGAGAAGGCAGAGTTTGGTACAGGAATGAGAATTTTTTTTTTGGCTGCACCGCACAGCTTGCATGATCTTAGTTCCCTGACCAGGGATTGAACCCACATCCTTGGCAGTGAAAAGGCGGAGACCTAACCACTGGACTGCCAGGGAATTCCCAAGAATATTAATTAACCTAAAAGAAGCAACAATTACAGATCTATGAGTATTCTCAAATATTTCATTTTTTAAGATATACATATTTTTGTATTCTGAGATTTAAATTGCTAAATGAACCTGGGAACTAATTTTATTTATTTATTTTTTAATTAATTAAATTATTTATTTATTTTTGGCTGCGTTGGGTCTTCGTTGCGGTGCACGGGCTTCTCACTACAGTGGCTTCTCTTACTGCAGAGCAGGGGCTCTAGGCACGCGGGCTTCAGTAGTTGTGGCTCGTGGGCTCTAGAGCACAGGCTCAGAAGCTGTGGTGCACGGGCTTAGTTGCTCTGCAGCACGTGGGATCTTCCTGCAACAGGGATCGAACCTGTGTCCCCTGCATTGGCAGGCGGATTCTTAACCACCACACCACCAAGGAAGTCCCAGGAATTAATTTTAAATTTTAGCATAGTCTCCGTCAAAGACAAAAACTCTAATTCAAAAAGATACACGCACCCCAATGTTCATGGCAACACTATTTACAATAGCCAAGACGTGGAAGTGACCTAAGTGTCCATCAACAGATGAATGGTGTGTGTGTGTGTGTGTGTGTGTGTGTGTGTTTGTATGTGTGTGATGGAATATTACTCAGCCATAAAAAAGAATGAAATAATGCCATTTTTATCAACATGGAATGACCTAGAGATTATCATACTAAGTGAAGTAAGTTAGAGAAAGAAAAATATTGTATGATATCACTTATATGTGGAATCTGAAAAACAGTACAAATGAACTTATCTACAAAATAGAAACAGACTCATAGACATAGAAAACAAACTTATGATTACCAAAGGGGAAGGACAGGGAGGGATAAATTGAGAGTATGGGATTAACAGATGCACAGTATCATATATAAAACAGATAAACAATAAGGATTTACTGTATAGCACAGAAAACTATATTCAATATATTGTAATGAACTATAATGGAAAAGAATAACAAAAAAGAATATAGATATATACACATATATATGTATAACCATATCACTTTGTTGTATATCTAAAACTAATACAATATTGTAAATCACCTATAATTCAATTTAAAAAAAAAGAAAAAAATAAAAGAATAGTCTCCATCACTGGAAAAATAAAATATCATTAGGATTACCCATGGACAAAAGTGCTGAAACTAAATAAGAACAGGTAAATACTAGAATAAGGAATTTAGACTCTAGCTTATCATCTAGTTAGACATGCACCTCACAGCTGAAAAGGTTTAAATAGGTTTCTATGTTATTTTTCTCCTGACAATACCAGTTGATTACCCTATGTGAGATCCCTACCATCAATATCTAAGACTATACTCTTAAATATCTATTCAAAGTCTCCAAAATATGTAAATTTATTTACTACATGCTTTTATATGTAGTAAATAGCTTTAAAAGTAAATTTTAAATAGGATTATTCTTTACAGAAGTTTCTAATATTAAATAAATCATCACTGGAAACTAAAAAGGAATAAAAAAACTATATAATGCTCCTAAACTGAAACATGTAAGTTTTTCCCCAAAAAATGTTGTAAAAGAAAGTTAAAGAAGTACCCAGGAATAAAGTTAAAAGAAGTACCTGCTCAGTAAAAATTTCCTGTGTGAAGATAGTCTTCATCCTGCTCAAGGAGCTTGGCTTAATTACAATCTAAAACAACCAAAAGAATTTCAACAGCATGTGAAAATAAAATATATAAAGCACAATTTTCTCTGGTAAATTTATTATCTAAAATGACTGTGATATATAAAATTAATGTTCAAATACTCTATTTCAGAAGTAGCTTCTCAAACTCAACATTAAAGTGTGGTTTTCCTCAGAAACTGAACCAACATATAAAAGTACTTAGTAAATATACCATTATTGGCATTTCAAGTCAGTGGGAAGAAGTGGATTATTCAATAAATGGAGGTAGGATAGCTATCTTTCTGGATAATACCTATAAAGATTTGCACATGATACCATATCCAAAATCAACTCCAAATGTATTAAAAATTTAAATTTAAAACATGAGGCTGCAAAAACACTAGAAGAAAATATAAGTGACCGTTTCTATAAACCTTAGGAAAGAAAAACATTTCTTAGCAGAAAAACAAAGTAAGAACCACAAAAAAAATACTTAATATATTACACACATAGAAAATAATAATTTTCACATGGCAAAAAAGACTGGGAAAAATCAACTGCGACATATTATACTGTACTTCTCCACTTTTAAAGACAATAAGGATTATAAGATGCACCACAGATTTAATAGTAGCTTTTCAAGAAAAAAAGAGGTGAAACATTACCACATTTACATTACACATCAACTGTAAAATGAATCCCAGTTTCAATATTGGGTAAAATATGTCTTGAAATCAATAAAATATTGGGTTGGCCAAAAAGTTCCTTCGGGTTTTTCCGTAAGATGTTATAGAAAACCCAAAGGAACTTTTTGGCCAACCCAATATGCTATATAAGGCATAACAGCATATCATTTACATATAAAGAGCCCTTCTGAATCAGTAAAAGGAAAAATAAATCAATAAAAATCCCTATAGAAAAACTGGGACGTCAACAAGCCTTTCACAAAAGAAATAAACCAGCTAAAGCACATAGATTTTTTAAAACTACCCCAAAAAACCTCTATATAAACTGTAACTATAAAAAAATAATAATAATAACCATAGTTTCACTAGTAATCAAAGAAATGCAAAATAAGTAAGACGATTTTTCACCATATTTGCAAAGATTAAAAAGAATGGTAATGCCCAGTGATGGTGAGAGTTCAGGAAAATAGGCACTCTCATTCACTAATGAGAACAGTTAAACTGGTATAATCTCTCTGGAAGATAATATGGCAATACACGTTAAACAGCTTAACATCACTATACTTTTACTTAGTACTGCTTTCTAGAACTTCTTCCTAATAATCCAAAAAGTGTTTGAAGATATACATGTATGAGTGCCTGTGCATATATTTACATACATAAGGATATTCATCTAAGCATTATTCAGAAACTGGAAAATCTACATGGCAAATACGAAAAGATCCATTAAGAATATCATGATCGGTCCATATGATGAACTACAATGCAGCCATTAAAAATTATATTGTATTAGAATATTTATGGATATGAGGAAGTGCTTATCATATATTGGTAAGTTCATTAAAATTACAAAATATGTAGATCAATTTAAAGAAAGAACAGATACCAGACTATTAACAGTACCTGATATCTCTGAACATGGAATTATATCTTTCCCTTCTTTATTGTGTTTTCTAAGGTTTCTACATAGAACATCTATTATTCTTGTGAATAGTGTTTTCATAATGTATTTTTTCTAAGAGCTCTTGATAGTTTCAAACTATTAAACAACTAAAATTATTTCAAAATGAAAACAATCTATTTACTTAACATTACAAGAAAATGTCCAGCTTAGAAACACCGTCTTTAAAAAGAAGATAAAAGGAAATTACCTTCATCCCCAAAGTAGAACAGACCAAGTCAATGATAGCACTAAGTTGGTTGCTATGAAAGTACATAGCAACCAATAATAACATCTCCCCAAAAGAAGCAGAGACGCCTGAAGTACTGTTGAAACAGAAAAGAAAATATGAATTTCCAAAGAAAGGGATAAGAAATACTTACTCAGCTAACTGAAACAAAAAGTCGTCTTACCTCTCAAAATAAGCTTCTTCTTTTATCATCCAACTTAGCCACACTACCATTAGCTGTTCCTGTTCAGGCGTACTATATAAAACATATCAGAAGTCACTGGTTTAAGTCAGATATACTAGCATAAGAATAAAAAATCATTCTGGAATTATTTTTGGTAGAAATTATTTTTTCCTCAAAATAATGGCTTGTTGAATTGGCCATTAATTGTCATTGAGATATGAAGCAGTTCTACAGAAGAAGAATGAGAACCTTTACTTTTCTCTATGAATATGAATAGTCAAACCCTCTCAAAGTCTCAGTTACTGCATTTGAAGGTTGGAGAGAGTAAACGTCCTCACATTCCTTGGAAAAACAAAGGTCCTTTGGGACTAAAATGTTAGGATAACTGTACATACTAACAGCTGATACTTATTTCATATAGAAAAAAATCTAGTGTTAAAACTTAATCATCAAAAAGTCACAAACTGAGGGTCTTCCCTGGTGGCGCAGTGGTTAAGAATCTGCCTGCCAATGCAGGGGACACGGGTTCGAGCCCTGGTCTGGGAAGATCCCACATGCCGCAAGGCAACTAAGCCCGTGAGCCACAACTACTGAGCCTGCGCGTCTGGAGCCTGTGCTCCGCAACGGGAGAGGCCGCGACAGTGAGAGGCCCGCGCACCGCGATGAAGAGTGGCCCCCGCTCGCCGCAACTAGAGAAAGACCTCGCACAGAAACGAAGGCCCAACACAGCCAAAAATAAATATAAAATTAATTAATTAATTAAAGAAACGTTTAAAAAAAAAAAAGTCACAAACTGAGTACATGGACAGTAATAACTCAGACCATCTTTTACCTGGAAAATGAAATTTAGTTTATAGAAGCATTTTGAGCAGAACTCAAAATTACAGAGAAAAAAGTGATCACTACTCAAAAAGTAAAAAGAAATAGCCAGGGGCTCATCAGATATGAAAAATGGTTATAAAAACACACCAACAAGAATGACTTGTTTAAAGGGAATAATTTTGATTTGTAAAAATAATTTTCATTGATCTCCTTCTACTTCATTGCAGTGTAAACAGGTAAAACAAAATGCAACTACAAAGCCTGCTACCCAAAGCTAAGAAAATTAAAAAGGTCATTCTCAACCACACCTAAATCATTCCACTAATAAAAGACAGTGTTACGTAGTAGAAAGATTACAGCCTTTAGAGCCTGCCAGATCTGAGTGGGAATCCCATCTCTGCTAATCACTGTTAGTGTGACCCTGAACAAGAAATTTAAATAATCTTTTTGAACTTCAGCTCTCCTACCTATAATATAAAGATAAAAATACCCACCTTACAGAAGTAATGAGGATTAGAGACAATGCTTAGAAATTACTTCAGGTTTTATATATATATATATATAAAACTGAATCACTTTGCTATACACCAGAAACTAACACAACGTTGTAAATCAACTATACTTTAATAAAATAAATTTTTAAAAAAAGAAAGAAATTACTTCAGGTAAAGAGAAAAGAAAGTACTTCATTTCATGTACTTAATTTCATACCTTCCTGAAACACACAACTCAAACTACATTAAAGGGATTTTCTTAAAAGGCATAAATGCATAGGATGATGATGAGGGACAACAACACAAACTATTGGAAGCCAGAGCCAACACGGATGAGTGATAACTGACTTAGCAGACCCGAGAAAGCAGAATATTAAACTGACAGGTGGGAAAACCAATCTACCACTTATACCACAGAATCCCCAAAGGCCTCAGAAACTGACAGCTCCAGGCAGTTCTGGGAGTGAGAATGAAGACAGAGACTAAATATAGACAGTCTATATGAGCAGTAGACCTCCAAATCACCTCCATTCTACACAACTAGATGAATACCCATCCCCCAGTAGAGAGGAGACAAGAGATTTATTCTCTGGATATGGTAAAAGAGGGTGTCTCTGAACTGACGGACAATCAGGGATATCCAGAGCACCTTTCTGAAAGTAGAAGAATTATGTGAATGATTATACTGCAGTCTGAGACCTCCCAGCCCTTAACCCTCACTTTATTTATAACTTTGCTTATGGATCTCCTGTTAGGCCTCCACTCCCTAAGCAAGACAATAGTCTTCTCTAAGACTCTGAAAAGCCCAAGAGTTTCCCATCTACGCATTCAGAAGTTCTAACCTGCTTTTTAGTTTCCCACTCTTAAATATGAACAGACAATCAAGAATTACCAAACCTCTGAAAAAAAGCTTCTAACTTGAAAAATAGAGAACAAAAAGAGGCAGAAAAAAAGAAACTTAGAGAAAAGAAACAGAACAAATAAAACCCCTTCAATCATTATGATTAATATCAGAGAAACCATGCCACACTGAAGCAGTAGACACTATAAAAAAGAAACGATCAGAATAAAAAAGAGCTCTTAGAAATTAAAAACTAAATAGGATTAGAGGACAAGGTTGAGAACAAATCCTAAAAGGCAGTATAGGCAGTATCTTTTTTTTTTTTTTTTTTTTTAATTTATTTATTTATGGCTGTGTTGGGTCTTCGTTTCTGTGTGAGGGCTTTCTCTAGTTGCGGCAAGCGGGGGCCACTCTTCATCGCGGTGTGCGGGCCTCTCACTATCGCAGCCTCTCTTGTTGCGGAGCACAGGCTCCAGACGCGCAGGCTCAGCAGTTGTGGCTCACGGGCCCAGTTGCTCTGCGGCATGTGGGATCTTCCCGGACCAAGGCTCGAACCCGTGTCCCCTGCATTGGGAGGCGGGTTCTCAACCACTGCGCCACCAGGGAAGCCCGGCAGTATCTTTTTGAGGTGACTGAAATGTTCTAAAATTAGATTGTGGTAATGGTTGCATGATTTTGTAAATATACTAAAAACTATTAAATTGTACACTTTTTTTTTTTTATTCAGGAGGCAATGTAAGTTGTACACTTTAAAATGGGTAAATTTTATGGTATGTAAATTGTGTTTCAATAAAGCTGTTTTTTAAAATGCAGAACAAGACAAAGATAAGGAAAATAAGAAAGAATAAGAAAATAAGATGATAATTTCAGGAAGTCCAATATCCAAATAAGAGGAGGTTTCAAACAGAGAAAACCCATGTGGTGGACATTACCAAGAAATTAGTTCAAGAAAATTTCCTAGAACTGAACACTGTGAGTTCCCAGGTTAAAAGGGCTAACTAAATACCTAGGATGAGGGCATTCCCTGGAGGTCCAGTGGTTAGGACTCAGAGCTCTCACTGCCAGGGCCCCGGGTTCGACCCCTGGTCGGGGAACTAAGATTCCACAAGCCATGTGAAGTGGCCAAAAAAAAAACAAAAACACCTAAGATGAAAGACAAAACAGACCCATACAAAAGCACATCATCCAGAAATTTCAAAACCCTAGGGACAAAAGGCTAATCCTACATGACTCCATATTTAAAAAGAACAAGCCACAAAAAGGACCAGGAATCAGAATGTCATCAGATTTCTCAACAGTAACACTGGAAGTTAGAAGACAATAGAGCAAGACTTTCAAAATTCTCAAAGGGAATTATTTCCAACTTAGAATTCTATACCCCATCAAACTATCAATCAGGTGTCAAAGCAGAATAAAGACATATTCAGAAATACCCAGTCTTAAAATAATTTACCTCTCACATACCCATGCTAAAGAAGCAAAATGAGGGAGCAAATGAAAAAAGATGGAGGGACTTCCCTGGTAATCCGGTGGTTAAGACTCCACGCTCCCAATGCAGGGGGCCCAGTTCGATCCCTGGTCAGGGAACTAGATCCCACATGCTGCAAATAAAAGATCCCACATGCCGCAACTAAAAGATCTCACATGCCACAACTAAAGATCCCACGTGCTGCAACTAAAGATCCCGCACGCCACAAGGAAGATCCCGAGTGCCTCAACTAAGACCCAGCACAGCCAAATAAATAACTAAATAAATAAATAAAAGAAAAAAGTAAAAAGATGGAGACATAAGATGCAGGAAACAGAAGACCCAACAAAGGAGAGCTGAAGCAACTCCCCAAAATAATAGTGAAGAGCAATTCCCGGATGAGAGCTGTGTACCAGGTGCAGAGGTAACCAGTTCAAATGGGAGGTCAAAATGTTCCAGGAGAGATTTCCTCAAGAAAATGAAACTGGCAGAATATCTAATGAGTCTGAACATCGTGAGAGGAGGTTTAGATTGGCAGAGAGTTTGAGATTGCATTAACGTAAGCACATAAAATACAGAGCAAATGGAAAATAAAGAACAAAAACACAGGATAAGTATTAATGGAGAAACAAGTTTTGCAAAAGAAAAGTAATCATCTACTGCTTGGTTGAGCTCCCAGTAGTGTAACATAAACAACTATGTATTGGTCAAAGCAAAATAATAATAACTGTACTGGGAGAATGGGAAGATAGAAAGGATGTGTAGATATGTTGACAGAGAGAAAAGAGAGAACTAATTCTTCATTCTCATAGTGGGAAGTCAACAAATACTCCTAAAGCGAACAATCAGGATGTAGTGAATACAAACATGTTAATAAAGATGTGGTAGTAAAAACCAAAAGAATCAGCTAAAAGAACTGAAAGAAAGCTGCCTCTAGGGAAGGGGAAATAGGGAGAGGGGGGAATAAGGACTACTATTTGCCTCAAATCTTGAAGAACTATTTTGACTCCTTTAAACAATGTGTACATGAAACTTTGATAAAGATAAATAAAATAACTGGCATACAGGAGATGCTACTGATATCCTTTTATTAAATGATAATACCAATGTCCCTATCTTAGACCATTTTGTAGTAAGCTCCTAATTAATTTTATACATGTGTTTTAATAAATAAACAAAAGCAGACCTTGAGAAAATAGTACAATTATATAGTTGGGTACCTGACAAGTGTAGAAAAGGCCAGTAGCATACAAAAGGAAAGTGAAACAAAGCGAACCCCAGCTGGTGTGGCAGGAGGACGGCTTGTCATCAACTGCAATAATTGCTCAGCTTCTTCCTCAGTTGGTCTAAAAAAGGAATACATTATTAGGTTTTAGTTTTTTCAGTTGAGAGAAAGAAGAAGGGACTTCTCAACAGTTTAACCTTTCAGATACAAATCTTGAGCTTTATAATGTACCTCACTATTTATAAAATCTTTAATATCTTAAGATGTCAAAAGCAAAACTGTTGAATTCACAACCAGTGTTTTTCCTCAGACACAAATACAGGTAGTCCTCACTTTGCACAGTAGTGTGGGACCATAAAAATAACGATGCAAGCTGAAACTGCATCAAGATCTTAATAATCAATGGGGAAAATTACAACTGTTCCACGACTTTTAAAATTTTTGTCAGGACATTAAAAACTCTGTTGGTTACAATGCATAGGGAAATTTTTTTAAATAGTAAAACTAATATTTATATAGCATTCTATAATTGGATATATTAGAAACATTGGGAATTAAAGTGTTTTCTTTGTAAAAGATTTATCAAGAGTAGTTTGAACAGCCCTTGCCACCTTCTCATTGTATAACTTATAATATGGAGTGAGCATCTTCTCTAAGCCTTGATGAACTATCATACCCCCTTCGAAGTTTGGATCAGCTTCCAACATTTTATCCTTTGTACTTCCAGTCATGAAATATCTGAGAGTTCCTTTAATGTGAATATTTTTGCCAGCATCAGTCCTCTGGGTCTTCATCCTTTTTGTCACAATGACTTTCCTCTAGTTCGCCTTCACTAAGCTCACCTGGCTACGTATCTAGGGTCTCTCAAATGGCAGCACTGTCAGCATTCTCACAGTCAGCTATTTCTTCTATTTACGTTTGGCTCAAATGTCACTTCCAGTGTTAACTACTTTGTTTCTTTGCTACATTTTCATTTATATTGGCCAATTCCCTCTTTCAATTATCCATTTCTGTGAAATACCACATGGGTTTATTCACTGAGAGACAAGGAGATGACACTACTACTCACTTTGCTGTCTGTTCATGAACTGAGTAATAGTTGTGCATTGACTAGTTACTGAAAGATTTTAAAAGAAATGATGTGATTGGTCACTGCTCACGATGTGCCTCTTTTATTTACACAGTGATGTGTGGCTTAAAAAGCTCTCAGCAAAGTTTGTACTTTATACAATAATTTGGTTAATGTATCATGGTAACTGATACATTAGTTGTTGAGGGAGCAGTGTTATTTAACTGAAGTGTGGTAACTGAAACTCATGTTAACAGAGACGTGCAAAGTGAGGACTATATGTATAACAGTTGAGGACAGTATTCAAAAGGATGTAGTCCAGTGACTAAGAAATCTCATGCTTAATAATCACATCATATCAATTGTAAACAATCTATGATCTCAGTTGTAAAAGGAAACACAGAACACGTTTACTTCAACTAGCTGCATGGGCTAGGCAAAGGATAACTCACAGATCACTCATGACAGTCATGTCAAGCTGTGGTAGAGTCACAGGTTTCTTAAACTGCTCTCGCTCCTCCCACATTTACATAATTCTATTTACAATCAGACCAAAATAGATGGATACATCCCAGCTAGGAATGTTTGCCTTAGGTCTTCATTCTTGATATAGGCGAGCTCACTACCTAAGCCCAATAGAAAACCCAGATCCTCTGAATAAAAGGCCTGTGGCTCACTTTCTTGGGATTAGAAATAAGAAAGTAAAATGACAAAAAGGTAAAATATCAAATTATTGAATACTTGAGTCCAGCGATCCCCATCAAAGCACAGTACAGACGTAAGAGTGCACTGGCTTTCACAACATGCTCTTCTTTCAGCCCCGAATACACAGATACATTGGGCTCCATCTCCACATCAGCTTCTTCCACAATGCGGGTACTTCTTACTGTGGGAAGAATGCCCATCAACTCCAGAAGAAGCTGCCTTCTCATTTGCCAAAGGACAGAACTACTGGTCTCTCTTTTTCTCTGTAAGGGAAAAATATGGGCCACAAAAGGAAGAAAGCATGGAGCACTTACTAAGTCAGAAGGAAGTTCAAACAAAGCTCTCCACTTAAACACTTGAAACTGATCCATTTGAGGAGGCTGAGGCTATCATAACTGCAGAATCTCATTTTAATCCATCGAGCAAATTCAGTGGATTTGACAAATACTCTACTCACCCTAATTTGGACTGGTTGTACAGAAAATACTAAATTAATAACAATTTGAGATGTAAAATATCATGTAAATGATGCTTTCAAATACATAATGACTAGTGGAGTCATATGTACAAAGTGCTCAGATTGTGAAGACACAAGGGCTTGGGTGGAAACAACAGCTCTGCTATTAATTGATTATGTACTTTTAGGCATATAAGTTAACCTCTCTGAACCCCTTGTCTTAAATGACAAGGAGATGAATATCTTATTAATAATATTTAACTCCCAGGAGTGCTGTAATTAGGAGTTTACAAGTCTACCACGCCCCAGTTCTTCAGGCAGGGATAACGTCCAGTCATCTCTTATTCAGCAGGGCCTGACATATTGTGCCTGACATATTGTGCCTGACATACAGCAAGCATTCAATATTTGTTAAACAGATGAATGAACGAACAAAGATAATAAATATGAACGCAGTTCTAAACTGTAAAGGACTAGGCAAAAGTTAGTTATTATTTTTAGAGTGTTTCAAAGTAAAATATGGTAAGCCTGTTTTATTAATGATATAAGGTTCAAATAAGAAAAGTTTATTGCACACAAAGAACAATTACAAACAAGAGGATCATACCAAGTGCTTAGCACAGTGCCTGACATATAGAAGGAATACTAGAAATATTCACCTCCTTTTCGAAAGCAAAGTTTAAAATTAGTTTTCAAATGGGCTAGAAGTAAAGTAAAACTTGGATACAGAAAAGTATGGTGAATTCATGGCATAAAAAAAATAGACTGAAGAAGGATCTAAGCAGTACACATGTTACTGTCAAGCTCACTGACCTCAACAGGTTAAAAACCATTATGCATTAGCTTCTTTGTAGGGACAGGACTCTATTCACAGAGTTACCATGAGATGCTTTTTGAAAAAGTACAATATTTTGCAAGTTAAAAACTGTTGCAAAATATAACATATATTCATCAATAGATGGATGGATAAATGTAGTAGATACATACAATAAAATATTAGCCTTAGAAAGGAAGGAAATTCTGACACATGCCACAACATGCATGGACCTTAAAAACATAATGCTAGGGACTTCCCTGGAGGCGCAGTGGTTAAGAATCCGCCTGCCAAAGCAGGGGACACGGGTTCGAGCTCTGGTCCAGGAAGATCCCACATGCCGTGGAGCAACTAAGCCCACGCGCCACAACTACTGAAGCCCGCGCGCCTAGAGCCCACGCTCTGCGACAGGAGAAGCCATCGCAATGAGAAGCCCGCACACCACAATGAAGAGTAGCCCCCGCTCACCACAACTAAAGGAAGCCCACACACAGCAACAAAGACCCAACACAGCCAAAAATAAAATAAAATAAACATTATGCTAAGGAAAATAAGCCAAACTCAAAAAGAGAAATACCACTTATACAAGGTACCTAGAATGGGCAAATTCATAGAAACAGAAAGTAGAAAAGAGATTACCAGGCGCTGGGAGGAAGGGGGAATGGGAAATTACTGGTTAATGGGTACAGAGTTTCTGTTTGGGATGATAAAAAGTTCTGAAAATGAATAGTGATGATGGTTGCACAACATTGTAAATGTACTTAATGTCACTGAACTGTACACTTAAAATGATTCAAATGGTAAATTTTACATTATGTATATTTTACCACAATAATATAATAATAATAATAATATACACATACACATATTAAAAGTACAGTCTACAATAACAACTTGTATTGATGACCTAATGTAGCACCCTAATGTAGCAGTTCTCACGTAGCTGACCCAGAAACCTGGAGATTACCAAAATACTCTTTTGGGGGTCCAGAAGGTCAAAAATATTTCCTTAACATTATAGACCTTTTTTACTCATTTTCCCACAAGTATACAGTGCAGTTTTTCCAAAGGCCAGACACAAAAAGACTTGCAAAAATGCACAATGATACCACTCTTTTCAGTAAATTTTTGTTTTGGAAAATATGGTTATTTTTCATTAAAAAAATATGTTATAGTCACATTTAATGAGATTATTATTGTTATTTTTAAATGAATTATAAATAAATATTCCCAAAACTGCAGTTTTCATTTCTAGTATGGTAAATATCAATAGATAAAAGCCTATACAGGGACTTCCCTGGTGGCGCAGTGGTTAAGAATCCTCCTGCCAATGCAGGTGACACGGGTTCGAGTCCTGGTCCGAGAAGATCCCACATGTTGTGGAACAACTAAGCCTGTGTGCCACAACTACTGAGCCTGCGATCTAGAGCCCACAAGCCACAACTACTGAGCCCACGTGCCACAACTACTGAAGCCCATGCACCTAGAGCCCGTGCTCTGCAGCAAGAGAAGCCAAATCAATGAGAAGCCCACACACCGCAGCGAAGAGTAGTCCCCGCTCGCCGCAACTAGAGAAAGCCCGCGTGCAGCAACAAAGACCCAACACAGCCAAAAATAAATAAATTAAAAAAAAAAAAAAAAAGCCTATACAAAAGCTCTTTGGAGTCCTCAATGATTTATTTTAAATGTTAGGAGGCCCTGAGACTAAGAAGTTTGAGAACCACGGGCTTAATGACATCATTCTAAAAGTGTTTCTTCCTCTCTTACTAACTACTAAAATAGCCTGATCCTTGGTCTATACACATATTTCTCCCTCACCTGCTGTCCATTTCGGATAAAAGTTCCAAACCAAGTCCGGACTTTCGCATTTGTTCCAAGAAGCAAGCCACTAACAAAACAAACCAAGTCACTCACTCCGTCTTCACTAGCTTCATTTTTAGTATGATCCAAGGTCAAAGCCACTCCAAGACCTGGCAAGTGGCATTCTTCCACCTAACAGAGCAAAGAAAACAAACTGAATTCAATATCATAAGGAAAAGGGCCAGGATGAGAGAATCTAAAGCATCTAAAGTTTAGGGGAGGACATAACACAAAACATAAAAACCCAGAGAGGAAGGTAATACATCCAGTCTGTAACTATAATTCCAAATCTCTATAATATTCTAAAACCACCTTGAGAAGAGTTCCTGGTCCTAATATAAAGGCTTTTGTCTCAGAAAAATAATAAGATCTCTTACCACCATGCCTCGGACCTTCAGGGCCTGAGAAGGATTCATTTTACATAAGAAGCGTAAGGCATCCGTCCTCCGCCTTCCTCCAAGACTCTCTTCATCTTGTCGTTCTCCATTTTTGATCAGGCCCCTACAAACTGAACATTTAATAGGCTCTATTACTTTAAGCTTTGTAAGTAGGATATCAGAAACAATTTTTTCAGCCTTGAGAATCACTCATTTATGCAGATTAGACACTACAGGAGAAAAGGATCAGGAAACTTGAAAACATAGCAATAGAAACTGATCAAAATAAAGCCAAGAGTGAAAAGAAACTCAATAAAATGAACTGTGACCTGTGGAACATCAAATAGTCAAACATACTTGTAATGTCTCAGAAAAAGAGAATGAAAGACAAATATATATATTTGAAGAAATTTTTCCAAACTTGATGAAAACTATAAACCCAGAAGTTCAATAAACCCCAAGCAGCACAAACACTAAGAAAATCATACCAAGACACATCATAATCAAATCCCTGAAAACCAGTGATAAAGAGACAATCTTAAAAGTAGCCAGAAGGGATTAAAAAAAATAAACAAATAAAAGTAGCCAGAGGAAAAAAAGGAACATGTACAGAGGAATAAAGATAAAAATTACCATAGACAACAGAATGACATCTTTAAAGAGCTGAAAGGTCAACCTAAACCTATCGTGTAATATTCAGTAAATCTCTTAGAAACAAAAGGGAAATATTATCAATACCTCCATTTTTCAAATGAGAAGTTAACTACCTTGATGGAGATCACACAAAGAGTGAGTGACAAGGTTAGAAATTATGCCCCCCAGATCCAGCACCTTTTTCTGCTTGACTCTCAATTCACGAATTATCTTGCTCAATAAATGTAATTTTTATATCACTCAGACCCAAACAAGAATCTTCAGTCCCTAGCAGTCTGAAATAGTGGTGAAAATTTCAGTTGATCTTTCTCAATTTCTACCCTATACTTTTCTGCAAGCTGACAGCATTAAGGCTAAAAACCAAAGGTCTGATTGCTGGTACTTCTGATTACATATATCTCGTATTGCTCTTTGGCTATTTCACAGATATATGTTCTCTTCCCTTTGTTCACTGAACACAGGGATTATATATTCTATTTCTTTAGTATTTTTTACTTCCCTATTATAGCACGGGTGACGAATGGCCAAAAAAAAAAAAAAAATTTTGCTGCATACTCATTGTACTTAAATCTGTAACCTCAAAACAATTTTGAATTCTCTAAACTCAGCATTTCTACAATGAATATGCACTAATAAATTTTCAAAAAATAAAATCTCAAATAAAACCCTATAAGTGTTTCTTCTTAGCTCAAAAAATAGGTCCTAGGGACTTCCCTGGTGGCGCAGTGGTTAAGAATCCGCCTGCCAATGCAGGGGACACGGGTTCGAGCCCCGGTCCGGTAAGATCCCACATGCTGAGGAGCGACTAAGCCCGTGTGCCACAACTACTGAGCCTGTGCTCTAGAGCCCACGGGCCACAGCTACTGAGCCTGCGAGCCACAACTACTGAAGGCCGCAAGCCTAGAGCCCGTGCTCCACAACAAAAGAAGCCACCGCAATGAGAAGTCCACGCACCACAACGAAGAGTAGCCCCCACCTGCAGCAGCTAGAGAAAGCCTGCACACAGCAAAGAAGACCCAACGCAGCCAAAAATAAATAAATAAATAAATAAATTTATTTTAAAAAAAAACATAGGTCCTGTACATGCCCAAGCAAATCTCTTCAATATCCCATTTTAAAATTACATTTACCTTCATTAAAACTATCAGGAACATTGGCCACCAACAGACACAAGAACCAGGCACCATTTCTAACATGGAGCAAGGCTTCAGCTACATCAACTATAGGAAGCAGGGATGGGAGCTCTATAAGAAAACAAAATCAGGGTTACTACTAAGGAGTGATATTTCATTATATTATACATTAAACATCTTTTGACATTTCACCAATGTCATTTAAAAGTAATTTAAATTAAAGTACTTTCTTTTCATAGTCTAGAGCTGAATTGTCCAGTAGGATAGCCACGAGCCACATGTGACTATTTAAATTAAAATTAAATTAAATTAAATTAAAAATAGTTTCATTCCTCAGTCACACTAGCCACATTTCAAGTACTCCATAACCACACGTGGCTGGTGGCTACTGTACTAGACAGCACGACACGGAACGCTGTCATCGCTGTGGCGGACAGTGTCGGTCAAAAGAGTTACTTCCATGACAATTTTCTCTGCGTTTTTATGTCCTCTATCTTTTAATTCTGATCATGCATACCTATTATAAAGAGTCCAGAAAATACAAAACGTGCAAAGAATAAAAATAAAATCAGCTCTAATCCCATCACTGAAAGTTAATAATTTGAAAGATTTTATTTTAATACCCCTATGGGTATTACTTTTAACAAAACTGGGATTATATTCTACTTACCATTTTGCCACTTGCTTTTTTCATTTAACATACTGTGAACATTTTCCAAAATGATTAAATTTCTTCAAATACACCATTTTAATGGCTGTACAGTATGCTATACTATGGAAATAATATAATCTACTTAATCATTGTCCTACTATTAGTCATTTTTGACCTAAACTTTTAAGGTACATTCTTAATTAGGTGAACCTTAAAATAGCACAACACTCCAGGTTAAGAAGTTACACAGTATCATTTAACAAGAAACTGTATCTGAAATTTATCTTAGCACTCATTATAGTACCTGCTTGTAAAATACAAAGTACATCTGCAGCTTCCTCCAAATAGACTGGACTCTCAAATAGCTCAGATGACTTGAAAAAAAATTCTCCACTGGACTCAGATACCTTTAAAAAAAAAGAAAGAAAAAAGAAATGATGAACTCTCTTAATTTCAGGTAATGAATTAGATCCCTTACTATTTTTGTAATTATTTTTTGAGCTTACAGACCATGTCTCTTAATAAGTCATTAATATACTACAGTAGAATATGCAGTACTGGATGAATTTGTACCAATTTAACCACAATTAATCAAGTCACATTATTATTCCAGACATGCAATATGAATCTTGATAATTTATATCTATACAAATATTTGGAGACATCTGGAATTAAAGATAAGACAAGCCAAAGAAATGAACTAAGAATGCTACCTACATAAGTTGTAGTTCAAAAAAAAGCTAAAAAACTGTAAACTTAAAGCAGTATAACAGCTATAAATTCATGTTCTAACTGAAGTATGGGAAAAACAAAGAATAAAAATTTAGGTCAACAAAAGTACCAATTAACTTTTCTGAAAATTAGCTATAAATTCATGTTCTAAATGAAGTGTGGGAAAAACAAAGAATAAAAATTTAGGTCATCAAAAGTACCAACCAGCTTTTCTGAAAATTTCCTACAGAAGTTTCATTGCTACATTTCCCATATACTGAAGGGTGCTGAACTGAAAAACTGGAAACCTCTCAGAGGAGGCAGGTCACTTATTTCATTAGAGGCATCAAATACAGTATTAAGAAAAAGATGTAGGAAAATATTAGTTAAAATTAAAGACTGTCAAGAATTCCCCAGCGGTTCAGTGGTAAGGACTCTGTGCTTTCACTGCTGATGGCCCAGGTTCGATCCCTGGTCAGAACTAAGAGCCTGCAAGCCACATGGTGTGGCCAAAAAAACAAGGAAAATCAAAAATAAAAGAAAAAGAAAAAGAAAAAATTAAAGATTATCAGTATAGTAGAAAAGAGCTGAAGTAAATAACTTTGTAATAGAAAAAAAAATTAAGATTTGTAACACATCTTAAAAACTATCTAGAACTAACTAAATCTGCCCCCCCATCAGTATTTTCTTTGGAAACAGAATTTAAGTTTTTTTGGTCCACAATTGATAAAACTAAACTTTATTTATCATAAATTAACTAACCTTGAGATTCTCAAAGTAAAAAACATTTGCTTCTCAAACTCTGGGCCCAATCTTATATAAGACATCTTAATATGAAGATCCAATTTAGTTCTCTGTATGGTAACTCCTAACATTCACAAATTTAAAATTCAGAGTTTCAATTAACCATTATCACCCAAAAGTCCATGACCTAAAGTAACCTATGTACACCCGAAACTAATATAACATTGCAAATCTTCAATAAAAATAAATAAATAGGGACTTCCCTGGTGGCGCAGTGGTTAAGAATCTGCCTGCCAATGCAGGGGGACACGGGTTCGAGCCCTGCTCCGGGAAGATCCCACATGCCGCAGAGCAACTAAGCCCGTGTGCCACAACTACTGAGCCTGTGCTCTAGAGCCCCGAGCCACAACTACTGAGCCCACGTGCCTAGAGCCCGTGCTCTGCAGCAAGAGAAACCACCGCAATGAGAAGCCCACACACCGCAGCGAAGAGTAGCCCCCGCTCGCCGCAACTAGAGAAAGCCCGTGCAGCAACGAAGACCCAATGCAACCAAAAATAAATAAATAAAAATAAAATAAAAAATTTTTTTAAATTAAAAAATAAAAGGAAGAAAGAAAGAAAGTAACCTATCGTTTTGCTGAGATGAGAGGTTGAATAGCCTTTTTTAGTATACAGGAACAATTCAGTCATCTAGTGAGTGAAGCTAGCCAAATATCCCACGTTCAATTCAGCTTTGATACTCCCCAGTCACCGTTACGTATGAGGTACATAATTCAATCAGTATCTAAAGGAATCTCACACATTTTTTAGGAATCACGTACATATTTCACAACATTTTATGGGAGAAATTATATCCTATAGAGGTATTTTCAAATTTTGTCATTTATACAAGTCTTGAGCTATATACCTTTCTAAATATCAAGAAGCCGTTGAATGGACTCCATACAGAAAAAAACCTTATGATAGAGAATGCAGAATAGGCATAAATTAGAGAAAATAGTAATTAGAAACAGCCTTTAAAAGCAGGCATTTAATATCCTTTCAAGCCTTTGAAAGGAAGACACTTACATAACAAATAGAAATATGTGTACGAGAGGATGCAACCTGCCTGCCTTCTTGCCTGTTTCTACCTTCTATGTGTAGACATCAAGTCATGCATATTTTGAGCTGTGATTAAAATAGACGCACCTTGTTCATAATTGCCAAAAGTTCACTAAGCACAAGACGCAATCGACGAGGTGAATCACTGTGTTCAAACTCTAAAGTCAGTCCATGCTGCAGCTGTGATACCAGGATGCTCTCTCCACTGCCTCCTCCAAGTTTATGCCTAATAAAGTACAAACGCGTAAAACAATTGAGAACACTGGCACAGAAATAAAAGCATAAAAACGATCTTTTATAGAAATAATCTACAAAAGAATGTATGAATTCTTTTCATATATTTCATGAATGTGTTACTTCTGAAATATTTAGTTTGTCTATTTCAGAGATTCACAACCTGTGTAAAGACTCCATTACAACTGACAGTTAACACTCACTTCCATTAACAACAGTGGCTCACTACTGGATCCACAATGGGGGAGGAAGGACAAAACAAACGTCCAGAATTTGGGGGACTCAGTACAAGCTTAACAAGCCTCCTACAGGACTTCCCTGGAGGTCCAGTGGTTAAGACTCCACACTTCCACTGCAGGGGGTGGGGGTTCCAGCCCTGGTTGGGGAACTAGGAACCTTGGTTGGGGAACTAAGATCCCTGGTCAGGGAACTAAGATCCTGCATGCTCTGTGGCAGAGCCAAAAAAAATAAATAAAAGCCTCTCAGGAGATTCCAATAAATCCTTCTACTCTAGGAGAACTTACCCTATCCCCTTCCCACTGAGAGTAATTGGCCTAATCAGTTTAGCCTGAGTACAACAGTGTGTATAGCCAAAGTTCTCAGCACAACATTTTACAATATGGAATTCAAAAGACCCTAGAATTTTAATTATAAATAAAGAATAACTTTAAAAAATGCTCTCCAAAGTTCAGATTCCCAATCTTCTCTTATTTGGAAGAGTGCACTGCAATAAGAAGCCCTAAAATCTCCAAAAAAAATTTGATTCCCTCTTTTTAAGCAAATCCAAGTAAATACCAATCAATCCACATATTATACAGTATTACATTACCTAAGCTGCTGTTCTTTGCTGGCATCCTGTTCTAAAGCATGAAAGTCCACAGACAACAAAGCAACAATGGAATTGACAGCTTCCACTCCAGAGAGAAGACGAAGGATGAGTTTTTTATCCTGAGCCCAGCTTTGGCTCTGGTCAGCAGGAGCACAAAGTGCCATCCGCACCAAGCAGGGCAGGAGAAGTCTTAATTCTGGATCACTTAAAGATGCCAAACGAACAACATCCACCTTCTGCATTGCCTCAAAAGCAAAAGGACTGACAAACTGAAGGCTTGTACACTCGGTCATTATCACTGTTGATCCTAGCGGTTAAAAAAAAAAGTAGGGGTATAACTCCACATGTATGAGTGCCTCTTTTTAAAACCTCTGAAAAATGTGGTTTCTCTTTAACAGGCCCCGATGTTGGCAATATTCCTGGCACAATTAAAGGCTCCCTATGTTTCTACTGCCACCTGGAAAATGAGAAAGAAAACAGAGTATATTAATGTCTCTTTCAGACTTAGGGACCTTCTGTTCTAAGACTCCCACTTTGCAAAGAAGGAATATGAAACCCAGAGAGATTAAGTAACAGGCCCAGAGGAGTATTACTAGTCAGTGGCAAAATCCAAGGCTGAACCCTCAACTACTAAATCCCAGTCCAATACTTTCTCCACTGTACCAGTCCTATGAGTGTCACAATGCAAGTAAAAGAACAGCATAGTTAAGGACGCTCCTCTTTTGTACCTCTTTATTTTCACACGCCTACCCAACATATGTGAAGAACCATTAGGCTTCTCTTTCCCACCCTCCACGAGTCGGTGGAAGCACTGGTAAATCGCCTCACTAGTCAGAAGCTACAACAGATTCAACGCCCTGGAGACGTTAACACTATTCTATATCCCCTGTGTTACTAGTAACAAACAAACAAAAAAAACAGCTGTGGAGGTGCAATTAGCTGTGGGAGAAAGCTGAGTCCCACTTGGGCACTTCTCTGTCTTCAAGAGCATCAGAAACAGAAAAAGCAAGTAGCAGGTCGCCAAAGCCATCCCCTTTGAGACCCACAGACTAGCAGAAACGTGGGTAACAGAGGGCCGGGTAGAAACGTTTTGCTTTTAAGCAAAAGGAGCTGGCCTTTTAAGAGGGGCGGGCTGATAGAGCCGAGGCGCCAAGACCTGTGTGCTCATAGGTCTGGCCCCGGGCGTAACGAGAACCAACCAATCCCTCCGGCTGAGAAAAGTCGGGCAGGTTGCGGACATGGACCCCGAAACGCTCTGAGGCCTGAGAAGTGAAAGCTTCATACCTTAAGATCTACCCTCCAACCTCCCGGGACCCCACGGGGATTCGGCGCCCTAGAGGCGGGACTAGAGGCGGGACGCGGTAGAAATCTAGAGCGCGGTCCGAAGTTGGGCCTAGGCGATAATCCGGATTCCCCAGCCCTGGCTGTGCCCTGAGTCGACCTGGGCAGCAATAACCCAGTCGCCGGGACCAATCGGGCCAGCGGTGCGATGGGGGCTGGATGAGGACACCGCACAAAGGCACAGCCCGGACTGAAGGGAGGAGAAAGCGGAGGAGACTGTTTCAACCTGCACACAGCACCTTCATTCATCCCCAGCGTCTGGCTCCCGCCGGCCACCGTACTGGACTGAAAAGAAGGGTGGCCGCGAAAGGAAACCTGTAGACGTCGGCGATGATGCAACGGCGCGCATGGGCGGCTCCTCCCCTTCCGCCGCCTCTGTGTGCTCTACCCAACTTCCCCCTGGGAGTTGTAGGATCGTGCAGTTTGCAGTCTCTTTTCCGGAGCATACCAGCTGAATCCTTTTAGATAAATCATTAAGTCCCTCCGAACTGCAGTTTCATCATCACAGGACTCCCGTGGCATTCAAATGACAACGTATGTAAAAGAAATGTTAAAGTTGGGACTTCCCTGGTGGCGCAGTGGTTAAGAATCCGCCTGCCAATGCAGGGGACACGGGTTCGAGCCCTGGTCCGGGAAGATCCCACATGCCGCGGAGCAACTAAGCCCCATGCGCCACAACTACTGAGCCTGCGCTCTAGAGCCCAAGAGCCACAACTACTAAAGCCCCCGCGCCTAGAGCCCGTGCTCCGCAGCAAGAGAAGCCACCGCAATGAGAAGCCGGCGCACCGCAACGAAGAATAGCCCCCGCACGCTGCAACTAGAGAAAGCCCGCGAGAAGCAACGAAGACCCAAGGCAGCCAAAAATAAATAATTTAAAAAAAAATGTTAAAGTTGCCCCCACTATTCTTTGACCAGAACACTAATAGAACCAGACTGTACACATTTCTTTCCATCTCTGCCTATAGAACTGTGGTGCCCTTTCAGCACCCGTTTTATAATCCTAGGATTTGTTGGTGAATTTAAAACGTAATCTAATCCCAAGCCTTCTTCTGCTCTCGACCTCAACACACAGTCATAAATTAAACATCTTCATTTCGGGTTCTCAGGAATCATAGATCCTTAGAGGACGATGGATGGAGTTTAAGGAATTCTCTAGAATCCGTGCAAAATTGTGGGTGTTTGACAGTTCTTCTGGAAAGAGGGTCCAAAACTTGCAACAACTTCTCAAAGGAGTTTTGATCACCCAGTAGATTGAGAACCTCTAGTCTCTATATATTTTTATATTATTTCTGGTTCCTGATTCAACCGATGTGTATTTAACACGTTCTATTCAGCAGATATTATGCGAGGAGCTGAAACAAAAATATTTTACAGAGATACAGTACTTCATACTTAATAGTTTCTAAAGCTTTGACAAAGGGATAATCTCTTTAAAAATAAGGTCTGCTTTCAACACGAAAAATCAGCAAAGGAAGAAAAGAACAAATGTGTGTTGCAGTGTTTCTCAAACATTTTTCCACCTGGCCCACAGTAATACATTTCACATTGTGACCCAGAGCACAGATACACATGTATATCCACATTTACATGGAAACAAACGTTTTATGAAATAATACACACATTACATGTTATGTATTCTATTTCACTTCTTCAAATTGCTGATCACTGCACACTAAAATTGATTTCACAATCAATTTCACAATGGGTTACAAACTGTACAACATTGTCACTTTTTAAACTGATAATCTATTAAGGACCTACTTACTGAACACTTGCTAGGCACTAGTGCTTTGTATCTGTTATCTGATTTAATTCTCTGAGGTAGGTAATATTATTTCCATTTTACAGTTCTGGGAATCGAGAGTGAGAGGTTAAGCAATTTCATTCTCCCTGGATGATCATTTCACAAGAGTGAAGGGAATTCAAACACTGGTTTGGAGGATGAATGAGAGGAGGAGGTGGATATGAACTAAATGATTTTTAAGATCTCTTCCAATTCTGTTTATGATCCTGTAATCACTAATGGAGATACAACATGTACATCCATCTTGATCTGTAGAGAATAGCAAATCACATCCTACCTGAATGAGATATCTAGAGTGTAATGGTGATGAGTATTGATACTTATCTTCCTCCAAGTACCTTTCTCTTCCAATTTTTATCTCAGTGAATATTTCTAACACCCAGAGTTGCTCAAGCTAGAAACCTGGAAATCATCCTAGACTCCAACCTCTCCCCCCCATATCCACTTAGTCAACAAAAGTCTTTCAAATCTACATTGTAATGTTTGCCAGTGAAATCATTTTGGTAATCATTCTATAGAACTCAGAAATCCTAGTGAAAAAAGATTTATTCATGAGCTTTTGAGTTTTAGATCGGCTTCTTCTGAGGCCTACTCCCTAACTATACTAAAACCAATTTTTAGACTTGGCAGATCAGATGTTTACTTAGGCAGATTCGGTAACTTCTAGAATGGTAAATAATGCTAGAAATTAACCTTTGATTATCAAAGGAGTATCTTACCAAAGGATTATCAAAAGAGTATCTTATATAATTATGGCATACCTTTTTGTTATTAAATGTTTGAGGAAATAATCCCTTTTTAAGACCAATGTGGTACTGAGGCTCATTACCATTTCTCCTCATGAAAAGATATGTTTCATCAATTCTATGATGACTTTTATTCACATTTTAACATCTCTGAAACTGGGACATCTTACAATTAATAGTTGTTAAGTTGTACTTGACAGCATTTTTTTTTCTTAGTGGTACATAAAATGTTTTGCAATTACTGGTGTCTTAGATTTGATGAAACATGTTGTATAGTTCCTATACTTTAAGTCCTGGATGAAGTGAACATTCACCTCTGACTAGCTTACTTTGATTTATTCTTTCCTACTTTAACTATTTGTCAATCAGACTAGGGGAAGAAAAAAAAAAGAGAAACAAAAAAAGAAAAAAACAGTATCTACTGTGTTTCAGGTATACTAGGTGCTTTTATGTAAATTATTGCCCAGTAAATGAGCTTCAACAAATTAGAAGACTTAGGTATTTAAAGGAGCACCAATGTTCTTTGGAAATAGAATCACGGAATTTCAAAAGTAAAGGGATCTCAGGAGATATCTAGCTCCAGTTTTCTCAACATGGAACTCTTTATAATTATCCTCAACAGTGTGTCTATTTTACAAGATTTCTTCAATTGTTTCTGCCTGTCAAGACCTTTTGGGCTCTTCTTTTATACTGGCTATCTGCTTTGGCTAAACATATCATATCTACATTAGTTTTATAGGTAAATTGTTGAGTACAATTGGGTCCAGCCAAGGTTCTGTAGCATAACATTAGAGACATCCCTCCAAGTTGACATAGCTCCACCAATCAAGCCTTTTTGGGTATAATTGTTCAACCAATTATGAATCATCCCAACTACTAAAACACTTCCCTGCTTAGGGATAAAGTTCACTTTCTTTAAGGTGGCACTCAAAAGACAGTTTTTTTGTGGTCTGACTCCTCTCTAGCCTAGACTTCTGCCATGTCCCAACATGGTGCCTCCATTTTAGTCAGTTTGAACTGCTTGTTTCCCAAATCCTTCATGTTATTCATGGGTCTTCTCCCCTAGTGTTTCTTCTGTGTGGAATGCCTTTTATTCTCTGTATGTAGTAACCCCCAAGTATCCTTCAAGTGTCACCTCTAGTGTTCCCTTGTAAGAAATCCTTTCCTGACAAATCACCTATCTCTTCATTAGACTTAAGTACCCTTCTTCAGTGCTCCCAAGCCACCCTTTGCTTCTTTCCATCATAGTACTTCATATATTACCCTGTAATTGTTAGAATTTTTCGTCTGTCCCTCTCACCAGAAAGTAAGTACTTTGAGGGCAGGATTCATATTTATTTCTTTGCCCTTGGCACACAGTATGGCACTTACTATTGGTTTTTAAAATTAATTCAAGCATGAATTATGAAACCTTATGAAATAACCTGCTGAATGTGGATTTCCATGATCAGTTTATCAATGCTGTAAAAATAAAATGAGCTTGATTTCAGCTATTCCCTCTTGTATATGCACTGTATTGTCATTCATACCACTTTAGAGGGCTTATCAAACTGTTTATACAAATATGTTTCTCAGTAGACTGAGGGCTTAAGGTCAAAGGTTTGTATCTCATTACTAGGGTAGATAATCAATTCGTTTATTGAACGAATAGTGCTTTATCCTGGCTTCTGATGATCTTGTTCCTAGAGTCAAGTAAATTTGTTAGTAGTTTCTAGGACATAAGTTTTTTAAACTTTAAAAACTGGGCAAGTTGTACATTTCCACTCTTCCAGAACCCTTCATTTTTACAGTGTTTCTGAATTCATATCTGCAAGTTTTTTCAGCACTCAGGATGTAATTCGTTTGGGTGTGGAGACTTGAGACTCCTTTAAATCAGGTTAACTGTCTCAGATTTTAACTCCATCATGTTATTTTACATTTTAGAGCCTGAAGACCCTTCAAGCTGATATCTTTTTAGTGGGGGTAGTTTGGGACAGAAGGGAGATAAAGCTTGAGTACTAAATACTTTACTCTGTATCTTTTCCATCCTTGCTCTTGCTAGAAACATATTTGCTGTTGCCATTAAGCATCTTTTTTCTCTTGCCAGCCTTAGTTCATTCTGGATTTGACTCTTCTAGAGAACATAGGTATTATATTAATCATCCCTCACATTTGTATTTTAAAAATTTCAAAGTGTTTTTTGCAGTTTCCTTGGAGGTTCACGAAGCTGGTTAGGAAGATATGGTTACGGTTGAGTTCATGTACAAATGAGCAAATTGAGACTTCGAGTGGTTCAATGATTTGTCTGAAGTCACAAGCAAGAAGGTGGCAAAACTAGGAGTACAAGAATCCTAATCCAGTGATGCTAAACTATTTCCACTAATGTGAAAAAAGTTCCAAGTAATTAAAATTTTATAACTTCATTTAAATTATTTGCAAAACTCACACTAAAGCTAAGTTCTGTAATTTCTGGTATGTTACAAGAAGTCTATACGAAAAATATTACAGTGCCTTACTACATGCTAAGTGTTGCATTGGAACTGTATGCAAAAATAGACCAAATTTCTGCCCTCATGGAGTCATTTGGTAGCAGAGGCAATCAATTATAAACTGCAAAAAACACTATGAAGTCCCCATATAGTGTGTTACAATAAGTATAACAATAAGAGTATATAACAAGGGGCCCTGATCTGAGGCAAGGGTATACGTGGTTAATTAGGGGGAGGCCTTAAGGCAAGAATAACCGTGGGACTTTCAAAGAACTCAAATGCCTAGGAGGCTAGGAGAACACAGGAGAAAGGCCCATTCTGGGGCTTGCGGAGAAGGAGGCAGAGGACAGATCATCTAGGACTTTTGGTATCTATCTTTAGAGCAAGAAGCAACCATCAAGCTACCAGGTAAAGAACATACTGAACGTAGAGGGACGAGGTTAGGAGGACGTTGCAGCGGTCCACCCAGATAAGGTTCTTTTACCTAATCACCTTTATAGCATCGCATAGTGCTAATTTAGACTAAGGTCAGGCCAATAGAGATAGAAATGGACATACATGATAGTAAATACAGAAGACCAACAGTTTTTCGTTTTGTTTTGTTTTGTTTTATAATTTGTACTCCTTTTCCAAACATACACCAGTTGTCTCATTTTTTTTTTTTTTTTTTTTTTTAAAGATTTATTGATTGACTGATTGCTATGTTGGGTCTTCGTTTCTGTGCTAGGGCTTTCTCTAGTTGCGGCAAGCGGGGGCCGCTCTTCATCGCAGTGCGCGGGCCTCTCACTATCGCGGCCTCTCCTGTTGTGGAGCACAGGCTCCAGACGCGCAGGCTCAGTAGTTGTGGCTCACGGGCCCAGCTGCTCCGCGGCATGTGGGATCTTCCCAGACCAGGGCGCGAACCCGTGTCCCCTGCATTAGCAGGCAGATTCTCAACCACTGCGCCACCAGGGAAGCCCGACCAACAGTTTTTGATGACTGGTTACAAGGAAGAGTTTGTGGTTTGCACAACTGAATGGATGGTAGTGCCATTCACAGTGACAAGGAACACTATTAAGGACCGGGTGGTTTTTGTGGAAGAAGATTGTTGATTTTAGTTAAAAGTAGATTTACTCAAGAAAAAAAAAAAAGCAGAATCAAGACAAACTCAGGCATTCTGAATGCAAGCCTATAAGACACTATATGGTTTGGGGACTGTTGAAATGTATCACTAAGATTTTTTTTTCTCTGTAGTAGGGAGTGGCAAAGTAAGGAAGTTTTTAAAACCTCAACCTTTTACCTTCACAAAAGGTCATTCCTGAAACAGTTCTGGTGGGTCGCTCTGAAAGAAAAAAAAACACCTCAAACAATATTAAGCATAATTTCTGGTTATAGCTATAGGACCCTGAGAATGAGGGTTCTTTAGTTTTCAGTCCAGGATTGATGTCTTCTAGCATATACACAGGAAGATATTGGAAACTGTACAATTAGTATCAGTATAGATGACTCAGGAATACTTTCACAACAGTTACATTTATCTTTTACCATGAGCCGAAACCACAGACTCTCTTCCTTTCTCTTTTGTTTTTGCTTACGTGAACCCTTCAAATAACCCAGTGTGCCCTTTGGACTTTTATACTCTTAACTATATGTTCTTGGGGTCATGGGGAATTGACTTATCTCAACTAGTTGTTAGTAGAGCAATACACCCTGAGTATCTTGTTAAGCAAAGCCTGAACATTTCATTTAACGTGCCCGAGAATGGTTTCCATTAAATGCCCGTTTCCCTAGAAACTAACATTTCAAAGGTTATTTACTACAAATAGTTTGAATAGAGCTCAAACAGCATTTCTAACTTTATCCTGAAGTAGATGTTCTGCCTCGAGACTTCTTAAAAACCTACAATGACCCTATAGCTCCACATATTTAATAATTCTGTAGTAACAATTTTGTCTCCGGCATATTTTGATAATAAAATCATTAAACAGAAAAAAATTTGTTAGAACATGTTGTAATTTTGATTCTAGAATTGTGGTAAATGTATGTTTGTACCTTTAGTAATAAGCTGATATTATTTCAAGTCACCTCATCCAGTTCATTAGCAAATACATACAGGTATACCTCGGAAATATTGTGGGTTTGGTTTCAGGCCACTGCAGTAAAGCAAATATAATGAAGCAAGTCACATGAAATTTTTGGTTTCCCAGTGCACGTAAAAAGTTATGTTTACACTATACTGTAGTCTATTAAGTGTGCAACAGTATTATGTCTAAAAAAGCAATGTACAATTTAAAAATACATTATTGCTAAAAAATACTATCATCTGAGCCTATAGTACCAGTAACATCAAAGGTCATTGATCACCATAAGAAATATAATAATAAAGTTAAAAATATTATGAGAATTACCAAAATGTGACACCGAGACACAAAGTGAGAAAATGTTGCTAGAAAAATGGCACTGATAGACTTAACGCAGGGTGCCACAAACCTTCGATTTGTAAAAAACCCATTATCTGCCAAGTACAATAAAGCGAAGTGCAGTAAAATGAGATATGCCTGTACACCTATGTAAATAATGTGCTACTGATACCAAGAGGCCAAGGTCACTTGCATGTGCAATATATTCCTTGTAGAACATTTCAAAATGTTCACCATATTCCACGATTTTACCTCTCAATCTGTAGTTCTTAATTCATATGGAGAACTTGGCAGAAGTTCTGCAAGAAAAGATTCCCAGGGATTCACTACCATCTTGAGCTTTCAAGTCTTAGATTTTGCCATGATGTAGCACAGTGGGTCACAATGTAAAAAGCATATTTGCCTAAGGTAGGGAACATGTCTGTCTCTAAGCAGCTTGAATTCTTAACAAATATTGAAGAAAAAATATCATTTCCTTCAGTAAGTCACTCAAAATAGGATTTTTCAGAGACTGGTTTTCAATACTTAAAACCACAAACAGTAAAGAAAGGGTGTATGTAGTTGGGCAACAAGTGAGTACCCCTCCCCCCAAAAGCTTGATTTGCAGTTATTTTTATTTATTTTAAATTATTTATTTATTTGGCTGCACTGGGTCTTAGTTGCTGCACATGGGATCTATTTTTTTTAGTTGCAGCATGCAGGATCTAGTTCCCTCACCAGGGATCGAACCAGGGCCCCCTGCATTGGGAGCATGGAGTCTTAACCACTGCACCACCATGGAAGTCCCTGCAGTTATTTTTAGTTATACATAAAGTTAAATTGTTTTAAAAGTTAGAAAAAAAATCAGAGGTAATATAAACCATAAGACAAAAAAATTTAAAATAAAAGTTCCAACAACATACAGGATTTTTTGTTTTTACTTCTGCCGTCAGAAACGATTTTAAAATGACCACAACAGTTTTGGGATCTGTCCTTACTCAGCTTAAGTTTGGACAAAAATATTTTAAACAGCAGCTTATAAAAAATGCGCAGAGCTATTTTCAGTGTTCATATGTGAACAACACTTTTCTGGGAGTTCCCTGGCAGTCCAGTGGTTAGGACTCCGTGCTTTCACTGCCAAAAGCCCAGGTTCAATCCCTAGCCCTGGAACTAAGATCCCCCAAGCCGTGCGGCACAGCCAAAAAAAAAAAAAACCCCACTTTTCTTATGTTTCAAAAACATCTGTGTGATTTAAAAAAATAGGACAGAACTAAGCTTTAAATATTTGAAGGTAACTTGTTTAGACTAGAAAACTGGTATCAAACCGATCAGCCTAAAAGGAATTAATACGTAGGTACATATACAATTTTCCTGTATATTATACACCGAGGTATGATTAAAATCTTTAAAAAAATAAAATACTTCAGACAAAGAAGTTGAAACTCCATCAGTTTTTAGGTTGCCCCTTTTCATTTATAAGTGACATAAAAATACTACTACTTTTTACACAAATTTAAGACAGAAATATTTTCAACAGAATGAGACACCACAATGAAGGCTTCATGAATAATTTATTCCATTTGAAGTTTTTTTTTGTTTTTGTTTTTTTTAAAAAGTATAAACCTTTTCATTTCCTCAATCACAATTTGTACAACTCAGTGTTATGGCATTCGGCAGCAATAGTGTTTGTTCCTTCTTCTTTTTTTGTCGCGTTAAAGAAAAAAAAAAAAGCAATTGGACCATATTAAATCTCACTGCTAAACAACAACTTTAAAACGCCCCTTCATAAAGTGACCAAGCTATTTTGAGAGAGTTGATGCTGACACGTCCAGTAATGACATTACAATTTGTAGTTTAAACTCAGTAACTTTAAGGTCCACAAATCCAGTTTACTTTGAAAACTAAAGCTATTTTAAAACTTCATGAATACATCAACCTGAGGAGTATTTTAGGTCCCAAATCCAGTTTTTAAATTAATACTCCACAAAAAAGAAAACATATATATAAAAATTTAAACACAGTTCTGGGCCCATTAAAACACCAAGAAAAATCGAAAGGTTAAGATTTCTAGCAGATTTTTTTGAGGGGTGGGGGGAAACCAAAAAAAAAATGTATGTCAAAAACATTTTTCCTTAATTTAGACAAACTAAACTCTTAAGAGGAAACCCAGACCAAAACATCACTCATGCAACATTAAATGTATTAATAGACTGATATGCGATGCCATAGTGGATGAATAGCAAATTATATGATGCAACAGCATTTAAAAACTTCCTTTTAATGTATTCAATTTGAACATTTTAAATAATGCAACATAGTACTTTGATATTACAGTATTAACATAGTGCTTGATTAAAGATCTGCAAATCTTTGTAGTAACACATTAAGTTAAAAAATTACCTCAGAAGGTAAATATGAAGACGAAAGGAGAATATTTTAATACAGTAATCTGTGCCATACTGACAATTGAGTACGAATACAGCTGAGGATAGTTGACTAAGTAGTAAGAGCTTAATTTTAGTGGTTTAAGAAAAGTTAGAAAGATTTAAAAATTACAGCTACTTTAAAATTTAAGGATTACATATAAGTACACTTGGTGGCCTTCTGGCCAAACAATAAGGTGTACAGAAATTTATTCATACAGTGTTAATTCACAGTCCTGATAACTGAATGGCTTGCATAAGAAAGGTATGGCTAGATGTTTCTCACTGGCTGGAAGCAGACATTATATAACTAATCTTTTAAAATGCCAAAATATTCAACTCCCACCCTGCTTTGTAATGGATAACTGCACAAAAAACAGACATTAGCACTGTAACAAAGAAGTCAAGGTGTTGGTGATCAATTGGTATAAAGTATATTACTTTGCTTACCTATTTAAACAAAACAAAACTACCCATACTTGTCTGTGACAGTACATCAGTAGTCAGATCCATCATCCTGCATGAAAGGCTTAATTTATTTTTTTTTCCTGAAACAAATCTCCTGACCTTTTCTAATGGCTATTTAATAATTTTCTATTTGAGTGTGAATTTATATATGAAGGGCAGAAAAAAAACCTTATCAGTAAATCCTGTGTATTTGGGAACTATTCCCTGATTCCCAGATAAAAAGGAATTGTATAATGGATTCCTTCCTTATGGCTCCATATAAAAGAAACTATCAGGGAGTAATTTTTTAAAAATCTGTTTTCAAACTGAGGTGTGGTTACTATAGGCTAGTGATTTAAACAATTGAGAATACAGCTTTTATTGTAAGAGTCACTATTGAGTTAATAAAATATATAAAAAAGGATACTGTTTTAATAGAAATTCCAAATAAGCATCTTTCCCCTCAAATCTCAGACAAGTTTTTTTTTAAAGTACAGAAAAAAACATGCCAACATAATCTGTAGTGTGTTAGCATAATTTAAGAACAAATGCAGAGATGTGATCTTTAAATTTTAACTTCAAAATATGCTGACCATTGGGATTGCATTATAATTTTGAAGAAATGATCAAAAACCTCTGTCACCAATTGTTTTTTTCTATAGGAAAAATAAGACTTGCTAATGTTTCAATATACATAATTTGAAGAAATTATATTGTTCATAAGAAAGTGATATTTAAGCTAAGCATATAGTATTTACAAAACAAGTTTCAGTTAAAAAAACAAACAAAAGCCAACCAAAAAACAACAAAACATACCAAATTACAGTTTTGTAAATACAATCAATTTTGTCCTTGTAGAGAATTAGTGAACATACAAATTCAAAATTTAGCTAGACTGCTTCCAAGAAAGACAGGTAGACTTGGCGACTGTGAATTCAAGTCAGCGACACAGGCAGGAGGCTAACTTGGACTCTCTTGTGAGCAGCACTGTAGAAAGGATTTTTTAAGGGGATAAAGCCTGCATAGAAGCAGTTATCTTGGCATGTGCAAACAAGAAGAGGGAAAGCTGTATTGAAGGAAGGGGTGAATTAAAGTCCCTAAAATTCAAGTCCCTTCTTTAGGGAGGTGAGAACCTCCTTGGCATATGCCCTGCCTTAATCTGAGCTGTGTTACAGGAAAGTACAGACTCTGGTGTTTGGGACTGCCATCTCCAAACCAAGAAAATTAAATAAATAAAAAGGCAAAAGGAAACAGGTTAAGTTTAGAAAATGGTTCTTTAACTAGTGGAATAGTCTGAATACCAGAATTCACTGAGGATCTATTTACACCACAGTTTGATTGCACTCACACATCCATACGTATGCATACTCTCACACACATTCCCAATCTTTAATTAAAAAAAAAAAAAAAAAAAAAGAAGTCAATCAAGAGTGACTGCTCTTAAAATAATTTGTAAAATGCCTAGAGCTGGGCTAAATTTCAACCTTATAGCAGATCCTGAAGATAATTTTCATAAGTAATAATATTCCCATGCCTAGATGTGCCACTGTTAAAACAACAACAAAAAATGTAAGCATGTAACATTAAACACCAAAATTAGTTTAAGCATTCAGTAGCAAATGTTTTTCTTGTAAAACTAAGTTTCTTTCACTGGAAATGGCCTGAAATATTAGTCATAGCCCTAAACCATAGTACAAAATATAACTGAAGAATTCTCATTTTATTCTAAGTTAAACCACCTAACAATATCACTTGTATATTGCCATCATGTTATTCTGTAAAGGTGTGACTGATATATAAAATGTTGTAAGACCCGGTACCTTTTCAATTTATAAACACAGTGAACTTCATTACTGTACATGTACTCTGCAACTACAGCTTAGCTGTAAATCCTCCACACACAATGGTATGGACATTATTCCCCCTCTATCCCCATTAAACTGTACATCAAGACAATACAAATTTACTGTCCCACCCACCCCCTTACAAAAAAATAATACTCTAAAAGCAACCCTACTGCAACTTTTTAATTAAGACGATTACATATATTTTAGACCAATTGCTTTAAAGCAAGAAGGCAGTATAAACCTTCTAGGAAAATTTTTATAAAAGAGGTTAAGAAATATAAGACAATTTATACATTTAAAAACTTACAATAAATAAGAGATGCAGGCATTTTGAATACTAGATACTATAATCCAATACAAGAACATCTTGATGTTCTGAAGCCATATGTTGAAATTCATTGTTCCTCATGTTTCCTTCTCCATGCTTTTAATATTCATTTAACATGACTGGGTACTATGGCTCATTACTTTTCACAAATACTGTGACTGGAAAAAAAAGGTTAATTTTGCTACGAAAATGTTATAATACGCTTTGTATGATCAGTCATCATCCTAAAGAGTTCAGTATAGTCTATGAAAAATAACAGGGTTATCGCCCATACCCCCAAGTCAAAACAATATTTGTTGAAGTAATAAGAATTAGACCCCATCACAAATGACTTTCACTGAGAAGATAATTGTAACTTAATCTTGCAGCGAAATATCTTTTTCCCTTGTTCTTTTCTTGCACAGTTCCATCAAATGAAGATCACAGCATATTCATGATAAAGTTATATAACTGATTCAGCACCACAAAATGAATTGGGAGACATGAGCGTCTGTCCTGGATTGCAGGGTCACAGGTTAGCCAGGAGAGTGCATTGTACTGTTCCAAAACAAACCTGAAAAGCAAGTAAACTATATAAGTCATGTATTTACTTGTGCTTTAAATTCTGGAAGCAATTTCCAATGATGGCATCTAAGATTCAAAGTCAATTTAAAGAAAAAAGTGTAAGGTATGAAATAGAGAGTCATGGGGAGACTAAAGAGAACTGATTTTCATTAAAATTGTTCTCAAAAATAGATTACAGGGCTTCCCTGGTGGCGCAAGTGTTGAGAATCTGCCTGCCAATGCAGGGCACACGGGTTCGAGCCCTGGTCTGGGAAGATCCCATGTGCCACGGAGCAGCTGGGCCCGTGAGCCACAATTACTGAGCCGGCGCGTCTGGAGCCTGTGCTCCGCAACAAGAGAGGCCACGATAGTGAGAGGCCCGCGCACCGCGATGAAGAGTGGCCCCCGCTTGCCACAACTAGAGAAAGCCCTAGCACAGAAACGAAGACCCAACACAGCCATGAATAAATAAACAAAAATACTTAAAAAAAAAAGTAGATTACACGTGTTAGAAAGAAAAGCACTCACTCTGAATGACATATAATTCATCTAGCAATCCAAGGGTGCACAACTGTAAACTACCGCCAAAAATGAGAAAAATACATAAGGATCAACATTGTATTCTTGCAAAGTTGTTATGGAGAACTCTTAATGGTAAAAAGAGCTGTACCTGAGGACATCTGAAGTCTGATTTGAGTCAAGTGGGTGGGAGTGTTTACTGTGAAGCAGCTCGTCAGATTGCACTGAAGGCACGTGGAGGTGCAAAGAGGCCTAAAAAATAACAGGTAATCAGTCAGCCAAATGGAAAAAAGTCTGTTGGTTTTACCTTATTCTCGCAAGGTCTCTTCCTTGCTGAAATACATTTTAGATCTATGTAATGAATGGGAGCCACTATAAACATGTTCGACCTTCTTCTTTAATTCATTACATAAGTAATTTTTAAGTGCGTAACTCAAAACTTTTTCAGCTTTATTGTTTTTGAGACCGCATAATAATCCTGAAAAAAGGATCTCTAATTATTTGCTAAGTGTAACCTGCCTAGATGTGTAAAGTAAATGTTTAAGAAAGCACAAAATTGATAAACCTGAGTACAGTCTCTAGGTTACACAGACTATGCAAATTAACCTAGGTCTAGCACTGAAAAAAGTAATAGAAGTAAGCATATGCAAATATTTTACTTATAAAGCAATAAATCTTAAGCAGCGCTACCTCTGGTGGAATTGTGAGCACAGATGCATTCTTTTGCCCACTCAATTTCATAATGGAGGCTTAATAACAACTGGCACACCCATTTAGGTATGGCAATGAAGAGTGAAAGAAAGGAATGTGGTACTCTTTTCACATGTCAGTTCCTCGACCAGGGATGAATGAAACCCGAGCCCCCTGCAGTGGAAGTGCACAGTCCTAACCACTGGACCACCAGGGAAGTCCCTGTAGAAACTCTTGACAGGTCTCATTCTGTATACTACTGTAAGAGGTACTATTTTATATTTAGGTGTTCTCTCCTCTACAATTGTAATATACGTATAAAATCTTGTTGTATATTCAGAAATATAACCAAAAATATGTTTCAACTGCCCACAAACTCTTGATTTGAGTTATAAGCAAAAGTCTCTCATGTGGCAGATCACTACAAATAAATGAATGTAATTAGTAACAGTGCTCTAATTTCAATGATAGAAAGATTTTTTAATCATCTAGGTAACAACCTATTTTTTTCCCAAGCCAAGAGAAACATACCAGATGGTTTTATATGCCTATGGTATAGAAATAAAATGGGATGTATGAAAACAAAAGGTGAACAAAATTATGGTAAGTTATGCCTTACCTGATAATTCAGACCAGACCAGAAGTCCTAATCTTGTTACACTGTATCTGAGGGTGAATGCCCACTTTACACTATCCTCTCTGCAAATACTGAGTAGAAAAGAATCTGGATAGTCCCTTGGACTTTTTGTGAAGTGGTGTTTCTTAAAAATATGTTCTGTGAAACACTATTAATAGGTGTTACACAACACTTTTCCTGTGTATTAAAGTAAGTTTGGGAAATGGTAGGTAAACAATGTTATTTGCTGCTGTTTTTCAGAGCTTTTAATGTGTATTCTAACAACAAAAGGGGGGTGGGGGCAGAAAGCACATGTAGCACTTCCGAAAGGACCAAAGAACCCTTTGTTTTGTAGAAACTCCAAGGATTACTATGATGCAGAAACCCCCTTGGGAATATGTTCTTGTAATGAGATCTGTATAGACCACTGCACAAAGAATAGACTGGTAGGGGAAGAAAAGTCATATGCTAAAACTATTACCTTGGCCGACACCCTCTAACTATATTACCTCACTAATAGTCAATTCAGATCAACAGCTCTTGTATTCTTCATGAATGTGCCACAGAAATTCATTGCTTAACCACAAATGTCACTGACTCAATGGTATGTGAGCCAAGGGAATCAAGATTTAATAGCAACAGGCTTAAAAGACAGCAGCAAGCCTATTGGTTAAAGTACCCACTAAAATATAACCCTAAAAAACTAAAGCATACTATTCAATTTTTACCCTACAAATAAAAATCAGTTGGCAAGTAGTTCAGTTAGCATGATTTATGGACTAAATCAGTCAACTTCTGGTGGGTTTATATAAGTGAAATCAGATCTAAATCTGTTATTTTGGAATAGTAGAAGTAGCAGCAGGAACAAACTCTAGATAGGGCTTTCACATCTCGTTTTACCATTTTATGATTTATCTCAACCTTGTTATATCACTTGCTAATGAATTTGTTTTGATAAAATAAGTCACTGTGGTTCTGAGAATCTCATTACTTGAAAACCACTCAATAGTTTTAAAAGCAATTTACACAAAGCTAGAAAGCTTTTTTAAGGAGGTAGTAAATGGATCTAAATATCAAATATTTTTACAAAGATTATGAAACCTTTAATTCCCAAAATAATGAGGCATAATAGGAGTGCAGAATGACATAATTCAAAGAATAACACTATATAATCATGAAAAGATCTGGGTTTTAATCTTGAGTCTACTACCAATTTATGATTGGACAAATGAGTTTTCCTGAACTTTTAATATGCTCACCGAGAAAATGAAGACGTTAGATTAAGGGTAATATAAGGTTTCTCCCAGCTCTAAACGTCTATACGTGCAGCTGAAAATAACTAAGAGTAAGGGTCCCAGAAATTCGATTTAAAGTGATTTAAAGGTTTAAACTTAATATGAATTTAAGAATTACAGTTGTTTCATAATTAGATTCATAATTCTCTCTGTAATCTTGTCTAGAGAGTCGTATATGGCAATGCATTTAAGACCTCAGGTAAAAGCTACAAGAGTTCAAAAAGCCACTTCTGTTTCTTAGGACTTAAGCCGTCGATTAGCATTACTTAGGAATTGGCAAAAAAAAAAAAAAAAAAAGCAATACCTTAAGAAAAAGGGGACACTGATATTGTGCTTGAGGACATGCTGACCAGAACCAGTCAGGTAACGGACCCGCTTTGGCAGTTGATACAAAGTAACCAAGGGCCAATGGTTGCTGAAGAATATTAGTTACTTCATCATGAGATTCTGTTGAAAGTAGCCGATCAGTACCCTGACCCTTAAAAAGACAAAATTAAAACTGTGTTAGTTCATTTGATATAGCTAGCACTAGCTATAAATACAGAATGGTTTATGGCAATCAGTCTCATCATTTTATTACTTCAATTTAAAAAATACTGAAGGATATTTTAGAAAGTCAATTGCTATGTATCATAATTCACGTTAAATAATGAGTTTTAAGAGTTGCATGAGGAAATGAATATACCAACTATTTAACAAGTGTATTATTATGTCAAGCCCGTGTTCAGTGTGTGTGTATATAAACCTTTGCATCTGACTGAAGAATACAAAATATTCAATGAACTTTCTAACTTATTTCCTAATACGCCCTCAACTAATTCCTGACCATCACACCCCAATCCAAAAGGTGGATTAAATTTAGCTTTGTTTATCTAGCACTACCTATAAAATGCAGTCAATAGTGTTTTGGAAAGAAATATGGCAACATGAAGAGACAACTATTAAGTGATGCTCATATCCTTTAGATTAGTCAATGCATTCTTTGGTATTTATTTTAAGGAAACATAAAAAGAAGAAAAATGATATACATGGAAATGCTCACTGCCATTATTACCTAAAACAGAAAAAAATAAAAGACTTAAATGTCCAACGTTTGGGGGATGATATAACAAATTATGGTAAAGCAACAATGTAACACAAAAAAGCTGCTAAGGGAATTCCCTGGCGGTCCAGTGGTTAGGACTCCATGCTTCCACTGCAGGGGCACACGCGTTTGATCCCTGGTCGGGGAACTATAAAAAGCTTATACTTTTTGAAAGCTGCAACATGTGAAAGGAAGGTAATTTGCTAAAAGCAAAAATGGTTTCTGGGAATTCCCTGGAGGTCCAGTGATTAGGACCCCGCACTTTCACTGCCGAGGGCGCGGGTTCAATCCTGGTCTGGGAACTAAGATCTCGCAAGCTGCACAGAGCAGCCAAAAAAAAGATAAAACTGATTTTAGTAAAGAGGTATGATTATTGGTGCTTTTCCTTATATATTTTTTCTTTTTTCCCCGTAATCTCATTTCTTTCCAGTTAAAAAAGAAAAAGGAGGAAAGGATGCAAGGTAAGGTTGGACAAAGATTCCTTTTTATTTTAAACTTATGTACATTACAATAATCAAATAACCACTATATATAATTTCATTCAAATAATGATGTTATTCAAATGAAGTCCAATTAGTTTTGAGTTCAAATAGGACAAGACAGCCTGCTTCCAAAGCTGCTAAAAATAAGGGGGTGGGGGGGCACGCGAGGGTCAGTGTTTTTTCTTTCTTATTAGAAAATTTCCTTTATGTTCCTTGTCACAGCCCTGATATGAATGGCAGCTCTTAGAGTAATATACTGATTCTCAGATAATATAATCCTACATCCTGCTATGGTGAAGTAGCAGGAAAACTATTAATATAAAAGAAGGATTAATGCCAAGTAGTCTAGAAAATACAAAGTCCAAGAAAGCAGAACCTTAGAGACTCTCTTAATAACGTACAACTCAACATACTGATGTCTCTAAGGTAGAAGTACATGAATGTACTGCTGTAATGTTCTTGCTAATTTTCAAGGAAAAACAGTGTTCTATTTCATTGATATAATCTGTTACTAAGTTAATGAATGACATTTAGATAAACTGAACTTTTATAACAGGGTTACCTTGCCAGCATCACCTCCATGGGGGTAATGAGATCCTGGAGAATGAACAGGAGATCCCGTTGGAGATGCAGGAAGGATATTAATGATATCAGGGTCAAGATCATCTCCTGTGTCTAACAAATCAAAGATACCCATTCCATCTGCTCCATCTATACAGAAGGAAGAAAAAAATTAAATACTCCATTTTTCATATCCTATGGTCATTTACAGGAGAGAGTTAATGGATTTTAACCAAAATGAGTTAATGTAATCAACATTTACCGAATGTCTACCATGTGCCAACTATTGTGCTGGGAGCCAAATAATCAACTATGCATAAATAAGCATGTGGTAGTCTGAATAATGGCCCCCCCAAAGATGTCCAAATCCTAATCCCAGGAATCTGTGAATATGTTACCATAAAGAACTTTGCAGATGTGATCAAGCTAAAGATCTTGAGATGGGGAGATTATTCTGGATTATCCAGGTGGGTCCAATGTAATCAGAGGGGTCCTACTAAGAGGGAGGCAGTACCATTAAGAGTCAGTGAAGATGTGACTATTCTAAACTGCTGGCATTGAAGATGGAAAAAGGGGCCATGAGAAAGAGATGTAGGTGGCCTCTAGAAGCTGGCAAAGGCAAGCAAACAGATTCTCCCTTACAGCCCCTAGAAAGAACCAACCCTGCAGACACCTTGACTTTATAGCCCAGTAAGACTGAGTTTGGACTTCTGACTTCCAGAACTGTAAGATAGTAAATGTGTGTTGTTTTAAGCCACTAACCATGTGGTAATTTGTTACAAATAGCAATAGGAAACTAATACAAATGCTGGGAATGAAAACATATTTAAAATGAGACTATTCACGACTAATTCCTTAATTCTTTACTATTAAAATATTCAAGTTACTGTATAACACACTAAAAGAGGAGAATAATTAATACCCATACTTGTGATTTTAGAGATATGCCATTTTCTAAGGTAACCACTCAGAGCAACAATGGAATATCACTTATTTTCTCTTCTACTAAAATGCAATCAATAGGTTCATCTAGAAAACTTACAAATTACTATATTATTCTGGCAAATCAAAATACAAAAGAATATAAAATGACCTGCAAAGTTCATGTACAGGTAACTCAACAGCACATACATAAACCTGTACAAATATTTTATGATCCATGTTGGCTTTTAAAATAAGTAAACATTTATGGGATAATTCATAGCACTAGTTCTGATATCAATAAGGTAGAAGAACGGCTGTATTAGTTTCCTGTTGCACTTCAACGAATTACCACAAACTCGTCGACGTGAAACAACATACATTATTCTCTTACAGTTCTGGGGGCGAGAAGTGCAAAATCAGTTTTATTGGGTTGAAATCAAAGTGTTAGTCATTAGGCCAAAATGAAGGTACTGGCAGGGCTATGCTCTCCCTTGAGGCTCCAGGGGAAAATCTGTTTCCTTGTCTTTTCCAGCATCTGGATCCATCTTCAAAGTCAGCAGCATAGTCATTTCTCTCTGACTTTGCTTTCCTCTGTTTCCACCACATGCCCTTCTCCTCTTTTGTATACAGTAAAATTTCTCTCTATCTCCCTCTTATAAGGATCTATAAGATTGCATTTTGGGCCCACCTGCATAAGCCAGGATAATCTCTCCATCTTAGGATCCTTAATTTAATCAGATCTGCAAGTCTTTTTTTTGGGTGGGGGAGGGCATATAAGGTAACATTCACAGGTTTCAGGAACATTCACAGGACATAGATGTTTTGGGAGGTATTATCCAGCCTATAATCGGCCACAATCATCCACATTTATTTTATATTTGCAAACCTGTACAGAACAATCCACCTACCATTGTTGGGATTGAAAGCTAAGTCCAAATTTTCAGTGGTATAAGTAGCTGAAGCTACTTGCACAGAAGCAGAAGTAGGAAACACAAGTATATGAGTACATGATGTATCCTGTGGGGTATTAAGCTGAGACGTCTGCATGTTTAGAGTGGTGCTTCTTCCAAATACAGAACCAGTTGACACAGAATCTGGAAAGAAAATGAAAGGTATTTTTTCTTTTAATAAATGAAAAATCGATTTTACAAAATACTTAGAAACTTAAGTGCATAAAGAATTAAATCTGATATAAACTAAAGATGGCTAACCTGGCATAATAACAAAAGAGCCTTGGGGTTCCATTGCTACCAAGCAAGCACTGAGAATGCTGGGAGAGTCTGCAGCAGATATACCACACATTCTACACATGTCTTTCAGCCTTTTACTTAGAGACTGCAAGTTTCGACGACTCAGCAAACAGCTCCAATCTGTGGGTATCAAAAGTAAAAACAAAATAATATCCAAAGTAACAGCATTGTTAACACTGTATAGAACAACAAGTTAAAACATAATGGTTTTAAAATTAATGTATTCCTCAAGAGTCATCATTAAGTCAAAAAAACTCTTATTGCTGACTTTATTCAACATCCTTTATCCCAACTTTAATGTACATCAGTATCAATTAGTATCTACTGAACATAGGATGAGTTGCACACTAAGCAGAAAGGGGGAAAAAATGGATGATGACAAGAATAGTAGTAATAACACTGATATAAAGTTCCAATATGTCCTTTTAAATCTGAGTTAAGCCATTTGTGGACTGGACATATGTGGTTCCTCTTTAAAAACAAAACAAAAAACTAGATTTTTATAACCTTTGCATTTTATTCAGTACCTATTCCTAGATATGAATTAACATAAAACAGAAATTTACCATTCTCCTGCAAAGTATTGCTTACAAACAGCAGAAGCAAGAAGAACTACAATCCTGCAGCCTATGGATCAAAAACTGCATTCACAGAAAGACAGACAAGATGAAAAGGCAGAGGGCTATGTACCAGATGAAGGAAGAAGATAAAACCCCAGAAAAACAACTAAATGAAGTGGAGATAGGCAACCTTCCAGAAAAAGAATTCAGAGTAATGATAGTGAAGATGATCCAGGACCTCGGAAAAAGAATGGAGGCAAAGATCAAGAAGATGCAAGAAATGTTTAACAAAGACCTAGAAGAATTAAAGAACAAACAAACAGAGAAGAACAATAAAATAACTGAAAAAACTGCCCTAGAAGGAATCAATAGCAGAATAACGGAGGCAGAAGAATGGATAAGTGACCTGGAAGACAGAATGGTGGAATTCACTGCTGCAGAACAGAATAAAGAAAAAAGAATGAAAAGAAATGAAGACATCCTAAGAGACCTCTGGGACAACATTAAATGCACCAACATTCGCATTATAGGGGTTCCAGAAGGAGAAGAGAGAGAGAAAGGACCCGAGAAAACATCTGAAGACATTATAGTCGAAAACTTCCCTAACATGGGAAAGGAAATAGCCACCCAAGTCCAGGAAGCACAGCGAGTCCCACACAGGATAAACCCAAGGAGAAACACGCCAAGACACACAGTAATCAAACTGGCAAAAATTAAAGGCAAAGAAAAATTATTGAAAGCAGCAAGGGAAAAATGACAAATAACATACCAGGGAACTCCCATAAGGTTAACAGCTGATTTCTCAGCAGAAACTCTACAAGCTAGAAGGGAGTGGCAAGATATACTTAAAGTGATGAAAGGGAAGAACCAACAACCAAGATTACTCTACCTGGCAAGGATCTCATTCAGATTCAATGGAGAAATCAAAAGCTTTACAGGCAAGCAAAAGCTAAGAGAATTCAGCACCACCAAATCAGCTCTACAACAAATGCTAAAGGAACTTCTCTAAGTGGGAAACACAAGGGAAGAAAAGGACCTACAAAAACAAACCCAAAACAATTAAGAAAATGGTCATAGGAACATACATATCGATAATTACCTTTAACGTGAATGGATTAAATGCTCCAACCAAAAGACAGAGACTGGCTGAATGGATACAAAAACAAGACCTGTATATATGCTGTCTACAAGAGACCCACTTCAGACCTAGGGACACATACAGACTGAAAGTGAGGGGCTGGAAAAAGATATTCCATGCAAACGGAAATCAAAAGAAAGCTGGAGTAGCAATACTCATATCAGATAAAATAGACTTTAAAATAAAGAATGTTACAAGAGACAAGGAAGGACACTACGTAATGATCAAGGGATCAATTCAAGAAGAAGATATAACAATTATAAATATATATGCACCCAACATAGGAGCACCTCGATACATAAAGCAACTGCTAACAGCTCTAAAAGAGGAAATCGACAGTAACACAATAATAGTGGGGGACTTTAATACCTCACTTACACCAATGGACAGATCATCCAAAATGAAAATAAATAAGGAAACAGAAGCTTTAAATGACACAATAGACCAGATAGATTTAAATGATATTTATAGGACATTCCATCCGAAAACAGCAGATTACACTTTCTCCTCAAGGGTGCACGGAACATTCTCCAGGATAGATCACGTCTTGGGTCACAAATCAAGCCTCAGTAAATTTAAGAAAATTGAAATCATATCAAGCATCTTTTCTGACCACAACGCTATGAGATTAGAAATCAATTACAGGGGGAAAAAAACGTAAAAAACACAAACACATGGAGGCTAAACAATACGTTACTAAATAACCAAGAGATCACTGAAGAAATCAAAGAGGAAATCAAAAAATACCTAGAGACAAATGACAATGAAAACAACGACAATCCAAAACCTATGGGATGCAGCAAAAGCAGTTCTAAGAGGGAAGTTTATAGCTATACAAGCCTACCTCAAGAAACCAGAAAAATCTCAAGTAAACAATCTAACCTTACACCTAAAGGAACTAGAGAAAGAAGAACAAACAAAACCCAAAGTTAGCAAAAGGAAAGAAATCATAAAGATCAGAGCAGAAATAAATGAAATAGAAACAAAGAAAACAATAGCAAAGATCAATAAAACTAAAAGCTTGTTCTTTGAGAAGATAAACAAAATTGATAAACCATTAGCGAGACTCATCAAGAAAAAGAGGGAGAGGACTCAAATCAATAAAATTAGAAATGAAAAAGGAGAAGTTACAACAGACACCGCAGAAATACAAAGCATACTAAGAGACTACTGCAAGCAACTCTATGCCAATAAAACGGACAACCTGGAAGAAATGGACAAATTCTTAGAAAGGTATAACCTTCCAAGACTGAACGAGGAACAAATAGAAAATATGAACAGACCAATCACAAGTAATGAAATTGAAACTGTGATTAAAAATCTTCCAACAAACAAAAGTCCAGGACCAGATGGCTTCACAGGTGAATTCTACCAAACATTTAGAGAAGAGCTATCACCCATCCTTCTCAAACTCTTCCAAAAAATTGCAGAGGAAGGAACAATCCTAAACTCATTCTATGAGGCGACCATCACCCTGATACCAAAAGCAGACAAAGACACTACAAAAAAAGAAAATTACAGACCAATATCACTGATGAATATAGATGTAAAATCCTCAACAAAATACTAGCAAACAGAATCCAACAACACATTAAAAGGATCATACACCATGATCAAGTGGGATTTATCTCAGGGATGCAAGGATTCTTCAATATATGCAAATCAATCAACGTGATACACCGTACTAACAAACTGAAGAATAAAAACCATATGATCATCTCAATAGATGCAGAAAAAGCTTTTGACAAAATTCAACACCGTTTATGATAAAAGCCCTCCAGAAAGTGGGCATAGAGGGAACCTACCTCAATATAATAAAGGCCATATACGACAAACCCACAGCAAACATCATTCTCAATGGTGAAAAACCAAAAGCATTTCCTCTAAGATCAGGAACAAGACAAGGATGTCCACTCTCACCACTATTATTCAACATAGTTTTGGAAGTCCTAGCCATGGCACAATCAGAGAAGAAAAAGAAATAAAAGGAATCCAAAATGGAAGAAGTAAAACTGTCACTGTTTGCAGATGACATGATATTATACACAGAGAATCCTAAAAATGCCACCAGAAAACTACTAGAGCTAATCAATGAATTTGGTAAAGTTGCAGGATACAAAATTAATGCACAGAAATCTCTTGCATTCCTATACACTAATGATGAAAAATCTGAAAGAGAAATTAAGGAAACACTCCCATTTACCATTGCAACAAAAAGAATAAAATACCTAGGAATAAACCTACCTAGGGAGACAAAAGACCTGTATGCAGAAAACTATAAGACACTGATGAAAGAAATTAAAGATGATACAAACAGATGGAGAGATATACCATGTTCTTGGATTAGAAGAATCAATATTGTGAAAATGACTCTACTACCCAAAGCAATCTACAGATTCAATGCAATCCCTATCAAATTACCAATGGCATTTTTTTACAGAACTAGAACAAAAAATCTGAAAATTTGTATGGAGACACAAAAGACCCCGAATAGCCAAAGCAGTCTTGAGGGAAAAAAATGGAGCAGGAGGAATCAGACTCCCTGACTTCAGACTATACTACAAAGCTACAGTAATCAAGACAATATAGTACTGGCACAAAAACAGAAACATAGATCAATGGAACAAGATAGAAAGCCCAGAGATAAAGCCACGTACCTATGGTCAACTAATCTATGACAAAGGAGGCAAAGATATACAATGGAGAAAAGACAGTCTCTTCAGTAAGTGGGGCTAGGAAAACTCGACAGCTACATGTAAAAGAATGAAATTACAACACTCCCTAACACCATACACAAAAATAAACTCAAAATGGATTCGAGACCTAAGTGTAAGACTGGACACTATAAAACTCTTAGAGGAAAACACAGGAAGAACACTCTTTGACATAAATCACAGCAAGATCTTTTTTGATCCACCTCCTAGAGTAATGGAAATAAAAACAAAAATAAACAAATGGGACCTAATAAAACTTCAAAGCTTTTGCACAGCAAAGGAAACCACAAACAAGACGAAAAGACAACCCTCAGAATGGGAGAAAATATTTGCAAATGAATCAATGGACAAAGGATTAATCTCCAAAATATATAAACAGCTCATGCAGCTCAATATTAAAGAAACAAACAACCCAATCCAAAAATGGGCAGAAGACCTAAATAGACATTTCTCCAAAGAAGACATACAGATGGCCACGAAGCACATGAAAAGTTGCTCAACATCACTAATTATTAGAGAAATGCAAATCAAAACTACAATGAGGTATCACCTCACACCAATTAGAATGGGCATCATCAGAAAATCGACAAACAACAAATGCTGGAGAGGGTGTGGAGAAAAGGGAACCCTCCTGCACTGTTTGTGGGGATGTAAATTGATACAGCCACTATGGAGAACAGTATGTAGGTTCCTTAAAAAACTAAAATTAGAATTACCATATGATCCAGCAATCCCACTACTGGGCATATACCCAGAGAAAACCATAATTCAAAAAGACACATGCACCCCAATGTTCACTGCAGCACTATTTACAATAGCCAGGTCATGGAAGCAACCTAAATGCCCATCGACAGACGAATGGATAAAGAAGATGTGGTACATATATACAATGGAATATTACTCAGCCATAAAAAGGAACGAAATTGGGTAATTTGTTGAGACGTGGGTGGTTGTAAAGACTGTCATACAGAGTGAAGTAAGTCAGAATGAGAAAAACAAATATCGTATATTAACGCATGTATGTGGAACCTAGAAAAATGGTACAGATGAACCAGTTTGCAGGGCAGAAGTTGAGACACAGATGTAGAGAACAAACGTATGGACACCAAGGGGGGAAAGCCGCGGCGGGTGGTGGGGATGATGGTGTGATGAATTGGGTGATTGGAATTGACATGTATACACTGATGTGTATAAAATTGATGACTAATAAGAACCTGCTGTATAAAAAAATAAAATAAAATTCAAAAAAACACAGAAATTTAAGTATTAAATAATAAAAGCACAATTTTACCTTTTAATTCTCCATGACCAATCCTTCCTAGACGGCCAATTACAACTCTCCACGGCAATGAACTCATTTGTACAAGTCCTAAGCACCACTCCCAAAGTTTCTGTAGACCAAATCTTCTAGCAGATCCTTTTTTCCGACGAGCCCTGTTGTATGGAATAGAGTCATAAATATTTCTAAAATTCCTATGATGACATTTCAAAAGAGCTCAAATTTGTGAAAAACTGGTCCCCTCATTTTAATGCTTGATATTTTTTACACAAGTCCTAAGCAAGAATATATATAAAATCACAGGTTTGGCATGATAGTTTGTAGTTTGTGTAATACATATTAAAATATATACTGAAAATTAAAAATTGTCCAAGAACCACCAAAATTCACCAGAAACACTGCTCTATACCAGAGATTGGCACACTTTTTCTTTAAAGGGCCAACATTTTAAGCTTTGCAGGCCATCAAGATTCTTCTGCAACAATTCAACCTGCTGCAGCATGAAAGCAGCCATGGACAATAATTAAACAAATGAGTGTGGCCAGATTTGGCCTATGGACTGGAGTTTGAAAACCCTTGCTTCATACTTTATTCTTTTTTTTAAATAAATTTATTTATTTATTTTTATTTATTTTTGGCTGTGTTGGGTCTTCGTTGCTGTGCACGGGCTTTCTTTAGTTGCGGCGAGCGGGGGCTACTCTTCATTGCGGCACGCGGGCTTCTCATTGTGGTGGCTTCTCTTGTTGCGGAGCACGGGCTCTAGGCGCACGGGCTCAGTAGTTGTGGTGCACGGGCTTAGTTGCTCCGCGGCATGTGGGATCTTCCCAGACCAGGGCTCAAACCCATGTCCCCTGCATTGGCAGGCAGATTCTTAACCACTGCGCCACCAGGGAAGTCCCTTGCTTCATACTTTAAATTGAAGAATATCGAACAAAAACCTCCCACACTTCCCAGAACAAACAATGCTGTGTTTTCTGCATGCACGTCCTTTATTAGGCAAGTACATAACATTAAGTGCTCTGTGGCTGAGCAACAGTAGCTACCATTTATTGAGGACTTACTACGTACCAAGCAGTATGTCCAATCAATTTACATGTAATACCTCATTTCATCCTAACAACCCTATAAGGCAGATAAAATTATCCTCCTAATTTTACAGAGAAGTAAGCTACAGCTCAGTTGGATAAAGTAGTTTTGTCAAGATCCCACAGCCAATAAGTGGCAGGACTGGGATTTGAACCCAGATCTCTAAGACTCTAGAGTTGGACCTCTTAACCATCATCTCACTTCTACTTTCAGTAAAATGGCAATACACTATTTTTTTATTGGGAAGGTGGTATTATTCTTTCTCTATTCTCTTTCTCATCCTTCACAGATTAATGTTTCTATATTCTGTTTCTTCAGTGCCACTATAACCAAATAATCACTAAGTTTTTTTGCACATAACCAATTTCTGAACTTAAAAGAACAGAACATTTAGATAATAAAGAAGAAAATAAAGAACAGAACCAAATCTGAAAATTAAAGTTACTTCATGGATTTTTCAGGTTCTCTTAGGCAGTGTTCACTAGCCTTGAAATACGTTATTAGAAGTGTCTATTAAGTGATAATTCAATATGAGGCTCATCTTTTGTGACCTATTAGTTACAGTCTTCATGAATAACTGGTCATGATACCTAACTACTATCAAGAAGAATTCTAAGAAGAAGGCCACCATTTTCAGAAGACACTCCAACATTTAAACGGGAAAATTTTTAGTAAAGAAAGTTAACTCAGTTTATTAGGGACTATATCTTAGATGGTATATGAGAAAAGTAAATGTTCTAGGATGCCTTAATGGATTTTAATTTGCAGATGGCTTTCTAGTTCCATGTTTCAAAATTTGTTAGGCTAAAATCATTACCTCAAGGTTTATTACACAGAATATAGGGGCTTTAACCTCTTTTGTCTATGTAACCGAGATAATCAAAATTATTTTAGAGTCCGTTAAATTATACAATATAAATATTCACTACAAAAGAAATGAAAAGCACCCACAATCCCAAGACTTAGTATTTTAATATATATACCTTCCAAACCATTTTCTATTCATTAAAAATGAAACATAATGTGTGTGTATGAATTTTTTTTCATGGGATGATACAATGATACATTTAAGGAAATAAAAGTACCTATTTGGGACATCGATGTTAATGATACAAGTTTCTAAAAGTTCTCCATACAGATCTGTGCAAGATGCAAGAATCCATCTTTGATCATGTGATAAACAGTAGCCCACGAAAAGAACATTGTATTTCTGTCCAGCTTCTCCAAATGTTTCTCCTAGCTCTGTCTGTTTATCCTTCACTGGAGCCAGAATAAAAGGAGGTGTATAAAGTCGAATACACTCTGGTCTCTGTAAAGTAAAAAATTAAGTTACTATGGTACTATACAATCACAGAAAAATCTTTTATTGAAAATAAAGACAGGGACTTCTCTGGTGGCACAGTGGTTAAGAATCCGCCTGCCAATGCAGGGGACATGTGTTTGAGCCCTGGTCCGGGAAGATCCCACATGCCACGGAGCAACTAAGCCCGTGAGCCACAACTACTGAGCCTGCACTCTACAGCCCGTGAGCCACAACTACTGAGCCTGCATGCCACAACTGCTGAAGCCCATGGGCCTAGAGCCCGTGCACTGCAACAAGAGGAGCCACCGCAATGAGAAGCCCGCGCACTGCAACGAAGAGTAGCCCCCACTCGCCGCAACTAGGGAAAGCCCACGTGCAGCAACGAAGACCCAACGCAGCCAAAAATAAATAAATTAATTTAAAACAACAAAAAAAAGAAAGATATAGTATATCTACCCATTATAACTGGAAAATGAGAGCTAATCAAAGACTTGCACTTAGTTTTGCATAAAATCATAAAATGTAGTCATTCAATAACTTTGGTAATGGAAAACATACTTACATCAGGACTTTTAAGAGCAGTTTCCATGGCTAAACCTGGACCAAAACCAGTCAATGTTTTCACATTGGTTGATGTTGGAAGTGGTCTCCGACACTGGGTAAAGGCCGAAAAAGCCAGGGATTTTAAATGCTGGGTATAGATTTGTCTATCTTCATGCTTCACAGGTTGCAACAGGTACTGACAGGGAACAATCTAAGAATTACAGGCAAATATTACAAATGTTAAACTTTCCACAAGAGAATAAAAAGAACAGTGAGTCTAAAACTCTAAACATTTTATTAGAAAATTTAAACAAAACCTAATTAAAATGATAATCTAAAGAATGATATTTTCTTATCTATTATATAGATTTTTAATGAATACTCAATTTTATTAATGAGCTATGTAAAAATCTTTAAACATTTCTACCTAACAGTTATACTGATCAATACTGCCATTGACTGCCATAGTCCTGTTGTAGTCTACAAAGAATAATTCAAATCCTCTGCATACAACTTAATACGGTTAATTTCTCTCTACTTCTAGTTTGTAACCTCTTATTTAGAACTCTAGCTTATATAAGTCCATTCTTTTCCTATTTAAGCTTATGGATTTAAAAATTATAAAAGTAACACGGGAGAGATATTTAACATACTTAATGTGGTCTTTTTATTCTCTATTCTTACTGTTGTATGATTGCAAGTTTATCTTTTATAAACTAAGATTTCTATTATAATACCATTTATAGTAAAGTCAATATAATAGAACCTGGCTTTTAGAAAATCAATGTGGATACAGAATAGTAAATTTGAAACTTCTATCAACATCAACCGTTTTAAATAAATTTAACTTGTAACATTTATCATTCTCACCTGTACAGAAACAGTGCTCTTAACATGAGGAGGAAGAGTCTGTACCATTTCTAGAAAACATCGAAGTAACCCCAAAGTCCATACATTAGAAGAATTAGTGCTCTCATCTTTGTTTTCATATGTAAAAGGATCAATTATATAAACAACAATTGCAGGTGGATAAGTGATTGCATGTGAATCACCATCTGTGGGGATGCCCACTTTGTCCCGATCCATTGTGCTAAAATTTGAAGTAGAAATAAGACAGTTAGGGGAAAAGTTCTACTGTACCTTCTCGGAATAGCATCAAAGCAGGTTCTTAATACCCTTTCCCCTTTTTTGGGGGGGGGGGGGGGCGTGTGGTGTTGAGAGCCTCTCTAAAAATGAGGGACATCTTTCTCTCCAAAGAGAGCCATAAAAAGTTCACAATTTGATGGTGTACAAAGACCTTTCGCATTACGAGGTCTTGCATTAAAAAGAAGAAACAGAATTCTTAAAACCACAGAGCATCAGAAACGTCAGAGAGCTTAGTGCTTAAGTGATAAAACTGAGACAAAGATAAGTTAAATGAGCTGCCCAAGATCACAAGGCTGGCTAGAAGCAGAGCTAGACCAAAAAGAAACCAATTCTCCAGACTTAGTCAATGTTCTATTACATTTTTAGAATATACATATTCATTTCATACTTCATAGCTTCAATGGTGATTAAGCTTCATTCTTTGATGGTGATATGATTTTTTAAAACTCCAAATCTATTTAGATGTTCAAAATGGAAGATCTAGCTGGGTAATTAAGAGTTCGCTTTTAATCACATACAAGTATAACTTTGGGCCAAACTGCATCCGGGTAGCTGAAAGATATAACCAAGCTCAGGCTAACTTAACCTATAAATCGAAGGGAATACCTTCTTCATAAAAGGAATAAAGAGAGCTGTCATCATCATTGTTGTCATTATAAATAACTTAAGTGGAAGCATTTTGTTAAGAGCATAATATACATTATATCCTTTTGCTCCCACTCTACAGGTAAGTAAACATGCTCAAAAACGTTAGGTAACTTTCCTAAAGTGACATAGCCAGTAAATGACAGATTCAAATCCTGGTACAACTCTTATGCCTCTGAACAGGGTCATTCAATAGTGACTTCTAAATCACTGGAGTGATTTGCATAGGCAAATGTACTTGACAGTTATGTCACAGAACAGACTCAAACATCACAGGATAGTTAGACTAAATGGTTTTCAAGGTCTTCATTCCCACCCTGAGATTCTATGATAAAGACTTTATAAAGAGTCTTCATTATAATTTTATAGGTAAAATATTCGACATTATAAAAACTAAAATTTCAAGGATAAGACCAAAGGCTCTTTATGTTATTTGGACAAGAAGAAGCATATATTTATATTTCTGCAAAGGTCAGTATATTTAAATATACCTTTCAGACACATCAGGATGTGGCTGAGTGGGAATCGAAGACGACTCTCCAGAAATCCCAGCTGTTTGTAGAGCTGATGGCGGTTGCCCTCCTAGCTGGCCATTCTGAACTGTACTCGCTTGCGTAGACATGGATCCCGCAACGCTACTGTTCATACTGCCAAAGGGTGGAAATGAAGGTAGTTTATTTGATGACATTCCACTATTCAAGTTGGAGGATGATGAAGATGAAGCTGAGGTTGTGGTCAAAGTTGAGTTAGCTGTGGCAACTGAAGAAGACATGGCAACACCTGAAGTCATTGTCACAGTGCTGCTTGCTGTAGATGCTAGGGTGGCAGATGGAGTATTAGCATTTCCAGTACTTGTCATCTGAGGTGGAGTAATCAAAGGCTGACTTGTAGGGGCAACTAAATTTGGCTGGGAAAGTAGAGAGCTGTCCAATGGCTGGGAAGCAAGGTAAGGACCTAAAGACAATAAAAACAGGATATTTAATTCTTTATTTCACTGATTGGTTCTTTATTTAATCTACTATCTAAATAATAATTTCTAGTTTATACTCTCTTGGTGATTACCCTCCCCCTAATTTGCCTGCTAACAGTGTAGCAAACACTAGCTTTCTATTTCCCCTACAAAGTGAAAAAAAATTTTAAATGGAATTGAAAAGTAAACCAGTTTATACAAAATAGTTTCCATGAAATATAATAAAATTCTATTTTGTAGGCATAATTAATTAAATAAAAATAACAGTATCTAGCAAATTTTCATTAAACCATTCAACAAGTTCCTAGGTCACAAGTTGAATAGTGACTATACTTGGGAGCTAATTAAATATAAAATGGAGGAATGTTATGGGGTTCAAATTATAGGAATGTCTAATGAGGTTCAATGTTTTGGTTCTGTGTCTCTTTGGATTAAGTCTAAAGTAAGTCCATTGATATTTAATTCAAGGGTGTTAAAAGCAAGTCTTCAATAGCTGTCATTTTCTTAATTCCAACAAAGAACTGTCTCTCTGTGTTGCAGAGGGAACTACAAGTTGTTTTACCTATCTTAACCATTAACAAATCAAAAATCTTAATTTTAATAAACTTAAATAAAAACACAAATCTTCCTACTTGATGGGTTCCCTATTGTAGTGATCAACAAACTTTTTCTGTAAAGGATCAGACAGTAAATATTTTTGCCTTTCCAAGTTACACAGTCTCTGTCACAACGACTCAGCTCTGATCTTGTAGCATAAAAGAAGCCATAGACATCTGTAAGTAAATGAGCATGGCTGTGCTGCATTTAAATATTATTTACAAAAAGCTGGTGGGCTGGGTCATACTTTGCTAAAATGACCTTATACAGTAAATACAAATTCAATACCTAGGTCATATCTGCAGACTTGCGCATAAAGCTTGAGTTTAGAAAATGCTTCACTGTTACCATCAGCTGCCTGAGAAAACCATTCTGCTACCAACTTTTCTGATAGTTTCTTTGATGCAGTAGATCCAACTCTCATGATCCCATCCGTCAATAGTCGAGAAATAGGTCTATGTTGACCCAATCGACACGACTACAAATACAGACACAGAAATCAGAATTAGTGAGTTTGCTATAGTTTTTTAGTTCATATCATAAAATAAAGGATTTAAGCTATTTAAAAATAAGCTTTATCATTTATAATTAACATTTGTAATAAAAATATCAAGGTGAAATGGTGCCACAGGTCTTTTTACTTTTCTACATTAGAAATCCATTGAATTTCTATCAAAATTAAAATATCTTCAATGAAATAAAACACCTAGATAATAATGGCACTAGAACCACATAGTTTGAATAACGAAAACTTGCAGAATACAGAAACAACTGAGCATGAATATGCAGTCATTTTAAGTTGTACATCCATCCCAATTCATGTATATAAATGCATTATCCAGCTCTCCCTCCAATTCTGCAAGCCACTAATGTTTGTTTCAGGAAGCCCAGTCTCAAACAGGTTTGCAACACTGGATTAAGAAAGTTTAGACAAAGGATTTCTTTACTGTAAGACTTTCAAAGGCTTTAATAATCTAACATGTATAGTGAATCTCTAAAAGGTAAATAGATACACAATGTCTCCCCAAACCTATCTAACTATGGAACTTTTTTCTGGGAAGATTTTGCAGGACTAGTGTTCTAAATGACACTCTTTGGAAATATTTACTTTTACAAAACACACTACAGATATCTTGCAATTAAAGTTAAGTAGAACATTAATGAGGAGCTAAACCAGCACAAACTAACGATTCAGATTGTAAAAGAAACTAAATTTTAAGACTAGATTTCCAAGCATTTGTGGGAAAAGGGAGATACCGTTGGCCCTTCGTATCCTTGGGTTCTGCATCCACAGATTCAACCAACCATGGATCAAAAATATTCAAAAAAAAAAAAAATCCAGAAAGTTCCAAAAAGCAAAACTTGAATTTGCCATGTCTGCCACTATTTACATAGCATTAGGTATGTAATGCTATGTAAATATCATCTATAAGTAATCTAGAGATGATTTAAAGTATAAGGGAGATGTGTATAGATTATATACAAACCCTATGCCATTTTATATAACACTGAGAATCCATAAATTTTGGTGTCTGCAAGGGGTCCTAGAACCAACACCCTGAGGATATTCAGGGACGACTATAAAATGAAGTTAAGACTTTATGTTCCAGGGTACTTAAAAGTTATAATCATTGTACTCAATGATGGATACAACATGAGAATTATAACTTAAAAGATCAGCCAAGAATTTCAGAAATAAAATGGATCTTAGAGAGGCCTATCATAGCTTTATTTTACATATGAGGAAAGTAAGGCCTAGTGTCTAAACCTGAGGTCCTAGAGAATCAAGACTAGAATTTTTATAAATGTAATTTTTTCCTGGCCATTTACAATGCTACCCTTTGTTTCAGAAAAAGATTATCTTAAATGGGACATACATGCTCTCAACGGTTTTCCCCCAGTACGGCAATTTCCACAGTGACCCATGGCGCACACATCTAACAAAGGGTCTGGGTCAAAGCTGTAAAGAATGTATGTAACTGGTTTGTATGAGAACTAAACATCTAGTCTGACATTGTTATTATTCTTTACCAATCAGCTGAAATATCCAGTATATTTTATATATAAACATACAAATCATAAGGTAGTTTTAAAACGACACCTCTTTTTAAGCACCTACCTCATATATTGCAGTAAGATCTCTAAAAAAGCTTTTGGCTCCATTTAACAAGGCTTCATTTTCTGGACATAGTACAACATAGGCTATATCTCTTTGAGATCCATAGGGTTCCAGCATAAGTCTCTCCCAATAAGGGAGAGCAAATGGAGAAAGCACCAGAAAATCAAAATCATAACCCAACAAAAACGTGGGGATTGGCAGTGGTTCTGGGGATTCATCAGTTCCTAAATAAGAAAAGACATATTTTAAGAAAAGATTAAAAAGAAGAACATTTATTTTTATATATTATTTTTAGAATATTTTAAAATTTTATATATTTTTGGCTATGTCAGGTCTTAGTTGCGACATACAGGATCTTCATTGCGGGTTCTTTCGTTGCAGAGCGTGGGCTCAGTAGTTGTGGTGCGCAGGCTTAGCTGCCCCTCGGCATGTGGGATCTTACTTAGTTCCCCAACCAGGGATTGAACCCGTGTCCTCTGCATTGGAAGGCAGATTCTTTACCACTGGACCACCAGGGAAGTCCCAAGAGGAACATTTAAATGCCAAGAGTTAGTGTAGTCATTATTATTAGTAAAAATATTTAATTAAAGACAAAAATACCTAAAAGCCAGTGATTGAGACTTTCACAGTTAGGAATTTGCTAAATGATCTTTTATAAAATATGTGACTTATACCTTCACTTAAATGTAAAAAAATTAATTAGAATGAAAAACTTATTAGTACAAAAGAAAATATGGGAGGGTTTTTAAAAAAATTATATTAGTTTCAGGTGTACAACATAGTGTTTTGATATTTTTATACATTATGAAATAATGACCACAATAAGACCAGTTTCCATCCGTCACCATACAAAGTTGTTATAACATTACTGACTACATTCCCCATGTGTACATGACATCCCCATGATTTATTTATTTTATAGTTGGAAGTCTGTACCTCTTAATCACCTTCACTTATATCGTCATCATTTTATTTTGAATAAACTCAGACTGGGGAAAGCCTTTTTAAGCATAATGTAAAACCTGTCCATTTAAAAACTGATTAATCTGACAACATAAATTTTAAATTTTGGCATGAAAAAACACTATAAACAAAGCCAAACAATAAATTGGAAAAAAGATTTGCAATGCGTATAACAAAAGGTTAATTTCCTTACCACAGAAAGCGGACCTATAAATCCATAAGAAAATGATCAACATCCTAACAGAAAAACAGGTAAAGGATATGAACAAAGTCCACAGAAACAGAAATACCTCTTATATATAAAAAGATGCTCAATCTCATTAAGAGCAAGGAATTTAAAATAATTAATAGCAAACAATTATAACATTTACTATGTGCTAGGTAATGTTCAAAGATCTTTACATGTATTCACTCATTTAATACCCACAAAAACCATGAAGCAGATACTAATATCAACCTTATTTTAGAGATGAGAAAGCACGAATAGAGACGTTAAACATGTCCAGTATCACATAAGAAGTGGCGGAGGTGGGATTTAGAATCTAGGAAATCTACTCTCAAAGTCTGTACTAGTCTACCTCTCAAACTATAATGAAACAAACCAGTTTCTCCCATCTACTCAGCACCCTACTGGCAAGGGTTTGGGGAAACAAGCATTTTATTGGTGGGAGTTTAAACCACTATCAGAGAGAGTAATTTGGCAATATATATATTTTTAAATATACACATGCTTTAAGCCAGGGATTGTGTGCATTCTAGAATAGTTGTAATGATAATGATGCAAACAATGTATAAGTCCATAAACAGTAGACTGGTAAAATAACATATGTAAAGAACAATAAAATATATGCAGCCATTTAAAAAAAAAACAAAAAAACAAAAGCTCATATGTACTGAACAGTAAGGTGTAGAACTCTGTGTGTGTCTTCTATTTTGGTTTCAAAAAGAACGTAAAAATACTATAACAATAAATGCTGGAGAGGGTGTGGAGAAGAGGGAACCCTCCTACATCGTTGGTGGGCATGTAAATTGGTGCAACCACTATGGAGAACAGTATGGAGGTTCCTTAAACAGAACTACCATATGATCCAGCAATCCCACTCCTGGGCATATATCTGGAGAAAACCATAATCTGGAAGGATACATGCACCCCAATGTTCATTGCAGCACTATTCACAATAGTCAAGACATGGAAGCAACCTAAATGTCCATCGACAAAGGAATGGATAAAGAAGATGCAGCACGTATGTACAATGGAATATTACTCAGCCATTAAAAAAAGAATGAAATAATGCCATTTGAAGCAACATGGATGGACCTAGAGATTATCATACTAAGTAAGTCAGAGAAAGACAAATATATGATATCGCTCATATGTGGAATCCAATTAAAAAAAAACATGCAAATGAACTTATTCACAAAACAGAAACAGACTTACAGATATAGAAAACAAACTTATGGTTACCAAAGGGGAAATGTGGCGGGGAGGGATAAATCAGGAGCTTGGGATGAACATACACACACACACTACTAATATGTAAGATAGACAGACAACAAGGACCTACTGTATAGCACAGGAAACCCTACTCAATATTCTGTGATGATCTATATGAGAAAAGAAACTAAAAAGGAATGAATATATGTATATGTATAACTGAATCACTTTGCTGTACACCTGAAACTAACACAACATTGTAAATCAACTATACTCCAATAAAATTGAAATATTTTTTAAAAAGTAGAAAAAATATATATATAAAAATACTATAATTAAACTGCATTTTCCACTGAATATCAAGTTTTTTTAAATAAAATTTAAATTATTTAGCCATTAATAAAAGGGTGGAAAAGGAAAATAGGAGCAAATCATCTACTACTTCTGTACATAATGCATTCTAAAACCATGCAAAAAAAGTCAAGGTCTTCAGTATTAAAAACTATTATTCCAAATATATTTTAAAAGTTCCAATTACATCCCACCTTTCAGAGACACTCATTTTTGTTTTTTTGGGGTTTTTAAAAATTTTATTTATTTTTGGCTGTGTTGGGTCTTCGTTGCTCAGCGTGGGTTTTCTCTAGTTGCGGCGAGTGGGGGCTACTCTTCGTTGCGTGCACAGGCTTCTCATTGCAGTGGCTTCTCTTGTTGCGTAGCACAGGCTCTAGGTGCGTGGGCTTCAGTAGTTGCAGCACTCAGGCTCAGCAGTTGTGGCTCGTGGGCTCTAGAGCACAGGCTCAGTAGTTGTGGCGCACGGGCTTAGTTGCTCCGTGGCATGTGGGATCTTCCCGGACCAGAGATCAAACTTGTGGCCCCTGCGTTGGCAGGTGGATTCTTAACCACTGCACCACCAGGGAAGTCCCCAATCTTTTTTGGTTTTTTTTTCCCCAGAGATAATCTTCAACAGATAGTTCAAGCATTTTGAATATACCTTCCATTACAGCTGACCATAAATCTACTGTCTACCATACTGAGAGTACTCATTTGCTACTCTTGTCACAACTGGCAAATTTCTGTCTTTGTTCTTTTTTTTTTTAAATGAAGACCTTGGGGCCTTTTATCACTAGTATTACCCTCTCTTTTTTACCCCATTTTTCATTCAATTTTGTAAAACAGTAACTTACAAGAAAAGTAGTGTTTCAGTCTTTATTTGGCAGTATGATTCTTTCTTCACATAAAATCTTACTGGTCAGTAAAATATGTAAAAACAAGCTGTTCTTTCTGAAGTGGGATTGGAGAACCCAGTAAAGTGAATGTTGAAAACGTTCAAAGTAAGGAAGGCTAAGATTGACCACACCGGCCTTAAGTCAAGCATATGCCACCAAAATATTTAAAGATAAATGTGCTTATTAAAGCTGGGCAAAGAAACTGAGAAATGATATAAAATAAGTCAATACACATTACTATAAATTACTTACCATAAGAGCCTCGGCCAGCCATTTTATGAAATTGTTGCCAAGTGAGAGGACCTTGAACCCCCCAAGGCCTTACTGTTCTTTTTTTCTGAATAGCATCCTGAAGAACTGGCTGAAGAGATAGAAGCATTCGAAGTATATCTTGTGAGCACTGCATACTCACATCTACAACCATTTAAAAAAAAAAAAAAAGAATAAGAATTGCTATTGTCAACACAAAAATTTTTATGATAACAAGAAATACATCTAGGGAAGTTTAGCTCTTCATCACCAAGATTAAGCATCTGCTTGTGTAGAGAACTATAGTAAGTTCTATCTAAAATGATCTGTGGAAATGGTTTTTCTAGGTATTTAAAACCAAGAAGAGACAATAAAAAAGTTACTGTAACTCATCTTCATAAAAAGTCATTCATTAGCTCATTGATCAATTTATAAATTAATCAAATAAATTTCTTCCTTTTTGCATTTATTTTGGTTGTTTTATCTATTCATTCATTTATTTATTTAGACTGTGCAGCTCGGCACGCAGGATCTTAGTTCCCCTACCAGGGATCAAACCCATGCCCCCTGCAGTGGAAGTGCAGAGTCTTAACCACTGGATCGCCAGGGAAGTCCCTATTTTGGTTGTTTTTGGTGCTTATAGGTATCTTACTACAAAGAACTTTGCCTCACACAGAAATGAGTTATAAATTATGTACCTTAATTACCACCACTTTGGTAAAATGACCAGATGGACAAGACTGGTTACAATGATTAAAGCTTAATTTGTGAAAAATAGTAGACTGTAACAACTCTGAAGTATACAACTTGTACAGTAACAGATAAACTTGTTCACACTGCTAAAAAGTGTTGTAATATCCGAAGATATTTTATAAGCCTAGACGTAATAGATTTACAGATTATCAAATTATTATGACCTACATTTCTGACCAACTATCAGTATGGATATGGAGGGTGTTGCTCTTAAATGTCAAATGGTTTTTTAAAAAAACCATGAAATATTACTGATATAAGTAATCTGTCCCTCCATTGTGGTTCAGCTGTATCATTAAACCTGTTTGAGCACTCTGTTATGTTAAATCATTCAACTTTAATTCATTATTATTATTGCCTAACTTATTTCTTGTTTTAATTCCCTATATCTAAATAGTGTATAGAATCAGAAGTAATTTAATTTCAGATATATTGCTTAATAACTATTATGTTTAAATAAACTATTATATACATAATAGAATACTAGTCATTAAAAGTGATAACAAAGCTATTTGAAATGGACTAATGACTAATACACTAATAAATAAAAAAACAGGTTTTAAAACTATCTATGGAAGATAATTTTACACAAATAGAACTATGTGTATTCATATGTGACTATTTACATAAACTCTAGAAAAAGCTGTCATTGGCTAAGGTTATTTATCATAATCAAATGGGGAACTTTTAAAAAACATATACACAGAGCTTACCCTGAGAAATTCTGATCTGAGTGAAGCTCAGGAAACTACAGTTTGATTTTAATTCAGAGAGATTCCCACAGATACTCTTTCATTCTTTAAAAATATATATTTAATGAAGACCTACTATGGGTCAGGAGTTATGCTAGCTGCTGGGAATACTGTGTAAATAAATTCTTATTCATGTCTTCAGGGATCTTACAATCTTGTGGAGGAGAATGCATGAAAAATAATATAATTGTATATTATGACAAATGCCAGGTCTCTATGCTGAGATCTGGTGGAAAGCAATGGTTTTTAGAATATATAATGATTTTTAAGAGTGATCATGAAGGACAGACATATAGATCAATAGAAGTAAACATCCAGAAATAAAACTTCACATTTACGGTGAACTGATTTTTGACAAAGGTGCCAAGACAATTTAATGGGGAAAGATAATCTTTTCAACAAATGGTTCTAGGACAATTGGATATCCACATGCAAAGGAATGAATTTGGACCCCCTTCCTTATGTTATATACAAAAATTAATTCAGAATGGATTATAGAGCTAAATATAAGTGCTAAAACTATAAAACTCTTAGAAAAAAACATAGAAGTAAACCTTCATGACTTAGGATTAGGTAAAGCCTTTTTAGATATGAAACCAAAAGTACAAACAACAAAATAGAATAATACACTGAACTTCATCAAAATTAAAAACTTTTCTGCTTCAAATGATACCATCAAGAAAGTGAAAAGACAACCCAGAGACAGGAGAAAATATGTGCAAATCATAATCTGATAAGGAACTTGTATCCAGAAGATATAAAGAACACTTACAACTCAATAATGAAAAGACAAAACACCTAATTTAAAAATGGGCAAAGTATCTGAAAAAACATTTCTCCAAAGAAGAAAGAGAAATGGGCAATAAGCACATGAAAAGATGCTCAACTTCATTAGTCATTAGGGAAATGCAAATCAAAACCACAATGAGATAATACTTTACAACCCAATAAGATTATAATAATAATAAAACACACAAGGACAAGTGTTAATTAGGATATTGAAAAAGTGGAACCCTCACACATTGCTGATAGGAAAGTAAAATGGTGCAGCTGCTTTAGAAAATAGTCTTGCAGTTCCTCAAAAGGTAAAACAGAGTTATCAAGTCCACCCAAGAGTAATAAAAACGTACGTTTACACAAAAACTGGTACATATATGTTCACAGTACCATTATTCATATCAGCCAAAGAGTGGAAACAATCCAAATGTCCATGAACAGATGAATGGGTAAATAAAATGTGGGATGCTCATAAATGGAATATTATTTGGCAATAAAAACGAGTGAAGTACTAACACATGCTACAACATGGATAAATCTTGAAAACATTATGCTAAGACAAAGAAGTCAGTCACAAAAGACCATATAGGATATGATTTTATTTATATGAAATGTATAAAAGAGGCAAATCTATAGAGACAGAAAGTAGACTGGTGGTTGCCTAGTGCTGGGAGGGAGTGGTTGGAGGAAAATGGGGAGTGATTGCTAATAAACATGGGATTCCTTTTGTGGATGATGAAAATGTTCTAAAATTGACTGTGGTGATGCCTACACAACTCTGTGAATACTAAAAACCATTCAATTGTACACTTTAAATGAACTGTATGGTATGTCAATAAAGTTGCTTAAAAATGAGTGATCATGGCGTGGTGTAATGATGGGGATGGGCAAAAACTGGGGGCAATTTTTACTTCTACTTTTCTGTATTGTTTAGATTCCTAACTTTCTTTTCAGCAAGTATGTATTTTTTATAATTGGAACAAAGCTTTTTCTGTCTTGAGAAAAATAAACATTACCACTAAATTATACAAACTACAGTTTGTAGACTTTTAATTCCTTCAAACAAATATTTCAACACCTTGGACATCTATATGCCAGGCACTGTTCTAGGTACTTGGACATATCAACAAACAAACAAAATAGACAAAAACCCTTTCTCTTAAACAGAACTTGCATAGGCTGAACTTAATGGAGAGATAATTAATCAATAAATTATACAGTATATTAGAAGGTAATAAGCAACCACTATGGGGAAAAAAAAAAAGGAGCAGGATGGAGACGACTTCTGACAAAATTTTAAAAGACAAGAGAGTTACCCATGTAAATACTTGGAAGAACAGTGTCCCAGGCAGAGGAAACAATCAGGGCAAAGGTCCTAATACAGGAGCTTGCTACTATTTTATGAAGCTGTTATAATTTAATGAGAAAGTATTCCAATATTGCCCATTTAGGTTTTGCAGCATTATTTGTTTAAATGTTGAAATTTTAAATTGAAATATAAAGATATCTCTTTTTTGTTTGTTTTGAATTATTTTCTCAATATAAATTCTTAGGATGAAATTCATCTTTATGGCTGCAGAGTAATCTGTTTACATCAATCTTTATTGTTATAGAAAAAGTGCACACAAGGTTAACAACTCAATATTTTCTATTACTTGGCAAATAAGTGGATTTTTTTTTTGAGGTATAATTGACATAACATTATATTAGTTTCAGGTGTACGAAGTGATGATTATGATTTGTTATTTGTATACACTGTAAAATGATCACCACAGTAAGTCCAGTTAACATCCATCACCATACACAGTTACAAAATTTTTTTTTCTTGTGACAACTTTCAAGATGAGCTGGATCTTAAAAACAAATAATAATAATAAAAACAAACAGAATACCACTAATGCTACTGCTGCTGCTATTTACTACTACTGTTACTACTGATAATATCTGAGTACTTTGTGCCAGGTACTGGTCTGTTTTATATGTATTAGCTCATTTGATCCTCTAACACTGAGGTAAATACTATTATTGACACTATCTCAAGAAATTGAGACAGAGGTTAAATAACTTGCCCAAGGTCATAGTATATAGTGATGGAGCCATGTTTCAAACCCAAGTAGTCGGTTCCACAGCCTATGTTCTTAACTACTATCTATGGCTGAAAATAATCCTGCCCTTTTTTTGAAAATCTATGATATTTATTTATACCTTTTTCTTTAAAAATTTGATCCGTGAGTATAGTGAGTTTGATGAATCATCAAACTATTATCATGAACAAAATGTAACCACTGGTCCATGCATAGCCTTATCTTATTCACAAATTTTCTTAATAATATTATGAACAACTACGATCTCACTGCCCAAGAAGTAGAATATTACCCAATCTTATTAAGTGCTTCTCCCTATCCTATCCCTCAGCTTTTAAGAATTAACCACCATCCTGAATTTTATGTGCATCTAGAAAATACATTTAGTTTTGCCTGTTTTAGAACTTTATGAAAAAATATCTCACTATATACAATCTTCTGGGACTTGTTCCCTCTCCCTCCCCTCAAAACTTTTACCAAGATTCATCTGTTACAAGAGTTTTACTCATTTTCAGAGCTTATGTAACATTCTATCTGTACTATCATAATTATTATCCATTCTCCTGTCAATGGGCATTTAGAGTATTTTTACTTCAACCCTGCATTACAGTTTTAGTTCTCCAAGTAGTCTATGAGCAATTTAAATATGGGGTATCTTCCTATCTCCCAGAATACCAAGCATATTGTTTTGCACATGTCCAAAAATGGCTGGATTAGCAAATGACATAAGGAACCAAATCAAAGTTATTAAATGGCGTGTATCACCTAAGAACAAAAATTCTTAACAAAAACCACATTTTGAAGAAAGGCTAACTTTCTGCATAATTAACAAAAGTTAGAAAAAAGTTAATGAGTGGTATACTGAGACATCTTTTTAGAAATATGTTTCCCAGTGGCTATGCCTGAAAAAAAAAAACCTAAATGATGACTTTAATAATGGCAGCTTATATAAATTCAGTACTTACTATGTGCCAAGGATTGTGTTAAGCAGCTCATATGTATTAACTCATTAGATCTTTATAACTACACACAAGTATTTGACATTGATGACATTTCTCTCCTTCAAACATTTCCTATACTTAGCTACCAGCACAACACACTCTCTTGGTTTTCTTCCTACCTCCTTTGTTTCCTATCCTGGATCCTCCTCTTCTCCCCCATCTCTAAATGTCAGTTCCATCCTTGGACTTCTCTATCTACAGTCACTAAGTTTTTTCATCCATCTCCATATCTTAAAATACTGATAACTCACACACAACATTTTTAAATCTCTAGCCCCAACTACTCCTCCGAATTTAAAATTCGTTTCTCCAAATAAGTACTTGACCTACTCCTCCAGTTGTTCCCCTCCTCTATAATTAGCACCATCATTCATCCATTCGCTCAAGCTATCCTTGATGCCTCATCTTTCCTTATATCAGCAAATCCTGTAGGTTCTATTTCCCAAATATGCCTAGAACCTACTACTCGCATCTCTATTGTTTCCAATCTTGTCTAAGGTACTGTCATCTTTCACCTGAACTACTGTAACCGCCTCCTAACTGATCTATCTGCTTCTACTCTCACCTGCACCACCCACAACACAACAGCTAGAGTGATCTTTTAAAAAAAATAAACAGTAAAAGGATCATGTTACTTCTCTGCTCAAAACTGTCCTACAGCTTCCCGTAACTCTTAGAATAAACTATAAAGGCCTTACTTACATGGTACATAAGACCCTACATGATTTTGGTGCTCGGCCATCTCTTAGCCTTCCAACTCCTACCAGTCTCCCCATCACTCAATTCATTCCAGCAACGCTGCCTCCTTACTGTTTCTCAAACGTATTAGGCACACTACTCCCTCACAGTCTTTGCACTACCTGAAAACACTCTTCTCTCGGTTAGCCACACAGCTCACATTCCCCCACTCTATGTAGGTCTTTGCTCAAATGCTGTCCCTCAGTAATATCTTCTCTAAACATACATCTACAGTAGCATATTCTTGTCTTTTTCCACTCCTTTACCCTGCTTTTCCTTCAAAGCACTTGTCGCTATCTGATATCATATAATTACTTATTTTTTTGTTTATTTTGTTGTTTTGAGAATTACAGGCTCAAAAAGGGCAGGAAATATGTTTGTTTTAATACTGTACTTTGTAAAAGAACAGTGCCTGGCACATACTAGTTGCTCAATAAATAATGAGTGATAGAATGTTGAATAAAGCAGACAACTAGTAATTTTCTGCTAATTAACATGTGCAAAGTACCTTTTATAGTCCTACACAAGTACATAATTACAGACCTCTAATAACCATACTTTTGTTGGTGAAATTAAACTAAACTGCTAGGAAATTCTCCCTTAAAAAATATCATTCTTAAAGGAGTTTTAAGTCCAAATTTAAGTGTCTCTATCAGCTACATGGGAAACTGCCTTTAATACCTTTTCCTAAGAAAGGAAAGTCATACAACTAAAGGAAAATAAAGAGAAAAATTATTCCATTAGCATACTTACCATTTCTTTTGGACCAGGGGTGTAAGCATGAACTTTTCACAAGTGCTTCATCAACTTTTCCTCCTGACATGTTATCCATGAACTGACGCCCATGTTCTAATGCAAGGTAGCAGTCATTGCAACAGTCCCGCTCTTCAACACGTACCCAGTTGTTAGTTACACCAATTTTGGGAAAAGGATCTTGGTCTGCAGCTCCAAAAGGTGAAAATAAATTAGTGCACTGATCTTGTAGCAATAATATCAACTCATCAGGCAATTTTTCAGATTCCTTTAGTCCTCCATTAACATGTTCAGCAGAAGTAGCCCTGAGAGCTTCAAAACGTTTTTCTGCTTCTTTGCCACATTCTGTGTTGCGTCCTATGATATCTAGTTCATCTTCAAGAAATAATCCTGAATTGTTTCCAAATTTTCTGTTCATGACAGCACTGAAGCCACAGGTACACCTATACTGTGCTTCTTGCGTTGGATCTGGAATGTAAACTCCAACATCGGCACCCTTGATATTCATGTTGCAGACACAGATACAGCAACTATCAAAGTTACAGTCTTTAAACAAATTCATAACTGATTCTGAAAGAATGAGGTTTACATAAAGACTGTGTGCTTCAGGGATGGAAGGAACAGTTGCAGGTTCAACAGAATTAAGGGGTCTGCACGTGGATGGGGTGGAAGCTGGTGAATATAAGTCTGAATTTTCATATTTGACTGAACCTTGAGCACTAGCTGGTCCACCAGCTCCACGAGGAGTCCTTGGAGTCCTTGGAGTCCTTGGAGTTGGAAACCTAGGGGTAGATGGAGAAGGAAGAATTCCTGCTCCACTGTTACTAGGAGGTGCACTGCTAGGAGGCATCCCAAAAGAAGCATGAGTTTGAGGTGTATAAGCAGGGCCATATTCTTGATCCATAGTACTTCCATCACTAGTGTCACCAGGGCAAAAGAAAATCGAAAACACGCATAAAGGAACATATTAGTAATGTGAAATACAACTAAAAACGTCCCAAATGTTCTTCAATAACACCGAAAATTATGAAAATACGATTAGTGCAAAACTTACAAGTACAATTAAAATGTATTTTTGGTTACTACATCCACTCTAGGTGATTGTTGTGGGATGAGACCCAACTAACTAGTTCCATTATAAATAAAATTTGTATACACTCTTCCACACCTAGACATCCACAATTACTATCTATATATTTCTTGTACTACAAATACCCATATTTCATTGATTCTAAGATGCCACTGTTAAAAAAAAAACAAACCCAATTTTAGAGATATTTACGTGTAAAAAAAGGACAATGGCAATTCTAAGATGTTACGAATTATAAGACACCCCAATTTCAGAGAGACTTAAATATAAAAAGTGTGTGAAATACGGCAAATGTACAAATGAGAGTGATTAGAATTTCAGACCAAAATAAAAGGTGCTTCCAAAGACAAAGTTTATTGGTCTTAAGTGTTCCAATACTTTAACCATACCAAACAAACACCATTACAAGCTATTAATCAGAAAATGATTTTTAGAATTTTCAAAAACCAGTATCTTTTTTCCAGGTACCAACATACTAGGTGCTTCTATGAAAAAAATTAAAGCTATATAAGCATTCATATACTATACCAATACTATATATTTAAATCATACCCCTCTTTGATGAATGGCATTGTAGGCCCTGAAGGAAGCAATTCCAATTTTCCAACAGTCCAACTCTGACGGTAAATACATTCTTCTGGCAATTTGATAGTAGGCAGACACTGGCTTGGTAGAGTTTTTAGAGGTGCAAACATGGAACATCCCACTAGAACTTGACAATTTTCAGGCTTATAGACATAAGAAAAATCCTACAATATAAAGACCATGACTTTTAGCATCTTATTTTCCAAGGGAAAAAAAAAAAAAAACTGACTCTAGCCCTTTTTTCCTGTCTTTAAACAAAATAATACAATGTAAATGTAATTCTACTCTTCTCTTAAATGCATTCTTAACAGTGTCACCATAATTCAAATTTGTTAATAACAAAATTAGAATCACTAAGAAAGGATTTTTGAATCTAGCAATAAACTAATTCTATACAAAAATATAGGAAGTGAATTATTTTTCTAGAAAAATAAAATACTTACTTTAATTTCAGAAGGTTTTGGGCTACAGAATCCTTCATCAACCTCAATTTTGAACTGTGCTCCTATACTAGAACTATTTCCTTCTAGAACAGTTCCTCCAGGTGTTGTATCCATACTACCATATTCTTTATTATTCATATTCATTGGGGAAAATCCCATAATATGTTGTTCCAATGATGGTGGTGTAGGATACATTTTATGAAGATCTGCAGTGCCTATATTTAATAAAACACACATTTTAACATAAGACTAAAAAGAAGTTACTCTGTGCTTAAAACAAAGTGGTGGGGAACTTTGTTGAGATTAAGTTTGCAGATTTATCTGGAACACAGATTTGGGAAGCTTACTTATGCAAGATAATGGGTCCAGATTTCCTGTCTTTGATTCCTTGCAGCCGGATTTATCATCTGATCCATTCGCCGATTTTTTAGATCCAGGCTATTAAAAAAAACACATACACACACATATTTCTCTGAAATTTAAATCCATTGTGATCAAGATAGTAATCATTCAGATGTAACTTGAAAGTAGAGCCCATTTGTGTTAGAGCCAAATATATACGAGATACAATTTAAAGATACAAAACAATTTAAAGACATAAAACACATTTTAGGTAATCAATAACCCAGATTAGTTTTTCTACTGATTTGATAATGCTCCAAATAACAGAGGAAAAAGTTCCTTCAAGAAAATGACCAATACTTTCAAAATACATAGAACAACCTATTACTTAAAACCTATTAAAAAAAAAAGAAAGGTAAGAAAACCTACTATAAGTGTTTGTAATTAACATCAGAATTGCCTCTTAGTAAGATACTCATAAAGCATCTGTCCCTTTAAATAAAAGACATTAAAGATTCCTACATAATCAATCACCCCTCCAAATTCTTGTTTACACTTTTACTTTGTTTAATAATCTTCTTGCCCTGCAAAAACGCTACAACAGGTAAAACTAAGCAAAACTTCAGAAAGATCTCATACGACAAAGCAATAGGATCCCTAACTAAAGGTAAGTTTTAATACATTGAACAAAACAAGTTTTAGAATCTCTAATCTGTCACCGGTGTTGTTAGAGCTGACAACTTGGTTCCTTGTCTCCTGTTAGCCACCTTGTCTTAGATATGTAGACTGAGCTCTGATTACAACCTTTGACCTCAGAAGAGCCACTGCTGATACGTGAATGGTAGAGAGAGAAAGTACAAAAGTATCAAAGTATTCAGGGATATATTCACCTAAAATATACTATATTACAGGATGTGGAGTAAAAGTTTATGCATAGTGATACCTGCTTTATGTCACTTAATTGAAGAGACCAAATGTACTATAGAAGTTTCCAAGCTACCTTTATGCAGATGAAAAAGGAATTCCCTTTTATAATGCAGCACCCAATTCATTAATTTGCCAGAGACTTGACATTCTAGGGAATCTCATTTTAAGCTTTAATTTCTTTTATCTTCACCTTTCTCTGCAAATGGGTGTTAAAGATTAAGTATTACTTTTTCTTCCTCTTTCATTATTATAGTATGTAGATGTCTTATAATAATGGCTGTGAAGCCAAACAAATTCAAAAGAAGTGGTATTCCTTAACAAATTGACAAGGCATATAACTTTAATGTTAATTACTTATTATTCTCTAATTGAGCCAATTTTTCGGTCATTTCTAAAACTAGAGGATCAAAGATTAGATTAATAATTCTGCTTCCTCGAAACTGAGTTATTTGTTGAGACATGGATGCATCCAGAGACTGTCATACAGAGTGAAGTAAGTCAGAACGAGAAAAACAAATATCGTATATTAACACATGTATGTGGAACCTAGAAAAATGGTACAGATGAAGCGGTTTGCAGGGCAGAAGCTGAGACACAGATGTAGAGAACAAACATGGACACCAAGGGGGGAAAACCACGGTGGGGTGGGGATGGTGGTGTGCTGAATTGTGCGATTGGGATTGACATGTATACACTGATGTGTATAAAACTGATGACTAATAAGAACCTGCAGTACAAAAAAACAAACAAAAAACAACTAATACTAAACTTTCTTTGGGTTATTTGTATGGAAATATGTTAATATAAATGTTTCAGACATTACATGAAATTTCTAAAAATCTTATATGTTCTGGTATAATGTTATAAGTCATAATTCTAGTTATTAAAAAAAAATAATTCTGCTTCCTAAGGACTGGAGAAAAAGAACATATGGCAGAGCTCAAATTAAGCTTAATTAAACATGTCCTTCAAAGACAAAAAATAAAGAAAAAAAACCCTCCAAGTTTATAGGTGACATTATATCAAGAATGCTCAGGGAATTCCCTGGCGGTCCAGTGGTTAGGACTCTGTGCTTTCACTGCCGAGGGCCCAGGTTCAATCCCTGGTTGGGATCCTGAAAGCCAGGCGGTTCAGCCAAAAAAAACCAAAAAAAACAAAAAAGGCTCAAACATGAGGTTAAAAAAGGACACCAATTAAAGAAATTTTATTCCAAAATATTTCCTATTGTTCAGGGCTAAAACATAGTATTCAAGTCACTTATCACTTCTGAAAAATAAACTTATATAAAATCAAAGAAAACAAATTATAATTGTAATCATTAAGAGGATACTCACTGTCAGTTCATCTTCATCGGAATTAAAAAGATTATCAAGGTCAGTATAAGAGACAGCCAGGTCTGAGTCATAAATCAAACTGGTTGATGGAGGACGGGCATGACTAGTAGGGCGTGGAGCATCTACAGGTGTCAACCAGAAAAACAAAATCAAACATTCTACTACTGACCAAATGAGTATTATTCTATTTATTTAAGCTAGACATATAACTTTATAAGCGTGTTATGCAATAAGAAATGGTGACTTGTTTAAAATTTAGACATTTTTTTTCATAGAAATAAAGTTTTAAATATATGGTCATACCTTCCCCATGAAGCTCACCAAAGGCTATGCAATCCATAACATAGCTAAGGAATCTACATTAATAATATGTCAAATAAAAATATAAACACTATCAGGACAACAGAATTAAACACACACACATTTAATTTTTCTATCTTCCGGAAATATAAAGGAAGCACAGAATAAGTTCTCTGGCTCTTGAGTCAGACTATTAATTTGAATCCCAACTCCAACACTAACAGTATGACATGAATTAAATGTGACAGAATGTAGATAAAGCACTTTTGCCCAGTGCCAGGCACTTAAGTACTCACTTAAGTACCTCTTAGTTAAGTTTCATTTCAGTTCTAAAATTTTATTTTCCTTTTTTTTTTTCTTTCCAGTTTTAGGGAAAAAAATGACTACTTTAGAAAAAATAAAAATACAAATGAAAGTTAAATTCCTCTTACATTCCCACACAAGAAAGAAAAAAAAAGCAGTTTGGTGTATAAACCGTCCAAAGCATCCTCCGAATGGTTAAACAACTTGAAATAGCCCTCCCTTTCAGAAAGGTGAAAGTCACTTTCCAAATGCCTCTGCATATTGTCCTAAAGATTCACTAAAGCAGTAGTCCTGAAATTTTTAGAGTGTGTAAAAATCATCTAGGATATTTATTAAAAACCAAGATTTCCCAGTTTCACCTCAAAACATGCTCCAGAATGTGGCAGATGGTCCAGATTTTGAGAAAGCCACACCACAGGGACAATTACACATTTCCTATATCCTAGGGTAGGTAAACAGGCTAAAAAACCCAAACTGTTAACTCACTTTAAGCTACTTAGAACCACTGACCACTAAATTTATTTCATGATAGACCATCTCTTCCTTATTCAGATGGACTTTTTTTCTTATTCCTGTTTTTGGTTGCACAGAGCCTGACTGACCCTCTTTATTTATTCCAAATACTAAAACAAGACTTCGCCCCTAAAAGACACATACCAAAGGACAACTTCTTCTGCCTCTATCAAAAATTAAATAGATCTTGTAAAAGAACTAATATATCATGTCTCTCTATTCTATTCGCAACTAGCACAAGTCAGACACTTTCAAAGTGGAGTCTTCACCACTGTATCTCCAGTGCCGAGAACATTGCCTACACATAACGTGTGCTCAATAAATATTTGTTAAATTCATGACCTCAGCAACAGTTCTTCTAACTTGGGGAGAGGGGGAGAAAAGGACAACCAAATTACAGTAAAGTCTAATTCATACATTGAGTTTTTAGATCTGAGAGAGATCTCAGGCGATGATCTTATCCTATCTCCTCATTTTACAGCTGAAAATTATTTTTATTTGTTAAAAAAGGAGGGACTTCCCTAGTGGCAAAGTGGTTAAGAATCCGCCTGCCAATGCAAGGGACACGGGTTCAATCCCTGGTCCGGGAAGATCCCACATGCTGCAGAGCAACTAAGCCCGTGCGCCACAACTACTGAGCCCGCGTGCCACAACTACTGAAGCCCGAGCACCTACAGCCTGTGCTTGACAACAAGAGAAGCCACCTGTGTGCCACAACGAGGAGTAGCCCCCGCTCACCGCAACTAGAAAAAGCCCACGCACAGCTATGAAGACCCAAGGAAGCCAAAAATAAAAATAAATTTTAAAAAAAAAGGAAAGAAGTTCCAACAATTCAAAACAGAATTTCTATCACCTAAACTTGCTTCTCCCAGTACAAGATAAACAATAAATCCATCATTTTAAGATAGGTCCCTTTCTATGAAACATATGAATTATGCAAAAAGGAACACTAAAAGTCCAACAATATCAGATTACTTTGGAGTAACAATCCTGGAATGCAGTATTTTAATTAGAAAATTAAAGTTTTACCTTGCTTGATAGAGGGACTAAATAATGACATAGCATCTTCTTCATGTGATAACACTGTTACACTAGATGGCACATCTTCTACCTGCATACAATATTACATATTAGACTGAAATACATATTTTACCAATAATAAAATATACCAACTATTGAGTAGCTATGTATCAAGCATTCTGCTGGGTGTAGTACAGACATCAATAACTCTCACAACTAACCTATATGATAAGGAAGTAGTACACTCATTTTACAGACAAAAAATAGTTCTAAAGATAACCCAGGAAATACAGCTGATAAGTAGTGGAGCTGGGATTTCAACCTAAATCTGTCAAATTCCAAAGTCCATGTTCTTTCTACAATACCTACTGCCTTCCCAGATACTACTGTTTTCACATTTACAGAAGAACAAAATGTCAAGTACCTGGCACACAGTAAGGCTAAATAAAACTCTGTGAAATTAATTCTTTGTTTTAAACATATTATTGGGTCCTTTTTGCAATTTTACAGCTTTCAATTTCCAATTTTGTATTTACGGCAAGCAGAGTTATCTTAATAGATTACTCTGTCCTTAATAGATCCTCAAATATTTGATTTTTTAAATTTTAATCAAGTAAGTATTTGTACATCTCACACTTTATTCACATAACATTTTACTTTCAGGGGCACTATAGGTTCTTGATTCACATATTCAAAATATCATGTATTTTATAAACTCAGTGATGTGTATTTTACTGCATTTTTGAAAACTGGTAATTCACTTACAGCATAGTTTAACTCAGAATCAAAACAGTTCGTCTACCTAAATGTCCTGATTTCAATATAACAGAAATTAATGCACTCTTTCTCTAATCTCAAAACTTTTACAATAAACAATAAAGATCTTTTCATTATCAGAGACCAGCTATAATTTCAAGCCCATACAAGCTCTTAAATTGTGTACAATGTGCCTGATTTACCTATTTTTTTAAAAATGTTTTTCTCAGTTAAAATGATGAATTTTTTTTTTTCCAAATAGAAGTGTGGTACTATATGCAGAGCTACAGATCATCAGTGACACTTTGGTGTACTTTGATTTCTCTTACCTTGTGTTTTTTTCCAGCTTCTCTCTCATTATTTTGTCTATCTTTCTTATCAGGAAAAAGGAATTCCTCATCTCCTTCAACAAATGCATATGGATCAATTTTAGGTTCTTGTTCTGAATCAGATGCTATTGCTGAAAGATACTGATTTTTAATTTGATATTGCTGCACTAATTCATCAGAAACTTTTAAAGTTTTCTTACATTGCACCATTAACCTGTATAAAGAAATAAAAATAGAAAATTAATCATATTCTCCATAAAAGTACAACAAATTTCCAAAATGACTTATCATAAACTTTTTAGAATTATTAAAAAAAAAAGAATTATTTAAAGATGATCTAATTTGCAATCCTTCATTTTACAAATGAAGAAACTGAGGCATAGAAAGGTTATGTGATTTACTGAAGTATCAAATTTAGCAATAGAGAAATGGAGCTAAAATCCTGGTCTCACAGTCTTTCCACCAAAATGTGCTGTCTTTTGGTTATCCACTCTGTTCCCAAGTCCTCAATCGCATTAACTTGTCCAAATCCACTCACTTGAAAGGGATTCAAACCTAAACTGTTCCAGCACAGAAACTCTCAAAATGTGGGCTATACAGTGAGACACTACTTTTATACAATTTATACCTTTATACAATGAAAGTGATTATCCTTTTCCTACTGCCATGAGTGGATATATTTTAAGTTTAAAAAACTTAAGAGCATGACTTGTGTTTCATAAAAATAACATTATTACCATAAATCCAGCAAAACGTTTTACAGTGTCAAACAGAGTTTCGGCGCAAGTATCTCAGAGGTTTTTACTAATCACGTTGGAAAATCAATTATTAGTCTTTTGGTTCCACATGGTGAATGATAAATATATGTTTATACTCTCCTAAAATATCCAATAAAATGACAAAGGACAACAGAACAGGCAAGAAGACAACACTGAAGTTAGAAAGATAACTATTGGAAAGAGACCAGAGAAAGGTGAAATCTAAGGCTTAGAGAGGGAAGCCAGAAGAAGCTGATCTGCACCACAGAACCCTGAAAATCATCAGGACTTTTACATCTCTGAAGACCAAGGTGCTTGGTGAGTGGGAAGAGAGAAATGATTCATTTTTGGTTTGTGTGTGACACTTTTAGACTCCCAAATTCATGTTCTCTATGGTTTGCAAAGCTGAGATTCCCATGCTGCCATAATAATGGCAGCCAGGCTTCTAGTCAGATAATGCTCAAAATCCTGCAATGACTATTTTACCCTGAGTAAAAAACAAAGTCCTTATAATATCCTACCAAAGCTTTCCATGATCTGTCTCCTCTTTTCCCCTCCAACTTCATCTATTATTCTACTCCTCCCTCTCTTACTCTTCTTCCAAGGTCTTCCTTGATAATCCTCAAACAGGTCAGACAACTTCTGGCTGTTCTCTTTGTCTGGAACATTCTTCCTCCAAATATCTGCATGGCCAACTCCCTCACTTCTTTCAAGTCTTTGTTTAAATGTCACCTTATCTATGAGATCTTATTTAAAATTGCAATATGCCCACTGCCTCACCATTGATCTCCCTTACCGGGCTCTGTTTTTCCCTCCATAGCATTTATCTCTTAATATACTATATAATTTGCTTATGTTCATGGTTGTCTGTCACTCCCACTAGACTATAAGCCTCTAAATGTCAGGGATCTTATCTTTGTTTACTGAACTATCCCAAATGCCTAGAAGAGTGCCTGGCACTTAATAGGTGCTCAGTAAATATCTGCTAAATTAATACATGAAATCTAAAAGCCACACAGGATTGAGATACTGTGTTTGCATTAATAATTCTAAAATACAGTATGTTGTACTTTGAAATAAATCATCTTTATTCATTAGGAAGTGATACTGCTGCCGCTACTTGTCTGTCCTGAGTATCAGGACAAAACAATCATAAGAGAAGTAAGATTTGGAATCAGTAAAGGTATTTGCTAGTTTATAAATTCTTTGAATGACAGAGATATCGTATCTTGTTAATCTATTCACCAATGTCCAGCACTAGAAGCACTCTATACCCTATAAACTAAGGTTGAAACAGAGGTCATCAAAAGAATAACTGACATTTTCTAAACATGCTATCAAATATGATATATGTCACTGTTATTTCAATGTGCCTCAGATTTATCCCCAAACTAAAACCCCAAGTCTACAAAAACTTTCTTCCATAGGAACACATAACTGTCAATGGGCTATATTCCACAATTACCTGTTAGAATAGTTCTGGTCTATAAATGAATAAGCATTTATTTCTTAGAAAAAGCTTTGTACCTCACCATATTAGACCCTAAATGTTTCCTGAATTGTCTATCAGATACCAATGTGAATCTTTTCAAAATAGCACTTCCATCTACTTTGACATGTATTTTCTTATTTAATACTTAAAATAACATCATGAAAATAGGAACCAGAGGGTGTGCTCTCTGACTTTGATATGAAAATTATGTTGAAAGAAATGGTCACATGGTGGCAGAGTTAGGGCTGGAAAGATTTTAAGTATGCCAATTCACATAACTATTCATAGGCGAAAAGTATAAGAACCTACCCCCCTCAAGCCCAGTCACTAACCTGAAAGACTACTCTGTGTTGAGGTGAATAAAACAACTGTTTTTCATATTAAGTTGTCCTCTAGCAGAAGCATAAAAACTGCCACACTCTTTATGCAAGTAGTTGTTAAGCTAGTAGGCAGTAACATTAAAAGGAAAAATCCTACTGCACAGGGCTCTACTAGGAATAAAAATGAGTAAACCAAATGCAATACCTAAAGACAACTTTTTGTTATTTTATTGAATGGTTCTCACAGACAGTGGGATATGCAAAGAATTTAAATGAAGTCAATAATATCAAGAGTATCGTCACAATAAATTAAAAATATAAATTATTTACATTACACATCCTTCTATATTTAAAACTGATAAAAATAGAAATTAAAATTGCTTTTTAAGAGATGCCAGATTAAAAACTCAAGTTAGCATTTCTTCACTCTCCAATTATATAGTATACATACACTTTTTGTGAATAGGAACAACACACCTCTCCTTTTCTAAAATGAACTTTCACATATAGCCAAATAGTTAACTACAGAGATAGTTTCAATCAAATATAAAGCTAAATACAGACAAACTGGAAAAGAAAGATTAGGTACAGCCATGAACAGGAAGCTTTGCAATGCCCATAGCAAACTGAAATTACTTTTATATTATTCATTAACTATATCTCCTTCCTCTCACTGTGACAAAGTTACATACTATCCTAAAATGTACTTGTAGAGAATTTAACATGGACTATAGCATATGCTTTTATGCCTTTATTCAATAAAAATTCTTCTGGACAAGGTGTGACAATATTTTAGAATCGGCAATTACAGAAGGAGATAAGCTACAGTTCAGGAAATGTTAATGAAGAAATGAATTCAATAAATCTCAAAAAAATTTTAATAGTAACTTTTCCAGTACCATCTCCAATATTCATAACCAATCCTTAAACTGAGTCAAGCTAGCTGTCAAAAGTACAGCTTTATTGCATTAAAGTAAGATATCAAATAAGAAAGACTTAAAGAAAAGAAAAAAAATCTTAAAAAGAAAAAAATCTTAAAGGGTTTAGAATACAATAAATCAAGTTTATTTCATCATAGACTTCTTTCTATGAAACAAAAAATTAGAAACTATCTTTTAGAGATCAAATAATGCATTATATAACTAGATACATACAATAAAAATCTGGTATATACACATTATATACAACGTAAGAGCTAGTTCTATTGAGGGATATTACGGTTAAGATATCATGATGTATTTTTTTATACTGAACAAGACATAATAAGAACTATGCTCAAGTACAGTTCTTTGTTTGTTCAGGGTTTAGAAAGGTTCCTTCTGAATCAGAGTTACAGATTGTTTTAGACTGGCACAAATTCCACTAAGTGCTAGACCCTTGAAAAAATACATTTAAAAACAACTGTAATGTTTCTTGGCAGAAATTTTGCTTTCTTTAAAACTTACAAGGTCTTAAGCCACTATTCTAAAATAGATGTTATCATTAACTAATAAAGAAACTAAAAATAATTAGAAGCAAAAAGAAAATAAAGATATTTGCCACAGATGTGTATATCTTGTGTGGGAGATATGCTATGCTCCACCCCCAACCTCTCTCTCCCCTCCAAATAAATTCTAACAAATTAGAAAAGGAATTTTGCTTTAAAGTAGCTGCTAAAAAATTTGGCATCGACTGCTGCACATAAAGTCTAAGAATAAAGGAAATGCTTAGAAATGATGAAGTAATTACTCTGCACTAGTTAAGCAGCCACCACCATCTAAAACTGAAGAAGAGTACCTCTTTTCGTTTATCTACCTATTAGGAAAGCCTAGTGCCCACCCCTTAATACTAATCAATGGAAAACTTCATTTATTTATGCCAAATGGAAACCGAGTTGTCACTTAACGTAAATAAAAAAGGTCTAAATTTCTCCTCCATAATTTTCTAAAAAGGCACACATCTGTAGAAGTCAACTACTATAAAGAAACCATTTTTTAATTTCTACTGATGCATTCTTGCCCCTCTGCATTATATATCTAATTGGCCATAAAGTTCTTTAGTCTACTCCACAACATCTATAAAATCTCTCCATCCCTACCATGTCTTTCTAATTTCCTAATGAGCCCCCTGTATCACCTTATAAATAATATTTTGCCACTCCGTTATATAGCCCTACCCCACTCTTTAGGTCTCATTTCTCACCATGACACACCAAACCACTAAGCAGCACCCTATAATCTATCCATACAAAACTACATAAAGCTTCTGATCTCCATAAATGGAATTATTCTCCACTCTGGCTCTGCATCCCTACTATATCTTATATATATACCTGTATCAGAGAATTTAATGCTATTTTCCATTAGACTACAATTTCATTTAGGGCCAGGACCCAAATTTACTTTATACCGCAACAGTGCCTTACAGTATCTTGTTTATTATAGAAATTTCAGTTTTATTCAAACTGAAAAAGTGCATCTTTGAGGAGTATGAGTTAAAAAAGACAATCTTCCTAAGAAAGGAGAAAGAATATAGGAGTTGCAACAGCCGTCTAATTAACCTCATTAAAATTAACTGCTATAGGGCTTCCCTGGTGGCGCAGTGGTTGAGAGTCTGCCTGCTAATGCAGGGGACACGGGTTCGAGCCCTGGTCTGGGAAGATCCCACATGCCACGGAGCGGCTGGGCCCGTGAGCCACAACTGCTGAGCCTGCGCGTCTGGAGCCTGTGCCCCGCAACGGGAGGGGCCGCGATAGTGAGGGGCCCGCGCACCGCGATGAAGAGCGGTCCCCGCACCGCGATGGAGAGTGGCCCCCGCTTGCCGTAACTAGAGAAAGCCCTCGCACGAACCGAAGACCCAACACAGCCAAAAATAAATAAATAAATAAATAAAGTAGCTATAAAATTAAAAAAAAAAAAAAAAAATTAACTGCTATATATTTTAAAACATTTTTAAAACTCAAAGCATGGAAAAAGATAATAGAAATTTACAATGACTGGGTAACACAAATTCACAAATTTTTTTATATAAAACAAACCAGGTTTTTGAATGGATTACTCTTATTACCAGAAATATGTTTGATCATATTACATCTTTAAAAATATAGAATGCTTCTACAAAGAATTTAAGATTGTTTAAATGACATTAAGAAAGCGTAATAGTAATTCTTAGAATTTATTTTTAATGACAAGAGACATCATCTGACTTTGTCAACTGGCTTTGCCAACTTGCTATAAGGAGATGACTGATCCTCCTCATGATATCCCATCTCAAGTAATAGTAAGAGCAGGTACTTGAATTAATAAGTTATTCCAACAAGATCTTTTTAACTATGAGAAAAAATAACTTTTGTTTTAGCATAACACGAACACTGAAGACCATGCCAGGTATTTTACTGTGGTCTGGGGAGACTAAAACAGTATGGGAGAGAGCTCCCTAGTGAAACTTAATCATTAAACATGTTTGGCATATCTAATTTAATAACTTCTAACAGAAATTTGAACTCTAAAGTTATTTGTAACATTAAAGCACCTCAACATTACTAACATTTTGGGCTGGAAAATTCCTTGTTGTGGGGGACAGTCCTATACACTGTAAGATATTTAGCAGCATCCCTGGCCTCTACCTACCAGATGTCAGTAGCACACGCCCAGCTGTGACAACCAAAATGTCTCTAGTCATTGCCAAATGTCACCTGGGGGTGGGGGGATGGGAGGCGGCCAGAAACTGCTCCAATTGAGAACTACTGCCAGTAACTCCAGGAAGATAAAATAAAATCATCTAGATGATTAAAATGTAAGACCAAAACTTCTAACCTACCAAGTATAAAACAGGTGTATTCCATAAATATTTCTCAGTTCACATAGCAGCAAGGACTCTGATGGTTGACCTTCGGTACTATCTACCCTATTCTAATCTAGTATTACAATAAAAAAACAAGGATTCGATCTACAAGTAATTTGTGTCACAACACACATTTTAGTAACTAGCATAACCAAAACTGTATTCATGTTCAACTTTAAAAACAAAAAAACAAAAAAACCTCTATTCAATCTTTTATGTCTTCTTTTTATGAGGTAGAAAAAGATGGTGACCAGGAACAGGTAGAGGCATGTATTTTCTTTAATTTACATAATCATGACACAGAACCATTCTACTCTGCATGTTACCTTTCTACATTATGCTTCTTTCTCATTCTTATTCAATGAGAAAAATGCCAAAGTAATTTTAGAACCAACTCTTAAGGTTAAGCTGTATTAACTTCTAAGAGACCTTCATTTCACTTACAGATGCTCATGCACACAAGCAGCCAATACACTAAGTAAAGTTATGGCTAGAATTCTTAAACCTAATGAATATAATATGTCCATAAAAACTCACTCTTAAAGTTCTTAAAACGGAAAATATTCACATCACTACATTTTTACATACATTAAATAAGAAAATATAACACCTAGAAAGAAATGTTTTAAAATCATAAAGTAATCTAGGACCATACTGTCATTTCATTCATCCAACATCTGCTGAATGTCTATGTGCCTAGGATTGTTCTGGGAAGGCACGCGCGCGTGCATGCGTGCGTGCGTGTAAGTTGGAAGAACACAGTAGTACACAAGACCAAGTCCTTGCCCTCACAGAGCTCACATTCTAATAGGGAAGAGACCATTAACAAATATATAATTTCAGATAATTATATATATGGAGAAAATGAAAGTAGTACACAGGATAGGTTGTGACTTGGGGATTAAAGAGAGGTCACAGTTTAGGTACTGTGGTCAAGGAAATACCTCCTGAGAAGGTAATTTTTGAGTTCAACTGAACAGTAAGGGGTGAGGTATTCCCCCCACCCCGTAATCCAATTCTAAAGGCCATGAAGAATGACCTTCACTTTTTTGAAGGAATAGCAAGAAAGCTGGTGTGGTTAAATCAGGAAGCAAACAGGAGAGCAGTAAATACAAGTAAAGAACTAGGTATGCAGGAGATTGTGTAGAACCTTACAGATGAGGGAAAGAGTATGGATTTTATTCTAAATATAAAGGGAAATTACTGAAGAGTTTTAAGCAAATGAGTAACATTTAACTTACAATGATCACTCTGACTGCTGTATAGAGACTATATAAAGAGAAGTATAGAATCAAGGAGACCAACAGTTTCAGGCAAGAGTTGAAGTTAGCTTAGATTTTTATATTACATCCAGCACAGATAAGATTAAGATCTTTTAAGCCTTGTTTCCAAGACATCATTTGCTTTCAAAAAATCTGACTTATTAACTAAGTTAGTCGTCTTCCGTGATCATAAGGGTATTCTGAAGTCCCTCTATTTCAAGTCCAGATTAATTTTAATTTAAAAAAAAAAGTCATACTAGAATGCTTTTAAGATTCAAAGTGCTAGATGAAGCACACGGGTTTGTCTATTAAAATAATAACCGAGGAATTTTAAAAGAAAATACATCTCTAACAGTAGGGAAAATGAGAAAGAGGCTATAAATAGATCAGGAATTTTACTTAGTCTCAGGGAAGCTCAAAATCAATGAAACACAGCAGAGAAAGTTCATGGCTTACAATATGCAAAAGGGGGCTAAGGGCAAACTACATAAACAACAGGAGAGCCAAACTGCCTAAAAACCAGAGAAAATCTGGACTTACATCTCTAGAAAGAAATGAAAAAAAGCTGAAAAAGGAGAAACAAAGTGTTCCTATTTTTTTATAACCATTTTAAAAATTGAAGTATAGTTTATTTACAATGTTGTGTGTTTCAGGTGTACAGCAAAGTGATTCTGTTTTGTGTGTGTGTGTGTGTATATATATACATTCTTTTTCAGATTCTTTTCCATTATAGATTATTACAAGATATTGTAATATAGTTCCCTGTGCTATACAGCAGGTCCTAGTTGTTTATCTATTTCATATATAGTAGTGTGTATACGTTAATCCCAAACTCCTAATTTATCCCCCTGCCCCTGCCCCCCAGTCCTGAAAGGGTTCCTTTTCTAAGAAAAATGAATAAACTACCTGGTGAAGGCACAAGATCCTTTTCATCCTGGAAGTTTAGGTACAAGGCCTCCCCTCCTAAACATCCCCTACCCCATTAACATAAAGCAAAGTTTCTGGAACTGATACACAGTTCATTCTAAAATATTTGTTGAGTGAGTTAAGTCCTGCCAATCAACAAGGCTCTGCCTTTATACAGCTCCTCTATTCATTCCCTCATTCTAAAACGTGTAAGATGAAACAAGAAGAAGAAATATGATGAGAATCAGTATAGTAAAGAAAAAGACCAAAATAAAGTAATTCTAAAGGAAAAAAAGTTACAGGACATTAAACAAGGGGTTGCTATTTAGAAAAAAAGTTTAGAAATTAAAAAAAACATGAGAAACAAATATTAAGACTTTAAGAAAGGGGCTAGAAGTTGAGGAATACCCTCAGGAAAAAAAGATGGAAAATGAGAGAAAATACACAAGTTCAACATCTGAATTCTAGAGGTTCTGCAGAGAATGGGGGAAAAAAATGGAGATATTTTCCAAGAAAAGAGAAACTTCCCAGTGACGGGACAAAAAAGACTTCAAATTGAACCAGCCCTCCTCAAAAGTTCAGTACAAGGACTGAATAAAAGACCACAATGTATACACGTATTCTTGCGAAATTTCAACATTCTAAGCTAAAGACCCTAAAAGTTTTAGAGACTGATGGAGAAGGAAATGTAATCTTTGCAAACTACTTGGCCTTGCATTGATAAACAGGTAGACAGTTTTAATGAATATAACGGTAAAATGAATATAATGGATGGTTGACTTTCACTTTTAAAAAAAAACACTGTAACTGATTCACTTTGCTTTACACCTGAAACTAACACAACATTGTAAACTATACTCCAATAAAAATTTTTAAAAACCCCACTATAGATAAAAATGCAAAAAGCTTGTGGGACAGATAATAAATATAATCAGAACAACACAGAAAGTAAAGGGAGACCTGAAAAAAACCCTATTTCTGCCCCAAAGTATGTCATACATATTGTGGACAAAGAAGGCAAACCACAGAACAGAGGAAGATATCTGTAGCACTTATAACTAATACAAGATTGATAGCCAGAATATACGAAGAATAACTAGAAGGAAAAGAAAAGAAAAAAAAATGGACTAAAAATGATATCCAAGGGGTTTCCCTGGTGGCGCAGTGGTTGAGAATCTGCCTGCCAATGCAGGGCACATGGGTTCGAGCCCTGGTCTGGGAAGATCCCACATGCCGCGGAGCAACTAGGCCCGTGAGCCACAACTACTGAGCCTGCGCGTCTGGAGCCTGTGCTCCGCAACAAGAGAGGCCGCGACAGTGAGAGGCCCGCGCACCGCGATGAAGAGTGGCCCCTGCTCGCCACAACTGCAGAAAGCCCTCGCACAGAAACGAAGACCCAACGCAGCCAAAAATAAATTAAAAAAAAAAAAAACTATAAAAAAAAAAGATATCCAAGGCACATATAATTAATATAAGATTAATAACCAGAATATGAAAAGAATAAATCAGGAAAAAAAAGAAACGAAAATAGACTAAAACATATGATATACAGGCCTGTAAACACTTTAAGTGATGCTTAACCTCACTAGGGATCTGTAAAACATAGTAAGACAATAATAGGCCATTCTGCATGCAGCAGATTAGCCAAATTAAAAGTCTCATAATACCAAGTACTGAGGAAAATGTAGAACAGCTATTCTCATACTCTGCTGGTCGATGAGGGTGTAAACTAGTATAGTTTGGAGAGTAACTTGGCAACAACCCTTCATGTTGAATATCGACATACCCCATGGCCCAGCAATTCCACTTTTTTGCTGTATTCCCTAGAGGAATTCTTATAGATATAACTATACAAGGAAATGTGTACAAAAAAGTTCACTGCTACATCCTTTGTGAAAAATTGAAAATAACCAACATGTCCATCTCAAGAGAGTAGATAAATTATGGCATATTCATAACAAAGAAATACCAGAGAGCAAGTAAAATGAATTAACTAGAGCTACATGTATAAAAACATGTATAGAAATGATAAATACCAAATTCAGGACAGTGGAAGGAAGAATGGAGGAAGAAAAATAGTACACAGGGGTTCTAACTGTATGTAAAATTCTTAAGTTTGTTGATGGATAAATGTTATTATTTTCTCCACTTTTTTGTGACTAAAATATTTCATAATAAAGAGGTTCCCTGAGGAAAAATCACAGTAAAGAAATTATGCAAAATTAATACTCAAATACTCAAAGGATTTATTATTGTAAATCCTACCCTGAAACCATTCTGGAGTCCTACTATTAAGAACCTACATCATTTCCACCCTTAAATTATAATAGTGACTATTAAAAAAAATACATACTCTGTAACTGATGTTACACTTTCCTGTCCAAAAGGTCCAACTGGATCATCCTTGAATTTATCACTTGGAAGTTGAGGTGGTAAAAACTCTAAATTTTTTTTCTTTGGGACCTTGTAATACTTCCAGGCTATATTAGCTTCATCTTCTTCCAAGTTTACTGCTGTACCAACATATATTGTAGGTTCTACAGCTTCCTGGAATTGAGCTGGGAAAGACTGGGATAAACTGTCTATCCTATCTTCAATTGGTTTAGAAGGAACCAAGGGATCCGGTGTTGGCATTTGATAAAAATGTTGACTTTGAGGAGTTGAAGGTGTTTTAGTCACTCCTTCATCAACCACATCACATGGGTGAGGACTAAGTGGGGGTGGTTGAGGTGAATTTGCCATTTCAGTGCCATGCATCTGAGGAGTCTTTGCTACATCATTAGTTCGGATGTTTGAAAATCTCACTTGACTGTCTGGAGCAGAGATCACAAGTCTTTGGCTGGCTGAATCTGTGTCCATGCCAACATCATCGCTAACAGATACACGATGGTGAAAAGGAGTCAAGGGGCGTTTTTGTGGTTTTTCACTCTTTTCTTGCTTTTCATTGGTCTTGTGCTTCGGAAGTACTTGTTGTTGCTGACTTAAAGTTGGTGCCTGTCCTTGTTGTCCAGGATTTCTTGGTTTGAGATTTTTGTGCCTGAAAAGTTAAAAGAAAGGTTTATTTATAGTATAACTATTATATCAAAGTATACAAGTTAACAGCCTTAGAAATTTTGGATGTCATTGGTTTTTCACACATAATCCTAAAAGTAAAATTATTTGAATTTACATAGAAAAAAACATACTTTGTACAGTGGCCTAAAACTAAGAGCACGCAGAAAGCTTCATAAAAGCCAATCTCTCATCCTCATTTAACATGTGATCAGATAGCCAAAGATGATCTGCCTTACCTAATCTAAATATCTTAGTATCTGAATAAATACAGAGATAAGATTCTAGTTATTTTAATATAAAAAGGTATAAAATGTCCTCAAATTTATTCATTTATGAATGTACCTGATATTTTACCATTCATAACTGTTATAAATCAATGTCAACAGCTTGGCTGAGCTCAGTCATCATCTACGATCCTACAGCAACCAGCTAGGAAACTTACTCTACTGGACTGAAGTTAGATCAATCAAGATTGTAGTTATATCCATCTGGATAGTTCTGGAATTGACTGGTTGATGCCCCATACCATACCTACCTTCCTTCTCCCAAGGCTTACCAATACAGAAAGAATAAGCTGACTGGAAAGGAAAAAGAAAAGGAAGTACCTAAAAGAATTTATTCCTCATGATGTGAAGCAATTCTAAATTGAAAAATTTAAAACTATATACCTTAAAATCTAATAATTTTATTCAAAGTTTAAGATTTCTTTCAGTGCAGTAAAAATACTGTGTACTTTGAGATTTCCAAACTCAACTGATATTAATGCATATAAAATATTTTTTAAGTAAAAAACTAGAAAAAAAATTTGCAGGGATTTGGAGTTAAAGCATTAAGTATTCATTAGGGTTTTTTTTTGTGTTTTTTTTTTTACAATATATTTTATTAATGGTTTTGTTATATCAGAGGTAACTTGAAAGACTCTTAAAAAGCAGTGGCAGGCACTTTTTCAAAGAACCCTCTCTACTGAGAGAACATGCTGAGACACCCTTTTGTACAGAGCCTGGGACCTCTTATTGTACATGAGGGGAAAAAAAGCATGAAAGTTATCAAAGAAATCTGCAGTTATGTCAAAAGGACACAGGAGAAATCCATCATTACTCTGACACCAAAATCAAAGACATCATAAGAAAAGGAAATCACAGAACAATATTCCTTAAGAACACAGATGTAAATCATTAACAAAATATGAGCAAATGAGTAATATATAAACTGAGAATACATCATAACCAAATGGAATTTGTCCCACGAATGTAAGGTGTAACATTCACAAGAGAAAAACCAATATTATTCATCACATAACAGAATAAAACAGAAAACCATATGATTATCTCAATAAATATAGAAAAACATGACAAAATTCAACACCTATTCATATAAAAAGACTCAGCAAGCAAGTATTAGAACTTAGTCCAATGAAGGACGTCTATGAAAAACTACAACTAACATCATACTTAATGATGGAAGACTAAATATTTTCTCCCTAAGACTAGGAACAAAGCAAGAATATTAACTCTCAACATTTCAACAATTTTATTGAAAGTTTTAGGTAATGCAGTAAGTCAAGAAAAAAAAAAGAGATTAGAGGGGCTTCCCTGGTGGCGCAGTGGTTGAGAATCTGCCTGCCAATGCAGGGGACACGGGTTCGAGCCCTCGTCTGGGCAGATCCCACATGCCGTGGAGCGACTAGGCCCGTGAGCCACAGTTGCTGAGCCTGCGCGTCTGGAGCCTGTGCTCCGCAACAAGAGAGGCCGTGATAGTGAGAGGCCCGCGCACTGCGATGAAGAGTGGCCCCCGCTTGCCACAACTAGAGAAAGCCCTCGCACAGAAACGAAGACCCAACACAGCCATAAATAAATAAATAAATAAATAAATAAAAAGATCAGAGATTTCAAAAGAAGAAGAAAAACTGTCTTTACTCATAGTAAACATGATTAGAATTTTACAATGAAGGCATCAGGCTGATCACCACCTTCTTAGTTTTAACATTATTAAAAGTGGGATAACCGGGCATATGTCTCTTCTGATGTGACACCATACAAAGCAACACAGCACTGCCTATGTAGTATTCTCGCCAAAAATATTAAACCTAAACCTAATTAAGCCTCTAGATCAGCAGTGTCCAAAATAACTTTCTGTGATGATAGAAATGTTCTATATGTGGCTACTGAGAACTAGAAATGTGACTTGTGCAATGGAGGGGCTAAATTTTAAATTTTATTTAAATCCAGTTACTTTAAATTTAAATAGCCACAGGGACTTACTTCCCTGGCGGTCCAGTGGTTAAGACTCCGTGCTTCCACTGCAGGGGGCATGAGCTCGATCCCTGGTCCAGGAACTAAGATCCTGCATGCCAAGTGGTGTGGCCAAGTAAATAAATAAATTTAAATAGTCACTAGTGGTTACACACATAGCTAGTATTAGAGGACATGGCTCTACAGCTACCTTCCATTTACAGAAATGCAAGGGATAAAAGAAGTTAAATGACACCAAAAGAACAAGTTAAAATACATGACAAATTGAGAAAATCCATAATGTGGGACATTCTATAGAACAACTGACCTAGTTTCTCCAACCAAGTCAATGTCATAAAAGGAGGAAGAGGATTAAAAGAGAGACCTGGAAAACTTAACAATCAAATGTCTACTCCTTGTTTGAATCCTAGTCAAACCAACCAACTACAAAAAGATATTTCTGAGACATATCTGTAGAAGGTATCAGATGATACCAATAAAATACTGTTCCTTTTATCAGGTGTGATAATGGAATTATAGCTACGTAAGAAAATATTAACATTTTTTAGAGTTGCATACTGAAGTAAAGTGAAATGATGGTATTTAAGATTTGCTTTAAAAATCTTCAGCAAGAGTGCAGCACAGGTGACTGGCCAAATAAAGCATTGTATCTCGACAGTATCATGGAGTACTATGAATTTAAAAGAAAAAAGAGAGTGGAACTATATGTGCTAACAAGAAAAGATACCCAGGATAACTGTTTTTCAAAAAAAGCACATTGAAGAACAGTATACATAGCATGATTCCATTTGTGGAAAAGAAAACAGGCAGGCAGATCTACATACATGCATAACAGGGAGAACTTGTCATTTTAAGTTTTATATTCGTGTGCATTATTTAAATTTTTTAAATAGCATTTAAAAAAATTTAATAAAGTTATTGGTCATTAAAAAACCAAACAGTAGGTTCTATCCAATGTAAGAATAATCCCTTCTCTAACCAACCCCTCTTCGAATATTTTCAATGACAAGGACCACATTACCTTATGAGGAAATGCAGCTCCTCCAGTTGTTAGAAAATAATATATTGACTAGAAACTTGTCTTTTCTATATCAGACATTTATATATATGTGTGTATGTATATTTTTTTCCCTATATCCAGACATTAGTCCTATTTTGAACTCTATTTCTAAAGCTATGCTGTCCAAGAATGGTATCCAAAGTCACATGTGGCTAACTAGGCACTCAAAACGTGGAGAGTAAAAATTGAGATGTGCTGTTAAGTGTAAAATATCCACCAGCTTTTAAAGGCATTTATGAAAGAAAGAATGTCAACTATCTCTTCTGTTTTTTTTTTAAGGTTATTTTATGACATATAATTTTTTGTTTTTTTAATTTATTTTTGGCCGCGTTCGGTCTTTGTTGCTGAGCTAGGGCTTTCTCTAGTCGCGGCAACTGGGGTCTACTCTTCATTGCGGTGCACAGGTTTCTCATCGTGGTGGCTTCTCTTGTTGCGGAGTACAGGCTCTAGGCACGTGGGCTTCAGTAGTTGCGGCACGTGGGCTCAGTAGTTGTGGCTCACGGGCTCTAGAGCGTAGGCTCGGTAATTGTGGCGCATGGGCTTAGGTGCTCCCCGGCATGTGGGATCTTCCTGGACCAGGGCTCGAACCCGTGTCCCCTGTGTTTTTGGCAGGCAGATTCTTAACCACTGCGCCACCGGGGAAGTCCTCTAATCTGTTTTTTGCTTTGGAAAATGTAGTTGATTTCTATAAAAGTATTTTATTCATGTTAATTTGTACTGGGCTGATGTTATTTTTTAAATAAATTAAGCACTGCTTTAAAATTTCCCTAAAATTATATAAATAGACGTAACCCACATAAATAAAAGCACGTTCGGATACCCTATAATTTTTAAGAGTGTAAATGAGTTTTGAAACCAAAAGTTTAAGAATTCATCAAGTTATGCAAGGCACTAAGGAGAAAAACGATCTCCAATAATCTGAGGTGAGCTATCTGGTTATATTCCAAGTATACAAGGGATATGACAAGTAAACAGCCATACATTCCTTTATCCTTCCATAAGGCAAAGAGACTATTAATGTGGGCTATATACGAATAGCAGTGGCTCTCCAAAACTTTGGTAACATTAAATCATAGTTCCTTTCTTCTATATAGACCTTTTTCTAAAAGCTAGTCTTCTTTAGAGACAACTGAATTTCATATTAGAAGTCAACCAAGTTGGAGAATCTTTCTAAAAAAGAAGTTGTCCTGAAAGTACTACAGAGTGATTCCTTTAATTATTTTTCCTATTAATTGAAGTTCCTAGTATTTTAGTATTAATATCTAAAATTTATTGTATTGCCTTCTACTTATACAGCTTGCTAAGTGCTAATTTTCTTATGAACATTCCACCAGAGTAAAGCCTAATATCCATAAATGTGCAGTTTTTAATCTCACTAACTGAAAAATGCCAATTAGAACAATTTTATGCTTTTCACTTACTATAATGGGAAAAAAAATAATTTTAAGGACAGTTCTCAGATCAGTGAAAGCGTAAGAAAAACCAGCACTCTTATATGCAAGAAGTGTGAGTGAAACTGGTAGAAGTTTTCTGAAGTCACAAGCAAAGTATTTAAATAGCCCCCTTGCCCACAACTCTCTATCACATCACCCACCTAATTTTATTTCCTTCTTAGCATTCACCACTCTTAAATTTTAAAAGGATTAAGAATTTTTTTTGAAAACTAATTATCTGCCCCACTCCCCTTAGCATGCAGGATTCACAACAGCAGGAGCCTTGTTCACTAATGTATCCTGAGCCTTGGACATCGTCTATCACAGAGTGTCAAAAAAAAAAATCTAATAAATAACTGATAGTCACAAAAGTATTATTTTTTAAAAAGTAAACACAAACAAAAAAAACTTTGGAAACAACCTATTTGTCCATCAAACTCAGAATGATTAAATACACTATGGTACTTCCATTCAGTGGAATGCCAAGAAGTTTTTTTAAAACAATAAAGCAGATCCACAAGTAACTAGAATGGAGAGATCTAAGGCACATGAAGTGAAAAAATAAACTGCGAAATACATGTGTATTATGTTTATGTGTTGGGAGGAAAAACACATATACACACAATATTACAGAGAAAAGCATGGAAGGATAATACCTAAATTAGCAAGTAGTTACTTCTAGAGAGAGAGAGTAGGATTTGGAGAGTGGTCAAGCAGTACTTCAGCTTTATTTGTATAATTTAAATTTCTTAAAATCACATATGTATCATGCAAACTGCTGATATTTATGCAATTTTTTTTTCAAATCAATTTCTCAGAGAAGGGTCCAGTCCTATCTTTCACACAGAGTAAATGTACTACAATCATTTATCAAAAAACAAAACAGAGGAAAGTGAGGTAACAGAGAAAGCAGTAACAGCAGGGAGCTTCAGTCACTTCTATGGCTGAAAGGACAATAAGATGAAGTAGTCTTATCAGATCACAGAAGCTTGGGATGGTGCTACAACCACAGCAGGAACTGCCCAATGGTAACTGGGACCACAGAAGAAGGGCCTGTTAATGGGACAAAGAGCTGCTGCTGGAGTCGGCTCAAAAAAGGGGTGGGGAAATACCCTGGCTTCTTCCCTCCTCTTATCAACCAATCTTCTCTTAGTGCCTCCAACTAGCCAACTCCAAAAAGCAAGTGAGCCTAATCAAATCATCACGCTGACATCTTAAAATCATACAATATCATTTGTCAGTTATATCGCAATAAAACCGGGGGGGAGGGGGGGAAACCAAAAAACACATGTTAAAAGCAAGGGAGCCTAGGAATTGTAACTCCCTGCAGAACAGAACAGAGCAGGGAAAATGTAGGGATAGATCTGAGAACAGACTGGCTGACTAGTACAGTCAGTTATCAATGTATGCGCTACCTCCTATATTCTATACCAGGAGAGGATACACATAATAGGGTGGCTCCAAGTCTGTTTCAAGCCTTACTTATGAACTAAAGAAGAGAACCAGATTTGGGGGGAGAGGCAGGGGTAGAGGAGGAATCTACAATATGCAGCAGTAAAAAAAATGAAAAAACTGAAAAATGAATGAAAAAAATAAAAAATAAAAAAGTAAATGATTAGAAACACTGTATTTACTTGAAGGGTAAATTTACCAAAGCTAGTCAAACATATAGATTATATGAAATTTCATATCAAACCTCTACATACCTAGGAGGAATTCCTGGAATTAGGAAAGAAAGTATGTTTTTAAAAATAAAAGTTCGGCTTAGAGCAATAATTAAAACTTATGTTTACCAACATGCATTTTGAGTGTCTTCCTCTACAACTATTCTAGACAAATAGACTTAAAACCCAAATCTTTCAAAAAGAATAAAGAAATGCCTAGGTTAGAAACTAAAAAAGAAGAGTTGCTTGATAAAAATACCAATACAGTGAAAGAAAAGTCTAATTTCATTTAAGCATTCTATTGGTCTTAGACCAGGGATTGGCAAACTTTTTCGGTAAAGGACCGGATGGTAAACATTTTAGACTCTGGGGGGCCATACCGTCTGCCTTGTAACCACTCAACTCTGTAAAAGCAGCCACAGTTAATATGTGTATGAACAGATGTGGCTCTGTCCCAATAAATTCTTATTTATGGACACTAAAATTTGAATTTCACATAACTTTCGCAAAATATTTTCCTTTCATTTTTTTCAAATATTTACAACTGTAAAAATCATTTCAGCTCACACGCCATACAAAATAGGTGAGCCAAATGTGGTCAACAGATCGTAGTTTGCCAACACCCTTGGTCTTAGACAAAAAATGCACTGAAGCCCTGCATTTCAAGACTAAGTTTGGGACTTCCCTGGTGGTACAGTGGTTACAAATCCGCCTGCCAATGCAGGGGACACGGGTTCCAGCCCTGGTCCGGGAAGATCCCACATGCCTCGGAGCAACTAATCCCGTGCGCAACAACTACTGAGCCTGCACTCTAGAGCCCGCGAGCCACAACTACTGAGCCCGCATGCCCAGAGCCCGTGCTCTGCAACGAGAGAAGCCACCGCAATGAGAAGCCCGCGCACTGCAGCGAAGAGTAGCCCCTGCTCGCCGCCAACTAGAGAAAAACCCATGCACACCAACGAAGACCCAACGTGGCCAAAAAAAAAAAGACTAAGTTTGGTTTTTTTCCCTCAAGGTGAGTGTGGTTTTTACTATTTTAAACTGTTAAACAGGAGCTAATCTATCCATATTTTTATTCCAATCTCTCTGTCAACAACAGAGGCAAGTTTTTAACAAAGTTGCCAGACTTTAAAAAACTGTACAGTGTTTAATCCAAAGAATCTATATAAAAGAAAACTTAATCTATGCAAAAACACATCAGAACACTTGAGAGTCTGTCATTGTACTCAATCAAACAGAGCTAATGTAAGAAAACCCTTAGCCCTAACCTGCAAGCACTCCATCCCTTTGGCTCACAGCCATGACAAGAAGGGGTGGCCAACTGTGCATTCGTGTGTCATGGTTTGGGATGTCAATGCCATTATTTATTTACTTGACTGCAAAAACATACGATCTACCTTTAATCTGTAGAATAAAATAATACACTCTAGACAACATAATCTTTATGCCTGTGATAAACAAATCTCATCAAAATCCCCAATATATAAAATAAATACCATTGCCTAAAGAATTCCAAGTACATCCATTCTTCTACCGACCTTTCAACCAACACAGTCTATTAGAAAGCCTGTATTTTTACAGTACAGTTTTGGTCCCTTGTAGAATCTTATTTTCTGAATCTTAGTTCAGCATTTCACCTACAGCTTGACCAAAGGGATGTTATAAGAAACTGCTGCACAAAACCCAATATTGTATTTACAATAAAAAAAGACTGAGAAAAATTTTATCTCACTATATCATATATCATCTTTTTTATGAGAACGCTTGGGAGAAATTTCTCAAGCACAGTGCCATTTATGAACACTTTGCTCGAGACTTGTGTTCCTCTTACCTTATAGATGCTATATATTCCATAATTCAGTATAAAATTCTTTTATTTGGCTATGAATCCAAGCTTTCACAGTCCAGCTCTGGTAACTGTATAAGAACCTATGACATACATTTGTACGTCCTTCTACAATCAGCTCCGTATTACTGAATTTTTATTTTCCTCATATTTTTTTCTTTTGGAAAAAATCTTAACAGTGTGTTTACGTAAGGTATCTCAAACAAAGTGGGGCCTAAGTATGCAACAGCATAAGAAACTACCACACATACGTGTATATACCGACATCAATCAAATGGAAAAGAAAAAAACATCTACCTCAAACAGCTGCAATTTGTTCTTTGTGTAGCTTCAACAAAATCCCAGGATGCTACTTTATCGGCTGTCTCTTCTTCACATAGACCACCTGATGAAGCCGAATACTTCCTCCTAAGATTTGAAATTATAAAACTCTTTAGAATTCATAAAATTTTTTGTAACCCTGAATTAAGCATTAAAGTTGAATTTTTAGAAATCCATTTTTTCAATTAAAATCATATGAATAACGGTTTATACTTTAAGTATCTCTTATCTACAAGTAACTACCAACATGCAATTTTTAAACTTGAAGATGAAAATACATACTTGTTCTGTGCTCTGTTCAAATTACATTCTTGCCAAACTCTATCCACCACATGATTTGCTAATTTTCTGGGTATTTTCCCACCATGATGGCTAGTACTATCAGAGCTGAAGCCATCAGATACTGAAGAAAATGTGATCCATTTCTGGGCAGACTGAGGATCAACTGAAAACAAAAAAGAACAGGCTGTAGGAGAATAAAGGTAGGTTTAAAATAACATTATCTTGTTTTTGTTTTTTTAAATTTCTGATATAACTTGATCCAGCTATCTGGTAAGCCTACTTATATTTTGAGGCAAAAAAGCATGTCACTTTACTTAAAATACAGAAAGCCAAAAAAAAAAAAAAATTTGAACAGGGAATGAGAACTGGATGATAGTGTTATATCAATGTTAATTTCCTGACTTGGAAGATTAAATGGTAGTCATATAGGAAAGTGTACTTAATTTTGGGAAACAAACTGAGTACTTAGGGGTGATGGGGCATCATGTCTGCAGCTTTTTCTCAAATGGTTCAGAAAAAGACCAGTAATAAGGAATGTATGCGTAGACAGAGGGTGACGGAGCAAATGTTAACAGTTTGGGAATCTGAATGAGAAGAGCTCCTTGCACTGTACTTACAAACACTTCAGTAAGTTTGAAATTATTCCAAAATAATTATTTTTTAAGTGTTTACTATATTCAAGATAACAGATTTATCACTAGAGCTAATGAAACAAACTAGTACAATACCTGTTTGAACTTCCTCAGGAGATGTAGGTGGTGTAAGAGTAACTGAAGACATAGCAGGATCTCTTGTGGAAGCAGGCACTTGGTGGACACCCAAGCAAGAAGCTGAACAGTGAGAGGATCCCACAGAGCTAGGAGTAGGAATGTCTGACTGAGGGACTAGAACAAAGCATGCTGGGTAGATCATTCGGACACCAGCTAAAATGAAAAAAAAAAAAAGGATAAGAAAATCAATTACTATTGTGACTGCAGTGGGATTAGTTTCACTCAAAAGTGCAATAACGGAAAAGTAGATATAATATGATCACACTTGTTAAAATAAAAATACATTTAATGTACTTTTATAAATGTACTCTTTCTGGCATAAGGTTTTTCTTGAAGAAGCCACAAGAGCCTGGTAGTAGTGGTTACCTTTAGTGACAGAGACTTAGAAGAAAGCAGCTTTCTCTTTTTGCTTTTGGATTTTCTAACCATGAATGTGTATTTCTTTAAAAAAAAAAAAAAGATCTTTATTTGCAAATTTGACCAAATTTATTTTAAAACTTTAACAAAGGTAACTGGCACTAGAAATACGGACCATTTTCTGTTTTCTTCTTTATATGCCTCTATTTAAAAAGCCAAATATATGTTTGTGTTTTGTTTTTGTTTTTGACACAACTACTCTGGTAATATATTTATTGAAATTGAATACTGATATTTCTTTTATTAAAAAAATTATGTAATCTCATATATAACATTTACCATATGAATCCATTAAATACAGTGTTGCAAATTCTAATCTGCTCAACCAATTATCTGTTCACCCATACATTTCCCACACCTCCCATGTCTCTCTAAGGTGGAGTATACATCTTCATCTCATTGTTAAGCTGGGCTGTACAACTTGCTCTGGAATGTAAGCGCATGTGATAGATGCCACATCCCAATAGGAACTTCAGATGTACTTGCAGGATCAATGCAGCCTCTCCTACTTTATGTCCTCTGCCTTGTCTCTGCAAGTTTCAAATATAGTTTACCTTATTAACCTAGGTCCCTAAGTAAGAAGATAAATATAATAAAGCCAACCTAAATAGTGCTGACCTGGACAAAGCAAATCAAAGCCACAAGTCCTTTAGGTATACATTTTCTGCCTTTTATCAGAAGCAACAGCTTTACCAAATGTTAAAATACTGCATCACACACGCTGTCAACTTTCCAACCTCCAAATATTATTCATTCACAATTATTTTCTTCCCACCTTTAGCATTTTTCCCTCTAGGTGGAATGTATTTCCCTGCCCCGATGACTTTGGCTTGGCCATATGACTAGTTTTACCTAATGGAGTGTGAGCAGATGCAACATACATCATATCCTAGCAGAAGCTTTAAATACACTTATATGGTTAGGCTCAGTCCCTATTATTCCTCTGTTCTTGTAAGAATAGTATGTCCCAGATACTTGGGTACTCCTTGAACCTAGGTTGCAGGATGAGAAGACACAAGGAGCCAAACCATAACCAAGCTGCAGCCCTTATGTACTGTAAGCAGGAAATAAGGAAGAAATAAATGTTTGCTGTTAAAAGCCACTAAGATATCAGAGTTTTTATTCAGCAAAATCTAACTAATACATATAGTCACATATTTCCCCCCTTAGGATTAAATACTCGGAATCCCTACCAACAAGAACTTCTACTGCAGCTAAAGAATCATCTTCCCAATCCATATCTTCCTGCTTTTCTTCAGACATCTCCTTCAAACACGATGAGACAGGATAGAACTGTTTCCATTCACCAATCAATTTTTTTGTAGCTGAATCGGACATCTTGAATGCCTGTCCTGTGAGAGTGCCATTTAGTCCAAATGGGCTTAAGATAACTAGAAACCGAAAACAGATATCAAGTAAGTAACTAAAGATGATTATACCAAATAAGATGACATTGAACAGTATGGCAAGTAATTATGCAATTCCAAAAAAGGAAAAGGAAATCCATAATCATCAATTCCAGAGAAAATCAATTTATTGTACTTCATTATTTTGAAGATAAAGTACAACACTGAGTTTATTATAAAAACTTAAAATTTCGTCTACCCAAAAATCTCAGATGGATAGAATTCCTACATAAACTGGGAATATTTGTATATCCTTCAACTTCTCTTGACTTTCCCCTAAGGAAAAGCAATTTGAGGAAAAATAATGTGTGTGTGTGTAAATAAATCTAACTACTTATTATATGCTGCCATGTAATTTTTTAAAGAGCAAATACTAGGCTTAGAATTAAAACAAGAACATACTGCCAGTTCTTAAAAACAAATCATCAATCTTATAAAATATTTCCTCTAGAGTTCAACCACTTTCACAGTAAGAATTATATCAAAAGTTCTGTGTACCTATGTTAAAAACGGCTTATGTGACCTGATACACAAAGTAACTTTGAAAATATAAACATGTACACCATCCAGAGGCTATTTAAAGAAACACTTTAAATTACGCTAACATTCACATACAAGAAATTTTTTAAATATTTGTATTAAAAAACTTATTTCATTGACTTAATACTCAAATGGGGAAGAAGTAAACTACATCAGAATCATCATTAGGCTAAAGATCGGGGGAAATCTCATTAATCGTTACAAATTTCAGTAAGAATTTTTTCTTGACACAAAAATAAAAGATCAAATGACTAAGCCAATAAAATAATCTACCTTGAAATGGGCTATTAGACTGTTGAGCAAGGGTGATATGTTCTTCACTAAGAAGGTATACAGGTTGATGTTGGTTAACTTCCACACTGGTACAAACATTGCTGTCTCCATGCAAGAAAAAGGTGAAAGAGCAGGACAAGTGTTCACTAATAAAGAAGAAAAAGTTATATTTTAGTAATGATTTATAGCCAAAAAGAAGTCAAGTTGCTTTTCCTTTTTACGAAGTTATACCACAAAAATGTACATTCTCTTTTAACCCAGAAATTCCACCTCATCATCTAAAGGGAAAAAAACCCCCAAAAACCACAGATATGAGCAAAGATTTAGCTATAAGAAATGTTCTTCACAGTACTGCTTATAATAGAAAAAGCTGCAAAGAAAGGAACCAGTTAAACAAGTTAGGTACACCCACACATACAATTATGATATAGCCACCAAAATAAATAAAGGTGGGGGAGTGGGTTTAATGGAAAAGGCAGGCTTACAGTCTCAATTTTTTTCAAAGGAAAAAAGAAAGGTTACTTTGGTGAAAAAAAATCTAGGTGTACAATAGAATTAAAGATGACCTAATTTTTTTGTTTGTTTTCCCCTCTATATAAAAAAATTAAATACAAATATATTTTCTCATTTTACTATTTCTGAAATTGGGCTGAATTCAATTAACCAAGCATTTAATGTACTGCCCCCATCCCCAATGAACAGTTATTTTAAAGCAATGATGGGTCTTACAACTGAAGGCATCCTAGAATCAAAGTTATATGCAAAATAGAACATCTTATGAAATTTAGATATGACTGGGTATACAAGTTGGAAAATAAAAGTTCCCAAGAGGAAAGTAGATGTACCCTTAAGATAAAATTTAGAAATGTCGAGTGGCCCAGAAGGGAATGAGATTATACACTAAGAAGAATTTACTTTCCTTATTCCTTCTCCACACATTTATCTTAAAAATCATCTTAAAGAACCAGTTCTTTAAAATATAACCACTAATAAGCTCAAAATCTGTTGCATATATCTATAAGCCCCTTGAATTATTTCTGGACAAGGCAAGGGCATAATGAATTAAAATTAAGTTACAGTAAAAGTAATACTATAGTTAACAGAAGTGGGGAAATACAAGGTAGGAAAGAGGTCAAGAGTAATGCAGAGCTGAGAATTTCTTCATCATATATATGTCAACAAATAACGTCTAAAGTTGATAGAAGAAGAAACTGAAATTTAAGCGTATCATTCAAGTTAAAAAGATACTAACAGGGCTTCCCTGGTGGCGCAGTGGTTGAGAATCTGCCTGCCAATGCAGAGGACACGGGTTCGAGCCCTGGTCTGGGAAGATCCCACATGCCGTGGAGCAGCTAGGCCCGCGAATCACAACTACTGAGCCTGCGCGTCTGGAGCCTGTGCTCCGCAACAAGAGAGGCCACGATAGTGAGAGGCCCGCGCACCGCGATGAGGAGTGGCCCCCACTTGCCACAACTAGAGAAAGCCCTCGCACAGAAACGAAGACCCAACACAGCCATAAATAAATAAGTAAATAAATAAAATTAAAAAAAAAAAAGATACTAACAAAACCTGAAAATAATGTAACTAATAAAACAAATCTTTCATGGTAAAGAGTCAGTAGACACTGTCTAAAGTTGATCAATCAAGGCCTAGACGTATAAGCATCTCTGGAATTATGGCAGTAACCACCAGAAGAAGTAAACAAAAAATTAAAAAACAAAAATAAAAAACAAACAAAACCTGGTTACTTCCAGGGAACGAGACTAGAGTAATTAAGCAAGGATCTTTGCTTCTTCTAAATTTATGATACCATCTGTACTACCTGAATCATTTTACTCTTAAATTTTTAAAATTTATGAATTCTATACATTAATTAGTGATTACTGTATTCTTCCCCATCCCGGTAGCTTCTGTTGCTTTTTAAAAAGAAACAAACTTATTTTCAGAGTAATTTTGAACTTATAGAAAAGTTACAAAGATAGTATAGAAAGTTCCCATATACCCTTCACCCAGTTTCCCCTAACATCTTACATAATCATGCTACATTTGTCAAACAAGTAATTAACACTGGCACATTACTACTATTAACTAACGCCAGTCTTTTATTTCTTCACCAGATTTTTCCACTTATGCCGTTTTTATGTTCCAGAATCCAATCCAAGATACCACACTGCATTTAGCCAATTTTTCTGTTCCTGCCTTATTGAGATATAATTGATGATTATAGGAAATAAAATTATTTACATTATTTAATAAATAAATTAAGCTTGTTTCCTGATTAAAAAACTAAGTCTATTGGAATAACTACGGTTGAGTAATTACAAAGACTACAGACATTTGCTTTGATATAAGAGTACAGTTGACCCTTGAACAACACAGGGGGGTTAAGGGGTGCCAACCCTCCCCATGCAATGGAATATCCCTATATAACCTAGTCCATCCTCCATAGGCAAGGTTCTGAATCCACAGATTTGACCAACCATGGATCATGGGGTACTATACAGTATTTACTACTGAAAAAAATCTGCATATAAGTGAACCCGTGCTGTTCAAGGGTCGACATATAAATCTAAAATAATCGCCAAATCAAGATAAGAGACTTGTTAACTAATACACTTAGAAAATCATCCATCCAAAGACAGACCATTGCTAATGCTCATTTAAAATAAACTCAATTTTATTATTGCTTTCCAGCAGTGGCAAGGAACCTATACAACAAAATAGACAAAAGAAAAAAGAAAAAAGTAACCAAACACAAACCTAACTCTAAATGCTTAAAACAAAACATACATGTCACTCTCCCCACCCACACACATTCAAAACAACTCTGCATTAAACTTAGTATTATATTCAGATCTAAATGCACTATATACTAAACCACCAAGTGAAGGCAAGTGTTATTCCTTTATTCAAAAGTATAAAATGCTTTACTCAAAAAGTATTTTATAGGAAAGCACACGACACTATGCTAAGCACAATTATTTAATTACAATTATGGTAAGTGCTGTAACAAAAATCAGGCACAGGATACTAAGATACGGTCTTAACAAGACGTAGATAATGAAAATAAACTTTTAATTCCTGAGGGAAAAAGAATCACACTTGAGTAATGTCATAAAAGTTATTCTTATTTCTTATGGTGCCTTACATCAGCCGACCTCCCAATACATATTACTTCGCCAATCTCATTTCTTACTAGTCTTCCTCTAATACTTCCCCTTCTCCCTCAACTGACCTCTGCTGTTCCTTAAACACATCAGGCCTTTTTACCTACTGTTACTCCATCTGGAACACTCTAAATAGCTATATTCACCTTCATCAGGTTTTTGTTTAAAGACTTTCTAGGTGAGGTCTTCACTGATCACCCTACTTTAAATTGTCCCTCAATTCCTCTTCTGGGATTTGTTTTGGCTTAAAAAAATAATCACAATCTAACATATTATACAGTTTGTTTATTTCTTATAGTCACCAAGATTGTAAGTGCTACTGGAGGAGGAATCCGTTTCCTTTGTTCAACGTTGTATCCCCAGCATCTAGAATAGGTCCTTGGCACACCGTACTAAATACTGTAAAGTCCACATCTGAATCACCTATTTTTTCTACCCTAACATAGTCCTTTTCTTATCAAGTCTATATCTATATATAGTTGTACAAGCCAGAAATGTAAATCATCCCAAATTTTTCACTTTCCTGAAACTCCCTACATTCAGCTAATCTATCACCAATTGCTAGTGATTCTAGTTCTTAAATATTATTTTTTGTTTTTTGTCTTTTTAAGGTCTGAGTAGCTGTTAAAATCTCTAATTTATCTTTCTTTACACCACTGTCAGCTATCTAAAAATTAATTCTAATCATGTAACTGGGAGGCTCAAAATCAACAGCTCCCCAATGCCTTCAGGACTAAGTCAAAAAACCCCTAAAACCTTAGCACAGCACTTTAGACCCTTCACAATCTGATACTTGCCAAACTCTCTAGACGGACACTTAATCCACCAAGAACTACCCCTTTGTTTACCACAAATTTCTCTCCATTTCTTAATCATTCCTTAAGACTCCTTTAAGCATGATTTCTGTGCTCCCATAATATTCTATGCTTATAATAATATTTATCATAGCATTACTATTATTTACTAGTTTAACTCCCTGCCAGGTTGTAAATTCCTTGATAAAAGGAATCATAACTTTAGTATCTGTGGAAGATAGAGTTATTGGTCCCAATTCTTCACCCCTCTCATTTTTTTAATCACTGTAAAAAAACACAACATAAAATGTACCACCTTAACCAATTTTAAGTGTACCAGTCAGTAGTGTTAAGTATATGCATACCGTTGTAAAACAGATCTTCGAAACTTGATCATCTTGCAAATCTGAAACTACACTCATTAAACAACAATTCCCCTTTCTACTCCCCCCCCTCCACGAGCCCCTTAAAAGCACCATTCTACTTTCTGCTTCTATGAACTTGACTACTTTAGATACCTCACATAAGTAGAATCACACAGTATGTCTTTTTGTGACTGGCTTATTTCACTTGGCATAATGTCCTCAAGGTTCATCCACAGTGTAGCATGTAACAGGATTTCTTTCCTTTTAAGAATGAATAATAATTCATTTTATGCATATAACACATTTTGCTTAGCCATCATCCATCAATGGATATTTGGGTTGGTTCTACCTCTTGGCTATAAGGAATAATGCTGCTATGAACATGGGTGTGCAAATATCTCTTCAAAATCCTGCTTTAGATTCTTTTGGATACACATTCAGAAGTAGGATTGCTTCTTTTGGATACACACTCGGAAGGAGTAGTAGGATCACATGATAGTTTCGTTTTCAATTTTTGGAGGAACCTCCATATCATTTTCCATAGTGACTACCATTTTACAATCCCACTAACTGTGCACATGGGTTCCAATTTCTCTGCCCTCACTAACATTTTTTATTCTTTATTTTTTCAATAGTAGCCATCCTAACATATGTGAGGTGGTATCTCACTGTGGTTTGGATTTATATTTCTCTGATTAGTGATGCTGAACATCTTTCATATGCTTATTGGCCATTTGTATATGTCATGCTCTTTGAAGAAACATCTACTGAAGTCTTTTGCCCATTTTTAAATTGGGTTATTTGATATTTTGCGGAGTTGTAGGAGTTCTTTATAATGCTGGATATCAACACCTTATCAGATACATGATTTGCAAATATTCTCTCCCATTCCATAAACTGCCTTTTCACTGTTGATTATGTCCTTTGACGCACAAAGGTATTTAGGCTTGATATAGTCCCACTTGTCTATTTTTGCTTCTGCTGCCTATGTTTTTGGTGTCATAACCACAAAATCATTGCCAAATCCAGTGACATGAAGCTTTTCCACTATGTTTTTTCCTAGCAGTTTTATTAGTTATAGGTCTTACGTTTTTAATCCATTTTAAGTTATTTTTTGTATATAAGGGTCCAACTACTTTCTTTTACATGTGGATACCCTGTTTTCCCAATACCATTTGTTGAAGAGAATATCCTTTCCCCATTAAGTGGTCCTGGCACCCTTGTCAAAGGTTATTTGAACACATACACAAGAATTTATTTCTGAACTTTCTATTCTCTTCCATTGGTTTACATGTCTGTCTTTATGACAGTACCACACTGTTTTGATTACTGTAGCTTCGTAATGTTTTGTTCATCCCTCCCTTTATCCAGACTTTGTAGTCCCTCTTATTAGAAGTGAAATATACTTCCCCAACCTTTGACTTAGGCCCGCTTTGTGACTTGCTTTGGCCAAGCAGAAGCTTGAAATATGCTTATGCAATTTAGCTTGCCCTCTGGTGCTTCTTTAATTGCCATAAGAACATGCCTTGACTGGCTCACTGGTCTAAAGAGTACGAGAATCATACGGAATACACTTCTACCCACACTATGGTTTACAGTGTGACTAGATTGGCTAACCCCCGGCTAACCTGTATGTACATTAGTGAGAATACATACCTGCTGTTTTAAACCCCTATGTTTTGGGGTAGTTTGTTACACAGCAATAGCTGATACAGAAACTGGCACCAAAGGTGAGGGACTACCATGACAAAAACCTAAATATGTGGCATTAGTTTTACAATCAGAGGATTGGTAGCAAGGAATATAAAACACTGAAAAACAGTGAGGAAAATGGTAACCCATGTTACATAATGGATAAATATTTCATAAAACTGTTGCCTGAAATAATCTGGAATGCAGAAAACATGCCTAAATGAACTTACAGAATTGGGGGAACATATCAAGTGAAAATGTAGTTTGATTGTTACTAGTTACACTTGATAAAGTACTAAAAGAAAGAGAAGAACTCAGAAAACAACTTGCTGGCTTGCAACCATAATTTAAAGGAAATATAAACAGCCCAAAAACTGTAGGGCTGGAAAAAAAAAAGTTTCTCAGCAAAGCGATGGTGTGGCCTATGTTATAACACAGCTCAAGAAAAACACTAAATCAAGAGTGTGACTCTCATACCTTTTGTTAATACCAAACATTACTCTTGATACCAGTTGAAACATTAGAATTTTTTTAAATTACTCATAAGTCTCATACATTTATTTTCCTCAAAGAATGCACCTAAAGTAAACAAACATATATGCAACTAACCTCATTACTAAATGTGGGAATGCCTATGAAGCCATATTTGTGCTTTTCTTTCGAGTGTCTTCTTTTCTGATAGAATTCTTCTATAACTGTTAAGGTTGAGTTACAGAATGTATAAATACCTAACAATTTCTAAATAGTATTTTTATCTTAGCAAACACTAGTGTTTAACTTTTGAGAGGGAAATGCCCATTATATGTATTGACATAAAGCTGGCAGAAATCAATTTTCAAAGCATCTCTCTCTAAACAGCAAAAAAGGATATGAGAATTTAAAAGACAACACGCTAAAAAAGTTAAGAAAATTTCATATTAAACTGGTTAGAACGAATCTATATTTTTTAACATTACAAGCTTCTTACATGTTTTTCAGGTAACATTAAAAGATAAATTTCTTGGTAGGGGGCAAAATCTAAGAGTATAAAGGGAAATTACTAAAAATACTTTTATGTCAAGGAAAACATTTATTAAGGAAGTGACTCAAGCAATAATAATCTAAACAAAGAGAAACTGTAATTTGATTAGTTTTAGGGATCAAGTAAGTATGCTCTCTATACAAATGATTATGAATGCTGTGTGCTTACTCAGTAACTCAATAGCAAATTCCAAAATCTAAATTGCAAATACTTCCAAGAACATCTGTAAGTTTATGCAACAACCTAAAACAGTCTCATGTTCTTTATCCTTAAAGACAAAGAGGCTAGGAGACCTGAACTTTATATTCTCATACTTAATTAGTGAACTAGAGTTCTTAAAAATACAGCTTTCAGGACTTCCCTGGGGGTCCAGTGGTTAAGACTTCACCTTCCAATGCAGGGGGTGTAGGTTCAATCCCTGGTCAGGGAGCTAAGATTCCACATGCCTCATGGCCAAAAAACCAAAACATAAAAAAAATATATTACAACAAATTCAATAAAGACTTTAAAAATGGTCCACATCTGACTTCCCTGGTGGTGCAGTGGTTAAGAATTCGCCTGCCAATGGAGGGGACATGGGTTCGAGCCCTGGCCCAGGAAGATCCCACATGCCGTGGAGCAACTAAGCCCGTGTGCCACAAAACTACTGAGCCTGCGCTCTAGAGCCTGCGAGCCACAACTACTGCAGCCCGCATGCCTAGAGACTGTGCTCCGCAACAAAGAGAAGCCACCGCAATAAGAAGCCCGCACACCACGACAAAAAGTAGCCCCCGCTCGCCGCAACTAGAGAAAGCCCGCGCACAGCAACGAAGACCCAACGCAGCCAAACAAATAAATAATTAAAAAAAAAAAGTCCACATCAAAAAAAAAAAAATCTTAAAATAAAATACAGCTTTCAACTGTTTCATTTCATACATAAAATACTAGAAGAGAATAATCTCCCTGCTCCCAGTATTTATCTGCACTGCCCTACTTAACAGCAAGCTCTCACTTTCAGTTACCTATTTTAAGAAAAATATCACCTCCTATACTGCTAGCATATGTTTCCAATACAGTCTGATCTAGTTATAAAATGGTTTAAAATAAGTCAAGTTTGTGCATGATATAGGAGGAAAAAACTAAACATTCTAAATATGGGATAAAATTTCTGAAATTCTTACAGAGGTATACCTCGCTTCATTGTACTTCGCAGATAATTGAGTGCTTTACAAACTGAAGGTGTGTGATAACCCTGCATCGAGCAAGTCTGTCGGCACCATTTTTTCAAGCATATGTTCACTTCATGTCTCTGTGTCACATTTTGCTAATTCTCACATTTCCAACTTTTTCATTATTATACTTGTTATGGTGATGTGTGATAAGTGATCTTTGATGTTACTATTGCAAAAAAATTACGACTTGCTGAAAGTTCAGATGATGGTTAGTATTTTTTAAATAAAGTATTTTTAATTAAGTTATATACACTGTTTTTTTAGACATAATGCTACTGCACACTTAATAGACTACAGTTAGTGTAAACATAACTTTTAAATGCACTGGAAACCAAATAAATTCTTGTGACTCGATTTATTATATGTGCTGTACTGTGGTGGTCTGGAAAAGAACCTGCAATATCTCCAAAGTATGTCTATATTAAAGATAATCTAGTCAGAAAATATTATAGGCCAAAGCAAATGTTAGGTAATACTGCCATACTAAATTCACAATGGCTTGTCTTTCAAAGACAGAGATCATTTTATAACATCATCTAATTTTTGGTACTTAGCACTTAGAAAAGTGGAGTTAAAACAAATATGTGCAACTACAATGAGACTCCAAGGTACTGTTACGTTACTATAAAGTATTGTAGACAGTAAAATTGCTCTCCAGGAGCTTTTACTATAATAACCAAAACAAAAAGGCATGAGTGAGGCAGAATTTTACAGACGAAACCTCAACAGATAATCTTCTATTGTAGAAAAATGTTCCTTAAGTACTGAAATTAAACAAAAGATTCTTTATTCTAAGACAGAAAATGAAAATATGCTAATAAAGTTAGCTGTTCTAATAATATAACAGTTATCTATACTGCTTTAGGAGGCACTTCTGTTAGGTAGTTACAGAAAGATGACATCCCATTTTGCTGGTAGGGAATTCAAGGCACAAAGAAGTTATGTGACTTGTCTTAAAATTATAAACGTAGTTAAAGGGAATGTTGACTTAAAATTCTAGTCATCCTAACAACCAATTAAAAATGGGTAGGGCTTCCCTGGTGGCGCAGTGGTTGAGAGTCTGCCTGCCAATGCAGGGCACACGGGTTCGAGCCCCGGTCCGGGAAGATCCCACATGCCGCGGAGCAACTGGGCCCGTGAGCCACAATTACTGAGCCTGCGCGTCTGGAGCCTGTGCTCCGCAACAAGAGAGGCTGCCATAGTGAGAGGCCCGCGTGCTGTGATGAAGAATGGCCCCCACTTGCCGCAACTGGAGAGAGCCCTCGCGCAGAAACGAAGACCCAACACAGCCATAAATAAATTAAATAAATAAATAAATAAATAATTTAAAAAAATAATAAAAAAAATAATAATAATAAAAATGGGTAAAGGACTTGAACAGACATTTCTCCAAAGATACATAAATAGCCACCAAACATGTGAAAAGATGCTCAACATCATTAATCATTTAGGAAATGCAAATCAAAACGACAATGAGATAACCACTTCACACCCCTAAGGATGGCTACTACTTTTTTAAAAAGAAAAGAAGTGTTGGTGAGGATGTGGAGAAATTGGAGTCCTCCTGCACTGCTCGTAGGAATATAAAACGGTACAGCCAATGTGGAAAAGACTTCAGCGATTCCTCAAAAAATAAATAAAAATAGAACTACTGTATGATCTAGCAATTCCACTTCTATATATATTCCCAAAAGAACTGAAAGCAGATATTTGTACACTAATATCTACAGCAGCGTTATTCACAATAGACAAAAAGTGGAAACAACCCAAATGTCAGATGCCAGGTGAATGGATAAACAAGATGTGGTATAAAAATACAATGGAAAATTATTCAGCCTTAAAAAGAAATGAAAATGCATGCTGCAATCTAGATGAGAACCTTGAGGACATTATGCTAAGTGAAATAAGCCAGACACAAGAAGACAAATACTATATGATTCCACTTATGTAAGGTACTTAGAACAGTCAAATTCATAGAGACAGAAAGTAGAATGGTGGTTACCAGGGGCTGGGAGGGGGAGAAAACAGGGAGTTATCATTTTATGGGCAGATTTTCAGTTTAGGATGATGAAAAAGTTCTGGAGATAGATAATGTGATGGCTGCACAACAATGTGAATGTACTTAATGCCATGGAACCATACACTTGAAAAATGGCTAAAATGGTAAATTTTGTTGTGTCTATTTTACCACAATGAAAAAAAAAAAACAATCCTATTCTGTTCACTGGATTGATAAAATTTATGTAATTGGTCCTATATTTCTATTTATGTTATCTAATAGCAACATGTTATGGTGATACTTTTAAAATTATGCACAACTGTTCACAATCATCCATTTTAACATTATTTGAAATAATTAACATCCCCCCCCCCCAAAAATCCTAGTCATCCTAATTCCTAGATTTTTATTCCATCAATTCAATAGTTTTCAAAACTGTCTTTCATTAGAATCACACAGAGATCTTTTAAAAATTCCAAAGCCCAGACCACACTCCCAGGTTAATACACAGGTTATTTTTTTAATCTCTCAAGGTGATTACACATCCGGACAAGTTTGGGAACCACTGCATTAATCTGTATTTCTGTAGCCCTCAGAGTAATTTTTTTTTAAAGCTCTTTTTAAAAAAAAAAAAAAAAAATTTATTTATTTTTGGCTGCATTGGGTCTTCATTGCTGCACACGGGGCTTTCTCTAGTTGCAGTGAGTGGGGGCTACTCTTTGTTGTAGTGCGTGGGCTTCTCACTGTGGTGGCTTCTCTTGCTGTGGAGCACAGGCTCTAGGCACACAGGCTTCAGTAGTTGCAGCATGCAGGCTCAGTAGTTGTGGTTCGCGGGCTCTACAGCACAGGCTCAGTAGTTGTGGCGCACGGGCTTAGTGGCTCTGCGGCATGTGGGATTTTCCCGGACCAGGGATGAAACCCGTGTCCCCTGCATTGGGGAGATTCTCAACCACTGTGCCACGAGGGAAGCCCCCTCAGTAATTTTTATAAATTTCTTAAATTTATAAGTGTAATTTCAGTATCAGGTATCCTTACCATATCTCAATGAACAAAAGATCTATATTAAAATCCAGAATAAAACACCTTATCTGTGATTTTGTACATACTTCTGCTCACTCAGTGAACACATTACTTATACAGTAAAGAATACTTAGAAAGCAATGACATATTATTCTGGTTTACAACTTCAAGTGCTCAGGAAATATAGTAACTCGCTAATATTTTTAATTTTTAAGTCTTCTGTTTTACTATTTCCAATAACTTTAAAAAGATGTAGGTACAAGAGATATAGTGGTCTACAGGGTCCACAATCTGTCTCATATTTTTCGTGCCCTATAATCCAGCTCCAATACCTGCAAGAAATACGACCTTGGACAAGTTCCTTAACCTCCCTGTGCTTCAGATTTATCAACTGTAAAACTGGAGTAATAGCTCTGTTTCGAGAATTGATTTAATACATATTAAGCCCTGATTTCAAACACTGCTTGGCCAGTTATGCTCATTCCCTTCGGGAAAAAAACTTCTTGGGCTTCCCTGGTGGCGCAGTGGTTGAGGGTCTGCCTGCTAATGTGGGGGACACGGGTTCGAGCCCTGGTCTGGGAGGACCCCACATGCCACGGAGCGACTAGGCCCATGAGCCACAACTACTGAGCCTGTGCGTCTGGAGCCTGTGCTCCGCAACAAGAGAGGCCGCGATAGTGAGAGGCCCGCGCACCGCGATGAAGAGTGGCCCCCGCTTGCCGCAACTAGAGAAAGCCCTGGCACAGAAACGAAGACCCAACATAGCAATCAATCAATCAATCAATCAATCAATCAATAAATCTTAAAAAAAAAAAATTTCTCTATTATGGTTCATATCTAAAACCAATAGTTGAAAAAGACAGATTTGTATGAATCTCTAAGAATGATAGTAAGAAATGATAGTAAGAAAAGCTTAATGGGGAGGAAAAAAGAGAGAGAAAAAAGTCTTTCTTAGCACTTTGTTTTTTTTCTCATTAATGTTTCTGGAAAGCATGAGAATGTGGAAAACTGACCATGCAAATCCTAATGGCTCAAGCATCACAGAGAAATGTCATGAGTCATAAGTACTATTATATCATCACTTAAGACTTCAGAAATAGGATGCATAATAATCTTGATGACAGACATTAATAATAGACTAGCACAGACAGGCTAAAAGGAGGAAAAACAAGACAGTAACTATGCCCAACTTGGCAAATAGTGGATACCTTGACATAAGATGGAAGTTTCCCCTACTTTTGAGATTCTAGAGTACACTCACAATTTAGCATACAATTCCAAGAGGGTTCATAAACCAGAGAGAAGAGATCTTTTACCAATAAGCACTACCAAGTCCAGCTGGGCTTCAAGCCCTAGAACTGTGCTGTTAATGCAAACCAATATACAAATGACTATTCAGCACTTGTAAATGTGACCAGACAACGCTGAGGTGTACTCTAAGTACAGAATGCATATTAGATTTCAAAGACTTAGTTTTAAAAAAAAAAAAAAAGAAAGAAAATACCTCGTTCTTATCATCTTTATATGTAACTACATGCTGAAATATCTTAGATATATTAGGTTAAATATATTAAAATTCATTTCACTTTTTAAAAAACTTTCTTTAATGTGCCTACTACCAGATTTAAAAACACATATGCGGGGGGCTTCCCTGGTGGCGCAGTGGTTGAGAATCTGCCTGCCAATGCAGGGGACACGGGTTCGAGCCCTGGTCTGGGAAGATCCCACATGCCACGGAGCAACTAGGCCCGTGAGCCACAATTACTGAGCCTGTGCATCTGGAGCCTGTGCTCCGCAACAAGAGAGGCCACGATAGTGAGAGGCCCACGCACCGCGATGAAGAGTGGCCCCCACTTGCCGCAACTAGAGAAAGCCCTCGCACAGAAACGAAGACCCAACACAGTCATAAATAAATAAACAAATAAATAAAAAATAAAAAAAAAAAACACATATGCGACTCACATTATATTTCTATTAGACAGTGCTACCTTAGAAGACAAGAAGAAAGGAACTGAGTCCTTAGAAAACATAACAGTGATAGCTCTTAGCTTCCCTAGAAGTTCAGGTTTTCAGAGGTATTGAGGAACCCAACCAAAGGACATCCTAAAGCTATATAAAATGGCTACTAATATACCACCTTAAATCTTGTGGTGCTTATATTTAATTAAAATGGAGATAAAGAGACTGTGTAAAAGCCACAGGTGTGGCAGAAGATAAACATAGCTTTACGGTGAAATTTAAAGTATAGTCTTTCATTTACTGCCAAAAAACAAAACAAAAAAACCTTGACTGACTTCTTTAGTGATGCTCCTAAGGTATTATTTTAATTATAAGTGTAAAGGCCCGGGTGTAAGCAATACCATCCAAAAGAACTTTCTGCAATTATAGAAATATTCTCTACCTACACTACCCAATACAATAGCCAGCAGTCATAAGAGCATTTGAAACGTGGTTTGCACAACTGAGGAACTGAATTTTTATTTTTTCAATTAATTGAAATTTAAATAGCTAAAACTGGCTGGTGGCTACTATAATAACAGCACAGTTCTAAATAAAAATGGCCAGGTTCCTCACCAATCACCATACTAAAGCCTGCAACTTCAGAGCTATTCACATACATAGGACTTCCAGTCAGCATTTTAGTGCCCAAAAGTCTTAAGAGTAGAAAAGGAGGTAATTCAGACATTCAGGATCTCAAAAATATTACTTCTTATGTAATTCAGGAAACTACAGGTAGATGGGCACTACCAAAACAGTAAGACAAAAAAAGAAAACATGACATCCAGAAAATAAGGGATCCAACACAGACAAAAAGGCGAAGAGAATTCCCAAGATGACTGCTGTGAAACAGGCCTTATAGAACAAGAAGTCCAAATTGGAACAGAACAATGAAGGGCTCAAATAGTGATATTGAGAAAGAGAGAGAGGGAGGGAGGGAGGGAGGGAGGGAGAGAGAGGGGGGAGAGAGAGGGGGGAGAGAGGGAGAGAGAGAGAGGGAGAGGGAGGGAGGGAGAGAGAGAGAGAGAGAGAGAGAGAGAGAGAGAGAGGGAGGGAGGGAGGGAGGGAGGGAGAGAGGGAGAGGGAGAAAGAGAGAGGGAAGAAACTGAAAGATTACACACACTCCTTAAAGGTTGGGAAGGGAGATTTATACTTCTGGTAGGTAGCCTAGGGGCAAATTACCAATAAGTACATAGATCAGGGCTCAGCAAACTTTATCTGTAAAGAGCCAGAGAAATATTTTAGGCTAAATATTTTAGGCTTTGTGGAGTCATCTGTCTCTTGTCACAACTATTCAATTCTGCTGTAGTGTGAAAGCAGGCATAAAATAATCCAAATGAAGGAACAGGGCTGTGTTACAATAAAAATTTTATTTACAGAAACAGGTGGCAGGCTATGTTTGCCCTGTGTGGTGGTAGTTTACCAGCCCCTGACATAGATAATTAAGTGAAAAAAGAGATAATCATTAACACTGGGGAAAACAAAATTATAGAGAGGAAATGGAATGTAATCCTAATATACCAAATGGCTCACTGAAAATAATATTTATAAAATTATAGTAATAGAAACAATAGGTATTGTTTTTTACCAAATCTCCTAACTATACTGGCAAGATATGGGAAAAAAGAGAAGGGAAGAGGGAAAAGAGTATATAGGTATGCCGATGTCTAAGCATCTGGGGTAGTAAGATAGCTAAACCATTAATAGAAAGTCAATAGATTAAATCCTGAATAACTGAAATAACAGAAAACTCAGGAATCAGCACGGTATCTGCTTGTAAGTTTTTAAATACATAAATTAAGACAGTTAAAAGAATTAAAAGGGACTGCCTCTGAGGAGCACATCTAGTAGTTGGGCTCAGGATTATAGCGCTTCATTTTAAATCTTGGTAATCAGCTTGACTTCTTAAAACTATATAAATATATACAGTGAACACTGCTAATTGCCTACCTGATACTTATTCCCCTTCCTCTAATTAACTGCCTACCTAGTATCTATTCTCCATTTCTTCTTACTAACCAGAGCCTTATTTTGCTCAGAGTGGCAATGTTCCCATATAAAAAAATATTTCTCTCAGTAGTATAGCCAATTAAACGTCAGCTAAAGTTTCCAGAAAAGAATCTACTTTCTGATCCAAGGGTCACTCCTTCTCACTTCCTCCCTCCCTTCCTCTTCCTGCCTGGAATCCACTGTGAGTGAGGTTTGGAGATGCAACACTTACTGGGGCCATGAGGATAAAAGCCAAAGGCTAAAGATGAAAGAGCAGAAAACTTGAGGGAACCTGAGTTTTGATGACGTTATTGAACAGATTATCTACCTCCAGACTCCTTGCTATTGAGAAAAATCAATTCCTACATAAGCCAGGTAGTTAGGTTTTCTGTCATTTGCAACTGAATGCAGTCCTAACTTGTACGATTAATTATTCTGTTGACAATAAAGGTTTATTTTAATTTTCAGAGAGAAAAAAATGAAAAGAGTCTTGATTTGTCCAGGCTTACCTAGTCATCCATTCCACTGAAACTAATAAGGGATGTATGAAAAAATTTCGGGTGTGCATGAAAAAAGATGTGCACGTGACATAAAAAAATGACATCTCAACAATGATTACAATCACAGCCAATACTTCATACCCTCACATCTTTTAGGGAAAACTAATAAATTTCCTTCATTTTCTCTTCTTCCCACATCCCATCTTACCACTGTTTCATCTCTCTTCAAGTCTCACTAATTCAACAACTGCTTGGGACTAAATCTTCTAACAGATTGTGCCTTATATTATTTAAATCAGAGAACTGTAATAACCTAAAGCTTTTAACACTACAGGTCTTAAAGTCTTCTGTGCATCTGCAACTATCCTACAAATTAAGTGTCCTAAATTTGCCTAATTCAAAGTTGAAGAAAATTGAAACACACCCCAAAAGTAAACATGTCTTATATAGAAAATTACAAATTTAAATTACTTTAATTAGAGCAAAAACAGAGGTTTGAGAATGAGAAGGACTACCTCAACCCAAAACATGACTACAGATCACCATCAAAAACAAATATTAATACTGCTTAATTTTAAGAGTACCATGACTGTATTTCCACTAGTACTAAAAAAGTATACTTCAATGCATAAGTCTCTACTTTCATCCCACATTTTTTCTATCATCCCAAATCAAAAGTCAGGCCACTGCATTGACACACAGCCTATCCTCACTGCAAGAGAATTATTCAAATGTGTAAAAGAAAGAATGAAGGGGTCAAAGAAAACTAAATACTTATAGTACTTTGCCAAACTTAACCTCCTGAATATGTCTGCAAGATATTAGTTTGCGGGCTTCCCTGGTGGCGCAGTGGTTGGGATGGGAGTCTGCCTGCTAGTGCGGGGGACACGGGTTCGAGCCCTGGTCTGGGAAGATCCCGCATGCCGCGGAGTGGCTGGGCCCGTGGGCCACAACTGCTGAGCCTGCGCGTCTGGAGCCTGTGCCCCGCAACGGGAGGGGCCGCGGTGGTGAGGGGCCCGCGCACCGCGATGAGGAGTGGCCCCCGCTTGCCGCAACTAGAGAAAGCCCTCGCATGAACCGAAGACCCAACACAGCCAAAAATAAAAATAAAATAAATAAATAAAGTAGCTATAAAAAAGAAAAGTGCTTTTAAAAAAAAAATAAAAAATAAAAGATATTAGTTTGCTTTATCACACATTTTCTATAAAGTCATTAAAATTAACAAGCCTAAAGAAATATCAAGTAAGAGTTTAAATAAGACAGCTTACCTTTTATTTATAGGTTTTTCATCTTTTTCATAAGGCTTTACAAACCACTTGCCAATACGTACAAAGTTCCGGTTCATTAAACACCGTTCCAACAGATTGTGAACTGCTTTGAAAAGCAAAGTACGGCATTCATAGGAAAGTCCATTCTCCCACACTCCATCTTCCTCTTCTATAAAAGAAATGAAAGAAACAAAAGGTAACACTGTGGCACTATATCTACTTAGAGCTAAGTAAAAAGTGTGATAGTTTAATCCCTAAATTCATAAACCCTACTTCACCTCAGAATATTGAGCTACAATCACTTCGGTATCTCTCTAGACATTAAAATATCAGGTTTCAAAGCTACTCCATAGAGAATAAAAGGCCAAAGTGCCATTTATTCTATTAAATTACCTGAAAATTATTTTTCCACCATATAAAAAGGCAATGATATATTGCAAACAGACTGATTTGGTTTCTGTATAAATGAAAAGGACATTTGTATAACCAAGGGAAATATTACACATTCTATACCTAAGATGCCAGTTTCTAAGCTGGCTCACTTGTTAGTTACTTTCCAAAACTGACCTTGCCAAAAAAACTAGACAGTTAATAATTAAACTCAAAATATTTTATGTCCATCAGCATTCTAATCCATGACTCAACTATAAAAATACGTGATGGATAAAAAGGAAGCTTTTGGCAACGAGCCCAACAAGCAGCGCATTATCAGCCACCTTAGGTCTCATTACAACCAAATGATTCCCATGCTTACTATTCAGTATAGGATTCTCTACTTGGGGGGAGAAACTTAAAAATTTAAAGACAAATTTTAAATGGCACTTCTGATATAAAGTTATAGCAATCGTCACTAACTATACAGCCTCAATTTTTCCAGCAAATCTATTAACCACCCAAGTGAAGTTACCAAAACAAAAAAACCAACAACAAAAAAAATGCAGTCATTTTGATATAAGTATGGATGTAGTTCAGAAAAAAAAACTTTTTACTCTCTATCCATCTCATACCTGTAACAAAGCATCCAAGGAATCCTACTATAAATGATAGCTACTCCCGTCAGCATTTTAACTTTTGTAATATTTTAAACTGCTATTTCAAATATAATTTAGTATCCTTCTGTAACTTCTATAACTTTATAAACATTTTATAAATATGGGTCTTCTTTCAATTTAAGTAAAAATAATCTTTCTTAATTAAACACTAAAAATGTATATAACATTCCAATAGAAAAATAATAAACTAAGATGCTTTTGAATAAAAGCAGAGACACATACTAAGAGTGACACATGGTTTATATTCATAACTTATACAACAAATGGGCAGAATAAACATTAACTCAAAAGCATGACAGTGGACTTTAACTGCACTAGAAATTTGTGCCACTACAAAGGTTAATGTTGATTTTATGTTGTTCTTTAAAGTGTTTCCTAAATTATAGTTGAAGTCTTTCAAATAAACTAATTGTGTTTTTTCAAAAAAGGAAAGCTCTTAAAACATGAGGTAAGCTTTAGAAAATGACAATACTTGAGAGTTGAAATAATTTTTAAAAGTTCTTCACATTCTACTACATTACAGACAACCTTATCTACTTCCATTTAAAGCCAAAATTTTACAAGTTTCACTTTATTAAAGAAAACAGGCTAGAAGAAAAGGGAAGTGGCACATAGTGACTTCACTTTAATTATTTAAAAGGTCTAGATCACAAGCATATTTGTGAGTTGCTGAGAGAAAAAAAAATGAATCTTTCGCAATCTGCTTTCAGCCTAATCAGGTTCTATCATTTCAAAATTAAATACCTACAACATTAAGAGTTTTATCTAAAGTTATGTGATTTATGATTACTAAAAGTACACATATTGTTAATTCCAAGAGAATTATGCCGGAATTCTTCACTTCTTTATAACCTATTTAGTGTACTTTTATTTTTATTGCCTTTTACCTCAAAAATCCTTACCTTCTAGGAAGCACAATGGAGTAACATTTGTCATACATAAGTAGCCCCTACCAAACAAAATCTTTTTTCTGACTACTTCTAAGTTTTAAACCAACAAAGAACCAAGACACACAGTTACCATTACATTTCAAAGTTGTACAGTCACTATAAACTTCAAATACCAGAAAATCATTCACTTAAAACTTGAGACTGAATTTGCCTTCTTCCCCAAAAGAGTAAATTAAAAATCTTTTGAATAGTAAGTAATACGACTGTATTACATAAATACAATTTATATAAATTTTCACATAAAATTCTGAATATTCTATGGTTTTATTTTTAAAAATCTATTTCAGTTAAACCTATATTTAAATAGTTTAAGAATACTAAATATAGTTAAAAAATTAACCAGTATTAATATTCAAGCATTTCTCCCTCATTGCTCTAAATTTTTTTGTCTAGAGAAACTCAGGTGAACTTACTACTCATTTTACATTATACCCTCAAATGCCCACAATGCTCATTAACACTAAATGGGAGTATGCATAAAACAAACAGACCACTTGTTAGGATTTTCTAAGGCCAACAAATATCTTGAGTATATCTTCACCTATATGGTAGGTAACTAAGCAACCATTACAAAAGTAACAATTTCATTTTTCATTGCTGAGGAAATAATAAGAATAATTCCTAATAACATTCAATGAAAAGCTTGAAGGTTTTTTTTTGGTGGGGGGGGGGGGTGTCACTTAGCAACAAGAAGCCTACTGAGCCAAGCTTGTATCTTGATATTATAACCATAATAAAAGTACTTCTACATGTTGTATTCAGAGATATAAAAAGTGAAATGGTGGGACTTCCCTGGTGGTCCAGTGGTTAAAACCCCACGCTCCAATGCAAGGGGCCCGGGTTCGATCTCTGGTCAGGGAACTAGAACTAGATCCCACATGCCGCAACTAAAGGAGCCCACATGCTGCAACTAAAAGATTCCCTCGGAGCTTCCCTGATGGCGCAGTGGTTAAGAATCCACCTGCCAATGCAGGGGACACGGGTTTGATCCCTGGTCTAGGAAGATCCCACATATCGGGAAGCAACTAAGCAACTACTGAGTCTGCGCCCTAGAGCCTGCGAGCCACAACTACTAAGCCTGCGTGCTGCAACTACTGAAGCCTGCAAGCCTAGAGCCTGTGCTTCGCAACAAGAGAAGCCACCGCAGTGAGAAGCCCTCGCACCGCAACAAAGAGTAGCCCCTGCTTGCTGCAACTAGAGAAAGCTCGCGGGCAGCAACGAAGACCCAACGCAGCCAAAAATAAAATAAATAAAATTTAAAAGTAAATAAAAGATTCCCTCATGCCACAACTAAAGATCCCGCATGCCACAACTAAAGATCCTGCATGCCACAACTAAGACCCAGCACAGCCAAATAAATAAATAAATTTTTTTTTTTTTAAAAGTGAAATGGTACAACTAAGCCACCCAAGACATAGTGATATGCACCTCTTACATTAATTAAAGTAAGTCCTTGAATCTCAACACCAGTATTATAACAGAAAAGGGAGGGAGGAGGAACACATGGCAAATCTTTACCTAGCTCTTTTGAACTTAATCAACCATAGCCTAATGGAAAAAGTCTGCTTAATGTATTTAAATAAATGTTTTCCTCCTCTTGTAACTGTATCCCCAGAGAAAACAGTTTCAATTCTGTGTTTTTAGTACTGTTCCATTACCCTTAGCATTAGAACTCTTAATCGTCATCGTTACTTGAAAAAATTTTACAAAGTATTTGAAGAAAACAATGCCTAAGTTTAAATGCTAAATTTGATTTCCATAAAAATTTTTTTTCTGAGGATACATATTATAGTGATGCAAAAGTATGTGATAGGTCATCAAAATAATTCTCCATGAGTGGGGGAAAAAAAACAAAAAAAGTTGATATACCTAGCACTTGTACTCAGTTTTCTCAAAACTGACATCTTTAAACATCTCCACAGTGGTAAGCCAGTAAAAAAGGAATCTTTTCCTAAGTAAGTCTGCCAAACTATTAAAATGCAACATGCACTAATGAATAATAAATGGGTCAAAAATGATCACTGTAGAAAATACTGTGTATTTCTTGAAAGAATAAAGAGAAATGTTTAAATGTGTAGCTCAGTGTCTGTCTTGAACAATAACTGCCCATTCATAAGCTATTCATTCAACAAGTATTACTGACAGCCTTAAACTGGCAGCATTATTGATCAGCAAAACCTGAAAAATTTTGGTTTAAAAGAAGCCTAATATGCTTACCTTTGATTTGAAGATTTAAAAGACACACTTTCTTGCTCAAAATGGATAGTACACAAAAAAGCATGGCAAACAAAGTTGTCCCTAGAGACTAGCAAACATAAAAAGTTGGGTCACAAGTAAATTATGGAACAGAAGACAGAAATGAATTAACTCTCTTCGGCTACCTGGGGAACAAAACAATTTTTTAGTTTGGCTGACACTAAACTCCTATACTTGGCTGCTATTTATCTATTTGTCAAGCTTGTTAAAGCTGCCACTTGAGGTTAAATTCCACTGTTAATTAATATCCTTCAGTAAAAGCATCCAAAATTAAATTCTAAGACTAAACAATGGCCTGTTTAGTTTGGCACTATTTACAATGAAATTCTGTTATAATGAAAAGTATTTGGACATGTTGCTAAAATCCCATATATATACCACAGGAGCCAGGAAAAATAAATATTTTTAGCCCGGACTGATTCTATTTTTTCAGTTCTCAAGGTATCAGTTTTCTCAAAGAGTCTTATCACATTCTAGCTACTATGATTTTCTTTTTAAGATGCAAACCTCAGAGAGGGAGCAGTTGTTTTTATTTTTGTTCCAAGGGAAAAACTAAAAGCCAATGATGACAGCAATAAAATTCAAAAAAGGGTAAGGCACAAGAATAAAAATACCCACAAAACTCTTCTCCTTCAAGAACAGACTAATGATAATGAAACAATGTTGATCTGAAGCAAACTAACAGTACACTTAAAAGAACCAATATAAAGACTTTTGACCAGAGGAATTAAGCTAAAATTTTCCCACCACCACATTTACATCTCTATCACACAACCACTGAACGAGGACTGCTACAAAGTTTAAATTCAAAAAAAATTAAAATTTAAAAGGTTGTAATCAAAGAGGAGTTCTGTTCTCCAATTCTTTTTCTATCAAAACATATGGATACTGATCAAACTATCCATTCTCTTAGAGGGAACAGAGCAAAAAGAAAAAGAAAAAAAAAAAGTGTTTGGCTTTGGGATTCAAGGGATATTATGAACAAATTATCCTTCTGGAACGTTAACAGTTAGGCCAGTACTAGTTAGCACAAATCCTGACCCAAAAATCATCAGGTCTTTGCAAATTACTAAATAGTATCCACTACTGCTACAAAACAAGTAACTGAGAGTTAAAGTATGTATCAAATCAGATCTGGTTTGCTGTAACAGACTTTTACCAATTAGCAATAAAACCAGTTTACATTCTATTTCTACATATCAGCAAATCTTGAAAGGAAGGTGACCCAAACATGTGCTACATGTAAGAGGCAGGCAGAAATTTAAAAGGCACTATGGAACCTGACCAAACTCTTCAGAACTATCAAGATCATCAAAAATAAAGCAAGTCTGAGAAACTGTCACAGTCTAGAACAGTTGAAGGAAACATGACAACTAAATGTAATATGGTATCTTTGATAAGATCATAGGATAGAAAAAGGACATTAGGTAAAAATAAAAGAAAACCAAAGAAAGTATCAATTTTAGGTAATACCAATGTATCAATATTGGTTCATTAGCTGTGAAAAATGTACATTTTGATGGAAGACGTTAACAATAAAAGAAATTGGGTGAGGGCTGTTATTCAGGAACTCTCTATACTATCTCTAACTTTTATGTAAATCTAAAACTATTTTAAAACAAAAAGTTACTTTAAAAAAATACGCTATGGATGACACAAAGGAGATTAAGGGGGTTAAGCAAAGGCAACTCTGTACTTTTATTGCTGAGTTAATAAGAAAAACTGAGACTTCTAATCTGCAAAAAGGAATGCCTCCCTCCTTCCCTCACCAACAAGAGAGGCACCATTATCACCATAATCACAAATATTTCAGTCACAAGATGTGGTAGGTGCTGAAGCAAACAGAAGGACACTGCCTGTGAAGAGCACGCTGAAACTAAATTAACCAGCTTTTTGTTACCACCTGGGTCCTTCCGGTTCCCCTTTCCTCACTACTACACCTCCACTTGGAACTCAGGATTGCCTCCTGCAGCTGATGCCACCCCTACTGTCCAGCTGCTCTCTTCTCAGGGGAGCTTAAAGGAAGGGGATAGAGTGCCACAGATGGGAAGAAATGAAAAAGGGGTTAGCTAGAGAGACAGAGGCAGACTAATTACCCCAAAAGGGAGGCAGACGGTGTCCCTGGAGCAAACAAAAGGGCGTGACAAATATACTCTATCTGCAAAGACCTTATTATTCTCTAAGCTATGTCTGATTTAGGTAAAAACATTCTAAAGTAAACGACAAATTAAAAAAAAAAAAAGCTAAAACATTATAAAAATACCATTGGCTACACCACCTGTTTAAAACAGTACAGGACAGACTTAGAACAGTAAATATGATTACATACAACTACTAATATATTTTTCTTTACTACTTCAATTGCTTTCACTCTGATAAATTCTTAGTATTCAATGGCATTCAGCAAAATCTGACAAGCCTAATCTTCCAAAACTACTTTCATCATGTTCAAATCAATATTTTAAGGTGTCGGTATTACCATTTTTAAGAAAATATGCTAAAAAAGTTAAACTAGAGAAGAAATTTTTTTTTATATAACAAGTTTCAGGAGAAAACATATTTAAACACATAACATGAAACATCGAAAAAAAATACCCACATAATATTTTAATATACATCAAAACAGCTTACATTTAACTTTAATAGGCTTTTAATTTTCAAAATGTTAGTCCTACTAAGGTAAGACATACTACGTATCTGTTAAAATTATCTCTGATTCCACAAAATGTGTTTCATGGACTCTGGGCCGGGGGTGGGGGATGGTCTGTTCAGATGCTCTGCCAACTTTACTGAGAAGACTGAAACCCCAAGTCAGCCAGTACAGTGTATCTATAGTTATCAACAACAGTAAAACAGCCTTCACAAATATTTCAGTAAGGTGGTTTTTATGACCACTTAAAGATTAAAGTAACTCAAGCATACCCAAGTCAATGAAAGAAAAAAGGAAGCTGGCAGGCTTAGCTTTTGGCATGACAATTACAAAGCATCATCTTGCTGATGCTGTAAAGGAATATTACATCATATACACGTATATACACGTATATACAAACACATCATTTAACATATTTTGAACCACACTACATACTTAAAACTAAGGGCTAGACTCTCCAGCAGGATCTTATTAGGAAAGCTGGAAAAGCTGGAAAGCATTTATCATAAAAGAATTGCAAGCACTCTCAAAAGTAAGTATTAACACTGAAGGGTTTGTTCATTAGAAGGTAAAAAGCAACTATCAAAACAAATGTGACACACATATTCCCTCAAAAACGCTGGTCTTACTAAGTGCTTATTTGAGATAGTCACCTGGATTACATTACATCCAAAAATAAAATAGGTTCTATAGGTCAAATGGACAATAATAGAAACGTCAGAGTACTCGACTTCCAATAAGAAAACTTTTTTTAGTTATCTAAAAATCCTAAATTTTCCAGTCAAGAATCATTATGTTACATCTTGCTGAAGTCTTTGGTACCCTGCAGCAAACAACTAATCATTTACACTCCTATTATCGAAGATTCAATTAACATGGACTCTAAAGTAAACACAAGCTTCAGTAATTACATGAAGAGCTATAGTTTCTCCTTCTAAAGTAACATTTGGTCCTAAATGTTAAGAAAACAAGACAAGTAATTTTACTGATTTGCTCATAAAATTATTTCTCTAACTTTTCAGATTATGATTCCATGTCCCACTGTAAAAGCTAACAAGTTGGCACTGTTTCATATCAAAGACAGTCTTTGATGGAACAGTATCTAAAATAAAAGTATCACTTTCCAAGAATAAGAAAATTAACATATGCCTTCATATGTTAATAATGTAACAACCACAAATAAAAATAATAAAGTAACTATATGCCTGGGGAAAAAAACACGAGAAAGTGACAATACAACATTTCTAGATCCTTCTACAACTGTCTACACATTCATACAGAAGAGAGCAGTGGCAGAACCGACTCAAAGATGAGTTACACTTGGCTTCCAAAGTATTTTATGACTTTGTTAGGAAATGCTCCCCAATTCCATTTTTCTTAAGTTAATTAATATAACATGCCTTCCTTGGGCCCTGTCTGCCAGAAATTCATGAGAAAGCTAGGTGGTAAAAGAATAAAGTTATTCCAGGCTTAAAAAACCTGCCATAATATGCATAATTTTTAAGTAAAATAAACTAACCCCAGTGAAATAAAACATGAAGCTGAATTTTTATCTGGTTTCATACTCAACAATGTTCCACTAAAAAAATCTTAATTTTTAATACAAATGTTTTTAAGAAAAGTATACAACATTGCTATATCGTTAGTTAGAAACAAGTTGTTTTCACCTGACAAGTCATGGTGAATAAGGTCAGCAAAATTGGGGTCTTCGCCCCACCAAAATATCCACAATTCTCTTCTTCCAGGTCTTTGATCTCGCCGCCAAACCCCAAGTACGTCTGCCTTAAGGCAGCGACTAAAACTGCTCAAAATGGGGTCTTCCTCTGTCACCGGAAACAGAATGGGGGCAGAAGTTGGGCCTTGCCATACATATCTTTTCCATTTAATTCCCGTCAAGTCAGCCTGAAGAAAAGAAAGCATGATTTTTTTTATTACTGCGTATTCATTCAAAATCAAAAGTACTCACTATTAAAGTCCCTTATTTCATTAAGACATTACAATTTTTCAACACGTGCTTACGATATTAAAGCAGACTGACCAAAAAAAACAAAAAAAATGCTTATTCTGATAATTCAGCAACCAAATATTAAAGGAAAAGAACAAAGACAGTTAAAAAATTAATACTGACATGTCACTGAATAGCAAGTCAATAAATATGTGTCCCAAGGAGAAATAAAAGAAACTTAACAATGTTAAATATAAACATGTACTTTAACGCTGCACGCTGAGTAAACATTTACTCTCTGTCCTAAGTTCTGTTCTAACTGGTTACATCTGTTCCTTGGTGTCAAACTTATAACAAAATTAACTTTTAAAGATTCATCATTCCATGTTTATAGAAGTCATGGCTCTAACGAAATCTGAACTACATTTGAAAAAAACCTTGTTAAATCTTTACACATCCCTTTTAGGAAAAGTCAAATAGCTGCTCACAAAGAACCGTCAGATTTGTGCTAGTCTTATCTTCAAAGAACCTGATCCTAAAAGTACCAAAAATAGACTGAGTTGGAGAAGACAGAAACGTAAAGCCTGTTTGTCTTATTACATCTGAAGAGATGCTGATCAATGGATATTGTACAAGAAAACATTTTATAAGGCGGAAAGGCATTGAAGAGCTCAATTTAGCATCGTGAAAGAAATTCATCAGAGCGAATTCAGTAACTCTTTACTCTAACTTAAAGGTGCAAAGCCTAAGGTGCCAAAAATGAAACTGCTGATACACGACTGGCAGTTTACACTTGCCAACTAGTTGTGCTCCGCCCACTCAATCCACTTACCTATCACACACTCTCTTAATATTTCTCATAGGACAGGGAAAACGAAAAAAGAAAGTTACCGAAACTTCAAATCATTTATGAAGCTAAGCTACTATCTAGTTGAAGACTGAATTCTGCAACAGTTGGTACTTTTGAAAGTCTTTATTGGATGTTCCCAGACCTGGGCCAACCTACACAATTGTCTTCCCTACATCCAGCTTCCCCTGACTTTCCAATAAAAGGAGGAGCAGCCTCCTCAAAACATTCTCAAAACGCAGGCAAAACAGACAAATATAAAAACATTTAGTACAGAACCACGGCACCTCCTCCATCAGCCCGCTCCCCTCTCACACAAACATAATGTTCTAATAAAAGCAAGACGGCCAGAAATTGTCAAAATGGCAAACTCTTTTCAGAGTTTAAAACAGAAAACATATGAAATGGCATTTACTGTTTTTTACACAGAGTCTGAAGTCACCCAAGGAAGAAACTAACCCCCTACAGTTTGACTCATATGAAAAAACGCAAAACGAAAAGAGTGCTTAAGTTCCGGGGTCCTGTTTACTGGGAGAAACCAAATGAGCAGAGTGAGGTAGTGGGAGAACGGGCGATAGTGGAAAGTGGGAGGAGGGGGTTCATGGTCAGTAAGGAGAAAAGCAACAGTTAAGCAAGAAACACAGAGAGGGAAATGCCAGCGTCCTGCCAGATAAGGAGCCCAAGTTGAAGACAAGACTACGGTGAGGAAAAAAGGAGTCGGAAACAAGAAAAAAGGCCGACACTCCTAAAACAGAGCCCAGGACGGCGGGGGTGGAACGCGTCTCCGGGCTGGTGCGGAGCTCGCCGCGGCGCCGGCTCCGGCTGGGCCTTGCCCGGGGACTCGGGCATCTGGATCCGACCCGGACCCCCTCCCCCACGGCCCAAGGGCGCACCTCGCGGCCCCTCCCCCACCGCCCGCTCGCCGCGGCCCCCGCCCGGCACTCACCAGGCAGAAGAGGTTACAGTGACAATCTTCCAGGCTGGCCCCGTTCGGCACGAAGGAGGAACTCATCGTCCCTCACAGCAGCCGCCGCCGGCGCCACAACCCACCATCCGCCATTACCGCCGCCTCCGACCAGAGAGAGAAACACAGACACCGGGGAGGGCGGGGGGGTGGTGGTTGGGGGGGCGGTGGAAGAGGAGGCCGCCGGGCCGCCAGCCCTCCCCACCCACCCCCCCGCCGCCGCGAGCAGCCCCCGCCGCCCGGCCGGCACCCAGCCGCCCGGGGCCGAGGGCCGGAGGCGGGAGGGCCGCGCTCGCCCGGCCGGCCGGACTGAGGCCGCCGCGGAGCCCGCGGACGCTCGTCCCTCTCTGGGGGACAGAGGGGATGTGTGCCCCTGCCACAAGAAAAAATAATAAATTACACAATAAATAATTAAAATCGAGTCCGAGAGGGCAGAGCCCAAGCCCTGGAGGGTTCTCCCGGGCAGAGAGGCGCCCGCAGAGGGGCGGGAAGGGCGAGAACCGGGAGAGAAGCCGAGGCCCCCGGCCCGGCAGCGGCGATGTCCTTAAGCCCAGAGTCTCCTCTGTGGCGGAGGTGGTGGCGGCGTCTGCGGGCTCAGACCATTCTCTGGCTGTGTCTTCGTGTCGTCCCTGAGCCAAGCCGGACCAGCGTCCGCTCTCCTGCGGCCTCACCGCCGGGACGCCGTAGTCTCCCCCATTTTGTGGGCCCAGCGGGCGGTGTTTTTCCCCCTTTAATCCGAATTCACGGGTTTTCCCTTCGCTTTAATGGCGGCCACAGGGACCAGCTCGCCCTCTCTGCTCGCCCATTGGCCGCCTGAAGGTCACATGGGCCCGGGCTCCGTGGGGAGGAGGAGAGAGGAGGGAGCGAGGGAGGGCCGGGAAGCTTTCAGCAGAGGCGGTGAGCCCAGGGGGACGGGGTAGCCAGCTGGTGGCCACTAAAATAGCGCCACCTGCTGGGTGCCCCGGCCAGTGTGAGATGACCCGGGCCCTGGCGCTTTCTCCTTGCCGCAGAATTCACAGTACAAGAGGGTTCACATCACAAATCTGAGAATTATGTTGAAATCAGTTTGAATTCTTTGGAAGAGGAAGTGTTGCAAAAATTCCAAGCCATTCTCATTTATTCCACAAGGCCATGGGGTGCAGAGCAAACCCCTGGGCTTGGGAGTCAGATGATCTGAGAGAGGATTCGGTCACTTGAAAGTTGTGATGTTAAGAAACATAAACGAAACAATATAGCCTGTGGTTAACAGCCTGGGAGTTAGAGCCACCCTGCCTGGGTTCGAACTTCGAGCGAATCACTTACCTCTCTGTGTCTCAGTTTACTCATCTGCGAAATGAGGAAAACATATCCCCTACCTCACAGGTTGTTGTGGTAATTGAGTTAACACAAAGAAAGCACGTAGCCCAGTGCCCGGGACAGATAAACACTGTTTGGAGTTATCTATTATTGTTGTCATCATTAGGTGTGGCTATTGTGAGGAATAAGTGAACCAGTGTATGTGAAGTGCCCACTAGAGTGTCATCTCCGTGAGAACCGGGACTTACTTTGGTTTACCGCTGCATCGCTAGTGTCTAAAAAAGGTTCCTAGCACACAGTAGGTGCTTGATAGATGTAAATTTGCAAATGAATGAATGGTAAAAAGTAGGAGTCAAATAAAACGTTAGTTCCCTTTCCCACAAAACATTTAGTTCTTGACTGGATTACACTTCAACGTAGGAGTTCAAACATTTTTTGCCCAAGACTTTTAGCTGGGAGAGAAGGAGAGAGAGACAGAGACAGAAAGGAAGGGGGAAAGGAAGGAGGGAGGAAGAAGTAAAGGTGATTCAAAAAACTGGAGACATCAGTGAGTGAGTTAGGACTTTACCAATTTTTAATCTTAATTGCCTCTGTAAAATAATGGTGGATTCTTATATGTCACTTCTTCAGCCACGGATTAAAAAGCTTTCCTCCTCTACCTATATAGATTCACATATGGTGGTGAAGAGTCCAGATCTTGAAGCCAAAGGTCTATAGAAAAAGTTCTGTCACTTGCCGATCTTGGATCAAATTTGACTTTGATCCAAGAGCAAATTAATTTCTCTTACTCTCAGTTTTCTCATTGTAAAATAGGGATAATAAAAGTACTTTTCAGGACTTCCCTGGTGGTCCAGTGGTAAAGAATCCACTTTCCAATGCAGGAGACGCGGGCTTAATACCTGGTGGGGGAACTAATATCCTACATGCCACGGGGCAACTAAGCCCACGCGCCTCAACTAGAGAGCCTGCCTGCCACAAACTACAGAACCCTCGCGCTCTGGAGCCCGCGTGCCTCAACTAGAAGCCCTCGAGCCCCAAGGAAGAGCCCACATGCCGCAACTAAGACCCACCACAGCCAAAAATTTAAAAATAAATCAATAAATAAATATTTTTTAAAAATAATGAAAGTTCTTTTCTCCTAAAGCGTCTGGTGGATGAAACAGTGCAGGCATGGGGCTTGCCACAGTATTTACTAAATGTTAGCTATTAATATATTTTTAAAAATCATTATTGAGCACCTGATGCTCAACTGAGTGTGTTCCTGGTCTGTGCTAGGCCTGGGATACAAATATGAATAAGATACATGCATATCCCTAAAGATTCCTGAAGCAAGACAATAAAGGAACCATTTCCCACAGAATAAGATAAAATACAATGTAGGTAATTGCTTTAATATGTATGTATCAACTATGGCACAATAGGAGTGCTGGACGAGGAGCACCAAAGTCAGAGCAGGCATCTCAAAGTCGGTAGCATTTGAAATCAGATTTGAAGGATAAAATGAATTCTTATAAAGCCCTTTGAAACAGTTAAATCTTATTAAACCCAATTCAGATCCAAAGGCCACATATCAAAGTCAATTATACAACCAGGACTAATTCAATCCAGGAGCTCAAATCAACTAAGGTTCACATCCTTTCTAACCGAGTTCCCACACTGGGAGACAGCAATCTCCAGGCCCAGTAAGGTAAGTGACCCTCTGCTCATCTCTGTTTCCCTGAGAGAATCCTCAGACCCTTGTTCCCACTGCTTTTGTCACTCTGAAAAGTCCTCCCCCACCTTTTATTTTATCTAACACCATCCTCTTTAGAAGTCTTGCCCTCCACTGCCCACCCCCCCCCCACAACCTGAGCACCTTCCTCAGGACTCCAGAGGCAGATAGAATCTGCCTGAAACCCACCAGGTGGGAAGTAACATTTGATTGACTTTTCATTTGAATGTCAATCTTCTCAAAAAGAAGGGAGATGGGGGGGGCGAGGAGGCAGGAGGGAGAGGTGAAAAAGTAGGAGAGATTGAGAGAGAAAGAATTGAGAAGCAAAGTGGAGGAGGGGACACCAACTGTGAGAGGACTGGAAACATGGGGAGGAGAGAAAAGGGCAATATCGGCATACAGAGAACGTGTCAGCAGCGACCTACATTCTCTTAAAATGACATTCTGTGTGAGTTAAAGAATAAGGGAAGTAACAGTATATGTACGTTGTCAAAAGTTTGGAAGATACAGAAAAGCGTAAAGATGAAAAAATTTTAAATGTATATTACTCCCCCATATGCCCATGACTTTCCATATATATATCATATATATATATATATATGGTTGAAGTCATACTATATATACATTTTACTACACATATTTGTCATCTACAATGTGTCAGTCAGGTCATGTAAGGACAAGGTACAGGATACACAAGGAGTTCATAATCTTGCTAGATATGGCACTTGGACAGTTGGACAAACTAGGATGAAAACTCCACACCATGCCTGCTAGCTCCCTAACTTCCATTTACTACTTTATAAAATGCATGTAATAATAGCACATATATATGTTAGCGTTGTTGTGACAATTAAAAGAGATAATCCAAGTAAAATAGGAGAGCCAACCAGGAATCTTAAGATGAACTGAGAGGTTGCCTTGAGTCAATAATCACCTATTGTCTTCCACTCTTTGAAACATGGATTCACTCAGTGATCTACATTTAAAACTGTTCTGTACATAGAGAATGGACTTGAGGACACGGGGAGGGGGAAGGGTAAGCTGGGACGAAGTGAGAGACTGGCATGGACATATATACACTACCAAATGTAAAATAGATAGCTGGTGGGAAGCAGCTGCATAGCACAGGGAGATCAGCTCGGTGCTTTGTGAAGACCTAGAGTGGTGGGATAGGGAGGGTGGGAGGGAGACGCAAGAGGGAGGGGATATGGGGATATATGTATATGTATAGCTGATTCACTTTGTTATAAAGCAGAAACGAACACACCATTGTAAAGCAATTATACTCCAATAAAGATGTTAAAAAATAAAAAATAAAACAATAAAACTGTTCTTTAACTTCTTCATCCTTTTAAGGGCTCCATTCTGAATGGGAAAATGGAGGTGCCAGGCCTCCAGGAAGGGTGACAGACTTACATCACCTGAGACTGAGAAAGTCCAGGAAAGGGCAATGTTTGGCCTTAGGACTTATGCTCCCCTCCTGATCCTGAAAAATCCCAGGGTTTAGAGCAGCTCTGTCCAGTAGAAATATAAGAGCTAAATAAATAATTAAATTTTTTTCAGTAGCCGCATTAAAAGAGAGAAAAAGAAATAGGTGAAATTAATTTTAGTTATGTATTATATTTATCCCAATGTAACATAAATACTATTATTTCACATGTAGTCAACATAAAAATTTATTATTGGGATGGTTTGCTGTTTTAACCAAAACTTTAAAATCTGCATGTACTTTCACTTATAAGCACATTTCAGTTTGGACTAGTCACATTTCAAGTGCCTAAAAGCCACATGTGGCTAGTGGCTACTGTGTTGGAGAATACAAGTCTACAGTCAAAAGCTGAAAGCTAAGGACCAGTTAAGCTGTGGAGTGAGTGGTCTTGAGCCCGGGGACAATATTGATTTCCTTAAAGTCATGTTAATGGTTTAATGTTGTACTTGATTCAACAGAAAACAAAAGGCTGAGGCATCACAAACCGTTTCATTTAGTGAATGCACAGACACTCTTAGTTGAAAATAGAAATAAACAGATAGTAAATTAGCAAGTTGAGACAGTAAGAACACTTTTCAGTTCTAAGCCTCAAATATCCTGAATTATCTTGACAGTTGCCCTGACTTGCCATTTTTCTTAGTAGTACAGCATCTACTCTCAACCTCATTTATTTCTCAATACATGTTTTATTTTAATATTAAATTTGAAGCCAGTTCCCCCTAATTTCCTCACTTTGAAATTTGGCTTGTAAACCTTCATAAGCAAATCAGATATTCCCCTCCCCCATCTTTATTTTACTTGAGATAGTCGTTTGACTCCTCTGGATCTCTGTTTCCTCAAACATAATAAAGAGATTGGATTAAATCATTGGTATGATTTCTCACCTAATATGTAATACTTAATGTATGTCAGGCCCTGTGCTAAGTATTTTGCATTAATTATCTATAATCCTTGACACAAGCTTCTGAGGTAAGTACATACTATATTATCCCAATTTTCTAGATTGGGATACTGAGATTTAGAGAGCAACTTGCCCAAGGCCAAAGAGGTCTGTAAAGTATGCTAATCTATTGTGAGGGGCTCAAGAGAAACTTCCTGGATGTGCAGTTGAAACTAAATCTTGAAGGATGAGTCGGGTGGAGCTAGAAGATGCAGATGAGAGGGGAAGGAGAGGGACAGAAGGAATAGGGGGAGGACTGGAAAGCCTGGTGTTGGTAAGAAAAGATTTGGCTGAAGAAGTAACCCTCAAGGCCAAATCATGAAGAGTTTGGATTTCGTCCAGAAGAGGATGAATAACCACTGAAAACTTTAAACATGAGAGTGCTGAGCTAAGATTTGTTTTTAGAAACAAGATGCCAAGAGACTTGTTGGGGGCATTGTCGTAATCCAGGCAGGAAGTGAAGAGGCCTGAACTAATTAAGAGGAGCTTATCTGAAAACATCCTTTCTTTCTGTTTCACATTTATTCCCTCCATCAAGGTATCAACAAGGAAGATAGGGAAGTAGAGGAAATCACTTTTGCAAAATGCTGAGCATTCCTTTCTTATTGAGCAGATGATTTTTCTCAGAGTAGCCAAAGTTGAGAGAGGAGACAAGTGCAGTTTGCTGAACCTCCTCCTCCTGCTAAAAGGTTCCAGGCAGGACTTTGGTCACGTAGGATAATTACTCCTGCCAAGATACAAACCGGTTTGCAATTTTATTGTTCTCTTCCCCCAAGAAAAGGTTCAAAGGAGTTCAAAAGATGTGACCAGCCAAGAAAATAGGAAGATTATTCTAGAATCTCTTAGTTCTACCAAGAGTATATAAGGGATTTAATAGTAATATAGATGAAGGTAACAGAGTTTTATACCATTTCTATCACTGGCTTTGACATTCACTCATTCATTCACTTAATACCTACTGAAATTTACTATGAGCAAGGTTCTGTACTAGGTGTTATGATGATGGGGCAATATGCAAGAGTGCATCAGACCTCCCTCTGTGGTCTCTCAGCTTCTGCTGTGAAGTCCTGGCTCTTGGGCTGGTGTATTTGTTATCTATTGCTGCATAATAAATTACCTTGAAACTTCACATCTTAAAACAATAAACATTTCATTATCTCACACAGTTCCTGAGGTTTAGTAATCCGAGAGTGACTTAGCCAGGTGGTTCTGGCTCAGGGTCTCTCATGAGGTTGCAGTCAAGATATTGGCTGGGGCTGCAGTCATCTCAAGGCTAGAGTAGGGCTGAAGACTTGATTTCCAAGTTCACTCACATGGTTGTTGGCAGGACATAGTTCCTAGCTGGCCATTGGCCAGAGGCTTCAGTATTCTTCCAGGTGGCCTTCTCCTTAGAGCTGCATACAACATGGCAGCTTGTTTCTCCAATAGGGAGTTATCCAAGAGATAGAGATAGAGAAAGACAGAGATACCAGAATGGAAGGTGCAGTTTTTTTAACAACCTATTCTCAGAAGTAACTTACCATCATTTCTGCTACATGATTTTGGTCACACAGACCAACTGTGATAGAGTGTGGGAGGGGCCTACACAAGGGTGTGAATACAAGGAGGGAAGGATAATTAAGGGCTATCTTGGAGGCTGGCTACCACAGTCCATCCTCTGATCGCCAATGATTCATGTCCCTCCCACATGCAAAATACACTCATTTCCTCCCAAAGTCACCAAAAGTCTCATCTCATTATAGCGTCAGCTTGAAGTCCAACATCTCATCCTCTAACTCAGGTCCAGGTACAGCTGAGGCTCCTTGGGTGTAGTTCCTTAAGTACAGCCCCTTGAGTACAGTTCCTCTCCCCCTGTGAAACTAAAACAACAACTTATGTGCCCCTCCATACACCCAACACACCATGGTGAGACAGGTGTAACAGGGTAACTGTTCAAAAAGAGGGAAAATGGTGGGCACAAAGGAGTCACTGGTCCATTATAATTCTGAAAACCAGCTGAACAAATGTTGAACATTCCTTGATTAAGTCTCAAATCCTGGGAATAATTCTCCCTGGCTCTGAGCTCCATGTTCTGGAGTTTTGGATCTGACCCCTGAGTCATCCTCCCTTTCTCCCTTTTTTTTTTTTTAATGAAAGATAGCCCATGTTTACCACTGAGAACTTTTCTCAGCCTACTTCTTGCCAGTGGAACTTTGAGGGTCCAAAGACCTCTTTTCATTTTGTACTGTCTCTAACCCTTTTGGTCCAAGATGGCAATGTTTCTGCATACATATCTATTTTTTAAATGTTATGAGCCTTCCATGAATGTTATTGGGGTCCACTCCATTAGATGAAAGCCACACCTACAAATATCTTTCAGATAAGCTCTTCTCTACCTTGAGCTTCTGGTGAGATAACTGATGGACAATGCCCTTAAGCTTCCTAGGTGCTTTATCATTTTATTGAGAGACTGTGCGACACATACCTTTAATCTCTTTAGAGGACTTTTTGTCTGGCCAAATAGTATTCTGATGCACAACCTTAAATCTTTCTGAGACTGTAACAAAAGATTTTACAATCACTCCCTTGGCTTCATCTTAGGACCATGTTTTACTAGCAGTGCCCTGGATTTGTAGCTCAGAAGCTACATCTTAATTTTAGCATTGTTTGCCATTCAGAGAAGGTGAGAATTTTCAAAACCATCAAATTCTGTCTCCTTTTTGTTTAAACTGTTAACAGTTCTTCCTTTAGTTTACCTCTCTCCTCTCACATTTTACCATAAGCAACAAGAAGAAACCTTTGCTTGGAAATCTCCCTAGCTAGATCACCCAGTTCATTAGACACATTTTCTTTTTTTTTTTTTAATTTTTTAAATTTAATTAATTAATTTATTTATGGCTGTGTTGGGTCTTCGTTTCTGTGCGAGGGCTTTCTCTAGTTGCAGCAAGCGGGGGCCACTCTTCATCGCGGCGCACGGGCCTCTCACTGTCGCGGCCTTTCTTGTTGCGGAGCACAGGCTCCAGGCGCGCAGGCTCAGTAGTTGTGGCTCACGGGCCTAGCTGCTCCGCGGCATGTGGGATCTTCCCAGACCAGGGCTCGAACCCATGTCCCCTGCATTAGCAGGCAGACTCTCAACCACTGCGCCACCAGGGAAGCCCTAGACACATTTTCTACCTTTTGGTTACTGCAGGGAACAGTGTTACTGAACTTTCTGCCACTATATAATAAGGACTGCCTTTCCTCCAGTTTCCAATTACATTACCTCATTTTTTTGCAAGCCTTCACCTGCAGCCATATAAAAGAGTGGGATACTTCTATTAACAGTTTCTTCAAGGTACTTTAGGCTTCCACTAACACTCTCCCCAAAGTCTGTTGTCCAGTTCCAAATTACTTATGCATCTTAGGATTTTATTATGGCTGAATCTCACTTCCAGGTAGCAACATCTATATTAGTTATCTATTTCTGTGTAACATATTATTCTGAAACTTAGCAGTTTAAAACAACAAATATTTATTATCTCTCACAGTTTCTGAGGCTACCAGATCTGCTTCTAAGGTGGCTCACTCACATGGATGGCAAGATGGTGCTGGCTGTTGGCAGGAGACCTCAGAATCTTTTCACATAGGTCTGTCTTCAGGGGTCCTTGCATCCACAGTAGGTGGCTTTTCCTAGAGCAAGGGATCTAAGGCGCCAAGGCAGAAGTTACAATGTCTTTTATTATCTAGCCTCAGAAATCCTACACTGTCACTTCTACAGTAATCTATTTGTCACACAAATCAGCTCTGATTCAATGTACGAGGGGAATACCAACACATGAGGATCATTCTAGGTTATCTTGAAGGCTGGCTACCATAGCATGTTTTCTATCTTTCTAGGTTCCTTTGTTAATACTCTTTCCCTCAACAAAGCTACTTTCAAAATAGATATATCTTGGGCAGCCAAATCATGTATGTCGTATTGAAAAACATCATATTACCTGGTCAAATTTTAAAGAATTTCAGCACAAATTAAGCCAGCCTTCTGAATTTCTATCTTTAAAAAAAAATGTTCCTATTGCACAAGTTAAGCAAGTCAGGAACCTCTTAAGAATGAAGATTGATCCAAAGGCTGAAGAGTCATCATTGATGAGGAAATGTATTATCGTGATACCAGTTTCATTTCTCTGCTCACCATAAACAAATTCATCCGTCTTTTTCTGGGACAGGTATGTGTAATATGGGACATGCTTGATTTTAGAAGGCTTCTTTTTAAAAAACATGAAAACTATGTAAATAATCAGTAATTTCTTTTTCTTTAATAAGCTCACTGCATTCATTCAAAACCTTTATCTTTCAATGTGGGATAAGTTACTAAATTATATGTCCAGAATAGATGTTACATTTCAATTAATAAAAGGACTTATATTCTTCTCATAGGAACCACCTCACCCTTTATGTAGTTCTCCCCTATGAGACCATTCCAAAGGTAAACTACCGTCCTTCCCCTCAGTGATTTGCCAAGCAGAGGCAGTGTGGTGTATGAAAAGCATAAGCTTTGGTATTAAAGCTCTGTATTCTGATTACGTTAGCAGTGTGACCTTGAGCAAGTTACCTAACTTCTCCAAACCTCTTTTTACCAATACGTAAAATGGGGGTAATAACACCAAACTGTCATAAGAATTAGATGATATAATGTAGTAATAATGCTTAGCACAATGCCAATTACAGTAAGGGCTCAATGAATGATAGTTATTATTAACAATTTGGGCAAGAAATGCTACCCATGAGAAGTTTCTTCTGCTCTTCAGTTCTTACCTACTCCTAGTTCTACACAGCATCCACGGTTAGTGATTTTCAAATGCTGAAATGAACAACTACAAAAATAACAATGAGTAAAAAGCTCAATTTATGAGTGTGTTGCTCTTGAAAGTTTTCTCTGGATGCAAAGCAGTCCATTCAATACCCAATTCAAATATGAACTAGAAAATTTTTTTTAAATCTGCTTTTTCTTATAGTAATGAATTTCAAGAAAAATAAGATACTGCAACACCACAAAATGATCATTGGATTACCACTCTGGGCTTAATTTTCCCAAAGGCATAAATCTTTTTTTTTTTTTAAATAAATTTATTTATTATTTTTGGCTGTGTTGGGTCTTCGTTGCTGTGCGTGGGCTTTTTCTAGTTGCGGCAAGAGGGGGCTACTCTGTTGCGGTGCGTGGGCTTCTCATTGCAGTGGCTTCTCTTGTTGTGAAGCACAGGCTCTAGGCGCGCGGGCTTCAGTAGTTGTGGCACGCAGGCTCAGTAGTTGTGGGTTGCGGGCTCTACAGCGCAGGCTCAGTAGTTGTGGCGCACGGGCTTAGCTGCTCCGCGGCATGTGGGATCTTCCCAGACCAGGGCTCAAACCCGTGTCCCCTGCACTGGCAGGCGGATTCTTAACCACTGTGCCACCAGGGAAGCCCCAAAGACATAAATCTTGAGACATTTTGAGAAGTATTGCATGAACTTTGGAGGTATTCACCTTTGTTTAAGACTCTTTCCCTCTGTTTTTCAGATGGAAGGCGGAAAAGAATAATACTTTCCAAAGCCCTTTTTATATATTCAAATGCAGAATAGCCATGATCAAAGAGATGAATTACAAAGAATGATCAGGAACATAAATATGTACGTATATTGAATCAGTAGTAAGTGGGTTTGGCAGTTTTCAATGCAAAATAATTTCATACTTCATATATATTTATACCTTGACCTATTTGCATACTTTAAAAAACTTAAATACAAATGGCACTTAGAAAACACACAAAATGAGCAGGCCCGGTTTTAGAAAAGAAAATATGAGTAAACCAGATTAAGAATATATGATTTTTTTAAACTTAATTTACAAAGCAGCAGCAGATACTATTTTATTATTAAAAACAGTTAACACAAAGTATTAGTGTAGGCTAGTTTTCCTTCTTATGCAACTCAAAATGATGGTTTATAAAGGACCATAGCCTATATGGATATGATGGAATGCCATGTAGCTACCAAAAATGACAAGAACCTAGCTTAATGTCCATACATGGAAATGTGTACATAGAGTAATGTAAATAGAAGAGACACAAAATAGCATATATACTGATTAAACCATGTAGAAATATATGTATAATGTAAATATGTAAATATATGTAAAATGTAGTGTAGTGGAAAGAAAGAGAGAATAGAAGAGCTGAGTTCTAGTTGTGACAGGGCCTTCACTTGGCTGGGTATCCATATCTGAGCAATTTATCTGCTTGTTCTCAGTTTCCTCACCTATGAAATGAAGGAGTTGATCTCGACTGATTTCAAGGCCATTCTCAGTGCTAACGTTCAGTGATTTCATAGTTCAAAGGTTTGAAGTGACATAAATATAGTTTACTGTTTACTACCTTCTTTCCTGTAAAGTTGTTCAGTTTAATAATAATATTAAAAGGATACCACATGTCTTTAGTAAGACCTAGGAGAGAAATAATATTCATCAATAAATAAGATTCAGTGATAGATAAATAAACTATTTTCTTTAAACTTTGTTTAAAAATACAAAAAGGCAATAGGAAGTCACTGAAGGTTTTAGAGTAGAAAAGTGGCATGATAAAAGTTGCATTTTAGGGTGCTCACCACACACCAGCACCAGGTGCTATCACTTACACCCAAACCAGGGCTCTGACTGTCATGGCGAAGAGAGCGCAGGCTGCTGGGAGGCTGGTTTTTGCAGAATGTTGAGTAGACTTCCCTTTGCTGTACATCTCTAGGAATAAACCTACAAAGGAGGCAAAAGACCTGTACTCAGAAAACTATAAGATACTGATGAAAGAAATCAAAGACAACACAAACAGATGGAGAGATATACCATGTTCTTGGATTGAAAGAATCAATATTGTGAAAATGACTGTACTACCCAAAGCAATCTACAGATTCAATGCAATCCTTATCAAATTACCAATGTCATTTTTCACAGAACTAGAACAAAAAATTTTACAACTTGTATAGAAACACAAAAGACCCCAAATACCCAAAGCAATCTTGAGAAAGAAAAATGGAGTTGGAGGAATCAGGCTCCCTAACTTCAGACTATACTACAAACCTACAATAATCAAGACAGTATGGTACTGGCACAAAAACAGAAATATAGATCAATGGAACAGGATAGAAAGCCCAGAGATAAAGCCACGCACTTATGGTCACCTAATCCATGACAAAGGGGGCAAGAATATACAATATACAATGGAGAAAAGACAGCCTCTCCAATAAGTGGTGCTGGGAAAACTGGACAGCTACATGTAAAAGAATGAAATTAGAACTCTCCCTAACACCATACACAAAAATAAACTCAAAATGGGATAAAGACCCAAATGTAAGGTTGGACACTATAAAACTCTCAGAGGAAAACATAGGCAGAACACTCTTCGACATAAATCACAGGAAGATCTTTTTTGATTCACCTCCTAGAGTAATGAAAATAAAAACAAAAAAATAAACAAGTGGGACCTAATGAAACTTAAAGGCCTTTGTACAGCAAAAGAAAGCATAAACAAGACGAAAAGACAACACTTAGAACGGGAGAAAATATTTGCAGATGAAGCAGCGGACAAATGATTAATCTCCAAAGTATGCAAATAGCTCATGCAGCTCAATATCAAAAAAACAAACAACTCAATCAAAAAATGGGTGGAAGACCTAAATAGACTTTTCTCCAAAGAAGATATACAGATGGCCAACAGGCACATGAAAAGACTCAACATCACTAATTATTAGAGAAATGTAAATCAAAACTACAATGAGGTACCACCTCACACTGGTCAGAATGGCCATCACCAAAAAATCTACAAACAATAAATGCTGGAGAAGGTATGGAGAAAAGTGAACCCTCTTACACTGTTGGTGGGAATGCAAATTGATACAGCCACTATGGAGAACAGTATGGAGGTTCCTTAAAAAACTAAAAATAGAGCTACCATATGACCCAGCACTCCCACTCCTGCACATATACCCAGAGAAGACCATGATTCCAAAAGATACATGCACCTCAGTGTATGTATTTAGGAAGCAACCTAAATGTCCATCAACAGAGGAATGGATAAAGAAAACGTGGTGCATATATACAATGGAATATTACTCAGCCATAAAAAGGAACGAAATTGTGCCATTTGCAGAGACGTGGATGGACCTAGAGACTGTCTCCATTTTTTAACATAACAAGCAGACCACACGCTGAGCCTCCTGCCTAGAATGTGGGGCATGGGCAAGGGTGTGCCAGGGACGCCTCACAGCTTCTATCTGCCCACTCACATTTCCCAGGCTCCCTTGCTGTTAGTGAGATCATGTGACTTAGTTGCCGTGGAGTCTGAGGCATTTACTAGAGGGTGGAGCCTCCACCAGTGTACGTGAAACAAGGCCCACGCTGGCCCACAGTGGACATATCAAATAAGTGGTAAATAAATGTTCATGTGTAATAAACCATTGAGATCTGGGATTGTTTGTTCCTGCAGCATAACTTAGCCTAAACTCACCAATACAACTGTGTTGTCATTCCCTTCTCTCAGATGAGAAACCTGGGGCTCAGGGCTTCCCTGGTGGCACAGTGGTGAAGAATCCACCTGTCCGGCTTCCCTGGTGGCACAGTGGTTGAGAATCCACCTGCCAATGCAGGGGACACGAGTTTGATCCCTGATCCAGGAAGATCCCACATGCCGCGTGTGCCACAACTACTGAGCCTGTGCTCTAGAGCCCGTGAGCCACAACTACTGAGCCCACGTGCCGCAACTACTAGAGCCTGCAAGCCTAGAGCCCATGCTCCACAACTAGAGAAGCCACTGCAATAAGCCTGCGCACTGCAATGAAGAGTAGCCCCTGCTCGCCGCAACTAGAGAAAGCTCGCGCACAGCAAGGAAGACTCAACGCAGCCAAAAATAAATAAATAAATAAACAAACAAACAAATAAATAAATAATATCTATAAAAAAAAGTTGCATTTTAAATCGGGCAATGATGTGCATCATGCCTGAAAACAAAGGGAGAATGTACGCAGAATGACCCATATTGGCGATTGACAATATGCTAGGCAGGAGGTAGTGAGGGCTTGAACTTGGGAGGAAGCAGTCATTTATTCATTTATTTGGTTGGCACTTATGGACCCTTACCATGCTAAGTTCAGAGGGAACAAATATACTATGAGTACACAATTATTCTCCATCCCCTTTCCCAGTTTAATTATCTTCATAGAATTTATCATTACCTGAAATTCTACTTACATATTTGTTTGTTTATGTATTATTTTATTTTCTGTCTCACCCTCCAGAAAAGATGTTCCATGAGGGCAGACAGACCATATGTATAAATACTCAACAAATACTTGCTGAATTAAAGAATAAGTGAAAATTATACTGAACCTTATAGACAAAGTCAAACATCTTTTCTGATACAGTTCTACAGCTTTGTAGCTTCAGGCTAATTTAGTACCAAAAGCCCCTACAAGACCCTCCTGCTGTGTTTATGATAAAATTAAATTATTGCTACAACTGCCCTCCTTTCAGCCTACTACTAAAGTATTTCCCCATAAATTTTGCTCCCTTTCTGTTCAGAAATTCTTCTTTCTCTGGTAGAAATGAAGCTAGGAGAGAGATGATTATCTATGCTTTACTCTCAGCACATCTTTCTGAATTACTTGTATCTAGATATTTGTTTATTAATTTAATACAGTGGTTAAATACTCATTAGCTTTTTCCTTGCAACTTCAGTTCACAAATTTAGTTGAATGTAAATAATACCAAACACTTTCTCTCTCAAAGCTATTGGGAAAAGGGACAGAGGTGAGGGTCAGAGGCGAGGGGTGAGGGGTGGCGGGGTTGGAGGAGGGCTCAGAGGGTCAACAATTAGCAATGGTTTTACTACCATCTCCCTGTGGTTTTTACAACTCCCCTCTCTCTTCAGCTTTAGCTGCTCACCTCAGTCATGGGGCTCTAACACACCCCTCTCTGAGCAACACTTGAATCTGCTTCCCTTAAAAATAATAGCACTTCACATTTGTAGAGTCTTATAAGTCTACAATATGCTTTTTACCTCTATGATCTTACTTACATCTTATTTAATCTCTTTGTTCTCAAACAGATTATTAGTTTTTGTTTTTGTTTTGTTTTTCTCAGAGAACTAAGAGGAAAACTTGAGTAACAGAGGTGGGAAAAGGAAGTTTCTAGATAGTGAGTTATAAACTGACTAAATGCTAACCCTGTAATCATGATGAGACCAAAGCTGTTTTGATTGGCTCAGGTTCCTCACTCTGGACAGCATTGATTTATTACCTTCCAAGGGCTGTTTTTTCCTTTGTCCTCTGCTGTCTGGATCATCCATAATTGGTTGTGTTGGAAGGTTGATACTGCTCCAAAGGGAATGTAGGTCCCACTTGTCTCTCAGTCTAGTCAGTACCTGGCTCTGTCTTCCTTGCAAGCTGGAAACTGGCAGCTCCTCATCTCATTCCCCTCCCAGGTAATCTCTCTATTAGCTTACCCTTATCACCTTTTAGGGGCCTATTGCTGACTAAGAAGTAAATGGTTCTTCCTTTGTTCTGATATCTATTCTCTAAGTTCTTTTCTCCAATTCATCTGACCTCAGACTATTTCTATTTTTTCTTCTTGTTGTTGTTGTTTTTCTGATACTTCCTGCCACTGCACCTGTTGATTCTCTTTTCATCTTGCATGTGGGCAGCTGATAACCTGTTCTGTCCCCATTATCTCAGGTTAACAATTCCACCCGCTTTCTTGGGTATTAATCACTCACGTGCCCTGGGAAACTGGGACGTCCCAAAGTCATCTCATTACGTTTTTACCAAGGCCAGCCCAATACCTTAGGGACCCTGGTAATAATAAAATAATAATTACCATTATTGAGTTCTTACTGACACAGAGTGCCAGGCAATTTACATAGGTGATTTTACTTAATCCTCTACACAGCCCTTCGAGGTCAAATTTGAGAGGGTGGGTCAACAGAGGCTTTATTTGAATGATTTAAATTAAACCACATACAAAAGATAGTGACTGGATATGTGGGGTTATATGACCAGTCCTATACACTGAGACCCCCAACTCTCAGGAAACTCTATGGAGATTGTACCATATGTAGAATAAAACTTATCCTGAGTCAGAAGAGAGGTAAATCCTGGTGTACATTTACTAAATCTAGAGACTGCAAATGAAACTGATACTAATACTTCTTATGGAAGTCAGTTACATCAGTAACCCCCAGTCAACCACACTTGATGGCATTCATATCCTTGTGTAGCCCCTCCCCTTGAATCAGGGCTGGACATGTGACTTATTTTAAGGAATAGAAATGGCAGAAGTGACACTGTGTCTGTTCCAAGCCTATGCTCTAAGAATGTCTGGTAGCTTCTACTTTTCTGCTTGCAGGAGCCCTGAGCACCATTTGATAAGTCCATGTGGAGAGGGAGAGGGGTCTTCATGGTGAGAAAGTGAGTTCTTGCCTTGCCAACATCCATCCCAGTTGGGTCTGGCCTTCTGGACATCCCTGACAAGGTGTCAGACCTGGAAGTGAAGCCATCCTGGAGATTCCAGCCCCAGCTGCCATCTGACTGCAGCCATGTTAGAGACCCAGATGAGACCAGCAGAAATGACCAGCAGAGCACCAAGCACTCAACCCACACAATCATGAGAAATTAATAACAACAACAACAAAAGACTGTTGTTTGTTTCTTTGTTTTGGCCGCGCCGCACAGCTTGCGTGATCTTGATTCCCAACAAGACTGTTGTTGGGAATTCCCTGGTGGTCCAGTGGTTAGGACTCTGTGTACTCTTACTACTGGGGGCCTGGGTTCAATCCCTGGTCGGCGAACTAAGATCCCACAAGCTGTGTGGCCAAAAACAAACAAACAAACAAACAAAAGCCCAAGATTGTTGTTTTAAGCTACTACATTTTTGAGTGGTTTATTAAGCGGTAATAGATAACCAAAACAGTACCAATATTAATAATGTTAAAGGTTATGGTTGGTTTGGAGTCCCATTAATTAATATTAGATCAAGAGGCTTAAGAATACCAGAATCCGAAAAGAATCTAAAAAAGAGTGGATATATGTATTCGTATGACAGATTCACTTTGCTGTACACCTGAAACTAAAACAACACTGTAAGTCAATTATACCCTAGTAAAAATTAAAGAAAAAAAAGAATACCAGAATCCTACCTTAGACCACAACCATCCCCCCACCTTCCAGGTCTGGAGGGAGAACTATACACAGGAGACAGTGGCAGAAGAAAAATAACACCTGAATTTTAGTTAGGCTTACACTTTCTGATAAGGTGGTCTGAGGTCACATACCTAGAACTGGAGGCTTATAGGGCCCTTTTTCAGGGGCCAAATTAAAAATATCTAACCACTAGGACAGCTAGGACGCTGCCTAATCAAGATGGACACTGGCTGACCCAGGCCACACCTTCACAGTGTAACTACAACCTGCTGTTCCCTCTCTCTAAGCCTGAGCGCATGCCTGGGTTGGACTGTCACTCGGTCCCATGGGGACAAAGGGAGAAAACCCCGGAGCGATCCTTCTCCTGCGTATGATCCAACACATCATGCATGACCCTATCTGCTGGGGGAAATGGCCTGGTCAGTGTCTTGGAATCTAACCAACCAGACTAATCACTCCTCTCGTGGAGGTAGGGGAACACCAAGGGTGACCCCTTACATATTATCTCATTTAATCCTCACAGTAACTCTGAAAGGTAGATATTTTTCTTGCCATATTACCCATGAGAAAGTTAAATGTTAGAGGTTGAGTAACTTGTTTGAGGTCACACAATTAGTATTAGGAATTACATGGTTGGGCCGGGGGAGGTCAGTAAGAAGAGATGATTTTTGAGTATGGCGCATTGTAAAATCACTCACATTGTCATCTCAGTTTCTTGTTCAAGTGAAAGACAAAAAGTCAAATGAACGTCCTGTACCGTTAAAGACACCCAAGGAAACAGGGCCCAAAGTCACCCTTTTTTGTGGCTTAATTATAGAACAGGTGGGAGGAAGGCATCTCTCTCTACTTCAGCAGAGAAGTGGCTGCACACCGGCTGTGGTTAGTGATATGAGTCAGTGAATAGCCACTCAGAAATGCATGTGAGACTTTCTCTCCCCCCTATATCCTTGAGAGGCACAGAAGGGACCTGTGGTTCCAGTGACCTTCTTGTGGAGGCTGCTTCTGTCCATATTATCCAACTGTAGTGTCAAACTAGAGTGGTCTGGAGAGATGTGTGTTACACAAACATTACATCTCTGACAGAAAACTCTATATTTGTTCCACCCCCACATTCTCCATTCAAGTTCCCAGAAGTTTGCAATTATCCTCAAAAGACGTTTCCAAATAAGGCTTACTCAGCTTTGGTTTTCAGTAGGATGAGATTATTTTGTTTTGATTTTTTTTTTTTCCATTTCTTTTAACTTGGTTGACCATTCTAGGCTGGTGTATAAAAGCTGGTCATGAACCACACACCCATTCCCATTCACCTTTCACCTGCTTGTTCTTTCTCTCCTCATCCTGGATTCTTGGCCCTACATGCCAGTTTGATGTAGGCATCTCCCTCTTTCTTTGTGTCAATCCCACTTCTTTCTTCAGGGGACTCCACTTTCTCCTCTAGGCCACATGGACTTTGACCTCTTGCCCAGTTTTCAGTTGTTCTAATTCCTCTGGCTTGGTATCCTATATTGACTTAGCTGAGATTCTTTCATACTAAGCCCTGGTATTGTGGAATCCCACCAGCCAACTGCAGCTGGGTGGCATCTATTTTCCAAGCCCTTTGCCTTGGAAAGAAAACTACCTGACAAAAACAATGGCAGAGGAGAGGGAAGAGTTGCTTTTAACTCGCACCTGCTGGCACTGCCAGCCAAATTTCTGCTTGCCTCTGCACCCCTTTCCTTCTGGATCCAAGAGATTTAGGAAGGATAAAAAAATATCCTTGGTTACAACAACTTTGGAAAACTGTTTAGCAGTATCTGCTAAAATCGAACATGTGTGTATACTTTTACCAAACAATTCTACTCCTGGATATATACCCAACAGAAATGCAAACATATGTTCACCAAAAGATATGTACAAGAATGCTCATAGCAGGATTATTCATAATAGCTAAAAACTGGAAACAATCCAAATGTCCAACAGCAGTAGAATGAATAAAGAGTTCATTCAATATATATTCATATAATACTCTATATAACAATGAAAAAGAACAGACTACTGCTATGTGCAACAATATGGATGACTCTTACAGATACAATGTTGACCCAAAAAAGCCACAAACAAAAGAATACATAATATATATTCCATTTATGTGAAATTCTAAAACAGAAGAAACTGATCAATGTTGTTAGAAGTCAGAAAAGTGGTTACCATATGGGGAGTGGTAATCAGGTGGGGATATGAGAGGACTGGATGCTGATAATGTTTTGTTTCTTAATCCGGGTACTGATTAAACTAGTGTGTCCATTTTGCAAAAATTCATCCAGCTGTACACTTAAGATTCATGTATTTTCCTATATATGGTATATGTGAATAAAGTGAATGACAGGAAGAAAAATTTCCTTGCCTTGTCTTGAAAATGTCATTATAAAGGACACTCAAGGTTAGTGGCTCGGTAAATGGGTTTTCTGGTATTCTTATTTGTCATTCTGGAAAACCTAGCAATTCCTATTAACCTAAAAAGCCTATAGATTCCTCTGCTGTAATGGCAACATTCCCCCCAACCTCCACGTGAACATCATAATATTTAGCAGGACATGGTCAGTGGTATGGCACACAGCCAACACTCTACAGGTTCCCAGGTGGAATGGAAGGAACAACACTAGCTCTAAGAAGGATTCAGGCCGGTGTTCTGGGATGAGTTAACCAGGTTGGCCGGATAAGACAGCCCGCAGGCTGCAGAGCATGGGGCCATAGCAAATCTGGACACTGTCAAGGGCTGAAGCTGGAATAGAGGACCAAGAAGATTATCTTAGATTATCTTATCTTAGTGAATTATCTTACCTAGCCAAAGAAACAGGCAGAGCAGCAGAGGGTAGGTGCAGGAAGACGGGACAGAAATGGAGACCATCAGGACAGAGAAAGTGGATTTGGTAGAAAATGGAGCATGGGAGTGAGCAGCCACAGGCTGGCCATAGAGCCTTCACAGTCTTAGTGGATTGGGAAAGAATTGTGAAAGGGCTGAGCTGTTTTAGACAAAAATGCTATACTCTTTCCACTGTTCTACCCAGCCTCCCTTTCTGGGCTCTTTGTTTGGGTGACATTCCTCACTCACATCCTACCTCCAAACTCTCCTTCTAGCTTCTAGGATTTTGGTTCCTTGAACATTTCTCAGCTCTGCTGGCTTCTATGATTTGGGCATCTCTCACTGCCTTGGGTGAGAAACTCCACACATTAGCCAACAACCTCCTGACCCCTCCCAGGTCAACCATACTCCTCTCCTTCAGTCACCATCACCCTAATAGGGGGTGCAGGAGATCCTTGATAGAAAGAACCAAACAAGCCTATTGCCTCAGAACTCAAGATCATTTCTTTGCTGCTGGAGCCACCATATACTGTCTCTTATTCTGTCCCTGTTCTAGTTTGGTCCCTTTCAGACTGTGTTATTGTACTTGGCAAATCCATGCAGGTTGACATGGGAGTCTTATAACAAAGTCCACTAATGTCTGCTTCCATGCTGGGAATTCCTCCAGGCTATAGTCCTTTCTGTCCCCTTTGCTTCTACTTATTCATTGCCTCCCCTTGTTTTCCTACCCATATTGGCTCCATACCTTGGCACCACTCTAGGACAGTGAGGGGACCAGGCACCGTATCCTCGTCCCTCTAGGATGCTACCCTACTTGGCCACCTTTGTTCCATTTTATCCTATCAGGAGAGGGTAATCAAAATTCCCTTTGTTTCTATGGTATTTTTTGCTGCTTACCTGGCTATTTGATATTCTCTTTCCTAAAATGTTGCAAACTAGGATCTGAACCAACAGCAGCAATAATGGGTAGTGGAAATCTGCATTTTGGAAACTGGTAAAATGGGGTTGAATTCCTGAATCTGTCTATCACCTGCTAGTGAGGAGACTTTGGACATGTTACCTGACCTTTCTAAGCCTCAGTTTCATCATCTGTAAAATAGTGATCTAGTCTTGGAGAGTTGTTGGGAAGATGAAGTAATATTATGTGAGACTTATGTGAACTACTTACTAAATGCTTGTTGTTATTATTGGAAGATTTGTTATGAGAATAGTTATTATCCACCTTCCCAGTTACTGAATAGTGTTAAGGAGTTCAGCTGATCTGAAAAATAAAATGCATTTGCTGCGAAGTACACAAATGAATCCCTCTCTATGAGCGTCCACCAAGAGAAGCATACACAACAAGCTCTGCAAAGAAGCACATTCTGAGGTGCAGAAGAATGCAATTCAAGGATAAAAATTAAGCACCAAAATCACATTACGCATTAAAAAACACAAATAGTAAGAAAATGATAGAATCAAGAAAAAGTCACAGTCCTAAGACATTGCTGATCTCAATAAATGGCTGTTGACTGTGGAAGGGCCTAAGGGAAGTTGGCTCCAAAGTACTCTATGCTCAGTCTACCTATATAGAATTCTAGAGAGAAATAGTGTTCATGTTGAATGTGGCAGCAGGCTGAGGGTATGAGAGAACAAGGCAGCAACAAGAAATGCAAGGGTTTGAGCAGCAATAAGACAAAGGCCAATTAATCAACAGAAATCAAGAGTGAGTAAATAAATATCAGAGGGCAGAGCAAGATAGGATGACCAAAGTACATGCAAACAATCTGCAGGGAGGAGAGCTGTTGATCAGTCAAACAGTTGGCGTCAGAGAGGGTCACAGGAAATGTGGAAGAGGCAGAGTTGAAGGGAGAACATACAGTACCCAGATCCAGCAGAGAAGGACTCTCAATACAGAAGCAACATGCTCTCTTAGCCTCAGCAGCCATTATAGTCCTCTCACCCTGGTGAGAATGCATCTGTAGTGAGCCTGGTCTGTACTCTTGCTGGTGATAGTCACTGTATGACTAGGAGTGGGGGTGAGACTTGACAAAGTTCTCTGGAAAATTATTTCAGTGCTGTCTTCACTGACTTCTTGGAGGCAGGTTTATCTGAGTGTCATTGATGGAAAGAGAAGACTTGATTGGATCATGAATCTGATCAGTAAATCCCCATGGGCAGTCCTCAGGTCCACAGCCTTCCTGGTTAATAAAATGGCAGGATTATCCAGGGTGTCTTTCTGAGGAAAATATTTAATGTGCCTAGTAGTTTTTCTGGTTTTACACCTCAGTGGAGAAATAGAGAGTATTGCCCTAGAAATATGTTTTCCTTTCAGATGTGCAATGCCAAGTACATCTTTAAAGAGTCCAAAAATGTCAATCTTAAAGCCCCTGAAGGAATCTTTTGTCTGGTGGTGTATCAGTTTTTATATAGATGAGCTAAGTTCCACAGAAAATTTGGGAGGCCAAGTGACATAGTGAAAGTGCATGGGTTTTAGTATCTGACAAATCTAGTTTGAATTTCAGCTTTACCACTTAACAGCTATGTGACTGCACAAATTATTTAACCACTCTGAGTCTCAGTTTCCCCAACTATAAAATGGAGATAATAAAACATAAAAGAATTTGTAACTACAATGTGTAACTGCAGAATAATTGCTCCTCAAAAATGTCCATGTTCTAATCCCTGTAACCTGCAAGTATGTTGAATATGTTACCTTACTTGGCAAATGGATTTTGCAGACGTGATTAAGGTTAACACCTTGAGATGGGAAGATTATTCTGGACTATCTAGGTGGGCCCAAGATAATCACATGAGTCCTTAAAAGCAGCAAACTTTTCCAGGTAAGGTCAGTCAGAGGGAGATGTGACTCTGGAGGGTCATAGAGATATGATGTAAAGAGGACTCGACTCACCATTACTGGCTTTGAAAATGGAAGAAGGGTACCATGAGCCAAGGAACTCAGGCATCCTGTAGAAGCTGAAAAAGCCTAGGAAACAGATTTTTCCCTAGCACCTCCAGAAAGGAATGAAGCCCTGATGATATCTTGATTTTAGTCCAGTGGGGCCCATGTTGAACTTCAAAACTTCAGAGCTGTAAGATAATAAATTTCTGTTGTTTAAGCCACTAAAGGTGTGGTAATTTGTTCTAGCAGCAATAGAAACCAATACATACAGGCACCAAAAATGGCTCAGGACCATGGGGATAATTGATGGCATGGCTGTCTAATTAACCAATTGATGACTCATAATAATCAAGCAGTAATTATTGATGATATGATGAAAATGATCTTCATAACTCATAAATATTATTCCAAAATAATACTTATTTTTTTCCTTCTAATCTTCCATTTTAAAATGCAGATGTGGCCAAGCAAATCTGGCTACCCTAGCTCAAGAGTGATAAGAGAGATTTCTTAAAATGTGGAGTAAAAAAATAAGATATGGATGGCAGGAGTTGTAGACTGAGCCTCAGCTCCACTCTGAATTCAAGCATGTCAGGACACTTCCATATGGGCTGGCCACAGAAAGGGATAATGTGCTTCAAATAATAACTGGATTCCTTGGAGCTCATGTACTATCCTCAGGCTGCCCAAAGCTGAGACCCACCAACAAATGGCAATTCACTCAAGTTACCTTTACTAATAAATGGTTTATTATAAAGATACATATTTATGGAAACCCAGGGAAGGATGAGCAATCAGGGTAAGGAAGAACAGGAATAGGAGAGTGGCTATGGATTCCAGGCAGTTCCAAGACCTCAGCCACAGATTTTGTGAATCTTTACTTTTAAGTGACTCAGCTACTCCCTGTGTGTCGGTCGCCACACTCTCCACTCACTACCTCCTGGCTTTCTTACCATCTACTCTGTGTCTTTTCTGCATAATAGGCTCTGCTTACTCATAACTTAGGTTACTCATAACTTGACTTAGTCAAAGCTTTGACTCATTCAAGTTTCCTCCTGACTTCCCCAACTTCTCTTAATCCTACCGCCTTTCAGCTTTATTTATGCATTTATTCATTAATTTGAAAAATACCTATTGACCACCTACTACGTGCCCCCATGCAGCTTATTGTTTAGTCAGAAAGAGAGACATTCATCACATAATCACAAAAGTGCTTCAGGTGTACTCTAATTGCCTCAGTTTCTTTGTTCAAACCAGGCCTTGGGGTCAGTTGCTGGAAACTCTGTGGACCAACTGGCTGCCTTCAGGAGCAGCAGCAATAGGTTGTCATGTTTATTACTACGACACTCCCCTTTTCCCAGACAGAGCTGATCAGACTAAGGGCTGGCATTTGACCAAAGACAATTAATACAGTGGCTGGCCAGCAAACTGCAGTTTGACTCAAACTATTAATAATAAGCTTCCCATAGAAGGAAGAAATTATAGTGTAGCAGACACTATATAGAATTAACATATTTACCACTGGGGGATAAGCTTAGACTCCAGAGCAGTAATCTAAATGTGGAAGGATGTCATCCATAGGGAGCTTTCTCATTCATGAGATGGAAAGTTAGAAGGCACTTATTTGATTCAGGGACTCTGAGAAGGAAGCAGGGCAGAGAGCAGGAGTGGTCTTGAACATAACATAAGGCAGAGTCCATCACTCAAATCATGGCCAGAGTGAGGCGTAGGGAAACTCTGCCATGTTCCTTGCTGGAAGGTATCATAGCCTTAAGTAGGGGTAAATCAGTGACAGTTTCCATGAGGTGTGCTTCCTAGGGCTGGCTGGAAGATGTGGCAAGAGCAAGAGGCCTTTGGATTCTCTGAGACAGTCCTTAGTCTGAGCCTAAGTGCCAAGGCTTTCAACATAGTGCTGGTTTTTATGCCAGACTTATGTCATCGTGTTTACTTTAGGCAGTTCTCAATGAAGTATTTTATTTTATTTTATTTTCTGTTTGTTTGTTTGGCTGTGCTGCACGGCTTGCGGCATCTCAGTTCCCTGACCACGGAGATCGAATCCGTGCCCCCTGCAGTGGAAGCACGGAGTCCTAACCACTGGACGCCCAGGGAAGTCCCTCAATGAAGTGTCTTAGACAAGCCACGGTATGCAAAGGCATCATGGCCACAACTAAAGCGTATGGCCCTGAGTTCCCCTGTAGGAACCCACAGATAGGAGTTTATGTGGAGAAATTCAGATGGAGGGGCAGCCCCCTACCTTGTTGATTGTGGGTTGGCAACAAAGTTGGCATGGCTCAATTGGCTACAAGTGCTGTGCTGTGTTAGTGGTGCGGCTGGAAAGGAGGTAAACCCAGGAGTACCGAATAGTAAGAGCATTCTCTAGAAGGCAGATTGACTAAAGGGCTGGTGGTTCCTGGGAGTTTGTGTATTTTGGTTTTTGGAACAAGATGTCGGCACATTTGTTCTGCTGTCTGAAGACAGGCTTGATTTTGAAATAAAAACACACAGAGGACTATAAAGTTTCTCTGGGACCATCTGGTATTGTGTCCCAAAACTGACTTAGAGAGAAGTATTTGATGTTGGTCCACAGTTACTTGAGGTTATGGTGGTTCATGCAGACCCTAGTCATGGTCCTGGAACACGGAAGCAGGAATCCAGGAACTGTAGCTCTGCCAGGAGCAGAACAATGACCAACCAATAGGCTATATTAGCATTCACTGTGAAAGCCCAGGGGTTGAGGAGAGACAGTCATGAAGAGTACTCAGTGTTTGGAAGACCTCTGGCTACCAGAGACCACTGGCATCCCCCATTCCAACTCTGTACTACCCTTCAGAGGCCATCTGGTTCAGCTTTCTTGTGTTACTGGTGTAAATACTGAGGCCCAGAAAAGCCAAATAACCTTGTCTACTTCAGTTAATGGTTGAAACAAGAACAGAACTCATGCGATGGCCCCCCCCTTTTAAACAAGGTCTGGTGGGGAATCATCACAGTCAGAGCTGAAAAGCAGGCAATGAAATGTCTTTTGTATGAGCATCATTATTTACATGCATGCTGAGAATCTGTGTTCAGTGGTTTCTTAGCAAGTAGTAACGGTGTTGATAAAGTTGTCCTAGACCCTCATTTAATCATCAAGGGACATCATTCAATCATCAAGTAGGGCAAGCCAGAAATCTCAGTGGTCCCTGGTCCCCAACCCATATCCAGTCCAATACCAAGCCTTGTCAATACCATCTTCTATCCATTTCTCTTTTTCCTTTTTCTTTTTTAAAAAATTTATTCATTAATTTATTTTTTGGCTGCAGTGGGTCTTCGTTGCAGTACGCAGGCTTCTCATTGCAGTGGCTTCTCTTGTTGCAGATCACAGGCTCTAGGCGCGTGGGCTTCAGTAGTTGTGGCACGCGGGCTCAGTGGTTGTGGCTCGCAGGCTCTAGAACTCAGGCTCAGTAGTTGTGGCTCATGGGCTTAGTTGCTCCGTGGCACGTGGGATCTTCCCGGACCAGGGATCAAACCCATGTCCCCTGCATTGGCAGGCAGATTCTTAACCACTGCACCACCAGGGAAGTCCCTCTCCTTTTTCTCTATAACCACTCTAGTCCGAGCTACCATTTTCTCTTGTTTGGACTTCTGAGACAGCTTTCTAATGGTTTGCCCACATTTCCTCTGCCTCCAATCTACTTTCCTCACAGCAGCCAGTGGTCTTCTCCCTTCCCCTTATTTATTTTTTATTAATTAGTAGACTTTATTTCTTAGAGCAGTTTTAGGTTTACAAAAATCGAGCACATAGAGCAGAGAGTTCCCTTATAACCCCTCTCTACTCTACTCCCAGTTTCCTCTGTTATTAATATCTTGTATTCGTGTGGTACATTTGTTACAATTGATGAACCAATGTTAATATACTATTATTATTAACTAAAGCCCATCGTTCATATTGGGGTTCACACTTTGTATTATACAGTTCAATGGATTTTGACAAATGCATATTGTCATGCATTCACCATTACAGTATCATTCAGAACAGTTTCACTGCCCTAAAAAAGGCCCTGGGCTCCACCTATTCATCCCTTGACAATGGTTTTTTCAAAGTGCAGATCTTACCCTATCACTCCCCTCATTCAGCTTCCCCTGGCTCCACTCTCTTTCTAGTTTTCTGTCTCCAATCATATAGGTCTTTTTGTTTCATTTCCTCAAACCACACTCCATGCTGCCTCAGAGTTTTGCTCATGCTGTTTCTTCCTGAAATTCTCCTTTCTACCTCCTGGCTCCACCCCCAGGTCTTATCATGGTTTGTAATTATGTTCTGTGATTATTGGATGGGCCTCCTTCTTGACTCTGAGCTCCTCACTGGCAAAGCTGTGCCATTGTAGCCACAGTACCTGGCACATAGTAGGTATGTAATAAATATTTGTTGAATAGTATTAATGAGTAAATTAATAAATGAACAGAGTTTCACCTGATTGTGTAGAGCCTGGGACGAATAGTGAAGGTTTGTAATGATGGCCGGGGATGAAAGGGCAAGTAAAATGAGAAACAAGTAAAAAGCTTTATCCAATAAGCTGAAAACATAGCTGAAAATTTGTAGAGGCCTCAATCCATCAGATTGTGTCAGAGGAGAGAGCTGGACAGGTAGGCATAGTGATAGAGAGTTTACATTTTCCATGGTGGAACTGTACCGGTGGTGACAAAGTACAGGGTGTGGTCACAGGAGTACACTGAAGTAGACTGGGAAGTGAAGACACTGAGTTTGAAAGGTCAAGGAACTAAGAAGCTGGGACACTGAGTGGGTGTTCCACAAAGTCAGCAAAATCCCTCTCCCCACAGGATGAAGAAATGAGCCAGGCGTTTAACAAAATGTGAGGGTGTAACCAGGTTGGTAGATGCCAGGAGAGAAGGTGGCTAGCTGAATGGCACGGATCTCAGTGGGGCAGGTTTTTCATACTAGAAGAGAGGAGAAACTACTCAGTTTCTAGCTTCAGGAGCTAGAATGTTGCTAGTGCCTCTCTCTACGTGGGGCAGGGAGGAATAAATAGCTTCTACTTGAAAGGACTGCAGGGGAAGTGGTAACCTCAGGGGAAAGCCAGGTTTCAGTTCAGGCTAGAAGGTGGTGGGAGATTACCTAGGTCTCTAGTTGCATGTAACAGAAACCAACTCCAGCTATCTTTGGCCAGTAGGGAGTAGAGGGTTGGGGGAGGAACCATTATGGGTGAGGGGAGGTGCTATGAGGTCTTTGTGAGCTGTGGAGGTACTCCAAATTTTGTCTACTAGAGTTAATTCTGTGAAGAAGTTGAAGAAGTAGGAGAAATTGTTCACCAACAGACAGGAGTCCTAAGGACACAAGTAAATGTCTGGTGGGGTAAAGAGAAGCAGAAATAGAGAAGTATGGGGATTAGAGTGGTTTATGGACTCCAAATGGTGGTGTCAGGAAGGTGGTATCTAGAATGGTAGCTAAAGGAGGACCTGTAAGCACAAGGTGACAGGTGTCCCACCTGTCCAATGCCTGAACTCCAGTTTCATTCCAGATCTCTGTCTGCCCCTGATTCATCTTTACCCACTGAATCTGAATTTCTGACCTCCGCCATCTCATCTCCTTCGTTTGGCCCAGAACATCTCTTAGCTCCTCACTGCGCCACCAAACCCTCTACTCCCTCCCTAAGAAGCTTCATTCTGGATTATTTCTTAAACTAACACCTGGTGTACGGGTTTGATGCTGACCCAGCCTGCCTCTTGAGCCCTGTCAAGCCCCCTTTTATCTTTTAACTTACCATATTATATTGTAACTATTTTTATATGTCCTCTCCTCTTCTAATCGAGGTTTCCTCAGAACAGGGCCATTTTTTTTGTTGTTGTCGTTCTTGTTTATATTTCTCCCCTCTAATGTTTGTGACCTAGACAGGGATTAATTTGTTGGATGAATGACTGAATGAATGACTGAGTGAGTGAATGGACTTTTATCTATTATTGCCCTGTTCCTGCAGCCTAGAAATGTTGAACTCAGAGAGGTGGCCTCTCTGATGAGACTTTTTCCATTTGTGCCCACCCTTTCCTATGATTACTGATTTCCTGGCCTTGATTCCATGCTTGTCAGACATAGACCATCTGCCGGGCTAGACAAATCCGGCTCATGAGACACCCTGTCCTGATTCTTCCTGGACTGCCTTCCCTGCCTCCTTTTGAATATGGGCCTGACACATACTGACTGTTTTCTCCATTTCCTAAAATTGATACCTCTACAACATGGGCTGAGTTCCCATCCCCAAACACTTGGATTAGGGCCAGGATGGGAAGAGACCAGGGACAGGCCATAAGGGCTTCAACTATATAGTTCATACTTTGTTTCTGAAGATGGAGACATAAGCATTCATTATTCTTTATGCCTTTTTGTAATTCTGAAAAGTTTCCATTTAAAAATTTAGGATTAAAGGTACAGTTAGCCCTCAGTATTTGTGGGGGAACTGGTTTCAGGACCCTTTGCAGATATCAAAATCCATGGATGCTCAAATCCCATAGTTGGTCCTCTGCATCCTTGGATGCAGAACTCATCAATATGGAGGGCCGACTGTACTAAGTTTTAACTTAGTGGAATGCCTGCAGGTGGATCTGGGGACAGAGCCTCTGATGGACTCTTGAGGCTATGAGGAATTCAATCAAAACATTCAGCAGAGAGAGGACAGAGGGGCAGAGGCGGGCTTCTGGGCTCAGAGCCAATATCTTAGACTACAGGCTGTAAGTTCATTTTGACTGTGAAAGCCTTATGAATCTATTGTGTTTACCAGTGAAAAGCCTCAAAATAGGCAATTCCCAGTTTATTAGTTTATTTGTTGGGTTGTTGTCTGGAACTGGGAACCAGTTTTCCTATAGAAACAATATTACAAATTGTGTCTCTGCCCCAAGGCAAGCCCTCAAAAGCTTACAGAACCCTAATGTACCTAAATATTGTACTAACAATACTAAAGACCCTGACCACTATTTATAACGGTATTTCTGTGGGAAAGTGCATTTAGAGTTTTAGTACCAGTAACACATATTCCTCAGCCCTGGGAGTCCTCTGGACTCTTGACCTTATTCCCACAGTGCTGATTCTTATCAGAATGGCCCCATATGTGGTGGAGGGCAGATTAGTTGCTTTCTGTTGCAACAGGATTAAAGCTGGAGTTCCAAGTAATTCATCTCCACTGAAACGATCCCAACCCCCACCATGCATCCTGGCCCATTATCTAAGTTTAGCCTCCCCAGCTCAATATGGAGCCTCTTATTTGTACATGCCTTGCATACCCTACCACAAGCCGACACTTAAACTCTGTTACATTAAGGACCTCACTTGCACATCTCTGGGACATCAGCAGACACAACCAGGAGTCCTCATTTCATGAGAGAAGTGGCGTAGGAGACCTTGGGACTAATACCACCCCTGAAACATTGGGAGGGAGGATAAGCCTAGGAATACCTTTGAAGAGGGAATAGCATGATCAAGAAAAGAATTCACCCTGATGTTGGTTAGAATAAGATGAAACATGCTTCAGGTTAGGACACTGATGACTTTGGCAGGGAGAAGTATTCCTGAGTGTGATACAGAGGAGCGCACTCAAATATTCCCACTTGGGGAGCTCACTTGGAGAACTGAAAACTTTAGGATCCATATGGTATTTTGGGGGCCTAAAACCAGAACTATCATTTCTCTGTAGGCAAAATGTCTTGCCTGTTGGCTATAAAAGTTGTAATTGTAGGAAACCTTTTCATTACATCCAAAGTCCCAGCCACAGTGGTGGAGGACAATGACATGTGGTGGTCCTGGTGACCAGGAGAAGTGGTGAGGATTCAAATTTGACCCTAGGAGAGCTGCAGAAGCCACTGAAGGAGAGCAAGTCCTGGGGCACTCAGGATTAGAGCAACTGTGGACAGTTGGGGCTTGGAGCCCTCGTACAACACAAGGCTTATTTTGGAACAGCACTCTGATTGGGAAACTACCTTGCCCCCAGTGTGTATAGTCTTGGTGGGACTAAATCAAATTGCCTTGTTATCCCATAATCAAGGAGCTAGGCCAACAGGCTCTCCTGAGATGTGAATCTTTTTTTTAAAAATATTTTTACATTTTTGGCTGCGTTGGGTCTTCATAGCTGTGCGCAGGCTTTCTCTAGTTGCGACAAGTGGGGGCTACTCTTCATTGTGGTGCCCGGGCTTCTCAGTGCGGTGGCTTCTCTTGTTGCGGAGCATGGGCTCTAGGCACGTGGGCTTCAGTAGTTGCGGCGCGTGGGCTCAGTAGTTGTGGCTTGTGGGCTCTAGAGTGCAGGCTCAGTAGTTGTGGCAGGCGGGCTTAGTTGCTCCTTGGCATGTGGGATCTTCCCGGACCAGGGCTCGAACCCGTGTCCCCTGCACTGGCAGGCAGATTCTTAACCAGTGCACCACCAGGGAAGCCCCTGAGATATGAATCCTGAATGATGTGACCTAGACACTGAAAATCTGGTTGGCACCCATTGTCCCACAGCTGTGCGCTTAGACTGTCAAGGACTTCCTGCCGTCTAAACCTCTGGAGATATCCTGGTTCCTGTCGTTCTCTAGGAAGATTCCCCAGCTTTCCCATTATCCTTCTAAAACATTTATTTTCTACTCAAATTTTCCAGAGTCTGTTTCTCTTGTGTACAATTGAGGAACTCTAACTAATATAGACCCTAACTGCAGAACGTTGATCAATCAGGGCAAATCTGCTACTACAACTTGTAAAGCAACTCAAAGCATAAATCTACTGAGGACATAATTATACCATGTCATCCCCACATACAAAAATAATAATTCATGGGACTTCCCTGGTGGTCCAGTGGCTAGGACTCCATGCTCCCAATGCGGTGGGCCTGGGTTCCATCTTTGGTCAGGGAACTAGATCCCACATGCTGCAACTCAGCGTTCGCATGCCGCAATGAAGATCTCGCATGCCTCAACTAAGACCCGGCACAGCCAAATAAATAAACAAATATTTAAAAAACAAAACAAAACAAAAAAACTAAAAAGAAAATGATAATTCATGTCATTGAGAAGTAATGGGCTCCACTTTTACCTCAGAAGGCCAAGGTGGGTGGATAGAGGGAAGGTTAACATAAACATTGCCCTGGGAGCAGGCTATCAATTACTAGCCCTGCACTATGCTCTATATCATGATGACATAATAATTACAATGGTTGTATTCAATAGTAACCATGGTTTTATCTCATTTATTCACAGAAATAAATATATTTATTTACAGTAACAGAAAGATGTTCAGGAAAACAGGCAAATTGCAGTGCCATTCCTTTGTCATCATTTAAAAGGACTGAATTAAGATTCAATGTTAAATTGAAATAACAACTGAGACAAAGTGTGTCTGGAAGTGTGTCTGTTAATTAAACCAAACAATTGGCCAAATAAAGTGAGGTATGTTTCAACTCATGTAGTTGACATTTTCTATTCGTTCCACAGCTAGCAGGCTGGGTGGCTGGGCTTGCCTGAAAAAGAGCAGGCTACTTTATCTATTGATGCCTGGTTCGAAGAGGTCCCATCATCCCACCAGATAGTCTGCTGGACCTCAGCCTATGGGGTAGCCTGGCTCTTAGGCTCATGAAGGGACGTTTCACATGCCAGTGGAACATAGGTTTGTGGGTTCCAGTCTTTAGATTGAAACAATGATGGACTAAGTGGGTCAGACAGCTTTCTCTGGTCTAGCTGGTCTCTCTCCCACCTGATATAAGGCCACTGCAGCATGGATAGAAACTGGGGACATTCAATGTATGTGTTGTCCCTGGATTTCCGGCTCTGACTAGAGGCCCATGACCCCACCATATCCTGGAAAACCCACTCCCTCTCCTCACTGTCATATTTCTGCCATCATTATAGTCTGTGCCTCCCATCACCCCAGCTCCCATCCAAGCCAGATCTCACCCATGATCTCGGTTTCCAGAATTCTGGATGAGCACGAGACCTTCAGGGAAGTGGTTTTAGATACAAGTATAGGAGCCTCCCTACTACATAAGTGAGTCCATTCAACAGATCCAGCGTCCTTCACGTATATTCCCTTCAGAGTTAGAGTCAGAGACCTTCAGCAGTGTAACTGGCCACCTCCCTTGTGTGACAGTTTTATCAGTCTCTTCACCTCCTTCATCCCAGTCCCAGTGTCCTTTGTAATAAATACGGAATTCTGCCTCTGTAGAATTACAACTTCTACAAGTCCTCTATCTGAGACCACTATCTGATCCTACTGATCTCTGACATCCGGCATAGGTCTTTACAAAATAAAAACTTTAAGCAACCTGCAACTTATCCCTGATCTGGAAGGAATATGAAAGAAAGACTCCCTACGATTGAGTAAGTCTAAATACGTGGCATTGCTGTGTTGCCTATGCATTGTCTTAATCATTTATGAACAGCAACTTGTACGACTTCCTGGAGGTCATGCTCTATCTGCACAATTTCAGGAGATACTTCCCCAATCTGACATGAGCCCACAAAACAGGTTCTTTGACCACTGGCAGTAGCAGGCTGACTGACACCAGGCCAACTCCAAAAACTGTGTTAGAGAGCCTCATGGATGTCTACGTGGTGGCCTTGTACTTTCTACTCAGCCAGGTTCACCAAAGGCACTGAGTTATTCCTGGAATTCTCACAGGCCTCTGTCTTTCCTGGACCAAAATTAACCTTCTTAAAAGGAAGAAAAAGTTTCCCTCAGATCCAGAGTTAGATAAAGCATTCTAGCAGTTGATGACTTGCTTGTCTCCTTCCCAACTTTGACTTCCCTTGACCCAAACAGCTCTACACCCTTGAAACCAATGCCCTCAACAGTGCAGTGAGGGCCATGTTGCCCAAATATTATACAAGAGAGCTGTGGCTCTGGCAACAATCAATACACATGGAAGAAGCTGGCTTGGTTGATATCAACTACCTGATTTAAGAATGGGAATCATTTATTGTCACTGCTACCTTAGAGGTTTGAAAGCATCAAACTGGATACAAGGTATCCAGTATCCTGTGACAATGTGCTTGGACCACTAGAGCCTGGAACAGCTGAGATAGACCCAAGTGAACCCCCTTCTTTGAGTGTTCTGATTTTTCTATCTCTTATAAACTAGGGAGTGAAATGGCCAGGTGGGTTCCCTATTTCAAAGTACAAGGGAGTAGGGAAAACGTTGGAAATCCTCCTGTGGCTACAACTAACAGAAGCAATCCAGTGTGTGATGTTCATGGTGCCTAGCATAGGCAACCAGCATAGAACTAGAGTCACCCAGGAGTAAGCCAGGGAGACCCTGAGTGCTATGAAGCTCCTTCACCAGGTCCAGTGGCTATATGTCACAAGCACTTTGCTTAACTATAAGGGTACATTGACTCTCACCTTATATCATAGCTCAAAAGGAAATCCTGCTAATTTCAAGCATTAAATATAAGATAAAATCTTAAAATACTAAAAGAAAATGCAATAAGATTAAAAAGATAAGAATATTCATCTTATCTCTCAGGTAAGGAAAAACTTTATAATCATTAAATCAATAGATGAAATGCCAAATAATAAATAAATTCAATTAAATAAAAGAAATATCTTCTTTAACCAAGGTATCATAATAAAAATAAACGCCAGGACTTCCCTGGTGGCGCAGTGGCTAAGACTGTGCACTCCCAATGCAGGGGGCCTGGATTCGATCCCTGGTCAGAGAACTAGATTCCACGTGCATGCCACAACTAAGGAGCCCGCGTGCTGCAACTAAGGAGCTGGCGAGCCGCAACTAAGGAGCCCTGGAGCCACAACTAAGGAGCCTGCCTGCTGCAACTAAGACCCGGTGCAACCAAATAAATAAATATTAGAAAAATGCCAATTGTTAATATGACAAAAGGTTAATATACTTTAAAATCTTTATTATGTTTTATTTAAATAAATGCATAAGAAGAACACTGTGGTCCAAATTTAGAAGAATAGGTAAAAGACATAAACAGATAATTCATAACAGATGAAATATAAATGAATAAAAAAATATTTTAAAATCTACAGTTCTATTAGTATTGTTTATTAAAGACCATATTACTTAAGCAGAAAACATTCAATGTTGGTGAGAATGCAGAGAAAAATGTAGATTTGGCCAAAATTTCTGTAAAACAATTTGACCTTATATACCAAGAGTCTTAAAACACTCAGGCTCTTTGAACCAATAACTCTGTTTTCCAGAATAGCTTCTTTTTTGTTGTTTTAAAGATTTATTTTTTATTTACTTATTTATTTAAGTTTTTTTTTTGGCTGTGGCGGGTCTTAGTTGTGGCACACTGGATCTTCGTTGAGGGATGCGGGATCTTTCGTTGCAGCACGCAGTCTCTTCATTATGGTGCACGGGCTTCTCTCTAGTTGTGGCGTGGGGGGTTTTCTCTCTCTAGTTGTGGCGCATGGGCTCCAGGGCGCGTGGGCTCTGTAGTTTGCAGCACGTGGGCTCTAGTTGAGGCGTACGAGCTCAGTAGTTGTGGCAAGCAGGCTTAGTTGCCCCGCGGCACGTGGGATCTTAGTTCCCTGACCAGGGATCGAACCCACGTCCCCTACACTATAAGGCAGATTCTTTACCACTGGACTGCCAGGGAAGTCCCCAGAATAGCTTCTAAGGAAATAATCAGAAATGTGAACACAGTTTTATGTACAAAAGATATTTATCATAGTATAATTTATAATTGAAAACAAAATATTCAGTAAGAGTGGAAGCATGTTAAAGTAATTTATGGTACATCCACATGAAATTCATGGCTCCCATATGCAGTAATTAAAAATAATTATGTTACATAGAGGGATACTTGTAAAGTGATGGTAGGTGTAAAAGAAAGAATAACAAATTGAATATACTCATAAACTATATATTTAAAATAAGACTGGGCTTCCCTGGTGGCGCAGTGGTTAAGAATCTGCCTGCCAATGCAGGAGACACAGGTTCAAGCCCTGGTCCAGGAAGATCCCACATGCCGCGGAGCAACTAAGCCCGTGCGCCACAACTACTGAGCCTGTGCTCTAGAGCCCGCAAGCCACAACTACTGAGCCTGTGCCACAACTACTGAAGCCCGTGTGCCTAGAGCCTGTGCTCTGCAACAAGAGAAGCCACCACAACAAGAAGCCCACGCACCGCAACGAAGAGTAGCCCCCGCTTGCCACAACTAGATAAAAACCCGCACACAGCAACGAAGACCCAACGTAGCCAAAAATAAATAAATAAATTTATAAAAAATAAATAAATAAGACTAAAAGACCAACTAAAATTGTGGGAGTACAAATCACTTTTGTTTTATTTATACTTTTCTATAGTTTCCATATTTTTGAAGCCCAATAAATGTTATCCTTTAAATTGCCTCTGGACTTCTGACTAGTAGCGCTTTCATTTTTTTCTACAACTTTATCCTATGATGAATTTTCTGATGGAGCACAAAGAACTGCAGCTTAGATAATAACTGGCAAATCCATTTTATGTATTAGATAATTACATATTAGATAACTGTGTTTTAATATCTATTATCTTGGAGCATGATTGAATTAATTAGCAGAGTTTACTTTAAGACTGAAATAATCATTCTAACAGTTTAGTCTGAACTGGTTTGATAGTTGCAGCAGACCCCACCCAGATAGCAGCCTAGATGCTCTTGCCCTCTGCTGACTTTGCCTTAGGTCATATCTCTAGGCTCCATCTTTGTCTTCTTCTTGGCCTTGGCTTGCCTTCTGTGTAGGATCTTCAACTCAAATTTGATTCTTAATCTCTCACAACCCTCTTGTCTTGATGTTTTACCAGTTCCCTGGTTTTCCGGCCTGCTCTCTTTGAGACTTGGTTGTTTGAGACTTCAACCCAGACCAAGCAGGTATAGAGATTTCCTGAGGCTCTGGATTTTCTTGTTCCCAGGTTTCCAGGGTCCCTGGCTGGCATGATACCTCCAATAAGCCAGTTAGGCACACACTTCTTTATTGGTCCTCTTCTCTCAGCTTGTTCTCCACGAACAGTCTCCTAGGCCAGTGAAGTGCCAACTCCCCATCCTGACGATCTGGCACCCTCCGGTGGTCATGGATGACTATGCCTTGGCTAGCAGTGAGTTTCAGAGCTAAGTCCTACTTGAGAATCCCCAGGCCTGTTAGGGCCCTCCAGTGACAGTTAAAAGGAGCTGCTATCAGAATCTACTATCAGATCTTGGCAAACCTTACTTCTGACTGGTCCCTTGCAATTCAACCTCCTGCAACTTGCTGATGGAGAAATTTACCAAAGGTCCTGCCTTCCTTTTTCCTGTAAATGTATTTGTATCAGATGCTAAGATCTACATTCTCAAAGGAAAAGCCTTTTCTGGTTTTGCTAAGTACTAACTTAATTGAGTGTCAGATGCTGAGCTAGATGCTTTACATACATTATCACACATAATCTTCACAACAATGCTGGGAGATAGGCACCTACTTTTTTATTTATTTATTTATGGTTTATTTATGGCTGTGTCGGGTCTTCGTTTCTGTGTGAGGGCTTTCTCTAGTTGCGGCAAGTGGGGGCCACTCTTCATCGTGGTGCGCGGGCCTCTCACTATCGCGGCCGCTCTTGTTGTGGAGCACAGGCTCCAGACGCACAGGCTCAGTAGTTGTGGCTCACGGGCCCAATTGCTCCGCGGCATGTGGGATCTTCCCAGACCAGGGCTCGAACCCGTGTCCCCTGCATTGGCAGGCAGATTCTCAACCACTGCGCCACCAGGGAAGCCCCAGGCACCTACTTTTTTTTTTATTGGGGTATAGTTGTTTTACAATGTTGTGTTAGTTTCTACTGTACAGCGAAGTGGAGTTCCCTGTGCTATACAGCAGGTTCTCATTAGTTGTCTATTTTATACATATTAGTGTATATATGTTAATCCCAATCTCCCAGTTCATCCCACTTCCCCTTTCCCCCTTGGTGTGCATACGTTTGTTCTCTACATCTGTGTCTCTATTTCTGGATAGGCACCTATTTTTAATCTCCATTTTACACAGGAGGAAACAGAGGCTTAGAAAAGTTATGCAAAAGTCAAGGTTAAGCTTAAAGGTCAAGATCTCCCTACCAGTTGATGGCTAAGTTTGCATTCAAAACCACCCCACCTGACTTGGGTCCCATGTTCCCTAATCACTAAACCATACAGCTCTGTAGAAAACTGGGATGCTCAGAGGCCATGTTTTCTATCACGTAGAAGACGTTAGTCTGCAGCAAGGGGAAAAAATAAAAAAAGGAGGGAGAGAAGCAGAGACAAGAGGTAGAGCTAGATTCCAACAGGGCTTGAGTTCTTGGTTCCAGTTGTTCCTAAGGCTCAGGAGCATCCTTGTCCTTCTCCAGACTTCATTGTTTCTTCAGATATTTCAGTTCTTCCCATAAACTACCCCTTTTAGGTCAGTTTGATGTGGCTTTCTGCCACTTGCAATGCAGGAGTCCTACTAAAACAGGAAACAAGTAGGGTACTTTTGAGGATAGTCTATGTATTAACACCCAGAGCAGCATTTGACAGAATAGTGATGAACTGTCTGATCCATACTGGGTTCTTTTGTTTGCAAGAAACAGAGATTGAGTCAAGTTACTAGAGATAAGTTACTCATCACTAAGACATAAGTCAAAAGGAGGGTTTATAGAAAAAACATATATGTGCACTAAAACTTAAGTAAACTGAACCAGAAAGCCTAAGGAAGAGGTGGAACTGTAGCGACAGTACGCAACAGCCACTCCGTCATCCCTCTCAGGGCTTTTTGACCTCTCAGTGAATCAGCACCACTCTCTCTCTGGACCAGCCTTCTTCACTGACTCATCTTGTACCTGTCTATAAAAGTGGCCACTCTAGCCTCTATACCTTTATGGCCTTCCAGTTCCAGGATATACCAAAATTGTAGCTTCCCTTTGTGCCTCTTACTGTAAGTTCCCAAGGGAGAAGATTTGACTTCTTCTTTTCCTTTTAAACAAAAATACATGAGGCATATGTCACTGGATATAGTTTATGGTCAGGCCCTTGGACCAGGTGTCCAATTAGCCATGGTCATGGTCATGTGGCCCACAGACCACTCAGTAAGGTCAGTGGGTAGGGATTTTATTAGAAAGGGATGTGAGCAGGCCAGTAATAATTGGCAGCTCTAATCAAGCCCACTTAAATATAATTTGAACACTTGCCAATAAGAAAAATTAAACATGTTGCAAACATGGGCAACCCATTTCCCAAAGACTCTCTTTAGTTATCTCAAGTTGGCAAGAGAGTTCACCTTCTGGTGCTTTTAGGCTTGTGTGCCATCCTGTACCTCAGAGTGCACCTTCTTCAAGTTCCCAGTCTGCCTGCACCTACCCTAAACACTCCACAGTGAGCTAGACTACTCCACTCACTTGGGAGTCTATTAATTTTTTTCCCCCTTAACCACACAAAAGACTTTGCTTAGTAAAGCATTTTGAAGATTTAGAAAGTGACTGCTCAGTCTGCTTAGGATTTATATCCCAAACAGATGTGCCAAGAAGTCATAGGAATCAAACTGCTGTTCTGTGAGTAGAATAATATATTAACTTGCCTTTTAGTAGTTTCGATTACACAGCTGTACAAATTGCAATGGAGTCTTCATAGCTTAAGTTGCTTTTATCAAAAACACATCACTTCTTCAGGGTGGAAGTTTTAACATCGCAGGCATCTCTATGGGCATAGATCCTTGCAAAATACTTCTCATTACTTGAGAGAAAATCATCCAGAAAATTGAGATATGGCAGCACTTAACTTACTTCGAGGAATCATCTGCCCTTTAATATAACAACTGAACTGGATGTGATGAAAATAAGGAGCTCCTAAATAACAGTACCATCATCTTATACTTTTAGTCTTTCTGAGTCTCAATTTCCTCAACTGTTAAGTCAGGATATTAGTACCCATCTTATTGGGTTGCTGTAATCAGCCAATGAGAGCTTTATAAAGAGCTTATTAGCAAACTGCCAAACATAGTAAGTGCTCAGTAAATGTTAGTTACTATAAATTATCATTGTATTTTGTTTCTCACTCACTATTTTTCAAGGTTTTTTCTGTGTTTTTGTTTTTTTTGTTTTTTGTTTCTAGCACAGTTTCTCATTTTACCCTTACAACTTGTGGGTAGGTATGGTGGTAAGTATATCCCCATTTTATAGTACAACAAATGGAAACAGAGAGGTTAAATAATTTATCCAGGATAAGTGATTTTTCCCAAGGTAACATAGACAATAATTCACATGTATACTTTCAACTGAGTGTTCCTTTTGCACAGAACTTAAGTTCTGTGACAGGGACTTTAGTGAAAGGAGAAGCTTAATATTATACTAATGGAAGAATCCTCCACAGCTTTCATCCAAGAATTGTTACTCAGCTAGAAATGTTGTACAGACATGTATTTCTGGCAACTGGAAAGTTAAATAACCTGAAGGGCTATTAGCTATGAGACAGTTAAACTCTGACTTGAATCAAAACTAAAAGGCATTTAAAAGTTTTTCTGGGGGCTTCCCTGGTGGTGCAGTGGTTGAGTATCTACCTGCTAATGCAGAGGACACGGATTCGAGCCCTGGTCTGGGAAGATACCACATGCCATGGAGCAATTAGGCCCGTGAGCCGCAACTACTGAGCCTGTGCTCTGCAACAAGAGAGGCCGCGATAGTGAGAGGCCCGTGCACCATGATGAAGAGTGGCCCCCGCTTGCCACACTAGAGAAAGCCCTCACACAGAAACAAAGACCCAACACAGCCAAAAATAAATAAATTAATTTAAAAAAATGGTTGAATAACTATATAAAGGCCAAATAAGATTTGTATTTGTAAAGTCATTTCCCTTGCTCATTTAAAATGCACAATAAAGATTTGAATACATTAATATTTAATTTCATTTAAAAAAAAAAAAGTTTTTCTGGGGTTTCATGAAAGAGCTCAAAAAGAAAAAAAGTGAGCTCAAATAAGAACAGGAAGCAATAAGCAGACATAAAAGTCAGAGTTGCCATGGGCAAATGCCAGTACCAGTCCAGGACAAGGAGACGAAGCATGAGGGCACACTGCGAGGTATGAGAATTACACCTGAGATTCCTGCTTTGAGCCTGGTTCTGCAAGAGGAGCTTCAAAGATCTCTGATCAACTGCATCCCAGACCACTCCTCAGAATCAAATGTAAGTACTTTCTGGAGGAAAGCCACTCCCAATTTGGGTCCTTGGATTTCCATAAATTAAGTTCAATAAAATATGAGCTCACAATTTTAAAAAAATGACCAACACGTAAGCCACCATGAGTTAGAATCAACAGAACCAACAAAATATAAATTTATAAGAACTGAAGAACTGGAATTGGAACTGTCATTTACAGATTATTAAATAACCTTTTCTGAACCATTTAAAGAAATCAAATATGGAATTAAATAGATAAAGAAACAAAAGACTATTAAAATGACCAGAAAAAAAAAATAAAATGACCAGAAAGATCAGTAAAAGAACCAAATAGAACTTTTTGGCCAATAGATATAGATTTTGAAATTAACAATTCAGTGAATGTGTTAAAAACAGAACAAAAACAGCTAAAGACAGGATTAGTAACCTGGAAACTATATCTGAGGAAATTACTTAGAATGCAGCACAGAGAGTACAGGAGATGGAAAATATGAAAGAGGGATTGAAAGACATGGAGGATCGAACAAGGTTTAATATATGTCTAATGAGAGTTCTAGAAGAAAAGAATAGAAAAAAATAGGAGAAAGGCAATATTGAAAAAGACAACGGCCAAGAATTTTCCTGAAGTCATTAAAGATAAATGCATAGATAAAGCACAGCATAGATCAAGTATGATAAATAGAGAGAAATCCACACCTAGACATACTGGGATAATGAAATGGTGTGACACCAAAAGTGAAGACCTTAAAAATCTCAGAGAAAAAAGCCAGGGCATCTACAAGGAACAAACAATAAACTACCAGAAGACTTTTTTAAAAGGAAGTATAACAATAATTTATTGTGCTCACAACAACCCTATGAGGTAGTTACTATCATTGTTTATATTTTAGGGTAATAAAGCTCTGGCTCAGAAGGAAAGCCCAAGGTCACTCAGATACGCAGCAACAAGGATGTAGCTTAGAAACACAAGAATGAGTGGAAAAAGTAGGTCATAAAACACTGCTTCAGCTATATACAACAGCATATGAATCTTAGAACATAACCTTAGGATGAATCTTAGAAACACAACACTGGGTTAAAAAAAACAGATGGCAGAAAACTACATACAGAATATCATTTTTATAAGGTACACAAACAAAACTAAGTAATACATTGCTTAGAAATACATATACATGATGAAATTATTTTAAAAGCAAGAGAGTAATTGCTATAGTCTGAATGTTTATGCTCCCCCCCAAACTCCTATGGTGAAACCCAATGTGATGATATTAGGAGGTGGGGGTCTTTGGGAGGTGACTAGGTCATGACATCAGAGCTCTCGTGAATGGGATTAGTGCCCTTTAGAAGAAGCCTGAGAGAGCTCCCTAACCCCTTCCACCATGGTAAGGTTACTGTAAAGAGATGGCTGTTTATGAACTGGGAATCAGGCTTTCACCACACATGGACCCTAACCATGTGAGCACTCTGATTTTGGAATTCCAGCCTCCGTTACTGTGAGAAACAAATTTCTGTTGCTTGTAAGTCATCCTGTCTGTAGTATTTTGTTATAGCAGCCTGAACAGACCAAGACAGGAAAATACACAATACTTGGCGTAGTAGTTACCTCCTGGGAGGTAGAGCAGAAGAATATGATAGGGAGAAGCACATGCTGCAAAGGCAAAGGTAATGTTCTAGTTCTTACATTGGGGGTTAGGTAGCAGGCACTCATTACCATTATATTTAGACATGTCACTTCTACTCTTTGGTATGCATCAAATGTTACATAATAAAAATAAAATAAAATAAATCGCCAAAGGACTAATTTTTAACTGGATTTTTACAATGTATATTTAAAAGCCACTGGTTAATCCTTCTGACTGATGGGTGAGGAATATAATTAGCCTCTAGAGTTTAACTGCCAAATTTTTGTAGTGAATCTCAAAAAGGCTTCCTACATAATTACTCGAAGACAATAATGGAAGTCTTTCCTGGCACGGGATTTTAAATTCCTGGTCTTGTATGTTCTCTCCAAATGGAGCAGTCTATTCACACAGCTCTAATAAGAGGTGCTTCATTCACATCATTTGTGTGCGTATCTTTAACCTAATATTCCAGATGGTAAGGAAAAATTTCTACATAGGAAAAATGTGTTTAAAGGATAACTATATTAGAAAAAGCTAGTTTCATTTTGTGTTTGAGGTCATGTAATTAAGTTGATAACAAATAAAAAAATTTATTTTTTTTGGTAGTAGGATTATAAAGCAAATTCACTTTCTCAGATCAAAAATTTTATGAACCAATTTGCTCAATTTTAAAGTAAATAAATACACCTGGGTTTCTATTGCAGCAAGAGAGATTTACTAGATAAACTCAATATAGATGTATTTCCACTGGACTAAATTTACATATTAATCAAGTTCTAATTTTTTTTAGCCAATTTTATGCAAATATATTTACTGCTATTTAAACATTTTTCAGAATGTCTGGAAAGTTCCCAAGCCAAAAACACTAATTAACAATTAGAAAGCAAAATAGTTTGATATTTTCATACTACATCTTAAGAGAGAGAACTCTTTGAAATGATATTGATGATACTGTCTTATTTTTCAATCCTTATATTATAAATTCAAAATCACTAGACCGATTTAAAAATTATTTCTCCTATTCTCTATATTTCCTGCATACCTTAATAATTTCTGCTTATCACTAAAGTAGCTTTGAGTTGGATGACTTACCTGCCACCAACATTCAGTTTACTTGTTTTGTATAGGTGTGTATGTTTAATGCAATAATAGAAGTCTATACTATCTTTCCCTAATCAAAGTCCATAAACTTGATCTTCCTTCAAGAATTTCACCAAAAAAATCTCAACATCTCATACTATCTTAGTACAGGAGAGGGTTTAGTAGACATAATACATGCAATTTTCCCTTCATGAGAAACGAAGATTAATTTGTTTTAATAAAGGTAAACCAGCTTAGTGGTTTAATGCGTTATGAATTGGAAGGCATGATTTAGAAGATTTCTGTACAATTTTTCATTGCTTTGATTAGTAATACAATCTGAAATTAATACTATAATTTCCTGGAAAAGTAAAAAGGATTTTCCCATAGGTAATTAAGCTCTCAAAATGCAACCCTATTGAATCTGTATTTACTAGTGTGCCAGGTCTCAAACACACCTTTTACAGTTTTTTTAGTTTTTAAAAGTGATATTCATTAGTTTAAATATGTTTGTGAACATAGAGTAGACTTTGACATTTGCAAGCCATTTGTCCAGAAGCCTTTATGATTCCCCAAATTTAAAACAATCAAACAAAACAACAACAACAAAAGTAAAACTCTGCAGCACAAAACTTGGTCTACGGAGAGAAAAATCAAGCTGTGCACAGAGAGGCAGACTGCAAGAGAGCCAGAATCTTAACAATTCCCCTGTACCCAATGACACTTGTTTCCTAAAACCTGGCTGTCTTCCAGCCTGAGATAACCTTTAACTGATATAATAAATTCCCTCTTCAGCTTCAAGCTACTTTAAGTTGGTTTCTGTTACCTTCACCAAGAGTCCTAATACACATATTTATGCTGAACTATATATATATATATATATATATATACATATATACACACACACATAATCCTTTTGATATCTTACTGATGTCATAAAGTTAAGAATCCTTTTGTTAAAGAATGGTACCTGAACCGGTTGGATTCAATCTGACTTTTGCAAACAAGATTTTGGGGCTCAGTGAACATACCAAGTAAGGAGCATCCATTACTGAAGGTGGCCCCTTCTTATTTGGGTGGTCCACATGTTATACTGTGCAACTAGATTTAGGAGGTAAATTAAAAGAGTAAAAGGATTTCAATATACCAGTTCTCTGCAATATAGGTACTATCTCTTTCTTTGAAACCTAATACTGAAACCAGATGCTTAGCTTTATGACTTCCTTCTCTTAATCAACAAGATAAGACGAAAAACATATATAAGTCAGTTAGTGTTATCAGGAAGTGATTTTTAGTTTTGCTGAAAACATAACGCCTTTGGGGCTTTGAGTGAAAGTTCTAATTTAAACCACTCCTGGAATGAATAAATATTCAAAAAGAGTAGTACATAAACTTTGCTTGCCTCAGGCTAACATAAGTATTTATGACTCTATCACGTGTTCTTTAGAATTTTCTTCTTTCATATGAAAAGTGATTCTTTCACCTGGATACCCTTTGGGACTCAAATTTAGATACAAAGCAGTCCTAGTTTGGATCTTGCCCTATGTATAATAAATCAATTGATGCAACTCTTTTCCATTAAGAACAGCTCACTAATAGCCAAGTAGGCATGCTTTAAATTAACCTGATATACAAGAGTTCAGTCAAGTCCTAAATCTATGGATTATAGTCTCACCATATCTAATTCTATGTTTTGCAAGAGCTCCTTAAAGAGGACATTTTGCAATTAACATTTTAGTAACATCAGAATTGAAATCACATGTAGTGTCTCAAAATACTCTGTAAGCTCCTCGGAGCAGGGATTATGTCTTTCTTATTTTCCTTACTCCCAGCACCTGCATGCTGGGGTGATTGGAGAGTTGTTTAGTTCTGTGTAGAGTTGGATTAATAACAGTAATGGGTGAGTTGGGCCAGGATAGAAAAGATGAAACAATATGGAAAGAACATGGTATCAGACTTAGCAAATGGGTAAAGACCAACGGTAAAGGAAACATGGAGGACTTCGGTGCAGTGGTTAAGAATCTGCCTGCCAATGCAGGAGACATGAGTTCGATCCCTGGTCCAGGAAGATCCCACATGCCGCAGAGCAACTAAGCCCGCCAGCCACAACTACTGAGCCTGCGCTCTAGAGCCCATGAGCCACAACTACTGAGCCCATGTGCTACAACTATGGAAGCCCATGTGCCTAGAGCCCGTGCTCTGCAACAAGAGAAGCCACCGCAATGAGAAGCCCATGCCCCACAACGAAGAGTGGCCCCTACTCATCCCAACTACAGAAAAGCCCGCAAGCAGCTACGAAGACCCAAAGCAGCCAATAAATAAATAAATAAATAAAATTGATTCTTAAAAAAAAAGAAAAGAAAACATGGAAAGGAAACGAGGGCAAGTATGAAACAAACTTTTGTTCACCCTGAAGTACAGTTATACCTAGGATTCAGAAACTGGCACATTTCCTAAACCCCACTCTTTTGGATTTCAAGATTAGATTGGACCTAGTCAGTGAATCAGAGGGGAGGGGAGATAGAGGAGGAGGTGTTGCTATTAATTAAAGATCCATGACTCAACTGCTTGTGGTGAAGTGAGTATGTGTGTATCTCAACCACAAATTCAGGTGTGCGAAGAATGTAAGTTTATTTTCCTATAATACTTAGTTTCTCCTGAAAGTTTCCATTCCATCAGGTGTATCAATCAGAAAGTACTAAGAAGAGAGAAACCACTGTAGGTGTTTCAGGCAGGAGGGGATTTAATATGGGAAATAATATGCTTATAACTCCTCGGAAAGTGCTGGGGGAGCGAAGGTCATGGAAAACCACCAAAAATCCGAGGAAATAAGGAAATCTTAAAAGCTCTCTCAGCTACCTGCATGGCCAAGGAAGAGGGAATTCAGGTGGCCACTGCAAAAGTTCATTTTGCTGTCTCTTGAAGTTCATGTGCCTTTGATGTTGGAGAAACAATAATGGCTTCTGCTTCTCTTCTACCTTCCAAATCTCCCTTGGCAAGGCTGTTAACATGGAAGTTTGGTGAAAGTAGTTGCTGGGTTTCCTTCTCCTACAATAAATGGTATTAGAAAAACTAGATAATCACATGGAGAAGAATTAAAATTGGATCCTTAGAAATCCCACTTGATCCTGGTGGATAATCCTTTTAACGTGCTGTTAAATTTGGTTTGCTAGTATTTTGTTGAGGATTTTTGCATCTGTGTTCATCAGGGATATTTGGCCTGTAATTTTCTTTTCACTTAGAAAAGTGTCCTTAACTGGCTTTGGTATCAGGGTAATGCTGGACTCATAAAGTGAGTTTTCAATTTTTTGGAAGAGTTTGAGAAGAATTGATATTAATTCTTCTTTAAATGTTTGGTGGAATTCACCTGTGAAGCCATCTGGTTCTGGGCTTTTCTTAGTTGAGAGATTTTTGATTACTGCTTCAATCTCCTTACTCATTATAGATCTGTTCAGATTTTCTATTCATGATTCAGTCTTGGCAGGTTTTATGTTTCTAGAAATTTATCCATTTCTTCTAGGCTGTCCAATTTGTTGGCATGTGATTGTTAGTAGCATCTCATGATCCTTTTTATTTCTGTGGTATCAGTTATAAGTTTCCTCTTTCATTTATAATTTTATTTATTTGATTCCTCTTTTTTATCCTGGTTAGTCTAGCTAAAGATTTGTTTTGTTTATCTTTTCAAAAAACCAACTCTTAGTTTCATAGATCTTTTCTGTTGTCTTTCTAGTTTCTATTTCATTTACATCTACTCTAATCTTTGTTATTTCCTTCCTTCTGCTAACTTTGAGATTAGTTTGTTCTTTTTCTGGCTCCTTGAGGTGTAAATTAGGTTGTTTATTTAAAGTATTTATTTATTTATTTTTGGCTGCATTGGGTCTTCGTTGCTGCGCACAGGCTTTCTCTAGTTGCGGCGATTGGGGGCTACTCTCCATTGCAGTGCGCAGGCTTCTCATTGCGGTGGCTTCTCTTCTTGCAGAGTACAGGCTCTAGGGGTGTGGGCTTCAGCAGTTGTGGTGCACGAGCTCAGTGGTTGTGGCACACAGGCTTAGTTGCTCCGTGGCATGTGGGATCTTCCTGGACCAGGGCTCGAACCCGTGTTCCCCTGCACTGGCAGGCAGATTCTTAACCACTGTGCCTCCAGGGAAGTCCCGAGGTTTTTTTTTAAGTGTAGGCATTTATTGCTATGAACTCCCCTCTTAGAACTGCCTTTGCTGTATCCATAAGTTTTGGTATGCTGTGTTTCTATTTTTGCTTGTCTCAAGATACTTTTTTATTTCCCTCTTTATTTCTTCTTTGACCCATTGGTTGTTCAGGAGTATGTTGTTTAATTTCCACATACTTGTGAACTTTCCAATTTTCTTCCTATTACCTATTTCTAGTTTCATACCATTGTAGTATGGTATACAGAAAATATACTTGGTATGATTTTAGACTTCTTAAACTTATTAAGACTTGTTTTGTGGCCCAATATATGATTTAACCTGGAGAATGTTTCATGTGCACTTGAGAAGAATGTGTCTTCTGCTGCACCTTAAAGGAAATTACTCCTCAGGAAGGATTTCAAAGATACAAATCAAGAGAATCTTGTGAATAAATCCACCAAGTTTATTATGAAGGGACAACTGTTATAATCATCATTCCCTCTCTTCCTCTCTCTCTCTCTCCCCCTTTCTCTTTTCACCCGTGTCTCTCTCTAATTTGCTCCACCTTCTCCAGGTGTGTCTACAGACACTATATCTAGGCTGAAAGGTCACAGAGCAGTGTCCCTAAGTCTCCTTGTGATGATGGCAGCAGATGGGGATGACAAAGTAGAGATACGGCAGGGAAATTAGGAGAGAAGCAGAAACTCCAGACTGAGGGAAAGAGCAGGTACTTTCCTTGCTCTCATTTCAGAGGCTATTCCCAAGAATAGATTCTCCATTATGAGGCCCTGGGTGCCCCTCTATGCTCTGCAGGACAATAAAATTTTGTCATCCTGCCATGTCTCTTAGCATGCCTTCTTCACAGCTCCCCTATGTCTCTTAAGATCTATCCTCCCATTGCCAAGAACTCTATTCTTCTTACTTTTAAGACTCCTATCCCTGCTCAACCTTCAAGATCCAACTCCAAGGGCATGTCTCCTCAAACCTTCTACAGTCCCCTCTTCCTACCTCACCTCACTTTATCGTTCTTTCAGCTATCCCCCTCCCCTGAACTTCTCAAATACATCATTTACCCTTCTTTCACAGCATTGATCACCTTGAACCTTGTGACATACTTTAAACAAATGCCTTCTTATCTCTCTTGATGGAGGTTGGTGACCAACAGCACTCTTTGGGCAGGATCCATGTCTGATTTAAATCTGTGTCCCCCATGGCTCCTAGTACAGTGACTTCGATATAGTAGGTGCTCCATCATGTCCATTGAATCAATCACTTGGCCCTTGCTCCACTGCAACTGCCATTCTCCTGAAGCATGGGGCCCTGTATGCGCTCACTGCAACTCTCTTGCCTACTTGGGAACCTCCCTCTATCCCTTCCCTCCCTTTCTTCATTCTTTCCCTCTACAACAATTCTCATCTCTTACCCTCGCTTCGCTGCACCATCCCCTAGTTAATCCCAGACAATACTTCTTTAGGGACATGCCCTTTTGGCAGCTGTTGATCTCCCTTTCTACCTCCTGCTCTTCCTGATGTTTACATCCTTAACTCTACTAGTACAAACTGCCCTTGAGGCTCACTCTAACCAGATTTCACCTGTTCAAAAACGATATGCAAAAAAACAAAAAACAAAACGATATGCAAGAAGGCCACAAAGTATTGGGTTGGCCAAAAAGTTCGTTTGGGTTTTTCCGTAAGATGTTACAAATGAACTTTTTGACCAACTAATACAACTTGCTCCCAGTCTCACCCAGCTCTGGGGAGGACTCTTCTTGGAACTGAACCCAGCATTAATAACACGGTGAAAAAGGAGACAAGAGTAGCACCTGCCTTATAATTATGGTGCATTAGCATTTTTATGTAAGTAGTTTTTCTTGTGGGAGGCAAGACCTAACTTGTTCTAATTATAAATCCACATAATAAGCCAGGTTCTACTGTAACATTTACCCATTTCCTGATCTCAAAATATTAAACTTGAAAGAAAAAAATATGCCTGTGAGGACTGAAAACTATGTTTGAATTTTTCTACCCAGTGCCTAAAATTCACACACCTAGACATACACAGCTTTTTAGAGAAATTTTTCTAACCATGACTCTGTGCTGTAATTAGAGGGAAGGTATATCTCCACATTCTACCAGTCAGTCTAGGGCTGAGAGAGGCTTCCAGGGCCTCCAGCAAGAAATTGAATCTGGCTAGAAGATCACTTTGTATAGTAAATGAACTTTCTTTGAACTCTCATCCCTCACTTTCTTATATATAACACTCAAGTTTCCATTTTTTTTCCTTCCTAGGAGGAAAATTTTCGTTAGACAATGTGATGTATGGTAATTATAATGAAAATTAACATAACTATAGCAAACACTAGTAGTTGTCTACTCCAAATATGTTCTCTCCTTCTTTCTAACTAACAGAATCCCTATGTTGTTGGAGGTATCAGTGTACACAGCTAAAAACCCAGTGTCCCTTAAAAACCATGTGGCCTCATGACTAAATTCTGGACAATTAGATAAAAGCAGAAATATGATGAGGGACTTGGGGACACACTCCTTAGAGGCGAAATTAATCAGCTGGGAGGTAGAGTCCTTTTGCCCTTCCTTCTTTTTCCTGTCTGGAATATGGACGTGATAGTTGGATTTCCAATAGCCATCTTGGACCATCACTAGCTATGTACTAGAATGGTTGATCTGTAAGGTAGAAGAAACCTGGTGTCTGATAACTCTGGGGCTGCCAAATCAACCCTAAATATCTCCTTCTAAACCTCTTTCATGTGAAAAAGAACTGCCTTACTTAAGCCATTGTTATTTTGAATTTTTAATTATGTTCAGCTGAATCTAATCATAACTAACAAAATAAACAAGCTTAGTAACACATTTTATTGAATTCCAAATGGACAAATTAGAATTTACTTAAATATCTTTCTTCTCAAATACGTTATTAAATGACTACAAGCCGATATATTTTAATTTTTAAATAATATTCTTTATCTTTGAGGGTGTAGTGACTATAAAGAGTCACAAGGAAGGTTCTAGGATGCTGATAAAGTTTGTTTCTTGATCAGCTTCAGTTTCTGAAAATGCATTGAGTTGTACTTGAGATATGCACACTTCTTTGTATATATTTTATTTATCAATAAAAGTTAAAAAATATATCCATTGTAAATTTGTCTTTTGAATGGAATTACTAACCAGTTTAATTATGATTAGAGATTTTAAAAGGTTAAGTCCTCAGAGAATTGTTAAGATTAAATGATATAATGAAGGTAAATTACTCAGTTTTAACCTACTGAGTCACACATCCATGAATATTTTTGGAGAACCTATTATGCACTAGGCACCCAGGGTCAGCTATTACTATTAGCCCTAATGTAATTGCCAATTTGTGTTCCTCCCATAGAGTATAAGCTTCATGGGGACAGAGACTATATCTGTTTCTTTCATGTTGTACACACAGTTGTTTAACACAGTGCCAGGCAAATAGTGGCTCCTAATGGAATGAATAACTGAGTGAATATATTATAGGTTAAATAACCTCTTGTGAAACACTAGGAGAATGCATTTCAGTTTCAAACAACTGACTTAGAAGTGATCTTTTGAAATTCATTTGTAAATTAAGGGCAATCTAGGGATCTTCAGCATGTGTATTAAATCAAGAACTACAAGTAAAATTTCAGTCAATTCTCTTAATGCTTCAGAAATTATGTAGTCAAAAACATAAGAGGGTGAAAATCATAATGCAATTATCACAAGAAACCATCAAAAGCTCTTAACTACACTAGTTAGAAAGAGTGGAACAGATTAACTTCTTGATATCATAAAGAAAATGCAAACACTATGAATAACACATATCATATCAAAATAGAACATTTTCATTGCATGACAAGAAAGAAAATACATCTGTGTTTTAAGTACTCAAAGAACAAAATTGAAAATGTGAGCAACTGGAAAATGGCAGCCCATAGAAATTCCCTGTTAAAATATAGTAAATGTATGACTATAAACTTTCTTTGTAATTTAGACTATACTCCTTGATGGTTTTAAAAATTGTCTACATTTCAAAATGAAAGAAATATCAGTTTGACATCTGTAGGAGACCTATTTTGGGGGTACATACCCAGCCCACAATCCTTTCTGATAAACTTGACTCCTTGACAAAAAGATAAGCCTACACAGCGAGTTTTGTCACATAACACTCCAGCCACAGCTTATTGGACAACTGGAAAACTCTTGACCTAAGCTGAACCATTCAGAATCTTTCTCCTGAAAATCTAAATTAGTAGGCATTGAGTCCATAGTGGGATCCAGAACTTGAAGAGTTCCGACTCATCTACAGAGGGGCTGAAGTTTGCAGCATTAGCCTGGAAGACTTGTACCAAGGCTATCCAAAGTTTCACAAAAGCCAAAATTATGAGGGAGCAGAAATTATACATAAGCAAAGGAAGGTTATTTAAAAAAAAGGAAAAATGGAGCATTTATGCCAAAAAGTGCAGAGGCAAGACACCATGGGTAGGGTGCAGGATAAGGGAATAAGCACTGTTCCTGAATTTTCATTTCCCATGAAGTCTGGCTGACTTTGTTTCTTGCTTTTTTTAATTATTAAAGTAATCAACTAACACCCCTGACCCTGCCCAGTGTCCCAACCCTGCTTTTTATTTGAAAAAATATTTCTTCAGTACCTACCACCTGTCAGACACTGTTCTTTGTATGAGCAATATGGTAGTAAATAAAAGGGAAAAAAATGAAGTTATTGGGATCAAGTGGGATCATTATAATGAACATATAAACAGAGAATTATAACACAGGGCAGTAAATGCAATGACAGAGATAAATGCAAAATGTTATGGGAGAAGAATACCTTACTAGGCTTAGGGTGAGCCTCGCTCAACATTTTATTCAAAATAGTTTAAGTTCTGTATCTTGCAACCAAAAGAACAAAAGAACCCCTGCTTGAACATCTAATTTAAATTTATTTATATTGTTCATCCCATTCTTTCACCTCCAGCAAGTGGTTAAGAATGCTTTACAGCCTACCTAGGTTAGAGTTAGGCTTCACCACTCATTTGCACATGATCTGGCACATATTATGGAACCTATGTGTGCATCAGGTTTTCCTTTTACTTCATGGGATTGCTGTGAACACTCAATGCGTAATTCATATGTAGAGCTTTGGAAGAATGCCTGACGTTTGATAAGTACTCAATAATTATTAGTTGCCATTATTGTTGTTGTTGCTACTGCTCTTATGTTAATCTTGTGTTCGTTGCAATTTTAAGAAGTGTCAGCTGGGAAAGGCTAGGTAGCAGTACTTGTTTGTACATATATGTATATATGTATACAAGTATACTAGTTATTTTATCACAAATAGTTATTTATTGTCAATAGGAAGTTCCTGTGAAGGTACTGGCTATAGTGCCTCAAGTCTGCTATAAGAAATCCAAGCTGACCACTGTCGTCCATTAACATATTCTTTCTCTCTTTTTTTTTTTTTAATTAATTTTATTTATTTATTTTTGGCTGCATTGGGTCTTCGCTGCTGCGTGCGGGCTTTCTCTAGTTGCAGCGAGCAGGGGCTACTCTTTGTTGAGGTGTGCAGTCTTACTGCGGTGGCTTCTCTTGCTGCAGAACACGGGCTCTAGGCGCACAGGCTTCAGTAGTTGCAGCACGCAGGTTCAGTAGTTGTGGCTCGCGGGCTCTAGAGCACAGGCTCAGTAGTTGTAGCGCACAGGCTTAGCTGCTCCACGGCATGTGGGATCTTCCCGGACCAGGGATCGAACCCTTGTCCCCTGCATTGGCAGGCGGATTCTCAACCACTGTGCCACCAGGGAAGCCCAACATATTCTCCTTACAAGCAGAGTACAAGATTTTCTTTCTTAGTAAATACTTCAAGCCAAGCCTGCTCTCTGAGCCACCTTGATTAGGTTTTGGGTGTGCCCAACTCTTCAGTCTTACTTTAACAGCAGATTTCTTAGATCTTTCATTCCTGCTGATGAATGATCTCATCTATCAAAAGAACTTTTGAGTCTTCTAATTTTTTTTTTATTTTATTTTTTGGCTGCATTGGGTCTTTGTTGCTGTGTGCGGGCTTTCTCTAGTTGTGGCGAGCGGGGGCTACTCCTTGTTGTGGTGCATGGGCTTCTCATTGTGGTGGCTTCTCTTGTTGTGGAGCACGGGCTCTAGGCACACGGGCTTCAGTAGTTGTGGTGCACGGGCTTAGTTGCTCTGCAGCACGTGGGATCTTCCCGGACCAGGGATAGAACCCATGTCCACTGCACTGGCAGGCGGATTCTTAACCACTGTGCCACCAGGGAAGTCCCGAGTCTACTAATTTTATTTCTCAAAGGGAAATGTTAACTTCAGCTTTAGGGTGCACTGCAGTCATCCCCAATATGAAAGATCATGTCCACCATTTAAATATAACTTTACTCCATTTAAAATTACTACATGCTTTTGGTCATAATAAAATGAACTAATACTCCTTAAGACGAGTTGAGTCTAAAATTGTCTTCCCATCTTCTTGGAATCCTTGCTATTTAGATATCTCCGGAGGGGCAACTGCTTAAAGCTTTGACTCATCTACATGAATGAGAGTGCTTGGCACTGAAGTATCCTTTCAAAGCTATCACTCTACAGAACAGATGTTTGTGTGTTTCGTGGGCATCATAAATATTAAGAACGATGTTATATGGTTTGGAAAGCAATTCCCATTAATTGTTAATGCTCACTACGTGGATAAGAGAGGGAGGTACCTTGCAGGAAAATCAAAATAGATTTTTATGTCTAACATTACTGTATTTCAATTTCAGGGCTGAGGGTGGAGAGAATTAGTCTCTGATTTCTTGAATATCATGTGAAAGTTCTAATTAATGTAACTCTTGAGTGTTCCTTGTTCCGTATAGCTCCACAGTGAGATATGTAATGTGTGACTATAACAGGAGTTATGGTGGAATGAGAAGGCAGTGGTGGATTCACTCTTGATGAAGGCCAGCTTCATCTCTTCCTGGCTCAGTGATTGTGAACTTACTAAGCCTTTCTGAATTCAGTTACTTAACCTATAAAACACAGATGAATAACACCTACCTCACAGTGTTGTTATGATAATTTAACAAGAAATATGTGTAAAGATCCTAGGTCAGTACCTGGATTACAGTTAATTTTGCTTTATATCAAATTAGAGATGGTGAGTGCTTAATGTGGACTATGCACACACACACACACACACACACACACACAAGACCAATGGATGACTAAATTCTTTGAATTTTCTGCAACTTAAGATTGCTCAGGGTTTCTGACCATCGTATAGAAGGCTCTGCCCAGTGAGACTTCAGATTTTTCATTGTCCCACATACAGCCCCAGTGCCTGTTAATCTTTCTTAGCTTCCTATGGCATTTATTCATTCATTTCTTAAGGGCTCACTAGTCATCATGAAGATAATATGGTCTCTCTCTGACCTAAGCAAGTTCACAGTCTAGTAGAGGACAAAGATATAAAAGCAATCGCAATATCATGCGATAAGTATCATCCCTAATCAAGGCAAGGTAGAGGGCTGTGGAAAGCCAGAGGGAGCACACAGCTCTGTTCATTTGAGGGACACAGCTGTATCGAGGAATGAGAGATCCAGGTACTTGTTTAGGCACCAGTACAGGATGCCACGAAAACCAGAAATGTGCTAGTTAACTCAGGTTTCTGTACAGAACTCCTTACCTTCCTGGTGAAAAGTAATTTGGTTTTGCTTCCACCAAAGACAATACTTTCACACGGAAATTAAAAAAACCAAAAATCGGGACTTCCCTGGTGGCACAGTGGTTAAAACTCCAAGCTCCCAGTGCAGGGGGCCCGGGTTCGATCCCTGGTCAGGGAACTGGATCCCACATGCATGCCTCAACTAAGAGTTGGCATGACACAATTAAGGAGCCAGCAAGCCTCAACTAAGGAGCCCGCAAGCCACAACTAAGGAGCCTGCCTGCCGCAACTAAGACCCAGTGCAATCAAATAAATAAAAATAAATAAATTTAAAAAAGAAGAAATGTCATGAAAAAAATTAAAATTGAAAAACCAAAAACCTCCTCTCTGGCGATGACCTATGTCTGTTAATTAGTTTTGCCATGAGCAGCTGCAGATGAAGTCAAACGAAATTCTGAAATCAAGTCATGCATAGCACCAAGCTGTTTTTTCTGGAATGAATTTTAAATTGTTGAACAAAGCTTAAATTTTAAATTCTTTGGTATGTCTCCCAAGTAGTCTGATTCAGTAAATTGCAAAAGAAAATAGAAATGAGAACAAGAATTACAGAAAAATGAGATTTCTCTTTTCCAGAACACTGACTCTACTTCAGGCAGTGGGAGTAGTTGAACATCTTTTTTCATATAATAATAAAAATATTGGTTTCTCCCTAACCCCACCAAATAGATGTTGAATAAATATTCTAAGTGCGTTATTCTGAAGAGGCACCAAATTATTAGTCTGTCTGGGATACTCTGTGTCTCAAACTTTCCCTAGAATAGGAATGGAATGGTAAAGGCATCACAGAGGAGGGGACTTGTGGCTACCTCTAGGGATGAAGTTTGTCTGGGAAGAGGAAGAGGAGAAAAAGGAATGCTCCCTCCTCTTCCCCCAGATTCACTATACCAGGGTCTCTGATTTCTTTTTTTTTTTTTTTTACGTCTTTACTGGAGCATAATTGCTTTACTAATGTTGTGTTAGTTTCTGCTGTATAACAAAATGAATCAGCTACACATATACATATATCCCCATATCCCCTCCCTCTTGAGCCTCCCTCCCACCCTTCCTATCCCACCCCTCCAGGTCGTCACAATTCACTGAGCCGATCTCCCTGTGCTGTGCAGCTGCTTCCTACTAGCTATCTATTTTACATTTGGTAGTGTATATATGTCCATGCTACTCTCTCACTTCGTCCCAGCTTACCCTCCCTACCCCTGTGCCCTCAAGTCCATTCTCTACATCTGAGTCTTTATTCCTGTCCTGCCCCTAGGTTCATCAGAACCCTTTTTTTTTTTAGATTCCATATATATCTGTTAGCATACGATATTTGTTTTTCTCTTTCTGACTTACTTCACTCTGTATGACAGACTCTAGGTGCATCCACCTCACTACAAATAATTCAATTTCGTTTCTTTTTATGGCTGAGTAATATTCCATTGTATATATGTGCCACATCTTCTATATCCATTCATCTGTCAGTGGACACTTATGTTGCTTCCATGTCCTGGCTATTGTAAACAGTGCTGCAATGAACATTGTGGTACATGTCTCTTTTTGAATTGGTTTTCTCAGGGTATATGCCCAGTAGTATAGTAGGATTGCTGGGTCATATGGTAGTTCTATTTTTAGTTTTTTAAGGAACCTCCATACTGTTCTCCATAGTGGCTGTATCAATTTACATTCCCACCAACAGTGCAAGAGGGTTCCCTTTTCTCCACACCATCTCCAGCATTTATTGTTTGTAGATTTTTTGATGATGGCCATTCTGACCAGTGTGAGGTGATACCTCACTGTAGTTTTGATTTGCATTTCTCTAATGATTAGTGATGTTGAGTATCCTTTCATGTGTTTGTTGGCAATCTGTATATCTTCTTTGGAAAAATGCCTATTTAGGTCTTCTGCCCATTTTTGGATTGGGTTGTTTATTTTTGGATATTAAGCCACATGAGCTGCTTGTATATTTTAGACATTAATCCTTTGTCCGTTGCTTTGTTTGCAAATATTTTCTCCCATTCTGAGGGTTATCTTTTCGTCTTGTTTATGGTTTCCTTTGCTGTGCAAAAGCTTTTAAGTTTCATTAGGTCCCATTTGTGTATTTTTGTTCTTATTTCCATTTCTCTAGGAGGTGGGTCCAAAAGGATCTTGCTGTGATTTATGTCATAGAGTGTTCTGCCTATGTTTTCCTCCAAGAGTTTGATGGTGTCTGGCCTTAAGTTTAGGTCCTTAATCCATTTTGTGTATGGTGTTAGGAGGTATACTAATTTCATTCTTTTGCATGTAGCTGTCCAGTTTTCCCAGCACCACTTATTGAAGAGGCTGTCTTTTCTCCACTGTATATTCTTGTCTCCTTTGTCAAAGATAAGGTGACCATATGTGCGTGGGTTTATCTCTGGGCTTTCTATCCTGTTCCATTGATCTATGTTTCTGTTTTTGCGCCAGTACCATACTGTCTTGATTACTACAGCTTTGTAGTATAGTGTGAAGTCAGGGAACCTGATTCTTCCAGCTCCGTTTTTCTTTCTCAAGATTGCTTTGGCTATTCGGGGTCTTTTATGTTGCCATACAAATTGTAAAATTTTTTGTTCTAGTTTTGTGAAAAATGCCCTTTGTAGTTTGATAGGGATTGCACTGAATCTGTAGATTGCTTTGGGTAGTATAGTCATTTTCACAATGTTGATTCTTCCAATCCAAGAACATGGTATATCTCTCCATTTGTTTGTATCATCTTTGATTTCTTTCATCAGTGTCTTATAATTTTCTGCATACAGGTCTTTTGTCTCTTTAGGTAGGTTTATTCCTAGGTATTTTATTCTTTTTGTTGCAAAATGGGAGTGTTTCCTTAATTTCTCTTTCAGAGTTTTCGTTGTTAGTGTATAGGAATGCAAGAGATTTCTGTGCATTAATTTTGTATCCTGCTACTTTACCAAATTCATTGATTAGCTCTAGTAGTTTTCTGGTAGTATCTTTAGGATTCTCTATGTATAGTATCATGTCATCTGCAAACAGTGACAGTTTTACTTCTTCTCCAATTTGGGTTCCTTTTATTTCTTTTTCTTCTCCGATTGCCATGGCTAAAACTTCCAGAGCAGGTCTCTGATTTCTTACGCTGTGTTCTCTCTTTGGAATGGTATTTCCTGACTCTGACCATTTCACCACCATGAAGGTGAGGCATAGCAATTTGGTTTGTAAGGATCTCTTAGAAACTTTTCCAAATTGGAAAACCCACTAAGATAGCTGCCAAGATATTTCTTGACACGTTATTTTGACTTAAGATTATTAGTTAGGATTCCCATGAGGTATCAAATGTTTATTAGGCTCAGGCATGTTGGACCAATGTTTGGGAAGAAAATACAGCCTTTGGCACAGGAATTTAGTTTGTTGCTCTTTGGGGTACCAGGGAATAGAATCCAGGATCCTCTTCCCTTGAACTTCAAAGAAAGAGCCTCCCTTTAAATCCTGAAGTGGGGAAAGTACCTCCAAGTACTAGTGGCTGTAAGTTCTTTGCTCCATGTAAGGTAGCCAAGGACAGTTGAACAGGGCTGATGATCTGAGTGGGATCTCCCAGCACTTAGGCTCTGAGCCAAAGGGTGATGGTAAAAGCAAAGCCTAGAATTTAACTATAGCAATGCTCTTCTCCCACTGCAAACCAAGGGTCTGCATGGGGGGTTCATCCCACTCCACTGTGCCTTGAGACTCCCTTCATACCCTGGCTGGAAACAGAACTGGGTGGAGACAGAACTTTTTATACTATAGTTCCTGGAACCCCCCAAGTAGAGCAACTTCATATCTCTCTGACTCCTAAGCCTTTTCAACCCCAAATTCCTATGAGTACATCTGCAATCTCTGCACCTTAGAAGGTCAGAATAAATAATAAAATAATAAAAAGTCGGTTTTATTTTGGCCTGCTAGGAAAATTGGGACAATGGAAGGGCCTTTAGAATCACAGAATATTAGTGCTTCTCAGAGAATGTTGTCCAGCCCCTTTATTGTACAGATAGATAAGCTAAGGCCCAGAAAGGTAAAGTGTCTTGGCCAAAGTCATATAGCTTCTTTTTCTGTTTGTTTGTTTTTTGCAGTATTAAGTAGCAAGAGTTTTATTAAGCAAAAGGGGAAGTATGCTCTCAAGAAAGGATGAGAGCAGGCTGTCTGGAAACCAGAAGTAAGTCATATAGCTTCTTAGTGAAGGCACTAAGACTAGTACCCAGGACTCCTCATCCGAATGTCCTTTTCACTCTTTCACTCTGACTTTCATAAAAAAATACTGGTAAAGGGAATTCCCTGGCAGTCCAGTGATTAGGACTCGGTGCTTTCACTGCCGTGGGCTCAGGTTCAACCCCTGATTGGGGAACTAAGATCCCCCACAAGCTGTGCAGGGCAGCCAAAAAAAAAAAAAAAACTGTTAGAAATCAGAACATTTTAAGAGGGAAGACTTATGAGGCAGGCTAGTATGGTGCAAAGAGCCCATGAACTGAAATGGGAAGAACTGAATTTAAGCTCTAATCATAATTACTGGGTATGCAAGTCTCAGTTTCTTCATCTACAAAATGGGCTAGTTTTTTTATAAGACTGTTGTGAAGATAAAAGTATTTTGTAAATCATAAAACATTATACAAACGAGGAGCTCTACATAAGGGATCTGAGTTAGGGGGAGGGCAGGAGGGAACAGTTTACAAGTTGGGCTTAGGGCTCTGAAACTGTGTGCAAAGTGTTTTGTTTCTGTGCATTTTTCTGGGAAGAAGATCCATAAATTGCATTAGATATTTATTTCTCAGAAAAGGTTAAGAAAAGCCACTGATGTTATTTAGTATTCAACACCACTGTCATTGATCTGAGAACTGTTCTAGTTCTATAGAAAGATAAACAAAACTTAATTCTTGTGCTGGAGGGACTATTTTTGAGAAATTCATAGAGTTGCCAGATAAAATACAGGTTGCTACTTAAATCTGAATTTCAGATAAACAACATTTTTTAGTATGTCCCATGTAACATTTATCTGAAATTCAAATTTAACTGGGAATCCTATATTTTTATTTGCTAATTCTGGCAACCCTAGAAATTTACTCTATCAGCAGGGAAAAGGTGATGTGTTTCAGTGAGCTTGCCTTCCAGATCTTGTTGTAACACTTTTCTATTGGCAGAGAGTTGGATAGGGATAATAATGTGTTCAAGAAGCAAAAATGAAAGTCAGGGCCCAAGCTGAAGATTAGACAATTTAGGGATCATTTTGAATTAAAGCATGTCACTTTCTTGATGCCACAGCAGGGGCAGATTCAAGCTTTGTGCATCCTGAAATCTATAAACTGTTGGGGACGCTCTTTAAGAAGAAGAATGCAGGGACTTCCCTCGTGGTCCAGTGGCTAGGGCTCCGAGCTCCCAATGCAGGGGGCCCAGGTTTGATCCCTGGTCAGGGAACTAGATCCCACATGTATGCCACAACTAAACTAAGAGTTTGCATGCCACAACTAAAGATCCCACATACTGCAACTAAGGATCCCTCATACCGCAACAAAGATCCCGAGTGCTGCAACTGAGACCCAGTGCAGCCAAAATAAATGAATAAATAAATAAATGTATATATATATATATATATATATATAAAGACACACTCTACATTTAAAAAAACAAAGAAAAAGAATGCAAAGTTACAAGAACAAAAAGAACACTTTTAGGTGTAAAAGTATACGTTTATTTAAAACGAGAAAAAAATTACAATAAACTACTAGATGTTTAGAACAGTGCCTGGTACATAGTAAGCGCTCAATAGCTTTAAAAAAATTAAGAGAGTGGATTCTGGGAAGATGGCAGAGTAGAAAGCACCAGAAATCTGTCTCCCCATCTAGACAACAATGGTACTGGAAGAATCTGTCTGATGTAATTTTGGAACTCTAGAGGAAGGCTCACAACTTCCAGAGGAAAGGTGAATGGTAAATTGTGGTTAATTTTAGTCAATTTCAGCTCTTAGCGCAGTAGCAGCTAAGCAACCCCCACACTTCAGCCCCATTGCAGGTAGCTATGCATGTGTTCCTGAAGCAGCCTGTACACAGCTTTCCAAAGCCAGAGTGGGCAAAAAAAAACCCTGTCCTCCAAATATTAGGGATCTTTGCTCCAATCACTGATTGCTGCTTGTAATCCATAGGTGCAGATAAAGAGGCTGTGGCCATTGTTGTTGCACACACCACACCCCTTGTTGTAAATGACCCCCACCAAGTGAAGTGATTTTCAAGGGATCTAAAGGGCCAGACTAGGACATTCAAAAGCAACCACGTATACAGGAAAAATTAGAAAGTCACCATGCATGGCCAGGGGAAGCCCCATGCTCAGAAAAGACCTGAGCAGACCTTAAGTTTACACCTCAGGCTAATCCTTGGCACAGAGAAAGCCTGCAATAATCAAAAAACCAAAAACTAGAACCAAAAAGAAGAAGAGTCTGATTTCCAGAGTTATCATGTTATTAGAGTCTAATTATTAGAGTATAAGATTCAATGTACAGTTTTCAACAAAAAAACCACAAAGTACACAAAAACAGGAAAAGATGGCCCACTCAAAGGAAAAAAACAGGGAGTTCCCTGGTGGCGCAGTGGTTAAAAATCTGCCTGCCAACGCAGGGGACACGGGTTTGATCCCTGTTCTAGGAGGATCCCACATGCCGCGGAGCAACTAAGCCCACGAGCCACAACTACTGAGCCCGTGTGCCACAACTACTGAAGCTCACACACCTAGAGCCCATGATCCGCAACAAGAGAAGCCACTGCAATGAGAAGCCTGGGTACCACAATGAAGAGTAGCCCCCGCTCGCCGCAACTAGAGAAAGCCCACATGCTGCAATGAAGACCCAATGCAGCCAAAAATAAATAATAAATAACTTTATAAAAAAAAAAGGAAAAAAACAAAAAACAGAAACTGTCCCTGAAAAAGACCTGATGGTGAATCTACTAGACAAAGACTTTAGCACAACTGTCTTAAAGATGCTCAAAGAACTAAAGAAATATGTGGAGAAAGTCAAGAAAACAATGTATAAAATAAGTAACTCATGAGGATGTAACATGCAGCATGTGACTATAGTCAGTAATATTATAGTGCACTTTTGAAAGCTGCCTTAAGAGCAAATCTTAAAAATTCACATCACAAGAAAAAAAATTTTTGTAACTTTGTATGGTAACAGATGGTAACTAGACTTATTGTGATCATCTCTCAGTGTATACAAATATTGAATCATTATGATGTCACCTGAAATTAATATAATATTATATGTCAATTATACCTCAGTAAAAAAAAGAAAACAATGTATGAACAAAATGGAAATATTAGCAAAGAGATAAAAACCTTAAAAGAAACAGAAAGAAATTCTGGAGGTGAAAAGTACAATAATTAAAATGAAAAGTTCACTAGAAAGATTCAAAGGCAAGTTTGAGCTGGCAGAAAAAAGAAACAGCATAGTTTAAGACAGGACAATGGAATTATTGAATCCGAGAAACAGAGAGAAAAAAGATTGAAGTGAACAGAGCCTAAGGGAATTATGGGATACCATCCAGTGGACCGACATACACATCATGGAAGTCCTAAAAGGAAGAAAAAGATAAAAAGGCAGAGAGACTATTTGAAAAAATAATGGCTAAAAACTTATAAAATTTCATGAAATACCTGAATATAAACATCCAAGAAGTTCGATGAACTCAAAGAGACAAACAACACGATACATTATAATCAAACTGCCCAAAGCCAAAGAGGGAATTTTGAAAGCAGTGAGGAAGCAACTCGTCACATACAAGGGATCCTCAGTAAGATAATTAGCAGATTTCTCATCAGAAATTTTGGAGGTCAGAAATCAGTGGGCTGATATATTCAAAGTGCTAGAAGAAGAAACTGTCAACCAAGAAGCTTATACTTGGCAAAACTGACCTTCAAAAGTGAGGAAAAAATTAAGACATTCCCAAATAAACAAAAACTGTGGGGAATTTGTGACCACTAGACCTGCCTGCAAGAAATACTAAAATGAGTCCTGCAGGTTGAAACAAAAAGACACTAGACAGTGACTCAAAGCTATCTGAAGAAATAAAGATCTCGGTAAAGGTAAAAACATGGGCAGTTATAAAAATTAGTATTGTGTAACTCCACTTTTTGTTTTCTACACAATTTAAGAGACTGATACATTAAAATATTATTAACTTATGTTTTTAGACACACAATGTATAAAGGTATAATTTTGTGACATCAACAACTGAATGAGATAAAGATGGAACTGTTAAAGGAGCAGAGGTTTTGCATGTTATTGAAGGTAAGCTGGTATAAATTCAAATTAGAGTGTTATAACTAAAGTTACAGGATGTTAACTGTAATCCCCATGGTAACCACAAAGAAAACAGCTAAAGAATTTACAAAAAAAGGAAATGATTTAAACGTTTCATTACAAAAAAAATCAAACTAAACACGCAAAAAAGACAGTAATGTAAGAAATGAGGGCCAAAAAGCTACAAGGCACACAACAAATAGAAAAATGACAAGTAAATCCCTCCTTATCAGTAGTTATTGATACTTTAAATGTAAATGGATTAAATTCTCCAGTCAAAAGACAGATTGGCAAAATGGATAAAAACACATGATCCAACCATATGCTGTCTACAAAACTCACCTTAGGTCCAAAGACATAAATAGGTTGCAAGTGAAAGGATGGAAAAGAAAATCCATGCAATAGTATAATGGCTATACTAATATCAGACAAAATAGATATTAAATCAAAAAAGCTTATAAGAGATAAAGGACATTATATATTAATAGAAGGTTCAATACAACAAGAAGATATAACAATTATAGAAATTCATGCACCTAATAACAGACCATCAAAATATATGAAGCAAAGATTGACAGAATTGAAGGGAGAAATAGTTCTGCAATAACAGCTGGAGTTCAATATCCCATTCTCAATAATGAACAGAACAACTGGATATCCACATGCAAAAGAATGAAGTTGGACCCTTACCTAACACCATGTACAAAAATTAACTCTAAATGGATCCATGGCCTAAATGTAAGACCTAAAACAGTAAAACACTTAGAAGAAAACATGGGACAAAATCTTCATAACATTTGACTTGGCAATGGTTTCTTGGATATGACACTAAAGGCACAGGCAACAAAGGAAAAAGAGACAAATTCAACTTCATAAAAATTAAAAATGTTTTATGTGAAAAGACACAGTCAAGATGGTAAAAAATCAACCCAAAGAATGGGAGAAAATATTTGTAATTATGTCTGATAAAGGATTAATATCCAGAATATATAGAGAATTCCTAAAACTCACACACACACACACACACGAAAATGGGCAAAGGACTTGAGTAGACATTTCTCCAAAGAAGATACATAAATAGCTAATAAGCACATGAAAAGATATTCAAAATCATTAGGGAAATATAAATCAAAACTGCAAAGAGATACCACCTCACACCTATTAGAATGGCAACAATTAAAAAAAAAAACAAGTGTTAGCAAGGATATGGAGAAATTGGAACATTTGTGCATTGATGGGAATATTAAATGGTACAGTGTCTATGGAAAATGGTATGGAAGCTCTTAAAAAATTAAAATAGAATTACCATGTACCTAGCAATTCCACTTTGGAGTATATAACCAAAAGAATTGAAAGCAAGGTCCTGAAGAGGTATCTGTACACCCATGCTCATAGCAGCATCATTCACAATAGCTAATACATAAAAGCAACCCAAGTGTCCATCAACAGATGAATGGATAAGCAAAATATGCTATATACATACAATGGTATATTACTCAGCCTTAAAAAGGAAGGAAATTCTGACATATGCTACAACATGGATGAACCTTGAGGACATTTTGCTAAGTGAAATATGCCAGTCACAAAAAGACAAATACTGTATGCTTCCACTTACATGAGATACCTTAGACTAGCCAAATTCATAGAGTCAGAAAGTAGAGTGGTGGTTACTAGGGGCTAGGGGAGGAGGGAATGGAGACTTATTGTTTAAGGGGTTTAGAGTTGCACTTTTGCAAGATGAAAAGAGTTCTGGAGATAGATGGTGGTGAGGGCTGCACAGCAATATCACTGTATTTAATGCCTCTGCACTATACACAAAAACAGTTACGATAGTAAATTTTATGTTATATCTACACTACCATGATAAAAAAAATTGGAAAAAAAAGTAGAAATCAATGTTTCCTGTCCATGACACATAACAAATACTACCTGGGTGGTCTAAAACTGCACTGTTACTTTGGATTTATGTAATTGATGAAAGCGTAATACCTTGAATACGAGGGTACTTAATAAATATTTGTTAATGAATGTTTCATTTCTTATGGGGATATTCTCCAGGAATGAAGAGCAGAGAAATGTCATGATAAGCTTTATGTCACATTTCTTGAATTAAGCAAACAAGTTTGGGAAAAATATAAGATATCTATATGGATTTTTAGAAACAATATATAAGTTGTACCTTTTCTCAATTTAACTTTTGCTTTTCTTTTTTGAGCATTTTGGATTACAACTGCATGAAAGAAATTTAAAATTTAGAAATGCTGCTTTCCATATTTTATACAGCCATTTTCCTTTTTTCTTAAAATGAAGAGCCACCTGCCCCTTGAAATAAACTATCCACAGTAAGTAACATCCTCATTATTGATTCCAAAATTTACTGGCAGATATAATGTAGTAATTGTCCAGTTGGTCTTTGCATTAGATATATTGTTATAATAAGTGCCAGGATTATTTATTTATTCTTTTTTTTTTTTTTTTGGCTGCACCATGCAGCTTGCAGGATCTTTGTTCCCCGACCAGGGATCAAACCTGGGCCCTGGCAGTGAAAGCGCCAAGTCCTAACCATTTGACCACCAGGGAATTCCCTGCAAGGATTTTAAAAAAAAGTAACTTATCTAATTTGTTTTTCATATATGTTTTATAGATTAAAAAAATTTTTTTTTTAGTTTTAAACTCTGCTTTTTTAAAAAAATTAATTTATTTATTTGTTTTTATTTTTGGTTGTGTTGGGTCTTTGTTGCTGTGCGCGGGCTTTCTCTAGTTGTGGCGAGCGGGGGATACTCTTCGTTGCAGTGTGCAGGCTTCTCATTGTTGTGGCTTCTCTTGCTGCAGAGCACGGGCTCTAGGCACTTAGGCTCAGTAGTTGTGGCTTGCGGGCTCTAGAGTGCAGGCTAACATAGTTGTGGTGCACGGGCTTAGCTGTTCCGTGACATATGGGATCTTCCCAGGCCAGGGATCGAACCCATGTCCCCTGCATTGGCAGGCAGATTCTTAACCACCACGCCACCAGGGAAGCCCTAAATTCTGCTTTTAAAAATATAAACATGTATGGAATAAAAAGTCAGTTTTAAAATTTATTCTATTGTGGGCTTTTTGGCCAACCCAATATATTATATGCCATTAAGCAATAATAATAGAGAAATTCCTGACACAGTTCCTTCTCAAAGCATTTGAAAGATCATACAAATTTATGCATGGAAAACATATGAAAGGGTGCCTATCAAGATCTAGCAGTAATTTTCTCTCAGTGACAGTGAAATTATAGGCAATTTTTATCTTCTTTTTCCCATCCATATTTATTTTTCTCAAGTAAACATATTAAAATGTAGAGATAATACTTGGGAAAAAGAAAACTATTACATGAGAAATTATCTTTGGGATATTAAACTTGACATTTGGAAGTCTGAATTTTCATTTAGCATATTTTATCATCAGTAATGGATTGGAACTATAGCTCACCTTGCCATCTGTTAAATGTGAATGAAGGAACTACCTTCTTCACACAGTTACTGTTAGAGCAATAGAGAGCTTATCTAAAGCACCTCACATAATGCCTGGCATACTGTATTGTACTTAATCAAAGGTAGCTGTTGTTATTAGTAGTATATACTAAGATTATAAAAATAAACTCTCTAGGCACCTTTTAAGCCTTATTTAACCATATTTTCAAATCAACAGGAGGTAAACACTTTGATCCTTTAGAAAATCAAAACTAAGCTGCTTTTTTTCTTTTTTGTTTTCAAATTTTCAATTAATGAAATATTTCAAACATATAGAAAATAAAAAGAGAAACCCACCCTCTTTCTTACTCTTCTTAGAAGTGAAATATTATAGGTAAAACTAAAGCCCTAAACTCTCCCTTCCTCTTTCCTATCTCTCCAGAGATCATCACAATCCTAAAGCTGACTTATATTACTTCCATGCACACTTTTGTACTGTTTCTACTTATGTCCATACTATCCATATTTACATCCATACTTTATGTCCATAAATAATATATGTTTATGTGTGGGGAAACATGAAGCCCAATCAGAAATTCCTTCCACTTGAGATGCTTTTCTTCCCCATTTCCCCACCTTAAACAATAATTTGGTTTTTGTTTTATCAGTTTTGTCTTTTTTGTTTTCTTTTGTTTTTTGGCTGCATTGGGTCTTCGTTGCTGCGTGGGCTTTCTCTAGTTGCGGCGAGCAGGGGCTACTCTTCGTTATGGTGCACGGGCTTCTCATTGCGGTGGCTTCTCTTGTTGCAGAGCATGGGTTCTAGGCACATGGGCTTCAGTAGTTGTGGCATGTGGGCTCTAGAGCGCAGGCTCAGTAGTTGTGGCTAGTGGGCTTAGTTGCTCCGCGGCATGTAGGATCTTCCTGGACCAGGGATTGAACCTGTGTCCCCTGCACTGGCAGGCGGATTCTTAACCACTGCACCATCATGGAAGTCCCAATAATTTGTTTTTAATAAAACTTTGCTTTATCAGTATGAAATGACTCCATTTATAAATCTTGCACTCCAGATTAATGCATGTTTAGCTTTAAACCAAATAAAATTACAGAAATATAAGCCAAACCTCTCTGAAGGCTCCATGTAGAATAGTTTGCAATCCACATTTTAATTATGACTTTTAAAACATAGAACTTAGAAAAGTAATTACATCTTAAAAAGTTTGTTCATTTATTAAATTGGATTTTACTCTAAAATATTTATGTTCTTATGTAAACAGATCTAATTAATCATGTCAACAAGGGAGTGCAGTTATACACAGAAATAAAATCTTTGTCTAAACCTTATTCAAATTTAAAGTGCCAAATCGTTGTTGGAAAAGAAGTACTACTTCTTCAAATTATTGCCAATTCTATCCCTTCAAATATTGTTTTTCAACCTGAAAATATAATTTATGGAGAGCTGTTACTGCAAACTATTACACCTTATTAGTACACATACAGATAGAGGATTACTAACGAATTGATGTCAACTTGAATGGTGAACCCATGCCATCTCCCACTGGTCACCACTTCTCTTCCTAAATAATCACAAACCATCCACTTTAAAAGCCATTCTAGGATTTTGTCTGCACTGGCTGCCAAGCTTTTTTCTAGGATTTACAGAATTGAGCACCTGATTCATTTTGAAAACCAGCAAGTCTTCAGTCTTCCAGCATTTCTGTTGTTCACATTTCAATGAAAATGATGCGAACAACTGAGTTACTGCACCTGTAAAATCTTTCATTCTTAGCTATAATCCCTCTGGGCCAAGAGCTTTAAACTCATTGAGATCATACAGTATTCTCTATGCATCACCACCACCATTGCTTGTCTCTTAAACATCTTACCACCTTTTCTGATCAGTATACCATTTTTCTTGATGGCAGCAAAGTAGAATTTGAATAGATCCCATTCTTCGCTTTTGCTTTTCCCTTAACATTATTCCATCCACATCAGGGAGTCTAGTCACTGCCACTGTTATTAAAAGCAAGGAAAAGAATAAAAGAGCTGGGTTTACCTTTTTGTAGTTCTTCCTTCTGCCATTGAGAAGCAATTAACATTCAGCTTCCTCTTCTCTCCATACTTGTTTCCCCAATCATTGCCTCATAGAGAGATAGTCCCTTAGATTAGTGTAAGGGTTAAATATGGTAACATATGTAAAAGCCTTGGAACAGTGCTTAGCACATACAGAGTGCTCAACAAATTTTAGACAGTATTAATATTTACCCAAAATAACCTACAATTTAAAAGGAAAAATAAGTCTTTCAACAAATGATGTTGGAACAACTGAATATCAACATGCAAAAGAATAAAGTTGGACCCCCTTCCTCACACCACACACAAAAATCAACTCAAACTGATTATAGACCTAAATGTAAGTGCTAAAGCTATTAAACTCTTAGAAGAAAATGTAAGAATAAATCTTTGTGCTTTGGGGTTAGGCAAAGCCTTCTTAGGTATGACACTGAAAGCACCACTGACCAAAAAAAAAAGGTAAGTTGGACTTCACAAAAATTAAAAACTTTTGTGCTTCAAAAGATACCATTGGGCTTCCCTGGTGGCGCAGTGGTTAAGAATCTGCCTGCCAATGCAGGGGACACGGGTTTGAGCCCTGGTCTGGGAAGATCTCACATGCCACGGAGCAACTAAGCCCGTGAGCCACAACTACTGAGCCTGCGCGTCTGGAGCCTGTGCTCCGCAATGGGAGAGGCCGCGAGAGTGAGAGGCCCGCGCACCGCAATGAAGAGTGGCCCCCGCTCGCCGCAACTGGAGAAAGCCCTTGCACAGAAACGAAGACCCAACACAGCCAAAACTAAAAAAAAATAATACTAAATAAATAATAAATAAATTTATTAAAAAAAAAGATGTAAAGAGATAGTCCATGGAAGATGATATAGAGATGGCAAATAAGTACATGAAAAGATGTTCAGTATCATGTGTCACTAGGGAAGTGCAGACTAAAACCACAATGAGATATCACTACACACTTAATCAGAATGGCTAAAATAAAAAAATAGGAAAAAAAAAAAGATACCATTAAGAAAGACAAAAGACAACCAACAGAATGGGAGAAAATATTTGCAAATCATATATCTGATAATGGACAGGTATCCAGAATATATTAAGAAATGCTTACAATTCAATAATAAAAGACCAGTAGGGGTGGGGGAAGGGAGAATTGGATGAAGGCAGTCGAAAGGTACAAACTTCTAGTTATAAGATAAATAAGTACTAGGGATGTAATGTATAAGATAATAAATATAACTAACAGTGCTGTATATTATATATGAAAGTTAAGAGAGTAAAAAAGAGGGCTTCCCTGGTGGCGCAGTGGTTGAGAATCTGCCTGCCAATGCAGGGGACACAGGTTCGAGCCCTGGTCTGGGAAGATCCCACATGCCGCGGAGCAGCTGGGCCCGTGAGCCACAATTACTGAGCCTGCGCGTCTGGAGCCTGTGCTCCGCAACAAGAGAGGCCGCGATAATGAGAGGCCCGCGCACCGCGATGAAGAGTGGCCCCCACTTGCCACAACTAGAGAAAGCCCTCGCACAGAAACGAAGACCCAACACAGCCATAAATAAATAAATAAAACCCAAAAAGGTTAAAAAAAAAAAAAAAAAAGTATACTTTGTTAAAAAAAAAAAAAAAAAGAGAGTAAAAAAGAAAAAAAAAGGAAAAAAGGACCAATAACCAACAACCTAAAAATGAACAAAAGATCTGGATAGACATTTCTCCAAATATATACAATGGCCAAGAGCAAATGAAAAGATGCTCGTCATTAGGGAACATTCAACATTATGTAAACATACTCATAACGTAGGGATTCTCAACATTGGTCATTAGGGAAATGCAAAGTAAAACCACAATGAGATACCACTTAACACCCATCATTACGTGAGTCAAAAAACAGATAATGACAAGTGTTGATGAGGATGTGGAGAAACTAAAACCCTTATTCACTACTGTTGGGAATGTAAAATGGTTCATCCACTTTAAAACAGTCTGGCAGTTCCTCAAAAGATTAAATAAACATAGAATTACTATGTGACCCAGCAATTCCACCCAAGAGAGATGAAAACATACATCCACACAAAAACTCGTATATGTATGTTTATAACAGCATTATTCATAATAGCCCTGAAATGGAAACAATGCAATGTCCATTAACTGATGAATGGACAAATGTGTATATCCATACAATGGAATATTATTCAGCAATAAGAAAGAATGAAAAAATGATACATGCTACAACATGGATGAGTCTTGAAAACATTATGCTAAGTGAAAGAAGCCATCACAAAAGACCATACAATTCCATTTATAGGAAATGTCCAGCACAGATAAATCTTTAGAGACAGAAAGTACATTAGTGGTTGCCTAGGGCTGCTGGGGGTTGGGGTAAATGGGGAGTGCTTACTGGGTTAAATGGGTATGAGGTTTCTTTTTGGGTTGATAAAAATGTTCTAAAATTAATAGTGATGATGGTTGCATAAATCTGTGAATATACTTAAAAACCACTGAATGGTACACTTTAAGTGGCTGAATTGTATAGTATGTGAATTACAACTCAATAAAGTTGTAGGTAGGTAGATAGATATATAGATGCAGGAATTTAGGAAATTCCCAATGTTTACGAAATTTAAGAAAGTTAGGTTCAGCCCTCTACTTACAACCTAAGAATTAAAGTGAGTGATAATGGTCTATGCATGTGAGTAGGAAAAACTCTCTCTTCCCTCCTGTGTGTTTCTCCTTTACTACTCACACAGAACACTTCACTTCTGACACTTCTAGTCACCAAATGTGTGGATGTTTTTCCACCACAAAGCTATCCGCTGTGACATCACCTGGGTGTCCTATAATTCAATTCTGAAACTATCTACCTGGAGTTAGCATCAAATCTCACAAGATAAGGGCTCAGTCCCACAAGACTGCCCTCCCCCCACACTTCAGATGCCAATCACAAGTCCTAGCTTGTCACCCGTACTTCTGACAGACTGGCTATTGGCTATAAATCAGGGTTCCCATGACCCCCTTCTTGGCTTTGATAATTTGCTAGAATGGCTCACAGAACTCAGGGAAACACTTATTTATATTTACTGGTTTATTACATAATAAAGGATATGATAAAGAATACAGACAACAGCCAGATGAGGAGATACATAGGAAGAGGTCTGGGAGGGTCCTGAGCACAGGAGCTTGTTTCTGTGGCGTTAGGGTGCATCACCTTCCAGGTACATGGATGTGTTCACCAACCTGGAAGCTCTCTGAACCCCATATTATTGGCATTTTTATGGAACCTTCATCACACAGGCTTTCTTGACATAAGAGAAGCCATTTTTGGCCTAAGCCATTTTGTGATCTAAGCCTGGCCACAATGCTACTGTTGAACAGGTCTCAGTAATTAATGATCTTAAGGGAACAAAAGAATGCAGAAGCAAATGGCTATTATCAGGGAAGAGAAGTAACAACACTTAAGATAATATATCAATTGTAAAGACTATCAGTTTTGTTTCAATGGTAAAGATTAGCCTGAAGTGCTCAACCACTAGATCAACTGGAACCTAAGGGATGATGATGTTGACCTTTTCTGATCCTTGTGATTTCAATCAACTCAAGCTTGGACTCTGTTCACTGCCCAAGCCCTTTCATGAATATGCATGTACCTTAGCTTAAAACTTCCCCAGTTTTGCTGTTTGGGGAGACACTGCTTTGGGAAAGATCCCCATAGTGTTCTCCCATTTGTTATTTGGTTTTTAAAATTTATTTATTTATTTATTTATTTATTATTTGGCTGCACCAGGTCTTAGTTGCGGCATGCAGGATCTTTGTTGCCGTGGGCAGGATCTTTTTTAGTTGCAGCATGCGGGATCTTTAGTTGTGGCATGTGAACTCTTAGTTGTGGCATGTGGGATCTAGTTACCAGGGATCGAACCCAGGCCCCCTGCATTGGGAGCGTGGAATCTTAGCCACTGGACCACCAGGGAAGTCCCTTCTTCCCATATTTGGCTTGGTTGTATCTTTTGGTTCGACACCCACCAAGAGGCGAACACAGTTTTTGGTTAACAGAACCACCCAGCTAAAGTACTCCAGGATTCCTGACACTCTGAAATGTGTGAGATAATAATTGTGTTTTAAGTCGATAAATATTGGGGTAATTTTTTATGTAGCAACAGACAACAAATACAGGGATATTATAGATGGTTCAGGTATTGTGTTGGACTATTTTGTCTTTTATGATCCCTTTGGCTTTGAGAAACTATGATCAGGTATGAGACAATGTACTTGCCTAAAAGATTATTCCCCTATGGGGAGTTAATACTAAGCAGATGAAAACAAACTGCCATTGATATACATTATTTGGGGGCTGCATAAATAGCTTTGCTAGGTGGAACCTGACTTTAGTTGTGGTGATGAAATCATACTTCTGTAGAGTTGGTGTTAGCTGGAAGGTATGACAGGAAACATGCCAGTCTCAGAAGGCTTTGAGATTCTAGAAGTGAGAAGGAGCACTACTTAGAAAACTTGGGCACATAAAAACCATTCAAAGAATCCTGGACATCCACTCTGGGCATCGACTTTATTTCTTTTATGCTCTTTCTTGCTCTGGATCCATTTTTGGTTACCTGGTGAGGTTTTGGGTTTTTTTTCTCCAGGCATTGCCTCATTTAATTCTTTCAACAATATCTTGAGAGTGGTTTTATTACTATCGCCCTTTTATACAGGAGGAACGGATCCTGACTTTGTCTTTGTCTATCCATTCCAACTCACCACCCCTTTCTGGCTACCAGGTCTCTCTCTGCTCTTAGAATCCTTCTTACAGGTAGACCCATTATCCGACTCTTTACCATTTCCTTACTCTTGGTTCCACCCTTGCACCTCCATCTACCTGGGCCTGACTGACTGCACCTGTCAGAACTTGGGGGTCATTATCCACTCCTGACCATGTCCCAGACCTAGAAATCTTCCCATTTAGCCAAACTTCCAGCCTGTCCTCTCCCTCCTTGCTGCCCTGGTCAATTAGTCCTAACACATGGACTCTGTGAGATGCAGAATGTGTTAGTGTAAAAAAAATAGGTGGGAGTCTTTTTTGGCAGGCTTCAGAGCTATATCATATTTTGAACACTGTCAAGTGGGGCACCCATCAAGGCTCATTCTGTCCTGGAAACCTATATTTTTGTGATTTCTACTCTACATCTCGTTGTATACATTGGATCTTTCTTTTACTTAACATCTTAAATAATTACCCAAGGTCTCCTCTCTGACAGGGAAACAATGAAACAATCTTTGGAGATTCATTTAAATAATTTATTTATAAAATTTTAAAGATGGTCTTTGAGATACAGCACTAGGGATTGCCCCTAAGTCTCTCAATACAAGTTTAATAAAATAGTGATTTTTTTCTTAGAGTTATAGGGCTGGGGAAGAATAGAGGCTGAAGAAATAGTGGTAGGGAAATAGAAGGTATGCATTTGCCTGTTTTCCTAGACTCTTTTTTTAAAATATTTATTTATTTATTTGTTTATTTATGGCTGCGTTGGGTCTTTATTGCTGCCCGCGGGCTTTCTCTAGTTGTGGCGAGCGGGGGCTACTCTTCGTTGTGGTGCACGGGCTTCTCACTGCGGTGGCTTCTCTTGTTGCAGAGTACAGGCTCTAGGCACACAGGCTTCATTAGTTGTGGCACGCGGGCTCAGTAGTTGTGGCTCGCGGGCTCTAGAGCGCAGGCTCAGTAGTTGTGGTGCGCGGGCTTAGTTGCTCTGTGGCATGTGGGATCTTCCCGGACCAGGGCTCAAACCCATGTCCCCTGCATTGGCAGGCAGATTCTTAACCACTGCATCACCAGGGAAGTACCCTAGATGCTTTTACTTTTAAGATTTTTTTGATGTGGACCATTTTTAAAGCCTTTATTGATTTTGTTAAAATATTGCTTCTGTTTTATGCTTGGTTTTCTGGCCCTGAGGCATGTGGGATCTTAGCTCCCTGACCAGGGATTGAAGCTGCACCCCCTGCATTGGAAGGCAAAGTCTTAACCACTGGCCCGCCAGGGAAGTCCCTGTTTTCCTAGACTCTTAAATTTTTTGTAGAAACCAATGCCAACAACTGCATTAAAAGTAGATGAGAAAGAGTTATTTTGGATGAGTTTAGCACCTACAAAATACTCAAGTAAATTGCGACTACTACTTTCAGTCAAATAGATGATCAAAAACATCCTCTCCTTTTGATCCTAGTTGTTCGGATTCTATTGCTTTCCTCATCAGTAGAATTCACTGGGTGTACAGATAAAATCTGCAGAAACCTCAGCAATCAACAGGCAACTCCACAGCCTTTTAGCTATAGTACTTTACCTTATTTTAGCACTTTATATTTCCCTACCACTTTACACCATGACATTCCTACACTGAAACCATTGTGTAAAATGAAATGTGAAGGGAAGCAGTTGTCAACCTTAGAAAGATCTGAGCATTTACACACCTGGATCCTTACAGTGGGCAGTTCAAAGGCAAAGCCATCTATCTAGTCAAAGAGGGAGGAGAGTTAAACTGAAATTATGACTATTCAGTGTCTTTATTACTTTGAAGACCAAAGTGTGTTTGATCCTTGCTCTGATACCTGCTTCCTGGTAACACTAGGGAGCAGATTGATGCGTCTCAGAGTCCACTTTAGCATTTAATTCTTGCTCATACCACCTTCCCACACAATCATGAGGAGCACAAAGAAGGAAAAGATTGCACTTAATAAACAAAAGTGACAGTGTGGGAAATAAATACTTACTTTTAAAAGTAGAGTTTTTAATTCATTTGGTCAATATAAAAGAAATACATCCTCATTATAGAAGATTTTGAGAGTGTCAAAAAGGAGAAAGGAAGAAAAAATCGTGTTTATATACCCACCATCCAAAAGATAACCATTAATAATACTTCACTGTATTTCCTTTTGGGCTTTTATTCATGTCAGTTTAAAAAAAAACATTGCTGTGATCATTTTATATATATATATATATAGTGTGTGTGTCCTATTTTCACTTCCAATTATAACACAAGCAAAAATGCATACTTCAAAAGTTGCGAGTACAGAGTTTAGTAAAAATATGTGTTTCATTTGAATTGGAAGTCCAGATTATAATATCACTTTGAACATGGTAATACATATCTCTTCATTCTACCACATCCTTTTGTTGCATTATTTAAGTTGAACATTATATCTTTTCTAAATTTTAGAGAGTGTTATCATTTTGCACAGTGAATATGATTGTTAGCAGTTATTATATTTTATGACAAATTAAAAATGTTTTAAATTTGTTAGATTGCACTAGGTCTGACATTTATATCACGGAATATTTTATTCAACTCATTAACATATTACCAAAGATCTAGCATAACCTTTGACATGAAATAATTCTCTTTTTTATAAGAATAATAGACTTCTGCGAATCAATGATTTAAAAACCCCAAATTACAAGTATTTATTAAACTCTTCAATGTTACATCAGTTTTCCTCCCACATACCCATACTGCAGTCCTGATATAAGACATATAAGGAGTAGTAATCAAGAATTAAATTTTTCTCTTTAAAAACTGTCAAAAGCTTGCTACACCAGCATCCAGCAACAGGAGGAGAAATGTCTCCAGTCTACTACACTCCCCCTCCAAGCCAGGTTTTAATTTGTTGAGAAGGGGGAAAAAAGCCTATAAAAATCTTGGCAAAATACAGAGCTGCTAATTTAATCAATTTTAGTAGTTAAAGCAGTGATTCCAAGTGCTAACGCAATCTGTTGAAAGAACTAATTTCCAAGGGGAGATTCATTTATTTCTACTTCTGTCTTGCCAGTTTTCCTATCTAAGGGTATGTGGGCAGCCATCATGCACCCACTGAGGGACACCCCCTCTCAAGATTTAGTAGGATTAGGCCCTAACTCAAACCCTGAAGTAGCAGAGAAATATACTCTCCTTTTCCCAGGAGAGGGTTTTCCAGATGCCAATCAAGTATACCTCAACTGATGCAGTAATAGATACCTGCCTGAGAGTGCAGTAAAAACTAAAATCAGACTGAACCAAAAGAAACAGCTGGGTACCAGAGGTGGGGAGAGCGGGGAAAGAGAGAGAGACAGAGAGAGAAGGGGATGCTCTACTTCTTACCTGGCACTGAAATCTTCCAGCTCTCATTGCCTCTTGTCATTAAATTTTTTATAACAGTATAGTGGCACCATATTTTGATATATTGACAGATATGTTTATAATTCCTGCTAGTTCATTTATACCCCCATTTAAAGCTATACTGTGAAGCACTGATTACCTTGGAGAAGAGCTGTTACAGCAGAAAAGGTTTTTGAATATGACAAACCCAAATCCTGAAGCTCTCCGAGCATGGACAACTTGGAAGATCTGTAGGTGCCACCTCTGAGACTAAATAAAGTTTACGTGGACTGAAAGATGCAGAGAGCAAATCCGAAGGAAAGAAGGAGGTTTAGACACAGGTGGGTTCCTAAGAAAGAGTTCAGGGTCCTTCTCCAATTCTTCCCGTGTGGTGTGAGGAACAGGGGTAGAGGAAACCTGTGGTGCATCCCCAGATAGAGCCCAAGGAGGTTTCAAGATACCAGAGTCCACCTCACCCAGCATGGTGAGGGCATAGAGGAAATATCTGTGCCTTGGCAGGTGGGACAGAGGCAGCCTTGAAGCATCCTTCGGGCCTCAGTGTGGTGTGGAGAGAAGCATAATGCTTTCCACACACCTGAGAATAACACAGACTTGGGGCAGAAGCTTAGACACCCCACCTAGTTTTCTGCAGTCCAGAAATGGTGAGGGAACATGGAAGTAGGGAAAGAGAGTGTATCCGGAGAGGCTCTGCAATCAGGAAGAGAGACAATGGAACAGCCACTTGGGCCAAAGACAGAGGAACTGGACAGGATGTGGTACACTCCAGCAGATGCTAGCATAGACTGATGAACAAGAACAAGACACTACCCATCCCCACCCTGATGCTGTGGCACTATGTAAGGACCCAGATGTCAGAGGAAAAGAGCAGTGGGAACCCTAAACTGACTAGGATTTAGTATCTGTCACTTGGCAGAATGATACTAAAGAAAGAGAGAAATTAAGTTGTAGAAAAATGAAGAAGGGGGTCCCCTGGTGGCGCAGTGGTTAAGAATCCACCTGCCAATGCAGGGGACATGGGTTCGAGCCCTAGTCCGGGAAGATCCCACACACTGCAGAGCAACTAAGCCTGTGGCCACAACTACTGAGCCTGTGCTCTAGAGCCCGCGAGCCACAACTACTGAGCCCATGTGCCACAACTACTGAAGCCCGCACGCCTAGAGCCCATGCTCCCAACAAGAGAAGTCACCACAATGAGAAGCCCATGCACCACAACGGAGAGTAGCCCCTGCTCGCCTCAACCAGAGAAAAGCCCGCACGCAGCAACAAAGACCCAACGCAGCCAAAAATAAAATAAATAATAAAAAAGAAAAATAAAAATGAAGAAAGGTACATTTCTTGAAAAACTAATTCATATTATGAGATTTATGCCGATTACATGCATCTTGTAGAATTTTCAATAAATGTACACCACAAGCCAAACACCTTTCTAAAAATGTCATATTATTACACTTTGAATAAGAGTTGGACATCATGTAGGAGTATGAAGAAAAGAATATCATTGTTGTGTTCTGATCAATATTATGCTCAGATTGGAATCCCAGCTTTACCATATTTCTTTGGGGATGGGTTACCTATTTTCTTTAGTTTGTTCAAGAATGGATTGATTGATTCAACTGAAGGATTATGCTGTACTGCTAACTTACACTAACGGCTCAGTTGGTGGACTGACAGAGCACTGTAATCATTTCTTCTAAATTCTTGTGGTGAAGTAACCCAGATGTCATTACCAGTGTCTACTTCTCATCAACTTCCACATCTCTGCTATGCCATGATGACCTGGGATAAAGTCAGTGGGTGGGGACAAGGGTTGTCAGAAGTCATAGATTAGACAAACCATAGGGGACTGAAAGAAAGCATTTATTTCAGTTCTTGCTTCTAACGTCTGCACCTAAATCATTCAAGAAGAATGATTATCTATTCTATTTTTAGATAGGAAGGAAGGCAATCTCTAATAACCTGTTTTGATATATAATCTATATTTTGAGAAGGTCCTTCCTTTTAGCAAACCTAGACCTAAACCCATCTCCTTTTGTTCTCTTCTTAGAGAATTGTTATAAAAATACATTATATAGTTCTGTTTCAAAATGTTTTTGGCTTAAATATTGGATTTTGACTTAAAGATAGCATTTATTCTGCTAGATATGTTGAGCCTTTTAGAAAAAAGTTTCTGTATTAAATGAAGATTTTATAAATTGTTCTCTCAGAGGCAGATTACCAATTGCTAAAGTGGTGATTCTATGCTGTATGAGAAACTAATAGCTGGAGTAGCTGGACTCTTCAATGAAATGCTTTTTCTCAGAGGCTCCTTGTTTGAAGATATCCTTACAGGACCATACAGAGGAAGGAGGGAAGAAACAAGAAGTGGAATCTGAGGCAGGACACCTCATTACTTAACCCAACCCCCAAACAGGGTCACTTGATGGGTAGTGACTGTGACAGGACAAGCCAGAGTAGACATTTGGTGGTAAAATAGCCTCAAGTCCTGAAGCTTCTATGTGAACCTTGCAAAGGACATTACTCTGAGACAAGTATTTAAGATGAGTTAGAAAACAGAATTCCATCTGAGCCCAGTAAGAAAACCAGCAAAAGATTGTTAAGCGATAAATAAAGGTTAAAGGTTAGTGGGAAATATAGTAAAATGTACTCAGGTGCTTATGGGTTTTGTTTAGCCCAATATTTCTAATTATATGAGCAATACTGAAATACATTCTCTTTGCAAAAAAGCAAGCACTAGAATTATGGCTAAAGTCTCCTTTGGCCACCCCTTCCCCAATCCTATTAGTTTTCCTAGAGAGCTGGTCATTCCTCTGTGTTTGGGATATGACTCAGCTTTTTCTGGCCAGTATAGCCCCTTCATCCTGGGGCAAGGGCAGATGATGAAGCAGATGGTGGGGGAGAGTCAGTATTTCCTCTATTCTTAGACACTTAAAAGTTCAAAAGAGAGAGAGACCTTCAAGATGGCGGAAGAGTAAGACGTGGAGATCACCTTCCTCCCCACAAATACATCAGAAATACATCTACATGTGGAACAGCTCCTACAGAACACCTACTGAATGCTGGCAGAAGACCTGAGACCTCCCAAAAGGCAAGAAACTCCCCACGTTCCTGGGTAGGGCAAAAGAAAAAAGAAAAAAGAGACAAAAGAACAGGGACGGGACCTGCACCAGTGGGAGGGAGCTGTGAAGGAGGAAAGGTTTCCACACACTAGGAAGCCCCTTCGCGGGCCGAGACTGCGGGTGGCAGAGGGGGGAAGCTTTGGAGCCACGGAGGAGAGCCCAGCAACAGGGGTGCAGAGGGCAAAGAGGAGAGATTCCCACACAGAGGATCAGTGCCGACCAGCACTCACCAGCCCGAGAGGCTTGTCTGCTCACCCGCCGGGGCGGGCGGGGCTGGGAGCTGAGGCTCGGGCTTCCGTCGGATCCCAGGGAGAGGACTGGGGTTGGCTGCGTGAACACAGCCTGAAGCGGGCTAGTGTGCCACAGCTAGCCGGGAGGGAGTCCGGGAAAAAGTCTGGACCTGCCAGAGAGGCAAGAGACCATTGTTTCCGGGTGCGCGAGGAGAGGGGATTCAGAGCACCACCTAAAAGAGCTCCAGAGATGGGCGCGAGCTGCAGCTATCAGCGCGGACCCCAGAGACGGGCATGAAACGCTAAGGCTGCTACTGCCGCCACCAAAGCCAGTGTGCAAGCACAGGTCACTATCCACACCGCCCCTCCCGGGAGCCGGTGCAGCCCGCCACTGCCAGGGTCCCGTGATCCAGGGACAACTTCCCCGGGAGAACACACAGCGCCCCTCAGGCTGTTGCAACGTCACACTGGCCTCTGCCGTCGCAGGCTTGCCCCGCATTCCGTATCCCTCCTTCCCCCCGGCCTGAGTGAGCCAGAGCCCCCGAATCAGCTGCTCCTTTAAATCCGTCCTGTGTGAGCGGAGAACAGACGCCCTCAGGCGACCTACACACAGAGGCGCGGGGATATCCAAAGCTAAACCCAAGGAGCAGTGCGAACAAAGAAGAGAAAGGGAAATCTCTCCCAGCAGCCTCAGAAGCAGCAGATTAAATCTCCACGATCAACTTGATGTACCCTGCAACTGTGAAATACCTCAATAGACAAGGAATCATCCCAAAATTGAGGTGGTGGACTTTGGGAGCAATGATATATATATTTTTTCCTTTTTCTCTTTTTGTGAGTGTGTATGTGCATGCTTCTTTGTGTGATTTTGTCTGTATAGCTTTGCTTTTACCATTTTTCCTAGGGTTCTGTCTGTCCTTTTTTTTTTTTTTTTTTGGTATAGTTTTTAGCGCTTGTTATCATTGGTGGATTTGTTTTTTGGTTTGGTTGCTCTCTTCTTTTCTTTTGTTTCTCTTTTTTTAAATTACTTTTTAATTTTTAAAGTTTTTAAATAATTATTTTTTATTTCAATAACATTACTTTATTTTATTTTATTTTTTAATTTTTTTCTCTCTTTTATTCTCCCTTTTCTTCTGAGCCATGTGGCTGACAGGGTTTTGGTGCTCTGGCTGGGTGTCAGGCCTGTGCCTCTGAGGTGGGAGAGCCGAGTTCAGGACATTGGTCCACCAGAGACCTCCCGGCACCATGTAATATCAAATGGTGAAAGCTCTCCCAGACATCTCCAGCTCAATGCTAAGACCCAGCTCCACTCAACGACCAGCAAGCTACAGTGCTGGACACCCTGTGCCAAAAAACTACCAAGACAGGAACACAACCCCACACAGTAGCAGAGAGGCTGCCTAAAATCATTAATAAGGTCACAGACACCACAAAACACACCACCAGACATGGTCCTGCCCACCAGAAAGACAAGATACAGCCTCATCCACCAGAACACAGGCACTAGTCCCCTTCACCAGGAAGCCTACACAACTCACTGAACCAACCTTACCCACTGAGGGTAGACATCAAAAACAACAGGAACTACGAACCTGCAGCCTGCGAAAAGGAGACCCCAAACACAGTAAGTTAAGCAAAATAAGAAGACAGAGAAACACACAGCAGATGAAGGAGCAAGGTAAAAACCCACCAGACCAAACAAATGAAGAGGAAATAGGCAGTCTACCTGAAAAAGAATTCAGAATAATGATAGTAAAGATGATCCAAAATCTTGGAAATAGAATGGAGAAAATACAAGAAACATTTAACAAGGACCTAGAAGAACTAAAGAGCAAACAAACAATGATGAACAACACAATAAATGAAATTAAAAATTCTCTAGAAGGAATCAATAGCAGAATAACTGAGGCAGAAGAACAGATAAGTGCCCAGGAAGGTAAAATAGTGGAAATAACTACTGCAGAGCAGAAAAAAGAAAGAAGAATGAAAAGAATTGAGGACAGTCTCACAGACCTCTGGGACAACATTAAATGCACCAACATTCGAATTATAGGGGTCCCAGAAGAAGAAGAGAAAAAGAAAGAGACTGAGAAAATATTTGAAGAGATTATAGTTGAAAACTTCCTTAATATGAGAAAGGAAATAGTTAATCAAGTTCAGGAAGCACAGAGAGTCCCATACAGGATAAATCCAAGGAGAAACACGCCAAGACATATATCAATCAAACTATCAAAAAGTAAATGTAAAGAAAAAATATTAAAAGTAGCAAGAGAAAAACAACAAATAACATACAGGGAATCCCCAAAAGGTTAACAGCTGATCTTTCAGCAGAAACTCTGCAAGCAGAAGGGAATGGCAGGACATATTTAAAGTGATGAAAGGGAAAAACCTACAACCAAGATTACTCTACCCAGCAGGATCTCATTCAGATTCGATGGAGAAATTAAAGCTTTTACAGACAAGCTTTTACAGACAAGCAAAAGCTAAAAGAACTCAGCACCACCAGACCAGCTTTACAACAAATGCTAAGGCAACTTCTCTAGGCAGGAAACACAAGAGAAGGAAAAGACCTACAAAAACAAACCCAAAACAATTAAGAAAATGGTAATAGGAACATACATATTGATAATTACCTTAAATGTAAATGGATTAAATGTTCCAACCAAAAGACACAGACTGGCTCAATGGATACAAAAACAAGACCCATATATATGCTGTCTACAAGAAACCCACTTCAGACCTAGGAACACATACAGAATGAAAGTGGGGGATGGAAAAAGATATTCCATGCAAATGGAAATCAAAAGAACGCTGGAGTAGCAATTCTCATATCAGATAAAATAGACTTTAAAATAAAGACTATTACAAGAGACAAAGAAGGACACTACATAATGATCAAGGGATCAATCCAAGAAGAAGATATAACAATTGTAAATACTTATGCACCCAACATAGGAGCACCTCAATACATAAGGCAAATGTTAACAGCCATAAAATGGGAAATTGACAGTAACACAATCATAGTAGGGGACTTTAACACCCCACTTTCACCAATGGACAGATCATCCAAAATGAAAACAAATAAGGAAACACAAGCTTTAAATGATACATTCAACAAGATGGACTTAATTGATATTTATAGGACATTCCATCCAAAAACAACAGAATACACCTTCTACTCAGGTGCTCATGGAACATTCTCCAGGATAGATCATATCTTGGGTCACAAATCAAGCCTTGGTAAATTTAAGAAAATTGAAATCGTATCAAGTATCTTTTCCGACCACAATGCTGTGAGACTAGATATCAATTACAGGAAAAATTCTGTAAAATATACAAACACATGGAGGCTAAACAATACACTACTTAATAACCAAGAGATCACTGAAGAAATCAAAGAGGAAATCAAAAAATACCTAGAAACAAATGACAATGAAAACACGATGACCCCAAACCTATGGGATGCAGCAAAAGCAGTTCTAAGAGGGAAGTTTATAGCAGTACACTCCTACCTCAAGAAACAAGAAACATCTCAAATAAACAACCTAACCTTACACCTAAAGCAATCAGAGAAAGAAGAACAAAAAACCCCCAAAGTTAGCAGAAGGAAAGAAATCAAAAATCAGATCAGAAATAAATGAAAAAGAAATGAAGGAAACAATAGCAAAGATCAGTAAAACTAAAAGCTGGTTCTTTGAGAAGATAAACAAAATTGATAAACCATTAGCCAGACTCATCAAGAAAAAAGGGAGAAGACTCAAATCAACAGAATTAGAAATGAAAAAGGAGAAGTAACAACCGACACTGCAGAAATACAAAGGATCATGAGAGATTACTACAAGCAACTATATGCCAATAAAATGGACAATCTGGAAGAAATGGACAGATTCTTAGAAAAGCACAACCTTCCGAGACTGAACCAGGAAGAAATAGAAAATATAAACAGACCAATCACAAGCACTGAAATTGAGACTGTGATTAAAAATCTTCCAACAAACAAAAGCCCAGGACCAGATGGCTTCACAGGCGAATTCTATCAAACATTTAGAGAAGAGCTAACACCTATCCTTCTTAAACTCTTCCAAAATATAGCAGAGGGAGGAACACTCCCAAATTCATTTTACGAGGCCACCATCACCCTGATACCAAAACCAGACAAAGATGTCACAGAGAATGAAAACTACAGGCCAATATCACTGATGAACGTAGATGCAAAAATCCTCAACAAAATACTAGCACACAGAACCGAACAGCACATTAAAAGGATCATACACCATGATCAAGTGGGGTTTATCCTGGGAATGCAAGGATTCTTCAATATATGCAAATCAATCAATGTGATACACCATATTAACAAATTGAAGGAGAAAAACCATATGATCATCTCAGTAGACGCAGAGAAAGTTTTCAACAAAATTCAACACCCATTTATGGTAAAAACCCTCCAGAAAGTAGGCATAGAGGGAACTTACCTCAACATAATAAAGGCCATATATGACAAACCCACAGCAAACATCGTTCTCAATGGTGAAAAAGTGAAACCATTTCCTCTAAGATCAGGAACAAGACAAGGTTGTCCACTCTCACCACTATTATTCAACATAGTTTTGGAAGTTTTAGCCACAGCAATCAGAGAAGAAAAAGAAATAAAAGCAATCTAAATTGGAAAAGAAGAAGTAAAGCTGTCACTGTTTGCAGATGACATGATACTATACATAGAGAATCCTAAAGATGCTACCAGAAAACTACTAGAGCTAATCAATGAATTTGGTAAAGTAGCAGGATACAAAATTAATGCACAGAAATCTCTTGCATTCCTATACACTAATGATGAAAAATCTGAAAGAGAAATTAAGGAAACACTCCCATTTACCACTGCAACAAAAAGAATAAAATACCTAGGAATAAATCTACCTAAGGAGACAAAAGACCTGTATGCAGAAAACTATAAGACACTAATGAAAGAAATTAAAGATGATACAAACATATGGAGAGATATACCATGTTCTTGGATTGGAAGAATCAACATTGTGAAAATGACTATACTACCCAAAGCAATCTACAGATTCAATGCAATCCCTATCAAACTACCACTGGCATTTTTCACAGAACTAGAACAAAAAATTTCACAATTTGTATGGAAACACAAAAGACCCCGAATAGCCAAAGCATCCTGAGAAAGAAAAACGGAGCTGGAGGAATCAGGCTCCTGGACTTCAAACTATACTACAAAGCTGCAGAAATCAAGACAGTATGGTACTAGCACAAAAACAGAACTATAGATCAATGGAACAGGATAGAAAGCCCAGAGATAAACCCACGCACATATGATCACCTTATTTTTGATAAAGGAGGCAAGAATATATAATGGAGAAAAGATAGCCTCTTCAATAACTGGTGCTGGGAAAACTGGACAGCTACATGTAAAAGAATGAAATTAGAACACTCCCTAACACACATCCCAAATTCAAAATGGATTAAAGACCTAAATGTAAGGCCAGACACTATAAAACTCTTAAGGAAAACATAGGCAGAACACTCTATGACATAAATCACAGCAAGATCCTTTTGGACCCACCTCCTATAGAAATGGAAATAAGAACAAAAATACACAAATGGAACCTAATGAAACTTAAAAGCTTTTGCACAGCAAAGGAAAGCATAAACAAGACGAAAAGACAACCCTCAGAATGGGAGAAAATATTTGCAAATGAAGCAACTGACAAAGGATTAATCTCCAAAATTTACAAGCAGCACATGCAGCTCAATATCAAAATAACAAACAACCCAATCCAAAAATGGGCAGAAGATCTAAATAGACATTTCTCCAAAGAAGATATACAGGTAGGCAACAAACACATGAAAGAATGCTCAACATCACTAATCATTAGAGAAATGCAAATCAAAACTACAGTGAGGTATCACCTCACACTGGTCAGAATGGCCATCATCAAAAAATCTACAAACAATAAATGCTGGAGAGGGTGTGGAGAAAAAGGAACCCTCTTGCACTGTTGGTGGGAATGTAAATTGATACAGCCACTATGGAGAACAGTATGGAGGTTCCTTAAAAAACTAAAAATAGAACTACCATACGACCCAGCAATCCCACTTCTGGGCATATACCCTGAGAAAACCATAATTCAAAAAGAGTCATGAACACAATGTTCACTGCAGCACTATTTACAATAGCCAGGACATGGAAGCAACCTAAGTCTCCATCGACAGACAAATGGATAAAGAAGATGTGGCACATATATACAATGGAATACCACTCAGCCATAAAAAGAAGCGAAATTGAGTTATTTGTAGTGAGGTGAATGGACCTAGAGTCTGTCATACAGAGTGAAGTAAGTTAGAAACAGTAAAACAAATACTGTATGCTAACACATATGTATTGGATCTAAAAAAAAAATGGTTTTGATTAACCCTGGGGCAGGGCAGGAATAACGACACAGACGTAGAGAATGGACCTCACAACAAGGGGAGGGGGAAGGGTACACTGGGACGAAGTGAGAGAGTAGCATTGACATATATACACTACCAAATGTAAAATAGATAGCTAGTGGGAAGCAGCTGCATGGCACAGGGTGATCAGCTCCATGCTTTGTGACCACCTAAAGGGGTGTGATAAGGAGGGTGGGAGGGAGACGCAAGAGGGAGGGGATATGGAGATACACGTATTCATGTAGCTGATTCACTTTGCTATACAGCAGAAACTAACACAACATTGTAAAGCAATTACACTCCAATAAAGATGTTAAAAAAATAAAATTAAGTTAAAAAATAAAATAGGGGACTTCCCTGGTGGTGCAGTGGTTAAGAATATGCCTGCCAATGCAGGGGACACGGGTTCGATCCCTGCTCCAGGAAGATCCCACATGCCGCGGAGCAACTAAGCCAGTGCACCACAATTACTGAGCCTGCGCTCTAGAGCCCGCGAGCCACAACTACTGAACCCATGTGCCACAACTACTGAAGCCTGCATGCCTAGATCCCATGCTCCCCAACAAGAGAAGCCACCGCAATGAGAATCTTGCACACCACAAGGAAGAGTAGCCCCCGCTCACTGCAGCTACAGAAAGCTCGCGCACAGCACCAAAAACCCATTGCAGCCAAAAATAAGTAAATAAATAAAAACTTAAAAAATAATAATAAAATAATTTTTACCTTTTTTTTTTTTTCCAAAAAAGTACCCTCTTAAGCCTTTTGGGAACAAATAGATAAGCAAATACAGTTAATCAGAACAGTGGATATTTGTAATTTGCCTCTCCAGCATAATAATAATTCCGTTTCCAAGTCACAGCCAGAGTTACTGCATACAGCTGCATAGGTTGTGCACCACACAACTCCAAGGGGGTGCCAATCACATTGCAGATTGTGTGAAAGGTAACCCTGGGAGTTGTGCAGCACACAACCTGCACAACATTCAAAGTAGACCTAGCCACAGCCGTAATTTTCCTTTGTGATTCACTGCTCACCTTGTCACAGTTAACATGATCTGACAGGATATCACTCTAGAGTTAGAGCACATGACCAGGCCTAGTACATCCCATTCCCCTGGCCCCTGGGTCAGTGGTGGGCACATGAACTAAACCCAAACTAGTCCAATCAGAGTGGATCTCAGGGATCCTTGGGAATGTACATCCTTATGACATAATTTTCCAAATGAAAACCCCAACTTTTTTTTTTTTCTCACTAATAGTCCCTAATGAAGACAGCAGCTATCAATTAAATGTGTCAAAATGAAGGACTTATGTTTTTTTTCTTAGCAAGGATGATGGTATCTTCATTAACATAGTGACTCTCTTGTTTGGTCTCTCCTGTGCCCAGCTGACACCATTGAGATTGGGTTTCAAAGGGTCTTCTAGAAAAAAAGTTTTGTCTGAGAAAATGAGGCTGAACTGGCATTGCCATAATCCCTAAGTAACCAGTCAAGGCTAGAACAAATGGACCAAAATGTACTGGAGGTAGTGAGTTTCCATCACCACAGGTGATCAAATCCAGGCTGAGTGACTATTTAAAGCACGTAGTAGAGTGGATTCAAACATCCACTGGGGGCTTGGACTATCATATTGCCAAGGTGATGTCTTCAATGTGGTCTTTTAAATAGTAAAGATATTCAAACATATGCACACAAACAGAAACATGATATTCTAAGAATTAAATAGACTGTGCTATCAATTTGCCTCCAGAAATCTTTGGAAGCGCGAGAGTGTGAAGATGCTTTCCTTTGTAGGGTATCATTCAACTGAATTGTGAAGCCAGTATGTCAAGATTATGAACCAGATTCTTGGGTGGTTTTCTTCACAATTTTGTTGAGATAGTATACTTCTTTGTGCATTACATTATTTTTATGTTACTAATTTTAAATTTTATGAAGCTTCCTCCTATATATTTTCCCCATGGAGCTATCTAAAAAGCACATACACAACACAGTGACCAATTTTTTGTCATTTATGTCTTTTGCTTTACTAATTTATTTACAGATTTATGGTTCATTGACTTTCACAGTTTGAAAATTAATGTTAAATCAATACTTTGTACAAATTTATTATAGTTTTACTGTAAACTATTCTGCAATAGATTGACCAATGTGGCGTAAAACTCTGTTGTATATAAATGAACACATTAAGCAAGCTGAAGGCATAAAATCAGCTAGCACTCTAATATAGCAGCTTGTGAGTGTAAAACTATATAGCATTTTTATGTAGCATATGGGAAAACTGTGCAGCATGGGGGTTTTGAGTATTAATTCTACAGTTGTACTAAATCTAACATGACAGTCTCTATCTACAATCCAGCCAGATTTAAAGTGCTAAGTTTTCACTGATGCTGTGAATGCTGAATTATCTGAGTGGTGGTGTTCAAGAAAGTCCATCTTCATAAAGCAAGTTTAGACCCCTTAGCATCCATATATAGAAATCATCTTAACTACTGGGTATTCCAAAATGTAGTTTTCTTTAAAATTCAGGAGTCTTTCCAAAATTGCTCTACTATATTGAGCAATCTATCATCTTTTAAGTGGAAGAAAATACCTATCAATATAATGTAAAGTAAAAAATATTTTTAAAATTTTGATCATCCTATTTCTCAGGGCTTAACTTTTATTCTTTTTTAATATAAATTTATTTATTATTTATTTATTTTTGGCTGTGTTGGGTCTTTGTTGCTGCGCGCAGGCTTCCTCTAGCTGCAGAGAGCAGGGGCTACTCTTTGTTGCACTGCTTGGGCTTCTCATTGCGGTGGCTTCTCTTGTTGTGGAGCATGGGCTCTAAGTGTGCGGGCTTCAGTAGTTGTGGCACGCAGGCTCAGTAGTTGTGGCTCGCGGGCTCTAGAGCACAGGCTCAGTAGTTGTGGCGCATGGGCTTAGTTGGTCCAAGGCATGTGGGATCTTCCCGGAGCAGGGATCAAACCCGTGTCCCCTGCATTGGCAGGTGGATTCTTAACCACTGTGCCACCAGGGAAGTCCTTAACTTTTATTCATTACCTGACTATCTGCTTTTGACAAATCATAAACTGGAAACTGCACAATTGACTTACATAAGGAAGAACACGTACATAATAGCCACAGCATTTTTTAAAGGCACATATAAGTACATCTGAATGAATTTTCACAAAACAAACACATCCATATAATCCTCAACCAGATCAAGAAATAGAATGTTACTAACTCCCCAGAAGCAGCACTCAGACTCACTTCTAGTCACTAGCCACCACACCCCCCAAGGTAACTACTATCCGCACTGCTAACTGATAGTTTTTCCTGTTTTTATACTTGATACAAATGGGATAATACATTAGTACTTTTGTGAATGGCTTCTTCCACCCAACTTAGATTTGTGAAATGTAGCCTTACTGTCATATATAGCTTGCTCCTTCTCATTGTTACATACTATTTCATTTTTTAAACATACCACAATTTCTTTCTCCATTATACTATCAATGGGTATTTGGTTAGTTTCTAGATTTGGGCTATTACAAATAATACTGCTATGAATATTCTGGAGCATATCTTTTAGTGAATATAAGTACACATTTTGTTGAGTATATATCAAGGTACTATTTTAATTCTACACAAGTATGGTTAATACATCTACTCTTTATATAATTATGTACTCAGCATCATGGACAATGACACCTTTTTTCTAGTCATGATGTTTGGAAGGCAGCAGATAGTTTTTCAGATCCAAGAAAGACACTGCATTTCAAAACATTCTAGTAAGACATTGGGAGCATATTTAGATTTTTATAGATTTAAGACCTTAACTCAGAAGTGCAAGAAATTAATTTTATTTTTATATCACTACACTTAATTCCTATTTTGAGCTACCATCCTGCCCAATGGGCAGGCACTTAATCTCAGTGAAAGCAGAATGTCCCTCTCCTACTTTTCCTGAGCTGCACCTAAATTCCAGAGATGGACATGATACTGGGGCCTCTAGTTGCCATCTATTCAAGCTGACATGTGTTCATTCCTACCTGGGCCCTGCTAGGTATTGGGATGCCTTCCTGCTTCTGACCTTTTTGGGTCTGCTGGCCCCTTTGCTGAGGTAGGCTCTCTCTCAGGCCTATTGCTTCACAATCCATGTTCACACTCATGAATAACATTCCTTTGTTCCCACAACCTTTTGGGCCCATAATCAGTCTATTAGTCCAGAAGGGAGTAGGCAGCCTGGTTCTGCGTCTATTCTACCAAATACACTGTTCATGGCAAGACCTTTATACTTTGAATCTTTTAGGCTTTGGGTTTCTGAAACTTAAAAGTTCAGGTTCTTGTAACTCAAAAGCTTTTCACTTGTATCATCCTTTGCTCAAAGCACTGAATTCTGATAACTGCAGGGGAATGGGGAAGTAGGTGGAAGGGAATATTGTTCCACCACTTAAATATATATTTGATTCTGTTGCTCCTTTGAACTCCTTTCATAATTTAAAAAACAAATACCAGGGACTTCCCTGGTGGTCCAGTGGATAAGACTCCATGCTTCCAATGCAGGGGGCCTGGGTTCCATCCCTGGTTGGGGAATTAGATCCCACATGCCACAACTAAGAGTTCGCATGCCGCAACTAAGACCCGGCACAGCCAAAATAAATAAATTAATTAAAAATTTTTTAAAACACCAAATACCAAACAAACAAAACCCTTTTACATTACTACCGTATCATAATCACAACTAGATTTACATCAGATTGAATTCAGTGTACAATTTGGTAGAACTGATAGATGTTTGCTGTTTCTGACACAGCTTAAAAATCCTAGAGAAAGAAAATTCAATAACGGCAAACTACTACTAGCTACCATTTATTGAGTACAAACTATATAACAGGTGCTATATATGTATTTCCTTATTTAATTTTTATAGCAACCTTATGAAGTAGGGTATGATTCCTTCATTTTATAAATGAGAAAATTGGAGGCACAGATAGGTGAACTAACTTGCTCAAGGTCACAAAACTAGGATTTGAAACTAAGAGCTGCTATGATAACCACCATGTTATACTATCTCAGTGCAGAGTAAGAATAGAATTTGGTAACTTTTTACTGCTTTCTCCATTAAAACGTGAAAGTCCAAGAAGAAGTGTCCTTTCAAACAAGAAAATTTGAGAGCTCCTTAGTACTGCTTTCTGGATCCCAGTTCCCACACCTTATTTGAACCTGGATCTACCATGTAAATATGGTGAACTATTTGTTACAATTTCTAAGGTCAGTTTGCAACATACAAAATTATATACATGAGGAAAATTACAAAACTCTGATGAAAGAAACCAAATAACTAAATAAATGGAGAGATTACATGTTCATGGATAGAAATACTCAATTTTTTCAAGATGTCAGTTCTTCCCAACTTGATCTATAGAGTCAATCCCAATCAAAACCCTAGAAAATTATTTTGTGGATATTGACAAGTTCTTTAGTTTATATGGAGAGGCAAAATACCCAGAATAGCCAACTCAGTATTAAAAGAGAAAGACCCAGTTGGAGGACTGACACTACCTGACTTCAAGACTCACTACAAAGCTACAGTAATCAAGACTGTGGTATTTATAAAAGAACAAATAGATCAGTGGAACAGAAAACAGAGTGCAGAAATAGACCCACATAGGGATTTCCCTGGTGGTCCAGTGGTTAAGAATTGCCTTCCAATGCAGGGGATGTGGGTTCAATCCCTGGTCGGGGAACTAAGATCCCACATGCTGCGGAGCAACTAAGCCCATGAGCCGCAACTACTGAGCCTGCGTGCCACAGCTACAGAGCCCACGCACTCTGGAGCCCGCGTGCCACAACTACAGAGCCTTCACACCACAACTACTGAGCCTGTGCACCACAACTAGAGAGAAGCCCAGGCACTGCAACAAACAGCCCACACGCTGCAACAAAAGATCCCGCATGCTGCAACTAAGACCCAACGCAGCCAAAAATAATAATAAATAAATATTTTTTAAAAAGATCATACCATTAAAAAAAAAAAGAAATAAACCCACATAAAAATAGTCAACTGATCTTTGACAAAGGAGCAAAAGCAATACATTGGAGAAAAGATATTCTTTTCAACAAATGGTGCTAGAACAACTAGACATCCACATGCAAAAAAAAAAAAAAAAAAAAAGAATCTAGACAAAGACCTTAAAGCCTTCACAAAATTAACTTAAAATGGACCACAGACCAGAATAGAGAACCCTCCTACACTGTTGGTGGGAATGTAAATTGGTGCAGCCACTATGGAGAACAGTATGGAGGTTCCTTAAAAAACTAAAAATAGAGTTACCATATGATCCAGTAATCCCACTCTTGGGCATATATCCAGAAAACACAAAAACTCTAATTCAAAAAGATACATGCGCCCCAATGTTCACAGCAGCACTATTTACAATAGCCAAGACATGGAAGCAACCTAAATGTCCATCAACAGATGGATGGATAAGAAAGATGTGGGAATATATATACAATGGAATACTACTCAGCCATAAAAAAGAATGAAGTAATGCCACTTGCAGCAACATGAATGGACATAGAGATTATCATACTAAGTAAGTCAGACAGAGAAAGACAAATATCATATGATATTACTTATATGTGGAATCTAAAAAAATAAAGGAACTTATTTACAAAACAGAAATAGATTCACAGACAGAGAAAACAAACTTATGGTTACCAAAGGAGAAAGGTGGAGGAGGGATAAATTAAGAATTTGGGATTAACAGACCAGGCAGCTGGTTGTTTTATTTTTGTATTTTTTTAAAGCATTTCTTAATTTTTAAAAAAATTTATTTATTTTATTTATTTTTGGCTGCATTGGGTCTTCGTTGCTGTGCGTGGGTTTTCTCTAGTTGTGGCAAGCAGGGGCTATTCTTCATTGTGGTACGCGGGCCTCTAGGTGCATGGGGTTTAGTAGTTGTGCTTCTCGGGTTCATTAGTTGTGGCTCACGGGCTCTAGAGTGCAGGCTCAGTAGTTTTGGCACATGGGCTTAGTTGCTCTGTGGCACGTGGGATCTTCCAGGACCAGGGCTCGAACCTGTGTCCCCTGCATTGGCAGGCAGATTCTTAAGCACTGTGCCACCAGGGAAGCCCCCAGCTGGTTGTTTTAATATTATCAATGAGAAAGTTTTGATCTAAAAACACTGAATATGGGACTTCCTTGGTGGTGCAGTGGTTAAGAATCCACCTGCCAATGCAGGGGACACGGGTTTGAACCCTGGTCCGGGAAGATCCCACATGCTGTGGAGCAACTAAGCCTATGCACCACAACTACTGAGCCCGTGTGCCACAACTACTTAAGTCCGCGGGCCTAGAGCCCGTGCTCTGCAACAAGAGAAGCCACAATGAGAAGCTGGCACACCGCAACTAGAGAAAGCCCACACGCCGCAATGAAGACCCAATGCAGCAAAAAATAAATAAATAAATAAATTTTTTAAAAATTGAAAATCTTTAAATAAAATAAAATAAAAGCAGTGGCTAGAATTAAGTCATTTTTATTTCACTACTTTAACCCTTTGTCCTGAAATAAGGGAACAAACACCACAGTTTTACATTTTGCTTCCTATTAACTAAGGGAATGCATGCTCACTACAGAACACTGAAACCTTAAAGAAATACACAATAAAGAAAATGAAAGTTCCCCCATAAAATTATCTCCCCAGAGATTATCACTACCAGGAATATGGTACATAATTTTTCAAAATTTTTTTCTATCCAAATATGAGATCAGCGTCTGTGTTTAAAAAACACAATAGCGGGCTTCCCTGGTGGCGCAGTGGTTAGGAATCCGCCTGCCAATGCAGGGGACACGGGTTCGTGCCCCGGTCCGGGAAGATCCTACATGCCGCGGAGCGGCTAGGCCCGTGAGCGACAACTACTGAGCCTGTGCGTCTGGAGCCTGTGCTCCGCAACAAGAGAGGCCATGAGAGTGAGAGGCCCACGCACCGTGATGAAGAGTGGTCCCCGCTCGCTGCAACTGGAGAAAGCCCTCGCACAGAAACTTAGACCCAACACAGCCAAAAATAAATAAATAAATAAATTAAAAAAAACAAAACAAAAAAAACACAATACCAACTCCAAAAGCCTTGGAGAGCAACAGAGAGCTTTATTGCATCTTTGAGAAAATGAATAACATGAAAATTACATTGCATGTCATTGTAAAACTTCCGAAGTGTTCACTTTAGTTATTGTTCCTCCACCTCACAAAACTGCTCTCTCTGTGTCTCTTCCTCCAAACTCATAGCCACCTTTTCTCAAAACTCCTTCCTCTTCCCTGTCTCTTATGTTTCCCTTTTCTCAAGTGAAGCAGTTTGTAGGCTTTTCTAGTTTTCAGTCAGACTGATCCCATTATTAATTAGTCAAGTAAATCAAGGACCTTTCCTCCTCAGAAAGATTAGGAGGGCAGGAGCAGCAATGGAAAATACTCATAATTGAACATTCTTTCCTTATCATACATGTGTGGCTTTATCTATTATATGAAGAGTTTTTTGAGTTATTTTAATAAAAATGAGATTATATTATACATTCTGCTTTGTGATTTGTTTTTCATTTAATATCTGTTAAACATCTGTGGATGTCAGTATAAATAGATCTACATCATGTTTTGTAGTCACTTAGCATTTCATTACATAAGTGTTTCATAATTTGTTTAGCCAAACCCCTACTGTGGGACATTTGGTTATTTCCAAACTTTTGCTACTTTATGTAATGCTGCAATGAATATTCTTGAATGAGTAGAGTAGAAGCCATCTCATCTAACTCTACTGGGACCAGTAGTTGCTTGGTTAATCAGTTCAAGCAAGGAATCATAAAAATTGATATAACATGTTTTAAACGCTTTAGATTAACTTAAGGCACATAAATGTGCTCTTCTCCAATATTTTGACAAATAGTCAGGGTCTTTTATTTTGAGAATGAGTTCACTAATTACATGTAGTTTTATATCATGTTTCTTGCATAAACCATTGCCAAAACACAAGTTTTACAATTCCCCACTTCAGCTTTTTTTCAGTGTAAAGTTCAGTGTAAAGTTCAGTATCTGTTAGTGTACTTTAGAGAGGGAATTATAGTGTTGGTTATTCTGGGGAGTTGTTTAAGTGGAGACTGATTAAGAGAACTTCTACCATATATTCGTAAGATAAATTCTTAGAAATGAAATTAGTGGATTAGAGGGTATATGCACTTCAAACTTATACAGCTATTGTCAAATAGTTCTCCAGAAAGGTTGCCACAGTTTATATTCCCAAAAATACTGTGCGAGAGTTTTTATTTCTTAGGTATCCTCACCAATATTGGATATAGTGAACAGTTTAAATCTAACAATGCTATTTATTAATTTATTCAACAATATTTATTAAAATTTCTATGTATAAAATTAACTCAAAATGGATCATAGACCTAAATGTGAGAGTTAAAACTGTAAAATGCATAGAAGAAAACTGCTATAGACTGAATATTTGTATCCCTCAAAATTCATATGCTATATCCCAGCACCCAAAGTGATGGTATTTAGAAGTGAGACCTTTGGGAAGTGACTAGGTCATGAAGGTGAAGTCCTCATAAATGGGTTTAGTGCCTTTATAAAAGAGAACCCAGAGAGCTCCCTTGCCCCTTCTGCCATGTGAGGATACGGTGAGAGACAGCAGTCTATGAACAAGGAAACAGGTCCTCACCAGACAACAAATTTGCCAGCGTCTTGATCTTGGACTTTCCAGTTTCCAGAAGAGTGAGAAATAAATTTCTGTTGTTTATTAGCCACCCACAAGTTTCTATTGTTCTTTATGATATTTTTGTTATAGCAGCCCAAACATATGAAGTAAAAAATACAGAAGTAAATCTCTGTGCTCTTGGTTTAGGCAAAGTCATCTTAGATATGACACCAAAACACAAGTGACAAAAGAAAAAATAGATAAATTTGACTTTATCAAAATTAAAAACTTTTGTGACAACACAGAGAATGGGAAAAATATTTTAAAATCATATATTTACAATGGACTTGTATCTAGAATATATAAAGAACACTTACAACTCAATTTTAAAAACAGAAATAACCCTATATAAGAGTAGGCAAAAGATCTGAATAGACATTTCTTCAAAGAAAATATACAAATGGCCTAAAGCATATGAAAAGATGCTCAATATCATTGGCCATCAGGGAAATATAAATCAAAACCACTGTAATATACCACTTCACATTCACTGGATGGCTATAATAAAAAAGATAATAAGTATTGGAGAGGTGTGGGGAAACTGGAATCCTAATACATTGCTGGTGGGAATGTAAAATGGTGCAACCGTTTTGGACAACAGCCGAGCAGTTCCTTAAAATGTTAAACATATAGGGCTTCCCTGGTGGTGCAGTGGTTAAGAATCTGCCTGCCAGTGCAGGGGACATGGGTTCGAGCCCTGGTTTGGGAAGATTCCCATGTTCTGTGGAGCAACTAAGCCCGTGTGCCACAACTACTGAGCCTGTGCTCTAGAGCCCTTGCGCCACAACTACTGAAGCCCGCACGCCTAGAGCCCGTGCTCCGCAATAAGAGAAGCCACAGCAATGAGAAGCCCGTGCACCACAATGAAGAGTAGCCCCTGCTCATGGCAACTAGAGAAAGCTCGCGTGCAGCAATGAAGACCCAACACAGCCAAAAATAAATAAATAAAATAAATTAAAAAAAGGAAACACAGCCACACAAAAAATTGTAAACGAATGTTCATAGCAGCATTATTCATAATAGCCAAAAAGCAGAAACAATTCAAATACCCATCAACTGATGATCGAATAAATAAAATGTGGTATATTCATACAATGCAATATATTTTTTTTTATACTTATTTTTGGCTGTGTTGGGTCTTCGTTTCTGTGCGAAGGCTTTCTCTAGTTGTGGCAAGCGGGGACCACTCTTCACTCTTCATCGTGGTGCGCGGGCCTCTCACTATCGCGGCCTCTCTTGTTGCGGAGCACAGGCTCCAGACGCGCAGGCTCAGCAGTTGTGGCTCACGGGCCTAGTTGCTCCGCGGCATGTGGGATCTTCCCAGACCAGGGCCCGAACCCGTGTCCCCTGCATTAGCAGGCAGATTCTCAACCAGGGAAGCCCCAATGCAATATTTTTAAGCAATAAAAAGGAACGAAGTATGCATACATGCTACAACATGGATGAACCTTGAAAACATGCTAAGCCAAAGAAGCCAGTCATAAAAGACCATTTATTTTAGGATACCATTTATATGAAATGTTCAGCCTATAGAGACAGAAAGTAGATTAGTGGTTGCCCAGGGCCGGGAAGTGGACGAAATGGGAGTGACTAGTAATGGGCATGGGGTTTCTTTCTAGGGGTGATGAAATGTTCTAAAATTAATTATGATAATGGTTGCACAACTCTTTAGTATGTGAGCATACTAAAACCCATTGAATCATACACTTTAAATAGGTCAATTGTATGATATGTGACTTACACTTCAAAAAAGCTGTTACATTAAAAAAAATAATGTCTCGCAATGTTCTAGGCCCTACAAATACAGCAGTTGACATATGTCTTCCATTTACCCTTCCAGATTCACTCTCCACCCTTCTCCATTATGTGCTCTGCCCATAGGGGCTGATCTAACAGACCACATCAAAAGGGTTCTCAGGCCTTGGTTGAGTTTGGCCAACAGGGAGCCCAGGCAGGAGATCAGAGTGGGAAGGAAAGTGGGATCATGATATTTATTCTTTCAGCTCCCTCATTGAGAGGGCACCTTGTGCCTGCTGTGTCTCTCCAATGAAAGTCACTGATCTTCCAAGAGAGGCAACTTTACATGCTGTCTCTTTTAGGTTCTACTAACTACTGTAACTATTCCTCTAGCCATTTTGGGCCTAAAGATGGTAACATCACAGCTGCTACCAGCCCCAGGATACTGTAGGAGTCTTTGTGGTTTCCCTATATTGCATCTTTGTAAATAACCCCTTAGTAAATAAATAACCACTTTGTAAATAAATCTTCCTAAAATTATTCTGAGCATATTACCTATTTTCTATTGAGACCTTTACTAAACCAGGCAGACAAGACCTCTGCTAGCTTAGAGTTTTCATTCCGATGATCAAAGAAGAGAAATTAATAAGAATATTCCAGGCAGAGGGAACAGAAAGTACAATGGTGCTGTTCCAGGTAGATGCTTGGTATGTTTGCTGTGTAGAAAGACCAGTGTGACTAATGTGGAATGACTCAATGGGGAGTAATAAGAAAGGAAGTGAAGAGGTGGGCAGGGCCAGATCATACAGAGTCATATGCATACTATTATATTTTTACTTGTCTGATATATTTAACTAAATATAGACAAAACAAGAATAAAAACACAACATTCAGTATTTGTAATATAATCTGTTATTTGCATCCTTGATTTAAAAACCTTATGCTTTGTATTATAGGATTGTCAAGTGCTTTCAAGGACAGGAAAAGGCTTAGTTTCTGATTGTAAAATACAAATAAATTCAGGTGATCAAATGTATAGCCATGTCTCGAACTGAAATATATATACGCTATTAACAAAGATAAATCAGAAAATAAAATTCATGATATACTTTCTTTCCCATCACCTAGCACCGTAAAGAAGAAATCTTTTTCATTCAGAGCCCTGAGTCTTGTTTTGTTTCTTTCTTTTTTTTTTACTTTGTTCTGTTTTTTAAAAAAGTAGTTTATTATTTAAGGAAAAGAAACTCCTTTGAAAAAGTAGAAATGTGGAACTGGCCAAGCTGTGTGGGGCACCTAATGAAACAAAATCCTCCTGTGACAATGGTAGTATTTAAGTTGAAGAAAATTTGCCTATAAAACAAATCTTGCCATACACATACTGTTTTAGGGGTGAAAAATACCTACATTCTATATTCTCATTATAGCTTCTTTATAATAAAATATTTGTGGATGTTTATAGGCCTTCTCTCTGGAAAATCTGTAGGCAGCCTGGTAACTTTATATTTATCTGAAAGCCAAAGAACAAACTAGGAACATATCAGAGATGAGGAAAAGACTAAGGATCGTAACCAAAGAAATCAGTTGAGTTTTAAGTATAAATAAAGCACAAGCAACATTTTGTGGAGCAAAAATTCATAAAAATAAATATTCTAACTAATTGTTTCTTCTTACACCTTATAGATAAATCTTTACCCATGCCATGCATAAAGATTTTAAATAAAGACTTGCCAGAATGAGAGTCAAAATCCTGTAGCATAAATTCACCAACAAGGGACTGCTGTACAATCTTCTTAAAATTTTTAATACTCAATGTATTTACTCTAAAGAATAGGGCATGTAGACTCACAATCTCTTTGCACCTTAATTTTTCCATCTCTAAAAAGTATAGTAGTGGCTTTAACCTCTTAAAATTCTAATTCCTGGTAACAAATACTTATGCACTTCCAGTTTCTGACTGATTAGAGCGCCCTCATGTGTGTCTTTGTTGTAATGTTTTAGATATCTGAAAAAGATAGTATTAATCTCAGCAGTAATACAATTATAAATGATTTTCCCATTTATAATGGCTTCAAGTATCATTCAGTAAATGCTAAAGAGTGTGATTAATCCTACCACAGTTCACTATCAAACTTTTCATATGCCAAATATTATTCTAAAGTAATGAAGTTATTATTTGTCTCGGTTCAAATTTTAATGACTTAAAGAGTTTTTTCCTTAAAACTTCTAAGATAAGTTTTTCACTATAATGTTATTTTATTATCATGCCTGAATGAAAAGATGTAGCCAATTAAGTTATTAATTATATGTGATAGCCTGACTACACATTTTCAGGGGTGGATAACAGCTCAAGGAGCCTCAGTTTTTCCAAATAAAAATTTACTTGTCTAAATCATTGCAAAGAGATTTCTTTCTACTCAAAAAGACTGTATTGGAGGGAGCCAAAAGAGAATTTCATTTTTTGGAACTGTACATAAAATAAAAAATCTCAAAAACCTGATAATATTTTAAATGGCATTTATCCAACAAGTATCTATTGAGGGCTCCCACTATGCGCTAGGAATGAGATGTCAAACTGAGGAACCCAAAGTTACTAAAGTAAAGCAAAAAGTACTGTTTTTTTCTCCTTTTATGAAATGACTTAGAAATAAATGCCTCAACCAAGAGAGTTACTGTAAATATCTAATAACATGACATATGTAACCACATCTTTTAAAAGAGAGAAATGTTATTAAAATGTTTGCAAGAGAAACCTTGGTGATTCCAAGGACATATTTTAGGGGTTGCTTTGCGTGTGGAAAATCTTTGAACGTGAGGCTCTACTGACTTCTCTTTTGGGGGGGCCGCACTGCATGGCATGTGGGATCTTAGCCCCAACCAGGGATTGAACCCATGCCCCTGCAGTGGAAGCGCAGAGTCTTAACCACTGGACCACCAGGGAAGTCCCCCTACTGACTTTTTTAAATTAAAATTTTTCTTCAAATTTTCATGACAGGAGAGAAAGTGGGAAGAGAGAATTGTGTCACCTAAGAAAAGAAATCTGAACTATTATTTTCCTCATTGCCTCTTACCTTCTTTTTCTTTTTAAGGCAGGGCATGGATTGGTTGGGGATACCAGTTAAGTCAAGAGGTCAGATTGGCTATACTAGACTAGCCAGAATGGAGCAATAATGCTAACCTGGCAGAGCCAGCATTTTCACCTTTCCAAAATCCCTGAAACCAAAAACACCAGCAAAACCATGATGTACAAATGTAGGTAGTATATGATATGATTCTTAGTGATTCTCTGATTCTAGGCCCTGTAGAAAATTGAATAGACTGTTTTGGGGTCCTTCCACCAAGGGTTAGAACCCATTTCCTACTTCCAGCTTCCCCTTTCCTATCTCCCACATACCACAGCCTTCCTTCCTGCTGTCCTCTACCCATTCAGAATCTACCACTGCATTAAAAAAAAAGTTCTATGTCCCACAATTCCGTCTTCTCCATGCCCCAGTATAAATTCCCATGGTTTCATGTGGCCTATTATTCAATTGTTTCCAACCTTTTAAAGTTTGATGACATCCCCCTCTCCTCCAATTTTTAAACTTACTATGGAAATTATTTAACATATCAAACGTAGGTAAAAAAGTATAATGAATCCCCCACATACCCATCATCCAGCTTTAACTACTGTCAACATATGGGAAACTGCAAGCATTTCGACTTGGTTAAAACAGCATAACAATGGAAGTTCCCTGGTGTTCTAGTGGTTAGGATTTGGAGCTTTCACTGTTGTGGCCTGGGTTCAATCCCTGGTCAACCTGAGATCCTGCATGTCCAAAAAAAAAAGGCACGAGAGTGGGTAGTAATTAGAGACTCAAACAGAATTTTTGAAACAAAAAATATAATATTTAAAAGTGCAAAATCAATGGAAAGATTAAACAGCTGAATAGTGACCTAGAAGATAGTCCCAAAGAAATTACCTAGAATGTACCATAGAGACAAAGAAATGGAAAGGATGAAAGAAAAATTATGGGTCATAGATGATAAAGTGGAAAGGTCCAATATACACCTGGAGCCAGAAGGAGAAAATGGTGAGAACAGAGGAGAGGTCATATTTGAAAAATTATGACTGAGAATCTTCCATAATTAATGAAATTCAAATTCTGAGTTTGAAGAAACTAAATGAATCCCAATCTAAATAAAAAGAAATCCACACCAAGACACATCATTGTGAAACTACAAAAAACCAAAGATAAGAAAAAGATCCTAAAACAACTAGAGAGAAATACAGCTTACCTACAAAGGAACAAACGAAAATAACAGGATATTTCTCAGTGGCAACAATGGAAGCCAGAAGACAGTAGAATAGTATCTTCAAAGTCTGAGAGGAAACTAACTGTCAACCTAGAATTATGTCCTAGCAAAACCACCTCAAAAAAGATCTTGAAATAATGATATTTTCAGAAAGGTTGTGGAAGATACCAGCAACTAGGAGGTCAAATACCCTAAAGGTAATTCTTGAACTTTCTAGTGAGAAATTCTGAGGAACTGGGGTTTGTAAAAGGTGTGAAAATGCATAGGCTGAGAACACAAAAAGACTAAGGGGACATTGGCTCTAACCACAACTACTACCAACCCCACCCTCACTTTTAATCTCTGGAACATTTTGGTTACACTGGAGGTATATGGTTTACTTTTGCAGATTTCAGGGAAGGGAACACTTCTGCTCCATCTCCTCGTGCTACCAACCCCAAAAGGCTTTCCTGGGCCCATAAGCTCTTTTTTTTTAAATTTATGTATTTAATTTATTTACTTTTGGCTGCGTTGGGTCTTCGCTGCTGCTCACGGGCTTTCTCTAGTTGCAGCAAGCTGGGGCTACTCTTCTCTTCGTTGAGGTGCACAGGCTTCTCATTGCAGTGGCTTCTCTTGTTGACTTGTTGAGCATGGGCTCTAGGTGCGCAGACTTCAGTAGTTGTGCTTAGTTGCTCCGCAGCATGTGGGATCTTCCTGTACCAGGGATCAAAGCCCTGTCCCCTGCATTGGCAGGCGGATTCTTAACCACTGCCCCACCAGGGAAGTGCCCCATAAGCTCTTAGGATGAGTGGTTAATATGACTGGTTAGAGTCCAAGGCATTTATTGGGCCTATTTGCTTCTTCTTCCTGGCTCAGGCCTCTCTTCTTTTCTGCCTGTTACTGGGGTCTCCTCTGAAGATTGTGCCATGTTAGTCTTGGAAAAGGGAGAAAAAGACATAACAGCTCCATATTGGGAGTTATTGCATTCTCATCCTTGTATGTAGTCCCTAAAGCTTCCTCAATCTGGGACATCAAAGGGAGGAGGGGACACAGGCATTCCTTGGTCTCTGAATTAATACCATAAAAATACCTCAGAACCTCATCTGTGTCCTCTAATATAGATGCTCATCCCTACCCTAAGGTAATGAAGACTAGCTGCCATCCCTGGGGAAAGGACAAGTGACTTCTCTGCCAAATCCAAACACACAAGAAATAACCTTTGCTAGGCTCATCCTCCTTATCTCAAAATGGAAGAAAAATACAGAATTCACAGGGAATTAAAGGTTAATCGTCTTGGTGAAATCACCTACTACTATAAAGAGGGTGAATGTTTACTGTATTAGTATAGAAACAGGACAAAGTGCAAAACCAAATCTGGACCCAAATACATATTGAATTCAATATATGATAAAACTAGCATTCCAGATCAGTGGGAGAAAGATGACTTATTCAATAAATGTAATGAGACAACTGGTTAGACTTTTTTTAAAAGCTGAATCATTACTTTATACCAAAATAAAGTCCATATGTATCAAAATTTAAAGATAAAATATGAAAGTATAAAAATACTAAGGGGAACATGGATGAATATTTTTATAATCCTGGAGTGGAAAAGGCCTTTTCAAGCATGTGTTACCAAATTCAGACTGTATAAAGAAAAAATTTTTGTAAATTTTGGCTACATAAAAATAAAAACTTAGACCTTTTAAAATGACATAAAATACTACTTTAAAAAAAGGAGACATACCATGTTCTTGAATAAGAAGAATTAAAATCATAAAGATCTCAATTGTTCCCAAATTAACAATCCAACCAGAATACATTTATTTTTAAAAATTAACATATAAATGCAATTCCAGTCAGAATACACTGATTTTACATCAATAATGTACTGATTGATACATTGATTTTACTGGACAGTAACTTTAACATTCATATGGAAGAATACATGAGAATAGTTAAGAATATTTGGAAAAGAAGACCAGCAAAGGAAGACCTGTCTTACCGTAATTCAACTTAAAATGAAGCTATAGTAAACAAAGGAGTATGCTATCGGCACAGGAACAGACAAATAGATCAGCAGAAAGTATGGACAGTCCAAAATTGATTAAACTATACATTAGAATCCACCAAAGGACCAAGATGGTTTTATGTATTACATGGTGCTGGAATAATTGAGTATACATTTGGAAGAAAATAAACCTATTTCTTATGGCAGACACTGATAGCTGCCTACACAATTTCCATTCAGAACCCTGACTTTGTTTAGGACAGCAATGTGTCCAGTCAAAACTATTCACCTCCCTAGACTCTCCTGAAAATAAGGGTGGCCGTGCCCTACTCAATGAGACATAATTATAAGTCTAATGGGTATAACTTCCAGGAAAGCTATTGTTTTCTGATAAAAAAGAACTTGCCTCTTACCCTTCTCCCTGAAAAATTCTTCCTGTCTATAACATAAATGTGATGCTTAGAGTATAGAAACTGTATTGCATGAGAAAGAAAATCATAATCTAAGGATTGTGGAACAAAAAGTGAGAAGCAGACTAGATCCTTGATGGCATGGTAGAGCCACACACCAGTCCTGATCTTTTGCTTCTATTCTTCATGTTACATGAAAAAAAATAAAAATAAAAAAACCATATCTGGGGCTTCCCTGGTGGCACAGTGGTTAAGAATCCACCTGCTAATGCAGGGGACACAGGTTTGAGCCCTGGACCGAGAAGATCCCACATGCCATGGAGCAACAAAGCCCATGCACCACAACTACTGAGCCTGTGCTCTAGAGTCCGCGAGCCACAACTACTGAGCCCGTGTGCCACAACTACTGAAGCCCGTGTGCCTAAAGCCCGTGCTCCACAACAAGCCACCACAATGAGAAGCCCGCGCACCGCAATGAAGAGTAGCTCCTGCTTGCTGCAACCAGAGAAAAGCCCGCGCACAGCAACGAAGACCCAACGCAGCCAAAAATAAAATAAATAAAAAAATTTTAAAAATACTTAAAACCCTATCTGATTAAGACATCGTAGCAGGGATTATATTATGTATAGCTGATTGAAAATTTTGATAAACTCAGCCTCTACCTTATATCATGTACAAAAATGAACTTCAATGAATTAGATATCTAAATATAAAATAATAAAAGTATGGAGGTGTGTGTGGGGAGACTTTAATTAAGAAGAATCACTGGTGCAGCCATTACAGAAAACAGTACGGAGGTTCCTCAAAAGACTAAAAATAGAATTACCATATGATCCAGCAATCCCACTCCTCGGCATATATCTGGACAAAACTATAATTCAAAAAGATACATGCACCCCTATGTTTATAGCAGCCTATTCACAATAGCCAAGACGTGAAAAAAGAATGAAATAATGCCATTTGCAGCAACATGGATGAAACTAGATATTATGATACTAAGTGAAGTAAGTCAGAAAGAGAAAGACAAATACCATATGATATCACTTATACGTGTAATCTAAAACACGACACAAATGAACCTATGCATGAAGCAGAAACAGACTCACAGACATAGAGAACAGACTCATGGCTGCCAAGGAGAAGGGGGCTGGGAGAGGGATGGAATGGGAGTTTGGGGTTAGCAGATGCAAACTATTACATATAGAATGGATAAACAACAAGTTCCTACTGTAAGCACGGGGAACTATATTCAATATCCTGAGATAAACCATAATGGAAAATAATATTTAAAAATGTATATATATGTATAACTGAATAACTTTGCTGTACAGCAGAAATTAACACAACATTGTAAATCAACTATACTTCAATAAAAAAAACTTAGACAGTAAGATAGATAGATAGATAGATTACCTGGGCAGGGGGAGAAGAATCATAAAGGAAAGTGTTTCACTACTTGCAAATTGTTTTTTCTATCATGGAAGCATAAATAAAATCAAAACAAACAATAGACTGGGAAAATATTTATAACATATGAGTTACAGTCCCTAACATACAAAAAGTTTCTACAGACTAATTAGAAACAAATGACCAATAGAAAAATGGAAAAGGGATACAAATAGGCAAGTTGCAAAAGAGGAAATTCAATTGTTCAATAAAAATATGAAAAGATATTCAGCCTCACTAGTCAGGAAAATGTAAATAAAAACAAGAATAAGATATCACTTGTCACTGATTGGCAAAAATCATGAAGAGTGATAATATCTGGTATTGAAAAGGATGAATAAAGGAAACTCATACATGCTGGTGGGAATATAAATTACTTCAACAAATTTGGAAAATATTTGAGCTAACAGTCTCAGTTTTGGGGAATCTATTCTACAGAAATAAAGGCACCGAAATGCAAGATAAATACACTGAGGACACTGGGTATTACTTATTGTGGCTATCACAGATTGTTGTAGTAACTGCCTTTAACTTGTTCACACCTCCTGGTATGCTTGCCCTTTTTGCAGTGTGATTTGCTGCTCCTCCCATTGAGAGTTAAAGTCTATTTCTCTACCTCTTGAATCCTGGACTTGGCCATGTGACTTCCTTCCACCAATGGGATGATACAAGTGTGGCACAAACAGAAGCTTAAAAGTAATTGCAGGGACTTCCCTGGCGGTCCAGTGGTCAAGACTCCGCACTCCCAATGCAGGGGGCCTGGGTTCGATCCCTGGTCAGGGAACTAGATCCCACATGCCGCAACGAAGATCCCGCACATGGCAACAAAGATCCCATTTGCCACAATTAAGACCCAGTGCAGCCAAATAAATAAATAAATGTTAAAAAAAAAAAAAGCAATTGCAAATTGGAGCTTGCTCTTTCTTGCTAATAACCAGCCTCTTGGAGGATGAGAAATCATGTGGAGAAGGCCCTGGTTATCCCAACCATCCTAGTTGAGGCCCCAGATATGAGTGAGGCCATCCTAAACCATCTAGTCCCAGCTGAGCTGGCCCAGACTAGAACTGACCAGCCAACTCTCAGAATTGTAAGAAATAATAAATATTTGTTGCTTTAAGTCACTAATTTAGATGACTTGTTTCACAGAAAAAAATAATTGATACAGTAGTGAAACACACAAACAGATAAAACGAGCTATCAAAAATTTGGATGTAATTAATGGGAAATGGTGAATGAATTGCTTCACATCCTTGTTACAGACTATTATGCAACTATTAAAAGTGTTAGGATCTTCATCTCTTCAGAGCAACACTGTCCAGTAGAAAGGTAATGTGAGCCACATGTGTAATTTTAAGTTCTTAGTAGCTACATTAAAAACACTAAAAGGAGATAGATGAAATTAATTTTAATGATCTATTTTATTTAACCCAATATACCCCAAATATTACCACTATAACATGTAATTAATAAAAAAAGTTGTTTGAAATATTTTCTCTTTTTTTGTACTAAGTCTTAGAAATCTGGTGTGTATTTTATACTTCAGTCAGTTTAATTCAGATGAGCTACATTGCAAGTGTTCAATAGCTACACGTGGCTAGTGATTACAGTACTGGCTGACAAAGGTCTAGAGGACAGACCACAATGCATAGAAGTTACAGATTCAAATATGTGATTCTCTCCACAGCTCCCCCCCATTCTTTTTTAAGAGAAAAGCCAAATAAGTGTACATATAAGTATGCAGAATGGGATAGAGGGATGTAACCCAAGTTGTTAAAATCATTTTGCCAGCCAGCCAACTGAGGTTGGAAGGAAAGGGAGATTATATCTCTTTATACATTCTTGTATTGTTTAGCTTCATTATAAAGGTATATTAATTTAAAAATTATTTTTAAAAGTTAAAAAGCATAAAATAAAATAAAACAAAAATAATGAAATAAAAAGGAGGACACATCAAAAGCTCCTAACTGAGGTGACTTTCTGGAGTCAGTATGAAGAAAGAATTTTACTTTTAATATAGATCCTTTTTAAAAATATATTTTTTAATTTATTTATTTATGGCTGCATTGGGTCTTCGTTGCTGCGTGCGGGCTTTCTCTAGTTGCGGCGGGCAGGGGCTACTCTTCGTTGCGGTGCATGGGTTTCTCACTGCGGTGGCTTCTCTTGTTGCAGAGCACGGGCTCTAGGCACATGGGCTTCAGTAGTTGTAGCACATTGTCTCAGTAGTTGTGGCTCTCGGGCTCTAGAGTGCAGGCTTAGTAGTTGTGGTGCACAGGCTTAGTTAGCTCCACGACATGCGGGATCTTCCCAGACCAGGGCTCAAACCCACGTCCCCTGCATTGACAGGCGGATTCTTAACCACTGTGCCACCAGGGAAGTCCCAATATAGGTATTTTTGCACTATTTGTATTTTATTTTTTAATATTTATTTATTTATTTTGGCTGTGCTGGGTCTTAGCTGCAGCATGCGGGATCTTTGTTGCGGCATGCGGGATCTTTGTTGCGGCATGCGGAGTCTTAGTTGTGGCATGCATGCAGGATATAGTTCCCTGACCAGGGATCAAACCTGGCCCCCTGCATTGGGAGTGCGCAGTCTTACCCACTGGACCACCAGGGAAGTCCCTGCATTTCTTAAATTTTAACCACAACAACACCTTACTTTTTTACAGTTTTAAAAGTTACATTTTTATTTAAAATAAGGATTTATTTTAAATATTTAATTCCTCATACTAAATACTTATTAAGTATCAGCTCTGATAGGCCCAGACTCATCAAGCCACAATTTTTAACTTATAGAATGTGTGGAAAATATTTTTGAACATGGAGAACTTTTGGTGCTCCTTTTTTCTCATTCCATGTAAGGTCAATCTCCTACTGCCAATTATTATTCTATCAGGGAATGAAATATATGCGATCAGCTTGCCACTTAAAAACCTAATGTTACTTAGTAGCCAAAAATGCAATCTCCTAACCCCTGTCTTACTTCAGCACTAACTGTCATTTTTTTATGGGGTACATAATATGAAGATACTGAATATCCTAAATCTTTTGTCATTAGTTTACAGGACACCTCTAGTATTATTTGCCCAGCATCCATATTGTTATTGTGGGAGCAAGCATCTTGCAAAATGTAACCTTGCACCCCTGGCCATAATCAATTCTGGAAGTGGGCATCTGGGTGGATCAGAGCACATCTAAGAATATGTGGACTTTGGATCCAAAGAGTTGAGCCAGTCACTCTCCAGTAGCTGCTAAAGCTATAAGTAAAAAATTCTGGAGCTATCAGCAGTCTTGTTTCCCTTTGGGTGGAATAGGGAAGCAAAGGCAGTCAATCTGCAGAGATAGAAAGAAAAGAGAATTGCTCAGAAAGGAGCAGAGAAGAGATAGACAGTGAGCTCTCATGACTTTTACACCCTTGATGCCAGGTTTTCCAGAGATAGATCTATATCTCTATTCTGCCTTCAGCATTATTTTTCTGTCTGTGACCCCTTTATCTTTCAATAAAAACTTCTTTTACAACTAAAGTCAGTTTAAATTGGGTTTTTTTTTAACATACAACCAAATAATTCTAGCAAATACAAAGGAAGACAAATGTATAATGACCGCAGTTGGGTTTTTTTTCCTATTTTCCATTTGTATTCTAGCATGACATTATACAACTTTCAAAATTTTTATTGAATCTGAAATTTGCCTATTCATGATTGAGGCATTATTGGTTGCATACTGAGCATTCATTCCTCTATTTCCCTTCCTAAAAGAAAACTTATTTGTTCAGGTATTCACTCCTTTCCCCCATGTAGCACACTAACTGAGGGAAAGATGGTCCATCCTATTGCCATGCATGGCATTTCCCTAGCAACTGTGTATTAAAACTAATTACACTACAGGGAAAGATTTTTATTCTATGGTTAGAGGAGAGGTTTTTATGTCCTTTGGGACACAAACAAGGAAAACTGCAGTTTTAGCTGCTGCTAGAAGCCATCTCACCACCATGAAGAAAGCAAGCATGAGGACAAAGCTGACAAATTGAGGAGGGCAAAAGCCAGGAGAAACACAAAGAAACAGAGCCAGCATCTCAATCAAATATTCCATGAACTCTACCTCTAGAATTCTTATGTAAGATAAGTAAGATAATAAATTCTCAAATTGTTTATGCCACTTTGAGGTGGAATTTCTGTTATTTGCAGCTTAAAACATCCTCATCTTCTTCATCATCAAACCTTATTTAATACCCATTATACATGGCAATGAGAAAGAAAGGAGGTATAAACCATTGTTCTTCTCTGAAGGGACTTAGGATCTAATTAAAGAGGACAGATTTATTAAAATATTATGTAATCATTTAGGTAACATGTTAAGTCCTAAATGAGCAATATGGATAAATAAATGGAGAAGATTCAATCCCTTCTATCGAAGTATTATTTTTTAACTTTAAATTTATTCATTTATTTATTTTTGGCTGTGTTGGGTCTTCATTTCTGTGCGAGGGCTTTCTCTAGTTGTGGCGAGCGGGGGCCACTCTTCATCGTGGTGCGCGGGCCTCTCACTGTTGCGGCCTCTCTTGTTGCGGAGCACAGGCTCCAGACGTGCAGGCTCAGTAGTTGTGGCACACGGGCCCAGTTGCTCCGCGGCATGTGGGATCTTCCCAGATCAGGGATCGAATTCATGTCCCCTGCATTGGCAGGCAGATTCTCAACCACTGCACCACCAGGGAAGCCCTATTTTTTAACTTTAATGAAAATGTTTTTCATTTATAGAATACCTGATGCTTCTTTAAAAATCTGCCTGTTCTTTTTTCATAATATCCTATTCTTGCCTTGTGGATTCTTTTCCTTTCAGACCTTGAATAATTTAAACATAGTTATTTTAAGGCATGGCAATGGGAATTTACGATGGATTCAGAGAAAGATAAGCAGTGCAATTTGGTTGGAAACATTTGCTACTCCATGGATGAGAATCACTGGCATAACCTGGGAGCTTATTAGAAATGCAGAAACTTGGGCTCTACCCCAAACTTACCAAATCAGAATTTGCATTTTAACAAGATCTCCTGGTGATTGGGGTTATTCATATAAACATGAAAGTTTGAGAAGTCCTGCTGTAAAGGAAGAGAAAGCAATAAAGTTAGGGAGGTTACTAAGACTCCTCTGCTATTTTAGATTTAAATTTTAGTCCTTTGTGGTAAATGAACACAACTAGTCTTCATAATCTCTAGTAGAGGTTACTTAAAGACTGAAAAAAAAGCACTTATTTAATTCAGAAAGTACTTCTACATTTACAAAGCTTCCAGATGATTATTACTACATTATTATTACAACAATTATAACTTCAATATAAACAAAAGCCAGTTATCAGAACTTTTTAGTGATATAGATAAGTGGAAATTTACTCATCCACAGGAGAATGTATAAATAAACTGTGGGCAATCCACATAATGGATGCTATACTCAGCAATTAAAAAAAAAATGAACTACTGATTCATACAATAGAATGAATGAACCTCAAAGAGTATGAATGAATGAACAGTATGAATGAATCTCAAAAACATTATGCTGAGTGAAAGAAGCCTTGCACAAGAGTATAAAGTTCTATAACAACTAAATCCATGGTGAAAAAAAAACTGATTGCTTTTGGCATGGGTTAAGGACAGGAATTGACTGGGAGAGAGCATATAGAATTTTTTGGAGTTATGAAAATATTCTATACCTTGATAAAGGTTAGGGTTACCCCGGTGAATATATGTGTCAAACTCACCAGAATGTATACTCAAGATTTGTGCACTTTATATTAAAAAGTTGTAGAAAAATTGAACCCTAGTTAACAATACATATGCTGAAGTCTTTAAAGGTGAAGTGTACTGATAGCACATGCAATTTGCTTTGAAATGCACAAAATAATAAGATGATTTGACAGATAGATGGACTAGCTGGTTACAGATAGGAATGGTTAGTTATATGATAAAGTGAATACACCAAAATGTTACCTATAGAATATAGATTGGTGGGGGAGGATATATGGGTGTTCACTGTATGATTCTTTCAACTAATCTCCATATTTAAAATTTTTCATAATAAAATGTTGGGGGAAGGAAGAAAGTTGCAGAAAAACACATCACTGTAATTTTGTTTAAAAGTATAAAATGTGTTGAAGAGGACATATTTATATATGCATAGATAAAGATATGAAAGCTATACACAATTGCAGAAATTGTCAAGCTGATCCTAAAATTCATATAGAAATGCAAGGGACCCAAAATAGCCAAAACGGTCTTGAAAAAGAACAAAGTTGGAGGACTGACACTTCCTGATTTTAAAACATACCACACAGCTACAGCAATCAGGACAGTGTGTTACTGTATAAGAACAGACATACAGATCAACAGAATAGAATTAGAGCCCAGAAGAAAATCCTTACATTTACGGACAACTGATTTTCAACAAAGATGTCAAGAAAATTCAATGGGAAAGAGAGAGTCTTTCAATAAAATGGATATCCACGTGCAAAAAATTAACCTGAGCTCCTACTTCACACCACATATAAAAGATAACTCATAAAGGACTGCATGGACTTCCCTGGTGGCGCAGTGGTTAAGAATCCACCTGCCAATGCAGGGGACATGGGTTCGATCCCTGGTCCGGGAAGATCCCACATGCCTCGGAGCAACTAAGCCCATGCGCCACAACTACTGAAGCCTGCGCACTTAGAGCCTGTTCTCCGCAACAAGAGAAGCCACCACAATGAGGACCACAAGCACCACAACGATGAGTAGCCCTCACTTGCCGCAACTAGAGAAAGCCCGTGCACAGCAACGAAGACTAATGCAGCCAAAAAAAAAAAAAAAGATCACAGACCTACATGTAAGATAAAGCTGTAAAACTCTTAGAAAAAAATAGAAGTAAATTTTTGTGAACCTTGAGGAATGGTTTCTAAGATATGACATTAAAAGCACAAGCAACCAAAGGAAAAAAATAAACTGGGCTTCATCAAAATAAAAAATTTTAATGCTTCAAAAATGCCATCAAGAAAGTGAAAGACAACCTACAGAATGGGAGAAAATATTTGCAAGTCATATATCTGATATGGAACTTGTATCCAGAGTATATAAAGAAAATTTAAATTCAATAACAAGAAGACAAAAACCCCAATTTTTAAAAAGAGCATTTGAAAAGATGTTTCTGCAGAAAAGACATGCAAATGGATGATAAGCGTATGAAAAAATGCTCAACATCATTAGCCATCAGAGAAATGCAAATCAAAATCACAGTAAGATTCCACTTCATATCTATTAGGATGGTTATAATCAAAAAGACAGATAATAAATGTTGGAAAGGATGTGAAGAAATTGGAATACTCATACACTGTATTCCCATACACTGGGAATGTAAAACAGTACAGCCACTTTAGAAAACAGTCTGGCAGTTCCTCAAAAAGTTAAGCACAGAGTTACCATGTGACTCAGCAATTCCACTCCTATGTATATACTCAAGAAAAATGAAAACATATGTCCAATATAAAAACTTATACATGAATGTTAATAGCATCGTTATTCCTAATAGTCAACAAGTGGGAAACTCAAATGTCCATCAGCTGGTGAATGGATAAACATATTGGCATATCCATGTGATAAAATATTACTGGGCAATAAAAAGGAATGAAGTACTGACACAGGCTTCAACATGGATAAACCTTGAAAACATTATGTTAAGTGAAAGAAGCTGTCACAAAAGACCACATATTGTGTAATTCCATTTATGTGAAAAGTCTGTAATAGGCAAATCCACAGAGACAGAACATAGATTAGTGGTTGCTAGTGGAAGGGCAGATGGGGGAATGAGGAGTGACTATTAATGGGCACTGGGTTTCTTTTTGGAGTAAAGAATATGTTCTAAATTTATAATGATGATGGTTACTCTGTGAATACACTAAAACCTACTGAATTTTAGACTTTAAAAGGGTAAATTTTATGCTATGTGAATAATATCTCAATAAAGCTATTATTTAAGAAACACACTTAGAGTTTGTTGTCTGGTACACAGAGGTGACTTTCAGATCTCTGCCAGTAGCAAGAGGGGGAAAAACGGCAAGCGCAGTAACTGCTGCTAAGGAAACACCAGCAGTTTCTAATTTTATGCTGTCCTATATTTTGCTGTGACTCTCGTAGCTTTCAATAATGTTATACTTGAGGCCAAAACAGAAATGCCTTTCATATTTTATTATAACAGCTAAGCTGGGAAATAAACTCACCAATTGCTTTTTTAAAAAGGAAATGAGCTAAAAACAACATAGATGTAAGTGTAGCTTAAATAAACCTTTGCTCAGTAAGATGAATGTGTTCACAGGGGAAGGAGAGTTTGGTAGTAAAAATAGTTTCAAGTGTTACATTATTTTATTTTATTTTTTAAAAAGCATTTTGTTTCATTTACTGTGGATGGTCAAACATCATTTTTTTTTTTCAAACATCATTTGAAAACAGATGGCAAATCTGTTGGATAGTAAAAAGAAATGACATCTTGTTTCCATTTTCCTATTCCTTTCAGTTCATCTCTTTATTGTAAATCATTTTCCATTGTTTTTTTTTTTTTTTTTTTTTTTTTTTTTTTTTTTTTTGGGAAAAAGCAATTTTATTTTTTAATTTCATGCTTCAAATTCCTGTATGTACATTAGTACTATTATATAAACTTGTCTTTAGGATATCATTATTTGATGTGGGCAATATTATCTCACCTGAATTTATTAGGAGAAATACAACTTACCCATTCTGCTTAAAAGTATCAAAAAAGCTGCCAAATGAGAAAAGAGGGCACCTACCACCATATTCTAAATAGACCCCCCCCACGCTTTCCTTTTAATTCATTGGGTTGGCTGTTATAATTAGCGCTTATCTTTAAGGTAAACAAAACATGTTATCATGGTATTAGGCAAGAAATTGCATCTTTTGCAACGAGTGGTCCCCTGGGTTGCACCTGTCGACCAAAAAAAAAAAAACGCTGGCATTGTACACTATACTCATAGGTTACACAAATTGTTGAAAGCCAAAATGAATCTTTTAAGGTTAGAGGAACCCCTTAATAGTTCATCTTTGGGCTTAAGAAAGAAATTAAAATAATCCCATACTGCATTTCACATCTCTCAAAAATAGGAAGTGTTTTAGCAGCTTAAAACCTTTTCAGTTATATAAAACTTCTTACACTAGGATTTACTTTGAAATATAGTTTACAACAAGATCAATCATAGTATACGTGCAGTGGCACTTTAGCACAAGGGCAAACTTTAAAAACAAGGTTTTTTTGGACCTTTAAAATTAGGCCATAGTGTAAAAGGAGTCCATGTCTTACATTCAGCAAATTCATACTAAAATATTCTATTTTTGTAGGATAAATGCCAACAAAACTTTACATATGCTACAAGTTTATTACATATATTTACATGGCTCTTTCCTAGGTACGTAAAACTTTCACATTATATAGCTCCCAACTTTAAACAAGCTGTGCAGGGATGATTTGAAGCCAGATCACTGTCAGAATAGCTTGTGCAGTGCCATAATACAAAAATGTATTCTGAAAGCTACTCGGTGAACACCGAATACTATTTCTATAAAAAATGGTTTCGGTGCATTTGTTGGCAGACACCTATCCACTGCATGTCAGTAACAGGGACAATGGGGTATACTGTTTCATTCTAAATAGCCCCTAGTGCCCTTTCCGCATTCACCACCATACAGTTCACTAAAATACAACTATACTCTAAAAAAAAATTCACATTTTCTTTTGGCAGTGCATCAGATTGTTGGCATATTACTGGTTTAGGTGTTTCTAGGACATTAAACTTTCAAATATTCAACTAGTTTTCAACCCCTGTATGTCTTAACTGGATGCTTATAATCATTTACCAGATCTCAACAAGTCAATCTGCTGATCTGTGAATGATAATCTTAAATTACTATTTTCCCCCAACAGGCAATAGAAAAAGTTGATTCCTTTACCATTCCCCAAATCTAAACTTGACTGGTTTCACTTGGTTACTCAATTGAGAACACTTAGTATTTTATGTGAAGTACAATTATCAATAATTTAGTTATTTTAAGTTGCACTGATTCTACCATCACAGTGCACATAACACACAAAACAGTTAAGTCTAATTATATTTTCTACATTAATTAGCAGTTTTACACATTAAATTCCCTAGTGAATTTGGTCTGAGACAATTGCCAGTTATCCCTAAATATGACTAAATTTAAACACATTAATACTTTATCTCATTTTACACCTGTACTTTAAGTAAGGTTTTAAGTTGAAATGTCATTATTTCTTTATCAGAAGGATTAAAGGAAACAGGAACCCAGTGGCTTGGTGGTTTAGGAAGAACACTTGGTGATGGCGGCTCACTAAATTTGGCTCCAGCATAGTTCTGATTAGTTTGAGACTTAAAAAGTAAGGTGGGACTTGATAAGCTAGAGTTCCAGTTTTGATTATTTGGAAAATTTTTGTTCTTCCCCCCACTTTGCATGGCCTGCCATGCAGCTGCTGATGAATTATAAGTATGTCCTCTTTCCTTTTTCTTATGAACAATCTTCATCTGGGAATTCTGATCCTTGGTCTTCTGTCTACTAAGCTGTTGTTGGTTCTTACTAACATTTCTAGACTGAGGGGCTGGAATGTTATACCTCTCGCCACCACCCATCTTCAGCTTCTTTGTCACCTTTCAGTCTGCTTTTCAGATTGCAGGATTTCCACCACCTGTCCTCTTCCTTGCTGCCACGCCCAGGATAATAGATGTTGCTTTCTGATAGATCCTTTCCTTTGTCTCAATACAGAAGTTTTCATGGGCCGATCTGCTGAGTTCAGCCTAGGAGCTGAGGCCAACATCTGAGTCTCCTCAGCACACAAGTTTGAGAGAAGTCTTAGCGACTTCGAACCCGGGACTACGGCGGCGGCGGCTCCTGCTCGGCGTCGAAGCCCCCCTCCCCTTCCAGGGAGAGACGAGGCACGGAACGAGCGAAGCCCACGAGCACCGACGAGACAGCTGCAGGCCACCTCAGCGTCCCGACCGACCTTCCCCTTCTGCCTCTACCGACAAAATGGAGCTCATTTTCCATTGTTGGAAGATATTAAATTTAAATCAAACTGAAAGGAAAAAAAAGCATGTGGCTATATCCATAAATTCGTGTTTCTTAGCACTGCTGCCTTTTATAGCCATTTTATGAAGAATATTTCAAATTGATCTATTCTTTCTGGATCTGAACAAATTGAGAGTTTCTTTTCTTGATCAAACAGCTTTTTTTCAAGAAACCTATTTACGGGCTTCCCTGGTGGCGCAGTGGTTGGGAATCTACCTGCCAATGCAGGGGACACAGGTTCGAGTCCTGGTCTGGGAAGATCCCACATGCCACGGAGCAACTAGGCCCGTGAGCCACAATTACTGAGCCTGCGCGTCTGGAGCCTGTGCTCCGCAACAAGAGAGGCCGCGATAATGAGAGGCCCACGCACCGCGATGAAGAGTGGCCCCCGCTTGCCACAACTAGAGAAAAAGCCCTCACACAGAAACGAAGACCCAACACAGCCAAAAATAAAAAATTAATTAATTAATTAATTAATTTTAAAAAAAGGTATCTCTAAAAAAAAAAACATTTAAAAAAAAGATTAATAATATGTTTAAAAAAAAAAAGAAACCTATTTACAAAAAGAAAAAATATGTAATTATGATATATAAACATTTACATAAATTTTAATACTCTTCCATGAGAAAAGATCTGAAACTGGTAAACATTTAAGGAATGGTATTAAGTTTAATTTGTAATGATAAATAAATAAGATGTACAGTGCTTACCATTTTCTTAGACTAAAGTGCTATACATGAGAGTGTGTATTATGTATGCAGACATACATGCATATATGTATGTGTATAATGCTCACAATTATGTAAATTAATAAATAAAAATTCCTTACAATAGCTCATTACAATGAGGCAACAACAAAAGAGCAAGGTTAAGCAATTTCTCCAAGCTGAATTCAGGGAGTTTGGCACTACAGATGATGTTTTTGATAATTACTCTAGGTACATATCAAGAGCTCTGAAAACATTAAACAAGCCAATAGACCCTTCCTATCTTCTATTCCGAACTGCCCTTTATAAAACACGAAGAGCTTCCTTTGGACATATGATGCATCTGAAGTTTATTGTAAAGTTCTACTTTAGAAGGTAACTAATTTCTGGTTTTGAACCTTCTTTGATCTGTGACAAAACTCTCCAGGTTTGATAAATCCAAATAATTTTTCCATCTAAACCACATTACTTTAGGATCAAGTATAAATACATTTAAAAAGATGCATTGGGGATGTCACTGAGGGAAGACTGGGGCTAGAGGTGGTACCAGAAAGCCACAAAGGACCAGGAAGCACAGGACCAGAGTGGCTGCCCTGGAGGTCCTGCTCTCACGTGTAATGCTACCCCAGTCACCCATCCCCCTCCTGAACAGGGATCTGAGAATGTACCAAGAGTCCCCCCAGCCTTAGCCAGGGGACCCTATATATAGGGTCCATGTGCAATAGGGAGGGATGTCTTCTATTTTATGCTATCCCCTAGCCACCCACTGTTGGGGCAGAGGGAGAAGGTATTTTCAAGACAAAGCACAGGTACCACAAACAAAAGTTGTGAAGTTGCAAACAAAAAAAATTGAAAATAGGTTAATAAATCCATATCTTTATTTTCCTGGAGGTAAAAGAGTGAGCCACATGATGGAAATAAATTTTTATATAAGGAATGTATCTACTTTGATACTTTGGACTTTTAGCTTTAAAAAAGCAAAAGAAAACATACTTTTTAAGATTATAAAGATAATCAACTTCATACAACTAATTTCCTTGGAACAATTCCCAAAAGATATTTTTATTTTGGGAGAGAGGCAAAAATTGCCTCCCTATACACAAGTTCTACAACCAGATTGCTCTATGACATTTTTCCTAAAAGCATTCATTTTAGGAAACATGGCCAACTTGTACCAACTTCAACTGAGTTATAGTTAATGCTTGGAATTTTGCGTTAAGAAGGAATCTTAGGATGAGCAAGAATGAGACTGATATAAGAGGTGGCCAAGAGGCTGAAGTAGGAGGAATCTGAACTTACCTCCTCCCACAGACACACCAAAATTACAACTACTTACATAACAACTATCTATGAGAACAACCTGAAGACTAGCAGAAAAGATCTTCCACAACTAAAGACATAAAGAAGGAAACACAATGAGATGAGTAGGAGGGGCAGAGATGCAGTATAGTCAGGACTCACACCCTGGGGGTTAGTGACCCACAACTGGGTAGAGTACTACAATTGTAGAGGTACTCCCTAAAGAGTGAGGTGTCTGAGCCCCACATCAGGCTCCCCAGCCCAGGGGCTCTGCACTGGGAAGGCAAGCCTGCAGAACATCTAGCTTTGAAAACCAGGAGGGCTTATGTTCAGGAGAGCCACAGGGCTATAGGAAACAGAGATTTCGCCCTTAAAGGGCACATGCAAAATCTCGCACACTCTGAGTCCCAGTACAGAGGCAGTAGTTTGAAAAGAGCCTGGGTCACACCTACTTTCTGATCTTGAAGAACCTACCAGAGAGGCAGGAGGCAACTGGGACTCACCCTAGGGCTGGAGACAGTGGCAACACATTTTTGGGAGCTCCTTCTACCATGATAACACTATGTTGGCAAGCGCCATTTTGGAATCCTCCCTCCAGCCTATTTAGAGCCAGGGGCCCAGCCCCGCCCACCAGTGGCTAGCACCAGCCCTGAAGCCCCCAGGCTGTGCAAACAGCTGCACAGGGACCTGGCCCCATCCTCCAGCAGGCCAGTACCAGTCCTGCACCTCCCCAGGCTAGACAGCCAACCACACTGGAAGCCTACCTCACCTTCCAGCAGGCCTTGAAGCCACAGCACAAGGGATGACCTCATAGCCAACTGGGGAGGGGCCAGCCCCGCTTACTAGCACGCTTACAGCAGTCAGCTCCACCATAAGAGGAGGGTGCACACAACCCATTAAGGGGGCACTGCTAGAGCATGTAACTCTGGTGACCAAGGAGAGCATGCTGCGGGGTCCCATAGTACGCCTCTTACATAAAGCCACTTTTTAAAGATCAGGAAATATAACCACCCTACCTAGCATTTAGAAATGAACAGAGAATTGGGCAAAATGAAGAGACAGAAGAATATGTTCCAAATGAAGAAACAAGATAAAACCCCAGAAAAACTGAGCAAAATGAAGATAAGCAATCGACTAGATAAAGAGTTAAAGGTAATGATCATAAAGATGCTCACCAAACTTGGGAGAAGAATGGATGAACACAATGAGAATTTCAACAGTTAGAAAATATAAAGAACAACCAAACAAGCTGAGGAATACAATAATTGAAATAAAAATTACACCAAAAGGAATCAAGAGTAGATTAGATAATAAGGAGAAATGGATCAGTGATCTGGAAGACAGAGTAGTGGAAATCACCCAAGCTGAACAGAGAAAAGAAGAAAGAATTTTAAAAATTGATGATAGTTTAAGAGACCTCTGATCAAGTGTACTAACATTTGCATTATAGGGGTCCCAGAAGGAGAAGAGAGACAGAAAGAGGCAGAGAACTTTTTTGAAGAAATAATAGCTGAAAACATCCCTAACCTGGGAAAGGAAACAGACATCCAGGTCCAGGAAGTAAAGAGAGGCCCAAAAAGATGAACCCAAGAGGTCCACACCAAGATACATTATAATTAAAATGGCAAAAATTAAAGATAAAGAAAGAATCTTAAAAGCAGCAAGACAGAAGTAAATAGTTACATACAAGGAAAATCCCATAAGGCTATTGCTGACTTTTCAGCAGAAACGTTGCAGGCCAGAAGGGAGTGGCATGTTATATTCAAAGTGATGAAAGGAAAAAACCTACAACCAAGAATACTCTACTCAGCAAGGAAAAAAACACTACAACCAAGAATATTCTACCCAGCAAGGTTATCATTCAGACTTGAAGGAAAGATGAAGAGTTTTACAGAGAAGCAAAGCTAAAAGAGTTCAGCACCACTAAACTGGCTATACAAGAAACGTTAAAGGGACTTCTCTAAGCAGAAAAGGAAAGGCCACAATTAGAAACTTGAAAATTATGAAACAAAAAAACTCACTGGTAAAGGCAAACATACAGAAAAGGTAGATCAACCACTTATAAAACTACTAGGAGGGTTAAAAGACAAAAGTAGTAAAATCATCTTTATCCACAATAAATATGTAAAGTATGATGTCAAAAACATTAAACATGAGGAAGGGGTAAAAGCAGTGAATTGTTAGAATGTGTTTGAACTTAAGACATCATTAACGTAAAACAGTCTCATATATATACGTGTGTGTGTGTGTATATATATATATATGGGGGGAAGAGTTACATATATAAAACTCATGGTAGCCACAAACCAAAAATCTATAATAGGTATACACACAAAAAAGAAAAGGAATCCAAACATAACACTAAAGATAATCATCAAATCACAAGGGCAGAGAGCAAAAGAAGAAAGGAACAAAAAAGAACTACAAAAACAACTCCAAAACAATTAACAAAATGGCAATAAGTACATACTTATTAATAATTACTTTAAATATAAATAGACTAAATGCTCCAATCAAAAGATACAGAGTGGGTAAGCGCCACAACTACTGAGCCCACGTGCTCCGGAGTCTGTGCGCCACAACTAGAGAGCCCACATGCCGCAACTACTGAGCCCGTGTGCCACAACTAGAGAGAAGCCCGCGCGCTGCAACGAAGAGCCCACGTGCTGCAACGAAGATCCTGTGTGCCACAACTAAGACCTGATGCAGCCAAATAAATAAATATTTTTTAAAAACCAAAAGATACAGAGTGGGTAAATGGATTTTTTTAAAAAAAGAACCATATATATGCTGCCTACAAGAGACTCACTTCGGATCTGAAGACACACACAGACTGAAAGGGAATGGCAAAAGGTATTCCACGCAAATGGAAACGAAAATAAAGCTGGGGTAGCAATACTTATATCAGACAGAATAGACTTTAAAACAAAGATTGTTTTGAGGTAAAGAGACAAAGACGGACATTACATAATGGTAAAGGGAAACAAGAAGATATAACAATTGTAAATATATGCGCATCCAACATAGGAACACCTAAAAACATAAAGCAAATACTAACAAATGTAAAGGGAGAAATTGACAATAACATTATGGGACTTTAACACCCCACTTACATCAATGGACAGATCATCCAGACAGAAAATCAATAAGGAAGCACTGGCCTTAAATGACATATCAGACCAACATCAATATAGATATTAATATATCTATTAATGCCATTAACGTAGGTATTAATAGATATATAGAGAACATTTCATCCAGAACAGCAGAATACACATTATTTTCAAGTGCACATGAAACATTCTCCAGGATATATCACATGCGAAGTCACAAAACAGGTCTCGATAAATTTAAGAAGATCAAAATAATATCAAGCGTGTTTTCCAACCACATGGTATGAGACTATAAATCAACTACAAGAAAAAAACTGCAAAAAAACAAAAACAAAAAAACAAAACAAAAAAAACCAAGTGGAATCTAAACAACATGCTACTAAACAATCAATGAGTCACTGAACAAATCAAATAGGTAATCAAAAAACACCTGGTGATAACTGAAAATGGAAACAATGATCCAAAATCTATAAGATGCCGCAAAAGCAGTTCTAAGAGGGAAGTTTACAGTGAGACAAAGCTACTTCAAGAAACAAGAAAAATCTCAAACAATCTAAACTTACACCTACAGAAACTAGAAAAAGACAAACAATCAAAACCCAAAGTTAGTAAAAGGAAAGAAATAATAAAGATCAGAGCAGAAATAAATGCAATAGAGACCAACAATTGGAAAAAAACTGAATGAAACTAAGAGCTCATTCTCTGAAAAGATAAGCACAATCGACAAATCTTTAGCCAGACTCATCATGGGCCCTTGAGAGGGCCCAAGTAAATCAAATCAGAAATGAAAGAGGAGAGGGACTTCCCTGGTGGTCCAGTGGTTAAGAATCCACCTACCAATGCAGGGGACACAGGTTCGATCCCTGGTTGGGGAACTAAGATCCCACATGCCATGGGGCAACTAAGCCTGCATGCCACAACTACTGAACCCGCAGGCTCTAGAGCCCACATATCACAACTAGAGAGCCCGCATGCCGCAACTACTGAGCCCGGGTGCTCTGGAGCCCATGTGCCACAACTAGAGAGAAGCCCGTGCATCACAACAAAGAGCCCACACACCGCAATGAAAAGATCCCATATGTTGCAACAAAGGTCCCGCATGATGAAACTAAGACCCAACGCAGCCAAATAAATAAATAAATAAATAAATACTTTTTAAAATAGGCAAGCTATTTTATTAAAAAAAAAAAGAGAGGAGAAATTACAACTGACAATACAGAAATACAAATAATCATGAGATTATAGTTGAATAACGCAGGGGTAGGGGTGCCAACCCGTCACACAGTTAAAAATCTGCATATAACTTTATAGTTAGCCCACTGTATCCACAGTTCCACATCCATGGATTCAACCAACTATGAATTGTGTAGTACCATAGTATGTATTTATTGAAAAAATCTGTACGTAAGTGAACACATGCAGTTCAAACATGTGTTGCTCAAGGGTCAACTGTACTATGAACAATTATATACCAGTAAAATGGACAACCAAGAAGAAATGGACAAATTCCTAGAAACATATACTCTCCCAAGATTGAATTGAGAAGAAAGAAATAGCAAATATGAACAGACAATTACTAGTAAGGAAATTGAATCAGTAATTAAAAAAACTCCCAACAAACAAAAATCCAGGACCAGACAGCTTCACAGGTGTAGTCTACAAAACATTTATAGAAGAGTTAACTCCTGTCCTTCTAAAACTTTTCCGAAAAATTGAAGAGGAAGGCATGCTTCCAAATTCATTCTATGAGGTCAGTATCACCCCAATACCAAAACTAGACAAAGACACCACACAAAAAAGAAAATTACAAGCCAATATCACTGATGAACATAGATGCAAAAATCCTCAAAACATCAGTAAACCGAATTCAACAATACATTATAAGGATCATATACCATGATCAAGTGAGATTTATCCCAGAAATGCAAAGATGGTTCAATAGCCACAAATCAATCAATGTGATATACCAAATTAACAAACTGAAGAATAAAAATCATACAATCATCTCAATAGATGCAGAAAAAGCTTTTGACAAAATTCAACGTCCAAAGAGACTGGGTATAGCGGGAACATACCTTCACATAATAAAAGCCATGTATGGGGCTTCCCTGGTGGTGCAGTGGTTGAGAATCTGCCTGCCAATGCAGGGGACACGGGTTCCAGCCCTGGTCTGGGAAGATCCCACATGCCATGGAGCAACTAGGCCCGTGAGCCACAACTACTGAGCCTGCACGTCTGGAGCCTGTGCTCCGCAACAACAGAGGCCGTGACAGTGAGAGGCCCGCGCACCGCGATGAAGAGTGGCCCCTGCTTGCTGCAACTAGAGAAAGCCCTCGCACAGAAATGAAGACCCAACACACCCAAAAAAAAAAAAAAAAAGCCATGTATGACAAACCCACAGCCACATCATACTCTAAAGTGAAAAGCTGAAAGCATTTTCTCTAAGGGCAGGAACAAGGATGCCCACTCTCACCACTTTTATTCAACATGGTATTGTAAGGGCTAGCCATAGCAATCAAACAAAAAAAAAATTTTTTTAATCCAAACTAGAAGTAAAGAAGTAAAACTGTCACTTCCTGCAGATGACATGATACTGTATAGAAAATCCTAAAGATTGTCTACCAAAAAAACTGTTAGATCTAATAAATGAATTCAGTAAAACAGCGAGATACCAAATTAATATACAGAATTCTGTTGCATTTCTATACACTAACAATGAACTTTCAGAAAGAGAAATTAACAAAACAATCCCATCTACAGTTACATCAAAAAGAATAAAATACCTAGGAATAAATCTAACCCAAGTGGCAAAAAGCTTATACTCTGAAAACTGTAAGACACAGATGAAAAAAACTGAAGACAATGCAAACAAATGGAAATATATACCATGCTCATGAACTGGAAGAATTAATATTGTTTAAATGACCATACCAAGGCAACCTACAGATTCAATGCAATCCCTATCAAAATACCAATGACATTTTTCACAGAACTAGAACAAACAATTCTAAAATTTGTATGGAAACACAAAACAATTCCAATAGCCAAAGCAATCTTGATAAAGAAGTACAAAGCTGGAGATATCATGCTTCCTGATTTCAAACTACACTATAAAGTTACAATTATCAAAATAGTATGGTACTGGCACAAAAACAGACACGTAGATCAACGGAGCAGAACAGAGAGCCCAGAAATGAACTCATGCTTATATGGTCAATTAATCTATGACAAAGGAAGCAAAAATATACAATGGGAAAAAGACAGCCTCTTCAATAAATGGTGTTGGGAAAACTGGACAACTACAAGCAAAAGAATCAAACTGGATTACTGTCTCATACCATATACAAAATAAACTCAAAATGGATACAGTCTTAAGTCTAAGTCCTTAAACCATAAAACTCCTAGAAGAAAACATAGGCAGTATGCTCTTTGACACTGGTCTTAGCAATATTTTTGGATCTGTCTCCTCAGGCAAGAGCAACAAAAGCAAAAATAAACAGGACTACATCAAACTTTTAAAAAAGTTTTTGCACAGTGAAGGAAACTATCAACAAAACAAAATGCAGACTATTGAATGGGAGAATATATTTGCAAATGATATATCCAATATGGAGTTAATATCTAAAATTTACAAAGAACCCATACAACTCAACATCAAAAACAACAAACAACCTGATTTAAAAATGCACAGAAGTCCCTGAATTGATATTTTTCCAAAGAAGACATACAGGTGGCCAACAGACACATGAAAAGATGCTCAATATCACTTATCATCAGGGAAATGCAAATTAAAACCACAATGAGATACCGCCTCCTTCCTGTCAGAATGGCTATCATCAAAAAGGCAACAAATAACAAGTGTCAGTGAGGACAGGGAGAAAAGGGAACCCTCCAGCACTGTTTGTTTAGAAAACAGTATGGAGGGTCCTTAAAAAATTAAAAATAGTACTGCCATATGATCAAGCAATTTCACTTCTGAGTATTTAGCTGAAGAAAACAAAAACACTAATTAGAAAAGATACGTGCACACTCACGTTCACTGTAGCATTATTTATAATAGCCAAGATATGGAAGCAACCAAAGTGTCCACTGATAGATGAATGGATAAAGATATAGCATTGATACACAATGGAATACTACTCAGCCATAAAAAAGAATGAAATTTTGTCATTTGCAGTAACATAGATGGATCTGGAGGGTATTATGCTAAGTGAAATAAGTCAGAGAAAGACAAATACTGTATGATCTGACTTATATGTGGAATTTAAAAAACAAAACAAATAAAACAAAATGAAAACAGACTCATAGATACAGAGAACAATCAGGTGGTTAAAGGGGGTAGGTGAGTGGGTGGGTGAGACAGGTGAAGGGGATTAAGAGGTACAAATCTCCAGTTATAAAATAAATGAGTTGCAACTGAAACTAACATAATATTGTATGTCAAATATATTTCAATTAAAAAAAAAAGAATGAGTTTGACATCAAGTGTCAATAAGCTGCCATAGTTATGGGCAGGTAAAGTGGTAGCACAAGTGCTATGTATCAATATTTACCATCCCTGAATTAGCAAATACAACTTCTGTTTAACAAAGATCAACTGTAGTTTATACCAGAGCTTAAAGTAAAACTGGGAATATAATATACATATGCCAAACCAATAATGGCCATTTTTAATAAAAATAATACCATCTTACTATCCCCCATAATGAAAACTTAACACTCCAAATTACTCTCCAAATGTTTAGGGAATGAACAGCTGAGGATCAGCCATGTCACATAAAGGAGGAAAAAAAAATCTGTGTTCAAAGGAAACAAGCTGGGGCCAAGATTTAAAGAAAGAGATACGACTGGACACGAGGAAAGGAAAAATCATTCTATGAGGGAAAGGGACAGATACAAAGGAAAAAGGAAAGTTTTCTTGTCTATTGTAAAGAGTATTAAGAAAAAATATCCAAAACTTGGACTACTGGGGTCTTTTCAATGGAATGCAGGATGTAATTTAGCAGATCCTCTGGAAATTATCTGATTATGTAGGGGTGTGCATCTTAATTTGACTTTCTATTGACTATTTTATGACTTTATAGGGTAGTGGTTAACTTGTAGGTAACATAACAAAGCAACTGCTCTTCCTATCAGAGAACAGTGCAAATGATTCCTGTCCTTAACAATACAAATACAAATCTCTTAGTAGAGATTTAATTGTTTTCCATCTGGTGAAAAACATAACCTCAAATATTATGTCTTCAGCCTTGTAGGAATTTGCATCTATTGATAAATTTATCTCAGCATTCCTTTGACTATTTAAATTCTATTCCTCGAATTTTTCTTCAAACCAGTCTTAATAGCTTATATGTTCTCTCACTAATGAGTGAATTGAATAAAATATTTGAAATATTTTTCTTTTATGTTTGAATGAGTCATTTTTTAAAATAAATTTATTTATGTATTTATTTTTGGCTGCGTTGGGTCTTCGTTGCTGCGCACAGGCTTTCTCTAGTTGCAGCGAGTGGGGGCTACTCTTCGTTGCAGTGCACAGGCTTCTCATTGCGGTGGCTTCTCTTTTTTTTTTTTTATTAATTTATTTATTTGTTTATTTTTTTGGCTGCGTTGGGTCTTCGTTGCTGCGTGTGGGCTTCCTCTACTTGTGGCGAGCGGGGACTACTCTTTGTTGTGGTGCGTGGGCTTCTCACTGAGGTGGCCTCTCCCGTTGCGGAGCACGGGCTCTAGGCACACAGGCTTCAGTCGTGGCTCACAGGCTCTAGAGCACATCCTCAGTAGTTGTGGCGCACGGGCTTAGCCGCTCCGTGGCATGTGGGATCTTCCCGGACCAGGGCTCGAACCCGTGTCCCCCGCATTGGCAGGTGGATTCTTAACCACTGCGCCACCAGGGAAGCCCCGCGGTGGCTTCTCTTGTTGCAGAGCATAGCCTCTAGGCACACGGGTTTCAGTAGTTGTGACACGCGGGCTCTAGAGCACAGGCTCAGTAGTTGTGGCGCACAGGCTTAGTTGCTCTGTGGCATGTGGGATCTTCCCGCACCAGGGCTTGAACCCACGTCCCCTGCATTGGCAGGTGGATTCTTAACCATTGCACCACCAGGGAAGTCCCATGAGTCATGTTTTTAACTTTTTGAAAATTATATTCTAGCAAGAGTATATATAGGAAAGTAATAATAAGCTAGATAAGTACGGAAAAAGAGCTGTAGAGGACCTAATAACAGGTAACAAGAGGACAGCAAAGGAGTGCCACCATGCAGTTAACAGATATCTACTCTGTTCTAGGACAGTGAAGTGATGACTGAACATTTATTACTGAGGTTGTACTTATGCCTCTGTGGGCTGACTATGTAGGTGTCCCCATTTTAAAAGCATTTTCTGAAACTGGAAGGATCATAAAGAAGTAGCAACTTGCCTATAAAGAAATAAATGGTAGAGAAGTGGGGAAACCAGTAGAATATAGTAATATGGAAGCCAAGGGAAGAAAGAATCCAGGTGAGAACAATCCTTAGTGTAGAATGCTACAAAAATGTCAAGTAAAATAAGGTCTGAAAAGGGTCCATTCATTCACTTATTAAATAAATATTTATTGGCTACTTAGTATATGCCAAGAACTATATTAGGCATGGGGATACAGTAATGAACAAAATCAAAATAGTCCCTGCTGACATTGCATATAATGGTAGAGACAGACATTAAATAGCTCATTTAAGAAACACATATTTAGAGATTCCAGTGCCAGCCAAGAAGGTGTAGTCCACTAAAGCCTGTCCTAACTGCTGATTATAACTAAATACTCTGGATAAAATACAAAAAGCAACTACCTGAACAAAAAGTAAACAAAAGCAATATTGGGAAGAAGAGTCAAACTTGGAGAAGGGGCCCATACAGGAGTGAGTTTCCCCTTGTGTGTGTGTGTGTTTTACTTGAGGGTGGGTGCCCAAGTGAAGCTGTGGCAGTGGCAGCATGGGCAACTAAAACTCCTAGAGAAACCCTGTCTTTGTAGACAGAGGACTGAGAAAACAAGTCCCTGGAGTTCAGAGTTGTGGAGGAGAAATCTCCATCCTTTCCTCTCTGTTTTTCTCTTGCTGTGTCACAGGCAACTAAAATTCCTTAGAGAAACCCCATCATTCTAGCTGCAGAACAGAGGCAGGAAGTTGAGGAGAATCCAAGAGAAGAGAACTGGAAAAAGGGTTCTATTCCTGTGTATGAAACAGCATACATCTAGGGCTCATTTCAGAGGTACACATATACAGAACACCCCAAAGCAGCATAGCAAAGTCCTTGAGAACTGAACCACAATATAAAGCAAAGCACAAGTCAAAGACTAATCCCTGAGTAGCACAGATGAAGGACAGAATTGTCCTGACACTGGAACCCACGGGGAAAAAAAGGGCAAGATAGATTGCAGTCTCAATCCAACCAGGATGACTGAGTGCTGGGGAAAAAAAAAAAATCAACATGCTTCAGAGGATTTTAATAGGACCCAGAGTATCCACAAAAAAATATTCAAAATGTCCAGGAAGGTAGTTCTTCTGATGGGCACTGACATGTTGTACCTTAACGTATCCCTCAAATATCCATAGTGATTTCCACAGAGTTGTGCCCCATACAGGCATCCCTTTAATAGATCAGGTTTCCATTGCCCTTCATTGGCCATCATCCATGAGTTGGTGAAGATCAAAACATAGGAGCTTTTATCATTGTTCAATTCTCCCGCCACTGCTAGGAAAACAGTATGAAATTCAGCCCACCTAACTGATTTGTTTTTTACTTTCTTTGATCAGAGTGGTGGCCTTCCAAACAGGATGTTATCCATTTACCTTACAACTGCCATCCATAAACCAAGCAGCTCTTTGTTGGTCAGTTGAGAACTGTTTATAAGGCACTGTCCAAGTGATGACAGAATCTTGTGGCTCCTCACACAGTTTCAAAGTCAGTCCTAGGGGAAAAAAGGCTCCCCGCTTGTGAGTACATGATCCTTGCATTCCACAGGTAGCATGATGCTGTATAAACCATTTCCATTTTGTTATGGAACTCTTCTGTGCATTGCCCTCCCCGACAGACTGTTTTTCTGACATCATCCGAGACATCAAAGGCATTTCTGGTTTCAAGATTATTTTCTATCCTTCAGTCATAGGGGTAGTTTTGATTACTGTTTGACAGCAAGCTAGTAATTGCCCCTCAGATGGCAATTCGCTAAAGTCCTAGTACTCAATGCTAGGAGGTGCTCACAGGCTTTTGCTATAAGCCCCAATCTATGCTCCACACACAGCTATTGCACAGAGAATTTGTCCATGTCAGCACTCCAGTTTGTACTCTATACTGTTTGAACTCAGGCCATCTTATTGGTTCCCATTTAGCATATCCAAATAATATTGCTTGAAGGGAAGGTTCAAATGCATTCCGTTTTACAATACTCGGTAGGTGAAATGTCTATCCCCATAATACATGCAGCTATTGTCCAACCACTTCACATAAAGCTTGTTCAAACATACCAGTTCCCCTTCGAACTTTCACCTTAATCTCACGACCCTTACATTCCTAGCTGTAGCCTCCGTTACAACTTCATCAACAGATTCTGGTTTTACAATACCTCCCTGGGGGAGGTGTTCCCCAGTCAGACATAATATTCATTCCCATGAAACTTTCAGATAAAGGAGACAATTTCTTTACATAAAACCTTCCAATTTTATAACCCTATCAACTCTTACATTTCTATAACTTCTCAATCTGATTAAAGTCCAAATTAGGGTTTTATAAATGGGTTTCCATGTCACAGTGTATGGGACTCTGTTGTAAAGGAGTCCCAGAAATATCTCCACCCGCTGACCACTTTACCCACACAAGTGCATATAGCCTTGGCAGTCAGGTCAGAAGACCTTGGCCCCTTGGTAAATCTTTACCTTGATTAATCTACCTAACCATCACCCCAGGGACTTGCCTGGCAGTCCAGTGGTTAAGACTCCATGCTTCCACTGTAGGGAGCACTGGTTCGATCCCTGGTCAGGGAACTAAGATCCCACATGCATGTGGTGTGGCCAAAAATAAATAAATAAAATAAAATAAGATCCATCACCCCAAGCAATTGTGGGTAAGAGTTCTCAGGGTAATTTATGACTTTTGGCTTTTTAAATTCTTCCAGACTAAGGTAAATAGAGCAGACTTGTTTGGGGACTTTTAATGTTGGGGGACTAGCAGTGGGTCCCATTGATCCACCAGACTTTGATAGTGCGATATCAACACTTTTGTTTCAACACCATCAATGTCCACCACATTCACCCCATTTCTCAATAACCATATAAAGACTTCCCCTCTGCTGAGACAAGCCCTTTGACTCTCCCTTCTGTCTCTCCCCCATTTTCTTGTTAATTACTCTAATGATCTTGGTTTCAATAAGACCCATATTGGGAAGCTGAGATGGCCAATCTGATAGGACTTCTCAGACTACTGTTTGATTTTGCAGCAGTAAGAATGATATGCGGTGCCCATGTAACAGGGGCCCCCTTAATCACAGCATCTACCATAATGAGTAATGGGCACATTCAGTAGGTGAATAACCCAGTCATCATAAAACCAGTCCCACATGGCTTGCATAAAGCATATCAGCTGCTTCATCTGGGGTGCTCTACATGGTGATTATAGGGGGAGTTGGGTGGTCCCCCTTCTCAGAATAAACACATTTTACAGTGGCTTTTCTCCAGTCCATGAGGCTAGTTGTTCCTTCCAGAATAACCTCCTGTGTGTCTGGATCACATATAGCCATCTGTGATTGTTCAACCGTGAGCTTGGGTCCTGTATCAACCCAGACAAACTATTCTACTTTGTAGCATTTAAAACCAAAGTTACTGCTCCTAACTTAGCTATTCTCACAATCAATTTTAGTAAAGGTTCTTCAGAGAGCTGATGATACTGATCTACAAAATGAGACAGCTCCTTCACACTAAACCCCTTGGTCAGAGACCTTCAAGATGGCGGAGGAGTAAGACATGGAGATCACCTTCCTCCCCATAAATACATCAAAAATACATCTACATATGGAACAACTCCTACAGAACACATACTGAACGCTGGCAGAAGACCTCAGACTTCCCAAAAGGCAAGAAAATCCCCATGTACCTGGGTAGGGCAAAAGAAAAAGAAAAAACAGAGACAAAAGAATAGGGATGGGACCTGCACCTCTGGGAGGGAGTTGTGAAGGAGGAAAAGTTTCCACACACTAGGGAGCCCCTTCACTAGCGGGGAGGGATGCTTTGGAGCCACGAAGGAGAGCGCAGCAACAGGGGTGCAGAGGACAAAGCAGCGAGATTCCCACACAAAGTATCGGTACCAACCAGCACTCACCAGCCTGAGAGGCTTGTCTGCTCACCCACCAGGGCAGGTGGCGGCTGGGAGATGAGGCTCAGGCTTCGGAGGTCAGACCCCAGGAAGAGGAGTGGGGTTGGCTACGTGAAGACAGCCTGAAGGGGGCTACTGTGCCACAGTTAGCCAGAAGGGAGTGTGGGAAAAAGTGTGGACCTGCCAGAGAGGCAAGAGACCTTTGTTTCCAGGTGCGCGAGGAGAGGGGATTCCTGCCCAGCGTGCCCATTCCTTAGAAGGCAGAGCACCACCTAAGTGAGCTCCAGGGACAGGCGTGAGCCATGGCTATAAGCTTGGACCCCAGAGACGAGCTTGAACTACTAACACTGTCACCAAGAATCCTGTGTGCAAGCGCAGGTCACTATCCACACCCCCCAGGGAGCCTGGGAAGCACAGCACTGCCAGGGTACCGTGATCCAAGGACAAGCTCCCCAGGAGAACACATGGTGTGCCTCAGGTGTTGCAATGCCATGCCGGCCTCTGCCTCCTCAGGCTAGCCCCGCATTCCAATTATGACTACCATACCCCTCCCTCCCCCCGGCCTGAGTGAGCAAGAGAGCCCTAATCAGCTGCTGCTTTAACCCCCTCCTGTGTGGGTGGGGAACAGACTCCTGAGGATGGCCTACACACAGAGGCAGGGTCAAAACCAAAGCTGAAGCCCAGGAGCTGGGTGAACAGAAAAAGGGAAATTTCTCCAGGCAGCCTCAGGAGCAGCAGATTAAACTCCCACAATCAGCCTGATAAACACTGCATCTGAAGAACACCTGAATAGACAACGAATGTTTCAAAAATTGAGGCAGTGGACTTTGGGAGCAACTGTAAATTTGGCGTTTGCTTTCTGCATCTAATCTGTTTCTGGTTTTATGTTTTTCCTAGTTTAGTATTTAGTGCTTATTATCATTGGTGGATTTGTTTATTGGTTTGGTTGCTCTCTCTTTTTTTAAAAAATATATATATGTATTTTTTCCTTTTACTGTTTTTAAGAATGTGTATGTGTATGCTTCTTTGTGTGATTTTGTCTATATAGGTTTGCTTTGACCATTTGTCCTAGGGTTCTGTCTGTTCATTTTTTTAAATTGTTTTTGCTTTTGTTATTTTGTTTTTGTGTTGTTTTGTTTTTTTCTATCTTCCTTTTCTTCTGAGCCGTGTGGGTGGCAGAGTCTTGGTGCTCTAGCCAGGTGTTGGGCCTGAGCCTCTGAGGTGGAGGGCCGAGTGCAGGACATTGGACCACCAGAAACGTCCTGGTCCCACATGATATCAATCGGCGAGAACTCTCCCAGAGATCTTCGTCTCAACACTAAGAGCCGGTTCCACTCAATGACCAGCAAGCTCCAGTGCTGGATGCCCCATGCCAAACAACTAGCAAGACAGGAACACAATCCCACCCATTAGTAGAGAGGCTGCCTAAAATCATATTAAGTCCACTGACACTCCAAAACACACCACTGGACGCAGCCTTGCCCACCAGAAGGACAAGATCCAGCCCCACCCAACACAACAGAGGCACCCAGTCTCCTCCACCAGGAAGCCTACACAAGCCACTGAACCAACCTCACCCACTGGGGGCAGACACCAAAAACAACGGGAACTACGAAACTGCAGGCTGTGAAAAGGAAAACCCAAACACAGTAAGTTAAACAAAATGAGACAACAGAGAAATACGCAGCAGATGAAGGAGCAACGTAAAAGCCCACCAGACCAAACAAATGAAGAGGAAATAGGCAGTCTACCTAAAAAAGAATTCAGAGTAATGATAGTAAAGATGATCCAAAATATTGGAAATAGAATGGAGAAAATACAGGAAACAATTAACAAGGACCTAGAAGAACTAAAGAGCAAACAAATGATGATGAACAACACAAAAAATGAAATTAAAAATACACTAGAAGAAATCAATGGGAGAATAACTAAGGCAGAAGAACAGATAAGTGACCTGGAAGATAAAATAGTGGAAATAACTGCCGCAGAGCAGAATAAAGAAAAAAGGATCTCATTCAGATTCAACGGAGAAATTAAAACCTTTACAGGCAAGCAAAAGTTAAGAGAATTCAGCACCACCAAACCAGCTTTACAACAAATGCAAAAGGAACTTCTCTAGGCAGAAAACACATGAGAAGGAAAAGACCTAGAATAACAAACCCAAAACAGTTAAGAGAATGGTAATAGGAACATACATATCGATAATTACCTTAAATGTAAATGGATTAAATGTTCCAACCAAAAGACAGAGACTGGCTCAATGGATACAAAAACAAGACCCATGTATATGCTGTCTACAAGAGACCCACTTCAGACCTAGGGACACATACAGTCTGAAAGTGAGGGGATGGAAAAAGATATTCCATGCAAACTGAAATCAAAAGAAAGCTGAAGTAGCAATACTCGTATCAGACAAAATAGACTTTAAAATGAAGACTATTACAAGAGACAAAGAAGGACACTACATAGTGATCAAGCGATCAATCCAACAAGAAGTTATAACAATCGTAAATATTTATGCACCCAACACAGGAGCACCTCAATACACAAGGCAAATGCTAACAGCCATAAAAGGAGAAATCGATAGTAACACAATAATAGTAGGGGACTTTAATACCCCGCTTTCACTAATGGACAGATCATCCAAAATGAAAATAAATAAGGAAACACAAGCTTTAAAAATACATTAGACCAGATAGACTTAATTGATATTTATAGGACATTCCATCCCAAAACAACAGAATACACCTTCTACTCAGGTGTTCATGGAACATTCTCCAGGATAGATCATATCTTGGGTCACAAAACAAGCACTGGTAAGTTTAAGAAGATTGAAATTGTACCAAGTATCTTTTCTGACCACACATTATGAGATTAGAAATCAATTACAGGAAACAACTGTAAAAAATACAAACACATGGAGGCTAAACAATATGCTACTAAATAACCAAGAGATCACTGAAGAAATCAAAGAGGAAATCAAAAAATACCTAGAATCAAATGACAATGAAAATACGACGACCCCAAACCTATGGGATGCAGCAAAAGCAGTTCTAAGAGGGAAGTTTATAGCAATACAATCCTACCTCAAGAAACAAGAAACATCTCAAATAAACAACCTAACCTTACACCTAAAGCAATCAGAGAAAGAAGAAAAAAAAGCCCCAAAGTTAGCAGAAGGAAAGAAATCATAAAGGTCAGATCAGAAATAAATGAAAAAGAAATGAAGGAAACAATATCGAAGATCAATAAAACTAAAAGCTGGTCCTTTGAGAAGATAACCAAAATTGATAAACCATTAGCCAGACTCATCAAGAAAAAAAGGGAGAAGACTCAAATCAACAGAACTAGAAATGAAAAGGGAGAAGTAATAACAGACACTGCAGAAATACAAAGGATCATGAGACATTACTACAAGCAACTATATTCCAATAAAATGGACAACCTGGAAGAAATGGACAAATTCGTAGAAAAGCACAACCTTCTGAGACTGAAAAGGAAGAAATAGAAAATATGAACAGACCAATCACAAGCAATGAAATTGAAACTGTGATAAAAAATCTTCCAACAAACAAAAGCCCAGGACCAGATGGCTTCAAAGGCAAATTCTGTCAAACATTTACAGAACAGCTAACACCTATCCTTCTCAAACTCTTCCAAAATATAGCAGAGGGAGGAACGTTCCCAAACTCATTCTACGAGGCCACCATCACCCTGATACCAAAACCAGACAAAGGTGTCACAAAGAAAGAAAACTACAGGCCAATATCACTGATGAACATAGAGCAAAAATCCTCAACAAAATACTAGCAAACAGAATCCAACAGCACATTAAAAGGATCATACACCATGATCAAGTGGGGTGTATTCCAGGAATGCAAGGATTCCTCAATATATGCAAATCAATCAATGTGATACACCATATTAACAAACTGAAGAATAAAAACCATATGATCATCTCAATAGATGCAGAAAAAGCATTTGACAAAATTCAAGACCCATTTATGATAAAAACTCTCCACAAAGTGGGCATAGAGGGAACCTACCTCAACATAATAAAGGCCATATATGACAAATCCACAGCCAACATCATTCTCAGTGGTGAAAAACTGACCATTTCCTCTAAGATCAGGAACAAGACAAGGTTGCCCACTCTCACCACTACTATTCAACATAGTTTTGCAAGTTTCAGCCACAGCAAATCAGACAAGAAAAAGAAATAAAAGGAATCCAAATCAGAAAAGAAGTAAAGCTCTCACTGTTTGCAGATGACATGATCCTATACATAAAGAATCCTAAAGATGCTACCAGAAAACTACTAGAGCTAATCAATGAATTTGGTAAAGTAGCAGGATACAAAATTAATGCACAGAAATCTCTTGCATTCCTATACATTAATGATGAAAAATATGAAAGAGAAATTAAGGAAACAATCCCATTTACCACTGCAACAAAAAGAATAAAATACCTAGCAGCAAACCTTCCTAAGGAGACAAAAGACCTGTATGCAGAAAACTATAAGACACTGATGAAAGAAATTAAAGATGATACAACAGATGGAGAGATATACCATGTTCTTGGATTGGAAGAATCAACATTGTGAAAACGACTATACTACCCAAAGCAATCTACAGATTCATTGCAATCCATATCAAACTACCAATGGCATTTTTCACAAAAGTAGAACAAAAAATTTTACAGTTTGTATGGAAACACAAAAGACCTTGAATAGCCAAAGCAATCTTGAGAAAGAAAAACGGAGCTAGAGGAATCAGGCTCCCTGACTTCAGATTATACTACAAAGCTACAGTAATCAAGACAGTATGGTACTGGCACAAAAACAGAAATACAGATCAATGGAACAGGATAGAAAGCCCAGAGATAAACCCACGCACATACAGTCACCGTATCTTTGACAAAGGAGGCAAGAATATACAATGGAGAAAAGACAGCCTCTTCAATAAGTGGTACTGGGAAAACTGGACAGCTGCATGTAAAAGAATGAAATTAGAACACTTCCTAAAACCATACACAAAAATAAACTCAAAATGGATTAAAGACCTAAATGTAAAGCCAGACACTATAAAACACTTAAAGGAAAACAAAGGCAGAACACTCTATGACATAAATCACAGCAAGATCCTTTTTGACCTACCTCCCAGAGAAATGGAAATAAAGACAAAAATAAACAAACGGGACCTATTGAAACTTAAAAGCTTTTGCACAGCAAAGGAAACATAAACAAGACGAAAAGACAACCCCCAGAATAGGAGAAAATATTTGCAAACAAAGCAACTGACAAAGGATTGACCTCCAAATTATACAAGCAGCTCATGCAGCTCAGTATCAAAAAAACAAACAATCCAATCCAAAAATGGGCAGAACACCTAAATAGACATTTCTCCAAAGAAGATATACAGAAGGCCAACAAACACATGAAAGGATTCCTGGGTCATAAAACTCAGTAAAATATTTACGGTACATAAATGTACTAAATTTCCAAATGTACTAAAATTATCAATGTACTAAAACATATTGATGCCTCATTGTGGTGGTAGCTGGATTATGTGAGATTGAGTCTCTTTTTTCTGTTTCCTAAATTCTCATAAATTTTAAAGTTTAAAATAAAAATATCCACGTTGTAGTTGGAATGATACAATATATCAATATTATACAAATAAGTCTCCTTGAAAAACTCATTACAGCCCAGAGCTTGGCTTCAGCCTTTGCTACAGACAGAATTTTTGTGTCCCCCACAAAATCCATACGTTGAAATTCTACCCCCGATGTGATAGTATAAGCAGGTGGGGGTAGATGATTAAGGCATTAAGACAGAGCCCTCATGACGGCGATTAGTGCCCTTATAAAAGTGTTTCCAAAGGGCTCCACCACTCTCCAACCATGTGAGGACACAGCCGGAGACAACATTGTCTATAAACCAGGAAGCAGAACTCACCAGACACCAAATCTGCTGACACCTTGATCTTGGACTTCCCAGGCTTCTGAACTGTGAGAAATAAATTTGTTGTTTATAAGCCATCCAGGCTATATCTTACTGCAGCCCAAACAGACTAAGACAGACTTACTGACCCAGAAGCCTAATTTCTCGGGAAGACTTACATTAGTGAAGCTCATGGAGACATAAACAAACAAACAAAAAAAGTAAATATCTTGCAATATCTCAATTAACAAGGGGAAGCAGATCTAATACCGGTTGGGGGGGACTGGGGGAGTGCCTTTCTAACCAAGGGAAATGGTTTGGTAATAAAATTAATATGATTTAAGTACAACCTCAAAGTGGTTAATTCAGGTTAAACAGTGGATTCAGTTGTACTCTGAAATAGGAGAAAATAAGGTGCAAATAATTTCATGATTAAGAAGCCTCAAAATTCACACACCAGAAAACTAACTTGCGCAAAGTTGTGAATGGTTCTAAATCAGTGACCAGTAAAAAGACAAAGTATCACTTTTCCCACTAGATATTCAACTCATGACGTGGGTGTATATGTATGAAAATTTATCCTCTCTAGTGAGGGAAGATTGCACACCTCGAGCGTGGCACGGATTTTTAATTTCAAGACCTAACCACCAAGAGTTACTTACTTCACGTCAATTTCTAGAAATTAAAGGTAAAAAACCTGAGGTTCAAAATAGAAAGGCTATTGGTGGTTGTGGGAATGGGGAAGACTCATGGAATACAATTAAGTATCATTTAGAATATATTTTGGCTAGAGACCAAGAGGCAAGGTTCTTTGTTTCTTTCGTTTAAACTTTTTCTTAATAAATCTTTTATTTTAGAACAGTTTTCGGTTAACAATTATAGCGAACATAGTACAGAGTCCCCTATACCCCATACACGACAAGTTTTTTAAACTCTAACTTCTACTTCCAACCCCCCCCCCCCACCACCTCCCAAACCGTCCCCCACTTCTCTCCGATTCTAATCTCCTCAGGTTTCGGCAGGGCCTGGTTCTCACAGTGCAACGTTAGGATTGTAACGAAAACCCAGTTCAGTTCAAACTTCACCGCCCAGCCACAACTAGGTCAGCTGAGCTAGCCGACACCAGAACGCTCCCGTCCCGCCCAGCCCTCTCAGAGGCGCTCCGACCCCTCGCCAACGTGGCTCCTCAAACTCAGGCCCCGGGAGACGCGAGCCAAGCGGGACCAAAGCGCTGGGCAGCCTCCAGAAGCCAGGCGAGCCGGGGGCAGGACCAGGTGAGCACCTAACAGCACGCTCCTCCCTCGAGGGCAGGTTCCGGAGGCTAAAACATTTTTAACCTCAAAACGTCCAGACCTCTAACCGGCGTGGGGCGGGTTACACAAACCTACGCACATTCGCTTATTGTTTAACGCAGACGCCTGCTGCCGCTTCTCGGCCGCAGCCGCCTCTTCACAGCCAACACCCCCAGGCGGCCTCTGCCCCGCCCCATCGTCGCAGCCAGTCTCTCGGCGCGTCGCGCGGGGGCGGGGCGCGCGCGCGTGAGGACGTCCGGGAGCGCGCGCGCCGCCGCCGCCGTCGCGGAGCTGGGCGGGAGTTGTCGGCGGTGGGTCTGAAGGTGATGGCCTTGACTGAAGGCCTCGCGGCGGCATCTCCCGCTGTTTCTGCAGTCGCTGCCCGGGACTCGGTGCGCTCATCGTCATGAGAGGTCAGGCCTGGGGGAAGCGGGCGAAGGAGGCGAGGGGCCGCGGCGAAATGGGCTCTGGGGAGAATAACTGAGGCACTCGAAAGTCGAACGTGGGAGGAAAACTCTGTCCTGGAGATTCCGGAAGAGCCCTTTGCGTTTACTTTTCTTCCCTTTTTCTCCCCTTTCTTGCTCGTACTTGGAGGAAAGCGGGAGGGTTCTGTGTTTTTGTGGAAAAAGACGCTGAAATTCTCCCGTCCAGCGTCGGTCTTCAGAGGTTGGAGGAAATAAATAGCAGCCGTGGCGTTGGAGCATCAGTGAAAGCCTCTAGTGAATGGCACTAAAAACCAAACCGCCCAACAGTAACTGAAAAAAAAAAAAAAAATCGAAACCTGGGAATGAAATAGAATGACACGGAACATGCCCTGACGTTAACCCCAGCTTCCTCCTACAGAAACGGCAGAAAGGCTCTGCGTTTCGTCAGCTGGATCCTCGACGGCTACCCACACTCGTCATTTAGGGATCTTTACGTGCCAGTGTTCTCTTTCCTGACGCCCCTCCCCTCCAAGGTGGCATTTTTAATGTGCAGACTACGTAATTATCCTTATTCAGAATAGTCACTTAGCAATTACATGGTGACTCCCCATGTCTTCCTATTTTAAAGGTATTTAGGTAACACCCTTGTGGGGGGACAGGAAAAGGTAATACTCTTGGTATTAATTATTGGAAACTTTTTTATTAGCTTTGGGAAAGCTGTTTCAGCATAAAACGAAATTTGTAGGTCACCTAAATGAAATGTTTATTATTAGTTCTCCATGATGATACTTAATGAGGAGTTAGGATTTGATGTTTTCTTCCTAACCTTTCCACACATTAAAAAAATACTCTTATTAGATGTAGAATCTACCTCAGAGATGAAACTGCTCCAGTTGAACAAAGTAAATGTACTTAAGTGTTCTAGTATGATTACTAGTACTCATATTATTAACATCTGCTGAGCACCCATACTTTGACTATTTTGCCAGTTCCTTCTGTCATTAGAGAACTGGAGGCATCTGAAGCTAAACTTTTTTGGTAGCAGATGTTTCCTAAAGGATAGTTTGCCTAGGGCAGCAGAGCCTTCGCATAAAGGGAGAAGATGGAGGAGTCTAGTAATAAGCAATAGATAACCTGGAAATAATTCATGTACTGTGACTATCAGCCTCTCCTTTAGTGAATAAATTATTCCTAGTGAGCAATATATTGCCTGTACTTAACTGTTCACTTAGAATATTTTCTGCGCTTCGATTTTTAGGAGACAGAGCCCTGAAGCAAAGAAATCTGGATCACAGAAAAAGTATTCAGGGGTCATGCAAGCCAACTGTAGCCCACTGCACAGCCCTTCAGGAGCTGCAGGCAGTGAGGATGCCTCAGCCTCCCAGTGTGTCCAGACAAGATTGACAGGAGAAGCTTCCTGTCTTTATTCTGGAGATGTTCATATTCAGATAAACTCCATGCCTAAAGAATGTGCTGAAAATCCAAGCTCCAGAAATATAAGGTCAGGTGTCCACAGCTGTACCCATGGATGTGTACATAGTCGCTTACGGAGTCACTCCCACAATGAAGCAAGGCAACCTGATGATACCGAGATGGAGTCGGGAGATCATGGTAGTAGCTCCTTCTCAGAATTCCGATATCTCTTCAAGTGGTTGCAGAAAAGTCTTCCATATATTTTGATTCTGGGTGTCAAACTTGTTATGCAGCATATGACAGGTAGGGTATAATAAAACATTGAGCTGTTTCATTACTATATGCAGCTAATTTTCTTTCTTTATTGGTAATCTACTTTAACCTATGTATTTGTTTCTTATTTTAGTTTTTAAAATTGTATATGCTTCCTTTAAATTCATGTCGTGTTAGCTCTTTTTTTTCCCTTTCAATTAACTGGACCTTATTTTCTAACAGGAATTTCTCTTGGAATTGGGCTGCTTACAACTTTTATATATGCAAACAGAAGCATTGTAAATCAGGTTTTTCTAAGAGTAAGTATAACCAGCAACTAAAAAATCATTAAATGTTTCTCCCTGTAGAATTATATACTCATTTTTGAGAGAAACAGGAATAAACATAAGATAGTTTATTTGATAAATTTAAGTAGACATAATGTACCATCCATGATACATTAACTGTTGTTATCTAAATGACCTGGAATAAATGATCTGTCCTAATACTGAATTGATTCACCTTATTTTCTTTGTATATTGGGTTCCTGATAAAGAAAAACTAGACAGAAGGATTAAAAGGTTTACAACACACTATTTGATCTGATTTGTCAAGTGCTATCATGTTTTTAGTTTGACCATACTAAGTAATAATAATCATCATTAAAAACTTCACTGTTGTACTATAAGATTTAAAATAGTTAAATAAAACGTACACTGAATAAATGGGTATTGAACTATTTATTTAGGTTTCTCTTATTTAAAGAAAACTAAACCCAAGAAGTTTTTCCATAAGAAATTATAAAAGATTCCTATTCATGTAAATTATTGGGAAAACAGGATTAGTTTATAAAATTTCACCTTCAGGCAACTTTAAAGGGTTATATCTGTGTAAAGGTTCATACATTTTGACCTGAAAATTCGTAGTTAGAACCTATCAAACCATAAAAGTTTAATTCAGGGTTTAAAACTAGTAAAATTTTTAATTAAACTAGTAATTAAAACAATTATAAAACTGAGATTAAAAACATTATTTTATTAAATTCTTATTGAATTGAGAATTTTTAAAATTATATTCATAAACCCTGGTAACATAAATGCAGTTTTTAAAAGTCTGTTTTGTTGGGAAGGCAAAAATAGGAAGCTGCAGAAGTAAAGTTTTTATTTATGTAGGTCCTTTATGTCAGTTTGTAGAAGATTTGGCTTTGAAACATAGGTAATGTTGTTACACAATGAGGAAACTTGTATTTTAAAAATCTGTTTAAGTATGTGTTTTGTTTTCTTCACTAAAGGTATATAAAATAGAATGTGATGATGTACAATTTAACAAATATTCTATATTTTTATTAAGATAAATTAATCTATTAAAATGTTCTAAGTTAATAAATTAGTCATTAAAGTAAAATAGTTTAATGATATTTAAAATTCTGGCATAATTCAAAGTAACAAATTATAAAATTGTTTATTTTTCAGGAAAGGTGCTCAAAGATTCAGTGTGCTTGGTTACTGGTATTCTTAGCAGGATCTTCTGTTCTTTTATATTACACCTTTCATTCTCAGTCACTTTATTACAGGTAATTAGAGGTCCAAGTGCACAATCACATTTTTATGTAATCGTATACTCCATAGCACTTTGCATGTATCTTACTTGCACATGCTTAGAGTTCAATTTTTACCTATCTGTCTCCTTCCAAGATTGAGAGCTTAAAGTGACTTACTCACATTTTTATACCCAGTGCCTTGCCTCATAGCAAGTGCTTAATAAATACTTGATTTTTGATACTTAAATTTTTACTTATATAATCAGTAGTTACTAAATACCATTAGGTTGTTGTTGGTGATCTTTTTTGGTTTTTTATTTTTGATAAATAAAAACTGTATATATTTAAAATATACAACATGTTTTGATCTATGTATACATTGTGAAATGATTACCACATCAAGCTAATTAATATATCCATCACCTCCCTTAGTTACCTTCTTGTGTGTATGTGTGATAAGAACACTTGATCGTTGTCTCTAGAAGGAGAAGACTTGCTAAAGGACAGTAGTTGATAAGTTTCCATGTCAGATGGAAGTGTTCTGAATTTTCAGCTTTAATCAGATAATTAGAAGTCCTGGTTTCAGTGGAGTTGGAGAGATGTGGACAAATGTGGGATATAGTTTGTAGGTGTAGCCAGTACCACTCGGTTTGGATTGGGTGAGTAGGTAAGGGGGAAGAATCAAGGATGATACTGGGTTTTTTTAGTCTAAGCAACTGGCTGGATGGTGGTGCCATTTACTGGGCTGGGAAAGACTGGGGAAGGAACTGGTTTTGAGGGAAAATCAGTAATTTTGTTTCGAACATGTTAAGTTTCAGAGGCCATGTAGAACTGTTAAAGTGATTACAGATATTTGTCATGAGCTCAGAGTAGAGGTCAGTGCTGTAAATTTTGGTGTTATCAGCATATGGTTGATATTTAAAAACCAAGGAACTTGACAACACTAACCAGGGAAAGAAAGTATAGACAGAGGAGAGGGCCCAGGACTGGACATGCCCACAATTAGCCAGAGGAGGAGCAGCAAAGGAGACTTAAGAAGGAACCATCAGGGACTTCCCTGGTGGCGCAGTGGTTAAGAATCCACCTGCCAACGCAGGGGACATGGGTTCGAGCCCTCGTCCGGGAAGATCCCACATGCCGCGGAGCAACTAAGCCCGTGTGCCACAACTACTGAGCCTGTGCTCTAGAGCCCGCGAGCCACAACTGCTGAGCCCGTGTGCCACAACTACTGAAGCCCATGCACTGAGAGCCCGTGCTCCACAACAAGAGAAGCCACCACAATGAGAAGCCCGCGCACCGCAACAAAGAGTAACCCCCACTTACCGCAACTAGAGAAAGCCCGCACGCAGCAACGAAGACCGAACGCAGCCAAAAATAATAAATGAATAAATAAATAAATTTAAAAAAAAAAGGAACCATCAGTCACATATGAGAACAACTAGAAGAGAGTGGTGTCAGAAGTCTAGGAAGAAAATATTTCAAGGAGAGAAGAGGGGGAAAAAGTGACCTTCGAATTTAGCAAGAGGGAGGGAGTTGGTGATCTTGACAAAAACAGTTCAGTGGAAAGGAGGGGTTAGACTCCTGACTGGAGTTGGTTGAAGACAGATTGGCAGATATCGAGTATTTGTGAGTTTTTTAGATTATAGGCTAGAAAGATATCAATCATGACAAGTTAGGGAGACTCGTTCTTTATGGAGGGAAGATTTGAAATTCAAACATTTAAGAAGTTTTTTTTTATAAATTTATTTTTGGCTGCATTGGGTCTTCGTTGCTGCATGTAAGCTTTCTCTAGTTGTGGTGAGCGGGGCCTGCTCTTCCCTTGCAGTGCGTGGGCTTCTCATCGCAGTGGCTTCTCTTGTTGCAGAGCATGGGCTCTAGGCATGTGGGCTTCCATAGTTGTGGCACGGGGGCTCAGTAGTTGTGGCTCGCGGGCTCTAGAGCACAGGCTCAGTAGTTGTGGTTCACAGGCTTAACTGCTCTGCGGCATGTGGGACCTTCCCAGACCAGGGCTTGAACCCATGTCCCCTGCGTTGGCAGGCAGATTCTTAACCACTGCGCCACCAGGGAAGTCCCTAAAAAGTCTCTTTAAAATAAGCAAAATGATCTTCCATTCTATTTACATGAACTCTAGCATCTTGCCAAACTCTTATTTTTTACACATCAAATTAAAGTAAAATATTTGGTAGCAAATTTAGAACCCCCATTGACACTTTTATCTTTTTATGTTGCTCTGGTAAGTTTTGATGTTTTTCTCTTGGTAGCTTAATTTTTTTAAATCCTACTTTGGACTATTCGAGCTTCTGGGACGTACTTTGGATTGTTGGAATTACAGACTTCATTCTGAAATTCCTCTTCATGGGCTTAAAATGCCTTATTTTATTGGTGCCTTCTTTCATCATGCCTTTTAAATCCAAGGTAAGAAAGTAATATGTTTTATTGGAAAGATGTTAGCAGACCATATTAATGCTATTTAGTCTTTGCTTAAATGATTCCTTCTATAATTTTTCAGTTTGCTCAGTAACCTAATTTTAATTATCTATATTATCTCAGACTGGCAGCTATTTGGTCAAAGACTTGAACCTAAATATTAATCTATTCCAATAAAATCAATTATATTTGCTTTGGAATAATCTAAAAATGAGTCCCCACATCATATATGGGAAAATATACATTTATACTTCTGTTTTCCTCCAGGGCATTATTAATTGATAATTGATAACTGACTTAGGCAGTTATTCAGTGTTTTTTCATATTCAATGAAAACTTTAAATTTTTATAATCAGCAAAATGTTTTATTATACATAAAACATTTTCACTGTCACTCTTTAGAAATTCTTTGAAAACAGACCAGTGACTGTAATATCTAAAGAACCAAGTTGAGGTTGTCGACAAGTCATAACCATTACCATTATGAAGATTAATTTTATAGTTGTTATTGTGCCATATACCCATGATGTTCTCAGCCCAATATGAAGTATTTGCACTGTGCATGTAAGTACCTTGAGTGGCTCTGTTTGTTTTCTTTTTTCTTCCTTTTTAGGGTTATTGGTATATGGTTTTAGAAGAATTATGTCAGTTTTACCGAACTTTTGTCCCCGTACCAGTTTGGTTTCGTTACCTTATAAGCTATGGGGAGTTTGGTAATGTAACTAGATGGAGTCTTGGGATATTGCTGGCTTTACTCTACCTCATACTAAAAGTAGGTAACATAATAAATCTTATCATTTATAATGATTCATATAATACTGTTTACGTATTTTACGTATGACTGCTTTTCTCTTTATATATTTTATAGTTTATCTTCTTATCACTAGTTTGAAGTAATGGCAGATTCTGTATCTACTTAGAAATGGAGAAATGGAAATAGGTATCTTAATCCAGTGGTTCTCAGATTTTACTGGGGGAGTGGACCTCTAAGCATGGATTATCTAAGGTGGAGGGGAACAACAGAACGTACCCATCCCCTACAGTAGCATCTGTCATACACATAATTTTCAAACTAGTGGAGTATCTTGTCCTGTTCCCTCTATGCCTGTTCCCCTCAATCACTTTATGAAACGTTAAATAGATTAAGGACATGTGAACCAGATAAAATTGCCTTGCCTTTGATTTAGTTAAGTTTATATTTATCTTGACCAAATTGTAATTCTGGGCATTCAGATGTACTTCATTTTGGTTAAGAGTTGGCTGAAATTGATAAATTGAGTAAAATATTCCATAATTGGACTTTAAATATATTTAGAATGAAATGATTAGTTGTGATATGCAATGAGCATAAAATTAATATCAGTATTTGATATTAGCTTTGATCTCTTGAGTTTAGCAGATAAGGCTCTTTGAATAAATGAATTATTTTCTCTTTCAGCTTCTGGACTTTTTTGGACATCTGAGAACTTTCAGACGGGTTTTGCGAATATTTTTTACACGACCAGTAAGTATTTTTTAATCAGAAAAAACACTTTTTATCTTTCTTTCTTCATTATAAAAATGTTTTAGTTCAGCAATTTTACAAATGCAGATTTCATAATTACATGGCTTTTTAGAAAAATTTCTTGTACTTTGGCACTTGGGGCTGTGATGATATAGAGGTTTTGTTTCTGTGATAAGTTTCTTAACTTGCACATTGACAACCACCTGATAGTTGATGAAGTACTTATATATTTGAGTTTGCCTCTTGCACTTACAAATCACTTGACGTTCTTAAGGGTTTATAAACATTCCCTTAAAAATCTTATGAACTTTTGTTTCTCTTCCTTTTTTTAATCCACAAATAGTAGCTTTGTGTATTTTCATTAACTCCTATTCAGCTTCTGTGAAAGTGCTTATACTATAATTTATTGTGTATATGAAGAAAGCTTATTACCAAAAATCATGTCCCTTGAAATTTTCTTACTGGAAAAATTTCCCCAATACTCAGTTCTGTATGCACAAATAAGTTCATGACAATAACAGTAAATTTAACAATAACAAAACAATTTTAACAGTAAATTGAGACTCCAATGTCAATTATAACTTTATTATGTGATCCTACTGATGTAACAAACTGCAGAAAAAGGGTGTCATAGCCCAAATGATAAATAGCTCATTTGGTATTTAGTAGCCTCAGAAGTTCTCAGTATATAAGTGTGATAACCGGATTTCAGAGTTTGAGTCTCAGTTTTGCAGTCCATTAGGTACTTAACAATTATGTGGTCAGGACTCAGGGGAATCTGACGTACAAGAATGCCAATCTAATATGTTTTAAAAAAAAAACAGGATTATACCGACAAAGTGGAGTAAACTAACTGGCCAGGGCACCCTTTCCTGAAGACAGTAATGTATTAAGTTTTGCTGCATCCTATTCAGACTTCTTTCTTTAGATAAGATACAATAAAATTGAGACTTCAGCTTCTGAGTTTATTCAGTTGATTATGTATCGGCCACTTTGCTGTAGCAATTAATCTAGTAAGGCTTGAGATGAAATTTTTTTTTTTATAGTCAATTTTGTTTTTGTTTTTTTAATTTTATTTATTTACTTATTTTTGGCTGTGTTGGGTCTTCGTTTCTGTGTGAGGGCTTTCTCTAGTTGCGGCAAGTTGGGGTCTACTCTTCATTGCGGTGCACAGGCCTCTCACTATTGCGGCCTCTCGTTGCAGAGCACAGGCTCCAGACGCGCAGGCTCAGTAATTGTGGCTCACAGGCCTAGTTGCTCCGCGGCACATGGGATCTTCCCAAACCAGGGCTTGAACCCATGTCCCCTGCATTGGCAGGCAGATTCTCAACCACTGCGCCACCAGGGAAGCCCCAGACTTCTTTCTTTAGATAAGATACAATAAAATTGAGACTTCAGCTTTTGAGTTTATTCAGTTGATTATGTATCGGCCACTTTGCTGTAGTAATTAATGTAGTAAGGCTTGAGCTGAAATACTTTTGATATTCTTTCTCTGTGAAGCATAAAGAGACTATCACAGTCCACTCTGTTTTATTCCTGGGATTCTCATGTTCCTTAATGTTGCCCTGAAAATGGCAATCATCATCAGGATGTCTTCACCTGAAGGGAGTCTGCAAAGTGCCAGACAAGAGTGCTATTTTAAAAGCTTGTCAGCATACATATCTGCAGTGTACGCTGCTAAATGACATTTATTGAAGGGAAATTGGCACCGAGATCATCCATCAGTATCTCAGTTTGTTTCTGGAATCTTTAACATGACCAATCTCAAAAAATCTTAATTTTCAATGTTTTTATCCTTTGAGTCTTAGTTTGATTTTGTTAACCCTCGATAACAAGAAGTTTAGGTCACAGCTTCAGGTTGCTGAGTCAAGTCATGCTTTTGCTCTCGTTACCATGACTGAAACTTGGGTGTTCTTTCTTTTCCTCAGCCACCTTTTCCACATCATTTCTACAGAAAGCTGATCTCATTTGTAACATTTTGTCACATCTAGTTAATGACTAAATTCTACTGAATTTGGTAGGGAAGTTATTAAGATCTTAAAGAGATCAGAAACTTTTTTTAGGACTTAAGGAAATGCAAAGCTTTGTGTTATTATTCAGTTTGACAGTATAACTCTACCCAAGTGACATTTTGCAATTACAGTTCTTCTGTAAAATTTTACCATTCTTTCTTAGTACTAAATGCTCCGACTTTTGTGATAAGTAAGGATGATAATTAAAATTATTTTTAGATTTAGTGGCAGGACACTGTTCAGTGGTCCCCAAACCTTCTTCACATTGAACTCATGTTGAGAGCTTTCAAGAATTAGATTCCTGAGTTACATCCTGGTATGTCTGGACCTACTGAATCAATCTCCAGTGTGGAGCACAGAAACCTATTATTTCTAAAGTAGTCTCTACATGAGTTACATTCAGCCAGCCAAGCTCTGGATTGACTTTTTTGAACCAGTGTCATAGGGAATAAGTGGGCTCAATTTGGCAGTACTGGGTCACATAGTACATGAATATAGATTGCATAATGCTGTGTTATATTTCAGATCGCTTAGTCTCTTAAGCCATTTGAATTTGAAGCACTGTCATTATTTGGGAATCCAGTGAATCTAACAATCTTCCAATATCCTATTATGTATTACATAGTGAGTTAACCTTGATGCGATCCATCCAGGCATCGTTCTGCATACATAGTTCAGCTCTGAAATGTTTATATCCTTTGGGAGAGTTTTCAAATGCCTAGTTCCTTGGAGATTTGAGAAATACAGTACCATCTATGTATTTTAGGAACAGAAAAGAAATTTGTAGGAACATAACTTCTTATCTTTATAGAGTTACGGAGTGGCTGCCAGCAAGAGACAGTGTTCAGATGTGGATGATATTTGTTCAATATGTCAAGCTGAATTTCAAAAGCCAATTCTTCTCATCTGTCAGGTAACTGTATTTTTTAAGCAACCTCAATACAGCACTTCTCTGTGACCTGCAAAAGTCACATTTATGTTACTTATAGGGAAATATACACCATTCAGCAGAAAGTAGCATTCAGGGCACATACTACTAATTTCTTACTTGTGATTAGGGGTTTGGTAGGTTAGCTAAATCTTGTCCCTTAGTTCTAATGATTTTTATGTAGAGGAGTGTATAAAGGGGAAAAAAAAATTCAAATGGCAGACTGGATACCAAAGTGACTGGAAAACAGACTATTTTTAATAATTGAATACTAGTCTTTTAGAATAATACCAGCATTTGTTACTGGATTGTATAAGGCCCTTTCCTGTACTTTATTCCAGTAACCCTCGAAGACTTTATTAAGCTGTTAGTCATTATACTTGATCTTAAAGTTATCACCTGAGGATAGCTTGTGTTTTATTAAAAGTGGTTAAATGGATAGTACAAGTCAGAATAATACTTGTGCCTCTACCACGAACACCGCTGTGTTCTTGAATGTTATACTTTGTTCTCACTTGTAAAATAAAGGGATTAGTGTTCTCCAAATTCCCTTTCAGCTCTAGAGTATGATTCTCTGCAATGTGATGGATTTAAAATTGAAATGTTATCAACTATAAAATCTAGTTCTTAATTCCCTTACAGCATATATTTTGTGAAGAGTGCATTACCTTATGGTTTAACAGAGAGAAAACATGTCCGCTGTGCAGAACTGTGATTTCAGACCATATAAACAAATGGCAAGACGGAGCCACTTCATCACACCTTCAAATATATTAAGTTCTAAACTTAACATTAAGGCCACAAACCACTAATTTTATTTGGTTACAGTGACTATTGGTAAAGACTTTAGAATGGATTTTCAGGGTTGGAAGTTAAGGAAAATGTTTCCAAATGGTTTTAGAATATTATAATAAGACAAGTGTGTAGTCCAGCTTATCAAAAGATTAAATGAAAGAACCCTATATTTAAAAATATATATAAGTAATGTTCAACATAATGCATATGCAACATTTATTCTATCCTAATTATTTGACAGATGATTGCAGTGTTAAATTGTAAATGTGTTTTCTTGTTAATGTTACCAAAATGACAATCGGATAACTAGAACTAGTGGTTTTAGAGGAATTCAGGTATTCTTTCCTGACACTGTTTTTGGAATAAAGAATATTTTTCATAATATTTTAAGATACACATTACCTGAAAGTAGAATTTTCTTTAACATTGACTTTTATAATTCCCATTCTAAAAATTCTGAAATTTTTCATAAAATTTGTATTTTTAAATGAAAGCTCTAAATGCTATATTTTACCTGTACAATCAGATTTTTCTAAGGAAGATTTACTGAGGATGAAATATTTTAATATTGTATTATTCTCTGTAGTGTGATTGATTAGCAGTCATTGAGAACAGATGATTTAAATTCCTTTTCTTTGTGGACTTCATACATACAATCCTGCCATCAGCTTTAATGTTCATGATCTTGCTTTTTGGAAAGTGCCATGGACTTTCTTGAATTATTAAAATAATTCACATGGATTACAAACAGCTGGCTTCACTGATGATTTGAATAGAGTGACAAACAAGACCAACTCAAACACTTAGAAAAGAATTCCTTGGGACTTCCCTGGCGGTCCAGTGGTTAAGACTCCGCACTTCCAATGCAGGGGGCGTGGGTTTGAGCCCTGGTCGGGGAACTAGGCTCCCACATGGTGCGTGGCCAAAAAAAAAAAGAAAAAAAAAAAGGATTTCCCCGTATAACTAGTCTTCTCCAGAGAGTTTTGGAATCTCATGCTTGAATCACCATTACTTGGGATATTAAAGCTTGCACTCAGGCCAACAAAAGCTTTGGAGAGTGTGGTTTGTTTGCCTACAGGTATTTGTGCAGGGTGGTGGAAAGAGAATGAGGCACTTTCTCTCTCACTATGAAACCTCTAAGGGAGGATGGATCTATAACAGAAATCCAAAGGACTGGTTATTATCTACATTTAGATGCAAGGCCTCTGCCCATTTTCTCTTTTACCATCTATCAGTTTGCACACAAGAAAAAGATAGTGGTGGGAAGTAGAAGTTACGAGGTAGAGGTAGAAAACAAATTTGCAGTGCTGATAAGACAAAGATTAAACCAACCTGGATTAATAAGGATAGTGACCAACCAGATACAGGTTAAACCACTTTTCATGCCTTATGGCCACCCAAACTGACAAAAGAACATTAACCTGTAACTTTTCTCCCCCAAGTAAATATTGCTAGATTATAAGTGCAACTGTTTCTGTTCATTCAGGATGAAATACTTAACTATGTTACCTACTTTGAGAACCACTGCAAATACTAAAAAAACAGGCTTACTTGGCCTTAAATCACCTTCCTAACTCTGTGGTGAAGCTAATAGTTGTTATTTAGGTATACAGCAGGGGATAAGTGAGAAAGACAATTTGAGATTAGAATTTGGGTGTGAAGGATATGCTGACTTCTTGATAAAAACATAAGAATAACATCTTAACCACATGGGTTACTTCAGCCCTAATACAATACCTACTTACCACACTTACTTACCCTATGGCCATATGGATAGCTTTGTTTCTTAATATGACTGAATAACAAAAGAAGTCCCTGGTGGACAGTGGGGTTTTTTGTTTTTGTTTTTTTAACAAACAAGAAAGCAGTTCACATATGAATTTAAAAGGAGGGAAATGTAACAGGAGAGCTTTGCCATTCACTAGTAACATTGATGAACTAGAAGCATTTCTGTATTTTTATTCCTTCACCTCAGAAACAGGAATAGGGATTCAAACCCCATTTATTCTGTGAATTCAGATCACATCCTCTAAAAGACTGTTTTATCAACATCGAGTCACTACTATGTTTTATAAAAAAGTACGTTTGAGAACTTCTGTAGAGAAACCATCTTGGCAAGTGTGATAGAATTACCTCATAAATAAGAGGTGGTTTACACAAAACACCCATCTTACAGTAGAGATATTGAGACATTAGTTAAAAACAGATTTGTCCACTATGTTATTTTGTTCATACACATCAAGAAATGTAGTTGACAAATGTGGCTGGAAAAACTGTTGTATGTTAGCACAAGAAAGTCTTCCATTGTTTTTATGTGAAGCTGGCTTTCACATGAACTTTTTTTTTTAAGCAACCAATTCAATTCTACTATTTGACAGAACTTGGAAATCACAGATGTTTAACACCTAATATAAAATCAGTACTAAAACTTGTTATAAATTTAAATTGCTTCAATTTCTCCACAAAAACAGTTTTATGACTGTCATTCTTCACATATATAGTTTATTAAATATGAGAATCTGAACACATCTGGCACGTTAATGGGAAAAATTATTGAAACCACATGTGCACCTGATAGTTATTTCTTCCTATCTTAGGATAATAATAATAAAAAAAATCACTTCTATTTTATGTTCATTCAAATTTGCATTTAATTTCTATTTACATTCATTCAATCTGAAATCAAATACTTAATACAGTAAACTAAACACAAGATGAAAAGCAGAAAAGGTGTTACCCTCAAAGCACTCCTAATAAGGCAGCTGAAGAATTTACTCTGGTAGATGCAAAGCCAACTTGGGGTAGGAAAAAAAATAATAGTTTAAAGAGCAAACACAGATGAACCCATCTTTCAAATGTTACTTTAGATAATCCACTGATATAATACTTGTGCTATAGTGGTAAATTAAGAATCACACATGAAGAATTTTGTATCAATCAGCAACAGACCACAGGTCATGGTGGAACAAATACTTTATGATTATTTTGTCCAGCTTGCTAGTGTCTACTCCTATGAAAAAAGGTAGATGTTTGGACATTGATGTTTTTATTTGAGGAATTAACCATTTCCACAGCCTCAAAATCCATTCTGCATAAATTGAACATTTCTCATGAGAATAATCTTAGATCTAGCCCTTATAAGCTAGGAACCATATGACTAAGTAACCAAAATAGGTAGGTCCTATATTAAATATAAAATCCAAGGCTTGGGATATTAATACTATTGAAGATGCAGCTTATTAATCATTTATTTCTTAAAGAATGTTGAATTTATGGAGTATCATACATGCATTCTTCCCCCCCAATTACCTTCTATCTCAAAAAATAGTATGGAAGAATCCTTCTTGAAGGATTCAAATTAGTTAAGACCATAAAGGGGAAAAAGAAATAACAGTTTTCCTAAAAATCTGGTTCAAGTTCAATAATTAATACTTTACATTGTTAATCACAGCTGGTTTATAAATCCCAGTTTATTCTGTAATGCTACAAACCTTATAAAATCAAAATTAGTAAACTTCAGCTCTCAATGATTTTAATTAAAAAACAGCATGTATAAAATAAAAAAATATCCTGTAATAGCTGATTTTAAAGAAAATAATCAAGTGATGAAAGAAAAACACTTAATCTCTTTATACACTTACCTGGAATAATCATAAAGAACCTTCTTAGAAACTCAAGACTAGTATTATTGACATATATTTTTAAACTATGCTTGGGTTTTTACAAATAAATATAGGGTAAGCCATATTGCATAGGTGTGTGCTTTCTGTCTGTGACACTAAAGTGGCACTTGACATGTTTTCACAGTCATAGTAGGAATATCCATTTATGAAACAATTTCTCAATAAACTTGCCACAGTATAGAAAATTAACTTCACTGAATGTTAAGTTTGAAAAACATTTGTGTGAATGGTAAGTGTGCAATTAATACTTTTTATGCAGAAAGTTACAGTGTTTGCCAGTATTGCTGGCAGTACTAATTATGAAACTGGTTTAACTATGGGGTGGTTATAGCCAGCCAATCACAGTGCAAATGTTACTAGCAAATAGGACTGAGGAGGAATATTTTGGTGTAAAACTTTCACTGGAATTTGGTCAGGCAGTCAACACTATAGTTAGTAAACACATTTGAAAACAAGTATCAGAGTAGTACAAGCCATTTACAGTCGGAAATGAAGCCTGTACAATCACCATAGCTTTTTGGGTTCTGTTTTTCAGACATCATAAACTGTCAGAGAACAAAGACCTGCACTTTAAGTACAATTTCTGCCCTTACCATTATTTAGTTTCTAATTTATTAGCTACAGTTATAAAGTTCTCAGTAGACTGCTGCAATAAGGGAAGAGGAGGTCTAGAGGGAATGATTTAAAAAAAAAAAAGGCTTTCTGTCCGAAGATGAGCTGTTATCAATCGTTTCATTTATTGCCACAATTGAAAAGGTATATTTCCAATCATTTTTCATGGTTCTGTTCTTGCTTAATGTCATAGGATTTCATCTTATCTCACTCGAACCGCCATTTAAATAAGCAAAGCTTTTTTCTGACTGAATTCAACATGCATAAATAATTTTATGGCTTGGATCCTATGGCTCAAAAAGGTTTGGAGAACATAGCAAGCAGCATCTATTTAAAAAAAATCGTAGGGTTGCAAAATATTACAAATTGACTTTGCACACTCAGACTGAAGACATTATAAAAGACAAACAAAAAGAGGTGGTAAGACTCAACTGCAACTGCATGATCATCTATTATACCAGTATGCACTGAAATAATATTTTTATAAAGCTCTGCAGATATTAAACCCTTTCACCAGCTAAAAGTCATGGAAACGCTCTCTTTAAGGCAGGAAGTATTTAAGAAAGGTAAAGTTACCTTTATTTTTATTCTTTGTACCTGTAAATCACTTATGTAGACTTTGTTACAATTTTCAAAAACATAGTGTTTTGTTAACATGTTTCCTAAATTAAGCCACTGAGTTTTCTTATTTTCTGTGGAAGACATTCATCAAAAGGCCATCAAATACTTTTACAATCAAAAAATGTAGCCCCAATATAGGAAAAAAAAATACCTTTTTTCCTTTTAAAACCATTGAGGAAAAAATGTAAGGAAGGCAGACACCAAAAACAGTAAAAAGAAGTGAAACTTAAAACCTTACCAATTTGCTGTAAAGAGATTAGACATAGAGGGTGGACCGTGGCAACACCCTCTTCCCCTGGATCTCCCTCCTCTCTCTCACTTTGCCGCCCTCGATATGCATTTTATCCTCTCTTCTGTCCTTCTTCAGCCATAGGCTGAACACATTTGACGTCTTGAACCAAATACTGGTATAAGGTGGCGATATTTTTCCAGTGCAATGCAGGCCCAGGATAAGGATGAAATGTAGGACATACAACTTATGCCCATTCCAAGGCTTCCAGTTAAGCTTAGCACATAACAGTACTGCAAGTAGAAATGATTAAATAGATTTTTTTTTTCTAGTATTACAGACAGGTATTGCAGCTGGGTTACTGAAAATAAACCCCAAGTCCACCCCAATCCCTCAAACGAGCCACAGCTGTGGTTAACAATGATTCATTTGCATTTTTATTATTTCACCAAGAGAAGAAACAGAAGTTGTCTGGCTTTCTTCACACCAATAATTTCGCATTTTAAAGTTTGGGATGTTTTCCATAATGAGCTGAATCAAAAATCTATTTGAAAAATATATATTTATATAAAAAAAGATTCAGGTTGTTTGCACGTAAAACATCAATTGTTAAGTTTCTTTCGTCTTTGATTCCATGTTGCTGGAAAGTTTGACCAAGCTTGCATGCTAATTTGTCCTTAGTTGCAAGTATTACAGGCAAACTCATACTTTGCCTAATGAAAGGATAACCCTTCTTCGACACAATCAGAACTCAACAGTGATTCAGAAGCAACATCCTACCCTTAATACTGTCAGTTTCGAGCCATCAACATGAAAATCCTTGATAGGTTGAGACGATGTTGCTAGGAATCAATTAATTGATGTGCCTAAGAGTTCCGCAGTACTATTTTCACTTAAGTTTTTTTGCACCATTGATTGATTTTTTAAAATCCATGTTTATTTTTCCTCTGTCCAATGTGTTCTATGTAATGACACTGACTCTTCGAGACTGTCATTTTGAGTCTTCTTGTTTCACCTTGCGGGATGCTCACACATCCTCTCCCCACCTTTTTTGCCTTAAATTCATTAAAAGCATTGCTCTGTCATAGATTCATACGCAGGTGTTCTGGTCGTTTGGAGATCATGGGAAAAGCTTGTTTTTTGTATGGCCCGGAGTTCGGCTGTCGTATTGGAAGTGGTGCTGAAGCTTCCCCACTCACCGTCACATCCATCTGCTCTATTCCACTTGTTTCCATTGGGTATTCCACAGGCGCCTGAGGATTTGCCGTGCTGGCTGAAGCACCTCTTCCCCAGAAATCCCCAGGAGAAAATTTGACAGGGCTTTAAGACAAGGAAGAGCTGTCATTCGTCTCAAGTACTATCTCAACAAGGAACATTTCCCTTACATTTAAAGGGAGTGGGGTAATGTGACTTTTTTTTTTTTTTTTCCATTTAATTTCATTTTTGTGTGGATTAGCGCAAAAGCAGAAGTTGAGCCATTTCTCCCCTAGACTAATTGCTAGTTTCCTAACTGGTCCCTTTACCTCTCTACTTGCCCTCATAAAACCATCAATGATACTTACTTTTTTAAAAAAATCATTTTCTCCCCCACTTAAAACAGCTGCTCATTGCATTTAAAATATTTCTCCAAACCTTTGCCATTCTCTTCCTCGCTCACCACACTTCAGGAATGTTGACCTGCCTTTCATTTCCAAGAAAAAGGCCAAGTTTTTTCCTCCCTTAGGGCTTTTGCATGAGCTGTTCTTCTACCTGTAACATCCTTGTATTTCTGTATTTTGTATGGCTAGCTATTTCTCCATGAATAGGAGTCCCCTTGTTATTTTTTGCATTCTAGTACCACACTCTATTTTTTTTTTCACATAGCATTTGGCGCTACTTGTAATTACATATTTTATCTCCTTCTTTATTTTGACTCTCTCTCACTAAATAGTAAGCTTCATCAGGACAAGGACAATTCCTGTCTTAATCATGTGTCCCCAGAATGTAGCACAACCCCTGGTACACAATAAATGTTGAATGAATGGTTAAAGAGTACACTTTCCAGTGTGACGGCTTATTTTCAGGAGGGGAGGTAAACTATATAGCATATTATTATTGATCAGTCACAGACTAGTCACTTGCAATATTAGAAGGTGTAGATGCTGTGCTTATGTCAAAGAGAATGACAGATCTTCCATTTATGTAACTTGGCATAAATTTCTTAAGCAATGCTCTTCTAGGTTAAAAAAAAGAATAAGTCTGAATACCTGACAGGTGTTCGTGGGCTGCCAATAAATCTTCGAGGTGACCGGATTTTTGGTTCAAAGGAAAACTTTTCTTTCACGCTTTCAAGTACAGATGGAGCCACATATGTAAAACCCTGAAAGACAGTAACAGTGGACTACAGAATAGGATTTTGTCATATACATCAAGAAAATGTGGTGGTTCAATCTCTGACACACCAGGACAATGATGTACACCTAAAATCACCAATGTGGATATTATCCAATCTCCTCAATCTCATTTCACACCCCGTTACCTTCTTTCCAGTCATTTCTTGAGGCACAGACCTCCAGAGAGCAGAATTCTATTGAGCCCCATATGCCAGCAAACAAAATTTCACTCTACTGAAAGGAGTAGAACAAAACAGGAAAATGTAGGCTCTACATTAAGATGTTAAATACGAAGATAAATGCAAAGAAATTCTAGTGTTTCTAGCCACATGCATATAAGCAACTAAGATTATCACCCCCAAACAGTTTCTCATTATTAGGCCAAAGTAAAAATAGAATTCTCTAACTTGGCACATGTGATCTTTCTGGTTTTATACCAATGAATGGATAGATTCAGATTTTCCTGATGAATAAGGGTCGGCATTGTGAAAACTTAATTTTAAGAGACAGTAATGCAATTTTGTTAGCTTTAGTTCTTTCTTGGACCTTGCTATTAGGCTACCAGCTGTCATTTATCTTGCTGTTCACGTTTATCCCTTTAACAGTTAATCCTGGGCTTCCCTGGTGGTGCCGTGGATAAGAATCTGCCTGCCAATGCAGGGGATACAGGTTCAATCCCTGGTCCAGGAAGATCCCACATGCCGCGGAGCAACTAAGCCCGTGCGCCATAACTACTGAGCCTGTGCTCTAGAGCCCGTGAGCCACAACTACTGAGCCCACGTGCCACAACTACTGAAGCCCGTGCGCCTAGAGCCCGTGCTCTGCAACAAGAGAAGCCACCGCAATGAGAAGCCCGTGCACCACAACGAAGAGTAGCCCCTGCTTGCCGCAACTAGAGAAAGTCCACGCGCAGCAACGAAGACCCAACACAGCCAAAAATAAATAAATAAATAATAAATAAATAAATAAATATTTTAAAAAACCCCCCAAAACAGTTAATCCTATACCTATCTTCCCTTCTATTTATTATTCTTGTCACTTATGAGTAGGCATTTGAGTTATAATAAAAAGATTCAATAAGGCTCTGGGTGAAGTCCTAAAGAGTAAGGTGCAATTCTGTAGAGCGTATGCTTTGTTGTGACAGCTACATGTGGACTACGAAGGCCATTTCCCCACATGTTCTTGTGGGCTAAAGCTATAACTACCAAGAGGACCAGACTGTGCCTTAATCATCTTTGAATTTCCTTGAATTCTAATAGGAATTGAAATATTAATTGAAGTTACTACAGCCACAATCTCCAGATAAGTGGGCTGTTACTATTTTAAATTAATTTTAAAACAGATACACTTTGTGTACAGAATTCTGGCTACAACCTAACAAATGAATTGTTCTTGTATTCATTAGTTAGCCAATTTAAGTAATTAAGAAAAGCTCAACACGGACTTCCCTGGTGGTCCAGTGGTAAAGAATCTGCCTTCCAATGCAGGGGATGAGGGTTCAACCCCTGGTCAGGGAACTAAGATCCCACATGCCGTGGGGCAACTAACCCCACGTGCCATAACTACTGAGCTTGTGCGCCTCAACTAGAGAGCCTGCGTGCCACAAACTACAGAGCCCTTGCACTCTGGAACCCACGCGCCACAACTACAGAGCCCACGTGCCCTGGAACCTGCGCACCACAACTAGAAAAGAGAAAACCCGCACGCCACAGCTAGAGAAAAGCCTGCATGACACAACGAAGAGCCTGCGTGCCACAATGAAAGATAAAGATACTGCATGCCTCAACAAAGATACTGCGTGCCGCAACTAAGACCCAACACAGCCATAAATAAATAAACAAATAAAAAGATCAGCAATACTTTAAATGGAATGAAAGCTTAGATACATAACTTCTGCCACCACAACTCTGGATTTCTTTGTAGTAAGGTGTTTCTAGACTTTTTTTTTTATGGGGGAAAACAATTGTCAAACTAGCTAAAACTCTGTAATGCTCAGTTGAAGAAAAGGTCTGTATGTTAAATCAAAGGTATAAATTCCACATCAGTAGAAAACAAAATTCCACATCATGAGAGAAAAAAAGAAAGCAATGACACAATTAAAATGAATCATGCCTACTTCCCTAACTGATAAGAGATTGTACTAAGGGGGATACAGTAACTTTGCATCATGCTGACATAAATTTAACAACATGCGTTCATCTTTCCCTCTTATGTAATTAAAATGCTATAAAATTATATTTTGCATGTATGTTCTTATATCACCATATAATCATACATTTATAGAATTATTACTATTCAATGTTGTTTACTCAAAAGCATACTGTACTATGGTGACTTAACTGTTATTTTGCCCATACACAATTTTTGTATTCCATGCTAACTTTAGAACTGACCCTCCACCCCCAAAGATACAACACTACTGTGGTGTGTTATACTGAGAGCATTATTTTTTAAAAAAAGTTTGAAAATTAAGTTAGTGACAAATCCAGTGAACTCAGAAACAAATAAGGAAGAAAAAAAACTTCCAAATGATTACTTTCCCCATATTCTATTCTCCCTAGGGATAATCCAAAAAGAAATGACAAAGGTTAATGACAAATGACAAAGGAAACAAATGATATAAAATCGGGTAGATATTCACATGACATGTAATTATAGTAATAAAATAAGTACTAGGCAAATAATATGCAATGATGGTCATCAGATATAAACCTATCATTTCTGTTAATCAAAATCTAAAATTCTGTTTTTTTTGTCTGAGGAGACAAGGTATAAATCAATACAGATACCTCCTCCTTAGGATTAATTTGCTTACAATCACATATGAACCAATATATTTTGATGTCAAATATTCACAATCAACAGGTTAAAAATCCCCTACAGACAAAAAATCTTTAGCTGTTTCAGGAATAAAATAGTTACTATGAGCTCTTCTTCTCCTACTGCTATGACTGTGTGGACTTCAGTTCAGATGCTGAGCCAAACATTTTAAGTCAGTGGGCTATTCAAAAAAAGGAATCACATACTCTGACTCTAATTGCTAAAATGGAATGCTGGATTATGAGAATGAGTTTTCTAACTTATCAACAAGTTATAAGGGGATAACTTTTAAAAAAAAAGCACCTCAGGTTATCTGCATGAACTCTAAAGCAAGCAAACTGAAATTTTCTTATTAAAAAGGCGTTTCTTACTGAAAAGGGCCCATCCTCATACTTAAATTTCCCATGGCTACATCAGAAATTCTTTCACTTACCAGAAAGACCTGGTTGGCACTTTCACTCAGAGTTGAGTCATCTGGGCTGTCAACAGGTGTCTGACGTGTAAACTTTGAATCAAACTGACTCACATCCTCTTCAGATTGCTTTATAAAAAACAAAATGATTAGAAAATGGTGAACAGACTACATTATACATATCAATCAAATGCATTACACACATTAGAGAAGGCGCTAGATAGACCTCTTTTCTCAGGGTTTGACTGTAATAAAGTAGCAAAATAGCCTTAGCAGGCACAGATTGAAAAATAAATACAGGTGGAAAGTATCAAAGGTCAAACTACATCTTTAGTACACAGTTATCATTCCTATTAAAAATCTGAATATCTTCCCTTCTCACAAAGCTTCAGTGTGGCTAGCCCACTGGTGAAATCCCTTTTTAGAGACAATTTGCGCAGTTGGCAAATTTGTAATAAACTTGAAGCAGAGTTTAAACACAAAGCACATAATATGCTCTAGTTAAAGTTTCTTCCCATACCATATTTCATTCCTTTAAATTTCTCAAGGAGCAAAAGTAATATTCTACTCTGCATGAGTATATTTTCTTGTGGAGGAATATTATCACCCAGATCTAACCACCAGATCTGTTTCTTTAATTTCCTCTCTCTGGTACAACATCAGACCATGTGGTTGTGTCAAAAGAACCCAGCAACTGGGACTTTCCTGGCAGTCCAGTTAAGACTCCAAGCTTCCACTGCAGGGGGCACAAGTTCCATCCCCAGTTGGGGAACTAAGATCCCGCATGCTGCGAGGCCCAAAAAAAAGAACTCAGGAACCTACACAAAGAAGCACCCAGTGTCTAAAGATGGGAAAAACCGAACATCAATAAAAATAACTGCAATGAATTGAAACACAAATATGTTAAACAGCATGAGTTCATAATTATACTAAAAAAAAAAATCACACAATTCATTGGTCAATTTTGGAAGATGTTAGGGAACTAATTCATTATTTTGCAAACTGGGAAAGAAACATTTATCCTGCCTTTCCTGTATAAACTGCGCCTCAGGTAACCAAACAACTGATACAAGAGTATCTTTTTACAGAACAATTCCACCTAATAAATAAAGAATGAATAACAGTATTAGAGTAAGGCAATTTTGCAAACCCCTAATGAAATCTTGGAACTAGGCTATAGATTCTCAACCTTAGCTCTTCTGACATTTTGGGCCTGATGATTCTTGCTGTAGGATGTTGTCCTGTGCATTATAGGATGTTTAGCAGCATTTCTGGCCTCTATCCCCTAAGTACCAGTAGCACTCCTCCCTAAGTTGTGACAACTTGTCTCTGACCTTGCCAAATCAACCCTGGCTGAGAACCACTGATATAGGCAATAATCAATGACCACTAACATTTTTTTTTAAAATGTAAGTATATATATCTTCTGATCAAAATATATAGTACCAAAAGTTTAATGTGAATCAGATCTAAACTAAAACTAAACTACCAGTTTCCAGAAATACAAGGAACAGATGAACATGGCTGAGGACAACATGGGGTTAAAATCAGCAAAATCAAAATGTGAGGAACCCTACAGGACAAATGGTCCAGTTTCTTCATTAAGTCCTCAAAGGAGGAATTGAGAGAGGATATCTATAGATGGAGAGACCTAAGAGACATAGTAACCAAACTACATAGGTCTTGATTGAATCCTTATTGAAACAAACCAACAGGAAAAAAAAGAAACAATTGGGGAAACTGTCATCTTTTTAGTTGTGATGATAGCACGGTGGTTATGTTTATGTTTAAACAAGATGACTTAATAATTTTTGAAGCTGGATAGTTGGTATATGAGGGTTAATTATCCTTACAGTTATGTATGTTGAAATTTTAAAGCAAGTCACCTTGTGCTCCAGGACCAAATAATCATCATCATTATCCTATTCCTTCTCCTCCACCATCATCTCAAGAAATAGAAAAAGAAACTATCTTTTCTCAAATTTTGAGATGGGAAAAAGACAAGAACTAATACGCTAACTCATTTACTCATAAACATATTGTTATGGTTTGAACTATGTCCCTCCAACAGTCATATAATGAAGTTCTAACCCCCAGTACCTCAGAATGTGACCTTATTTGGAATGAAGGCCATTACAGATGTAATGAGTTAAGATAAGGTCATACTGGAGTAGGGAGGGATCCTAACCCAATATGACTGGTGTCCTTACAAAAAAGGGAAAATATGGACACAGATCTACACACAAGGAGAACGCCACATGAACATGAAGGCAGAGCTAGGATGATGTGCCTACAAGCCAAGGAATGCCAAAGATTGCCAGCAAACCACCAAAAGCTAGGGGAGAGGCATGAAACAGTCTCTCACAGCCTTCAGAAGTAACCAACCCTGCTGACACCTTGATCCCGAACTTCTAGCCTCTAGAACTGTGACATAATAAATTTCTGTTTAAGCCACCTAGTTTGTGATACTTTGTTATAGAAAAGCAAATTCAAAACAGGGTTGGGTTAAGCAAAACAAAACAAAGCAAAAAAACACAAAAGTCCTAAGTACTTGAGATATTTAATCATCTTAGGCAACCAACTTTAAACTAGTTAATATAGCCATCAATTGCTGCTGGCAGTAGTTCCTGAAAAGACTGCACAGAGGGACTTCCCTGGTGGCGCAGTGGGTAGGACTCTGCGCTCCCAATGCAGGAGGCCTGGGTTCGATCCCTGGTCAGGGAACTAGACCCCACATGCATGCCACAACTAAGGAGACGCCTGCCACAACTATGGAGCCCGCCTCCTGCAACTAAGACCCGGTGCAACCAAATAAATAAATAAATTAAAAAAAAAAAACTGCACAGAATAAAGATTCTGAAGAGAGGATAGACCAAAGTTTTTGAACTATTAATAAATATAAATGTTTCTTACTGGTCTGATATTTTCTTATTGTAAAAAAGTGCCAGGTCCCTCAGATTATATGCTTTCATGAATACATACCAACAGAGGTTTAAAGGGGGGCTCTACCTTCCGAGCCAGCAGTTCTTCCCAGTTAATATGTCTGAAGAATGGATGAGCCTGGGGAAGAACAAAACAAAAGAGCAGGAAGAAAGGTTAAGGGGAACAGACTTCACTGGACTGACAAATTAACAGCCTATTTGAAGTTACCAATCACAAAATAAGTTATACTTATAAGCAAGTACATATAACCTTCACAAATACATAAAATAGCATTATCTTCCCCACAAACCACCAAACATGCCAATCCCTACTTGAACTTCTCCAGCATCCCCAGGACCAGCTCCAAGACGAGAAGCAGCATTTCTTTTCAGCAGCTTTAGGGAGGAAAAGAAACACAGTGATGAACCTTACCTAGTCAAACTGATTATTTTTCTTTATAGAATTTGCATGTGTATTTTGCCTTGCAAATGTATGATTTATTAATTACTTCTAAATATTGTTTGGGAATAAAAAGAAAATCTTTAAACAAATTTGTCCTTTGCCTGCAAAAACTGTAGACTTTTCTGTCAACACCTGTGTATGATTCTGTAGTCAAAATGTATATTCAGTTCTATCTATTTGAATCCTAGTAGTTGAAGCTTATGATTTGAGTGCCTATTTTAGAACCCTACCTTTTTAAGCAGATCTCTGGCTTCTTGTGTGAGGTAGGGAGGCAAATTGAGTTTACATTTGAGGATTTTGTCAATTGTTTTCTTTCTATTCTCCCCAGTGAACGGGGGCTAAGAGTAGAAGAGAGTGAGAAAAATTAGCATAGAAAAAATCAAATTTTAAATAACAGAATTATCCATTTCCTGAAATTAGTTACGCATAGAGATCAGAAATGTATGCTGTGATATAGGATGACTGCTAAAGACCTGTAGTTTTTGAGCAACGGCACAGAGAAAATAGCAAGGCCCTGGAAGGAACTGGGTTGCCACCATTAACTTGGTGTGATAATGGGTGAGCCATTTGATTTTATGCTTCACTTTCTCCATTTATAAAATAAGGGCAGGGGCTTCCCTGGTGGCACAGTGGTTGAGAATCTGCCTGCCAATGCAGGGGACACGGGTTCGAGCCCTGGTCTGGGAAGATCCCACATGCCGCGGAGCAACTGGGCCCGTGTGCCACAATTACTGAGCCTGTGCGTCTGGAGCCTGTGCTCCGCAACAGGAGAGGCCGCGATAGTGAGAGGCCCGCGCACCGCGATGAAGAGTGGCCCCCACTTGCCGCAACTGGAGAAGGCCCTCGCACAGAAACGAAGACCCAACACAGCCATAAATAAATAAATAAATAATAAAATAAAAATTAAAAAAAATTTAAAAAAAAAAATAAAAAAATAAAAAATAAAATAAGGGCAGTATCTGTTTTATCTCTATTTCACAGGACCACAGGCCATGACATAGATCATCTAAATGAAAATATTTATAAAAGTACAGAGGCCCAAATACTACTAATAAAGCATCAGTAGTGTTAGATTTTTTAAAAATAACTTCATTGGTAACATTTTCAAAAAGCACAGGAAAGATCTCTTGCTGTAATGACTTAATAACTACTCAGCACAGACCATAATACATGCAGCTTTTAACTGTGCACCTACTGCTCCAGTCAGCATGTCATACATTAATGCTCCCAGACTCCACCAATCCACAGCACGATTGTGGCCACTTCTCATCAAGATTTCAGGGGCCCTATAAAGAGAAAAATAATATGCCTAAAACATCCATTATTTGCCTATCATCTGAATTAAAATTTTTAAAACAATATACAGAACCAAGTGCTGCTACAGAAAATTTAGCACACTATTATTTAAACCAGGTAAAAGTTAGCTATTATCCCCAAACCAGTAATATTTCTTTGAACATGCAGCTCACATGTATTCTATTGTTCCACAAAATGTGTGTGTGACTGTTCCGTCATGAATAGATTCTTTGCATAGTCCAAAATCTGTTAGTTTCACATGACCTACAATGAAAGATTATAAATGGTTATTCTGAGAATTCTATGTGCAATATTTGAATGTATCATACAAGACAATAATCTATCCTTCCACTTTACTTTTTCTGCCTTAAATTTATTTTTTGAGACATCAAGAACTAGCAAGGTTCCATCCATAAATGGGATGTTAAATAACCCTTTAAGGGTAGGGCAAAATTATCTTTGCCGGGGCTTCCCTGGTGGCCAGTGGTTAAGAATCCGCCTGTCAATGCAGGAGACATGGGTTCAAGCCCTGGTCCCGGAAGATACCACATGCCGCGGAGCAACTAAGCCCGTGCACCACAACTACTGAGCCTGCGCTCTAGAGCCCACGAGCCACAACTACTGAGCCCGCGTGCCACAACTACTGAAGCCCATGTGCCTAGAGCCCATGCTCCGCAACAACAGAAGCCACCGCAATGAGAAGCCCGCGCACCGCAACGAAGAATAGCCCCTGCTTGCCGCAACTAGAGAAAGCCTGTGCGCAGCAACGAACACCCAAAGCAGCCAAAAAAAAAAAAAATTATCTTTGCCAATGATATAATCTATCTAGTAAAGGTAAAACGAAGATGAGAAAAAGGTGAAAAACAGCTTGTCTAAGGCTTTAGCTTTACCTATACCAAGAATCCTTTACCATCCTGAGCAAGTAAGTCCTGGGAAAACTTGATGAAGTCTGGATTATGTACACAGAACATAAAAAAGATCTTCTGCATGTTAAACAAAGGTGTGACACTGTACTTCAAACATATAGCTCTTATCACCACGAACTGTGACCTGACAGTTCTTAAAACAGTCTTAGTCACTATAACAAGTTAGCTTATTCTGCCAATGCAGTTTGGAAACAGAAATGAAACTGCTATATGGCATGGAACCATCATCTTTGATCCAGAAAGTGAAAAACTCATCACCTTACACAAAGAACATCTCAGTTCAAGTTTAGTTTTAATGAACTGTCATTAGCTATCCAGTGGTTCAGCAACCCCAGGGACCCTACAGTTCCAAGTTTATTTCGAGAAAAGAAAAGGCAATGGACTATTAACTCAAATGTAGGTGTGTACTTTACTCTGACACAGAAGAAATATGACCTTTATTTTCACAGAGCCACCTGATACACTCAGGTTATGGATCAAAGAAGTTAACTAGTCACTTCCCTATCCTATTCCTTGCCTTAGAATTCACAATCAGAATCTAAATTTGTGGCAGTGGGGGCAGAACTGGGAGAGAGAGAGATACATAGATACCCGTGATGTATGTGGTTAAGTACATTTCTCCAAAAAAAAAAAAAAAGGGAAAAGAAAGGAAAGCAAGAAACCCCTCACTATCTGAAACACTTATTCTGGCATCAGTTGTCCATAAACCATTTTCTGTACAAGAATTTAAAACCATTAACTACCTCTTGCATCATTCGATAGACATCTAAGGATCAGCAGCTGCCACCAGCCCCCAGATACCCGAGTTGGTTGGTTGCTCCTTTGGGATGTGAGTGAATTGCCAAGTCTAGCCAGCCCAGATTACTCTCACATAAGTTGAACTGTCTGTAGCAGCATGCAGTAATGATCAAGGCTCACTTTGCTCTAGCTATAGCTGCACAGAATATTAATTAGTCTGTCTGATTTTTATGTCTGTTGTTGTTGCAGACAGCAAGAATAAACTGATGCCTACTAAACATTTTACCTCCAAAGTTATATCAAATATTTTGGTTCAATTCTAATCCTTTCCTTTTTTAGAGCATTAATAAAATTTATCATAAAAAATATTGCTTCTAATACTTATGTATTTCATCAGTAAAGAAAACTCAATTTATAAAGTTAAGATTCACTTTCCAATTTAAGGAACCAACCAAAATTAGTATTTGGACTGGCTTCTGGCTCACCACACTTTATGTAAGGATTTCAAAAGAATGACAAGCTATAAAGAGTAAGGATTAAACCAGAAAAGGTAGTTGTGGCCAGTTATCCTCAATTCTCTTTCAATCTCATCAACCATAAGTACAAGTATCATATGATGCTATAAATTCTGAGGGAGGAATGCGTAATAACTGACGCATAAATATGGGGCTTTGAAAATGACCATGACCTGTGTGGGAAGATTTTAAGATGATTATTTACTATAGAATTGTTTACAGTATATCTCCACCTTGGTGATTAAGCATGATATTCTCCGGCTTCAGGTCTCTGTAGATGATCCCCTTTTGATGTAAATGCCCCAAAGCCATGGAGATTTCTGCCAAGTAAAAGCTGGAAACAAAAGTGATTTAATAAAATTAAAAAGAGTAATCTACTCAAAGCAGTTTATGTATGGAGCAAAATTCCTTGAAAGAAATAGACATGCACCAAAGACCAAATTAGTGGGAGTGGGGGTGGGTATGGGGAAAAGAGATGGCATAGGATGCTGCCAAAAGGCATGGAGACATTTACGTTTCACTCATTTAGTGAAACTATAAAATGTTTTATTTCATCATTAGAACATACTGCTAAAATTGCAAAGAAGTCCAGAATATGTCAAACTGTCACTGGTCGTGTTTTGTTCTGTCTATGTAGGAACTAGGCCAATAGTCATCCAGATCAAAGCAAATTTCTCCCACCCACCCCCAATTTTTAAATCCCATAGGAAACAGGAACTTTGTTATTCTCAGAGATCAAGTCTTAGTTTCAAAAATACCTTATAACCTGACCCTTAGAAGCCCACGCATCCCTTACTTAATACAGCTGCATATTTATATACAGCTCATGCCCACAGTATCTGCCCTCCCTCTTGCCAGCCAGCCCACAACTATAAACTGTGTGACACTCAAATTTATCTACCTCAAAAGAATAAAGGGCTGAGTCAACCCTGTCTGGATTCGAAAAGCACAAGGCACTGCAATACTGGCTGCATAACAATGTTGCAATCCTGCAGATTACTCCAGGATGGAGAGGGTGTGTCCTAGAGGACTGAGGCAGTTTCACAGCCAGCAGGACCACAAACACAGCCTCCAACATGGCTCAGAGAGCCTTCTCCAAAAAAGGGCACTTCATCCCTAAGGCTCTTAAGTGCAGCTTCTGTGTTAGAAAAGGCCTGAAATTAAACAATGGAATGCAGTTTGGTAATTAAGGTAGAAAAAACATTTAAGTGTTTTCTATTCAATTAATGTGTAGGATAAACTGATTTATTGTTACCCAATTCTGTCATCTCACAAAAGGGTGTGTATATTTTTAATTTGAAGCAGATGCCATCTTAAGAAATATGAGGGTAGATCCCATCCTGGCCGTTGAATCAATCCACAGATGATATGTGCAGGCTTATCACCTCCCTAAGACTGCACCTTGGGAACTGGAAAGTCTACAAAAAGAGGAGATGATTTCTGATACTTTCCATTGCTCCACACATAAAGTTTCACTGGAAAACCACACTCACCCAGAGCCAAGGCAGGCAGCTTACCAATTCAAGGAAAGAAAGCCCCAGTGAGAATGGTTCTGTTAGGAACTGGTGTGAAGAACGTTCCACCCAAAGCCTGGGGGCAAAGGAATGATGTGACCTCCAATAGCTGCCAAGTCCCAAAGCTGCTTCTCCCTCTTAGAGTCCTGAGTGACCAACTGGCTCCAGAACAATTTATTGAATCATCTGGCTGTCCGCAGTGGGACCAGGATTTTGCTTTTAATTATATGAATTATTACCTGAATCCATACAACCACAAAAATTTCACTTACCAGGCTGTGTCTTCCATAAATATTCCTTCTCTTTCTAACTGCATAAATAATTCTCCTCCTGTAAAGAAAAGAAAAAGACATTAGAAACAAAACAATCTTTTTTTTCCAACAATCCATTTCTAATGAGAGGGTTTGTGCTTTCCTTTTAGCCATAATTAAAAGACATCAACCCTTTAAAAATAAAAAACAGATCCTAAAAATTACAGGTTTAAAACTAAGTCCTCAGGATTCCATTTTTAGCAGTGTTCTTATTCTTATGTGAAATATACAAGTTTTGGAATTCTAGGTTTTACATCTATAAACTTCAAAATATTTACAGATTCCAGACCTGCGGTTAAAAAAAAAAATCTTGATTAAAGCTTCTCTAACATTTTACCGGCATACAGAAAAATGTTAGTATGTAATTAAACCATCCTTGCAAATTAGTGAATGCCCATATTCCACATTTTTAGAACTCTTAAACTGCATGAATTTGGCAATGTCCTTGTAAATAGTATGGCACTATTTGAATATCAAAATAAACAATGATAATAAAGTGTGATATCCTACTGAAAAATCTTAGGATCCATGAGTCCACAATGATGTAAATCAGTGAATAGATAAATGGAAAGCTCTTCGTTACAGCAGAATGCCAAATAATAAATGAAGAAGCCATGACGGAATAAGAAAAATCACTTGGCAATCATCATAGTTAATTGTTTCAGGCAAGAATCAATGGATGCTAAAACTGTATGTGAAAGTTTGATGAGAGATGAGATATTTAAATAATTTCAAAGTATCTCCTCAAGATACTTACTAATTACAAAAGGAAAATTTCACCAGAAAAAAAAAACTGGCAGACATCACCTTATACATATGATCAAAGTTAACATCAACAGTAATGGAACAAAGATACAAATATCATGTACCTCTTGCTCTGATACACAGAGAAGGATACAATGTCACTTCGATGGTCCTCCCAAAAATGCATAACCTGAATCTAATCCTGAGGAAACACCATATAAGCCCAAATTGATGCATTCTACAAAGTAACTAGACTGTACTTTTCAAAAATGTCAAGGTCATGAAAGACAAAGAAAGACTGAGGAACTGTTCCAGATTAAAGGAAACTGAGAGAGATTATTGTATTAATGTTAATATCCTATTTTGATAATTTTAGTACAGTTATGCAAGATACTGTCGTTAATTTCAGAAAAATATACATTGAAGTATTTAGGGGTAAAGGGAAATCATGTCTGTGACACTCTCTTAAATAGTTCAGGAAAAAAATTATGAATGTATATACACATATATGTGTGTATATATACATCTATATACACACGTACATATACAGAGAGGGAGAGAAAGAGAATGATGAAACAAAACAATGTGGTAAAATGATAACACTTGGGGAATCTACATGAAGAGTACTTGGGAATTCTTTGTCCTGTTCTTACAACTTTTTTGTGGAAATCTGAAACTATGTTAAAATAAAGGTACAAGAAAAAAACAACAGTCAGAAAAAAGTGACTAAACTCTGCAACTTTCTGTTCCGTGTTACAGGCTATTGTGAAATCTGTTTTTCAGAAAACTCAAGTGTTTGCTGGAAATAGATACCTGTGATCTTGAAATGCTATGGGGTGCCACAAATTCCTAGGAGGGGGTAAGCCCTGGAAAAGGTGGGTGATTTCCAATGTAAACTGAAAAATCTATCAATAAGACTACATTAAACAAAAAACTCTTCTGTTTAAAGATGCAATACCAAAAATACTCATTACCTTAAACAACACTCTAAGTTTTCCATGTCAGTTTAGAAAAAAATAAATCAGTGGTTTATTTGAATTATATTATCTTACCCAAGTGTAGTCAATTTGATGGCTATCAATTAGCTGTTTGCTATTTTAATTGATTACAATGGGATTAAGATAAAATATTACAGATGGGGAAAAAGACTTAACCTTTAAAGTTTCCTTCACATTTGTGTGCAAAAAGAAACATTTCGTCACATCTGAATTCCTTATGTCAATGTATTTGTCAATTTTAAGAACTATTTGGTCACGTTGGGAAAAAGCATTTTTCTATTGGAAAAAAATGTTTTGACCAAGTTTCTGGAGCTAATGCAAATAATTACACCAAGCTGTGTACTGACCGCTGAGATACTCAAGGATGAGGTAGAGTTTTCCACCAGTCTGAAAGGCATAAATTAAATCCACAATGAAGGGATGCTTTACTTCCTCCAGAATATTCCGTTCTGCTTTTGTATGAGCTGTATCTTTAGCATTTCTTACTATCATTGCCTAAAGGAAAAGAGATGATCTATAAGAACAAAGTAGTAGACATTTTTATTCTATAGTAACTGGAAAATCTATTTTGTGCTTTTCTTGCCAACATTAAACTATTAATCATAGTTCCCACTGGAGACTGAGATAGGGGTAATGGAAGACATTCACTTCTTATATACATCTGCACTGTTTGGATTTTTTGTAGTAAACATGTAAATGAAAACCTAAATAATCTGTTTTAATGTAAACAGATCAAATTTATTCATATATTCACTAACTGTTGAATGTCTACTATTTTATAGGCTCTTAACAAGAAAGCAGAACCAACAGAAGGAGTCTCTAGCCCACAGGAGCCCAAAGTCCCAGGGAAGAGAGATGAGTCAATGGAGCTAAGCACAAGGTGCCATGGGAACTACATCTGACCTGGTAAGAAGTCTTCCTGGAGGTGGAGATACCTAAGCTGTATCATAAAAAGTTATTAAGATGAAATGTAGGACTTCCCTGGTGGTGCAGTGGTTGAGAATCTGCCTGCCAATGCAGGGGACACGGGTTCGAGCCCTGGTCTGGGAAGATCCCACATGCCGCGGAGCAGCTGGGCCCGTGAGCCACAATTACTGAACCTGCGCATCTGGAGCCTGTGCTCCACAACAAGAGGCCACGATAGTGAGAGGCCCGCGTACCGCGATGAAGAGTGGCCCCTGCTTGCCGCAACTAGAGAAAGCCCTCGCACAGAAACGAAGACCCAACACAGCCATAAATAAATAAATAAATACTTTTAAAAAAAAAAAAAAAGTAAAATCTATAAAAAAAAAAAGAAGATGAAATGTAGAGGGTAAAAAAAAAAAAAAAAAAAGGCATTCCCAGTGCAAAAGAGACTTGACAGGACAGGACATGTCTAGAGGATCTATAAGTAGTTCAGTATGGTTAGAAGTGGTTAGGACATGTATTAGGCTGGACATATAGGAAATGGAAGGCCTGGGCATCTAGGCAAAGGCATTTGAATCTTATTTTAGAGGCAGAGGAGAAATGCTGAGGTAAGGTAAATGAATAACCTTTGGCTTTAAGAAAGACAGTTCAAGTAGCAGTGTGAAGTTTTAGGGAAGAAATTACACCAGTTAGAAGGCTAGTAAACTAAGCAAGAAGTAAAACCTGTAACTAAGAAAATGAAGGTGGGGAAAAAAAGGGGAAAAGTGCATCATTAGCACTCGCTGACTAATGAGATATGAGAAGAAATGATGATACCATGGTTTCTGTGTAAGTAATGGTGTCATTCAATAACAGGAAATGGAAACAAAGAAAAAAGTTTTGGGAAAATGATATATTGCTTTGGACATGCTAAGTCTTAAATTCTAAGTTCTTGTACACCTCTAGTAACATGAAAAAGTATATATACGTGGTCATTAGTTGCAATATTATTTGTAAAAGTGAAACATTAGAAACAACCTAAATGCCCATGCATAGGATACTGCCTGAAAACCCTGCGTAAAAAAGCTATAAAAAGAATGAGGAACATCTCTGAAAGCAAGGTGCAAAAGAGCATATACGGCACAGCAGTATACATAGTATGCTACCTTTTGTGTAAAAGTGAAAATAAGAATATATATAATAGGTACATGCTTATATCTGCAATAATGAGCACAACTAAATTAAGCTAAAAGCTAATGATACAGGGAATTCCCTGGCGGTCCAGTGGTCAGGACTCGGCGCTCTCACTGCCAAGGGCCCAGGTCCGATCCCTGGTTGGGGAACTAAGATCCCACATGCCATGTGGCGTGGCCAAAAAAATAACATAACATAACATAACATAACATAAAACATCCCAACAAGAAACCTATTTAAAAAAAAAAAAAAAAAAGCTAATGACAGTGGAAAGGCAGGAAAGGGAATGGGACCTCTGAGTAAAACCTGAAGGGTTTTATCATTCATTTCTTTTCTTACCTAAATCAAATATCATTATTGTGATTATTAAATTCTGAACCATGTTAATGTTTCATACATTTCAAAAATAAAATTAAATCTGGATGGGGGAGGGAAATAAAATTGAATACAACAGAAATACATAAATTTAATTGACTATTACTTTGATAATTTTACCACAAAAGGAAAAAAAAGATATTTAAATAACTTTACACTGAACATTCTTAGTGACATATATGTAAGCATAACAAAAATTGCAAAAAAATCTTAAACCACACTTAGTAGGTTTGTAGCTACTCACAGTATTGGTACTATAATTCTCAAACTATTCTGCATATATTGTACGACTAAGCAAATAAGTAAATGTACTGACGTTGTTACCAGGCTTTTCTCACTGTGGAAAAAGAGATGCAAATGTAGGCTGAGGAAAGAAGTACCCTATGGAATTGGACTGAAATTAGGAATATCAATATGAAGCCATGATTTAAAACAAAAACAAAACTTCCTAGCTCTGTGTACTGAAAAAGCCAGAAACAATGAGACTTCAGTAGCAAAAAGTATAGCTTGGCACCCAGATCTTGGTTTCTCTACCAAAAAAAACAGGGTTCCATGGAGAATCAGATGGTTCTAGGCCAGGGTCAGGGAAAGTGCAAGGTAAACCTGGAGCACGCTATTATACAGAAAGTAAGGAACTACTCAAAAACTAACAAGGGTATATGTTGAAAGGACACAGAAGCCATCTTAATAGAGCTCTCTCTAGCAAAACCTGGGAAAATTTGTGGACCAAAATTTGAATAATGAAAGAAATGGATAACACACTGAAAAAATGTCCGTACTATTTTAAAAAATTAAATTTAAAAAAGCAAGTATGAAAAGCTCTTCTTTACAGAAGAATGACAATATAGAAAAAAATGATAAAAATAGAAAAGTCTCCATTTTATAATCACCAGAGTATTATTTGACTTGGCTAAGAAACAATGGATAATAAAACCATTGGGTGTAGAAGATTATTAGGACACAATATTAACACAATCTCTAACTTTCATTCCATAGATACTTTATAATTACAGAGGGAAAAAGTTATCAGTAGAATGGGAAGTTTGGTGGACACCACCTTAACAAAGTGATCAAACTCAGTCTCACCAAATAATGAGACAGACTAACATTATGTGCTTCCTGAGCCCATGCACTGAGGACACAATGCTCCTGTAAAATATTCCTGCAGAAAGCATTTAACCTAAATTTAAAATTTAAGTGTTTTCATGAGGAAACAATGAACCATATCCAAATTAGGGATACTCGGCAAAACAAATGGCCCAGAGTCTTCAAAAAATGTCAACGTCATGAATGACAAAAAAGTAAAGGAAACTAAAGTAAAAGAAACTAAAGACACAGTACTCTACAGTAAAGGAAACTAAAGACACAGGACTACTCAATGCAATGTGTGACCCTTGATTAAATCCTGGATGTTAAAAACAAAACAAAATAGCTATAAAGGAGATTATTGACACAACTGGGGAAGTCTGAGTATGGACAATGTATTAGACAACAGTATAGTATATCAATGTTAAATTTCCCAAATGTGACAATTACATTGTAGTTATGTATGTAATGCCCTTATTCTTAAGAGATACATACTAAAGAATTTAAGGGCGAAGTACCATGTATACAAATAACTTTCAAATTGTACACCAAAAAAATTAAAACTTTGAATATACACACACATACATACTGAGAGAGGAGAAACTGAGGGAGGGGCAGACAAAGAAAATATGGCAAACTTAACAATTGGTTATCACTGTACTATTCTTGTAACTCTTTGGAAAGTTTGAAAAATTTCAAAGATACATTATTTTTTAACTGTTCAGGAGGTTTGAATTTTTTAAATAAATAATTTTGAGAAAGTCTGAGAAGAGGCCAAGAAGAGAAGATGAAGAAATAGTAAAGAAGAATCATAGAAGTCAAGGGAGCAGAGTTTCAAAATGCTGTGGTCAATAGCTTCAATTTAACAGAGAGGTAAATTAAGGATGAGTTAAGTAAAGACCACTGGATTCAGCAATTAGGAGATCACTGGTGATGTAGGGGACAAGCATTTCATCAAAATAGAATTGTGAAGTCAAAATATAGTGAGTGAAAAAAATAACAAAACATGACTTCTCAAGAAATTCAGCTATGAAAGGCAGAGACTGGAAGCTACAGTAGACCTTGAGTGAGGAAAGGATTTGTTTTCTAAATATGGCAAAGACATGAATATATTTATGGAAAAAAGAGGCAGAAGTGACAAAGACCCTGAACAGGCAGAAAGTGATGGGATCCAAAACATAAAGAGAGGGTTTAGCCTTGGAAAGAAGGAGGAACACATCTCCCACTAAGCCTGGAGAGAGGGAAGTAAAGACAGGTGAAAATGTAGACAATATGGTACTGGGGACAAGGATTAGAACAGGAAGTTGAAGGGAATCATATCTGAGAGCCTCAAATAGAAAGAGACGCAGTCTGCTAAAAAAGAATAGTGGGACTGATAGTAAAGGCTCTAATAGTTGTAGAGAATGGAAGGAGTTGTCTAGGGACATTTGGTGAGTCCTAAGCGTCCACATGAGTTCAGGACTACGAATTTGTCCCAGTAGCCATTTAAAAGTTTGTGTGATTTCTGCCAGTGATGTTCAGTAACTGAGATACAGGAATAAAGGAGCATTAACAAATAAACTGATTAGATTAGAACTTTCCTGAACATAAGGTCAATGGGATAGCAGGTGACTGAAGTGGCAGATCATGTTGATTAGGCTAGATTAGGAATAAACTGAAATTAGAATGGGGCTAAGAACTTGAAGAAAAAACAAACATCAAAGCACTAGAAGGGCTTAGGGCCAAAGACCAGGCATTGTGGGAATAAATAAGTGAGAATGTTACTGCTCTATTACAGTCCAATGTTTCAGGGGTGGAGGATACAGCTGCGGGGGCTGGTGAAGTGGAACGGAGGTGAATGCTGACGGAGTTGGGATCAACAAGGAATTAGAAGGCTAGGCAATTGATTACTTATTTAGTACAAGGACATGGAAGACACTAGGGCAATAAGACTTCGGAGTGGGGGAAAAAAGACTGATAAAAGATAAGAAAGTAGTATAGGTTTAAACCTCAAAGTAGAAAAGGTTTTGACCAGAGTAGAGGAGAAATTGCAAGGATAAGCTTATCAGTTCTTCCCTTGAATTACACAGTGAGCAGAGCGAGAGGAAGAGACTACATTTGTCTCAAGTGCTAAATCCTAATGTCTAGCAAAATGCCTGGCACATTGGAGAGTCTCAGTTGGTTCAATAAAAGAAGGAATGAGGGCTTCCCTGGTGGAGCAGTGGTTGAGAATCTGCCTGCCAATGCAGGGGACACGGGTTCGAGCCCTGGTCTGGGAAGATCCCACATGCCGTGGAGCAACTGGGCCCGTGAGCCACAACTACTGAGCCTGTGTCTGGAGCATGTGCTCCACAACAGGAGAGGCCACGATAATGAGAGGCCCACGCATCGCGATGAAGAGGGGCCCCTGCTTGCCGCAACTAGAGAAAGCCCTCGCACAGAAACAAAGACTCAACAAAGCCAAAACTAAATAATAAATAAATAATAAATAAATTAATTAAAAAAGAAGGAATGAAAGAAGTATGACCAATCTGTGAGTTACAAGCCTTTGGCCAAAGGTTCTAAAATTTACAGTGTGAGCTGAACTAATGCCATGGGCAACAGTATTTTGCTTCCAGAGTACATTTTTGTTGCAAGTGGTAGGGTAGAGAGATAGTTGTTGGAAACAGTCTTTTCCTCAACTTTCCACCATGAGCAAGTACCCAAATGGGACCATTCTCATTATGAGTAAACAATCCCAGAAGTGCTAAATCCAGACAGATTGTCCAGATGTAAGCAACTCATTTAAGACAAGGGGACACCTGGTTTATTTTGAGTTCATCTTTAAGGCTAGAAAGAGGTATATTCTTACCACATACTCAGGTCAAGAGGGTTAGTACTCTGCTTCAAGGATAACAAAATCAAAAGAAGAAACTCAACGGGAGTACACAGTCATCTTACCTAGGGATTTAGAAATTAAAACCTTGGACCTAACCCTAGCAACCTTTTCACTTTCATTATGTTCTGCTGTAAGCTTGTTTTTAGGAACAGCAAGGAAAGAATGAGACAGTTTTCTTTGCTCAAGGAAAGAATCTAGGCAGGCTTGGGGAAAGCAAAAACCAACAGTGGGAAGGAATGGTAACTAAGCAAAAGGAGAGGCAAGCAAGTTAGGTTTTAGATGCCTGGGCACAAAAAGGAAGCCTGACAATTAGCAGTAATTAGGTCTATGGATTTCCCAATATACCATGCCCACTCACCATCAGTATAAAAAAAAACCCCAACACCCTCTTCTTTCCATTAAAGATACCACCCTCTTCTTTCCATTAAAGACACCAGTGCCAGAAACATACTTCACTTAAGATATAATTATGGAGACTTCCCTGGTGGCGCAGTGGTTAAGAATCCACCTGCCAATGCAGGGGACACGGGTTCGATCCCTGGGCCGGGAAGATCCCACATGCCACAGAGCAACTAAGCCTGTGCACCACAACTACTGAGCCTGCACTCTACAGCCCGTGAGCCACAACTACTGAGCCTGTGTGCCACAACTACTGAGCCTGCATGCCACAACTACTGAAGCCCACGCGCCCTAGAGCCTGTGCTCCACAACAATAGAAGCCACCGTAACGAGAAGCCCGTGGACTGCAGTGAAGAGTAGCCCCCGCCTGCCACAAGTAGAGAAAGCCTGCGTGCAGCAACGAAGACCCAGCACAGCCAAAAAAAAAAAAAAATTAAATTAAATTAGGAAGTCATTTGTACCGCTTAAGTAAAAATCAGGAAAATAGGACCAAAATATTACAAACGCTATAATTTTTTTTAAAAGTCATTTTGATTGTCTTTTAATATAGTTTTCTACTAAGATTTAAGAGAGTGAGCTCTTTTCAGAAATCAATCCCAAACAAAAAGAACAAGAAACCAAACATACATAATCCATCTTCAATAAAACTAAGAAACACGTGTAACTCCACATCTCAAAAGGTGAAGACAGAGTGGGGATAAAGCAATAGTGCATGACTTAGTATACTGGGGTATGATCAAACCTAAATGCCTGCAAAGAGGCATAACAGAAGAAGTTGAATCCATCTATAGAACCCTAGCAGGGTTGAAAAATTAGAAGCAAAAATAAAAGGAAAGAAAGGAAAAAAACTGGAATCATTAGGGACTGCAGAAGGCAGAAGGTGGAGCACTGAAAACAGAGAGATTATCTGAAAGTCTCTATAAGGAACAGACAGACCAACAAGATTCCCATCCCCACACTAACCAGCCAGGGAACTACCTCTTAGAGAGATGTAGTGTCCAGAAAAAAAAAAGAGTGAAGTATACAGAGTACAGTGCTAAAGTAAAAACGTGACTTCATTACTTAGCCATAAAAAAGAATAAAATAATGCTATTTGCAGCAACATGGACGACCTAGATATTATCATACTAAAGTGAAGTAAGTCAGACAGAGAAAGACAAATACCATATGATATCACTTGTATGTGGAATCTAAAATATGACACAAATAAACTTATCTACGAAACAGAAACAGACTCACAGACGTAGAGAACAGACTTGTGGTTGCCAAGGGGGGCAGTGCGAGAGGGATGGTTTGGCAGTTTGGGATTAGCAGATGCAAACTAGTATATATAGGATGGATAAACAACAAGGTCCTACTGTATAGCACAGGGAACTCTAATAAATATCCTGTGATAAACCATAATGGATGAGAAAGAATATATATATGCGTGACTGAATCACTTTGCTGTACAGCAGAAATTAACATAACATTGTAAATCAACTATACTTCAACAAAATTAAAAACAAAACAAACAAAAAAAGTGACTTCAGTGAAAATCTGGTGTTGAAAGGTGAGATCTCCATCTCCTCTCTGTCATCCAGCTCCAAAATGCTTTTTCTAGGCAAGAGAATAGAGGATCTTTCTCAGTACCAACTGATCCATACCAGAAAAAAGACCTTCAGACACTGATATTTGGAGGTTCTTAGTCAATTGCCAGCTAATCTCATGACTGCACTACAGAGAAGCCTAAACACATAAAACTTCTGATCAGCTTTTCAGAGTTCCACTCTTAAAGGACACCAGACATCTAAAGAAGGCCTCTGACATGGCAAAAAACCACTAAATCAAAGTCAAAGAAAATAGGAACTTAGAAAAGAGACACATGCATGGAACAAAAGAACATTTCAAAGAATTTATAATTAAAACCCTCTGAGGAATAAAAGAAGATACTGCACTCACAAAATAGGTTGCTGTAAAAAGAAAAAACAAAAAGAGCTTTGGGGAACCACAAATATGACAGTTTAAAAAAAAAAAAATCAGTAAGGGAATTCCCTGGCAGTCCAGTGGTTAAGACTCCGCGCTTGCATTGCCAGGGACCCACGTTCGATCCCTGGTCTGGGAACTCAGATCCCACAAGCTGCATGGCACAGCCAAAAAAAAAAAAAAAATCTGTAAAATGATTAGAAAATAAATTTCTAGAAAACTCTCAGAAAGTAAACAAAAAGATAAAGAAATGGACAAACAGAAAGGTAAGAAAAATAGATGATCAGTCTAGGAGGTCCAACATCCAAGTAAATGCAATTCCAAGAAAACAAACCAATAGGGGGAAAATTATCAGAGATAAAAGAAAATTTCCTGGAGCTACAAGACTGAAACTTTCAAGATTGAAAGAGTAAAAATAAATAATAAGAATCAAAGCAAGACACATCACTGCAAAAATTTAGAACATTAAAAATAAAAAGAAAATGTTAAATATCTTAAAGAAAAATAGATCTATAAAGGATTGGGAATCAGAATGGCAAGGGACTCCTGAATAGAAATACTGAAAGCTAGATGAAAATGGAGCAAAATCCTGTGTGAAAATGATTTTTGACTTCAAAACTGCATCCATACAAACAAGTATAAGAATATAATAAGAAAATTTTCAAATATGCAATATTTCCCAAAAAATTTACCTTGATTCAGTTTCTCAGGAACCCACCAGTAAATGGTCACCAAAGCAAGGGAACGAGTCACAAACTAAGAAAAAGGAACATATGGAATCCAGGAACCAAAGATTCAACACTGAAGGTGTCAGGAGGATTCCAAGGACTGTGGTGCAGGGAAAGTCCAGTAATGATAGCTATGCCTAGATAACTATCAGTACAGGTGAGAACAGGAGGACAGTAGGTTCCTATGGGATGTCTCTAGGAAAATAAATGGAACTAGTAAATTATCTAATAAGTGTGATCATAGAACACTGGCCCGAAAGGTGTTTTACAGAGTTGATGGAAGGTGTGAGAAGACAATAGTAGATCAAAAGAAAATGAAGCAAGATGAGGATGGGAAAAAGGAAGAAAGGAGTAAAAAAGAATAAAATAGGAAGTCAATGCATAATTCTAAAACTACTGAATTAAGTCATAGCAGAACTTGCTTATTACTTAGAAATACAGAGACCAGAACAAAGGGCTAAAAGAGTTACCTCAGAGGAGAATTGAAACAGCTCTCCTCTCCACCCTCACCAAGCAGAATAAAACAAGAATAACAATAATGAAATGTAACCCACATTCCAAGAAGACTTATAATTGTGTTAGAAATACATTTTTTGACTGAGAATTTTAGACCAAAGTATGGATTTTATAGCAATTAAGAATATAGTTGGGGGGGGAGGGGAGAAATCACCTTTTTAAGCACCTTCATGGCAAATATTTTCCCGGTATTTGCTCCTGTTACTTTTCGTACTTGAAAAACCTAGATGAAAAATAGAAGTGTGTGTTATTAAAAGCTAAACTATGCTAGTCACAATCCCTTAATTCCTACTTATAAGAAACAAATGATATAGCAGTCTGTATTCTTACAAAAACTAGTATCATGAAGGACTGTGTACAAAAATGATGAGCTATGAGATTGTATTAAAGATTTAGTAGTGAAAAGTGTTACACAACATGGGACTTTTCTGTCTGGTCTGCTGACATCTGGTGGCAAAGCTGGGCAATGACCATCTTATAACAAGCACTCCGTGTTACTTAAAAAATCCAAGTTTGCATAGAAAAAGCTATAATCAGGTTTCCCAGACACACAGAAATTATAAAATATTTCATAAATTCTAAGGGATGCTTCACATATAACTATTTAATAATAGTTGACAGCAATTACCTATTCCTTAAAATGACTAGCTATAATACATTTTCATGCAACAGCTAAAATGTCTGATTCACAGTGCATGTGTTACACATTCAAGATGATTAGAACATATTAGAGTATGTCCTCAAGCCTAAGAATAAACTACAAATGTCATGTTTTGCAAAAATGAACACTACACAATAGCATAAATAGTTCTCAAGCTTAATCCTAACTCTAAAATGTTATCCAAATTCTGTCTTTTGATAGAGAATGGCAAGGTATAAATTTTCTTGGGCAGAACACACAGAGGTGAGGTCTTAAATTAGAAAGCCTCTGGCAAAACTATGAAACTAAGAGGTTCCCTTCATTTTTCTTCTCCCCTCTTATATTCTTCAGCTTCCCTAACTCTATTGCTCCAAATACTGCAAGTCAAAGAAAACTAATTTAGATTAAGGTCTCAGTAACAGATACCAATTTAATGTGCCATGCCTCTTGAAAGTAAGCAGTAGTTTGTTTGTTTTTTCTAAAGGATACCAACAGACGGTACCATTTAACCAAAGGAAGGAATGAATCCTCTAATAGCAGACTTTGCCTGGCACAGCTGCCTATTTATTTATTCCACAAATATTGACTGAGTGCCTACAATGTGCCAGGCTTTTAAGTGAATGGTGGTAGGAAAAGGAGAACTTCTGTATATCCTTCAAATAATACCAGGTAAGTGATCATATCCTTTGCTGATAGCTAACAAAGATTGAAGAGTACTGCTGGAATCAGGGTATAAAAATTAATCCACACAAGACAGACAACAGCTCTCATTTCAAAATACTTCCTACCTTTCCATAGCCCCCTTTACCAAGTACTCGAAGTAGCTCAAAACATTCTGGTCTGATTTTTTCTGGCCCTCTGTTCACACTAGTTTCTGAGATTTCAAATTTCTCACAATGCTCCATGCCACTGGGAAGAAAAGCAAAACCAAAAGTAAATTTGCAAAAAGTTAAATTACCTTTAGCATACTGTTAGAAAGAGAATTATAATCCAATTAAGTAAAAGGAAAAAGGTGCATGATAACAAATATAGTATCTGTGCTCTAAGTAAACTAATGATTCAATGACATGGTAGGTCAAGATTAGGGTGGCTTGATAACTGTTTGCTTATCTGCTTGTTTACAGAACATGCTATTGATTATTTACTTTCATAAGCATCAAGCATCCCCAAACTAAGATAAATTAGAACACGTTTATTAAGCTGACAAAGGGAAAAAAGTCTTCTAGTTATTCAAATTTAGTTCATTCAAAATGTCTATGAGATCAGCTATTATCCAACTTCATTTGGCATTTTCAGCAGAAAATGAGAGCTTTCTAAAGGTACCCAATTAGTTCAAGTCTTTAGCTAAAAATTCTTGCTAATAAATTATATCCATGCATCTTTCCACATCTGCTTAAAGACTCCAAAAAGGGAGGCAATTTATCTGTCACTTAAATGCTTTCTATGAGTGATCTTCTCAGTCTCCCCACAATCCAAGGCTTTTTACTTGAAGATGGGGTACAAAGCAGACTAAACACCATACTCACCTAATGAAGCTTGCCTAAAATGACATAAGATTGCACAGATCTCTGTTTGGATGATGTATTACAAGCAAAACAAGAAGCATTTGAGGGACTTCCCTGGTGGTCCAGTGGCTAAGACTCCGCGCTCCCATTGCAGGGGGCCCGGGTTCGATCCCTGGTCAGGGAACATGCCACAACTAAGAGTTCGCATGCTGCAACTAAAGATCCCATGTGCCGAAATGAAGATCCCGCACGCGGCAATGAAGATTCCACGTGCCTCAACTAAGACCCGACGCAGCCAAGTAAATAAATAAATAAGTATTAAAAAAAAAAAAAAAAGCATTTGCTTTGGGGAGCATTTCTAAAATTTTTATTTTTTCAGTAGGAAAAGGTGGTTCTCTATATTAAACTAATAAAAGTTCCTAACACACGCAGACTCATATTCAGTATACTCTAAATTTGAATAATCTTTTTCTCAAAATGCATACATGATCTCAAAACCCCAGATATGTTATTATATTGGTGCCAAACTCAATAAACCAAGTCTGTATATATGACTAAATATTTAAAAACAGGTTATTGAAATCACATAATGGCTATAAACTACATAAAAGAAAGACAGCACAGTGAAACCTTTTTATATAAACTTACAGTTCATATGGTCCAACTCCCCCATGGTCCATGCTTTCATTTAACTGACCCTGAAAAATATGTTAAAGTTTTAAAAATAAATAATCTCATAAACAAGAAATTAAAGAATTTACTGCTTCACCCCATTACTGAAGGACAATGAACGAAATAAACCAGCTTACAAATTTTCTATAATTTAATAACAGGTAAATGTGGTGATGAACAAAATAAGGTACACAAACAATACTATGGGATTTCACTTTTATGTGACAACTAAGCTACAGATGCTACTCATCAAAGATCTACAAACAAAACAAGGAGATTGGGCTTCCCTGGTGGCGCAGTGGTTAAGAATCTGCCTGTCAGTGCAGGGGACACGGGTTCAATCCCTGGTCCGGGAAGATCCCACATGCCACGGAGCAACTAAGTCCGTGAGCCACAACGACTGAGCCTGCGCTCTAGAACCCAAGAGCCACAACTACTGAGTCTGTGTGCCACAACTACTGAAGCCTGTGTACCTAGAGCCAGTGCTCCACAACAAGAGAAGCCACCGCAATGAGAAGCCCATGCACCGCAACGAAGAGTAGCCCCTGCTCGCCACCAACTAGAGAAAGCCCGCGCAGCAGCAATGAAGACCCAACACAGCCAAAGATAAAATAAATAAATTTATTAAAAAAAAAAAAAGGTGATTTTTCCTTCAAAAATTACATTTATTCAAAATATGTATTTTGTATATTATGAAACTAAAGGTACTACATTCCAAGTATGAGTTAATCAAATGATTTACAAAAAGTGCTATTCTGATATGCTTTTGATAATAAGACTAACATAATGCTACAAACCTTATGTAACTACAGCCTAGCTAAGCCTAAAGTAACCACAACCAGTCCAAGATATTGTAGTGTACGATATGGCTGATCAAAGCAAAACAATTAAACAACACTCTCAAATTGTGAGGAGTCATGCTGGCCAAAAATTTATCCTGACCATAGTATAAATGAGTGCAAATCTTAATTAACCTTCTGTACACTAGCAATGAACAATTCAAAAATGAAATTAAGATAACTCCATTCACAGTTGCATCAATAAGAATAAAATACTTAGAAAAAAATTTAACAAAAAAAGTGCAAGCCTTGTATATTTGATAACTCCAAAACACTGCTGAAAGAAATTTTTGAAGACCTACATAAGTCAAAAGACATTCCATGTTCATGGATCAGATGACTTAACATTGTTAAGATGGCAATACTAAATAAATTGGTCTACTGATTCAACTCAATCCTATAAAAATCCCAGGTTCCTTTCTTGCAGAAATTGACAAGCTAATCCTAAAATTCACTCAGAAACACAAGGGGGCCAAAACAGTCTTGAAAAAGGAAAACAAAGTTGGGGGACTGACACATACTGATTTCAAAATGTACTACAAAGCAACAGCAATTAACACAGTGTGGTACCAGCATAAGGACAGAAATATAGATCAATGAAATAGAATTGAGAACCCAGAAATAAACCCTTCCATTTACGGTCAACTGATTTTTTACAAAGATGCCAAGAAAATTCAATGGGAGACAGTCTTTCAATAAATGGTGTTGGCACAATCAGATATCCACATGCAAAGATTTACTTTGGACCCCATCTTCACACCATACATCAAAATGGATCACAGACCTAAATGTAAGACCTAAAACTATAAAATTCTTAGAAGAAATCTAGAAGGGAGTAAATCTTCACAATCTTGGGGTAGGCAATGACTTCTTAAGACAGATCACAAAAGGCACAAAAGAGTAATGAAAAAAGTCGATAAAGTGAATTTACTGAAAATTTAAAACTTCCGCACTTCTAAAGATATTATGAAGTGAAAAGAAAATCCACAGAATAAGAACATATAAAGAACTTCTACAACTCAATAATAAAAAAATAAATAACCAAATTTTTAAAAAATGGGTTTGGATCTGAATAGGCATTTCTGCAAAGACGACATATAAATGGCCAATAGTCACATGAAAGTATGTTCAACATCATTAGCCATTAGGGAAGGGCAAGCCAAAACTAAACTGAGATACCACTTCATATCAACTAGGATAGCTATAATTAAAAAGACAAAAAATAACAAGTTTGGCAAGGATGTAGAGAAATTGGAACCCTCATACAATGCTGGCAGCAATGTAAAATGGTATAACCACTTTGGAAAACAGTTTGGCAGTTTCTTCAAAAATTAAACATGGACTTACCACATGATCCAGCAAATCTACTCCTCGGTATCTACCCAAGAGAAATGAAAATACATGTTCCACAAAGACTTAGGCACAAATGTTCATAGGAGCGTTATTCACAATAGCCAAAAAATGGAAACAACTCAAATGAACATCAACTGGTGAAATGATAAATGTGGTTAATCCTAACAATGGAATACTATTTGGCCATAAAAATGAATGAAATACTGATATATACCACAACACAGATGATCCTCACATCATTATGTTAAGTGAAAGAAGCCAGACACAAAAGGCCACATACTGTATAATTCCATATACGCACGTTAGAAAAGGCAAATTTATAGAGATGGCAAGTAGACTAGTTGCGTAGGTTGTCTAGGGCTAGGGGTGGCAATGAGGAGAGACTGTAAATGGGCCCGAAGTTTCTTTTGAGGGCAACAGAAACGTTCTAAAACTAAATTGTGGTGATGGTTGTATAACTCCATAAATATACTAAAAGTCACTGAATTATAAAAAATAATTTGGCAGCAGAAAGTCAGTTATTTATATTACAAAATACACCTTTAAAATGAGTATTCTTAAATATAGTCTGATTATGAACTCTTTCAATTTATACAAAAGGCTATCACTTAATTGAAAGTAGGCTCTAAAAAATTAGAAGTTTAAAGTTTTTATTAAAAATTTTAGAATAATTCAAAAAATATTTAAGTGAACTCATCTTTCTTCAAAGATACCAGCACACAGTCAAGACACACAAAGAAACCTGACAGTATTCTTACACAATGGATGTTCAAATGACCCCTCAAAACACAAGTTTTTTAGTCAGAACTTGCTCACAGTGTAAACAAGTCAGGATGAAGTCTAACACCAAGGATGTATGTTTCATGATTAGACCTAGGCAAATGGAGGGGGCAGTATCAAGGGAAAAAAATTCTTGCAGTTTCAACTTGATACAGTTTCTTCTGTGTGTGGGGAGGGGCAGATGGGGTGGTTATGGTTAAAGGGATTTTTTTGGTTTCTGGTGCTTCATACAATCACCTATGATGGCTTCACTTTAAAGACAAAAGGCTAACTTCTATAAAACTGGTATTATGTAATTGCTTTTTTTTTTTTTTTAATATTCGCTTTACTTAATTCTAAATTAAAGACCACAGAGTAGTTAAAACTGAACTATGACTCTGAAGCCACCTAGAAAGATATGCCCTGTGGCTATGTTTCATTTCCGGAGCCAGCCAGGCCTGTCTTACCACCTGCATCTGGGCTTATAACTACCTACTGTTACCTTCTGGAGCAGAAGCATTTTGAGGCACAATTCTTTTCTACTACTCAATGTTATCTTTAGAAGTCTTACACCAGGGGACTTCCCTGGTGGTCCAGTGGTTAGGACTCTGTGCTTCCATGGCGGGGGTATGGGTTCGATCCCTGGTCAGGAAACTAAGATCCTGCCTGCCACACGGTGTGGCCAAAAATAAAGAAGTAAATAAATAAAACCCACAACTAGAAGTCTTACACCAGAAACATCAAGCTACCATATAGGACATACTGACAATTCTCCTTCACAGGAAACTTTATTCAGATTTTTTTTTTTCTGCCTTAAGCTTTATGACCCACCCAATGTTTCTTGTGTGTGCCACTATGATTGACAAAGTAGAATCCTCCTCATCTAAGGTACTATACAAGATACACTGTTTCAAACTAGCACATCAGAATGACTATTCACAAAGTTTTAAATTAAATTGTATATAAATTCAAGTTAATATGCCTTAAGTCCCAATGAAAGAGAGCACATTTTAGAAAAACTTAAATAAATTGTTACAGAATGGGTGAAAAATATCCTTAATCCAAACATTCATTAAATCATTTATCTACTTGCCTGGCTGTTCACAGATATTTCCTTATAAAATAAGATTCAGTAATTCAGATACATTGGGAAAAAGGAGTAAACCTGGCCCCAAATCTTGGGCTATTTAAAAATACTTTAAGGTAAGTATCTATTAAAATGCAAGATAAGCATTGATAATGAGATATTCACAATCGTGAATATTTGAATACATATTATCTATTGAATATATAGCACTGTTTTTCAAAACATTAAAAATTTTTAAACTTTTGCTCTATAAAACTTTAATACCCCAATCTGAAATTCGTGCTACTAGTAAGCCTCTGTGACTATTTCAAATTTTGAATTAGTAGAGTAAAAATTAAGGATTTTTTAAGTTGCATTCACAATTATCTATTACTCTTTTAACCTGTGCCTCCATAGAAAGCAGATGTTTCCAACATTTTCATAATCTAATGAAAATCTCTAGAGGAAAACTTTCCCTTAGTTTCAACTCTGTTCCCAAATTATATTATCATCAATGAAACAGAAAAACAAACAAAAAAACCCTTTCACCCATTGGTTTTAATACAGTATTTAAAATGTATTAATTCTCCTCATCTTTTACTCACTGAAGAATTAACTATGCTATGTAAACACATATATTTACTAATACAGATTCACTCAGTGTAACATACCTAAAAAGGTATATATCTCTAAATAGGACCAATGACAAAAAGAAAGGAAACAAACAAGCAAACAAACTACAGTTCTAAAAATGCAGCACCTCTAGTATAAGTATATTTATTATTAAGTCTCTAGGCATAGATGAGGGTAAATTTGAATGACTGGTTCCTTGGCAATGAGTTAACACTGACAAGCTATATTTCCATAAACTAGCTAACTACATAATGTGCCAGGATATTTTGAGAGTACTTTATATACTTTATCGCGTGTAAGCTTCATTTAATGGAGAAGAAAAAAGTGTCAGGGAGATTAAGCAATTTATTCTAGATCACACAGTCAGTGAGCATGGCTGGAGGGATCAGAATTCACTTTGACAAACCACAAACTGGTACATTACAAACAAAACTAGTAAATGCAATGAAGAAGCTATGCAATGAAGCTTGCTGACTTGAGTCAAGAAAATACTACCACTAGTTACCTCTGTGGTCTTGGGCAATCATCTCTCTGGCTAAGGCCTCAGTTTCCTTACTATAAAATGAAGAAGTGAGGCTACTCCGACATGCACCAATGTTTAGAAACCTTGGATATAAATTCACAGTGGTCAGATTTTCCAAGAATCTAAATTTCTCTCATTTTTCAGAATTTCAAATCTTACTTTAGAGAAACCTGGATGTCACTGAATCTCCTTGGGTGGCCAACCCAATTCCACCCCAATTCTTTTTGCTTGTCCAGCTTGCACCTCTTAGAATAACACTCAAAAGAAACATTTTCAACTCCAAAAGCATTGCTAAGTAAGATATATTTTGCTGAAGGCTCTTCCTCAAAATCCTCTTTAATTACCTTTGCTCTTTCTCCAAAGCTCCTCTACCCAGGGTGGTGGCCACATTTCTTTCTCTTTCTTATTCCCAACAATTTCTCTGGCCTCTTCCACACCCGTTCAAAACTCTCAAAATCCTATTTGCTTGTACCCAGCAAAACAAATGTCCAGGAGAGGTCCCAGTTCATAACAGGAATCTGAATATAGTATTTTACTTCCAACTCCTAATAAAACCATGGTCTGGAAATTCTATAAGTTCAACTGATGACGATTTTATAAAATACCCTTCCTATCATTTTCTCCCCTGCTCTGCTCCAAAGCCACTGCCATATGGGGCCAATATAATCGATGAGTACGTTATTTCTAATGTAAGTAATCCTATGTCGTTATTTTTAATGTAAGTAATCCTATGTTTGTTTCAAATTGTATTCAGTGTTATCACATGTTCCATTAAGAGGCTAACTGGAATTCCATATGCAAACATATTAAAAAGTACACATCTCAACACCCACCTTCCAAACTGTCTGATTTTGATTTAGACTCCTTTGATTATGAAAAGGGCCGTATTACTTTAGCCCACTTAGTTTCTTAAAGTGTTCAAAATTCTTTACATATAGCATCTCAATCTTTGGTCAACAAGCAGGCAACAAATTACTTGCCAAAGGAGGAAAACAGGGTGAGGAAAAGAAAGGGAAGACCCTTCTGTAGTTAGAACAAACATCTGACATCAGTCATTAACCCACGTACTCATCTAGGCAATGGAATTTAGAATCTAAGTTACCGTGAGGTTATCACTGATGGTCATTTACCCAGAATCAGTGATTTAGCATGACAACACCATTTCTGAACGTCAGGTACAATCTGTGATTTTTCAATAAATTTATCTTGAGAAAAGAATCTTGAATAAAGAATAACAAACTACGAAGGCAGCAAAGGTAAAACCAAGCTATGCATTAGGAAAAACAATTCTAAATTTAACACCCTAAATTACAGCAAGAAAAGCCCTCACACCACCATTCACAAGTTTCAGTGCAACCAATTTATTTTTGGCAAGCCAAATCACAGCTGTCAACGCTGGTTTTTTTCCACCCCAAAATTACATCAAGTATTTTTAAAAAATGTAGACATCGTCAACTGGGGTAAAAGTAAGTTACAAATGCCGTGTGTCATTATAAATGCTTTAAAAAAAAAAAGTCACACGGAAGAGGGTTTTTAAAAAACAAACAAACAAACAAACAAACCCTGGAAGATGCAGCAGAGCCCCCTTGCTCCCGAAATAAAACTCCTGGTGGCTGTAACAGCAGCGGCAGCGCTACTCCCGACAGAAGTTTTCAGCTGTCACTTCTAACAGCTGAGCGCTTCCTAGGAGAGAAGCGACAGGCCGAGAGAAGCGGTTGTGGGAGGTCTGAAGATGGAATACTTAGGGAAACCCTTCCACACTTCACCTGCACTTACGGGCCACCCAGCAAGCGCAGTCCCCTCCCCCCAACACTCGCGCCCCGCACACTCAAGTCCAGTAGCTCCAGGAATCGACCACGCGCCCTTCCTCGTTCCCTCCACAAACAGACTGCTCCCGGCTGCGCCGGTCTGGGGCTATAGGGGCACAAGCCGCACCTGCAAGCGCCGCAGCAGCCTCGCACCTACAGCCAGGTCCGCCACGCCCGCCCCCCCGCTTCTGGCCGTGCAGCGCCTCGGCTCCTCCTGCAAACTACTCGCGCCCCCCTGGGTCTCCGCGCTCTCGGACGCGCCGCGCTTCCAGGGCGCGGGCCGCCGCCCCGGCCCTGTCACCTCGGGCCCCCCGGGACCCCGGGCCTCACCCCCTCCTCCAGCTCATCCTCAGAGCCCGCGTCCTCTGGCTGGTCCAGGTCTATGTCAAACACTCCTGCCATGTCCTCAGCTTCCCTGTCTCGGAAGTCCGGCGCTGGGTAAAAACCGTCCCGCCTCCGTCGTCGCCTCATGGGCCCGGACCCGCCGCAGCCACCACCGCAGCTGCCGCCATCACCGGCTGCTTGGGCTCAATGCGTCTGCGCCTAGGCCCTAGACTGGCTCCTCAAGTTCAGCGCTGGAGCATGCGTACAGGACTCTGTGAAGCCGAACCGTGGGCAATGAACATGCGTAGAACTATCGCTGGGAGCCAGGTACTGGCAGAAACATGCGCAGAAGCCCAGCCGAAGCCTCGCTCGGAAGCCGGATCATGCGCATTGTCAGCTAAAGCTTTTGAGGGACAGTGAGCATGCGTACCATATCTGAAGTTGATAAATTGAAATTGAACATGCGTAGTTAACCTTTCGGAATAGGAAAAAAAAAAAAAAAGCCACAACAAATCTCGTCGTCTGTGGAACATGCGCATTCGTTCTCTGTAATTTTTTTGGTATTGAAAATGAGCATGCGCATAGTAAGAAGGTTGCCACTCTGAAGTTTGAACCGGACAGAAACGGCTGATCCTGGGGCTGTCAGTGAGTGGGGTTAATGGGGAACTCCTGGGGCGGTGTAGAAAGGGAGAACTTGGCTTTGCTATTTACTAGTGCAGTGGTCTTGCGAAAGTCGCATAACCTTTCAGAGCCTCAGTTTCCTTCTCTGTAAAATGAAAATAACGATACCTGTTTTTGCAAGGTTGGTTGATAATGGTTAAGTACAGAGTCTGGCTTACAGGCCACAGCTCTTTCCAGTGCTGCATAGACCCGGTGTGAGGTCTTTACCCAAAATTGTCTCTTTTCAGTGTTAAAAGTAGTGGATACTTCCTCTAATATTTCATCTGGTCTTTTTTCCCCCAAGCTTCGTCTTCCTTGCTGTCCTATCTGAGCTAAATACAAAGACTTTCTTGTGTTACTGTAGTTACCAGAACAGAAAGGCGATTGGTGGAGAAAGTCATTATTTTGAAGAGAGAAAATTAATGTTAATTACATGTGCTACTGTTGAGCTCACTTCTGCATTCGCTCTGTCCCTGTGGTGTGAAGTGTACACTACGAATTCCTTTAACCAGAATTTGTTTTGTTTTGTTTGTTTTAAATGCATGCTTAGGAAAATAGCGATTAAGATTAAATGCATGCTTAGGAAAATAGCGATTTTGGAAACTGTTGAGCTGTGTATGAATGGTTTTGGGTACAGTAATCCTGAATCCTGAAACAACTTCCTTGAATGATTGGCTCCTTAGACAACATAGCTATTGTGTCTATAACACCATAGACATATATAGTACTTACAAATTATATTTTTAGTGATGTATGTTCACATATATGGCATTTTATTTGTTCTTTATTAGTAACGTAGTGGCTCTCAAAGACTCTATTTTTTCTATTACAGGTTGCTCACTGTTTTGAGGGAGTAAGCCTGGTTTGTGTCTCAGCATGTCAATAGTAACAGTGCAGCTTGGTCAGTGTGGCAATCAGATTGGTTTTGAAGTGTTTGATGCTTTATTTAGTGACTCACACTGTCCCCAGGGACTCTGCTCTAAAAGGGAGAATGAGGCATATCAAGCATCTTGCAAAGAAAGATTCTTCAGTGAGGAGGAAAATGGAGGTATGTGTGGTCCACAGACCTCTCCTTTACTCTGACATAACCAGCCTCTTCAAGGCCAGGCCCTCCACATGGTGTCTGAACCCCATCCCCTTCCGCCTTACAACGGAATGATTTTGCTCTCAGCCCTTTGTTTCTATGTTAATGTTTGCCTCTCCAGTGACATCTTCCCCTCAGCACGTGAGCATGCTCAGATCATGCCAATCTCAAACCAAACAAACAAAACTTAGCTCTTGACTATAGCTTTTTTCCTTCCTCATCTCTTTGCCTTCTCATCTAAGATTCTCAAAGGAGAACCCTCTTTAACCAACTAAAATCCTACTTCTGCTCTGCAATACCACTGAAGCTGTTCTATGAAAAATTCCCAATGATCTCCTAATTCCTAGAGCCAGTAACTGTTTTTCTTTCCTTAATTCACTTAACTTCTCTACCGGATTTGATAACATTAACTATAAAACTCCCTCCTTGAAACTCCTTCTGCTTAGTCTCTGAACTTTTCTTCTCCAGTGGTTGCATCTCAGCCTCTCTTCTGTCCTCACTTGTATAGTTCTCTCTGGGCAATTTCAGTGACTCTCAAATTTTGCTACATCTTTTATACTGGTGACTCAAAATCTCTAGCCTAGCATCTCTTCCAAGCTGCAGACTGATTAGTGAACATCACCTGCGTCTCTCATGTGTCCCTCAGATTCAACATCTCCATACCCAAGGGCATTCATTATTTTTTCCTTTAAAACTTTGCTCTTACTGCCCACATACCATCAAACATCAAGATCTGCTTAGTTTACCTCCTGCACATCTCTTGAAACTCTTCTCCCTTTTCCATCTTCACGGTCATTGCCTTAGTTCTGGCTCTTGTCCTTTCTCACCTGGACTGTTTCAAGACAATCCTCCTGAGTTTCCCTGCCTGGTCTCTTGTGTTTATCACATCTATCCTCCACACTACTGTATTAAAAAAGACATCTGACTATTCCTCCCCTGCTTGAACATTTTCAGTGGTTTCTCATTGCCTAAAAAGTAAATTTCAAGGTTTTTAGCATTGCATACAAGGACTTCCAACATCTGAGCCCTGCCTGCTTTCTCTCCCCATCCATCACTTCTTACACCCTCTCTTTCTCCATCTTCTGCTTCAATAATCCTGAGATGCTTTTTGTGCCCTTGGTATTTTTATACCTCTGAATAAAAATACCACTCTGTTAGTGTGGATTTGTTGTGGGTCATATCACATCATACTGTGATTAAGTGTTGATGTGTTTTATCTCTCCCACTGGTCCTCCTAGGGCTGGACTGATGTTGTCTTTATCTCTGTGTTCCCAGCACAGCACTCAGCAGATGTTTGTAGACTTGACCCAGTCATCATTTTAGCCCACGTTTATTCAACCTGCCTAATACAATGCTAGGCATTATTACACATCTGCATATACCTGCTGCTGCCCACCTGAATTTCTAAGCAGAAGGAAAGTTCTTCCTATCCTCAATCTTTGATTTTTTTTTTTTTTGGACCTAGAAGTTGATGCTCTGAGTTAACCCAAATAAGCCATGTGTAATATTTTTCTTTTTATTTTTTTTTCCCTCTCTAGTTCCAATTGCTCGTGCTGTACTTGTTGACATGGAACCTAAAGTTATCAATCAAACACTGTCAAAGGCTGCCCATTCTGGCCGATGGAAATATGGCCAGCATTCATGCTTCTGTCAAAAACAAGGTTCTGGAAACAACTGGGCATATGGGTAAGAATAATTCCTCATGATTTTCAGTTTAAATACAGCTGCATAGTTGACTAATAGACAGTATAGTTACAACTGCACAGTTGATATACCAAACACATAATCTTGAAATTGCTGTTTTAAAATGTAGAGTGTGACTTCACCCAGAAGACGCTCATTCTGTCTCGTGTATGTCTATGCTTCAGGTTCAGGTAATGATGAAACCAAGGATCTCTTGCAGCAGCGTTTTCCACTTCTTCATTGTTGTTCTGCCAGCTAACTTATTGTCAATACAATATCTTTGTCTGGCAGGTATTCCAGTTAATAGGAAATATGCCAAGGCAGTAGTATTGCCTAGGGTTCTTTGGAAAATTCCAATGCCTAGGGCTCACTTCCAGAAATTCTGGTTTAATTGGTTTGGGATGAAGTCTGAATATCGGGATTTTTCAAAGCTTCCCTAGGTGATTCTAATGTGCAGCAGAGTTAGAACCACTGCTTTAGGAGTATTGTTATGAATACTGAATATTATGTTGTACCGTAAACTTGCAGAACTACCTGGTAATTGAAGTCTCCAGCCAAAGGAATGGACTATAAAAGAGAATTTTCTGCTCTCAGTAAATTTACTCTCCTAGCAGTCCTATTCACCTGTTAAAAATATTTAACTTGTGTATCTGAAATTTCGTCAATCAGGGTACCTGTACCTTTCATAAGAGTTAGTTCACTTCCATAGGTTTAAAAAGCCTTCGCTATCCTATATCTTTCTCTGCATTCCATCTCTGGTTAAATTGAAAGGTGTTTGTTTCTTTTGCATTGCATAGATACTCTGTTCATGGACCCAGGCATGAAGAATCTATAATGAACCTAATCCAGAAGGAAGTGGAGAAATGTGATTCCTTGAATGGTTTTCTCATCATAATGAGTATGGCCGGAGGCACAGGATCGGGGCTAGGAGCCTTCGTTACACAGAACTTACAAGATCGGTACTCAAACTCTTTGAAAATGAATCAGATTATATGGCCTTATGGAACTGGTGAGGTATGAACATGTCAACTGAAAAATTTATATTTTGTATTCTTTGCAGTTAAATGTAGGTAAAAGATTGATCTCACCCTTTCTTTGGAAATGTTAAGTTACTGTGTCAGGAATGATTATACAGTATGGTACTTTCATGTACAATTCATTTAACTTTGCCAAACAAATGAGGTGTCCTTATTCATAAAAATTCCGAAGAAGACAATTGTGCATCTTCTCTCAGGAACCCATTCCTGGTTCAGTCCCTCTGGCTACAGCATGTAAAGCAGGGACCTTGGCCTCATCATGCCATTGCCAACCTTCAAAGAATTTTCATTTCTTTCCATTGAAAGGAAATTTCTGTATAGGCCAATTTCCTGTTGATCACCCTAGTAGGAGAAATAAGAGGTGAAATAAGTCAGTATAGGAAATGATGTAGGAAGAAAGTGTGATAGTAATAGTCATCATTTATTGAGCCCTTACTATACACAGGGCACTGTTCTTAAGTGCTTTACTTGCATTCTATCATTAATCCGTACAACTCTAGGAGGCTGGTATAATTATTATCCCCATTTTACAAATGAGGAAACTGAGCCATAGAGAGATTAAATAACTTGTCAAAGATCTTATAGCTAGAAAGTGAAAGAGCCAGGATTTGAACCTAGGCAGGATGCCCTTAGAGTCTACCCTGTTAACCACTGTTCTCTCCTGCCTTTCTTATCTTTGACCTTTTTTTCCTCCAGGTTATTGTTCAGAACTACAACTCCATTTTGACACTTTCTCACTTGTACCGATCTTCAGATGCCCTCCTTATTCATGAGAATGATGCTGTTCATAAGATCTGTGCGAAACTGATGAATATCAAGCAGATCTCCTTCCGTGATATAAACCAAGTCCTCGCACATCAGCTGGGAAGTGTGTTCCAGCCTACTTACTCTGGGGAAGGCTCATTTCACTACAGAAGAAATCCACTAGGTATTTGTCCTCCTGTGTGTTATTTGTAGAGAAGTCTGATGTTCTGAAAGCCTGAAAGTTGTTCTGCTATGGCTCTTCCCCTCCGCCTAAAGATATACTCAGGTCTCCCTCATTTCAAAACCCTTGCAGCTTAGCTTTATTGAATTTGTTTCAATATTGCTTCTGTTTTATGTTTTGGTTTTCTGGCTGCGAGGCATCTGGGATCCTAGCTCCCCAACCAGGAATCAAACCCGCACCCCCTGCATTGGAAGGCAAAGTCTTAACCACTGGACCACCAGGGAAATCCCCTTTTTTTTGTTCTTTAAAAATAACTTTGAGATATAATTCACATACCGTACGACTCACCCATTTAAAGTGTACAATTCAGTGTTTTCTAGCATATTCACACAGTTGCACAACCATCATTTTCATCACTCCGTAAAGAAATGATTCTTTTTTCAGGTTATTTGTCAAGTGGTGCTTTATCAATTCAAATCATCTAGATGCAAAGGACTCCGTAATCTATACCCCCAGTCCTACTCTCTTTCCCAAATAGTTGCCTATCCCAGTTTTCTTAGTTGCCATCTGCTTCTTCAGATTTAGCATGTTCTGAATGGATTCATCATTTTTTTCCCTGTCTTCACTCCCCAGCCCCCTCTTCCTCAATTCCTGTCACCTGGATTTCTCCCACTGTCTTCATATCTCATCAGTATGCTCAGACCTGTTGGTGCCGTCTCTGCCAGCTGTCTGCATTCTTCCCTACTTCCCTATCTCTCTGATATTGGTTCACTTGGTCAGTATCTCTCAACTAATATTGCATACTCTCCCTGAATACAAAGTTCTCTTCATTCTCCTCTCCCTCTCCCTCTCTCCTTTTTTTTTTACGAAAACCGAAGCTCACATCTACATGGACATTCCTGGCTTAAGGTGGTCCTTATTCCTGCTTTCCTTCCTGTTGCCTGCTTCTTCCCCCTGCAGTCAATCCATCTTGCACACTGGCCCCAAATGAGCCTCCCCAGTGCACAGATCTAATCCTGTACTTTACTTAACCCTCATTCTATGGCTCATGCATTACCTGCCAGATTTGTCATAATTCCTTACGCCCTGAATCCTAACTTTCCGCTTTCATCACCTTCTGCCTCCTCTGTATAGATTCCCCACCTACTTTTCATCCTGTCTCCACTTTTTTCTTCAATCTGGTACTTCCCTGCCTTGGTCCCTTTGCTCAGTGTTCCTTCTTCTTAGAAATCACTTCCTCCTTCCCTTCTTCACCTCTACTGAAACCTTACTCTTCCTGTAGGGTCCAATTCAAGTGATAATTTTTCCATAAAGCTTTCCTACTGAGACCTTTACCTAAAGTAACCCTTTTTCTCTGAACTCCTGTGGCATTCTGTATCTCTTTTATGTCACTTAATGTTTTTTGCCTTTATTATTTCTTTAAGTGTGTTTGCTTACCTTTAAAAGTAACACACACACATTTATTCAAGGAGTACAAAAGAATATGCAATCAAAAGTAAGTCTCCCTCTGGCCCCTTCCCAGATGCTGTACCATGTGTTTCCTTAGAGGATCTGTCGTATGCATGTTTTATAGTCCCTACTAATTTGCAGCTTCCTTGGGGACATGTGTCTTGTTAATTTCTCTGCATTCCACAGTACTTACCATATTGCACATCTGTTCATTCAACCAGTATTTATTGGCTTCCTGCTATGCGCCAGGCACTATGCTACATGTTGGGGATCCAGTGGGGAACCAATGCAGGCATTGTGTTCACATTAAACAAATAATTACACTAAGAACATATAATTAAAAACTGAGTTAAATGCTCTGAAGGAAAGGAGTACAGATCCAAGAGAACAGGTCACGAAGGAACCAGACTTAGGCTGATGAGGCAAAAGAAGGCTGCCCTGAGGAAGTAACACTTGAGCAAAAAGCTGGATGAAGACTTGGAGTTGACTAAGCAAAGGGAGGGAGAAGGGAGTAGCATGTTGGGGGAATAGCATGTGCAAAGACCCTATGGCAGAAGGAAGCATGGCCCTTTAGGAAGAGAGAAATCCAGTGTCATTGGAGCACAGAGAATGGTGTGGGGGATGATTGAAACCTGAGGCTAGAGCGGTGAGCAGGGGCCGACCTTGCAGGTCCTTGTAAGCCATTTAAAGGCCTCCTCATTAATCTAAGAGCAGGGGAAAGCCACTGAAGGATTTTCAGGAGGTCGTTGGCATAATCACCTTTATTTTTGAAAAATCCATTGCCTGTGGAGAGCTGATTGGAGGTTGAGTCTGCAGGCTGGTCCAGTTGTTCTTTGGGGAGATTGTGATGAACTCGGTGAACTGCCCTCAGAAAATCCAAGCCATCAGTTCCATGGGAGCGCTCTTGACTCCCACTACCATGTACAAACTATAGGGCACTGGGTCCACATTTGCCCTTCACCTTGTGTCACAGTGGGAGAAGTATCCTGCTTCTATCAAAGGCCAGCCTCTCACTTGGGTTCTGGGTCCCATTCCCTTTCTCTTCTCAGGGACTTAATTCCTCACTCATCTCTCATCCTCACATGTCATTAACCCTCTTTCCTGGGCTATTGCCATTACAAATGCTCTCTGGCATCTTTCACACCGAAGAAGCCCTCCCTTGACATCACCTCTCGTGATTTCCCCACTTATCTGTCATTCTTTAGAACAACTGTCCTCAAAGGGGTCTCCATTCTCCCTGTCCTCATTTCTTCACCATCTATTCACTCTTCAACACACTCTGATCTAGTTTCTCTTCCATCACTTTTCTAAAACTGCTTTTCTTAATAGGTCGCAAGCATGTTCACATTGTCAAATTCAGTGGACCGTTCACTGTCCTTATTTTATCTCAGTAGAATTTGGAATGGCTGATCCCTTGTCTTCCAAGTCTCCTCTTTGTCTTTTGACAGCCCCTCTCCTGATTTCCCTCCTTATCTCAATGACTACTCCTTTTATTCCCTTTTTTTCCCTCCTTTTTTGGCTCCTCCTTTTCCTAAGCTCTAAATGCTGGTCTTGAACCCTCTCCGCAGGTGACTGACCCAGTTCCATGGCTTTAAACACCATTTGTATTCTCCAGCTGGCCAGTTTCTCTCCAACTCTGACCAATTCCCTAAGCTCTAGATTTCTATATCCAGCAGCCTTCCCAACATCTATGTGTACACATTCATGGTCGTCCCAAACATAATGTGTCTAAAACAGATCTCTTAGCTTTCCCCCAGAAGAAGCCTGTTTCCTCCTCGATCCTTCAATTGCTCAGTTTTAAAAACTTAGGTCCAGGGAATTGCCTGGTGGTCCAGTGGTTAGGACTCGGCACTTTCACTGCCATGGCCCGGGTTCAGTCCCTGGTTGGGGAAGTAAGATCCCGCAAGCTGTGTAGGAATATGCTATAACAAGAATTCCATAGACTGACCGGCTTATAAACAACACAAGTTTACTTCTCACAGTTCTGGAGGCTGGAAAGTCCAAGATCAAGGCACTAGTAGATTCGGTGCCTGGTGAGGGCCCGCTTCCGGGTTCACAGATGGCCATCTTCTCACTGTGTTCTCACCTGGCACAAGGGATGAGAGACCTCTCTGGGGTCTCTTTTATACAGACCTCATCTCCCAAAGGCCCCACCTCCTCCTGATGCCATCACCTTGGTGGTAAGGTGATAAATTTTGGGGGACACAAACTGTCAGTCCATAACAGGGTTTGACAAAGTCAAGAATGGTTAAGATGAGAGTAGGTAAACAAGAAAGCTGGGGGGGAAAGCAGATTTTAACAATTAATTTGTGCGTTAGTCCTCAGGAATTATTTGCTGACTGCTGTTTGTTTATGCGTGCTATGCAATAGAATTCAGCTCTATGTATTTTACAGAAAAGGATTCTTATGTTTAGAGGAAACTCCATTAGCCATAGGATCAATTTGTGCAACATTTTGTAGATGTTTGTGTCAAAATTTGTTCTTAACATTAGGACGTAGGATATGAGTTTGCACTCAACGTTATCATAAAATTTAAATTTCATGTTATGGTAGAAGATTTTTCTTTCTCCTCTAGGTATTTTCTATAAATATATAAAAAATATATAAAATACATAAAATAGGGCTTCCCTGGTGGTGCAGTGGTTGAGAATCTGCCTGCCAATGCAGGGGACACGGGTTCGAGCCCTGGTCTGGGAAGATCCCACGTGCCGCGGAGCAGCTGGGCCCGTGAGCCACAATTACTGAGCCTGCGCGTCTGGAGCCTGTGCTCCGCAACAAGAGAGGCCGCGATAGTGAGAGGCCCGCGCACCGCGATGAAGAGTGGCCCCCGCTCGCCGCAACTAGAGAAAGCCCTCGCACAGATACGAAGACCCAACACAGCCATAAATAAATAAATAAATAAAACAAATACTTAAAAAAAAAAAATACATAAAATATATGACATTAAAAAGATAAAAATATTTTAAAAACATATAAAATAAGCTCTGAATGTAAAACAAATTAGCCTTTCTCCTTAATTCTGTTTCATTACAAATACAAGGTTCTAAAAATAGGTGTATTTCTGTGTTCAGAAGTTACTAATCCTGTCTTCTTTCCCAGTAAATTTTTATCTTAAGAGGTTCTGATTATTATTTAACCAGATAAAATAAATAAGAGATCTAGGAAAATTTCTAAGGGACTATTTAGTGAACACTGAATGACAATAAAAGCACATTAGCTCTCATGCTTATTTTGTTTTCCTGGGGTTTAGCTAAATATTTCATTCACATTTCCAGTTTCTTAGCTAAAAAATTCTTGTTTCCTTTTGGCAAAGTGTGTTTTTTTCACTCATGCTAAAATAGGTGCCAAAATCAAGCAAATATGTGGTCTTTAATAGACACTGTCTCTGAAATTGTATTTACATTTTAAAATTTAAGCAATTTTGGCCTTGGAGGAGAAAACACATTTGGTTCCCCCAAGCCATCAAATCATGGTTGTGTATGAGTCAGTGGAAACAACATGGAATTTAAAAATTTAGTTCAGATTTTTTTTTCTTTGCAGGAGACTTAATGGAGAATTTAGTTCCCCATCCAGAATTCAAGATGCTGGGTGTTCGTAACATTCCTCAAATGTCTGAGAATTCACTGGCATACAGCACATTTACTTGGGCTGGCCTCCTCAAGCATTTGAGACAGATGCTCATTTCTAATGCGAAAATGGAAGAAGGTAAAGGGTATTTTAAAAATATGCAGCCCACAAGCTGGGAAAAATGCCTATACTGGAGTTCTCAATATAAACTGGCTTGATCCAGTTGAAATAATGGTGCCTTCTTCTGACCAGGGAGGCTCCTGCAAAAAACTCACCAGAGCATCCTGGGAGGATTTCTTAATCACTTCACAGTTTCATTTCTCAAAAAAATTTCAAATGAGTGTGACATTTATTTTTATTTTATTTTATTTTTATCAAAGTAATATATGAACATAGTTTTTTTTTAAAAATCAAGTAGTCAGAACTCACTTAAGTGTCTATTTAAATCTGTCCATTGCATTGTATGTAAATTACATCTCAATTTTTTTAAAAAAAGTCAAGTAATTGTCCAGTATGAGTTTATAATGAGGAAGAGAACAGCCTATTCCACACTTCCCCGCAGCCCAGCAGAAACTGCTTTCACTGTTTTGAGATGTTTCTTCTGGAATTTGCCCCCATATTTCTAAATATCTTGCATATTCTACTATTTGTTTTACTTTCCAGGTTTAGATATTATCAGTTGCCTTCCTAGCATGAAGTTGAGAACTGAATCTTCTTACACCCCCTATATACACATCCACACACCTTTCCCTCCCTCCTCCCGGTCTAGTTAAAACATACTTTTTTTTTAAATGAAACAGGGAGTCTATTTTTTTTTAAAATAAATTTATTTATTTATTTATTTTTAGCTGTGTTGGGTCTTCGTTTCTGTGCGAGGGCTTTCTCTAGTTGCAGCGAGCGGGGGCTACTCTTCATCGCGGTGCGCGGGCCTCTCACTGTCGCGGCCTCTCTTGTTGTGGAGCACAGGCTCCAGACGTGCAGGCTCAGTAGTTGTGGCTCACGGGCCTAGTTGCTCCGTGGCATGTGGGATCTTCCCAGACCAGGGCTCGAACCCGTGTCCCCTGCATTAGCAGGCAGACTCTCAACCACTGCGCCACCAGGGAAGCCCCTAAAACATAATTTTGGGTTAGATCAGTTTTCATTGTTTGTGTTATTTTTGCTATGTAAATATTATTCACAGTTGAGCCATGTACTGTATATACAGATTACATTTTATTTCATGTACAGTTTATTTTTTCCCCCTAGAGTTAATAGTTACATTTATTTGGTCGATATTCTTTGTACCTATTACAAATCTACCCCTAAACTTTTCCGTAAAAATGAAACCCTTCTCAGCATGTTCAGACCTCTCAGGTAATCTTATTACTTCCATTATCTGCTTGGAGATGTCCCTTGCGGAGGACTGCACCCTCCTGTTCCAGTCTGCACTGCTTACTCTCCAGGCTTGATACGCAGCCAGCGCTGGCATCTCTGCCTCCTTCTTTATTCTAGCCCGTTTCCTAGATTTCAAATCTTCCTCTTTCTGGGTTAATTCCCTCATATGGATAGTACCCTCCAGGAGCTTCCTAAGAAAGAGTACAGGGAAGGTAAAAATTTTAAGGCTGCAAATGTCATTATCCTACTTTTATATTTGATTGTTTGGCCAGGTATAGGATTCGAGGCTGGGAATCATTTTTACTCAGTGTCTTGAAAGCACTGCTCGATATCTTCCAGCCTCCAGTGTTATTGCTGAGTAGTCCCACTTCAATCTGAATTCCTAATCCTGTTTTATTCTCTCTTGTATCTTTTAGGATTTTCTCTTTGTCTCTAGCATTCTGGAATTCCTTAGTGTGGATCTTTCATTTATCTCAGTACAATGCAAACTTTATGAGGGCAGAGATTTTTGTTTTGTTTACTGCTGTATTTTCAGAGCCTCACCGGTTTAGCCTTTCCTGAGCAGAAACCTTCTTCTAGGATGGAGGGGGGGGGCACTCCCCCTAGTGCAGGAGTGGGGAAGGGTCTGGGGCTCTCACTGCTTCTCATACAGATTTTTAATTAATCCTCCTTTAGAAGCGCCTGGCCTGCTTCCAGGACCTCCACTGTGGGCAGAAATTTCAGTTTTCCCTGGTTGCTAAGTCAGTAACCATTGGTTCATTTGCTTTCCAGTTTCCAAATTTTTGTTGCCATTATTTTCTTTCCATTTTTTCTTGTTTATGCCTTTAAAAAAATCCCTGTGTTGTTAGTGAGATTTGGGGAGTAAACTGGTATGTTCAGTCTGTCACATTTAACTGGAAGTCACTACTATGTACTATTTTGGGAGCATCTATTTTACCACAAATTACAGTAAGTTAGGTTTCAATACTATGAAAGTGGATTTCCTCTACATTTACTTGTAGTACCTTACAGATTTTAGATCGTAGTGCCTGAGGTTTGGAGATAAGTAGAAAGTTCACATCTTAAGTAATGCTTCCTGAACTTTTTGGCCACACGACCTGTTTTTCTGGCAAATACCTATTATCAAGGAACACAGTGTTCCTCAGGGTACTGTAAGACGTGGTGCTCTGAGCCCTCTTAGGTCGATGAACCACAGTTTTAGTCATTTTCCCATATGGGAATTTAGAGTGTCACCATTTTTTCACAGTTATAGATGGAGTTTTTAACATTTAAATGTTTTCATATAAATATGAACATACGAATAAATATATTTATGCCACTAACCAGGTTGAAGGATGTAGTTTGAAAACTCTTCATATGTTATCAGAATACTCTATATGAAGATTGACCCCATTAAGATCACCATCAGCAGTGTATCTGCTTCTGCATGTCCTAGCAACAGGAGGAATGAGTGGCCCAAGGGGGAGCAAGGCAGAAGTTACAGTGTCTCTTATGGACTAGCTTTGGAAGTCACATACCATCATTTTGCACCATCCTTTTCGTTGTTAAGGTCAGCCCTATCCCATGGGGAGGGGACCACACAAGGGCCTGAATACCGCGTGGCAAGGATCATTGGAGTTCATCTTGGAGGCTGGCTACCATCGTCTGCCCTCTGTCCCCTAATGAATCATGTCCTCCCATTTGCAGAATGTACTTAACCCTTTCCAAGCACCCCCAGAGTTAGCACATCAGCCTATTAGCACATTCCATTAGCACATCAGCCTAAAGTCCAGAATCTTGTCATCTAAAAGCAGGTGCAGGTGTGGATTTACATTCCTCAGGTGAGATTTCCTGGGTATAGCTCTTTAAGTATGCCCCACCCCCAACAGTCCATGGTGGAACAGGTGTAGTATTTTACTTATTTATTTTAAAGTTTTATTTACAACACCTTATTTTAAAAATTTATTAGTTGATTTATTTTTTCTAGTTTGGATCAGTTTATTCATGTGAGAACTAGAGATTCAAAGTTCTAAGGGTGTATATAAACAGACTTTAAAAAATAAAACTAGCATCACATTATATGTATTTTTTGTTCTGCAACTGTCTTTTCGACATAGTATTTTGTAGCCTTCATTCCAATTCATTCATTTAGACATGCCTTATTCTTTTTAGTAGCTACATAGTTTTCTACCATATAGGAGCCCTAACTTATTATATGCACATAGATTAAAGAGCCAGGTAATTCTACGAAGCTGGTTGTTAAAACTTTCAGTCCATAACCTTCTTCTATTGTCTCCTTCCCAGAGGTAACCGTTTTTCAAAACTCTTTTGCTGTTTCTTTTACTGTTTTTATCGATTGCCATTTACAGATTTTTCAATGATTTATGTATTACCTATTTACTTCCCACCATGGAGGGTTAGGATTTAGCTTTTTTCTAACACTGGCCCCTAAGCTCTAAAACACCCTCTAGACAGGCTTATCCTTCTGATATGGTAGTGTCATCATCGGGTTAAATCGATACTCAGCTTTACATTATCATGACCAAGTAAATGCTATTCACAGCTGAGCAACGAAGTATCCTGTGATTACTTTTCCCTTCCTGTATAATTTTTTTGTTTTCTTTGGAGTTAATAATTACCTTGTTTTCTTGTTTGCTTAGTTTTTCTATGCACCTGTCAATTATTCAACCCTGTTTCTCTACTTATCTAAATTTTTTCTTGATATACAGGCATACCTTGTTTTATTGCACTTTGCAGATATTGTGTTTTTTAACAAATTGAAGGTCTGTGGCAACCCTGCATTGAGCAAATCTATTGGCGCCATTTTTCCAGCAACATTTGCTCACTTCACGTGTCTGTGTCACATTTTGGTAATCTCGCAATATTTCATACTTTTTCCTTATTATATTTGTTATGGTGATCTGTGATCAGTGATCTTTGATGTTACTATTGCAAAAAGTTGCTATTGCTGAAAGTTCAGATGATGGTTAGCATTTTTTAGCCATAAAGTATTTTTTAATTAAGGTATGTACATTTCTTTTTAGACATAATGTTATTGCACAATTAATAGATTACAGTATAGTGTAAACATAACTTTTATATGCACTGGGAAGCCAAAAATATTTGTGACTCACTTTATTGTGATAATTTACTTTATTGCGGTGGTTGGAACCAAGCACGCAAAATCTCCAAGGTCTGCCTGTATTCAAGTATTCTATCAGTTTCATCTTCTTTAAGAAATATCCCCTAGAGCCTTCTGACCTGCTTCAATCTAGTTTTTTTGCCTTCTCCAGCCAGTGTACATTTGTCCTTCTGGATATTTTATTTGCCTGTCTGTTGTGTTGGATATTCTGCTCAGAGGGTTTACACAAAGCCCCAGTGATCTGGGGGAAGAGGAGGGAGAGACCATGGTTTTCCTGGTTTTCACTTGACCTCTCTGGTTTTGGTATGTTTCCTGCCCTTACCTCTGCCTGGTGTTCTCCAGACTAGAGTCCTTCAGTCATATCCTCTCCAGAAAGTAAACCTTTAGTTTTCTGCTAGGGTGGGGAAGAGGCAGTCCTCATGATAAACAGACAAGTTTAGCAAGATTCCGTAAGCAGGAGTCAAAGGTAGATAGATGTGCTTTACATGGTTGCAAAGCCAGTTTAAGAGCCAATGACTTAGTGTTTTCATGGATTCCCTTAAGGAATGCCACACCACCTACTTTCTGGAGGAACAGAGCACAATAATGTGAAAACACATAGGCATCATTAATGCTGAATCAAAGAGTGATAAAATCACTGAATGTGAAAAAGTTTTAGGAAAACCTTAACCAAGTTATTTTGTTACATATATGTTTTTATATATGCTCAAGAATGATATATGATTTTTAAAAATATAAACCTAATTTACTCTAAAAGAACTCTTCAATAAGTGTAAAATTTAATAATCTAAGTGAATAATTTTTTTTTCTAATCAGTGGTGACTTGGGTGGAAGGAAATATAATATTGTGGGTTTATACCCCTTTTTTGTTACATGGATTGTAAATATTTTTGTCCATCACTTTTGTCTTTTGTATGGTATTTTTCACTATATGGAAATTTTACATTTTTATGTGAGCAAACCTGTAAATCTTCCTTTATAGATTCTGAGCCTTGCCCACCCCAAAGATATAAAAATATTCTCTATTATTTCCTAGTATTTTCATAGTTTTATATTTAATATTTAAATTTTAACCCATCTGGGATTTATTTATTTATTTATTTTTATTTTTTTATTTATTTATTGGCTGTGCCGCGCAGCATGTGGGATCTTAGTTCCCTGACCAGGGATCAAACGTGCCCCCTGCAGTGGAAGCGTGGAGTATTAACCGCTGGACCGCCAGGGAAGTCCCTATTTTTGTTTTAATAAATTTATTTATTTTATTTATTTATTTTTGGCTGCATTGGGTCTTAGTTGCTGCACGCGGGCTTTCTCTACTTGTGGCGAGCAGGGGCTACTCTTTGTTGCGGTGTGCCGGCTTCTCACTGCGGTGGCTTCTCTTGTTGTGGAGCACGGGCTCTAGGCATGTGGGCTTCAGTAGTTGTGGCACACGGGCTTAGTTGCTCCGCGGCATGTGGGATCTTCCCGGACCAGGGCTCGAATCCGTGTCCCCTGCATTTGCAGGCAGATTCTTAACCACTGTGCCACCAGGGAAGTCCCTTGATCATGTATTTTTTATTACTTCCCTTTCCATTTTAAAATTTATTTGCTTAAGTTTTCCTTTTTCATTTTTTGAACACCAGTTTTTTAAGGGCCCAACTTTGGATTGGCTTTCTTTTTTTATTTTTGAAACTTTTAGATAAGAGTTGATTACCTTTTGTTTCTCAGTAATATAGAGTGATAAATTATCTAACAAGTACAGCTTTGACAGCATCTCATGAATTTTTTAATAGTTTTACTGATGTATAATTTATATACCATATACTTCACCTATTATAAGAATAAAATTCAGTGATTTTTTTTTTTTTTTAGTAAATTTACAGTGTTGTGCAACCATTATCACAATCCAGTTTTAGAACCTTTCCATCACTCCAAAAAGTTCCCTTGTGTCTATTTGCAGTCAAGCTCCATATATGTATTTTTTTTTAGCCATGCTGCACAGCTTATGGGATCTCAGTTCCCAGACCAGGGACTGAACCCGGGCAATGGCAGTGAAAGCCCAGAATCCTAACCACTAGGGCACCAGGGAACTCCCGTCAATATCCATATTTATTTCTAGCCCTAAGCTACCATTGGTATGTTTTCTGTCTTTATTAGGTTTGCCTATTTTGGACGTTTCATATAAATGGAACTATACAATATATAGTCTTTTGTGTCTGACTTTTTCCACTTAACATAGTGTTTTTGAGGTTGGTCTATGTTGTAGTATTTATCAGTAGTTGAGTCTTTTGTATTGCCAAATAGTATTCCATTGAATGGATAATACCACACTTCATTTATATGTCCAACAGTTGATGGACATTTAGGTTGTTTTCACTTTGTGGCTATTATGAATAATGCTGCTATGAACATTTGTGTACAAGTCCTTGTGTAGACACGTTTTCAATCTCTTGGGTAGATACCTAGTAGTGGCATTGCTGGGTCAAAGGATAAGTTTATGTTTAACCTTTTAAAAAACTGCTAAACACTTTTCCAAAGTGGCTGCACCATTTTACATGCCTGCAAGCAGTTTAAGAGGATTTCAGTTTTTCCACATCCTTGCCAACACCTGATATTTAGTTTTTTTTGATTATAGCTATTCTAGAAGGTGTGAATTTGTGTCTCCTTGTGGTTTCAATTTGCATTTTCCTAACGACAATGATGTTGAGCATCTTTTCATGTGCTTATTAGCCATTTGTTTATCTTCTTTGGTGAAATGTCTGTTGAAACATCTTTCCAATTTTTAAGTTGGCTTGTTTGTCTTATTATTATCAATGAGTTCAGTATGCCAATATTTTTGATTTGTTCTCTTTCTGTTTTTTTGCTGAAAATCAATCTGTTGCTGCACACTGAAAATTTTCCCTATCCTATGTATCATTTAAGAGTATTTTCTTGATATTTCCCTATGACTAGTCAATTTTCTTTTTTTATACATGCATTCATTTTATTTATTTATTATTTTTGGCTGCGTTGGGTCTTCGTTGCTGTGCGCAGGCTTTCTCTAGTTGCAGCGAGTGGGGGCTACTCTTCGTTGTGGTGCGCAGGCTCTAGGCACGTGGGCTTCAGTAGTTGTGGCATGTGGTCTCAGTAGTTGTGGCTCACGGGCTCTAGAGCACAGGCTCAGTAGTTGTGGCTCATGGGCTTCAGTAGTTGTGGCTTGTGGGCTCGGTAGTTGTGGCTCGCGGGCTCTAGAGCGCAGGCTCAGTAGTTGTGGCGCACGGGCTTAGTTGCTCTGCAGCATGAGGGATCTTCCCGGACCAGGGATCAAACCTGTTTCCCCTGCATTGGCAGGCAGATTCTCAACCACTGCGCCACCAGGGAAGCCCTCAATTTTCAATCCTATTTTTGCTTTGTGTTTCTACATCCCTTAACGCTTTTGTATGTATTTTGTTTATTTGTTCATAGAGACATACAGAATGAAGTTCAGTCTTTCTAGGTGGATAGTTCTATGAATTTTGACACACTTAAACGGTGTAACCACCACCACAATTGAGACAGAGTATTTCCATGTTCCAAAAAGTTCTGTCACACCCCTTTGTAGACAGTCTCTTTCCTCCACTCCAAGCCCCTAGCAACTATTGATCTGAATTTTATTCCTATGGTTTTGCCTTTTCCAGAACATCCTGTAAATGGAATCAAACAGGATGTAATCTTTTGAGTCAAGCTTGCTTCACTTAGCATCAGGCTTCTGATATTGATCCACATTGTTACGTGTGTCAGAAGTTACTTTCTTTTTACTGCGTTGTAGAATTCCATCCTTTGCACCTACCACCGTCCTTTAATATTTGACGAAGAATATTTCATGCCTTTCTCAGGACTGAGTAGTTTGAATCACTTTAGGTCAACCAGATAAGAATGTTTACATTTCTAGAAGAACCCCACCCTGCCACAACTTTTACTTATAAAATGGAAATTTATATAAAATACACATACCATAATACATTTTTCTCTTCTTGTCAAGGCGATTTGTAAAATCTCTTGCTCTTCTTTTTCTTTTGGTAGGTATTGATTGGCAGGTACGGCCTCCTTTATCAGGACTTCCTATGCTTGGTAAAATGTCTCTCAACAAGGAGTTTCATTTTAACACTTCCATTGCTAACTTGGTCATCCTTCGTGGGAAAGATGTACATAGTGCGGAGCTGGGTAAGCAAAGTTAAGGTGAAAATTAATATGTACATTTTGCACATGTACATGGTACGCATGGTAAAAAAAAAAAAAAAGAAGAGAAAGAAAAAAAAGAAGTCCCTGAATTTATTCTTAAAGAAAGGAAAATAGGGCTTCCCTGGTGGCGCAGTGGTTGAGAATCTGCCTGCCAATGCAGGGGACATGGGTTCGAGCCCTGGTCTGGGAAGATCCCACATGCTACGGAGCAACTGGGCCCGTGAGCCACAATTACTGAGCCTGCATGTCTGGAGCCTGTGCTCCGCAACAAGAGAGGCCGCGATAGTGAGAAGCCTGCGCAACGCGATGAAGAGTGGCCCCCGCTTGCCACAACTAGAGAAAGCCCTCGCACAGAAATGAAGACCCAACACAGCCAAAAATAAATTAATTAAAAAAACAAAAACAAAAAACACGTACACACAAACACACATGCACATGCACACCCACACACAAAAGGAAAATAATAACTCCGTATTTTAGTAACAAAACGTAACCATTGTATCAGTAAGTGTGTGACTGGATACCAAAATAGATGTGGTGTAAACAAGAGGACAAGTTTATTTCTTTCTTCCTGAATCTGGTTGATCTGTCATCCTCACTTTGTGGCTTTGTCCTTAGTGCAAGACATCTGTTTGAACTTCAGCCATCAAATCACATAGGAATAAGCAAAGAAGGCCAGGCCTGGTCCTCCTAGGGTCACACACCACACTTGTGTTTATATCCCTTCGACTGGGACTGAATCATGTGCCACATCTAGCTGCAGGGGTGGCTATGAGCACAGTTAAAATTTGGTGGTTCTGTTACTAAAGAAGAAGGGGAGAACAGGTATTGCAGGACAACTAATGGTCTCTGTGACAAGCATTGGTACAACATTTTCAGGAGGTTGAAAGAGCAGTACTCTTCTTAGCTTTCTTTGTGTTTCTATGGCAAGTCTCTGGGATTATATTATCCTTGTCTGATGATGCCAGCAGCATCCAATTGGCTGCTTCTAGCTGTGATATAAAGAAAATCAATCTCATCCCTGTAATACCTCTTAAATAAAAAACTAGTAATAATTAAAGAGAGATCATTTCAAGTCAATCAGATGGTGTACTTTCTTCATATTCTTCATTTTAGATTTTAAAATGAGAAAATTAATAAAAGGATATATAAAGTAATCTAACCTCCAAAAATTTACCCACAGCAAATGATGCAGGTACACAGAGGTGTTCTTGCAAAGATATTCATTGCAACATCTTTCACACTAACAGAAATGTGGGAACAACCTAAATGCCCAACAGTAGGAAATATGTTAAAGAAATTATGGTATATTCATAGAAGCTTTTTAAAATATGAGTGATATTTACTGACACAGAAAAGAGGTTTACAACATATTGGTGAATGAAAAATGCATATTACATAAGGGCATGTATGTAAAATTATAGTACAAAAGAGGGTCAGCAGACTGTTCATAGTCTGTCTCTGGGTGGTAGCATTTCAGCTGTTGAGTTGACTTTTAAATTTTCTTCTTAATACTTTTCTGAATGGTGTGAATTTTTTTTTATGATGAATATGGATCATTTATCCAAAAGCAATATAAAGCTAGTTTCAAAGAGCAAAACAAAAGATTTCTGGTGAAATGGATATGAAAATATCTGTTTATTAATTTGTTTCAAAAACTAACGATTTATGATGTAAACAGTGTCTTGTTATTTTACCCTAGGAGCATTTAAAGATCCAGCTCTCTATACTTCCTGGTTAGAGCCTGTTCATGCTTTCAGTGTGTGGAAAACCCAGCGAGCCTTTAGCAAATATGAGAAGTCTGCAGCGTTGGTCAGCAATAGCCAGTTCTTAGTAAAACCACTTGATATGATTGTGGGCAAAGCATGGAATATGTTTGCTTCAAAGTAAGTAAAAAATAAATCTACAAACCTTTCCTAACCTTAAGCAGATAATATAATGTTAAAACACTAGGCAGGATCTGGAGTGTCTTAGTCTGTTTGGGCTGATATAACAAATATAGCATAGACTGGGTAGCTTATAAACCACAGAAATTTCTCGCATTTCTGGAGGCTAGCATGTCCAAGATCAAGGTACTGGCAGATTCGATGTCCAGTGAAGACCAACTTCCTGGTTCATAGGTGGTGTCTTTTTGCTGTGTCCTCAAATGGCAGAGGGGCAAAGGAGCTTTCATGGGCCTCTAATGCCATTCATGAGGGCTCCACTGTCATGACCTAATCACATCCCAAAGGGCTTACCTCCTAATATCATCACCTTGGGAGTTAGGATTTCAACATATGAATTTTGGGGGAACACAAACATTCAATCAATAGCATGGAGTAAGCACTTTGTAGGTATGAAACTTTGGGCACACTACTTCAGGTTTCATTTCCTTTTCTGTACAATGGATCCAAAAGAGAGGATATATGTGGTGAGGATTAAATGAGATGATAATGTAAAAAACACCTAGTACAGTGCGTGACTAGTAAATGCTCAATAATTGTTCCATAGTATTATTGTTGTTGTTGACTAAACGAGTAGTTTCTTTTTTTAAAATATTTATTTATTTGGTTGCACCAGGTCTTAGTTGTGACTCCAGGGCTCCTTTAGTTGCAGCTTGCTGGCTTCTTAGTTGCAGCACTTGGGCTCCTTAGTTGCGGCAGGTGAGCTCCTTAGTTGTGGCTCACCAGCTCCTTAGTTGCGGCACGCAGGCTCCTTAGTTGTGGCATGGGAACTCTTAGTTGCAGCATGCATGTGGCATCTAGTTCCCTGAGCAGGGATCGAACCCAGGCCCCCTGCTTCGAGAGCATGGAGTCTCATCCAATGCGCCACCAGGGAAGTCCCTAAATGAGTAGTTTCTAAATGAAATGAAAGTAAAGTAGAAATTTCACTATAAGGCAAGGACAATAAGACAGCTTTCCAAAATAAGATCCTTGAGAATGGAAGAGATCCTGATCTTGCTCAGTAAGAAATATTGCAAGTTCAACTCCACTTGGTACTAAGAAATGTCTACTTGATTACCAAGAAATGTGTTATCCGGTTCCCTGACCTCTGCCACAATTACTTAATGTTAAAGCAGAATTCCTCAAATGATTGGGTAAGCCTGTACTTTGATTAGCTAGGGTTCCCAAGGGCCCCCCATCCTGCACATGGCCATTCCATAAACTCCTGCTCCTCAGGACTGTGAACTCTGTGTCCTTTTTCGGTATAGTTCTCATCCCACTCTCATTAAATGGTAGCAGCTATCAATTTAGTTCATGTCTGCCCTTGATATTCTTTTTAACATGATTTCTCCTGCCTCAGAACATTTTGGGGGATTGGAGGTATGAAGAGGATCACCTGGCATTAGTGAAAATTAAGTGTTGTCTGAAAAACACTTGGGAGGCTTCACTTCATTCCTAGAGCTGGATCAATGTGTTTCTACAGTTTCACGCATTAGATAAAACTCAGGCACTTCTTAAGAGTTTATATTGAACACAGTCATCTCCTGTAGGGTGTTGAATATGTGCTGGGTAGACAGCCAAATCTGAACATGCTTCTTTTTCCTATGTGCTGCTGCTTTTTTTTTGGCCATGCCGTGCAGCTTGCAGGATCTTAGTTCCCTAACCAGGGATTGAACCTGAGCCCTGGCTGTGAAAGTACCAAGTCCTAACCACGGGACTGCCAGGGAATTCCCCTCCTATGTGCTTCTTATTGTCACTCTCTTGGACACTAAATAGACAGGGAGCTTGACACAAACTTTGAGAGTTTGCTAACCTTTGGAGTAAACATTGAAGCAAAGGTAAGACTTTTAAGAGAGTCTGCCATCTTCAAATGTTCATGAGCTAGGAAAGGTCTATTTATTATTTGATTTTGAGTTATTCGTTTGCCTGAGATTTTTATTTCATATTTTCTATTTCTTTCACCAGAGCCTACATTCATCAGTACACAAAATTTGGAATTGAAGAAGAGGATTTTTTGGACAGTTTCACATTGTTAGAACAGGTTATTGCTAGTTACTGCAACCTCGGATTTTGAACAAAGGGGGAAAATTACCTTAAGTCATCTTTGGACTAAAATACTTGGAATACTACTTTCTCCATAAGGTTTTTCAAATTCCTATCTGCTAATGTAACAAGGTTGAATGCTGATTCCTTCTTCATACTATAGCCACAGAAAAGGAGAAAAACCTTTCATGTTTTCAATGAAAACATCTACTTGAAATTTTCCTTTGTAAGAAAAAATATTGGTACTTCTTTAAAGAACTTTGGGAATACTTTGCTGAGATGTTAGAACTCTAGAACTATCAGAAAGGGAAACTTCCCTCTTTATTCCAAAAAGCATTCACTAAATATGAGCTAAACTTTCATAGCACAATTTTAAGCTAAGAAATTGCAATTCCCTATTTAAATATATTCATCTTTGAAGTGAATGTTTTGAACCATAAGAGGGAGCTGTTGTCAAAAGCTACAGGGTGAACATCTATTTTTGAATATTTTATTCTAAAACGGTAAGATTTTCCACTTTAAGCAGCTATTTAAAAATAAATGTCAGGACTTTGTTAATAAATGTGTATCATGCTTAAATACAAAAGTAAATAAGCAAATGTTTACTTTGTTTGCTGTTCTTAAATTTTCTGGGCATCAGAAAATTGGATTTTTCTTTTAGATCTTAGAATGCCAGAGCAGAAACTGATTTTATTCAACCGGTGCTTTAAAATTACTTACAGGTATTTAGCTGGTGTGGAAGATGGTTATATTCTTTTCAGTAAAAGGGGTAAAAGAGCTTTCACCAAAATTTCACTAAGTTAAGTTGAGAAAATTATCACCAAGGAAATAGTGTCCTAGATGAAATTGACACATACAGATGTTGGTTTCATTCAGAAGGACAGAACACATTTGGAAATTGGCAACTGAGTTTGAGGGGAATGGTGTAGTTCAATAAAACACATCACATGCAGTGTATTAACAAATATAAAATGGCAAACAAATAGGAACATTTTGCCCTTTCTGCCAAATCTACCAGTGGTTTCTTCCTTTTCTTTCCATATGGAAATGATTACCTTTTTGCTGTTTTTCTTATCAACTGTTGCTATGATTTAAAATACTGAACCATATCTTATTTCTAAGGAATGTAAAAAGTGGTCTGTTCAACTGCTAAAAGGCACACCCACTGCTGTATTTTGTTAAGCCAAGAATACTAGAAAATAATGAGATCGTAATTTTTACAAAATAAAGTTAAAAGTAATAGTTTAGCATTGCAGAGATCCAAAGACTGAAACAATTTCCCGAACTAAACCAGCATTAATGAAGATCTGTAACCGAATTACCTCACTAAGGGGTAGGCTGATTCTGAGGAACTTTGCTACAAGTTAAGCTTAAAGAAAGTTGTAAGTTGAAATCATTTTATATTTGAGAAAAGCATGCATGAGGTACCAAATGGGACAAATATATTTCTAATTTGGCAACTCATGGAATCAATGGCAGGTGACTATTGGAAGAAAACTCCAATTAGACAGAGCCGTGGGTTCATTCACTTATGTGAGTTGACCCTTTCTTATGCACATTATTGTTTAATGCACAACTGCATTATTTGGTATGTGTGGATACCTAAATATTTGCAAAATTGTTTTAAATGTTTACATTGAAATTTTTTTCTTGTCTATTTGGAATAATATAAAAATTTTTGCTATTAGAGTTGTGATAACTTAAAAATTAACACAAAGAAGTTGATGCCAAAGCTTCAAAATAAGGGGTGGCATTGGAAATGTACTTTGATTTGTGTGGAGATAATGGCCAATCAGCCAGGACAACATTAGAATCGTAACTTCCTGGGCATAGAGAGCCAAAAGCTTTGAACATGTAATTTCTCAGATTACTGGGTAACTGGCGTACTATGTGTCACTCAGACATTATCCCACACAGCCAAGATGCACCCCTATAGGCAGTGAGTACAGTATAAATTCAAACTGTTTCTTATTTTCAAACCTTTTCGCTCTCCCCCATTTGTGCTTTTCTTAAGAGCTCTTTAAGCGGTAGAACCTGTTTCTTCCCATTCATTCCCTCTTGCTTCTAGCTTTGAGTACTCACCCCGGAACCCCTCACCACTACTATTCAGTCAGCCAACAATCCCTTTCTCCTTTCTTTAACCTGTCACTTAGAACTCAGTGTGTGCCCATGATTCACTGTTCTCAGTCCATTCATTCATTCAACCAGTATCTATTCACTGCCAGGCACTGAACAAATGCTAAGTATATGGGGATCAATAACACAAAGTCTAAATGAAGAAGCTTACAATGTACTTAAGTTTCTTTCCATGCCTGGTGCTACGATTCTAGCTTCCTAATTACTGCTTATTATCCGGCCCATGTCCATGTTCAGTTTTTTTTTTTTTTTTTACAGTAAAGATGTGGTACAAGGTAAAGAACCGTGAACTGGGACCTCTAGTCTAGGCTTTAAATTTGTCTGAAGCCTCTTCACTGGCTCTGTAGACTTGACTGTGCAGTGTACATACCAGTGATTCTTCTCCTGACCACCGTGTTTATCACACTTGCATTCCTGTCCAAAATTTTGTTTTAAAACATGCTCCATATGTTCCCATCCCGCTATTCTCTCCGCATGAGCTCAAGGTTTGGCAGTCAACCCTTCCTTGTTCTTCCACCTATCTTCCAAATATGGCTTTGCCCACTAACTTGTCATTTTTGCAAGTAATCAGTTATTTAAGAGATATTTGCTCATCTGTATCAATCACATTGTTTCCTATGGGTTTTAGGAATGTGAGCTAAAAAATCTGGCTTTATATTTTTAACTAAATAACTTCCTACTCCTACACTCTGAAATGTCTCAGACGATGAAATGTCAACCTTATTAATAAATGGAATCCCATTTCCACTAGCAGGAATGTTAAGATAAACAATGTAAATATTTTAAGTTTCTGGAGAACGCAGTGTTGGGTCAGTGTTGCAGAAGATATGGCATTCAAGGGAGAAGAGGGAAAAGAGAGAAAATCCTAATCATTTAGACTCCAGGGAGCCAGTGAAGCAGTGGAAGAGATGAAAAGGAAGGTCAGGGGAACTGATCATGATCCCAAAGAACTGCTAATAGCTTACAAGCATTTAAAAAAAAAAAAAAAACTTGATGGTTTTTGAATTATGGACTTTACCTAATGATAAAAAATCTAAGAATAGCTTACAAGAATAGCATGAAAAGAAACAAGAAGCTAAATTACATGTCGCTTAGCAAATAATTCCGTGTTACCTGAATTTCTCTCCTTTGCCAATGATGGAGCCAATACAATGGATACTTTTACGGCTCTCTTGTCGTATGAATTTAATTATTTACATGGTAAGTACACAGAAATTCAAAGATTTTTGTCCAATCTTTTTGTCCAATATTGGCTGTCCAATAAGGTAGCCATTAGCCACATGTGCTTAGTAAGTGTAAAATACACACTGGATTTTGAAGATAATACGAATAAAATAATGTAAAATATTAATATCTTAAATTGTGGAAATGATATTTTGGACATAATAAGTTAAATGACTTATTCAAATTGGTATAATACCTGTTTTTTTACATTTTAAAGTATAGCTACTAAAATTTTAAAAATTAGATATATGGCTTGCATGATATTTCTATTGGACAGAGCTATTCTAGACATTTGAGGAGCAAAATCCCAGGAACTGTAGAAACTGGAGTTGAACAAAGCTTGTCCTTACTAGGTGAGAGTTCATGGGAACATGATAGTAAGAAACATGACATGAGGCAGAAAGATGGAAGTTTTCCTTTTTTAAAAAAAGGGCCTTAAAAAAAAAAAAAAAAAAAAAGGGCCTTGCTTAAGCTCAGCTCATGTGAACAGTATGAAAGAGGCAGGGTATGAGCTTAATTCCACAAACATCCATTGAACACCTGCAAGGAAAGACACTGTGCAAAGATGGGGAAATAAAAGAATGAGGTAAACCTGGCCCCTGCCCTTTAGGAGTTCACCATTTGGTATATTCCTTGCTGCAGATCATACGCCTGGCTCATGTAGAGACTCTCTGTTTACTGAACAGATTAATATAAATGTCTGAAAAACTATGGAAGAGACGTAAAGCTGCAAACCTACAGACACACAATAAAGCCTATTAGAGGTCCCATATTACCAACAGATCTCACAACTATTAGATGAAACTAAGGACCTGGAAATATAATTAAAAATATTTTGTTTCTGAAGTCATCTTATATAATTAAGAGCCACTTAAGGCAATATAAATTCAAACAGTATATTAAAAGAGAGTGTACAACTGCCTTTGTTTGCAAGTCCTTTGCCTAAAATCTAAATTCCTTGTTCTGCAATTCTAAGCCTTCTAATGTTTGGCCATTCCCCCTCTCCCACCATTTCCTTTCTGTGTACTGTAGCAGCCAAAGCTGACAGAAATGGGTGTTAAATGTGGTTATGAGAAACACATAGATTCGTCTACATGGTTATGTTTGATTTTGTTCAGTAAGGACAGAGGTGGAGCTATCACTGACCTGAAGATACAGATGAGAGACACGCCCCAATGATCCTGCCTGCCCCAGCTCTGCCCCCACTGCTAGGGTCCCAAGACCAAGAAGAATGGGAAGCTCAGAACATTTTTGAGCAGGACTCAAAGGACACATGCTAGATTTCATAGTAATTTCTTTGGGGTAATATCTTAGGGGATTTCCTTCTTTTTTATATTATGCATTTCTTTGGCTTGCATTTTTTTTTTTTTTAAGCAAAGCCATAAAAACCCAACATAAAGATAAAATAACTCAAAAATGATTTTTCAAAGGATGTTAAGACCTGGAGACAGTTTGAAGAATGGAGGAATAAGTCAAATGAATCAGAAGGCAGCAACAAGGGGTGGAAGTAATAGGCATCCTCATCGTTCTGTAAACTATCACAGAAATAGAGTGGAGGAATTATAGGATGCTCCAGGTTCAGTCAAGGGCAGAGGAGGAAGGGAGAAATTAAAGACTAACTTTGGGGTCCTACTGTCTCAACATGTTCTTCTAATGAACACTGCCTACTGCAGGGAAGACTAGTAAATATATCAAACACAAAGTCTGGGAGCAGCCTGAAAAGAGGTGTATAAAGTAGGAAATCATTTATGTATGAAAGAACCTTTTATTTCTTCCTTGCAGAGACCAGGGATGTCTTTTATGCTCAGACAGATTATGTTTGAAGAAGAAAATGCAGAACATCCGCAAATTTCTTTGATCTCTACATTTTTCTACAAGCACTATTTTTCAGCTTCCTTTTTTTTTTCTTCTAAAATTGTGCAAAGTACTCGCACACCTGTGCTTTTACCAGATAGGCATCTCATTTTGTCTGATTCCATCAGAAAGCCAGGAACAGTCACACCCCAATTCTCGAAGGCTTCAAAAACTGTGTACCTTCTTGAGAGTGGAATACTCAAGTTTGCGCCTCTCTTCTCTACCAAAGGATTATTACACAAGTAAATCTCTCTCCTTCTGAACTCTGGTGCTCCTGGTGAGTGGTATGATTGTGGTCATATGTCATTTTTTCTGAACTCCTACCCAGCCAACTTCAATAAGCGTAACTCACTTACTGAAACATGTAAACAACCCCGGCACCAAAGCAGCCAAATGGAAAGCCGCCTTTACCACATGCTCTAGAAGGTGTAATAAAGCCGTGATTCTGCCTTTTGGCTTGGCAAAGGCAGTTGGGAGGACGCCCTCGTACTTACTTGGGAATACTAATGACATCTGGGTTCTAGGCGGCTGCCACTGCTGTCTAGGCTAGCACTACTGGAATCTTGGACTCTGGTAGAAATATACAGGAAATCACATTGCCAAACTTTTCTCCTTATAAAGACAATCTATCCAGGAATTACCATCCTCCCGGTTCTCAGAGGGAGGAGCCATTGGCAAAGCAGGCAGGATACAACTGTGGAGAGGAATTTTAAAGCAGTTTCCTGTGGCTCCAAGGTCCAGTCACAGAGCCATTCTTCAAGAACAGTGCTACATAACAAGGTGAGGCTTAGATGATCACTTACAGGAAAGTACAGAGGACATACTACTCTAGAGAATTCTCTGAAAAAGTCAGGTTTATTCTCCGACAGGGAGGGGTTTGAGGAGTTAGGAGAACTGACATACACCCCTATACTAGGCCCCACCATTCATTCTATTGGTATCTTCCCTTCATATCTTCAAAATGGAATAGTGACTCTCTCTCTCCAACTTGGTCCTCCTCCTATATTCCTGGCTTGGTGATCAATGATTATTGCTGTCTTCTCAGGGTTCTCTGGTTCCTCCTTCATGTATACTCCACCTCTTTCACTCCACCATTTCCTGGACTCTACTTAGGTAGCACCTCCTACCTGCCTTTGAATCTCTGCTGCTGCTTCACCTGGGCTGTTGCAATATCCATTCAGCAAATACTGTGTGTGACCCCACCCTGTGCTTGGCTCTGAGCGTACAAAGGAGAGCACAATAGTGCCTGCCCTTATGTGGCTTAGGTTCTAGTGGAGGAATGAGCAAAAACAAGAAAATAGACTAGTTGTGGGCTTCCCTGGTGGCGCAGTGGTTGAGAGTCTGCCTGCCAACGCAGGGCACACGGGTTCGAGCCCTGGTCTGGGAGGATCCCACATGCCGTGGAGCAACTGGGCCCGTGAGCCACAACTACTGAGCCTGCGCGTCTGGAGCCTGTGCTCCGCAACAAGAGAGGCCGCGACAGTGAGAGGCCCGCGCACCGCGATGAAGAGTGGCCCCCGCTTGCCACAACTGGAGAAAGCCCTCTCACAGAAACTAAGACCCAACACAGCCAAAAATAAATAAATAAATAAATAAATAAATAAATAAATAAATAAATAAACCCAAAAGTTAAAAAAAAAAAAAAAATCTTGCCAAAAAAAAAAAAGAAAATAGACTAGTTGTGAATTACATGTACTTTAAAGGAAACAAAACGAAGCTAGGCAGAGAATAACAGAGGTAGAAGGCTCATTGGCCTTGTCTCACAGCTCCCTCACTGGCGCTTTCCTGGTGTCTCTCACAAGGGCTTTCCCTCACCCCAACCCCTACCTGGCAATTCAAATGCCACATCCTCATGAAACCTTTTCTGATCCTTCCTAGTTGGCAGTTTTCTTCCTCTTCCCGTTTTTTTTCTAATGGCCTTCATCTTACTACTCTACATTGTAGTTACCTGCATATTTGTATAACCCCCAAGAAGACTGTAAGCTCCTAGAGGCAGATCATTTTTCAACAGCTTTGCCTCTTCCCTATAGTACTTTAAATTATTAGAGATTTAAAAAGTGAATAAGAAAAAATTTTTCCCCCCAACGTGGCTAATACCACTACTGGCCCTAACTGTTTCATAGGGTTGTTATGAAGATCAAATAAAACTCAAGATGTGACAGTGCTTTAAAAAAGAAAAAAGGTCTGTACCTTTGTACGGACTGCTTTGTAATCATAATTATAGCAAACATCACTCTGGGAACCTGCCCACACAGGATGGCTAAGAGCAGAGCTGGCTTTTCCAACCCCTGATATAGGGACACACAAAAGCTGTTCCTCTGTTTAAATGCAAAACTTTTTTGGCTGTGGCCTTGATTTTCTGCTGTCTCCCCTTTCCCATCACCTACCTTGTGATCACAAGATGAAACAAGTAACCAGACGCTTGGACTTTTGCACTGGACTTTTCTGCAGAACTGAGTGGCTAAGAGCCAGAACACCTAGGTTCGAATTCTTGCTCTACTTCCTTGCTTCCTCCAGCAAATCACTGAACTTCTCTGCCTTCATTTTCTCATGGGGCTGTTGGAAGGATTTAAAGATTAAATACAATACACATAAAACAACACTGGAAACAGTGCCTGGTACAAAGCAAGCAAGCAATCATCAAAGTTACAGTAAATCCACTGTGCTTCCTGGTACAGGGCACATCAGAGGAGGTTCCTGGGAGCTAATCTTGATTGCTGGTGTTGTGTGATTGTGTACAAAGAACATACTGTGGAGGGGACACGGGAGTGGGAAGGGCCTGGTGCAAGGGGCAGGATGGAGCAGTGCAGTCTGAAGAGCGTCAAGAGTGTGGCCAAACCATGTGAGGTTAGGCAGAGAAAGTCTGGCTGCTGTAAGAGGTTTAGGACTGTCACTCAAGTGAAAGTGATTCTCAAGACACTCCGAGGTGCACTAAAAAAATGAAAGGCAGAGAAGGGCCTCCTCTCGTTATTTTTGGCTTTCATCTTTTTAAGGTGCAAAGAGGTTGAGAACAGCAAGGTTCTCTGGTGACATGGAGCGTTGGGCTTCAGCACTTACTGCCAAGAGAAGTGAACCTGAGCTGCTCTTTGTTTTCCAACACAACCTGGTGAGGAGCCAGAGAAAGACAAGAATAATCTGCACAGTCATTCCCCACCTTTGGGGAAAGGCAGAACCCATCCCCCTTTTCAAATTCGCTCCACAAAAACAATTTTTCCCTCCATCAGAAACAGACTGGGACACAATTAAGCAATGCTGCTGGGCTGAGTCAGTCAAAAGTGGCCTGAAGGAAAAAGCTGCTCATGCTGTTCCCTACAGGGGGATAGATGGCAACAAAGGGAAATGACGTTTGGGATTAGGTTGGGGGGAGAGAAAAGTGGCCGTCAGAGGCCTCCTTGAATAAACAAGGCTTTTCCCCAAAGGGCTTTGGGTGGAAGGCCATCAAAGCAAGCTGTCGATACTCCTCCCTGGAAACTCTCAAAAGGCTGTGACTGTTAGCTTAAACAGGTGGCCCAGGGGTCCCTCTCGGCCAAAAATGCCCAGAATAAGCCAGAGCCTTCCCCTCAAGAATTCAGGAATATGGTTTCCAACACAAACAGATACTACATTGTCGAAATAGTGCTGGAGTGTATCCAAGCCTTCCCTTTATGTCCTTTGAGTCATTTGGAAATGGTTAACAAACGGGTTGAACACCTGGGCTGATTACCCCAGAAGGGGATTTCCAAACAGACTCTATGCTGTAAAATCATCTCTTCCCTTCCCAAAGCAATTCAGTTCCACTTTCTCTGAAGCGTGCCCTAAAGATCCCAAATTTTCTAACTACGATTGATTCTAGGCTTACTAAATTACAGCAGCAACTGCTGCTGACACAAAGAAACAAGGAGCCAAGCAACTCTGTGCTTTTTAAAAAGGTTTTCTTTAAATTAAGAGGAACAGATGTCCAATGTTTCAAAAAGCCACACATTTGTGGATTTGGCTGACAAACCCTCTAAGCTGCATTTCATTTCTGTTCCCAGGGAGTCAGCCAGCCACTTAGAACTGACTCACTCTCTCTGGGCCACAGTTTGGGCCAGTATCCCAACTACAGAACTAGAATCCCAGATCTCAAATAAATCCAGGGTGTTTGGGTAGATAGTGGGGGCCATCTAAGACAACTTTTTTTTTTCTTTTATTTTAGTAGTATCAACACCCACACAGCAAACTGTGGAAGGCTAGTAGGTCAAAGAAAATGAGCAAACAGTTGGCACTTGCCTGTCCCAGCACCACACAGTTCTAAAGGCAATGAGTAAGCAGCTATCCAGAACAGGTTTTTGTTAAAATCCCTCTTATGAGTACTGGTTAAATATGCAAATACATGTAGGTTATATGCTGCAATTCAAGTCCTCACCCTCAAGGCAAATTGCATTACCTTAGGCGAACTCCTGGCCTTGCTGGGAAGGGAGGGACAGGAACCCAAGCCCCTGACTACCAGATACAAATGACTCAACTGCTTCTAGAATTTTAAAGTACATTATGTGCTTTCTTTTCTTGCTGTCTTTGAGAATAAAGGAACAAAACACTTCACATGCAGCAGTTTTGTGTAGCATTTCATTTACTATGTTTTGTGAATACCAGAGAAGCTTTGATCATGTGAGTTAGAGACGGAATGTTACTTGGCTTTCAAAAATGGCTATTAAACTCCTGCTTAGGTTGTCTTAACTTTTTGAGAGCACATTAATACCTAATTATTTATCAATAAAATAAACCAATCTTGTGTGTTTTTGTAACAGGAATGAGACTTTCAGGTCTACTGAGTAAGACCTGGCGTGCCACCAAATCAAATTTTTCTTTTACTGTTTAAAACCTCTTTACACCCAGCAAATCTCACTGGATATTCCAGATGGAGCTTTTCCAACAAGGTATTAAAAGCTGATCATTCCCTTTTTCCTCATCTGCCTTCTAGTTTTTTTAGTATTAACTGTCTTTATAATAAAAATAAATTAGAAATTGGCAACATTTAAAGCTGGTAAGATTAGACAAGTATTTTCAGTTATTCATAGTAAATTTTGTGTATCTGTGCTTTGTACCTTAACTAGGCTAGCTGGGAGCCTATTTTTATTTTATTTTTTGATAGGTAAGAAGTGGATTTATTTAGAGAGATGCACATTCCATAGACAGGACACAGTCCATCTCAGAAGGCGAGAGCAGCCATGGGAGAAACCCACTCCACAGAGTGTGGGCCATCTCAGAAGCCGAGAGGCCTGGAGAGCTATTTTTAGATTTAAGAAGGTTTTGGTCTTACTAATCAAGTCATTAGTTCATTAATTTCTGCTTTTCTTTTTATTAATTTGTTATCTTGGATTTAGTTAATAACTTCTTTAGACAGAGCATATCTACTCCCAAATGAGGGCATATATGCAGACAGCATTTATTTATTTACTTATTTTTAAATACTTATTTATTCTTTTGGCTGCACTGGGTCTTAGTTGCGGCACACGGGGTCTTCCTTGTGGTACGCGGACTCTTAGTTGCGGCACGTGGGATCTAGTTCCCCGACCAGGGATCAAACCCCCGGCCCGTGCATTGGGAGCACAGTCTTTACCCACTAGACCACCAGGGAAGTCCCTGCAGACAGCATTTAAAATCCTACTTTTGTTTTTGAAGTGAGTAAATGCAATGTTGTAAAATTCTTACATGTGTAGCAAATGCTGTCTTTGATGAATTAAAAAAATTGGTGACATACTAACATTTACAGCTTCTTTACATTTTATCTGATCTAATCCTTAGGACAACCTGGCTATATATCTCTATTTTTATAGATGAAATCTAGGCTCAGTTAAAAACTTTCTCAAGGTCACATTATGTTAGAGGCAGAAATCTAAACCATCATTAACAGACTAATGCACATGGAGGCAAACGGCGGGTTTCAAAATATATGGAAAGGTTTTTTGATGCTGAAAAGGGGACCCCATGAGCTCTTGACACACGGGTCAGTCAAAACACAGTTCACCGCAGTTTACAAGAGGGCAATCAGTTATTTTTTTTTTAGATTAATGCGTAATTTGTACTTAAGGAATCACTTTGAGTAACAAGCCTCAAGCTGTCCTACTAAAGCTACAGACAGCACTGAGCACTCTGGGAACACAGACTGAGTTTGTTTGTAAGGAGTACTCGCTACCATATACACTGAATTAACTAGTGTAATTCAGCAATGTCACTTCCAGCCTTGTCGTCTTCTGGGTTTTTAGAGAATGGAAATAGTGGCCATTGTCCAAATGAAATTAAAAGTCTCCCTTCCTTCTAAATCCCACACTCTGGATTATGGTTATACAGAGAATACAGAAAACACTGCAAGTTCCCACATGGCATTGCTTGAGGGAGGTGCTCCTCAATACTTTAGGGTATAAACCCTGATGTGTTGCACTGTATTGTGTTGCTTGTCAGTCACTGAGTTGAGACATGATAAAATGTTGCAGATATTTAAGGCACAAAATGAGACTTAAACAAAGTAGAGATGGAATCAAAAGAATTCCCAGGCCCTTTGTTTTATTTGCAGTAACAGCAAACCAACCATTTACAAATTTTCTGGTCTCCAGTCAGCTGGAATTAACTAGGCATGTCTTTGGGATCATGTTGTTTGCGTCCACTTTGGTGGATAAAAGAAAGGAACAAACCAACCGCAGGAACAGAAGGGTAGCACACTGCTCCAGCTGGAATCCAGCAGAATCACCTGAACATGTCACACCTGAACACTTAGTGGAGGGAAGGAGGAGAGCTGCTCTTCATTTGTTTTCAAAGCAAATTCATTTGAAAGAGTGAACAAGCCGTCATCACAAGTCAAATGTATTATAAATCACTTAGACCTTCAGCCTAAGAAACAAGTCTTTGTTTTTCTTATACTTTACCCTGAAATAAATTTACCAACAAATCTCAAAGATTTAGTTCAAACAGTACAAATCATATTTGCTTTCCTCTTTCCTTTCTTCAGACAAACATCAAATAAAATGCAGGTGAAGGAGATGAAACACAACTGGAAGCTGATTTAGAGACTTATACTAACGCTAAAGAATCTAAAAAATTATACTGATTAATGTGAATCTATTTAAAATAAAGCATTTGGGTACTGCTTTTCATGTAAGTAACCGTCATACTGCTAGAAAGTTTCTGGGTGGGGGGAAAAAGATTGTTAAGAAGTAACCTTTCCAAAACCCACAAGGCACGTTGCTTGTCCTTTATTTATTTCGCTTTGATCACAGAGACTATCCCAATTTTCCACAGAATCCTCGTGATACTGCTACAATATCATGGCATAAAAGATTCAAAGTGCCAGTAGACATAAGGACCAGTTTTTTTAATCGTAAACCATGATGCTCGGTAATGTTTGAATGGGAACATTTGATATGGATGGTCAGATGAAAGATACCAAAATGTCAGACAGCCCATCGACTGCTGTTGCCATGAGATTCAACAGTCAACATCAGTCTGATAAGCTACCCGACAAGGTGGTACAGCCATGGAGATGTCACGACGGTAGGCAAAACAAGCAGACATTCAGGCAGGATTTGATAAAACAAACCAGGCATTTCTGGCCTGTTGAGATTTAAACCCGATTCTACACTCAACATAATGTCAGTACCAATTTTCCTAAAGGAAAAAAGTGAAACTGTTTATTTTTTTCCCAAGCAAAACAAAATGACCAAGTTCAACCAGAAACATCCCAAAGGAAAAATCACATTAAGAACAAAACACTTACTGAAGAAAGGCAAGAAAATTAGGATACATATAAAAGTAAATTTCTGTCTGTTAAAATCAGAGTACGTGCTGGGCTAAAAATTAACAGATATGAGAAAGCCTGTTTTTTTTAAAAATGAGTCATTTTTCTCTCCATGTCCTTTGATTTGTATACTGTCATCCCTCCTGTTTTCACAAGCCAAGAAGTCCCCTTGATATACCAGTCCCTAAGGTGCCATTTCAGCAGTGTGTAGCCAGCTGCCCAATTCCAGCCCAACAAAAAATGCTTTGGTGGTGGCCCTTTCATGCAAATAAATGAAGGCTTAAGAAACTGCGGTTGTAGGTGGATATGGCAAGGTTGCATTTAGTTGGTAGAAGATAAAAGGAAGTAAAAATATCAAAACGCTCAAGAAAACGGACACAATTTTGGAATGATCAAAGATGTCTTTATAAAGTTTTTTCATGACTTCATTCTAAATATACAGAATAAAAAATGGTGTCAGCTCATTTGCGAGACACCAACAAGATTTTCCTTATACTGTCTCAAAATTGAAAGATCAGTTCCCAAGAGGGTGTGCAATGCATCATAAAATGGCCTTTTTTCAAAGGTGAGAGAGGAAGGGTTGGGCAGGATAGCATATTAAATTTTACCATGATAGACATGCAAGACTGTTATCCAATCTAGTATAATTTATATACACTTTTGATGACTTAGAAAAACAAAGAAGTCATTTGTGACAAGCCTAAAAAGCTTGACATATTTGACATACTTAGGAACCATTTTTTTTTTTGGTGTCCGGAATTCTTTAATTGTACCATGTGGGCCTTTGAAAGTAACAAATAGAAGGCCAGTCTTTGTTAAGTTTGCTGCTTAATATCACATTCCACCCTAATAAAATACAATTTGGATTGAATTGACGGTGGATACCTTACCTTAACAAAGGAAGAGTATGTCAGTGCAAGATATGGACTAAACTGCTTTCAGGGGGAAAAAAAAAAAATTAAAATTGATACAGGTTGGAAAAGGGAATTTTCCTTCCTGGTTTGGAGTCCTCCCAATTTAAGGCAGAACCCGTCCATTTAAATTTTTGCAGTTAAAACTTTTCTGCTTATTTAGTTTTCTCCTCTGAGTTCAACCGCTGCTGGATTCGTTTGGCATAACTTTGTGCCATGGAGTTAATGATGGACAGGATGAAGTAACACACCATTACAACAACCAACTTCTCAAACATCCAGGACAACCAGTTTTCTCCCTGCAGGAAGAAAGGCAGAACAATCCACGAGAAATGCTTCATTAGTTCAGTAGTAGAAAGGGGACCACCTACCATGTTTTAACGAAAATAATGAGAACTTGGAGCTTACAACCTATGAAGCCTAAACAATTAAAAATGAAGAGTCTTGTGTCTTCAGCTACTGTGAAAACTACATTCAGGCCTTCTTACACCCAGCTATTAAGATTTCACTTTGTTAGATATAGAGTCAGTGTTGATTCATATAGTTTAGAATGGGGTGAGTGTGAAGTCATCTCTTATCTTTCACTACATAAAGTCTTTGATTAAATCTTACTATATGAAGTCACCATGGAGATACTTGCAGAGAGTAGTGTCAAGATAGTTACATGTGTATATATTCTTGCTCCAGGATTAGGAGCAGCTTTTAAAATATAAATGTTATCTATTTCTGGAGTCATGTTTGGTCAACTGAGGGCAGCAAAGGGCCATGTAAAGAGTGTAAGGCCATCAAAAAACAAAAAACAAAAAAACCCCAACCAAACAAGAAAAACACTATGCTTCCTTCAAGTTTCCCATTTCAGGTTATTGCTTACTCATCCTCTTCTAGTCATTTCCTTTGCTGCAGAACTGTTTATAGAAAAGGCAGGCTTAATTTAATTAAGTTTTTAAGTTCAGTTATATTAACAGCTTTGGTTTATATTAAAAAAAAATTATTTTCCCATCTGTGAAAAGAAAAATAGAGCAAAAATGAAGGAAGATATTCAAATGAACTCAGTAAGTCCAATACTTTGTTATGCTATAAATTTTAACTTTTTAATCCACTTGGAAAGTATACTTGCTACTTATAAATAAATCATTTAAGATCAAGGTAATAACTCATTCTACATAACAGATCTATTATTTTCCATTAGCCCAAGGCTTGTTTTTGGGAAAAGATGTACAAAATAGAAGTTATCAATACATTTTCTGATCTAGACAAAGGCACATTTGCCAGTAGAGAGTAAACCGAGCCTCAAACTTCTGCTAAGACTGACAAACCTCACTCTATTTGCCTAAAAATGCCAGTGAGTGCTGTGAATGTAACTTCGCCCTGAAACTGTGGGGGGGCGGGGTGGGGGGAAGAGAAGAAGATAGAGGAAAGTCTCACCTGCGGCGCGCCCGTTTCGCTTTTGTGGTGAAGCTTCTGACGCTGGGCCTCCAGGTATTCCTGGAATGGCTTCTGCAGAGATGGACCTATGCCAGGGACAGCACTGGAAGCAGGGTACAATAACCCACGGAAAAAGATACATTTGGGAAGAAAAGCAGGAAAAATGTTAAAGAAAAATCCACTTACCGCCTCAACTCAAAAAGCAGGGATTAGGTAGAAGGAGGAAAAAAACCAACAACAATCAGCAGAGCTGGCGAAATCCTGTGAACTCTTTTCAATGGATCAGAATTCATCCTTTCACAACCCCATAAATGAGAAAAAGCTCTCCCTCCAAATGTTTAAGAAGAAAATAGGAGCTGAGAGTCCCTTCTAGTAGAAGAGTTAGTTCTCAGAGGCCAGCTCTCAGCTGATGTTGCACACTGGTGTGGTACAAAGAATAAAATGAATGACTTCTGAGAAGTCTCACATTTATCACCACCAGTTCCTGTAAGAACTGGTTTGAACCGATTAATAAGGAAATGACTTATGCTTGTGTCATCCCTAGTTGAAAAAGAAACTGCCCGCCCTCTCTCTGACTTGTCCCATCTTCTCAGAGGGGGCGGTCCTTTCTCAATCCAAGTCCTTATTAGGACAATCTGTGCGTCATCCTTATCCAAAAAGAATGCATTAGCAAATTTGGGAGGCACCTCCCACTAGTCAGAAGTCAGTGATTAACAAAGGAACAAAGAAGGAACTATGAACCTTGAATCACTTCGTGGTTTATGGTAGATGGTTTGCACAGAAACTACAGTACATTACTAAACAACTTGTTCTGAGATGATTGGGACAGTGATCTCTGATAAGTTTATGTACTCGGAGCTCCCTCTCACCTAGAATATGTGGAGGTAGTGCTGTTAAACCGGTCTGGCAACTGTAGGTACCAGGCTCCCGTTTTAGAAATGCTTGCAGGCATTTTTAAAAAATGGTAACTTGGGGCAACTTAGAAAACCAAACATCTCTATTTTCTATACCCTTTATTTTCTCATCTGATAATAATAGGGCTAAAAGCTAAATGAGCCCAGTCTTTTTCCTGGTGCCAGCAAAAGGTATTTTATGTATTTGCAACAGTGCCTTATATTCTCCTTTTTTAAGTAAGTATTAAATTAACTTCACTGCCCTTTTCCTAGAACAATTCAGTTGCTGCTTTCTGTAACAAAAAGCAGGAGTAGAGGAAGAGAAATTTCTTGCTACTGTATTTACAAGAGGTGAACAAATACATAACTCCTGGCTGACACTTTTCTTTGATCCTTTTAATTATCAACCACCACGCCCTTAATGGAGTCCTTATTTTATATCCAACACTGTAATTGGTACTATGGGGAAAGAAAAAAACTGCAAGAAATAGTCTGTGTCCAAGAACTTAAAATCATTACAGGGATTCAAAACACACACACACACACACACACACACACACACACACACATACATAACCTGATTTGCAAACAAAAGAATTTATAAATCAATAATAAGTTTCTCAACTTTTTGGTACAGAAGATATATTCCAAAGAAACTGAAGGGAAAAAAGAGAGATCAGTGTGGGGTGAAGTTGTTTAAAAAGTCCTTTAATGAATACTGAAGGATATGTAAAAAGGCCTGGATAGACATATGTAGTAGAGGCAATGAGTGCATTGATGATTCCAGAAGACCCGTGTGACAGACATCAAAGATGGAGAAGTGGGACTTCCCCCGTGGTCCAGTGATTAACACTCTGCACTCCCAATTCAGGGCGCCTGGGTTCGATACCTGGTCGGGGAACTAGATCCCGCATGCCTCAACTAAAAAAAGGTCCTGCGTGCCGCAACTAAAGATCCCGCATAAATAAGTAAATATTAAAAAACACACACACACACACACACACACAGAAGGGAGGGAGACTGTGGGTTAAGTCCTCTCAAAGACTTTTTTTAAAAATTTATTTATTTATTTATTTATTTATGGCTGTGTTGGGTCTTCGTTTCTGTGCGAGGGCTTTCTCTAGTTGCGGCAAGCGGGGGCCACTCTTCATCGCGGTGCGCGGACCTCTCACTATCGTGGCCTCTCTTGCTGCGGAGCACAGGCTCCAGACGCGCAGGCTCAGTAATTGTGGCTCACGGGCCTAGTTGCTCCGCGGCATGTGGGATCTTCCCAGACCAGGGCTCGAACCCGTGTCCCCTGCATTGGCAGGCAGATTCTCAACCACTGCGCCACCAGGGAAGCCCCCGCCCCCTCTTATAGACTTTTACGTGGCCTTACATTAGTACGATAAACTAGAAGAGCTGTCTCGGAGCTCAGTTGCTGTTTATTAGTAATGATTCTTCTACAAAGGAGCAACAATAGTACAAACTTTCTCTTTAAAACAGATTTCCCTTGAGTAGTTCTTTATATAATGCATAAAGGAATGCAAATAGCTCATCCACTTACACTTGAAATAAACCACATGAATATACAAAAAAAATCCAGTAAAATAAATGCACAAAAAGATTGGCTTTGAAGATTACAGATTTATAAGAACTTTCCTTCAGAAATTCTTTTGGCCGCAGGCACAGCTTGCAGGATCTTAGTTCCCCGACTAGGGATTGAACCCAGGTCCACGGCAGTGAAAATGCCGAGTCCTAACAACTGGACTGCCAGGGAATTCCCAGAAATGGATTCTTTCACCCTTAATAACAATACCTTATGTCATTATTTTAAACTCCCAAGGATGGCTATAGTCAAGCCATTTTTTTTTTTGAAAGTTAAAAAAAATTATTTAGAGAGGCTGAAATGATTGTATGCTTATTTGAACAGCTAGGTTGTACAAGAAATGACTTGAAAATTCCCTTTTTGATGTCCTCCAAGAGTTGGGTTCCATTATGTGTCTTGTTCTTTCTTCAGACCTCTAACTTCAGACTAAATTTAAGCAAAAATATGGCTTACAGTTTTCCTCAAATCATTCTTGGGCCCCAGGGTCAAGCCATTATTTAAAGAGAAAATTAAGAACCAAGACCCAATGGTAGAAAGGTTCTACTTTGCTGTTGTTGAGGGGAATGAGGAAGGGACTGGCAACAATCATTCTAGATTCCCTTCAAAATAACTGGAAACCATAAATGATTTGCCATTGTAAGTCCATTAAGACCTACTTTTTTAGCTGATAGAGAATATATGTCATTACACATTTACATGATGTATAACTTTCAAAGAATTATCTTGGGCTAATGCAGAGATTAATTTTTCAAGGGGCTATGGTGTTTGTTACACGCTTTACAGAGTTTCTGGTGGTGGGATGGGAGATTCAGTTTTTCATAAGAGACTAGGAACAGGTGAAAATAGAGAAGTTAAAAGTTTTTACAGCAATATATTAACCAAAACTATTATGAACAAAAGCCACATGATCTGAAAAAATCTAAAAAATTAACATATTTGAAATCTAGGTATTAAGTGTTACATAATGAATTATTTGTCAGGTCCTGTTAATTTTTTAAATATATTCATCAAAATTTTAGTTTTATTTTCATTTCTCCATGTCTACAAACAATGGCTTAAGGCCACACATGCCTCAGCTTATACAAAGCACTCTTACACTAAAGTTTTCTTAATTAACACGAAAGTTCTTTAAGTTCTTTAGATAAAAGTTGAAATTACAGCTTTCACTCTTAACATACATTTAAGGAAAACAATAACGCCACCTCACGACTTCATCCCTCAAGTTATTTTCAAGCAGCAGACAGAAGTAAGAGTCCATTCTGACATTTAGGATTAATTTAAGGTACACACATGAGGAAGGAATAACTTGCATCACAGTTCAGTGTCTTTTTATAGTTGGCTCAGGAAATAACTTAAATGCCATTTTCTGAAAGCCATTAAATTCAGAGTACCTTGTGCACCTGGCTAAGGACCCTCATCTCAACCCATGGTGGGTGGGTGAAGTTCTCCATCTGCCATTAGGTGCTGATTAAGTTCAAAGTATTAGAGTTACTATTTTCCAGTCAGTGGTTGGATTTAAATATACTTAAACTAAGCTGTAAACAGCCATTTTTTCTAGGTGAGAAAGCCTTAAAGAAGAAAAGAAAAAAGAAAGGAAAACAAAAGCAAGAATAAAATTGATCTCATCTACTTTTCCTTGCTGTAGACCTTCAGCATAGTGGGTAAAAACATTTTTGTGGATAGTAATATCTTGATATTTATTTTCTTGGCACACACAAACATTTTTCAGATAATATAACTCATGAAGAAACAAATTTCCAACAAGTTATTCTAATGGCAATTTTTGAACTTTTGTTACTGATTTTAATAAAGAAATAAACAAACAAAACACCTCAGAAAATGCAAACAAAAGAGGAGAAAAAAAGTAAAGAAAAAATTCCACAGAAGTCTAATAAACCCACCCAGAGCTCAAAAGCGGTTTCATGGGAACAATATTTTGCCATGCTTATATACCTAAGTATGTGTTAAGACAAAAACAAGACAAACTTCTTTGCAAAATTCTGTCAAGGGCCCTGACCATTATGCAAACAAAATCTATTATTTTTCTATGGTTTTTAATGCATCTGTGACTCTGTTTGTGGAAATCACTTATCTGATAAGAAATCTGTATTTTCAACTCTCCCCATATTAACTCATTATAAATAAAGGTCTGCATTGTGTTCCCACAAAAAGCCAGAAAATCTACCAAAGGAAGCATCACAATTGGCAGAGGTTGCATAGAGTGGGTGATGTGAGTACTCCAGTTTTTCACAATGCTTAAATTTTCATTTTATGAGCATACACCCATTCCAAAACATTCATCGGTCATTGTTATTCTGTTTTCAAGGGACTCCTTTCAAATTGTGTAACTCTCAAACAAATTGGTTCACCAGATATAAAAAACACACCATTTGATTTACTTTGAATCTCTTCTCCATCACGGACATAGTCATCAATCTAGGACTTGCTATTAAAAGACCTGAAATTTTCCTGTTCATGATTCTGTTTGGATTTTTCCATCCAGATGAGTGATTTTTATTATTATGTGTCATCATAAAACTGGGGCACAGTGCTTAATAAAACAGAAGTAACATAAACTTTTAAAAAATTGATTTGTCTTGTTTAGCCCTACTTACACAGGGCCTATATAAAGGTTAAGCAGTTGAAATGACTATGGGAATTAAACAGGTATTAATAAAGTAAATTTTTAATACAGGCTCTGCTTTCTTAACCACTTTTTTTGAAGATCTTAGCATTAATGTGATTGTGTAAGTCATATCATTGGCGTTCCAGAAAACATACTGTCTGACATGGATTCCTAGTAAGGCTATATAGGGCAGTAAGCCTTTATCTTTCTTAGGAAAAAAAAGTATGGGCAAAAAAAAAATTTTTTTTAACCTTCGTTTCACTATTTGTGCAGTACTTTGAGGCTGATTTATTTAACATTCCTCTAATGATTAATCAGAACATGGAAATAACACTCTCAGGGTGTGGTTAGTTAAACCACGGAAAGCTTATGAATGTGAGAAAATGTTTTTAGAAGAAGATTCAGGTCAGGGGTAGTATTAAAAGAAAGGGAAAGGAAAGGTTTAATCAAGTCTACTGCTGCTATAATTCAGAAAGCATAATAGAGATCTTTTGAAGTAGACTACTTTTTTTTTTTTTTAAAATTTTTTTTAAATAGTAATCTTTTATTTATTTATTTATTTATATATTTTATTTTTGGCTGTGTTGGGTCTTCGTTTCTGTGCGAGGGCTTTCTCTAGTTGAGGCAAGCAGGGGCCACTCTTCATCGCGGTGCGCGGGCCTCTCACTATCGTGGCCTCTCTTGTTGCGGAGCACAGGCTCCAGACGCGCAGGCTCAGTAGTTGTGGCTCACGGGACTCGTTGCTCCGCGGCATGTGGGATCTTCCCAGACCAGGGCTCGAACCCGTGTCCCCTGCATTGGCAGGCGGATTCTCAACCACTGCGCCACCAGGGAAGCCCTAGACTACTTTTTGATAGCACCAAAAGAAGCTTTTAAGGGCAGAGGAGCCTAGACCAATGGTGTGCAAACATTTTTGATATATGTATATTACTTATGCAAATAGTAAAATGTACAAATACAAATTAAAATGGATAAAATATGGATGAAATCTTAAAAATTTTTAAGTTGTTACTTTAAATGTCTTGCTAATTATGACGGCTTTCATGCTATCATTAGCAAATATTTTTGATTAATGGGACAGAAAAAACAATAAATTGCAGCATGCCCACTGTAAGCCCCTTTTGTACCATGGAACTCTTACTCTAACCCTAGCCTATTTTTGTAATCCATGATTTGTGATCTTCTGACATGTGGTTTGAGGGAGTGCCAATCAGACTGATGGTAAGCTCTATCCTCCATGTATGTATAGCCATATAAATTATATGTACATATACTACCATAATAATGTTATGTACATTACAAAAATACACAAAAAAGAAAATAACAAAGATGAAAATAAATATAAATAGAAGTTCTATTTTAGTCCCACTCCAATGGTGAAAACCACTGGTTTAGACCAGGAAACTAAACTGCAAGGGGTACAGATACTATACCTTGTTCCCAAAAGGTCAAAAATATCTTAAGGCTTAGTTAGCAGACCAACTCAAGGCAAAACTGTTAGGTAACATATTAGAGAAAAGAAAGCTATTTCTACAAAGATCCAGATTAAGTGTCTCTTTTTTGCTCATCCTTCCATCCTTTATAGTGGCTCCTATAGGCCACTATAAAGAGGGCCTTTAAGAACCTGAATAGCCAAATCTCAAGAGACTGAAATCCTGTGCCCACAGTTAAACTTATATTTATGTTTTAAATGAATATCAGGGTCTTTAGAATTTTCTTGATTGGGTGAGGATCATTGTATGTAAATCAATAAGTCATATTTATCCTCCGACTCCAGAGAATTCTATCAATTGAGATTTGGCCTGGGAGCTGAGAAGTAAGTAGAGCCGTAAACAGACTCTTCTAGACTGAAGCTACAGGTTCTTCTGCTAAAGAGATTAAATTTTACAATTAAGGTACTGGTAGGATATATTTTCAGGGATGAAATAAAAGCCCCTCCCTATCCCACCTCCATTACATGCTGATCTGTCTTCTGAACAAAAGAGGCGATGATAGTACGGTAGGTAGACGTTCAGTAATAAGACGGACTAGCAAGTCCCTTTCTTGATAACAGTCTTATAAATAATTCTTTGTTTTCAGAAACGTGCACATGTTGGTCAAACACTGTAGAGTTAAACACCACACCGCCATAACCAACCCCACCCCCGGCCCTGCCCCCACTGGGCAGCGAGGCCAGGATCTAAACAGGCTTAACGGTTAGTACTTTAATGAGTTGTCATTTCCTGTCTGATAAAGATTCTCACAGTATTTAACCACCAGTTTCCCTGGGGCCCCGACCAATACTAGAACTCTATTCATAGTGACTCAGAATGGATCTCAGACTCCTGGCCTGATTCAACAATGATAGATTTCCCTGCAAATGAAAAAAAAACATCTTTCCTCCTTAGGTAGACTGCTCAGGAGAAGAGGCAGGCAAGGCAGAGGGGAGGTAGTTTATTAAACAATCTTTCTGAAGAAGCCAAAGGCCATCATGCTAACATCCATTAATATTTATAGCCTTTCAGTCCTCAGAGATTAGAGAAAGAAAAAAGAAAAAAAGATACAAATTGATCCCTAATTAATCCATTAACCCAGGAATATGACAAGTAAATGAACTGGTGTTGGCTGCAAATAAACATATTTAACCCAGTAAAAATGGGATCCAGTAATCCTATGTGACTGAAATGAAAGAGTTAAAATCTAGGGCTTTCTCATATATACAAGTTTGAGTTGATAGTCTCTGGCACCATCTAAAATTCGTTGTGATTCAACCTCAGGATTTGGGATTAAAACATCTTGAATTTCATTCACAGCTGTGCCCCTTTCAAATTATTAAAACCTCTTTTGTACTCAAGTTAGTCCATTGTGCGCTGAGTAGAATTATAAACACATGACACCATCAGTTTCCTAGCGGCTGTGTAGAAGGAAGACCACTGCTTTATCCAGAAACATCAGGTGTACTGTTTCTACTGCCTCACAGCATATTTCTTTCAAAGGCTTCTTTCAAAAAAAGTAACCCTCAACTGCACTTGCTTTTCTTTTTTTTAAAATTTATTTGTTTATTTTTGGCTGCATTGGGTCTTCATTGCTGTGCGCAGGCTTTCTCTAGTTGCGGTGAGCTGGGGCTACTCTGCGGTGCGCGGGCATCTCATTGCGTGGCTTCTCTTGTGGAGCATGGGCTCTAGGTGCACGGGCTTCAGTAGTTGTGGCTCACAGGCTCTAGAGCGCAGGCTCAGTAGTTGTGGCACACGGGCTTAGTTGCTCCACGGCATGTGGGATCTTCCCAGACCAGGGCTCGAATCATGTCCCCTGCATTGGCAGGCGGATTCTTAACCACTGCACCACCAGGGAAGCCCTGCACTTGCTTTTGAATATTTGGAATTGTTTTCTATAAGAATTAGGATGAAGGTAAGACCTCCTTACAAATAGCACATACTCTTTGAAATACGCTACCATTAAAGGGAAGCTTTTTTTTTTTTTTTTAAAGGGAAGCTTTTGAAAACAAAACCTCATTTCAGAATTTTGAGTTGAGCAACAGACGCCAAACAGGCATTTATGTTAATGAATGAGGGCAGAGCTAAAGAAGTGGTCTATAAGAACCAAGTAAAAGTGATTGGCTGCCAAAACAAAACCCTGTTAAAAATCAACTGATTTCAGTTACAGAAAATGACAGACTGATGGCAGCTTTATATGGTGACAAATCAATCTGCGGCTGGCTGGATGACCCACTGAGTTCTAAGAAAGAAAGAAATCAGCAACAGGGACCCACAGGCCCAAAGGTCAAGAATAAAGAATAGTTTGTGGAATTTCAAATTTAAGGTGAAATAGCACGGAAGCTCACTGGCCTTTATATCATTCAGAGTGGCTTGATTGTGGGTCAAAAAAGTGACAGTATTGAAAAGGAATTTAAACTCATCAAGAAAAATCTAGTTACTCCAACCCTTAGGCAGAAACTCGCTAAATGCAGTAGATAACCTTAAAAACAAAAGCCAGGATCTCTGCCCTCAATGAACTTAATCTAGAAGGGTGATGAGAGGGAGAGGAAAAAAACATGCATTTAAACCTACGGTACAAAACCCAGTAGGTTTCTCAAACACCGGTAGTAACTAGTTTCAGCTGTGCCAGGTCAATACAAGTGTGAACAAGGAGAGTAGACAGAAAGAACTCATGCTGACTCCCTATCACATTCACGAGGCAGCCATTTGAAACTAGCACTCTCGTCCAAATCTCCAACTTCAAGATTACCTCACTGACTTCTATAGCACTCTCTCAATGTCCCTCTTTTCCACCTCAAAAGATCTTGAAATTTTCATTCCAGTTTTTTAAAAATCAATCAATTAATTAATTAATTAATTTTGGCTGCGTTGGGTCTTCGTTGCTGCACGCGGGCTTTCTTTAGTTGCAGCGAGCAGGGGTTACTCTTCCTTGCAGTGCGCGGGCTTCTCATTGCAGTGGCTTTTCTTGTACAGGGTCTAGGCGCACGGGCTTCAGTAGCTGTGGCCATGGCGTTAGTTGCTCCAAGGCATGTGGGATCTTCCCGGACCAGGGCTTGAACCCGTGTCTCCTGCATTGGCAGGCGGATTCTTAACCACTGTGCCACCAGGGAAGTCCCTTCATTCCAGTTTTGAAGGAAGAAGTGGTTAAGGAGAATAAATCAAACCACTCAGGCTTTTGATCCTATCTCCTTACAGCTCTTAGCATTTACATGAATTTAAATATGTTTCAGTTTCCCCATGAAGACAGTGATAGTAAGTACCTTATAGGTTTTATTATGCATATTCATAAAAACAAATGTAAAGCATCTGGCACACTGAGTGCTTACTAAATGTTATATCCAACCCATGTCCTTCCTTTTCTTCATTTGTATTTTCCATCTCTAGCTTTTAACCAGAGTATTTCCCTCAGCCTAAAATACAGAGGTCTCTCCTAATAATGAATAAATGAATTCAATTAGTCAACAAATATTTATAGAACACTTAAAATGCGTCAGGTATGACCTTGGCCTGACTTTTTCTTTACCCACTATGTAGGTTAATATAATTGGGTTTTAGTTTTCATCATTCTACAGAAATGCTCTAATTATGGTTAATAGTAACTTCCTAATACAATGTCCATTTCTCACCTTACAGTCTAACTCCAGAGTTCTTGCTTTAACCTTTAACTATTCTGCCTCCCAATATCTATAAGAAAAATACAAAGGAGTTAAGAGTCAAAAGAGAAGATAAGCTACAGGAAGAGGACATGAAAAAGAAGGAGTTTTCTACCTGAGTACAGAAGATTATATTAAAATCATCATGTACAACTGATTCTCAGCAGCTGGGGTCTTAAAACCTCTGTAACCTCCTCCGATTAATACAGTTATTTGTGTTCCACACTTCCATAACTTTTTCTGATTATTTTACAATGATCAAAAAAAGTCAAAGAGAATCAAATACATAAACCAGGTTTGTGTATTTTAAAATGAAAGGGTAGGGACTTCCCTGGTGGTGCAGTGGTTAAGAATCCACCTGCCAATGCAGAGGACATGGGTTTGAGCCCTGGTCCGGGAAGATCCCACATGCTGCGGAGAAACTGAGCCCATGCGCCACAACTACTGAGCCTGTGCTCTGGACCCCGTGAGCCACAACTACAGAGACCATGTGCCACAACCACCGAAGCCCGCGCGCCTAAAGCCTGTGCTCTGCAACAAGAGAAGCCACTGCAATTAGAAGCCCACGCACTGCAACAAAGAGTAGCCCCCTCTCGCCGCAACTAGAGAAAGCCCGTGCGCAGCAATGAAGACCCAACACAGCCAAAAAAAAAAAAAAATAATAATAATAAAATAAAATGAAAGGATAGATTTTCTTTCTGTAGAAGAAAAAGTCCAGACCAATATAGCTCATTCTGACCACTTACAGAGTGAGGTACAAGAAACAACATTAAGATTCAAGCACTTAATTACTCACTGGTTAAAATGATCTCTCTTGCCACAGGCAAGTCCGACTCTTGAGGTCAAACGTCAAGTTAACTTAGAAATAGGAGACAGCAAAGAAGAGCATGGAACATTCTGTATCTGGTAAAAAGTCCCTGCTCCAGCCAACCCCATCCCCCGAGTTCAATGACTGAGTTATGGAAATTTTCTTGTGTGGTAAAACTGGGGACTCTGTCTTCCAATAAGACTCTGGCAACCTGACAATGAGCCAATGTTCTGCATATGGTTTGTTACGAGTCATATGCTTAATGTTATTTTCTGGGAATTCTCATCCTCTATTTGGTGAGAATATCAGAACATGTCATTTTAATCATGATTTTAAAGTTAGACTTGGTCATGCTCTTTAAGAAATATGTCCAGGTCTCTCTCATTGGAGAAAATCTAAAATTAAATAAAAATAAGTCTAAAATCTTAAAAAAAAGAAAGGAAGAAAGAAAGGAAGAAAGACTGCAACAAATGTAATGCCTTTGAAGCTCTAAAGTTCCCTGGTTCTTTGGTTCTGTCCTCTGACTTACTTCAGCTTAGGATATCAGAGAGTGAAAAACTCCATTACATGCCTAATCTTTTTTCAGAACCTTTTCTCTGTCCTCTTGCCAAACACACCATAAACCAAAAGGCTTTTTCAAGGCTATTATCTGTTCTAACCTTTCAGAATATGTAACTGATTCATTACATCTATTCAGATTTTCATATATAACTAGACAAACCCTTTGATTTAGGAATAGGTAATAGGGATACCTTCCCCTAAACCCAGTGATACTAATGATTACTTTCCAGAACTGTCCAAGAAATAAATCTACAAATAATTATTTCTGGTCAAGGGAGGGGAATTATTTACTCTTAAAATTACAATATATTTTGGAGGTAGGGCTTATATTCCCTCTGGGACCTTAGGACTGTCATACCATGATATACTATACTAAAAATACCACAGTCCAAAGGCACACTTATGTAGCTGGGCCATTCCATAGTAACACTGAGACTAGAAGCCGTTTGGGGAAAGGGATATTTCTTTCAGTCATCAGTATAGCATTCAAACCTGTATAAAACTGATCCTAAACCTCATCACCAGAGATGTAATGGTCAACACTAAATAATTCTTTCCCTGACACCTGGGGAGGTGAGTAGCCTGACATGGCAGGCCACAGGCACACCTGCCTAGACAAAATTTGACCCTAGACAAAACTAAGTTAACTTATCACAATGAAGGGTTATCTTGCTTATGTCCAGTCTCTTTTTTTTTTTTCTTTCTTTTTTTCCAGTCTCTCTTTTATTCACCTTTTCCCTCTTCTGTGTTGTCCCTTTTATCATATTCTAGGTTCCACTATGTGCTCATCTATCTTGCATTAAGAAATGCTCACAGAAGCATTGTTCAAAACAGCAAAAAAAGGGACTTCCCTGGTGGCGCAGTGGTTAAGAATCTGCCTGCTAATGCAGCGGACACGGGTTTGAGCCCTGGTCCGGGAAGATCCCACATGCTGCAGAGCAACTAAGCCCGTGCGCCACAACTACCGAGCCTGCGCTCTAGAGCTGGTGAGCCACAACTACTGACCCCATGTGCCACAACTACTGAGCCTGCACTCTAGAGCCCGTGCTCTGCAACAAGAGAAGCCACCACAATGAGAGGCCCGGCACCACAACGAAGACCCAATGCAGCCAAAAATAAATAAATAAAATAAAAAATTAAAAAAACAAGGAAGTAAACAGTAATAACAATTGTATGTAAAGTGCTCACTATGTTTAATAAATAGTACCCTCAAGAATTATTTGTATAATCTTTGATGAAAAACTTTGTCCTGATAAAAGGTGTTTTACTGATCAGAGAGTAAAGAAATGGGTACTTCCTTTAAGGAGAAGTAGGCCTTCCCTCAATCTTCTCTGAGAGCATACAAAGTAGTCACCTAGCATGCTACCTTTCCATTCACAGTCAGTAGAAACTTTGGAAAATGAGATGAGAACACAGGCAACATAAGAATTGAGAGGAAAGGCATTTAAAAAATCCACATGCCTTAGAATTTTAAATCACTTGATATGAGTACATTTCAACTAAACTGTAAGATATTTTGAGACAGGACATTTTACATTTTGACTGGAAGTTGGAAAGATTACCAGTGGCCTCCTGAACTGGGGAAGAAATGCTACTTAAAGAAAATATATTATTTGAGAGAACAGCAGCTAAAAGTGGATACAGAGAGGAAATAAATAACTGGCCTGTGGCAGAGTTTATATTCAAACCTAGATTGGTTTTGTCTAAAGCCTGTGTGTTCTTTTCATATTTCACTCCATAGCTGTCCTTACTCTTGGGATTCATTTTTTCATTCTTCCTTGCCTTATTATCTCATAATTTTATTTTAAATTTGAACTGTTGCTGACTTTTTCTTGGTCTTTTGATTTTTACTCTACCATGGCAATTCATCACCCTCTTAATTGTGGGCACATAGTTTTAAACATCCTTCAAAAGGATTCCAGGACTTCCCTGGTGGCGCAGTGGTAGAATCTGCCTGCCAATGCAGGGGACACGGGTTTGATCCCTGGCCTGGGAAGATCCCATATGCCGCGGAGCAACTAAGCCCGTGTGCCACAACTACTGAGCCTGTGCTCTAGGGCCTGCATACCACGACTACTGAGCCCATGTGCTGCAACTACTGAAGCCTGCATGCATAGAGCCCGTGCTCCGCAACAAGAGAAGCCACTGCAATGAGAAGCCCGCGCACCGCAACGAAGAGTAGCCCCCACTTGCTGCAACTAGAGAAAGCCCGCATGCAGCAACAAGACCCAACACAGCCCCCCGCAAAAAAAGGCTGTATTCCAAACTTTCTAGTTTAGTTTGATGATTTGCCATATATATAAATATATATATATATATATATATATATATATATATACACACACACACACCATTTATATCAGTAGTTTTAACAGTGTGAAAAGGGAGAACTAACAATCACAGGAGAATGTTTCTATAGCAAATTACATGTAGTATTTTCAGTTCAACTCAACAATGAGTCTAGGGAATCAGTTTGACTGTTCTCCTTCCCTTTTCTGAAATAAATTGCTAAGCTATTTATTATGATATAAAAGAACAAATTTAGGTCTTCTAAAAATTCATCCTCCTGGTTTAACTTAATTTTCAGTCTAGGTTTGGTGATACTATTTATTATCATTTATTATCATCTGAACACTTGTATAGCATTTCCTACTTCAAAATGTAGGAAAACAAACCATGTCAAGCTCAATTAGAGAATCTGATTAAAAGATAATTTTATTACAGACAAAGATGAAAAAGATACTCATTAGCATGTGGTAATAAAGAATTATTATTACAGCTAAGTCTAATTATTTATACTGCTTAATAGTTTATCTAGAAAAGAAGTTGATGGGTAATCCCTGTAGACAGTACTGGGGAAAAGATGAAGATATCAGGACATTGCAACATTTGTCTCTTGCAAACAGTTTTTAAAATATGACACACGCAAAACAAAACCAAACCAGCACCCATTCCAGTAGGCCTTGAATATCTTAGAATAACTTTATGCAAAACCATCTTTAAGAAGAATCACTGGAATTTTTTTTTTTCTGAGGGGCTGTGCTAGAGGAGATAGTTAAGGGGAGGGACTACTGATTTTTTAAAAAATTAATTAATTAATTTTTGGCTGCATTGGGTCTTCATTGCCGCGTACGGGCCCTCTCTAGTTGCGGCGAGTGGGGGCCACTCTTCGTTATGGTGCGTGGGCCTCTCACTGCGGTGGCCTCTCCTGTTGCAGAGTATGGGCTCTAGGCACGTGGGCTTCAGTAGCTGTGGCACGTGGGCTTAGCTGCTCCACGGCATGTGGGATCTTCCCGGACCAGGGCTCGAACCCGTGTCCCCTGCATTGGCAGGAAGACTCTCAAACACTGTGCCACCAGGGAAGCCCAGGACTACTGATTTTGAAAAACATAAGGAATAAGAAATTCTAACTTTAATACATTGGCCTAAGCTTAAAGATACGTTTACTGCTATTTACTGTAGGTAATTAATATAATTTATTAGGAACTCCAAAGGCTGGGGAAACAGAAGAATCTGGGCTCTACAAATAATTTGCTGATTCTTACTGACCAGATCTTTATTTGGGCACCACCTGTTCATTTATTCACCAGATATTTATCAAGCACCTGCTATGCGTCAATCAAGATGCCAGATGCTATGGACACAACAGCGAACAAAAATAGGCATGGCCTCTGCCATTAAGAAGTTTACAGGTTAGTTGTAAAAGGACAGTAATCATACACCCTCAAACATGAATGTAAAAATACAACTGTCAGTGCATGTAGTACATACTGCTGAGAAAAGAGGTCCCTAGGAAAGAGGGTAATTGTGACCTAGTCAGGGAAGGTGTTTTTGTGAATATAGTAGCTGAAATCTAAAGGACATTATCTAGGCCAGTGGTTCTCAATGGGATTGGTGGTGATAGTGGCGGTTTACTTGCCATGGAACATTTGGCGATGTTTGGGGACATTTTTTTTTGGGGGGGGACATTTTTGATTGTCACAACTGGGAGACACTACTGGCATCTAGTGAGTAGAGGAAAAGGACGCAGCTAAATATCTTACAGTGCACAGGACAGTCCCCCACAACAAAGACATCTTATCTGGCCTAAAATGTCAATAGTGCCAAGGTTGAGAAACCCTGAACAGGGCAACGGGAAAAGCCTGAGCAAAGACCAATGGTGAGAGACTCAAGCAGAGAAAACTACAGGGGATAGCTCATTCAAGGCTATAGAGACCCAGTAAGGAGTTTTAGCTTTATCTTAAGAATGAAGGGGAAAACAAGCGAAGGGTTTCAAGAATTGGAGGAACTGGGGAGTGAGGACAGTGGTGGCGACAGGCTCAGATATGATTTTTAAAAGGTTACTAACTGCAGTATGATGAACTGATTGGAAGGAAATGAAACTGGATGTGGGTGTTTGAGATAGGTAGCTAACTAATATAACTTCTTAGAAGCTCCAAAGGCTGGGGAAACAAAAGGTGGTAGTGGTGAGGATGTAGAAGTAGCTGGAAAACTTCCTTCTATAAATGTTCAGTATGGAAAAAGGAGAAAAAGAATGTAGGATGCTGCGTGCAAAGTCATTCCTACAATGTGTGGGTCTGTGTGGTTTGTGTGGTAGTCCTACATGTCCCTCAGAATTCTCTCAAGGTGGCACAATAATCTCTAGGAACGGATGAAATGTCTTATTTTAAAAAAAGGGACAAGAATATTCCCTCTTTCTTTTCGAATGTGATATATGGTGACTTATAAACCACTTTTTTGGTAAGAATTCAGGCAACAAAAAACTGGAGTTATTAAAATTTAATTTACAAGCCATAATCCATATTTCTAATCAGAAGCTTAGGAAGTAATAAAATCAACAGCTGGCTCCACTGAGTATATTCTCAAGAATATGTTTTTCCTCAATTATTACATTAATACCTAAGTAGAAAATATTAAAAACTATTTTATCATAGAATATATCATACATAGAAAAGAGTAAGTATAATATGTAGTGCATGGTTCAAAGAATAATAAAAGTAATACTCATGAACTCACTACCAAGTGGCAGTTTTTTAACAGTGAAAATTTTCATAAAGGTCTTGTTTTATAAATGGCTTTTAAAATAAAGATTTGTGTTAAAACTACATAAAGGGCATTCCAACTTAACACTTTTCCACCATAGGGCAGTTATGCTATTAAATGAAAAGAAAACCTCTCACCTGTAAACATCGAATAAAAAATCATATATTGAAAAAAAAAAGGGTTCATTTAATATCCGGTAGGATTCACATTCCAGTTGACATTAATTTGATTAACTAAACAGGTCTTTCTTTACTGTTTTATCAAAGTAAACTCCAAAAACTTTGTGACACTGTCATTTAAAGCATATGTTAAAACTGGTCTTACTTCTTTAAACACAAAAATAAATGCTTTGGATAGTTTAGCCTTTTAAAATGGCCTAATTTTTCTCTAGTGAAGTAATAGATTCATAACACATATTTTGGTAATATCTTATCATGCCTTATTTAATGGAATATTAATATTTTATGTAAGATTTATATATAAATGAAATACAACTGTGTATCTGGCATCCAATTTTGGCTAAAAGTCATAGCATTGTATCAAAGCACCATTAAACTCTAACTATATACACATGTCTTTTACATAAAGAGAATTTCATACTTCTTTGGAGGGGCAAGTCTCAAACTGCAAAGCTTCTTTTAAATCAAGAATTATATGACTTGATACATGTTTGGTTTAAAATCAAACAAGGATAATCTGAGCTTCATCCTTCCCTGCTGTAGGGAACGAGGTTCATCTTCAATTTAAATAATAACAGGGCAAAAGATTTTTCCTTCTCAAAAAATAAAGAGCTATCACAAAAATTCTATACCAATAAAGTCTTTTTTATACATTTCCTCCCATTCAAACCATGATGATATTAATATTAGTCCTTAAAGAATTACTCACCCAATGAAAGCCACCATCTGCTCCACTATGTGTTTGCTGAATGTTATGATAACGAAGATTTTCTGTAAAGAAAATGCCAGTTAAAATAAATATTTCTCATCAAAAAAAAAAAAAAAACAATATAAATTCACAATTCTGATAATAGTCTAAAAAGGTGACCATGCTGCTGCTAATTGCAATTTAAAAAAATTTTAAGAAACAAAACAAAACACCATTTGACAAATGCTATGTACTTTGTATTTTAAAGATGTTTTTCCTTAAGCACAGTTCTAGTCTTGCCAGGATACGTGACCATGTCTGCGGGAGAAATGTGAGTCATGAAACCCAAGGCTGGGTGGATGTTCCACATGTTCTATGTGTTTTATTTTATTTTATTTATTTATTTTTGCCTGTGTTGGGTCTTCATTGCTGCGCGTGGGCTTTCTCTAGTTGCAGAGAACGGAGGCTACTCTTCGTTGCGGTGCGCGGGCTTCTCATTGTGGTGGCTTCTCTTGTTGCAGAGCACAGTCTCCTGGCATGCGGGCTTCAGCAGTTGTGGCATGTGGGCTCAGTAATTGTGGTTCACGGGCTTAGCTGCTCCGCGGCATGTGGGATCTTCCTGGACCAGGGCTTGAACCCGTGTCCCCTGCATTGGCAGGCGGATTCTTAACCACTGCGCCACCAGGGAAGCCTGTTCTATGTGTTTTAGAATGGTGTATACAACTAAAGTCATGGGTTCCCATATAGCCTCCACCACTGAAATTAAAGCTGATCAGCCTGATGATAGGTGTCTGGGCTAAATCTAATCAAGAGGATCTTTGAAGACTATGTCCTTCCTGGAAAGTTCTTATAAAAGTATCATGAAAGTTCCATTCTCAGATCCTGAATGAGCTTGGAATTTCAGGCTTAGGGTACAAGCAAAGGCATCAACAAGTTTTGGGGGATCTTTATCAGACCTGGGTCATTGTCAATTTGGTATTACTGAGGTATTCTTCATTAATTAAAGATGTTGATACTTAACTTACAAGTAAAGATGTCTTTAGGCTAACAGGTAGCAAATATTTTCAACTCAACAAATGTTACGAAAAGTACTTACTATGGATAATATAAGCATTATTAAGGGCTTTCAGGGAACACAACGATGGGAAGAATACTTCTTCAATACCCTGAAGAAATTAAAAAATTTTTCTATACATAGTAGAAAGATGGTTAAGTACAAAAGATATACATATAAACTGTAAATGTCATTAGCAGTGAAAACAATGTGTTACAGAAGTTGAGAGAAAGAAAAGGTCACATAAGTACAATTAATTAGAGATTCAAGAAGGTGATATTAAGGTTTAGCTTTAAAGGACTGATAATAATTCTCTGAATAAATATGAGTAATTCTAGATTCTCTCTCCTAGTTCCTGATAACAAACTCTCCAGTGCTTTGTTACTGTTGTTAAATAGTAACTATAGCCTATGTAACCAAATGGGAGGGAAGAGAAATAAAATAAATAACAATAGCCTTCTTTTTAGCCATCCATTATGAATCTCAAGAAAGTGTCTAATTCAGACTAAAGCTCATTATTTCAGGTAGAAGACTAATAAGGCAATGATATTTTCTTAATGTCCTACAGTTAACAAAGACACTGACTGGCAGCTGCACAGCTGGATATGTGTGAGGAAATAAGACTAAAAAAAATAAGTTCACAGTCCTTTTTGGTGTTTGTTTATGTATCTATTAATGTGAAAAAGGTATTTACCTATCTCATGAAAAAAGTAAGCACATATAGATATCAAACAATTACAAGATGGATGATGATTTATCAACAATCCTACACAAATGGTGTATGAAGATTATGAAGCTAATAAGACAATTACAAGAGATCATTTAGGGAGAAAAGCATTAATATATGGGGACTCTTCTAGTATCCATACTAAAAGCCAGTTAATTGGAGCTATAAATCTTTTACTAAGAAACAGAGCTAATGGTTTGCCTCTCAGTGATTTCACCACCATGTGTTCCCTACCATCATTTCCTAACATTCTAAATAAGCCAATGCCCAGATAATTGCACAATTTCGTTTCTTGAAAACAAAACAAGACTTTCTTCTTATATATAACAGCTTGAAAATTCACTGGGCTGGGCAAGACATTTAAGAACATATGTCTCAGAATCATTCAGGCTTGAGGTCTGGGTGGGGATTCTACCAAATAAACAAAAGGCACAGATCCCCAAAGAGCCCACTCAACCATGTCAACCATGTGCACAGAGAAAATAAGGGTAGAGTAGGAATAATTAAAAAAAAGAAAGATATGGGGGTAGGGAACTAATGGTGCCAGAATGAACAAAGAAGAAACTATATATCTATAAAAGAAGGGTCCTCCAATGGAAAGAAGTATCTTAGACTGATTCATATATTAAATATTTACTGAGTGCCAACTACATGCCAGATGCTATTCTAGGCACTAGAATACCTTAGGGAGCCAAGAAACAAAAACCTCTGCCCTCATGGAGCTTATATTTCTGTACACGTGTGTGTGGTGGTAGGGGGAAAATTGAAAGGCATAAATAATACACATGATAAGTAAATTATATGGTACATGAAATATTATATGAGTATGTTGACTCCTTATTTTCTTCATCATTTAGGAGAAAGGAAATATTTCTAAGGGAACTTCTACAGGCTGAGGAATTGGAACTTGTCCAGTAGAAAGAGAAATCCTTAATTAACATTATTAGGTGGGCTGATTTCAAACTTTTAGGGGAGGTTTAACAGATAGCACGATTTTGGTTTGAATTCTAGTCCCTCCCATCTATGAAATGGGGATAATAACCACCTCACAGGATTGTTCTGAGATAACCAATGCAAACTGCCTGGCACAGGTCCTGATAAACAGCAGGTATTAAACAATTCAGTTTTCGTGATCATATAAATACAGTTAAGAAGGCATTGCAAAAGAGTGGAAAGAACACTGAACTTGAAGCTGACTCAGGTTCAAATTCCAGCTGTTAACTTATTCTTTTAGGCAACTATTACCTATTTCCCTCTCTAAGTTTGATAATTACAGAATGGGAGTAGTAATTTCTCTATCCCAGGATTATAAGAATTAAATCGGATGGCATACACTAAGTACTTTAAAGTGTGAAGTACTATATTAAAACATTAAGCATTATTATGATAACTTGAAAAATTCTACTGAGAATGTTAAAAAAATATACTATTTTTGAATATGCTATAATGAAAGGTCTGATAAGTTACATACCCTATAACTATAGGGTACTTTTAGCATAATATATTTTACTGTATTTTATAGAAAGTTAGTACATAAAGCAGGATACATTAAGTTTATGGATTCCTAGAGAAGTTGCTGTTATAAAGGGAATTAAAATAATCTGTTATTGTTCCTTAGGTATTAATACTTTCAAAGGACTTCAAAAAGCTAAATGATTTTATCATTTGAAAAACCCTACTATAGTAATTTAAATCTTTCCCAAAGTAACTAGCATCAGTATTTAAAAACCCATAGTCATTGAACAATACACTTAACGTAAGTAGGAGAAATTATATTCCTTGAAGGAGGAAAAATAAAGCCTTGAAATTCTGAGTGATTAGCATGGCCAGAGAGTAGATGACAAGCTCAATAAACTCATCCTAAATGCCAAAGTCTAATATGAGAAACTGGGCAGGTAGAAGCAGCTGAAGTTTTCCTTTTTCATTCTTCTCTTCTAAGAACTGGAGGTAGAGAGGTGGTAAGCAGAAACTTGGGGGATAGACGTGCTTTTAATTATTAAGGAATCAGACCAGGGCATAGACATTACTCACTGTTCTTGACCTTCCTTTGGTGAATGCTTCCTCCTTGCAAACCTCATTAATGAAGACATTCTTTCCACGTTAATTTTATTTTATTCTAGTAAGATTTGCCTTTTATACCACACGTATCGATTCGTATCACAGTCCTAGAAGCATATATCCATTTCCTCTCATTTAAGTTATTGGCCTCTTTTCTCTCCTCTATTTACAGACACACACACACACACAGCCCTATCCTAAAGATTTTGTTAAGAGTGTCTTTGAAGACTAACAGATTCTCACATCTCTAACCAAAACCCACATCTCTTCGTCTCCTCAGGGCCTCCTTTCTTCCACATTGTCCACATTAACATCTGGCTGGTATTTTGTAAAGGATATTTGTGCCTTGAGAGGAAGTGTTATATATAGAATGTGTGAAAGAAAAGTAGAATTAATGAAAGGGAATACTTCCTCAGCCTATGGTCAGTAAAGATAAAACATCTTTGGACTACGTATGTTAATATGGTGTGCATTTTCCTATACAGGAACACTATTTTTGTTTGGTAAAATTCTTGGATAAACAGTTTCACAAGGCAAAAGTGAAATAAAGAAAGAGAGAAAGGAAGGGAGGGAGGAAAAAAGAAGGAAAGAAATAAAACAAGGAAAAAAATAATAAAGGGGAACAACTTTCCAACAGGAGTAGGGAAAACCTGCCCGAAATCCACTAACTTCCAAACGATGTTCCGTGGCTGAATACCTAAGCATGCTACCAACCAAGAAGCAGAACCAAAACCTTGACAATTTGCCTTGGAGAGAGCAAGGGGAATATGTTTTCAGTGTCTTTTAAGGGGTTCATCATCATTAAACAGGGAGTCAAAGGGTATAATTACCTGGATATGCATTTTAATTATTGCTTTTCCAATCAGGGTTGCACCAAAGAAAGTCCAAAAAGGTACAAGAAAGTGTCCACATGTTATTCCAGCCAGATCAAACAGAGGATTTGGAATCTATTTAAAAAAAGAAAAAATTAAAATGGAACGTCCATATATAATCCAAAAAACAGTTTAATTTTACCACCTATAGGTGTGTGGAATTATGTGTTAAGCCTTGTCTACCACTGGAAAGAGAGGTATGTGTTCCCTGATCAGTACTAGACTGTCTGGATAGTTAGACAAGTATTCTAATGTCTCCATAAGTTGTGTCACATATTCATCCCAGGCGATTGCTTACTTTGTTCAAAGCAAACACAGCTGTCCTTTTGCCTGCATTACTTATGACTAATGCCCTGTAAATATACTTTTTTCCATCACATTAAAACTGGATAAAGCCAATGGATCAACAGGAACTTAATCCCATTCAGTAGATACTTGACCATTTGGTAGCTGTTTTATAAGGTGAGGTATAAATGAAGAAAAAGATTATCTAGAAAGTACTCACATCTACAGAAAACATTCTTGTAAATTCACAAATACATTTATAGGTGGCCGTGCTTTCATTTCTCAACATAAAGTAAAATACAAATAATGAATTTTTTTTATCTATGACAGCCCAAGGCCATGGGGTCATGCGATTCATTCTAGGAAGAAAATCAAGGGTGGAAATACAAGAGCACAGATTCAGATGTTGTGAATACTCAGTCCCAGACAAAGAAGTGATTCACAACAAATACCTTTTCTGAACATTCCCACATTTCAAGAATGCTAATAGATAATTTCATGTAAAAATACAAAGAAACCACAAGCTCTTTTTGAGCACTTCATCCATTTTTCTCCCACAGAGGTACTCTTGTCCTTGTGTCTGTTGGTGGAACCATTTATAAGCTAATTAATTTATATAATTTTGTGTTTGGACTTTCAAATAAAAGCCCAGTTGTTTAAAAGATATTTGTCACAAATGTTCTTTCAAAAACAATGCCATAACTAAATCAGAATTCAAGTATTCTTCTGTTAATAACACTCAGATTCAATAGCTCAATTTTATTTTTCTTATCCAAATTCAAATGCTTTACACAATTTCATCTGTCTTACAACCATTTAATGACAATGTCACTTCCACATCCTTACAATTGTCATTTCTTATATTTTCTCATATGACTCTCACAACTCCATGAATTAAAATTTTAATTGTTTTCCTTTATTATCAGGCTCCACAGCATATTGAAATGGAAATTAAAGTATACAAGATATGTAATCAGAGTAGATAAAAATTAGAAGTTTTACGTTGGATACTCTCAGAAGAGCATAATCAATGAATTTGTTGTTACATATGCATGTTACTTATCCTTTTTTTCAATTGTTAACTAAATACACAGAAAGGAAGATTAGAATTAAAAGAACTATTAAGTAGCTTTTAGATTTTCCCTCAATTACGAGTTTTATCTTAGCTTAAATGTTAACAACAAAATAACTAATTAATAAATAAACTTCTGGGCTTCTCTGGTGGTACAGTGGTTAAGAATCCGCCTGCCAATGCAGGGGACACGGGTTCAAGCCCTGGTCCGGGAAGATCCCACGTGCTGCAGAGCAACTAAGCCCGTGTGCCACAACTACTGAGCCTGAGCTCTAGAGCCCACGAGCCACAACTACTGAAGCTCACGTGCCTAGAGCCCGTGCTCCACAACAAGAGAAACCACCACAATGAGAAGCCCACGCACCACAATGAAGAGTAGCCCCCACTTGCCTCAACTAGGGAAAGCCTGTACGCAGCAACAAAGACCCAACGCAGCCAAATATAAATAAAATAAATAAATAAATTTATAAAAAAACAAAAACAAACTTCTTCCTACCTTACCCTCTACTTACCTTCTTACCTTAAATCAAGTACACATACTTTTAGTACTTTAATATAAGTATTAACAATTTCCTAGTAAAAAGTTCTTAGAGGGTCAAATTGATCTATTAATTTATGTTGGCTATTGACTATTCCTAGTCAAATATAAAGAAGATTGGCTAGTATAGAAAGTGGAATTTTAGCAGGGAAGACACAGGCATAGATGAGTGCCAAAGAATAAATATTTTTTGCCTTAATAAATCAAAGGTTCTTGTATTTTCCCCAGGAATAATGAAAGCTAACTTTTATTGAATTGTTAGGTACATTTCTAAGGTTTCTACATCATCAACTCACTTAATTCCCAAAACAATGCTATATGATATTACATCCATTTTATAGATAAGAAAAGTGAGACAGACAGATTAAGCAATTTGTCCAGCATTAATGGCAGCAGAGCATGATTTCAGAATTTCAACCCAGGCAACATGGCTCTCACACTGTTCTCTTAGCTTCTAAACTATGGACATTATCATTCTTCAGGCCTCTCAGCTTAATCCTATTCTGCTGGGCTTCCACAGCAACTTTTACTTATTATTGTATTTAAACTGTCTCCCTCACTAGACTTCAGGATCCTTGAGGAAAGGGAATACAGCTTTCACTTCTTCATCCAAGCGCTCAGGGGTTGATACAAAGCTGATGAATAACAATAAAAAATGGTTGAGCTCTTAGTTCGCCTTCCAGGCACTGTGTTGGTTCATATATATTATCTTAAATCCTCACATCAACCTTTGTAATGAGTGTCTTACTGCCTCATTAAAAAAAAAAAAGATTTATTTATTTAGGCTGCACTGGGTCTTAGTTGTGGCACGTGGGATCTTCGTTGCGGCATGCGGGATCTTTAGTTGCGGCATACATATGGGATCTAGTTCCCCGACCAGGGATTGAACCTGGACCCCTGCATTAGGAGTGTGGAGTCTTACCCACTGGACCACCAGGGAAGTCTCTATTGCCCCATTTTAAACATTAGAAAACTAGGGCTCAAGGAGAGTAAATTGACACTGAGACCACATAGCTAAGAGGCAAACCTGGTTTAGGAACCCAAGTAAGCCTGACTCCAAAGCCAATTCTCATCCCACTACATCACACTACAACATACCTATACATTGCTCAAATAGTTGAGATCAATATTGTGATAAAGAGCTTCTACATTGAAAAGAAAAGTTAGATTACAAAAATTTCTAGTATTGCCAGGGTCCAAAGATTGAGGCACATGTATATTTTAGAATATCTCTAGAATGTTGATATCACATTAGAAATTTTGGCACCAAATGTCTTCCCTTTTTGGCCATTTATTTTGCTAAGGTGAGGAAAGGGGTACTCAAGGATATATTCAAGTTCTAATACATAATGGATCAAGTAACTGTGGGTCAGTAGACAATAATTTTCTGAATTTTACTTATAATTGCAGCTTTTACCATATCAACTAGGTGCATCTAGTTATTCTGGTCAAATCTACCACTGAACTACCAAGAATCGTGTACAGACTACCAAAGAAAACTCTGACCAAAACACTGCATTTCAAATGTAACTGTATCTATTATATTAGAAAAGGACCAGGATAAACACCAACTCATCAAGGAATGTCAATTTCATAAATCTGCAATTTGAGACATTAAGTTATTTTTTTATAGAGTTTTTTTTTATATACAGTTAGTAACTTTTTTCTTTTTTTAAATTTTATTTTTATTTTTGGCTGTGCTGGGTCTTCGTCGCTGTGTGCAGGCTTTCTCTAGTTGCGGTGAGTGGGGGCCACTCTTTGTTGCGGTGCGTGGGATTCTCATTGTGGTGGTTTCTCTTGTTGCGGAGCATGGGCTCTAGGCGCGTGGGCTTCAGTAGTTGTGGCTCACGGGCTCAGTAGTTGTGGCTCGTGGGCTCTAGAGTGCAGGTTCAGTAGTTGCAGTGCATGGGCTTAGTTGCTCTGAGGCATGTGGGATCTTCCCGGACCAGGGCTTGAACCCGTGTCCCCTGCATTGGCAGGCAGATTCCTAACCACCACGCCACCAGGGAAGTCCTAATTAAGTTTTTGACACAAATAGCTTCTTAATTCACTGTAGCCAAAGATGTCCTTAACCTTGCCACAGATGTTTCAATTACCTAGCTAGGTGTTAAAGTCACTTAAGGAGGTTTTATATGAATTCTTCCTTATAACTAATGCCTGAAGCTTTGGAAAAAGACTACCTATCTATAACTCTGGAAAGAATGAAGTCATTGTTATTTGCTTAAATGCACTTCATTATATATTCTTCATGAGAAAGATGGATTTTGTCTCTTTTTTCTTACTGAATCAAGCCATTTAGGTCTCAAGTCATCATGGTATGATGAAATGCTTTAAAGTCAATAAACAACATAGAAATCTATCCAACAGAAAACAGCTCATTTGATCAGTAAGGTGAAGGATTAATAACATTATATACCTGTTAAAAGTGATAACTTTTTTTTATTCAGTCATGTACCTTTAAAAACAAATTGGATAGAAATATAAATCTACTATTTAAATACAATTCACTTACAGAAGCACAGGCCAAAATTCCAAAAAATCCAACCTTCTGTACTAGGTTTTGAACTGCCAGTTTAGCCCGGGAGGCGAAGTCCTGTATAAAAGGAGGATATCAAAACATTAATGAAAAGTAGACGGAAGAAAGAAAGATGGCTCTTTACAGAGTTTATAATATCAAATGTCTCATAATCTGAAAGCATTGATTCATTTAATAAGATGAATGATTAAAAAAAAATCACAGCAGGGTGCACTGAAAAACATGCAAATAAAATCTTGATAAAACATTAACTACACACCCTTAAAGATAAACTTTTATCACATTTCAAGAATAAGCCAAAACACTGTTACTCTATTTTTTGGGTTCTCTCTGGATTAACTAGGGATGAACAAAATGTTATAAACCAACCATGAACCAACCCATTCTTTTGGAAATGCTAGTCTACCACATATCTCTTTCTCTTTCCTTTAATTAACTCATCAGACTTACTCCCTCATTAATATTAGGGTAGGAAACCACAGGATTTTTCAAGATAGCCAATGAAGACACCTCTACTGATCACTGACCAAAAGATGGAAAAAAACACTTATGTGGCAATAACTAACCATTCATTACCCCACAAAACAAAGAACATCCTACATTTACACAGTTTGTGCTAGTTATATAAAACGGTTTTCACAAACATTTTATTGGAGCCCTTCAATAATACTCGGGTGTACGCAGAGTAGATACTTCAGACTCAAAAATCACTGCTCTTTTTATTTCATTCTTCTACCTCCCAGGCTGAAACATGCATTTGGCTGGCCAATTTATTTCCACGATTTTCTTCTTCTAGCATGAGGATGCTGTAATTATATATATGTATATATTTTTTCTTAAAAGTACCAATCTGAAATTTGACTTTACCTGTTTTCTGGTTTTGAAATAGTATATACTCCCATCAAAATTTCAATGAAAATAATTGATACGATTAAAAGATATTAGCTAACGTGTGAATGTCTTTTTTAGAAGTGTTCACATGATAGAACACTCCTCTCTCTTTAGCTCAACAATCTTATAGAATGGTCATAATATAAATGATAGAAGGTTCCTTCATAGACTAGGAAGAGGGTTTAAAGCACTTCTCTAATCCACAACAGAAGTTGTAGATTCAAAACACAAAAAACAAACACACAAAACCACTTTAACCCATAATATTATGTTTAACAGCTGTATCAAGGTACAACAGTGAATACTGAAATTAAAAAAAAAAAAAGACCTTCCTCCTACTTACTTGCTGAGGATGGTGAGAAAGTCAAAGGAATTAAACCAATAATATATATTTGAAAAGATATTAACAGGGCTTCCCTGGTGGCACAGTAGTTAGGAGTCCGCCTGTCAATGCGGGGGACACGGGTTCGAGCCCTGGTCCGGGAGGATCCCACATGCAGGAGAGCAACTAGGCCCGTGCGCCACGACTACTGAGCCTGCTCTCTAGAGCCCAAGAGCCACAACTACTGAGCCTGCGTGCCATAACTACTGAAGCCCACGTGCCTAGAGCCTGTGCTCAGCAACAAGAGAGGCCGCTGCGATGAGAGGCCCGTGCACCACAACAAAGAGTAGCCCCCGCTCACCACAACTAGAGAAAGCCCGTGCGCAGCAACGAAGACCCAACACAGCCAAAAATAAACAAATAAAATTTAAAAAATCATATTAAAAACCTATTAGTGGGCTTCCCTGGTGGCGCAGTGGTTGGGAATCTGCCTGCCAATGCAGAGGACACGGGTTCGAGCCCTGGTCTGGGAAGATCCCACATGCCACGGAGCAACTAAGCCCGTGAGCCACAACTACTGAGCCTGCGCGTCTGGAGCCTGTGCTCCGCAACGGGAGAGGCCGCGACAGTGAGAGGCCTGCGCACTGCGATGAAGAGTGGCCCCCGCTCGCCACAACTGGAGAAAGCCCTCACACAGAAACGAAGACCCAACACAGCCATAAATAAATAAATAAATAAATAAATTAAAAAAAAAAAAAAAAAAAAAAAAAAAAAAAAAAGATATTAACAGATATTAACAGTTAATACAAATACTTTCAAGTTCAAACATATAGGAAAGTTAATCATTAACTAAATTCTACAATGCAATTTTGTAATTTTGCAATGTATTTTCAAAGACAGAATTTTTCTTTTTGGGATTAGGCTTACTCGTCTAGTAAATAAAATATATCAGATTTAATATTTTTAAACAACTAAATTACTGCAGCAAAGGGTTCTCTGTATTTTTTTTTCATATTTCTAACTGAAGATTTAATTTTTTTCTTAAATTAACATTTACTGCATTAAGAGTGAAATACTGATTTTATTGATTTAAAAACTGTTTAGGAATATATAATGAAATCAGTTTTCCTATATAACTTATTTTAAAACAAATTATACTTCCAATTGTCTTGAATAATTTATATAATTCACAAATTACTAAATTTGTAATTCATCAGAGCACTAAATAAAAACTGGCCATAATGAATAGAAATGTTTTGAGTTTTAAAAATACCAAACAATACTATTAGATTATAAATTAGTTATGAAATTTTAATTAATATAGCCCAAGAGTTAAAAATATAAATTCAGGAAAACGCCTTCCTTCACAGCTCTTGATATCTTCATAGCAAATCTACTTTAGTGAAAGATGGTACTCAATTGTGAAGAAAAAGTAAAACAAAGAAAACAAAAACTATACAAATTTTATTTTAAAGACAACAAAACTTTTGATAAACCTATTTGCCAAGTCAGACTAATGTGGGAACATTTTTCTATCTCAGCATTTATGCAGTCCTCAGTATATAAAATTACAAAAAATTAGTTTTTTGCATAAAATGGTGTAGACAAGATCAACAAAGTGTTGTATTTAAAAGGTATGCTATCCTGTTTTCCTTTATCTTAATTTCAAGGCTTTAGATTCTTATATTTATTTCAACCAAGTGACTATGATAGTGCCATCATTTTAAACTGATGGTATTTTTCTACTATAGAGATACATACACCCATACATTTAAATTGAAAAAGAGGTATGATTATACTAATTGGCTTATATAAAGGAAAAAATGTTTAACATTATGCAGATCAGCTAACATATAAACTAACAAAAATATTTAAGCCTACAGAAGTTCAAGGAATCATATTTTTTAAAACATCCTGAAAGTAAGGAACTATTTTATCCCTTGGCAGAATCTCTTTACTTAACAGAAACTAGACAAGAAAAAATTAAAATAGACTCCTTGTTCTTTCGGATGCCTGGGTGCCCATCATCAATTATCCTTAACGGTGCTTCAAGAACCTTTATTGAAGGAAAAGAGTTACTCTACCCAAATAAGTATAATAGAAAGTTCCCTTTACTCTTTTTTTTTTTTAATTAATTTTTAGCTGGCATACTTTACAAGGAAAATAAGTTAAGTGCCTTTTTAATGGGGAGTTTTACTTTTTAAAAAGTCTGAAAGTCATCTACAGAAAATGGATTTCATAAATCTTACTATGTGTTACACACACACACACACACACATATACACACCATGACCATGCTACTTTCACTTCCTATAATTTATTTTCCAGGTCTTTCACAATATTCTTGCAATTAAAATTACATTTATATATTAAATAACTCATAAAAGTTTATTTAAATTAAACTAATAAGTCTGCACAGTTGCTTTCATCACAAGAAACCAACAGAAGCACAGTATGCAGCTAGAGGAATAATTTTCTTGATGTTTTTCCTTGGCAGAGTAATGAAAACAAACTCAAGGCAGCATTACACTAGTATTTGCACCAAATCTGAAATACTTTACAATGGTAAATTAACTCATGTTTAGATTTCATAAACATAACTATATTTTGTTGTTTTTATTTTAAACTTATTTCATATTTAAAGTCATATTCAAAACTTACTGATATGGCTTTAAAGGCTTTGTTAACATATTTATTAAAAACATCATTTTTTAATTGTCTAAAATGTTCTACATCTTAAAGGTAATTATATGTTCCTTGTTCGTTGCTCTGCAATTTTAGATGTTCTTTATTTTTAAACAACTTCAGTACTTCATTATTTGCATTAATTTGACAGCTTTCTAATGATGTAAAGCTAACATTTTCTATGCATTAAAATATTTCTGTTTGTGTTTGCTTTTAAAGTAAAGAGAGAAAAATGTACTATAGGTGTAATATTAGACAATAAACCCAACTCTCTCTCACACACACACACGCACACAAAAACAGGAAAAAAAACCCTTCTTTTACTAAAGTTTAAAAGAACAATTTCAAACAAAACTTGCTATTCTTTTTAGGCCATCAGATAAAATAAACTAGCCAAGAAAAACTGTGCACCAATAATAATAAACAACAATAATTTAAAGGAAAAGTTTAACAAATTAATATGTGAGATTCAAAATTCAAGTTAAATATCAAAGGAAATTAATATTTCATTTTAATCGTTTTCTTTTTTTGCGTTTGTGGGAACTGTGTAGCAAGTTCAATTTGATTACTTCCTCAATTGTCATTCTTCATTTAAAAAAAAAATCTGTACAACTAAAACCAAATTCCTTTAAATAGTTTCATTTCGCTGGATTCACATTTCACAACGCTCACATATTTCACAATTTTAAGTGCCTGAGAGGGGTTTCATCCTCTAGCTCTATCTAAATAAGCAGCATGCATTTACAACTAGTAATCATATATCATTTTCTACTTTTTAAAAGTAAATAAACAAAATACAAGTAAATAAAATTATCTTTCCCACTCCCACTGATAGTGATTATGTATGTAACCAATCATGCTTCTGAAAGTAAGAATGAGAGACACCAAGAACATTTCTCCAATGACTACAGAAGGCAGATGAAGAAAAGTTACAATAAGTCCTTACTACTGAGATTTCAAGGATTAATAAAGAAAAACAGACAATGCCTTCAAGTATGAATATTCCTGCACTACTTTTGTTTCACATTTCGTTTTCCTAATATATTTAAGATTAAGAGAAGAGAAACTGTACAGCTAATTATAATAATAATAATTAGCTTGCAAAATACTAATTTTTGAATTGAAGAAGTCAACTTAGATCTAAATATATAAAATAACGTTTATCTTCAAATGGTAACAGAAAATCTTTTCATTTTCGTGATAAGGGATCACATTAAATTCCAAGATTTCTTTCAAAGCAACAGATAATCCCTAAACATGTTAAATGAATGCATTATTACTGGAGATAAGTATGTATTCGGTTAATACCTTATGTTAGTTTGAGCTGAACTATCACCATCAGTGTGAGGTAACTGGTCAGCAGTTTTATAAATTAACTGCCTTCTTAACACATTATATGTTAAAACTTCTTTTTTTTTAAATATATATATTTTTAAAGGATTTTATTTTATTTTTATTTTTATTGGCTGTGCCGTGTGGCTCGCAGTATCTTAGTTCCCTGACTAGGGATCGAACCCGGGCCCCCGGCACTGAAAGCCTGGAATCCTAACCACTGGACCACCAGGGAATTCCCTATGTTAAAACTTCTGCTGAGCTATTGCTCTTCTTGGGTTTGACACTGAAGTGGCTGCAAGGTCAATACTAAAAACCACAGAGCAACTGTTTCAATAATTTCTTGTGTATAAGAGGAATTTGTGTTAATATCTACTGTATTTGTGAAGTTCTTTTGGCATCTAAAAATGACTTGTTAATTCCTGTGTCCCAGTCAAATATGTTGTGTCATATTATTCTCTATTAACCAGAAATGGAGCTAAATGGTAATGATGACTTAATATTGTAAGCTGTTTCAGTATCATGGACAATCAGTCTGAAATATTAACTTGTTAAGATCCTAATAACCATGTAATTAAATATTTTCTACAATGAATAATATTTTACACATGGTAAAGGACACAATTAATGGGTACGATTAATTATCATCTTCACAGAAACTACAGTGAAACATAACTCATAATTTTTAAATCTTTTTCCTCTTAAAAGCAGAATAAAATGTTTCCTAACTGCAATTTCCTACCTGTTACCAGGACTCTTTATGAGCTATTTTCACAGAAAGATATAGAGCATTAATTTATTAAATTCAAAGTGAACAAAATATTTTATTTTAGTGTTGACATCCTCAACAATATCATTAATGTAACTGATATGTTTTTAATATTGCATATTTGAGGTCTCCTTTAAATGTAGTATAATTTCAAAAGTCACATATCTTTTTTTTTTTTTTTAAGATTTTTTTTAAGGTTTTTTTGATGTTGACCATTTTTTTGGAAGTCTTTATTGAATTTGTTGCAACATTGCTGCTGTTATGTTTTTGGTTTTTTTGGCCATGAGGCATGTGGGATCTTAGCTTCCCAATCAGGGATCGAACCTGCACCCCCTGCATTGGAAGGTGAAGTCTTAACTACTGGACTGCCAGGGAAGTCCCTATTCTTTTTTTTGAATTATAATGGACTCCCACAAACTTATAAGATGAAGATTGCTAAGAAACAAACTCCAGAATTACAAGATAAAGTAGGGATATTAATTTGATGAAGTAAAGTGATTGTGACAATAGAAACTAATTAATAAATTTTTAATTCAGTACCTACAGGATGCTGGATTACAAAATACACACACATTTACCAAAAAGAGTGATCAGAACAGAGTGGTGCAACTACTTTTGAAAATGAAAGTTTCAATATCCAATTTATAGCTTTTACATTATTAAATCAGAGATGATCACTGGAATTCCTATTTAAATTGGAAATTAGGGTAGAATTCTATAATAGCGCAAATAGAATACATCATATAAACACATTTCAGGAAAGCAATTTTATTCTAGAAATAATTTACAGATTTAGAACTTTTAATAAGAGATTAGAGAGTTCTCATTCAGGATGCCAACATAGGAAGCTCTTGAACTCACCTCCTCCCATGAACACACTGAACTCACAACTCCCATCTTCTTCCTGTAGAGCGAAAGGCTTGGCTCCCCACAAACCCATACCTGATGACCCAACTTTTAAGACTTCCACCTGATAGATAGGCCCCCAAAACATCTAGATTTGAAAGTCAACAGGACTTGTGTCCATGAGACCCACAAGATTATAGTGGACTAAGAGATACCAAAATAAGAAAGTAATATTAACATATGTAAATGGAGAAATAGACAGCAATACAATAACAGTAGGAGACTTCAATACAATACTCCACTTTTACTAATGGATAGATCATCCAGACTGAAAATCAATAAGGAAACATTGGACTTAAATGACACATAAGACTAGTTGGACTTAACAGACATTTACAGAACATTCCATCCAAAAGCATCAGAATATACATTCTTCTTTAGCACACATGGAACACTATCCAGGACAGATCATGTATTAGAACATAAGACAAGTATTAATAAATTTAAGAAGACTGAAATCATATTAAGTATCTCTTCTGGCCACAGTGGTATAAAACTAAAAATCAATTTCAAGAAGAAAATTGGAAAATTCACAAATGTATGAAGATTTAACAACATGCTATTGAACGACCAATGGGTCAAGGAACTCAAAAGTGAAATTAAAAAAATATCTTGAGACAAATAAAATTGGAAACACAAAATAGGAAAACTTAAGGGATGCAGCAAAAGCAGTTCTAAGAGGGAAATTCATAGTGATAAATGCATACATTAAGAAACAAGATCTCAAACAACCTAACTTTATACCTCAAGGAACTAGAACACAAAGCACAAACTAAGCCCAAAGTTAGTAGAAGGAAGGAAATAACAAAGATCATAGTGGAAATAAATGAAATAGACTAGAAAAACAATAGAAGAAGTCAATGAAACTAAGATGATTTTTGGAAAAGATAAATTAGACAAAACTTTAGCTAGACTCACCAAAAAAAAAGGGGGCTTAAATAAATGAAGTAAAAAATGAAAGAGGAGACATGACAACTGACACCATATAACTACAAAGGATCATAAGAGACTATTATGAACAATGACATGCTGAAAAATTGAACAACCTAGAGAAATGGATACATTTCTAGAAACCTACAACCTACCAACACTGAATCATGAAGAAATAGAAAATCTGAACAGACTAATTACTAGTAAGGAGATTGAATTAGTAATCAAAAATCTCCCAACAAAGAAAAGTTCAGGAACAGATGGTTTCACTTGTGAATTCTACCATATATTTAAAGAACTAACACCACTCTTCTCAAACTCTTCCAAAAAATTGAAGAGGAGGGATCACTTGCAAATTCATTTTAAGAGGCCAGCATTACCCCAAAACCAAAACCAGACAAGGACACTACAAGTAAAGAAAATTATTGGCCAATATCCCTGATGAACACAGATGCAAAAATTCTCAAAAAAAAAGGAAAATCATCACACAGATTCTCAACAAAGTGGGTACAGAGGGAATTAGGCCATATATGACAAGCCCACAGCTAATATCATAGTCTTGTGAAAAACTGAAAGCTTTTCCTCTAAGATTAAGAAGAAGACAGGATGCTCACTCTCTTATCATTTTTATTGAAATGGGAAATGAAAAAGTAAAACCATCTCTGTTGGCAGATGACATGATGTTATATACAGAAAATCCTAAAAACTCCACCAGAAAACTGTTAGAACTAATCAACTAATTCAGTCAAGTTGGAGAATAAAAAATCAATATACAAAAATCTATCGTGGGGACTTCCCTGGTGGCGCAGTGGTTAAGAATCCGCCTGCCAATACAGGGGACATGGGTTTGAGCCCTGCTCCGGAAAGATCCCACATGCTGCAGAGCAACTAAGCCTGTGCGCCACAACTACTGAGCCTGTGCTCTAGAGCCCGCATGCCACAGCTACGGAAACCCACGTGCCTAGAGCCCATGCTCCGCAACAAAGAGAAGCCACCACGATGAGAAGCCTGCACACCACAACGAAGAGTAGCCCCTGCTTGCCACAACTAGAGAGAAAGCCCATGTGCAGCAATGAAGACCCAATGCAGCCAAAACAACAAAAAAAATCTATTGTGTTTCTATACACTAATAATGAACTATCAGAAAAAGAAATTAAGAAAACATTTGCATTTACAATTGCACCAAAAAAGAATAAAATACCTAGGAATACATTTAACCAAGGAGGTAAAAAACCTGCACACTGAAAGCTATAAGACACTGAGGAAAGAAATTGAAGACACAAATAAATGGAAAGACATTATATGCTCATGGGTTGGAAGAATATTGTTCGAGTGTCCATACTACTCAAAGCAATCTACAGATTCAATGCAATCTCAAACAAATTCCAATGGCATTTGTCACAGAAATAGAACAAACAATCCCCAAATTTGTATGGAATGACAGAAGACCCAGAATAGCCAAAGCAATCTTAGTAAAGATGAACAAAGCTGGGGCCATTATGCTTTCTGATTCCAAACTGTATTACAAAGCTACAGTAATCAAAACTGTATGATATTGGCTTAAAAACTGACACATAGATCAATGGAAAAGAATAGAGAGCCCAGAAATAAACCCTCACATATATGAAATATTAATTTATGACAAAGGAGCCAAGAATATACAATGGGGAAAGAATAGTCTCTTCAATAAACGGTGTTGAAAAAAATTAGATAGCCACATGCAAAAGAATCAAACTGGACCCCTATCTTACACCACACACAAAAATCAATTCAAGATGGATTAAACACTAGAACATATGATTTGAAACCATAAAACTCCTAGAAGAAAACATAGGGGATAAGCCCCTTGACCTTGGCCTTAGCAATGATTTTTTGGATATGACACCAAAGCAAAGGCAACAAAACCAAAAATAAACATGTAGGATTACATCAAATTAAAAAGCTTTGTACAGCAAAGGAAACCATCAACAACATGAAAACGCAACGTAACAACTGGGAGAAAATTTTTGCAAACCATGTATCTAACAAGGGGTTAATATCCAAAATATATAGGGAACTCACACAATTCAACAGAAAAGAAAATCTGATTAAAAAATAGGTAGAGGATATGAACAAATATTTTACCAAAAAGACGCACATATGGCAAACAGGTACATGAAAAGGTGCTCAACAACACTAATCATCAGGGAAATCAAAACCATAATGAGATATCACCTCACAACTATTAGAATGGCCATCATAAAACAGACAAGAAATAACAACTGTTCGGACTTCCCTGGTGGTCCAGTGGTTAAGATTCCACCTTTCAATGCAGGGGACGCGGGTTCAATCCCTGGTCAGGGAACTAATATCCCACATGCCGTGGGGCAACTAAGCCTGCGTGCCGCAACTACAGAGCCATGCACTATGGAGCCTGTGTGCCGCAACTAGAGAGAAGCCCGCACACCACAACGAAGAGCCCGCGCACCGCAATGAAAGATCCTGTGTGCCGCAATTAAGACGCGACGCAGCCAAAAATAAATAATAAATAAACATTAAAAACTAAAAAAAAAGAGAGATAACAAGTGTTGGCAAAGATGCGGAGAAAAAGACGTGCACTGTTGGTGGGAATGGGTACAGCCAGTATAGAGGGTACTCAAAAAATTAAAATTAGAACTACCATATGACCCAACAATTTCACTTCTGGGTTTTGTTCCAAAAGAAATGAAATCACTATCTTGAAAAAATATCTGCAAACTCCCCCCCCAGGTTTATTGAAATATTATTATTTACAATAGCCAAGACATGGAAACAACCTAAGTGTCTATTGATGGATGAATAGATAAAGAAAATGTGGGATATATACGTAAAGGTAGAAAGACACACATTGTAATATTATTCAGTCATAAAAAAGAAGGAAATCTTGCCATTTGCAACAACATGGATAGATTTAGAGGGCATTATGTTAAGTCAAATAAGTCAGAGAAAGACAAATACTATATGATCTCACTTATATGTGCAATCTAAAAAAAACACCCTGAGATCATACATACAGAAAACCAGGTTGGTGATTGCCAGAGGCAGATGGATGGAGGATGGGTGATACGGGCATAGGTAGTCAAAAGGTACAAACTTCCAGTTAAAAGATAAATAAGTTCTGGGGATGTAATGTACAGCATGGTGATTCTCATTAACAGGACTGTACTGTATATTTGAAAGTTGTTAAGAGACATCTTAAAAGTTCTCATCACAAGAAAAAAAAATTTGTAACAATATGTGGTGATGGATGTTAACTAAACTTATTGTGGTAATAATTTTGCAGTATATACATACATCAAATCATTATGTTGTATACCTAAAACTAATACAATGTTAGATGTCAATTATATCTCAATTAAGAAAAATAAGGATTCAGCAGTTAAAAAGAAGGAAAAAAAACCAATAAGGAACTAATGGTTCCTTAGATGGTTCACAGATGGGGCAAAAATCAAGACTGTAAATAACAAATATGAGAAATCTGTGTACTCCAATGTGTAACAAGTAAACATTTGTTTTATCTTCTTCGTATCCCATCCGGTACACTACTATTTAGGAAGTTAAAAATAATGATTATAAACAGTATTGGATTTTCTAGCTAGAATTGTCTATTGCTTGCTTTTGTCATCTAAAAATGGGATATGGTTCCTTCTCTCTGACACATTAAAAATAAAATTGAAGAACATAAACACCATCTTTTCCCCTTTGAAAAAGGAGGGATTACACATAAAACATATAAATATAAAAATCAGATCACACATTGATCAAAATCTATGAAGTCAAGTCTAAAAATGAACACAAAGAAGATCTGTGTATTTTCTGAAACAGTAAGAACCATTTATTTTGGCAACTAGCTAAATTTAATAAGTACTAAAAACCTGATCCATCTAGAAATCTGAAAATTCAGATTTTGCTCCTGTTCATATTCATACATTTCTATTATTTAGTGCAGTTTTATTAGACTGTATATTGTGAAAATTTAGTTGGTCACAAATAGCATCTTTTTAATGAACAGAATAAAAATGTGAGATCAGTACATGTGATACAAGTAAATACTGTTTCACAAAACATTATTTCAGTTACACATGCATAGGCCCTAAGTACAATCAATGTAGTCTGTAACATGGAGTATAGTAAAAAATAAAGGTCCATGAGTGACACACATTTCAGAGAGTTGTGCCTAAAATAGAAAGATATCAGCTATATAATTAAATGAATTTCTACATGTACTCGTATATTTATTACCAAATTTACTTTGGGGGAAGGGTGGTAAAACTATTTTTTTTTAGCTGTACAGCAGATACACAGTAATGTACATAAATCTAAAATATACATCTTGGTGAAATTTTACAAAGAACACACCCATGTAACTACCACCAAGATCCAGATACAGAACATTACCAGAACTCCAGAAACCCCACTGGCGGCACTACTAGTAATTACTTCTTCTCCCAAAATAACCACTATCATTGACTTCTTTTTCTTTTTTTTTTTAACATGACAGGCTTGCATTCATGCCTCTTTTTTTTTTTTTTTTTTAATTTATTTATGGCTGTGTTGGGTCTTCGTTTCTGTGCGAGGGCTTTCTCTAGTTGCGGCAAGTGGGGGCCACCCTTCATCGCGGTGTGCGGGCCTCTCATTATCGCAGCCTCTCTTGTTGCGGAGCACAGGCTCCAAAAGCGCAGGCTCAGTAATTGTGGCTCATGGGCCTAGTTGCTCTGCACCATGTGGGATCTTCCCAGACCAGGGCTTGAACCTGTGTCCCCTGCATTGGCAGGCAGATTCTCAACCACTGTGCCAACAGGGAAGCCCCTCATTGACTTCTATTACTATAAATGTAGCTTGCCTATTTTTGAACTTTATATAAATGGAATTATACAGTAGGTCCTCTTTTATTTCTGGCTTCTGTAGGTCAACATTATGTCCATGTGATTCACTCCTGCTGCTGCACGTGGCAATAATCAATTTGCTGCCTTTGTATGAATATACCACAATTTATTTACTCTACTGTTGGTGGACATTAGGGTCGTTTCTAGTTTGGGGCTATTACAAATAATGCTGCTATGACTACTCTTGTCAAGTCTTCTGGAGCATCTTTCTTCTATGTATAAATCTACAAAATGGAACTGCTAGATCGTAGGGTATGTTTATGTAGACAGTGCCAAACACTTTTCAAAAGTGGCTGTAACATAAATTACTCTTAATATTGCTTCCATGTTGCCAGTTGATAATAAATCTCAATTGAAAAAAATCTAAACCTATCTACTTTCCTACAGATGGTTCTAATGAGTCTGTCTGTGGTAATTAGTAGCTTTGATAACTCAAACATATGAAGACTGAATAAATTCAAGCATGAAAAGACGAGGAAAAGAAAAGCTTTAAGTGCTGAGTTTTGGGAAAACTACATATAGTTTTTACCCATACAGAATTTTAGAAGACAAAATTAGAACCAAAATTCTTATTTAAAAGCAATTAAATTCAACCCAAAAAAGCTGGTAACTACCATATATATATGGTATATGCATGCATGGTAATAAAGAATATAAAGATGAGGACATTGTGGTTTGACCATTAATTCTATAAACGTTTAGCAAGTGTTTACTACATGCCAAATGCTATTATAGGAGCAAAGGATACAACACTGAATCAAATTGATAATCTGGATCCTCATGGAGCTTACAGTTTAATGGGAGGAGACAACAACTACAAAATGGGGTGGCAGGCAAGTTGTAATTTTAAATAGGATGGTTGGAGAAGGCCTGACAGAAAAGGTGACATTTGATTAAAAACCTAAAGGAGGTGAGGGAATAAGCCAGGCTAAGAATGTAGAGGAAGACTGTTCCAGCAAGTGTTTTCCCTTGAGAGATAAATAAATAATCTAGCGTGTATATGTGGATGGTGGGTGGGTTGCAATTGGTAGAGATGGGGAAAGAGATGACTAAGGAAACCTACAATGAAAAGGAAAGCATGAAAAAGAGAAACAGAATATAAGAACACCAATTCTACAGATTTACTGCACCATCAAATGATACAGCACTAACTTTGTTGTTTTCAGACTTCCCTGAGCCACAGTTTCTTCATCTTTTCTGCAAAATGATGATAATAATATCTATCACCATGATAATTAAGAGACAAAACTGATTACGGGACAAAATTGTTTAGACTGATATTACTTGACATTACTATCAAGAAAAAAACCCTGAGAACCAATGAAATAAAATATCTTGTCAGAATTCTTAGTCAGACACTATGTGAGCTCAGTTCTAGGGCGACATCACAAGTTAAGGGGATAAGAGGCTTTTGTTTTGTTTTGTTTCTAATTTCAAAAAGAGAAGAGCAACATGTTAATATCAAGGAAGGAAGAGGGCTATAAAGCAGGAAGGAGGAAAGGAAGGAAATGCATTAAGAATTGAAAATTTATCAAATCTGCCTTGCAGTGCAACCAATTAGTTTACCAAACACTCCATGACAAGAGGGTAAGATGGAAATAAGAGGAAATTCTTTAGTTACTTACATCTGTAATGGTCACCTCACCATGATTACTAATCGTAAAACTCACAAATCATCTATTAGACACAAAATATCTCTTGGGTAGTCTAGGAGCAAAGAAGAGATGGAAGAAATAAGGTTTCAGGAGACTTTCTCAGGGTCTGACAGTCAGCATTTGCTAACATTTTCAGATAAAAAGTATAGCAGTATTTTTGGAAGTTCCAGATAACTATACAGTTTTTTTCCTCCTTTTCACAGTCCAAGTTACCAGCAGTAAAACCAGCCAGTATCTGCTGCTTCCTTTTCCTCTCTCTATCCCTGCTTAGTTTTCTGTTGAAAAGAAACCATATGGTAATTCCTAGGAAGGCAGGCAGGCCGGCATCCACTCCTATCAGTGCCTGCCTGGCCTCTACTTGAAATAACAACGAACACTGTGGCCCAAGAAGAACAACAGCGCTCTAGACACTCAGGGAAAATGTCTGAGTATGCAAGATTTATTAGAAATGACACATTACACAAGTAATGCATTTTTCTTTTCTTCTCTCTCTTCTTCCTGTCTGAAGCCAATATCTCCTCATGTGATCTTCTCATGTCTCACCAGAAAGAGTATTTACCAAATCTTAGTTAATGCTAGGGGGGAAAAAAAATCACCCTTCATTTTTAGCATTTATAATTGATTGTAGTTTGGTTGTAAGTAACTAATGAATAACTTTTATTTCCAGATTAAAACTGGAATTTAAACAAAAAGCATATGACAATCTACTGTGTATGTAAGAACAATAATACTGTGAATGAAAAAAAGGGGGAAAAAAGTAAAAATGGTTGAGATGAACTCAGACATGCAAAGTTATGAAAACTAGGTCAGTACAGAATTTACAAAATTGTCAGGGACAGGAAACTTAAGAGACCGAAAACAAAGGATAAAGATAAATGGGATCATCTCTATGATGAGCAACGTAAATAGTGGGATTCTTTCCTAAGATAGACCCAATCATCCCACTTAACAAGTTTATAAATGGTCCCGAAAAAAGGAACAGAGTTTAAGTTCTAAACCTACAGCTGAAATTAAAATTATAAAGTGCCAAAATCATGGCAATAAATTTAAAGATCATGTAAACTTGAGAGAGAAAATGGAAACGTGGAAGGTAAGTTTCAAAGTGGATAACAGTAAGATAACACATTTAGGGAAAAATTATTTAAATGTAAAATGATGGGGAATTCCCTGGCAGTCCAGTGATTAGGACACTGTGCTTTCACTGCTGAGAGCCTGGGTTCGATTCCTGGTCAGGGAGCTAAGATCCTGCAAGCCATGCAACGTGGCTTAAAAAAAAAAAAAAAAAAAAAAATATATATATATATATATATAGATAGATAGATAGATAGATAAAGTGATGGGTTATAAAAGTTTCCAGTTATGAACAAAGGAAAGGGAACTGGGAGTGGTCTCCCAAGTAAACAGTTTATTGAAGTAAACATGAAGTAAACAATTTATTAAAAACATTAGCAAAATGCATTGCCAAACAGGACTGTGGTTGTAGAAATCTGAAAAAACACAAGTACAGTAGTGTAGTTGTCCCTGAAAAATCATATGCAGTTCTGACAACTTCATGTCAGAAAAAATGTAAAAGAATTAGATAAAGATCCATGGGGGGAGCACGAATTAAAATGATCAAAGAGTTTGGGGTTATTAGATATAAAAAGTAAATGATTATTTTTTTTAGAAAGGCTGAAAAGGTAACTGACTAAAATCTATAAAGTTATGAACAGAGGAAAGGAAAAGTGTTTAAAAAAAATCTTACAATACTAGAATGAGGGTAGCGCCCTTTATAACGTGAAAGAGGCAAATTTAAAACAAACAAATGGGAGCATGGCTTTAAATAACAGCCTATGAACTTACTGAAGTCTTTACCTCAAGGAGTAGTAAAAATAAATTTTTACAAGTTTTGATAAATTAATGGATGCAGACCCTTATCAGGGAAAGTGGACAAGGAAGTCTACAGTACATGCCTACTTTTGAGGGGAGCACTGTATTAATTACCATGCCTACTTCCTGGTGTCTCTACATAGCCCTTTAGTTTAAAAGCACGATAGTCATGTTTATTACATGGTAAGGTCCAAGACAGGAAAACGGGAAGAACACTCTACCAAGAGAAATTTTCTTAAATACTCAGCGAGAAAGAACTACATATCTGTTATGACAAACCAAGAACCTTGACGAATTAGAAACAAAAACACCTTTTGTAATAGGAAATGAGCATAATAGTTATTCTGCTGTCCATGTCTTGCACTAACTCTGATCTTAGGCCAGGATCCCTAGGAGCATTCAGCAGTTACAACAGAGGGTGGATGTGTATTTAGTGTGTTACTGATTTGCAAACTCGAGCAAAAGCACAGCATACATACAGTCTGTTGGTCTAAGTTTCAATGAAAGGGGCCTTTCTAAAGGCATTTTACAAAAGGTGTTTGAAACACAAACCTGAGTAAAATCTTTAAATTAGTTTAACAAAGGTAACCTAATGCCTGTCTAATGCTTATCCCCCTCCACCCCATAGATGTAAACAGGTGTGCAAATGAGAAGAACGAAGCAGACATAAAACAAAACTATATTTTTCTCCAATGTCTAAAGCAAACTAACAAGAAAAATCTTAAACATTTATTACTTATTGCGCTTTGTAAATGAATGTATTAACCTCTTATTTTCATTTTTAAATCATCTAATTTCAATTAGAATGCTTCTTCATCAAAACTAATGTTTCTCTTCTATTTTGATTTGATCATTGAGAGTTTGTGAGCATTGTTAGAAGATAAACAATTTTAAACTTCCATTATTCTGTAGTATTCTTTCCTGTGAGGAATACTTAGCTCAAAATTTTCTGCCATGTTCTTTTCCCTAAATTTATTTTGTTACAAAAAAGGTAAGCAGAATAAAAATGATTTTAAGGAGGTTAAGTTTAAATGTATTCTTTAAATTTATTTTTAAAATAAAAGTCTGGCCAAGATGACGTGGTTAAATACAGAAATGAACGTGTAAAAATAAACGGGTTCAGGAGTGCACGATGAGCAGACAAGTTTCCCAGTGGCCACTGATTTGGCAGTTTGAATCATATTGCGACTCTCTTTCCTGTTAATACTACTATAAGAATGGGTTAAAGAAAATGAGAAGAGTCAGAAAACGAAGAAAGATTAAAAGTCTGGGAGTGGAGGGGCAAGAGAAGAATTCAAAATAAAGTGAAATCTTCCTGAGAAAGCACCATAATTCATGCTAAGTGTGCTTAGAAACTACAACTACAGAACTATTTTAAGTGCTACCTTTTCTTGTTGAACCAAATGCAAGTAAGTGACCTTTGTGTACCAAAAGCTAACTGTGCTAGTAGTCGCAATATCTTGCAACAGAATCCTTCAAAAGAGACCACTTAAAATTGCTTAATCTTGATGGTACTTTGTGGTAAAATTATGAGCCAGCTCTGAAAGAAGATCTAGCAGGCCTGCCTTTTCAAAAACTTAACGTTGTTGGGTGTGGTTGGTTGATTCTGAAAAGAGAAACTACAATAAGCCTTGGTAGCTTTGACACAGCCTTTAAGTGATAAATAAATGTGTTTAACATGTGTCTCTAATGTTCATTATGGTAAAGTTGATCAGTTTAACCCTTTGCAAACAAGCAAGAGATCTTGAGAACAGGAAGCTTTTCTGTGGAACTCCTGACGCAACACAAACCATAGCAGTTACTGCAAAGCTTAATGCAAACCCTCTAGAGTCCACGTTGACAAATTCTTTAACAAGCCCTGTGGTTACAGGGAAGCTGGTTTCACTCTGACTCACTCCTACTCAAACAGTTTACTGGAAATGAAGGGGAGGGGGAATTTTCAGAGAAGTCATGTGATGGCCAGACAAACCACAGCCAGTAAAGGTTCAACAGAGTCAAAAACAGGTCCCAGCAACAACCAGCACCCAGAGTGTTCAACTGGCACTAAATTATATGAAAATGAGTCCTGTTGGGTTTCTGATCATCCACACCATGAACTCTTTCATAAATCTCTGTATATAAAAGAACGGATACTTCACAAGAGGAAAAACCAGCAGGCACTGACATGGTGTGTGCAACTACAAACACTTCATAGGAAAATGTGCTTAACAAAAAATAGCATCAAAGGAAGGTTAAAGCACTTTAGCAAATGTATAAATAATCATTATTAAATGCTTTCCCATTGTCTCTAAACTCAAATGATCAAACATATATTCTATCATTATCAAAAGAATGCCAAAAAAAACCCCCCAAAACCCCTTTAACTATCACCTTGTACTTTGGAGGATGTTCACTGGGTAATCTATTCTGCATACAAAGAAAATGCACCATAAGAATGAGAACTACACTATATTCAATATCTTGTGATGACCTACAATGGAACAGAATCTGAAAAAGAATATATATATACACATATAACTGAATCACTTTCCTGTACACCTGAAACACTGTAAATCAACTATATTTCAATTAAAAAAAAGATATTACTCAGTATTCTAAAAAAAAAAAAAAACTACATTACAACTGATGAACTTTTTTTGGTTCATCACTTACGTGTTTTCACTAATAAAATAATGTAAATAACTTGAAATTTCTGAATAGGAAATGGATCCTATTCAACCCCCCCAAAAAGGTATTTTCAGCCTTAAATATATTTAATACAAGCTAGTAAAAGATACTAGTATTTAAACTTAACTTGGGGACTTAGTTTCAATAAATCAGACTAAGTGTAAGTGGCAAGTATTAATTAATTTAAATACTGCTGTCCTAAACAGAAGCTAAGAAACGCTCCCTTAAAATAAAATTAAATCCAGAAATTATAAAACAGCCTTTGAGGAACTAGTTAATCTAAGGTGGTGTACAGACTCATGAATTACACCCAACAGAAAGAAAAGCTAACCACTATAAATATGGAGGAAAAGACTGTATTATTTTAAAAGATAAGTTCTAAGAAATTTAAATTTCTTATTTCTAACTTAATTCTCAATTTTCTATAGTGATAGTAACTTTCACAGTCAGCAACCTAATATTTTATGAAAAAGAATCCAAGCAGCTAGGTCACTTGGACAGATGTCATTTAGGAAAGCAAACTTATTCAAACCATATTCTTCTAAGTAAATACGTACAACATTCCTACCCTACTGTGTAAGTTTTAAACACAAAAATACAACCACCCATGCTCCCGTTCCCCATTACTTCAATAATAGTGGCTGCCCTAATCTTTTAGGGTACATCAAGCAAATAAGTTACTTTATTTTTTCAAACTCTTTTATTCCTCATGTCTTTAATTTACCTTTTTCTTTGGTTACACAGCTTACAGAATAAACAAGTCACCACAATAACCTTTATTTTTTTCTAAAGTATAGAACTTTACAAGCATTATTTTACTTAATGTGAATTCAAAAGTATAAGTCATTTAACTTAATGATGTCTACTATATTATCTTCAACCCTTGCTCTCAGATGATTTTTTTTTGAATGAAAGATTCTGTAAATTCTGTAGTGCTTTACAATCAGATGATTATTAAACTCAAAGATGCAAAACAGTTCAACCTTTTTTATGTAAGATGATTTCTGTGTTCACCGTATTTTATATTTTATTTTGCAGGGGAGTAAGACTGAATATTCCCTTTTGGCTGAGCAGCAACACAGCAATCTGCAAGAATAAGCACCTTACAAAAGGCAGCAAAAAGGGAGCCTAGAGGAAAGTGGTTGATCCATTTTCTAAGAATGATCGGTATGATGTGAAAGCACCAGATATGTTCAATATAAAAATACAGGAAAAACTGGTCACAAAAACTCAAGGAACCAAAATCACATTGGGTGGCCTCAAGGGTCATGTTTTGAAGTGAGCTTTGCTGATCTGCAGAATGATGAAGTTGCATTTAGAAAATTCAAGCTAATTACTGAGGATGTTCAGGGCAAAAACTGTCTAATTTCCGTGGCATGGATCTTGCTTATGACAAAATGTGCTCCACGGTCAAAAAATGGCAGCCCATGACTGAAGCCCATGTTGATGTCAAGACTACTGATGATTATTAACTTCGTCTATCCAGTGCTGTTTTTACTAAAAAATGCAGCAATCAGATTCAGAAAACCTCACTGTTAGCACCAATAGGTCTGCCAAAACCAGAAGAAGATGACTTGAAAGAAATTGTCAAGAAACTGATTCCAGACAGCATTGGAAAAGACATGGAAAAGGCTTGCCAATCTATTTATCTGCTCTATGATGTCTCTGTTAGGAAAGTAAACCCCAGGTTTGAAATGGGAAAACTCATGTTTCATGATGAAGGCAGTAAGTAGTTCTGGAAAAGCTAATGGGGATGAGACAGGTGCTAAACTTGAACAAGCTGATGGATATGAGCCACCAGTCCAAAAAACTATTTAAAATTCAGACTTGTAAGGGTGACAAATAAAAAATCTTATTTGTGATGTTAATAAAAAAGACTGAATATTAAGTGAACATGTTTCATGTAATGGTACCTTTTCTCTCTTAACTGATATTTCTCAGTTCATTCAAAGTATCTACTGCGTGAGTAGTATGTGCAAGACCATGCAGGCACAGCCAAAAATACAAATATTTTTGTGGCCTCCTCTCGAGGAGCTTACAAACTCCTGGGTAAGATGAGAAAAGCCCACAGACAGTTCTAAAAGAAGGTAGAAAGTGATAAGTGACACAAGAAAGATACAGCAAGAGACAATTTCCAGGGACTGGGAAGATTTTTGAGCAGCAAAGTTCCATGACCAGAGGTATTTTTCAGAAAATTGTTTTTTGCTGCTTTCTGTGGAAATAGATTGGGGGGAAAAAAGGCTAGTAAAGAGGAGACCTATTAGGAAGTCACTATAAATGTTCAGTGGAGAAGTGATAAAGGCATGAACCAGCAGTGGGAAGGGAAAAGAGAGGACGAATTTGAAGATACTGTGGAGGTAGAATCAACAGGCCTGAAGAATGACTGGATATGAGAAGTGAGGAGGGAGTCAGATGATTCAAATTTTGACACCAAGTGATTATGAAGACAGTGATATCATTAACAGAAATCAGGAACAAAGAAGAAAAAGATCATAAAGGGAACAATTAAACCTTGCATGAAACAGTCCACAAAGCACATAACAGCTCTCTAGACGTAACTCTTATAAATGATGCTAGAATTGTTCAAGGTCATAGGAAGCTACATTCATTCATGTCTACCTCCCACAGACATCTAGTAAAAACATGATAGAAAGCCAAGAGCAAAAGGAAGTCAGCTTAGTGGAAAAATACTGCCCAATCTCAATACTGTAGTCACAAAAATAAAGTAGGTACCATAAAGAATCAGAATTCAAATAAATGCATTAATAATCTTTTTTTCTCCCCCAAAGACCTACAGAACAAAATCCAACCATCAGTCAAAACTGGAACTTAAGTAAATACTTAGCTTTAAAATTGTTACCTAGAAACAGTTTCCTAGTAAAAGCATATACACCCTTTAACCTAGTTGGAGAGCACATGGTAAAGCAACGAGAGCCAAGGTTTTTTTCACTCTTCCTGCTGATAAACTTATTCTACCAAAGGCTTTTACCTTCAAGAATAAAAAAACACATTTCCCACCCTGTTTCATTTTACTTAATTTGCTGTTTTAGCTACAGTTGATCCAACTTTTTTATTGCTCTTGTCAAATTGGGGGGTTTTACAAAATACATGCATCTATGAGGAAATTCCAGCACCAAAGTCAGATAAACTTTTGGATCTTTATGAAACTGATTACTATAAAAACTTTTAAATCACAATCACAATCAATAAGCTATAACTAAAAAGATGTCAGGAAACTTATAGATTACCAAATAAAAACCTAGTATCTTTTTATATACCATTAATAACTATTTACAAAAATATAATATCCAACTTATAACAATAAAACCTAAGAGAAAACTAACATGTTAAAATCATTGGGTAAATAGTGTTAGAACAATACACAAATAGGTAATGATCTAAAAAAGAGAAACTTAGATTCTTACATTATATGATCGGTAAAAATATTTTAACAGATAAAAGATTTAAAGGTAAAAGAATAAAACCATAACCATAAAAATCCTAAAAGGAAATGCAGCAGAATATCTACTACATAATCGTAAGGGTTCAGGAAGATAATTTTAGGCACGACTCCAAAAGGAAACATCTAAGATATTGGAATAAAGACAAAAATGTGAACTTCTTTATTCAAAAAACAAAACATAGTAAAACACACAATGAACAATATGGAAAAATTACTGGCAGCATATGACAAAAGGAATCTCCTTAAAAATGTCAATCAATAAGAAAATGAAAAATACACTAAATATAAAAAAATGGGTAAACTAACCAGTTAGACGAAAGGGTTTTTTTCTTTTTCTGTGGTTTCAACATTTTATACCATAAACATACTTTGTAGTCACAAAGAAAATTACTAAAAAAAAACAAAGATGTGGAAAATATTTGATGACTGAAAAATGTTCACAGTATGTTTTTATATTCAAAACAAGTCATAAAACAATAAATAGAATATGATTCACTCACAAATATTTACAGAGAAAAAGAATGAAGGATGAAGGGATTTTTTTTTTAAGTATACAAATACCAATTTTCTACAATGAGCTGTACATAATCACTTTGTAATAAGAACACAATTTTAAAAATCAGTATCAAATGTCTACGATATATATGTGAAAAAGGAATCTAAGACTAATATATATGGTATGATTTTAGCTTTTATTAAAAAAAAGTGTTCCATACACAGAAAACAGTCTAGAATATGGTGGTTATTATCCTACTTTGGGGAGTAGGTGTGTGTGAACTTTCACTTTTTACTTTTAATATTTCTGGAATGTTTCAATTTATAAGCACTAACATAATTTGAAAATATGCAAACCTGGAAAAAGTAACAGAGGCAAAGAGCCTAAGACAAATTTGTTACTAAAAGCAAAAAATGTTTGCAATATCACTGATTTAGACATAAAATGACAAAACTGTTGTAAATTTATTTGCATAGTGAAAATGAAAAACAAACACAAGGATGCATCACAAAAGTGTATCAGGACAGCTGAGGAGGGACTTCCCTGGTGGTCCAGTGGTTAAGAATCTGCCTTCCAATGCAGGGGATGCAGGTTTGATCCCTGGTTGGGGAACTAAGATCCCACATGCCGTGGGGCAACTGAGCCCGTCTGCCACAACTATGGAGCCCACACGCCACAACTAGAGAGAGGCCCGCTCACTGCAACGAAAGATCCTGCGTGCCGCAACTAAGACCCAACTCAGCCAAATTAAAAAGAAAAAACAAACAAACAAAAAAAACAAAAAAAAAGCAGGTGAGGTATCTTACTTGGATATAGTAATATTCTACACAGTGTTAAGCAAGAACAGACAAAAACAAAAACCTTATATTTGACAAACTTATTTTGCAAAACTCTTCTTTGACTAATGAATTAAAACATTAGTACTCTCTCAGCTAATTTAAAATGTGGAAAACTGGCAACAGCCCCCTCCCCAACCTGCAAAATAAATAAACAAAAGTTAAAAACCTCATAACCCCTTGTCTACACCTGGGAAAAAGTATGTAGGGATAAATAAACCTACATATACTGAAATCTATAATAAGCCACAAAACCGATGGATACTAGTGAAAAAAAGCATGAAAGGCAATAAAGAAAGAAAAGAAAATTCAAATCAAATGTAACAGAAAGAAAAAAAAATTTTTAATCAGTTCTTCATTTTTTGTTCCATTAACCTGGATGAAAATGTTGCTATGCTGGCTTACAGTAAGCAAAGCACTAATCTCAAAGTCAGAAAACTGGGTTGGGTGTTGGCTCTGAGATTCACCGGCTGTGTGTTCCTGAGTGTTTTTCCTATTCAAATCAGGCAAAATATCTTCTACTTCATTGTTTGTACCGAGGCACTTCATTCAAGTGCCTTACACACAGATTTTTATTGATCTTAGAAAGAAAATTAATAGGGAAGATGACAAAATTGTCAGGAATAAGTTACTCTTTTATTATATTATTTTCTAGCTTATATAAACAATTGACAGTACATACAATTGTAATTTGGGGTAAAAATTTTAAATAAAATGTTCATAAAGAGTATATAATTTCTGACTAAAGAACATGAAACAGAAGTGTACGTTTTGCTTACTTGATTTTTTAATACAAGCAAGTATGAAATTAGGGAATAAGAAATATAAAGTTTATCCTAAAACAGTGATGGTAATTATTGGCTTTATAGAATGAAAACAGTCAAACCTCATGACCATCAGAAGTATTGTGGGACCTCCCTGGTGGCACAGTGGTTAAGAATCCGCCTGCCAATGCAGGGGACACAAGTTCAATCCCTGGTCTGGGAAGATCCCATATGCCGTGGAGCAACTAAGCCTGTGTGCCACAACTACTGAGCCCACGTGCCGCAACTACTGAAGCCCACGTGCTCTAGGGCCCACATGTCACAGCTACTGAGGCCACGTGCTGCAACTACTGAAGCCTGTGTGCCTACAGCCCATGCTCCACAACAAGAGAAGCCACCACAACGAGAAGCCCACGCACTGCAACGAAGAGTAGCCCCTGCTTGCTGCAACTAGAGAAAGCCCGCACACAGCAACGAAGACCCAACGCAGCCCCAAAAAAAATTAATAATAATAATAATCATGGCCATAAGGGATGAAGGAAAAAGATTATTACCCTAATGGTAGATAAAGATTTAGAGTCTTCAAGATGTAAAACTCTTCGAGAGCTCAAATTACACGTATAAGATGAAGCGTGATTTACTTCTTCATCAAATTCTAGGAGACCTGAATTTTTGGAAGTTGAGCTTTTAGATGGTAACAAATTTACAGAATGTATTATTCATAATCTAAGAATCAAAAAATTGTGAAGAATGAAATGAGTCATCCAGCTAATGTTCTACTCAATGCAGGGAGTCGCTATGCATGGATCCATGAAAGGTATCACATAGAGGGAGACAAGGAACTCATTCTTTTTTGAAATAGCAATTCCATTTGTACACAATTAAAATTTATAGGAATTTTTTTTTTTAATATTCAGCCAATGTGAGCCTCAGAAAACTTTCACTGGCTAATTCTAAGACAAAGTTTACCTCTACAGTTTCTCAGCATGAGTATAACTCATGAGTATAACAACTTCTGAATATCTGACAAGCTCATCAATTCCCCCTTTCAAGGAAACATGTCTAAATTCTTTTCAACAGTTTCTCACATTATATGATTTCAAGATCAATTACCATCTCATTCCCCCTCCTAGAGAAATTCTAGTTTGTATAGTAAGTGTTCTATTTCAAGATGACCAAATAAGACCGTTGCCCCTGTGATAGGTTAAAGATGGCTACAAATTCTTTGCTTACTCTCTCATTGAGAGGTGGGTCTAATTCCCCTCTCTGAATCTGGGCTGGCTTTAGTGACCTACTTCACCAACACAGTGTGGCAAAGTGACTGGGATTTCTGAGGTTAGGTTACAAGAAGCCTTGCATCTTCCAGCAAGGTTCTTTCAGAACACTTATTAGAACTCAGGTGCCATGATATGAGGAAACCCAAGAAGCCCCATGAAGAGTAATCTGAGGTCCCAAACCAACAGTCCAACTGAACTCCAAACCAACAGACAGAATCAACTTGTCAGTTATATCAGCAAACCATCTTGGAAGTAGATACTCCGATTTACAGTCAAGCCATTTTGCCTAAATTGCACAGCTGTGAGCAATATAAACTCTTCTTGTTTCAAAGCACTAAATACCGGGGGTGGGGGGTTATTACTCAGCAATAGATAACTGGAACACCCTTTATCTTAATAATAACCCCAAACAGAAACACTGAACTCTGTCTTTGATGAAACTAGTATTAATAAATGAAGACAGGGGCAGATGGGAAGAAAAGATTATACCAGAGAGGCTGCAGTGGAAGATATAGAAGAGAAGCAAAGTGATTTGCACTACAGAACTCCACAAAGGATCATCAGCAGAACTGCAGAAGAAACTGGGGTAGGGCTGAAAACAAGGAGACTGTATACAGAGTACTTAGCACAGCCAGACAGCTTCCTCCCCTAGTCCTGAAAAAGACATCAATCAAGTATAGTCTCTAGAAAGTATACCAAAGGTTCTGGACTCAGGATATCTTTGTGCAGGCATCCACGGACTTACCACAAAGTAGGTTAAGTGAAAGTCTACTCAGTAAATGAAGATCTCTAACTCGCCTTCTACAGCTTAGCTTTAGAATGTCAGCAGCAAGATTTATATTCCGAAGGCAAGGAACTGGAAGATCCATCACTAAAGAAACTGAACTACCCCAAAGGAAAGATGCACAAAAACTGATATACAGAGTTTCCAATAAACCAGGTGGCCTGCCACTCCTATACCTTGCCTCCACACACATAGCTTCCATTTGGCTTTTATGTGCCTTATTCTATAGAAAAACAAGGATCACCAGACTTTGAGGAAAGCTTCCAACAGGAAACAGAACAGACAAAGGGGAAAAATAAAAAGAAATGCCTGGAGTATTGAAAGCTTAAAGAAACTAAATACCTTCAAAAAGATAGGATAAGCCATTTTTGGGGAAGTATAATACAAATTGCTTTTTGAAAATAAATATATGACAGTGGAAAAACATTTTAATATTAGATTATAGAATATAAAGTTGAGGAAATTGCATACAAAGTAAAATGAGATAAATATTAGGAGGAAAATTATAAAAAAAACTAAAATGACAGGTGTTGGAGTCCCAATATCAAAATAATGGTAATTCCAGAAAGCAAGAGTAGAGACCAAAGAGGGTAAACTGACACAGAAAAAATACAAGAATGCGGCTTCCCTGGTGGTGCAGTGGTTAAGAATCCGCCTGCCAATGAGGGGACACGGGTTTGAGCCCTGGTCCGGGAAGATCCCACATGCCACAGAGCAACTAAGCCTGTGCACCACAACTACTGAGCCTGTGTTCTAGAGCCCGCAAGCCACAACTACTGAGCCCGTGTGCTGCAACTACTGAAGCCCGCGCACCTAGAGCCCGTGCTCTGCAACAAGAGAAGCCACCGCAATGAGAAGCCCGCGCACCGCAACGAAGAGTAGTCCCTGTTCACCGCAACTAGAGAAAGCCCGTGCGCAGCAACGAAGACCCAAGGCAGCCAAAAATAAATAAATTTATTAAAAAAAAAAAAAAAAAAGGAATGTTTCCCAAAACTAGTGGACTCTAGGTTGACAAGTTTCCTCAGTGCCTAGCAGAATAAATATTAAAAAAGACCCATACCTCAGATAATGAATCTACAATCTTCTAGAGAAAAAAACAAAACCACCAAAAAGACTACCTATAAAGAGGGCTCAGCATGGCATTAGGTATATCACTATCAACACCAGAAGCCTGAAGATGATTGAGAAATGCCTTCCAAATTCTAAATTAAAAAATGATTTCAACTTAGAATCCTATATTCATCTAACTGATTAAGTGTGAATGAAGAATACAGCATTTTAAGAATTTTCCTTCTACTTGTCCTTTCTCAGAAAGGTACTGCAGAATATGTTCAACTAAAATTAGGGAGTAAATCAAGAAAGAGCAAGATAAGGGATCCAAATCAAGAGAGAAGCAATGGCGCAGAGCGCCAAGAAAACACCACGTACAGACTAGAGTGGGAGCATGGGGGAATCCAGAGTGATGACTCCAAGAAAAAAAAATAGAAATGATATTAATTTAAGTGCGTTACCAAGTGGAAAGTGATCTTGAGAAGTGTTTCACAGAGCTGGTAGAAAGAAGAGATTGAGGAAACTATGCAAATAAAAAAATATTAATTCCAAAACAAAAAAACTTTAAGGAAAATAATCACAATACATTAGTTGGCTTTAGTTGGCTTAATGGAGAACAGTACTTATACCTGTTTGGTATCCAACCACAGCATGAAAATTTAAAGCTGCACACCATCTTAGACTGATTCTACTTCAACTTGCTGATTTTATATAGATGATAAAAGGTTTTGATATGTTAAATGACATGCATTAATTAGTGCCACAAATGACAGAGGTATCAGTTATCACAAATGGGGATACTCAACCACCTATGTCTATAGATGGACATTGTTTCAGTAAATGGAATTTACCAGTGACACTGCCATTCTGAGTTCTGGTTCCAGCTCTACTTCTAAGCATGTAAAACTTGGGAGGTAACAATTTCTAGATCTGCAGTTTTCTATAAAATTAGAAAAATGGTACCTTTCCATACTACCTCAGAGTTAATACTAGGGTTAAATCAGATAGTGGACTTTAAAAAGCATTAAAAATAATTAAAAAGTATTATTAGTAATTATTAGTAATAATTATTAGCATTAATATAAACATTATGATGTGAGGAAGAAAGGCACAATATTTGGTTAAAACAAAGCACAAGGACAATTTGCCTCTTTCCATGCAGAGAGATGGCCATAGCTCTTTGACTGCTTTGTTTTACGTTTGGCTATTCTACATTCATATTTGAAAGTTTGTTTTCAATAAAAAACTGTAACTATCCATAGTTGATTTCCATTTAATAACGTTTTTTTAAAAAAAGGACATCTGTCATTTAAAAAAAAAATGTTTTTCCCTCTCTAGGGTAGTGGGTTTGGGGTTTCAGATTCCACTAAGAAAACTATGAACTCATTGAACAAAAAAATCTATGCGTACTTATGTGGGCACATGCACTTACAGACACACAATAATAAGACAATTTAGATCAAATCTGGGGAGTGAGATGTATTTTATATGAAAACTTTCAAGAATCTCTTTTATATCCTTTTTATTTATGTCTATGTTGATTTCTACTATCATCCCTAAGATGGAGACTCAATCAGTTAATAATGTTTGTAGGAATTTTCCTACAAAGAAACAACACCTATTTTGTAACACTAAGATACAGGTTGATATATAGTTTGTGCTCAGGTGTAAAAGGCCTCAGCCTTTCCCTCCCACCACCCCACAACAAAGGATAAGTTTATCTTAATTGCTCCTTCTTAATTGGGAGTTAAGTTTCCTCTAAACATGGTAAACTATTTTGGTGTTATTTTCAAAAAATTAATTAGGAAGTTCTATTATTTTGGATTCACAGCCTGGTCCACCTATTTATCCCCCTTACTTATTCACTGGTCTGCTTGGTAATACTTATAAACACATAATGGACAAATAATGTTTCAGCTCCTTAACGTCCCTGGCCACATGAATTTACCCTAGTTTAGTCTGAGTTGTCTCGTTGACTCTTTCTGTATTTCTCTATTCTAAGATCATGAGTATAATCATTTTCATATTTCAGCTTTTCTAAATATTTTATACTAAACTATGTGTTTACATTGGCAGTGTTCTTCTTCAGAGTAACTATTAAAAAATTTACCTTAATCATAACCTCTTTAAGGGATAATTAAAGTATTCTATTTTTTTGCCCACTGATCTTACTTGTGCAGTCTCTGCATGTTCCAGCATCTCTTCAAATTCCTGATAGTCTTCATCATCTGGTTCAGCACCTGAGAGGCGAGCTGCCCTGGCCATGAAATATGGAGGCAGCTCTCCGATCGCTGTACCGATACCCTACGTAAAAAAACCAAAATACTTACATGAGATTTTCTCAACACAGTGATACTAAGCGGATCAAATCTTTATTTTTCAATATTACTAAAAGCATGTTAAGATGCATGTATTAGGGAGGAAAAGATATATTACACAATCAGGAGGACATGAATTTGAATCATACCCTAATACTGACCTACACAATGCCAGGCCAGATAACATACATAAAACTCTTAGACAATCCCTGGTACGCTGCAGACACTAAATTAATGTTAGTTCTCTAGCATCTCTACTTATGCCCTCTGTTCTTACTTTTTACATCTCTTTTCATTTTATTAAGTTTAGAAATAGCAGGGGTGGGTGGGATGAATTGGGAGATTGGGATTGACATATATACACTACTGATACTATGTATAAAATAGATAACTAATGAGAACCTACTGTATAGCACAGGGAACTCTACTCAATGCTCTGTGGTGACCGAATGCGAAGGAAATCCAAAAAAGAAGAGATATATGTATATGTACAGCTGATTCACTTTGCTGAAACACAATATTGTTGTGTTGGGATTAAAAACCTACATTAATCTGAAAGCTAATAAACCTGTCAGAGAATAAGAAAAAAAAAAAACAACACTAGTTTTGTTTTTTTTTTTAAACTGCACAGTGACATTTATTGTTTCAGCCTGGAAAAACATCCCTTTTTAAAATTTCACACAGCAAAGCAAGTTAAAAACTTCACTCGTCAAATAAATGATAATTTAAACAAGAACTTGCTAAAGAAACAGCAGAAACTAACACAATATTGTAAAGCAACTATACTCCAATAAAAATTAAAAAAAAAAAAGAAATAGCACATGGTTTTCCAGACTTTTGAAATGTTATTTCTTTTTTTTATTGAAGTATAGTTGATTTATAATATAATATTAGTTTCAGGTATAAAACAGTTATTCAAAATTTTTATAGACTATACTCTATTTAAAGTTATTATAAACTGTTGGTCTATTTTCCTTGTAGCTTATTTATTTTATACACAGTAGTTTGTACCTCTTAATCCCCTATGGCTATCTTGTTCCCTCCTCCCCACTTCTCTCTCCCCATTGGTAACCACTAGTTTGTTCTCTGTATCTGAAATTCTGTTTCTGTTTTGTTATAACCACTCATTTGTTTTATTTTTTTAGATTTTATATGTAAATATATATATATATATATACACACATACACTGTTATTTTTGTCAGTTCCCCCCCTTTTCAAATATTCAAATGATTTGCTAATGAGCATTCACTAGTATACCTGTTAGATATATAGGAAATCTTCTGATATTTAGGGTGTTGTTTTAATCCCAATACAACTTTTTTGTTCAGAGTTAAAGCTTTTAACACACTGTGGTCAGGAAGCCCCTTGAAATCTCAACATTAGGATGGATAAATTTTCACCACAGGAAAAATGTTGATTTCCTCAGGACACTGAGTGACTCATGTTTCAGTCACTTTGTGGATTCTTGTTTTTGAAGATAATTTTTTTTTTTAATCAACTTAGAACATAAGGACGAAAACAAAGGTAAAAGAATCAGGAACTTGGTTTGGACATATACAGCTTAAATACAGGATAGATAATAATGCAAGAGGCCTGTAGTCTCCAGGAGAATTCTTAACTTAGAGCCATGTTTCTCTGCCCTGAGTCATAGTGAATGAAAAACCTTTGGCAGTTTTCAGAAGCAACTTTAGTCTTTACTGTTTGCTATGTCCTATGGCTCTGCCTGCAAATGCCTTGACAAGAATCCCCAAGGGACATTATGAAATTCAAACATTTTACAATCACAGTGTTATACTCCAGTGTGTGAAATCAATGATCTCCAAGTGTAACTGCATTATCCACATGTGAACCAAGAGTTATGAAAAGAACATACTTAAGTGCCAAAAGAATAAAACCATATTTAGTTAAAGAACAGAGAGAAGAGGGAGAGGAGATATATATATATACAAAGAAGGATATAGGAAGAAAACACAAATCATATTTTGCTAAACAAGAGAAGTTAATTTAGTCACCTTCAGAGGATGTTAGAGAACCAACTAATTATTTTAAAAACTGGTAAATAAAAAGAAACAATCAATTATTTATCCTGTCTTACCTATATGGAAGATATCTCAGGGTAACCAAATTGGTGATAAGGAGAAGTTTCTCTTTATAAACGTATTCCAGTCAATAACTAAAGAAAAAAATGATGCAACTGGAATGCCCCCATTTTATAAGCCCTAATAAAATAATGGACTTATATAATAATGGTGTTAATATCATAAACAGAAAGACAACCAGACATTATTGCACTTCGTGATAGAATACATAAGACTATAAAGTGTATTCTTGTTAAAATAAAAATTTTTTTTTCAAGCCTCTCAACCTAGCTATCAATTCACAGGAAACAGAGAAACATATTTAAATTACACCAACTGGAATACAATTAGTAAAATTCAGACCGTGGAAAACTATACTTGACAAACAATCCAGTTTCATCAACAAATATATTTGAAAAGAAAAACAAAGAAATAAACACAATCAGAAAAATCTGAACACTAACTGGGTAACTGATTTGAAGAGACTATTCCTGAATTCTCTTAGGTGTGACAATGTTTTTTAAGTCCTAAGGTTGATATATTTACAGATAAAATATGATATGTTATCTGGAATATGCTTCAAGATAATTGTGAGCAGAGTGAGGAGGGGTCTAGATGAAAGTATTAGCCAGGAGTTAATATTAGATGAAGTTGGGTGATAATATATTGAATTAATTATATAATTCCCTGTACTTAAAAAAAATTTTTTTCATGACAAAAAGTAGGAAGAAAAGTTAATTGCAACATTTTATTCAAAACATAAACTTCTCTTAAAACATGTTAAGTCAAATGTTCAATAGTTCTGAAAGCAATCATATGATTCAAACTCATGACAAGTTTCCCTAAAGTTAAAAAGGAAGTAATAATGGATTGAAATGAAATCAAGAGCTAAATACTGTCTTATACTTAGTTGACCATATTCATTGTTATATTTTAATTCTGTCCATGTTTTCCCATATTAGCAAGGAGTAAGAATGGTGATCATGAGCCAGTGTTTTATTTTTTATGCATATAAATAAAAAGGAAATATAGTCAGACAGACAGGTCCCCTCAAGACACATCATATTCCAGATACAGAAGTTTGTTTAGTCAGTTATCTCAAATTAGATACTGAAGTCCCATAATTTCATGATTATTGCAAAACAATTTTATAATTCTTGCAAAATCAACATAAAAAAACAAAACTAAATTGTGGAACACTAAAAACTGTCAGCCCAAGTTTAATTAAGGGGAAGAAATGACTGGCTTCCTTATTGCAAAAGAAAGACAAGTGGTATTTAGCCAAGCAATAATTCAGAAAGCTCTTCTAAAGACTGTCCACTGCATATCAATTTATTACCCTGAAGTCCCTGCTTCTTGAATTGGAGAAGAGTTTAATATGCACAAAATATGCAAAACCAATAGAGAAACACAATATCTTACCGGAGTGTCAATTTTATTAAAAGATTTTGGGGAGGACAAAAATCCTAAATTTTTGTGCTTTCAAAAGTTTTGTCAACTGGATTCACAGGTAAATCACCAGCATCTTGCTTTTCTATGTTAGGAATTATAAGTTTAATGGTAAAAATCTGGGGAGTAGAAAATTTTACATATGCTGACTACTCAGAAATTACAGTAGTTTGGTATTATCAGTGTGTTAATAATCTTTAAAAACAAAACCATTTTCTATTAAATATTCCAACTGCAAACATGAAACAGAGGTTAAAAGCCAAAGTTTGGAGGGTAACTTGGAACCACTGAGAAATTCAAGGCTTTTACAGCAATGTTTAAAAAACAATTATCTCAATTCTAGTAAAATTAGCAGATTGTTTTACAAACAAAAAAAGAGAGAAAATGTGCTTCCAGTTTCCCTTAAGGTCAGTTTTAAAATGACTTCAGGAAGGAATGAAGTTCTGATACATGCTACAACATGGATGAAAATTGAAAACATTATGCTAGGTGAAATAAGCCTGACACAAACGGACAGATAATGTATGATTCCATTTATACTGGATATCAAGAATAGGCAAATTCATAGAGGCAGAAAGTCGAGAGGTTACTCTCTCCCCAGGGGCTGGGGAGAGGAGGGAATGAGGAGTTATTGTTTAATGGATACAGAGTTTGTTTGTGGATGACAGAAAAATTCTGGAAGTAGATATTGGTGATGGTTACACAACACTGTGAATGTACTTAATGCCAGTAAATTGTGCACTTAAAAATGGTTAAATGGTAAACTATGTTATGTACATTTTACCACAATAGGAAAAAAACTCCCCAAAAACAAAACCATGAACTTAATAAATAATTGAGTTTAGGGACTTCCCTGGTAGTCCAGTGGTAAAGAATCTGCCTTATAATGCAGGAGACACGGGTTCGATCCCTGGTCAGGGAACTAAGATCCCACATGCTGAGGGGAAACTAAGCCTGTGCGCCACAACTAATGAGCTTGCAAGCCTCAACTACACAGCCCATGTGCTCTGGGACCCACAAGCCAAAACTGCAGATCCCACATGCCCTGGAGCCTGTGTGCCATAACTAGAGAAGAGAAAACCCACATGCCACAACTAGAGAGAAGCCCGCGTACTGCAACAAAGAGCCTGCATGCCTCAACAAAAGGTCCCGCGTGCCGCAACTAAGAACTGACACAGCCAAAAATAAATAAAACAAATAAATAATAAAATAAGTCTTAAAAAAAAAAAAGAAAATAAATGAGCTTAAAAGGTGATGTTCTAAAAACCCACCAGACCTAACAAATGAAGAGGAAATAGGCAGTGTACCTGAAAAACAATTCAGAATAATGATAGTAAAGATGATCCCAAATCTTGGAAATAGAATGGAGAAAATACAAGAAACGTTTAACAAGGACCTAGAAGAACTAAAGAGCAAACAAACAGTGACGAACAACACAATAAATGAAATTAAAAATTCTCTAGAAGGGATCAATAGTGGAATAACTGAGGCAGAAGAACGGATAAGTGACCTGGAAGATAAAATAGTGGAAATAACTACTGCAGAGCAGAATAAAGAATGAAAAGAATTGAGGACAGTCTCAGAGACCTCTGGGACAACATTAAACACACCAACATTTGAACTATAGGGGTCCCAGAAGAAGAAGAGAAAAAGAAAGGGACTGAGAAAATATTTGAAGAGATTATACTTGAAAACTTCCCTAATATGGGAAAGGAAATAGTTAATCAAGTCCAGGAAGCACAGAGAGTCCCATACAGGATAAATCCAAGGAGAAACAGGCCAAGACACATATTAATCAAACTATCAAAAATTAAATACAAAGATCAAGTATTAAAAGCAGCAAGGAAAAAACAACAAATAACACATAAGGAAATCCCCATAAGGTTAACAACTGATCTTTCAGCAGAAACTCTGCAAGCAGAAGGGAGTGGCAGGACATATTTAAAGTGATGAAAGGGAAAAATCTACAACCAAGATTACTCTGCCCAGCAAGGATCTCATTCAGATTTGACGGAGAAATTAAAACCTTTACAGACAAGCAAAAGCTAAGATAATTCAGCACCACCAAACCAGCTTTACAACAAATGCTAAAGGAACTTCTCTAGGCAGGAAACACAAGAGAAGGAAAAGACCTACAATAATAAACCCAAAACAATAAGAAAATGGTAATAGGAACATACATATCGATAACTACCTTAAATGTAAATGGATTAAATGCTCCAACCAAAAGACATAGATTGGCTGAATGGATACAAAAACAAGACCCGTATATATGTTGCCTAAAAGAGACCCACTTCAGACCTAGGGACACATACAGACTGAAAGTGAGGGGATGGAAAAAGATATTCCATGCAAATGGAAATCAAAAGAACGCTGGAGTAGCAATTCTCATTTCAGACAAAATAAACTTTAAAACAAAGACTATTACAAGAGACAAAAAAGGACACTACATAATGATCAAGGGATCAATCCAAGAAGAAGATATAACAATTGTAAATATTTATGCACCCAACATAGGAGCACCTCAATACATAAGGCAAATACTAACAGCCATAAAAGGGGAAATCGACAGTAACACAATCATAGTAGGGGACTTTAACACCCCACTTTCACCAATGGACAGATCATCCAAAATGAAAATAAATAAGAAAACACAAGCTTTAAATGATACATTAAACAAGATGGACTTAATTGACATTTATAGGACACTCCATCCAAAAACAACAGAATACACATTCTTCTCAAGTGCTCATGGAACATTCTCCAGGATAGATCATATCTTGGGTCACAAATCAAGCCTTGGTAAATTTAAGAAAATTGAAATTGTATCAAGTATCTTTTCCGACCACAATGCTAAGAGACTAGATATCAATTACAGGAAAAAATCTGTAAGAAATACAAACACATGGAGGCTAAACAACACAGTACTTAATAACCAAGAGATCACTGAAGAAATCAAAGAGGAAATCAAAAAATACCTAGAGACAAATGACAATGAAAACACTACGATCCAAAACCTATGGATGCAGCAAAAGCAGTTCTAAGAGGGAAGTTTATAGCAATACAATCCTACCTTACGGAACAAGAAACACCTCAAATAAACAACCTAACCTTACACCTAAAGGAACTAGAGAAAGAAGAACAAACAAAGCCCAAAGTTAGCAGAAGGAAAGAAATCATAAAGATCAGAGCAGAAATAAATGAAAAAGAAGTGAAGGAAATGATAGCAAAGATGAATAAAAGTAAAAGCTGGTTCTTTGAGAAGATAAACAAAATTGATAAACTATTAGCCAGACTTATCAAGAAAAAAAGGGAGAAGACTCAAATCAATAGAATTAGAAATGAAACTCGAGAAGTAACAACTGACACGGCAGAAATACAGAGGATCATGAGAGATTACTACAAGCAACTATATGCCAATAAAATGGACAACCTGGAAGAAATGGACAAATTCTTAGAAATGCACAACCTTCTGAGACTGAACCAGGAAGAAACAGAAAATATGAACAGACCAATCACAAGCACTGAAATTGAAACTGTGATTAAAAATCTTCCAACAAACAAACGCCCAGGACCAGACGGCTTCACAGGCAAATTCTATCAAACATTTACAGAAGAGCTAACACCTATCCTTCTCAAACTCTTCCAAAATATTGCAGAGGGAGGAACACTCCCAAACTCATTCTACGAGGCCACCATCACTCTGATACCAAAACCAGACAAAGATATCACAAAGAAAGAAAACTACAGGCCAATATCACTGATTAACACAGATGCAAAAATCCTCAACAAAATACTAGCAAACAGAATCCAACAGCACATTAAAAGGATCATACACTATGATCAAGTGGGGTTTATCCCAGGAATGCAAGGATTGTTCAATATATGCAAATCAATCAATGTGATACACCATATTAAAAATTGAAGGAGAAAAATCATATGATCATCTCAATAGATGCAGAGAAAGCTTTTGACAAAATTCAACACCCATTTATGATAAAAACCCTCCAGAAAGTAGGCATAGAGGGAACTTTCCTCAACATAATAAAGGCCATATATGACAAGCCCACAGCCAACATCGTCCTCAATGGTAAAAAACTGAAACCATTTCCACTAAGATCAGGAACAAGACAAGGTTGCCCACTCTCACCACTATTATTCAACATAGTTTTGGAAGTTTTAGCCACAGCAATCAGAGAAGAAAAAGCAATAAAAGCAATCCAAATTGGAAAAGAAGAAGTAAAGCTGTCACTGTTTGCAGATGACATGATACTATATGTAGAGAATCCTAAAGATGCTACCAGAAAACTACTAGAGCTAATAAATGAATTTGGTAAAGTAGCAGGATACAAAATTAATGCACAGAAATCTCTTGCATTCCTATACACTAATGATGAAAAATCTGAAAGAGAAATTAAGGAAACACTCCCATTTACCATTGCAACAAAAAGAATAAAATATCTAGGAATAAACCTACCTAAGGAGACAAAAGACCTGTATGCAGAAAATTATAAGACACTGATGAAAGAAATTAAAGATGATATAAATAGATGGAGAGATATACCATGTTCTTGGATTGGAGAATCAACATTGTGAAAATGACTCTACTACCCAAAGCAATCTACAGATTCAATGCAATCCCTATCAAGCTACCAATGGCATTTTTCACAGAACTAGAACAAAAAATTTCACAATTTGTATGGAAACACAAAAGACCCCGAATAGCCAAAGCAATCTTTAGAAAGAAAAACGGAGCTGGAGGAATCAGGCTCCCTGACTTCAGACTATACTACAAAGCTGCAGTAATCAAGACAGTATGGTACTGGCACAGAAAAAGAAATATAGATCAATGGAACAGTATAGAAAGACCAGAGATAAACCCACGCACATACAGTCACCTTATCTTTGATAAAGGAGGCAAGAATATACAGTGGAGAAAAGACAGCCTCTTCAATAAGTGGTGCTGGGAAAACTGGCCAGCTACATGTAAAAGAATGAAATTAGAACACTCCCTAACACCATACACAAAAATAAACTCAAAATGGATTAAAGACCTAAATGTAAGACCGGACACTATAAAATACTTAGAGGAGAACATAGGCAGAACACTCTATGACATAAATCACAGCAACATCCTTTTTGATCCACCTCCTAGAGAAATGGAAATAAAAACAAAAATAAACAAATGGGACCTAATGAAACTTAAAAGCTTTTGCACAGCAAAGGAAAGCATAAACAAGACGAAAAGACAGCCCTCAGAATGGGAGAAAATGTTTGCAAATGAAGCAACTGACAAAGGATTAATCTCCAAAATTTACAAGCAGCTCATGCAGCTCAATATCAAAAAAACAAAAATCCAGTCCAAAAATGGGCAGAAGACCTAAATAGACATTTCTCCAAAGAAGATATACAGATTGCCAACAAACACATGAAAGAATGCTCAACATCATTAATCATTAGAGAAATGCAAATCAAAACTACAATGAGGTATCATCTCACACCAGTCAGAATGGCCATCATCAAAAAATCTACAAACAATAAATGCTGGAGAGGGTGTGGAGAAAAGGGAACCCTCTTGCACTGTTGGTGGGAATGTAAATTGATACAGCCATTATGGAGAACAGTATGGAGGTTCCTTAAAAAACTAAAAATAGAAATACCATACGACCCAGCAATCCCACTACTGGGCATATACCTTGAGAAAACCATAATTCAAAAAGAGACATGTACCACAATGTTCATTGCAGCTCTATTTACAATAGCTAGGACATGGAAGCAACCTAAGTGCCCATCGACAGATGAATGGATAAAGATGTGGCACATATATACAATGGAATATTACTCAGCCATAAAAAGGAACGAAACTGAGTTATTTGTAGTGAGGTGGATGGACCTAGAGACTGTCATACAGAGTGAAGTAAGTCAGAAAGAGAAAAACAAATACTGTATGCTAACACATATATATGGAATCTAAAAAAAAAAAAAAATGGTCAGAAGAACCTAGGGGCAAGATGGGAATAAAGATGCAGACCTACTAGAGAATGGACTTGAGGATACGGGGAAGGGGAAGGGTAAGCTGGGACCAAGTGAGAGAGTGGCATGGACATATATACACTACCAAACGTAAAACAGATAGCTAGTGGGAAGCAGCCGCATAGCACAGGGAGATCAGCTCGGTGCTTTGTGACCACATAGAGGGGTGCCATAGGGAGGGTGGGAGGGAGGGAGATGCAAGAGGGAAGAGATATGGGGACATATGTATATGTATAACTGATTCACTTTGTTATAAAGCAGAAACTAACACACCATTGTAAAGCAATTACACTCCAATAAAGATGTTAAAAAAAAACAAAACAAAAAGGAGATGTTCTCTATCTGAAAGTCATCACACATGCTTCCTCTCTTCTGCCCTGCCACCATCCTGCCTCCTCACTGTACTCCTTATTATCCTTAGATATCCATTGAAACACTGCTATTTCAAGGAAATCTTCCCTGAATCACAGACTAGGAAGACATTTTTGTGTTATGCAGTAAATTTCTCCTTCATAGCACTTATCTCAATTTGTTTAAATATTTATATATATAATTTTTCGACAATACTTATATACACATTTTTCCATAATTATTTCCCTCACTAGAATGTAAAGCTCCATGAGGGTAGAGACTGTTAAGTTTTCCTCACTCTGAATCTCCAATGCTTTGAGGCTTAATAACTATTATCAGAATTTATAACTGAAAAGAAAATTTGTGAAGCCTTACACTAGTGATATAGTCAAATTGTGAAAGATGAAAAAGATACAAACTGAAAAAACCTACTTATCAGCAACACCAAACAATTCATTTTAATGGGCTCCAAAGACTTATGTGAACAAGTTGAAACTGAGGTTGACCCTGGTCTTTATCTTATAATTGGAGGTACTATGTATTTTAATGATTTTACTGATTTACTATATTTATAATGATAGTGAAGTCTGTAAAGATATTTTACTTCGCAAAGTACAAATTAGGTAAAAATTTAAAATAACATATCAGTTTTTAATCAAGCAAGATATTCCCCTGAAAAAAAAAATATGGATGTGAACACAAGCGGGATCAATTTTATGAAAGGGTAAAATATAAGAATCAAGGCCAATACACTCTAAATCAACATTTCTCAACTTCAGTAGTATTGACTTCTTTTTTTTTTTTTTAACATTTATTTATTTATTTGGCTGCACTGGGTCTTTAGTTGTGGTGTGCGGGATCTAGTTCCCGGACCAGGGATCGAACCTGGGCCCCCTGCATTGGGAACACAGTGGACTCTTAACTGCTGGACCACCAGGGAAGCCCCAGTATTGACTTTTTATGAGTGTATCTCAGTTAACCATTTTTAAATATAAAACTTAGTGGCATTAATTGTATTCACAATGTTGTGCAACCATCATCATTATATTTTCAATATTTTTCTTCACCCAAATGGGAACTCTATACCCATTAAGCATTAACTTCTCATTCCCCACAACCCTGGTAACCTCAAACCTACTTTTTGTCTCTATGAATTTGAATTGTCTAGATAGCTCACATAAGTGGAATCATACAATATCTGTCTTTCTATGTCTGGCTTATTTCATTTACCATAACGTTTTCTAGGTTCATCTATATTGCAGCATGTATAAGAACTTCATTCCTTTTTATGGCTGAATAGTATTCTATTATGTGTATATACTACTCTTTGTTTATCCATTTATCTGTTAAGAGACACTTGGATTGTTTCCACCTTTCTGATAATGTGAATAATGTTGCTGAACAGTGAACTGCAAGTTTCTGTACATATTAGAGTCCCAGTTTTCAGTTCTTTTGGGTATTTACGTAGGAATGGGATTAGAGGAGGGTCACATAATAAACCTATGTTTACATTTTTAAGAAACCACCAAACTCTCTTCCACAGCAGCTAAATCACTTTACATTCCCACCAGCAATCTATGAGGGTTCCAATTTCTCCACATCTTCACCAACACTTGTTATTTTTCGTTTTCTAAAAAAATAATAGCCATCCTAATCTGTGTAAAGAGGTATTTCCTTCTGGTTTGGATTTGCATTTCCCCAATGACTAATGATATTGAGAATCTTTCTGTGCACTTATTGGCCATTTGTATATCTTCCTTGGAGAAATGTTTATTCAAATCCTTTGCCCATTTTTTAATTGGGTTGTTTGTCTTTTTGTTGTTGAGTTGTGTAGTTCTTTAAACATACTGAATATTAAACCCTTATCTGATATATGACTTTTAAACACTTTCTCCCTTTTTGTGGGTTGTCTTTTAACTCTCTTGATAGTGTGTCCTTTGATGTACAAGAAGTTTTAATTTTAGCAAAGTTCAATTTATCTATTTTTTTCTTTTGTTGCCTCTGCTTTCAATGTCTTCTTTAAGAACCACTGCCAAATCACCACGCAGATTTGTTTCTATATTTTCTTCTAAGTGTCTTATAGTTTTAACTCTTAAGTTTAGGTCTTTGATGAATTTTGAGTTAATTTTTACATATGGTGTAAGGTAAGGATCCAACCTCTCTCTTTTGCATGTGGATATTCAGTTTTCCCAGCACCCTTTGATGAAAGGACTGTCTTTGTAAATGGTGAAAACAAGAGAAACCAATTTAAGCATAACTTGATATGTGCTACCTTTTTTACATAACAAAAGACAGTTTCAAAGAAGGGAATATGAAGAACAAACAAACATTCAGACAATCAGTATTTATTGGTATTCTTGAACTATGAGCAAAGCCTAATGCTGATTGCTGTGAGTAATAAATTTAAGGTACAGTCTGAATTTTTTGAGGAGCTTAAAATTTATTTGGGGGAAGTAAGCCACTACACCAGCCAGTTTAACTAATTTGAGGCATGCACGGAGCCAGGCCAGATGAGTGCTGCAGACAATATACACTTTGGAAGAGGCAGTTATCACTGCCAGCTGGGATGAAAAATTTTCTTTGTTGGCATTAGTGTTAATCTAGCCACATAAATCATTTTTGAAAGAACAAAAGAACAACAGAAAACTGAAGTCTATATACATACTCCTTTTCTAGCATGTTCTGAGTATCTAGTTATCTTATTAATAGCTTTTCATCAAAATACAAATGTGTAAAGCAGACACTAACACACCATTGTAAAGCAATTATACTCCAATAAAGATGTTAAAAAAAAAAAAAGACTAATGTGGTAAAATTTATAATACATATGCAACTAGTACAATGAATTTGTTTCCAGTATTTATAAAAAAGTAACAGGAAATATGACAATTTTTCCTGTCTTTCATATTCAACAAATTCAATATATAGCATTTCCCTTTTAATTCTTTTAAAACACGACATAAACGCTTGAATGTGTTTGAAAACTCTGCCCCTTCTGTGGGCATTCTATTCACGTTCATTTTAATTAAGAGTTTTAAGTGATGTGTTCCATATTTTTCATTTTATAAGAAACTGTTAGGGGAAAAAAAGTTACAGGGAACATAAAACTTAATGATTCCAAATGATGAATTAAAAAATAATTCAAATGGTAATAGGAAGTCTTTAGCAAATGAACTATTCCTCAATGATATACACGTGAATGAATTTAAGCATATAAAAAATGCTTTGTGTGGATATGCAGATTAAAATACATCTACCATTGATCATGTAGTCCAAAATTTCCCAAAATATATTAAGCAAGCCATAAAAAGAATAATTGGAACTTCTGAAAGTAAGGTCACCATATAGTCTGATACCTCCAATACAGTAAAGCTTAGTTTATTAAGAAATGTCTGAACTTACTTTAGTATTACAACAACCCAGAAAATGAAATGAGTCTTCTAAGAATAAACACAGAGAGTATTTAAATCTAGGAGAGAGACATATAATACTTACCTAATTTGGACTGAAATATAACCATTTGCTATGTGTTTATCAAGTTTTATAAACGTTAGTAAAACTTTACAAAGTAGTATAGTTGCACCATCTATACCCCTTTTCCCTGCTGTTGTCCACTTGGTATCAATGCTTCCTGGTACCTAAGGTTTCCTGCCTTCCTTCTGAATGTTATTCATGAACAGGAGAAGCTCTAAAGGTTTCTTTTACATGGAAGTTAGGTAGCTGGTCACTTTACGAATTAATTATCTACTGACCTGGTATATGTCTGGCTTCAATTTCAATGAGGTACAAAGAATCAAGACAGTGAGGTTAATTTTGGACAAATATGAAAACGGACATCTTACCCACATGCAGGCCTCAATCCTAACTTTTGAGATGATGCTCCATAAAGAAATGGTTCCTTCAGTGCCCTCTTCATCTGGACAAATAATCTGATCAGGATAGGGTGGTTCAGGGAAATTAACTGAATTGCATTCATAAGCAGCTAATGTAACTGAAGCTATATGTGGACCCTACAAAAAAATATGAGAAGTCTCTGATGAGAAATATTAAAGAGAAAGCAATTATTAATAGACATGTTATTTTAATGGTACCTTAATCACTCTATATTAATAGAAAAATGTTAGCTTTTAAAGAACAAGAATCTACCTAACTAAATATTTCAAGATGCAACTGATAATTTGAAAAAATAATCCTTTCCAGAATCTCTTCATGGTTTGCTTTCTTAAAAACCAATTTCAAATTTACTGAGGTATAATTTACATATAGTAAGAGCCATTTTTTTAGGTCAGTAGTTCAATAAGCTTTGACAATTATACTCAGTCGTATAACCATAACCTATCAAGACAGAGATACAAAACAGTCCCATCACTGCAAAAAGTTCCCTGTGTCCTTTTGTAGTCAATCTCCTTCCCCCAACACTAGACCCTGGAAACCATAGGATTTCTGGCTTGATTCTTATTTTATTTATCCACATATCTCATTTGTAAGAATGCCATCCCCTGTGATAAAAACCTCCTGTGCCCCTATTCCTTTAGGCATAATTTGAGAATACTATATTTTGTCCTTACTTAAAAAACAGTTGATGCAGACATAGAAAACAAACTTACGGTTACCAAAGGGGACAGTGGGGGTTGGGGGTGGAAATTAGGAGTTTGGGATTAGCAGATACACACTACTACATATAAAATCAGTAACCAAGGACCTACTGTATTGCACAGAGAACTCTACTAAGTATCTTGCAATGACCTAAAATGGAAGAGAATCTGAAAAAGTATATATATATATACATATACACACACACATATATAACTGAATCACTTTGCTATTTACTTGAAACTAACACAACATTGTAAATTAACTATACTTCAAAAAAATAAAAATAGTTGATGAAGTAATTACCTCACTTATCTTTCCCACTGAGATCCTAAAACAAAAATAAAACTCTGGAACCAGTATCAGTTAGTTTTTCTTTTAAATTAATTTTTTCTATGGAGCTTTTGGGCTGCTTTGTACCTTTATTTTGAAATATTACAAATTAATAATAATCATATAGATTAAAATGAATTAACATTTAGATGTGTGATAAAGGTTTAAACACACTGGTTCCCAAATGAACATGTATGCCAAGATGAGGTGTCTGCATAAGAATCAACTATGGACTTTGTTAAAAATATAAATTTCAGGGTCCCCTAAGCATAAGTTGATTCAATAGGTGGACATGGGAACCTGTATGTTTTATTTTACTTTATTTTTATTTTTTTTTAAGATTAAGTTTTTTTTTTTTTAAAGATTTATTTATTATTTGTTTTATTTTAGGCTGCATCGAGTCTTAGTTGCGGCACGCAGGATCTTCATTGAGGCATGCGGGATCTTTCAGGATCTTTCGTTGTGGCATGCAGGCTTCTCTCTAGTTGTGGCGTGCAGGCTTCAGGGTGCCTGGGTTCTGTAGTTGTGGCACGCGGGCTCCAGAGCATGTGGGCTCTGTAGTTTGCGGGCACACAGGCTCTCGAGTTGAAGCATGCGAGCTTTAGCAGTTGTGGCGCGCAGGCTTAGTTGCCCTGAGGCACGTGGAATCCCAGTTCCCCGACCAGGAATCAAACCTGCATCCCTGCATTTTAAGGCGGATTCTTTACCACTGGACCACCAGGGATTTCCCAACCTGTATGTTTTAAACAAGCTCCTTTATTTATTTTTTTAACTAATTGATTTTTTAAAAAATTTATTTATTTTTATTTTTGGTTGTGTTGGGTCTTTGTTGCTGAGTGCAGGCTTTCTCTAGTAGCGGCGAGCAGGGGCTACTCTTGGTTGTGGCATGCGGGCTTCTCATTGAGGTGGCTTGTCTTGTTGCGGAGCATGGGCTCTAGGCATGCAGGCTTCAGTAGTTGCAGCACATGGGCTCGCGGGCTCTAGAGCACAGGCTCAGTAGTTGTGGCACACGGGCTTAGTTGCTCTGCAGCATGTGGGATCTTCCCGGACCAGGGCTCGAACCCGTGTCCCCTGTATTGGCAGACAGATTCTTAACCACTGTGCCACCAGGGAAGCCCCCCAACCTGTATGTTTTAAACAAGCTCCTTTAGAGTTTCAAATAGGTTAGGTTCTAATAGGCTATTAGGTGTCAGAAAATAAGCGAACTCAGACAAGTCACTTAACCTTTCTGGACCTCAAGCTACTCTTCTGCAAGGCAAAAGAATTAGATTCATCTTATGTTTTTATCTAGCTCCAAAATTCAAAAACCCCTAACATAATCAAGATGTCAATAAAATCTATTGCTAATTTCCAAAGTTCTCATGAAGTATAAGCTCTAGAAGTTGGATATTCTTAACATGTTACTCTAACACACATATAAAGTACTAGGCTTAGAACAGTGCTGGGCATATAATAAGCCCTCAAAAAGTATTAGCCATTAGCTGTTATGAACAAAAGCACTGTATTTGTAGAATAAAATTATATACACACACACATACATATGTATGTATATATAGATACACATACAGTAAGTGATCTTTGGATATAAGAAAGTCTTTTTAAACCACATGGTGAAAGAATTTGTGGTTCAAAGACAAAGTGCATAAGATGTAGTGATGGAAATAAAACATTAAAGAACTCCTACTGCTACCTAGATAAAAGGTGACATTAAACAAATTTTTCTGTTGCATGTTAATACGAAAAAGAAAGACATTCATAAATCTAAGCTACATTTCTCCCTAAATACAGTTGCATTTTGTGTTCAACTAAAAATCTAAAAAATGAAATCCTACACTTAGCACTGACTCAATTAACTATAAGGTTTTCTTCTGGACCAAAAAAAAAAAAAAATCTATGTGAATTTTTAGTCTGTTCATCTTTTTCTTGAATTTTAATTCACAGAAATCAATAAATAGTGATAATAAGTTTAAAAAATGATTATGAGAATCTCTAAAAAAGGAACTTCTTTTTTTGAAAAGTTGTGATTAACCATGAAATCTACAACTGTTTCTTTGAATATTATGTGCACAAAAGAGATTTCAGTTAAAGAAAAAAGAATTATTTTGTGATCCTACACACACACACACACACACACACACACACACACACACACCCAAGTTTAAAGTTTGTAGAATTCAGAGTAACTAAATAATTAGTGAAAAATTTCTCACTAACATCAGGTGCAATTAAAAAAAAAGGGGGGGGGGACTTCCCTGGCGGCCAAGTGGTAAAGAATCTGCTTTCCAATGCAGGGGATACGGGTTTGATCCCTGGTCAGGGAACTAAGATCCCACATGCTGCGGGGCAACTAAGCCCACGCACCACAACTACTGAGCTTGTGTGCCTCAATGAGAGAGCCCACGTGCCGCAAAATTACAGAGCCCACGCGCTCTGAAGCCTGCACGCCATAACTACAGAGCCCACGTGCCCTGGAGCCCGTGTGCCACAACTAGAGAGAAGCCCACACGCCGCAATGAAAGATCCCGCGTGCCTCAGTGAAGATCCTGCGTGCCACAACTAAGACCCATCACAGCCAAAAAAAATAAAGAAAATAAATATTTTTTAAAAACCCCTGTAACTTCCACATTTACTGTTTGAAAACACAAAAGAGAAATGTGATACTACTAGGCAAAACAAAAGAAATTTAAGAGTCTGTCCATGATATCCCTACAACTGTCCTCTAGAAATGAACTCTAGGTGAACAAAAATTGAACCGTCCTAGACACTAAAATAATAAATTTTCTGGGATTATATAGGAAGGAAAACTCTACATTTCTATTCCAGAAACAAAAATAAAATATGCACCCCAACAGATTAAACAGGTTATCCAACAAGATAAAAGACTGATTCATAGTTTTAATTTTAAATGTTCTAAAAAGGGAAATTTTCAGCAATCTGATGAGAATATTTTCCCTAAAGAAAGGATGGTTCACACAGTTAAACTGATATATACTTTCCATAACCACACTAATAGGTCATGATTACTCAGCCTTAGAGGCAGATGTGGTGGTTCCCAGACAAAATGAACATGAATAACTCAGCTTCTTGTCCTTTGTTCATTCTCAAGAGCCCATTTAACCTGTACCTTGACATTTTAGTTTAGACTGTGTTAACTGATAGGAAACCTCACAAGTTCTTTTCAACATTATAGGTTAATGGTTCCTAAATATAACAGACTTGACTGAGATAAATATTAGTTTACATGAAAAATCCAAACACAAAAACTAAAAAACAATCATTTTGATTAAGAGAATTTTAAAAGTTACACATATTCAAACTACCTTTTAAGTCTGTTTTCTATTTATTTATTTATTTACTTATTTATTTTATTTTTGGCTGTGTTGGGTCTTCGTTTCTGTGCGAGGGCTTTCTCTAGTTGTGGCAAGCGGGGGCCACTCTTCATCGCGGTGCGCGGGCCTCTCACTATTGCGGCCTCTCTTGTTGCGGAGCACAGGCTCCAGACGCGCAGGCTCAGTAGTTGTGGCTTACGGGCCTAGTTGCTCCACGGCATGTGGGATCTTCCCAGACCAGGGCTCGAACCCGTGTCCCCTGCATTAGCAGGCAGATTCTCAACCACTGCGCCACTAGGGAAGCCCTAAGTCTGTTTTCTAAAACCTACAATTCCTACTACAATGTATCAAATATGAAAGAATCACATTTAAACCATACTAAATGAAGAAATGAGGGATAAAGACAAACAGCTACAGTATAAGCTGCAAAGTCTACCTGGAAAGATCCACTATAAAACATAAAAATAACACAATGTACTGAGCAGGACGTTCCAGCTCTCATGGGAGTATGCAAGTATTGATATGTATGGGCTAGAAATTCTGGCCTGTGGCTGAGGGTTTTCTGCCTCATATCATGAAGTGACTGGTAGAGACGTACACTCCTACACTAAACAACTGGAAAACTAAACAGAATACATGGAACAATTTTTTTCAGACACTGTACCACAGGCAGTATTAATACTTCTGACCACTAAGAGAAGGGATACAAATGAGGAAGCCTTGTGATGACTCTGGCTTTCCACTTGTAGACACATTCTGTGTCAGCAGTAAAATCCATAGTCCAAAGACAAAGACCCTAAGCAAAGCATGGTGGTCTTGCTGCACTGAGAAGAAAATCTGAGTTCAGGGGGGCTGAGTGGTTGAAATCTGTGGCATAGAATACTAGTGAAGAGAAAGTTATGCAGAGAAAGGACTCTACATATGTGCATGGGGGTCCCCTTGAGACTCTGGCACACAAAGTTCCACCGCATGCTATGATGAGATTTCATAAGGCCAGGCAAAGTACAATTAGTGAGAAAAGAACAACTAACAGGGGGTTGTAAGCTGAACAATTCCTAGACTTCACACAGGGCTGGGAAACACCTGAACTTCATCTAGCTAGAGTGGAGAGACTCAACATTCAGGGAAGACCTTGGAAAGAGCCTACAGTAAAAGCTACTCTAGACAGACCATAATAGGGTTTTTAAAAAAACCTTAAATAGATCAAGTTGATCCACTGGTACTGCCCCCAAAACAAAAAATTGACACTCTGTAAAAGAAGATAACAAAATCCATACAATCAACAACTTAATACCACATTCCAGCATCCAATAAGAAATAACTAGATATGATGTGAAGCAGTTTGGAAAATATGACACATAAGCTGAAGAAACATTAATCAATAGAAACAGACCCAGAAATGTCAGAGATTGTGGAATTAGCAGACAAGGACTTAAAAACAGTAAAAATAAATATGTTCAAAGATTTAAAGCAACAATTGCCAAACTTCAGCCCAGGGGCCAAATTCAGCCCACCACCAGTTTTATAAATAAAGTTTCAAAGAATGCAGCCATGTATATTCATTTACATATCATCTCTGGCTAATTCTGTGCTATAATGGCAAAACTGAGTAGCTCTGACAAAGACTCTATGGCCTATGAAGTCTAAAACACTTATTATATGGCCCTTCACAGAAATAGTTTGCTGATTCCTGATTTAAAGGAAAAGATAAACACAATGAGGGAAGAAATATAAAGTATAAAAAAAAACCAAAATGGAACTTATAGAGCTGAAAATATAATATACGAATAGAAAAATTCATTGGATATCAACAGATTAGATGCCACAGAAGAAAATATTAGAGAACTTGAAGACAAGGCACTAGAAAGTATTTGAACTAAAGGACACAGAGGGTAAAGGCTATGGAACAAATGAACCTCAGTAACCTGTGGAATAATACCAAACAGTCTAATATACATGTAACTGGAACCCCAGAAAGAGAGGGTGAAGTGTGTGTGTGTGTGCGCACACACACACATTGGGGAAGGGATGGCCACGTATTTTCAAGATTTGATGAAAAATATCAATCCATCAACTCACAAATTTAAGAAGTTCAACAAACCTCAGTCAAGATCAACATAAAGAAAATAAAACACATAATCAAATTGCTGAGAATTACCATAATCACATCATAATCAAATTCTATAATTCAGCAATATCAAGAATGTCTTAAAAGCAATCCAAGGGGATAAAAACACATTACAGGCATACCTCACTTTAATGCACTTTGCAGATATTGTGATTTTTACAAATTAAAGGTTTTGGCAATCCTGCGTCAAACAAGTCTGGTGGCACCATTTTTCCAACAGCATTATTTTAAAATTAAGGTACATATATTGTTTTTTTAGACACTTAATAGAGTACATTATATTGTAAACATAACTTTTAGATGCACTGGGAAACCAAAAAATTCGTGTGACTTGCTATATCACCATATTCGCTTTATTGCAGTGGTCTAGAACCAAACCCACAATATTTCCAAGTTATGACTGAGTCATCTACAGGGAAATACAGATAGGACTTCTCATCAGAAACAGACCAAAAGACAATAGAATTACTTCTCTAAAGTGCTGAAAGGAAAAAACAAAATCTGTGAATCTAGAATTCTGGGAAAATATATTTCAAAAATAAAGATGAAATAATAACATTTTCAGACAAACAAAAGCCAAAAGAATTTGTTCCAGGAGATAAATGTTAAAGGAAGTTCTCAGATAGAAGAAAGGTGATACCAGATGGAAACTTTAATGTACATAAAAGAGTGAAGAGCACTGGAAATAGAGAACACCTTTTTTCCTCATTTTAAAATCTCTTAAAAAAATAACTAGTTGCTTAAAGCAAAAACTATGACATATGTAGAAGTAAAATACATGACAACAACAGCATAAAGTATGGGAGGGAGAAAATGGAGTATAATACTGTAATGTGGTTACATTATATATACTAAAAAAAATGTTCAATTCAAAAGAAGGCAGGAAAAGAATAAAAAATAGGTGGGACCAATAGTTTGAGTATAGACTTAAACCCAACCATACTGACAACTACATTAATTGCAAATGAGCCAAACATACAAATGAAAAGGCAGAGAGTGTCACACTGAACTAAAGAGCAAGACCTCCGTACATGCTGTCCATAAAAAGCCCATTTTAAATATCCAGATCCAAAAGTAAAGGTAAAGGGATGAAAAAAGATAAACCATGTAAACATAATCATACAAAAGATAGAGTACTCTACATTAATACCAGATTAAGTAGATTTCAGGAGAGGGTATTTACTAGAGATGAAAAAGGACATTTCATAATGATAAAAGGGCTAATTCTCAGGAAGACAGAATAATCCTAAATGTGCAGGCACCTAATAACAGAATGTCAAAATACATAAAGCAAAAACTAATAGAACTAAAAGGAGAAATAAACAAATCCACAATTAAAGTTGAAATTTCAACACACTTCTCTTTTTCGTTGATAGAATAAGTAGACTGAAAACCAGTATGGATACAGAACACTTGAACAATATGGAACACTACACCCAAAAATAGCCAAATACATATTCTTTTCAAGTATACATGAAATCCAGTCACCAAGCTAGACCATATACTGTGGTATAAAACGAATCTCAGCACATTGAAAAGAATGTGCCATGTGGCAAGGTAAGTAAAGATCAATACAAGGAGTACTTCTTAAGGAAAAGTAGCAAATGATAGTCCTCAAAGGTTAATTTTTCTATTTAAGGATAGTGTCCTTTAATCTATATAGTGGTAATCAAAGGAAGTTAAACAGCTATATACAGCCCAGGTTGTTATTCCCCAGCACAGGAAGCTCTATAAATTTCCTAGTTAGCAACCAGGTCATAAGTAACATTCACTAACTGCCCCTGAGAGTTCCTAATTACTGCCAATGGAAGTTCCCTTTAATGATACGAAGGTCAAATTTTATGACTGTGATGAAAAGTTACACTCTCATCAGTGACAGGTTTTTAGGGTCCTTTTTTGGGGTGGGTGGGTACTTCAGTATACTCATTCTTTTTTTTTTTTTTAAATAAATTTATTTATTTTATTTTATTTTATTTATTTTTGGCTGCATTGGGTCTTCGTCGCTGCACGCGGGCTTTCTCTAGTTGCGGCGAGTAGGGACTACTCTTTTTTTTTTTTTTTTTTTTTTTTAATAATTTATTTATTTATGGCTGTGTTGGGTCTTCGTTTCTGTGCGAGGGCTTCCTCTAGTTGTGGCAAGCGGGGGCCACTCTTCATCGCGGTGCGCGGGCCTCTCACCATCGCGGCCTCTCTTGTTGCGGAGCACAGGCTCCAGACGCGCAGGCTCAGTAGTTGTGGCTCACGGGCCTAGTTGCTCCGCGGCATGTGGGATCTTCCCAGACCAGGGCTCGAACCCGTGTGCCCTGCATTGGCAGGCAGATTCTCAACCACTGCGCCACCAGGGAAGCCCAGTATACTCATTCTAAGTGAAGTCAACTCAACAAGATAGTTCAGCTATTTGTGACATATCAAACATCTGGTTTTGCTTCAGTTCAAAGCCTCATATATCTTAGTCTCATGAGCTGTATTACACTATATTTTCCAAAGTTTTGATAATGGAATAATTTTGCTTTGTCCAGGATAAAAGATGTAGTGCTTGGCCAGGCAAGAAGATGTCTGGGTGAGAGCAAAACCATAGTTAGATCAGGGGGTAGGATTCCTAATAAGAGCAGATATAGGTATTTGTGGAAAAAGTATTTTAACTTAAGACATTCTTTTAAGATAAATTTTAAAAGTTATACTTCTACAATTTACATTCATTCAGGAATAGTAAATATCCTACTAGCTCTGTCAAATTAAGAGAAATTTAGAATTAAAAAAAATTATCCTAGAGGTAAAATTATCATTCCTGAAATTATAACACACAAAAATATCCTAATCCGGTGGAGAAGAGAAGTTCTAAGGAGTGCCCTGATAATAATGTAGTACCTATGTAAGCCCTGAGAAAGCAGTCCTAGTGCCACAAATACAAATTAGGGTCTTTGTAAGAAAGGTGTGGGACAGTCACACCTTAAAACCTGAAAAAAAATCATATTAGTAAATGACAAACTAGTCTATGTATTGCTGCTTCAGTTAAGGAGAAGTATTTTCTGGATTTTTAACTTTATTGTTCAGATCATTTGGGGGCCCTTTCTTCCAGAGACATTTTTTAAAAAGTGAAAACCTGAGGGCTTCCCTGGTGGCGCAGTGGTTGAGAATCTGCCTGTCAATGCAGGGGACACGGGTTCGAGCTCTGGTCTGGGAAGATCCCACATGCAGCGGAGCAGCTGGGCCCGTGAGCCACAACTACTGAGCCTGCGCGTCTGGAGCCTGTGCTCCGCAACAAGAGAGGCCGCGATAGTGAGAGGCCCGCGCACAGCGATGAAGAGTGGCTCCCGCTTGCCACAACTAGAGAAAGCCCTCGCACAGAAACAAAGACCCAACACAGCCATAAATAAATAAATAAATAAATAAAAGTGAAAACCTAAAATGATCATATTAGTTAATTATGAGCCTAATTTAGCCAAGCCTTTTTACCAACCAAGATACAGAATATGTCACATTAAGAGCGCAGTATGTGTATGTATGAGGTTTTTTTGTTTTGGCAGCACCCTGCAGCATGTGGGATCTTAGTCCCCTGACCAGGGATCGAACCTGTGCCCCCTGCATTGGAAGTGCAGAGTCTTAACCACTGGACCGCCAGGGAAGTCCCAGTATGAGGTGTTTTTTTTTTTTTTAAAATATAGTGAAAGTCATGTAAGTTATTTTAATTAATTAATTAATTATTTATTTATTTTTGGCTGTGTTGGGTCTTCGTTTCTGTGCGAGGGCTTTCTCTAGTTGCGGCAAGTGGGGGCCACTCTTCATCACGGTGCGCGGGCCTCTCACTATCGCGGCCTCTCTTGTTGCGGAGCACAGGCTCCAGACGCGCAGGCTCAGTAATTGTGGCTCACGGGCCTAGTTGCTCCGCGGCATGTGGGATCTTCCCAGACCAGGGCTCGAACCCGTGTCCCCTGCATTGGCAGGCAGATTCTCAACCACTGCGCCACCAGGGAAGCCCTATGAGGTTTTTAAGGAAGATGAGCAGACAGACAGACAGACAGACAGACATTCTTCCACTCTAGGCGGCTCCCTCAGAACTGATAAAACATTCCTGAAGACTGGAGTTGTTTGCACATCTGTAATGTCAGTTCATAGCCTAATTCATCATCCACACACAGAAGTCAACTGAGATCCCAAAGGCAAAATTCCCAATTAGTTTTGTCTGGAAAGTTTAGGACAAAGGTAATAAAATCAGGAATCCTCTGCTGATTCACTGGGAAAACATTTGTTTGCCACACTCCTTCACTGAGGAACAAAAGGAGTCAGTGGTTAGTCTGGAATGTGATTCATTAGGAATATCTGGGTGATAAATAAATGAAAGGAGATGACAGATGGTTGTCTGTATGACTTGCAAAACCTTTTGTTTTCTTTAAGTCCAACTTTTAGGGGAGTTTAGAAATACTTTTACAAACAGGAATTGTACTCTTCAAATACTTTTAATCATTGCTTTTCTCATCGCAGTCAGAAAACAACTTACCTAAGGTTATGGTATACAACAAATAATTCTAGAAGGCTAGAGCATAAAACTGTTGATTCCAAATGGGCACTGAGAAGTTTAACTAGTGTTTATATTCTTTTTGTGAAGAAGGTCCCGAGTTTACAAATTTAAGCCCCTGGTCCCTCCCTATAAAATGCAGTATAATATGTAAAAAAGCAGTAATTTGGCCATTAGTTAATGTGGATTTTAGTTTTCTAATTCTGTTAGTAACTTACTAGATGTAATCAGACTTCTATCTCACATTCCTCATTTGATGAAAAGCCTGAAAATAATAATGATAATAATGCCTGCACAACCTAGGTAACACAGCAATGTATGAGATTATGTAGTAAAAGTGTTACGATAAGCATAAAATAACCAAAACAAAAAAATGTGTAAACTCTATAGTTCATGCTTCAGGTTATAAGGACCTATTTTTAAAGTCATTTTTATTATATTCAATCAATCCATAAATAAAGACATATTTCACTTTTCTTCTCTAAACCTAAGCAATTTTGATCATAAAGTTGGTTTAAGTGTTCAGGAGGAATGGACCACATATTTATAGAGAGAGCTTTTAAAAAGGTTATAAATTGTTTAAAATATATACCCAACAGAACAGACTTCAGCAAAACTGAATCTTCTTAGCTTTCATTTAAACACACATTAATAAATAGTGACTTAAGGGCAGGAAGTCAGTCAGTCTGTGCATACCCTTCTGTTTGGTGAAAACCCAGCCCTGTGTCCTGGAGACCCTGGTTCCTACTTTTGATGTGGTGATGCTCTTAAGAGTTAATACATGAGTCATTCCTTAGGGAAAGACAGGGAGAATAGCTGATCATGCCCTCATCAAAAAAAGGCAAACAGACCTTTTCTAAGAAGGGCCTGTTGGTCTTCCCGCAAGAGCCCTGAGTCACTGCATGCTTATAGCCAGAGTCATTATACGTATACAGAGCAATATTAAGTCACACTAGAACCTTACTTTTGGCAATTTCTTCTCTTTTTTTGTCTTATCGAGGGATAGACACGTAAGCTATGGAGCGATAATCAGAAGTCAAGCAGGAAAAACAGTGAACAGGTTGGCTAACAATTTTTAAAAGAATTATTCCACCTCATGGCATTAAACAATTACTACAATAGTTCTCTTACTGAAACTGCTTCGCTATTTCACTTCAACCTATGTCCATGCAGTTTTCCAAATAACACTTACTTTAGGCAATAAATAGCCAAGAGTCAAAAAAGTATAAGAAACAGCTTTATATATATATATAAAACAGTACTATAAAGTATTATATACATACTATAAAGTACTTGTTCACTAAAGGAAACAGGGTGCTATAGACAGAGATGTTCTATAAACATTTGATAGTAATCAAGATGTTGGATTTTTTTTAATGTACAATTTTTACCCCATTTTAGTGATGAAATGATCCTAAACGTTAAGGCAGAAACAGACCTCTGAATCTTACACAGGGGCAAATATCTCACAATTAACTTTCCCTGTACTTATTTTATAACAAACAGCCGAAAATTTTTTTTCCAAAATTTTTTTCTATTAAAATGGTCATTTTTGGAGACTTCCCTGGTGGCGCAATGGTTAAGAATCCTCCTGCCAATGCAGGGGACATGGGTTCGATCCCTGATCCAGGAAGATCCCACATATTGCAGAGCAACTAAGCCCGTGCGCCACAACTACTGAGCCCGCGAGCCACAACTACTGAGCCCATGTGCCACAACTACTGAAGCCCGCATGCCTAGAGCCTGTGCTCCGCAACAAGAGAAGCCACTGCAGTGAGAAGCCTGCGCACCCTTCTCCGCCACTAGAGAAAGCCTGTGCGCAGCAACGAAGACCCAACACAGCAAAAAATAAATAAATAAAAATTGTTTAAAAAGGTCATTTTTTTGTTTTTATTTTTAAGTAGAATTCTTTATTCATTTATATCTTATTTTTATACCTGATAACTGCATTCTGAACTTACAGTTTTATGGCCATGGTTTCTCATGGTACTTAAAACACTCTTGACATCTACTAACTTAATTCCAGTGAATTTAAACTACCAATTTTTATCTATAAAACTATATTCTTAATCTAAAATTGTCATATTAAACAAATGACTCATAAATACCATTCATATAATAATGTCTTGATGTTATATCTTCTTATAAACCTTGATCTATTCTACAATGTAACTGAATAGTTCCCAAACTTTTCTACATACCAACTGCCATCTAGATAGGGCAGTTCTTATGTGAAAATCCCTACCATTTTGATACCCAAAGGTGAGAGAATTCAGTGGTTAAAATATATGACAAAGAGAAGAATTATCTGCAAAATATATTCAGCCTTCTATTTATAGCTCAATATTTGAGTGCCTTTAACATTTTTTAATGATTATTGATAGTTTTTGTTCTCAGAGTTCTTTGTCTAAGAGCTGGGCTTATTTTGAAAGGAATATAGGGCTTGGGAAGCCTTTCTCCGGGAAACTGCTCCACCTACTGTCAAAAACTGTTCATGTATCACATTATTTGTAAATTCCTGCCGAAGGACTCATTTCCTTTGTTACTGTCAAATAGAACAGACTTTATAATCATTAATGGCACGCACAGTTTACAAATGGCTCTTAAATCAACTGCTTGTCTTATAACTTGAGGAATAATAATGTGAATGCATATAAGGAGCATGTCTGAGATATATTTCTCATCATGAAGTACCAAAGTTCCTGTTTTTGTTAAACTGGTTGTTTACCAGGTTATTATTATGAATATATTATGAATCAATCATATATTCTAGTAATGGGAAATAGTTTTAAGGTGGCTACTGAAATTACCCTATCACTTCTCCTAATTGTTTGTATCAATCTAAACGTAATCCACAAATTATTTCTCAAAATGAGTGCTGTTGTAAAGACCGGTATTTAATAATTGCACACATCGATGGTTTAAAACATGAGATTAGAACTAAATTTTGCTGTCATCAGGCAGCTCATTTGGAAGAAATTCTTTTACTTTTCTCTTCATGAAAAGTTGTTTTTTCTTCCCCTTGATGGTCTTACAGACCACTCAAGCATTCACACAACTATATTCTCTTCTAAAACATCATGTTAAGTCTAATATTATGACCTGGGAGAAGTGATAATCCTTTTTTGGCAAATGGAGGAATCAAATGCATAACATGTCACGTAAAAATCCTTAGGGGGTGGCTAGCTCACTAAGGCTCCCAAGCTCAATATGCTTCTTCTGGTGTACTACTGTCATCTCATGAGTTAGAGCAACGGTTAGCAAACTACAGCCGGCAGATCAAATCCAGTCTGCTACCTCTCTTTGTGAATAAAGGTTGACTGGAAAACAGTCACATTCATTCCTACACACTGTCCCTGGATGCCTTCTTATTACCATGACAGATCTGAGGAGTTACAAAAGAGATTGCATAGCCCGCAAAGCTTAAAATATTATCCGGTCCCTTTTCAGCAAAAGTGCTGCCCCTGGGCTGCCTCCCCTTGGGTCAAATCATTATTAAGGTGAAAATTTTGACACATTCAAACACAGAGATACAACAAAGAGGTTAACAGCAGCCATGTTCTCTTCATTAACTTGTTTTCACTCTGGGCATTATTTCCACTAGTAAATAAGCATTCCTGGATGGCCTGGAATGGAAACCTGCTACATACATGCTAAGACTAAAATAAATTCGTTAATGGATTTCTGGAAATTAGTATCCAAGAGAAGAGGGCTTAGAAGGCATGATCTTAGAAAAATCTACCAGCCACAGAACCTTTTTTTGCATCTGATCTACTTACAAAAAACATGAGTAAAGTAAATGAATGAAATCAGTAAACTTGCACTACTTGCCAGGCAAAATTAGCTCATGAATTAGACATCTATTACAGGTGTATTTATGCAAAATGACTTCAAAATTCTAAAACAAAAGAGCAGATGTACTAAAACAGAGTATTTATTTAAGTATAGTACATATAGAAAAGTGCATAATGTAAGCACCTTAATGAATTATTTCAGACACAGGTATCCTCTATCCAGATCAAGAAATATTAGAAACACACAAGAGGGACATATCTTATTGGTTGTCAAGATTTACTACAAAGCTGCTAGGATGAAAATCTTTTTTCAATTACTTTGTCAATTTCTACAAAAATACCTACTCAAGTTTTGACTGATATTACATTGATTATGTAAACAAAATTGGGAAGAACAGCTACAATATTGTGTCTTCTAATCCATGAAAATAATATATACCTTCTGTTACCTAGATCTTTTTGCTTCCAATAATATTTTATAATTTTATATAGAGGCCAAGCACATCTTTTGTTAGATTTATTCCTAAGTATTTGCTTTTCAAAAAAAAGTTATTATAAATGATGCTTTCCAAAATTTTCACTCTCTAAATGTTTATTGTAGTATACAGAAACACAATTGTTACACACACGTTGACCGTATAGCCAGTAACTGTGTTACACTTCCCTATTCTACAAGTTTGTGGAAGTTATCTCCTTCTCTAAATTTCTGCCAAGTTCTGCTTTCCATAAGTTGAGTATATATTATTAAATACAAATTTAGAACTGTTATATCTTCCTGGTGAACTGAGTCTTTTATTATTACCAACGAACACATTCTATCTATTAACACTTCTTGCCTCATACTTTACTTTGATTTCAATATAACTACATGAGCTTCTTCTTGGTTGGCATCAAATGGCTCATCTTTTTCCATCCTTTACCGTTAATCTTTCTGTGTGTTCTTTCTGTGTGTATTTTAGGTATGAAGGCTGGATTTAGCAAATAGCTGAATATTTTAAAATATTTATTTGGATAACTGGAAGAAACATTTATTCCATTTATTGATATATTTGGATTTAAACATACCACTGAATGCTTACTACTTATCCTGCCTGTTCTACGTTCCTTTTGTCTGCTTTCTTTCCCTCTTTTGCCTTGGCTTTTTAAAAATTACTTGGTTTTTACTTGTGCCTATTAGCTTGATAGTTACATATTCTTATACTGCTTACCCTAAAGATTATAATATAGATCTTTATTAATTAATGTCATATAAATTAATATCTTACCTCTTCTAGGGCAATGCAAAGACTTTAGAATAATTTAATTTCAATTACTCCACACGTGATTTGCAGATGATGTATTTTTTTTTTAAACATCTTTATTGAAGTATAATTGCCTTACAATGGTGTGTTAGCTTCTGAGATGATGTATTTTAATTCCCTCTAAATACTTTAAATCTCTCAAAACATTATCACTACATTATCATTAAAAACATAATGTTGGGCTTCCCTGGTGGCTCAGTGGTTAAGAATCCGCCTGCCAGTGCAGGGGACACGGGTTCAAGCCCTGGTCAGGGAAGATCCCACATGCCGCGGAGCAACTAAGCCCATGCGCTGCAACCACTGAGCCTGCGTTCTAGAGCCCGCGAGCCACAACTACCGAAGCCTGTGCGCCTAGAGTCCGTGCTCCACAACAAGAGAAGCCACCACAATGAGAAGCTCCTGCTCACCACAACTAGAGAAAGCCCGCAGGCAGCAACGAAGACCCAACGCAGCCAAAAATAAATAAATAAAATAAATACATTTAAAAAACATAATGTCAAAAAAATAGAAAGACAAAACAAACAAAAAAAAACCATAATGTCAATCTTAATTTAAATTTACCCATATATATACCCTTTTCTTAATCTTTATTCATTCCTGAATCTGAGCTTCAATCTAGAATCACTTTCCTTCCATTCAAAGAACACTTTTTAGTATTTCCTTTAAAGCATGTTTGCTGGTGGCAAACTGCTCTGTTTTTCTGACAGTATCTTTATTTTATACTGTTGAGGGGACACTTTGAGTATCTTCTGTTGGTAGTTATTTTCTTTTAGCCCTTTAAAGATACTCCACTGTCAGCTGACTTTTACTCTACTCAATGTTCTGTGGTGACCTAAATGGCAAGGAAATCCAAAAAAGAGGGGATATGTGTATACATATAGCTGATTCACTTCGCCGTACAGCAGAAACTAGCACAACATTGCAAAGCAACTATACTCCAATTAAAGAAAAAAAAGCTGATGCACTTGCTACTGCTATTGCTGTGAAAAATAATAAATTGTCCTTCATCTCTGAAAAAAAAAAAAAATCAATGACAGCAAATCAGTCTTACTGAAGTTTCTCTGAAGACAGTATGTCTTTTTCTCCATCTCTCCTTTTTTGTTCTGGATATTTTTCTCTGGCCGATTTTGCAGTTTATTAGTCCTGTCTTAGCTGCTGTCTACTGAAGTCCATTAATTGAGTTCTTAATTTCAGATAATGTTTTTTTAATTCAAAATTTCCACTTGCTCTCTTCTGTAGTTTTCAATCTCTGCAAAAATACTCAAACTTGTTTTTTACTTCCTTGAAACACATTGATTTTGGATTAAAGTACACATCTAATAACTTCATTAAATAGATACCCTATGGATCTGTTTCTCTTATTTCTTGTTTCAACCAAATTATCATGTTGCTTCAGATATCTGATTACTTTTGATTGAGTGCTAGACTTTTTTTTTTAATATAATGTGACGCCTACGATTATTTTATTTTCCTCCAGACTTAAGATTTAGCCTGAGCTTCAGTCCCTGTATGGGCTGATTTGTATCTAGTTCATCCTTATATTTAAAGTGTGGCCCATCAGGTTCCAATCCAAAGCCTGCGGGTTTATTAGGCCATATACTTGACTGGTTTCACCTCTCTGGGTTTCCCCTTTAATCTAGATGTTGGCCTTGTAATTCTTTGCTATCTTTTTATCTCTATGGTGCCTTTAAACAGATGTTTTAAATTTTTATCAACCTTTTTAAGATACTTTCACAAGCGAGTTGATCGAAACTGCCTAATCTATTGTCACTGAAAATGGAACAATAATCTGTGGTTTTCAACTATGGTATTACATTCTGCTACATTAAAATCAATTGTGGGAAATTTTGCTTATAGTTTCTTAAGAATAGTAGCTAAAGCATGAAAATTGAAAATGATTGTTTTAAAAATAAAATCAGAGCAAGAAAAATGACAATAATAATTATAATAGTCGCTTAACATTTACTGAGCACCTTATATATACTAGCCACTGAACTGAAAAGTGTACATGTTTTATTTCATTTAATCCTCCAAACAACCTTATGAGATAGGTACTATTATTATCTTTTCCATTTACAGTTGAATAAACTGAGGCTTAAAAAGTTAAGATATTTCCCAAATATCACAGAGTTAGTAATATTTGACTATCCATTCAAATCCAGCTCTGAATATGCCCTATTAAGTATCTCCCATAGGAATAAAAGCTTTTAGTCCCATAACAAAATCACCCTCCATCAATTGCATATTCTTAAATATTAAAGAAAAAGATAGAATTATGGCATTACATCTGAAACTACGCATGCCATGGGAGTATGTCCTGCATGTAAATATATATCACAATGGAAAGTCTAATAACTGTGAAACTAATTAATGAATGTGCAAAACTATTAAGAAAACTTATTTTCATTCACATGCATTAACTGGCATTATGTAGTCATAAATACAGATAAATAATAGAATATGCCTCTAATTTATTTGAGGGTTTCATATTTATCCAGAATAGAACCTGCAAATATAGTATAGTATATTGGTTGTATTAGCAATGCCACCTAGTGGCAAACTAATATAGCCATCGTTAGAAAAAAAAGTCCTATAAGAGTGGTTCTTAACATTTTATGGGTTACAGAATCTGGAGAATCTAATACTATAGGTCCTTTCTGCCAGAAAGATGCATATTTGCGAAGACACATAACAAGTATAGTGTTCAGGGAATTAACAGACCTCCTGAAGCCCATGTGTTGACTGTTAGAATTAATGGAACAAACCAACTAACCTAGAGGCCCAACCAACTCCCCTTCAGCCTTGAAAAGGAATCCATTCACTTCTCCCTTCATCTCTTCCTCTCTGGTTAGCAATCACTATTCCTGCATAAACAGTATCTAACTCTTCCTTCGTGGCTACATATCTGTTCTTGGCAAACTACTAGATTTCTACTGTTACCAAATCAATTTACAAAATTTGATAGTAGTCATTTTTCCCTGTTGATTTTCACTAAATTTAATTTTTAAATTTAATCAAACAACTATTTTTACATCTAATGTTTAAAGAAGTGATGACAATTTTCAGGACATCTGAATTAAGTTAAAACCTTTCAATTATATCTAAAAATATAAATGAAATTGTTGATTGATAAACTTAAAAGTCAAGATAACTTTTCCCTTTTAAAGGCAGATATATAGGTATATAATATTTTAGGAAATATAGTAACATTTGTAGATCACCATTTAGTTGCACAATTAGTTAAAATTAACTAAATGATTACTTCCAAAAGAGGTTAACTTCCGTGCTGGGAAGAATGTAATTGAGAAAGTCTGTCTATGCAGGAAAAATTTTCCTATTTCACTTTAAAGCCATAATTTCCAGTAAAGAGAACCATGATCAAGAATGAATTAAATCTTTTCCCTTTGTTAAACTCAGTTTCTTTTTCACCTGTTTTGCTGTAAATTATTGTCAAAAGAAGGATCATTTTTCTGACCAGACTTCTCTCCTAATATAGTTTTCTCTCCTAATATAGTTAATTGCTTTCTTGACTGAGGAGTTATATGGGTATATGGAAAGAGTGCCTATTTCATCAGCACAAAAATGTATGACATGAGAATGTTAACGTCACATCTCCCTAAGTGATTATGTAAGGGCTCATAAATGAAAGGAGGTGTAATTAGGACTTTCCAGATACAATCACATTTGACAAATATAAAACAACAGGAATGGTGATCTATAAGGATAAAACTGTGTCAACCATCTATCACCAAGAAAATGTTACGTTTTAAAAATCTAACCAGAGATTATTTTGAATAGCTTCTTAAATAATAACAGAGATCAAATTCTTAAACCTTTATTTGATTCTGCTTTGCCTTCGGTTTCCTGGCTATTTTTCTCCATAATTGCCAAAGTTCACAAATGCACAGTCTATACTTACTCATGAAATTTTTTACTATACATTTGCTACACTATTGGTTATTGACTACCGTGGCTCTTGGGAGGACTACATGAGATAATTCATAAAAAGTGCTGAGCAAAAAGCCTAGCATGTGGAAAACATTCAATAAATGTTAGCTAGTCTATCAGTCAGGATAGGTTATAACAACAAACAGCCCAAAAACCTCAGTAGCTTAAGACAACAAAGTTTATTTCTCCCTTACTCTACATATCCATCAGAGGCTAGCAAAGGGAATCTGTTCATCACAGTCAGAGACTCAGGCTCCAGGTGAAAGACAGTATGACAAACCTTGAAGCATCTGCCAGGAAGCAACACCTATCACTTATGCTCACATGTCAAAGCAAATCATATGGCTGGAGTTCAACAGGATGGGGATGCAACAACTCCCCACAAAAATGAATACCAAATATGGATAAAAAATAATAAACTGGGACTTCCTTGGCGGTGCAGTGGTTAAGAATCTGCCTGCCAATGCAGGGGACACAGGTTCGATCCCTGGTCCAGGAAGATCCCACATGCCATGGAACAACTAAGCCCGTGTGCCACAACTATTGAACCTGTGCTCTAGGGCCCACGAGCCACAACTACTGAGCCCGCATGCCACAGCTACTAAAGTCCGCACACCTAGAGCCCATGCTCCACAACAAGAGAAGCCACTGCAATGAGAAGCCTGCTCACCGCAACAAAGAGTAGCCCTCACTCGCCGCAACTAGAGAAAGCCCGTGCACAGCAACGAAGACCCAACGCAGCCAAAAATAAATACATTTATTAAAAAAAAAAAAACTGATCTCAACTAATATTACTCTGATGACAATGATGATGACAATGTTTGCCATTTTCAGTAGTAGTAGTAGTAGTAGCTATAGTTAACTTCTTGTAATCTGACTTCCATCCCAACCAGGTGATTGAAAATAAACAAAAACCAGTGACATCTTTTATCTTCCTTTTGCTTGACTTCCCTGAAAATTATTTTTTGCAAATGCTTGTTTTCCTTCATTTTCCCTGTTATACCTAGGGAATCCTGGAAGGAATCCTGTGTCCAAGAACTAACAGATCTAAGAACTAAAGATAATCTGCTCAAATGGAAATGGCATATGCTGGGTATCTCTTTATATTTCTTTTTAACATTAACATATTGCTCTTCAAGCCTTTACATACTGAATTTGTTTGCTATGTTGGCCTTTTATCCATTTTTGATCACTATTGTCTAAAAAACTGTTCTTTTGACAAAATCAACACTCATTCATGATAAAAACTCACAAAAAAAAAACCCTGAAAACAAACACAACTCGCAGCAAACTAGGAATAGAAGAGCTTTATCAACTTGATAAAGAACATCTACAAAAACCTACAGCTAACATGATACTTAATCAGAATTGAAAATGGTCAGTTAATGCTAATCCTTCTGAGGACACAGGCTTCCATGGAGGTAGCAAGAAGTATGGAGAGGAAGAGGTATTTACTAAAAAAAAGAATATGCAGAGAAACTAAGCAGAATGAAGGCAAAAGGTGGCATAAACCTTTAATATTTCAAGAGAGTGGTTGGAGTGGCAGAAACTAAAGGCTTCCCCATTAAGGTTGGGAACAAGGGAGGATGTCCCTCTCACCACTCCAATTCAACATCAGACTGGAAGACCTAGCTAATGCAGTCTGACAGGGGGAAAAAAAAAATGAACGGGTATACAGACTGAGAAGAAGTAAAACTGTATTTGCAGACAACATGATTACCTATATAGAAAATCCTAAAGAATCGACAACAAAGTCCTGAAACTATTAAGTGATTACAGCAAGGTTACAGAATACAAGGCAAATACACAAAAGTCAATTGCTTTCCTATATATCACCAATTAACATACATGATCCACAAATCATGCCCCTAGGTATTTACCCAAATGAGGTGAATTCTTATATGCCCCTCAAAACTTGCACATGAATGTTTACAGCATCTTTATTCCTAATTGCCATAACTTGGAAACAACAATGATATCCTTCAATAAGTGAATGGATAAACAAACTGTGATGGTACATCCAGAAAATGGAATATTATTCAGCAATAAAAAGAAATGAGGTATCAAGCCATGAAGACACACAGGAACTTTAAAACCATATTGCTAAGTGAAAGAAGCCAGGCAGAAAAAGACACATACTGCATAATCCCAACTATATGACATTCTGGACAAAGCCAAAATTTATTATGCACTGTAATGGAGAACGTTATGCATTCTCCATTACAGTGTCACATACCCAATATAAATGCTGAGCAGCCATGAACTACCACAAGAATATTTTTAAGAATATCTCTCTCATTTCAACTAAGTAAAAAAAAAAAATTTTTTAGGAGGGGTACATTTTATACTTTGATTTAAAAGAGTTTAAGAAAGCATTAGCTGTACGCATGTAATACTTCATTAACTGCACTCAATAAGATTACCAAAATAACTATCCAGTATGTACATGGTGTTTGAAGACGTGAGGGAAGATACCATTTCTCATTTGCAGATTAACAGAGAAAATAACTGACCAAATTAATTCTAAGTCTTACATGGAATTCTGTACAATTAAATAACTTCAACTATTACAAAGACAATTGCATAAGCAAGAGAACCATTATTCCAAAATCTGGAAGGAAAAAACATTTCCTGGCTGAATTAATATAAGTAAACAATCTCATTTGCCTAAGGGTTCTTCCTCCCTTCTCTTTTTAAATTCTCAACCCAAAAGGAAAAACAAAACAGAATTCCAAATCACTGACTTGAGAATTAGAATACATATAAAACACAAAGGTAATTAAGTAAAAATCCTAGAATTTTAACTTCTGAAGTAAAAGCACCAATTAAAACATAATCTCTTTCAATCTTGCTTATTAAAATTATTCTTACCAGATAAAGCAGAAAGGTATGCAGCCCTGTTCCAAGCCCAACAGAAGACAAAATTCCTAAGCCTATCCAGTAGGCATACAAAAGAAACTGTTTCTCTATACGTTGCACATACTGAAAAACAAAAGGGATGAGGTGAAAACAAAATCAGAATTCTTAAGCAGAAATGTGGTATTTATCAACTATAATAAAAATAAAACAAACCAACTAAGTTTCCAATAGGAAGAAAGTATTAAGATTAAAAGCTCCTTGAAGAGTCCAAATTCCTCTAATATGTGGTCACAGAGATGGCAGAAAAAATCATGTAACTGTAATAAAGCTCATTTCTACATTTTAAAAGTCCTATTATTACAATGACATTTATACAAAAAATGCAAATTATTGATAACTATGAGAATAAAAAATTTAAAGATACTTAAAAGTTATAAAAATTTTGTTTAAGAAAGCATGATAGGGACTTCCCTGATGGCGCAGTGGTTAAGAATCCGCCTGCCAATGCAGGGGACACAGGTTCGAGCCCTGGTCCGGGACGATCCCACTTGCCGTGGAGCAACTAAGCCCGTGAGCCACAACTACTGCATTTATAAGTATAAAAACTTCTCTGATTAGAGGTAAAGTGCTGCTCCTCCCCATTTTTAATGCCATTTGTTGTTTTCTAATTTTACAGGCAATATATGTTTATTACAGACAACTAGAAATACATAAAAGCGTAAAGTAAAAAACAATTACCCATAATCTCCACCCTCTCAGAGATAATCACTATCAGCATTTTGATGCATTTAGAGGTAAACTGCTCTAAAATATGAAATGATAACATTTTAGAACTATTTCCTAATAGAATACATTAACGTTTTGCAATTTTATCAAAAGTTATTAACAAAATGTCCTATTTTCCTTTCATTTATGCTGTACAGATGACAGGCAAGTGAACTTCCCCCCACTTTGTACATATAAAACCTAACCTTCAATCTAGGATGAGTATATCAGCTTGGATGGATCACAGGAGTGTGTTATAAAAAATATGAAGACTTTGGTAGTGATTAAAGGATTCATGCTGCTTTGACTAAACACTGTTAGGAAAGTTACATTTAAATCCTTAAAGGTAAAAAGGAATGATATATACCCAATATAAATGCTGAGCAGCCATGAACTACCACAAGAATATTTTTAATATTTGGCCTTAAAAGTAAGACATTAAGATACCAGTTATGAGATAAATTAAAAAGAAAAAAAAATCAATGAAATCCACAAAAGCTCCATTTTGAAACTGTTTGGGATTAGGGAAGGTACAAGAATAGAAACAGAGGTGCTGAACTTCTTACCTGTTGATGTGCTCCTTCAACATAATACGTAGCTATAAGCACAGCAAGCAGCAGTAAAAAAGACATCACAACGCTTTGACGATGCCATAATCTTAAAAACAAATTAAAAAGAAATGAAATATGTCACAGTCTCATTTTCAGGATTCATCACTCTCAAAACATTTCTTATTGAAGCAATTAGGTTACTTAGCTCAGCTTTAGAAGTTGTTCTTGCTGGATTGAGCTCTTTTTTTCTTAAACACTATGGTCTCTTGGGGTGCAGAAGGGGGTCAAGACCAGATACTTGGGTATAGAATCTAATTTCTTATTAGAAACCCCATCGTAGGGGCTTCCCTGGTGGCGCAGTGGTTAAGAATCCGCCTGCCAGTGCAGGGAACATGGGTTCGAGCCCTGGTTCAGAAGGATCCCACATGCTGTGGAGCAACTAAGCCCGTGCACCACAACTACTGAAGCCCCCGCGCCTAGAGCCCGTGCTCCGCAACAAGAGAAGCCACCACGATGAGAGGCCCGCGCACGGTACTGAAGAGTGGCTGCCGCTCGCCGCAACTAAAGAAAGCCTGCGCATCAACGAGGACCCAATGCAGCCATAAATAAATAAATAAATAAATAAACAAACATAAACAACTTTATAAAAAAAAAAAAGAACAAGAAATTACACTATAGCCTTTCCCATACCCCAAACTAATCTTTTATATACACCCCAACTTCTAATTGGGACAGGCATTATGATATAATGGAAAGGGCATTGGCCTTTAGTCAGAGGACTTGGATCAGAGTCCCTTAAGTACTGTACTTTGAGTAAGACACTCAACCAATCTGATTCTGTTTCTTGTTTTTAAAATCATGATGATCATATACTTATTTTACCTTCTTCATGGAATTGCTATAAGGATCAAATGAACTAAAAAGTGTTACAAAATGCTTTATAAACTGTAAGTACATAAAAAGGTAAGATATTATTACAGATAACTTGGAAAAGTAAACCAGAAAATGATTAAGGCAAGTAAAAGTTCAACTTGCTCTTTATGATATCAGAAACAGGGCTTACAGGTACTAAATTTAAAGATAGAACACAATTTCCATGGCAGAGTCCTTTTTTATTGGCTCAAACTATCAGTAGTGCCATGTATTCTGAACCTTGACCTACTAAAGAATCAGTGTATCTAATGTACACAGGCCTGATTTCTCCCGAAGGTAAAGCCAGAAGAAAAAACTTCTCATTTTCATTGCTCTCCTCTGCATAAAAGATTCAACATGAGACAATGGTCAACTGTAACAATCCAGTGAACAAATAGCAACAAGTTTCCCTAATCTATTTTTCTTCAAACTACACATAAAAAGGAAAATAAGTATGTTCCTATAACATTCTAAATTTAATTAATCCATTTTGATAGAGCAGGTGGCAGGGAGACTGTTGAAGATTTCTAAAATTAGTAAATACAGTTTATATAAAAGGAAATGGAAGACTCTTTACCTTGAGGTCCATTCCTTCAAGATTACTAGGATTTCCAGAGAAAAATACTGCAAGGTAACGAGTGGCTGTCTCCACAGGACAATATTCTGCCTTTCTTCCCGATCCCTCCTCTTCTTTTCATTCACTGACGAGGGATCTGAAAAACATTAGTGTAGAAGTTAAAACAGGATGTTCACTTTTTCCAGTCACTTTCAAAATTCACCTACCTTCCCATCCCACATTTGAAGGACTGTATATAAACCTCAAAAAACAAACAATCTGGTTCACATTGTGACAAGTCTAGGCTATGTCCTGCTGTTCTACTCTTACCATTATTTTTGGAATTATTTTATTGTCAGGACACAAGTTTCTTTTCTTATACATTACTGGAATGCTAAATTAGCCCACTTTCTATGAAGGGCAATTTAGCACCATATCATAGAACAAAGTGGTTTAGAGCTCAAAACGTGAAGGCAAACTACTTGGTTCCAAATCCTGGCACTGCCATCTACTAGTCATGTGATCTTGGGCAAGGTAATTAACCTTTCTATGCCTCAGTTTTCTCTTCTCTAAAATGAAGATAAAAATAGTACTTACTTTTTAGTGTCTTGTAAAGATTAAATGAGTTAATACATGTATGTATATGTGCAATTAAAGTTAGTTATTATTGGTAATAATAGTAACTCTCTCAGCATCATCTCTCGAAATTATAAATGCATATACCCTGTCACCTAATAATTCCATTTCTAAGAATGATTAGCTGTAAGGAGAAATGACTTTTGTATGAGTTTATTCAATACAGTGTTATTGGTTCTAGCAAAAGATTATAAACAAATGTTACCAACAGAGGACAGAGGAGCTATTAAAATATGATAGATTTGTACAATGGAATACTAAGCAGCCATAACAAAGAATAAGTTCTTCATGTACAATCTCTATGAAATATTAAGTAAAAAACCCCAAACAACACACACCATGGTACAGAATAGAAAGTGTGTCATTCTAACATTAATTTTAAATTCCAAAGGGGTGGGCAGTAGTGGCAGAATACATAAATGTATGTGCTTGTTGAAAGAAAGGAAAGAAAAAAATAACATGCAAAAGCTCCTAATGGGATGAGACTATGATATATGCAATGTCTATTTCCGAATCCTAAAACTCCTGGTGAAACGATGTGAAATTTATTGACAACCAAAGTAACCCAAAAGTCAGTAAGTGCTGCAAAATACATTCTGCAAGGCAATGCAGTGATCAAAACAAATGGAAACTACTACTTCAGATAGCTTGCAATTCTTCTAATAGAAGAAAATTTCTATGATATAATATTACCATGCTGAAGTATTATTTGCAATGTGTTTGAGATGCCAAACGATTTAGAAGTTAAAAAGAAAACCATTATAATTAACAGAAAAGGAAAACCTTTCATTTTCTTTTAAACACAAAAAGGAAAGTTCCTACTTAAATCATCTATATAAGTAATAGCTGTAATTTTCAGGGTAAATGTGTGAATAAGAGTCAAATATACTGAAATTTACCACAAATTCCTAGTTTGGTTAAAATATAAATTTATTTGTTTCAAACTAAAATTTAAAAATAAATCCACAATAATCACATTCTGACTTTTTGGATGATTATAAAATTAGGATTAGCATAATAAGTAAATTTATAATCTACTTCTAAAGTTACAAAATAGCATGATAAAACTGAGTGCCAAACAAAGCCAAATAAATATTTACCACACCACAAGATTAAAAAATAATAATCTTGTACCTAGAACACTGCTGATGTGACTACGGCCAGGCTGCTTCTGCTATCACTGTGAAAAATCACCTCATAGGCCCTTATATACCCATAATTTAATTTAGTATGAAGATGAAACAAAAGATAATCAATCTTTTACAAGATTTATAAGAATTTTATGTATCCTATATTATTATATAAGATATTATTTTGTTAACAAAAGATAATAAATATTAGATATAATATATTTCTATTTTATTCCAATGAAAAAGATATCATTTAAACCCGTAGATCTTCTCCCTCCAAACCACCATACTTCACCTGTGAAGTTTCCATTATATTGTTCCTTGTTCATTGCTACACGTCTCTGGTCACAATTTTTTCCATTCTCTGCCATTTCATAGATCAATAACTCTTGAGGAGCTAATAAAACAAAATAAAATCCAGTGATATGTTACATACTTCTGCTTTGCATCTGTGGCTGAATGAAACTGAATACAGAAACAACATGGGAGTAATCCCCACGTGCCATCTCAATAATGTGTTTATACCTTAATTTTCTCTTTTATAATCAAGATTTAATAATTTGTATAGAAACTGTAGTAGAAGTATTAAAAATATAAAAGCCATGTTGTTGTAATCCTTTTCCAAACAGTTATCCCAGTGATTTTCCAGATTAAAATTTGGAGGCAATTTGTCCACAGAAGGATATAAAATACTAGCATCTTCAAGTACTGATAACCTATAAGGTCTAAAGTCCTTCTAATTCAAAACTGAATATCATACATACCATCTACACAAATTTTACCAATCTTGCAGTCCTTTTAGCATTACTTTAAAAAAATGATTATATTATCAAACATGTCAAAAATGTTGCCACACAGATCCAAGATCAATTTTATTTAGGAAACAATTCTACTGAAAAAAAAAAAATGATATGGGCACAGAAGGTGAAAATTTTAAAAGTTTAAGATAAGTTAAATGTACTCTTTATAGCATGATTCATACTACAGGTATAGGTATAAATTTTTAATTTAAATCCCTGTATTACAACACATAAATTGTACTGACATAATTATTCTACACGAAAACACCAGATTACCTGTGCAGGTATCATTCTTTCAGGTGCTGGTAAAGCAAATCTTTCTACTCAAAAAGCATATCACTTCAAAGTCTCAATGCTGAGTCCTCTGCATGTGCCATGAGTCCTGCTACTCTTATACTCAGCTGATTAGAATATGACATGGTCATGGTTTCAATCTTCCTATGGTTTGTTAGCTGGAGCTATTTTATCCCTTGACTAAAATTCTAACCATAATTTAGGCCTCATAAAGGAAAATAAGTGAAAGACTATAAAGACAGAACAAAGAGCATACATTCATCACTCCAACAGAAGGTCTCTTCGTTTAGACACAATCCATTTGTGGACACCTTTGTTTTGTTGCCTTCATTTCTCAATAAACAAACATATTAGGAAATAAAGTATAGGTTTCCATTAGCACAGATGGATAGCCTGGAGCAGATGATTATAAGTCTAAAATCTGGATTTGCATACCAGATTTGCCACTAACTAGTTGTGTGACCTTAAGCAAGTCTCATTTTTTCTAGATCTTGATTCTCTGGATCTACAAAAGGAGGACAAAAATTCTCACTTTCACAGGATTAATGAGGATGAAAGAGTGTGTGTTTGGGCATGCAAGGGTGTGTATAACTATAAATGGCAATACATGGAAAGGGTAGGAGGTATCTGACACAGTAAACCTAGAAACTGTCTATACTACAGAAACTACTTCATAGCACATGCCTCACTGCTACCATATCAGTGATGTCAGTGTCTTTCATTCAACACTCATTATAGAAGTTCTGGGGTCAGTAATGGGCACTGAAGATATAAATGTGAATAAGACAAGATCTTTCTCCTCCAGCAGGTCATAATCTGGTAGGGAAGCCAGATGAGCACAAGACTTCAATTATAATATAAAACAATGAAACAGATATACAGCAAATAACTTACTGGAAAGAAAACAGGTTTTAGAATTGGATTCAAACCCAAACTTCACAAGTATATATTTTGAGCTTTGAGAAGTTTCTAAATCTCTCTAAATATCAGTTTCTTTAATTTGTAAAATAGAGATAACACGACACACAAAGGGTTACTCTGAGGATTAAATAACGTAATGTACATAAAATACTAGTATATTGTCCCACCTTTTATATGAACTCAATATATACTGGTTTATAATGATGATAAGGAGAAAGAAAGTACAGGAAAAAGTATGGGAGCTCAGAGGGCAATACATTCAGAGTAGTACTAGACGCTGAAATTTGATTCTGCAAATTTAAGTCAGAGTTCTGTGAAGATGTTTTCAAAAGACAAGCAATTACAAAAAAAGAAAGACGAAGATAAATTGTGAAAATCTATAAGATCAAAGCATCACAATAAGTTCACAAAATGTAAATCTATTCCACAAATCATGCTTTCTGGTTTTATTAATAAAATTAATAGAACATATTTGAAATGGACCATATAATAAAGGAGTTAAAGATTTTCCATCTTCCAATCATTCAACTTGAAGCCATACTTAAGTTCTGTAAATACTTAAAACTGTGCGAACTCATATTCAGCCAAATTCTATAGGCAATTCATTTTAGAGATGAACAGCCCTTCACCTACATCACAATAAATAACATTTAATTAATTTGTGATGAAAACATATAAGAAGGCACAAAAGAGCTTATGTGTTATGAAGAAAACACTCTAAAACCTTTCCCCTGCAAAACACTGATAATTGAGCTCATTTCCCCAGTTTTACTCCTTCCCATAGTATCATCTTTAAGAGACAGAAAGAGTTTTATCCAAAACAACTTGGGTCCATTTAACTTCTTACTTAATAACAATGGTATTATGCAATTATTCAAAGATGTTTTTAAAGACATTTCAACAGGAATTTTTATTTGAGCAAATAATGTGTTCTTACACAATATGCTAAAAAAGAAAACAGTCTACAGACATTTCCTACTCAAAAAATTCTCCAGAAAAAAACATAGTCTGGAATTTTGTTTTGTAAGAAATAGCATAGGAGACTAAGTTATTTTCTTTTAATCCGTCTACTTCTTTACAAACAAAATAAATTCACAGTTTAAAAAACAATTTTGGGGGGCTTCCTTGCAGTGGTTAAGAATCTGCCTGCCAATGCAGGGGACACGGGTTCGATCCCTGGTCGGGGAAGATCCCACATGCCGTGGAGCAACAAAGCCCATGAGCCACAACTACTGAGCCTGCACTCTACAGCCCATGAGCCACAACTACTGAGCCCATGTGCCACAACTACTGAAGTCCATGCGCCTAGAGCCTGTGCTCCGCAACAAGAGAAGCCACCACAATGAGAAGCCCAAGCACCGCAACAAAGAGTAGCCCCCGCTCACTGCAACTAGAGAAAGCCTGCACATAGCAACGAAGTCCCAACACAGCCAAAAATAAAAATAAAAATAAAAATAAAATAGAGGAGGAACCAAGATGGTGGAGTAGAAGGACGTGCTCTCACTCCCTCTTGCGAGAACACCAAAATCACAACTAGCTGCTGGACAATCATCGACAGGAAGACACTAGAACTCACCAAAAAAGATACCCCACATCCAAAGACAAAGGAGAAGCCACAATGAGACAGTAGGAAGGGCACAATCACAGTAAAATCAAATCACATAACTGCTGGGTGGGTGACTCACAGACTGGAGAACACGTATACCACAGAAGTCCACCCACTGGAGTGAAGGTTCTGAGCCCCACATCAGGCTTCCCAACCTGGGGGTCCGGAAACAGGAGGAGGAATTCCTAGAGAATCAGACTTTGAAGCCTAGTGGGAATTGATTGCAGGACTTCGACAGGACTGGGGGAAACAGAGACCCCACTCTTGGAGGGCACACACAAAGTACTGTGTGCATCGGGACCCAGGGGAAGGAGCAGTGACCCCAGGGGAGACTGAACCAGACCTACCTGCTAGTGTTGGAGGGTCTCCTGCAGAGGCGGGGGGTGGCTGTGCTTCACCATGGGGACAAGGACACTGGCAGCAGAAGTTCTGGGAAGTACTCCTTGGTGAGAGCCCTCCCAGAGTCTGCCATTAGCCCCACCAAAGAGCCCAAGTAGGCTCCAGTGTTGGGTTGCCTCAGGCCAAACAACCAACAGGGAGGGAACCCAGCCCCACCCATCAACAGTCAATCGGATTAAAGTTTTACTGACCTCAGCCCACCAGAGCAACAGTCAGCTCTACCCACCACCAGTCCCTCCCATCAGGAAACTTCCACAAGCCTCTTAGATAGCCTCATCCACCAGAGAGCAGACAGCAGAAGCAAGAAGAACTACAATCCTGCAGCCTGCGGAACAAAAACCACATTCACAGAAAGATGGACAAGAAGAAAAGGCAGAGGGCTATGTACCAGATGAATGAACAAGATAAACCCCCAGAAAAACAACTAAATGAAGTGGAGATAGGCAACCTTCCAGAAAAAGAATTCAGAATAATGATAGTGAAGATGATCCAGGACCTCGGAAAAAGAATGGAGGTGGGCTTCCCTGGTGGCGCAGTGGTTGAGGGTCTGCCTGCCAATGCAGGGGATGCGGGTTCGAGCCCTGGTCTGGGAGGATCCCGCGTGCCGCGGAGCAGCTAGGCCCGAGAGCCACAACTGCTGGGTCTGTGCGTCTGGAGCCTGTGCTCTGCAACAAGAGAGGCCGCGATAGTGAGAGGCCCGCGCACCACGATGAGGAGTGGCCTCCGCTTGCCGCAGCTAGAGAAAGCCCTCACACAGAAGCGAAGACCCAACACAGCCAAAATTAAATAAATAAATTTAAAAAAATAGCAGATAATAATAACTCTTAAAAAAAAAAAAAGAAAGGAGGCAAAGATCAAGAAGATGCAAATGTTTAACAAAGACCTAGAAGAATTAAAGAACAAACAAACAGAGATAAACAATACAATAACTGAAATGAAAACTACACTAGAAGGAATCAATAGCAGAATAACTGAGGCAGAAGAACAGATAAGTGACCTGGAAGACAGAATGGTGGAATTTACTGCTGCAGAACAGAATAAAGAAAAAAGAATGAAAAGAAATGAAAACAGCCTAAGAGACCTCTGGGACAACATTAAACGCAACAACATTTGCATTATAGGGGTCCTAGAAGAAGAGAGAGAGAAAGGACCAGAGAAAATATTTGAAGAGATTATAGTCGAAAACTTCCTTAACATGGGAAGGGAAATAGCCACCCACCCAAGTCCAGGTAGTGCAGTGAGTCCCATACAGGATAAACCCAAGGAGAAACACGCTGAGACACATAGTAATCAAATTGGCAAAAATTAAAGACAAAGAAAAATTACTGAAAGCAGCAAGGGAAAAACAAAAAATAACATACAAGGGAATTCCCATAAGGTTAACAGCTGATTTCCCAGCAGAAACTCTACAAGCCAGAAGGGAGTGGCATGATATACTTAAAGTGATGAAAGGGAAGAATCTACAACCAAGATTACTCTACCTGGCAAGGATCTCATTCAGATTCGATGGAGAAATCAAAAGCTTTACAGACAAGCAAAAGCTAACAGAATTCAGCACCACCAAACCAGCTCTACAACAAATGCTAAAGGAACTTCTCTAAGTGGGAAACAGAAGAAAAGGACCTACAAAAACAAACCCAAAACAATTAAGAAAATGGTCATAGGAACATACATATTGATAATTACCTTAAACGTGAATGGATTAAATGCTCCAACCAAAAGACACAGGCTTGCTGAATGGATACAAAAACAAGACCCATATATATGCTGTCTACAAGAGACCCACTTTAGACCTAGGGACACATACAGACTGAAAGTGAGGGGATGGAAAAAGATATTCCATGCAAATGGAAATCAAAAGAAAGCTGGAGTAGCTATACTCATATCAGATAAAATAGACTTTAAAATAAAGAATGTTACAAGAGACAAGGAAGGACACTACATAACGATCAAGGGCTCAATCCAAGAAGAAGATATAACAATTATAAGTACATATGCACCAAACATAGGAGCACCTCAATACACAAGGCAACTGCTAACAGCTATAAAAGAGGAAATTGACAGCAACACAATAATAGTGGCGGACTTTAACACCTCACTTACACCAATGGACAGATCATCCAAAATGAAAATAAATAAGGAAACAGAAGCTTTAAATGACACAACAGACCAGATAGATTTAATTGATATTTATAGGACATTCCATCCAAAGACAGCAGATTACACTTTCTTCTCAAGTGAGCACGGAACATTCTCCAGGATAGATTACATCTTGGGTCACAAATCAAGCCTCAGTAAATGTAAGAAAATTGAAATCATATCAAGCATCTTTTGTGACCACAACGTTATGAGATTAGAAATCAATTACAGGGGAAAAAAAACCGTAAAAAACACAAACATATGGAGGCTAAACAATACGTTACTAAATAACTAAGAGATCACTGAAGAAATCAAAGAGGAAATCAAAAAATACCTAGAGACAAATGACAATGAAAACATGACGATCCAAAGCCTATGGGATGCAGCAAAAGCAGTACTAAGAGGGAAGTTTATAGCTATACAAGCCTACCTCAAGAAACAAGAAAAATCTCAAATAAACAATCTAACCTTACACCTAAAGGAACTAGAGAAAGAAGAACAAACAAAACCCAAAGTTAGCAGAAGGAAAGAAATCATAAAGATCAGAGCAGAAATAAATGAAATACAAACAAAGAAATCAATACCAAAGATCAATAAAAGTAAAAGCTGGTTCTTTGAGAAGATAAACAAAATTGATAAACCATTAGCCAGACTCATCAAGAAAAAGAGGGAGAGGACTCAAACCAATAAAATTAGAAATGAAAAAGGAGAAGTTACAACAGACACCGCAGAAATACAAAGCATCCTAAGAGACGACTACAAGCAACTCTATGCCAATAAAGTGGACAATCTGGAAGAAATGGACAAATTCTTAGAAAGGTTTTGGTAGTCCTAGCCACAGGAATCAGAGAAGAAAAAGAAATAAAAGGAATACAAATTGGAAATGAAAAAGTAAAACTGTCACTGTTTGCAGATGACATGATACTATACTTAGAGAATCCTAAGAATGCCATCAGAAAACTACTAGAGCTAATCAATGAATTTGGTAAAGTTGCAGGATACAAAATTAATGCACAGAAATCTCTTGCATTCCTATATACTAATGATGAAAAATCTGAAAGAGAAATTAAGGAAACACTCCCATTTACCATTGCAAAAAAAAAGAATAAAATACCTAGGAATAAACCTACCTAGGGAGACAAAAGACCTGTATGCAGAAAACTATAAGACACTGATGAAAGAAATTAAAGATGATACCAACAGATGGAGAGATATATACCATGTTCTTGGATTGGAAGAATCAACATTGTGAAAATGACTCTACTACCCAAAGCAATCTACAGATTCAATGCAATCCCTATCAAATTACCAATGGCATTTTTTACGGAACTAGAACAAATCATCTTAAAATTTGTATGGAGACACAAAAGACCCCGAATAGCCAAAGCAGTCTTGAGGGAAAAAAACAGAGCTGGAGAAATCAGACTCCCTGACTTCAGACTATACTACCAAGCTACGGTAATCAAGACAATATGGTACTGGCACAAAAACAGAAACATAGATCAATGGAACAAGATAGAAAGCCCAGAGATAAACCCACACACCTATGGTCAACTAATCTATGACAAAGGAGGCAAAGATATACAATGGAGAAAAGACAGTCTCTTCAATAAGTGGTGCTGGGAAAACTGGACAGCTACATGTAAAAGAATGAAATTAGAATACTCCCTAACACCATACACAAAAATAAACTCAAAATGGATTTGAGACCTAAATGTAGGACCGGACACTATAAAACTCTTCGAGGAAAACATAGGAAGAACACTCTCTGACATAAATTACAGCAAGATCTTTTTTGATCCACCTCCTAGAGTAATGGAAATAAAAACAAAAATAAACAAATGGGACCTAATGAAACGTAAAAGCTTTTGCACAGCAAAGGAAACCATAAACAAGACAAAAAGACAACCTTCAGAATGGGAGGAAATATTTGCAAACAATCAACGGACAAAGGATTAATCTCCAAAACATATAAACAGCTCATGCAGCTCAATATTAAAGAAACAGCAACCCAATCCAAAAATGGGCAGAAGACCTAAATAGACATTTCTCCAAAGAAGACATACAGATAGCCAAGAAGCACATGAAAAGTTGCTCAATATCACTAATTACTAGAGAAATGTAAATCAAAACTATAATGAGGTATCACCTCACCAGTTACAATGGGAATCATCAGAAAATCTACAAACAACAAATGCTGGAGAGGGTGTGGAGAAAAGGGAACCCTCTTGCACTGTTGGTGGGAATGTAAATTGATATAGCCACTATGGAGAACAGTATGGAGGTTCCTTAAAAAACTAAAAATAGAATTACCATATGATCCAGCAATCCCACTACTGGGCATATACCCAGAGAAAACCATAATTCAAAAAGACACATGCACCCCAGTGTTCACTGCAGCACTATTTACAATAGCCAGGTCATGGAAGCAACCTAAATGCCCATCGCCAGACAAATGGATAAAGAAGTTGTGGTACATATATAAAATGGAATATTACTCAGCCATAAAAAGGAACGAAATTGAGTCATTTGTTGAGACGTGGATGGATCTAGAGACTGTCATACAGAGTGAAGTAAGTCAGAAAGAGAAAAAGAAATATTGTATATTAACACATGTATGTGGAACCTAGAAAAATGGTACAGATGAACCGGTTTGCAGGGCAGAAGTTGAGACACAGATGTAGAGAACAAACGTATGGACACCAAGGGGGAAAACCGCGGTGGGGTGGGGATGGTGGTGTGCTGAATTGGGCGATTGGGATTGACATATATACACTGATGTGTATAAAATTGATGACTAATAAGAACCTGCTGTATAAAAAAATAAAATAAAATTTAAAAATTAAAAAAAACAAACAAAAAACAAAAAACTAATACTAAACTTTCTTTGGGTTATTTGTATGGAAATATGTTAATATAAATGTTTCAGACATTACATGAAATTCCTAAAAATCTTATATGTTCTGGTATAATGTTATAAGTCATAATTCTAATTATTACTTTAAAAAGTATATCTCAGAAATAACTAAATTTCCTTGTCAATTGCATTATTATGAACTTTCATCTAATCTTTAACCGTGGTCATTTTTAAGTCTTTTGTCATTTACAGACAGTTCTGGGTGTACTTTGATGCTTTTGCAGAAATGTTCCTATAAAAGGGTTTCATCTTCAAGGAATTCATGGAAAAGACTCTGACAAGTACAGGTTTCTGGTAACTGACTATACTGCTGAACTGAATGAATAAGCGTTTTCAGAACTCCAATGGAAAACTGATGAATTCATAAAAGTGCTAACAAAAGATCAAGATGAAAAGAAAATTAATTACATGGGATTGAGTGAACTGATGAGGATGATTATAATTTTTGTGACTTTCTGTTTGAATAAAAAAAAATGTTAAAAAGAAAAAAAAGAATGGATGTCGAATTTTATTAGAGGTGTCTTTTTAATTCCTTTGCTGTTTACTAACAGATTTCCGAATATTGACTACATTTCTACAAAATCAGTGTCATTTTTTATACTTTTAATGTAATGTGGGACTCTGTTTGATAGTAATTTATATTTACATCAACATTCAAAAGTGACTGTTTTTAGTGCTATCTTTGCTAGATTTTATCAGTGTTATCGTGGCTTCATAAAGAGAACTGGAAAACTTTCTGTGTGAACTAGAACAACTTTAATAGCAGATCCTCTTGAAAGTGGGAAAAAATTTACCCATGAAATAATGTGGGCCTGGAGCAATTTTTAAAGAAGCAGCTCTCTGGCAACTTTGTTTTGGCTTTCAAATTTATTTTGAAAATGGAGATAACCCAAAGGTATATCTGCGATTATTTACTTTTCTCATTCCGAATTTTGTATTTCTGTATCATCCCTTTTTTCCTTTATTCAGCTAGCATAGTTTAGTCTACCGTTTCGGTTTTCCCTTCCAAAGAACCAGCTCTTATAATTTCTATTTTTTCCCTTTTAATAAGTTAATATCAGTGTTAACTTTATTAAGTCTGTTTTCCATAGGTTTATTTCATTGTTTCCTTTTAATACTCTTAAGTAAAGTATTTAATTTTTATTCTTTTTCAGTTATTCAAGATGTTTTCTCATAAATCTGGCTTTGGCCACCTCCCATAGACATGAATATACATTGATCTCATTATGTTACTTCCTAGATAATATGTAACTGTTTTCAATTTCCTCTTTGATACAATAAAGTATCCAGAGTTGCAAAAAATATAATAAAATAAAATAAAATAAAATAATTTTAAAATAAATAAATAAAAATAAAAAACAATTTTTGAAAAACTTTTGCCAATTTCTAGCCCCACTCGCCTACACAGAGGTTGGGGGTTGAGGCTGAAAGTTCCAACCCTCTAATCACGCTTTGGTTTTTTTGGTGACTAGTCCCCATCCTGGAGGTAACTAGGGGCCCAACAAAAGTTGCCTCATTAGAAAAGAAGATGTTCTTATCACTCACATTACTCTGGAAAACTACAAAGGATTTAGGAGCTTTGTGCCAGGAACTGGGACAAAGACCAAATATAGATTTCTTATGACACAATTACTCTGTAAGGAGAGAATATGCTAGTTATGGGCTGAATTGTACCCCTCCCCCATTCATATGCTGAAGCCCTAATCCCCAATGTGACTGTATTTATTGTTGGGGCCTTTAAGCAGGTAATTAAGGTTAAATGAGGTTCTAAGGGTGGGGCCCTAGTCAGATAGAACTGGTGTCCTTATAAGAGGAGAAAAGAGACACTCTCTCTGCATGCACACAAAGGAAAGGCCATGTGAGGACACAACAAGAAGGCAGCCATGTACAAGCCAGGAAGAGAGCTAGCACCTCAATTTTGGACTTCCAGCATCCAGAAATGAGAACATAAATTCGGTGCCCCAAAGCTGCCAATATGTCTATTTGAGGGCCAAATCAGGGCAAGCAGCATTTCACCTGTACTCCACACTCCAAGACTGAATGCATCCCCGCTATTCTAATTCTGTTCACCTTCCCACCTGAAAGTAGTTTCACTTCTCTGGAGCTAAAAGAATCCTACCAACATCACTTACTAGTTGCATAGCCTTGGGTAAGTAATTTAAGCCTCTGCATTTGAGTTTATTTGTAAAATATCCCCATTCCTATTTTCATGCCATCCTTAAATGTCTTTTGTGTTGCTTTGGGGGACTCTCGGCTATTTATTTTCTCTACTTCAAAAAACAATTATATATAATTGTCCTGCACAGAGTCTGGCACATAGCAGGCACTTAATGTTAGCTTCTCCACACCCTTTCCATGAATGTCTCAATTTTCCAAAATAATCATAGTCAATACTACCCAAGTATTCACTTACAGACACTTGTTTTCCGTATTTCTATACTATAGAAGAGACTGCACAACTGATTTCTACAGAAGCATCCACAGAAAAATCTTAGTTTATGTTGGATAACAAAAATAAATTATTTTTCATCAATGTAAACAGTTTGAAAAGTACCAAAAGGACAATCTGTTAAAAATTATTACAGGGTAGGGACTTCCATGGTGGTTAAGAATCCGCCTGCCAAGGCAGGGGACCCAGGGGCGATCCCTGGTCCAGGAAGATCCCACAGGCCGTGGAGCAACTAAGCCCATGCGCCACAACTACCGAGCCTGCACTCTAGAGCCTGTGTGCCACAACTACTGAAGCCCACAGGCCTAGAGCCCGTGCTCTGCAACAAGAGAAGCCACCGCAATGAGAAGTCTGCGCACTGCAACGAAGAGTAGCCCCCACTCGCTGCAACTAGAGAAAGCCCACGCGCAGCAAGGAAGACCCAAGGCAGCCAAAAATAAATAAATAAATTTATATTAAAAAAATTATTACAGGGTAAAAAAGCTCTAGCCAATGTAGGTAGGGCAAGAGGAAATAATCATTTTTAAGGAGAGCCACTTTTCACAGTTTAATGAGGTAGCATGAATTTTGGAAATTTGTTATTAAACGGTGTCAGTCAGATTCCTGGATGTGGGAATGAATCCAAAGTATTACTAGCCTGTTTAAAAGACTGAAATCTCCTCAAAAAGGAATCTAGCACATGACATATTTTGACATTCAGTGCAGCCTTGTAGTGAGACTGTTGTAATATCAATTTGAACAGCATGCATCTAAGTTAGTTTTGTTTCTAAGAATGAAATTGTTGAAATAAATTCTATAGGTCTGTGGATGGGATGAGAAGACAGAAATAGAAAAGAAGCATAACTCAAACATCAAATTATTTTCATTGTGAAGATATATCTAGATGCAAGAAATGCTTTAAAAGGCTGTAACTAGCAGATTTTAAATACAGCTGAAGCACTTAAAATCTAAGGTTGATATTAAAACATGTGGGGTTTTTTTGTTTGTTTCTGGCAGAAGTGCTCAGAAAATACTGCTAAAATCAGCTCACAAAGGTTCTTTGTAGGCTGTATATCCAATGTGCTAAGACTATAATACTCCATTCATTTTAAACATTAGCTACCCTTGTAATGCAAAAACAATGTAAAACTAAATTACTGTGAGTTCCCCAAAGCGACACAAAAAAACATTGAAGGATGACATGAAAATGGCAATTCACTGAGTAATATAAGAGTTAATGGAGAATTTACCAAGATGAAAAGAAAAAGAAAATATAGTGAAGCCACTGATTCTAATTTTCTTCATCACTGAATTCCAAAATAAAATGAACACACTTCCTTTTAAGAAAATCATGTATGGAATCTAAAAAAAAAAAAAAAAAAAAAAAGGGTTCTGATGAACCAAGGGGCAGGACAGGGATAAGGACGCAGATGTAGAGAATGGATTTGAGGACACAGGGAGGGGGAAGGGTAAGCTGGGATGAAGTGAGAGAGTGGCATGGACATGGACATATATACACTACCAAATGTAAAACAGATAGCTAGTGGGAAGCAGCCGCATAGCACAGGGAGATCAGCTTGGTGCTTTGTGACCACCTAGAGGGGTGGGATAGGGAGGGTGGGAGGGAGACGCAAGTGGAAGGAGATATGGGGATATATGTATACGTATAGCTGATTCACTTTGTTATAAAGCAGAAACTAACACACCATTGTAAAGCAATTATACTCCAATAAAGATGTTAAAAAAAAAAAAGAAAATCATCTATCCGAATGATTCTACTTTCTTGCAAAAATATCAATTCAGCTTTCTCAATCATACAAGGCATATAAAGATATCCAATTTGAGAATATTATATCTTTCGGTAACCTTTCTTGTTTTCAGAGTGTGTGTCCTTGGTTGGATTATTTAGTACATTCAGTCACAGACTGTTCCAAAATAGCTGTAGATTTCCCTAAAACCGTTAAGAAACTGCAACTTATTCTTGGAAACTTAATAAATAAATACTGTAAGCGAAGAGTAATATATCTTGATCAGTGAGGTTTTGATATAGTTTTCTGCTGTGCAGGAGTATAAAGACAAAGATAATTCCAACACCATGCACAGTATCAAAGTGATTATCAGATCATCTGGCTTTGAGAGCCAGAGAGTATCTATCACATGGTAGCGACAGTTTAGCAATGTGTTCTCTGAAAAGTCATTACTTTAATGAGAATATATGAAAACATTCCTTGAATCTTTCTGAACTTTCTAAAGCTTTGGGAAATTAAAAAGTTAAAATCCCAAGTTAGGTAACAATTAAAAGAATTCAAAATCTCCATAAATCTCCTAATAATGGGTTAGCAGGTTATAAGTGTATATTTTTCTGGCCTAAAATGTCCCTCAACTTAATTAAGTGAAGTATAAAGTATATTCAACTCATCATAGTCTAACTGTTGAAAAAGGCCACTGCTCCAGATCTAATTTTTTTTTTTAAAGTTTGTGTGTGTTTTTTGTTTTTATTTTAATTTATTTATTTTATTTATCTTTGGCCGTGTTGGGTCTTCGTTTCTGTGCGAGGGCTTTCTCTAGTTGCGGCATGTGGGTGCCACTCTTCATCGCGGTGCGCGGGCCTCTCACTATTGCGGCCTCTCTTGTTGCGGAGCACAGGCTCCAGACGCGCAGGCTCAGTAATTGTGGCTCACGGGCCCAGTTGCTCCGCGGCATGTGGGATCTTCCCGGACCAGGGCTAGAACCCGTGTCCCCTGCATTGGCAGGCAGACTCTCAACCACTGCGCCACCAGGGAAACCCTAATTTTTTTAATTAGATAAAATTTTAAGTAAAAATCCAAATTTTGAAAACATACAACCTGGAAGACACTTTAGGAACTCCCTTTTTGCGAGTCTGATAGGTTTTGGGGAAGGTTTCTTCATCTCTCACTTTCCAATATGTAAAAATATCTTACGTTCCTATGCATAAAAACATGATTTTATTTTCGCAGGGAAAACGCATAACTTGTAAAATTACAACTTGAAAAATCCCATTTTTCATTTTCTCTCAATCTACTTCTTAAATGTGCATTCAGTTTTTCATAACCAGTGCAATTTCAGCAAAACATTTTTACCAAAAAGATGGGGGAGTAAGAGTAAGGTCAAGAATTAAGGTAGTAGGCTTCCCTAGTGGCGCAGTGGTTAAGAATCCGGCTGCGAATGCAGGGGGACACGGGTTCGAGCCCTGGTCCAGGAAGATCCCACATGCCGCGGAGCAACTAAGCCCATGCGCCACAACTACTGAGCCTGCACTCCAGAGCCCGTGAGCCACAACTACTGAAGCCCGCACGCCTAGAGCCCGTGCTCTGCAACAAGAGAAGCCACCGCAGTGAGAAGCCCGCGCACTGCAACGAAAAGTAGCCCCCACTCTCCACAACTAGAGAAAAGCCAGCGCTCAGCAATGAAGACCCAACGCAGCCAAAAATAAATAAATAAATAATTTTAAAAAAAGAATTAAGGTAGTAAAAGGAATGACAGTCTAGATTTGGGACATTCAGCTAACTGAGAGAACTTCAGAATGTCATTTCAAACCCCTATTCTCCCTTTCCTCATCCAATTATCAGGCACATAGAGTAAAAGACTGCCATAATTTCCTTTCTCTTCTAGTAGTCTATGAATCCTACCCAGCCCAAGGCCAGGGTTTTGGATTTCTGTAATAACAACTACTTCTGTATAGTGAGTTATAGGTTGCATATAGATTAGCTAATATGATGCTAACAACACTTTGTAGGAAACTGTTATTTTTACACTTGCCTTCTACAAACGAGAAATTGAGGGCTCAAAGGGCCCCAAAGAGCAACTCAGCAGCATATCAATGGCAAAGTAAGAGTTCAACCTCACTTTCCCAAGTCCAAATTCAACGTTTCTTCTACTATACAAAACAGTCTGATGATAGTATTTTCAATTCTCACCAAGTAATTCTGGAGTCACAGAAAAAAAAAAAAAAAGACAAAAAAATAGTCCTAAAGGCTTAGCTTGTCCTAGTATTTACACATGTTCCCCATTACTAGAATTAAGAGAACACTCATCTCCATAGCTTCTCATTACTCAAACTGACTCATCTGTAGGTTATTACTGTTTGTATATTTCTCTGACAAAATTTTACATTCAGATTGCTTAATAGACCTCACTATTTTATTGCCCCTAAATACCTGAGGAATATAAGCTGGTCTGTACAAGTCATTAATATGAAAAGTTAAGTCACAGAATATTTTCAAATGACAAAGGTACATGCTTCAGATTACTTATATCAAAATAAAGGATTTAATCCAGATAATTCTAAAATTTATGATTTACAAAACAGATTTTGAAATTTGGACAAAGGTATATAAATCAGAAAGAGAAAGACCAGAGCTAAACTGTTCTCAAGTTGGGGAGCATCGAAACAGTACTTGATAGAAACAAGTCCAAACAGGCCAAATATGTAAATAATCAAAATAAACATGAACAGATTAAACTCATCACTTGAAAAAGATTGCAAATTATATTTTAAAAAATTCCACCCTTTTGGGGCTTCCCTGGTGGCGCAGTGGTTGAGAATCTGCCTGCTAATGCAGGGGACACGGGCTCGAGCCCTGGTCTGGGAAAATCCCACATGCCGCGGAGCAACTAGGCCCGTGAGCCACAACTACTGAGCCTGCGCGTCTGGAGCCTGTGCTCCGCAACAAGAGAGGCCACGATAGTGAGAGGCCCGCGCACCGCGATGAAGAGTGGCCCCCACTTGCCACAACTAGAGAAAGCCCTCAGAAACGAAGACCCAACACAGCCAAAAATAAATTAATTAATTAAAAAAAAAAAACACCCTTTTTAAAATAAGGATAAAAAAAGGTTGAGGACTTCCCTGGTGGTGCAGTGGTTAAGAATCCGCCTGCCAATGCAGGGGACATGGGTTCGAGCCCTGGTCCGGGAAGATCCCACGTGCCACAGAGCAACTAAGCCCGTGAGCCACAACTACTGAGCCTGCGCTCTAGAGCCCACGAGCCATAACTACTGAGCCTGCGTGCTGCAACTACTGAAGCTTGCGAGCCTAGAGCCCGTGCTCCGCAACAAGAGAAGCCACCGCAGTGAGAAGCCCGTGCACCTCAACGAAGAGTAGCCCCCGCTCGCCGCAACCAGAGAAAGCCCACGCGCAACGAAGACCCAGTGCAGCCAAAAATAAATAAATAAATAAATAAATAAATATTTTAAAAAAGGTTGAAAATAAAACAAAAGACAAAAGTCATTACTAGGGAAAGAGAACAATGATAAAAGGTTCAACTCACCAGGAAGATACAACAATTCTAAATTTGAATTCACCTAATAGAATACAGCATCAAAATTTACAACATAAAAATAGATAAAGGTACACAGATATATGAATAAATCCAACATTATATCGGGAGATTTCAAAGCAACTGTTCATAACTGATATTTCAAGCAAACAAAAAACAAAAACAAGACATTCAATAAGATAGAAGATTTTAACAATAAAATTAAGAAATAAAATATAGGGGGGATATGTATAAAATTCAGCATCTAACAATTAGAGAATACATATTTTTTCATAAGCCACTTATCATAATTAAGCCAAGAAATAAGTCAAAACAAATTCCAAACAATGGGCATCACAGACCACATTCTCAACCCAGAAATTAGGTCAAACTTCAGCAACAAAAATATAAGATTTGTACACAATTAGAAGTTAATGCACACAGTTCTAAATAACTAGGGTCAAAATATGAGAAAATTGAAAAACGCTCAGAACTACTAGAACTAATAAGTGAATTTTAGCAAGGTCACAGGTTAAAGGTCAAAATCAATACTCTATTATATACTTGGAATACACAGAAAGTTAAATTTTTTAAAAGTTCATGTAGTCCCCAAATTGCAGTTTTATAAAAGATGCCAAAATATTCCTTGCATGGTCATTTCAACATAGGCTTTTGGCAGAAGTCTAAGGACATAATGTTAAATAGATTTCTATGAAAGCAGAAGAAATGTAGATTAATTTTGTAATTTGGGGGTGATAGTAACATGAACAAGGATAGACTAAATAATTGCTATGCCTTTTAGAGTGTCCACTTAGCAAACAAGGAAAGAAATACTGAAGACAACATGTTGTAAGACTCACAAACCTCCTGAGATCTTTTGTTTTCATTAATTCAGAAAGTATTTATTGATGTCACAATGTATATACTTGTTCTGCATGTGGCCTAGAAATATTCATGAATATCTCATTTTTAGATGATCCTTAGGTATTTATATATGATTTATATATCCATTTGGTTCTAAGGAAAAATTATGCTTACTGTCAATTCAATCTCTGAGGTATATAAATATGTGTGTATATATATATATAATTCTGTTTTCAACTACTGTTTTTATGAGATTTATATTTAGATTTTCACCTATACTAAGGTGAAGATATACAGTTAAAAAGAAAAAAATTCAATAAAAATATTCTGTGGGTCTAAAAAACAAAGTTCATGTACTTAGAGGGACTTAGAGGTAAGTTTGACAAAATACATACAAGACCTATTCTAAAAAAATTTTTAAAAAGAAATCACAGAGTGCCTAAATAAATAGGAAAATACATATCATGTTCATCATTTGGAAGTCTCAATATTGTTACTATGTCAATTTCCCTCAAACTAATGTATAGCTTTAATGCAATCGCAACCAAAACTCAAGCAGGCTTTTTTAAAAATTGAAAGTGACAAATGGATTCAAAATGATATGGAAATGCAAAGAATTTAGAATAGCTAAAACAATTTGGATAAAGAATAGAGGTGGAAGACTTGCACTAATTGATTTCAAGTCTTGCTTTACTATAAAGCTACAGTAATCATGACTGTGGTTTTGGCAAAAGGATAGATATAGATCAATGGAACAGAACAGATAATACAGAAATAGACCCACATACATAGGGTCAATTACTTTTCAACAAAAGTACAAGGCAATTTAATGGTGAAAGGAATGTTTACTTCAACTGAATATTCTTATGAAAAAAGTGAACATTGACCCTCTCTCATATGTAACACCTGATTTGAAATGGATCATAGATCTAAATGCAAGAACTAAAACCATAAAGCTTCCAGAAAAAAAAAACAAAACAACACGGGAAAAATCTTGGTGATCTTGGGGTAGACAAATATTTCTTAGGATTTAAAAAGCATGCACCATAAGAGAAAAAAATGTATAAACTGGACTTTAACAAATTTAAAACCTTTTGCTCTTTGAAACACATTGTTAAAAAAAAAAAAAAGGTAAGCCACAGAATGAGAGAAAATACTTGCAATACACGTATCCGACAAAGTTCTCGTATCCGGAGTATATCTATCTCTCTGTACATATGTTAGAGTAATAAATAATGAAGATGTGTTTTATAGGTATGGAGATAGACAAACTGACCAAGAAACAGAAAATGTGGCTTCTCAAAAGATTCTTGTATATCTGGAACTCTACATGACAGAGATGGCAAGATAGATAAATCAGTGGGGAAAGGAGAGACTGTTCAAATTGATTACCCATAAAAGAAAAGAAAACCTGGATCACTACTTTGAACCACGCACAAAATTTAATTCCAAATGGGCTGAAGATTTAAAGGTCAAGAAGCAAAACTTTCAGAAGAAAACATAAATGCCTTTCTGCCTTGGGGTAGGAAAGGATTTCTTGAGACATACGCAAGAGCTGACCATAAAGAAAAAGACTGATAAATCGGACAACACTGAAATTAAAATTTAAATTCATCACAAGATATCTTAAGTGAGAAGACAAACCACAGAAACATATAACTGAAAAGGACTAGTAGGCAGATAATAATTTTAAATTATTGAGAAAAAGACAAATAATCCTACAAAACTAAAACAGGCAAAAGACAGGAAGAGGTATTTCACAGCAGAGGATCTATTTGACCTCACTGACATCCTAAAAATATAAACCAAATTCACAATGAGGTATCATTTGTATCCATTATCTTTTTTTTGTAAATTTTTATTGGAGTATAGTTAATTTACAGTGTTGTATATCCATTATCTTTTGCTATGTTTAACAACGTAGCTCCAAAACTTAGCAACTTAAAAAAATCATTTAGTATTTCTCATGATTCTGTGAATTAGGTTGGGCAGTTCTGCTCTGGGCTAGCTTGGCTCTTAAGCTAGGCAGGTCTAAGCTGGGATGCCTTGTTTTGGTCCAGCTAGTCCTCTATGCCCCAGTACGTTAGCCTGGGCTTTTTCCACATGGTGGGCTCTGGGTTCAAAAGAGCAGTAAGAGAAGACAGGACCCAACGTGCAAGTGCTTTTCAAGTCTCTCCTTGTGTCACACTTGCTGATGTCCCTTTGGCCAGAGCAAGTCACACAGCCAAGTACAGAGTCAAGGGGTGGAATAAGAGACTCTAGAAGTAAAATCATATTGCAGAGGGGTATGCATACGATGATGAGAAGAATCTATAATCCACTACATCACTCTTTACATGCATTCTTTGGCAAGAATTAGGAAGGACGACAATAGCAGAGTTTGGGAAACAACTTGTAAAGCTGAATATTGGCATACCCTTGTTAGAATTCTATGCCTAGGTATATAGCCAAAAGAACCTCTTGCACATGTGAAGAGCCAATATGTACAATATTATTTTTAGCAACATTGGTCTTAATAGCAAAAGCTATAAACTACTCAAATGTCCACTGTCAGGAAAAGAGATAAATAAATTAAGGTACAATGAAATATTACACAGCTGTGAAAATAAATTTTTCATTTACTCATTTAACAAATATTTACTGAGTACATACTATGTGCCAGGCACAGTGTGAGATGCTAGAGACACAGCAATAAACAGACAAATATTCAAACATATCATCAGATAGAAGTAAGTACTACAAATGAAAAATAAAGAAATTTGGTATGTGTGCATATGTATGTGTTTGTGCACAATATTTAACAGGGTGGATAGAGAAGCTTTCTCTGAGAATGTGACATTAGAAAAGGACCATGGAAAAATCTGGGGAAGAGCACTGTAGGGAAAGAAAATAAAGAAGTGCAAAGACTTTGAGGCAGGAGTCTGTCTGGCATGTTCCACTTACCAATAGTTATTAAAGTTACTGATAAATTCAAACACTTAAGTTTCTAAAACTTATGGTTTCATAGATATAGAAATACTATAGATACTCTCTGATTATTTTAAAAAATTAAAGAAAATTCCTCTGCCCCAAAGAATCAGTACTAAAAGCTCCTCTAGGGAATTCCCTGGTGGTCCAGTGGTTAGGACTCCATGTTCTCACTGCCAAGGGCCCAGGTTCGGTCCCTGGTTGGGGAACTAAGATCCCACATCCGCATGCCACGTGGCGCGGGCCCCCCCCACCCCCAAAAACAACAACTAAACATGCAATTATCATACACCTACCAATCATACTCTGTACTATCTCTGCAACTTCCTATAATTACTTTAAAGTAAAAATTGAAAAATATGTATAAAAAAATAAAAAATAAAATCTCCTCTAAATAGATCTTAAAAACTTATAAGGAGCAGAAGAATCTTGTATATTCGCTTGATTAAACGCTTTTCAAATGTGGTGACCTGAAAGTTTCTGGAAGGAACCAGACTCAAATGATGAGGTTAGAAGTAGCTAGTCAGATCAACCAATTCAACCTTACTGGACTTTATTCTGTCCTCATATAGACTACAGAGCGGCATTTGACAGACCTGACCATTTCTTAAGAGAATTCTGAATAAGCAAAGACTTCCACATGCTCTAAAATATAAAATTTAAAAAAAATGAAAAATCTTGCTCCCCTCTGTCCCTCATCTGTCTAGTACTCTCTAGGTGGAACCACTTTTATGAGTTCTGTGTACCCCATCATTCTTTCTTTAAACACTCCTTAGTCTCCTTTGCCAGCTCTCTTTTACCTGACCTGGGACCGCTCCTCTTCCCTGTTTCCCCCAAGTGACTTATCTAGCTGCACGGTTTAAAATACTAGCTTGAATTTGTATTTTTCGTCCTGACCTCTAGATTGGAATACCTAATGGCAGCACTTAGACGATTCCTAGGCACCTCAAATTTAACACGTGCTTTTTTCTCCCTCCACAGCCCTCTTCCAGTAACAAACCTGGTCCTCCCCAAACCTTCCCTCTCCCACTACTTGGCACAACCATCCACCAAGTTACTGAATCCAGAGGCACAGCCATCCTTGACTCTTCTCAATTCCTTATACCTCACATCTAATCCAGGACCAATCCTATTCCAGATATATGTAGTATCCACCCACTGCTCTCCACTTTTTTGCCACCACTCTGGTCCAGGCCATTTTCATCTCTCGCTTGGACTACTCAATGGACTCCTAACGTCTCTCTCCATTTCTACTCTTGTCCCCTTCAATTCATCCTTCACACATGAGCAAGAGTAAACTACTTATAAATCATACTACTCTCCTACTTGAAACTGTAGAATGACTTCCTAACTACACTCAAAATCAAATCCAAACTCATTTCCATGGCCTGCAAAGCTCTACATAACCTGGTCCATGAATGTTTCCTATCTTATCTCATGTCAGTATATTCTAGGTGTGCAATACTAGAGTCTTAAACAAGCACATATCCACATTTACTCTCTCTCAGACCCTTGACTGTTTCTTTCATAACATTTATTACACTGTGCTTATTCTTTCATTTTTGTATTATTTTTTTTCTCTCTGTCAGGCTCCTAACTAAAATATCTATTAGTTTTTGTTTCCCACTGTTTTTCCCAGAACCTGGTAAAAGGCTTAAGACACAAGATGTTTGTTCACTGATTGGATGAATAAACAGATAAATATGACAATAGATATCACGGCAAAATAATCTTCTCATGCAAAGAAAGTAAGTGCTAGAAGCCATTGTTAAATATCAAACCCCCAAATTTCAATTCTCAAATTCTGTGTTGTGGCTTACACATATAATGTAAACTGTTAATAACACAAAAAGGTTGAGATAATGGCCTACAAGAACGACTCATTTGGTTAAGAATCCCGCATATGTTGTAAAACATTCACGAAATGTGAATATATCCATATATATATTTACTGAAACTTCATTAATAATGAGCAAACAATAATCAAGTAAGCAGGAACACAAAGATATGCTTTCGAAAGAGGGCTGGAAAAAGTTCTTAGCAACTGCTCAGTAGGCCACATGATAATGATGACATAACAATCATGGTTAACTATATGCCAGGCACTGTTCTAAATGCTTTACTTAAATCTATTCACTTAACCCTAACAATAAAGGTGTGTACTAACTTCAATATCTAGGAGGAAACTGAGATAATAAGAGGTTAAGTAACTAGACTAGCCCAAGGGTTGCACAGTAGTAGACCTGGAATTTGAACTAAGGCAATCTAAATTCATAGCCTAGGCTCTTAACACTATCTACGTAGTCCTTCCAGGAAAATCTATAAAGACCAAGGTTTTATTAATGAACCTCTAGAACAAGAGAAAACACCACGGTGACCTACTGAAAAGATTTTTTATTTCTGGAATACTGAGAAGCTCTTTAAATTATAGTCAGAGACTAAACAAGTTTTGTGAAATCAATGGAAGCAAAAGGATTCTCAACAAGACAAAAAATAAACTCTTCTATAGTGGCTATTTACCCAGAATGAAATAATTATATTAAAATTACAAATAGCTTGGGAAAATATTTATCAGGAACAAAGAAATTATTATAGCTTCCTCCTACTTGTTAGCAACAACACTCACTTAGTAGAGACATGTGTTACAAAGATCCTCTGTCTTTTCCACTTGCCAGAAAGAAGACACCTTGATACCTGATAGTAATGAAGCATGAACTCAGAATAACTATTCTGAAGAAAAGAACTAACTTTTTTCTATCCTTATTCCATTCCACCACAAATTTTGCCAAGCATAGTTTTTGTTTTCCTATAATTTACAAGACTGAAAATAAGGTAAAAAGGGGAAAAAATGTACATACGCATATAGATCCCTTTAATACATAAGAAAACCATTTTCATGCAAACCAGGAAATACTGTGAAACCAAATAAAGATGCCTGGAGACAACCTTAGCAGAAAGAAAGAACACTTGGGACCTCATTTCCAGTTCAGGCTCTGGCACTACCTAAGCCATATGACCTCAGGCAAGCCAATTACTGATTGTTTCTGGGCCCTAATCTTCTCCTCTGTTAAATGAGAAGAATCTAACTCTGTGTTCACAGAGGTTGCTTCTAATTCTAAATATTGCTTTCAATAGGTTTCAGTAAAATAATGTAAGTAAGTAAGGCTTTAGTTAACTATATGTAAGCGCCAAAAGTTCAACTTCCTCTGCACTTGGAAATTCTTAAGTGACAATACCTGATGGCCAAAAAAGATCAAATTTAAACTCCCAAATGCAAAACTAAACTCATTCTGAAGTCACCTACTTATAAACCAAGGTGACTAATACAGTGGATTACAGTTTCAAACTATTCCTGATTAGCTTTTATTGCGTTCAAAAGGAGGGCAAAGATCATCTCAGAAAAGTGTGTGACAAATTTCAGATAAATAACACACTTAATATAAAACACCAAATTTTGAAATGATGCAAAGTAACAGTATTCTGCACTGATATATTTCCTGCTTTCAGAGTAAAATGACAATATCACCATATTTTCATTTACATAGTGATTTCACATTTACTATCTCCCTTCATCACTGTGACAATCCTATGAAGTGAGCAGTACTTTAATCAACACAATTCAGATCAGCTCAGAAAGTTAGGAAACTTGCCAACCTATGCTCAGTAAGTGTTGGAGCCCAGATTCCAATCTAGGTCTTCTGATTTAAAGTTTAATGGTGTTTGCAATCCTAAAAAGTGGTAATTCAAGTCAAAGGCAGGAAGAAGTTGGAAAGTGAGAAAATTTGGGTAATCAGTCCCTGGATAACTGGACTGAACAAAAAGAATATAAGACCAGGTGTGGCAGTTATAAAGTAAAAAAGCAAATTTACCAGCTGTTAAAAATAATAACATCTAATTTATATAATTCCACATCTCAAAAATCTTGTTGCCTCGTTTCAAAGACAAGTGTGAAAAAATTTTCTAACTCAAAAATAAGAACAATACGTAAATAAACAACAAATTGATTAAACTAGCTATAAAGCATTAAATTGCTAAAGGTATTAAATCATTTACTGAAGTATTTCAGAAACTTGGTTATTCTGGACTGCGAATCAAGGAATTAAACTATATTATCAAGTAGGATATATTCCTCAAAGGGGAAAAAAATGCTCCAGTGTTTTAAAATAATATAAGCAAATAAGTAAAATATAAAAGATTTCTACTGTAGAGTCATTTCACACCTACACAAATTGGCCACATTTGTCTGGATACCACCACCTCTTCCAAAGGTCAATAAAAAAATAATCTGTAATGCATAAAATGTTGCCTAGTAAATAATAGTTTCTTACTATCATCATTTATGCTAAGAATACACAACTAAAATCAGGGCTGATGATAATACAATTAATAGGTAGTAGCAGAACATTAAATTCTCTATCATTACAACATTAGAAATACTTGTCTGAACTTCTCAAAAGGATCAGTGCAATCCGTCTACAGAATTTCTGACAAGCTCCAAACAAGAATTGAAAGACATTAAAGTTAGGAAAAGGAGCTATGTTGTCAAGACAGGTAAACAGTGCCAGAGCCTATATGAGAGTTTTGCATGAATTTGCAGGAAAACAAAAGACAACAGTGCAAAATTTACTGGAGGTCACAAATAATCTTAAGCAGCGTGACACAGGGTCACATATGGCTTACTGAAAGTTCAGAGGTTAAACTAACCTTCATGTTTTATTGCAAATACCTCCACTGTGAAGAAATACATGGGGTCAGGGATTTGGAAAAGGCAGAGAACGCTATTCTTCATGAAAGTAGTGGGAAATAACGTGAAGGTCCTCTGCAAGAGATCTACGGAGGGAAGGCCCCACTCCCTTGGCCACCAACGCTTTAGAAGGCACTTGCACGTCTGAATTTTGTTTAGAAATGGATACAAAATAGAATCATGTGCTAGTGGTTGGCGGGGGGCGGGGGGCGGGGGGCAAGAAACCAACTGACAAATGCTGAGAAACAGCTTGGTCATCAGCAGGGAAGACCTTACTCGTTTACTCTAAGGTCCTAGACACCCGGAGAGGAAGAGGAGATGGGTACTCTACAGGAGCTCAGAACGGCTTCCAAGTTCGCCGCGATGAGAGGGAATGGTTGGGAGTCCAGTACGGCTGGCCAACCACGGGGAGGTGCCCCAAATAATCTACTGCCAGACTGAGACAGAATCAGCAGCGCTCTAAAGCACTGCTTTAAGTCGAAATCACGGTGCCCTAGATCTGCACCGTCTAAGTGCAGAAGAAGCTAAGCTCTGAGGATAGCCTCAGGCGTCCGTCCCCAATTCCCCGCTCTCGCTTACCTACCCGCTCTGACTCCGGCTTCTCCGGATCTCCGGGTCTCGGATCCTGGAAGCGGCTCGCGACTGACTCTCTCACCCGCCGCAGGGCTCCGGCCAACCGGGACTAGCTCACGTCACTTCCGGTCCGTTTCCCCTCCGGGAGACCGCCTCCAGAAGAAACGTTCCCCCCTCCTTTCGGCCACCTCAGCTGATACTCGCGGGATTTCAGTTCGAGTCTGGGTTAGGGAATTGTGGGCGGGGCAAGAGGAAGAATGACTGTTCTCTTCGCGGTTCTTGATCCGGAACTTGTTGTCAAGGAACCCCGGAAGGGGTAAATCGCACGAGGGAAGCGTGTTCGCTACCCAGAAGTGAAGAACGCAAAGCCGCGAGTGAGGCGGAGGAGAGGTATTCTAGGCAGGTCATCCTCTCACAGGTAGGGGGATGTTCTTCATTCTGTCTCCAATTGGAATGTTTCTTCCGATATAATTCTATAACCACCCCCTCACCCTTTCATCTTCTCCTTCGTAAACTGTCTTCCGCCCAGTGGCCGCCGGAGCCACTGTTCCGGTTCGGCCAGTCGTCTTTTGGAAGAAAGGACCAAGCTGCTGGGGAGGGGAAGGACCCAGAATTTCTAGTTCCCAGGCAACGCCTCCATTGAGGCAGCATTGATGGATTCGCTCCGAATGTGAGAAAATACCGAGCAGGCCTCACACTCTGCTGAGTATTTATTGAGTACCCACAGCATAACAAGTTGTTGAGTCCTACGAGGAAAGAAAAGCCCTCTAAGAATATGATGGAAAAATTGCCTCCCTGTGTCACAGACATAATGTCTAAAGGAGTATTTAATCCTTTAACAATCCCAGGCACTGTACTAGACGTTCAGAATTATGCTCTACAGTGGTTATGTGTTATTGTTACAGCGGCTCTGGAAAGTAAATAATTAAGACTGACTGGGGGGTGGTAAAGACTTAAAAGACAGTTTGGTTTGAACTACACCTTCATGGGTGAAGAGGATTTTTTGTGTGTTTAAGTGGAGAAAATTATTTCAGGGAGAGATTGCTGCTTGAAAATACCTAGTCATTTGGTGTGGCTGAATAGTACACTGTGTAGCAGGAGAGGAGGATAAAGTAGGTTGAAACCAAATTGTGTAGTTCTTTGAATTCCTGCGAAGGGGTTTATGTTTTATTGTTACACTACCGAACTTGGGTCCACTCACCCAACGGGTAGCAAAGGGGTACCCAAAGGGTACTGACCCCAGGTTGTGGTGAAAGAAAGCACAGTCTTTATTGCAGGGCCCCAAGCAAGGGAGTGGGAAACAAGCCTCAAATCCACTCCAGCTTGGTGTTTGAGTTAGGGTTTTTTTAAAGGGGAAGAACAAAGAGTCTGGAATTAATCATCTTGTAACATTTCTGTGACTTTCCTTAATTGTAGTTTCAGGAGTCAGGATGTCTCTGGTTTATGATTCTCTGGCCAGGTGGTCTATGGCTCGAGGTCTGTTAGCTCATCTTGCCCTGGAGAAACAACCTGAGTGGTAGATGATATCTACAACAGCAGTTTTAGTGTATTGACAGTGTTATTGACAACAACAATTTCAGTCATCAACTCTGGTTGGTTAGTATTCAGTTAGTGCAGGGTTGAGGTCACAGCGGACAAGAAAGGAGATAAAGTTTTGGATAGAGAGATTCGGTAAACTCGGTAAGGGACTCAGTTTTAGGGGGACTTGGTTTCCTTATTCCTTAGGCTTTTATCCAGTGATTTTCTAGCAGAGAAATTACAGGATCAGATTTGTGCTTTAGAAGTACAATTAATTATAATGGCAGATGGACTAGGATGAACTAGGGCACAAGTGAACCAAATATGGAAAGATTACAGGAAGTTTGAGAGGGAAGGGAAGATGCTGAGTTCAGTGTAGGACACAGTTTAGACCACTTCATAGACATCCAAGTGGTGAAATCTAGCAGAAGCTGGAAGTTCAAGTGTGGCGCCCAGGAGACGCTCTAGGAATCCTCAGCATTTGTTGATTCAGGAATGAGTGAGATTCTTCATCTCACAAACTATTTATTGTCTGTCTCCTCCTACTACATTGTTCAGTGCACTTCTCCAGGGTCCAGAAATGTGCACAATAGGCCCTCAGTAAATATTGATTGATTAATTGATTGATTGAATGGAAAGAGAGTATATAAACCAGCACCGTCCAATAGAACTTTCTGCAGTCATGGAAATGTTCCGTATCTCGCTAACTCATAGAGTGGCACCTAGCCACTTTTAAGTTGTTGAGCTATTGAGCACTTGAAATATGGTTAAATGTAACTGAAGAACTGAATTTTCATTTAGTTTTAATTTAAGTTTAAATGACTACGTTTGGCTAATGGTTGCTGTATAGGACAACGTAGGTACAGACTGAAAAGAGGGCCAAATGTGTAAGCTTGGGTAATACATACATCAGGGGCCAACAGAGGACATATAGCCAGAAAAAGAGACTGGAAAAAAGGTATCAGAAAGATAGGATGATAATAGGGTGAACTTTGGGTTAAAGAATTCAAGGGAAGAAAGCTTAAAGAAAAGTTATCAGTGAGTGGTGCAGAAAACTCAAGATGAGGCCTAAAAAGAGGCAACTGCATTTGGCAATTAGCTAGTGTCTGATTCCTTAGCAGTTTCAGTCGAGTGGGGAAGGGAGACAGGTAACTGAAGAAGTTTAGAGATGAAGGGAAGAGGAAAAGTGAGGCAGTGGTTTAAGGGTCAAAGAGGAAGGATTTTTAGGTTGGAAAAGGCCAAGGGGCAATAGCCAGTGGAACAGGATAAATGGGGGTAGCATGCTTCAGAAGGTAATGGAATCACAAGCATTGGTGAAAGAGGTTTAATCTGGCTGAGAAATTAGAAGGCACCAAGAGGAGGGTTTTATAGGACATGTTCGTTTGGCAGTGCCGTCATTGCCCGGGATTGTCTATGAGACTACGGTAGTTATTTTTACCTTAGTCTCAAGCAGTGGGTTTATTGATATATGTCTATAATAGATATGCAGAAAAGGGGACAGGCTGAAACACTTTTTTTTTTTTTTTTTAATTTATTTTATTTATTTATTTATTTTTGGCTGTGTTGGGTCTTCGTTGCTGCATGCGGGCTTTCTCTGGTTGCGGCGAGTGGGGGCTACTCTTCCTTGCAGTGCGCGGGCTTCTCATTGCAGTGGCCTCTCTTGCCATGGAGCACGGGCTCTAGGCACACGGGCTTAAGTAGTTGTGGCACGCAGGCTCAGTAGTTGTGGCTCGTGGGCTCCAGAGTGCAGGCTCAGTAGTTGTGGCACATGGGCTTAATTGCTCCACGGCATGTGGGATCTTCCCGGGCCAGGGCTCGAACCTGTGTCTCCTGCATTGGCAGGCGGATTCCTAACCACTGTGCCACCAGGGAAGCCCTGAAACACTTTTTACAGGAGTTAGATGTTGATCTGCTCAGGCTGATAGGAGATTAGAACATCCTAAAGAATAGAGATGCTAGTGTTAATTTCAACATTTTAGAATTAAGAGACCTCATAAGATACGGGACAGAAGTGATAAACAAGCTTGGTTATTTCTGGAACTTTTTCTGCTTTCTGTTTATGATGACTCTTACTGGTATATCTGGTTTTAAATAAAGCTGAGAAAATGAGAAACTTTGCATCATGACCTTTTAGATGAGTATATTCAACAAATACTCTATGTGTAGTTCCTTTCTCCAGATAGTACCTGAGTCTGGTATGTGGGATATTTGGTTATTTTGCAACCTAGAAATTGGTGCAGAGAATCCTTCTAATTCTTGACATAGAAGTTTGTGTGCGTATATATGTATTTTTTTATATATATATATTTTTATATATATATAATTGAATATTTGTTCTATTTGTAGTCTGGTTGTTAGATTATCAGAGAGAAGTCCTGCTGATGTGTAAGCATCATGTAGTAACTAAATGATAGATGCATTGTGAGATAATGTGGGTTCTAATAAGAATTACATTTTATTTTCTTTTTTTGTGGCTGCAAAGGCATCTAGAGCCTTGAAGTGCCATGTCAGTACAGCCCTGTCACCATTTTAGGCACACCAGTGAAAGAGGACTGAAACTAGGTGCTGATGACTTAACCATTTATGACCCTCTGGTCATTCCTTGTCATTCTCCTTTTATCCCTAAATGCTTGTTTCCTCAGGGTTCTGTTTAGCCATTTCTTCCCTTGATATACTTGACCCAGTGGCCTTACCCACTTTCATCACTTCAGTAACCTCAGTTATATGTTAATTTCTTTTAAATATGTATTTCTAGCCTAAGCTTATCTTCTGACCTCTTAAATGATATATCTTTTTTTTTTTTTTCCTGGACATCTCAACCGGGGTGTCTTTTGGTCAAACCAGACGTAATATGTCTAAAACTGATTTTAGTATCTTTTACTTTCAAACCTTCTCTTTCACCAGAATCCCTTCATCAGTAAATAGTATACTTCCAATCTCCATTTGTTCAAATCTAGGTGTCATTCTAAACTTCTCCATTTCTTTTATCATCAGACTTCCAGTGAGTCACCAAATCATACAGGTGTGCCTCAGCCACTTCTTTCCTTTCCCACTGTCACTCCTCTTCTCTGACTGTCATCTCATCTAGACTACTGGGAAAGGCAACAGAGTAGTGTTAAGAACACAGGCTCTGGAGTCAGGCTACCATTTACTAGCTTTCTGAACTTGGGTGAGCTACTTATATTCTCTGTACCCCAATTTTCACATCTGAAAAAATGCAGATAATAATTCTGTATTTACCTTAAAGGACTGTTGGGAACATTGAAGGAGACAATTCATGTAGAGTGTCAATACCTAATATATACCTAATATAAAACCTAATTTAGCAATTATTAACTGTTACTATTATTACATTATAGCAGTCTCCTGATCAATCCCCTGTATCTGTTCTTACCAGCTTCTAATTCATTCTTTATACTGAAGTCCCAGGTGATCTTTTAGAAAACAAAAATCATTTCCCTGCAGCAGCTTCTCATTGTCCTTAGGGTAAATTCCAAACCATCTAACATGGCTTACAAGGCCTTCTGTGATCTGCCCTTCTTTCTCACTTCGTTCTCTGCAGCTCTTTCTCTCCATCTTCCAGCAGTCTGGACTGCTTTCAGGTCATTTGACATATTGTATTTCTCTCCTCTGGCCTGCCCACTTGGTGTTCTTTCTGCCTGAAATGATCTTCCCTCCTCCTATCTTCTTACTGATCCTTTGTTGCATTTTAAATATTTCTTCAACGAGGCCTTCCCTGACCTCCTACACTGAGCTAAAGCACTTTATGTACTCCCCAACACCTTTTTTAAAAAAAATATTTATTTATGTATGTATGTATTTATTTATGGCTGTGTCAGGTCTTAGTTGCGGCACGTGGGATCTTCGTTGCAGTGCGCAGGTTCTTCATTCCGGCGCACGGGCTCCTCTGTAGTTGTTATGCACGGGCTCTCTAGTTGTGGCACGTGGGCTCAGTAGTTGCAGCTTGCAGGCTCTCTAGTTATAGCATGTGGGCTCCAGAGCACATAAGCTCTGTAGTTGCGGCACGTGGGCTCAGTAGTTGCAGCACGCAGGCTTAGTTGCCCCGCGGCATGTGGGATCTTAGTTCCCCAACCAGGTATCGAACCTGTGTCCCCTGCATTAGAAGGCAGACTCTTCTTTTTTTTTTTTTTTGGCTGCGTTGGGTCTTCGTTGCTGCATGCCAGCTTTCTCTAGTTGCGGTGAGCAGGGGCTTCTCTCTGTTGTGGAGCACAGGCTCTAGGTGCATGGGCTTCAGTGGTTGTGGTGTGTGGGCTTAGTAGTTGTGGCTCAAGGGCTCTAGAGCACAGGCTCAGTAGTTGTGGCATACAGGTTTAGTTGCTCCGTGGCATGTAGGATCTTCCCAGACCAGGGATCGAACCTGTGTCCCCTGCATTGGCAGGCAGATTCTTAACCACTGCACCACCAGGGAGGTCCTGGAAGGCAGATTCTTAACCACTGGACCACCAGGGAAGTCCTCCCTAATGCCTTTTCATAACATTTACCAGCCATGTAATTATTTGTCTTCTCCTCCACTCATCTGTGAACTGGCAGTGGCCTGTATTGTTCACCGTATTCCTAGTCTAACAAAGTATGTGTCTGGTACATAGGAAGTCAGCAAACGTTTGGGTTTTTTTTAACTTCTCTTTGCCTCAGTTTCCTCATTTTCAAGGTATAGAATTAATGCTAACTTCTTACAGTTATGTGGATCAAATGACACAATACATTCAAAGTACCATTGAAGCTTTGAGCTATGACAACATGAAGTTTTCTTAAAATAAAATGAAAGAAATTCAAAATTAGGACTGAGTCATCTCTAAACCACTACCAGAACATAAGCTCCATGACAGAAGGGACTTTTTCTCCTTTGTGTGCTCTTGTATTCCCCCAGATCCTAGAGCAGAACCAGTTAATATTTGTGGGAGGAAGGAGGCAATATATCATAAAAATAAAATAATTAAGAAAGCAGATGAGCTTAATGACACACTTCTGACTATAATTCAGATAACCTATTTCTGTGGCTACATTCGGGACTTTACATCACGTTATAATGTTCCATTTCCAAACTCAAAACCCCAGACACCTCTCTCTAACCACAGCCATCTGCCTTTCCAGCTTACTTCCATCATACCTTTTCTTAATAGCATGTGCATATCCTCTGTCACCTTCCTGTCCTTAAATCATTTTCTAAGAATGTGGATTTCATGGCTTATCATTTCAAACATTCTTGGCCCTCACCCTAAATTCCCTTATGCCCTTGTGTCTTGGTGCTTACTCTTAGTAGAATTCAAACTTGGATAAATCCAACTATCTGTCGTAGATGGGGAGGATGAAGGAAGAATATAGGTGCAGCAGATTTAGTTTATATGTTTGGAGGCAGTGATTATGTGGTTTTAGTCTTCTGGCTTCTATTTTCTCTGTGAAGTATGAAGTCATCTCTTCTATATTTTTACCTATACTCAGGCTGCTAAGTACTGCTGGAGAAGATTATAACTGGTAGGTATGGTACCGTTATAAAATCATTACTAATCCTAACCATGTTTTCAATGTTCCTCTGCAATCCTGCTGTGTTTTGCTGTAACTTTTATTTCAGTCTTCCTCTTCTCAACTCCAGCTTGACTTTTGTACAAAATAACTCCCTCCAAGGAACAATTTCCTGCTTCCAAATCCACAGCCCTACCTGCATCTAAACCTGTCACATTGGGAAAGGTGTCCCTTCTTTCCAAGACCAAATCTCTTCACAGGAACTTAGGTGCCTCCCACCTACTGCTTTGTATTAATTATTCTTTCCCTATCTTGAGCATCTACCTTCCTTTTCTCTGGGTCCATCCATTAACATTTAAATATGCTCAACATTTGTATATACTCATCTTTCCATCCTAAGAGGGAAAAAAAAAACCTTTCCTTTTTCTTCACAGCCCCTTGTATCTGTTGCTTTTTCTTTCTGCTTGCTTTCACTTTCTCTTTCTTGACCCCGCCTCAAACTAGCTTCTGCCCCACAACTACCCCACATTAGTTTTTTGCCAAAACTAATGGACAGACTGTCTCAGAGTGCTATCAACTTCTGGAAATATGTTCCTCACCACATTGTCCTGGTATTCCTGCCTCTGTATCTGTAAAAGTTGGCCATTTAAGAAGGCAGCTCCAGGGACTTCCCTGGTGGCGCAGTGGTTAAGAATCCGCCTGCCAATGCAGGGGACACAGGTTCGAGCCCTGGTCTGGGAAGATCCCACACGCCGCGGAGCACCTAAGCCCATGCACCACAGCTACTGAGCCTGCGTTCTAGAGCCCACGAGCCACAACTACTGAGCCCGCATGCTACGACTTCTGAAGCCCGCGCACCTAGAGCCCATGCTCTGCAACATAGAGAAGCCACCGCAATGAGAAACCCATGCACCACAATGAAGAGTAGCCCCCTGCTCGCGCAACTAGAGGAAGCCCGTGCGCAGCAACGAAGACCCAACCCAGCCAAAAATAAATAAATAAATTTAAAAAAAGAAAGAAGGAAAATAACAAGTGTTAGTGAGGATATGGAGAAATTGAACCATTTAAAAAAAAAAAAAAAGGTAGCTCCAGACAGGGTCCAACTAGAGAAGGAGATGCATGAACTACTATAAAATGCAGAGTTTTTTTGGTAGGTGTTTCAGAAAGTAACTGAATAGTAAAGGATTCTAATGGACTCCAAGGAAGTGGAGATAGAGGTTTTATAACATTAAGTAGCTATTTCAGGGAAATTAGCTTTGTTCTGGGGAGGGCAGGGTTTGAATTTGAGATTGCAAATGTGGGGATATTGGGTTGTTTCAATTTTTTATTAACTGTACGTTTGACTTAGAAAAGCAAGATACATAGTATAGCAGTGTAATGTGTTAAATTATATTTTTATAGTTTGGAGACAAAAGAATTCATAGTCATTTTCTTTTCCTTCAGATATTAAGTGTACTCCATCATTCTGTAACAATTACTGAAGGTCTGTTAGCCTGGTTTATCTCATAATCCTCCCAATCCTTCTTTGAGATCTGGAGACAGCCATGACTTATATGAAGATCTGTTTGCAAAGGCATTGGTTTTTTTGTTTCTGAATTAGAGACTTGAGTCATAAGGCACTAGAGAAGTGGCTCTCAACCCTACCAGGCCCAACACACAGTTTTTTTAAAATAAAGTCACTTGCAACGAATGTAAAATGGTATAGCCATTTTAGATAATAGTTTGGCAGGTCCTCAAAGTTAAAGAGTTGCTGTATGACCCAGCAGTTAGACTTCTAGGTATAAGGCCAAGACAAACGAAAACAAATGTCCACACAAAAACTTGTATTTATAGCAGCATTATTCATAATAGCCAAAAGGTAGAAACAACCAAGATGTTCATCAACTGATGAATAGATAAATAATATGTGGTACACCCATACAATGGAATATTATTCATCAGTAAAAAAGGAATGAAGTATTGATACATGCCACAGTGTGGATGAACCTTGAAAATATGCTGGATGATAGAAGCCTGAAACAAAAGGCCACATATTGTATGGTTTGATTTATATGAATGTCCAGAATAGGCAAATCCATAAAGACAAAGTAGATTAGTGGTTACCAGAGACCGGGGGAGGGAGAAATGGGAAGGGACTACTAATGGGTGTAGGGGTTTCTTTTCGGGGCAGTGAAAATGTGGAATTAGATAGTGGTGATGGTTGTACAACATTGTAGATACATTAAAAAACACTGAATTGTACACTAAAAAGGTGAATTTTATAGTATGTGAATTACATCTCAAAAAAGTTTTAAGATTCCCTATATTATTCTCATTTTAAAACATTTGATAACATTGCATACCTTGCCTACCATATAATTTCAAAAACATTAATATGTTCTAATTTTAACAAAAAAGAGAATAAAAAAAAAGAACTTTATGGTAAAATATGTATTTCCAGGACTGCCATCTATGCCACACAGATTATGCACTGTACAATTCCAAGGGCACCACTTGTAAGTTCTACAAACATGATGGCCCCATGTATTTCAATGTATAAATGCTTAGATACTGTTTATTCCACTAGAAGAAACTGATGACTGTTTGTGCCTATACACTGAAGCGTCATGAATCCAACAGCCTCAAATGTAGACTGATATAAGTGCTTTATTGATGATTCAAATACCATGAAGAGCTTTGCTGGGGTAATAGGAATTTCTAAAATAATAAGGATAAAGGATCATCTTCCTTTGATTTATATGATAGTTATACTACTGGTAAATTGAGTGTGTCAAAACTATGCAAAAAATACTTTGTGTTCGTATGCAAAATGAAATTGGGTTCTACTCTCAGACATTAATAGTTTTTCATCTACAGTAATGTCCAGTGGGACAAATCTTCACGTATAAGGCTTTTAGCATTCCATGCCAAGGTCTAGTAAATGTCAGCAGTGCACCTCACTCCAGGTCCGTTGTTGTGACACCCAGGAACTTCTCTGAGGGGTTGGTACCATCCCCATTAAGAACTAATGCAGTACGAAGACACAAGTAAATAAGCACTCACTATATTCCAGAAAGAGTGAGTTAATCTTGGTTTCTCTAGATCCTTTAGGCATCTTGGTAAAACAGAACATTTTCTTTCTCCACAAGACTTTGCAAAAATTGAGGAACGGAGCTTTGTTGTATCCAAGAAAGAGATGTACTCCTCACATTGAGATTCAAAATGACCTAAACTGCTTCACCTGTATTCTTGAACCTTTTCTAGTACACAGGGGAGAAAAAATAGTACATGCCTAAGATCCAAAACATATTTTGCCTTTTTTCTGGATGAATTAAAATACTGCTGCTTATATACTGTCAGGATGTTTTATCTGATAAGCCTGTAACTTTCCACTGCTAGATAGTGACAACTTTCTTTTCCTTTCAGATGCTCTCCAAACCCTTGGTTATGGAATATTTGACTAATCCTGGTGCACTCAGCGTGGCTGCCGGAGTTGCTTGTGGCATGTGCCTGGGCTGGGGACTCCGAGTACGCTTTGGAATGATCCCCAAGAGCTCGGTGAGCGAGACAGACACTGACACCAGAACAGAAGCAAGCATCTTAGGAGAGGGTGGGGAGTACAAAATGATTCTTGTGGTTCGAAATGACTTAAAGATGGGAAAAGGGAAAGTGGCTGCCCAGTGCTCTCATGCTGCTGTTTCTGCCTACAAGCAAATTCAAAGGAGAAACCCTGAATTACTCAAACAGTGGGAATACTGTGGCCAGCCCAAAGTGGTGGTCAGAGCTCCTGATGAAGAAACTCTAGTTGAATTATTGACCCATGCAAAAATGCTGGGACTGACTGTAAGTTTAATCCAAGATGCAGGACGTACTCAGATTGTACCAGGCTCTCGAACTGTTCTAGGAATTGGGCCAGGACCAGTAGACCTAATTGACAAGGTCACTGGTCACCTAAAACTTTACTAGGTGGAATATCGTATGATGATGGTCATCCCACCACCACAAGGGTTTGAAACTGTCAAATTCTAACAATAAAAGCTGAATTTCTTCCCCCAACTTCTTATGTATTCTTGAGATGAAAATCCGTTCCTGTGTTCTTCTATATCAATCATGTACTTGGCCTGGTTACACAGTTATCTTGGGCTGGAAAAAAAAAAAAAAAGTTTGGTTAATAAATAGTCCTGGTGGTTCAAGAGATGGGTGCTGAAACAAGAAATATTTAAGAGAGGCAAAGGTCACAATAAAATTGGATTATGAGGTGGGAAACAGCATTTCCTATGTGTGGTTCGGTCCCTTTGTGTGTTAATAGCTCTTCTATTACCCCCCTTGGAGGATCAGGGGTCAAGGGTACTACCATTAGGTGCAAACTGTAGTTTGTTTTTCCTGCCTTCAGTTTTTGGATGACTGCCTATCTTATTAATAGATCATGGGTTTAAAATCTAACTTTGTGGATTTGTCTTAAAGCTGAGGTTTTATAGCACTGATATAACCCACCCGTGCTGTGTTTCATGTTCATTCCCTGACCCACACTGGCTAAAGTTTCTCAGCAGCGGTCCTTCATCTCTTTAGTTCCCCCCCTTTCCTAACAATGAAGGCATTGAAACTTGCCAAGTGACTTATATAGACCTTGAAGGTGATAATGGGCCCACGTAAGAATTTATGGTGATTGTAAAGTGAATGTAGCTTATCCCAACATCCCACTATTTCTTTACGTAGAACTTAAGGAACTGGACAATTATTTAAGGGCACCTTATTTCCCTTTTGATCATTATACACTTAGCATGACATAATTCCAATAATTACTGTTATACCAGCTGCCCAGAATATGAAGGTTCCAGCTCCCAAGAGCCACATAGCTTCCTGATCTCTTTTTTGCAAAAAGCCATTTTCCTTGAAAGCCTTCTTTAGGGGGATCCTGACAGGATTTCTAAATTCAGTATATCCCTAAGAACTATGATGATGTCAGGGAGAATTTTGTTAACAAGCACATGTTAAGAGACGGCAGCTCTCCATGGTTAACTTCAGCAATTAGCATTAGTTAGCAGTTAACTTCAACATAAGCAGTAATATAGCACAACTGCAAGCTCTAAGGTCAGTGGAGTCTGGGCAGAACACTAAAGACTACTGCAGCCAGTCTTAAAGGTTCTATTTTGTCAGTTTTGTAGTTTACACTGGCATCTGACAGCGCAGAAGAAATTGCAACTGTGAAGGATGCCGCAATAGCAACTGTTTCTAAATAGAATGTTTATACTGGATTTGAAAGTGATGCAACAGCATGTAACTGAGCTGAAGAGAACCCAATCCTAAATGTATGATTCTGGCTCCGGTAATTTCTGAGGCTTGCCTCAGACACTGATGGTTCTAGGTTCAAAAGTGCATTCCCGACAGGATGGTCTGCCGTGGCTGATAGAAGTAATTTTAATAAATCATGGCATATCTACTAGGATGAATAGTACACAAATTCTGGTAGTTATGGAAACATCATGTTTGTTTTCTAGCTCACCTGTACTTTCATATTTATTTTATAGGGTTCATAATCTTGTGGTTCACAAAGTATGCTCTGCACAGCCCTTGGGGTCTCTAAGACACTTGCAGGGGGTCAAAACAATTTTCCTAATACTAAGACATTCTTTTCCTTTTCCACTGTTTTGACATTTGCAGTGATGATAAACAAGCAATGGTGGGTAATACTGCTGGCACCTTTCACAAATCAAGGCAGGGGCACCTACCTGTACAAGCAGTCATTGTAGTTTTCACTGCCCTACACTTAGTTTAAGAAAAAAAAAAAATTCACTTCATGTCGTTGATGAAGCAGTAAAAAAATTATTAAATTTGATCCTTGACTGTTTGTCTTTATATTTTATGTAACATCAAACACTTCTGGTACACACTGAAGTGTGACTGTCATCTTGAGGAAAAACACTTGTGGCTGAGTCCTGAGCTGAACTAGCTGCTTTTGTCATCAAACATTTTTACTTGCAAGAACTGACAAAATCTAGTTAACCAGACCTGGGTGTTTGGCAGATACAACTACAAAAAGTTCATCTTCATGATTTCAGAGTCCACATTTCAGCTAACCACAAGTATCTGGAAAGGCTATTAAAATAACTCATTAAATATCTGTATGAGGCCAGATTTTCTTCATATACTTCAAAACATAACAGATTGAATGCAGAAGTAGATATGAGAGTCCAGGAGTCTTCTGTTACAACAAACTTTAAAGAGACTTGTAAAAAATAGTACAATGCCATTCTTCTTGCTTGACTTTTGGTTGGGGAAATATGGTTAATTCATTATTGCTTATGTTAACATTCAATGAGTTTATTAGTCATATTTAAATGGTTAATAGCTTAAAAAAATTGTTTTAACTACTAAAATACAGTAAGTAGGAATAGATAAAACCCCACATAAACTAGAGCTCTTTGGGATCTTCAGTAATTTAAGTATAAAAAGGATCCTCAGAAAAAGTTTGAGAACCGCTACAGCAGCGGTCCCCAACCTTTTTGGCACGAGGGACTGGTTTCATGGAAGACAATTTTTAAACGGACTGGGGTGGGGGCAGGGGGTGGTTTTGGGATGATTCACGCACGTTATGTTTATTGTGCACTTTATTTCTATTATTATTATATTGTAATCTATAATGAAATAATTATACAGCTCACTATAATGCAGAATCACTGGGAGCCCTGAGCTTGTTTTCACTTGCCACTCACTGATAGGGTTTTGATGGGAGTCTGCAGTCAGACCTCTCTGCTAACAATAATCTGTATTTGCAGCCGCTCCCCAGCACTAGCATCACTGCCTCAGCTCCACCTCAGATCATCAGGCATTAGATTCTCACAAGGAACATGCAACCTAGATCCCTTGCATGCACAGTTCACAGTAGGGTTCATGCTCCTATGAGAATCTAATGCTGCTTCTGATCTGACAGGAGGTGGAGTTCAGGCGGTAATGCGAGCAGTGGGGAGCGGCTGTAAATACAGGTGAAGCTTCGCTCTCTCGCCCACTGCTCACCTCCTGCCGTGAGGCCCCATTCCTAACAGGTCCCCAGGGGTTGGGGACCCCTGCACGACACTGAGAATATCTGCATGACTAAATCAATTTATGGAAAATTAAAGCGGCCCTACTTGGAGAGCATCAGTCTCTTGCTATTGTACTAATGTCTGTTGAAATGACTGTCAACAATTATCACATTTTTTGGGGTATAATGTCTGTATTTGTATACTAGGGAGGAAGAGGAAGAAGTGTTCTTCCTAGGGAGGCAGATAACTGAAAGCATGTTTACCTCCTGAAAAGTTTCCTATGAATCTCTTTCCCCTTCTTCCCTCCTGTTTTAGTTACCTTTAGAGAGTGGTAAAGAACTCTTAGTACTCTTGGTTTTCTGTTTTTAGTTCCTTCTCCCAGACCATCGACCATCATCCTATTCAGAGGAAAGTTAGGGAAGATCCCTTAAATTAGTTTATTACCAATTCATTCTGTCTCTTATTTTACAACACTTACTACTGCCCAGTACTGACCTAGGTGTTCTGTAATTTAAAGATACTCCTACAAATAATCCTGAAAATTACTCATAGTGTTAACATACAGGTGAAGGAACAAGCTCAAAAGTTCAGCTTGCTCTCAATTTGAACCTAAGTTATACGCTGCATCAGTTTCTCTTTCTACTGTAGCCCATTATGGATGGTTTTAAGGGGCAACTCAGTATCACAGACATAGCACCAGATTAAAACAAGGCTTTAAAAAAAAAAACCAAAAAACTCTTAAGTATGCTGTAAGAAAACCTTTACTAAAGTATTTTAACTTGTTTCTATTAAATGGGAAGGGAAAAGAGAAAAATCTCTTGATTTTGACAAAGATGAAGAAAGGGGGCTGAGATCAGGAGAAACAACAGGACGCCCAGGACCTGAGCAGCAAGATGTTTTCCCTACAACAAACCAAGAAAGGAAAAGGGATTTTTCCAACTAATACTATAATTTCCTATAGGAATATTGGGGGGTTGGGGGGGAGGTGAAGGTGGGGAAAAGCAGGAGTTCTAAGTTTTAAAAAACCATTCCGTGGAGTTAACGGTCAATGGCTTGACTTAGAGTTATAGAGCAATACAAAGCTAGGTAGGGGGCTAACTATTGAGAATTAACAGTGAAATGAACTTAGAGTAACATTCTCAGCCATAAGCAAAAAAACTTGAATTCAAACACTGGTTTAAAAGAAATCAACTTAAAATACCCACAATTAGGGGGCCTTTACAATTCATGCTGAAGAACAGCATGTTAACTACATGCTTGTATATTCTTACTTCAAGTTAATACAATTTAACATCCATGATCTCTTCTTCATAAATGAAATGCTTAGATAAACACCTAAAGTGCCCCTTGGTTACAATGATGGAGGTAGTAGAAGTGTAGCCCGCTTCAGCACTGACTGGTTCTTTAGACAACTGCATGTACCTTATTAACTACTGGGATGCACGCAGTGTAATGCAGTGTTTCCACACGTCCCAATCCGCATTCCACGTCTGCTCTCATGCCTTCCTATACTGCCTCAGCATCCAATATGAAACGGTTCTTTTGGTTTAAGTTTGAGAGATATTTAAGTAAAACTGCCATTCTACATGTTATTTCCACAGTCCAGTAATTTATTTTAAATTTGAGTAATTTCAAATTCCACAAACAAAACTGAAGAACAGCAATATTTTGTTTGAATTCTTTCTTCTGTACACTCAGTGATCTAAAACACCACAATATCCAACATACACAAACCTCAGGGAAGGGTTAGTAAATACACACAGATTGGAATCATGGTGCTCTTTGTTCCTGAATGGAATGGTCCCACAAAAAAAGCACAGGATACAGCACAACATAAGGGCACCTGTTACATATGAAGTGAGCAAAAACACACTAGCATTTTCTATATGTGTAATGAGGAAACCTGCATAGGTTAGAGGGCCTTTTACGCTCATTTAAAAGTCAGGCAAGTTGTCTGTAATGCATTTTTCAAATAATTTGGAGAGCACTGCAATCCAGTGTAGGATATGCTGATTAGTGTTGTCTTTGTTGGTATTGACAGTCTTGCATGGTCACACACCAATATTTCTGCTTTAGCTTTTCTTTGAATAAAAGAGATTTAAATGCATTTAGACAATACATACTGTAAGCTGTTTACGTACACTAAATTTAAGAGATTCAATATTAGAGTTTTTTTTTTTTTCTTTAAACACTACAGAGTGCAAATCAGGTTCTTCACAACAGATTGAATATTAAGCACTTCTTCAAAGAATGAGGGGGAAGAAAAAAAGCCCAAGTGAATAAAACACTGAAACTATTCCCCTTTGAAAATAAATTCTAAAATGATGCGGAATGTGAAATAAGCTTTTAACATAGGTGATCCAAGTTTACAGTTAAAAACAAAAAGTAGTCCTTCATGAAATAAAGGTTACAAGAACATGTGCCTGTTTTCCCCCGTTATAAACTGAGAAGCGGGTAGAGACGATGTTTCGGTACGAAAATAGGCGACTACAGGATCAGCTTTCCGTCTCACATGCTGTACCCAAAGCCAGGCTGTGGCTGCCCATAGGGTGGTGCAGTATAACCATAACCAAAAGGTGCCTGGGGAGGGACTGCAACACTGGGTCCTGCTGTCAGCATCAACTGGGGCTGACCTACAGAAGAAAACAAAAAGGAGCAGGGGTGGGGGGGCAAGGAGGTGGGAGAAACTGTTAGCATCGTAGGATGATCACACCCCAGTCTCCCTACTCTAGTAACATAATTCATTCTACTTTGAATGAATTTTGTGGGGGCACTTCTGACTGTCTCAATTTCACCACGACAGTCACCCTGAGAAGGGTCCTGCCTAGACAGCCAACAAAAACCGTGCAGGGCCGAGGGCCAGAACTGTAACAGTGATTATGTTACTTCATACATCATTTATAGCAATAAGCACATGCATGCTCGACATGCTTAGGCAAGACATCTAGCAATAAGCCTATCACCACATGGTGTTTGCATATTTTATTTGGTGACAATATAATTAGCACAGGAAAACAATTTTTTAACAGATATATTTTTAACGCAACTGAACTTTTAAAGTTAGATTTAAATTCCTGATTTAGACATGTCTAAATGGTAACAAAACCAAATGCATTTCTAGCAAAGTATCCAGTACTAAAAAAAAAAAGAAAGAAGTCAAAGACAAGACATATTCAAATATGCATTAGGTGTGAAATACATTAGAGGATACAACCTCTTTCGAATACTAAGTTAACACTCTCATGAAGTTTAAATAGTTATTGACACATACAGGAAACGACCTGTTGAGAACCTGGCTTATTTAGAGGGAGAATACACCTAACACCTCTCCCTACCCCCTGCAAAAGAGGTACTACTCTTAATCTCCCACTATAACGTAAACCTAGGGCGAGATTTCTCCCACAAGTGACCTCGTGTCTCTCCTTTTTGTGAATAACAACCAAAACCGTCTTCAGTGAGTGAACTCTTTAGGAACCAGCAGTTTATTAAAAAAACACTTCTAACCTTGACACTGATGTCTACCTTGAAATTTCAACCCCCCCCCCTTTTTTTTTTTAACAACATAAGCATTTTATTTTTTCATTAAGCTTCTTAGTTTCTTAGTATCACAATGGAATGATGAGAAAACAAGAACAACAAAGAAAAACCCCATGAGTCTGCAAATCTCTGACAAACAGCAGAGACTTCAAGGCAATTGAGGGGGAGGGAAGGAGAGGCTTGAAAGAAATGCCAAAGTAGTTCCAACATCATGCCTCTGCTTAGCCGGCTGGGCAGGTGGAATGGTGAGAAGGTGGCACTGTCACAGCTGTCCTTGGCTCAACCCCATTTTCAACTGCCTACAAGGACTATGCATTTAAATACCCTGAAGATAAGCCAAATTCAGTAGATGCCCCCCAATTATTACACCCACCCTGTTTCTGTTTCTTCTTTGTTTCCTATATCAAATATGTCAAACATCTTGCTCCCATCTCTAAGAATTTACTTTATGTTCTCCAACTTTATCAACACTACGCTGTCCTCTAAATTCCCAAAGTCCTTATCTATAGTAAAAAGGAGATAATGGCATAATAGATTTGTATACTATCATTTCCTTTAGCAGGTTGAGATACAGCAGCCATAATTTTATACCCTCCTCCCAACACCACCTGGTTAAAGTGCTGTAAACTATACCCTTCAAATTCATTGCTCAAATCAATCTGTTCACCATGAGTGAAATGGAAAGGGGAAGTATTTCAGAAAGGCACATGTAAGAAGAAATTAAATTGCCTTAAATATTCACTGAGAGTCTGAAGATCCTATCTCTCTGGAATGTTCTCAAATGGAAACGCTATCCAGTTCTCTGTCCTAGTCAGAATTTAAAGAGATGTACTATTTCTGTAAAGCACACTTAAGATGACCTTGGCATGTTCTCTCACCTTTTGTACTTCTGAAAATTGAGCTCACCAACACATCTTTCTCAGTAATTCATGAATAAGCAATCAGTGACCAGGCATTAGGTAAATTAGGTTATGATCTCAAGTGACTGTTTTTTGAGATTACCTTTGCATTTAAGATTATCTTAGCGAGTAAAGCAACAGAAAAAAAAAAAAAAAGATCATCTTAGTGAATAATGTCAATGCCCGCTTTAAGACTGTTTTCAGAAAAAAATAATAGACTTATTCCTTGACTCAGTGAGCCTTTTGCACTTTAGAGCTTACTACATTTCTGAGATAGAATCTCCACAGAATGAACTGTTTGTCTACTGTATTTCTGTGAGGTTAAAGAGAGAAAGAGATTACCATAAACAATAGGTTGAGTCTCTGTAGCTTGTTCTTCTTCTTTTCTCAGTGATTCTGAAGCATCTAATTTATCCACCTGGAGAAAAACAGGTAATGGTAATTAGCACCTCAAAAGTATTATAAACCTAGTTTATGGCAGAAAGTGGAAAAGCCTTAGTATGTTAAATTTTGTCAAAATAAAACAGACTAGAGTAGAAAGAACATTCTCAGGCCCCCTCAAATTCAATGGCAATGTTCATACTTCAGTCAAGGTGATTTTTAGCACTATCATTATAAACCCTCAGGAAGGAGGGATTTATAAATGCCATAAAAGCTCACGCCAGGCTAAAACTGGGCATGCTAGGATGCAGCCAGCCTGAGGGAGGGAGATAATGAGAAGGAACCACTTTCTCAAATGAAGTTTAAACCCTATCAAAGATAATGATAATGAACTCATGACCTGGCAAGACTTCCCTCCCCAAAGGAAATGGTATTCAAAAAAATGAAATGAGTCTAGTGACTGGATAAGTACTTGTGCAGAATGAGCTCTTTTGCCAACTGTGCACAGCTTCTGTCAATATTGATTACGTGCGGACTGAAGTTTAAGATTCAAGTGGCTCCATATTCAATCTTTTTATATAAAGACAGGCTGCATGTGTTGATGCTCTATTTTCTAAGAAGGAACTAGGAATGCCTGATTCTCCCCCAACTTCTTTGAGGAAGACATTTTTTGCTTTTAATTAAGCCAAAGAAGCAAATGGCTACTATCTGCTAGCCACTCTAAGTAAAACTGGATAGTATCAGACAGAAATAATACTGTAGAGGAGTCCAAATATATTAGTGGAAGAAAAGAGCTGGAATACATAGATCCTTCCACTAACTAGTTGTGTGACCTTGGCAAGCCATTGCACTGACCCTCAAATTTCCTTGTCTATACAGTGAGTCAGTTGAATGAGATAATCTACAGAGTTCCTTGTAGGATTAACATGATTTGAATCTGGAATTCTGTGAAGGACTGGGGAGAATGACATTAGGACACTGGGATTAGGGAATCTCCACCGTACCACTTCCATTTACCTTTTAAACTGTACTATATTTGTCTCTTAGACTGTATTTAAAATTAAAAGTCTTATAGTTGGTCTATCATTATACTTGAAGTAAAACTAAACTTCAAATCTCAATGTTATCTATTATAGTGGCTGTCAAAGTCCTAAGTGTGCTGAGATGGGGAGGCAGAGTGCAGGAAAGAACTTTTTTATGAATGTTCACTGCATGTTCTTCAAAAAGTCCAACAGTGAAAAATCACTCACAAAAAAAGACATGCAGACTTCAGTGAAAAGGCTATTATAGACTGGGTCCCAGAAAGGTTAAAGCAGCGCCTAGTCTCTATTTGAAATTATTTAAAATAGTGTTTCAATCCTCACATAGGCCATTAAGGTTAGGACAGTAATTTATACATATTTTAATTGTTTCATATTAAATACCATAAATGTGGGTCTAATCCATCCTAATTTGTCAGGGAGCAAAATGTGAGAAAAGTAAGCTGAGGTAGACTCTAGACACCTTCAGATAAAATATGGTTTTTCTACCCTAGGAAGATGGGTTAGTTTGCTTTTGTATACCATTTTTCTATTTTATAACCTAAGTGCTCATGTGTTACAAATTACCCCAGTATCAAATTAAAGACTACTATGCAGTATAAGTACCATGAGAAACACCCACTGTTTGGCACCCAAACTTAAAACAAAAATTACTGCAGCTTTATAATTTAAAGCACAGTTTGTGCCATCAAGGGCAGTCAGATGGGGTTTTGTTAACCTAAATAGTTATATAAAACTATAAGTATAGCTAAAGAGGTTATACAAAAAAAAATATGGATGAGTGTACATTAATAACTTCTAAGAAGAAAAACCAAACAACAACAAAAAACCACCACTGCATAATACATTTCCAGACTTTCAAGGAAAGGAATCTAAAGTGAACACGTGTCTAAAAGTTAATGTCTGAGTCAGATGTTGAAGACAGAAGTCCTATTACAGAAGTACATTAAAGACTTAGAAGAGCTAGCAATGTCACAATGCCCAGGCACAGACATAGGCAGGTTGGGCACAGGGACGAAACAAAAAGTAACAACTGTGAAGGAGTAGTATCGAGCTAAGCAAAAAAATTTTTGATTTTTCTATTTAATGGGACAGCCTCTGGCACAGCAACATCCAATTATTGTTTCCACTGACCCAATTTAGACTGCTCAAAAAAGAAAAGCAGAGAAGGCTTTTATGAACACAAGCTTTTGTTAAGAGCTGTAACAAAAGTTTCTGATCCTTGGATTAAAAAAGAAAAATTACAGGTAAGCATGTCACTGAGTTCAGTTATATCTGTACTACTGAAAATTCACTATAATGTAAAAGGCTTTTCCACAAAGACTGCAATATGCTGCAGAGGAAAAGTTAACATGCAGTCAGTTACTTTGGTGTATGTGTGCATGAAAAAAAGGCAAAAGTACTGAAGCAAGAAGTGAGATCTGAAGATGACTGTTGCTATACAGGCTCTCAAGAAACACACACAGCCCACAGCAATGCTTTAAGAGTTTCAAAAGTAGTATGATGTAATTGCAATGACTGTTGTACATGCTTGATTTAAAACAATGCATAACACTGCAGTTCAATTACCTATTTTTCACACACACGCTTTCTAACTGCCTTGCTTACTAGCTGCTGAAGGGCCTCACACACAATGCATTTTACTCAGGTTTGCCCTAAGTTCCAATGGTGACTCCAGTTTGGTTCAACATAATTCCAAGGCACTGTCCCCCCTCCAAATTCTTTTAAATTGTTTCAACTGTCCTTTACCTTCCCACCCTTTTCTCACCACAATTTGATACCAGATGTAACTTTGTAAGTTTGTTTCATTTATACTGGGATGGAGACAAGCCAATGAGGGAAGCAGTGACCAAAAGGTACCTAAATTTGACCTTGGACAAGCCAACGGATGAATAAGAGCAAATTTGTAGCTTCAGAGATGTACCTTATTACAGAAAGTATAAGTTAATATTGTTTCATTATATACAGAAATAATCCATGTTGCTTAGCAACAATTACAGCAAGCCAGTCTGATGATTTTTAAAGTTTTGATTCCTCTTGAAAATGGACTAGCACCATAAGAACTGGACACCTGGAGAAACATGAGGAAAGTCTCTTCGGAAGCAGCTAGTATCTCTCATATCTAATTTCAGCAAAAAATTAGTAAGAATCAAGAGATCAGAAACTGGATCACAGTCCTTCAATACCAAAAAAACCCCAAAAAGCCTTTTAGGGCATGTATATACATATATAAATTCAACAACTGTCAGGCACACTTACAAAATAAAACCAGAGGCTGTTTAATTTTACTTAGAGTATTGAGAAAATCCTATTATGGTCCAGATACCCTGACAGGGAAGAGAAATTTCCTGAAACTTTGGAATTAATATGGAAACTCAACATGCTCAGTTTTTAATAATATATTTAAGAGAGACTGTGAACCAACTACTGATTAGCCTCCTGCCCTTCCTAAAGCCTATTAGCCGATTAGTAGCAAACATCTACTAATGTCCTAGAGCTCTATTATAGTTATGTCTCAAGGGACTTGCAGAGGCTTTAGTGAAAATTTATCGGGGGAAAAAGCAGCAGCAGCAGTGTAGAAAAGGAAGGAAAAAAAATCATGCAAATTCCTTAGACTTAGTCCTCCAGACTTAAAGATGGAAAAGAATCAACTTTCACCTTTTCCTTTATTGCATCAACCTGCAAAGGAATTCAGAAGGTGCAGCTTAGAAAAAAATCAAATTCCATATTGAGCATAAAAAGGTAGAATCAGCAACAAAGGTTTAGGGGAGAAACATCTAACCACTAAAAAAGGTATGAGAAAAGTGAAAATAAAGGGCATACGGGAAGCAAAACTTAGAATTTTTTTTTTTTTTTTAACTTCAGAGCTTATTGCAGAAGAGTTTATGCTAGAGTCAGTGTGAAAGAAAGCAGCTTAATCACTAGTAAAATTTACAGCACTTCGGTTAACAGCAGCTTAGAGCCAGGTCTCACAAGTTGGCATTATGCATAAGAAAAGAAGCTATTCTCATCTATGGCTAAGACAAGGCGAATGTTTTTCCTCTTACACTGGACTTTAAGCAGTTTATACACAGAAAATGTTAATTCTTAAAAAATTATAACTAACACAATGATATCTAATTAGATGGTAGCCCAAGGAAATATTCAGTTATACTGGGGGTTGTTAGTAGTGCTTTTTCCCCCGCTTTAACTCAGGCATGCTGAAGAGATCAGATATGAAACTCTGATTTTAATAAGCATGTTTTGCTTTGACAAAATGGATTCTTTAGGACCATTTAAATATGTTCTATAGCATGAAAGCTAGTAACTGTTGAGGACAGGGTAAGTAAAAGACATCTTAACATCAAAAATGGACATTAAGATGAATAAGTGAATTTTATAAAATGATTATACCCCCAGCTTGTTTAATGCACTTTTAGGAAATGTGTCATTAATTGTTAACCTCCTACAATACTTTTAAATAAGGGGTTAAGCTATCAAAATATTGAGAAGATTAACAGGGTATTAAGAATATAGGTGTAGCTTCCCTAGGGGAAACAGACATACATATTAAAGTCAAGAACCAACCAAATAGAAGGGAATCTACACTACTACGTTATGGTCGTCTGGGTTACAAGAATTGATTTGAGGAAGACATTATTTTGACAAAAAGGTTTCTATCAAACGTTAAAAAAAAAAAAAAAACAAACCCATACAACATGGACATAATACTGTTCGCCCCTCAGAAATACATTCTGAGGTATTCTGAGGGTAAACATTCTGACAAGTTATGTTTGAGTTCCCTTTCCATTCAATGTCATTTGTCAGATGTTAAAAATTACTGGAGGATAGGAATATTTTATGATCAACTAAATTACTTCTACTAGAGAAAAAAACGTTTGAAACAAAGTCTGTACATGGAGTTTTACATATCCTCAAGATAATTAGTTCTCAGAGGTGCCATTACCTTTGTCAAGTATTCCTTCATGACCTGGATGAAATAGGGCATGGCAAAATCCATGATATTGTGCCTCCATGCAGTTTCCAGGACAACATCTGGCCTTAAAAGATCGTAACAAGTAAAGAGACAAGCTCCAAAGCACTCTCTTTTTTCTTCCTGCAAAAACCACTGTAGGAGTTCTTCAGCCAACTCAGTATCTTTAGATTCAGAGGCATACTGCATTGCATCCTATTTAAAGGAAAGGATGAAGGTCAAACATTAAATTCAAATACACTGAACTGGTAAACTAAGTAATACAATGGGGAAAAAACCTCACAGTTATATCATTTAAATTAAGGATTTCCTGAAAGAAAAGGAAAAGACAGGGTAAAGCTTTTCTTTTCTTTTTTTTTAAAAACAGAGAGAGGTTTGACATACACAGAAGACAGGCTCCAGAATCAAGAAGTCGACTTAATTATCATCTCCTCAAGCAGGAGCTTAAAGGCAGCTCTCATACTTGCAAAAACTAATACTTTTATAGGCCATAACCCCTTATAATATACCATTCCAGGGTTAACACAGATCATCTAGTATTTGCCTTAAGAGCCCCACCCCCACCAACTTTATTCACCTTGTACAGGCTATCTTTCTTGCACAGCTCCACACTCTGTTTCCAGCGATTGTTGCCTTTGAAGAGATAAGCAGCAATTCTTCTGAATTCAATGAGTTCATGTTTTTCCAAACGCTGAGCAAGCGAGATATTGTCAAAGTTGTCATAAGCATCTATCGATGTTCGCAGAGCCTTAAAAAATAAAACAAAGTCATTCAAATGCCAAACCAGTATTTCATTTTAGTTTAAATTTTATGTCCCATCATTCTTGATCAATGAGCCATTATTGTATATGACTGACTGTATGTAATATGATCAATATCTTACATGATATATATGTATACTATGACTTGATCAATGAGTCGTTATTGTAATATGACAGCCTAGATTCAAGAATCAAACCACAAAGTTGTCATATGAACAAGTATCAACATTCCTCAATCTAACTGTTTAACAATAAAGTCCTTCAAGGCACTATAAAATTTCTAAAGGTACATTTTTTTTCTCCAAAGTTTTCAGTATCAAGGACTAACTTGAATGGTTATGAAACTGGAGGGATTTGTAATTTGGAGGGTAAGATTTTATGCTCTAGGTAAACTCCTGATACAACTCAACATGATATTCAGTCATAGAGATCAGCATGGGATCTGAGACTGAAAGAAAACCATGTTGACAGTAAGAGAAAGACAAAGGCAACTAGCTTAATCTTAACTTTAATTTTGTTTTTGCAAAATCCTTCACAAGGGAAAGTTTACTGAAAGACAGTACTAATATGCTCTTGGGCAAGAAAAAGAGTGACTAAAAGAGTTAATACTGTGTAGGTTTTATGGACTAGTTTAAGAGCTCAAAAACTTTTTCAACTCAATCTACAGTCTAGATGTTAGGTATTTGTCTAAAGCATTAACTTGGACAAGATCTAAGCAGAATTCTGCAAACTTGGCATTTAATTAGGAGACATCAGATTTACCAATCCTGAAAACTTCACTGAATTTAGATCCGTGGCACTCAAGCACCTACTATTTACAGTCCTAAGGGATGATGGGCTTTTTTTTTTTTTTACTGCAGAACATACCAACTTTACAACTCAATGATAACCTGAGTTTTGAGAATACATGAAAGAGCCAAAAAGTTTTACCTGATAATCTTCTTCTGTAATAAAGAGGTTGTTCAGTGATTCATTCACAGATTTGTTGTTGTGGTTCTGGACTGAACGCAAATATGGTTTCACCAGTGGTAGCTGTTTAACCTTTAAAATAAGAGTTTGTTACAAATGTAGTATATTGCTAAAGTTTCATGGACATAAGTTATCCAAGAATGTCTTAGCTCCTTGCTATGAAGTTCTGAGGTTTTAAAAATTATTACCTTGCTGAAATAATTGACTGCACGAGTATGATCCAACCGTGGAGACAGCACCATCAGCAAATCATTTAACAACAGTGGCTTGAATTCTAAGTAGAATTGTATTGCTCTGTAGTATAGTTCCACATTGGCAACCTAAAACAGCAAAAATCCATACATGAGGTAGAGTTACTTCCTAATGAGCTTTCTCTTTCTGAAGACTTTCTCTTCTGAAGAAGGTACATACCTTGGTAATGATATCTTTGAACTGCCCTTCTTTCCACGCATCAGTCGGATGATTCATCATGGTAATTATGGCATTATCATATTCTTCGTACTTGTCATACAAAAACACCAATTCTGCCCAAAGGTGAGCTTGTTCTGCAGCTCTTAGCACCTGCATAAGAAAGATTTAATTGCTTTAGATAGATATGGGTCTCTAATTCTAATTAATAGCAAAAAAAACCTTTTTTTTAATTAAAATTCAAGTATTAGTTTTAGCTATAGAGTTGCCTTACAATTAAAGGTTGGTTACCTTAGGGATATTCACTCTGGACCAGAACAGCTCCAGGTGCTCCCTCATTTTCTGTGGCTTAAACTTAGAATACAGAATAGCTAATTCGGTGAACATCCCCATATGAGCTCGCTCAAGTCCCAGTGCTGCTTCCAACATGGTTATCAGCTCTTCAAAATATCCACGATCCTAAATAAGAGAAAAATGCAATTAAAGACAAGAATATCTGTGGCAAAAGATCTCAGTTAATACAAAAGACTCAATTCATTACCTGATAGTAGTTGATAAGTTCCTCCAATTCATCTGCATGTACTACAATATGAAGCCCACACATTTGAGCGAGACGGAACTCTTTCCCATCTACACAGGCAAAGCAGACCTACAATTTAAAAAATTGCAATTATGTGAACTCAAGTGTAAACATGGCTGATTAACTCAATTAATCAGTTTAAAGAACATTCCTAAATAGCATCTTAATTCTTTACTCAAACTGTTGTTTAGATTACCTCTTTCCATGTTCGAGTACTGTTAGCTTTCCTAGCTCCATCAACAGCTGCCTGATATTCACCCAGGTGAACCAGAGTAGATGCCAAGCGTCCAAAATTGGAAACATTATTGTACAACAACTTAGCAGCATCATACATTTTTTCATCATAACAGCGGTCACCAACCTGAAAAAAAAACAAAAACCATTTTCAGTAAGCCTAAACTCAATCTTCTCTCCAAAGTTACAACTCAATTTAATACTAAGAAACAATATTTTTCCTTAGAAACTTTCAGTTGCCACTTGTTGATCCTACTAAGCTAATGAAGCTGCTCAACTATTTTTACACTCCTAAAAAAAAAAATCGGAACAGGAAACCCACTTGCTGGATATGAGCGTTATTTGGCCCATTGATGAACTCTTCTAACTCTGCAAGGCGGTTTGTTTTAGCCAGTGCAAATATCAATTCTGTCTCCACATAGGATTCACGAGCCTTCTTACGGGCCATCTGCAAGTACTTCACCAGTTCTTCCCAGTTTCCTAGGTATAGAAAAACAAGTAAGTAAATCCAAACACTAACATACCAACATTTATCTTTTCACTGAAGCAAATGAGAATTGCTATTAATTTCCCTTTCAAAGAGACAGTATAGAGAATAACAAATACAAACAGTGAAAGGCATCAAAATAGTGAAACTTCTATTATGCCTCTGTATTATTACTGACCAAATGAATAGCTGAATCCCCTTTTTCCTTAAAGTTATCGGATTAGAGATAGATGAGAATTTTGAGACTTCAAAACAGAAAATTAAACTTCCCCATGGAGCTTTTAAATTCACAAAACACAGACTCTCTTTATCTGAACTAAGACGGAGGGCAAACAGCCATGCAGTCTCTAACTCCTACTTAATACAGAACAGACATATAACTTAACGCTTAGCTTAGGTACATTTTCTGAGGTGGCAAACACATAAAAGTGAGAAGTCATACCACTAGTATTGGCAGCCTGAACAACTTCCATGTAGGATGAAGGATCATCTGCTTTGATGTAAGAATCAATGGCTTCTTTCACCATTCCTTTCTGCAGCTGGGCTTTTGCGAGCTGACTCCAGACTGCAGGTTCATTGCAGCGTTCAGCAAACTCATATGCCCGATCTAAGTTTCCAATATGTTCGATCAAGACCTAGGCAACCAATTTTTAATCAGAGTTACAGTACAATGAATCTTACCACACAGCAATTACACTTAAACGGTTAGGATTTTATTGCTCTTCTATTGCCACAGCAATAAATTATGCCCATTCTCACAGGACAATACATACACTGAATCAAGAGGAGGTGTTATATTTAGTAAATCAACTCAGGTAATCTGTAGATTTACCTGCACTGCTGAAGTATTGACGTCAAATTTCCGAAAAATGGCAAATGCTTCTTCAAACAGCTCATTGCTGATGGCGATATTGGCAATATCTGGGGCATCATAATTATCCAGGCGGTTAATATATTCCATAACACGGGTACGGTCAGCCTTGATTGCAGTGAGGATGAGGAGGTTTTGCAGATTCCTTTAAGAAAGAAAGATTTGAATGCAATGTTGGAAAAGCTCATTAGTCATAAAGAATAAACACTGCAGCTAAAGAGTATTTCGCCTCAGGAGGTAGGGTGACAAGAGGGTATTAGAAAAGTGAGAAATTAGACAACATTCTCTAATCTTTGTCTCTGTTCCTTCTCCAAACTGACAGGCTATAAAGACTAACTCTAAAGAGCCAATAGACCCCTCTTCACAGGATACCTGTGTTCACTGAATACAGAGTTATCAAGGACAATTTTCTCCAGCAGTTCAATGAGTTCATTAGGAAGGTCTGCAGTCATAAAAGCCTTGACAGTTACTGACACTTCTTCAGGGTCCTGAGTCTCAGACAAGGCTGTCTGTACAACCTGCAGAGGATATACAGGGAATAAGTACTGAGAGTCAAGGTGGTTTTGATGATATTATCTAATAAGAATAAGCTGGCCCCAGTAGAAAATGAAATAGGCAGAGAAGAAGGAACGAGATAAAATACCTTTAAATTTACCACCCAAAGGTCTTTTTACATAAATCCACATATACCTGTAACATGTATACTTTCGTTCTCTTGAAAAAAAAAATCACCCTAATTACATAATTTCTATCTTTTCCCTGATTAAAATATTATCCGTAACAACCACTCCTCATTATCACTTTAATGGTTACATACAATTCAACCATACAGATGTGGCATTATATACTCAGTAATTCCTCTATTTTTGGCTATTTGCATAGTTCCCAGATGCACCAATGAACATTTTTTCTAGGAAGCTTTGTATTAACTTGGAAATTTTCCTTAGAAATGCTTCCTAAGAATGAAAAATTAATATTCTTCAATTTATTCTCTTCTATATTTATACTTCTACCAACAATTTAAGAACCATTATTAACAACCCTCAATTTTTAAGGTTTTCAAAAATGTTTTCAATTTTTATATAGATATAAACCCGCATCTCCTTTGCAGGTCTATGCTTACCCTATTGAGATTTATTTAACATTTACCCACTAGGTCATTTGTATTTTCTCATGAATTCTTATCCTTTGCTGATTTACCATTGTCTTGAATGTTTCTAATCAACTGAGTCACTTCTCAGGTATTAATAAATAGCAATTCTTACTCATTTTATTAAATGTTTAATTTACTGTTATCCTTTTAACTATGATGAATTGAGGGAGTCTTATATAATTAAATTCTCTCTTTCGGGATATATTTTCTTGGAGAAGATATATTTTACTTTTGTTAACATTTATGATATATATACATTTTAGTACAATTTTTATTTTCTTCCACTTTTTACTGTCATCTCTCATAGTTAAATATGATCCATTTGAGTATATTTGGTATATGATGAGGCAAAAGGTTTTACTCATAGTTAAAAAGATGAGCCTTAAACACATTTGCCAATTTTACCTGATCAATGAGGGGTCTCCTGTAAGGATTGCTTTCCAGCAGCACACTACCCCACAGTTCTGGATCCTTTCGCCGTACCAGATAGCGGGAAAGACTTTTGAAGAGGGAATTCTCATTGCAAACCTAAATGAGATATTAAAGATTAATTTCATGGTAAAAGATAAAACCTTTTTATAGACTGATTTTACTTTTTTTTTTCTTTTCTGACTTTAAAAAGGTTATTTCCTATCATTATACCCTGTTTATTTTTTTATAGCAAAAAAAAAAATCCATTACTTTTACATGTATCTTTAATAGGTCACAACCATATTTTTCTTATTAAAATTCAATCAACAGAAAAACATACTTATTAATTTTTGGAGGCTTTTAAAAAGCACCCTGATGTGGGATCTATATTTGGACTTCATATTCTACTCTACTGGACTATCTATTCATGCACCAGGATGCCAAGTTTTAATTATAGAGGCTCTGTAATGTGCTTTAATAGCTGGTAGGGATAGTGCACCTTCATAGCTTTCTTTTCAGTGTTTTACTAGCTATTCTTGTGTGTTTATTTTCCCATGTGTATATGCATACATATATTCATATATGAATGTGTATGTACATAGATGCATTATTTCCTAGCTCTGACCACTGAAAGACCCTAGAAGGAAATATACCTAGAGCCTAGATCTGTGTTTCTAATGGTACTCCCCACTAAAAGGGATCAAAGTTCCCCAGAAAAATGAATGATCCAGGGCTGGGGAGGGTATAAAATGAGCATAGTATAACTTGTTGGGCCAAGAAACAAAGAGTGCTCCAAGAGCAATGAGAACACTACACAAAGTCATGAGAGGCAGGTTGATAGGGTTTTTATCAGTCAAAACTGGAGTAATTTGAAAATCAAAACAATGGATTATAACCCACAGAACTCATGAGTGCACGAATATATGCATGCTGACTGATAAATGTGGAGAAAGGGATAAAGTTGGAAAATTGTTATTTTGCAACTAACACATTAAGAATGGTTGAATAAGAATCAATAGATTCAAAACTGGGGGGCAGGGGAGCCATACATACGCGCGCACGCGTGCACACACACACACACACACACACACACACAGTAGGATACTTGCATTGTCTTAAATGTCTCTTCACAAACTACTTAATATCTGCAAGGGGAAATATATCTGCAAGGGGAAATATATTTATACAACAGGAGAAATTGACAACTTGATAAAAAGTGACCCCCAAAATGAAGGACAAAAGGACATTAATTAGGTGCTTCTGCACGTTACAGCATGAGAAAAACAAAACATCACTTAAGTAATAAATTTTGGATGGAAACGTACAATCTAAATCTAATCAGGAGGAACGATAAGAGAAACTCAAAGCGAAGAACATTCTATTTTTTTAAAAAAGACTTCATTTATAAGAAATATACAGAATAGGTGAATCCATGGAGACGGAAGGCAGTTTGGAGGTTGTCAGGGGCTGGAAGGAGGCAGGGAATGTGGAGCAAGTGCTTACTGAGTACTGGATTTCCTCATGTGGTGATGAAAACTTGGAACTAGAGAGAGGTGTAGTGATTACACAACATTGTAAATGTACTAACTGCCACTGAATTGTTCACTTTCAAATGGTTAATGTAATGTGAATTTTACCTCAATAAAAAGTTACAAATAGAGAAAAAGACTATTTTTACAATTATGTCTGTCAATAAAAGACAAAGAAAGTGTGAAGAATTGTTTCAGATTAAAAGAGACAAGATAGATATGACAACTACATGCAATATGTAATCCTAGACTGGAGGGAAAAAATTTCTTTTAAAGGACATTATTGGGTCAACTGACAAAACTGGAATAAAACAGACTGTAAAAAGTATTCTACTGGTGTCAGACTGACTGAGGTTGCCATCTACAATGCGGTTATGAAAGCGAATATCCTTATTCTTAATAAATACACAACAAAGAGGTATAAGGCCATGAGGTATGCAATTTATTCTCATATGATTAAAAATTTAGATGTGTCTATACATACATACACATATATATAAACATATATACATATATGTGTGTGTATACATATAAGTGTATGAGAACATAAGTGATAAAACTAGTGGGGTTAAATGTTAATGGGTGAATATAAGCTTAATCAACTACTTTGGCCAGTTTAAGTTCATAATTATCAGCAAAGTATTTTAAAAAAAGTATGAATCTTCCAAAGATGCTCCGTATTACCTAAAACCACTCTGAAACTCGCAAAATTCACTAATCCAACATGATATAACAGGTTTTTAAAAAACGCAGTCTTGGGCTTCCCTGGTGGCACAGTGGTTAAAAGTCCACCTGCCAATGTAGGGGACACGGGTTCGATCCCTGGTCCGGGAAGATCCCACATGCTGCGGAGCAACTAAGCCTGTGCGCCACAACTACTGAGCCTGTGCTCTAGAGCCCGTGAGCCACAACTACTGAGCCCGCGTGCCACAACTACTGAAGCCTGTGCACCTAGAGCCTGCGCACCGCAACGAAGAGCAGCACCGCTCGCGGCAACTAGAGGAAGCCCAGGCAGCAACGACGACCCAATGCAGCCAAAAATAAATTAAAAAATTTATTTTGAAAAACAAAACAAAATGCAGCCTTCTCTGTACACGTTCAGCTAGCAGTACTCACATTAATAAGTTCCAGATCACACTGGCCACGTTCATAAGCAACACAGGCTAGATGTGGATCTCTCTTCTCACAATACTTTCCAACAACACGACTGTCATAATAAGGATTTTCCCGAAGAAATCGCTCTGGGTTGTTATTACTGTCTATGTAGATTTTGGCTAAAGCATTGTGAGTAGCAGGCTCTTCACAGCCCTCATGAATTCTAGCCTCCAGCCAAGGCAGAAGCAGTTTCAATCTAGTAAAAAAAAAAAAAAAAAAAAAAAAAAAAGGAAAAGAAACACACAGAAAAACCCCACATATACACATATTATATTATAAATAGCACATTCTTGACACACTACGCAAGTACCTTACGGTCTATAATGTACTTTCCCATACACTATTTTGAATTCTCAACACGCCTACTACAAATTACGAAACTAAGACTTGGAGATGGTTAAATGATTTGCCCAAGATTACACAGAAGGTATATACAAGACTGTCTTTCATACTCTCCCAGATCTATCTGCTACATTATCTAGACAGGATATAGAAAAAAAAAGATTATGGATTCATAGATTGTTCTTAAAACTGGACAAAATGGCTGGACTTCAGATAAATTTTGTTTAGGAGTAGGACAGAGATGTGGTATGAAAAAATAGGCCTGATTATCTGAGGTTCCTTTCAATTTTAACGCAAGTAACATACAACATCACCTAAAGCCAAAAGAAACAGTACCCTAAATATATACTGGGAACAAAATCTGGTAGCTTTAGAAGCTCTAGCTTTAATACCTCTAGCAGTCATACAATCACTCCACCAAGGGCCATGGTTTTGTTAAGTTATAGCTTATATTTCAATGGTCCAGATGACCAACACTCTTTTACCATGATTTAAATAACAAAATTGTTACAACCTATAATCACTTTAGTCTCAAGCTTTATAAAAATCAGTATTATATTCTACATCTCCATTGTCCTTAACTGCAGAATTTCTCAAACATTTTCTGAATGTTTGAAACATTCAGATATAAATTCTATGAATACCATTAACAGAACACCTGTACCACCTCAGGTTAAAATTAAACCCCATTCTTGATAATCTTTTCATAGCTAGAGTAACCTCCTACTATTATACCAACCTCCTACTATTATACCAACCCACTAACCTCATTTACTACGTCAGCACTTTCTGAACACAAAATGTCCCAGCTAAAAAAGGACTTCATGGTATAAGTATTAGAAGCACTCACACTATGTTCTCCTCTACTGGAAATTCATAATTCATATTATCATATCAAGGTTCAACTTAAAAATGAGTTTAACCCAGAGTTACACAGGGAACTCTTTTGTCATGCTTGAGAAGAATTTATCAGAGAAGAATTAGTTATTAAATATGGTGGTATCATACCTAACCAAAAGGAGGCTTTTTACATAGTTTACATTAAAAACATATAGCTACGTGGTTTGACTCTGTGTATAAACATGCAAAGAAGGTGATCAACTAGATTAACAGATATTCTATATGACATCTGTAATAGTTCAGAAAACAGATTTTTTTTCAGAAATAGAGCAAGCTACAGCTAGCTTATCACTTCTAAATTAGGTATCTCCAGGGAATTAAGGTCCATGAGTTACTGAGTAGCTTTTAGGCAACTGACAGGTTATACTTCTATTCATTACCAAGCTAGAAGAGACTAATAATTTATCTTCAGTTATGAAGATTAAAACAGTACTACACCTGTTTCTTTTTTCAACCTCAGCGACAAGCTCATCAGTAGAGAATTGACCTCTTACAACAAGAATCAAGTTTTTAATGACATCTTCAGAGCAATCAACATCAAGTAATCCTCCAATAACCACAGGAAGTCGACTTGGATTCACCTATGGTTTAAAAAAGAGAAGAATGTCATTACGTTACTAATAAGCAAAACCAAAAGGAGTTTTAAAAAATAAAACTCATTTCCCTCTTCAAGCTCAGTTTTAAAATTCAGTAATAAACTGAGTCTAAATTTACAACTAGACAAAGAAATTTAGCAGGAAGTCTGCCTTGGTTAATTAATTACTTCAGCATTGCTCCAAAGGACAAATAAGTCCAAAGAAGCTACAGTCACAGAATGACTGTGAAAACATTATCTGGTAAAAAGGCCTCCATCATAGCAAAACTGCCTTTCTATTTCTGGAGTTAGAAGGTAAAGTTTCTAATATCTTTATTTAAGATGGTTTTAATACTATGCTTTGCAGCCTATGGCCTCCACATGGATACCTCAGGGGCTATCAAATAAGTAGGGTGTAGGCCACTCCATTTTTTCAACTACAGCAGCTCTGTTTTGTTTTACCTACTTGGAATGCATGTAAAATTTTAACCAAAGAGGGCTTCCCTGGTGGCGCAGTGGTTGAGAGTCTGCCTGCCAATGCAGGGGACACGGGTTCGAGCCCTGGTCTGGGAAGATCCCACATGCCGCGGAGCAGCTGGGCCCGTGAGCCACAACTGCTGAGCCTGCGCGTCTGGAGCCTGTGCTCCGCAACAAGAGAGGCCACGATAGTGAGAGGCCCGCGCACCGCAATGAAGAGTGGCCCCCGCTCGCCTCAACTGGAGAACGCCCTCGCACAGAAACGAAGACCCAACACAGCCAAAAATAAATAAATAAATAAATATTAAAAAAAAAAAAATTTTAACCAAAGAAAGGATTCTGCTGGAAAAAAAAAAAGTTGAAAGCCATTGTAGCAGACCACTCTTACTGGACACAGAGTTTCAAAAGGATGAAGATTTCCAGTGTGAGAAGTAAAATCTACAAGATTATATTTTAAAGTTATCTAAGTATTACTTACCTTCTGTACATATATCTCTATATACTTTTGAAGATTATTTCTATATAAATAGAGCACCAAATCATGGACAAAGTCAAATCGATCACACACAATGATAAGTGGTAACTGATCTGTTAGCTTTGCTTCCTGGAAAAAAAAAAGGAAACCTTAATTTTCTTCTTCTTTGAGGTTATCAATGTAAAATATGAGAATCTGCTCTACACTTGTGGGAGAGGCTCACATAAACTTGGCTATTCTTAGAAGTGCCCAACCCAGTTTCCATAAATTTTTATGAAGTAATACCTAGAGTCACAGCAAAATACCAGGTCCTTCCCACATATAATCCTTTACAAAAAAAAGTAACAAGATTTGTGAGCCATCAGTGGCACTCAGGATATAAAATCATCACACTGGGACTTTCATTAATAGTAACAACTGAATTTGTAGTTGATTTAAGAGTTATAGTCACACTGTCAAAATTAGGCATATTGGCTCACATTTGTTTCAAACTGATGACTTGTTTTTTTACCCCTCCCCATTCCAATCTATATGGCCGTCTTCTAACACTGTTATAATAAAGCCTACAAGGAGTAGCATGATAGTGATGGCCATGAATTTAAATATACCACATGTTGCTATTAAAAAAAAAAAAAGGTTTAAAAGATAAAAAGCATTTCAAGCATCTTTAAATTGCCAACTGCTTTTACCATTACAAATACCAAGCTATAATCCTACTTACAGATTGACATAGATGTTATAGACAGGTAGGTAACACCTGTACTGGGCATTTACCTGATACATGTCCTGTTACATTCCACAGACATTAGGTACAGCACAAAAAACAACAGTTTCCATCAGGAATTCATTTATACACAGTGAAACATTCCTTAGTAAATGATTCCTCTACGGATTGTCTACTGAAGAAGAAGAACTAAGCAGGACAGGACTTTCCTCAATGACAGCCACAAAAAACGTTATTTGCAAGGTTAGAATAAATCCTAAGTCTAGCACTTATAAGTCACCCAATTATAAACAATTATAATTAGTCTATGAAGTGTTCAGAGAACACTAAACTAAATCTGGAGTCGTAAGAAATCCTGAATTAAAAAAAAAACAAAATGGCTGTAAATCTGAAGTGGAAGTCCAGCTGCAGATTTTTCACATCAAGGAAAGTCTAAAGCAAGTATTATTTAGCACCATGGAAACTAACAGCTGCTATAATCATTTCTAAAGGGAATGTTCGATCTACCTATGCAAAAGATTTTAGCAGGCCAAGTTTTTCCTACTAAACGAACATCAACACACTAATCTTCTTTATCTTGTTTAATATACATATAAAATATTACCTTCTGCATTTTACCACTTAGGGAGAAAACATACTTGGCAAGTAATCTAAGATTACTTAGGTATTCTAGTCTCACGCGTGGGTGTTTAAGATTTCTGCTGCAAAAGACAACTATTTGTATTCACAAAGAAAATTTAAATTTGAAAAAAGCAGACAAAAACTGGGATACTTTCTTGATTACCTAAATTTGCATATGATTTCATATATGAAAATAATGCTATTAATATTTTAAATTTTTATTTAAAGGTTACCCTTTAGGTATTATGATTAGAGATTTCAGGATCAAAATTGCAATTATATGAACATATTCAGGTTTTCTTAAACATAAAGTTTGGAGATATAGCAGGGAACAAAGTAAGCATTCCCCAAAGAGACTTACATTCTAGTGGGAAGAGACAATGCTTAGTGTTATAAAGAAAAAGAGAACAAGATAAGGGGGACGTGAGGATGGAACAGGAATAGATTTTATTTTAGATAGGGTAATCTGAGACATCCTTTCTCATGACATTTGATTGGAAATCTGAAAGAAGGTAAGGGAGCAGGTCATGAAGGTCTGAGAGGAAAGTGGGAAAGGGCACAAGCAAAGGCCCTGGGGCAGGAGAGGGTTTGGGGAGTTCCAGGAGTAGCAAGCAGGCCAGTGAAGAAACAAAACCTGGAAAATAAGATCAAAGGTAGCAAGAGGCATGGGTCTGATGAACAGTTTTACATTTTCTATGCAAGGCTACAGTTCCACAAAGTTAGGGCACGAGCCAAATAATGCTACTGACACCATTTCATCCTGCTTAACAGGCTACTTTAAAGGAGAATTCATAGTCTATCAATCTCTGTATTACTGGTGGTTAGCATGTAATTGGCACTTGTCTAATGTTCAAGATTAGATTCAGAGAAGTATTTTTCTTATTATCACAGTTTACATACAACACCACTTATAATACAGCTAGTAACTCCAAAATGAAGTTTAATAACAGTGATGATGAAATGTAGCATGCCGCTACAAACTACAGATCAATAAGGAAAGTGAGTAAATGGTCTAGTATGTTCATTCTCATTACTGGGGTGAAAGGCTGAATATCCAATAGTAGCATATTAGCACTGAGCTCCCATCTCAGATTATTTAATGATAAGAGACTAGGTTTTTTCCTCTAACTCAGGCTGGTATTAAAATTCCTTCAAGGAGTCAGGAATAACTGAAAAGCAAAAAGAAACAAAACTTGCCTGCTAGAAAGTCTGACAATACCTTATTTCCAAGGCCCACCAACACATCTTATTAACCACGGTTATCACTTGAACACCTATGGCATACAAGGTACTTGATAAATACAGCTTGTGGTTGAAGAAACCAAGGCTGAGGCACCTTAGTTAACTGGCCTGAGGTCAACAGCTTTATAGAAAGAAAAGGAATTTGAACCAGGTCTGACTTTTCAAAAGGCCATAATTCACATCCACTCTCCTCTATTAGACTTGCATCCAATTCACAAGTGTGGAGGGGGATTCCTCATCTAATTAGATCTCATGGGCTAAGCAATGTAAGACTGTCACATCCTAGTTTCCAGAGGGTTTTTTATGAAGCTCAAGATCATCATAATTAACTGAAAACAGTTAATTTAGTCCTGCTTTACATATATATGATAACTCAAATATTACAACCCAATGCTCAAGAAATTACAATTGAAGCATAAAAGCTGAGAGCTTAATGAAAACAAAAAGAAATCAGTGTGGATCTGGTAGTATTTTTAAAAAAAGGAAATAGTACTGTTACGCAAACGAGGAATTGGACTGGTGTTATGGGTACACCAGTCAAGCATAGAGTATCAAATCTTTCTCATTTGGATTTTTTTTCTGACACCAGGAAGTCATGGGTCCAAACATATACTAGCCAGGCTCCTCAGAATATTCATGATGGCCAAGACATTATAAAGCTATACTTTTGGGGAATGTTTATCTTTTAATCTAAAACATAGGGCAACTTCAGCACTTTAACTACATCATTACACTAAAACACCTAAGGGTGTAGCTATTTAATCTAGGTATTAAGTTCTTCAGAAGAAGAATCAGCTAAAACAACTATAGATTATCTAAAAATGATCAGTGTAGGAGTAAGAAAAGCCTGTTTTTTCCTACTAAATTGCACAATGAACATTTTGGTTTTAGTTTCAATCTAAAATTCTTCCAGAAGAAAAAAATACTTAAGAACTTTATATACAATCTCTGGAATCATTTAATATATTTTTAATATAAATGTAAAGTATGTAAATATGTATTTTGGGGGGATCTGAATGTTCTGAAGTTTTCCTTATTTTTGTAAACAACTGCCAATTTTAAAGTCTTATCTTCCTCACAAAGTAATTAGTAGGTATGAGAATAAAGCTAAAGTTAAGTTAACCATTAAACAAAAATTAACTGCCCTCAGGTATGCTGTAAAGGTCTAAGAATCTTTAAACCATTACTCTTCATTCCAACGCAGGCAGTTCTTACTTCTCCATAACCAAATTTGTGTCACAAAGCTGAGGGTTTTTTTGTTCGATTGTACCTTCAATTTATGAATTACACGTGATTAATATTTAGTTCCTAGAGTTAGGCTAATCGATGACAGATATTAACCTATGTCCTTTACACAACAGAACCCTTTGCATATAATACAGGCCCCTTAAAATAACACTGAGGGCAAGCTGATCTTAATATTCAAAAAGAGCCTAAGTGATATTCTAAAACACTGAGCATCTACAATCACTTTTCAAAAATTTTCTTCTAAAATTAAAGTGAAAGAAAGGAAATTCCTTAGATAGTGTTATTTTTCTCTTCATTTGAACAGATGGTCATTCTTAAGTATTACTTACCAATTTCCTTCCTTACTTCAAAGGAAACCACAGAATATTAAATTTGGAAGAAATAATTCAACATACAATTTGAGAATGCTAAGAATTTCACTTTTAGGGGAAAAAAATATTTTAAAACTGTGAGCAAACCCTTGCAGAACTGCTGATCTTCAACCCAACCAGAAAATGCATTAATTACTCTTACCTTGAGAAAATTCTTGACTCGCTCAGGATCATAGCAGTTGCTTTCTCTGCAGATTCTTTCTACTTCTTTGATCTGCCCCGTCTTGCAAGCTGCCTGAATATATTTAAAGTGCACATCTGGGTCCTGACTAAAGTTAACAATGGATCCCAGAAAATAAAAAAGACCTTAAAGAAACAAATAATTGAAATTAAGCACAGGTGTACCTTTGAGAACGACAGACCTGAAAAATGCTTAAGCAATTAAAAAACATTATGTCAATTATACCTCAATTTAAAAAACAAGCAAAAAGAAAACCACACTGTTATACTGAATAGTCCCAAATAAAAACTGGTTGCTCAAAAAGCTCAGTAAGAATATTAAATAGTCCACTAATCAGTTCAATAAATGGATTTGTACTTTAATCCCTACAGAACAGAAAATTCAATGTTTTCTAGTAGTTGAGAAATAGGAGACAGCTACTTAATATCAAAGCTAATTATCATACCATATTCCATATGAGAAATTTTAAATGAAGTCCACTATAGCAGGTGTTTTTCTGTATGCAGTTAATAGGAAACACACAAAAGTAGCTTAAAAAGAATTTAATGCAGTGCCGTTCAACAGAATTTTCTGTAATGATGCAAATATTCTATATCTACACTATCTAATACAGTAGCCACTAACCACACGTGGCTATTGAGCACCTGAAATGTAGCTAGTGTGACTGAAGAACTAAATTTTTAATTGTATTCAATTTTAATTACTTTAAATTTACATAGCTACATGTGGCTAGTGGCTACTGTACTGAATGAACAGTATAAATGTAGTGCACAGTTAACACAGAAACTGAAAAAGTTAAGAAAACAAGTAGGAATCGCTTATTCCTTCTGTCTAGAGCAGTTCTACAAGAAGAGGGAGGAAAAGGTAAGTAGAGACCAGATATTTAGCTAATGAACCTAAAAGCCACCAACAGTGATTACATTAATACTCAGCACAACAGTGGTTCTCAACTGGGGGCAAGACGGTTTCCTTCCCAGGAGACATTTAGCAAGGTCTGGAGACATTTTAGTGGTCACAACTGGTGGAGCTGACGCTCCTGGCATCTAGTGGACTGAAGCCAGCGATGCTGCTAAGTATCCTGCCTGCAGACAGAAATGTACCCCCACCCAACAAATTATCCAGCCCAATGTGTCTGTATCGCTGAGGCGGAGAAAACCTGCTACAGGGACAAGTCACAAAATTTCCTTGGCTAGAATCATTTGCCATTATTAAGAGTCAGACAATATAAACACAATCATTACATACCTGATCATTAGTATTTTCATCTTATACGATTATGACAAAGCTACTACATATATTTGTATCTTAAAATTTTGCCTTTAATTCACCTATAAAATATCCATGCAGACAGTCTTCTTCACTGCATGTCCCTGGAACCTGGTACAGAATATGCCTGACAACAGTTACTGAATAATAAGACTTAAAATATCCCATCAAAGTAAGCTTGTAGAAAGAATTTCCAACAGCCTATGACAAGTCCATATAGCCTATGACATTGTCCATATAACAATACCCCTCTTGGCTACCTTAAATAATTTAAAACAACTCAAACTCCTAATTACCTTCAAAACTCTTGAAAGATTCAAAAAGTTCAATCAGAGACTGAGTGGACAGTTGTTCGTGATACTTAGAAGCCACTTGCACACAGATCTGTAGATTCTGACGAATATTGGCAGATAGCATGGCTCTGAGGCATTCCAGGGAGTCTTCTACTGATAAGGACCCAAAGTAATTCACTAACCACTAGAGGACAAAATAAATAAGTAAATAAATAAATGAAACAATGTTAAACCTAATGGTGGTATGAAATTACTATCATTCAGTAACACAAACACATTTTCCGTATACCAATTAATCATAACTAATAGGTAAAAGCCTAAAATACCTCAGGGTTAAGAAGATGGGTATGAACAACCGCACGCTTTATATCATATAAGTCAGTGAAGTGTTCTAATGCACGCTGCAGGAGGCCAGCCTTCTCACACAGCTGAGCGATATGAGCCCGGTCATAATGCGTGAACATCTGATTCCCTAGAATAGCATCTGCGACCTATAAAACCATAAAAAGGATGAGTTTATTTTACTACTCCATTTATATCAGTAACTCCATATGCAGATTACATATTAAGATTCAACAGTGAATTGCTAAAGGAGAGAAAGTACAAAAGAATGTTAGCTGAATTTTCTAAAACGAGGAATAGGCATCTCAGTAGCTTCAAATAATCTAAGAAGCTCTGAATAACTACAAAAACAGTGTTGGAAACATGCCTAAAAAGCATGAAAACACGTACTTGAGGTGCATGCATAAGGTTCATCTCAAGCAACCTTGTCTGTAAAGGACCTTCAGATGGGCGATTATTCTTCAGTGCATCAAGCAAGAATGCAGTACACTGCTGAATTAGATTGTATTCCATAAACACATCGACAATCTGCAAAAAAAGATTCAAAGGAAATTGTTTTAAGATACTTAAAAACTGCTTTATGATACTGTTGACAATATATGTAAATGAAAGGAAATGAAACATTATCTCTCTCTTCACATATAAAACACTGCCAGATCAAATCCCAGATTTAAAGAATATTATTTGGACAGCATAACCTCGTAATTTAAGAGTAAGTTTTTGTGTTCTGGAGTTACTTTTGTTCTAGTAAAAACAACCACAAAATATTTCAAGATACTATATAATAGCAGAATATAAATTGATAGATTTAAAATTTTGATGATTGATTTATGCATGCATGCATGCCACGCCACACGGCAGGCAGGACCTTAGTTCCCCGACCAGGGATCGAACCCGTACCCCGTGTGGTGGAAGCACGGACTCCTAACCACTGGACCGCCAGGGAATTCCCTGATGAACTATTTAAAATATACAAAAGCATAAAAATGAAAGAGTCTGTGACTCCCACTTCATATATGCATCTCTTCCCTCTCCCTTCACCTAGTGGCAGCGGCTATCCTTTGTGTTTTATTATTCCCATATATTTTTCATATTTTTAACACATATATCACTCTAAATGAGATGGTATTTGTTCTGCATGCTTTAGAACTGTATATAGATGGTATCTGACTGTTCACTCTTCTGCAACTTGCTTTTTTTGGTAACGTACTTAAGGTTTATCCATGTAGATCAACACAGCTCTAATTTCTACAAATAAAAAAGTTAACCCTTTCTTCTCCGAAGTTGTTTAAACTCAGATCCCCCCCATTCTCTATTTAAATCAACTTCTACAAAATACATTTTAACTCCTTTACCTGTGTGATATCAGCAAGAGGTTCTTCATCCTGAACTAACATTTGAGCAAACTGCTGCCCCTGATCTGGACTGATTCGCATAACATTTCTCAGCAGAAAGATCCAGTCTGGAGTATATCCAACCTACAAAGAGACAAAAACTTAAGCCCTGCTGCAAAGTTCCATTTTTATATCATTTAAAGGCTTTTTCTGCAATAGAATCTTGCTACTACAGACCTAATGGTGAAAATACAAATTCAGTTTTAACTTAGATGCTCAATTTGATCTTGGTTTATATAAGACAAATAGACACTTTGGTGATAACATATTTGAACAAATAGCTATAAATTTTTATAATTGGCTTATTCAGTCTCATCGACCACCAAAAGAATCTGTTCTAACAGGTTAAACATGCCCTAGCAGCTTAAATTCTATAAGCCATGCAAGAGTAACTGTCTCCATTTTTGAAGTGTAATTCTATATGCAAGAGCCATAACAGCATTTTTATACTTTTCCAAGTAATTATAAAAAGTTAAGGAAATTCACTATTAAAGTCACTGAGAGTTACTATAAGCTAATTTCTCTCTTAATGTTTTAATGAATTTATGTGGAGAATCTGTTTCATTGAACTCACTTTTTTAGCATATAAAACAATCTTCTGGACTTGACCTGTTTCTGCAAAGCACTGAATGACTTTATTTGGCACATTAGCCCTTAGGTACACACTAAGTGCCAATGTAGGGTCCACGGATTTCACAAGGTCTCCCAGTTCTTCAGAGCATTCCAGCTGTCCAAAGGAAAAAGACTGTTTAGTAATCCATGAGCTGTTGTATAAATCAGCAATTGACACTACTTCCACTATAAATAATAACTAACATGACAGGCACTTAGTTACTCAGTTGTCCCAGAATGTATTATAAATATGCAGGGGTTGTGGTTATAAAGACTCTTGATTTTTCTTTTTTAAAATTAATTAATTAATTAATTAATTTATTTATTTTTGGCTGTGTTGCGTCTTCGTTGCCACGTGCGGGCTTTCTCTAGTTGCGACGAGCGGGGGCTACTCTTTGTTGTGGAGCACGGGCTTCTCACTGCAGTGGCTTCTCCTGTTACGGAGCACGGGTTCTAGGCGCACGGGCTTCAGTAGTTGTGGCTCATGGGCTCTAGAGCACAGGCTCAGTAGTTGTGGCACACGGGCTTAGTTGCTCCGCGACATATGGGATCTTCCCGGACCAGGGCTCGAAACCGTGTCCCCTGCATTGGCAGGCGGATTCTTAACCACTGCGCCACCAGGGAAGCCCAAGACTCTTGATTTTGTATTCACAGCAATAACTCAGAATTCTCCACACATTCTACTTAATCAAGGATAAAAACCCACCAAGACTTCACACGTACAGATACTACCAATTATCTTGTTAGGAATATAAATACTTAAAAAGCAGAATCTTGCACCTCTAACTATTAAGACTATTCAGATATCAGACCCACATGGTCTTAATTTTTCAAGAATAATGCAGCTCCTAATGTAATGTTATCAAATGAAAATCTGATATTCAAGGAGCCAGGTGAGGCTTACCATAAAGACCATTACTAAAATTAGGGTATAATCTGTATGTCTGAAGGATCTAAGCTTCATTATCTTCTTGATTTTTGGATTTAAAGTTATAAAGCAGGACATTAATTTCAAGAGGTCAAACAGATAAAAATTTTAGAATTTTTAGGTGGTATACATGCAGATACCCTCCTCTGTACTATTCAGCCTGCCTTAGTCAGCTGCCCAATCTGGAAAGCAGCTTCTCTAAAAGAGTTTGCTTTAAATACTAGAGTTGATTTTCTATGATTATCACTGACATTCAATGAGAAGTTCTATCAGAGTCTACACCTCTCAACCGAACATGCTAACTAATGAAGAGTTGACCAGTGTCCTTTTTACCACAAATGAATCCTATGTGACCATTCACCAAAAAAGGTAATGATACCCAAAAAGCTTTCACACTGTTATATTGGTCAACTCAGTTACCTTGGCTATTCCCACCCTCCCTTATCTTAAACAATTAGGACGGACCTCAAATACTCGCTATGTGGCTAGTAACTATTCTTCAGCAGACTCCTGTCCAAGCATCCCAACTCTGAAGTACTATCCTCCAATATCCTATAAGATTGCCAGAAGCTGGGTCAAGAAACAAGGACTTACAATTAGTAATGTAAAAATATAACCAACATAACACTAAAGCCAAAAGGTCTAACATTAAAAGTTATTCACTACTCAGAGTGCTGTAAACAGTACCACCTCAGTTCTTGACACTGGCATAAGAAATGACAATTCAATATTGCCACTTTGTGGAGAAAGGCTTTCTATTTCTTTCAGGAATAATACCACTAAAGGATTGTTTAAACTTGTTAGTTGCCTTACAAATAAGCAACATTTTCCATAATGTGCTCCAGAAAACATAATACCATTAGATACTCTATGTAAAAAGAAATTAGTAAGTACTGAGTGAATTTAAAAGGCATAGAGAAATCCTACAGTAAAGAAAGCTGGTTAACAACAGTTTTTAAAGATTTATATTTAAATAATTTCAAGAAACTAAGTTAAATATTTTTTCATGTAATGCCAATTAACATTCTGTGAAATCTCTCTGGGAATCTGTATCACTGCTAATTAGACAGCCCTGCTGTCTTGTTAACATATTTCCGAGCCAACATTTTATATAACATGTTTCCCTTGCACACCCAAACATGGTTACTAGCAGCAAATATCACAGTTTTGATACCTGGGAAGTTCTACAAGAAAAGATATGATGTTGTATGGTTGAAACTACTGGACATATCAAGTGTGGGATGTGGGAGAAAGGAATACATTCTTAGGTCCAAATGAGTGTTACATACGTTGACAAATATGAATGCGCAAAGCATCTCACACTAAGCTTTTCCTAAAGCAAAAGGATAGCAATTTGCTTCCAGATTAGTAGTTTTAACCACCAGGCAAGTAATCCTGGATTCCATTTTAAAACAGATATCCTACCCTCAACATGCCACAAAATAAATACATTTTCAAAAGGAAATAAGTTTATGCATCTCATGCAATGTCTATTCTTGTTCTATTCCTACAAGCAATAAATAATGGATGGAGATGTTCTGGCACAGCCTATGTTTTTAACTTGTTAACATGGTATTTAATCAAAGCAAAAATATGTTAACAGAAGTTAATATACCTTATCTTCTTTTAACCATTTCTCCAAAAGCTGTTTCCGCCCTTGCTGAAGTACAGGCCTACACAGTTCTAAGGATTCATATTTGTTTAGTTGGCCCTGGTCCAAAAGGATTCCAAAGTACTGAAGTAGGGGAGAAGTTTGACCTGGCTGAGCTGGGACACTCTGGAACCGACGGATGGTGTCTGGGGTACGAAGGATTCCCTTTAAGAAACAGAAATGTTACAGACTCCTTTTAAAGATGATCCAACATCACACTAATAACTCCATGGGTCTCTTAAGTCAATTTTAAAGGCATGACTCCATCTACTAAAACCAAACCTCAAATCTTCAATATATTGAATAGTAAAAATTCAGTCACACTTCTGGTTCAATGTTATGAGATTATTCTGAATCAGGAACATACCAACCTAATTATAATGTCAATGTGTAAGACAACAACAGTTACAACTAGCTATTATTCCAGGTTCACATTAGGTTAAGTGGAAATTTCATTACACTGGTCAGGGAGTAAGGTGTTAATTCAGTTCAACATAATACAAAGGTGATGAGGATAAATTCAGCTCAATTTCAGACAACTCTTCCTACCATAAATTGAACAGGATCTGTTTAATCTTCAACCCTTAGAAATAAAATCAGTAGCTATTACAGATAAGATCAAACAGTATAACAACTGAGTAACTAAACAGTATTACATCTATGTAAATCAGAGCTTGTTAGATCTATATATCATTCTGACATCCTGAGTTTTAAAAAGCTAACCAAATCTAGAGCACAGAAAAGTAATTAAATCTAGAGGTACTGACAAGTAACTCATTCTACTGGAAAACATATCCTAAAAAAGATTAGTTTCTCTGTGGAAAGCTGGTTCCAGTTCTAACAGTATTAGAAATAGAGCATATTAGCATTAATCCAATCATGGCAACTTCACTTTCATAACTATTTACCTTTGGTGCATTAGCAGCCACCTTTGCTGCCTCTGAGTAATTTCCCTGGGCAAAAAGAGCATTAAATTTCCTGGCAAAGAGTTCTTCAGCACCAGCCAAGTTGTTACGTACAGCCATTCTCAGGGCCAAATCAGGATTTTGTAGGACATTGGTGATATAAGGAATTATGTTTTCTTCTTCCACACATACTGAGAGAACCTGCAATTTAAGATCTAATGAATAGCTGCAATGTGTTCATGTGAGTATCAGTGACACCAAATCCATTTAGAGCTGATGACTACTGAGTCACAAAGGTAATAAAACTGTGACAGCTGCTTTCTTATTGCCATTAAAAAAAAAGAAAAAAAAGAGGGCAGAAAAGAGAAGACTAAAGGGTACTAAGCTATTTGCGGGTTCCTAAAATATGGCCATCTTATAATATAAATAACTCCCCACTTCATACTGTTCAAACTCTAACTGCTTTGCTACCATTTATTCATTCTTAACATGGTATGAGTTCACCTGGAAGAAGTTTAAGGTACATTCTTTCTAACTCTAGTATTTTTCAGTAATTTTAATTACATTTACATTCCCAGAGTCCAGATTATATACTCAATAAGGGGAGGACCACTGAATCCTCAGGCACCTTATATACCACAAGGTATACAGTAGGTGCTTAATAAATGTGGCACCAGTGAAGAGGAACTTCTAATTGCTTCTTTTTAAAGAACAATTACCTACCTTCAGTCCTAATAAGTCACAGAACACTACTTAAAAGCTGAATTCCTGTCAGTTGCCAAAGAGAAAGGGAGCCCTTCACTATGCATCCATTCCTCTCCCCAACACCAGAGCTGGTATACATCCCAGTAAACTACTTATATTACCCCCAACAGCAGTTCTCGTACTATTATTTCTCATCTAAGTGTTTCTCAGTCACTATTCCACATGAGGAAAGGGACTTATCTTTGTTTACTTGTATTATTAGCACCAGGCAGTGTTTAGCACGAAGTAAATGCTTAATATTTGTTAAAGAAATGAGAACTCAATAACAAAACAGATAGGTAATATCTATTTGCCCGTTCTATTATTCCTTTTGAGGAAAGTGAAAAAATTTTAACCTCCGAAATTCTTTCATTTCTACAGATCTGATCCCCATCGCCAAAAGCTTAGGCCATCCTATATCTGCAACGTGTCACTCTACTCCATATTAAGACACACCTTTTAAAAAAAGGAAGAATTACTTTCTTTATAGTCATTTGCATTCCACCCATCTTTAATTTAATACTTACCTCCTAGGAAAAATAAGGGAGATGAACAAACCCGCTTCTAACTATACTTTCTGTAGTCTTCCCCAAACACCAAACCATAGTTTCATCTTTATCCTATTTTTAGACTGTACCAGCAGATTTTTAGAAACCAGTATTTAAGATCTACAGGGGACAAAGAAGGTTCCTGTACCTTCTAAAGTACTCAGTTCTATCAAGTTCAGAATGTAAGCTAGATATTCGCAACAATCTCATCTTGATCACTTTTGATTTTTCAACCAACAGAAACCACACACTCATTCCTTCAGGGCATAGGTCCAGCTATAGTTGGCTCTGATCAAAAGAGTAAAGCCTTGAAGCCTAAAGGTTACTGTAAACATTCATCTTCTTATTCAAAGCAGCTGGCACAGAAAATTTGTGGGGGGAAGGGGAGGAAAACAATCAATAAGTTCCCAGAATTAAAGTTATGAATATTAAATACATATGGTAAAATTATGCAAGATACTTTAGTTCAAATAATAGTCTCCAAAAAAACCCTAAAAAACAGTAGTCTCTGGCTTAACAAATTTATCATTATAAAATTATCACTAACCTAGTTCACCAAAAGACCCATTCATTCTTGATTTTTCCAAGAGAGACACATGCAACTGAATAAATGAACGCTACTAAATTTTTAAAGTAGCTTTTGTGCCAGACACTGACTGGTGTAGAAATACAATTAAACAAAGAAGAGCCCCTTTCCTAAGGGAGAATAGTGACTGAAACAACCGTAATTCATTGTGGTGAGTGCCATGAAGAGGGCTACCTAAGATCTAGGGACACAGAGCAGAAGCACCTAAGCAGGTGTGGAATTGAGGGAGGGGATGGGTAAATAGGGAAAGACTCTCTCTAAAGTATTTCTCTCTTCATATACATACCATTTTCTGGATATTAATAGAATAAAGGAGAAAAAAACCTATCTACTTCTTTTGCTTACATCTAGGAAAAATACTAACTTGGAGGAAAACTAGTAAAAGGCAAGGCCAGTAACAGTACTGTTTTTGAAAATTTAACCATTTTTTTTTAGGGAAAAAGATACCTCCTGGTATACTATTTTAAATTACATTAAAACACTAAAACACAGAAAAAGGATCACTTGTGTTAGGTGGTATGAGGAGGTATGTCAAATGTGACAAATTCAGAACAGCTAATATACTCCCTAATTGGATAACTTTTCAAATACCCCCACTGAACATATCATAGCTACTGTAACATATCACCTTCCAACATTAAACATTTAGTAATAATTAAAGAGGTAGGGAAAAAGATGTAAAAAGAATTCTTTTCTTTGTAGTTGATAATTTGTCTTAGAGAGATCATAGGAAGAAAACCCCTATAAAAAGTATACAATCTGGGAATTCCCTGTTGGTCTAGTGGTTAGGACTCGGCGCTTTCACTGCTGGGGTCCGGCTTCAATCCCTGGACAGGTACCTAAGATCCCACAAGCCGTGAGGTGCAGCCAAAAGAAAAAGTACAGTCTATCAAATGTGACCCTATTAGTTTCTTTGCATGAAGAGTTACTTCTCTTGATAACAGAGACACACACACAATCCTAGGTGGCTATACTGTATGCCAAATAGTTTCTCTCTCTGAGACAGTGTTAAAGAGAGACTGTTATCATATGCTTCTGCATTTTTAGGTATATATTATTTTCTGACATCCAAAGTTACCCTTTACTTTTTGAAAAAAGCTAACACTAATAAGTGCTATTTCATTTTATCACTTAATTTAATTTTCAAGGTTTCCTTACTTGTCCCTTTCTGTTTACTCCAATTATTCCAGCTGTGGCTTCATGAGGTGCAGTGACAAAGATTGTTTCTCCACTGATTCTATTCATGTAGATGCAGGTACCAGTCTCAAGATCATACAGGTGGATATAACCATACTTAGTAATCAAGAATACTACGTCATGCTTTTCACTGATCTGTATAAAGAAAACCAACACTTCAGTAAAATAATGAATCTATAAACAGAAAATTTAGTCCAATTCCATTTTAGAGATGGTGAAATTCTAGAACTTTGACAAGAGGCTTATATGAAAAATTAAAAGCTAGTATTTATGGCTTCCTCATTTTTACAGCAAATTCAAATATGGGATATCCCAAGTTCTTACATAAAACACAAGAATATTAATAAATTATATAAGATAAAAGAGAAAAACATCATTTTGAACAACCTGGGATAACCCAATTTATATATTACATTAAAGAAAGAGTATTACTTTACAAAGTTTCACTAACAAACTATTTTTGAGTAAAGGCACCACTTAAATTATACTGACTATCAGTTGTAGTTTTTGAATTAATTGTGTTAAGAGGAGAGATTTTAAGTTCATTTGTTTTGCTTAAAGTACCTGCATTGCAACAGGAAAGTCATTTTGTGCTTCTGGAGGAAAGAAAACATCCACTGCCTTCTTTGGAAAGGGTTGGTTCCCTGTAGGTGGTGTGCCAACTTCAATGATATGTAACTGTTCAAAAGAAAATAAAACTTATGATCAAATGCTAAAAGGATCATAGCAGCTTTATTTGTAGCCCCAAACTAAAAACAACCAAAATGTCCTATGATAGGTGAACATTAAACTATATGGTACAACCATACCATGGAACTCCTCAGTAATAAAATGAACGTTCACGGACACAATGCCCAGTGGGAACACACAAAAAAAGGGCACTCTCAGAAGATCACATACTATATGATTCTATTTACACAGCATTCTTGAAGAGACAAAATTCTAGTAATGGAGAGTAAATTAGTGATTTTCAGGGGTTAAAGATGGTGAGGGAGAGGTAAGTGGTTGTGACTATAAAGGGGTAGCAAGAGGGAAATCTTTGTGGTGACGGAATAGTATGTATCTTGAATCTATTCATGATAAAATGACACAATTATACAATTGAACCAATGCCAACTTCTGGTTTATCTACTGTACTACATCACTATGTAACCGTTGGGGTAAACTAGGTAAAGGGCATGGGATCTCTCTGTACTGTCTTTGCAGCTTCCTATGAATAATATGTATTATTTCAAGACAAAAATTTTAAAAAGTCGGTTGAATAGCTCAATCACACCTCAATCTACTTTAAATTAAGAATGGTAAAACAATACCCACAAAAGGGCTTTTGATTATAATTTAGTTTTTCCAAATAGAAATCTAACTTAAGTTGTTGAATTCTTCTCTGCCCACACCTGCTCTAAACACAGATAAGTATGCACTTAAGCTGAGCTGTCGCTCTCATCACATGCACCTCACAAATTTGGATGAGAACATTCTGATTTAAAATGTCCGATGCTTCACATCAGTGAGCGAGGCAAGAGAAAGCAAATAATGTCAATGAAAGAGTATTATATATTTTGCTCAGTCATGTCAGGAATGGACTGAAACAATAAATAATTCCGTTTCCAAGCTATACAACCACATGCAAGTTACTAGGGCGGTCTCATCCTTCATTAGGATGACTAGCCATCCAGCTTAAAGGCTATCGACTACCATATTTTAGGCAATCGCTATCTTGATTTTTAAAAACTACTTAGCATGGAAAAATAGTAAGACTTCAGAGATTCTGCTATGGCAATGAGAAAAGCAGTCAAACTGAGTTTCCAGGGGCAGCAGTGCTAACTGTGGTGCAATCATAGCAGCAGCAGGCCTGCAGAGTTCTGTGTCAGGACTTTTGGCTGCTGCCCATTCTCCCTTATTCCTCCTAATTTTCCAAGCTTGGTTCTTAACCTTCCTAGCTATTGAAAACTATCCACTATCCTTTCATTCAATTTTTTATGCTCTAATCAACCACACCCTGTTTCTGTTGTCTGAAACTAAGAACCCTACAAAGTACTTCAATTTGTCCAGGTGATTTCAATGTATAGTCAGCGTTGAGAAGCTCTGATTTAAGGCAATGGTACTGAAATTGTGGTCCACATTCTATCTAGTCACCTAGAGCATTTAAAATGCACATTATGAGCTCCACTTACTGAATCAGACTCTCTAGATGGAAGGCACACAAATGTACATTTTAGCCACCCTAGTGATTCTTATGCACGGTAAAGTTGAAAAACATCAAATTAAGGCCTTTGGTAAAGGCAGTGAAAATAGTCTTACTATAAAAAGCTGATACAAATAAGTTGTTAAAGAACATTCATTTTAGACAAGTATCACTAGAAACAGAATTTAAACAAATTAAGTCACCACAAATCTGATTGTTAAAAACAAATTAGCAAGAAAGGGAGAAGACTATTTTGAAATTAGGTAACAAATTAATTAGTAACAGAAAGACAAAAAAGATAAGTTCTCACTAAAATAATTTCCAAAGGCAAAACTTACCTTCCCTCCGGCTTGACCCCGTACTGCAAAACAAAATAACGTCGACTCTTCTGCATTTCCTTCCATCTTAAACTGTGCAAAGCTAGCCGCATGTCCTTCAATGGGCTGAGACACTTTCCTATCTACAGAATATAACTGCATAGCTCCTACCACACGATTTTGCTACAAAAGATCAAGCAGAGTAAAGTTTGGGGACCCAGTAACTCCCAGATTCAACAACTGCTGAAATAACTAGAATGCTTTATCATCTTTACAAGGATTTACAATTCCTTGTTAGTCCCTCAATGTAGATTTGATACCTCTCAATTTAAAATTTAGCTGCAAACACTCTCTTATTAAAGCGTAACATGAATGTTTAAAATGTGCCTCATATACAACCATCTCTTTACACTATCTTTTAAAAAAGAAAGATATAAGAGTACTCATTCTGCAGTAAATATCCACAATAAATTCCAAATCATTCATACAGGAACTCATTATCTACTCAACCTGAAAATAAGACCTAAAAACACCTTGGTAAGAGTACTCTGAACTGTATGTTAGTATAAAGGCATTAAGCCAGCAACCTCTATTTCCTAAAAACGAAAAAAAAAAAGGAAGGAAAAAAAACCAGTCTTCCAAAATAAATCAGATTTGCAAAGATAACCTAATTTCAAAATAAACTGCATTCTGAGCCCATTAATTCTCTAAACCTTTTCTTTATTAAGAACTAGAAAAATGTTACCTGTGCAGATATGCCAGTCAGAAGTAACCACTTTTGCTTTGCATCAGTACGATAATTGATAATCTGGCACCCTGCAAGGCTAGAATGGCGATCAAACATTTTCACTGGCTGAGACTCTCCTTCCATACTCCAATGATAAACTGCATTATCCGTAACAAGAGCAACCGTATTCAAAGAGATCCATTTCCAGAAGGTGACATCATCGGTCATGGTATGGGCCTTCATTTTACTTTTCATTTCAATGTTAAATATCTGAAGAGTTTTCCCAGCTAAAAACAAAATAAGAATTATGAATCACTAAGAAAGCAAAGTTCAGGATAAATTAATATCTAGCTAGACTAGACTCTGCAGCAAAATCTGTAACTTCCAGACAAAATGGTTCTATCATGAGACTAATAACCAAATACAGAAGTCACACTGACAGACTAGCAACCATTGAAGAGATAGCTGAAACTGAGCAGTCTACACCTAACTGTGAAGCAAAAACTCTATCACCTCTAATCAAGACATTTTAAACAGACAGTATGACTTCCAAAGAATTCTAAATCTCAACTAAAAATGAGTCTAAAGAACAGCTCACTTAACAATGGAAAACAAGTTGTAATCTTCATGCTTAATTAAGAATGCTTACCCATAAACTGAGTTAGTGGTAGGTACACAGAACAAAGCAAATCTGATTCAAGCACATGGGGAAAATGTCTACTTTTTAAAAGGCAGTCATCCCCGCCCCCCCCCCCCCCCCCCCGCCGCCCCATTCAACTAAATCTCGTGGAAACTTCTTTTTGGAAGAGGATCTACTTCAACTCTACCTTGTACCACTAGCACGTAAGAGAAGTGCATGCTACGTTTAGTTGGTTTAAGATACAAAGGGAAGGTAGGGGTGCTGGAGGAAAGGAGAGGGAGACAAAGGAGGACAGTTTCAGATGTTAATATACTAGAGATAAGAACAAAATTCAAGCTTCATCCAATTAAGACAGCATTTAGTAAAAGAAGGATGAAATTTGCCTTGAATGTTAACAGTTCACTGAGTCAGATGCAAAGGCTTGTACTTATAATTTGAAATCCATCACAGTCCGAAAAGTGATTTGGTTTAAATTACTAGAGGTCAAAAGCCCACGGCTGACACTAGGCTATCTAATTCAGATTAGTCCTTAGAAACTAAGGAAAACTCCATTACTGAGCCACAGAGAATCTGGCTCCTGAAGAACAAAAATTATAAGATAGTATGGGGGTGGGAGTGGGGGTGGAGAGAGGGATGGGACGGGACACAAAACATATAGCTTTGTACCACGACCCTTCCTAATTACTACATGGGTAAAAACTTCTTCCATAAAATGAAGAATGTTATTCCCATCCCACACAATATGTAAACCACAACCAGACTTGAACAATTGTGAGAGTTATAGTCCTGTTTATAAAAAGAAACCAAGGGATTTGAAACTGGATTCAGAGGGAAGCAGTATTTGGGAATGACGGACTTTCCTTTGCTGTCTTCCCCAACCCCTAGTTAATTACACGTTTTATTCTTTACATGAAAGGGGTTGGCGGGGTGGTTTTGGGAGGAGGGCATGGGATGACAGCTTAACTCTGTAATGTAGACATACAGGCACAAATCTTTTCAATTTATTCTTTTTATAGAACAGGACAGTAACTAATACAATCTAATTTAAGATAACTCACCATCTGCACACATAAGAAAGCATTAAGAAATGTGATAAAATAACAGTAACATTAAAAATAGCAAAGAATTTTGAGAAAATTAAAACGATGGCCTTTTTATAGAGGTGTGAGAGCTGCTAAGCAGTTGAATTTAAATTCTTTAAGGAGGCTGAAGGGAGCTTAATACCTTCAAGTATAATCTGTATTGTTTAATGGAAGCAAATAATAGATCACTACCACAAAAAAAGTATCCCAGGTAAAAGCTGGACCATCTGTCCTTGAGATGAGATCAACTCCTATCTTGGATATGTAATGGAGACTTGTTTGAATATGCTTGCCCCCCAACCCTCAGCCAACCAATCTGATCTCCAACCAGAGTTACTACTAAATACAAAGTATAAATCATGTGGGAAAAAAATGTATTTAAAGGTCTATTTAAATACTTCAGCACCTCTAACAAGTCACCCACAAATTCATCAAGAAATTACTAGGAATCTGAACTCTTCCTCCTACAACCAAGAAGAAAAACGACAAAGCAAAAAATAGGCAATTAAATGTGCCTTTCAGATTCAGCCAGTTTGTTACCTAGCCCTCTTAAAAACCTGTTTTAAATGGTGAATTACACTCAGTCTACATAGTTCAAAGGAAAAAAATTAACATAGACTCCCAGAGGGTATGAGGTTCGCTTGAACTCTGTTTAGATTGACAGGCTGTACAGTTCCCTGTTGTGACAATTAAAAAGTTAGTCTGAATAAACTCTAACACCGTTGATTCCAAAAATTTAATACCCACCTATACACACACACACTTTTAAAAATGAGTGTAAATTCAAGCCATTTTTAGAACTTGATAATCTAAATGAAACACAAGCCTGAAGCATAAAAAAGGCACAGCATGAAGAGCAAGTTTATCATCACAACAAACTTCTGCAATGTTTAGGTGCTAATATTAATAAAGTATATTTTATTCCAGAATATGAATCACTAATTTCTTATGTCTTCTGTATATGGAGTTATGTTTTCAGTACAATCTTATCACACTGTAGGTATAAAATTTAAATTCATTTAATCTAAAACTTAAAATTTTCCAAGTAGATCTTATGAGTAGAAAGTAAGACATCTCACAGAAATATGCCAAATAAAAGTCATGAAAGTAGTTAAAAATCAAATACAGTAACAGCTTTAACTTTGCAGATCTATTTAACCAAAATTAATCAATATACTAAAAAAATAGATCCTAATTATTGTATTTGAATAAATTATACATAGAAAAGAGTTTTAAGAAAAAAAAAAAACCCACAATCTTTTTATACCTTTTAGTGCAATTACTTTGCTGGCTGGATTCATGATGGCGCTGTCTGCTGAAATTGGTCTTCGAATTGGATTACTTGGGTCATTCATATCAATAATTACCACCTGGGCCTGCTCCCCTACTTTCTCTCTAATGCAGATGAATTTGTCTGACTCCATAGTCAGGGTACTGAAGCCGATGTTTGCTGGGTTTATACCCAGGTTCTGGAGCTGAGGGAAAAAAACCAAAAAATATTAATAAATCATATTACAAAGCGAATTAGAAAGACTTGATATTCATGTATTGTTATCATTACAAATCCTCACTTAACCATTATTGCTTCAAGGTCAACAGTGACAACTCCATTGATTCAAGTGAGGCAATTACTATAATGGACCTTCTCTCTTCCAACAAATATGGCATTCGATTGTTTTGTTAAAACCTTGTAGTTGTAACTTGAGATGTATAACCCTCCGGTTACAATTAAGAGGCAGAATAAATAGATATAAAGATAAAGGAAATAGCTACATCTGAGAGCTAGCCTTTATGGGTCAAGGGACCTGAGGTAATCCATGTTTATTGGTTTAAGATCTTTGAACTATTGCATCTGTCCTCTCTAATCCCCTTTAGCAATTAGTAAGTTACTTGTTCATATGCATTGGACTTCAGGAACCTGAAAATTAAATTACAGCATAAAATGAGAGATTTAAAAATTTCACAGGGTTCTTGGTCTAAAGGAACTTGGATTAGCCAGAGCAGACAAACAATACCTTGCAAAATGTGCCAAAACAAAGATACGAAAGAGAGATCCAGTCAAAGGAGGCCTACAGGCAAGGGAATGAACGTGAATGCTCAACAGAAGGAAGAACAAATGCTAAGGCCTAGAGAGATACAAAAATGTGGTCTGCTAAGGGAACTGTAAGTACTTTTGTAACATTGGGAACATAGACCATGAAAGGCTTTCGGAGTAGAGAATTAAGGTTATAAACACAAGCAAGGGCTAGACTGATAAGCTAAATGTACCCCAGTAAGAATCCTGAATTTATTCTATAGGTAAAGGAAGCTACTTAAGGATTTTAACAAGGAAAATAATAGAATCAGATTTGCTTTGTGTACTCAGAAGCTATTAAAGTATTTGCTAAGCAAATATATAGGATCTAAAGATGGCAGGTCTTTGAAAACTAGTTAAGTGTGTAAGAACAAAAGGCACTTGTTAAAAGAAGACTTCTACCAGAGTGGGTCATTTCTCTGAGTGATTAAATGTAGTATAATAGACTAAGTACCACTCAAAGGCTATCTGAAGGCTTTCTTAGCTTTGACCAGCCTAGGGTTTTTTTGTTTGTTTTTTTCCTTTCCTCCAATAGATAACAAATTCACATAGAACAAAATCAAACAAAAATTTTAAAGCACAGGAAGAAAAAAAAAAAAATCAAGTCTTCCTCCTGCCTTTGTTCCCCAGATAGCCAATTTCCCTTCCCAGAGACCATCACTGTCACTACTCTCTTGTGGACCGGCTGAGCCAAATTAAATATATTTAACTTAAATTCTTTTGTCAAACTCTTCTGCCAATAGTGCTTAACTATAACCAGACCAGGATCTCAAAAAGATACAACATAAGATTAAGAGACTACATTTTACTTTCACTTCCCTCTTATACCTCAATGACTGCAGGCACAACCAATTATGAAGTATAGTTACAGTAACTTAGTCACTGAATACCAGGGCAAGGAGACAAGCAATTGTCTAACTATTAACACAAACATGGTAATAAAGTAGAAGATGAACTAGCTGTACAAGCTCAAGTATATGCTGCAGTGCAAGGCAAATACACAAGCTGTGAGATATGTAACTTATACATGAGTTTGGTTACAACACAACTTTATGAATTATCAATTTTCATTTCTTCCTAACTTTAACTTTTAGTGACTTTTAGTTAAAGAACTAATGGAGGAAGATAAATATACGTGGTCCTCAACAATATATGAAGACACTGTGTGTGGGCTTAAAGGAAGCCTTGCACAAACCAAATTGTTCGTCTAATTTCAAGGGAAGTGGATACATTCGTTTTTCTGAGTAGACCAGTCCTCAGACTCTTAAGCTTAATTGATAGTTACCTTTCCAATAATTAAAAAAATATTCCAGTAGATCCTAGAGCTCCCAGAACTATATACGTAAAAGCAACAAGTTATCTTCTAGACTACTCTGTAAAATAAGAATTCTATGCTTCTAAGTCACTACCAAGCATTCACCTAAGGCAATTTTGAGCCCCAACTGTCACAGCTTAAATCCTACAGTGTCTGAGAAAGTAAAAATAGTGTTAGTCAAACAGTAAAATTAAAAGTAAAACAAGGATGCAAACCACAAACACTACTAATTGAACCCATAAATGATTCGAATAGATTCCTTTTGACCCCTCCACATAAGAGGCAGGTACAAGACAACTGTAAGAGAAGAAAACACTATTAGAAAAGGCAGTAAAGAGGAGGAAAAAAGGTAAGTCAAGAAATATGTGTTTCCTATTCCCAGGCAGATCTCCAGATAAATGCAGCAAGAAACGCACATGTCAAAATTTAGCACTGACCTTCAGCCTCAGAGCTGTTTTATTTGCAGAAAAGGTAAAGAACTGGTTCAAAGGGGGTGGGGTTCCTGTACTCCTCACAATTTATGTAATCCTTATATTCTTTTCTCATTAAACACATTCTACCAAGAAAGCTATGCATATATATTTTTCATCTTCTCTATCAAGAGTGTACTCCATGTGAAACAAACATACACCCTTTATTTAAAAAACAAAATTAAACAAGAGGTAGATGGCAAATTCTCACCAATCCACATATTTAAACATTTTAAGCAGCATACTTAAGTAATGCCTGTTTATACAACTAAATAGGAAACTTCCCTTCCTAAAAAGCCTATCCCAGTTGTTAGGATAAGTGACAGAACTTCAAGTGACCTATTCCTATCAGTTAACAGAAAGTTACATTTGTTCCCTTCTCTTCAAATAATGTCAGTAGGAATTTTTCCTTACTGGTGATACTTTTCAGTGAGAATGCCCAGAACGCTCACCAATTCTTCCCATATTTTCCTAGGATATATTCAAAAGGGAAACATCCCAAAACAGTCACAGGACAGGTCACCATCATTAATCACAATTCTGGGTTAGATGCACTCTTAAAATAGGATCATATAAAAGGGTTACCATACTAGATAACTGTGTCTCGCAATATTCATACAGATTAAAACTTTAAAATACAACATAGGGAATTCCCTGGTGGTCCAGAGGTTAGGACTCCATACTTCCACTGCTGGAGGCCCGGGTTTGATCCCTGGTTAGGGAACTAGGATCCCGCAAGCCACTCAGCACAGACAAAAAAACCCAAAAAACACCGTAATGTTTTTAAACAGATTTCATTTTCAAAACAGCATATACTAGCCATAAAATATTCTAGTCAATCATAAAGGTCTGATGGTGTGTGAGCTATCTACCACAGAAACTGAATTACAGACTGTGGAAGAAACCACTAATAAATTCAGAGACCGTTTAAGCATCTCCAAACTTGCAGCTATTTACAGAGAATATACAACAATATCAGAATTCTGGCCACATTTTTTATCCTCTCAATTGGCAAAGTGTTGCTACTGTTGAAGATGGGGATATTCTATTTTGAGATATACTTGGAAGTTTCTATAATAAAGTGTTTTTTTTTTTAACTTCAAATAACTTTTATTTTGCTGTTATAAAATAAGAATATGGAGTCAATAAACTTAGGCCCAAGAAAAGGGATTACTTTTTCTGAATAGTTATTACACGTACATGGCAAATAATTCATACTATACAAAAGGGTATATACACTATGAAAAGTCACCCACTCCATGTTTCCAGTAATACCTCTCTTCCCCCAGCAATGAGATACTTTTCCATCTTAGATATCCTACGCACAGATGAAAGTATGTATTTCCATTCTACCTTTTAAAAAAAATTAATGGCACATGCACAAAGGCACAAAAACTATCAACTGCTCCCCCTTTAAAGAAAGCCACCCAAACTGTGTAATTTGTTTAGTTTCCAGGCTAGATTTTGGACACTGGTCTGTAAGAGGCAATACTGTAGGACTTGACACCTAAGTCTAGTTCAGATTCCAAAAAATAAGTACAGTTGTCCATCCCTCAGTATCCACTGGGGATTGATTTCAGGACCCCTCGCAGACACCAAAAATCCACAGATGCTGGAAAGTCCTTCATATGGATGGGAAACCACAGATATGGAGGGGAGGGCTGACTGTAAATATTAATAGATTTACTGTTAATCAGCACACCCAAAACTCTGGAGTACCCTGGAATTACATTTTACAAACGATACAAAAATGATTCCTTTTCCCTCTCCTCCCCTCCTCACCCCAATCTGGATTAACATGCCAAGAGAAAAAAGTGAGACACTGCATTCTTAGTTTTGAAGTGAAAAATAGTATTTCAGATTCCCCATAATCTAGAGAACACAGAGGGTTCTTCATTCAAGTAGACAATTACTGTACAAATGTATAACTCTGATTATAAACTACAAGTGCTATCCAGAATTCGTTCTGTGGATTCCTCATAAGAGCCAAAATGTCTGGGTTTAGCCCTAGTTTTGCCACATAAATGATCATGGGCGAATCAATTATCTCTGTATATCCATTTTCTCACCTGAAACATGTGAGATGATAGTACATATCACACAATTGTGAGGATTTAATGTGAAGTGCTTTCAGAACAGTGCCTTACACATAGTAAAACTTCAATAGATACTATTAGTACATATAACACATCAGTACTTAGGCCAGCTCAAGGTTAGCTTTTTTTGTATTTGCATTTTATCTGCTTAATACAGCTGTCCTAGAAGTTGGCTGAAATTCTGGGTGTGAATTTCTTTTGATTACTGATAAAAGATTACTGGTCTCTGGGTGCTTAACTTATTAGACACTGAATTTTTGTTTGTTTTTTCTTTCAAGAAAAGGAAATTACTCTTTAAAATTTCCAATTCTGCTCTTTAATTGCCTAACTAAATTTAGTCCCTGGCGGTCCAGTAGTTAAGACTTCACCTCCCAATGCAGGGCATGCAGGTTCAATCCCTGGTCGGGGAGCTAAGGTCCCACATGCCTCACAGCCAAAAAAACCAAAGCATAAAACAGAAGCAGGGGCTTCCCTGGTGGCGCAGTGGTTAAGAATCCACCTGCCAATGCAGGAGACGTGAGTTCGAGCCCTGGTCCGGGAAGATCCCACATGTCGCGGAGCAACTAAGCCCGTGCACCACAACTACTAAGCCTGCACTCTAGAGCCCACGAGCCACAACTACTGAAGCCCGCGTGCCTTGAGCCCGTGCTCCCAACAAGAGAAGCCACCAAAATGAGAAGCCCACGCACCGCAACAAAGAGTAGCCCCCGCTCGCCTCAACTAGAGAAAGCCTGCGTGCAGCAACGAAGACCCAACGCAGCCAAAAATAAAATAAATAAAATAAAATAAATAAATTTATATTAAAAAAGAAGCAATATTGTAACAAATTCAATAAAGACTTTTAAAAATTTATTTAAAAAATAAAGTTAGGTAGAGATCAGAATCTTCAAAATCACATAACATGGAATCATGTAACATATTCATGCTAAGTAACCCTATTTTATTTCAATTCTTATTTTTAGGGGCACCATGGAACAGTATTGCTAAGGCTTTCTAACAAACTTGGCAAATATGTCTCCTACACCTTTGTTTAGGGAGCAAGCGGGGAAAGCTAATGCAAACAATAGGCATAAGGTCAGTATCATAAAAAATTCTTTACTGTAAAGAGCTCAAGGCTAAGAAATAGAAGGTGAAATGGAAAGCAGGCTCAGCATTTCTCCCCTTAGTGTGCAGAATAGTTGAAACTACCTGGTTCAGAGACACATACACTGCCTCTTTCTCTCCTCTCTACTATACCTTTCCAAAACCAAAATTTCCCAACTTTTCCTAATCTGCCCATGCCCCACAATTTCAGATCCATTTATCCAACTAAACCTTAAGCTCCTCAAATAAAAGAACTTTCTTAAAGAATGAAAGCCTCTCCCATCTCTTCTTTTCAATATGCCTAAAATTCTGGAGGCCTAAATATTCTTACACAGAAGGACAACATTCCTTTACTCTATGTATACTGCTAATTACTTTTCAGGACAATTATAGATTAAAAGAGATTTATGAAACCCAGGAGTCCACACTAATATAAATAATATAAATATAAAAGGAAAAGTTGTTTCTTAGAGAAGAAAGCTAACTTAAAAATGGTGAAAGACAGCAGAAACTAACACAACATTGTAAAGCAACTATACCCTAATTTTAAAAAAAAAAATAGTGAAAGACCAATGGAACTCTTTAAAAGTCAGTATTTTGCAGTCAACACAATAATTGATTTGGGCAACGATCATCAATGGATATTAAATTAATGGATGAAATTTTGAGGAGTAACAGATATTTACAAAGTCTCAAAATGTCTCCCCACAAGATACTTATTACAAAGGGAAAAAGAGATTTATAGTGAAGAAACCTGTTATACATAACCTTCACCAAATGATAAAAGTTAATGTAACTAGCAATGGGTCAAAGTGACAGCATATGCTTCCCAGTGAGATGCATTACAAAGAACACATCACTCCTGTAGTATTCCTGCCAAAAGTATATGACCTATCAGATAAACACAAATTGAGGAACATGCCACAAAATAAGTGATCTGTACTCTTTAAAATCTGTACTCTGTATTGTCTTGAAATACAAATAGAGTTCCAGACTAAAGACAACTAAAGAAACAGGACAACTCAATGCAATTCATGATCCTGAATTTTCTTTTGATATAAAGAACATTATTGGAACAACTGATGAAATCTGAATAAAGCCCGAGATAACAGTATTCTGTTAAAGTCAATTTCTTCACCTCGATTTCTGCAGTATGGCTATAGAAGACCATTTTGTTATTCTTATTAAATACACACTAAAGTATGCAGTGGCAAAGCGACATCACATCAGCAAACTACTTTCAAACAGTTCAGTAAAAAATGTACATAGAGAGGCTAAAGAGGATAAATCAAATGTAAAAAATTATAAGAACTGACACATCTGGGTAAAGTGTACAAAGAATCTTTGTACCATTCTTCAAACTTTTCCATAAATCTCAAACTCTGTATGAATAAAATGTTTCTTACAAGAAACTTAAGAGTCGTAACTGAAAGCAACATGTAGATCTTGCTTGGATCCTGCTTTAAACAAACCAAGTAACATTTGGGGTCAATCTGAATTCGGACTGGTTTTTAGGTACTGAGGAACTGTTAACTATTAGGATGCTATAATGATATCGTGACTGTAAGAAAGTGTCCTTATCTTCTAAAGATGCATGCTGGAATATTTATAAAATGTCATAATAGCCTGAATTTTAAAAAAGTGTTTAATTAAAACAAAAAAGCAAATACAGCAAAATATTATTAAAAATCTAGATGATTGGGTATATGCTCTTCCCAGTATTATGAAAACTTGCAAATTTATTATTTTTTGAAGTTTTAAAAAAGGGATGAATCTCTGCTCTTATAGGTTACAGAACTTGAAAATTAAATTGTAATTGTAGGGATTAGACTTTTATTAGGCAATCTACCTATAGGGCAGGAAGGAAGAATACAACTTCAAAAGGTAAAGATGAAAATCAAACCATTCAAAGAGTGACATAATTCCAGAGCAAGAGTTTATGCTCTGTAAAGGAGCTGTATAATGTCTGCCCTATCAGAACTGAGAGGTTTGCTACACTGTCCAGTATGGCAGCCACTGGTCACATGCAGCTATTTAATTTTGTTCAGTAAACAAAATTTAAAATTCAGTTCCTCATTCACATCAATCTCATTTCAAGTACTCAACTACCACATGTGACTACTGTATTGGAAGGCACAGAATACAGAACATTTCCATCATTGCACAGTTCTACTGGAGACCACTGTTTTCAGAAGTTTTTCTTGGGAATCCGACAAGGAGAAAGGGAGAACTTCTTTTACATTAAACTCTGGCAAAATATAAAGGATAGTTGGCAAAGAAACACTTTCATCTTATATAAGGATTTCTGACAAGGAGAAGCGGGAAAACTAGAATTTTCAGGTTTCAAAGTCCAGATATCTGCAGGAGGCTTTGGGGAAAAAAAATCTATAAAGTTTAATGGTAGCACAAGTAAGAGCCCAAGGAAGAGCCAACCTCAGTCTCGGTGCCTCTTTCAAGAAATCACTAAACATTCAAATAGCTAAGGCCCAAGTTATAAGGGACTGAGAAGGACTGAGAAGGTGCAGATAATAATAAGATGTAATTCCTTCAGAGAACATGAGAAAAGAAAGGCCCATCTCTGCGCTTGAGAAACTACCACTGCCTCAGTTTCTAAGATGCTCATCAATATCATAAAGCTTTTGGGGAAAGAGTATACAACTGTAAGATGAATCCCCAATTTCAACAATGTTAACTGTGAAAGAGATTGTATTAAAATTAAAGAAATATGGTCAAAAAAAATTTTTTTAACTTCAGCAATATTAGATTCAGAAATCTAAGTTACATGCTCATCAGTTTTTAATGCTTTAAGCTTTGTTTTTTCTTGTCTTGGTTTTGAAACTGTACTTGATTTAGTTGTACATGTGGCAAACAGAAAAGAGAAAGTGTCCATCCCTGTTTGAGGGGGAGCAAGGCATGCCTAGGTGCTGCATAAAAGGTTTAAGTGATTTAACATACAGCAAGCACCTAGAACACTGTGGGGGCACATAAGCGCTCTATTTTAGGGATTTCTATCCTTTTACAGTTATTTAGCTCTGGGACTATGGTATCGTGACAAACTATTCTAAAACAGATTGGCTCTGATGTCATGCTACTAACACTACATAGTCAAATCCAGGGAAGGCCAACTTGCTTTTTTCAAAATTCTTGTTACTAAAGACAGCTAGCAAAGCCTTCTTATATCAAGAAATCAGGAAACCCACTGATGGTGAGTCATTATCTTAGTAGAATACATTAGTGATCAAACTATGAAAATATTGTTAAAGGAACCGAATGGACTCTCTCTCTCTCTCTCTCTCTCTCTCTATATTTAATCCAATAGTGTACATGTATTAAAAAGGGTAGAGGGACTTCCCTGGCGGTCCAGTGGTTGGGACTCCAAGCTTCCACTGCAGGGGGTGCGGGTTCGATCCATGGTCGGGGAACTAGGATCCCGCAGGCTACACTGTGCAGCCAAAAGTTAAAAAATTAAAATAATAAAATAAAATAAAAAGGGTAGAAAATTCTGGCATATGACAATTCAACCAAGGAAAACCAGACTTTTTCAATGCCCAGTTCTCTGACTGGCTAAAGATGATACTCTCCATCAGCACGTCTGTCTCAGCAATCAATCACAATTGTGTCTGTGCCTACAAATATCACATTATTCAAGGAGTAGTAAGTTTGCTTTGAGCCTACTAATTTCAACCAGTGCTTATTACATTTGATCAGATAGGAACACTCATTGGAAACAGGCTTATTTATAAGCACACCCGGTAAGTATGCTTCCTAATGAATGACTAATAGACTCAGAACAGAACTCATTTACCAGCTGAATCAGCTGAAATCAAAATACATTAAAATTTGTGTTTATGACAGCATTATTAAGGATTATGTTTCACAATTAGTGCTTGGCTTTACACTTTCCAGTTCCTTCCTCCTTGTTTCATCTGAATAGTTAGAATGTAAAGGAAGCATATACAGCTACTGTATTTCAGACAAGGCAATTCTGTGCTGTGCTCTATGTATAATCCTATTTCAGTTACCTTTTCTGTAAATGAATCTTGTATCTTGATAAAGACTTAAGTGTTACTGCTACAGAGTTAAGAGGTCAACAATTTTCGAGTCCTGCTGATACTTGGATGTCACCCAATACAGATATTTTTAGGTGCTTGAAGATGTGGTTAACTTCCTACCCCAAGGATATCACTCAGCATAACTTCCTTTAAAAGTTCCAAAACATCCTCTACCTTCACTAGTATTAATCACAGTGAAGAAAATGCTGACAATAGTAACTTCATTGAGCCCTTCCAGGAAACTAGCAGAATGTCAAATAAAAACTGCAGTTTCTGTCTTCTACAGGAAATAAATTAAAATGCTGAAAGTGCAGCATTCCTTTAATTCTTTCATCAACAGTATACCAGCCATTGTTTTCTATGCACTCCACACATTTTAAGCAACAAATAAAAATGCCCTTGTGGACCCCACACTTAAACATATAGATTTATTTCTACTCCATTTCAGTCTTTGAGGTAATCATTCTCAGGAGAATTTTTTTACTCTGGTCACTCCGTATTGTTAAGTAATACATTCAGGAAGGAACCACAGTTGGAGACAGGAACTATAAGACTACTAGCTTTGGTAAACTATCAAGAGACTCAGAATTTTTCCTATTTGTAGCCAACTACTAACTGGAAAATCAAAAACCTTTAAATGTGACTCGTTCTTTAAAAATAATAATCCAATAATTTGATGAAATGTCACATATCAATTCTGACCAAGCTGCAGGGAAATACAGGGAAGTTTTTACACCGCAAACCTTGCAGATAGGTATGACCCCCCAAGGTTATGCCCTTTCCTGTATAAATGCCGTTCAGCTGGCACAAAACAACTGAATGCTACCCAAGCTATGACTGGTTATGGAAATGCAACCGAAAGCAGGACACACAATTTAAGGGAGGGCAGAGCTACAAAGATTGGGAGAGAACACATGGAAGTAAAAACACCAAATAGGGTATTCATTTTCCCAAGTAGACTATTCCCTGATCATCCAAAAAAGCTTTTGATAACTGCTGGAGAGAATGTGGAAATACTGGAACTCTCATATACTGCTGGTGGGGATGTAAGGTGGTGTAGCTGCTCAAAAAGTTAAAAAGTTAAAATATAGAGTTACCATATGACCCAACAATTCCACTCCTCGGTATATATCCAAAAGAACTAAAAATAGGTTTCAAACAAAAACCTGTACATTAATGTTCTCAGCAGCACTATTCACAATAGCCAACAGGTGGAAAGAATCCAAATGTTCATCGATCGAAGAAAGGACAAATAAAATGTGGTATATCCATTCAATGGAGTATTATTCAGCCATAAATGAATGAAGTACTGATACATACTACATGGATAAACCTCAAACAGTATGCTTAGTGAAGGAAATTAGACACAAAAGGTCACACATTGTATGATTCCATTTATAGGAATAGATAAATTCATAGAGACAGAACGCATATTAGTCGTTGCTGGGGGATGGGAGGAGGGAGGAAGGAGACTGCTTAATGGATATGGAGTTTCCTTTTGGGGTAATGAAACGTTTTGGAACTAGATACAGGTGATGGTTGCAAAACACTGTGAACGTACTATATACCACTATACTGTTCACTTTAAAATGGTTAATTTTAATTTTAGATATGCTTAATATATAATTCATGTAGTCATTTGACAGTTTATATAGACATTTAAAATTATAAAATAATTAACTCGGAAATGTTTTTCTACTCTTCATATTTCAGAAACCATTTTAAACTCTTCTTGCGCATTTTTTACATCAGTGTCTTCATTAGCAGTGGAAAGTCATCTGCATTCCATCAAAGTGCTTTTTAAAAATTCATTATGGTACCATCATAGGAAATTTATAACATGCCTCAAATCTCTACTTCTGTATTAGGAGAGTTGTTTTTACACTTGTTTTTGGATTACAATCTCCAGAAACACCTCCCTAATGGACTGGTTTTTGAGTGAAATTTAAAATGTTTGCTTACAACATCCAACAGTTGTAATTGTGAAGCCATACAGAGAGGAATAATTATTAGGTGTGTTAAATTTACCTCTTACCAATCCAGCTGATTTCAAGTCCATGGTAGCCTTCCCTGAACAGTGTTGTAGTATTCAATTCAAACAGAAGCAAATGTAAAGGACTCAGTAACACAGACACTTGGTAAGACTTTTCATATAAGGAAACTCTTTCCTGCAGAATATTTTATGGTTAAAAAAAAGACACCTGCCTTAGATTTGCACAGTTCAATAGAAAAGAATGTAAAGTACTGTACAGAGTTGGGAAAGAGATGGATTTTGTAAACCATGTTCTCCCTATAGGTTTTCTTCCCTAATTATTAATCCTCAAATAATGAGATCTACCCAAAGTTAGTTTTTTGCCAAGCTGAGCATATGTGGATAGTCTTTGGCTTCCCTCTGTCCACTTTAGTGGTTTTTAAGTCCTCTTTCTCAGATGAGCAGCTGGTCAGAAATAGATGAAGGCAACTCTCAACCCAATTCTCATTTTTCATCTACCACGATTCCCAGTTTCAACAGACGGGGGTCATTAAACACTGCAATCACCTTCCCTACTTCAGAAATGGACTGGATGTAGAAAATGAGAAGGAGGAGAGAGTCTGGTGTAACTCCAAGATCTTGTCTTCAATAACTGGGTAAATGGGTAATTTTTTCCTTGAGCATAGCATATATGTTCAACTCAACTGGATAGAGACTCCCCTCCAGCATAGGGGCTAAGGATTAATATTTGGGTGTCTGTATGGGCTAAGTATCATGATATAAATACAACCACATACTATAGGCTAACTTTACAACTGCCAGAAAGTATTGTCTTAAATATTTAATAAAAGAGGAAGTTGAGAAAAGCTAAAAAGATAGAGCTCGGATTAAACATGTGAAACAGTTTCCACAACGGTATATTGCAGAATTTAAATTTTTTAACGTGACCATATGGTTTTAATGGACCCAGTTCCTATTCTTTCAAAAATAAGCTTTAAAATCTGCCGTACTTCAGGGGACTTCCCTGGTGGTCCAGCAGTTAAGACTCCGCGCTTCCAGTGCAGGGGGCACAGGTTCGATCCTGGTTGGGGAACTAAGATCCCGCATGCTGCACGCCGCGGCCAAATAAATAAATAATAAAATCTGCTGTACTTCAGAACTTAAAGAAAGGTCCTTATTTATCTAATGATTCAGAAAAGGAAGTACTAGTATTACTGGCAGTTCTGTCTCCAAAGCACAATCCTACAAATGTGTAACCATTTTCCCCTCTACGGTTATGCTATTCAAACTGAGCAAGCATGTTCTACTGCCACTTTTCCCGTCCTCCCTCCCCAAGCATAACAGTCTTCCTTGAGGTCTATTCAAGTTTTACATTAGAATAAACACAAAAACATAAATAATACAGTAAAATAGAAAGCAGAAGTTTCCTGCTTTCACAAGTGGCTTCAGACTGGAACATATTCACTCTCTTGTCACTAAGGAAAAGTCTAAGAGAAATTTGAGAAGTTCAGCCTTATGACAGGGATATAGATAATCTTCGTTATTACAAGTTAACCTGATTCCAATCATTCTGCACAATTTTTTAGTGGGAACTTGGATAAAGCCCTTTAAAAAACATCATCTCAATACCCGTTTAAGGCACAGAAAATCAGATGTTGGTTCACTGGCCCCTAATTTTCTCATAATATAAAAACTACTGACCTAAAAACATATTAGTAGAATGTATACGTCAAAGACCACCACAGCATACATACAAATTATACAGATCATTCACCAAATGAGGCAATGTGCCACAATGAAAGAAGAGCAAATATTACCACCCACTCACTAGCTGTGTGACTCTACAGGTTAACTGCTATGAACTTCAGTTTCCCCATCTGCAAAATAAGGCTAACCCTACCTACCTGAAGGGATGTTCTTGCCAATCAAATGAGATCACGAACATAAAAGATTTAGCAGAGGTCTTGGCACACAGTAGGTGCTCAAATAGCTATAATGGTCAATTTATTTTGATCTTGTAGATTTCAGGACAATTAGGATTTGATGAATAGTTATTCCCTATGAACTAGGATAAACTATCATAAATTATGTAAACTATCTTAAATTACGTCTTTCATAACACAAAAGAACAGACACAAAAATCTGAGTCTGACAGATGGGTTTTGCATAATACATTCAGATCCAAGCCTCCTGCCACCCCCTGAGTTAAGAGCATTAGCCTCAGGCACTTGGCCAAGAACGGTGGGGGCGGGGGGGGGGGAAGATACCTAAGAGCTGGAAACTTTGCTACGGCTTACAATTTGATTTTATGAAATAGCTTTAGCATGGCTATGTAAATAAATTTTAAGAAACAGCCTTGCTCTAATATGAAGGGCTAAAATATCAGCTATGAACTCACTTCCTATCTAAGTGAGAACATACACTTCTGCAGTACCATCTTATAGGACATATAAATAACTAACAAAGGCCTGACTGGCATTCCAGGTGGGTATTTTATCAGATGTGGTTTATCAGGAGTCTGACCAAGGAACATTAATTAAAGATGTACCAATGGCACATGTGAGCACTCATGGGATATTATAAAAGATTAATTAGAATTTTTCCTTCCTTTTGGGCAGTTTCAGAGCAGAATCAATTTTGTGTCATATGAATATTTGTATTAAATCCTGCACAATATCAAACATTCAATAACATCCATGGTTACAATTATGTGTGGACAGCCTCTGCCAACTAATCAATGCAAGCACAAATGCAAGCTGCAGTCAGTTTTGTTCACCACCTTGTCCCTAGTGTAACATAACTGTTGATATATAGTAAATATTCAAATCTCAGGTGAGTACCAAATATTTATAAACCATAAAAATCTAGGTCTTAAATCTGCAAAATAAAATGTTGTCACTGGTTAAGAGATACCTGAGTAAAATATACTGGACAAAAATTATATAGCTAACAATTAATACCCTTCAAGTGCTACACCAAGTACTTTCACATACATGATCTCAGACCTTCATGGTAACTTTGTGAGGTAGTACACATATTTTATAGAGAAAAAGGAGCAAGAGGTTAGTCTTAACCTGCCTTCTCCAATACTGTAGCGACATTTCACAAGCCACATGTGGTTCTGAGAACTTCAAATGTGGCTACTCTGACTGAATTTTCAAGTTTAAGTTGATTAAAATTAAATAGTAACTGATAATTGAGTCAATTATGGAAAACTTAGGTTTGGAACAACCTACATATGCAAACCTGCTTTTCCAACTGTAAATTTTATGAAAGCTAAATACAGGTCAAATATATCCAATGAATATAGGGTCTGAATTGAGATGTGCTCTAAGTGTAAAATACACAGCAGATTTTGAAAATTCAGTACCCCCCCAAAAAGGAATGTAAAATATCTCATCTGAAAAGTTTATACTGGTTGCATGTTGAAATTATAACATTTGGGTACACTGAGTTAAATGAGACATTAATTTCACCTGTTTTTTACTTTTAATATGGCCACTGGAAAATGTAAAATTACAGATGTGGCTCATATTTTTCTACTGGATGGAACTGGTCTCAACAACCTCCAAACCCCTGATCTGTCTACTATACCGCATCATTAACCACACGTTAAACCAGAAGAGAAGTCACCTTCTCAGGGCAAAGACCAACAGATAAAAAAGCACACTAGGATACTGATAACTTCTCCTCTTAAGGCCACTCATTGTTTTTCTTCAAAACATTTAGTGTCAGAAGACCTAGGTTCAAATCCCACTTTGACAGGTTCCCTCGGGCACTAGTTTGAGTCTCACTTTCTCCTACTGTTTAAGAAGGATGTCTGGGGGAATTAGGTGAAGACCTGGACGCACTCAGCGCATTCATAGGACACAACAGACTCTCACAAGAAAGGAAGTCTGCTGCTCCTTCCATTCACTAGTCACTGTTCGTCATCACTTCCCAAAAGAGAGAGTAGTCAACCAACACTTTCTATTAATGAATGTTTTAATTTTAGGTAACAAAATGTTCTAAACATATAAATATGGGTGGCCAGATAAATCTTCACTCTTACAAAGCACATCAGAATGGCCTGTAATTGTGCAGTCCAATGTCGTAGTCAATAGCTTCATGTAGCTATTTACATTTACATTAATTGAAAAGAAATAAAAGTAAAAATTTAGTCCCTCAGTCACAATAACCACATTTCAAGTGCTCAATATGCCTATGTAGCTAGTATAAATTTTCATCATGGAAGAAAGTTCTATTGGATAGTAACTCTCAAAAGGCAAAAGCCACGCAGTAACAATGACAGAAAAACATCCTGTTAAATATAATTCAAATATCATTAAGTTAAGGTTTCTGAAATCATGTATTTCACTGCACACCAAAATGAAAATGATTGTGATTCTACAAACACAGTTTCATGCCTTAAATTATTTCCTAAACAGAGTGAAAGCACATTCACTAGAATTAGCCATACCCCTTTAAGTTGAGTAAATTGACCATTAGGAAAATTCTGAAAACCTTGATACATCTTAAACTTGGAAGCTATTCCTAAAGTAGACTGCCACATAATTCCAAGCAGTATGCCTCTTCCAGGCAGTACGGTTAAGCATATAACATATCCCAGTAATACTCAGCCTTGCTTTCTCTTTGCAAATTAAAATAATCATAGCAAGAACCCCTACCATTGAATTCACAACACATTTATGGATCAAAGGGAAAAGAACAGGGTTGGGAGATTTTTAATTGCATACCCGAAGAACCTGGGAATACAGCAGAATATGTCAATTGGCATAAAGATACTTAATGAGCCAAGAAATCAGAGTTGCAGGCAACACTATAGGTAGCCTAGGATTTTTTTCAGAACCTGCAATCCTAGCAAAATCTTGCTCAAATAGGCACTCATCTGTTCACTGCTATCAGCCTAAACATCCTAAAAAAGAAAAAACAAACTCCTTTACAACTTAAAATATTAAGCTTCATTTGATGTAGTTCTGAGTCCTTGATGACAGACCCTTCAGTTGGCCAAAGTAGTTCCATCGTATAAAAATAAATTCATTTACAGTTCACCCTTCGAAGATTTCACAGGTTAACTCTACACGCAAGTTCCTCAATTCTTGTTCCCAATTTTTATCCTAAGTGTTTCAGAAAGTTTTCTGCTACTTAGCAAACTGGCAGGGGCTGAGAGGTCAAAGACCTAAGATGCCAATTAAAATAATCCTTATTAATTTTTACACAGCAAGGGATAAAAATGAAAAGTCAGGAATTATATTATCCTGGAAGAGGTTGGTGATTGGGGCTCTGCACAATAAATAATCATTATCAGCTTGAGTACACAGCCACCAAAGCAAGCTTAAACTTAGTCATGGCATATATACTACTCCAAAAAGTGAATGACTGAATTCGTCAAGTTTATTTGCAAAGCTACTTTATACTCAACTCTTCAAAGTATTTGAGAAGGAAATGGCTTCACTCAAGTGTTTGCAAAAACTCTGAACCACTTAGAAATCAGACCCATATTAAATCTGTCTTCAATCAGTGACATGGTTGGAGTCCAGTCTTTGGGATTATTCAACAATCTTGTCTCCTCATTAATAGAAATGCAAAACTATTGCTCAAACCACCACCAGTCAAGAAACAAGATTTACTAGTGGGCTATACCTGTTTTGTAAAGTAAACAGCAACTATAACTGCTTTTCTTGTGTATGATTTTACATACTTTTGTCTGCAGGAAGATTATATTCCAGAAGCACTTTAGTGTGAGGACAAGGTTGTGTTTTCCCCTCACACTCAAAAACATTATTTTCCTAACACTCCACATTCAACAGAAGTAACAACAGCAATACAAATTTGGATGGAGCATAAACAAAAACTTCTGTGCCCATTCGGTCACAATGTTTTTTAACCTTTTGTAAAATAGTGTTCTATTACATCAGATGAGTTATCTGAAAACCAAAAATGACTGAATAAAGTACATTACTTAACTCATTTTTTGAGTAAAGATTTATAATTCATTACATTTCAAGACAAAGAAGTCTTGCTGATGCAAGCAAAGGTGATACCTGTAAAAAAAATGAAATCATGTTGATAGCCAGAATATTAAACCTTTTAATTAACATTTATTTATTGTTATAACAATGGCAGAAAGTAAACAGCCTTCAATGGTAAAGTGTCCAAGAGGCCACTAATATTAGTGTCATGTCAAACCACTGGCATCTCTTATCATTACGAATTAGTCCTTCAAATGACTGAGCTGAGACAGACCTCTTTAAGGAGGTAATTAGAAAGAAAGCATACTTTATGAATAAATTATTTCAGTCAAAGTAAAACCAGGATTGGTGAACCAGGAAAATCAGAAGCTTAGAAGAGACTTAATTCAGTCAAGCCCTCCAATGATCACCTGCCTGGACCCGCTATGGGCAAGCTGCCAGATAAGACAGTCTGTTGCCTACAGGATAATGCACCATGGGGAAGAACTCTAGAACCTACTAAAGAAAACCAATTACAGACGAAATAACCTTGCATATCTCAGGGCAGGTGTGCTCTATCCCCAGGGGTCGTTCAATTCCATGCAATCCTGAGGGAAGTACTCACGCCAAGCCAACTAGCTGCTAGACTCCAGCAGACCCCAAGATAACCTCTGAACAACTCTTTTCTCCCTTCTAGAACCGAAGAGGGGATAAAAGCCGCCACCATTCCCAGAGACATCAAGAAAGTGAAAAAAGGCGAATCCCCTTAGGAACCTTGACCCCACGCACTCTGAAATTGACACCGCCCTGAGAAATACTTTCCCCTATTCTATCCTCTTTCTTTTCCTTCAGTGAGCTTCCCTGTTCCTACTGCCTCGGGGAAGGCAAGAGAGGAGCCACTGCCGTTCTCCGCATGCCCAGGGAAGGTGCCTTTCCCGTTGAGAGCCGCAGAGGGAGGAAGAAAAAAGGTTGCCTCTCCCCAACCCACCCGCGCCACAACTCCCGGGTGCAGACACGATGGGGGAAAGGAAAGAGAGCAATGAGAGGTGACAGCCTGCGCTGGCCTAGGGGAAGAGAATTCTTGCTCCGGGAGAACCCCCCCCCCCGGCCCCGCAACGTACCCAAATGAATGAACTGAATAAAACCGGGGGTGGAAGGGTTATTATGCGCAGTTCTTGCCATCCAGGAAGCGAAGACAGAGAGGCCTTCAAACCCAGGTATGGCCTCACTGCCCTATGCACCCCGACTCGCTTCCTTTCCACCCAAGCCCCACATCATTTAACCCTTCAAGCTTTCCAAGATAGTGCCCCATCCTCCATCTACCCCAGGAACCGATACCACCACCACCACCACCACCCCCCACCCCGATTCGCCTCTTTTTGCTTGGGCTCAGACTCCAGCTTCTTCCTTCCTACCTCCCTCTCTCCACAGCCCTCACTAGCTCGGGCCCACCGCACCTGAAGATGCTCCTGAAAACGAATTGGCAGAATCTGGGCCATGGCGCTGTCGGGGGTGTATGGTCTCCTCCTGTCACTGGGGCTGCGGGGCAGTGGCTGCCCGGGCTCTCCAAGGGAGAGGAGGAGAAGGGGGAGGGGGGAGGCTGGGCTCAGCAGGAGAGTCTCCGGGGACGCAGGAAACTGGCAGGCAGACGAAAGAACTCAGGTCGGGGGCGGAGGCTCCAGGGTCCGCGAGAGCCGCAATGGCGGAACCGGGCGCAGCGCAGACTCCGGAAACGGCTGAGCCCTGCGGAAGGATCCTGGCGACAGAACTCCGCCCAGGGTCACCTCACCCCCTCCGCCTTATGTACTCCTCCACGGAGCGCCGCGGTGCATCGGAGCGCAGGAATTCGGAGCGCGGGGCGCAGGGCGCTGAGGGCCTCGCTTACTGCTGCGACAGGGAGGTAAATAGAGGAATCGGAGGGACTACTTTTTGTCTCATCACTTTCTCCAGCCGCCTGCTTTTCCCTCCCCCCCCCCTTTTTTTTCGCATTTTGCCACATCATGCGACTAGGGGCGACCAACGTCATTTCCGTGGGCGCTTTAGGTCCCACCCACGTACTTCCGGGTACACGTGACGCTGGTCAGGAAAGGTCTGCTGATTGCTGCCGGAATGCAGAGCGAGTTCTAGGGAAGTGCGGCGTCTCCTGGGAATGAGGTGGCTGTTGGGCCGCCTTGAGGAATGGCAGTGCTGCTCTCTTTCCCAGTGGGCCCTGCCTATTTAAACGTAGTGCCTTACGAAGAGGACGTGGCGTGGGCAGATGGGCCCAGCCTCCCGCCCTCTCCGTGACTCAGGGAAACGGCCCCCCTGCAGAGCGCTCTTGGCAGCCGGCTGCAGCGCTCCTCCCCCGCCTAGTCTCATGTGGTGGGTGGTTTGTTACATCCCAGGGAGGGGGGCACTGAAGCACTGAAATGGGGTTTAAAAATCCTGTCTGCCCTTACGCACGCCCTTCTGACGGTTGGAGAAGCTGACGCTTAGGTTCTAACAGAACTAGTAGTCTCTTGGGACGTTAAACAATTGACTCAAAGGGCAGTGAAGGCTATTTATGAGGTATCTCAAACTGGCCTTGTGATAGCCTTTAACGTTTCTGCGGACATTTTGGCGGACGTATATATGGGTCTAGCTGAGTAATAAATTTGGTGAAGAATTTGAGTGTCATAAATACGCTAAAGAATTGGACTAAAATTGTAGCAGGAGGGTTTTTTTTTCCAGCCATATCAAATAATTAATGAGCCTCAAAGATTTAGATAATTAGGTTAAAGATGGTTTGTAAAACCTTAAGGTGTTTCCTCGGTGTGGCTAAGGTACACTCTTGGAGAAAGGGATTAACTATTAGCGGTGTATTTCAGTGGGACCGCCTCAACAGTGTAAACTAGCAGTGTTTGGGAATGCAAGCGCTTCAAAGCTGGGGCATCGTGTCTTGTAACAGCATTAAAGTATCTGCGGTATTCATTATCGATTAATAACCTTCCCAGTACTTTATTGCTAAAGTATAAGCTGTAATAATATTTCATAATAGCACAAATACAATAAAGCATAAAAGAATTTCATTCCGTGCTTTTCATCTTAAAGAGATGTGATTGCTTTTCCAGAAAGATCCTGAGGAAGAATTCAAGTACACTTTATTTTTAGTAACCTTTTCAGTTAAACAGAAAACTCTATTAGGTATACAATAATTTTGTGTGTTAAGCAGTTTTGCTGAGAATTTGCTTAATCATTTAAATTGCTTTTAATGTTTTCCCAAAGTATACCTCACATACTGAGGGTGAGAGAAGAATCTTTGGCAGTTAAGAGAGCAGACAGAGACTGTTCTGCAAGAAAAGCCTTGCCACCATGTCATCAGAGTGAATATTTATGCTTGGCAAAATTTCATTGTTTTGTTAATACAAATACTTGAAGATGTTCTGTATTCTGCAGCATTCGAAATGACCTAATACCACTTTTATAGCTACTTTAAATCTTTTTTGGAAGTATACAAATTCTAAATTAAAAATCTAAAGGAGTTACTGTTTTATTACAGTTAAAGCAGTAGCTTAATCAAGTTACATTTCCAATCTCAGAATCTGGGTTACAAGAGCTATATTATGAACTGGCCACCAAAATTTTCTTTCTTAATAACTGTCTTGCATTTTCAGACCTGTAATTTTAAAGACGTTTAGAATCCCCAAAGCAATTGATTTTAGCTTGGATATTTGGTGTGGAATATCTAACCAAAAGTGCACTGAGATTCTGTTAAAGTGACTGCTGTGTCATCACACAGAAATCTAATGAATGCATTGTTTTCAGAATCATTTAGAGGGAAGAAAAATAGATTACAGTATACCAGCTCATTTTGAACACTGTCCTTCAAATCAATAAATCCAAAAATTTTCAAGAGAAAAAAATGTACTAGATGATAAACGTTAAAAAAAAAAAAAAAAAAAAACCAACCCAAAACCCAAACCGATGCTTTTTAAAGATTAATGATTTTGGCTGAGGTAATGAGAGAGCTTTTTATGGTAGCACACTGTTCTTGCTAATGGTGTAGAGGCAGGACAAAAGGTTGTCAATACTTGGTTTAGAAGCCCCGAAGACTAAGTCAGTGTTAACGGTTACCTGAACAGTAACTGAATGGCTTTGTTTTCAGGCACTACCTTAAGTTAGAGAAGATAGAAAAAAAAAAAGTTTTCTGGTTTATTAGGTTATCCAACTATGACAAAGTCTTTTAATAAGACTATAAATGTATTATCATCATGGCTTTTGGTTTCAGAAAATGTTTTAGTAAAGTAGCCATGTTAATAAAATAAATCGTCAAATTCTTTGAATTTGAAGGTATTTTTAGCAGAATATTCAATAGTAGGTCCTTGCTCTGAGTCACAGCAAGTGCCATTAGCAAAAACTGCATTGCTCATCTGCTATTTTGAGGAGTGCCAGTTTCTCAAAACCTATACAAGAAAACTTTGTGTCCCTAATTTCATATTTTATGCCAGGACCTGTTTTACATATATATACATATATATATCCTCCAATGGGAATGACACATCAGAAAAACTTTTCATTGTAGGATTCTTCTGTAGTTTTTCATTTTCAAGCAACCCTGGATTTAAGGCCCCTGCCTTTTAACTTGACCTTTTAAAAACAGCGTGAACTAGCTGCATTGCAAAAGCCACAAGGTAAAGGTGTTTCTCAAACATTAAGAGATTAATTTTAAAGCAGAAGTTTAAACCCAACCCACTGTACCAAATATTTAAAGTTCAGATTTTAATGAAACCAAGAGGGATATACTTTAGCATTACCTAAATGAGTGGTTTTGCCATTTAAACGGCAGCTTTGAGAAACATCTCAGCTCCCTAGGGCCACTGATATGAATCCCAGCAGGATTAGATAAAGACCCTATCACAGGCCAATAAGTGGCTCAGGTATCAGTCAACATAAATAACCACTTTATTTTGGTCCTGTACAAGGCACTGATTATAGGCAAAGCTCCCCCAAAAAGAACATTTACAAAGCAAGAAGAAAATTTTCACGGTCTTATTTTAGTATGAAATGGACCTTAACTTAAACTCAATTATCACTCACTGCTCAGGCTTGTGCTAAACCTAATTTGTACAGACAGGTTTTATAATGTGTCATGGACAGCAATAAGATCTGTAGTGAATCTATTCTGTGTCAGGATCAAGCATGTTCCAAGTGAACAGTCAAGACTAGCCCTGTGGAAATACAATCTGGAATCTAGCATATTATATAGGCCCCTCCCATGTTTTCTAAAGGTTAAATCAGATCGCAGCAGAGGAATGAAATAGCTCATAACATTACCTTAAAAAGTCATCTCAGAAAAGTTGGTTCAAATATAGTGATACACAGAGCTTTGGGGAAAGAAAAACCAGAAGAGTTATAACACTACTGATCAACAGATGCTAGTCACAACATCCCTTTCAAATGGAAAAAAGGTAAAAGAAGCTTGAGAGGATCTACAGAATGAAAGGGCCATGAGGGCCAGGATGTGGGAATGATTGTTATGGGCTCCCTCCCCCCACCCCCTGCCACCGGCTCCTTTCTAAATATGTAGAACTGTCTCTTTTTACCTCCTGGAGTTATTACTGTCTCCAAAGCAGGGTAGAACCCACAAACATGTTCTGTCAGCAATCTTAAAATTCTGTCACACTCCAGGGATAGATAGTTCTACAAGTAGCAGTGCACCTATGCAGCCTTGTTATGGTGATAAACTCCTCCTCAGAAGACAATATTAAGGACTGAGATTTGGTAAACAAAGTTTTGTTTAACTCAATAATAGCAAAGTCAAGGAAATATAATTTACTCGGTCAACAAACACTTCAGTACATAACAATGAAAAGTTAAATACTTAATGTTAAAATCTTTTGAAAGGCTTTAAAAAATATTTTTATATGGGGAAATAAATTCTGAATCTTAAAGGCCTCATGTTAATCACTGTGAAGTTTTGGTATACTACTCTTGCTAATGTAGCCTGATCTGAATATGTACCAAATATAGGACACACGAGAAATTACTGTTTTTTAAATGCCTCATACCTCAATGTGTCACGGCTGATAAAAGTGCATTATGTAAAACAAACCCAAAGCCTGTTTACTTCCTTTTCCTTGTTGCTCATATTCCAAATAACTGAGTTTAATGTTGTACAGTATACAGCCATATAATTACTGTTCATTCCATGACACTCCAGGAATGAAAAATATACCGACCTTATTTTTTCCCTACATCATATTTACTGATTTAAATTTTATTTTTCTTTTCTAAGCCAGCCCTATTAGCAACAAAAGGCATGAAAAGGTTTCTAGGTTACGCCACTTAATATATAAAGTTGGTCACTCAAATATAAAGCTTTCCACAGGGTGAGAACTAACCTGATAAAGACAGTCCTTTATGTTCTCCATATTTTGGGTCTATCAAGCTAAGCCATCAGATCAGATGTAGAGATAAGATTATACTCTTCATTACTGCAGAGGCCTTAAATATACCACTTCTTGAATGGGAACTAGATGGAGTAGCAAACTAGCACACAATGGCAGTCTGTAAGTGCTGCACACTGTAAAAAGAAAACCCCAGTCCAAGCTGACTTTCAAATTTTTCTATCTGCAAGAATGAGTGGCACTCAAATTATACTTCATATGACCTATTTAGTGTTAACCCTAGTTACAGAATTGGAAACCTCAAAACCCTTCAAAAAAGCCTTTCTCAAGGTGACACTGATAATCTTTCCACTGTTTATCTCTTATTCCTCTCTCCAACCACACAAATTGTCTCCTTTTTCATCCTAGTCCAAGTCCTACCCTTACTTAAAAACTCATCTTAAAATCTATTTACCCTACTTCTTAAGCTATTATAGCATTTATCAACTATACTACCTATTTAATTTGAAGCCCAGGCCAACTTATGTTGTTAATAATCACACCTGGAGTTAGCACAACAATCATTCATAAATACCAACCATATACAAAAAGCACCAAATTGTGCTAGGCTATATTTTGGGTTATCCCATCTTATTTCTTATGATTTAGCTGAGAACCAAGTAATATTAGGTTGAGAAACACACGTTAGATTTTATCTGGACAAATAATATGATTTTTTCTTTGAAAAATCTTCAATAGCTTCACAAGAGATTTTTGGGTTTTTTAATAAATTTATTTATTTTATTTATTTATTTTTTGGCTGAGTTGGGTCTTCGTTGCGGTGCGCGGGCTTTCTCTAGTTGCGGCAAGCAGGGGCTACTCTGTTGCGGTGCGCGGGCTTCTCATTGCAGTGGCTTCTCTTTGTTGCGGAGCACGGGCTCTAGGCACACGGGCTGCAGCAGTTGTGGCACAGGGGCTCTAGAGTGCAGGCTCAGTAATTGTGGCAAACAGGTTTAGTTGCTCCGCGGCATGTGGGATCTTCCCGGACCAGGGCTCGAACCCATGTTCCCTGTATTGGCAGGCAGATTCTTAACCACTGTGCCACCAGGGAAGTCCCCACAAGAGTTTTGTATTATTCATATTTTCAGGTTAAAGGAACAGCGAACAAGTAATACAGGGTACTTTGAAAATCTTTGGGAGAATACAGATTACAAATTAAATTTTTTGATTCCTAACATGTTCAATCCTGTCAGCTCTGCTATAAAGAAAAGAAAAAGTTGGGAATTCCCTGGCGGTCCAGTGGTTAGGACTCGGTGCTTTCGCTCCTGTGCCCCGGGTTTGATCCCTGGTCAGGAAACTAAGATCCCACACACAAGCTTCATGGCGTGGCATGCATGCATGCATGCATGAATAAATAAATAAATAAAAGAAAAAGTAAAAACCAAAAAAATTCAGTATTTCATGAAATTAAGATCTTTTCTTTCAATTGAAATAATTTGAATTAGAATGGGTTCGTGAAAAGTAGCTTTTCTGGAATAAAGTGCAAGTGGTAAAAAATAAAATCAAAAGAAGACTATTTCCTGACGTGAAAATTATATGAAATTCAAATTTCAAATTTCATTGTCCATAAAGTTTTATTGGAACACAGCCATATCCATTTGTTTATGTACTGTCTATGGCTACTTTTATACTACAACAGCACAGTAGCTGCAACAGAGACTGTATGCCTCGAAAGTCTAAAATATTTACTATCTGGCCCTATCAAATTCAAATCAGTTAATTTCATTAATTTCATTTCTTATAGACAATTTAAGGAAAAAGAGCTGAATATCTAAATATGTAAATTAACATAATAATGAGGCACTTTTTTGTCTATAATTACAAAAACATTTTTGAGGGACCACAAGACAGGTAAGACAGTGTTCTTTACAACATTGCTGTTAGGAATGTAAAGTGGTTCATCTGTTCTGCAGAGTAGGCAACAGGAGTCTCAAAAATCACTTTCACTGATGTAAAGAATTCGACCATAAGAAAATATCACAGTTTCATTTCCCTATTGATGGCTATGTATATAATTTTCAATTTTTTACTACTAGAAACAATGAAGTATATAACATTTTTATAAATGCCGTACGTAACATAAATCAAACTGATCAAATCTATAGGAGTCAAATTTTAGTAGAAACAGAATATTTTGTATGCTCTCAGAGAGTTCCTAGGATATAAATTTAAAGTTGGGCTTGCTGGGTCACAGGTTGTGCACATCTTCACTTTTACTAGATATTGCCAGAATGTTCTCTAAAATAAGAGCAATTTATCCTATGACAACACTTTTCAGGCATATATTAATTGTTGCCAATCTGATGGATAAGAATGGCATCTCACTTATTTTCAACTGCATTACCCGAATTACTAGTAAGATTCAGTATTTTATTTATTGACCATTCATGTTTCCTTTTATAAAATGACTGACCATGTCTTTTGACCATTTTTCTGTGATAACATTCATCTTCATTTGTTTCTTTTTGTTTCATTTAGTAATTTAAAGGTGAATCATTCTTTTAAGAACAGACTTTTCCATAATCACTACCTTTTCCTCCAAGACTCCTTCCACCTTCTTAACTGGATCCAGTATTCCTCCCATACTACTTTTCTCACAGCCCTCTCAGTGGAAATCAATTCTTCTTATCAACACCATTGTCACAGGGCTTCCCTGGTGGCGCAGTGGTTGCGAATCCACCTGCCAATGCAGGGGACACAGGTTCGATCCCTGGCCCGGGAAGATCCCACATGCCGCGGAGCTACTAAGCCCGTGTGCCACAACTACTGAGCCTGTGCTCTAGAGCCCATGAGCCACAACTACTGAGCCCGTGTGCTGCAACTACTGAAGCCCGCGTTCCTAGAGCCTGTACTCCGCAACGAGAAGCCACCGCAATGAGAAGCCCGCGCACTGCAATGAAGAGTAGCCCCTGCTCGCCGCAACTAGAGAAAGCCCGCGCGCAGCAGCAAAGACCCAACACAGCCAAAAATAAATAAATAAAATAAATAAATTTATTAAAAAAACAAAAAAACACCATTGTCACAATTACCTTTAAGATGTAATGATGTCATTCCCCTCCAACAAATTCATATATAGTACAAAGTTAAGTCCAAATTCCATAGTTAGGCTTTCAAAGCCTTCCATAATCTGTCCTCAACCAATATTTTCAATCTATTATTCTCCTATTTATACTCAATGCACCAAATAAACTAGACTGTTTGCCACCCCTCTCAAATACCCCCTGGGCTTTCTAATTCTGTCTTGATTTATGCTGTTCCTAGCAACCAAGTGTTTATTGGAAATTCTTCTTCAAGGAAAGCTCTTCCTTACAATATAATGTCAACAAATAAATACAGTTGACCCTTCAACAACTCAGTGATTAGGGGTGCCCACCCTCCCAGTATTCGAAAATCCTCGTATAACTTCACAGTCAGCCCTCCATATCAATGGTTTTGCATCCTCAGATTCAATCAACCACAGATCATGTAGTACAATACTATACTACGTATTCATTGGGAAAAAAAAAAAAACATGTATAACTGGACCCACGCAGTTCAAACCCATGTTGTTCAAGGATCACCTGTATAGGGAAAAAAAAAAATCACCATTTTGCAACCATAAGAATCAACTGATTCAGACAAGAATCATCAGTTGATGATAAATCCAGATGGTAATAATTTATAAGGAACAGGCTATTTCACATAATCTCAAAGTATCCCTCCCACAAATTACTTATTAATTATAAGCGTAACTAGACTTGGGACTTCCCTGGTGGTGCAGTGGTTAAGAATCCGCCCGCCAATGCAGGGGACACAGGTTCGAGGCCTAGTCCAGGAAGATCCCACATGCCGCGGAGCAACTAAGCCTGTGCGCCACAACTACTGAGCCCGCATGCCACAACTACTGAAGCCCACGTGCCTAGAGCCCGTGCTCCACAACAAGAGAAGCCGCCACAATGAGAGGCCTGTGCACTGCAAAGAAGAGTGGCCCCCCCATTCACCGCAACTAGAGAGGGCCTGAGCGCAGCAACGAAGACCCAACGCAGCCAAAAATAAATAAATTAATTAATAATAATAAAAAAAGTAATTAGACTGAAGAAATCAAAAACACCCTAACCAATTAATCAAAATTAATATCAGCAATAAGGGGCAAATACCGTGTACCTCCAGATTTGATGCCTTGGGAAAGACACTGTATCACTTATGCAGTAATCCAGTCACAAATGCAAAACCATGAGGAAACATTAGAGAAATCCAAATTGAGGATATACTATAAAATAAGTAACCTGTATTATTAAAAAATGTCAAAACTGTTATTCAAATATGTTAAATGTGAAAGACAACAAACACATGTAGGCAAGGACATGGAGAAAAGGGAACCCTTGTACACTGTTGGTGGGAATGTAAGTTGGTACAGCCACTATGGAAAACAGTATGGAGGTTCCTCAGTAAGTTAAAAATAGAACTGCCATACACCTAGCAATTCCACTTCTGGGTATTTTTCTGAAGAAAACACTAATTTGAAAAGCTGTATGCAACCCTATGTTCACTGCAGCATTGTTTATAATAGACAAGATACGGAAGCAACCTAAGTATCTACTGATGGATGAATGGATTAAGAAGATGTGGTATATATATTTACAATGGAGTATTAGCTATAAAAAAAAAAAGAAAGAAAGAAACCTTTCCATTTCCAACAACATGAATGGACCTAGAGGGTATTATGCTAAGTAAGTCAGAGAACGACAAATACCGTATGATTTTACTTATATGTGGAACCTGAAAAATAAAACAAATGAACAAACATAAAACAGAGAGAGTCATAGATACAGAGAACAAACAGGTGGCTGCCAGAGGAGAAGGAGGAGTAGGGGGATGAGTGAAATAGGTGAGGGAGATCAGAGGTACACTCTTCAGGTCTGTACCTTCAGAGGTACAAAATAAATGAGTCATGGGGATGAAATGTACAGCATGGGGAATATAGTCAATAATATTGTAATATCTGTGTATGGTGACAGATGGTAACTAGACTTATTGTGATGATCATTTGGTAACGTATAGAAATATCAAATCACTATGTTGTGCACCTGGAAATAACACAGTGTTGTAGGTCAATTTACTCCAGTTTACTTTTAAAATTATTTTTTAATTGAAGTATAGTTGATTTACAATGTTTCAGGTGTACAGCAAAGTAATTCAACTATATATACATACATATATATTCTTTTTCAGATTCTTTTCCATTATAGGTTATTATAAGATACTGAATATAGTTCCCTGTGCTATACAGCAGGTCCTTATTGTTTACCTACTTTATATATAGTAGTGTGTATCTGTTAATCCCAAATTCCCTACACTTCAATTTTAAAAAATGTTAAATGTGAAAGACAAAGACAGAAGACCTTTTCCAGATTAAAGGAGATTAAATACAATACACGATTCTTGACTGGATCCTGAACTGGGGGAAAATGCTATAAAGGACATTATTGGGAAAACTGATGAAATTATAGACTATAGATTTAGAATGTGTGCTTAATAAAAACTTACTGAAATAAAAGAGCTGTCATTCCAAGAATCCACATACACCCCCACCACGTCTAAGGAAATGCACTGATACATACCTGAGAAGAGAAACTGATAGGACTAATGTGCTGAAACAGTGTCTTGAGGACTGAAGATTAGAAGAACAAATTAACAATGCTAGGAATGTTCCGAGAAACCATCACCACTCACCTTACTTCAAGAACAAACATGGATTTGGGTCCTCATGTGATTTTTCAATAAAGGCTTCAAGTTTCTAATACTGAACAGAAAATTGTTTAGATGCCAAAGGAAGTAACTGCGAAAGAGTGAGTTATCTATTAAAATTTTAGATTCTTAATTTTTACAGAAAACATCTAAAAACACACATTATACTGCCTTTTGAATTTGAACGACACTAATAGCTTTATTTAACAAACATTGACTACTATGTGCAAAGCACTGTGCTAGGTGCCATGAAAGATACAAAGATGAAAAAGACATAGTCCCTGCCCACAAGGAGCGTATAATCTAGTGGGGGAGACAGACAAATACACAAATAACTAGAATACAAGGCAGTAAACAACAGAGTGGACAAGTGCTGAGTGTGGCCTGAGTGTGATACTAACTAGCCTCAAGGTTCCAATTTGAAACACTGGTGATGTAGTGTTGACTGCTTTGAAAATCCCATTTCAAGATCGGCATAATAGATGTTTAAATGGTCCTACCCAAGCAGCTGGAGGCAAGAGAGTAGGCCAGGTGGAAGGGCTGTTTGAAACACTGTCACACCTACATACATGGTGCTGATACAGGTATGTAGGGACAGCTAAAAAGAGAACATATATATATCATCTGTCCTTTGGTTAATGGCTATAGCTACTGTTTTAAACAATATACTTTTATATAAAAAGGAATTTGTATAATCCCAGAAAAATCAACTTAAGGATTAATATTAATTCAACAAAGAATCTTGCCATAGGCAATTTTCTTATTTACTAATTAAGTCTTTTCTCTAAATATCTATAAAGCTCTGTAGCAATTAAAGGGTTAGACATCTAAGTATTGCTCAGTAAAAACCTCTTTTATGTTCAGCCTTCAGAAGGAAAGCCTTTCAGAAGGAAATGGTCACATACCTGATAACCTGATATAATACTATTCTAATAGCAACAAGAAGGCCTTAAAGAGATTTAAGGAAAATAATTTTTAATGCTTCAATGCAAATGGAATACACACTGATTAAATACAATGCAATGTTCTTTGAAAATATCTCACTGACAGCATTTGATACCAGTTAAGGCCAGCAAAATTGAAGTGAGGAAAATATCACATATATTGTCTTTCATTGGTTTCATATATCATTTCCTATGACTATGGCAACTCAATCTTTTCTTTGAAAATTCCATTTATTGGTACTGATGAACTTTGATTTGCTTTTAACTCGTATGCTAAAAACAGCTGCTGACCACTTCCTCTTGGTAGTGCTGTCTGACATAAATGGCAAAGCAGAAGCACATTTTCTGGCTCCTTTTCCTACTTCCTGAATTGGAGGGTTCACTGCTTAGCCTGTTTCCTTCAGGGTGTCACTGTGATCCTGGGACCTCTGCTGCTTTCTCTCAAGGAAACGAGCACGTGCGTCTGATATGGATTTATCATCATTTCTTCTTTGCATTTTCTTTAGGACTTCTTTTGATATTCCATCTGAAAACATTACAAATTAATCCAATAAAATTTTAGTTTTGAGTTTCAGTATTAGAAATGTTAAGAGAAAGAGATGCTCTGATTTTTAAATGTTAAGGGGAAAAGAAGGAAATTAAATTTTGCCCTTTCAAAAGAAATGATATAGTCTATGGATAAAAATAAGAGCATAAAAGGACTTCCCAACTGGTCCAGTGGCTAAGACTCTGCACACCTAGTGCAGGGGGTCAGGGTTCAATCTCTGGTCAGGGAACTAGATCCCACATGCTGCAACTAAAAAGATCCTGCGTGCCACAACTAAGACCCGGCGCAGCCAAATAAATGAATGAATGAATAAATAAATAAATAAATAAGAGCATAGAGATCTGAGGAGTCAGAAAAATTGACCCTAAGTCAAGCATATAGTGTGGTTATACACTACAACAAAACAGAGTAGTTAACATTTCCAATGACCTTGGGCAAAATTCCCCACCATTCTATTTCTCAGTGATGTTAAATAAGGATAATACAATTTGCTCCATCAATCAGCCTCAAAAAGCTTTACTGAAAAGCTCTTTTTATTTGTGAGCTGAGAATTAAGCTTTCTGTCCTAGTTCAGTACCACAGCAGTTTATGCCTCACAACTAGAGACCTAACATTTCACGGAAAAATCTCCTGAAAAAAAAAAAAGATGTTCTGCGGTAATAATTCACAAAATTTTATAAACAAAATAAAAATAGTAAAGCACTACTGGGAAGCAATATGGCATAATAGTTAAGAGTAGAGGCCACGGAGTCAAATTCCTTGGATTCAAAATTCAGATTCACCAAATATTAGCTTTGGGATTTTCAGTAAATTATTGTATACTGCTAAGTATTTCCTCATCTATAAAGTAGGGATATGCAGTTACTTCACAGAGTTATTGTGAATATTTAATGGGGTAATGCAAGTTGTTAGCATGTGGCAAAAAAGTTCAATAGATATTGTTATTAATAATGTTGTTGAACAGAGGGGTTAAGGAAAACATGATTAACTGGAAGGAAAGAAGGAAGTCAAAATAAGTCTGAGACTCATGACAACTCTTTGCTTTTCTGAGGAGACAGAGCCAGAATCTAAGCTCTGTAAGTTTGTCTGTAATTATATGAGAATTTGGACACTTATGCTCTAGAACAAGTGATTCACTCACCCTTTAGATGCTTTACATTTTCCTTATTGGTCCACCTCCTTCTTGCATCTTCTCTCATTTCACGTCGGGCCACACTGCTCAAATCGTGTGCATTAAATTCATGCAACTTGGGTAACAAGTCTCTCACCCATTCATAACGGATTGGACACACAATTCTTGCGTAGACTTTGGTGGTAACTAATACCTCATGGAAAATGATCCATTCAAGTTTGGTTTCCTGTTCATGAAGCTAAACAAAAGAATTCATTTAAGGATGATAATTCAATAACCTGCCTTATTGCACATTAGACCAACCAAATACCAACAGCCCAAACTCTTCTGAATTAATTTCTATATTCTTCAATCAAACAGGAGGCATGGGCCAACCAATACCTTTATGTAATATAGATATATACTAAACTTATCCTCAAAAGAGAAAAGTAGAAGACGTCTGTATATTATTTATTCCTATACCTTTACAAAAGGAAGAAATTCCTACACCTTCCTTTACAAAAGGAAGAAATTTCTTCCTTTTATTAAAAACAAGGTACTTACTGCTGAGGAAGGATGAATGTGAACTGGGCTTCCCCGCCCATCCATTGTGCAAAACGTTCTCCCAACAGACCTAAGAACCAAAAAACCAAAGGATAAAGACAAGAACAGTAAAAACAATGAAATAAGTTTACAGCACTAAATAAGTTTCATTGTACAGCACTAATGACGAAAAATTATACGTTCTACTACAAAAATTGCTATAAGCAGAGGTTTATATTTATTCAACTGTCACTATAACTTCTCTACCAATTGATCTTTTTTTCTTAATTAATTAATTTATTTTTGGCTGCATTGGGTTTTCATTGCTCCGCGCAGGTTTTCTCGAGTTGCGGCGAGTGGGGGCTACTCTTTGCTGTGTTCACGTGCTTCTCTTTGCGGTGGCTTCTCTTGTGGCGGAGCACAGGCTCTAGGTGTGTGGGCTTCAGTAGTTGTGGCATATGGGCTCAGTAGTTGTGGCTCATGGGCTCTAGAGCGCAGGCTCAGTAGTTGTGGCGCACGGGCTTAGTTGCTCCGCGACATGTGGGATCTTCCCGGACCAGGGCTCAAACCCGTGTCTCCTGCATTGGCAGGTGGATTCTTAACCACTGCGCCACCAGGGAAGTCCCCTCTACCAATTCATCTTAAAACTAATGATACAGGGAATTCCCTGGTGGTCCAGTGGTTAGGACTCTGTGCTCCCACTGCCAAGGGCCTGGGTTTGATCCCTGGTTGGGGAACTAAAACTCCACAAGCTGCATGGTGCAGCCAAAAAGAAAAAGAACTAATGATACAACTTAAATACTCATTTTAATTAAGTATAAACATTTCTGGTCAATAAATAGCAATATTAACAATAATATTGTATTTGTGCTTGAGAATTTCCAAAATGCTTTCATAATAAAACCTCAAATAAGCCTATGAGTTTTGAGAGCCAGGTACTTTATTAAAAGGTCAAAACTGAGATTCAAATAAATTAGATAGCTTTCTCAAGGTCACAGAGCTAACGTATGATGAAGCAAGTCCTAAACATAGGTCTTCTGACTTAAATACAGTATTCTTTACATTATATTATGCTACATCTCCTTTCAAGGGTATAGGTAATTTTCACTATTCTAAAATACAATAATTAGAGCAGAAGCAAGAAGAACTACAGTCCTGCAGCCTGTGGAACAACAACCACATTCACGGAAAGATGGACAAGATGAAAAGGCAGAGGGCTATGTACCAGATGAACGAACAAGATAAAACCCCAGAAAAACAACTAAATGAAGTGGAGATAGGCAACCTTCCAGAAAAAGAATTCAGAATAATGATAGTGAAGATGATCCAGGACCTCAGAAAAAGAATGGAGGCAAAGATCGAGAAGATGCAAGAAATGTTTAACAAAGACCTAGAAGAATTAAAGAACAAACAAACAGATATGAACAATACAATAACTGAAATGAAAAATACACTAGAAGGAATCAATAGCAGAATAACTGAGGCAGAAGAACGGATAAGTGACCTGGAAGACAGAATGGTGGAATTCACTGTTGCGGAACAGAATAAAGAAAAAATGAAAAGAAATGAAGACAGCCTAAGAGACCTCTGGGACAACATTAAACGCACCACCATTCTCAGTATAGGGGTACCAGAAGGAGAAGAGAGAGAGAAAGGACCCGAGAAAATATTTGAAGAGATTATAGTCGAAAACTTCCCTAACGTGGGAAAGGAAATAGCCACCAAAGTCCAGGAAGCTCAGAGAGTCCCATACAGGACAAACCCAAGGAGAATCACACCAAGACACATAGTAATCAAACTGGTAAAAATTAAAGACAAAGAAAAATTATTGAAAGCAGCAAGGGAAAAACGAAAAATAACATACAAGGGAACTCCCATAAGGTTAACAGCTGATTTCTCAGCAGAAACTCTACAAGCCAAAAGGGAGTGGCACGATTGTGATGAAAGGGAAGAACCTACAACCAAGATTACTCTACCTGGCAAGGATCTCATTCAGATTCGATGGAGAAATCAAAAGCTTTACAGACAAGCAAAAGCTAACAGAATTCAGCACCACCAAACCAGCTATACAACAAATGCTAAAGGAACTTCTCTAACTGAAAAACACAAGAGAAGAAAAGGACCTACAAAAACAAACCCATAACAATTAAGAAAATGGTAACAGGAACATACATATCAATAATTACCTTAAACGTGAATGGATTAAATGCTCCAACCAGAAAACACAGGCTGGATGAATGGATACAAAAACAAGACCCATATATATGCTGTCTACAAGAGACCCACTTCAGACCCAGGGACACATACAGACTGAAAGTGAGGGGATGGAAAAAGATATTCCATGCAAATGGAAATCAAAAGAAAGCTGGAGTAGCAATACTCATATGAGGTAAAACAGACTTTAAAATAAAGAATGTTACAAGAGACAAGGAAGGACACTACATAATGATCAAAGGATCAATCCAAGAAGAAGATATAACACTTATAAATATATATGCACCCAACATAGGAGCACCTCAATACATAAGGCAACTGCTAACAGCTATAAAAGAGGAAATCGACAGTAACACAGTAATAGTGGGGCACTCTGACACCTCACTTACACCAATGGACAGATCATCTGAACAGAAAATTAATAAGGAAACACAAGCTTTTTTTAAAATTTTTAAAATTTTTTTTGAAACACAAGCTTTAAATGACACAACAGACCAGATAGATTTAACTGATATTTATAGGACATTCCATCCAAAAACAGCAGATTACACTTTCTTCTCAAGTGTGCATGGAACATTCTCCAGGATAGATCACATTTTGGGTCACAAATCAAGCCTCAGTAAATTTAAGAAAACTGAAATCATATCAAGCATCTCTTCTGACCACAATGCTATGAGATTAGAAATCAATTACAGGGAAAAAGACGTAAAAAACACAAACACATGGAGGCTAAATAACATGTTACTAAATAACCAAGAGATCACTGAAGAAATCAGAGAGGAAATCAAAAAATACCTAGAGAGGGCTTCCCTGGTGGCGCAGTGGTTGAGAATCTGCCTGCTAATGCAGGGGACACGGGTTCGAGTCCTGGCCTGGGAAGATCCCACATGCCGCGGAGCAACTAGGTCCGTGAGCCACAACTACTGAGCCTGTGCGTCTGGAGCCTGTGCTCCGCAACAAGACAGGCCACGATAGTGAGAGGCCCGCGCACCGCGATGAAGGGTGGCCCCCGCTTGCCGCAACTAGAGAAAGCCCTCGCACAGAAACGAAGACCCAACGCAGCCAAAAATAAATAAATAAATAAATAAATAAATTAAAAAAAAAAAAAAAAAACCTAGAGACAAATGACAGTGAAAACACGATGATCCAAAACCTATGGGATATGGCAAAAGCAGTTCTAAGAGGGAAGTTTATAGCAATACAAGCCTATCTCAAGAAACAGGAAAAATCTCAAATAAACAATCTAACCGTACTAAAGGGCCCAGAGAAAGAAGAAAAAACAAAACCCAAAGTTAGCAGAAGGAAAGAATTCAATGAAATAGAAACAAAGAAAACAATAGCAAAGATCAATAAAACTAAAAGTTGGTTCTTTGAGAAGATAAACAAAATTGATAAACCATTACCCAGACTCATCACAAAAAAGAGGGAGAGGGCTCAAATCAATAAAATTAGAAATGAAAAAGGAGAACAGACACCACAGAAATACAAAGCATCCTAAGAGACTACTACAAGCAACTCTATGCCAATAAAATGGACAACCTGGAAGAAATGGACAAATTCTTAGAAAGGTATAACCTTCGAAGACTGAACCTGGAAGAAATAGAAAATATGAACAGATCAATCACAAGTAATGAAATTAAAACTGTGATTAAAAATCTTCCAACAAACAAAAGTCCAGGACCAGATGGCTTCACAGGTGAATTCTATCAAACATTTAGAGAAGAGCTAACACCCAACCTCCTCAAACTCTTCCAAAAATTTGCAGAGGAAGGAACACTCCCAAACTCATTCTATGAGGCCACCATCACCCTGATACCAAAACCAGACAAAGATGTCACAAAGAATGAAAACTATTGGGGCTTCCCTGGTGGCGCAGTGGTTGAGAATCTGCCTGCCAATGCAGGGGACACGGGTTCGAGCCCTGGTCTGGGAAGATCCCACACGCCACGGAGCAACTGGGCCCGTGAGCCACAATTACTGAGCCTGCGCGTCTGGAGCCTGTGCTCCACAACAAGAGAGGCCGCGATGGTGAGAGGCCCGCGCACCGCGATGAAGAGTGGTCCCCACTTGCCGCAACTAGAGAAAGCCCTCGCACAGAAACGAAGACTCAACACAGTCATAAATAAATAAATAAATAAATAAATAAATAAAAGAACGTGAATTTCTAAAAAAAAAAAGAATGAAAACTACAGGCCAATATCACTGACGAACATAGATGCAAAAATCCTCAACAAAATACTAGCAAACAGAATCCAACAACACATTAAAAGGATCATACACCATGATCAAGTGGGAATTATCCCAGGGATGCAAGAATTCTTCAGTATAGGCAAAACAATCAATGTGATACACCATATTAACAAACTGAAAAATAAAAACCATATGATTATCTTAATAGATGCAGAAAAAGCTTTTGACAAAATTCAACACCCATTTATGATAAAAACTCTCCAGAAAGTGGGCATAGAGGGGGCCTACCTCAACATAATAAAGGCCATATATGACAAACCCACAGCAAACATCATTCTCAATGGTGAAAAACTGAAAGCATTTCCTCTAAGATCAGGAACAAGACAAGGATGTCCACTCTCACCACTATTATTCAACATAGTTTTGGAAGTCCTAGCCATGGCAATCAGAGAAGAAAAAGAAATAAAAGGAATACAAATTGGAAAAGAAGAAGTAAAACTGTCACTGTTGGCAGATGACATGATACTATACATAGAGAATCCTAAAGATGCCACCAGAAAACTACCAGAGCTAATCAATGAATTTGGTAAAGTTGCAGGATACAAAATTAATGCACAGAAATCTCTTGCATTCCTATACACTAATGATGAAAAATCTGAAAGAGAAATTAAGGAAACACTCCCATTTACCATTGCAAAAAAAAAGAATAAAATACCTAGGAATAAACCTACCTAGGGAGACAAAAGACCTGTATGCAGAAAACTATAAGACACTGATGAAAGAAATTAAAGATGATACCAACAGATGGAGAGATATACCATGTTCTTGGATTGGAAGAATCAATACTGTGAAAATGACTATACTACCCAAAGCAATCTACAGATTCAATGCAATGCCTATCAAATTACCAATGGCATTGTTTATAGAACTAGAACAAAAAACCTTAAAATTTGTATGGAGACACAAAAGACCCTGAATAGCCAAAGCAGTCTTGAGGGAAAAAAACTGAGCTGGAGAAATCAGACTCCCTGACTTCAGACTATACTACCAAGCTACAGTAATCAAGACAATATGGTACTGGCACAGAAAGAGAAATATAGATCAATGGAACAGGATAGAAAGCCCAGAGATTAACCCACGCACCTATGGTCAACTAATCTATGACAAAGGAGGCAAAGATATACAATGGAGAAAAGACAGTCTCTTCAATAAGTGGTGCTGGGAAAACTGGACAGCTACATGTAAAAGAATGAAATTAGAATACTCCCTAACACCATACACAAAAATAAACTCAAAATGGATTCGAGACCTAAATGTAAGACTGGACACTATAAAACTCTTAGAGGAAAACATAGGAAGAACACTCTTTGACATAAATCACAGCAAGATCTTTTTTGACCCACCTCCTAGAGTAATGGAAATAAAAACAAAAATGAACAAATGGGACCTAATGAAACTTCAAAGCTTTTGCACAGCAAAGGAAACCATAAACAAGACGAAAAGACAACCCTCAGAATGGGAGAAAATATTTGCAAACGAATCAACGGACAAAGGATTAATCTCCAAAATATATAAACAGCTCATTCAGCTCAATATTAAAGAAACAAACACCCCAATCCAAAAATGGGCAGAAGACCTAAATAGACATTTCTCCAAAGAAGACATACAGACGGCCACGAAGCACATGAAAAGATGCTCAACATCACTAATTATTAGAGAAATGCAAATCAAAACTACAATGAGGTATCACCTCACACCAGTTAGAATGGGCATCATCAGAAAATCTACAAACGACAAATGCTGGAGAGGGTGTGGAGAAAAGGGAACCCTCTTGCACTGTTGGTGGGAATGTAAATTGATACAGCCACTATGGAGAACAATATGGAGGTTCCTTAAAAAACTAAAAATAGAATTACCATATGACCCAGCAATCCCACTACTGGGCATATACCCAGAGAAAACCGTAATTCAAAAAGACACATGCACCCGAATGTTCATTGCAGCACTATTTACAATAGCCAGGTCATGGAAGCAACCTAAATGCCCATCAACAGACGAATGGATAAAGAAGTTGTGGTACATATATGCAATGGAATATTACTCAGCCATAAAAAGGAACGAAATTGAGTCATTTGTTGAGACGTGGATGGATCTGGAGACTGTCATACAGAGTGAAGTAAGTCAGAAAGAGAAAAACAAATATCGTATATTAACGCATGTATGTGGAACCTAGAAAAATGGTACAGATGAGCCGGTTTGCAGGGCAGAGGTTGAGACACAGATGTAGAGAATGGACATATGGACACCAAGGGGGGAAAACTGCGGTGGGGTGGGGATGGTGGTGTGCTGAATTGGGCGATTGGGATTGACATGTATACACTGATGTGTATAAAATTGATGCCTAGTAAGAACCTGCAGTATAAAAAAACAAACAAAACAACGAATACTAAACTTTCATTGGGTTATTTGTATGGAAATATGTTAATATAAATGTTTCAGACATTACATGAAATTTCTAAAAATCTTATATGTTCTGGTATAATGTTATAAGTCATAATCCTAGTTATGACCTTAAAATGTATATCTCAGAAATAACTAATTTTCTTGTCAACTGCCTTGTTATGAACTTTCAAAAAAAAAAAAAAAAAAAGGTAAATTGATACAGCCAATATGGAGAACAGTATGGAGGTTCCTTAAAAAACTAAAACTAGAATTACCATACGACCCAGCAATCCCACTACTGGGCATATACCCAGAGAAAACCATAATTCAAAAAGACACATGCACCCCAATGTTCACTGCAGCACTATTTACAATAGCCAGGTCATGGAAGCACCCTAAATGCCCATCGACAGACGAATGGATAAAGAGGATGTGGTACATATATACAATGGAGTATTACTCCACCATAAAAAGGAACAAAACTGGGTCATCTGTAGAGACGTGGATGAATCTAGAGACTGTCATACAGAGTGAAGTAAGTCAGAAGGAGAAAACCAAATATCATATATTAACGCATATATATGGAACCTAGAAAAATGGTACAGATGAACCGGTTTACAGGGCAGAAATTGAGACAGAGATGTAGAGAACAAATGTATGGACACCAAGGGGGGGATAGCAGCGGTGGGGTGGGGGTGGGGGGGTGGGATGAACTGGGAGACCGGGATTGACATGTATACACTAATATGTATAAAATGGATAATGAATAAGAACCTGCTGTATAAAAAAATAAATAAAATAAAATTCAAAAATTCAAAAAAAAAATACAATAATTAGAACATTTCATCTGCATTTTTTCTAACTCATGTTAACTTTAAATTCTTATCCTCTTCTATACTTCCCTACATATATGTAATTCCAAAAACTTGTCAAAATTATACCTTAGAGCTCAATCATCACAACTGATTTCCTACAGAACTTTACATATATTCCTATTATAACCCAGATCAGACTGCATTATAATTATTTGTATATATATCTACACAGTACATATTTGGACAGTACAAAAATCTTTTTTACTTGAACCATTTGAAAGTTAGTAGCCAAACTTATGACCCATCATCCCCAAATACCTGAGTGTGCATTTCCTATAATCAAGAATATTCTCCTATATAACCATAATACAACCATCAAAACCAGGGAATTAACACTGACACATTACTAGCATCTAATCCTCAGAACCCAATGAAGTTTACCAAATGTCCTAATAATATCCTTTATAGGCAAAAGGATCCAGTTCAGAATCATTTATTGCCTTTACATTTTATGGCCCCTTAGTTTCCTTCATGCTGGAATACTCCCCAGTCTTCCTTTGACCTTCATGATCTTGACACCTTTAAATTATCAGGTAGTTATTTTGTAGTATGTCCCTCAATTTGATTTTGTCTGTTTTAGGATGATTAGATTCAGGTTACAGATCTTTGGCAGGAATATCACAGAAGTGATGCTGTGTTTTCATTATATCCTATCAGGAGGAACATGATTTTGATTTGTTGCTTGATTTAGGTAACATCTGCCAGGCTTCTTCACTGAGAAGTTACTTTTTCCCTTTGTAATTAACAAGAGTTTTGTGGAGAGGTGCTCAACTATGTAAATAATTCTATTTGTCATTAAACTTTTAATTTACTCATTTATTAATTTATATGATTATAGACCCATGATTTCACATTTTATTCAATGGGTTATATAATCCATTACTATCATTATTTATTTCAATGCTCAAAATATCCCATCTTTGATCAGCTGGGACCTATTCAAGCTGGCTCCTTTGTACTTCTGACATGGTCTCAACCTTCACTGATCACTACTTTGCTTGCTGGCAAAATAAGATATTTCAGGCTCATCATGTACTTTCCCAGCCCTATTTCTCCAAAGAGCCCTGGGTCTTTCATGTGGCAGATGGTTGTTCCAAGTCAAGATCTGGGCACAAAGTATATTCATTCCTATTATAGTGTCATTGCTCCCAGTCCATCTCATAGTCAGGTTACATATTTACATACATACAAATACATATTATACACACACACACACAAACACACACACACACACAGTACCATCTATTTTTATTACCATATCAATCTATCCATCCATCTAACTATAGTAAAAACTGTATACCAGACTTCCCTGGTGGTGCAGTGGTTAAGAATCTGCCTGCCAATGCAGGGGACATGGGTTCGATCCCTGGTCCGGGAAGATCCCACATGCCGTGCAACAACTAGGCCCGTGAGCCACAACTACTGAGCCTGCACTCTAGAGCCCGTGAGCCACAACTCCTGAGCCTGCGTGCCACAACTACTGAAGCCCATGCGCCCACAGCCTGTGCTCCGCAACAAGAGAAGCCACCGCATGAGAAGCCCGCGCAACACAACGAAGAGTAGCTCCCACTCGCCACAACTAGAGAAAGTCCGTGTGCAGCAATGAAGACCCAATGCAGCCAAAAATAAATAAATAAATTAATTAATTAATTTATTTAAAAACCCGTAATACCTGAAGTTCCAATCAACACCACAGGGCTCATTCTTGTTTTCTCCCTTTCAGTATTTCTAACTCCCTTCACCATTTGCCTTAATATATTCAATTATGTGATCAATTCCTCTGTATATAACGAATCTCCCATCACCACCACTCTTACCCCTTTCCCTACAAAGATGGCCTCCCTCCCTACACTCAGACTCTGACACTAAATACCAAATAACTCCCATGTGAGTACCTTCCCCAATCCTGCTCAAGCCCTGACATTCCACACCAAACTACCCTTCCTCAGGGATGCCATCCTCAACCTATTTGGCTTTCACACTCCAAAAAGAGCCACCCCTCTGCAAGAAAACCAGTGTCACTTAACTTAGGCACTAATACCCCATGCTGGACAGCTGTCCTACAGACTCCCCTCCTGCCCCACATGAGCTTCAATATCTTGCTCTCAGCCACTGCAGCTCCCCTTGCACAAGTGACAATTATGAAAAGGGTCACTGTAATTGATGTCATCATAATCACAGAGTTTAAATCAAACTGTCTTTAATATTAAATATTTAATATTGTCATCAAATACGGTTGTATTTCTCTATCCCTCTCAAGCTCTTACTGCTTACCTGCGAGCTACATTTTTGAAATAACCTGCACAAAGACATCTTCGCAGTACTTCATGTTTAGGGCCTTCAAAGGTCTCTCTTGGGAAGTCACTTTGCTATAGAAAGAATACATGTACAGTGGTAAATCTCACAGAACAATTTGAAATAATCTTTTAGTTTGAAAAATCCACATTTCTAAAGACTTCTGTTTCTGGCCAATATGGAGTAAGAGGGACCAGATTTACCCTTCTGCTTGAACCAACCAAAAAATGGACAAAGCATATGAAATAATGATCTCCAAAACACTATATATCAAGCAATAAAGGACAGTGACCTCTGAGAAATAAATGAAGTAGGGAAAATAAATGAAGTAAGTCCAACAACTGCCCCAGCTTACAGTCAACCTTGAGAAAGATTCTGGACGAAGGTGCAGGAAGGGGAAAACCCAACTGGAACCTGGAGAACTCCCAGAGTTAAAGAGACAGAGCTGAGAATCCAGGAAGACCAGGATGGCTAGAGTTCCCAGGCCAGAGTTCAGGAGAGAAGAGATCTGCATAGAGAACTCCAGAGATATGCAGAAGGGCCTCAAGAGTTCAACTGAGTACTGGTAAGCATATGAATGTGAGGAAATTACCCAAGGCCAGGAAAAGAGCCTCCCAAAAGGATAAGGGATAACAGAGCTGTGTGCTCGCACAGGGTCAGGAACGGTGCCTGTTCCTACAAACCATTCTTCAACACCTTATAATATACATGGTTTGGGGTAGAGTACTCAGAAGGCCTTGCCAAAATGCTACTCAAGGAAAAAAACATTATAGCAATCACCTGTTTAAGCTTCCTGATCAGTTCTCTAAGTTGAGCTTCAACACGAAATGCAGAAAATAAGCACCTCCAATGAATCCAGTGTTTCTGGCACCACGAAGCTGGAGCTCCACTGCAAAACAAAAATATTGGTGTCTCAAATATATCTTCTATGAGTGAAAGACAGTCTAACATTCTCATTTCTATTACACAACTAGAAACCCATAGGCATCTGTCAGCTCTTTTATGAGACCTGTCCAATTAATAAAAAAGCACTTTAAGGAATTTGAAAAAACAAATTAATGCAGGTGCCTCTAAGTGAATTAAAACATGATTTGTAAATGGGTTCCTTTTTATTCATATATGCTTTAACAAATATCCAATCATTTTCTCAACTAAGTTACTTGTACAGAGCCAAAATTCTATAAGGTCATTTTTCAGGAAAGGTTTAGGGAGAGAAGAAAGAAGAGAACTAATGTTATGCAATAAATGACTACTAAGTCATAGTCACCTGACAGAGAAATCTCACTAATGTTCACAAAAATACCTAAAAATACCTTGAGGTCAGTATCATTCCCACTGAACCTTACTGTCTAAAATCTTATACTATATTGAAGATATATTTCAAACTAACACTTTCCAGTACGAAGAACTATCTCACATACCTTGATTTGCACTGTTCAAAGATGACAGCTAAAGTCACTAAGTCATTAAATCCTCCAGCAGACTATATTGAAGATATATTTCAAACTAACACTTTCCAGTACGAAGAACTATCTCACATACCTTGATTTGCACTGTTCAAAGATGACAGCTAAAGTCGCAAAGTCATTAAATCCTCCAGCTTTAGCTGCCAATTCTCTATGTCTCTGTTCTGCTTCCTTCTGGTACTCTGGATCAACTAAAACGACAATTGGAAAGGCAGTGTAGTTCTACTTTACATCAAGTGCCTATATTCACTTTGTTTATTCAAGCTCATTAAAATCTGCCTCACCCTCTGAGGTGGAATAAGGGAGAAGTACATTAACTCTTCTGGGGGGGTCTCTAATTACTCCCACAATTCCTTTTCTTCTTTAATCACACTTTGGAGATTTTACCAGAATAGCAACATTACTCCTCCCAAATAGTATTTAGAATTTACTATTGGTTTTTACCGTAAGAGTAACCCATGCTCACAGTAAAAAAAACTTACATAAAAGTTCAATGTTCCCCACTTTGTTACATTACCCATAAACCAATCCTCAAGGCTAACCACGGTTAATTATTTAGTGTGGGTCCTTCAAGATATTTTCTATATATATACAAGCACTGTGTATAATGGTTTATTTTTACATAAGTGGGATATACCTTCTGAAATTTCCTTTATTAGTAACAGCTTAATGTAAGTACATATAGAATTATTCATTCTCAAACATACCTACATTGTATTTCTCAGGGGTATAAGGAACATAACACAATTTAACCAGTCCCTATTTATCCAATTCCTAATTATGGACAATTAGGACCATCATATATGCAGAACTGAACTACTACAAACTTTTCTTTTTTAACTTTATATTGAAGTATATCATGCATACAGAAAACTACACAGGTCATAAGTGTACAGGTCAATGAGTGGTCACAAATATAACATACCAATGTACCCAACACCCAGATCAACAAGCAGAATATTACCAGCATCCCAGAGCCCTTTTTTTGCTCTCCTTCCAATAACTACCCATTACCGTCCACAAGGATAACCCATATCCTGACTTCGAACCCCGAAGAAGTGTTTTGCCTGTTTCTAAACTTAACCACCCCCCCTTTTTTTCAAAAGGTCCTAGGGCTTCTTCCCTCATTGTAGGGCATCAAACCCCCACCCTACTCGTTCAGTATGCCCATCGCAGCTAGATTTGGCAGAGGCACCATGCTGCCCAATTCCAGGCAGCAGCACTTAGACAGACTACAATGTGAATGTGCAAAGCATCAGTTCCAGGTATTAGGAAGAAAGCAATCTGATTAAATGAAACACTCACGAAGATATAAAGTCTTCTATCCCAGGCTTTAAGTGGCTTCCACCTATGTGACCTGGGTAACAACTGAAGGAAGCAGCTAGAGACAAAAGGAGAGCAAATATGATTTATCACAGGCCATACAAATGGCCCTGCCAAGGTGAAGATATAATGCCTATCTCTTGAACCAGTCATGGACATTGATTTGTAAGCCAAAACATCTAATTTCATGCACCCAAACACCATTGCCCAGAAGGTACTATGCCAAAAGTGGAACTGCACTAGACTCAAGCATCAACCCTGTCCTGGCTCCAACACTAAGAGACAAGCCTACCTATCAGCCAGGGGCTCCTGCATCCTTGAATCGTGGTATCCCTGCTATACAAACGTAAAGTCCCAGCCTCCTCCGACCTCTGGGCTATGAAGCCTCAGAGAAGCTTCCTATTATGGTTCAGTTCTTCTCTTCTCTGCCTCCAGCTGACCCTAGAAATGGTCAATTTAGCTGTAATACCTACTACAACAATTTACACAAATGGCTTACCATCTCTTATTAAAATGTCATAATAACTACAATAAATTTTAGTGGATTACAATTCTAAACTCAGTTTATATTTTGTAAGGATTAACTCTGCATGGTTAGTGTTGGATCTCTGCTGTTTAAAGAGTGGCTACCTGCTCACACTTTAAAAAATGTAGAGAGCACACTGCTTTTCTGGCTGTCCTTCCCACATTGTCACTACCTTCTCTCTGTCTCTCTCTCTCTCCCCCTGTTATTCTCAAAGTCAAGAGAAAATACAGAACATATAGAACATATTTTTGTTCCTTTTCCCTAACTCTTCCCTCAAAAATAACCTAATTAATTAAAACTAAAACTGGCAGAAGTCCCACAGTAAATTCAGGATTTCTATAGGAAAGTAAAAAACCATATCACACACAGTTCCTACAATCCCAGCAAATTTATACTCTGACTAAACAGTAGTTTGACTATCCATCTTTAATTACTTTCCCAGCAGACTTGTCATTTTCTTTAATTTATTATCTTTCCCCAGATTGAAATTCTATTATCAGTTTTAACTCATGCAAATAATGCTACTGAGGCAAAAACTAAATAAGCTGAAGCAGCAACACAAGGCTGTATCAGCTGAACTTCTCTCTTTGGGAAGATAAGTGAATACTTTTCTATATAACAACCAATCAGAAAATAAAACTATTACACAGAAAGGGTTTTAATAACAACAATCCTCAGAGCTGAAGCAGGGGAGTAAGGCTGTAAGTGACACATACACATAAAGTATGATTTATTTCTAAAAATATCGCAGTTAAAATAATTAAAAACTTTAAAACCAACACAATGTTATTTTAAATTTGTTCCATTTTAAGGCAATGCTGTTTACCACCTTAAAAACATTTAAGAGCCCTCACTCCATTGTCTGACTTCTAAAGCAATATCTATACTAGCAGACATTGTGTACACAGTTTACTACAGCAAAAGAGCTATTACTAAAAATGTTGACAGTATCATCATTTTGATGTTTAAAATCTTTATTCAACGTTAGATCTGAAAATACTAGTCAGTTTTACCAATAAATATATAATAAACTAAATTAGGTGATCTGCAATGACTAAGACGCAAGCCAGAAAGAACTGCTTAACCTATAAAGACTATATATGCACTTAAAAGCAGTTGGACAACGAAAACATATTTTAGGGTGTAACAAGATCTCAGCAAGTCACATGCTCAAAAACTGAAGCTGCATTTTGTAACAGTTGAAGCCTTGATGATCCAGGTTTAAAAATTAAGCCTAGGGGCTTCCCTGGTGGCGCAGTGGTTAAGAATCTGCCTGCCAATGCAGGGGACACGGGTTCAAGCCCTGGTCCGGGAAGATCCCACATGCCGCGGAGCAACTAAGCCCGTGCGCCACAACTACTGAGCCTGTGCTCTAGAGCCCGCGAGCCACAACTACTGAGCCCACGTGCCACAACTACTGAAGTCCGCACGCCTAGAGCCTGTGCTCTGCAACAAGAGAAGCCACCGCAATGAGAAGCCTGAGCACTGCAATGAAGAGTAGCCCCCACTCGCCACAACTAGAGAAAGCTGTGCACAGGAACAAAGAACCAAAGCAGCCAAAAATAAATTAAAAAAAAAAATTAAGCCTAGGTCATATATGTACATATAGCAAGAGTGTCTCTTTAAGTATGAATAAGAAACTGGTAGCAATTGTTGCCTCAAGGAATCAGACCTGGATGATGCCAAGGAATGCACTTGCCAAGGTGCCTAACTTTATTTGGATCAGACTATGGAGCAATTTATGCCCCAGGGCACTGTCAAAAACAACAGATCAATCAGCCACCAATCCATGGAGAATGACAGCTTGGTGTAATACCAATAGAGGCAGACCAGCAAAAATTGAAGTAGAGAAGCCAAACTATTTTTATTGAAGTATGGTTGACTTACAATATCATAATAGTTTCAGGTATACAACACAGTGATTCAATATTTTTATGGATTATACTCCATTTAAAGTTATTACAGGGACTTCCCTGGTGGCTCAGTGGTTGGGAATCCACCTGACAGTGCAGGGGACGCAGGTTCGAGCCCTGGTCCTGGAGGATCCCACATGCCACAGAGCAACTGGGCCCGTGAGCCACAGCTGCTGAGCCGGCGCTCTGGAGCCTGCAAGCCACAACTACTGAAGCATGCGTGCCTGGAGGCCGTGCTCTGCAACAGGAGAGGCCGCCGCGGTGAGAGGCCCGTGCACCAAACGAAGAGTAGCCCCCACCTGCTGCACCTGGGGAGGACCTGCGCGCAGCAGCGAAGACCCAACACAGCCAAAAATAAATAAATAAATTTATTTAAAAAAAATAAAGTTATTACAAAATAATGGCTATATTTCCCTGTGCTGTAAAATATATCCTTGCTGCTCATTTATTTTATACATAGTAGTTTGCATCTGTTAATCCCACACCATGATCTTATCCATCCCCCCTTCCCTCTTCCCACTGGTAACCACTAGTTTGTTTTCTATATCTGTGAGTCTGTTTCTGTTTTGTTATGTAAATTCATTTATTTTTTAGGTTCTACATATAAGTGATAACAGAGTATTTGTCTTTCTCTGTCTGACTTATTTCATCCACATTGTTGCAAATGGCAGAATTTCATTCTTTTTTACAGCTAAGATATACCCCATTGTGTGTGTGTGTGTGTATATATATATATATATATATATATATATATATACACATATATATATATACACATATATATATATATTACATATACATATACACACACCATATCTTCTTTAACCATTCATCTGTTGATGAACACTTAGGTTGCTTCCATATATTGGCTATTGTAAATAATGCTGCTACAATGCTATAACTGGGATACATGTTATCTTTTCAAATTAGTGGTTTCATATTCTTCAAATGTATACCCAGAAGTGGAATTGCTGGAGGATAAGGTAGTTCTATTTTTAGTTTTTTTGAGGAAACTCCATTCTGTTTTCCATACTGCATGCACCAATTTACATTCCTACCAACAGTATACTAGGGTTCCCTTTCCTCCACATCCTCGCCACCATTTATTATTTGTAGACTTTTTGATGATAGCCATTCTGACAGGTGTTAAGGTGATATCTCATTGTGGTTCTGATTTGCATTTTTCTGATAATTAGCAATGTTGAGCATTTTTTCATGTACCTGTTGGGCCATCTGTATATCTTCTTTGGAATAATGTCTATTCAGGTCCTCTGCACCCCCTTTTTTTGCTGCAGGGCTTGTGGGATATTGTAGTTCCCCGACCAGGGACTGAACCCAAGCCCTCGACAGTAAAAGCATGGAGTCTTAACCACTGGACCATCAGGGAACTCCTGGCCCATTTTTCAATCAGGCTGCTTGTTTTTTTGATATTTAGTTGCAAGCACTATTTATATATTTTGGATATTAACCCCTTCTCAGTCATATCATTTGCAAATATTTTCTCCCATTCAGTAGGCTGTCTTTTCATTTTGTCAATCATTTCCTTTGCTGTGTAAAAGCTTTTAAGTTTAATTAGGTCCCACTTGTTTATTTTTGCTTTTGTTTCTTTTGCCTTAGGAGACAGATCCAAAAAAATATTGCTATGATTTATGTCAAAGAATGTTCTGCCTATGTTCTATTCTATGAGTTTTATGGTTTCAGGTCTTCCATTCAGGTCTTTAATCCATTTTGGGTTTATTTTTATACATGGAGTGAGAAAACATTCTAATTTCATTCTTTTATACATTCTTTTTCATACATTCTACATGTATATAGCTGTCTAGTTTTCCCAGCACCATTTATTGAAGAGACTGTCTTTTCTCCATTGTATATTCTTGACTCCTTTGTCATAGATTAATGGACCATAAGTGCATGGGTTTATTTTTGGGCTCTCTATTCTGTTCTGTTGATCTATATGTCTGTTTCTGAGCCAGTATCATGCTGTTTTGATTACTGTAGCTTTGTAGTATAGTCTGAAGTCAAGGAGTATGGTACCTCCAGCTTTGTTCTTTTTTCTCAAGATTGCTTTGGCAATTCAGGGTCTTTTGTGGTTCCATACGAATTTTAGGATTATTTGTCCTAGTTCTGTGAAAAATGTCACAGGTATTTTGAAAGGGATTGCATTAAGTCCATAGATTGCTTTGAGTAGTATGGACATTTTAACAATATTAAGTCTTCCAACCCAGGAACATGAGATACCATTCCATTTCTTTGTATCATCTTCAATTTCCTTCATCAATGATTTATAGTCTTCACAGTATAGGTCTTTCAATTCTTTGGTTAAGTTTATTCCTAGGTATTTTATTCTTTTTGATGTAATTTAAAATAGATTAGTTTCTTGCTTTCTACTTCTGATAGTTCACTATTAGTGTACAGAAAATCAACAGATTTCTGAATATTAATTTTGTATCCTGCAACTTTACTGAATTCATCTATTAATTCTCATAATTTTTTGATGGAGACTTTAGGGTTTTCTATGTATAGTATCATGTCATCTGCAAATAGTGACAGTTTTACTTCTTCCCTTCCAATTTGGATGCCTTTTATTTCTTTTTCTTGTCTGACTGCTGTGGCTCAGACTTCCAATACTATGTTGAACAGACGTGGCTAGAGTGCACATCCTTGTTTTGTTCCTGTTTTAGAGGAAGGGTTTTAGCTTTTCACCACTGAGTATGATGTTACCTATGGGTTTGTAATAAATGGAACCAGCCAAACATTTAACAGAAATATCAGAGAAACCTGCAAAAACCATAGTTTGTCCTGATGCTCTGGAAGACTGTGCAGATGCCCAAGAAGCAAAAGGAGAGGGAACATCTGAGCCTCTGGTCTTTGGTTGAACACAGGACAAACTCATAAACTCCCTGAACTGTGAAAACAGTCTTCAAGCCACACAACATAAATCCAACAGTAAAGGGGGCAAACACCAGTGGCTTAAGGGGGTTAGGAACAACCTCCAACCAATCAGTGGCTGACTGCTGACGTGGAAATGTACAATAAACAAAATGAAAACTTCACTAAGTGGGGCTTGACAGTAGCTTTGGACTCACAGGAGAAAGAATCAGCAAAATATAGATCAAGAGAGATCAGGCAATCCAAAGAGTCTCAGAGAAATATGGGACATCATTAAGCACACCAACATATGCATAATGGGAGTGCCAGAAGAAGAGGAGAGAGAAAGGGGCAGAAAAAATTTTGAGAAAATAATGGCTGAGAAATTCCAAAATTTGATGGAAAACATTTATCTACACATTCAAGAAGCTTAATGAACTCCAAGTAGGATAAAAGCAAAGTGATCCACAGACATATAATAGCCAAAATACTGAAGGGAGCAAGAGAAAATTTACTTGTTGTGCACAGAAGAACTTCAATAAAATTAACAGTCGACTTTTCAATAGAAATGATGGAGGCCAAAAGACTGTGGGATGATATAATGCTCAAAGAAAACCACCATTAACTAAGAATCTTATATCCAGCAAAACTATCTTTCAAAATGAAGGCAAAATAAAGGCATTCCTGGATAACAAAACCTGAAAGAATTCATTGCTAGCATACCTGCCTTACAATTAATAATAAAAGAAGTTATTCAGGCTGGAAGGAAGTGACACAAGATGGTAATCTGAATGACACTAAAAAAGAGCACTGGTAAAAGTTAAAATGTAGGTTAATTTTTAAAAAGAGTATAATGATTATTTCTTCTATTTCCTTATGTATTTAAAAGAAATTGCATGAAACATTATCTATAAAATTGTATTGTTGGACCTATAACATAGAAATGTAATATATTTGACAATAGCAACACATGTATTACCTACTTTTTTTAAAAAGGGCCTAGGTCAGTATCTAAGGAAAATAAGCTTAATCTTAAATCTGACAAGACAATAGACAAGGCCATTGCTTTACAGTTATGTTTTCATTGTGTGGAATTTAGAAACACTGATAAATCTGTGTTACCTGAGGGCTTTCAGGGTAATTCATGCTTCATATCCATTAACATCACTGACATCATGTGCTTCACAAAGGCAAGACTTACTCAAAAATTTCCCATCAAATCAAAGCACAGAATACAAGACATATTCCTATTGGCTATTATCTCAATATTCTAAAGAATTAGACTGACCTATGTCCATAGATATCTAAGGCCAAGTATTAGGCTAGCAAAGGAAAGTCTCCCTTTTCCTGGAATTGCTAAAGTGTAGATCCCAAATAAAGGCCTTCAAGATACCAAAAACCACCTCAAGGACTTAATAAAAAAAAAAAAAAGAACACATAATCAAAACTTAAGACCTGAACAACCTGAAAGGCTAAAAAACTGAGTCAACAGTCCACCCACAGATAGAGGGTTCTAAATAAGAATTTAAAAACTAACACCTGGACTTTTACTTCTAGCTATGGAAAAGACTTAATTTTTCTTTTCTTCTCTTAACTTCTTTCAAAGACATATGAAGGTTTAAGGGAAAAATTACAATACTGTATTGTGGGGTTTATAATGTATGTAAATATAATATATATGACAACAATAGAGCAAGGATATGTTAAGAAATGGCAAAAGCCAGCAAAGATTTCAATACAATCTCTATCAAAATTCTTAGCAGGCTTATTTTTAAGAAACTAATATGCTGATTTTAAAATTTATATGGATGGGCTTCCCTGGTGGCGCAGTGGTTAAGAACCCGCCTGCCAATGCAGGGGACACGGGTTCGAGCCCTGGTCCGGGAAGATCCCACATGCCATGGAGCAACTAAGCCCGTGCGCCACAACTACTGAGCCTGCGCTCTAGAGCCTGCGAGCCACAACTACTGAGCCCACGTGCTGCAACTACTGAAGCCCGCATGGCCTAGAGCCCGTGCTCCGCAACAAGAGAAGTCACCGCAATGAGAAGCCTGCACATCGCAACGAAGAGTAACCCCCGCTCACCACAACTAGAGAAGGCCCGCGCGCAGCAACGAAGACCCAATACAACCAAATATAACTAATAAATTAATTAATTAAAAAAAATAAAAATCTTTACTTTGATAAAGGTTACGCATCGACATGGCAAAAAAAAATTTATATGGAAATACAAAGAATATAGAATAATCAAAACAATACTGAAAAAATAAATATTCTGCTTCTTTTTCTAGCTGACTTCAAAATTTATCATAAGTTATGTAATCAATACAAAGTTGGCACTGACATAAGGATAGACAAATAGATCTATGGAATAAAATAAAGTCCAGAAATAGACTATTACACATATACTTTCCGCAAATTTTTTTTTAATAAGGTTTTTTTTTTTTTTTTAACTTCTTTTTTTTGGCCGCACCACACTGCACAGCATGTGGGATCTTAGTTCCCCGACCAGGGATAGAACCCGTGCCCCCTGCAGTGGAAGTATGGAGTCTTAACCACTGGACCACCAGGGAAGTCCCCCTACTTTCCACAGATTTTTAACAAAGGTGCCAAAGCAATTCAATGGGGGAAGTAAATCTTTTCAACAAATGTGCTGGAACAAGTGGATATTTACAGGAAAAAAAGTAATCTAGACCCCTACCTCACACCATATACAAAGCTTAATTTCAGATGGATTACTGTCCTAAACTTAATGGCTAGAACCTGCAAAGCTTCTAGATCGAAGTATCAATAGAGATACAAGAGAGAAGCATATTTTTACTATCTTGGGGCAGGAAAACATTTCTTACCACGCAGAAAGCAATAACCACACCCACACAAAAACTGATATACTAAGACCTCTTCAAAATTCAAAACCTCTCTCATCAAAAGACACTGTGAAAAAAGCAAACAGAAAAGCCACAGGCTGGGAAGAAAATATGCACAACTCATACCTAACAAATAACTTGTACCTAGAATAAAGAACTACCAGATTCAATATATATATATTTTTTACTTTAAAACACGGGCAAAAGACTGTAATAGACACTTCACAAAGACAGATAAATGATCAATACTCACACGAAAAAGTGCTCAAAATTATTAGCCATCAGGAAAATGCAAATTAAAACCACAAAGAGGTATCACTAATATATAACAGAATATATAAAATGAAAGTGATTGGCAACACCAAATGTTGAAGAGGACACGTAGTGCAAGCTGCACTCTCAAACACTGCTGATGTGATTTTTAAATGGTAGAGCCACTTTGGGAAAAGAGTTGGCAATTTCTTAGAGTTAAACTCAATAATGCAGCTATTTTTCTCCTAGGTATTTACCTCAGAAAAATAAAAATATATATCTACAAAAGACTTGCACAAGAATTTTCAAAATAGCTGTATTCATAAATGGCGCCAAACAAGAAACAATTCAAATGTCCATCAATAGGATAATGGATAAACTAATTGTAGTATACAACAGGATACTACTCAACAATAAAAAGAACAAAGCATTGATACATACAAGAACATGGATGAATCTCACGTACAGTATGTTGACCAAAAGAAGCCAAACACAAAAAAGCATGTACTGTATAATTCTACTTATGTGAAGTTTCAGAAGGGGCAAAACTAACCTGAAAAAAGTCAGAGAAGTGGCTTGCTGGGGGGAGGTAGGATGGAATCTGAGAAGGGGCACTGAGAGAATTTTCTGGAGTGATAAAACTGTTCTATATCTTGACAGGAGTGTAGGGTACATTGGTAAATGTATTTCACAAAATTCACTGAATTATACACTTAGGATTTATACTTTTCACTACATGTAAATTTTGCCTCAAAAAAAGGAAAAAAAAACCAACTATAAGCAAATACTGAACTCTACTTATACAGGACTGCCTTTCACAGTGGTATAGCTTAGCAATTCTGAAACTACTTTTGTATACTCTAGGGACAATGGACAATTTGAATATGGACTCTGGACTAGATAACAGCATTGTATCAGTTAACTTTCCTAATTTTGATAAATGTACTATGGTTAAGTAAGAGATTGCCCATGTTCTTGGTAAACATACATATAAATGTTTTGTGGTAAGGGAGCACAATGTTTCCAATTTACTCTCAAATGATTCAGAAAAAGAAATAAAATGCATATTTATAAATACATATATGTAGGGACTTCCCTGGTGGTGCAGTGGTTAAGAGTCTGCCTGCCAGTGAGGGGGACGTGGGTTCAATCCCTGGTCTAGGAAGATCCCACATGCCTCGGAGCAGCTAGGCCCATGCGCCACAACTACTGAGCCTGCGCTCTAGAGCCCGCGGGCCACAACTACTGAAGCCCGTGCGCTCTAGGGTGCATGTGCCACAACTACTGAGCCTGTGTGCTGCAACTACTGTAGCCCACACGCCAAAGCCTGTGCTCCGCAACAAGAGGAGCCACAGCAACGAGAAGCCTGTGCACCTCAACAAAGAGTAGCCCCCGCTCGCCACAACTAGAGAAAGCCCACACACAGCAACGCAGCCAAAAAAATAAAAATAAAAAATAAATAAATACGTATATGTATACATGCACAGAGAGAATAATAAAGCAAATGCAGGAGAATGTTAAAAACTGCTGAAACTAGATAAAAGTTTTAAAAAAATTCTTTTACTACTCTTTCAACATTTCTGTAAGTTTGAAATTGTATTACAATAAAATGTTATACCCCACCTCCACACACACAAAAAAATGTAACACCAGACTAGTTTCATCTATTTCAATATTCCAACAAGGAAAAACATTTCCTTTTTTCTGGCATTACAAGACTGTTAGAGTTGGATCACCTTAATCCAGCTCCCTGGTTTTACAAATGAAGTCCAGAAAAACTAGGCCAACAGTCAGATAATTAGGTAGCAGTGAGTCAGGTTAGAATCCTGATCTCTTGACACCCATTTCAATACTCTGTAATAGTTTTTAAAAAGAGTATTTTTAGCTTTGATACTACCTAATGAAAGCCAGCCAACCTTATTTACTGCATATAGTATTATACTAGAAAAAAAAAAAACCCTGCAATTAGGGTACTACTAGAATCAAAATTCTGACACTTAAAAACTACACTGCAATCTATTTGGGATAGGTAGCACACTAATTAAACTACAGAGTATTTTTATAGAAAAACGTATCCTCCATTATAACCATCACAATAATAAACCAATCTGGACCCAACACTCACAGTCATAAGGGGATGTGGCCAGTGAGATAGCACACTATTGTTAGTCTTGGTTGCAGGTAAGATATACTATCTACTCAGAAGCTCTTTGGAAAAAAAAAATTGTGACCACCCCCCCCACCGACCCCCGCACTAGAAGAAAGCAAAGCTCACATGTGATGAACCAAGTTGTATCCTGTACTGACACACTAAGAAAGGAAAGAAGCAGAAGGCTAAAGACATGGAAACTTCAAAACAATTCTCTAAGTGTACAAGGGCTGACCTACCTTTTTTTTTTTGATTGTAGGGAAAAAAAAGGTTAATATATTACTAATGTATTATAACAGGGCAAAGGTTCACCATACTATCTTGCTTTACCAGTGAAAGGAAATTAACTTTCAGCCAGGAACGTTATTATATACTCCCTATTTCAAAGAACTAAGTTAAAGAATAACAAAATGAAAAAAATTGTTTATCTTCAGTTTCATGTTCCGTAGGGCTAGTTATATGCTAATCAAAAAAATGTTCAGTGAATTACTGGAGATCTAAATTAACAGATATTCCTTGTACATGGATAGGAAGACAATACTGTCAAGATGTCACTTCTTTCCCATTTGATCTATAGATTCAATAGAATCTCAATTAGGGGCTTCCCTCGTGGCGCAGTGGTTAAGAATCTGCCTGCCAATGCAGGGGACACGGGTTCCAGCCCGGGTCCAGGAAGATCCCACATGCCGCAGAACAACTAAGCCCGTGCACCACAACCCTGAGCCTGCACTCTAGAGCCCGCGAGCCACAACTACTGAGCCTTCGTGCCAAAACTACTGAAGCCCGCGTGCCTAGAGCCCGTGCTCCACAAGAGAAGCCACCGCAATGAGAAGCCCGCGCACCGCAACAAGGAGTAGCCCCCACTCGCCACAACTAGAGAAAGCCCGTGCATAGCAACGAAGACCCAACGCAGTCAAAAATAAATAATAATAAAATAAATATTTAAAAAATCTTATTAAAAGATATATAATCTCAATTAAAGTCTCAGAAAGTTATTTTGTGGATATCAACAAACTGGTTTTAAAGTTTATATAGAAAGGGAAAAGACCCAGAATAGTCAAAACAATATTGAAGGGAAAGAGAAAAGCTGGATAAATGATTCTATCCAGGTTCAAGAGTTATTATAAAGCTTCAATAATCAAGACAGTGTGGTACTGACAGAAGAACAGGAAAACAGGTCAATGGAACAGAATACAAGGCCCAGAAATAGACCCACACAAATTCAGTCAAATTAACTCTGACAAAGGAGCAAAGGAATTACAATGGAGAAAGGAGTCTTTTGAATAAATGGGGCTGGAACAAAAGGACATCAACTCCTACAAGATGACACAGGAGAAAATCTAGATGAACTTGGGTATGGTGATGACTTTTCAGATATAACACAAAGGCATGACCCATCAAATAAATAATTGATAAGCTGGACTTCATTAGAATTAAAAACTTTTGCTCTGTGAAAGACAACGTCAAGAGAATGAGAAAACAAGTCACAGACAGGGAAAAAATATTTGCAAAAGACATTTCTGATAAAGAACGGTTATCCAAAACATACAATAAACTCTTAAACCTCAACAATAAGAAAACAAATAACCTGATTAAAAAAGACTGGAACAGACATCTCACCAAAGGAGATACACAAATGGCAAATGAGCATATGAAAAGACAGTTAACATCATATGTTATCAGGGATCTGCAAATTAAAATAACAATGAAATACCACTACACAACTATGAGAATAGCCAAAACCCAAAACACTGCCAACACCAAAAGCTGTTGAGGATGTGGAGCAACAGGAATCTCAGGCTCATTGCTGGTGGGAAAGCAAAATGGTGCAGACACTTTGGAAGACAGTTGGGCAGTTTCTCACAAATCTAAACATATTCTTATCATACAGTTTGGCAATGAGTTGACAATCGATGTTCACACAAAAACCTGCACGCTAATGTTTAGAGCAGCTTTATCCATTACTGCCAAGACTTGAAAGCAACCAAGATGTCCTTCAATATGTGAATGGATAAACAAATTGCACACAATGGAATTTTATTCAGCAATAAAAAGAAATGAGCTATCATGCCACAGAAAGACATGGAGAATGGTACATATATACAATGGAATATTACTCAGCCATAAAAAGGAATGAAATTGGGTCATTTGTAGAGATGTGGATGGACCTAGAGAGTGTCATACAGAGTGAAGTAAGTCAGAAAGAGAAAAGCAAATATCATATAATAACGCATATATGTGGAATCTAGAAAAATGGTATAGATGATCATATTTGCAAAGCAGAAATAGAGACAGACGTAGAGAACAAATGTATGGATACCAAAGGGGAAAGGGGTGGGGTGGGAGGAATTGTGAGACTGGGATTGACACATATACATTTTCAGTACTATGTATAAAATAGACAACAGATGGGAACATACCATATAGCAGAGGGAACTCTACCTAATGCACTGTGGTAACCTAAATGGGAGGGAAGTCCAAAAGGGAGGGGATATCTGTATGTGTGTGGCTGATTCATTCTGTTGTGCAGTGGAGGCTAACACAACATTGTAAAGCAACCATATTCCAAAAAAGAAAAAAAAGAAAAAAAAGGACATGGAGGAACCGTAAAAGCACATTGCTAAGTTAAGGAAGTCAATCTGAAAAGGCTACATATTGTATGATTCCAATTATATGGCATTCTGGAAAAGGCACAACTATGAAGACAGTAAAAAGATCAGTGGTCAATTATACTCCAATAAAGATGTTTAAAAAAAAGATCAGTGGTTGCTAAGGGTTTGGGGGAAGGGATGTAGGAATGACTAGGTGGAACATGGGAAATGTTTAGGGCAGTGAAACTATTCTGCACAATATTCTGATGGTGAGTATGTGTCATTACAGATTTGTCAAAACCCACAGAATTTACAATACAAACAGCGATCCCTTAGTTAATAATAATGTATCAATATTGGCTCATTAATTGTAATGAAGGTACCACACTAATGAAAAGATGTTAATAATAGGGAAAACTCTGTGTTTGTACTTTCGCTCAATTTTTCTAGAAAGCTAAAACTGCTCTAAAAAATAAAATCTATTAATTAGAAAAGAAAACTCATCAATAAACTTCTTACCAGGTCTAATGAATACATTTTCCACAGACAACATTGCTGCTATTGGAAGTAATAGGTCTTCACAGTCCAGAGAAGCAGCCTTTATTACTGCACATGTCAGATGTGGAGGGAGAGGAAATTCTACCATAGACAAACCCAATCTGGTCACATGGCCACTCCTTAATGGAAAGAAAAAGTTTTTAAGTCTTTCTACCTTGGAAGAGTACAAATGAAATGTTTATCATTCAGAATAAGTCAGATATAATTTAGATTACCTTAAATTACCTCCAGAAATTCAATTCAAGATAAGAAATATGATACGCTGTGGTCATTGATAAGAGAAATATAAAGATGATAAATTCCTTGCTCTCAAGGGCCTATATATCCAAAAAACTAAACAATGAGGCAGAATAAAGTAGTATAATAAAAGACACACAATGCTACAGAAGCATGGAAAATGTCCTTAAAGAAATGAGACAATGATAATTACCAAATCTTTTCCCATCACACAATCATGAGAACAAGGACTCTGAGTCTCATCATTTTGATGTACCCAGCATAATGCCTGGCACTGAAGTGGTACTCAGAAATTACTTGTTAGGGAAAAACATAGTGTTATAGGTCAATTATACTTCAAAAGCAAACAAACATACAAACTTATAGAAAAAGAGATCAGATTTGTAGTTATCAGAAGTGGGTGAGAAGAGAGGAGGAATTGGATGAAAACAGTCAAAAGGTACAAAAAAAAAAAAAAAAAGAAATTACTTGTTAAATAATACCAATACTAAACAAAAACAGTTTTGTGGTACAATTTCAGAACTGTGGTGAAGAAAGACTGAGGACAAATTTTAATTTCAGGGAAAACAATCCATTCAATTCAAACAAATCACTTACTAATGATAAAGGAAAGTATTAAGAACCCTATTTTAGGGCTTCCCTGGTGGCGCAGTGCTTGGGAATCCACCTGCCAATGCAGGGGACACGGGTTCGAGCCCTGGTCTGGGAGGATTCCCCATGCCGCGGAACAGCTGAGCCTGTGTGCCACAGCTACTGAGCCTGCACTCTAGAGCCCACGAGCCACAACTACTGAGCCCGCATGCCACAACTACTGAGCCCGCGTGCCACAACTACTGAAGCCACGTGCCTAGAGCCCATGCTCTGCAACAGGAGAAGCCACTGCAATGAGGGGCCTGCGCACCACAGCAGAGAGTAGCCCCCGCTCGCCACAACTAGATAATGCCTGTGCGCAGCAACAAAGACCCAATGCAGCCAAACATAAATAAATAAAAAATAAATAATTAAAAAAAAAAAAAAGAACCCTATTTTAAAAAGAGATTAACATCTATTGGGGTTGGTTTTGTTTTTGTTTTTTGTTTGTTTTTTACCTGTCAATAGCATCACACTGGTAGAGTTGTTTAAGAGCTTCCAAAATAAGTCTCTCATTAGGTGGATCCAAATAGGGAAACCTGTGTGTTTAAATGAGACATAAAATGAGATTCCATTCCTTGAACATGGCAAGATTTTATACAGACTTGAAAATTCCTTTAAAATGTTTTACTTCTGTTTTACAAGTCTTTCTTTTCTCTGTCTTTTTTTTTTTTTCAAAGCATTCTATGATTGTGATCAGCATTCAGCAAAGGAGGAAATTTTTTTCTGAATCACACTCATACCATTTTATAAAACTGTGAAGGAAATTAACTGAAAGTGGCTAAAAATTACAAATTATTTAATAGTACCTCAAAATGGTTTTTAATAAAATGATAAATATCTTCAATTAATTTAACCAATTTGCTTTATTGTATGTATGGATATGTATGTATTTATTTTCTCCTGAACTACCTGCAAACAGGTTGCAAATGTAATGCCAATTTACCCCCAAAATATTTCAGAGTGCATCCCCTGAAAATAAGGACATTCTCTTACATACCACAATATCATTTATAAACATAAAACAATTAACAATATTCACAAAGGACAGTATGACTATTGAGATGCCTCTAGAACATGGATCTATTTCACACTTGAAAATAAATATTTCTTTAAATATGGAAAAAAATAATATTCACAAAGGACAGCAGAGTGGCATATAACCAAGTGTGAATATATATCCCCCCACCCCAGGAACAATAATCACTTAATATTATTCTGCACTGGATTTTTTTCTTCCCACCATTAGTTTTGAGATGCTAAATAATCTACTCCAATTTCTCACCTTGAAAAAGGTACAACAGAGGACAAAAGGTCTAATACCTTACACAAAAGTCCATTCGAGGATTGACAACTCTATTTAAAAACAAACAAAAATCTGGTAGACTGTTCTACCGTCAGCTTTCCTACAACTTGCACCAACAAGTCCTGGTATCTGCTACAGCAAGAGTTGGCAAGCACTTTCTAAAGAAGGCCAGATAGTAAATATTTTAGGCTTTACAGGCCATATGGTCTCTGTCACAATTACTCAACTCTGCTGCTGAAGCAAAAGCAGCCATACATTAATGAATGGGCATGGCTGTGTTCCAATAAAATTTTATTTACAGAAACAGTGAGCTTGGACCATATTTTGCGACCCCTGTCCTAAAGTAATACCAGACTAGTCAGCTTCCTCTTCTAGATAAGAGCCATTTGAGATTTGTAAAAACTACAATTATTTCTCTCCCTTGATTATACCAATTACCAATTCTGTCAAACTTTCCTTGTATTATTTGGTTTCTAAGAGACCCACCAAACATATTTAGCATTTTTTAGAAACAATCTAGTTCGTCAAACTCCTAATAAAACTCGATGACATGCAAAACTGAACTCCAAATGTACAGTGACCAACACAGAACAGGAATGCTGTAATTCCCAATCACCTGGACACTGTGGTTTATTAATATAACCAAAGTTTATGCCAGTGGAATTTTTAAAATTGTTCTTTAAACAGAATAATAATTGCAAGCTCATACTAAGTTTGTGGTGATCTGATAATTTCAGATATTTTCCACATTGAATTTCTTTAATGTGCAACCAAAACCTAAGATTTAAGATGTACCCCTTCAGACTTTTACCTTGTTGATTTTTGCCCAAGGTTCTGGCCTATTGAGACCATTCTAAATCTTGGTTTTAATCATCTACCCATTAGAAATGAAGATATTTTCCAAAAATCTGGTAATCATGACTTCAATATCTTTATTTAATATTTTCATTAAAAATGCTTATCAGGAAAGAGTGAAATTCAGCATACTACCAGTAAAACCTTCATCAAGGCTTGGTGAGCAATTAATCAGTACTTTCTGGATTCGGCAATTTGGCAAATATATCCTAATTCAGCAGTACTGTCACATCTTATTCACAAATACGTCAATGTAATCTTGTTAAATATTGTGTTGAAAACAAGAGACATTAGGTTAGCAATCAATAAATTCTTGTGGTGCATCCATTAAGTGGATGGTCCTGCCTTCAAACTGAAAAGAAAATGGTTTATGATAACATATTCTTTGTGAACCATTCTGATTCACACTGATGATTACAAATCAACATTGTATTCTCTTAGGGACTTTCCTGGTCGTCCAGTGGTAAAGAATCCACCTTCCAATGCAAGTGACACGGGTTCGATCCCTGCTCAGGGAACTAAGATCCCACATGCCACAGGGCAACTAAGCCTGTGCACCACAACCATTGAGCTCACGCACCTCAACTAGAGCCCACGTGCTGCAAACTACAGAGCTCACACGCTCTAGAGCCCACTCCACGACTAGAGAGAAGCCCACACACTGCAAGGAAAGATCCCACATGCTGCAACGAAGACCCAACACAGCCAAATAAATAAATAAATATTAAAAAATATATATTATATTCTCTTAAACCACTTTCCAATAAACTATGCTAGAATTTGCAAGAATCAATGTCAAGCTTACTGGGCAGTTGTTTCTATAACCTGCCCTTTTCTTAAATGGAAAATTGATTTTTGAGTTTCTCACATTTTCTGGTAACCTGTTCTGCATAATTTCTCAGAGACGACCCACGATACCTCTGACATTATATCTGCAAGTTCTTCTGGTACCATGGAAATAATGTCTAAAGCCACAATACAAACTCATTTATGGTCATTAGGTTTTCTCTCATTATTTCCTAATCGATATTGGTCATCAATTCCTTCTTATCTAGACTTGTTCTTATCTTTTCAGTTTTAAAATCATTCCTAACGGAGGAGAAAGGGGAGGCAAAATAATAACTGAAAAGTTCCATTTTCTTTCTGTCACCTACGAATACTATACCACCTATCCCAAATTCTGGTTGTACCTGCCCATATTCTGCACACATTTTTTTTTAAAGTTTGTTTGTTTGTTTGTTTGTTTGTTTATTTATTTATTTATTTATGGCTGTGTTGGGTCTTCGTTTCTGTACGAGGGCTTTCTCTAGTTGCGGCAAGTGGGGGCCACTCTTCATCTCGGTGCACAGGCCTCTCACTATCGCGGCCTCTCTTGTTGCAGAGCACAGGCTCCAGACGCGCAGGCTCAGTAATTGTGGCTCACGGGCCCAGTTGCTCCACGGCATGTGGGATCTTCCCAGACCAGGGCTCGAACCCGTGCATTGGCAGGCAGATTCTCAACCACTGCACCACCAGGGAAGCCCTGCACACATCTTAAAAAGAGCAGGGAGACACAACATGATAAATGTAATCATCACTGCTGTATGTTATATACGAAAGCTGTTACGAGAGTAAATCCTAAGAATTCTCATCATGAGGGAAAAAATTTTTTTCTATTTCTTTATTATTTTATCTGTATGAGATGATGTTCACTACACTTATTGTGGTAATCATTTCATGATGTATGTAAATCATTATGCTGTACTCCTTAAACTTATACAGTGCTGTATATCAATTATATCTCAATAAAACTGGGAGAAAAAAGGGGTGTGGGAGAGAAGTCTTTTTTTTTTTCTGGTCTCTAGCATTTTAAGAACTTTCATTACATTCTAAGTCTTAAAACTTAAGATGAAAAAAAACTCAGTGCAGATGACATTGAGTAATTATTGTTCCTATTTTTCTAATATATATTTATTCTTGATTATATGCTGCTCTGTTAGCCTTTATAAATATTATTTTTAAATATGGGTTCATCTGTTTGGCCATTTAGATTTCTTTAAATGGCTTTTCTTTCTCATTAGTATCATTTATGATAACAGTTAGAATTTTACAAATTTGCTTTCCTCTTTCTAGGATTTATATTCGCATCTAGAAAATCTCTAGTCTCGGGACTTCCCTGGTGGTCCAGTAGGTAAGATGCCACGCTCCCAATGCAGGGGGTCCGGGTTCAATCCCTGGTTGGGGAACTAGTTCCTGCATGCATGCCACAACTAAGAGTCCACATGCCGCAACTAAGAAGCCCACATGCTGCAACTAAAAAAAGATCCCGCATGCCACAACTAAACATGCCGCAACAAAGACCCAGCACAGCCAAAATAAATACATTTTAAAAAAAGAAAAAGAAAACCTCTAGTCTTATGATAATAACTATAAAAAAAATCTTAGATGGCTTTCTAAGAGTATACAATACATATTTCGATGCACCTAGTAATTACTTCCTTTCTTATTATGAATTTAAAGAATGCATGGTCACCTTCTCCCAAGGTTCCTCACACTTTAATATTCCTAATTAAGACCAAAATTAAAACCAAGATAATACTTTCTTTCATTATTTCTTCTACCATAAATTTCATAATATGAAATTTCAAGCCCCTACAATATTCTGTCCTATACTAATTATATTCTTTAACATTTAACTAATTTAACAATTGTTCTATTTTTTGCTTCATGTCGAATCTCATTTCCCCATTACAATTTAAGCTTAGTGAAAGCAAAAACCTACTAAAGAGTATTATTCTGTCTCTCATCGTACTTGGTACCATGCTGGCCATACAAAAGATGCTACCAAAAAAAAAAAAAACAACTCAACAACACTTTCTGAGTGGCATTAGGGTCATTGTACACCTTTCATTACAGATAAACAGTGGTCATTAAATTATACAAATAAACATCAGCACGAAAACTCCATTAAGCCAAGGTTAAAATACGAGCAAGGGATCAAATCCCAGTAAAGCAATGCAAAGAAGCTCTTTATTTGGGTTTAGTTGAACCTTGAAATGTAGGGACATACAAGTCAAATACTTCAAAAAAATTTCTGAGAAATAACATGACTCCCTAACAAATTTTTCTTTGTTTCAAGTTGTCTACATACCTTATTACATCGTGTATGGCAAGGCACTTTAAGGTCAGAACTACAGATGTCAAACTAGTTCTCTTAATCTCAGGGATCACATGGTCAGGCATACACTGGTTCCAAAAATCTTTACTATAGATGCGAAAGCATTTTCCTGAGGAAGTCCTGCCAGCTCGGCCACTTCGCTGTAAGGCCTCACTCCTTTAGAGGAAAAAAAAAACAAAGTCCCCAAAATGTTCTGTGACTTTTCTAAGTAATTCACTTCCTTCCCCAAACCAATTAGAAATTATCTAATCAACTGTTCTTTGAACAAAAAGGCTTAACACAGAGACTTACTTTGAAATTGGAACCACCTCTAGGATGTCCAATCCTAATCTGGGATTGTGATTTAACTGCTTCACAAAGCCACCGTCTACCACATATCTAAGTATAATGAAAAAAAGTTAAGTTTCTAGAAAACAAGGAAAGACTTGTTAATTTTTAACCACTTTGGGTCCTCCTTTTCTACCAAACTAACAACTACGCAACAACTTTTAAGTGTAAAACTTGAAAGTCAAGAAATTGGAAACCCCATACACTGCTACTGGAAATGTAAAATGGTTCAGCCAATGTGGAAAATGGTTTGGAGGGTCCTCAAAACATTAAACATAGAATTACCATATGACCCAGAAGTTCCATTCCTAGGCATACACCCAAAAGAATTGAAAACAAGTACTCAACAAATACTTGTAGACATATGTTCATAGTAGCACTGTAAGAGGACTATAAGAGTCTAAAGGTGGAAACAGCCTAAATGTCCATTAACCATTAAGGGGCGAAAGGATGAACAAATTATGGTATACACATGCAACAGAATATTATTCAGCCATAGAAAGGAATGAAGTACTGATACATGCCACAACATGGATGAACCTCAAAAAACATGCTGAGTGGAAGAAACCAGGCACAAAAGGTAACATATTGTATGATTCCATTTATATGAGATATCCAGAATAGGATATCCATAGAGACAGAAAGGGGTGGTTGCCAGGGGCTGGGGTGGAGGCGCCAATGGGAAGCAACTCCTTAAAGTGTACAGGTTTTTATTTGGGGGTGATGAAATGTTTTAGAACTAGATAAAGGTGGTGGTTGCACAACATTATGTATGTAGTAAATACTACTTAATTATTCACTTTTCAATGTTAATTTTATGTTCTCCCATTAAAAAAACAAACTTGAAAATCAGCTCTAAACCATTCTAACAGGTTCAGAATCTAATTCCAGTTAGCCTTTAACTATACCACTTTAAGCCAACTAAATGGAGAACAAGTCAGGTAAAAAACTGACTTGGAAGGAAGAGTAGTAAGTTTATCATTCACTTAGGGAACATTCTGAAACACGCTATTTAATGACTTTTGCCTTTGCTGGAACAGAAAATGGCAGAGGTTAATTTACTCAAGAGAGCTGCTTGCCTAAGCCTTTATTGAAACCATTATTTTTAAAGTAAAGAGAAAAGCAGAGGAAATTAAACTTCCTCTTAGATCTGGATGATGATTTTACCCAAAAGAAACATATAGGATCTCTGGGTCAGGTCCAGCCTTCCTGTGGCAGAGACAGACTTAGTTAAGGACATAAAATATATTGGGTAAAAGATAAATATCCGGAAGGAATGTGGTTCAACAGTCTGAAAGAACTTCACATTAGCTATCAGTCTAGACTTAGACTGGTAAGTGTTTCTCTACAAAATTTACCCCAAAATTTGATGGCGTCACTGATTACATTGAAAAATAAAAGTCCATTTCACAAAAGGGTGAAAAGCAAGCAACAGTACCTCCAGATAAACACTTGGATATACAAAGCTTACTATGTGAAATGGAGCTGACAGGTAAGAAGGGAATATCAGATCATCTTAGGCACCTGCTGGTAATGTAATATAGAGAAACAGGTTTGGCTTCCCATTTAATGAAACCCATGAAACATCACACATAATCTTAAATTTGGGAAGAGAAAGCTACATGTTACCAAGTACCAGTATTTAAAAAGTGTGAACAGAAATACTATGTGCACCTCCTACTCCATTTCCTATTCAGAGCAATCAATAATTACAAAAAATGATAGGTGATTACAAGTTAAAAAAGTGAGAAGGGAATTAGTGGAGGGCACAGAGACACAAACTTAATGTTTTATGATTAGCTAAGTGGCTTCCTCAGCTTTAAAAGGAATTTTAAAGTTATACCTGATTCCATCTATTGTCAAAGATGTTGCAGAAATATTGGTGGATATGACGCATTTTCTAATTCCAGGTGGAGGTGGCAAAAATATTCTTCTCTGTTGATCTAAAATATATGTAAAGAGAAAATACTAATTTACAACATGCATTTGTCAAACTCAAGTTTTGAAAAACTCATTTCTTTTCATTAAAAGTTGTTTTCTTCACCTCTTTAATTATCTTGAATTCAAAATATAATAGCAAAAACTATTTTTCCTCATCTTTCACTATTAAGATCTCTAGATCCATGGAATCACAGATGATTATTGCTAAAATAAACCCTACAGCAGAGTCCTTTATATAGGTCATAGCTCCCTTAGAGACTATTTAAAAACTGTGGGCCTCATCTCCATTAAAAGTCACATATGTACAGACACAAAAAAATTTTCAAACAATAACAGGGTGTTCAGGACTTTGAAGTCTATCCACGGACAACAGATTAAGAACCTCTCTATGCTTTAAAGATTGATTAGCTAAGGCAGTTTTTACTTTTTCAGGTGTCTGCCCAATTCATCACTCCATCTCTAAACAAGTAACACCACCCTTATTTCCACCATCCACACATTCTGAAGGGTGGGCCTCAGCAGCGATGCTTATAGTATGGTACCTTGCTCCTGTGGCCATAGTTTGTGGCACCAAGGATAAACATCTCCCTTCAACTGGGCCAGTCTCATTCTCCTGTGAATTTGGAATAACCTCCAAGAGATGTTCAATTTGATTAAGCCAGTTTCTTGCAAAGAGAAAGAATTAACTTGTGAACCATAGGGAAGTGACTAGTGTATATGGAAAGCGAATCTAAAGAGAATAAAAATAGAATCATCCATGAGAGTTCACAAGAGAGTATTTCTGGGTTGCTGGCAATTCTCAGGCCTTAGTGTAAAATAAGCAGAAAGGTGGATTTGACCAGACTTGCCCTCCTGCCAGGTTAAGCAGAGAACACAAGAGAGTTAATGTTTGCAAGGAAATGATTATGGCATAGGCAAAAGGAGATAAGTGATAAGACAAATCTCGATGCAATCTGAAAATTGTTGAATTAGGAACAGAAGAGTGAGCTGGCAGAGACAGGAAGTAATCATCAGAAAGAGGTTTAAAACTGAGATCAGAAATGAAGATAATGACAAAGTCTACAATGTTAAATTTTTGAAGGGGTGGCCGTGCTGGGATGAAGGAAAAGATCACTTAAGCTAGAGAGGTCAAGCAAGGGATTTGGGTAGATCCTCTATTTTAATGACATCCAAAAATTAGGAGTAATCATTCCAGGGAGTATACAAGTCAATCGATTGGGGTATGAAAAGAAATCATTAGCATGTCTATTTATATTTCTCATAACATCTTTTTAAACTTTTTATTTTATATGTGTTTACTATTTTATGTTACATGTTAGAACAGTAAGTACATATGTATCCTTTAAAAAGAGAAAAATTTTAAATGCCTGGCTGCAATTTCCACAAGATATTTGGAAATTTGTCCAGAAAATTCACTCTTTCTACCTGAACAACCTCAAGTTCTTTTCTTTTCAGCAGCCAAGAAAATCTTAACCAAACCTGTTTTTAAATAAAGTACAAAACCTGTTTCCAAAGAAAATCTTAAAAAGATCCATGTATCCGCAATATATAAAACAGACCAAAGTTGAACTATTATGAAGGGGAAAAGGAGTGGCACAGACAAGCACAGTTTTAAAATTATGTTACTAGGCCAACTATCTCATTTTATAGATGAGAACACTAAAGCCCAGAGAGGTCAAGCAGCTTGCCCAGGATTTACATATAGACAGGCAAGTTTAAAACCAAGTCAAGTATTGCTGCTATTCTTCTAAAAATCATTCTGAAATTAATTTCACAAGTAAAAAAGTGCTAGAAAGGCAGCTTACACATAAGTGATAAAAATTATTTTTTAGGAGTTTCTTAGATTTAGGTAGCTCAGATGGTTCAAAGGAATCATATACTACTTTGCAGTTCAAGTTATATGTTTACACATTTATTTATTATTTATTGTCTATCTATTCTACTACAATGTAGCTCTGTAAGAATAAGGACTTTCTTTTATTGTTTGTGGTGGTAGTTACACAGGTATGTACATTGTCATTGTAGGTACATACGCCCAGTACCTACAATGGCTGGACCATAGAAAGTGCTCAGTAAAGTTCAATGAATTGGTCAATTTAAAAATGCATGATATAAATAATAAATTGAGATCCTTCTACCTTTGAAATTCCACATTACCCTAAAATTTTACATAAATTAGAAATGTCCATTCTGAGCATATTTATGAGTAACTCTGTTTTTCAATTAACCCATGTCTAAAAGTACCTAATTTTAGTCTTCAGTTCAAGCAAAATTTCAGTTTATCATTTTGTTCACTACAGTCAATTAAAAAGTCCTGAAACTGCTGTTTTGACAAGACTCACATTTGTTTCACATTTACATTTTACCCACATACTTTCACCATATTCCACAAGTATAAACACATGCCAATTTTATGTTTGTTTATAAAGGTTTGGGAAAAAGTTAAATACATATATCCTAAAGCACATTCTCACTTTCCACAAAGAAAAAGGGAAACTGAATATTTTCATTAAGATGTAGCAATTCTCCTGATTACCTCCATGCAGCTAATAAGGTACTAGAATATAAATTAATGGTGGCGGGGGGGGGATTGGCAAAGAGGCAGAAAGATGCTCCAAAATCTACCAAGAAATAAGGATACTGAGGAGAGACCACTTAACGCTCTTAATGGAGTAATGCTCCTAAGATACATGTATGTGACATATTATATGTTAAGGCCAACTGAAACGTCCTCATAGAATTTCTTGTTCCAAATTGATCCCACAGCAGAAAAGTGTTTGAAAGTGTGTGTGTGTGTGTGTGTGTGTGTGTGTGAGAGAGAGAGAGAGAATATGTATATAAAAGGAACATAAAGCTATAAACAGAAATTGTCAATCAAAGGGGGAAAAGAGATGATTCTGGAACAGAATAAAAGAGGTACAACACTGCTCAGCTCAAACTCTACCCCTCCCCCGAAGTCATTTTTGGGTAAGTCAAAAATATCTTGAGAATTCTCACTAACACAGCTGAAAATCAAACTTCTGACATAGAGAAAAGGCTTGAGATAATCAGTAAATGCAGTTGAAAAGATAAAGTAACCAGAAGGGAGCTAAAAAATATGGAAGACATGCAATCCAACATAAGAATAATTGGTATCCCTGAAGTAGGAAACCAATAAATAGACAAGAGTTATATACAAAGATATAACACAAGAGAATTTCCTTGAAATAAAGAATTGAATTTGCAGATCAAAAGAGCAACTAAGAATAATTTATCTTGTTTGTGGTGGTAGTTACACAGGTATGTACATTGTCAAAACTCACTGAACTATATACTTAAAGCAGGCACAGTTTATTGTATGTAAATTATACCTCAATAAAGTTGATTTTTAAAAAGAGCACATAAAATTCCAGGAAAATTTTACTATAAAACACTCAACACCAAAAAATATTCTAATTAAAAACTACTGAACTTTAAGGATAAAAATAGAAATTTTCAGGCAATCAGACAGAAAAAGCAAATCACTTACAAGGAGGGGAAAAAAAATCAGGTTGGCCTCAGACTTCTCCGCAGCAACATTCAATGCCAGAAGACAACTGGACAACGTCTACCAAGTTCTAAGGAAAAGAAAGTGTGACCCAAGAACATAAAACCCAGCCAAGATGTAGCTCAAGTATAAAGGCAAAAGCCAGACATTCTTAAACAAAAGAACTACAAAAAAAAATAACACCCAAGAGCTCTTCTATTAAAAAAAAAAAAAAAAAAAAAAGGTTAAAATCTAGCCAATCTAAAATTAACCAAAAGTAACTTAGGAATGGAAAAACCATGGTAAAAGGATTGATAGTAAATACTGAATACAACTGAACAATGTAAAAATAACTAACAAAAATCAGAAGGGGAGGATATAGAAGAATATCAGTACTTAAGTGCTCATCTTTCAAATCAGGCAACAGATAAGATCTCCAATCAAATATAGTCTAAAAAGAAGATATTAACTTCAGCTTAATATTTTTCATCTTTTTAAACTTTAAAGCACTCTTTTATAAAATATTATCTCATGTGGTAAAGAAAGATATTCTTGAAGTTAACAATTCCTTCAAGTAAATTCAAGTAAAATTAAATACTTTATAAAAAAGCAGCTAATAGTATAATCTCACTCTCTTTTTTTTTTTTTTTAATCTCACTCTTAAAAAAAGTATTTCTGTCAAACTATCTAACTACTTACTTATCCTTCTATACGTACACACATACATACACACACACACACACACACAGATCTGAATAATGTTTTTTCTAATGTTAAAGATGGCTATTTCTGGATGGAGTTTGAGGTGATTTCTTTACTTTTACCTTTGTAAAACTGTACACTGCTTGAATTCTTTATAATGAAACTGTATTATTTTCCCTCAATTGAGTAATTTTTCTTAAAAGAGAGACACCAACTATTAGTTCTGCATAGTGGAAAATGGATTTTTTTTTTACTTTTCTATACTTTTAAAACTTCTACAAAGGGCAAAAAAGAAAAACAAAGGAGCATATGTAAAATAAACCGATTTTTGTTAAAAAACAAAACACTAAACAATAAAATATATCTAAATGTATAATTAAAAGGTCAGAACAATATGCCTCAAAATATTAACAGTGATTATCACTTAATCATGTTGGTGGCATCTGAGTAAGTTTATTTTTCTTTGCTGATTTTATTGTTTTTAAAAAGTATATATTTCTTTTTAAGACAAAAGAAAATTTTTCCCATTTGGGGAGACTCCACATAGACTAAAAGTTTTTATGTGAAACTCACTAGCCTTATTCCCCCACATCTTTAATCTTAACATTTAAGGAAACTATCTTAGACACTTGGTACTTGCTATATGGAAGTAATATCTTTGGTTTGCAAGCAGAAGAAAGAAAAAAAACTATTTTTGGATTTATGCAATAATCTAAATGAGTAGGTTTTCCCCTTTTAAAATGTTGTACACTAATCCAAGGTAAAGCTCCTCTCCTTTTCTTCATCTATTCTGGAAACACATGTACTGTTAGATCCTCCACTACTGAATAAATAACCAGTTATCAAATGTAGATTCACCATGTGACCTCAGGAACATCACTTAGCCTCTATCTGTAAAATAAAGAAATCTGATTATGCAAATATATATATATGGGTATATGTGCATTTTTCTAGAAAAACAGCCAGGCTTTCATTACTTAAAAATAAAAATCTGAGATCCCCACCCTCCACAAAAGGCTAAGAAGCACTGAATTAGGTAATTATGTCAGTGCTAAAAGTGTCTAATTCCATGCAAATAATTGTCACTTATGAAGTAACAGGTATATTTCAGTTCATAAATTTTTGTGAGGGTTCAGCTTTCCCTAAATGCATGACCAACCTGAAGGAGTGTAAGACCTAAACAAAAAGGGGGAAGTCAGAAGAGGGAAAAGGTTTGAGAGAAACAAGAAAAAGGTTCAGACATAGTGTTTGGTGCAAGACATTAATAGAATATCCAGCAGAAAGTAAAAAATCTGGAACTCAATTTAACAAATACTTAGTCAGGACTTTTTCAATGTTTAGTACTTGTCCTCAGGAAGTTCACAATCTTATAGAGAGGATGAGACAATCGTAACACAAGATAAATGTGTTAAGTGCCACAAGAGATACAGTAAAGCACAATGAGGTTCAAATGAAGAAGAGATAAAAACCAGCTGTGAGGAAGGAAATCAGGAAAGGTTTTTATGGAGTTGGTTGCACTTGTGAAACAAAATAGCATAATTTCAACCAGTGAAAGGGGAGAATAAAAGGGAAAGGAGGAGTACAAGTTCAGGAAAGAGCAAACACAGAGTCACAAAAATGTTGTGGGAAGAAAAGGAATCAAAAATATCTCTTACATTTTGCGTTTGAGTGAACATCGCAAAGGGTGGGGTTTGGGGGAGTTCAGCCCAAGGAGCAGGGTCATATAACCCTGGTAGTAGAAGGGATACCACAGCACCTCTTCACATTTGACAGATGAGAATATTTTAAGATGTCCCTTTAAAACAGTCAGCCACCCTCATGGCTAGCCCAGAAATAAGAGCAAATATAAAATATCCACCTCATAATTTTTACTTATTCACTAAACCTAGGTCCATTTGTACCCCCTCACTCCAGGCTATAAGCAGGAAACTCTTCTTCCCTTTCCTCACTCCCAAGTGCAAGTTTTCTGTTCCTGAAGCTAACAGAAAATAAAGGAAATAACATTATAATGTTATGTGTCTCTCCCCACAACCCAAAGTAGCAATAATAAAGAAAATAAGTGCTATATTGTATTTACCAGGCTTAGAAAGAAAGCCTTAGATCCCAGGAACCTGCCACCCTCTCCCTACTTCATCCAACTCCACCTCACCCATTACTTAGTACCTCATCAGCTCCATCTGAATGTCTCTTTGCACTGTTATAAACTGCTACAATAAATATTGTTATGATCATAATGGATCACCAGTAGCTCACCCTTACAGTGTCCTTGGAACCGGAAGGGAAACTAAAATAAACAAACAAAACCCTTCAATAATGGCTCTACTCACACCCAATCCCACATCTTTACCATTTACGCATATACACCAACAAAGAAAATCACATACACTGGGAATTAGGGCTGAAAGCTGGTTGAAGTCATACTGGAAGGATAATGAACACCAAGTTATTAAGTTGGCATTATAATTCAGTTGGCGATAGGAAATGGCTGAAGGTACCCAACAGGAGACTGACACAATCAGAGCTGTGCTTTTGGAAGATTATGTTTATCATGGCAGGTAGGATGGTAAATTAAATCAGGGAAAACAAGTTATCAGGATATGTTAACAGCTCAGGAAAGCAAACTGAGGATCCCAATTCTAATGATGACAATGAGGAAAAAAAAAAAAGAAAAATGAATGATCTGGACAAGATAAAGGTAAAAGAAAACCTGTAGGAGTTGTCACTTGTTTGGACTGTATGATCTAGGATATGATGCACAGACCAGAAAGCCCTGTGAGACCCAGCAGGGCTAGAGTGCAGGAGACTGAACTAGAGACAGCTTTCAGGAGTCATCACAAAGTGACAGGTGAATCCTAGGAGCCAACCTCTCCAAAACAGAGAATTCTAAGAAAACAGCAAGCTAAGGATGAAACCTGAGGGAACAGTCACATTCAGAGGGGAACAAAGGCCAGGGAGGGTGGGAAGACTTATAGAAACAGTGGTCAGGAGAACCAAATAATTATCCTAAACAACAGCATTTAAGGAGACTTATATTAACTCAAAATCAAAATACAAGTAGAAAAAAGCCATGGTATTTGAGGAATAGGAGGTCACTAGCAACCTTTAATAGTACAAAAACTGTATTTCAGGAAGATAATCAAGAAGCAATGGCAGATAGAGAACATTATTTTCAATATGGCAGTAAGATGGAAAGAATGAAATTATTTACTTTATATAGAAAAAGAAACAATATATATATTGTTAATAGTTAACAAAGCAACTATAACAGGTTTTGAATTATCTTATCAGTTATAAAGTAAATTACAAAAGTTAGTAGATAAAATCTAAAAAAAACAATGAGAACATTAAATATCTAATAATGACCCTACAAATTCCCTTAAAGATGTAAAAACCTAAAATAGATCTCAGTGTTGAGAGCAAGGGCCCAATATCATCACAAAAGGGATTTCCAAAATAGCACATGGTCTATGGTTATTTACCAACACATATATTCCTGAACTTTTTTCGTTAATATAAGGATAAGAACCACCTACTCAACAAAAACAAAACTACACGTAAAATATAAAAACATTTAAATGCTTTTTGCATTACATTAAATGGTAATCCCAATCAAACTTCAAATAGGAGGCTGCAGGTTATAACTTCCCTTTGCTTTTACAAGTCAAATTCCATAATAAAATAGTTTTATAAAACAAATTCTAAACCTCATTCAACAACATTTATTATGAACAAATAGAATGATAAGAGTTTGCATTTGCTCTTTGAACTTAAAAAAGAACAACGTCGCACTTGAAAAGTAGACTAATGTGTGTAGCCACATAAAAAGAAAACAATCCACTGGTTTGTTTCAGATATATCTGGATATATAAGATTTCTAGAAATTCCATGGCAGTGGCAAATTAGATTTGACTTATGGTACTACTATCAAGGAATTATAGCCTTAATTTCAAAAAATTACCAACAATATTTTTGTTCTGCTGGGAGAAGACATAGCCCACTCTTAACAATAGTAAGGGGGATAGATGTCCAAGGTCTTGAAAAAGTGAATGTGAAAAGACTTCAAGAAAAAAAAATCACTTCTCTCAAAGGGATGCTGGTTGGTTCTCCTAATGCTCTGTTTCTTCATCTGGGTGTTGGTTACAAAGGTGAGTTCACTTTGTGAAATTCACTGACCTAAACACTTAAGATCTGCACACTGTTCTGTATACATGTTATTATTCAATGAAAAGTTTTAAAAATCAAATTTTCTGTTCTAGTGAGGAATTACCTGTTGTCATAGATCCATAACACGGCAATATTAGCAAGCCATCTAGAGTGGTATCTTGGACATCATAATCATAATCAACAGACTCTGCCATCTGAAAAAGTAACTCACAACTTTTCTCGATTTCAAACTGACCTGAAATGAGGGGAGAAAATAATGTCAGCAACCGAACAGCAAAATTAATTTAAGAATAAAAAAAAAAACCCTTCTAGATTAATATTGGTTTTGCATAATAGTTATTTTAAATCTCTCATTTGATCTAAGGTAGATGAACACATAAATTGTACTCAATCTCAACAATAATAAAATTAAAAATAGAAGAAAGTTTCCAAGGAATTTAAATCTCTAAAGGAATAAAAATGTTTATAATCATTAAGCCTTTCATCTTGCTAATATGGTATATTTGAGGAAGACTCAATAAAGTTAATCATTACCATAGCGGAGGCTAGTCCAGGAAATACTACATTTAGGCGTATTTCAAAATACTTAAGTACCTCAAAAAGGCTAAGAGATTGTTACAATGTCTCACTTCTGACATGGGTACAAGGCAGTGTAGGAGGTGAGCCATGAAATTACTCGTATCTGTTAGTAGGATGCTGCTACTTGAAAAATCACACTAGTCTGAGATTTAACTATTCTATTTTTGACCTCCAAAAAAGGCTTGTCTATGAGACATGGATTCCACACCTTATGTACTGCTACCACACAATACCATCCCACCACTCAAAGAAGAAAGGAGATAGTAGCATGTCTTTTGAAATAATGAAATTAATCATTCAGATCCAGGACTGTTTAGTGTGGTTAACAGCTCTATATAAGATAGAGTAATAAAAGTATTAATATTTTACCATTTAATATCTTGCTACTAAAAGGTCAGTGTATTTTACCTATGTTTACTAATGAGACTAATAGTTTTTAGGGCAGTGTAGAATTACCTTATGTATCTTATAATAGATATAATATCTAAAACTACTCAGAAAATCATAAAAGCCTAGGATAACATGAGTAGAGCCTAGATTTTCCAACAAAGGTAACACTCTATCATGGTGCCCCACTCCCTCGTACAAATAGTAAAATTTTTAAACCTGGTACTGAGTGCTCACCAGTCAGAAAAACCAAGATGTCTCCAGCCATTTCATTCAAATGGATATCCATGGTCACTTTCACAATCTAAAGCAAGAAACACAAGCATAATATGCTAACGGAAATACAGTCCCCCACCACCACCACCTCCCCTAGTTCCACAGAAAAATTAAATTTGGTTCTCGAAAGTCCTAGGACCTGGGACTTCCCTGGTGGTCCAGTGGTAAAGAATCCGCCTTCCAATGCAGGGGACGCGGGTTCGATCCCTGGTCAGGCAACCAAGATCCCACATGCCGCGGGGCAACTAAGCCCGCGTGCCACAACTACTGAGCTTGCATGCCTCAACTAGAGCCCACATGCTGCAAACTAGAGAGCCCACGTGCCCTCGAGCCTGCGTGCAAACCACAACTAGAGAGAAGTCCGTGCACCACAAAGAAGAGCCCACACGCCACAACGAAAGATCCTGCGTGCCTCAACGAAGATCTCGAGTGCTGCAACTAAGACCCGACACAGCCAAAAATAAATAAATAAATAAATAATAAATCTTAAAAAAAAAAAGTCCTAGGACCTATGAGGGCTGCCATTAAAATAATAGAGACAAATGAATTATCAAACTACTCAATCAACTAGAATCATAGATACAGAAAAGACATAAAAAGGATGCCAAGTAATACCGCTTGAATATACGCAGTATTTTCTCTATCCCGTGGACCAATCAAATTGCAGAATTTTTCTCTGACCGGATAAAGCCTTCCAGGTATATCAAATATTGGACAATTTCCAAAGAATGCAGAGAGCTTGGCTAATTCCATAGTTGCTGACATCACTACGACCTTTAAATGCTCCTTTCTATTAGGAGACTTCTCCTGAAACAGCTTCTTCAATAAACCAAATAAGATGTCCTGAAAGAAAAGTAAATTTCTAATAAGTCACAAGTGTACATAACAACCAATTTATTTTAAATATTTTGCTCTCCTAACCAAAGGATTCCCATTTGAATAGATTAAAATGTAAGTAAGAGAAGGCAATTCACTATAGAGTACAAAGCTACCCAAAAGAAGTGAACTGTCTAATAAGTAACCAACACAGCAAAATACTCACTGTAGTTAGAGTTCTCTCATGGGCTTCATCCAATATAATGACGCTGAACTTGGTAAGATTTGGATCTCCCAGAATATATTTCAGTAAACATCCATCAGTCATGTATTTGATTGCTGTTTCCTAATGTTCAAACAGCAGAGTACATTAACATATACATAAAAATAAAATCACAGAAATTCACACCTGCTTTGCAAACTAAATTTTCCCCCTCAGATGTACAGATACTAAGTGACCAAACTAATCTGATGAAATAAGAGTACATAAAATAGTCTAATAACATGTCTAATAACATGGATGGTAAATTACGAAACTTGTGATCTATACAGAGACAGGGATAAGGAACTAAAGTGAATATTCTGGGATAAAGCAAACGAAAGTGACCAATAAGGAAATACAATGAAGTCAGTGGAAAGTGGTTAAGATAATGCAATGACTTCAGGTGAGCAAGTTGTGGGAAAACAATAATGAAATGGAATTCATCTCCCTGTCTCAGCTGCTATTTTAGAGGACTCAGGAGAAAAGGTAGGTGCACCATTTCTCTCACTCTCTTCTTCCTTGACCACTTTCCTGTTACAAAAATAGGGTCAGTCGACTGGAATTAAAACAAGGTGAGAGTAAGGTCCAGAGGAGGAATTAACAGCAATGATATCCATAAAACAAAGGAAGAAAAAAGAAAGAAAAATCCCCAGCAGTGACCACTAGGAAGGCAAAGACAGTATTTTGGGGAGTCATTCTTTGCCACTGTTGATGGTCATTCCTATCAGGGACCATAGGCAAATCAGAGAATGTTTTGTATCTGGTACAGGATTAAGAAATCCGGAAGGAATGTAAATTGTAGCTATGAACTATTGCCATGAATATAGAAGATGCTCAATAAATACTTGCTCAATGACTTTGTTCATTAAGCTGTCAGTTTTCCACTGACTTCAAGAATACAACCATACAATATGGATGAACCTTGAAAACTTTAGCTAAATGAAATAAGCCAGACACAAAGGACAAAATATTGTATGATTCCACTTGTACAGGGTACTTAGAATATGGAAATGTATAGAGACATAAAGCAGAATAGAAGTTACCAGGGACTAGGGGCGGGGAGATGGGAATGTGGAGTTACTGTTTAGTAGATACAGAGTTTTTGTTTGGGATGGTGAAAACATTCTGAAAATAGATAGCAGTAGTGGTTACACAACACTATGAATGAACTTAATGCCACTGAATTGTTCACCTAAAAATGGTTTAAAAATAATACAAATGGTAAATTTTATTTTATGTGTATTTTACTGCAATAAAAAAAATTTTTAAAGAATACAGATGTAAGTTACATGCTAAGGATCCTTACAACTAAAATACATGTGAGTCCTGTGAAAAATCAACATAACTGTCACATAAACTAATTGAGAAGGGAGAAAATGGGATGAATTAGACATCCCAGGACTAGAGCATTAACAATGGGCAACACAAATTAATTCTAATCTGAGGCTTTGTTTCTTTAAAATATAAATGGAATTTTGAAGTCAAAATCTTTCATCACTTTCTCACTCTTTCTATAAATTTACGGTACTTAATTAAATACAAACAAAACTTTTGTACCTTAGAGCTGCAATCATCAAAACGAACTTGGTATCCTACTTTGGATCCCAAAGTGCATTTCATTTCTTCAGCAACCCTCTGAGCAACAGATATGGCAGCTACTTTTCGTGGTTGAGTCACACCAATCATACCATGTTGTGAAAACCCTATCAAAACCAGAGGTAAAAAAACACAAAAATGTTAACAATTGCTTCCCATTAGAGCTAAATTCTTTCTGGTCAATCAATACAAACTGTTCCAGTGTTTCTAAAAGAAAACTCTGCCAATTAACAACACACTGTATTACATTTGCACCATGGAAATTTAAGTATTAATTAAAAATAAGAATACATATTAATAGCTGTTCTAAATGTATATATTTTAATTAATTTTTTTCAATTTCAGTCTAAAGATTTACTCTAAAGAGTAAGCCAAGAATTTTTAACCCCTAGGAATCCATAAAATTCCACACACTTCCTAAAATGGATTTAACTTGGCCACAGAAGTTTAAATATACCACTTTTCATAGATTCTACAAACATATTTTACTATTTTAATATCTTTGAAAGGGAGATGCATCTTATAACTGATGGCATTTTTTTTTAATAATAGTATGTAAAATAGTGGTATGTCTTAATAGACGGCATCTTAGATTTGATGCATTAGAGTAAGGTAATATACACTACGAAATTTTTATAATATCCAACATAATTTTGCTCTATACCAACCTTATGATAGAAAGTTTTACCGTATTGAAGGGAAAGACACCGTAAGGATAATTTGTTAGCTGGCTTGGTGTTAGGAGAGTCAAGGAATAAATAGTTACCTGATAACACTCTGGAGATAGAACCAAGAAATACTAATGTCAGCAGCAGATATCAGTATATCGCTTCCCTCTGAAAATTATTTCAGTATCCAATGGTCAACAGTCTACTGCAAGACAACCTTATTCTATAGCACAGAATCAACACCTACCTATAATTCTATTTGGAATTATTATGATAACTGAAAATGCCATTTCAACTAATCTTTAATAAGACCGTAAAAAAGCAAGGAAGATGTAGGGACAGTGTGCCAAGAGAAGAACTGGGACTGTAAAACAAATAATGGGCATTTGCGTAATACAGAAGTCCTATTAGCTTTTAAGAGGATATTTTTAAAGTACTCCCAATATTTTCCCAGAATAAAATTACCTGCTTCATATAGATATTTTGGGAGTTGAGTTGTTTTACCACTTCCTGTATTTCCAGTAACAATAAGGAATGAATTGTCCCTCACAGCTTGAATAAGCTTTTTTCTTTGTTTTTGAATAGGAAAAGTTGGAGTAGTTCCTCCCTCCTGTGATGTGCATCCTTTATCTTCTGTAATGACAGGGGGAAAAAATTGTGCAATTCAAAGGCCTGTAAAGATATCTCTGATTCAATCTCCCAAAACTGAAAAGGAAATGACAATAGAAATTCAGGGCTGGAAATAATCAACCCATGACTCCTCAGTTAAATCACCTACATCCAATTTGCAAGCGAGGGTTTATAAACCCAGAGCAACTTTTTAGTGAAATCAACTTGAGCATTTGCTAATGCATGACTCAAAGTAGCTGACAAAGTTAAGCCTAGCACAAGGCAATGTATTTGCAAGCATACCTATACAGAAGCACAAAACCCAATTTTATTAAACAATAGACCAAAACCTGGAACACAGCAGAAAAACTCTCAGCTGAATTAAAAGCCACCTGTGTTTGCTTCTGATTCACGGTTCAAGTTAGGTCCCTGTTCAGAGTGACTGATATCCCAGAAGGCCAAGTGGTGGGTAACCATGGAAACTGGCTCCTGGAAACTGGCTCCCTCATACCGTACCCAAAGGCAGGCTGGCGGCCCGACGAAGGGGCGGAGGGGGGGGAGGGGGGAATGGATGGGTAGAGAACAAAGGCTTTATGAGCCCATTTAAGGGCAGAACGCGTCTCGGCGTTGGGGTTCACTTTTTTGTCCCCCAGCAGGGTTTTCACCCAACTTGGGTCTGGGACCGCCCCCCTCTAGACCAAAGTCCTCACTGGATGCAAAGTTTGCCTCCGGCTTGGAGAGCGACAAGAACGCTGCGGCCTCCCCCCCTCTACTCTCCTCTGCCTGCCTAAGGCGGACTTTTATCCCCCCCAGAACCCCCATGCCATAACTCCCGCTGGCCTCCGTAGTGTCCCGCGGACCGCACCTCTATCCGCGATGGGAACTGCCGAAGGCCGCTCTTCTTGGAGGTCTCTTGATTGCTCACCTTCCTCCTGTCGCCTTGGCGCCCTGCCCGCGACGGCGGGAAACCGGGACATAGACCTGGCCCGGAGCGGAGGTGAGCACGTCCACCGTTCTGGGAAGCTGGGAGGGGAAAGGCGAAGACGCGCCCTGATGACGCCAAGGTGTTTACTTCCGCGCGTGCGACTCGAGCGAGGGGAGGAGGAGCTATTCGATGACGTGGCGCGAGGCGTCCGGAGAGCTGTCTAACCCTCGCGATGCGGCCCCGAGCAGAGGGCCCACCCTCGAGCGTTTCCCGCCAACCGCCGGCGTGCGCTGCGGCTCCGCCGGCGAAGCCAGCCCAGAAGTCCCGAAAGGACCCCTCCTGGTTCTCCTCTTGTGCGCAAAAGGGCCAGGTGACACCTTTTTTTCTCAATGGTTACTGCAAGCCTATCCTACCTTCACACACCTACCGTGATGTGACCCTTTGCCAGGAGCTGGAACCATCCTAGAGTTCGGCGTTCCACGACATTTTCACCTTGCTCATCCTGAAATGACCTGTTCAAGGCACACAGCTCATGAGTTGCAGAGCTGAACTTCTAGTTCCGTAGTGTCCAAAACTTAGGTCCCCCACGCTGTCCAGTTCCTTCATAGGACCCTGCATTTTAATTTATTTCCATGTTTATTTTCTTCCTCTTTCCCCCAGCTAGACGCAAGGGCGGCAACTTTAGAAAATCATGGTACATGGAGCACAGCAAAGTGATTCAAACTGGACCGTCAATATTTTTTGAATTCTCTGATGGATGAATGAATGATTGATCTCCAGAGGAGTTAAGCTCACTTTTAATGGTTGTGGATTCCTTGGAAACCACAAGAACTGAAAAATTAAACAGATATACAACAATCGGGGTGGGGTGAATTTTCAGAAAAGGTACTTTGGGAAGCAGGTCTTTCTGTTATAGAACCTTACAATTTTGTAAGTAGTGCCAATCGTAACAAAATCCATGCAAGAAGATTGTTTCTTGGACTTTTCAATCATTCCTGCTGTTAGAATTAACCAACAGTTACTCCCAAAGAAGACAGCTCAAGTTGTCACTTTAACTAAAGTTCACTATTCTCCTATCCAACCAGGCTTCAAAAGATGTCATTGGACCCCAAGATTTTTCTGTGCTTATTTAAAATATATGTATACCAACTCCTTTTAAATGGGACTGATTAACATCTCCTAAAATGCGAGTGAGAGCAACTTGCTAACAACTTTATATCTCCAAACCTGGGATCTACAGGAATAAATGAGATAATAGGAGAACATCCCAGATTTCTCTCATCCATTAAAGGAATCTCCCAACATCCTGCATTCTGTTAGAATTCAAAGTATCACAACTCAGAAAAACCACAAAAAGAGCAAAAATATATTTGTAGTATAGGCAAGGTATTGGTGAGTACAGGGCATGGTAGTCACTTTTAAGAAAATGAGCAGAATCATTTCAGACCAATGACAGTTACCATTTATTGAGCACTTAGCAGTCAAACATGTAATATAAATTTTTTCACTTATTCTTCACAAAAACCCATAGGTTTTTATCACTAATTTTCATATATGGGAATCAAAGCTCACATATTTGCCTCAAAACAGAGGTAATACGACTAGATTTCAAAGTCACACTAATACCACTATATTGTAATGGGAGATGGAATTATCTAAATCTTGGTGGCTAATATATTTTCTTCCAATGTTTGTAAATCAACTATTATAGAATGACTCCATTCTCGTATGAGAACCACATAGTGAGAGTATCCAGAATAAAACCTGCAAGCCAAGAATAAAGAAAAGTAAAAGTGAAAAACTCAAATGTTGTTTAACATTGTTGATTTTAAAACCAAGGACTTTAAAACATGTCACCATTAATAACCATGTGCTCAGAGCTATTCCATATTGAAAGAACAACACCTATTTCCTGCTCAGTGAGTTTACAAATTGCAATGGCAAACAAGATACAAATATAGAATGAAAATAGAAAATACATGGGTTTAATCTGAGAAGAAAAGTCAGTGTTCTCAACAACACTGAATCTATTTCCTGTTATCTTTGGGTCACAAGAAAAAGCTGAAGGAGGACTTCCCTGGTGGCGCAGTGGTTAAGAATCTGCCTGCCATTGCAGGGGACACCGGTTCGAGCCCTGGTCCGGGAAGATCCCACATGCCACGGAGAAACTGAGCCCGTGTGCCCAGAGCCCGTGCTCCGCAACAAGAGAAGCCACCACAATGAGAAGCCGGCGCACCGCAACAAAAAGTAGCCCCCGCTCACTGAAACTAGAGAAAGCCTGCGTGCAGCAGCAAAGACCCAACGCAGCCAAAAATTAATTAATTAATTATTATTTTTTTAAAACCCTGAAGGAAATGATATTCAAAGAAGTGTGAAAAGTATGACTTGCACCCTGCTGCTATTGCTTCATAAGCAGTCTTTCAAAATGTTCTTGAATCTAAGCAATCTACTTCAGAGCATCCAGAAGACAGGAAAGAGGCTCAGTATTAGATTTTAAAAAATGGAGTAGAATTTTAAATCCTCTTCAAGAAAGAAAGGAGAGTATAGAACCACTGTTATATAGTTTAACTGGGGCAGAAAGGAAAATTATCAAAGATATTCATACAATGAAATACAGAAAGTCAAGAACACCAGACAAATGGCAGCATGTAGAAAGCTAATCATAACAGGAAGTCAACGGAGTGAGCAATAGTGTCAAATTTCATGGATTTTTTTTTTAATCCATGAATTTGACCAAAACGATAGTTGTCTGGTAAAGAGAAGCAGATAGGAGCCAGACTGTAAGTGGGTGGGAAGAGAAATAGAGGGCAAACTGAAAAGGTACTTAATGCATTTGGAGATGTATGGTTAGAATCAACTAAGGTAAATGAAAGGAGAGAAGAGAATAGCCAGAAAAAGACGCTGCTGCTACAGTGTATGTGTGATGATTCATGGTCAATGGAATCATTGGGGTATAATTAGAAGGTGTGTTTAGGAGACTTGAAACACAGAGGTACTGATGAGGGAGAAAAAGCAAGTTCACATTTTGAGAATGAATGCAGGACTGGAAGAGAGAGAACAAACTTTTAGTCAAAGTAGGTATAATGAATCTGCATTTGTGACAGATTTGTATCCCAAAATATGAATCTGATTGTTCCTCCCTATTTCCCTCCTTTATTTCTGTCTTACTTGTAAACTAAAGACCTTTCTTCTGTCCCAGCCCTCACCAGAGCAGAAACAAAGATCCAAGGACACTGCTAACATAAATGCCAAGAGCCTCCTGTGCATGCTTGAAGAACTGGTTATTGCCTCTCTCAAACAGATAAGACTGAGCCTAGAGAGGGCAGAGAGAAGGGAGAATGTAATGAGAAAGGAAGAACTGATCGAAGGAATAAGGAGCCCTCAAAGTAAGCAAGAGAAAGAGAATCTTTCGTTAGAAAGTTGTAGTGGGAGGCATTCAAGAAGATAAGCCATCTGAAGTGTGGACCATTTCTCCTTTTGAAAATAAATAAAAAACCAAAACTGTGACCAGTTAGTCACTTAGCAGTCCTAGATACATGTAAGCCTGGAAAGAGAGAGGGGAGCTTGTACATTCTGGAAGGAATGGAAGCATGAAGAACCTCACTCCCTAACCAGAGTTAGACAGAAACAATAGGGAATTTTCCTATGAGTGAGGTAGTGGACCCCATGCTAGTTACATATTCTATTGACATGCGTGTAGGATGTTAGCAATTTGGTGGAAAATATTTAGATGGCCATACCATAGAACTTAGAGAAGTACCCACGTTTCAGTTCAAAAGTAAAAAACATCATCCTACTTTCTTCTCTTTTGTTTTTTTGGTGTTCAGATATTACGATTTGAGTAAGTAGCACAAGGCCACTTACCAAGCAGTCATTAATCATTCATCAGTAATATTATTTAATTGAGAGGTTAATAAAAATTGAGACACTTTTAGTCATTATCAATGAAAATTGATTCTTTACACATATGCATATAATCGTGCATGAATGTGTGGCATTCCCATTATTCTATCAGTAAAATAGGAACTTTCAAATAAAAGCTCAATGGGTACTCTAACTTCCTATTCATTCATTCATTCATGTGTTCATTCAGTAAATATTAGAATGCACAACCATATTATTCACCCTTCTTAATAGCCATAAAGAGGCATAAAAATATGTGTAAGAGATTATCACTACCTGCAAGCAGTCAAGGAGCTAAATATTTAAAGGAGGAAAAACTAGCTAGAGTGATGAGGAAAGACTTTTTGGAGTTAATGGCATTTGAACTGAGCTTTGAAAGTTGGAAAGATTTCAGTAAATGCCAGGGAAAGATTCTGGATAGAGGAAATCTCACAGATGCTAATAGGGTGACCAAGATATTATTAATTATGGATGATTGAGAAATCTGCAAAATTGATGTTCTGTCGCTGGTGACGGTCTCTGTAAATCTTTCATTTGCCTGAAGGTGGCAAGCTGGGTTTATTTGAGAAACTTCAGCATCAACATTATTTGAAGGAAAAATGAAACAGTACTATTTCTCTAGGGAAAAAAAAAAAAAACTTCATTGACATTTAACTTGTAAAATCAAAAAGATTGAAATTACTAACAAGTAAATACCGTACATATTTAATATTACTTATTTCAAAGCATATAGATTTTGTATTGCAAGTATTTTACATTTAAATTTTTAAATTTTTATTGTCCTTATTGATTTCTTACTTATGATACAATTTTCTCGTAGGAGGAAGAAAGGAGCTTATACTTTCAAGTATGACCATTAAAATCTGTGATAGAGCCTGTGTATAAGTCTTTGGGGTTGTGGTAAGGTTTATTGAGGCATAATTTCCAAGTAGTAAAAAGCATCATTTTTAGTGTATAGTTGTATGCATTTTATGAATTTTGACAAGTGCATATGATATGTAACCACCACTATAATAAAGATATAAAACAGTTACATTATTCTAACAAATTCCCTTGTGCTCCTCTGTAGTCAATCACTTCTTTCACCTCTAGGCCCTGGCAACCACTAATTGGTTTTCTGTCTCTTTAGTTTTGCCTCTTCCAAAATGAATGGAATCGTACAGTATGTACTCTTTTCTGATCTGGCTTCTTTCATTCAGCATAATTACTTTGGGATTCAGCTGTAGTCAAATACAGTTGTAGTGTGTATTAAAAATGTAATCCTTTTTATTGCTGAGTAGTATTCTGCCGTATGGATGTACCACAATTTATCAATTCATTAATTCAGGGACATTTATGTTGTTTCCAGTTTTTGGTGATTATGCACAAAATCACTATAAACATTCATACAGGGCTTCCCTGGTGGCGCAGTGGTTGAGAGTCTGTCTGCCAATGCAGGGGACGCGGGTTCGAGCCCTGGTCTGGGAAGATCCCACATGCCGCGGAGCAACTAAGCCTGTGAGCCACAATTACTGAGCCTGCATGTCTGGAGCCTGTGCTCCGCAATGGGAGAGGACGCAGTGGTGAAAGGCCCGTGCACCGCAATGAAGAGTGGCCCCCGCTTGCCACAACTAGAGAAAGCCCTCGCACAGAAACGAAGACCCAACACAGCCATAAGTAAATAAATAAATAAATAAAGCATGACACAAATTAAGCAATGTGAATACCATCAAGCTTTCATAATCAAAATAAAAATAAAAATAAAGTGTTCAATCTTAAAAAAAACAAAACAAACAAAAAAAAAACACATTCATACACAGTTTTTTGAGTGACCATATGTTTTCATTTCTCTTGAGTAAATACCTAGGAGTGGAATTGCTGGGTCGAATTATAAATGTATGTTTACAAGAAACTGCCAAACCCTTTTCCGAAGTGGCTGGTCTATTTTGTGCTTCTACCAGCCATGTGTGAGAATTCCAGTTGCTCTGCATTCTTGCTAGGACTTGATATTTTCAGTTTGTTTGTCTGTTTGTTTGTTTTACCCATTCTAATAATAGGTAGTAGTGGTATGTCATTGTCATTTTAATTTGCATATCCCTATGACAATGATTTTAAACATATTTTATGTATTTATTTGTAGTCTGCATATCTTTGGTGAAATGTCTGTTCAAATCTTTTGCCCACTTGTGTGTGGGAGGGAGAGGTTACTTATTTTATTATTAAGTTTTGAGAATTCCTTATGGATTCTGGATTCAAGTCCTTTTATCAGATATGTGCTTTGCAAACATTTTGACCTAGTCTGTGGCTTGCCTTTTAGCTTTCTTAATTGTGTCTTTCAAAGAGAAGTTTTTAATTTTGATGAAGTCCAATTTATCAGTGTTTTTTCTTTTGACTGTGTTTTTGGTGGTACCTAAGAAATCTTTGCCTAATCCAAGGTCACAAAGATTTTCTCATGTGTTTTCTTCTAAAGTTTTTATAGTTAGGTTTATAATCCATTTTGAGTTGATTTTTGTATATGTACAGGTATGGGTCAACGTTCTTTTTTTCATATAGATGTCCAATTGTTCAAGCATCATTTCTTCATAGGAGAAAAATGTAGCAGAAGTAGAGACTTACACTTTTAAATTATACAGTTAAAATCTGTGATAGGTCCTGTATGAGAGTTTTTTTCAACTTTTTGTTTTTCAATTTTTTCACTTTACTTTCTAATTATTACACCCTATTTAAAAAGAGCAGTTTGGATAAACAACAAGATCCTACTGTATAGCACAGGGAACTATATTCAGTATCCTGTGATAAACCATAATGGAAAAGAATATGAAAAAGAATGTATATATATTATAACTGAGTCACTTTGCTGTACATCAGTAATTAACACAACATTGTAAAGCAACTATACTTGAATTAAAAAAAAGTTTGAAAGCATGGACGGACCTTGAGACATTAGGCTAAATGAGATAAGTCAGACAGAGAATGACAATTACTGTATGCTATCCCTTATATGTGAAATCTAAATAAATGAAAAAAGGAAAAAACTGAAAAAATATATAAATAAATAAAAAGAGCAGTTTGTGTCTCGGTTTTTCTGTCTCTCATTTCATTCCATTTAGTAGTGTCAGAATTTTGAGGTATTTTCCTATGACACTATCTATCTCTGCACTACCTAGAATTATGGACTTTTAAACTGTAGAGAGTGCCAGCCCCCCTTTTAGAGATGAGGAAACTGGGACCTTAAGATCTCCAGTGACTTGCCCACGGTCATACAGCTAGACAGAGGCAGTGCAAAGTCCAGGGTACAGCTTTCCAAATCTCAGGCCATTGCTCTTTCTGCCAACTGTTTGTGGCCTCCTTATTGAATGTGTCACTAACTTTATTTTTATTAAAACTTTACAAATGTTTTAAATTATTAAAAAGATTTTAAAAATAGATCAATAATGAAACAAGAGAACATTACAAAAACAAATAGGAAGGTTTATAAAAATAATAAAATTAAACATTAAAAAATTAAAAATATATTCATTGAAATTAAAAAGTCCATGGACAGTTTAAATAAGTCAAGAGAAAATCATAAAGTAGAAGACAGAGCGGGCTTCCCTGGTGGCGCAGTGGTTAAGAATCCGCCTGCCAATGCAGGGGACATGAGTTTGAGCCCTGGGCCGGGAAGATCCCACATGCCACGGAGCAACTAAGCCCGTGTGCCACAACTACTGAGCCTGCACTCTAGAGCCCGCGAGCCACAACTACTGAGCCCACGTGCCACAACTTCTGAAGCCCGCGCGCCTAGAGCAAGTGCTCTGCAACAAGAGAAGCCACTGCAATGAGAAGCCCGCGCACCGCAACAAAGAGTAGCCCCCTCTCGCCACAACTAGAGAAAGCCTGCACACAGCAACAAAGACCCAACACAGCCAAAAATAAATAAATTAAAAAAAAAAAAAGAAGACAGAGCTTAGGAAATCACTCAGAATGCAGCACATAACTATGAAGAGATGGAAAATATGAAAAAGAAATTAAGAGATATGGAGACTAGAATTGAGAAGACCCAATATATATTGAAAAGGAGTTCCAGAGTGATAGAATAAACAAAATAGGAAAGAAGCAATATTTGAGTAGATAATCACTGAGCCAAAAACAGGAAAAAATAGAAATGATATATACCTAAACAAAGTGAAACATAGAACACAACAGAAGGAGAGAAAATCTTAAAAGTAACAAGATAAAAAACATTTCCTACAAGGGAAAAATAATACATTATCAGCAGATTTCTCATCAATAAAAATAGAGGAAAGACAATAGAATGACAGGTATTGTTAAGGGAAAATAATCAAGAAGTCTATACTCAAAGTATCATTTGAAAGTGAGACTGAAGTTATTTTCAGACAAATACTAAAATAGTTTAATAGTAATAAATTGTTGCTTAAAATATGCTCAAGTATATACTTCAAGATGAAGGACAATGAAGCCAGGAAAAAGCATTGGCTATAAGTACTAATTGTGGACATAATAGTTAGTAAAAAATACTGGTAAATCTAAATTAATATTGAGTGTTAAAAAGAAATATTGATACTTATTTCTAAGTTGAGAGGGTATTTGAAAAGGTGAAACCAAATTACTATAATAACATGAATGGGGCTTCCCTGGTGGGTGCAGTGGCTAAGAATCCGCCTGCCAATTCAGGGGACACTGGTTCGAACTCTGGTCCAGGAAGATCCCACATGCCATGGAGCAACTAAGCCCGCGCTCCACAGCTACTGAGCCTGTGCTCTAGAGCCGCGAGCCACAACTACTGACCCAGCATGCCACAACTACTGAAGCCCGCAAGCCTAGAGCCCATGCTCCGCAACAAGAGAAGCCACTGCAATGAGAAGCCCGAGCTCTGCAACAAAGAGTAGCCCCCACTCGTGGCAACTAGAGAAAGCCCGCACCCAGCAACAAAGACCCAAGGCAGCCAAAAATAAATAAATAAAAAATAAAATAAATAAATTTAAAAAATAAAAAGATGATGGGAGGGTTGAAGCTTCTAAGATTGTATATTGTTCGAAAGAGGCTGACGATAGGCTTGGTTGAGTGTGCATGTTATAAATTTAAGGGTAAACACTGAATGAATAAAAAGAAAGAAGTGTATATTGTTATATAAATGTAAAACATAAGCAAAGTTAAGTTCTTGTTAGTTTTACTACTATGAAAAAAATACACTTGACAACCATGAACTTCTCACCAAAAGAGAATCCAAGGAAAAATAAATAAAACAAAAAAAAGTTTAAAGCTTATATATAATTACAGTGAAGAAAAGATAGATTTCAAAATGTGTAAGCCTGTAAGAAAATAGCATAGTTTGTTTTCCGATACTTTTTCTGTATCACATAAATGTTTATGTAAATAAATCTGAAACCCCACCTGTTTACCAGAGAAAATCCTTTTTATTCCCACAATAAATAAAGGTTAATATTTTTTAAGGTGTAATATTCAAGCCAGTAGAAGTGGGGAAAAAGATAACTCAGTAACTTAATAGAAGGCAGGAAAGTATAGAAAAAGAAGTAAAATAAAAGCATGATAAATAGAAAACACAAAATAAGAAAGTAGAAATAAACTCTACTATATTAGTAAAGTTGCAAAAGTGTACTTACAGCATGATAACATTTAAATAAAATTTTAAACACAAAAAATAATAATATTGCTTATGGACACATATCTATGTAGTAAAATTATTTTAAAAATGGGATACATACTAACTTCTGGACACTGGTTGCCTGTGGTAAGTAGGAAAGGGAACGAGATGATGGGATGGTTGCTTCAACTGTATTTTTAATTTTTATTCCTTTTAAAAGGATCTGAAACAAATATGGCAACATGTTAAGATTTGCTGTTAAGAGACTTCCCTGGCAGTGCAGTGGTTAGGACTCTGCAAGGGGTACGATTTCGATCCCTGGTGGGGGAACTAAGATCTCACATGCTGCTTAATGCAGCCTAAAAACAAAACAAAAGAAACAAAAAAGATTTGCTGTTCAGTACAGAAATGTTTATCATGTTATTTTCTATACTTTTCTATATATCTGACATATTAACTCTACATTAAAAACTCTCAAAACATTTCAGAAATATCTCAATAAATAAGCCTATTTGTGCAAATCAATACTTAAATATTTATAAACATCTTACTGGTTATGAGGACATTGAAGGAGACAGCAAAGTTGTCTTTTCCACATCAGTTGTGAACATAGCTTATAGGAGAGACAATATACCATGTCACATGTCTTCCTGGTTATCCCTTTGACCCTCTACTGCAGAGAAGTTGAAGGTAGAAGATCCTTGAGATCCAAGACTGTATTTCTTTTTTTTTTAAATTAATTAATTAATTAATTTATTTATTTATTTTTGGCTGTGTTGGGTCTTCGTTTCTGTGCGTGGGCTTTCTCTAGTTGCGGCGAGCGGGGGCCACTCTTCATCGCGGTGCGCGGGCCTCTCACTGTCGTGGCCTCTCTTGTGGAGCACAAGCTCCAGATGCGCAGGCTCAGTAGTTGTGGCTCACGGGCCCAGTTGCTCCGCGGCATGTGGGATCTTCCCAGACCAGGGCTCGAACCCGTGTCCCCTGCACTGACAGGCAGATTCTCAACCACTGTGCCACCAGGGAAGCCCCCCAAGACTGTATTTCTGTTCATATTATGATGCATCCAAAACACTCTCCTCACAAGTAGTTTTCAAAGGAAGGAAAGAAATAGAAGCACGTAAAAGGTACACACTTCCTACGGGAACTTTGGTGCTTCCATGTTTTTGTTTTTCTGACCATCCATAGGTTCAAGGCAATTGTGGGTCTTTTGTCATTGGGAGAGTTAGATGAACCTTTGATGCTGGAGAAGACAGAGAAGAGAGGAAAGGGCCAAACAAAAAAGAAATGGGATTAAAGTCCTCCAAATAAGAACTGGAATGCACTCTTCTTTAAAGTAACCTATCCCAAGGTTCAAATAGAAATTTTTTGGAAGTCCTTTTGAAATTCTGTTTTCATAAAAGTGTTAAATAATGAGCAGCCTAAAATATGAAATCACAAATTTCTTTTGTCTCTCCTAGGTGGTCATAATTTTTGAACACTGTGGCATATATAATTAAGGAGCATTTGCCATGCTTCTTCAAAAAGAAATTGGAACAATATTTGGGAAAAATAAATATTTTGTAAACCCCCAGTTCCCAATTGTCTTGCAGGGGAAGACAACTTAGCCTATTAGGATCACTCCTGTCTGCCATCAAGATGGAGCCATCCAGTGCCCACCTCCTTCTAGCGAAGCAGGAGGATGTAGAGAAAGCCTGTTCAGAGAGAGAGAGGGAGTGGAAGGTGAATGGTGGCCCTGAAAGGGGAAAGAGGAGTTAGTCCCCTGTGTCTTGAGTGCCCTTCTCCAGGGCAACCTTCTAGAGAAGGAGCATATGTTAGACAGAGTGAGGAGAAAGCTGACAATAAAAGGGCTCATGCCCTGCTTCTATTTGACTCAGTGCTAAAGCCAATACTGTGATTGTACAGCAGTGACAGAAGTCGGTGGATGGATCAGCTTGAAGCAGTGGTCCTGGCTCCTGTGTGACTTTCAGGGGATCCTGGTGAGAGAGCACAGAAATGAGGATGAGTCTAGTGCAACTAAGAGGCTGCATGCAGTGTATAGAGCAAATGGCCTAAAACACAGACCCAGTGATGATACCAGCACACTGCCCAAAGGCCAGGTGAGACCCGCTACATCTCAAAGGGGCCTTCAATGGCCACCAGTCAACAGAGATGCTGTTCTGCGACAGGGACAAACTTGCATCCTGAGACCGCACAGAGATCTGAGGCCTCTCCTCTCCTTGCCACCACTAGGTCACAAATCCTTCTATACATCTAGACACTATTTTGAAGAGAAGCAAGGGTAAGGGGAAAGAAATGTGAAAGATTTTTGCACCTACCCAAAAGAAAACGTATTATTCAAAAGTGACTATTATTTAACCTGGAAAAAAAAGTTACTTTGAATTGACAAGCTTAAAGTTTGGGGGGTTTTTGCCTCCCAGTATGGAAGTTTGCAAGGAAAATTAGGTCCATCAAAGAAAATAAAGAACAGCGTTTTCTGTGCATATTGAAATTATACTGCGGATAAAATTTTGACCCCTCTACACACATCTTTAAAGGATTCTTTTTCCAGATTGTTTTTTCTCCTGATGTTAATACCTCTCCTCAATTTGCATGTATTACCGCTTTTGAAATTACCTGTAGTCCCCATTGTATTGGCCAAGGAGGCTCCAAATGCAAATACCAGCTTCGCCCATTCTGGAATTGGCAGGTGTAAAGCGGGAAGCAAGGGGCAGTAAGGTTAAGGATAGACTCGGTTCTTTGTAATCACAAGAAAATGCCCACCCAGCCATTCTGCCCTTCTTTTTAACTTGTTCCTTTCCTCTGGTCTAATTGCACTTACAATTAGAACCACAGAAAGCCACGTGCACTGCGACCACCGTTCCTCACCACTGTGACCGTTCCCCTGGGTAACACGAAACATTTAATAGGGCAGTCCCAGCAACTAATAACAAAGGAAAACCACGTGGCAGATCACAATAATGATTTTGTGTCTTTCTGTAGTGATGAAAGAAAAACCCGATCCTGCACAATAATCGCTTTGTTACTCATGGAATTTAACTGGCATTTCCTCATGAATTTTAATGTGCCATCCATTTTCTCCATTCATTGTGCCATCCCACAATTCTTTGTGAGCCTTTGCAGAACATTATTCTCTTATCTCTTTCTTATTTTCAACGATGTAATTATTCTACCTAAACCAAAAGGCTTTAGGATGTTGCCTTTTTACTGTATTGGTCAGAGAGTTGGTCTAGGCTGACATTAAATAACCTGGAAAGATCAAGCTGCGCACTTAAGATTTCTGCACTTTTTTCTGATATGTTTGTTACTTAATTTTATTTTATTTTTAAAAATAAATTTATTTATTTATTTATTTTTGGCTGCGTTGGGTCTTCGTTGCCCTGCACAGGGCTTTCTCTAGTTGCCGTGAGCGGGGGCTACTCTGCGTCGTGGTGCACGGGATTCTCACTGCAGGGGCTTCTCTTGTTGCAGAGCACAGGCTCTAGGCGTGCGGACTTCAGCAGTTGTGGCACGCGGGCTCAGTAGTTGTGGCTCGCAAGCTCTAGAGCGCAGGCTCAATAGTTGTGGCACACGGGCTTAGTTGCTCTGCAGCCTGTGAGATCTTCCCGGCCCAGGGCTCGAACACGTGTCCCCTGCATTGGCAGGAGGATTCTTAACCACTGTGCCACCAGGGAAGTCCATTTGTTACTTAATTTTAAAAACAGTTTACTTTTTAATAATTATCTGGATCATCATGCAATCACAAATTTGTGCCTTTTTAAAGAAATCATTATTAGTGGCATTCGTGAAGGTACCTCTTCTCATTCAGTGTTCTAAAAAGTAAGGGAATCATTTGCAATATTTGTTCTTCCTATTCCTTTTTAGTAGGCATAATAATATACATATTGAAATTCAGTCCCACATTATTTGTAGACAAGTAATCTCAAAATTACATAAAACTAGACTAGATTTTAAGCTATTTAAGGACACACACTGTCTTACTTATCTTTGTATTCTATGAAGTATCTAGCTAAAGGACTTCCAAATAGAAAGACTTCATAATTATTTGCTTAAAAAATGAAAAGTATCTTTTGCCGAAAACAAATCAGTGGTTGCCAGGTCTGGAGGTAGAAGGATGGAACTTCCTGCAAAGGCGGTGTGAGGGAACCGTTGACAGTGATGTTAATATTCTACATATTGTTTGTGGGGGTGATTACACAACTGTATGCATTCTTCAAAGACTATATGCTGAAAATTGATTAATTTTATTGCATAGAAATTATACCTCAATAAAGGTGATTAAAGAAAGAATCTTGTGAGAATATCATGGTTTCATTATGGGAAATAACTAATAACAAATGCTGTTAACAAAAAACTAGCATATTCTTTACATGATCAAATAACCTGGTCTAGATTAACCTTGAAAATTCCTTATACCTTGGTTACCAAAAACTTATTAAACACTACCATGTGTCTGGTCCTATCCTAGATGATTTATGTTCCTTTTTTAATTCTTGCACCAACAAGTTCTGTGAAATAAGAATTATTATTTGTATTTGCCCTACAGTACACTGAGGCTTAGAGAGGTTAGGTAAACGGGTCCAAGACCACATATTTTATTTTTTTAAATCAGTGCATGCATAAATATAGTTTCAAAGAGGCTAAACTAAACATTTATTTGTGATTTAGGAGTTTTAAGAAGTCAGATGATTTTGTCCCCAGTAGTACTTACGGTAATAAAAATAAAAATTTTAATTCGACAAATAAGTATTTGCTAACTCTGTGATAGGCACCATACAAGGTATTTCAGGAAATATAATGCCGGAAATATATAGACTTTGCTTTCAAAGTGTATATTATTTTACATGGGTATGAGATGCATAAATAAATAGCGATAACGGAGCTAGAAAAGATTAGAAACAATCTTGCAGTGAAGTATCTTCGACTTCTAATACGTTGATTAATTAAAAAAAAACAACTAGCCACCAAGAGGAATTTAGAAGAGGTTCAGGCTTAGATGATTTTGAGATAAAAAGGAAAGGCAGAAACTTCTCCTTCCCTTACTCTGTTTATTTGTTCTCAGTTCAAAGCTAATCTAACAAATAGCTTATGAGCATGCAGAGCTGGGTACCAGTCCTTGCAATTTCCCATGCATCCCTCTCTGACTTCATGAAAGTCTCTGCTTAGGTTTTCTTTTTTTTTTTTTTTTAAATTTATTTATTTATTTATTTATTTTTAGCTGTGTTGGGTCTTCGTTTCTGTGCGAGGGCTTTCTCCAGTTGCGGCGAGCGGGGGCCACTCTTCATCGCAGTGCGCGGGCCTCTCACTATCGCGGCCTCTCTTGTTGCGGAGCACAGGCTCCAGACGCGCAGGCTCAGTAATTGTGGCTCACGGGCCCAGTCGCTCCGCGGCATGTGGGATCTTCCCAGACCAGGGCTCGAACCCGTGTCCCCTGCATTAGCAGGCAGACTCTCAACCACTGCGCCACCAGGGAAGCCCCGTCTGCTTAGGTTTTCTTCACAGAGAGGCCTTCCCTGACCATGATACCTAAAAGAGTATTTCATTATTCTCTATCCATCCCCTGCTCTTTATTTTTCCTCATTTCATTTATTACCATCTGACATTACATCTGACAAATATTATATTAAATATTTGTCTATCATTTGTCTCCTCCAGTAGTATTTAAGCTCCTTGGAGAAGAAGAGTCCATATGTCTTGTTTGCTACTGTATCTCCAGCACCTAGATTAGTACTTTATATTCTTTGTTGAGTGAATGAATAAACCTTAAACAAGTTTTTCTGACTACAATAACTCATCTCCATGTCTTTCAGTCTTCATTTGAAATTCTACCAATTTTTTACTTTATGGTTATTTGACTTTTGCTAGATAGTGTCAACTACAAACTGGCACTTGCCATTGGCACTTGCCTTCTACCTCTACAAGGATTAAATCATATGCTGCTGCAGCTGCTGACTTTCAACACCCCCTGAAAGAAGTTCAGGTGGAGAGCAGAAATGAGGCACTCTGTGCTCTGGGAAAAACTGGCAGAACAGGTCTTCAGATAGATATTTTCAGGAGCTAATTTTATGAGCCCAATTCTTATATCTCCTCATATCTAGAAAAGCACTAAAATCCTTTATGGTGACCACTGCTCCTTGGGACTGGCAGAAACCCTGTACAAAAAAAATATGTGCTCAATTGCATGTACTCCGCCTTCACCAAAATCACATATATACTGACCTTCCCCCGCTACCTCTTTGGAGCCGTTTCTCAGAGCTATCTGAAATGCTGTCTCCCGGGCTGCAGTCCTCATTTGGCCCCAAATAAAACTTAGCTCGCCACTCTCACGTTGCGCATTTTTTTAAAGTCGACAATAGTAATATTTTAACTATTTTGAAGTTGAAACATACTTTCCTTGCCATAAGCAGCACAGAAGGACTTGAACGCTAAGACATGTCTATGGTTTAGTGTAATCTTTTTGAAACTGAATTATGACAAGTACTCCCTCTTCTTTATGGCCTAGCCTGGGTTTTCTAGAAAACAAAGCCTGAGACAAAGCTTAGAGAGTTCATTTTTATGGCGCATAGGGTACGGGTGGAGAGGGGAGTTGAGTGCAATTCCAGGGAAGGAAGAGTAAGGAGGAAAGGGCCATAGCTTCTCAAAGAGACACAACTGGTTGCTTGGTTGACTGGGACCTCTCTGGAGAGGACGTATGGGCCTCAGAACAATCTGTTGAAGGACAGGAAAAACGGGCAAACAATTAATCTCCCATGCATTTCTGAGTTACCTGCTTCTCCAAGAGACCCCTGGGGAAACTAGAGCCTGCCTGGGTCCAGTCAGGTGGAACCAGGTTCCTGAAACTGCTGTTGCACCCCACTCCTCACCCTCAGGAGGCTGCCTTGCCCCATTCCCATGGTTATAAAACCCTGACTCTGCTAGTATCTCCTAAAAACCTCTCTGGCAAGGAAGCAAGCCAAGTGGCCGAGCCCCAGGGACAGGTGAAGCCAAGAAGATCATGGATGGCAGAAACTCCCAGAAATTATTCAGGGCAATTATTTCTAGCAGCCAAGCCCAAGCTGCATGTGTGATATATAGCTATATCTAGCCTGTCCCCAAGTGCTCACTCCTCCGTGGTATTTCTAGTCAAAATTCCCTAATTCCGCACCTCGTTTCTTCCACATGTGTACATTCTCTTCCAAAGTAGTGGGTTGTTGTGTGTGTGTGTGTGTGTGTGTGTGTGTGTGTGTGTGTGTGTGTGTAACTTTGAGAATTTTGTTTCACAATTTGAAATGACAAACTGCATTAAACCCTATACACGATATAGTTAATCTTGAATATATCCTTTGTTCTATAGGTTGGGCATCACTAATTTTATCAACAGATATTTATTATGCCCCTACTATGTGTTAAGCACTTTTCTAAGCACTAGGACTACAACAGTAAATAAAACAGACAAAAATTCCTGCATTAGAGAGCATGCATTTTATTTATTTATTTATTTATTTGGCTGCACCCTGCAGCATGTGGGATCTTAGTTCCCAGGGATCGAACCCACGTCCCTTGCTTTGGAAGCTCAGAGTCTTAACCACTGGACCACCAGGGAAGTCCGGGAGCGTGCATTTTAGTGAGAGGAAACATACAATAAATCCTGGGAACAAATAACATTTATTACGCTGGATGATAATAATTGTTATGGAAAAAAAACACAGTAGGGAGGGTTTTTTTAAAACTCTGTGCTATGGGGCTTCCCTGGTGGCGCAGTGGTTAAGAATCTGCCTGCCAATGCAGGGGACACGGGTTCGAGGCCTGGTCCGGGAAGATCCCACATGCCACGGAGCAACTAAGCCTGTGCGCCACAACTACTGAGCCTGTGCTCTAGAGCCCGAGACCCACAACTACTGAAGCCCGCACGCCTAGAGCCTGTGCTCCGCAACAAGAGAAGCCACCGCAGTGAGAAGCCCGTGCACCGCAGTGAAGAGTAGCCCCCGCTCACCGCAACTAGAGAAAGCCCACATGCAGCAATGAAGACCCAACGCAGCCAAAAATAAATAAATAAATAAAATAAATTTATTAAAAAAAAAACAAAACAACTCTGTGCTCTTTTGAATAGACAGCTATGATGACCTTCAGGAAGAAAGAGAAAGAAGATGTGACTGGGGTATTTAGGGAATGAACATTTCTTTAGGATTAGAACTCTGGGTCAAGCCTGTGGCCAGGGAGTAAAGAAGTAGCCTGGGAGATGTAGAGCATTGTGGCTTCTCTGAGCAAGACACAACTTCTGATAACAACTTTCTCCAAGCAAATTATAGGCAGGACACATTGTACAGAGCATTGTACCCCTGGGAGATACAATTGATGTTAATTCAGCTTTACTTCCCAAACAGGTTTCATGAAGTACAGAGAGCCGGCAGTTCCTTCTATATAACTGCCTGTAGACTACTCCTCATGCTTACAAGAGGTATACAAGCTACAGAAATGAATGAGATTCAGAGAAGAAAAACTTTATTCTCCAAGAAGATTTCACGAAGTTACATGCTGCACAGAGTTATGTTCCTTCTCTATGTCAGATACAAATACTGGAAAGTGAGCCCTCATTTCTATGTAGGGTGTCCTTAACCAGGGGAAGAACTTGGAAAGTCTGAAAAGGGACCCTGGCCAAGAGAGCTCAAGAGGAGAATTCTCATGTGGTAAATATCAGGTTGAAATTATGTAGAGATGAAAGACTTCTCAGAGAATGAGACAGCAGATGTCAATTATTGATGATTATCTTGATTGATAAGACATCTAAGAATGAGGATCTCCAAATAAGATTTCACTTAACCTGGACAGGTATTTGACCCCAGAATTGAAGAGTTGAATGGTCTTCACCAGGTTAGGTGGTCAATTCTTTTTTTTTTTTTAATTAATTAATTAATTAATTTTATTTCTGGCTGCGTTGGGTCTTCGTTGCTGCGCACAGGCTTTCTTCAGTTGCAGGGAGCGGGGGCTACTCTTGGTTGCGGCGCCCGGGCTTCTCATTGCAGTGGCTTCTCTTTGTTGCGGAGCACGGGCTCTAGGTGCGCGGGCTTCTGTAGTTGTGGCTCACAGGCTCAGCGGCTCACGGGCTTAATTGCTCCACGGCATGTGGGATCTTCCAGGACCAGGGCTCGAAACTGTGTCCCCTGCATTGGCAGGTGGATTCTTAACCACCGCGCCACCAGGGAAGTCCTGCATTGCTCTTTAAAGTGAACTTTATAAGAAGCCTTTGTCCTTCAGTCTCCATCTCCTTTTTTTTTTTCTCCATCTCCTTTTAAAAGCCTTGTTTATAAGGACATCCAGCCCTTGCAACTCTGAGGTCGCAACCCCCAAAATGTGGATAACCAAATGTTTTTAAATGGTTTTGCCTGCATTTTTACTGATTCCAACAGAATATCTCTACAAGCATCCAGCATTTAATGAGGTCATTTCAGGCTGATGTGTGTTCCTTGAACGGTATTTTATAGTTTTGAGTAAAATCATTGAGAAAATATACCACAATATAAGAGATTTTCTAAGAACTTAAGTGGAAGGTGGTTTGCCCTCTTTCTGGAAGATTCTTTAAGAAAAATCTTGCCTTATACTCAGTCATATATGTCACCTACTTACTATGGATATTGTAAGAATGTGGGGATGCAGTGGTGAAAAATACATAGTCCCTGCTCTCACAGAACTTATATTCTAGAAGGGGATGCAATTGGAATAAAATATAAAGTACTAAAACATAAGAAGTACAGCAGACTAGGGACTTCCCTGGCAATCCAGTGGTTACAACCCCACGCTTTCACTGCCGAGGGCCCAGGATCAATCCCTGGTCGGGGAACTAAGATCCCTAAATGCAGTGTAGTCTCCTAAATTGGATCCTGGAACAGAAAGAGAACATTAGTGGAAAAATTAGTCTGTAGTTTAGTTAATAGTATCGTATCTGTTTTCATGTTTTAGTTTTGACAAACGTACACTATTATGTAAGATGTTATTATTAGGGGAAGCTGGGTGAAGGGTATATGGGAACTCTACTATCCTTGTAAGCTCTTCTATAAATAAAATTATTTCAACATAATAAGTTTATTTTAAAGAGAAGAGGCAGGGTTGGCCTCTAGTGGGGGCACCCAACCTAATTTGAGGTTCAAGGAAGGCTTTCAAGGGAAGTTATATTTAAGTTGAGAGCTGAGGGACAAATAGAAGCTAACCAGAAAAAGAGATATAGGAAGAGATGTCCAGAAACTGTATGCAGAATATTTAAAGGGCCAGAAGCAAGAGAAAGCATGACAACTTATAGGAACTGAATAAATTTCAGTATAGCTGGAGCTTAGAATAGATTTGGGTGGGGGTGAGAAGGAGCGAAGTGGTGGAAGATAAAGCCGGAGTGGGAGGACACAACGGTCTTAAAAACCATACTGAGAAGTTTGCATTCTGGGGCAATTCCAAAAAATAAAAATAAAAATGACTAATAAATATATATTGTTTAAAATTTCCTTTACCAGTAGTCAAAGAAACATAAATTAAGATAAATGGATAACATTTTAACTTATTCAACTACCAAATTATTTTTTTTAACAGCTCTGATTGCCAGAAACTTCTTGTTTTATTTTATTTTATTTTATTTTATTTTATTTTATTTTATTTTATTTTATTTTTCGGCTGCGTTGTGTCTTCCTTGCGGTGCGCGGGCTTCTCATTGCCATGGCTTCTCTTGTTGCGGAGCACAGGCTCTAGGTGCGTGGGCTTCAGTAGTTGCAGAGCATGAGCTCAGTAGCTGTGGCTCGAGTAGTTGTGACGCATGGTTTTCTGGTCTGATTTGTCCAGACCAGAGATCAAACCCGTGTCCCCTGCATTGAGAGGTGGATTCTTAACCACTGTGCCATCAGGGAAGTCCCCCAAATATTTTTAAATTATAATATTTTTTGCTGTTGAGGATATGAAGAGGGAGTTTCTTACACTCTTCTGGTAATAGTATTCTTTCTGGAAAGCTATTTGCCAATTTAAATACAAAGTTCCAAAAATGTTCAAATCTGTTTATCCCTTCAGTTTTACTTCTGGGATGTTATTTTAAGGAAATAATTAGAAATACATTTTAAAAATAATATAAAAAGATGTTCCTCATCTTTATTTATAACAGTATAAAATTTTATACAATCTAGGTACCAAAAATAGGAACATAATTAAATAAGTGATTATGTTTCCATATGATGAAATATTACTCAAATATTAAAAATAACATTTGCAGGAACTTCCCTGGTGGTTCAGTGGTTAAGACTGTGCTTCCACAACAGGGAGCACAGGTTCGATCCCTGGTTGAGGAACGAAGATCCCGCATGCCGCGTGGTGTGGCCAAAAAATTGCAGTGGGATGAATTGGGAGATTGGGATTGACATATATACACTAATATGTATAAAATAGATAACTAATAAGAACCTGCTGTATAGCACAAGGAACTCCACTTCGCTGTACAGTAGAAACTAACACAACATTGTAAAACAACTACACCCCAATAAAAATAAAATGAAATAAAGTAACTATACTCCAATAAAAATTTTTAAAAAAGAAAAAAATTGCAAAGAATTCTAGAATTTTAGGGCTTCCCTGGTGGCGCAGTGGTTGAGAATCTGCCTGCTAATGCAGGACACACGGGTTCGATCCCTGGTCTGGGAAGATCCCACATGCCGCGGAGCAACTAGGCCCGTGAGCCACAACTACTGAGCCTGCGCGTCTGGAGCCTGTGCTCCGCAACAAGAGAGGCCGCGACAGTGAAGAGGCCCGCGCACCGCGATGAAGAGTGGCCCCCGCTTGCCGCAACTAGAGGAAGCCCTCGCACAGAAACGAAGACCCAACACAGCCAAAAATAAATATAAAAATAAATAAATAAATAAAAGATTACAAAAAAAAAAAAAGAATTCTAGAATTTTAATGACGGATTATAAATATATTGTATACATGCATGTAATATATGTATATGTATATACAATCAGTGTGTGCATAAACATTTATAGACAGAACGGGCCACATAATTTGCAGGATCCAGTACAAAATGAAAATGCAGAACCTGTTGTTCAAAAATTATCAATAATTTCAAGATAGGAACAGTAGAGTCTTAAGCCAAATGTAGGACCCTTCTGAACATGAGTCCTCTGTGACTGCATAGGTCTCATGCCCTTGAAACTGATCCGATCTGTAGAAAAAAGACTGAAAGAAAATATCCCAAAATGTCAATAGTCATTACTTTTGGGGTTTGGGATTACTGATGATATAAATTTTCACAATAGATATATATTTATTTTATAATCAGTGTAAAAAGTGTGTGTCTTTAACAAAAAAAAAAGATTCAAATTATACTGAAAACAGCACTACAGTGAATTGCAGTCTATTTTGCTTTTTTTTAAAAAATTAATTTATTTATTTTTGGCTTCGTTGGGTCTTCGTTGCTGCATGTGGGCTTTCTCTAGTTGTGGCGAGCAGGGGCTACTCTTCGTTGCGGTGTGCAGGCTTCTCATTGCAGTGGCTTCTCTTGTTGCGGAGCACAGGCTCTGGGCCTCAGGCTTCAGTAGTTGTGGCACGCTGGCTCAGTAGTTGTGACTCACGGGCTCTAGAGTGCAGGCTCTGTAGCTGTGGCACAGGGGCTTAGTTGCTCCGAGGCATGTGGGATCTTGCTGGACCAGGGCTCGAACCCATATCCCCGGCGTTGGCAGGCGGATTCATAAACACTGCACCACCAGGGAAGTCCCTGCAGTCTATTTTGCTTTTAGACCCTTTTAAATATCCATTTTGGGCCACTGGAAATAACAGATAACTCTTTTGAAAGTTTCTATAACCTATGTTTCTAAGTCACTGTAGAGAAAAGAGCAGGATATAAAAATGAAATCAGTTCTGTGCTGTCAAAAAAAAGCAAGCCAAGCTGAACCACAAATAACACATTCCATCTATTTTTGTCCCATATAGAATGAGCTCTTGGTTGGACATTAATCATTTGTTTGAATGGTCTGAGTCTGAAAATTTCTTCTCCAGTGTCCTTAGACCTACATTCCTGTAATTGGTAGCCCACATTGGCAAAAGGAAGGAAGACGTGCAGGAGGCCTATTGTATCTCAAGCACTTACTAGTTCAGTGAAGGATTTAGTAATACATTTTTTTATTGGAAAAAAAATGCATCTGGAAGACAATAAAAGACACCTTAAATGAGAAGGGATTAAGTGAGTTAATCATACAGAGGTTATTTGTAATGCATTCTTTTAGAAGTTATGCTACTGGAAGGGGAACCCCTTCCAGGGCCCAAGAGTGGGCTCTTGTCTAACACTTGGAAATGAATTGTCTGAGGAGACACACATACTGACACACAGAAGACTTTATTGGAGAGGGGTGCTCAAGTGGAGAGCAGCAGGGTAAGGGAACCCAGGAGAACTGTTCTGCCGCGTGGCTTGCAGCCTCAGGGTTTCTGGTAGTGGGGTTAGCCTTCCCGGTTGTCTCTGGCCAATCATCTTGCCTGGGCCCATATTTGGTCCGATTCAAGGCCCTTCCTGGCGGTATGGGCATCTCTCAGTCAAAATGGTTTCCAGCAGGGGGGTTTCTGGGAGGTTGGCAGGACATATTATGGGCTGGCATCTCCTCCTTCCTTTTGACCCCTCCCAAATTCTTCCGGTTGGCAACAGCTTGTCAGTTCCCTGTTCTTATCGGGACCTCCTGTAGTGAGACAACTCACGCAGTGGTTATTATCATGCCTGGCCAGGGCAGGCAGTTTTGGACAATGGTTCCCTAACAGTTACACAGAGAAGCCTTACCTGTTGACACGTTAATGACTTATAAACTAGCCATTTTGGCGTTAATGAAGTGCAAAAGCCAAGACAAATCACTTAATCCTTTTAGTGCCCAACTGACGATCCATTTGGTACAAATGATTGTCCCTGCAGATCCCTTAGGTGCAGGCTTCATATTTTGTTGTTTTCTCTACTGTATTGCATACTCAATTTCTCACTTTTTGCAATTTCAAACAGAAGGAATATGAAAAAGAAAAAGAAAACGAATCAGTTATTTGCCATCCCTTCCTCTCTCCCATCTTCTATTAATGATGGAAAGCCTTCAGAGTACCTACTGAGGAGGTAGGGATGTAAACTGAAGAAGTCAAAAGAGGGCCACTTGGGGACTTCCCTGGTGGTGCAGTGGTTAAGAATCCGCCTACCAATGCAGGGGACACGGGTTTGATCCCTGGTCCAGGATGGTCCCACATGCTGCAGAGCAACTAAGCCTGTGCACCACAACTCTGAGCCTGCATGCCACAACTACTGAAACCTGTGAGCCTAGAGCCCATGCTCCGCAACAAGAGAAGCTACCACAATGAGAAGCCTGCGCACCGCAACGAAGAGTAGCCTCCGCTCGTCGCAACTAGAGAAAGCCCGTGGGCAGCGACGAAGACCCAACATAGCCAAAAATAATAAAAATAAATAAAATAAGACAAAAAACAGAAACAAAAGAGGGCCACCTGTTCCACTTTAGAAATGGGAAGAGACCCAAAGGCAAAGAACTTGGGGAGAAAGAGAAGAAGAAGGAGAAATGAGAGTGTCAAAGGCAGGGAGGGGGGACTTCCCTGGTGGCACAGTGGTTAAGAATCCGCCTGCCGATTCAGGGGGCACAGGTTCGAGCCCTGGTCCGGGAAGATCCCACATGCCTTGGAGCAACTAAGCCCATGTGCCACAAGGGTGGCAAGAGAAGCCACCGCAATGAGAAGCCTGCGCACTGCAACGAAGAGTAGCCCGGCTCACCACAACTACAGAAAGCCCGCGCTCAGCAACGAAGCCCCAGCGCAGCCATAGATAAATAAATAAATAAATAAATTTACAAAGACAGGGAGGGAGGTTGAATGGATTTGAGAAAGAGAAATGAGAAAGACAAGAGGCTGATGCTGGAGAAACTTCAGGGAGAGAGAAGTGTTCAGGTAGGTATTTAAAAGATGCTGCTGATAGTTAGGGAGTTAGGGATTGACATATATGCACTGCTATATTTAAAATGGATAACCAACAAGGACCTGCCGTATAGCACAAGGAACTCTGCTCAGTATTATATAACAATCTAAATGAGAAAAGAATTTGAAAAAGAATAGATACATGTGTATATATAACTGAATCACTTTGCTGTACACCTGAAATTAACACAACATTGTTAATCAACTATACTCCAATATAAAATTAAAAGTTTTTTTTTTTTAAAAAGATGAGGATATGGGGAGGGGGAGGGGTGAGATGTGACAGGGTGAGAGAGTGTCATGGACATATATACACTACCAAATGTAAAATAGATAGCTAGTGGGAAGCAGCCGCATAGTACAGGGAGATCAGCTTGGTGCTTTGTGACCACCTAGAGGGGTGGGATAGAGAGGGTGTGAGGGAGGGAGATGCAAGAGGGAAGAGATATGGGAACATATGTATATGTATAACTGATTCACTTTGTTATAAAGCAGAAACTAACACACCATTGTAAAGCAATTATACTTCAATAAAGATGTTTAGAAAAATAAAAATAAAAAAGATGCTGCTGTGGTATATTACATAACCACCTCTCTGTCTCCCATGAAACCTTCAGTAAAAAATTATTATTCACCAATATTTTTGCAGTGGGATTCCTGTTGTTTGGATGAGATGACATTTGAGAGTGGCCTCTGAGGGGCCAAGGAATGTCAAGTATGCTCATGTTACAGGTTGGAGAGAGAAAAAGGGACTCCTTTCTTTTCATGTTCATTTTTCACAAGTGTAGGGGAGGAAAAAGTTTTCCTCAACCTTCTTAGGGTCTCCTGCTGGGTCTGAAAATTAAACTGACAAAGACAGATTAACAAGAGAAAAGAATACAAATTTAATATAAGTTTTGTGTGACATGGAACCTTCATATGGAAATGAAAACCCAAAAAAACCAGACCTGTGTATACTTATGCTAGGTTTGATGAAGTGTGGGCAGTTGTGTAGAAATATGATAGGATAAGGAGTATGAAGTAAGGGTCGTAAATTGAGGGAAAATTAGCAAGTCCTGTCTGTTAGGATTCTTCTTCAGATCCCTTTGTCTCAAGAGGTAAGGATGCTCCTTTCCTCCAGGTACAGGGAGTGTAACCAAAAGTGCGGTCCGGCTGCTCCCTGCTCAAAAGCCAATAAATAGGCAAGGTTGGTGGAAAGGAAAGTTTGCTTTATTTTGGATGTGGCAACTGGGGGGCGGAGGGGTTGGACTCCTGTCCAAAGGCAGACTCCCCCTCGCCCCCGACAATCAGGGGGCAAGAGTTTTATAGACGGAAGGAGGGGGCTACAGCAGAACCACCACAGTCAGCTCTGACAGTCATCTTGAAATTGGTCATGCAGTGGTCTGACCAGCGTCATTTTGATTGTTTTAAGTACAGTTAATCATCAGTTCCAGGGTCGGTTTGTTTCCATTTCTCTGAGGCAAATTCTCGGAATTGTGGCAGCCTATGTCATGGCTACAGTCTGGTCATCACGTAGTTAACTTCTTCCACCTGGTGGATGTTTCAGTAACTGTAAAACAACTCACAGGATATGGCTCAGAATATTATCTATAGCCCTTGAGAAGGTCCTTGACTATGCTTAATGACTAAACTTTTATTATTTAGTCTTGTTAGACTGTTTTTATTTGCTTCTGCATTTTCTCATTTCTCTGATTAAACTTATTCTTTGGCTAAAGTTTTTCCACAGAGAAAAGGCAAGTGGAGGACGTGGTGGGCAAGGACCATAGGGTCCTGCTCCGTTTCAGGAGGGCATCTCCTACCTGAGGGTTTTACGACAAGTTTCAGGGGAGAAGGGCAAGGGGAAGGTCAGTGTGACCTTACTGCTTCTGCCGTTTTTCTCAAACTCCTTCAGTTTAAAATATTCAAAAGCCAAGGTGCCACATTTTGGGGTAACTTGTCCTGAATCCCACCACAAGAAAAGAGGAGATTCACACTAATTTTTATTTAAATGTATCTACTCTATAAATGGGCACACATTTAAATTTCACTCACTCACTTATTACTGATTAATTTAACAAATATCATGGCAACTCCCACTATTTACCAGGTACTGTGCTAATTTTTCCTGGAGATAAGTAATAAAACCTGGTCTCTGTCCTATTGGAGCTTACAGTTTCACAGTTTATGGTCTAGTGCAAGGAAAAGACCAGAAACAAGTTATGAACAAATATAGCAAGTAAAGATACTATAAGATGTTATTTATTTTATAGGAAAATAGGTTAATCATTTTTAGATCGAATATAAAAGAATGTTCATTTAGGTCACTCTACTCAGTTAAACTGATAGGTGACTGGTTTTTCTAGAATAAGTTCTAACCAGTTAAATTTTAGAAAACTCCTTAAGCATTTTATTAGGAATGCTAATTTCTTCCCCATCCAGGTTTGGGACCATTTTTCTTTTATAGTGTATTTTTAAAAGATATGTCAATGTACTTCTTCATCTCATTTTTAGCAGTAAATATATTCTATTTTCTTACATCAGTTTATATGTAAAACATAGTGATCATTTCTTTTCATTGTAAAATAAGGGGCTGAGCTGGAGATCATAAGGAGGGTCTTAGCTTCAATAGAACTGTCAGGGAAAACCTCTCTGAGGGGCTAATCTTTAAGCTGAGGAAGCCATATTTGAGGCATTGACCAAAAAGTTAACCAATAGTCGATCTAAGAAAAGAATGGAGGGGCTTCCCCGGTGGCGCAGTGGTTGAGAGTCTGCCTGCCAATGCAGGGGACACGGGTTCGAGCCCTGGTCTGGGAAGATCCCACATGCCGCGGAGCAACTGGGCCCGTGAGCCACAATTACTGAGCCTGCGCGTCTGGAGCCTGTGCTCCGCAACAAGAGAGGGCCCGATAATGAGAGGCCCGCGCACCGCGATGAAGAGGGGCCCCCGCTTGCCGTAACTAGAGAAAGCCCTCGCACAGAAACGAAGACCCAACACAGCCATAAATTTAAAAAAAAAAAAAAAAAAAAAGAAAAGAATGGAAAATTTTATTCGAGCCAACCTGAGGATTATAACCTGGGAGACAGTCTTTTAGAAAGCTCTGAGGACTGTTCCACCCATTAGAGGTCAAAGCACAGTTACACATTTTTGAGACAAAAAGTTATACATCAAATGACATATTGTCAGTTTACACGATCCAGATCTGCATGTGCAAAGCAAGTAATGGGTCATCATGATCCTTTACAAGATTAAGAGGGAATGTTATCTCCTAAGGAGGTCTGGTAAACGTGAATGCACAACACACATTAAAGGGGAGGGAGGAGGCCTAAACGGGCAGAGAAAAATTTTATGCTTAAATTTTTGTCTTGCCGTAAAATATGAATTTTATTTCATCAGAGGCTTAAAGAAAGACAAAAAGCTAGTCAAATGAGATGGCAGGGAAAAGCATTCCATTTGAAGGTACAGCTTGTATGAAGGCCCTGAGGAAGGAGAATGATTTTGAAGGTGGCATTCTCTGAGGAAGGGGGCATAGAAGGTTGTAATTCTGTTCAGAGAGTCAAGAGACGAGCTCTGATTGTTCCATCCTGAGCCTTATGCCAACCCCTGTGGGTAAAGTACTATGAATAACATGGGAGGAGCTAGGGCAAGGTGCTAAGGAAGGGACAGAAGGACCCAAGAAGGGGAGTGACTCTCCTTCACACTCCAGAAGAAGAAAAACTTCCGTAGAAATTGATTCCCTGAGAGCACCATCCTTTTCTGCACCATCAAGTAAGAGTGACTTATGTAATTAGTGACATCAAGACAAGCCATTGGAAGCAGAAACTCTGCACTGAAAAGGGGAGTCCAGAGGCTTCACTATTAACTGTGGTTGTTATGCTGTCTGTTCTGCAGGTGACAGGATTTGTGAAGCAGGTCATGACCCTAAGCACCGCTGGTTGAGGGAGTGTCTTCCTTGCAGACCCAGCTCTCCCTAAAGATGGGTTGACAGGCCTAGATAAGTGGGGAATTGAGATTAGCCCTAATTTAGCCCCAGGCTAAAGCCAAATTACATTCACACAGTTTTTTTATTATTATTATTATTATTTTGGCCATACAATGCGGCTTGCAGGATCTTAGTTCCCTGACCAGGGATCAAACCCAGGCCCATGGCAGTGAAAGCGCAGAGTCCTAACCACTGAACCGCCAGGGAATTCCCAACACAATTTATAAGGAAAAAACTCTCCCTACATCTCCTTTCCACTGGCTTAGAACTTGAAAGGGAAGATAGGGGAGAGATTAGCTCCCAGACCTCCAGCAGATGGGTTTTGGTTAGATATGTGAATATCTTGAAATAGAGTTCTATTAGTTGGGACTCTTAATTATAAAGACAAAAATTCAACTCAAACTAGCTAAAGCCAAAAAAAAAAAAAAAAAAAAAAAAAAGCGGCTAGCTGGTTCACATACTGGGAAGAACAGGAGTGTGTGTTAAAAGTTTCCATCTCTCGTTTCTCATCTCTACTTGGCTTGACTTTATTCTCTGACTTTGTATCTTCATATCTTGGCTTCATCTCTTCATTCTTGGTGACTTCAGCCTTTTTCTACATGGTGGGTAAGACAGCTCCAGTAGCCCCAGGCTACATCACAGCACAACTACCCCACTTTTCTCTCCAAACTTGAATACATCAAATCCTAGGGAAGGTCTCTCTGGTTGGCCAATCAGGGGAAGGGACTGATTCTGGTTAGATCATGGCCAGGTCCTGGCCATGGGTTAACCCTTGAGACAAAGACTGTCAGAGTTCTGTGACTCAGTCCTATGAAATGGGAAGGGTCAGTTCCCCAATGCTAAAGATGCTGGAGAGACAAAAACAACAAAATCCAGAACGGTAAGGGAAGTTAAGGATAAATTATTTTTATGAGTGTAGCACAAAAGAAGTATAAAAATTCCTACAATCCAGCTTGGGTTTCTTCTCCAAGCACTCAATTAAATTTTTCTTCTTAAAGAGTAACTTTTTCATGAAGTGAAACTCAGGATATTGAGAAAATTGCAGCAGGATAGGAAATAATCTTGCTCTCCTCAGATCTATAGAGAAGGGCTGTAAGCGGGTTCCCCCCACGGAGGTAAAATAGGCATAGAAAGGGAAAGACAGAGCAACAGAGGCTGAGACTAAATCTACCTCTGGAAGGCTCAGTAAGAGACAGCAGGCTACAATCCAGGAAAGCATGGGCCCAACACAAAGAAGCTGGAAGGTCTCAGATGGCAGATTTTTTTTTAAAAAACATCTTTATTGGAGTATAATTGCTTTACAATGTTGTGTTAGTTTCTGCTGTATAACAAAGTGAATCAGCTATACGTATACATATATCCCCATATCCCCTCCCTCTTGCGTCTCCCTCCCACCCTCCCTATCCCACCCCTGTAGGTGGTCACAAAGCATCAGATGGTAGATGTCTAAGGTTTCTCTACATAGATCTCCAAATATTGACAGTCACCTATCTATCAGGTATTCAGGCTGAGGTTATGGTGCTGTAAAAAATTAATAAACAGAAATCTCAATTGAGTTGGGAGGCCAGAATGCCGAGATTCTCACATCCTGTGCCAATAGCAGAGCTCAACAGGAGGAAGAAAGACTCCTTTCCTGGCAAGGACTCAGCCAACGAAAAGTCATGGGCTCTTTGTTTACCACAGCCCTCCCACCTTCCTTTTCCCCTCTATAAAAGCGTTCTCTTCCCTGGCTGTGTGGGGACTTGCATGTGGCTCGCCATGGTTGTAGACCCTAAATTGCAATTCCCTGCTGATTCTGAATAAGCCCATCTTTGCTGAAGAAATATCTGGCAGTCTATTTGTTTCAGATCAACAGTGCATACCTTCAGTCCCTGGTATGAGAAGAATGGGGAGTGATAAGAACAAGGCAGACTCAGACATAGAGAATGGACTTGAGGACACGGGGAGGGGGAAGGGTAAGCTGGGATGAAGTGAGAGAGTGGCATGGACATATATACACTACCAAATGTAAAATAGATAGCTAGTGGGAAGCAGCCGCATAACACAGGGAGATCAGCTCGGTGCTTTGTGACCACCTAGAGGGGTGGGATAGGGAGGGTGGGAGGGAGACGTGAGAGGGAGGGGATATGGGGATATATGTATATGCATAGCTGAGTCACTTTGTTATACAGCAGAAACTAACACATCATTGTAAAGCAATTATACTGCAATAAAGATGTTAAAAAAAAAAAAAAAAGAACAAGGCAGACCCTCCAGGTCTAGAGAGAATGTGATTTTCAGCAGGTTTCTAGGTCAGGGATTCTGGCACAGGAAACAGACAGAGATGTAGTTACTAGAACTGATAACCAGAAAGTGTGGTCTTGGAGACAAGTCAGAAGCCCAGTTACTGAAGCATGAGGTCAGAGCTAGTCTAGCAGTGAGTACAACTTTGTGTGCCAAGTCCCTGGGCAATGGGCAGGATGCCTTCCAGAAGCTGAGGTTTATTTTAGGGGCTAGATAGTTGGTATCTGTGGGGAGAAGGAGGATATAGAAGTTGGAAGTCAGGCAGGTTCTGACAGAAACAAGAGAACATGATTTACTATGCAAGTTTAATAGAATGTGTTTTGGTCAGATCAAGTTCCGGAGCTGTATTAAACTAGTAGACGGCAGATATTTTTAAAAAGAGGAAGAGTCCACATTTGATTTGAAGAACCCAGGGCTGTGAGAATATCATGACCAGCAAATATTAGGTACAATTTTGGGGCACATTTGAACAGGAATAGTTTGAGATTTGTATTCATCTCCCAAGATGTGCCTCTCTGTGTGAAGTTCTATGGATAAAGATGTGGCTTCGGTTTCAAACTAGAAACCTGGCACCATTTACTTACAAATTAAAAATACAAGCAAATCTTTTACATATCTCCTAGAAACCAAGGATGTTATACCTCCAGTAATTTGGATAATATTGTGGGCTGAGTTTTTTTCTTTTTTCAATTCTAATTAAGCCATCCATCACTTCAAGGTGACAATTTTCTCAAGTATGCTCATAAAACCATTGAGTTATTTTTAGTCTCCTATAGCATGAAGAATTTTGACTCCTAGGGGAAAATCTCATGTAAGTGGTCATCTGTTACTTTTGGGGTGGTGGGTATGGAGGAATCTTCTCCCATTCTTTCCTTTTGAAAGCTCTCTCCCTTCCGCTCGATGGGATTCTGGTGGGTCTGTCAGTTGCATGGGTTTATGAACCACGCTGCCCAATCAGAGTACTTAATTCTCCTAGACACACACTCGGTCCAGGAGGGAGCAAGTGACATAACGTAAGTTCTTTCCAAAGACTGATGCAAATGCTGGGGCAGCAAAAGTTGCACTCTTATCTTTGGAATGCTAGTTGTGTGAATAATGTAAGCCTGGGCTGTTTGGTGGCTACCTTTGGTCCCATGTGGAGACAGCCTGCCTGAAAATGCAGCCACACAGAGAAAAATAGAAGCAAGAGGGAAAGATGCAAAGAGAAAGGTAGAAGGAGAGATCTAATGATGCGATTTGCACCCGTAGATCCAGTTATGCTAGAAGCAGGACCCACTCCTTGGACTTTCTATTTCCTGGAACATTCTCTTCATTGCTAAAATTAGATTGAGTTGAGGTTCTATCGTTTACAACTGAAAGGGTCTGGACATTCAAAAATCAACAATCCAGACATGTGGAGCCTCGCGGCACTATCACTAGCCCTGGTCACCACATGAATACTAACCAGAGATAAGCATTATTAGTTTTTTTACTTTATTAATGAACATTTGAGAATCAATTCTGTGTTGTATAAGTTCCACTTTTTGCCTCCATTTTCTACTTGTTGCAATTGCATACAATGAGGGCACATTCGATAGACTGAATATTTAACGGGTTTAATTTTAATTTGGCACCACAGAATTATATCAAGCCACAAAACTTAAGACGTGAACTTGCCTTTCATCTTTGGTGACAAAATTTTGAAAGAATTTAGTTCAATTTAGTTACTTGCAAATAGGGACTAATTTTACATGATATTAAAGTAGATTGCTCTCTGTCGTTGGGCATGAATGAAATAGGTTTCTCTGAATCATAGGACATTTGAAAGAATGTATAAAAATCACATGATGATGACTCCTAACCGGTGTCCGACACAGTTCCTGCTTTGGTCTTGGGAAGTTCAAAGCAGCTCTGATTCTTGATCTTTTGCATGGTTTTTTTTCCTCCTCTCTGGAAGTTTTGTCTCTGATGTTCCAAAGTTTCACAATCATGTATCTTGATGTGGGTCTTTCCCCATTCCTTATGCTAAGTGGATCTTTTTCACTCTGGAAATTATGCTGAGAATTTTCTTTGATAATTTGCTCCTTTCTACTTTCCACGTTCTTATTTCTTGAACACTTTTCATTAAAAATATATATATATTGAGGACCTACTCTGTGTCTGGTTTTGTTCTAGGCAATACACAAAACATAAAAAATCCTTGCCTTGGAGGTGTTCACATTTTAGGTAGAAATTGGATGTTCTGCAGTGATCCTATACTTTTCTTCTCTCCAATTTCCATCTTTTGGGTTTTTTTTCTTCTTTCTGGAAGATTCCTCAACTTTATCTTCCAAATTATTTATTAAACTTTTTGCTCTTGCTACAATGTTTTCAATTTCCATGGGCTCTTTATTATTTCATGAGTACGTATCCTCCTTTATCTCTCTGAGAATGTTTTTAATAGTTTTATTTTTGATGTCTTCTTTTGCTTCTAGAAGTATCTCTATGCCTCTAAATGTCTTTGTCCTGTTTATTTGTTTTTCGCCTCTGTTTTTCCTGAAGAGAACTTTCTTTTTCACCTATTCATATTTTGTTCCATAATTGAAACTTTAATTTTCATTTTAAAAGCAATTACATGCAGTGATAGCTTAACTTTGATGGTATGGTATTTAATAGCTAGCTGCCTCTATCTTAGATGGAATTGCATTTTTATCAGAAAACATTCTCAGTGCATACTTTGATCTTTTAAACAGGAAAGCCAATTTGGGGGTTGAATATTTATCTAATGAGTTCAATGGAGCCAATTAAGATAATTTGGGTCAATAGAAAAAAATAATATATGTTTCTCACTTAGTTAATTCACAAAGTTGACAATCACTCATCTACCATAGTTACACCCCAAAAAATCCAGAGAGCATTCAACTTTCTCAGAAAAAAAAAAATGTTATAAATTTTACTCAGAACTCTTATTATATTTTTAAATATTTATTTATTTATTTATTTGGCTGCGCTGGGTCTTAGTTGTGGCACGCGGGATCAAGTTCCCTGACCAGGGATCAAACCCAGGCCCCCTGCATTGGGAACATGGAGTCTTAACCACTGGACCACCAGGGCAGTCCCAGAACTCATATTTTAAAATTTCGTTAATTATACAAAATAAACTGAAGTGGCTTTATCTATACAGATTTTAAGATTATCTTCTCAGCAAGAATAAAGATTTATTACAATGTTTCTTTACAGACATTCACCTCCTTATATGAAAAATTAATGTATTCACGGCATTGTCTCTCAGGCAATAGCTAAAATAAGAAGAGATATTTTACTAGACAAACTACGTATTAAAATGAGAGACTGTTGCAGAACCCAAAGCGCATCTTTTCATAAACATAGATTTATTCAGAAATTTTCTCTCTGGAGAAGATTTTTAAATGAAGTTAATACCTTACTTGCAAATGTGAGAACTTATACATGGAGGATTAAATTTTAATGTTGAATTAAAATTATTACTGTATGTTGCATTTATAACTGGAATGATTTTAATTGACTAGAAATACAGAGGATGGTAATAGAAAAGGTAATATTTATTGGATGCTAAGTATATGCCAAATACCCTTCCAAGCACTTTATATGTTTCTCACAGTTAATCTTCACAACAACTCTTTGAGACAGGTACTACCATTAGCCCCATTTTACAGATGAGAGACTAGTAAGTGATGGGCCTAGGAGGGAATTTAGGCAGCTGAACTGCAGGGCTAGCCCTTCTCAGTGATGAAATACATACCTCCCTTGGGACAGCACTAGTGCCGCAGAGAAAATCTAAAGAAATAAACATCTTCCCTAACTTCCAATGGGATCCATTCACATTCTTTGGTTGCAAGAAATAGAAACTCATTCTGGCAACTCAAGCAAAAGGGAATTTATTGGAAGTTAGGTGACAAGCTGACAGAATCCATGGGAAGGCTGGCAAAGCCAGCTTGGATCCAAGCTGGAAACAGGGCAGATCTGGAGGGTCAGGGACTAGAATTGAGGAAAAGTTCATGGCACAGGTGGTCTGTCAGGATATCCCCTCAACCAGGATGCACAGACTCCAAACATTTGCAGTCTTTTTTTCCCGTGACTTGAGACAGGAAATATGGGGAGGGAGTGTTCAACTGGCCTAGGATGGCCCAGCTTGGATCAGGGGAGAGGGTGAGGGCCCGGTGACTATCTCAGGGGGTTCTATCCAGTAGAGAAGAGGTCACGACTGTGACTTCTGGAATTTAATATTGGCTTTACCACTGACTTAGTGGGCAACATTGGTAATTTATTAATCTCTCTGTGGCTCAGTTTATACATTTGCAAAACAGGCATAAGAATAGTACTGATCTCTTAGGGTTGTTTAAGGGGTAAACAAGTTAATACACGTGAAACTCTTAAAAGAGGGCATGGCACATGGAAAGCCTAAGATAAATGTTTACTTTGATTATATACAAATTAAGTACTAACAGATATATTAATTAGCCATTAAATAAAAAGAAAAGGCAAAACAGGTTTCTTTTTCCCCCTTCCTCTACCTCTCAAAAAACCTTTAGGCCTTTTGATCAGAATCAAGATATGCCTCAGGAATGCAACTGGGAACACTGATCTTACTAATATTTTTCCATTTGTGTCTGCAGTCTTTTACTTATGATAAATTTGCATTCTCTGAACTTGCAAAGATTTTCATCTGGGCCCCACGCTGAGAACTGGTAAGCTTTTCAGTCATAAAAAATACATAATGCCAGTAGGAACAAGAAAATATAAAACTGTCTCTGATGGTCACATTGTACGGAGTTCTGTACTAAAAACGAAAATGGCTCTTATGTGTTCCTTTGGGCTGATCTGGGACGTGTATTTTTCAGAACTAAAGTTTTTACAAGTTATAAATGCTCCAATTTGAATTTATTTAGAGAAACATAAAAAAGGATATGCATGACTCTGAAATATTAAATGTAGTTGTAGAAACTCTAAAAATCTCATTGGTTGAGATGAATTGAGGGGGGTACTCAATAAGTAAAAATTTATTTATTAAAGATTTAGGAAGTAAAAGATTTAATAAAGGAAAATAGTTTATTATTACATAAAGGTCTCATATTGGATAAGATAGATCTATTCGTAATTAACAGCACTTCTTACACGTTCCTCATTAAAATGAGTAATTTAGAGAACAAGAAAAATGAACAATTTGTCCTTCAAACCTAAGTAGTTTAAATATCACCCTTCCAATATCGTTTTCTTGAAAGGCTGTTCAAGAGTAAGTATTACCCCAGTCTGGGTGACGTGATCACAAATTATGAAAAGGAGGAATTTAGTTGTCAAGATTGTTACCTGTGTCAGGAGATGATAAACCATTTTCATCGAGAAGGTCAGCCCCAGTATGCCAGTTGTAGCGACCAAGAGTGCTGTGTTGTGCAGCATTTCAAGACCCTGCTCAGGGTCAATGGGAAGGAGAGCCATGATCAAGTAGTGATTTTTGCCAAGCTGGGCAGGAAGATGTGGTGCCATCTCTGCCAGAAGCTGCTATCCATTGAAGAGCTCACAGGCCCTACCTTAGAACTCACAGAGGGAAGACTGGGATAAAAGAAGTGAATATATGTGTCTAAGCCAAGAAAATAAGCATTTGGGGAGTAAAAAGTAAAAAAAAAAAAAAAAAAAGAGAGAGAAGTAATGAAGGGGTAGAAAACTGATAAAAAGAGAAAGGGTATAGTAGTTATTTTGATGTGTAAAGCAAAGAGAAGATTACAGGGGTGTTCAAAGTCTCCCTACCAGTGGATTAGTGGGCAAAAGAGTATCTTCTTAGGTACTATTATTTTAAAGGTATAATTCTTTTTTTATTATAGAAGTATTCCATGTTCACTGTAAATTTTCAGAAAATACAGAAGAAATTTTTTTCACCTAACACCTAGTCATTCTGCAGGCACCAGTTTGCTTGAGAATGTTTATGAGAGGAAGGGGGATGAAGGCAATGAGGAAGCAGAGTGGTCAGATAGGGACAACAGCCTAAATCTCTAAAACATCTCCAGATGTTTAAATCTCGCCAATCAAAGGCCACCAGAAATACAACTGCTGTCAGATGAAGTTAAGTTTATAAGCTTGCTACTGCAGCAAGGGGGAATGCACACTCCAGGACCTGGGGGTGTCTAGGTCAAGAACGAGTAAGGAGGGTCTTGTTAGGATTTGGACTTGGGCTGGTCGATTTAGGAAGAAACAAGGGTTTGTTCTAGATTTGAGTTCTGTCCAGAAGCAGGGGCAATTCGATGATTGGGGGTCTTAATTTTTACCTAGGAAGTAGGTAGGTAATTCATTCATGTAGCTAGAATAGGAGAGTGTTTGGATTTTTTTTTTTTTTTTGCTGTTTTAAAAATGTTTTTATTCTCTGATTCAAACATTTGACATTTTGTTCAGCTATGACAAACACATTAATTTTTCAAAAATATTTTTCTTTTTTTTTTTTGCTTTTTTTTTTTTTTTGCTTTCTTAGTTTTTATTTTTTTTTTCACACACACACACTGCATTTTATTTTTACAAGAGATAAATAGACTGACACCAAGCATTGTACATGGATGACCACAACAAAAGCAACAATGATTGCAATTACCAAACATGAAACACACTCATACTATGTCATAATATTGACATTCAGTCCAGTAATCCTCCACTGTAACAGCTCCTTTACTTTGCAGTGAAAATTGATTTGTATATTCTTTGCCTCTGAGCCTGGATATTTTTGTGGTGCCTGGATATTTCTGTGCCTGGATATTTTTGTGGTGGCTTAATGCCCTTATTTCTGTCTGTGTTTAGATATGATTATGGTGTGGTCTTTTTCCACCATTATTGTGTGATAATTGTTACTCTTTGAAACTTTATCTTCAATAGGGGCACACTATGGCCAGTTATCAGCTGTCAGGGGTAAATTTTTTTTTCCACTTTCTCCATCAGTTGTTGTTGTTTTTGCTTTTTTAAAAATTTATTTATTTTATTTATTTATTTTTGGCTGCGTTGGGTCTTCGTTGCTGCGCGCAGGCTTTCTCTACTCGCGGCGAGCGGGAGCTACTCTTCTTTGTGGTGCGCGGGCTTCTCATTGCGGTGGCTTCTCTTGTTGTGGAGCACGGGCTCTAGGTGCACGAGCTTCAGGAGTTACAGCACGCAGGCTCAGTAGTTGTGGCTCGCAGACTCTAGAGTGCAGGCTCAGTAGTTGTGGCACACGGGCTTAGTTGCTCCGCAGCATGTGGGATCTTCCTGGACCAGGGCTTGAACCCGTGTCCCCTGCATTGGCAGGCAGATTCTTAACCACTGCGCCACCAGGGAAGTCCCCTCCATTAGTTGTTAATCTTGGATTCAGACTTGTGCTTGAGTTTCCACATGGGACTCTAGAAACCCAGGTGACAAAGTGTGACCAAGAGTATGGAAGACGGATATTCCCCTGCTTCTTTATAGTAATTGCCGTGCAGCACTTTGAGAGTTTGCTCATCCAGAAATGCAGTTGGGGGACTTCCCTGGTGGCACAGTGGTTAAGAATCTGCCAGCCAGTGCAGGGGACAGGGGTTCAATCCCTGGTCTGGGAAGATCCCACATGCTGTGGAGCAGCTAAGCTTGTGTGCCACAACTACTGAGCCTGCACTCTAGAGCCCATGAGCCACAACTACTGAGCCTGCACTCTAGAGCCCGTGAGCCACAACTACTGAAGCCCGCGTGCCTAGAGCCCGTGCTCCGCAACAAGAGAAGCCACCACAATAAGAAGCCCGTGCACCGCAACGTAGTGTAGGCCCCGCTCGCCACAACTAGAGAAAGCCCATGAGCAGCAACGAAGACCCAACGAAGCCAAAAATAAATAAATAAAATATAAATACATTTATTAAAAAAAAAAAAGAATCCGCCTTCCAATGCTGGGCACGCGGGTTCGGTCCCTGGTGGGGGAACTAAGATCCACATGCTGCGGGACAACTGAGCCTGTGTGCTCTAGAGCCTGTGCACTCTAGGGCCCATGCCACAACTAGAGAGAAGCCCATGCGCCGCAACTAAGACCTGCCACAGCCAAATAAATAAACACATATATATAGTTTTAAAAAGGACCATACTTCTCAATTATCAACCTTAAAAAGAAAGAAAGAAAGAAAAAGAAATGCAGTTGGCCTGACTGGGACTTACTCCAGGACTGGGGTAAGGGGTGGGCATGAGCTGCTGCCCTCCAGTGGCTTCCCAAGGAATTACATCAGTGACTATACTCCAGCTCATGTAGGGGTTTCTTGAGGACTTTCAGGAACACCTCAAACAGGGCAGATTAGGAGGAAGGCAGATTTGCCTGGGAACAAGAGGCAGTAAAATTTCAGATACTATTGTTAATGTGGCTACATCAGTACTCTCAGCTTGGTGAAACCTGGAGAAATATGGATTATATGAATTGTAGGTTTTGAATGAGTACATATTGCTTTTGTATTCAGAGAAGGTAGATGTGTGGGATAGAAGAATAAGAATCTGAACATTTATGTTGGGCTGAAAAACAACCATGCAACCTGGAAATGCAGAATAATTAAAGATGAGGTGGTTAGAAACTTCTTAATATCAAGGGTTATATAAATAAAGGTTAAAATTTTACTTAAGTTGGAGAGTATTTGAGAAATTGGAACTCTTGTGCACTGCTAGTGGGAATGTAAAATTGTGCAGTTACTGTGGAAAATAGTAAGGCAGTTCCTCAAAAAATTAAACACAGAATTACCATATGATCCGGCAATTTCACTTTTAGGTATATACCCAAAGAATTGAAAGCAGGGATTTGAACAGATATTTGTATACCCACATTCATAGCAGCATTATTCACAATAGCCAAAAAGTAGAAACAAGCCAAATGTCTATGAACAAATGAATGGATAAACAAAATGTATATACATGCAATGGAATATTATTTAGCCTTAAAAAGGAATAAAATTCTGACATGTGCTGCAACATGGATGAGTCTTGAGAGCATTATGCTAAGTGCAATAAACCAGAAACAAAGAACAAATATTTTATGATTCCATTTATCAGAGGTACCTAGAATAGGCAAATTAATAGACAAAAAGTATAAAAGATGTTACCAGGAACTAGGGGAGAGGGGAAAGGGAGTTAATGTTTAATGGGTACAGAGTTTCTATTTGGGATGATAAAAAGTTCTGAAAATAGATACTGGTGATTGTTACACAACACTGTGAATGTACGTATTGCCACTGAATTGAACACAAAAACGGTTAAAATGGTAAATTTTATGTCAAGCATAGTTTACCAAAATAAAAAATTTATATAAGTAAAATGAATTTATTATTTTGTCTTTAAAGAAATATGACATGTTCCTTTTGTTTGCTTTTTTTAAGTTGTTTTTTAGACTCTTGGAGGATTTTTATTACACAAAAGTACATTTTAAGGGCACAGCTATTATATACTGTAAAATAAGGTTATAATTTCATGGCCTTAGGCATAAATTCTTTGGATTTTTCCTATGGCCAGATGAAATCAAATTGAAGGCTGGAGGTTTCCCACCCATCTTTTAGAGAAATAGCATTTTAAGGCTTTTCTCTTATTTTTTTATTTACCAGGTAGTTCTTGGTCTAGAGAGTAAACTTAAAGTTACTGTAAATCAGCTATTCTCAACTAAATTAATAGTTTGGCTTGATTCATGATTACTATATTCAACTTTGATTATAATTAGAGAAAGTAAAATGATTCTAAATAGAACTCTAGATAAAAGCATATTAAAAATTGGTTCCCCAAATAGCCCCAGAGTCTAAAATACTATTTTACTGTTGTTGAAGTTTGAAGTTTTTCAAACACAGGAAAGGGTGTATTATAACAGGGCAACCTGTGAAGCTTCCAAGAGTTCAAATTAGAAGCTGTGAGTCCCAATTTACTCGGCCTTGTGTGAGGTTAAGTGTACCCAGCACAGTGCCTGGAACATGGTAGATGGGCAGAAAGTACGTGCTGAATGAGAGGACAAGTGAATGTCACTTCCTCTCTCTGAACCTCTACTTTCTGCTCTGAATATAAGGAAGGAGTTGGATGAAATGAGTGGGTCTCAGCTCTGGTTGCACATTAGAATCACCTGACAAGCTTTTATTTTTCAGTTTTATTTTATTATTATTTATTTATTTATTTTGGCTGCATTGGGTCTTTGTTGCCGCGCATGGGCTTTCTCTAGTTGCGGCGAGCAGGGGCTACTCTTCGTTGTGGTGCACAGGCTTCTCACTGCGGTGGCTTCTCTTTGTTGCAGAGCATGGGCTCTAGGCGCACGGGCTTCAGTAGTTTTGGCACTTGGGCTCGGTAGTTGTGGCTTGTGGGCTTAGTGGCTCCACGGCATGTGGGATCTTCCTGGACCAGGGATCAAACCCGTGTCCCCTGCATTGGCAGGCGGATTCTCAACCACTGCGCCACCAGGGAAAACCCTGGGGAGCTTTTTTTAAAACAAATTTATTTATTTATTTATTTTTGTCTGCATTGGGTCGTCGTTGCTGCCCGGGCTTTCACTAGTTGCGGCGAGCCGGGGCTACTCTTCTTTGCGGTGTGTGGGCTTCTCATTGCAGTGGCTTCTCTTGTTTTGGAGCACGGGCTCTGGGTGCACAGGCTTCAGTAGTTGTGGCACACAGGCTCAGTAGTTGTGGCTCACGGGTTTAGTTGCTCTGCAGCATGTGGGATCTTCCCGGGTCAGGGCTCGAACCCGTGTTCCCTGCATTGGCAGGCAGATTTATAACCACTGCACCACCAGGGAGGTCCAACCCTGGGGAGTTTTTAAAACTACTGATGCTACCAGCTTGAAAAGGAATGCATTCTGATACATGCTACCATGTGGATGAACCTTGAAGACATTATGCTAAGTGAACTAAACTAAGCCAGATACAAAATGATAAATATTGCATGATTCCACTTATATGAGATACCTAGCATAGTCAAGTTCATAAAGACAGCAAGTAGGATGGTGATTACCAAGAGCTAGGAGGTGGAGGGAATGCGGAGTTATTTTTTAATGGGTACAGAGTTTCTGTTTGGGAAGATGAAAAAGTTCTGGAGGTGGATGGTGGTGGTAGTTGCATAACAATGTGAATATACTTAATGCCACTGAACTGCACACTTAAAAATGGTTAAGATGGTGAATTTCATATTTTGTATATTTTAACACACACACACACACTCATATTGATGCTGTGCCCCATGCCAGAGCAGTTGAGTCTGATGGTTGGGAGATGGGAGGCAAAGTGTTGCGGCTTGCATATGGGCATTTTTTAAAGCTTCTCAGGTTTTTTTTTTTTGGCCACGCCTCGGCTTGTGGGATCTTAGTTCCCCAACCAGGGATTGAACCCTGCCCCCAGCAGTGGAAGCGCGGAGTTGTAACCACTAGACTGCCAGGGAATTCCTTCTCAGGTAATTCTGATGCACAGTAAGTGTCGGGAATCCCTGACCCAGATGATGTCTAAGAATCTGTTTTATTTCAATCATCCATGATTCTAAATGAGATGGTCCAACAAGAGAAAATGAAAACTATCAACATTTTGCCCTGATTTCATAAGTGGAAACAACTATTTCCTTGGATAAATTGCCTGAATCCAAATTGCTAATGGACTCACAGGTTTTTTTTTTTTTCCAAATATTTTTTTCTGTTTAGTAATTTTGCTTCTTTTCCTAAAATGAATTAACTTTTTCACAAAAATTCATTGGACAGATGTACAATTCTCCACTCAATTAAGATTTGTATAGATAACAGTACCTTCTAATACATATTGTTCTTATAGAGAACACATGTCCACATTCAGCATGATATCTCTTCACCAAAGCCAATCTTTTCTGAAGCCTGACATTTTCATGTCACATGTTGTATGTTTCAGTTGTCACAAATATCCAAATAAGTTTTTAACCCAAGGCTTTATTTTAAAGTAATAATTGTAAAATAATTGGTTTTTTCTAGAAAAATTATTTTAAAATAATAGATTTGTAACCATTAAAAGTAAATGGAAAGTTTTCAATAATGAAAATTTGAAGTGACCCAACAAAAGAAAAAAGCATGGGTTCTTTTTCTATAAATCTAATTGTTTTACAAAAGAAGGGTTGTTTTGAAATATTTCATTGTGTTGATACAATAATCACAGGATACTGAGCCAGTCTAAAAAATCAGGGCTAAACCAAATTAAAGATGAAATGGAAACTATTTTTAAATGTTTCCCATCTAAAATGAGAGAATTGATAACGTGAAATACAAAATAATAGCTTTCTGTTCTGGAGTTTTTATATATGTTACATATAAATCTAATGGGTTTTGAGCGAAAATTGTTCTTAGCAAAAAGCATAAGTGGGTTAAAATTCTAGAAGGCAATATTAATTTTTTGCCTTTCTCTCCTTTAGAACTTCTGACTTGAAATGTCCTCCTTAAAACATACATAACATTATATGTGATCTGTGAGCAGTGTGGCTTAAATGTGCTATATACCAACCCTAGTTCTGAAATTACTGCACAAATTCATACTAACAGAGGAGCTGCTATCTGTGCTTTTAAACCACATCAAATACAGGCTTCCCTAAGTTGTTGAGAAAAAGCATTTATTCATCAATTCAGTTCAGAGTAGTCAAAAGTCCTGATAATAATATGGTTTCAAAGAATAAACACAGTATTCTTTCTCTCTCTCTCTCATTCAATCTCTTTTTCTTTCATTCAAAAAAACACTAACTCGGGTTTCCCTGGTGACGCAGTGGTTGGGGGCCCGCCTGCCAATGCAGGGGACGTGGGTTCGAGCCCTGGTCCGGGAGGATCCCGCACGCCGCGGAGCAGCTAAGCCCGTGCGCCACAACTACTGAGCCTGCGCTCTAGAGCCTGTGAGCCGCAGCTACTGAGCCCACGTGCTACAGTTACTGAGGCCCACATGCCTAGAGCCCGTGCTCCGCAACAAGAGAGGCCACCACAGTGAGAGGCCGGCGCACCGCAGGGAGGAGTGGCCCCCGCTCGCCGTAACTGGAGAGGGCTCGCGGGCAGCAACGAAGACCCAACTCAGCCAAAAATAAATAAATAAAATAAATAAATTTAAAAAAAACAAAAACACTAACTCATTTTGTGCCTTTGCTCATTCCTATGGATACAAAGACAGACAAATAAGCATGTAATATGCAATAATAAACATATAAACAAATAAGGATATAATATGCATGTGCGATATGGTTAGGCCCACACAGGATATTACAGAAGCCCAGAGGAGAGGCGCCTGAACTAGGGCGAGACAGAGGAAAGAAGGCAGAGAAGGTTTCCCTGGAGCAGGGGACATCTGAGCATGTAATAGTCCTTGGAATTAATATAGAGGGTTCCTTATCCTTAGTGATCAAATATGCATTTTTAAAAGCATTTTTGGATTTCAGTATTTTATACCTAAATGTTTAGATATGGTTTCATATAGAAAACATCCAGTCTTATAAAAGCAAAGTCGAAAATTCTCTTTTGGTTTGAACACAGAAGCTCTCAAGAGGGAGGAGATGCTACTCCAGTCTTTCCCAGACCTTTCCCTGTGAAGCCCGCCTCTCTATCTTGGTTCTCTCATGTTGGTTCCCTCCCCTAATCTGACCACATCTGCTCCCAGCAGCATGACTCTTCTGCTGAGGACCAAACAAACAAGTCTCTCATTCCTCTGTCATGCACCACCAAGTCTTGTCTAAGGAAAATTTAAAATGAATTAATTTCACTACATAGAAAAGCTATAAATGTAATAATATATCCTACTATAATAATATATAAATATTAGGTGAATGGTATCTAATATTAATACATACATATACAAACACTGTGCAACTATTTTATAAACAATATATAATATCCAATTATTATAGATGCAATATGAACACAAATAATATAAATATAAAAATGTAAAGTATATAAAGGCTGAGGCAGTCTAAAAATCATCTCTTAAAATCTAAATTTCTTCACATGGCATTCCAGGATCCTCATAATCTGGACTCCAACTTTCTCCCCAGTCTTATCCTTTGCTATTTCCCTTTCTGTCTTTTGTGGTCCAGTGGTGTCTAAGTGCTGCCAGCGTCCTAGATAGGTTAGTGCTTGCTCTCACTTCCATACCTTGGAACACATGGGTCCCCTTGCTGAGGGATGGAATACCCCCTTACCCCACAACTCCTCTTCAGTTGCCATCTCCTCTGTGAAGCCATCCTTAACGCCCCAGGCTGGGAAGACACCCCACCTCTGATCACTCAAAATACTTGGGCACACACCCAAACTTTCCTGAATCTAAGACTCAACTATGGTGCTTGTTAAAAAGCATACTCTAGGACCTCAGAATTTCTATGGGAGAAGGCTGATAATCTGTATATTTAACAAGTCACCTAGGGGATTCCTTCAGAAAAGTCTTGGAAACATTGCTCTATATTATAGCACTTATATTATTAATACCATTATTTGAATTATCTGTCTTTCAGTAGCCTGCAAACTGCATTTGTTCATTATCATATTCCCAGTCCCAATATAGGATCCAACTCACTGAAAGAAGCAAAATGTGAATGAATAAAAAATCTAATGTCGGGGGGAGAGGCATAAATTAGAAGTTTGGGATTGACATACACACTACTATATATAAAATAGATAACTAACAAGGACCTACTGTATAGCACAGGGAACTCTACTCATTATCTTGTAATAACCTATAATGGAAAAGAATCTGAAAAAGATCATATACATATATGTACAAAAAATATGTGTATATATATACAGATATAACTGAAGCACTTTGCTGTACACCTGAAACTAACACAACATTGTAAATCAACTATACTCCAATAAAAAAAATTTTTAATCTAATGTACATGTTTCTTTTCATAAGAGCCCTGGAGGGCTTCCCTGGTGGCGCAGTGGTTGAGAATCTGCCTGCCAATGCAGGAGACACGGGTTCGAGCCCTGGTCTGGGAAGATCCCACATGCCGCGGAGCGACTAGGCCCATGAGCCACAACTACTGAGCCTGCGCGTCTGGAGCCTGTGCTCCACAACAAGAGAGGCTGCGACAGTGAGAGGCCCGCGCACCGCGATGAAGAGTGGCCCCCACTCGCCACAACTAGAGAAAGCCCTCGCACAGAAACGAAGACCCAACACAGCCAAAAAAAATAATAATAATAATAATTAATTAATAAAAAATAAATAAATAAAATTAATCTCCAAAAAAAAAGAGCCCTGGAAACATTGGGAAAGCACTTTTCTGAGCTCTGCATGCTCTTATTCCATGATAACTACACTCTAGCCTTTATTAAATTGCTCTTAACTGTGTTTGTTTTTCCTTCTCAGCACCTCAGCTAGTCATTTATTTCCCACTATCCAGATGCTGCACATCACAAAGGTCTTACTGATACGGGGATTAAGCCTCAGTTTTCCTTGTATGAAGTGAGAATGTTAATAGTGCCGATCTCATAACGTTTTTCTGTGAGAAGTAAATGAATACGATATGTAAAACAGTTAACACAATGCCTAATATTAGGAAGTGTTAAATAAATGAGGTAATAATAATGACAAAGACCAGTGAGATTTAGTAACTTAGGAGATGTTACTGCCCTTATGAAGCCCAAGTACAAAAATGGAATCCACAATGTGATGCTTTGAGCCATTTCCATGAAGGGAACACTAAGTCTTAAAAATCTTTTTTCTTATTGCCACATTTTGACATCCTTTCTGAGTCAGTCTCTCTTCGCCTATTACTAATAACCCACATTTCACAGCAAAAGGTAGTATTATCAAGAGAGGTAGAAGACTTGGCATGCTAATACAAACTCTGTCCCCATTTGGAAGTTTACCCTTGGAGGTTTTCTCCAAATAATTTGTCTTTCAAGTTCTTAGCATCTTGTAATGGCTAGTACCTGTCCATTAGCACTAATTTCCAAAGAACCAGAACTTCAGTCATCGCCACCCCAAGATGTCCAGTATCAATACATCAATACCAAAATGTCATCCATTCTGGGCATCTACTAAGGGTACGGTGTTGGCCAAATATTCTGGGTCCAAAGGGACTTCAGGTTATCACCTGTTGACTTGTTTAACAGACAAAGAAATGCAAAATGACAGAAGGCTATGTGGTTGCCTAATCCTGGACAACAAGGGAAAAGAAATATTAACCCAAGAGATTTGGCTGCTTGCCCAGCCTGCTTAAGTGATAATCCAGAAGAACTTAACGCTGACTTGTTATCCCTCCTCTTCACTCAGCACATTTTTCCCCTGCTAAAGGCCAATCTCTTTTAAAATATAATCTTTACTTACTTTAAACCTACAAGATCCTTTAAGAACTTCCTAGTTAACCTTTTAAGGTTAATGCTTAGATCACAATGAATTTGCAGTTTTTCCAAGCCTTGGCATCTGCTCTAGCCAACTCTGTGCCTTCTTTAAGATCCAGATCTGGGCAATCTAGGGAAAGGTGTAGGTCTAGAGGAAGTGGCCTTACCAAAGTCTACCCATCTTAGATCTATAGTGTAATGGTACTTGAACTATAGAATCTACAAGACAAAAATACAAAAAATAAAAATAAAAAGCATCAAAGCTATTACATTCCAGTGTTAAACAACCATAATAGCAAGACTAATCTCAATGTATTATGGCCCTTATCTCATCCTGAGACACACGCAAATGCTTTTTGTTGGACATGCAACCTACTAACAACATTTCCTTTTTTCAGACTCCTCAAATAAATGAAACTTCCCATGTCAAACAACTTATTTATCTAAAATAAATTTGCATGTCACTGTGTTCTGGTCCATGTGACCTCTTCAGATTTACAAAGCATTAATTGAGTACTTACGGGACATTTTTGGGGGTACATTCTCAAACATATTATTATCCCTCTCCTTTTATCAATAAGCAAATAAAAGCTTAGTGAGGTTAAATCCCTTGCCAAATTTTCAACATAATTCAAAATCTAATGCTATACCATTACTTCCTCTGTCGAAATATAAAATGCAAGCTATCTATGTACAAAGAGGAAGAGAGAAATAAAATGCAAGTTTTTCTTGTTTTTCACATTTTTCTATTCAAGAGATACTTATTGAGAAATATTTGTTGAGCGTTTACCATATACCAGGCACTATTAGGCACTAGGAATGTAGTAGTGAACAAAACAAAATGTTGCAGAGGTTACATCTAAATGGGAGGAGATAAAAAATAAACAAATGTCAATTGATAGTATGCAAGACTGCAGTAAGTGCTAAAAGCTCCACATTGCTCAATCCAGTAATAAAATTTCAGGCCCCCATTTTCCTTGTCCCAGCAATCAGTACCTTTTGTACCTTCCTACAGTTGATCACTTCCTCCTTAAATCATTTTCTCCCGGGTATACAAAAGCAGCTGCTGCAATAGCCGTTCCTTCTCAGTCTTCATTACTGGTTCCTCCTCATCTCTCTGAGCTCTGAACACGGGAATGTCCCACGACTCAGCTGTCATATCTCTTCTCTGTCTATACTCGTGTTTCATTCAGTTTCACAGCTTTAAATACCATCTATGCACTGGGACCTCCCTGGCAGTCTGGTGGTTAAGACTCCACGCTTCCACTGCAGGGGGCACGGGTTCAATCCCTGTTGGGGGAAATAAGATCCCGCAAGGCAGGCGGCACGGCCAAAAAAATATATGTATATATACCATATATGACTGATGACTCCCAAATGTCTATCTCTATTCTATGCCTCTACCCTGAATGTCTCGGCAGCAGACCTTGGGTATCTCAGGCATCTCAGACTTAATTAAAAAAAGACTGCAATTTTATCCCAAACTTCCAGTTGCTCAGGCCACAAACGTTAGAGTCATTCTTGACTCATCTCTTTTTTTCCATCCTCACATCCAATTCATGAACAAATCCCGTCTGCTCTACGTTCAGAATATACCCCACGTCCGTCCACTTCTCCATGTCCCCTTCACTACCCCTCCCTAAACCACCATCATCTCTAATCTGGATTACTGCAATCTCCTACCGAGATTCCGTGCGTCTGCCCTTGCCCCCTCCATTCAACACCCAAATTAATTCTTTGAAAATATGCTAGCCCATGTCACTCCTTTTCTTAAAACCCTCCAATGGATTCCCATCACACATGATGTAAAACCACAAAGCTCCAACAGCTGGTGAGGGCTGGATGGTTTGAACCTGATACTTCTCTGACTTCATCCTCTACCCACACCTCCTTGCTCACCACACTCCCAACACTGGCCTCATTGCTCTGCAAGCAAACTTCCTCCTTGGAACCTTTGAACTTGCCGTTTCCTCTTCCTGGAACCCTCCTACTGCTTCTCTCATGGCTCTCTCCTTCAACGTATCTTAGGTCTCTGCTCAAAGTTACCATATCAGTGAAGCTGTGTCCCCTATAACATGTCCTTCCCCTTACAGAGCTTCATTTTTCCCACACAAAGCTTATCACTAGTCGACGTATGTCTATATATTTACTTTTTTCTTCTTCTTCTGTTCTTCCCACAAGAATGTAAGTTCCAGGCCAACAGACAGTTGCCTGTTTTCTGTTGTTTCTGAGTTTCTCTGTTTTATAGAGAGTTGCTATATTCCTACACTGGAACAACGTCTGAAATGCTGAAAATGTTCAATATTGACTGACTAAATGAATGACTGTCAGAAGTTAGTTATTTCCAAGTGATAGAAAACCCAGCTTCAATGATCTAAAAGAAGAAAAAGGTATGTATTGGCTTATGTAACTAAAAAAGTCCAGGAATATGCTGACTTCAGGCGTATCTGGAGTCAGGGGCTTCAGTGATGTTATCAGGACCACAGGTCTATTAATGTCTCTGCTTTTTCTCCCTCTGTGCTGGCTTTATTCTCAGGTACACTTTCATTTCATGGTAGGAAGATGGTGACCAGCAGTGGCAGGTTAAGGTCCTTAGAGCTCCAAGCAGAAGAAAAGAACACTTCTCATTCCCTTTGTAGCTTATAAAGAGGCCCTTATTCCGCCAAGGGGGGGAGCAGAAAAAGCTGAAGACCAAACTGCAGATTTAATCATTAAAGTTGAAGAGCTTTCTTTTTTTCTTTTGAATTTTTGAATTTTATTTTATTTATTGTTTTATACAGCAGGTTCTTATTAGTCATCACTTTTATACACATCAGTGTATACATGTCAATCCCAATCGCCCAATTCATCCCACCACCACCACCACCCCCCACCGCTTTCCCCCCTTGGTGTCCATACATTTGTTCTCTACAACTCTGTCTCAATTTCTGCCCTGCAAACCGGTTCATCTGTACCATTTTTCTAGGTTCCACATATAAGCGTTAATATGCAATATTTGTTTTTCTCTTTCTGACTTACTTTGCTCTGTATGACAGTCTCTAGATTCATCCACGTCTCTACAAATGACCCGATTTCGTTCCTCTTTATGGCTGAGTAATATTCCATTGTATATATGTACCACAACTTCTTTATCCATTCATCTGTTGATGGGCATTTAAGTTGCTTCCATGACCTGGCTATTGTAAATAGTGCTGCAATGAGCATTGGGGTGCATGTGTCTTTTTGAATTATGGTTTTCTTTGGGTATATGCCCAGGAGTGGGCTTGCTGGTTCATATGGTAGTTCTATTTTTAGTTTTTTAAGGAACCTCCATAGTGTTCTCTATAGTGGCTGTATCAATTTACATTCCCACCAACAGTGCAAGAGGGTTCCCTTTTCTCCACATCCTCTCCAGCATTTGTTGTTTGTCGATTTTCTGATGATGCCCATTCTAACTGGTGTGAGGTGATACCTCATTGTAGTTTTGATTTGCATTTCTCTAATAATTAGTGATGTTGAGCAGCTTTTCATGTGCTTCTTGGCCATCTGTATGTCCTCTTTGGAGAAATGTCTATTTAGGTCTTCTGCCCATTTTTTGATTGGGTTGTTTGTTTTTTTAATATTGAACTGCATGAGCTGTTTATATATTTTGGAGATCAATCCTTTGTCCGTTGATTCATTCACAAATATTTTCCTTTATTTAAAAATTTATTTATTTATTTATTATTTATTTATTTTTGGCTGCATTGGGTCTTCGTTGCTGCACATGGGCTTTCTCTAGCTGCGGCAAGTGGGGGTTACTCTTCCTTGTGGTGTGCATGCTGCTCATTGCGGTGGCTTCTCTTGTTGCGGAGCACGGGCTCTAGGTGCGTGGGCTTCAGAAGTTGTAGCGCATGGGCTCAGTAGTTGTGGCTCGTGGACTCTAGAGCGCAGGCTCAGTAGTTGTGGCGCACGGGCTTTGTTGCTCCATGGCGTGTGGGATCTTCCCGGACCAGGGCTTGAATCTGTGTCCCCTGCATTGGCAGGAGGATTCTTAACCACTGCGCCACCAGGGAAGTGCCTCTTTTTCTTTCTTTCTTTCTTTCTTTTTTAAAAATATTTATTTATTTGTCTGTGCCAGGTCTTAGTTGCGCCCTGCCAGATCTTTAGTTGTGGTGTGCAGGATCTAGTTCCTTGACCATGGATTGAACCCTGGCCCCCTGCAGTGGGGGGCCACTGGACCACCAGGGAAGTCCCCATTTTCTTTCTTTCTTTCTTTCTTTTTTTTTTGGCCGCACCATGTGGCTTGCAGGATCTTAGTTCCCTCACCAGGGATTGAACCTGTGTCCTAACCACTGGACTGCCAGGGAAGTCCCTGCCAGGGACTGCCAGGGAATTCCCAAGTTGAAGAGCTTCTAACATGATTGAAGCTGAGTCTGTTGTTCCATGTTATGGTCTGTTATGGTCAGGGCCCTGGTATATGAAACCTGGGACCCTGACACATGAGATGAGAAGATCTGGAGTATCCCCCTGACTGTTTTGACTCCCTTGACTCTGCTGAACCCTCAGAGACTGCAGAGGTGCTCCCCTCCCTACTTAGAACGAGCACTCCCAGGGGTAAAAAGACACTGTAGAAGCCTCAGCCTCACAAGAAAACAGGGATCTCTCTCAACATCTGCCTCGTCTCCTCTCCTGGCTGAAAGGTCCACAACTATGTTAAGTTGCAGCATAATTCAGCTGGGTCTGAGAAGAGAGAAAAGGGACTATCTCCCAACAGAGCTGCAAAAACAAGCCAGCATGTCCCAGTAGGAGCCAGAGTACTGGTGGGACCGTATTTTGAGGGTGTGTGACTAAGGGTCCCAGAACATAACACTGGTGAAAAAAATTTCTTGAAATCCTATATCCTTATTCTCCCAGCATATGGGATTGAACCCTTGGCAAGGACCTCAGAGGAAGGGGAAAACTCACTGCTGAGGTGGCTCTTTGAAGTACGTCCACTCTCAGTGAAGTCAAAATGTCTGCATTGCCCTGACAGATGGCAGAAGAAGGAATAAAGAAGCTGAGAGAGGAGAACTTCCCTGGTGGTCCAGTGGTAAAGAATCCGCCTTCCAATGCAGGGGATGTGGGTTCGATACCTAGTCAGGGAATGGGATCCCACATGCATGCCACAGCTAAGGAGCCACCGAGCCACAACTAATGAGCCCAAGAAGTGCAACTAAGGAATGTGCCTGCCGCAACTAAGACCCGGCGCAACCTAAATAAATAAATTAATTAATTAATTAAATAAACTGTACAGTGTCTTCAAAAACAGAAGAAGAAGCTGAGGGAGGTAGGCATGTTGGAATAGGTATTTTATGTGAGGCCGAAAGACCCAGCAGCAGATTATGTTACACACATAGGCCATGGATTGAACCAGATCGAACCCCACATACACTTCATTTGCCAAAGCCTTCAGGAATATGGTAGACAGAGGGACACCAGAACAGTAAGAAGTTCAGAGACGGCTAAGGCTGCCAGTAAGAGAGATTGTCACAGAGCTTGGCTTACTGATAGAAATGGGCCTCATGGGGCCCTGAAGCACTAGAGGTCAGGGGGCAGCACTTAACCACCAGGATCCGGGGGGTCACATTTACTGTAATGACCAGCAGAACAGCAGCCAAGGGGGCTTGACCCAAAGAGAACTGTGGAGATGGTCAATAGAATATGACATCCCGGGAATTCCCTGACGGTCCAGCGGTTGGGACCCTGCACTTTCACTGCCGAGGGCCCAGGTTCAGTCCCTGCTTAGGGAACTAAGATCCCACAAGCTGCAAGGCACGGCCAAAAATATAAATAAATAAGAGAGAGAATATGACATCTCCCTCGAGCCCACCCAGGGGTACCGAAAAAAAAAAAAAAAAAAGAATATGACATCCCAAGGGGCATCCCAAGGCGCAAAATAGATGGACACCTAATGTGGTTATTGCTTAATATATAGTCAAAAGAAAGCAAGAAGGGACTTCCCTGGTGGCGCAGTGGTTAAGAATCCGCCTGCCAATGCAGGGGACACGGGTTCGAGCCCTGGTCCGGGAAGATCCCACATGCTGCGGAGCAACTAAGCCCGTGCGCCACAACTACTGAGCCTGTGCTCTAGAGCCCGTGAGCCACAACTACTGAGCCCGTGTGCCACAACTACTGAAGCCCGTGCACCTAGAGCCCGTGCTCCGCAACAAGAGAAGCCACCGCAAGGAGAAGCCCGTGCAGCGCAACGAAGGGTAGCCCCTGCTCGCCACAACTAGAGAAAGCCCCCGCACAGCAATGAAGACCCAACACAGCCAAAAATAAAAAAAAATTTAAAAAAAGAAAGCAAGAAGCCGGAGGCTGAGATCAGTTGCCCTAATAAAAAGTCATGAATGGAGAACCAGCAAGAGCTCCATTTGATCTACAAGCTATGGCTCCTTCTTGGGCACTTTTAGTTCCTTGTGTCCACGGACAAGCAGGCAAGAGGAACAGTCACCCTCTTGGCAAGGGTAATGGCTCTGATTAGTAGGAGGAGGAGGGCTGTTGTTACAAAATAGGGGCAAGGAAGAATATGTACTGAACTCGGGTGACCCATTTGGGTGCTTTATGGTACTCCCTTGCCCAACTAAGAATGTATACGGACAAATACAGCAACCTCAGCCTGAGAAAGGTATGATTACCACTGGGTCAGACCCCTCAGAAATGAAGGTTGTGTTCCACCCCCAGGTAAGTTGCTGAAACAAATAGAGATGAGAGCTAAGGGCAAGTAAATTTAGAATGGTTAGTGGAGAGAGGAAAGCAGGAGTACCGGTTGTGGCCCCAAGACCAACTTAAGTGATAAGGACTATAGTTTATCCCACTAACATCCCTCTTCTAAGTTTCTCTGCAAGAAGAAAGGTGCACTGGAACCCTGGAGGAGCTGCTCCCAAATGTGAAAGAAGAAGTGGGGGGCTTCCCTGGTGGCACAGTGGTTGAGAATCTGCCTGCCAATGCAGGGGACACGGGTTCAGGCCCTGGTCTATGAAGATCCCACATGCCGCGGAGCAACTAAGCCCGTGAGCCACAACTACTGAGCCTGCGCGTCTGGAGCTTGTGCTCCGCAACAAGAGAGGCTGCGACAGTGAGAGGCCCGCACACCGCGATAAGGAGTGGCCCCCGCTCGCCGCAACTAGAGAAAGCCCTTGCACAGAAACAAAGACCCAACACAGCCAAAAATAAATAAATAAATAAATAAAAATTTTAAAAATAATAAAATAAAATCTAATTAAAAAAAAAAAAAAAAAGAAGAAGTGGGTCTGCATGGTGCCAGGGGGTAGACTGTGGCCGTCAGAAAGATGCACCACTTGGATTTCCCTTCCAGAAGGTACTTCCATCCAGCCAGCTGCTAGGAGAGCAATTGGCTTGACAGCATGCGGCTGCAGCATCTTCAGAATGTACCTCAGTTTTTTTTGTTGTTTTTTTTTAAAAATTTATTTATTTATTTATTTATTTTTGTCTGTGTTTGGTCTCATTGCTGCACACGGGCTTTCTCTATTTGCGGCGAGCAGGGGCTACTCTTCGTTGCGGTGCATGGGCTTCTCATTGCTGTGGCTTCTCTTGTTGTGGAGCATGGGCTCTAGGCGTACGGGCTTCAGTAGTTGTGGCACGCGGGCTCAGTAGTTGTGGCTCGCGGGCTCTAGAGCGCAGGCTCAGTAGTTGTGGCGCACGGGCTTAGCTGCTCCGCAGCATGTGGGATCTTCCCAGACCAGGGCTCGAACCCGTGTCCCCTGCATTGGCAGGCGGATTCTTAACCACTGTGCCACCAGGGAAGTCCTGTACCTCAGTTTTTGAGCTGAGGCCACACTCTTCCTGAATCTCCCCTAGACAATAACTGAACATGGTTGTTTAACTAGGGCCTGAACTATTTCTGCCCAACATGGATCTCCTCTAATTGGCAACCTTCACTCCAGAGCATCCCACTGAGTTGGTCAAAACTTTGTCACATCTGCACTGAGTTCCGAGTCACTCCTTGTTCAATCCTGTTTACTCCCCACTTTTCTTTCACAAGTGTCAGATTTGAATCATTGCCCAAAGGCTTTCCTTATCTCATTCTGCTTCCTTCCTATTTTTTATTTCACAGGCATTTTACCCAAATCAACTCCTTGCACTCTTAGCTTCCTGGAAGACACAGCTGACACAGATGGTTACAAGAGATGACTTCCTCCCTGCGTGATTTTGGGCAAATAACTTAAACTCTCTAAGCTTCAGTTTTCTCAGTATAAAATGAGGCTATTATTACCTCTCTCAATGGATTGTGGGGGGGCTTAAATATATAAAATATTTAAGATTTTTATGAGAATTAAATGAGAGAATGCATGTAAAATGTTTAGCAGACACCCTTGTACATCTGGTAAATGTTAGCTGTTATACTAATGAAGAGATAAGGCAGACTATGAATGGGAATTCTTTAGCTTTCCTTCATCCTGGTGGATATGTTAATTTGCCTAGCAGTAGAGAACCGTTATTATCTTTTTTCCCATTACCATTAACATCTCCACCTATGCCAAACCAAGAAGGTTTTTAAAAGAAACAATGCAAGTACAAGTAATGGTAATGGTTTCTAGAAATGTGATTTTGTATTGATATGATAATGACCATCAAAAGTGAGATGGAGGGCTTCCCTGGTGGCACAGTGGTTAAGCATCCGCCTGCCAATGCAGGGGGCACGGGTTCGAGCCCTGGTCCGGGAAGATCCCACATGCCATGGAGCAACTAAGCCCGTGCGCCACAACTACTGAGCCTGTGAGCCACAACTACTGAAGCCCGCATGCCTGAAGCCCATGCTCCGCAACAAAGAGAAGCCACTACAATGAGAAGCCCGCGCACCGCAAGTAAGAGTAGCCCCCTCTCGCCACAACTAGAGAAAGCCCACATGCAGCAACGAAGACCCAACACAGCCAAAAATAAAATAAATAATAAAAAAAAAAAGTGAGATGGAAATTGAATTGTGATTATGTAACCAAATGTAAGCGTACACGTTAAGACATGAGGAACAGTATACATTTTCCATATTTAAAAACTCTATTACAAGGGTGGGTAATTTATCCTCCACAATGGGTTTTGATGTAGCATTCACAGGTCCGTTACTGTGATACATTTCAGTTTTCAATAATATGTGGTTTCCTTTTAAAATCAACACTTTTCATTTGATCTCATTCTCATGTATAAGCATGTACACATCTACCTGGGCTAAAGTTTTCATAAAGGTAGAAAGAAGAATACCATTAGGAACTTTATCCAAAAGGTTAGAAAATTCTAACTCATCAAAAACAAAAAAAACAAAAAACACTTACCAGTCCAGTGCTTATAAACTGTCTATGATGAGGCTTATGCTGACTTTGTCACAACTGAACTAAATTTATGGTACAGGACATTTATTAAAGCACTTATTACTTCCTCTGGTGAGCCCTTCAGCTACTGGAATTTTAAAAGACGTGTAGGGGCTTCCCTGGTGGCGCAGTGGTTGAGAGTCTGCCTGCCAATGCAGGGGACACGGGTTCGAGCCCTGGTCTGGGAAGATCCCACATGCCGCGGAGCAACTGGGCCCATGAGCCACAGCTACTGAGCCTGCGCGTCTGGAGCCTGTGCTCCGCCACAAGAGAGGCCGCGACAGTGAGAGGCCCGCGCACCGCGATGAAGAGTGGCCCCCGCTTGCCGCAACTAGAGAAAGCCCTCGCACAGAAACGAAGACCCAACACAGCCCAAAAAAAATAAATAAATTTAAAAGACATGTAACCTGAAGGATTTACTTAATTATATTCTGCATTTGATTTTAATGGAGAAACTAATCATTACAGTGCAGTAAACCATGAAATAGAAATAACCATCCTTTAAGAGAGAAGCTGACACTCTTTTATGTTTAATTTGGTAATTTTCTGACAGCCATGCCATTTTCTGCCTCTGTTGCTTTTTAAATTAATTTTGAAGAAATTTCCTTACTGTAGGTGGACAGCGTGAGGATGAAAAATTCTCACCTCGTGGAAGCATCCAAAGTACTTTATTTAACCTTTTCACCAAGAACTCACCCCCCAACTCAGATGAGTGAATTCACAAATTGTAATGCACATGCTCTTTCTGAAAAAAAAATTTTTAAATCTCTGTTGATCTAGTCAATTAGAATGAAAATGATTGTTCTTCCTGTTTCTTAATATATCACCCTAAATTTCTCTTACAACCAGTGTCCTAACAATCTCCTTGATGATCAGTTGAATATAAAATCATGAAGACACACCTGATCCAAAGTAACAAACACATTGCCCCCACATCTTCTACTTTAAAAAGACATTAAAGGGACTTCCCTGGTGGCCCAGGGGTTAAGACTCTGTGCTCTCAATGCAGGGGCCTGGGTTCGATCCCTGGTCAAGGAATTAGATCCTACACGCCACAACTAAAGATCCCGCATGCTGCAATGAAGATCCCGAGTGCCGCAACTAAGACCCGGGGAAACCAAATAAATAAATAATTTTAAATATTTATTTATTTATTTGGTTGATCCGGGTCTTAGTTGTGGCAGGTGGGCTCCTTAGTTGTGACATTCAAACTCTTAGTTGTGGCATGCATGTGGGATCTAGTTCCCTGACCAGGGATCGAACCCAGGCCCGCTGCATTGGGAGCTCGGAGTCTTAACCACTGCACCACCAGGGAAGTCCTTAAATAAATAAATATTAAAAAAGAAAAAAAAAGAATTTAGGTAGGTTTTTCTTAAAAAAAAAAAAAAGAGAGACATTACAGCTTAACATTATATACGTAGTCTACATATTCCATACCTAGTCATTAGTTGCTATTTCACAAAAGTAAAGTCACTGGCCTGTCATATAACATTTCTTCCTGTTCCACTGCTACTCCTGCAACTGGTTAGAAGCTCTTCCTATCCCATATTTGCTTCCAACATTGCACAAATTTTCTTCTCATGCTTAAAAATAAATGTCAAGTTCCTGATCTTTTGTTAAAGATTCATTGCCAAAGATGGTTTCACAGCAGGAGCCTTCTTAGGGAAAGAGTTGGCTCACATTCCTGCTAAGAACGTAACCTGGGAATGATGGAAAAATAATTATAATCAATGTCATAGAGCATATGGGTTTCTGCCGAGACGCCTGCCAAATAGGACCTGCACTAATCTTTTCCATCCACTATCAGTCGGTTGACTCTAGCAAATAAATTCCTCATATTTGGATAAATGAAAGCCCAAAGCTCACACATATTTCTCCTATATCTGAGAGACTTCTGAGAGAAACCAGTGAATGCCTTGCATTTCTTAAGCTTAGTTTCCATAAAACTACAGTTACTGTGTTTTTGTGTCTATAAACATGGAACTGCCTTATTTCTACTTCATCCCTCATCCTAGGTGACCCATTAAGGTCAGTCCACAGATAGTGAAAGAAATGAGGCTATATATATATATACATATATACTTATATATATATATATTTATATATACATGGGGAGAGAGAGAGAGAGACAACACATTTTAAAAGCATTGTACTTTATGTTGATGTGTGTTTCAGCTGGATACACCCCAACAGTACGTGTCATTTCTAAAAGAGAAACAATGCTGAGCTGATTAAATGGAAGCAGAAACACCTGGTGCATATCATTATGGAATAAGGTCCTGGGTGATTTAATTAAGATCTTTATTGTTATGAAGTGGCTTTCCAAGTGTTCTTCCGCTGAGCTTATATTTCATTCTACCATCCACCCTGCTTTGCTTCTCTCAGGATATGTGCCAGGTGGTATGTAGTTCCTTTAGGAGAGAATTTTCTGTCTGTGGAATCTCAGAACACAAGGAAATCGGAGGCAGATTTGATTTTCCTTACAAGCCTCTGTGTTTCAAGCATTTGAGAGCTTAGAGCAATTTGACTCTTTTCTACATTTTCTACACAGAGGAAAGATAAAATGCAGCCTCTCTTAAACTAGCATTCTATTACTTCCTAAGCACAAATTAATCAATAAACACAGTAAGTATATTTTATGCTTTCTTGTTACACAATGCAGAGTAGACACAGGGGGGACATTCCAATTAAATATTGGTAGTTTTTGCTTCCAATATTTAGAACATTTTAAGCAAAGAGAAAAATGAATTGAAAATGAGGTTTCTGTTTGCTTCTATGATGTTCCATTCACAGATCTAGCACTTAATTAACAAAGATACAGCAAATTGGGCAGCTGCTTCTCTGTCCTAAGACCTTTCTGCTCCTATTTAGACATTCAATATAGCTGTCGCAGTGTTCAAGTCGTACTCTAAAATAAAGATTTCTAGAGAGAAGCTGTGTATTAATATTGTGATTCTCCCCAACCATACAACCCAGCTCCAGCTCCGACTGCTAGAGTTATAAAGATGAAATGACTTTTTTCCCCAAGCAGCATTATCATCTTTCAGGAAGGCTTGCTTCTCACTTCTTATTTTTCCCCCAGCATATGTCTGTAAAACCTTACAAAAACTCCAAGATGACCAATATCCTTAAAATCAGCTGGGTACAAATATTACTCAGCCATAAAACAAGAATGAAATAATGCCATTTGCAGCAACATGGATGGACCTAGAGATTACCATACCAAGTGAAGTAAGTCAAAGACAAATACCATATGACATCACTTATATGCAGAATCTAAAATATGATGCAAATGAACATATCTCTGAAAGAGAAACAGACTCAAAGACATAGAGAACAGACTTGTGGTTGCCAAGGTTTGGGTGGGGAGGGAAGGACTGGGAGTTTGGGAGTAGCAATGCAAACTAGTATATATAGGATGGACAAGCGACAAGTTCTTACTGTATAGCACAGGGAACTATATTCAATATCCTGTGATAAACCATAATGGAAAAGAATATGAAAAAGAATATATATATGTATAACTGTGTCACTTTGCTGTACAGCAGAAATTAACACAACTTTGTAAATCAATTATACTTCAATAAAATTTTTAAAAAAATCAGCTGGGTGCAATTCTGTATTACTCTGGGTGCAGAGTAAAATGAGTCAGAAATGGACATTCTCACACAACAACTGTTCAGAGCAGGATGGAAACTAGAATTCAAAGACTTAAAGCTTTTTGCCTCAGAAAAAAAAGTTGTAGCTACATTTTCTTTGTAATTGGTTTGAAAGAAACTAGAAATCAAATTTGCCAAATACTGGTCCCATATATTTTGTGAGGATACTATGGATAGCACCAAAATGCTCCATAATTTGATTTATAGGTAGTCAGATAAGATTATAGGAGTTTTCTTTTTCTGAGTAGGCTGTGCTGTGCTTATTAATAATAAAAACAACTCACCCACTCATTCACTCTAAAGGCAGGCTCCGTTGCCCTAGTGAATTGTGTTCCCAAGTTTATTACTTAGTTGGTTGTTTCGAAATCCACATTTTTTTCCTTAGGCATAATAGTATAAGTGGTAGTTAAATTCCAAGCATAAACTCCAAATCTGATTGACCTCTAGGTCAATAGGAGCAAGACCAGCCTGAGTTCCAGCTGCTAGAAGACAACATCTGTGCTGATTATTCTCCATTTATCACCTGCTCTGTGCTCTGGAAGACTGGGCTACAAATGGATTCAATTTATCTGGGTTCCCTTGCTTGGCTTTGGCCAAGGAGGGGCATGGATCAGAGACAAGCAAAGAGGAGAGAGAGGATGGGGTGTTTCTTCATCTGTTCCTGTCTTGCTTAGCTGCTGCCAATCTGGCAGGGGCTACATCTCTAGCTGGGCAGCCCCTCCTCCACATCTCTAGTTCTTACCGGGCTCTGGGAACATCATTCATTCACTCCCCTTCCCTCCCCACCTCCATCCCCTCTGCTTGTCTTGGGGGTATAACCTCTCCCTGCTCTTGCTAGTCTTTTGTATCTCAGCATCCTGTGTTGGTTCTCTTAACCCCACCCATGCCTCAGTTAAAAATCTCTTCATTAACATCTCTTCATTTGTACCATCTGAGTGGAATTCCATCCATCAATACCCCGACTGAGAGAGGGAAGGAAGAAGAGGAAAAAGCGTTTCTTAGTCCTTCCTGGGTGCAGAATTTCAGGCAGGATGCTTCACGTATCTAACAGATATTATGTTCCTGCTATATGCCATTGATTGTGAATAAAACAGACCTAGTCCCTGCCTTCAACGAATTTATTTTCCTAGTTGGGAAGGCAAACTTAGTAAATACACAAATGAATAAACAAAAGAGTTAGATGTTCTGGGAAATATTATGTAGGAAATAAACAGGGTGTTTTGATAGAGGATCATTGGTGGGGAGGGTAATTTTGGATAGGGTGGTCAGAGAAGGCCTTGCTGAGAAAGTGACATTTAACTTAGACCTCAAGGTTGAGAAGGAAATAGAACTGTGCAAAGAGCTGGCAAAGGGCAGGGGGATGGCTTTCCTGGTGGCACACTGGTTAAGAACCCACCTGCCAAAGCAGGGAACAAGGGTTCGAGCCCTGGTCTGGGAAGATCCCACATGCTGCAGAGCAACTAAGCCCATGGGCCACAACTACTGAGCCTGCACTCTAGAGCCCGCGAGCCACAACTGCTGAAGCCTGTGTGCCTAGAGCCCGTGCTCCGCAACAAGAGAAGCCACGGAGATGAGAAGCCCCCGCACTGCAAAGAAGAGTAGCCCCCGCTCGCCGCAACTAGAGAAAGCCCGCGTGCAGCAACGAAGACCCAACGCAGTCAAAAATAAAAATAAATAAATACATTAAAAAAAAAAAAGGCAGGGGGAAATGTGTTTCAGGCAGAAGGAGCTGAGAATGTAAAGGCTGAGAGTTGAGAAAAGAGTTTGGTGGGAAAACCAGGACTATGGCAGCTGTTCGACTTTGGAGGAAATTAAAGACAGATATTTGCAAGGCACATGGGGAGCTGAAGGAAGGAAAGTGTGAGTGGAGTGGGGGCCAGGTGGAGAGTGGTACCCGATGAGGCCGGACAGTTACTCAGGGAACTCAGGGCAGGGCCCTGTAGGCCAGGGTGAAGAGTATGGATTTTATTCCCAGTATAACGGGAGGCACAAAAAGTTTTAAAGAGCAAAGTGATATGGTCTGAATTTATCTTTTTCAAAGCGCACTCTAGCTGCTTTAGGGAGAAGGGCTTCGGGGAAAAACAAGTAGAACCAGAAGGCTATTATAATAAAATAACCCAGGCAGAAGATGACTACATTTTGTTCTAAAGAGGTGGAGTGGGGCTTGCCTGGTGGCGCAGTGGTTGGGAGTCTGCCTGCCAATGCAGGGGACACGGGTTTGAGCCCTGGTCTGGGAAGATCCCACATGCTGCAGAACAGCTGAGCCCGTGCGCCACGACTGCGGAGCCTGCGCTCTAGAGCCCGCAAGCCACAACTACTGAGCCCGCGCGCCTACAGCCCGTGCTCCGCAGCAAGAGAGGCCGCCGCAGTGAGAAGCCCGCGCACCGCAACGAAGAGTGGCCCCCGCTCGCCGCAACTGGAGAGAGCCTGCGCGCAGCAACAAAGACCCAACGCAGCCAAAAATAAATAAACAAAATGAACAGATTTATTAAAAAAAAAAAAAAAAAAAGAGGTGGAGTGGAGATGCAGAGAAGCAGACATCTTTGAGTTTTTGTAGAGGTAGAGCCCATAGGATTCGGGAAGGGCTAGGTATGGAGGGAGGCAAGGGAAAGGGAAGAATCAAGGATGACTCCCAGTTTTCTGGCTTGGGCCACTGGCTGGGTATTGGAGCTGTTTATAGAGAGGAGGAAGTAGAGGGATGGAGAGATTGATAAGATGAAGATGAGTCAGATGGCAGGCAGATGGCTACCAGAGCCTGGGGCCCAGAAGACAGATTTGAGGTGGAGGATCTTTTTTCCAGTCTCTCAGTGGTCAAGCAGGTTTCTCAAGCCAACATGGCTTAGGCCTAAAGGGATCTCCACCAGGCCTGGATGTACTTACTAGAACTGGGGTTTAGATGTGAAGTCCCAGTTCGTAAAAAAGCATTCCTATACTTTGATTTGTCATTAGTGCACATATTTTCTTTGAAGATCTCAAAGAAAGAGATGACCAGTTGAAAGAAAGACTTGAGAATTCTTAGGTTCTTGACTAAATACCGTCATAATCTTGCCTCTAGGGTTCCAATTTCAACATGACTTAATGGTATATTTAAAGAACAGCCCCTAGAATCCAGTTTGGCTGATGTACAATAATGTCCTTATAGGGAGGCACATACCCATAGTAAGAGATAAGATTCTGAGGCTTTTCCATTCCAGTTGTCATGGCAACAGCAACAAGGGCCCTGGAGGTAGAAAGAAGGAAGAGAGAGGAGAGAGGAGAAACCAGAAGCTGTGGTGGCTATTAGTCTTCGGAAGATAATTAAATGCAGATATTTGTAAGCTGCATGGAGAACACACCCTGCAAATCCAGGGCAGTTATAAGTACACAGTTTGTTAGTGGACAATTTGTTCATTTTAAGAACCAGAGATATACATGAAAGCTTTATCAGACTCGGGGGCTAGGAATACATCATGCATCTCTTTTATTCCCGTGCCCATTGCCCTGCCTGGGCTTCCAGGGACTTGAATGAATGAGCAAATGAGATCCCAAAAGAAGAATCTCCTTATTTTGTATGGGTTCTAAAGTTGCTAGGTGGACAGATTCTTTGGTTAAAGATTCTATTTTATGTTAAAACCATAATCATTCAGTGATTATAGGGTGACAAGCCTGAAAGAAAGACTCACCTCCAAACCAAAAGACCAAGTCAGGAGTTCTCACTCTCTGGGGTTGATTCTGACAGCCATTCACTAAACATGGATGGGATATTATATAACTATATACTTCCCACGAAGATCTATGGTAGAATAGACTTTGGATTAGATTCCTGAGGTGATTAAATTTCATCTCTAAACTGAGAATCCTTAATGCATCGAAAGTTGTGGCAGTGAGGAAAGGTGACAGTGAGATAAAGAATAAAGACAGGGGCTTCCCTGGTGGCGCAGTGGTTGGGAGTCTGCCTGCCGATGCAGGGGACACGGGTTCGAGCCCTGGTCTGGGAAGATCCCACATGCCACGGAGCAACTGGGCCCGTGAGCCACAATTACTGAGCCTGCGCGTCTGGAGCCTGTGCTCTGCAACAAGAGAGGCCGCGATGGTGAGAGGGCCGCGCACCGCGATGAAGAGTGGTCTCCACTTGCCACAACTAGAGAAAGCCCTCGCACAGAAACGAAGACCCAACACAGTCATAAATAAATAAATAAATAAATAAAAGAACGTGCATTTCTAAAAAAAAAAAAAAAAAGAATAAAGACAGGACTCCCCTGGTGGCGCAGTGGTTAAGAATCCACCTGCCAATGCAGGGGACACGGGTTCAATCATTGGTCTGGGAAGATCCCACATGACGAGGAGCAACTAAGCCCATGAGCCACAACTGTTGAAACCTGCGTGTCCTAGAGCCCGTGCTCCACAACAAGAGAAGCCACCGCAATGAGCAACCCGCGCACTGGAATGAAGAGTAGCCCCCGCTCGCTGCAACTAGAGAAAGCCCGTGCTCAGCAACAAAGACCCAACGCAGCCAAAAATAAATAAATAAAAATTTTTTTAAAAAAGAATAAAGACAAATTGGGACTTCCCTGGTGGCTCAGTGGTTAAGAATCTTCCTGACAATGCAGGGGACACAGGTTCGAGCCCTGGTCCAGGAAGTTCCCACATGCCACGGAGCAACTAAGCCCATGCACCACAACTACTGAACCTGCGCTCTAGAGCCCGTGAGCCACAACTACTGAGCCCACGTGCTGCAGCTACTGAAGCCTGCGTGCCCAGAGCCCGTGCTCCACAATAAGAGAAGCCACTGCAATGAAAAGCCCTCGCACCGCAATGAAGAGTAGCCCCCGCTTGCCACAACTAGAGAAAGCCTGCGTGCAGCAATGAAGACCCAACATAGCCATAAATAAATAAATAAATAAAGTCAAAACAATAAAAGTAGTTACTACAGCTTATTTTTTTTTTAAAAGAATAAAGATAAATGGACAGTCAACCTTAAAAAAGAAGGAGATCTGGGGACTGAAAATTTGTTCAAGGAAGGGTAGTATATCTGTTGCTCACAAATATCCAGACACTCAAAAGGGAAAATCCCCAATGGTGTGGACCCTTCGGTAGCCCATGTAAAATATCCCTCAAGACCTTTCATTTACCTTTGCTCTAATTCTGTTCTCACCAAGCAGCCAATATTTTAATTACTAATTCTGTTTTCTTTAGATGCTGAAGAGAGTACCCTGGATGAGAAACATGCGTATCTGATCACTGGAAAAAGTATTTCCCCCTCTCTAAATTGCACTGAGCCAAAATTCAAACGCGATCTCCAGCCCTCAGGATGGGGCCCCTGCTTATTTCTCTGACCTCAATTCCTGTCATTCTCCCCCTTAACTCTAGGTTCTAGTCATGTGGCCTTCTCTCCATTCCTGAAACACCCCAAACTTTCTTCCACCTTCCAGTTTTACCTGCCAGCAGCGCTCTTCCTCCAGCTCTCCCCATGGCTGCTTATTTCTTACCAATCAGGTCTCAGCTCACATGTGCCCTCTCCAAAAAAAGGACTTCCCTGACCTCTGTGCTTGTGGTTGCCACCTTTTCCCTTTGACGTCCACCCCCTCCCCACCAGCAGTCATTAGCTACACCTAGCCTGTTTTATTTATCACTATATAATATCTTATTTGTTGATTTGTTTATTATCTGATTCCCAAACTAGAATAAAAGTCCAACATAGCTGCAGCCTCAGCAATGAGCAGAGTCAATACTCAATATATATTTGTGAAATGAGTTAAATGTGAGGAAAAAAATGAAATATGAGTTGCTCTAGACTAGAGAGAGGAGATACAAATAGAGAGAGCAATCTGAGGTATATGGAACCTTCACCTGGGCCCACACTGTTACTTTTCAAAGCACCATTAAAGTACAGTCATTGTATATATTTTATTTTTGTTTTTGTATGTCCCTTTACCCCCACTCCACTTTAGACCATGAACAACTTGGGACAAGGACAATCTTGTTCATTTTTACATCTCCAATGTCCAAATAAATGCTCATAGGATCTCTCAATGCCCTGCTGATGGAAATGGGCAATTCAGAGAATAATTAGAGACTTTCTGTTGGGTGAGCTTAGCTTAACTGGCTGGACAAGTGCATGCCAGAATAAGCAGTGTCTATAAGACAACAAACAGGTGTATACAGGTAGTGACAGCACCAAAAGATAGCCTAGGGTGAGCTCTTTAGCCCTCCCTCCTCTGTAGTCTCCAGCACACCCTCCAAGTAACCCCCCAAAAGATTCCAGGCAATTCCCCAACCAGATTGCTGCCCTGAGCTCTTCCTGCTTAGAAAAGCTAGAGCCATCTCAGTACGAGGAAGTCAGACAGAAGCAGCTCCCACTTGACACAAGTCCAAAAAGAGACTTATGAAAACAGACCAGCTGAAAGTAAGGGTGCACAAAGGAGGCACCAGTAAGGACCAGCGTCCAACAAGGGATGACTGGAAAGAACTGTTTAATGTTTTAAACATTGCCAAGCTGAGTAACATGACACCGAACTTGTTTTTTAGCTCAACTATATATAGTTTGCATCCTGGAATTCACTCATACTATATATAGTAGAGTTTTATTCATGCACTCGAACTGATTATGTGTCCTGGACTGAAGTGTTCCTGCAGTGCCAAAAATGAAGAGAAAATGGAAATCTTCCCCGGACCTATGGGCATCTTCTTTACGCCTTTGCCGTATTCACTAATGGGTGGCGGCACAAAGCTAATTGAGACCCGCCATGGAATAACAGGGCAGAGCCTCCCCTGGAAAGAATGCCTCCTTTCAGTCTTTCCCTTGTGGAGTATTTATTTATCTATTTATTTAAAAACTGGCTATGGTCATCATTCAGAAATAATACACATTAAAAGAGGGTTTAAAGGCCCAAATAATTACCCAGGTTTCATAACAAAAGAATCACACAAAGAGAGTTTATTGTCTAACTCAAGAAAGACAGCTCTATTAAACTGTTCATCGTGAACTGTTCCATAAATTTCAGTCTTTGGGATATAAACAATTTTTATTTAACTTTTGCTCTTTCTTGATTAACACAGCAATTTTTCTGACCTGCTTTGAAAAGTGAAATGTTATCTGCATAGCCTAATTCAGGCTGAGAAACTCATTTTAATGCCGGAGTCTCAAATCTCTTTTAAAAAGCTACTTTTGGTCATCTCTCCAAAGCGGGAGCTGTCTGGTGGGAGTGAGCACTGAGAGTCCCTAAGGGATGAGGAGTCTTTCTGAGGGCGTGCTGTGGGGAACTTTTTTTTTTTTTTGGCTGCATTGCTGCGCGGGCTTTCTCTAGTTGTGGCAAGTGGGGGCTACTCTTTGTTGCAGTGCGCGGGCTTCTCATTGCGGTGGCTTCTCTTGTTGCGGAGCAGGGGCTCTAGGCACGCGGTCTTCAGTAGTTGTGGCTCGCGGGCTCTAGAGAGCAGGCTCAGTAGTTGTGGCACACGAGCTTAGTTGCTCCACGTCATGTGGGATCTTCCTGGACCAGGGCTCGAACCCGTGTCCCCTCCATTGGCAGGCAGATTCTTAACCACTGCGCCACCAGGGAAGTCCACGGTGAACGTTTTGACTGCCCAGCATTTAACATCCTTCCTGACAGTATACCCTGGTTTCACTACGGGGGATTACTCCTCTCCTTCTCTGTACCTAATGCACTTCAGATGAAGCTCACTTGCTCCTGCTCCCACAGTGGAACATGTGACCTAGACTAAGCCAATGATGGCGTGCTATCATTTTGGTTACAGTGATTGGTTGGGAGATGGGCACATGATTCAACAGAGGCCAATCAAAACCCATAAGACTTAATTCTGGGACTTTTATTGGAGCATTAGAGGAAAAGTATAATTAGTTGTCGTGATTTTGATAGCCTGTAGTGGCCAGGGACCATTCCTTGGCAACTACAGAATAGACCTAATTCTGAGGAAGTATAATAGAACAGTGGATCCTAGTGTTCTCTAGTTTAATGCCTGAATCAAGTTGTGCCTGAAGATCTATGCCTGGACTTTTTGGCTTACCGCAGTCAATAAATTCCTTTTTTTGCTGAGATCAATTTGAGTTGAGTTTTCTGACACCTGCAAATACAGGTGCAGAAAATTTAGTACTTGAGCAAGAGAGGAGAGTAAGTTGAGGATTCATGGGGCTGGTGGACGCAATTGGCATGAGGATCTGCCTGGGACAGCCTAAAGATAACTTTATAGATCCCAATCTACTGATTGGGGATCCTGATCTTCCAGGTAATTTTTAATTTCATATTTCATGATTCAAAAGTCAAACTAAATACAAAAATGTTCTTTTTTTTTTGAAGTTTTGGTTATTATTTTTTTTATTTTTTGGGCTGCATTGGGTCTTTGTTGCTGCACACGGGCTTTCCCTAGTTGCAGCGAGCGGGGGCTACTCTTCATTGTGGTGTGCGGGCTTCTCATTGTGGTGGCTTCTCTTGTTGCAGAACACAGGCTCTAGGCACGTGGGCTTCAGTAGTTGTGGCGCCAGGGCTCAGTAGTTGTGGCTCGTGGGCTCTAGAGCACAGGCTCAGTAGTTGCGGCACACCGGCTTAGTTGCACGGCAGCATGTGGGATCTTCCCCGAGCAGGGCTCGAACCTGTGTTCCCTGCATTATCAGGTGGATTCTTAACCACTGCGCCACCAGGGAAGCCCACAAAAATGTTCTACACCTTCCCTTTTCCCCCTTCAGCTCTTTTACTTCATGGGTAATGGTAATAATTTTTATTGTTTTTTGTTTATTCTTCCAGTGTTTCTTTATGCAAATATAATCAAATATGAATATATATTTTTTAATTCCCCCTTTTTGTTATACAAAAGACAGCATGCTTGGCTCTGTTTTACATGCATGTTGTTTCTTCAATATAGGTTCATTCAGAGTGCCTTTCTTTGATATTCTATAGTGCCTTTGATTATTCCTGGTTGCTTTCCACATAATATTTGAAATAGCTCAGAGCCTTATTTAGCATATCCTACCACTTCTCTGCTCTGTTACCCTGGAGACATCTTAGTGTAATACTGGAGAATCCTATCTCACCAGAATTAGAGAATTCAAATCAAGGAGCCAAAATAAGGGTCCAGCTCTAAAGTTAAAAAAAAAAAAAATCTAGAAAGTCCAATCTGAATACTAACAAACAGACTATTGCAGGTGGTAGAGGGGGGGATAGCTATGAAAATTAAACTGCCAAGAAGTCTAAATTTTTAGACCAAAAAGAGAATTTACCATTGACAAGGACATAGGCAAATATCCCAGAAAGAATAGTATATATTGCTACCAAATGATTCATGGTTTTGAAAAATGTCAAATTTAGTCCTCTTGGTTGGGCAAAAAATCTCTGATCAAAGTAATACACTGACCTACAGGATCTTACATTCACGGATATCTTACTAAACTTTTCAACACACAGTGGTTTAAGCAGGCCCAACAGCCTCAGAACTCAGCCCTGAAAAAATAGAATAATTTACTTGGAACAATGTGAAAGAGAACATTTTCAGATTAAGCCTATACGGTGGAAGATCTGAAATTAACCTTTTTCGGGAATTCCAGTGGTTAGGACTCAGCGGTCTCACTGCTGGGAACCCAGGTTAGATCCCTGGTCGGGGAACTAAGATCCCACAAGCAGCTCAGCACAGCCAAAAAATAAATAAATAAAATTAACCTTTTCCTAAAAATTATACTTAGCCTTCAATATGAGAGAAAAATGTCTAAAAGAATATGAATTTCAAGGAAACAATGGGTGAAAATGAAAGGCTATCTACAGATACACTTATAATTTCACTGCAGAGAGACACGATAATTCACCTCATTCTATTAGGCATTTGACACTTGGATAGACAGAACACAGTGCTTGGCACACAACTGAATGCTGAATAACTGTGGGTGAATAAAGAAATCAATTTCTCTGCACAGTGTGTTCATTATTGTTTTCTCCTAATACGTAGAGGCAAACCACCATCTGTGGATATTCATTTGGATACTCATGTATTTAACAGAGGGAAATTATTTTAAGAAAGGGACTAACCATTGGATCTTATTTTTGGGGTCACTTTTTCTTTTCTTATATTACAAAACTGTGTATTGACCCACCCAGTGAGGGCTGTTTTCTCTGGATTGGTTAGCTTTTAAGTGGGTTACATAAACACATTTCCGCTTTAATGGTTTCATGCAGACCTTAATTAGAAGTAAATGAGCCAGACATTCTGTTCTTTTATCCTTTAAAAAAATCAGCATCTATTGCTTACTTTCCTTTTGATCTTCTAAAATTTCAGTTGGGCAGTTAGAAGAGTCATAAGAAAAAAAAATTTTTTTAATTTTTAGATAAATGTATTTGCCACTGTGTTTTACCAAACAACAAACCCCAAAGAATAAATGCAAATTCAAAGCAGACATTCACAAAGAAAAAAAAAGAACTTAAAACAATATACTATAGTTTCTGTAAAACATAGCCTTAATAATTAAGAGTTAAAACTTCATCTTTTCAGGCCTAAAAGTGAAATATTTGTTTGCTGGTCAGGTGATATTGTGAATGCATTTCCAGATGCTGGAATCTCAGGAAACAATTACTGAACATATTTTATGCTCAAATATGTGTTATTATTAATTAAGGTAAATGTTTTATGCTATTGTCAAATTTCACTAATTTTGTTTTTGGTGCAATAAGGCAACCAAAGAACATATATTTTGGAGCTAATGCTATTATTCTAAGAAAGCACATTTTATAAGAGCTAATTCAGCATTAAACTTATCCTAGTCATGAATCCTTAGGCTCAAAATGTGATTTAGCTCACAGATTTACACTTGTAAAATTAGCAAGCTTTCAATCAATAGGTTATGCCTGAGCATCAATTAATTTTTGCCCTGGGGCACTACCATTTTCTACCTAATAGAAAACACTTTATTTTCAAGGTTTTATTTCTTCACTAACACACCATGTGTGAAAAATACATTCTTGGCACAATATATTATACAATGGAGTTTGACTGCTTACATATGTTTCTGACGTTTACAATACCTCCATTGTCCTCAGAAGGTAGTACAGAGCACATGGGGCCATAAACTACAAGCAACAGAAAAGCAAGTTGGTTCACAATTTGAATAGACAGGAATGTGTAACCAAAGAACAATGGAAACACTCCTTTGTGGCTTTTTTAGAATGTAGTAAACAACTGTCTTTCATGTACTGGTCACCAACCAGAAATTGCTACAAAACAAAATCTTTAGGAAACCTTGCAGAAGAGAAACTAGTCTATTAGATGACTAAGACAAAGAGAAAAATAAGGGAGACAATGAAATCCACAAGAAGATTTGGCCATCAAGAAATCTGAATTTACCTACATTTACCTCATACTAAAGGCCTTTGATTCTATCATGATGCACACCTAAAGATCAGTGGAATTAAAAATGAACAACTACAAAAATTACAACCTTCCTTTGTTTTTCTTCTCTCTTAACAGCGGATAACCCCATTACAGCTCCCACTTCTCTATCTTTGCTCATCGAGGACTTTTGATTCACTTTTACTCTTTATAAATTTAATTGATAATGATGCTGTTATAAATATCAAATTACTCTTCATGAAATTGTCTGCTTTATAATGACTAAATGTCACCATTAAATTCTAAATCCACTTCGCTTACAAAAATGCATTTATAAAATGAGTCATTTTTCTCTCAGGGGTTCTTAGAGCTGAGAACATCACAATTTTTAAAAATAGTATCAGAGCACAGATCTTCTATGTCTCATATTTTATTGGGTGTTGAAGTCTAATGCATTTGTGCCTTTGTCACATTTGTGTGTCATGGCTATTGTTTGTATTAGACCTGAAATTTTACAAAGTAATCAATGAGGGATTAAATTTAATTTAGGTCAGGCTTTTAGCCACTGGCTATCATGGTACACTTTCTACCATGTGCGTTTCTATGTACAGTATTTCCAGAAATACTGTTTACTTTGTTGAATTTGCAACTCCTTCAATTACCTTATTTTTTTAATCCTTAAAACAAGATTAAATTGCTTACATTAAAATATATATAATACATATAGTTAAAAATAAATATATACATTATGCCACTTTTGGAGAAAGAAGGAAGAATTCCAAACTAAACTCAAGGAGATTCGGAAATTTCTTTACCCTGGATTAATTGACTTACAACAGAGAACTTTTTGTCCCCGTCTGGTGGCAAAAGAGAAATTCTCATGATCAATATTCCACGAGATTCTATCCACCAAGTCTGAATTGGGTTGCTTTTTTTGAATGTTGTTTGCATAGTTTAGGTAAAAGAGGAAATGTCTAAAGAGGAGGGGTGGGGGAGGAGATAAATTCCTGTGATGTTAAGTTTGTATATACGTGCACTTTAACGATTTAAACATTACTCCACACACATGCTAGTCAGCTCAAGTTGCTAACTGAATGTAGGTCCCAGGAGATTAATAAATGTACCTATCACCTTTGGAGAACTCTAGTTCCCAGTCAGCCATTTCCTCTTCCTGTCCCTGCCTCTCAATAAGTGACTTCTGTTTCACATTATCCAGAGTGGTCAAGTCCAACTTAAGTAAAACATCATGGCTCTTAATGAGAAGAGTTTCAAATGCATCTTGCCTTCATAGTTAGCTTTCAGTGAACAGCCAGGGCTAAAGAGCTGCTCTTAAAAGAGCTATATTTTCTTTATAGCCAGTTCTTGCCCTGAGACTAAAGCATATTTGGTTAAGGATACTAAATTGAGACAGGCTCCTTCATTAAAAAAAAAGAACAAGTTCTGCAATGTTTTTATAATAATTCAAACTGAAAGCAAATGAATGTTCCACTTTTTAGGCACATACCAAAATATGAGTGTATGTTTCATCCTATTTATTTTTTCAAGGTATTGCCAAGAAAAGGCCACTTTTTCTTGGCCGAGCCTTGCAGGATCTTAGATCCCCAACCAGGGATTGAACCCAGGCCACGGCAGTGAAAGCACTGAATCCTAACCACTGGACTGCCAGGGAATTCCCAAGAAAAGACTGTTTTTTTACACAATCCTGTTTGGATTGGGTCTTTGGGGCCCAAAGAAATGGATTATTTGTCTGAAGAGGGACAATGCTACATTCAAGAAGAAGAAAGGACTGAGAAGGATTGATGAAACTGTTAGTTGCTCAGACTTGAAGGGACTGTCCCTGATTTGAGACATACTTTAGGATATGCGGTTTTTTTAAAACTGGCTGTTTTGGTTATGTTTACCTTTCATAATTTTCTTCTCTGAAAACTTGCACAACCAAATTGAATTATTATTTTTATTCTCACTCTTGAACAGATATGTGTTCCCTTCCCCATTCCCTTTGCCTTCCCTCCACTTCCTCTAATACTTGGCCTCCTCTGTCTGCCCATTTCACCCTCTCTTTGCTCTTTCTTACCCTTCCTCCTGAACTCTGCTTATTTACTAAGCTGTGTTTGCAGGTTGCCTGCCATGTACCAAGCACATTTCTCACGAGGTCTCAGGCCTTTTCATCTGCCCACCACGGGCAGCCTATGTACCTACTGCCCAGTCCTTTTATTCTGAACCCCTCTTGTTCTATTCATCCCTTCTCAAAAGATACAGCAAGGAACTCTATCACTGAGAACATATCCAACCAGAATGAAAATGAAAGCCAAAGAAAATGTCCCTGTTTTCCCTTCTCATGGTTATGAGGAAATATATGATGTGGGTCTACATCTGTGTTATCTCACTTAGTTTACACAGTTCGTGAGACAAAGAGATTGGATTCCTGGCCCTGCCACTTATTGTCTGGGTAATCTTGGACAAGTGACTTAACCAGATGCCTGAAATCCTTTCTGGAACAACGCAATGGTATAAATAAATGATCCTGCTCAGCCTTAATTTCCTAATTATAGAGGAAAGATAGCTTAGAGGTTAAAAGCACAGGCTTGACTTAAATATATTGGGTTGGTCAAAACGTTGGTTCGTTTTTTTCCCATAAGATGGCTCTAGTAGCACTTAGTTGTCTTTAACCTCATTCGAAACAATTTTGTTAGGTTGTATTGTGACAGCTGTCATATCCGGGTGCATTTTAAAAAATCTTATCAAAATGAGTGAATTTTTGTGTAGCCATTTTAATATTGAAGATGGGAAAAAAAAGCAACATTTTCAGCATATTATGCTTTATTATTTCAAGAAAGGTAAAAACACAACCGAAATGCAAAAAAAAAGATTTGTGCAGTGTATGGAGAAGGTGCTGTGACTGATCGAACATGTAAAAAGAGTTTTGTGATGTTTTGTGCTGGAGATTTCTCGCTGGACGATGCTCCACTGTTGGATAGACCAGTTCAAGTTGATAGTGATCAAGTCGAGACATTAACTGAGAACAATCAACATTATACCAGGCGGGAGATAGCCGACATACTCAAAATATCCAAATCAAGCTTTGAAAATAATTTGCACCAGCTTGGTTATGTTCATTGCTTTGATGTTTGGGTTCCACATAAGTTAAGTGAAAAAAACCTTCTTGACCATGGAATTCTCTACTGAAACATAATGAAAACATTCCATTTTTAAAACAAATTGTGATGGCTGATGAAAAATGGATACTGTACAATAATGTGGAACGGAAGAGATCGTGGGGCAAGCGAAATGAACCACCACCAACCACACCAAAGGCTGGTCTTCATCCAAAGAAGATGACGTTGTGTATATGGTGTGATTGGAAGGGAGTCCTCTATTATGAGCTCCTTCTGGAACGATTAATTCCAACAAGTACTGCTCCCAATGCACTCGATGAAAAGCGTCCAGAATTAGTCAACAGAAAACGCATAATCTTCCATCAGGATAATGCAAGTCCGCATGTTTCTTTGATGACCAGGCAAAAACTGTTACAGCTTGGCTGGGAAGTTCTGATTCATCCACCGTATTCACCAGATTTTGCACCTTCAGATTTCCATTTATTTCGGTCTTTACAAAATTCTCTTAATGGAAAAAATTTCAATTCCCTGGAAGACTGTGAAAGGCACCTGGAACAGTTCTTTGCTCAAAAAGATAAAAGTCCTGGGAAGATGGAATTATGAAGTTGCCCGAAAAATGGCAGAAGGTAGTGGAACAAAATGGTGAATACGTTGTTCAATAAAGATCTTGGTGAAAATAAAAAATGTGTCTTTTATTTTTACTTAAAAACCAAAGGAACTTTTTGGCCAACCCAATACTTGGGTAGGAGTCTGGGACTTTCCACTGACTTGATATAAGTCCTTAGTGTCCTTATTTATGAAATGCGGCCAATAACAATATCAACCTCATAAGGTTGTGGTGAGCTTTGAATGAAATTATGCGTAGAAAGCTTTTAACATAGTGCCTGGCACTCCATAACTGTTAATTATTATTATCACTGATGCTACTATTTTTAATAAGGCAGCATCATGACAGTTAAAATCTTGGAGGCTGTGTCACAAAGTTAAAAGTGAGATACCATTTTATAGAGATAATCTACTGTGAAATAATATTGCTCCTGGTTCTTGGCATAGAGTTCCTAAGATCTTTGTAATTTCCTAAGTGATAGGAGAATCTGACACCCATCTTCTAAATCCTTTGAAATTTCCTGGGTGATAGGAATGTCTTTTGTTCTAACGAGGTGACTCTTGGTGGGCTCCTGGATGGGGGCTGGTCTCCAGAAAGATCATGCCATGAATAGAAGCTTGGAAATTTCATCTCCCTCCTCCCACCTTTCTCCAGAGAAGGGAGTGAGCCTGGAAATGGAATTAACGATCAATCATGCCTATGTAATGAAGCCTTCATAAACATCCCAATAATACAGGGTTCACAGAGTTTCTGGGTTGGTGAATGCATCTATGTGACAGGAGGATGGTACACCCAATTCCCCAGGGACAGAAACTCCTGCACTTCAGACAGTTCCAGACCACATCCTATGTATCTCTACATCTGGTGTTCATTCATATCTTTTATTATATCCATTATAATAAACCAGTGACCATAAGAAAGTGTTTCCCTGAGTTCTGTGACGATTTTTGCAAATTTTTGAACCCAAGGAGGGGTGCATGGGAATGCTGATTTATTGCCCGTGGGTCAGAAGTACAGGTGATTATCTGGGACTTACTTGCAATTACAATCTGGAGTGGGGAGAGTCTTGTGCGATTGAGCCCTTAACCTGTGGATTCAACAGGTTAAGGTAAATCCAGGTAGATGGTGTCAGAACTGAATTGAATTGTAGGACACTCAGTTGGTGTTGGTAGTTGCTTGATGTGTGGAAAACCCACACATTTTTTTGTCAGAAGTATCGTGTGGTAACATTGTGAGAATCAAGGAGAAACACAGGAGTGTTTTTCCAACTCACCTGCATCAAAAGAATTCCAAGTGGGCTTCCCTGGTGGCGCAGTGGTTAAGAATCCGCCTGCCAATGCAGGTGACAAGGGTTCAAGCCCTGGTCCGGGAAGATCCCACATGCCACAGAGCAACTAAGCCCATGTGCCACAACTACTGAGCCTGCGCTCTAGAGCCCGCGAGCCACAACTACCGAGCCCGCGTGCCACAACTACTGAGCCCGCACGCCTAGAGCCCGTGCTCCGCAACAAGAGAAGCCACCGCAGTGAGAACCCCGCGCACCGCAATGAAGAGTAGCCCCCACTCGCCGCAAACAGAGAAAGCCCGCACACAGCAACGAAGACCCAACGCAGCCAAAAATAAAATAATAAAATTAAAATAAAATTAAAAAAAAAAAAGAATTCCAAGCACACTTAAGTAATATTGACTCTACTTTTACTTATTAACACTCCTTTTTAAAATAAATTTATTGTCTTTTCTGATTATAGAAGTGAAAACACACTTGCTTGCAAATGTTCTATTTTTTTCATTTTCAATTCATTAATTATTTATTTATTTATTTTGGCTGCGTTGGGTCTTCGAAGGCTGCTGCCCGTGGGGGCTACTCTTCGTTGCAGTGTGCGTGCTTCTCATTGAGGTGGCTTCTGTTGTTGTGGAGCACGGGCTCTAGGTGCGCAGGCTTCAGTAGTTGTGGCTCACGGGCTCTAGAGCGCAGGCTCAGTAGCTGTGGCACACGGGCTCAGTAGTTGTGGCACATGGGCTTAGTTGCTCCTTGGCATGTGGGATCCTCCCAGGCCAGGGATCGAATCCGTGTCCCCCTGCACTGGCAGGCGGATTCTTAACCACTGCGCCACCAGGGAAGTCCCTCTATGTTTTTTTAAACTTTTAAAATATATATATGTTGTACACCTGAAACGTACATAATATCGTACATCAACTATACCCCAATTTAAAAACATTTTAATGTACATATATGTATTTATTTTTAGAAAACTGGGATCATACTGTATACACTATTTATAACTTGCTTTTTTTTCCATTTAACAGTACATAATGGACATATATCCATGTAAACAAATATGAGACTACATCATAATTTCTAATGGCTGTAAAGCACTCTAGTATGGCTATATAGTCATTTATTTAACCAGTTTCCTATTGTTGGACAATTAGGCCATCTCCAACTTTGCTATTCCAAGAAATAATAAAATAACCAACTATCTATATCTTTGCTCAATTAACTAAATTTTTTCTCTTAGAAAAATTCTTAAATGTGCAATGTCTTGATTGAAGAGTATGTCCTTAAAAATATATATAAGTATATATCTTAGTGTACTATCAAATCGACTCCCAGAAAAAGCTGAGACAATTTACTTGCAGCAGTCATGCGTGAGAATGCCTGTTTTCACACATCTACACCAACAACGGGTATTGGTAAACTTTACATCTTTGCAAATCTGATCACACTAGATCAACCAAGGAGTTGTCAGATGACCCAAGTTGGGGCCAGCCAAACTCTCCAGGACTTTGAATCTTGTCTGGAGTGACCCAGGAAACCATAGGGGGAGACAGTTGAGCAGTTCCTTCTACCAAGACATCCTGGAATTGTCAGCCTCTTTTCTGTCTTCTTCAGTCTTCTCGACCTCTCCTATTATAACCTCACAGTTTTCCATAAAATTCCCTTTTCCTCAGGCAGTTAGAATTAGTTTATGTAGCTTGTAACCAAACTGAAATATCAAGCAGGTTGTTGAATATATAAATCTGGGGCTCAACCAAGGGGAAATCTGGACAGGAGATATAAATTTGGGAGACACCAACAAGACTATCAACTCCAGAAGTCTCTGAAGTTAAATCTCTAACTCCTAACCTACTTCTAAGTATAGCACTAATTTCTTTAGAATGAATTTGATTTTTAATTTACCTTGCAGAAAGCAGAGAACAGATTAACCATATTGATTCATCTAAGTATTATAGACGTGTTTATAATGAAAAAATTTTACACACTGATATATACATACACACACACATACATATACATACATACACACTGGATTAACATTATAAAATTAGTGGGGAGGTTTTAATGAAACCACGGTAAGCAAACAAAATTTTTGAACTGGAGCCCAGGTTGACCTCGGACATTTCTTTAAAATTCAAATTAATTTCTCTTAGGCCCGAATTCTCATCATTTGGCCTAAGCAAAGAAGACATTAACTTATCATTTCATTTAGCTCTTCTCATTTCCAGCCTAAGAACAAAGCCCAAACTCCAAATGTCAGTCCAGAAATGTACCGTAAGATTACCAAACAGCACTGCATAAAATAATATTGTTATTTATTTTTGTAGCAGTTTTGCCATGGAACTACCTAGAATTTAATGCCAATTTCCTCCATATTTATGTACCCAAGCCAATTTCCTTGATATTTATATACCCAAATGAACAGAGTTCAGTACTGTATGTGGTAATTTCTGAATAAAAAGGCCTTTTCTTCAGAAAAAATTTTTAAAAACATGAAAAGAGTGTTTTAGTGCTGACTCTAGTAAACCTGCAAAAACACGAAGGAGGTTGGGGGGAAGGGGCAATTGGGATGTGGACCAGTTTCTCTGCTTATGCCATGCCTAAATTTGGATCAACAAGTTCCCTTAGGAAGTGGAGGGGGGGTAGGGATAAATTAGGAGTATGGGATTAACAGATACACACTACCATATGTAAAATAGATGAACAACAAGGATTCACTGTATAGCAGAGGGAACTATGTGCAATGTCTTATAATAACCTACAATGGAAAAAATTTTTTTAAAAGAATAAAATATATACATATATATGTATAACCAAATCACTTGCTGTACACCTGAAACTAACAATATTGTAAATCATCTATATTTCAATTTAAAAAAAAGGCCAAGTTCCCTTAGATGATGTAAGAACAGTGCCCAGCGCTTAGCAACAGTGTCTGAGTCAGATATTTGTTGAAAAATTTAATAAATGATGCTGTTTAAGACTCACAGATATAGAGAACAGGCTTGTGGTTGCCAAGGGTGTGAGGGGGTAGTGGAGGGAAGGAATGGGAGTTTGGGATTAGCACGAACTATTATATATAGGATGGATAAACAACAAAGTCATACTGTATAGCACAGAGAACTATATTCAATATTGTGTGACAAACCATAATGGAAAAGAATATGAAAAAGAATATACATATATATGCATAACTGAGTCACTTTGCTGTAAAGAAGAAATTAACACAACATTGTAAATCAACTATACTTCAATAAATTTTTTTTAAATCATGCTGCTTAAATAAAAGATAAGTGAAAAACTGGATGAGTAATGTAAAAAAATTTGCCTATTTGTTATTACTGATTAGAAAATGCTAGAACTAGAAGGATTCTTAGAAGTGACCTAAGTCACTTCCTATACCTCAATTCATAAGAGAAAATATGGATATCCAAATAGATTAATGACTCTTTCAGACACAGTACTCATGTTTTCAAAAAGTGTATCTGGGGGCTTCCCTGGTGGCGCAGTGGTTGGGAGTCCGCCTGCCAATGCAGGGGACGCGGGTTCGGGCCCTGGTCCGGGAGGATCCCACATGCCACGGAGCAGCTGGGCCCGTGCGCCACAACTACTGAGCCTGCGCTCTACAGCCCACGAGCCACAACTACTGAGCCCGCATGCTACAACTACTGAAGCCCGCGCACCTGGAGCCCGTGCTCTGCAACAAGGGAGGCCGCCGCAGTGGGAGGCCCGCGCACCGCGACGGGGGGTGGCCCCCGCTCGCTGCAACTGGAGAAAGCCTGTGAGCAGCAGCGAAGACCCAACACAGCCAAAAATAAATAAATTTAAAAAAAAAAAAAAGTGTATCTGGGTAGCTGCTAGAGCTTCTGTCTTCTTGACAGTATCTGCTTTCCAGAACTCTACCTCTCAGCTTATCAGAAGTCAGGGGTGGTAGTCTTTGTAATAAAATGAGACATGGAAAAGAATACCCAGCAAGGGAATTCTTGGTGATCCAGTGGTTAGGACTCCACTGCTTCCACTGCAGGGGTCCCGGTCTGGGAATTAAGATCCCGCAAGCCACGCAGTGTGGCAAAAAAAAAAAAAAAAAAGAAAAACTCAGGGGGAAAAAAAAGAATACCCAGTGAGAGGCCCCTATGCACAAACTCAGCTTTCCATTTCTTTATTTTGCAGTTTTAAAGCTCCCTGCCCGCCCCCCCCACCACCTTTTTGAATGTTCCTGTGGAAAGTTCTTGATTCTTGAGCCTGGGGGTTTTGTCTGTTTTTCAAAAAGGAAAATATTAAATCATAGAGGTTTAGCGACTGTACATGCTAAACTATAAGTTATGTTTCAAGCTCTGGGGGGAAAAATTGTTTTAAAGACTGAAATAAAACCTGAAAAAAAAACCTCTCTCCAGCAAGGTGGTCTCACAGTTGTCAGACTACTTAAATGGTGGCTGACTTCCCACAGAGCCGTGTCCCAAGAGAACCAGGAGGAAGCTGCAGCACCTTTTATGACCCAGCCTCAGACGTCACATACCATCACTTCCTCTGAATTTTATGGGGCAGAACAATCACAAGTTCACCCAGAATCAAAAGGCAGAGAAATAGAAGCCACCACTTAATGGAGAGAGTATCACAGAATTTTGGGGCTATGTCTTCAAAATCACCACAGCCAGGTTGATAATTTGGGGCATAGTCAGCTTACCCTTTATAAGATTTTTCATTTACTTTGGATTATAACTATCTCAAGGTTACATTTTTAAAACTTTTTATTATAGAGAATTTCAAACATATAAAAGCAAACTGAATAGTACAATGAACTCCTGTGTGCCCATTACCCAACTTCAAAAATTATAAACTCAGGAATTCCCTGACAGTCCAGTGGTTATGAATCAATGCTTTCACTGCCATGGCCCGGGTTCAATCCCTGGTTGGGGAGCTAAGATCTCATAAGCCACGCACTGCAGCCAAAAAAAAGAAAAATTATCAATTCATGGCCAACTTTGTTTCATCTGTACCTCCACTTGCTTCCCCAACTCCCGTATTATTTTGAAGATTAACAATAATCACTTAATATCATATTTAGTTGGCATTTAAACTTCCAATATCTCATAATGTCATAATTTTCTTTAATATGTTTAAATCAGGATTAAAATAAAGGTCACATACTGCAATTTGTCAATATGTCTTTAAAATCCCCTTAAATTTTAAAATCCCCCACATCTCGTTTTTCTATTTTTTGCAATTTATTAGTTGAATAAACTGGGTTGTTTGTCCTATAAACTTTCCCATAATCTGGATTTTGCTGACTGCATCCCAGTGGTGCAATTTTTCCTGTTTGTTTGTTGTTTTTAATCTGTATTTCCTATATATTGGTAGTTGGATATTGATGCTAATCAGATTCTAGTTTGATTTTTTTGGCAACACACCTTCAGAGGTGGTATTGAGTTTTTTCATCGGGAGGCACATAATATCTGGTTGTCTCTTTTTTTGTGACATCAGTGGTCATTGATGCTCAAAGCCTAGATCCATTAATTTATTAAGAATTACAAAATGGTGGTATTTTATTTCAAAGACTCTTTTATTCACTTGTTATCTGGAAGAGCTTCATAAAGAGGAATCTTTCCTTATCTACATTTGGTTACCCAAGGATACAGTTAGAATAGGAAAAGCAGAATGGCAGAATAATGCTTGGTTCATTCCCTTTATTTTCCAGTATTCAAAATAGTTAGTAGATTACTTTATAAAATTCGAATAGGAATTTATTATGCAAAAAAAAACTTCAGAAGGTGTAGTGTATAAGCATCAGTGGTTTTTTGTTTTGTTTTCTGCTTTTTAATGACATATAAAAATAAAAGGCTAGGAATTCCCAAATCAGCAGCTGTGTACAGCCCAGGAGAATATTGTGCCCAGACAAGAGCACAAAGGAAGATTCTGGGAGAGAGCTGGGAAAACTATGGAAGAGGCTTGTGTGAATATTTGGGAGACATTGTTGATATGTAGATGACAGAGGTATGAACTGCTTGGGGGAATTTGGATGGGTTCATAGACAAATAGGCAAATGAAAAAACATGGCAATTTTTAACATAGGAAAAATGAAGATTGTATGAAAAAGGAGGTGTGGTTGAGAATACTACTTGGCTTGTCTGTCAACAATATTTGCTTGGTCATAATAATGTAAACACTAACTTTTCAGGCACCATGCAGTTTGCAGGATCTCAGTTCCCTGACCAGGGATTGAACCCTGGCCACGGCAGTGAAAGCCCGGAATCCTAACCACTGGACCACCAGGGAACTCCCTAAACACTGACTTTTGATATAACAAAAAGTATTGATATGCTTATGCAGAGAACATGGGAGAAAGGGAAATGGGAAAGGTGGTATGGAAAAGCGACACCCTCATCTACCACGGTGGAAAGTCAATAGATTATGTCTAAAATCAATCAGTCAAGAGGTTGAATAAAAGCATATCATTTAGAAAATGGCTGGAATTCCCTGGCAATCCAGTGGTTAGAGCTCCGCACTTTCGCTGCAGAGGGCCTGGGTTCAACTCCTGGTGGGGGAACTCAGTTTCTGCAAGGCATGTGGCATAGCCAAAAAAAAAGAAGAAACAGCTGAAAGAGCTGAAGTGATTGCCTCTGGGGAATAGAACTGGAAGGTACGTAAAGATCAGGCCAGGGACTGAATTTTTTTAGAAATCTTTAGGCAATGTTACCTTTTTATACTGTTATATACATGTATGTATTAATATTACATGTATAAAAATAGAAATTAACCTAAAAATAAAGGGATAGATTGTCCATGCAATATGAAAAATATAGAAAAGAGAGAGCTGACCTTACTCTAAGGTCAGGAAAAAAACACGCAGAGAAATATTTCAGCTTATATTTTACCTGTGGATTTAACAATGATCTCTTTCATCCACTTGCAGTGGCTTTCTACTGCCTTAAAAAAAAAATCAATATTTTTTCCTTTATTTCCAGTACATTCTCAATCATAATCACTAGCTTCCACTTCAGTCCTTCACAGATTATTCCAAGTCTCTTTATCTTATCATCTCATTCCTAACTCTAAACGTGATTTCAAGCTAAATCCTCTTCTGGAAATGGCCTATCAATTGCATTCATCTCAATGGACTGCCCCAATCCATTATGGAATAGTGGTTAAGGGCTTGGAGCTCTGGAATCCGGCAGACCCAGCTCCATCCCTGCTGGCCCACCTGGAGATTAAATGGCCTTGGGGAAGTTGCTGTCTTTGCCTCAATTTCTCCGTCTGTTCATGAGGATAGTAAGAGTACCTATTCTATAGGTGCAAAGGTTAAAGAGATAATATTTGTAAACAGGTAAGTCTTCTAGGTAAATATGAGTTATCATTGTTAAAGAGCAGGCAGGCATGCAGTCAGAGGCAACTCTCCTAAGTCATCTAAAAACACTAAATGGGGACTTCCTTAGTGGTGCAGTGGTTAAGAATCTGCCTGCCAATGATGGGGACATGGGTTCGATTCCTGGTCTGGGAAGATCCCACATGCCATGGAGCAACTAAGCCCATGCGCCACAACTACTGAGCCTGCGCTCTAGAGCCCGTGCTCCACAATAAGAGAAGCCACCGCGATGAGAAGCCCGCATGCCGCAACAGGGCAGCCCCTGCTCGCCGCAACTAGAGAAAGCCGGCATGCAGCAACGAAGACCCAACACAGCCAAAAATTTAAAAAATTAAAAATATATTTAAAAAAACAAAACAAAACACTAAATGGTGCTCCTGTGCAGGGGGATCTGGAGAAGTTCATTTACAGGATGCCTGTGAGAGACTAGCACATGGTAGACACTGGAGGTAGAAGATAAATAAGACATTACCCTGCCTTCAAGGGGCCTAAGACTAGAGGAGGAAGCAGACATATAATGTGGTAGGTGATAGAATAAAGGTAGGACAGGGAAGATGTTCACCATGACTGACGGAGTGGGGCCACCACTATTCTCCATGTGGCAACTGTTGTCTTCTGCAAGAGCATTTAGAAGGAGGTTGTGGCGTTCCAGTGGTTAGGACTCTGCGCTTCCACTACAGGGAGCACGGGTTCGATCCCTGGTCAGGGAACTAAAGTCCTGGGCACGCATGCGGCTCGGCCAAAAAAAAAAAAAAAATCTAGAAGGGGGTCGTGAACTCTCTCCCTAGTGACACAAAAAGGAACTTTTTTATAAAGCGGATTTTTTGGTAAACTTTTGTAAGGTGGATTCAGACATGGGATCTGCTAGCACAGTGACAGGGATGGTGGTTGCAGTGGTTGAATCTTGCAGTGGGTAAGATCTGCTAAGCTCACTACAGATTGCATCAAATATCTCCTTAGCCTCATTCCAAACTTCGGCAGACACATGGATGGTGCTACCCCTGGGCTGGCCAGGAGAGACAGGACTGGTGATATAGCCAAGGGGGTCTGATGGATAATAAAGAACAAAGCAGCTGTGTAATGAAAAACTAAACTTACCCAAGAAAGGTCTGGTTCTCTGTCTTTAGGTATAGAAAGGTAATCTCTAGGCCGCTGGAATGTCCTGTCTGACAGGAGGAGTGTTTTTGTTTGCCTAGAGGCTTTGGTCATTGCATAGTCTAATACTGTGTTTTATGGTGAGGGTTTTGGGTCACACCATATCAGTTCTGATCTCCAGAAGGGGCTGGAGACTAAAGGTCAGCCATGCGGGCAGTATGTGACCAAGCCCCAATAAAAACTCTGGACATCCATGGCTTGCGTAAGCTTCCCTTGTTGGCAAGACTATGAGCATATTGTCATATCGTGGTCAGGACTCCATGCCTCCATGCAGAGAGGATGACCAGAAACTCCACGTTTGGACCCCTCCTGGACTCTGCCCTTGACTGATTTTGATAAAACTGCAGTCATGGGGCTTCCCTGGTGGCGCAGTGGTTGAGAATCCTCCTGCCAATGCAGGGGACACAGGTTCAATCCCTGGTCCGGGAAGATCCCACATGCCACAGAGCAACTAGGCCCGTGCACCACAACTACTGAGCCTGAGCTCTAGAGCCCGTGAGCCACAACTACTGAGCCCGCGAGCCACAACTACTGAAGCCTGCGCGCCTAGAGCCCGTACTCCACAACAAGAGAAGCCACCGCAATGAGAAGCCCGCGCACCGTAACAAAGAGTAGACCCCGCTCACCGCAACCAGAGAAAGCCCGCACACGGCAGCGAAGACCCAACACAGCCAAAAATAAATTAATTAAATAAATTAATTTTTAAAAAAAACTGCAGTCTTAAGGATAGCACTTCCTGAGTTCTGTGAGTTGTTCTAGCAAATTATAAAAGTTGAGGCGGTCGTGGGAACCTCTGATTTTGTAGCCAGCTAGTCTGAAGGGAGGGAGGTCTTGGGAACCCACATATTTACAGCCAATACCTGAAGCGAGGACAGTCTTGTGGGGACTGTTCACTCAAAATGTACAGTTAGCTAAACTCATTGCAGTAACCAAACACTGGGGAGTTGCCAGGACAGGAAAGATCACATGGGAACTGAAAATCCTTACAGGTGAGTATCAGACCTTGCTTAACTCTCTAGGCTGTGCTGTGGCCCGCTCCGCTCTAACCACAGGGCACCCACCTCAGGTTCAGCACCTCTTTCCCGCAACCCCAAGTCTTAGAAACCAATCCTGCCCTTAGATTGCGAGGGTTTAAAGAGCACCGACCCAACACTCCGGGACTCAACTCCATCACACTGGCTGGGAATCGGGAGAAGCATGGCATACAGTTAAAGGCAAAGCCTTCAGCAACAGACAGACCTGGTCAAGCAGTCAGGGTCTCCCTAGAAAGAAGACAATAAAGAAGGACTTATTATAAAGGGGTTTCCTACAAAAGAGTGGGTACAGGTAACCACAAGGGATTGGGCAGTAGCCTGGAATAGGGCCCTAGACTCAAAGACCCCAGGGGAGAAAAAGGAAGAAGAGGATTCTGTACAGACAGCACAACCAGACAAAAGCCACCCCTCCTTACTTCCCCCTTGCCGGTGGGGCGTCCAGTAACAGACCTAATCCGAGCCAGGGGGCTGTTGATGCAGCCCATGCAGGTCAGCCTCTGGGGTGGAGAAGAGCAGAAAGTGGGTCTGGAGGGATAGATGGGAGATACTATTCAGCACTGGGGTTCAAATCCTTGCTCTGTAACTACCAGCTGTGTGATCTTCAACAAGTCCCATGAGCTTAGTTCCTTCATTAATAAAACAGAGGGCTTTAGTAAACAAGGACCAAAAGGTGGTAATGCCCATGAAGTGCTTGGTGTAGCACCTCCTAAAGAGGAAGGGGCTCAGAATCTGCCAGACGGTAGTACTAAGTATGACTGCTGCTCTGCCTCTGCCTTGATGACCAGTTCTAACAACTAGGCTTCTGACTTGCTTCTGAGACCCAGTTGCCCCTGGTATCCCATGCGGATCATTGGATCCAGGTTATTTTCAGCGTGCCAGAGGCCCTGTCTTTGTTATTTGCCTAATGCTGGAGCCTCCTAGGAATGAAACCTTGCTGCACACTTGCGGGTAACCATGGAAACCCACTGCCTTCATCAGGTGGCTGGAAGCAAGTTGGTAACAGCCTGATGAGAATGACGGAGAGAGAGGCTGAGAACAAAGACGTTTAGGATCCAGATTAAACAAAATCCATGACTTGGGGGCGGAATACTTTAATCCCTCAAGAGAGTTAGCACCCAGCTCTACATCTGGGGCCCCCTCCTTCAGGCCATAGCGCACATAAGACAGAGTGTCCTCCAAGTGCAAGGCAGGGTTGGAGGTCTCCACGCCACTCTACCTGCTGACTTCCAATGAGCTCTGCAGACCTTGCAAGCTCTGCAGGAGGCATTTTGTTTGAAACGTTCTCTTCAGAGCCACCGCCTCTGAGGCTTTGGTTCAGGAAACCAGGAAGCAGAGTGGAACCGCTCTATAATTTTAGAGAAAGGGAGTGTATCCGTTTTCTAGGGCTGCTGCAATAAAGTAACACAAACTGTGGTTTCAGCAACAGATATTTATTGTCTCACATTCTGGAAGCTAGAGGCATGAGACCAAGGTGTTAGCTGCATTGGTTCCTTCTGAGAGCTGTGAGGAACATTCTGTTCCATGCTAGCTTCTGGTGCTTTGCTGGCAATCTTTGGCATTCCTTGGCTTGTAGAAGCATCACCCTAATCTCTGCCTTCATCTTCACATGACATTCTTTTTGTGTGTCTCTGTGTCAAACTATCCCTTATAAGGACACCAGTCATATTGGCTTAGGGTCCACCTTAATGACCTCAATTAACTAATTATATCTGCAAGGATATAATTCTGATTTACTGGGGCTTAGGACCTCAAGATATGAATTTTGAGGAGACACAATTCAACCCATAAAAGGGGATACAGGTGGGGAAAGGCCATCCCATGACACCTGTCCTGTATTCCTAATCTGCCAGTGTTTCTTCTGTTTACCTGAGCGGACTTCCTCAGGCCTCACCTCAGGGCATGTGCTAATCCAGACCCCTGCTTTTTTAGCTGTGCCCCAACCTCTGCAGGTACTGGGGCTACACCCACCTGCATCCTGAGGGAAGCCAGCAATGTTTTTTTGGGTTTTTTTGGCCACGGGGATCTTAGTTCCCCGACCAGGGATCGAACCCACGTCCCCTGCAGTGGAAACGTGCAGTCTTAACCACTGGACCGCCAGGGAAGTCCCAAGCCAGCAGCGTTTGAAGTTCATAGAAGTGAGGACATTTAGAGCCAGACAGGCAAGGTTCAGAACCAGGTGGGAGAATGCACAGGTAAACAGAGTTGTAGTGCAACTTGGTAGATCTAAGTGTGTTTATTACTGCCCCCTGTACGGACAATCTGGGCCTACAAGGCTAGACAACGGTCATATAAAGGTCTGCAGATGAGTTGTGCCCCAGAGTAAAGCAGGAACAGTCTGGCAATGGTTATGGGCATGAATTTTGCTCATTAAGCCTCAGCTTCTGCATGCATAAAATGAGACCCATAAACCAAATGTATCTTATGGGATTTTTGTGGGAATTAAATGAATAATGAATATATAGCCTTAACCCAGTGCCTGGTAAAATGTGAACATTCAATATGTTAACTATGGGGACCATGATGGCCACTTTAGACATTTTACTGCTTCCACAAATTTCCATGATGTTGCTGACTAAGTAGTTTCTGGGTATGACATATTAGAACTTCTGCTCCTTTCTTCTTGAAATTAAGCACCCATACAAAATTACACAAACTCTTGGGGAAATGCTGGTATTCTCTGGGATATTTCTACACAACAGTACAGCTGAGTTATAACCACTGACCCAGGCTAGGGCTATCAATTTGCAATCTACCCAAATATTTTAAGTAGCTTTTCTGTAATGAGCAGGGAAAGGGTAACAGAGATTTTTTCCTTTCCCTCCAGGGAGAGAAGAAATTCTGTGGGTTCCTGAGATTTCAGCACTGGGCTAGAACTAGGTCCTCTGAGTGCTAACAATTATCCTACACACTTCCTAACTTAGCTCAAAAATACCCACACTCTCTCGAACAGGGTCAGAAGCACCTTGATCATTTTGAAAAGATAATTTCCTCAGATGAGAAGTGAACCACTTAAGTAGTCATTATGTGCATCCCCTCCTGCCCCTCCTCCAAAGCCAAAGTGTGATTTAATGTATTTTAGGAACTAAAGTTCAAAATGTGAATTTCCTGTGTAGAGAAAAGTAATCTGTCAGAAAGCACTTAGGAAAAGGCAGAGCAGACAGATTAAATATGTTCAAAGATCTGTCCTTGGCCTCCTTTTCTGTTTTCCTTGACAATGTCATTCAAACTCTAGCCTGTGATGGAGACCACTCCCTGCTTGTGTCTGTGACCTTGCTCTGTCTCTGACGGCCTGGGTTCTCCATCCCTAGTGCCCACTGGAAGGTCCACCTACAGCATTGTGAAAGCAATAGATATCAGAGGGAAGCGATCATCTCTACTCTCTTCCAGCCAACCCACCTCCTTATTTCTTGCCTTGGGACCTCTTTTTCTTGACCACTACTGCCATCCTGCTGGTCATCTGGGCTTGAAACTGCTCAGCCAGTGGTTCCTAGCCCTTTTTGAAGTGTCTACCTTTGTGATTGGATTGAAGTTATGGATTTTCTCCTCCAGAAAAAGAAATCTATGGCTATTCCCACAAATATTTACTCAAAATTTCAGGGGTTCTTCAGGTTCCCCTATCTAAGCAAACTTTATTCTTCTCTTTTATTTTCTAATCATATCTGCTCAAAAATCTTTAGTGACTCCTCACTGTCAATAAAATAATATATGTCCATATTTCCTGGCCTGGTACTTAGAACATACCACAATCCAACTGCAGCCCATTTTTCTAAAATAATGGGTTAATGGGGCTTCCCTGGTGGTGCTGTGGTTAAGAATCCACCTGCCAACGCAGGGGACATGGGTTCAAGCCCTGATCTGGGAAGATCCCACATGCTGCAGAGCAGCTAAGCCCATGTGCCACAACTTCTGAGCCTGCGCTCTAGAGCCCACAAGCCACATCTACTGAGCCCGCGTGGCATAACTACTGAAACCCGTGCACCTAGAGCCTGTGCTCTGCAACAGGAGAAGCCACCGCAATGAGAAGCCCGTGCACCACAACGAAGAGTAGTCCCCACTTGCAGCAGCTAGAGAAAGCCCGCGCACAACGACAAAGACCCAACGCAGCCAAAATAATAAATAAATAAACAAACAAATAAATAAATAAATAAAATTTAAAAAAGAAAAAAAATAGGTTAATGCATGCAAAGCACAGAACGTGGCACAAGGTGAGCACTATGGAAGTGTTGGCTATTCTTCTTATTATTATTATCCTTTGTTTCTGTCCAACTAATCTCTCAACTTCTCCCTTTACCCTTGGTGTCCCATGTTTCATTCCTTTTGTGTCTTTTTATTCTCTCCCTACCAGTAATTTATTCCCCATGTCCCTAAGCCCTCCAGCCTTCTCAGATCACAATTTCCTTAACTCAGGCCCCCATCCTATAAGAAAGTCAATCGCTTCCTCAATAATTCTGAATCCACCCAGGGCTATTTTATCTTCTTCCAGTTGGGGCTTATCACCTCCTGCCCCAAACCCCTGTCCTGGCTTTTTCTCTATAGGGTCTGGGTGTTGCACAGCTGTGGCCACACCCCACACCTCATCACCATAAGCATGGACATAGCCCCCCTTCTTCATGTCCCCACTAACACCATGTTGATTGCATATAACCCAGCAGCCAGAGCAATCTTTCTAAAATATCAGTCAGTTCATGTCATTTGTGTAACCAAAAACTCTTTAATAGCTTTCCATCATACCTAGAAGAAAATCCAGATCCCTCCCTTAGCCAACAAAGCCAGACCTCATTTTATACCCATGGGCAGATTTAGGTTTTGTGGAACCTGAAACTTATACAATTTATTTGGGGGGAAGGAGAGTAGCCTCTTTAAGAAAAAATATAAAATCACAAATAAAAAATTAAATTGAAAGCACCTGATCAATATGTGCACTAATTCACAATTACTGAAAAATAATATGTACTTTATTATGATCCTTATAAAAAATTGTCGTTTTAGCTACACTTTATTATTATAAAGTAATGAACAATATTATATATTCTAACTCTTCTTGTCTGATAATAAATAAATAACTTATACTAGATCTATACCACTTTAATCTGAATTTAAATGTTTTTGTTAATCCATTTCACATAATACATTCAAAAAGTTGGGGTTTTTTTACAAAAAAAATTAAATTGAAAATGAATAGTTATTTAGAATCCGAATGGAAACTACAATAAATTTCAAACTTACAAAGGCTTACAAATATTACAGATATCACTGAGTTCAGAAAAATAACAGAATATGATGTTTTCATGAATTAACTGATTAACACAACTATAATACCTTTTTCTACATTTTTTGGCTACCAATTCTTTGTCCCTTCAAAAGATAACAAATTTTAATATCATCTTGAATTTCATTTCCTAAAGAGAGGATAGAAAGGTAATTCATCCTCCAGCTTTGTTGCTCAAAATTTGTTTTTTATCATCATTTAGAAGAGCTTCTTTCAGCTTCACGACTCATTATTATGTAAAATTTTAGGACTGATGTCAAATTTAGCAGATGAGCTGTAAGATTTCAGGCCATTTCATGCTTTCTTGTTAAAAATTAATCTTAAGTATTCTTTGATTTGACAATAAACATTTAACCGGTTTGTTGTTTTTTGTTTGTTTGTTTTTAATTAATTAATTTAGTTTTGGCTGCATTGGGTCTTCGTTGCTGCGTGCTGGCTTTCTCTAGTTGTGGCGAGCGGGGGCTACTCTTCCTTGCAGTGCGTAGGCTTTTCATTGTGGTGGTTTCTCTTGTTGTGGAGCACAGGCTCTAGGTGTGTGGGCTTCAGTAGTTGTGGCCCGCAGGCTCTAGAGCACAGGCTCAGTAGTTGTGGCACATGGGCTTAGTTGCTCCGTGGCATGTGAGATCTTCCCGGACCAAGGCTCAAACCCGTGTCCCCTGCATTGGCAGGTGGATTCTTAACCACTGCGCCATCAGGGAAGTCCCTGGTTTGTTGTTGAAATCCTTATTTTAGTGGTAAATTCCGAGTGTTATGTTACTTTCATTGACATTGATATTTCACATCAAATCAGCAAGAACTCAAAATCTTTTTTTGATGGGTTCTTACGAGCCCCTCATTTTCTTTTCTTTTTCTTTTTAATATTTATTTATTTGGTTGCACTGGGTCTTAGCTGTGGCTCCCGGGTTCCTTAGTTGTGGCATGCGAACTCTTAGTTGCGGCATGCCTGTGGGATCTAGTTCCCTGGCCAGGGATCAAACCCGGGCCCCCTGCATTGGGAGCGTGGAGTCTTATCTACTTCTCCACCAGGGAAGTCCCTCCCTCATTTTCATTAACTGGATTATCAAACAATCTAGGAGTTTATTTATATCTTCTATTCAAGTTTTGTCTCTTCCTTCTAACACATTAGTACTTTCTGTAGAATCTATAATTTTTGTTGTTTTCTACTTCATTTCTCAATGTCAGAGTATTTACTATTGAATTATCATCTTTATCACTTTTCTTTCATATTCTACTAATTTTTACTCTGGATTTTTTTCAGTCTTTTAATAACTAAATGTAAAAGATTACAAAAGAAGATGCCTTTCATATCCAAATCAGAGGTCTGTAACTTCTCACTAGTTTATTGTAATGTTGCAAAATGTCATTCCGTTGACTTCACGGTAAATCGACCTCGGATTACAGTGTGTGCTCCTCAGCCTCCCCTCATCATGCTCCAGCCACTTGGCCATTTGGTTCTGTGAACAAGCCAAGCTTGTTCCAGCCTCAGGGTCTCTGCACTAGACTGAGCTCTCTTTCCTCTGATCTTCACTTGCCTGCTTCTTCTCCTTTTTTTTTTTTTTTAATTAATTAATTAATTTTTGGCTGCATTGGGTCTTCGTTGCTGCGCACAGGCTTTCTCTAGTTGTGGAGAGCAGGGGCTACTCTTTGTTGCGGTGCGCGGGCTTCTCATTGCAGTGGCTTCTCTTAGTTGTGGAGCACGGGCTCTAGGCACTCGGGCTTCAGTAGTTGTGGCACACGGGTTTAGTTGCTCCGCGTCATGTGGAATCTTCCCGGACCAGGGCTTGAACCCATGTCCCCTGCATTGGCAGGAGGATTCTGAACCACTGCGCCACCAGGGAAGTCCCCACTTGCCTGCTTCTTGCTTGTCATTCAGGCCTCAGCATAAAGTCGTCTCCTCAAGGAAATCTCTGGCTACCCTGTGTTGAGTACCCACCAACACTCTCTCTCATATCAACCTACTTTAAAGCTTTACGAATGGCTAAATAAATACAAATTTTATTGTCTCATTATCTCATTAATCCAGTGAGGTAGGTAATATTATCTTCATTACAAAGGTCACTAAATAGAGGTCACTCAGGGTATAAGTTATGGATCTGGGATTTAAACCCAGTCTGGTCTATTTCCAGAGCCCTAGTTTTTTGGGGTTTTTTGACTATGTAACCATTATGTCTGTACAAGAATAAAGATTTTAAAAGAAAGCAAGCAGACTCTTGTAAATGGATATTTTATGACAAAGGCATTGTTTGTACTTTTTCTTGATCTGTTTAGAAATTTTTTTGCTTGAATCTAAGTTTGGTTAAATATACATAAAACCAGACTTCCCTGGTGGCACAATGGTTAAGAATCCACCTGCCAATGCAGGGGACATGGGTTCGAGCCCTGGTCTGGGAAGATGCCACATGCTGCAGAGCAACTAAGCCTGTGTGCCACAACTACCGAGCCTGCGCTCTAGAGCCCGTGGGCCACAACTACTGAGCCCACGTGCCACAACTACTGAAGCCCACACGCCTAGAGCCCCTGCTCTGCAGCAAGAGAAGCCACCTCAATGAGAAGCCCGTGCACGGCAACGAAGAGTAGCCCCCACTTGCCGCAACTAGAGAAAGCCCGTGGGCAGCAGCAAAGACCCAACGCAGCCAAAAATTTTTAAAAATAAATAAGTTTTAAAATATATATATATATACATAAAATCATAATATGTGCAGTTTTCAATCAATTCTCCCAGATAATCAACTATGAAATTTAGCAGATGGCCCATCTCCCAATTCTCTATCCTCCCCAAACCCACCCCCATTCCAGAACTCCTAGCAATGGCTGAAATGTAAAACAGAAATTCCTACCTCTTGTTACTGGAATGCATTCAGGGGTACACTGCCTACCTAGGTTCCCCCTTTCACAACTGAGCACTCAATCCTCTACCTGCTGGGAGAGTTGGCCAACTGCTCTCAGGTGAGTGTCTCTCCGAGAATTGCCCACCTGTCTTGTCCAAGATCATGCCCCTGTCCTTGGGGGTGTAGCCACTTCTAATGACTGGCCAATGATGGGAGGTGGGGTGGCGGGGGAGATCCCGAGTCTTTAGGTGCTCAGTGAGCAGACTGTGCTGGGCAGGAGTGGGCTTCGGGTTCCAAAGAAGCTAAAGATTCCAGGACAGGTCAAGCCTTCTCCCCGCAAGTAGCCGCACCAGCAGCTGCAGGCATTCCGGCCCCATTGCTCAGCCTTCCCCACAAAAGACAGTGTGTGCCTGGGAGTGTGTGGGTCACTACCGAGGCTGAAAGCGAGGAGGGCCTCACTGACTTCACAGTGCTCGGTGATGCTGGCTGAAGTTGCTTGCCTTCACCTCTCACTGGACAAATAGAAGTTTCAGGCAGAGGTATTTTATGACTCAGGGCTATGTGCCAGGAAGGGTATCATTTAGCCATTATGAGGCAAAATAGCTCAATTCTACAAGATGTTTTAGGTTTTGTTTTTATTGCGGCTTTCTTACTAAGAGCCAGACACTGTGTGTGCGTTATCTCATCGAATCTTGACAACAGCCTTTTGACACCAGGGTCGTATCAAATGATTAAAAAACTGAAGTTTAGAAAGACTAAGGAATTGCCCCTGGGACTCAGAGCTAGTAAAAAACATTTAGCAAGTGGGAGCCAGTTATATCAGGGATTTTAGTTTGACTACTGCTCTCTGCTGACTCCCCATGAAGTTGTAGCCCACCATAATCTTTGACCAAAGAGCTTGTGTGATCAGGGACTTCCCTGGTGGTCCAGTGGTTAAGACTCCACACTCCCAATGCAGGGGGCCCAGGTTCAATCTCTGGTCAGTGAACAGTTCCCGCATGCATGCCACAACTAAGAGCCCGCATGCTGCAACTAAAAAGATCCCTCATGCTGCAATGAAGATCCCGAGTCTGCAACTAAGACCTGGCGCAGAAAAATAAATAAATATTTAAAAAACAACAACAACAAAGAGCTTGTGTGATGAGCTTAAAAAAATCCAGCAAGGATCTTCCTATCAGCAGTGCCTAGCACAGTGTTTTGTACATAGAAATGGAATTGAATTGAAAGGTGCTGACAGATTTCTTTAATACCAGATGTCAATGTGATAGACACCACAAACATACTGAAAATGGCGAAGTTGACTTTTTATTCACGCCATGGAGGAGAACTGAAGTTCCATCCTCAGTTATCAGAGCTTTCTATTTCCTGTAACAAAGCAGAACTCGCAAAATAAGGATGCCAAGGTGATGTGATTTTCTCTAACTAAAAGTACAGATGAGTCAGACGCTGTCATTGCTGTTTCAGACAAATGGTTAGGTGGGCTCATCTGCCTGCGTGAACAGCCTTCTGAGCAGTTCCCCTGCTGCGAAGGGGGAGGGGGCCTCAGCTGCCTGCTTTGGCTCCTCACTGTATCCCCAGCTGCTGACACAGTTCCTGGCACAGATGAGGCTCTGGGTAAATCTGTGTTGAAGATCAATGCACATCTCAGGGTACAGGGACCAGGAAAGAGAATTAACCTTTATTGAACACCCACAGAGCATCAGTACTGTGCTAAGCACTGGGGTACAAAGGTGGATTGAGGACAGCTACAAAATTTGCAGAGCCCAGTGCAAAATGAAAATGGGGGTGCCTGCACCTTGTTCAAAAATTATTGGGCTCCCCCGGTGGCACAGTGGATAAGGATCTGCCTGCCAATGCAGGGGACACGGGTTCAATCCCTGCTCCGGGAAGATCCCACATGCCACGGAGCAACTAAGCCCCTGCACCACAACTATTGAGCTTGCGCTCTACAGCCTGTGAGCCACAACTACTGAAGCCTGCACGCCTAGAGCCCGTGCTCCACAACAAGAGAAGCCACCGCAATGAGAAGCCCGCGCACCGCAACAAAGAGTAGCCCCTGCTTGCCGCAACTAGAGAAAGCCCGCCTGCAGCAACGAAGACCCAACACAGCCAATAAGTAAATAAAAAGAGAAAAAAAGCTCTATAAAAAAAAAAAAGAGCTAGGCATTAAAAAAAAAATTATTAAGAACTTCAAAACAAAAAAAAAACAAAACAAAACAAAAAACACCACCAACAAAAAAAGAATTTCAACATGGTGACAGCAGAGCATTCAACCAAATGTAGGGCCCTTCTGAGTATGGGATCTTGTATAACTCACAGGTTGAACACCCAGGAGCTGGCCCTGGGTGAATTAGAAAGTTGTTATTATCTAAGGGCAAGACAAAGGCATACTGAGTGGTGATTTGATATGATAATGTGTGTTGGGGAGGGTGGCATGAGGTGCTATAAGAGCAAAGACTCATTTAGATCTCACACAAGTATTTCAATCTCCTTTTTTTAGCCTAAAATATTTTAAAATTATTATCCATTTGGGAATTCCCTGACAGTCCAGTGGTTAGGAATCGGCCCTTTCACTGGAGAGGGCCTGGGTTCAATCCCTGGTTGGGGAACTAAGATTCCACAACAAGGTGCAGGACATAGTCCCCTCAAAAAAATAACATAGAGTTACCGTATAACTCAACAATTCAGCAATTCCACTCCTAAGAATAGGCAAATCGGGGCCTTCCCTGGTGGCACAGAGGTTAAGAGTCCGCCTATCAATGCAGGGGACACAGGTTCAAGCCTTGGTCCGGGAAGATCCCACATGCTGCGGAGCAACAAGCCCGTGTGCCACAACTACTGAGCCTGCACTCTAGAGCCCGCGAGCCACAACTACTGAGCCCACGAGCCACAACTACTGAAGCCTGCACATCTAGAGCCTGTGCTCCGCCGCAAGAGAAGCCACCGCACTGAGAAGCCTGCGCACTGCAACAAAGAGTAGCCCCCACTCATGGCAACTAGAGAAAGCCCACACTCAGCAAAAAAGACCCAAACGCAGTCAAAAATAAAGAAAGAAAGAAAGAATAGGCAAATCCATTGAGAAAGAACACAGATTAGTTGTTGCCTAGGGCTGTGGAGAGGTGGAGGAAAATGGGGAGTGACTGCTAATGGGCATGGGGTTTCTTTTTGGAGCGATAAAAATGTTCTAAAATTGGGAAGTTCCCTGGTGGCCTAGTGGTTAGGATTTGGCACATTCACTGCAGAGGCCGGGTTCCATCCCTGGTTGAGGAACCATCCCACATGCCGCCAAAATACGAAAAAAAAAAAAAGTTCTAAAATTAATTGTGGTGATGGTTGCCCATCTCTATCAATATAGTAAAAACTATTGAATTTTACTTAAATGGGTGAATCGAATTGTATGGTATGTGAATTATATATCAATAAAACTATTAAACAGGTAATTTTTTTTTTGGCTGCACCTTGCAGCTTGTGGGATCTTAATTCCCCGGCCAGGGATTGAACCTGGGCCCTCGGCAGTGAAGGCGTGGAGTCTTAACCACTGGACCACCAGGGAATTCCCGGAAGCTTTATGTTACTGAATTTTTAAAATAACAGCTTTATTGAGATATAAATAATATGCCACAAAATTTACCCTCTTAAAATGTACAATTCAGTGGTACATTTACAGAGTTGTGTGACCACTAATGTCTAATTCTAGAATATTTTCATCACCCCAAAAAGAAATCTCATACTCCTTAGCAATCATTCCCCATATTCTCCCTCCAGGCCCTGGCAACCACTAATCGGCTTTCTGTCTCTATGGATTTGCCTATTTGGGAAATTTCATATAAATGGAATCATACAATATGTGGCTTTTGTGTCTAGCTTCTTTCACTTAGCATAATGTTTTCAAGGTATATCCATGCTGTAGCATGTAGATAATACCCTTTGTATAGATGAGGAAGCCAAGACTCTGGGAAGCTAAATGATGATTTACTCAAGGTCACATAGGTGACACAAGTTGCAGAATGGTTGGGATGACCAGCCATTCCAGTTTGCCCAGGACTGTCCCTATTTTAGCCTTGATTGTCCCATGTCTCAGGAAATCCCTGTCCTCTCTGACATACACACACACACACACACCATACTTCTTTAAAAAGTAGGATGCAGCCATCATGACACTCACCCCTAAATATCTCCATATGGATCTCCTAGAAAAAGGACATTTTAGCAAATAAGCACAATACCATTACTATCACACTTAAGAAAATTAACATTAATTCAGTAATGTACTTTAATATCCTATCTATATTCAGATTTCTCCAGTGGTCTTTAAAATTTATTTTACAGTTGGATTTTTCCCTCCTAATGCAGAGTCTAATCAAGGTTTACACGTTGCATTTGGTCGTTATCTCCTTAGCTTCTTTTAGCCTAGAAAAATCTCCACCTTTTGGTGTTTTCCATGACATTGAACTTTTCAGAGAATCCAAGCCAGTTGTCTTGCAGATTTTTCCAAATTCTGGGTTTGCCTAATTGCTTCCTTATGTTTAGATTCAGGTTAAGCACTCAAGAATTCTGCATAGGAAGTAGTGTGTACCTCTTAGTGCATAAGATCAGAACACTGCCTGTTGTCTTACTATTGATGATGCCAAGTTTTAGCTCTTGGTTAAGATGGTGTCTGACAGATCTTTCCATGGTAAAGATACATTTTCCCTTTGGAATTTTTTTTTTTAATTAATTAATTTATTTATTTATGGCTGTGTTGGGTCTTCGTTTCTGTGCGAGGGTTTTCTCTAGTTGTGGCAAGCGGGGGCCACTCTTCATCACAGTGCGCGGGCCTCTCACTATCGCGGCCTCTCTTGTTGCGGAGCACAGGCTCCAGACGCACAGGCTCAGTAGTTGTGGCTCACGGGCCCAGTTGCTACGCGGCATGTGGGATCTTCCCAGACCAGGGCTCGAACCCGTGTCCCCTGCATTGGCAGGCAGATTCTCAACCACTGCGCCACCAGGGAAGCCCTCCTTTTGGATTATTAATTGACCTGAAGGATGCTACTTTGCCGCATTTATTTATTTTTATTTATTTATTTTTTTGGCCACGCCATGCAGCTTGAGGGATCTCAGTTCCCCGACCAGGGATTGAACCCAGACCCTTCACAGTGAAAGCGCAGAGTCCTAACCACTGGACCGCCAGGGAATTCCCAATGTAGGATGCTACTTTGATACCATATGATTATCTTGTTCCCCAAAATCCTTTCACTCAAAGGCTTTAGCATGCATTAATGATCCTACCCTGAGTCAATTATTATATTGGCAGTTGCAAACTCTAATTCTATCATTTGTCTACATTTATTAGCTGACATGCTTGTGAATCACTGTGGATTCATAGATTTTTTTTAACTTTTTTTTAATGTGTTACAATCTATTACCATCATTAATTTTTTTTTATGCTGAAATTGTCCAAAATTTGGCAACTGGGAGCTCTTAAAAACCAAAATTTGAAAGGTCTTTATAATAATCTAATGTATATGTCACAAAATATGATGATTTTTGGGGCCATGAAACTTTAAAATGTAAAATATACTCATATATTTTAACTATTTTTTGGATGGTTTCTTGGCATAAAATATTTGCTACCTAACTAGTTCAGAAAGAATCTGTTGACACCTTTGATTTCTTAGAAGCTGTATTATAGAACATTTTCTTTGAAGTTGATGTTGATGTATTATAATGGGACTTCCTAAGAAAACCAGTGAATTTTGATCATTACATATTATTTGGGTTTGTAACAAGATTTCAAATGTCTTTAACCCAACTCTTTAAAGCGACATAGGAAGAGTTGGAGAATTAATACGACTACATTGGATGCCAGAAATTTCATTTCCTGAGCAATGGTGATGAAGTATGAGGATAGAAAGAAACTCTAAATAGCCCCAATTAGATAAGATTGGGTTGGGTTGTAAGTAATAGAAAACCAGATAATAATGGCTTTACCCCTCAGGGACTTTTTTTTTTTTCTTATGTAATAAAAAACCCGGACTTCCCTGATGGTGCAATGGTTAAGAATCCGCTTGCCAATGCAGGGGACACGGGTTCGAGCCCTGGTCTGGGAAGATCCCACATGCCGCGGAGCAACTAAGCCCGTGCACCACAACTACAGAGCCTGAGCTCTAGAGCCCACGAGCCACAACTACTGAAGCCCACGTGTCCAGAGCCCGTGCTCCGCAACAAGAGAAGCCACCACAATGAGAAGCCTGTGCACCACAATGAAGAGTAGCCCCTGCTCGCCACAACTAGAGAAAGCCTACGTGCAGCAACGAAGACCCAATGCAGCCAGAAAAGATAATAATAATAAAATAAATAGAATAAATTTTAAAAAAAACAAAACAAAGAAACCCAAAGGTGGTCAGTTCAGGGCTAGTGGAGCTGGAACTTCCCTGGCGGTCCAGTGTTTAGGACTCCGCACTTCCACTGCAGGGGGCATGGGGTTAATCCTTGGTCGGTGAACTAAGATCCCGAATGCTGCATGGCACAGCCAAAACAAGAAACAACAAAAAAACAAAGGGCTAGTGGAGCTGCTCAGTGATATCATCAGACCTTCCTCTTTCTTTCCACTCCACCATCCTCAGTCTGTTGCTTTTATCCTCATGGTTTCAAAATGCTACTGAACTGCTAAGGTACTGCATCTATGTTCTAGATTAGGAAGAAAAGAGAAGGGATATGAGGTCAAACTGAATCAGTCCCTATTAGGAAACTTTCTTTGAAGACCCCAGCAGGTACTTGGATTTATAACTTGTTGGTCAGAATTGGAATATATGGTCTCCTTACCTGCATGGGAGTCTATAGTAGAAGAAAGCAAAGGAGAAAGAAGTTACAAATACATTTCAGTAACCAATACACAGTATCTACAGCCGTATAAACAGCTAGGCATCTTTAGTTGATAGTTCATAAAAGTTACATCAGAAGAAATTAACTTGGCCACAATCTGTATGCCTCCCATTCATAAAGCAAAAATATTTTGAGCATCTTCTATGTACTATTACTTCATTGAGAATATAAAGATGAAAGTGATATATTGCTTCATTTGTCCTCTTTAGAACATACTTATGAAAGTTCCAAGTAGTAAATCCTAGGAGTCAGGAAACAAACAGGTGTGTTCAGCTTTGTGTTGCCTCTTCACAACAGTTTCAAATCCAAAAAAACAGGCACTGAATCACTCCACTGAGGTAAGTCACTCAGTCAAATATTCACTGTTCTCCTATGTAAATGGTTCTCTTTATGAAGAATTATCCTACATTAAATTCATATTCAGACAGCCTTGCCAAGCTAACTTCAGTAGCTAGGTAAGACCAGAATTATTTCCAATGTTTATGGTAACTTGCTTATGTTTACAGAATAGTTATGATAGTTTGTCTTATACTAAACGATAATAGAGAGCTATTTTGGGCATCTTACTTACAAAAAAAAGTTTAAAATCATAGTGATACCACCCTAAACCTGTGTCTTAATAGGTAAAGCATAAACATGTAGGACTCCTTAAAGAAAACTGTTGCATTAGGCTGCAAGCTCTCAGATATTCTAGATCAGGGATTGGTAAACTATGGACTAAGGGCCAAATCTGAACTACTGCCCGTTGTAAATAAAGTTTTTTTGGAAAACAGCCATACCCATCTGTTTATATACTGTCTAAGTCTGCTTTGCAACTCTAATGGGCAGAGCTGAGTAGTTTTGTGGGGAACTGTATGGCCCTCAAAGCCTAAAATATTTACTCTCTGGCCCTTTGCAGAAAAAGTTTTATTTATCATTACTTAGCACATATTAGGTGCTCAATAAATGCTTCTTGATTTATTGAATGAATACACTGAAGGCTTTCCAGCTGGATATGAAAAATTAACAAATGAACAAATCTAAACACAAAGCATTTTATACTTCCCCAATTTATCTGGTATTTTCTTGTTGGACTGTAGTTTGCTATTGTTGACAGAAGACCACATGCTTTGCCAGGAGCATGTTAGTGCTTTAAGATTCCAGAATGCAAGTTGCTCTAAATCCAACTTTTCAAAGAGCTGGACTTTGGGCTAAATATGTCTCATCAACATGTTTTATTTGGCACACACAACGCTGCTGTTTGTTTTCAAAGCAGCATTAGCGGCCAACATTAAAAAATAGGGAGACTTCACTAATAATTCAAATTTCCTGCTTCTCTTGAAAATTTGAATGATCAGGCAATATGGGTACACATTTTGGTTAGGGCCATAACCACCTGGGGCTGAGTAGCTGTTACCTCCTTAGATGGGGTAAGTGCCCTCCAATTCACCACAGTCCCCACTACTCCCTATAGCCTGACCCCAGGCTGCCTCCATCCAGGTACCTTATCTGCCTGGCATTTCTGTAGACATTTGCATCTAGAATCCTTACTCTAGAGGAGTATCCTTTGCTACAAAGGCCCCTAAACTACAACACTAGCTATACATTTGCTTCGTTTCCTGGGCTTGAAAACAGACTGGTACATCTGAAGACAAAATAGGAAAGAACAACAATGCTATTAAGACCGTTACCTTCATTCCAACTAGAAGGCAAGTTCATTCTCCCATCCCCCCTTTCCTTTTTCAAGCAAGCCTGAGGACTCAGCCTGCTTTCCTTTCAGCTATTCAGCTCCCTCCACCCACTCCATCTCCTGGAGTTGTTTACCTCAAACCCTGGAGTTCAGTTTCCCCAGTTCCCTGCTTCCTCACTGCCCTTGAAAACAAACACCTTGGCCCTTTTTGTTTTTCAAGTTTTACTGCTAATCACTACAGGGAAACAGACAGGAAATAACAATAAGGAGGAAATGACAAAGTTTAAAAATCCCTTAGAGTTTTTACAGTCATGGTCCCTGATTCCCTGAATGAGATGGCACCTGGAAGTACCCTATTTTTATTCTCTCTGGTTGATTCTCATAGCTGATGGATTATGTATAAAAGAGCCTAAAGATTGTACAATATCCAAACGGTGCTGAAGAATCACCTGGATAGAACAGGAACCGTTAGGTGGCAGCACAGGGCATATCTTTTCCAGTCTTTCTACAACAGGCTGGCGGATGTGAGGCACCAAATTGTCTAGGAAGGGATAACTTAGCACCATCTCAGGGCAAGCATTTGGGCTGAGACCAGGCAGAGGAGAAGAGCCAAGAGGCTCCCGGTCACACTGTGCCCTCAAGTAGCCAGGTGTAGAATTCTTGTCTCCTTCTGTGCCTTTCCCTGATATGCTGATTAGAATCACAGACTTTAACGGCTGATAAGAATCTTCCAGTCCAACACCTTGACTCTACGACAAGTAAACCGAGGCTTTGAGAGGTTTGACTTGAGTCCAGGTAGCTGTCTTTGCACTTTCAGTGGTGCCAGCTTATCCTTCTGACCTGTCCCTCTGGTTAAAAAGCATTTACTGAGGTCTGCTTAGAATAGTTAAAGACTAATTTTCCTAGTTTCGAAGGTGAAATGAAAAGGGGCATATATAAAATAGATAACTAATAAGGACTTACTGTATAGCACAGGGAACTCTACTCAATACTCTGTAATGGCCTATATGGGAAAAGAATCTAAAAAAGAGTGGATATATGTATATGTATGACTGATTCACTTTGCTCTATAGAACATTGCAAATCCACTGCACTCCAATAAAAATTTTTAAAAAAAGAAAAGGGGTGTCTTTGCCTGTAACAGAGCAGGACTTAGGAAACAGAGACTTACCGGACACAGGTAAACACTGCTTCTACCTACCTAAACCACTGGGGAGAAAATTCAGGGCCCCTATTCCAGAAGGGGAGTTACAGCTCTCAGCACTCTGTGCAGGCTGGCGTGTGCTCCCTTTTAAGGGACCAGATAGTATAACTGTGGCTCTTATCGAGAGTGGCCTAGCTTGGCAGGGCTGGGCTATGTACACCCAAATAACTCACCAAGGCTTTCAAATTACATGAGTAAAACCGCTCATATCTCTAGAATTTAAACACAAATCCAAACTGCACTATAATAAAATCATGTCCTCAGGCTTCCATTGGTTTAGGGGACAGTCTAGTGATCAAAGGATAAGGCCTTATTGCAAGGTAGCATGTGCTTGAAGGGGTCAGGCCCCAGAAGAGGCATTTTCCCAGAACTATTACCAAGAGAAAGTGTTACTTGTTTATTTTGAAGCACCTTACTTGGTGTTATAGGGCCTTGCCACTCAAACTGTGGTCTTCCAACCAGCAACAACACCTGGAAGCTGGTTAAAAGTGGAGAATCTCCAGCCCAACCCATTCCTGCTAAATCAACATCTCCATTTTAGCAAGATCCCCTGTTGATTCCCATGCATGTTAAAGTGTGAGAAGTGCTGCTTTAGGACATCCTAGAAAAAAGGCCAAAACCAACAACAGACAACACCTTCCTCTCCCCAAATAGTCCCTACCTCACAGAGCTTATAGATTGTTTAACAGCTCAAGCCACATTTTTCATGAAAAATGTCATGCAAATGACCATTAAGAAATATGTTATTGGGACTTCCCTGGTGGCACAGTGGTTAAGAATCCACTTGCCAATGCAGGGGACACGAGTTCGATCCCTGGTCAGGGAAGATCCCACATGCAGTGGAGCAACTAAGCCCGTGCCACAACTACTGAGCCTGCGCTCTAGAGCCCACAAGCCACAACTACTGAGCCCGCACGCCACAACTACTGAAGCCCGTGCACCTAGAGCCCGTGCTCCGCAACGAGAGAAGCCACCGCAGTGAGAAGCCTGTGCACCGCAACGAAGAGTAGCTCCCACTTGCCGCAACTAGAGAAAGCCCGCGGGCAGCAATGAAGACACAACGCAGACAAAAATAAAAAGTAAAATTAAAAAAAAAAAGAAACGTGTTATTAATGCCATGTGGGCTGCCCTAGGACACATATTTTGAGAGCGTGCAGAAGGATGATTACAGTTTAGAGGGGTCAGCCTGGGCAGTCTTCCCACGAGTGGTGAAATTTTGATAAGTATGTATGAATGGAGAGGAAAAGGCCTTTCTTTTGGACAGATCGGGGCAAATTGTAAACTCTAGGCAGTGGCCTATAGATGCTTTATTATCTTATGCCTGTCTCCGGACTCTCACTGGATCCTTCCAGCATGTCACAGGTTGCTGTGGCTGCACACACATATAATCTCATCTCATGTTACGTATTTTGGTTTAATCAATGGTTTTCATGGGAATGCTTCAAATGTTCTCACCAATGTGCAAACTTTCTTTCCTTTGGATTCAAAAAGGCAGGAGATCCTCACCCTTTTCTTGGGTAGTTGGCTGTGATTTCTAGCTCTTCTTTTATAACTGGGTAAAAGGAAATTCCTTACATGTGCACTCTCCCAAATTGCTAGAGCCTTTCTGACGTGGTGCAAATCTTCTCTGTAAAGCTCTTAATCAGATCTCATAAACGATTAGCCCAAATATGTTTACAGTTTCTAGGTAAAGTTAATCATCCTTGAAGGCCAGGAATTAACATGAAAATGGAGGACTTAGTGGTTCCCCTGTCTTTACGTCTGGATTTAGTTTGCAAAGCAAAAGTGATTGCACAGAAGATGAAATCCAGAGTTTCAGTGTTCATTTTCCAAATGAGCTGGTGTGATTGTAACCCTCTCCTCTTCACAGGCATATGGGATAAACCAGAGTTGTTCCAGGGATGAAACAGTGGGGATGAAATGGAGGGTTATGAGAGCATCCCCACTGGATGCCTGTGGGAAAGCATGCAAGGAGCACCTGCCCCCCTCGCCCTTTCCCCCACCCCAATCCCCAGCTTCCTGAAGTGGCACAAGTAAACTGGAGACTCCAGAAGAGAAATAGGATCATGATGAGGAGCTAATACGCTTTAAATAATTCTTTAGAATAGTTCCACCGTAAGCTCAAGGACTCTTCCCCTTATCTGAGCCCTGGTACGGGTCACTGAAATCAGGATGGAGCCCTGAGTCTGTCTGGGTGGGCATCTACCCCTTGGCTCCAGGGCTGCAAGTTCCTCTGCCCAGCAACACTCTGGCAGGGAAGACCCAGATTGCCCAGGAGCGCTGACTGTTCATCTCTGTCAGAGCCTATCATCGAGGAACTTGTCACCAGCTGCCCAGCACACCCAGGGGAAAAAATGGTTCCTATAGTCACAGAGATAATTTGGGTTGATAGGAATAGCATCAGGGAAGAGAATGGCTTCACCAAATCAATACTTGAGCTTTACAAATTAATGCCTTGGCTCTGACTCTCAGTTTGTATTCAGGAGGCCATTGCTCCCAGACAGAGACGCTAAATGGAACAGACATTTCGCTCCAAACAAACAACAGCAAATTCCCTTTTCTTAATGAGGAGTCAAATAGAGACTTGACATATTAAAGAAAATTCATTTAGAACATCCATTAACTGTGAATTTTATAATGTTCCTTGTGGTATGCTTCTAGAAAATAATGTGGATAAGCTGGAAAAGGAGAGCTGCCTGCCTGGCATGAATGCCTGGTTATAAGAATGAATCTTTCTACATCCATGTTCATAGCAGCATTATTCACAATAGCTAAAAAAATGGGAAAAACCCAAATGTCCACCGATGGATAAATGATAAATAAAATATGGTATATACATATAATGGAATATTATTTAGCCTTAAAAAGGAAGGAAATTCTGATACAAGCTACAGCATAGATGAACCTTGAAGACATTATGCTAAGTGAAAAAGCCAATCACAAAAGCACAAATACTGTATGATTCCACTCATATGAAGTACCTAGAATAGTCTACCTCATAGACACAGAAAGCAGAAAGGTGGTTGCCAAGGGACATGAGGTGGGGGAAAGGGGAGTTATTGTTTAGTGGGTACAGAGTTTCAGCTTGGGAAGACAGATGGAGATAGATGGGGGTGATGGTTGCATAACAATGTGAATGTACTTACTGCTACTGAATTGTACACTTAAAAACTGTTAAAACGGTAAATTTATGTTATGTTTATTTTGTCACAATAGCGCGAAAAGATGAATCTTTCACCCATCGGCCAGAGGGCAAGCCCTTCATTTAAAGGGATCTCAACCTCATTGACTCCAAGGAGATTTCTTGGAAATGTTTAGTGGAGTACAAACAGTTTAACCCCTGATTGAGTTTACTTTTGGACATAAATCATAATCATAGGGGTTGACAAACTGATTACATGTCACTTAGCCCTGCAAAAAAACTTAAAATTGCAACATTGTGACAAGTTCTACCAGCTAAGTAGTTTTCCTATCTTGTAAATCAGGACTTTTCAAACTTGAATGTACCTGGGAATCACCAGGGCATCTTGTTTTCTTTTTGTTTGTTTTTTTAATATTTATTTATTTAATTATTTGGCTGCACTGGGTCTTAGTTGTGGCTTGCGGGATCTTCACGGCGGCTCACGGGCTTCTCTCCAGTTGTGGCGCTTGCGCTCTGGAGCTCACAGGCTTAGTAGTTGCCCCATGGCATGTGGGATCTTAGTTCCCCAACCAGGGATCGAACCTGCGTCCCCTGCATTGGAAGGTGGATACTTAACCACTGGACCACCAGGCAAGTCCCCGGGGCATCTTGTTAATAATGCAGATTCTCATTCAGGTTTGGGGTGGTGCTTGAGATTCTATTTCTCTAACCAGCTCCCTGGTGATGCTGATTCCGCCCGACCGGGGACCTCATTTTAAGCAGCAAGAGTGTAGACCTCTCTTCAGTTAAGTTTCCTGTCCACACCTTGGAGGTAACAGTACCTTTATTAAAACCGAACACATCTCCAGAGTTGACTGGAAGGAAAGTCTCTAGGTGATATGAATTATTTCTGTGATCCTCTCACTCTGTTTGCCAACAAAGGTCAAGACTCAGGGATCTATAACTCCTTTTTCTCTAGCCCAAGCATGGACAAATCATAAATAATTCCCTTATTCTTTAGGTATAGGCCAGATCAGCTGCAATTTCCAAAAGCATGCTTGTGGGAAGGAGGGAAGGAAGGAAGAGGGGGAGGAAGGGAGAGAGGGAGAAAAGGAGGGAGGGAGGAGGAAAAGAAAAAAAAAGGAAGGGAAGAGGGGAGAGAGGGAGAGAGGAAGAGAAAGAGACAGGGAGAGAGAATGGGAAAAAAGAAAAATGTCAAAAGCAAAAGACTTACTTTGAAGTCCTCTATAAGAATCCTTCAATGGCTCTGTTGCTTTCAGGCTAAAAGTTCAGACTCCACAGAAGGGCTTCTAGGGGCCTAATAAAGTCCTTGCCGACATCTCCCAGCTCATCTCTTGCCATTCCCTTCCATGTAGTCTATGTTCAGCCATAATGAATTCTGTTCTTCCTTGCCTTTACAGTTGCTCTCCCTTTGATCTGCAACCTGACTTCCTCCTTGTATCACATGGCCCAGGTGTTGTCTCTTCTGGAAAAACTTCTCTAACCATGTCACCACCCTCACTTCCTACCCTCTGTGTTCAGTTGTCCTTCTCTGTCTTTAATTGCATACGGTGCTTACCTCTATCATAGCACTTCACAGTATATTTGAATTGTATTCCCTTCTCTATATCCCCCTACCCACCTCTACTGGACTGACTATGAGCTCTTTGAGGGATGGGAAGATGTCTTTTGTCCCTAGCACAGCATCTAGAACATGTGAAGTGCTCAATGTTGGAAGAATGAGTAAATGCAAAAGAACTGTTAACATTGTATGACATTTTTAAAATTAGTTAATTAATTAATTTATTATTTTTGGCTGCATTGGGTCTTCACTGCTGTGCGCGGGCTTTCTCTAGTTGCATCGGAGCTACTCTTCGTTGCGGTGCGCAGGCTTATTGCAGTAGCTTCCCTTGTTGCGGAGCACGGGCTCTCCAGTTCCTCCCCACAATAACCCTTCCTTCAGACCGCTGCCAGAATGTCTTTCTAAAGCCCAAACCTAATATTGTCCTTCCTTTACTTAAAGTCCTTCAACAAATCCCTTTTATCTGTAAAATAAAGTCCGAAGCCCATAGCGAGATCTATGCATGAAGCTCTGGCGACTTACCTCTTACCCCACCTACCTTTTCAACCTCCTCTTCTGACACTCTCCCTACATACCTCAAGATCCCTCCATACCAAATTATTTCCCATTTCCTCACACACCATGCTGGCTCCTCCTTCAGGGACTTTCCAGATAATCTGGAATTTCAGCCTAGAAAACTCCTGTTATCTTCAAGATCAAATGTAACCTCCTTTGTAAAGACTTCACCTCCAAGCACTCAGTGCATGCTTCTGTTATGGTACCTCTCATGTTATAGTTATTTTTTTATATGCCTCCTCCCCTCCTGGACTGAGTCCCTGGAATGTAGGGACCACATCTCACTCTGTTTCGTACACTGGCCTTTGACACTGTACTTGGTGCATAGCAAGCCTGCCTTAAATGTTCAATGAGAGACTGACCGAATAACTGAATGAATAAATAACTGACTGTGATACGAGTCAGAATAAGAACGATAATAAAGGTGCAAATAAACTGTTGCTGTTGGGTGTTCAAAGGACTGAGACTGTAATTGATTGCAATCTTTCAATGTAACCCTATATATTTGTTTATGTCTTAAAACAAGATTCACTTGAATCCAGCCATGGCCCACTCCTTCTCCAACTTTCACCCCCAAATGAAACTAGTTTTACATTCTGTCTCTGGTATAATAGTAGATCTTTAGATCATTTTAGCTTTGCGTATAGTAATCTGGTTTCTTATGATAATTTACCTATTTGAAAATGGAGATTCCTTCTTTCTTCCAAAAAGGATTTAAGTGGCAGCCTCATAACTGATTATGTGTTCTTACAGTAGCTTCTTGTATAGAAAATACCCAAAAAATGTTCATTGAATGAGGAAGTAAAGGATTGCTTAGGCCCCAGTGATACTCTTGAGTTGCCTGGCAAGTACTGAGACCTCTTGAGAAGTAGCTGGGTACTTAGCTGGAGCACTCTTCCTACCCTGCAGGTTTGATGTCATTTCTGTCTGTTTTCAACTCATTTGGGTTATATATTGTTTCACACAGATCTTTTGAACTTAGTACACTGAAGTCCTGTGGCTCCTATAGTGCTAATCTGCTCCAGTGTGGTTAGTGTCTAACCCCTAAACCGCTGGCTGAATGTCCATAAATCTGAAAGAATAACAAGCAGAGGTCAACAGATAGCTTGGGTTTATTTAGTGACAGGTGCTTGGTGGCTGTCACCCCAGTCCTCTCAGGCACCTTATTCTCCTTTCCATAAAGAAAAAGGGGACCACAAAGCAGGAGAATCCAACTGGAGGGCAGTTCCTAAGCGGCCAAATCAAGGAGCAAAGTCTATTAGCCTCCATGACTTAAGGGGCCTGTTGTGTAATGGGGCCCTGCACAGAATTCAGAATCCAGATCTCTGATTCCTAGGCCTGTGCTTGACTCACCAGGTAATAACGGGATATCTGTGTTTTCTGCAAGCTGAATTGTTCCCTCCGAGCAGAATCATTTTATGTATTTTCTTTTCCTTCTACAATATTATGGACAGTTATTGGTTGCTGCCCTTTCTCTCTTCCTAATAGGTCCCCAAATTTTTCTTCCTTCCTTCCCTCCTTCCTTCCTTCCTTTTTTTTTCCCCTTTTCTTTTCACACCCACGGGAAGGGGGAAGGGAGGACACAAAGCCTGAAGCACGGGCTTCCCTAGTGGCACAGTGGTTAAGAATCTGCCTGCCAATGCAGGAGACACGGGTTCGAGCCCTGGTCCCGGAAGATCCCACGTGCCGTGGAGCAACTAAGCCCGTGTGCCACAACTACTGAGCCTGCGCGCCTAGAGCCCGTGCTCCCAACAAGAGAAGCCACCGCAGTGAGAAGCCTGCGCACCGCAACGAAGAGTAGCAACCAGAGAAAAGCCCGCGTGCAGCAACGAAGACCCAAAAGCAGCCAAAAATAAAACATAAATAAAATTTAAAAAAGAAAAAAAGCCTGGAGCACTCCCTGGGGCCATACCCTCCCACGCTGCCTCGAGCGAGGAAGGCCCTTGGGCCCATCGCATTCCTAAGCGGGCCCTCCCAACCCTCCGGCGGCCCCAGGGGCTCCTAAGACCCCCCTCTGAGAGCCCCCCACAGCCCAGCCTGAGCCCCACCACCGCGCTCAGTACGACGGCGGAGGGCGCTCTGCTCGCAGCCACCTGGACGCCCGCTGTCTCCCCGCGCCCGCAGCTCTTCGCCCCCTGTGCCCGGCCGCACTGAGGGTAGGGTCCACGAATTTCTGAGTCATGTGGGATGGGCCCCACTGGGTTTAAGCCCATCAGTGCATCCCATCACACTGAGCCCGGCCGTTGCTTTAAGGATGGCCTGTGACCTAGAATGGTCTCGTCAGAGTGGACCTCAGAGGTGTGCAGGGGATGCTGGGACTTGAGCTCTTCTCAGGCCAGTTGGTAAATGACGTATCCTATTTCCGCTGCAGCCATAGTGGAAAGGTTGAAGGCGCCAGGAGAGGGGAGGGGTTCCGTCATGCGGCAGCAAAAGAACGAATCCTGCCCAGGGGAAGCAGAGCCAAGCAATGGAGCACTGTTGTTTCGTTCCTGGATCAAATTGTGCCTGGATCCCCAGTGAGCCAACAAATTTTCTTTATTGCTTAAGCTTGTTTGAAGTTGTTTTATTTCACTTGGAACATTAAATTTCTAATTGATACACCCTAGTTACATTATAAACGGTGTGACAACAGAGAGGGTCCATCTTGATCACCCTTGGCACGTAGTAGACATTCAATAAACAAATTTTGAATGGACACATTTCAGCTGCAAGGAACACCCTATTAACTCCCCTTTACTCATCTGACAGCTAAGGAACCTGGTGATCTGTAGGAAAGTAGTGATGTGGATCTAGACACCAGGATCTCAACCCAACACAAGGCTTTTTCTAACTACCAGGAAGTCTCCCAGTAAATGTTGGGGGCTTCGAGGAGGCCCCAAGATAGCAATCACCCCCTTTTCTCTGCAAGTTTTTGAACTAAATCAGAGGTAAGATAACAGTAAGCTAGATGAGGACCAAAAATGCCCTTTATAACTAACAAACCTGATATTTAGAGAATGTGGCTTATATTGTCAGGTACATGAGCTTCCCAATACTCAAACTCAGCATTAGACAGACCTGGCCACTCAGTGACACGCAGCTGGGCCAAAATGGGCCACCCCCTCCCACCCTGCAGGAGCAGTGTGGGCTCCCAAGAGGAAAGGAAGAGGAGATGTTAAAAAGGCACAGATTCTCCTTCGAAACTCAACAGTCCTATTAAACCACTCCTCCTTCCCAGGGAAGAATGAGGGGGTGCAGAGCAATCGGGAGTGTTATGCTAATTGGGCTTCTTTCACCAGGAAGAAAACAGCAAGAGTGGAAAGACGATGTCTCTCTAGCACAAGTCAAGTGTGGTTTGGTCAGGTCAGTTGATTCTGCTTTCTTTTCAATCAAAATGGGTTCTTTTTCAAAGTGATGAAATATGTTTGCTGTCTAAAATATCATTCTCCATGGAATTACCTCACCCACCACAGTAATATCAAGCTCCCAAAGGAGTTAAAGATCTTCATTTAAAATCATGCAAAGTTCAAAGGAAGAACCAAGAATTCATGATAAAAGTACACAATCGAGGGCACTAGATGGCAATCATCCTTGTGTTCGCACACCATGCCCATCAAAGGCGTTTCAAGAGCACTGAAATCTCACACACTTCCCACGCCGACTGTCAGTTTCTTTCTCGCTGATCTCAGAGCCACACGGTGCCTATTAGTCACCAGAGAGCAGAGCCAAAGTTTAACTCCTTGGTGGCGTAGGGGAAACGGCACTTCAAATTGGATTCCAGGAATCTAGGGAAATATTTGACAGGAAGCCTGTTACAGTGTTCCCAACTTGCCCAATGTCAAGGCTGGAGCTGGAAGCATTTTTCGAAACAAATGGTCAGTTTAGCAATATGACTGTCTGCACATGCTTTTCGTTTTATTCACCAGGGCACTTCTTCCTGCTCCAGGTTTTTTTGTTTGTTTCTTAAGGTAAACATTTACCATTCAGGCTTCAAGAGGCATTCCAAAAAACCCACTGTTTGTAAATCTGAAGTTTGGTGGACAAAAAAATTACCGCATCAACTGGACAACAATAATCCCCCAAATTAGCCAATAATACATGTAAAATTCAGCGGGTTTTACTGCAAGCGGTGGTGTTGGCTGTTTAATGTGACTGAGCACAGTTAGGGCCAGAATGCCCTGAACCCAGCATGGATCTCTTCTGGTCTGGCTGCTAAGACAAAGCTTTGATCTCATCCTGAGAAGCTCTCTGGCAGACTTCTTGCTGGAGGTCAGGAAGCAGGTTTCATTGGCCAGTCCTCGAGAGAACCCAAGCTAACAGTGGAAACCCAGATTGAAACAATATGTTCCCATCCTCTCTTCTCAAATGCAAAGCTGTTTTCTCATCTATTACCTGCCCCTATTTTTACCATGAGAAGCTCTCCAATGTCACTTTAGCTATCGATAATTGGCAGTGAGTTTTGCAACTAACAGCAGCCCAGAATCAATTTCAAGGAGTTACATAGAAACCATTTCCAAAAAAGCACATTTGGGGATTACTCACTGCTTGCCTTTCCTCAATCCTTTTCTTACCCCACACATCATCTGCTGGAAGAACCTGAAACTTGAACCATGTGCCTAAATGCCCAGTTCTGAGTGTGTGGTAGATCTTTGAGAAATTCTCTGATTGATGTGTACCTAAGGAAAGGAATGGGCAGTTCCATAAGGAGTTGCTGTGTAATTCATAACAAAGAGCTGACTCATAACTCCTTTCTAATTTCAGACCAAAGCCCTCAGGGAAAGATTTGGGTAAAAAACTTGGCCTCAGAGAAAAGCCACTGAAGTTTATTTGTTCCCCCGAAGAAAAGCAATAGAGAATTGCCAACTGTGATGGGCACATCTCAGTCTTTGCTGGTTTATCTTGCATCAGCCATCCCAACGATGGCCCTCTGTGAAGCTGAACTTCCCACCCACCTCACCCAAGCCACGTGGCGACATAGCCCAAGGCTTTGGTGAGTTTCTGAGCTTCTGCTCACACGTGGCATGGAGGGAGCCAGCCCTCTCACCAATGCCCTCTAAATGACACTTCCAACACTGAAGACTGCGGGGCCTCTGATCACTTGAGAACTGGGAGGCGGATATTTATAGAGACATTCTGTCATCTGGGCAGCCTCGAGTGGATTTTTTTTTTTTTCTGTCTTTCTTCAGCTCCTGATCTGGTGTGTTTGGGGCAAGAAAGCCTCCAAGGGCAGCAACCTCGGAGGAAGTGCTTGCTAATGCAAGAGGTGGGGCAAGGGGGCGGCCAGGGGGAGCCTGGAGCTGCTCAGGCTCCTGGAACCCTCAGCAGCTCAGGCCAAGACTTCCCCTCCTGATTCCACATCAAGCTTCTTTAAATCAGCCTCAGCCGAGCAGCTGTCACGGGGCCTGGTGTTTACAGCCGAGCCCGAGACAACAGAACCACGGAGATGCCGTCCCTGTTTCTATACTGACCCAGTGGTCAAGGAATCATCCCCTGGGCCCGAGGACAACCTTTGTTGTTTCCTCTCTGCAAAACACCAGAATGCTTTTGCCTCGAAGAGGTCGACTCTGTTGTCAGCTGTGGGAAAAAACAGCCAGAGTTGCTATTTACACCCTGAACTGCAAGCTGGGTAAAAATAGCACTAGCAGCTTGGTCCAGCTTCAAACCCCGCTGCAGAAAGAGATTATTTCTGGAAGAGAAGATTTTCCTCCCCACCCACAGATCTGAAAATGGTCACCTCCCTGGAGGAGAAGAGGAGAGACAACCCCACGCAAAGGTGAAATATACCCACTTCTCCACCCCCCCTGCCAAGGACAGTGCACCAAGAGCCAGACTAGAAATGCCCTCCCCTGACAGCCAGGTCAGGCCCCAGCACAGACCCGCAGGTGACCTAGTTCAAGGTACAGTGGGAATTAATTAACTTTGACTACAGTGAAAGGAGGCGCTCTCTGAACCTAGAGGCTGCCATCATCCTGTTGACTTATTGCTGGTAGGCTACTTGTTTGCCTTTCCAAAAAAGGAAGAAAAAAGAATTGACCAAAAGAGTACATAAGACCCCAAAACAAGAGCCTAGATGATCTACTGCCTGAGGGCTTGGAAACTACCAAGCTTGGTCTGGTCCCACCTCTGTATTTGGGGTTCCCTGACTGCTGGGGGCTGAAACTCTTCCCTCATGTAAGTGCTAGAGTTTAGGACCTGGTGTTTGGGATCCCGGAATTTCTTTCAGGTTCAGGAAGTGGCCCATATGACAATCAGTGGAAGGAAAGTCACTTCTTTCTTTTCTATGAAAAGGTATTTTATAGATACATATAACTGTGTAGATTATGACGCCTTTGTAACTTTAAAGAGATATACACATATGGATAGTTCCTAGGATACGTGAAAAACATGAGAGAAAAATACCAGATCAATGGTGTCATTCAATTGTCCTATAATCTGAAAGTGCCCAGGCCACCCAGAGCTGAGCCCAATAGGTGCTTAATAAATATATTTAGGAAGGAAGGGGAAAAAAGTCTCCCACATCCTATCTGCATCTGAACCTCCTTCTTCAGAGATCCAGGAACCAAAATGAATCTTCTACTTTGAGGAAACATACCTAGGCATGCCTAACCAACTAAAGGAAAGGTGAGAAGATTATAACATATCCCTCCCCCACTTCTCAGCACCTCCCAGCAACACACATACAGACCTTTACCACCTTGAGCTCAGCATGAGTACTGGAGTATCAACAGAGGGGAGACAGCTGGGTCAAGGTAGAAGAAGCAGAAAAGATAGGGATGTGCTTTGGGCACAAGAGCAGGAAGCCTGGCTTTTCCTCTGGCCTCAGACAGACCTAGTTTTTAGTACGATCTTTGTCAGCTACTGTGTGACCAAGTCACTTTACCTTTCTGAATCTCACTTTTTTCCCCTTAGAAGAGGGGTAATAATCCCCCCCTGTGGGGGCTGGTACAGACTAAATGTAGCAACATATGCAGAACATGTGTTCTTTCAGTGCCTGGTACAGAGTAAGGGATACGCTGAACCCAGCATCCAGGAGCAGTTCTATTTTTCCTGTGGCGTGCCATGTCCAGATTTTGGAATCTCTCCTGCTTCCAGCTGCCAGAGGATGGCAAGTCTACCAAATGGCTAAAGCCTTAACTCCCTGAAGAAGGCATTACATCAACAGAAATTACTGAAAACTTTCTCCCACATTATCAGGCCCTTCTGCACCATGCCCTTCATCCTCCCCTTGCACCTTTCTGTAACGCCCACTTCCCCAAGCCTTATCAAGAAGCCAGAAATAGACTCTCCCTGCTCTGACGTCTCTGCCAATGGGAAGGTCTGGCCAGCCAAGGGCTGGGTCAGCACTGGCTTCTCAGTTGAGAGAGACCACAGAAATGTAGCTCCCGCACCTTTCCGAGAAGCACTGACTGATGACATCGTGAGGGAAGCGTGGCTGCTCTGCTGGGTCGTAGCGATTTATTTGTTCTCAGGTCTCTGAGACGCCCCAGGGACCTGGGAAAGACAGCCGTATATCCCTTTGATCAGGGCTGCTTCAGGTTTCTGTTTCCAAAGTTGAGAAATCCAGACAGAAATCCAGGTCCTCTGGCCCAGGAACGAAAAGAGCTCAGGTCTCTCTCTCTCGCTGACCTCTGGCCAAGGATTGTAGGCCAAGGTGGCCAGGCTCGCCCCCTCCAGTCTAAGTCAGCTTCCTCCTGAGTCAGCTTTCTTCACCTCCCTATTAATAGCCACTGCTTTGGCTGGCTCCTTTCACAGTATGATTACAGTTTAATCATACATCTCAAATAAGGAAGCAGCAAACTTCCTGGAGCTGGGCTGCCGAGGGCTGGGAGAGCTCAGGCTCCATCCCAGAAGGCAGAGGCAGAGGCTTGTCTCCTGCAGAAGGATAGAGATCCAGGTGACTGATCTCCGAGACAAGACACTGCTTTGGGGTCTCTGTCTTGCTGAGCTGCCTCTGGTTTAGGGCAGGAGACAATAATACAGGCTAACTTTCATTTTATTGGAGCTTTTAGCCCCGCAGATATTCCTGGGCAGATATTCCTGGACTGAAAAAGTGTGGTTCTTATCCAATGATGCAGATCCTTCAGCTACCTTGGATGGAAGTTTGGGCCAAGTTAACATTAGTCCCTACCGAAGTCACCTTTTCTCTGACACTACAGTAGCAAGGTGGCCTACTTAGAGAGACTCGGGTTGTCTGGACGGGACAGGGTGCCGAGAGCAGATTGAACTCCAGCAAAAGAAAAATGCCCCCCTCCTACCCCTCCTCTGTCACTCCCCAGTAAAAGCAAACAGCTAAACAATCTTTAGTGTTAGATTCATACTGATGAGTAATGTATTTGGGTTACCCTGTAATTTGTTCCAGCATTCTTGTTCTTCATGGGTCCTGGATGGGAAGAACACACAAATTTAAGAGCCAGGCAACCTGAGTACAAATTCTGACTCAGTCTCTCAGCTGAGGAGCTTAGTAAATTTATTCTATTTTTCTGAACCTCCATCTTCTCATGTATATAAAAGAAATAATAATCTATCCTGAAATGGTTTTATACCAGTGAAGTGAGACAACTTTGGAAAATATGCTTAGTACAGTGCCTGGAATATAGTAGGTTGTCAATAAACAGTCTTAACTTTATTTCCAGAAAATAAAATGTGGGGCTCCCCTGGTGGCGCAGTGGTTGGGAATCCGCCTGCCAATGCAGGGGACACGGGTTCAAGCCCTGGTCCGGGAAGATCCCACATGCCGCGGAGCAACTAGGCCCGTGTGCCACAACTACTGAGCCTGCGCTCTAGAGCCTGCAAGCCACAACTACTGAGCCCGCATGCCACAACTACTGAAGCCCACGTGCCTAGAGCCCGTGCTCCGCAACGAGAGGCCACTGCAATGAGAAGTCCGCGCACCGCAACGAAGAATAGCCCCTGCTCGCCACAACTAGAGAAAAGCCCGTGCACAGCAACGAAGACCCAATGCAGCCAAAAATAAGTAAATAAAATAAAATAAATTTTTTTTAAATTAAAAGAAAATAAAATGTGAGGGCAAATCAAGGTCATCCAAGCCCCTCACACTAGTGGGAAAAAAATGGCCATCATCTCTAAATGTGCAGACCCACGACGGGAACCTCTCTGATATGAAAGCCCATAAGAACAAACAGAACTTTGTTTTCCTTCCTTAGATTCCTACCATTTAGAAGTCCCAAAGAGAGGCCCAGTCTCGACTGTGACGCATCTTGCTGAGGCCATAGTGAGGAGTCTCCTGACTCCATTTATCTTCTCTCATGACACTTATCAGAGGTCTCACAGTTGACAAGTAAAGGATGGCACTGGGAAGAACGGGTAGGCACAGTGTAGGGTCTGTATGCTCAGCTACATTTCAAGGTCCCCCCTTAAAAGAACCAGGTCAATCAGGCCTCATGGGCGAACCCTGCTCTCACGAAGGCCAAAGGAGAAACAAAACATCATGCCTGCCCCGTTTTTCAACCTGCTGAGAAATAATCTGACCCTCAAACACCTGCTTATAAGATGGCAAATAATGGTCCCCTTAACCCAGTACCAGCTGGCTTCCCTCAGCTACTACTTCCAGCCTAGGAGGGTGACAGACTTTGTTCTTGCAGCAGCTTGCTTCCTTCTCGCTTGCCAACAGCCGGCATGTATCTGATGGGAGCTGGCGGGAGCTCCTGGCAGCACAAAGTGGGGCAAGCCCCAGCATGACCTGCCCCCCGCTGGGCACTGAGTGGGGGCTGGTGTGGGGAGGAGAGACCAGGGCTGAGTTGACTTAGGCTCGTTTCCATAAAAGCAGCCCCCAATCCCCTGCACCTCAGTAGGCAAAGGGGTAGGACTTCCTCAGACACCTCTTGGGGAGTGGTCCTGACTTCCCCTTTGGACCTATTCTTGGTATTAACCTAACATGATTTTACTCATACGCAGATGTTGAGGGGAATGAACACACTGTAATTTATTTCCATGCCACAGAGACCACCCGTCTGAGGATCGGCCACCCAGACGCCATTCACTCCTTTGCTCATGCAACAAATAGTTTTTGAACATTGCCCTCCCACCAGCCCCGTTCTGGGTTCTGAACACACATTGGTGAATTAAAAAACGATGGTCTTTGCCCTAGGGGGAGAATCAGACACAGAATGTGAACATTAGTAAGTATGTAATTCCAATTGTGAGAAATGGTGGTAAGAGAAGCGCTCGGATGCAGTAACAGAGAATGATAGTGGGGGGAGTTCCCAGGCGGTCCAGTGGTTACGACTCTAGGCTTTCACTGCCAAGGGCCCAGGTTCAATCCCTGGTCAGGGAACTAAGATCCCACAAGCTGCTCAGCTCGGCAAAAAAAAAAAAAGAGAGAATGATGGTGGGGGTGAGGGGTGTCTTATTTAGAGAAGAAGGTCAAGGGAGGCCACTCTGAGGAGGTGACATTTAAAAACTTGATGGGATTTCGGTGGCAATTGTCTATGAAGTTCCCCCCTCACTGCTCAGCTAATTCCCTTCTCTCCTAATGAAAGACTATAAGAAGAACAAAACGGTATCTCAGCCAGGGATGCAGTGAAGAATATCCTGGGAGAAGGAAGGGGACTACAAAAGAAGTAGATACTGTGGGCATATCTACTTCTCTTCCCTCTCCTGCACCCCAGCACCCATTTGTCCTCTGTCCAGGGCCTTCCTGGCACACATGTTTCCCTACAAACCCTTCCTTGTTCCTCTCACCTGGCAGGTTCTCATTACGGTGAGGACATTGCCCACCACCGGCACAGCCCAGAGGAGCCCAGGCTCACTGTCTTTGAAAACAGTTTTCTCCAAGGTCCCCACAGGATTCTGTCCTTGAATCTCCAGAAGCCAAATAGCTCTGACCTGCAGTAGATAAAACTCATCATTCCTGCTGGGCCAGCAGGCTAATTACAGAGTCTTCTTTCTCCAACTCTTTATCTCAGGATTGTTTTCCTGAATTAGTATCAGCTAGGTTGACATCAGTGCCATCTACCACCTACATTAAGGAGTTGGCCCTCTAGACCAGCAGTCCCCAACCTTTCTGGCACCAGGGACCGGTTTCGTAGAAGACAATTTTTTCATGGATGGAGCGGGGGCGATGGTTCAGGCAGTAATGCGAGCGATGGGGAGAGACGGGGATCGATGGGGAGCAGGTGAATCTTTGCTTGCTGGCACGCCACTCACCTCCTGCTGTGCGGCCTGGTTCCTAACAGGCTGCAGACCCTTACTGGTCTGCAGCCCGGGGGTTGGGGACCCCTGCTCTAGACTGTTGGGGAACCAGCCCAGATATCATAGCCAGACAGACGTGGATTTGAATCCCAGCTCCCCACTTTTTTTTTTTAAATATATATATATTTTTATATTTATTTTGTCTGCCCCAGGTCTTAGTTGCAGCACACGGGATATTCCTTGCAGCATGTGGGATCTTTTAGTTGCAGCATGTGGACTCTTAGTTGCAGCACGTGGGCTTCTTAGTTGCGGCATGCATGCGGGATCCAGTTCCCTGACCAGGGATCGAACCCAGGCCCCCTGCCTTGGGAGCACGGAGTCTTACCCACTGGACCAGGGAAGCCCCCCAGCTCCCCACTTTAACCAGCTCTGTGACCTTGGGCAAGTCGGGAGTCTTCTCTGGGCCTCAGGTTCCTTACATGCAAGATGAGGAGGGGGAAATTGCTTACTCTGCAGACTGGATGTAAGAATTAGCCAAGAGGGAGGCAAGGTGGATGAAATGTAGTAGTGCACTACAAATGGGAGCCTTTGTTATGATATCAGCTATAAAATAACCTCAGTAGAGTTTTGGCAATGCCTCTTTTAGGAAGGTGATCCATTGCTCTTTCAAGAGTGGTGGCCAGGTCTCCATTTCACCAACCATTTGGCCACAGCAGCTCTTTAATATGAGTATTGCTGAGAACCAGGTGAAAGGAGGACACTTCAGGGCACAGTAAAAGGCACGGATCCCAGAAGCTCGGATTGGAAGGAATCCTGAGAAAATTCTAGTCCAAGTTCTTGCTATCAGGCAGGACTGAATTTCAGTTTGAGACAGATGGAAGTCTTTTCCAGTACATAGTTGAGCAGGCATCACCACGCTGCCCCAGCCATACTGTTCTTGTGATCACACAGACTTTACTATTCACTCAGTCCTTCAATCATTAATTCAGAAAATATTTATGGAGCAGTAACTATGTGCCGAGTACTATTCAAGGCACATGGATATGGAGGCAAGAAGACAAAGTCCTGTCCCTCATGGAGACCAGTTATATGTAGAGATTTTTAAAAGAGGGAGGGAGAAAGAGGAAGGAAGGAAGGAGGAAAGAGCAGGAGGGAGAAAGATACAGAGAAAAAAAGAGAAGTGATATCAAGAAAATAAAACAAGGTAAGAGGATAGAGTGATGGGGGTGGGGGTAATGAGGTGCAGTGGTCAGAGACGCCCCTTTGAGGAGATGCCATCTGAGCAGATGCCATCTGAGCAGAGACCTGGTGGGTGAGGAGGAGGCAGGCATAGGAGGATGGGAAGAGCTTCATGCTTCAAGGCACAGAATGATTGTCCATGTGGCTGTGGTAGTGTGACCGCAGGTATGAGAGCAAGTAGGGCCTTGAAGGTTGAATTTTATTCTAACTGCAGGGTTTTAAGCAGAGGACCAGCAACACCTGATTTATGCTTTGATTTTATTTTTTTGGGGGGCTGTGTTGGGTCTTCGTTGCCGCAGGCGGGCTTTCTCTAGCTGCGGCGAGCAGGGGCTACTCTTCTTTGCGGTGCACGGGCTTCTCGTTGCAGTGGCTTCTCTTGCTGTGGAGCACAGGCTCTAGGTGCGCGGGCTTCAGTAGTTGTGGCACATGGGCTCAGTAGTTGTGGCTCGCGGGCTCTAGAGCGCAGGCTCAGTAGTTGTGGCGCACAGGCTTAGTCGCTCCGCGGCACATGGGATCTTCCCAGACCAGGGCCCGAACCCGTGTCCCTTGCATTTGCAGGCAGATTCTTAAGCACTGCGCCACCAGGGAAGTCCCTGATTTAAGCTTTGAAAAGATCCCTGTGGCTATTCTTGGAAATGTGCTATAAGGTGCATGAATGAAAGTAAGGAGACCAGTTAAGGAGGTCGTTGCCATGAGTCCAGGCAAGAGGAGATGTTAAAAACTGGCCAGATTTGAGGTATCTTTTGAGGGTACAGCTAACAGGACTTAGCTATGGGTTAGATATGGGGGCTGGGTGTGCGGGTAGGGGGAAGGGGGGATTGATAGAAAGAGAGGAACCAAAGATGAGTCCTAGATTTTGAACCTAATAAACTGGGAGAATAGTAGTACTGTTTAATGAGATGGGATTGTTTGGGAGAAATGACTAATTCCATGTCTTTCTCCTCTTCTAGACTATACATTCCATGAAGGCCGGGCCCCTAACTCTCTTGTTCACTGCTGTGTGCTCAGTGACTGGCACAGTGTCTGGTCTGCAGAATAATAAAGGCAACCACACACCAATGACTGAGCGTGTAGTCCATGCCCAGTGCTGTGCTTCATGCTTAATAGTCATTCTCATTTAATTCTCACAAGAGAAATGCGAGGAGATACTTGTTTGTATCCTCATTTTACAAACAAGGAGTTGGGTTCAGAGAGGTCACATGACAGCCTCAAGGTCTCATAGGTACTAAGTGGTAAAGTTTAATAGTGGTGTTTCTGGCTCCAAACTCTAGGCTCTTCACCAGTGTACCACAGAGTCAAAGAGTCTGGGTGGGTATATGGATGGGTGGGTGGGTGGATGGATGGATCCAAAGATGGATGAATAGATGGATGGCTAGAAGGCAACACCACATGCTGAAAATCATTTATACCATAGTGTCTTTCTGAAAGTAACAGAGATTCAAACTGGAAGTAGATTCAGATCTACTCCTGAAAGGAAAAAAATAGAAGAGCCAAGCATAGATTCCCACTAAAGCTATTCCCAGGAATTCAGAGGAGATAGAATTCACTAGGGGGTGGGGTGGGGGGTGGGGTGGGCGGTGGAGACATAGAAAGTTCTAGAAAGCTTTGTTAAATTTAAAATAAAAACTTAGATATTTGAAGAAATTATCTTTTCAGGGAGCATTTCCTAGTACCTAGTACTTTTTTCAGTGATCAGGGATTACTTTAAGAGCATTAGGATCACATGAAATATTTTTGATATTTGAAAAATATCTTCTGAGAACAAAGGCAAAAAAGCTTGCTATGAGTCAGGCAGCCCAGAACCTGGAGCTACTCAGGAGTGTCACTTATTACTCCCGTGGCTCAACAAGTACATCAAATCTTAGTTGTGGCCCATTAGGAACAGTTTCACAGTGTTTTTTCCGTAGGTGCTCTATTAGATTACAACCTTCTCAGGCAGAGTAGCCTGCACCTAGTTGACATTGACAGTGACCCAGGTCAGGAACCCGGGACCCAGCCTAGATTCCTCCCCTTCTCATACTAAAATGATGTATACAGAAAACTTGTTGAGCACTTACTGTGCCAGACACTGTTCTCAACGCATGGATCTCATCTGATGTTAGCCACAACCCTTTCCTGTAAGTACTATTGTGTCCTCATGTTACAGATGAGAAGACGGAGGCAGATGGGTTTAAGTATTAATACCTTGGCCGAGTCACATTGCTATGAAGTGTATGCAACAAGTGCAGTCTGGAGCCACATGCAGTTAACCACTACATTACCTCATGGTGAAACAGTCCTCAACTCCAGGGATTCTGTCTTCTTAATCATACTCCCGTTGTCTCCTCCTCCCTGTCCCCAGGGGCACTGCCCCAGGTTAGGCATTTTATCTTTTCTCATCTTCGAAATTGCCCCATCATCCTAAATTATCTCCCTGCCCCCATGCCTCCTTCCATAACTGACCAAGTTGGAATTTGATACCCATCCTTTTTTTTTTTTTTTTTTGGCCACACCATTTGACTTGCTGGATCTTAGTTCCCCAACCAGAGATTGAACCTGGGCCCACGGTAGTGAAAGCGCAGAGTCCTAACCACTAGACCACCAGGGAATTCCCTTGATGCCCATCTGACTATGTCATGCTTCTGCTCAAAATCCTTTAATGGTTTCCTGTTGCCTGTGAGTTAAAGGCCCTTATAAGGCCCTTCACAGATCTGGTCCTGACCTCCTTGTGCAGCCTCATCTTCCTCTCCTGCTGTTTCCCTTGAACCCTGTGTTCCAGGCACACCAAACACCTGCTCTCAGGTATGAATACTATGCTTCTTTTTCCCCTCTGTGCAATACCCCACCCCATATGCACGAGCACCTGTGCACACATGTGTGCAGTCACACACACAAATACACACTTTGTCTATTGGGTGATTTCTCTTTATTCTTTGAGACTCAGCTGCTTTTCCTCACTCTCACAATCAGATGTAGGCTCCTCTTCCTTCTCTTTGGCATTGTGCCTTCATAACTCTGATAAAAAATACATCATTTTTTACTGTAATTGTCTCTTTACAAACTGTTTCTCTTTAAGATTGTAAGGTCCATGAGGGCGGGAACCATAGTTATCTTGTTACTATTGTATGCCCAGCATCTGTACATGTTCATAAATCTTTGTTAAATGAATAAATGAATGACTTGTTGAAATGAATTGATTTTCGAAGTAGAATTCAAAACCTGGGAAATTTTGGTCCTCACATTTTCCCATTGTTAGACTTATCTACCTGTGGATTTTTGCTGCAATGGGGCTCTATTTGAGATAGAATTTAGTAGTTGTTAAGAATGAAGACTCACATCACCTGGTTTTAACATTTTTAAAAAATATTTATTTATTTTGGCTGCACCGGGTCTTAACTGCAGCATGCCTGTAGGATCTAGTTCCCCGACCAGGGATTGAACCCGGGTCCCCTGCATTGGGAGTGCGGAGTCTTACCCACTGGACCACCAGGGAAGTCCCTCACATTACCTGGTTTTAACTTGGCTCTACCATCTGCTATGGGCCCTTAGGTAAAAGTCACTCTCTCACTAAGCCTCAGTAAAACTGAGTTAATAATATCAGTAGGACCTATCATAGGGCTAATGAGAGGGCTAATAAAAAAAAGAACATGGGAATTCCCTGTCGGTCCAGTGGTTAGGACTCAGCGCTTTCACTGCCTGGGCCCCAGGTTCGATCCCTAGTCGGGGAAGTAAAATCCCATAAGCCGTGTGGCGTAGCCAAAAAAATAAAAGACCATGTGGAGCGTTTGGTGGCTGGCACAGAGTGAGTGCTCAATACATATGAGCTATTATTAGTAGCTATTTTCCTGACAGCTTCGCTTGACCCCATTGTGTCACCATCACTTTTTGAACCAAATGTCTAGAGTCTGGTTCTCAAACATGAACGCTCAGTTTCAGCATGCTCTCCATTTGCCAAAGTATTGGGTCACCCTGGATACAGGGCCTTGGGGAGTATGGTTGCAGATGATGGCTGAAGCCAGGAGTAGCCTTCAGCTTGTAAGTCATGATTTATTACCTAGAAACCAAAAATAAGCCTTGCCAACCAGTCAGCAGATTACCTGAATTCTTCAAAATTCCCACCCCTCTGCCCTCTTGTTGTCCCTTGCATTTGGTAAAAGAGAGGTGATGGGTGTAAGCAGCTTTGGATACAAGCAGCAATTTCTCCTTGGAGGAAAGGAAGTGGGACATAGACTGTCAGGGTAGGGTGTGGGGTGTTTTGTTCCTTTTGTTGGCTGCACAGAGGTGTACAAAGCAACCATGGATAAACAAAGCCCCTGGTGTGTGTCCCAAATACAGCTGGAAGGAATGCCTTCCTTTCGATTCTCACGCATAAGGAGAGGGTTATAGTCTCTATTTCAGACCTGAGTTTTCTGGATCTCGATTCAAACAGCCTCTTTCAGAGGTCATAATAGTCTCAATGGAGCCTGGAACTAAATGGCCGAGATATAAATTGCAAGATTATCCTGAAAATGTGTGTGCCAATGAAGTGAATGAGGAGTGACAAGGAAAAGAACAAGATGAGTCCTCAAAAAAATTCAAAGACTCTTCATGTCAAATCACTTTCTAAAGAACTAAAAAATAACATAATTTTGGGTCAAGGGTGAGGTCTTCCTTTGAATGTGTAATCTTTTATAATCATTTTCCATGTGGCTATTTTAACAATGCCATTGTCCCACCCATCTTTCTGTGAGAGCTGGCATTTCTGGTTTAAAGGAGACTAAGGTGGAAAACAGGAGTTAACAAAAAGTGGTGGGTTTTATAATATATGCTGAGAGCAGAAGTGAATTTTTCCAAATGGATTAATCAGAAAATTTGGCCAAAGGTATGTGTCCTACCTAGATGGGTAACAAAAAGGAACCATACTGGAAGGGTTATGAGACCCCACACCTCGGTCCCTCTTCCCAACACCTGCTCCTCACACCTTCATTTTTTCATTCTTATCTTTGTGTTTTCTTATGAAGCAAAATATATTTTTGCTTATTATGTAAATTTACTCTTAAATTTCCTCTTGGCTTTATTTGGTCAGATAGGATTTTCTGCACATTTATCCCAAAGGAGAAATGTGTCAGTAAAAATCAGATAGAAAAAAAAAAAAAATGAGTATCCACATCTATCAGAATGACTAAACTGAAAAATAAACAGACAGACAATTCTGAGTACTGACACAGATGTGGAGCAACCAGATCTCTCATGCACTGCTGGTGGGAATGCAAAATGGCACAGCCCCTTTGGAAAAAGTTTGATGGTTTCTTCTAAATTTAAACATCCACTTGCCATATGACCTAACAATCTTACATCTAAGCATTTACCCAAGAAAAGTGAAAATATATACAAAATACATAACAAAACCGGTCCACAGATGTTAAAAGCAGCTTTTTCATAACAGCCAGAAACGGGAAAAAACACAAATGTTCATCAACTGGTGAAAATACTGTGGTATATCCATAGAATGAAATACTATTAAGCAATAAAAAGGAATGACTTACAGATACATGCAATAGCGTGGATGAACCTCTAAAGTATTATGTTAAAGCATTAGGAAAGAAGCCAGATTCAGAAGGCTACTTATTACATGGCCTTCTGGAAAAGGCAAAACTATAGGAACAGAAAACAGATCAGTGGTTGTCAGGGGCTGGGGATGGGAGAAGTGGGTTCATTAGAAGAGGGACATAAAGGAATTTTTGAGGTGATGGAAGTGTTCTCTATCTTGATTGTGGTGATGATTAGTTACATGACTGTACACATTTGTCAAAACTCATAGAACTATATACCTAACAAAGTGAATTTTGCTGTCTGTAAATTACATCTGATTTGAAAAAATATTTGTATTTCTTTAGCTTTTGAGTTTCGAGTTTCAAAATCCTAGGTCATCAAGGGTAAGAAAAAAGGACTTTAGGCAAGAACAAGGTATGTGGGAGAAAACACCATAAATGAAAGCAAGATTTCCTCACTTCTATCCTTCACTTGAAAGGGATTCCCTAGACCCTGAGAGATAGGGAAGAGAGAGGAAGAAGAAATGATTAGCGGGGCCTGGAGATGTAGAGGCTGAACTTAATGCGACCCACAAGAAGGATTAGAATCCCTGTTCACCAGCTTCCCAGCCTATGACTGAGTGATAGGGAACCACAACTTGTTGGCGTCCAGGCCATACTGGTGAGGACTTTCCTTGGGCATCAGATTGCTCATCACCCTCTGACCAGACAGCTGAAATGACTCATGTGTGTTCCCCCAAGACTTTGCCCAGCTCTCTGTCCGGCTTACCCCAGGTGGAGAAATCCTCCTGCCTTGCTATTACATGAGTGACTGCCCGCCACCCCATGCTCCCCACCACTTGTACTTGGTTAGACTGAATGAAACCATTTAAGAACCTTCACTCCCACCAGGAGATGTAAAACATGCCCACTTTAGTTACCTTTCCTGTCTTCTAAACTTTTCTCAGGAATTCCCTGGCGGTCCAGTGGTTAGGACTCCGTGCTTTCACTGCCGAGGGCCTGGGTTTAATTCCTGATCTGGGAACTAAGATCCCGCAAGCCGTGCGGTGCGGCAGAAAATAAATAAATAAATACATAAATAATAAGTAAACTTCTCTCATTTACCTTATTGTTTCCAGTGGAAGGAAGGCAAAAGCTGAAGCAATCTTTCCTTTCCTCCACGTACATTCAATAAATATCATGTCTCCTTTTGGGTTGGGATTGAAAGGAATAATTCTTTTGTTGGCTGGCTGACCATCCCTTACATCCACACAATTTTTTTTTTTTTTTGGCCACGCAGCTTGTGGGATCTCAGTTCCCCCATCAGGTATTGAACCCGGGCGATGGCAGTGAAAGCCCGGAATCCTAACCACTAGGCCACCAGGGAACTCCCCACGATTATTTGTTCATTAAACATTCACTGCTCGGCTATAAAGAGTCTGGGTCCCTGCCCAGGAAGGAGTCCTAAGGAAGGAGATAGACAATAAACTTGGTAAGGGCCATTGAAGAGGCCTGAGTCAAGTGCTATAAGGACCCAGTGGGAGACAGGCAGCAAAGGGCCGCTGTGAAGCCTTTCTAGAACTATACTTTCTAGTCCAAGCCAGTAATTGCTGTGGTAACTCTGAGCTTTTCTTTACTGGGCAACCCTCTCTCTCCCTTGTTACACAAGCACTCCCTGAAGAGATTGAGAAAACTCCCTGAGGGCAAGGACCTAGTCTAGTTATCCCTAGCACACTGCCTGGCTCAAAAAGACTTGCTGGGGCTTCCCTGGTGGCGCAGTAGTTAAGAGTCCCCCTGCCAATGCAGGGGACACAGGTTCGAGCCCTGGTCCGGGAAGATCCCACATGCCACAGAGCAACTAAGCCCATGTGCCACAACTACGGAGCCTGCGCTCTAGAGCCCGCAAGCCACAACTACTGAGCCCACGTGCCACAGCTACTGAAGCCCGTGCGCCTAGAGCCTGTGCTCCGCAACAAGAGAAGCCACCGCAATGAGAAGCCCGCGCACCACAGCGAAGAGTAGCCACCGCTCGCCGCAACTAGAGAAAGCCCGCACGCAGCAACCAAGACCCAACGCAGCCAAAAATAAAATAAATAAAATTAATAAATTTATAAAAGAAAAAAAAGACTTGTTGAAAGAATGGGTAAGTTATTGTCCTTGGGGATATTTAATATTTGCCAAATATACAGAAATAAAGAAATATAAAATAAAACATGTTCAGAAAGTGCATGCAAAGAAAAAGAATGATTATAAACCAGCCTACTAATAATCCTTGTTATTTGACTATTGGTGCACATGCATTTTTCCACTTTGAATAGCACACATCCGTGCTTTGCCTTTACCACTATTTAAGCAACAAAAACCGACATTTCTTTAGCTCTGGGGTGCCAGGCACTTAATGCACATCATCTCAGTCCTTACAATAACCCTCTTTTACAGATGAGTCAGCTGAGCCTCAAAAGGTAACCAACCTATCCAAGGTCACACAGCTAACTAGAGCCTGGAAGCCTGCTTTTTAATCCCCAAGTGCCTGGTAGTCTCATGCCCGCAGGCAGAAAAGATCTCTCCAGGCATTCCCCTGTTGAGTTCTGCCTGCCTTATCTGCTTTTTCAGGTAAGTCTCCCTCAGGCTGAATCTAGCTCTACCCAAGGCAAGATGAAATATCTGATACATTGGACACAACAGGTCCAAACCAGTTATGTCAGTGGTAACTCTGACCTTTTCTTTGCAAGATGACTACGCAACTCCCCCTGGTTAAGCAGAAACTCCCAGAGCTCCCTCCTATAGCCAGGGCCCCAGAAGGTTAGTGGCTTTCCCTCTCCTCAACCTGCCTCTCTCATGTGGCTGACATTCTCGCTGGTACTATTTCTTTATAATATTGTTGAGATACATACACGAAATGAAACCTGAGTCCTGGGTATGTCTCGTCACCATGGAAACGACTTCAAGCCTGAGTGCCTCCAGGAGATGTGGGTGCTATTCTTCCAATGGTCGTGGAAATAAGGGTCTGGGAACTGAACAAAGCTAAAACAAGCCCCTGTTGGACTCATGGCAGTTTTGGTAATAAATACCATGTTCAATATAGGACTGTGTCATCAGCAGCATGATCAACCTATATTCTCAATTTCTGACACTGCGCTGGCTTGGTTCGGAACATACCAGCCCAATGAACATCAGCTCAAATTATCCTTCTTTTGTGAAGGGATGTTTTAAAACACTATGAAGGTGGCTCAAAGATTATGGTAGAAAAAAAAAAAAATAAACAGTCATAAATTTCAAGAACATTCTGTAGATGAATTTTTGCTTCTGGGAATGGGAAACCAAAGTTTTCCCGAGACTCCATTATTAAAGCCATAAATAAAACATCCCTGATTCAGCGGCTTGGTTGCTGTGCTTGTGTGGCCGCGCTTTGGAGAAGTGGCTCAGAATTGGAGGCAGGCAGTCCAGGGAGGCTGGGGAGGTGAGCTCATCTGAGAACATCCTGCTTCTTCTCCCACAGGTTGCTAGCACATCAGTCCAGGGTGTAAGGATAATGAGCAAATTTTGCTTTATTGAAGACGACCCAAAGATGGTTACTACAAACATTTCAAACAGGATCCTAAAATGCAAGGATGTTTTTCTAGCTGACACCCTTCCTTTTTTTTTTTTTTTTTCCCATAAAAGTACACACTCTCCTCTCGAAATAAAAGCAAGCAGCGTGGTGCAGGGACCACTCACCTGATTGCCTAGGTGCCCTGTATTTCAGTTCCAGTTCTGGCTACTTACCAGGCCCGTGACCAAGTGTTGGTTACTTAACCTCCCTGGGTGTCAGCCTCCTTTGTGGAGGGATGACTGTTGGATCCTAAATATCCTATGTGCTAGTAGTGCCCATAACAGTGAGTTCCAATCACTCAGCAAATAAAAAAGGACAAGTGACACATGTTAAGGCCTATTTGGTCTGGGCAATGTGCTGGACCCTTTACGGCTGTTATTTGATCCTCACAGTAACTTACGCATCGTTGCTGGTACCCCCAGTTTACAAATGATGGAAACTAGTCCTGAGAATTGCAGTGACTTCCTCAAAGTGATCAATGGATAAGCATGCAGTCAGGCTTCAAATCCCCATCTGTCCAACTCCAAAGCAACCTTCTTTCTATTTGACCTTGCTAATATCTGAGCTTGGAAGAAATCATTAACATGATTTTAATTCTAAATAAATATAACTCGCTAGTTCTGTCATAGTTTTCAAATAATTTGCTGATGCCTTGAAAAATTCAGCTTCTCTAGCTATTCTGTCTCTCATAAAAAAATGATCCCACGTCACTTGGGAATTAGAAGAATCTTCATGCAACATGAACTTTTAATCCTTGGCTTGTTCAAGCTGGCCTGGAGCATCACCCCTAATGGCCCCATAGAACTGCCATGTGTTAGGATACTTCAGTCACTTCGGCGTGGGTAAGTTTTTGGGTTTCTATCTTTTAAATCAGTCTGAACAACTGAAAGTAACACTTTTTTTTCCCCTCAAAAGAAATGAAAAATAATAGTGCTGCAATCAACAGCCGTGAAATCCTGTAAAATAAAGGTATAATACAACAACTCTTCCTCAGTTCTAAGCTCTTGGCTTCCAGTGGAAAAGCCATGGTTTCCATTTCATGAAAAAAGAATAAAATATGAGAGAGCAAAATAGCCATGACATTTTGGGTGTGTGCTTAGTCAGATCTGCCAGAAAGTTTCCTATTTGGTAGTTATTCGTTTTTCCTGAACAGCAGGCTGGGGACACAGATATGGTGTGGGCTTCAGAATCAGAATAAGAGTTAAAAAAAAAATCCCAGCTCTTCCATGGACATGTTATTTATGCTCTCTGAACCTCAGTTTCTTCCTCTGTAAAATGGGGATGCTTCGTGGGATTGTTTTGAAATTAAACAAAAAATATACATAAAGAGCAAAATACAATCGTCTTCTTTATCCCACTCCAAATGCAAAACAGACTTGAGCAATTCATAATGATAACAATCATTTTATTATCATTGACTCTTTACTGGCACTGGGTTAGCCCTTTCCATAGATTACCTTTTTATTAAGGGAAACCAGTATTTGAAACCACGTGTTCTAATTCCAGGGCTTGCCCTGTGCCCTGCTCTGGTACACTATTATTGGGTTCAGATTAAAGGATTTATGAGCAATTGCTTCTGCAGGAAACAGCTGCCTGAGGGTCGTGGTCCGTGTGGCTAGATATTTGGCCAACAGTAGGGAAAGCCATGCATAATCCTTTGTTCTCACTCAGCACAATTAGTACCCCTGCTTTTCTGCTCCCTGGGGTTAGTTTCCTGACTAGACTAGGCACATAATAGATGCCCCCAAAGTACTTGCTGAATAAATAAATGCAAATTAGTAAACTGATTGCTCACAGTGTAACCATTTACTTTATGTAATATTTAATGCTAACCTCTTCTCCATTCTTCTCTTAGGGAAACTAACATGTTAAAGAGACTTTTTTCTTAACCTGTTAAGTCTCCGCATTAATTCAGTATTCACCAAGCACTTATTAAGTACCTACTATTAATCAAGGGGCCAAGGATTACATATGTAATCCATTACTGAGTATTAAAAAACAACAAAGCCCTGCTTATATTCAGCTGTGGAATACACAATACTTTTTAGGTAGCATTGACCTTTGTGGCTTTGTTTAATTTTCTAATTTGCATTCCCTGAACCCTATTTATTAGGCAGTCATGGTGGGCAGACTGGGAAAGTGTCTTTTTTTTTTCTGGAGTATAATTGCTTTACATACAATGTTGTGTTAGTTTCTGCTGTACAACAAAGTGAATCAGCTATACGTATACATATACCCCCTCTCTCTTGAGACTCCCTCCCACTCCCCCCATCCCACCCCTCTGGTCATCACAGAGCACAGAGCTGAGCTCCCTGTGCTATACAGCAGCTTCCCACTAGCTATCTATTTTACACATGGTCGTGTATATATGTCAATGCTACTCTCTCAATTCATGCCCCCCCACTCCCCCGCTCCCGGGTCGACAAGTCTGTTCTCTACGTCTGTCTCTTTTCCCGCCCTGCAAATAGGTTCATCAGTACTGGGAAAGTGTCTTGTGAAGCCACACTAGAATTAAGGCTAGAGAGGAATTCCCTGGAGGTCCAGTGGTTACGACTCCACGCTTCCACTGTAGGGGGCATGGGTTCAATCCCTGGTCTGGGAACTAGCATCCTGCATGCCACATGGCACGGCCCAAAAAAAAAAAAAAAAAAAAAAAAGAAAGAAAGAAGGCTGGAGAAGAGAGAGGCTGAAATTTGGAACATGGTGTAGGGAAAGAACAAAGAACATATAGGGCTGTGAAGTCAGGTTGACTATGATTCCTGATCCTGTCACTAGCAAACCTCAATTCTGTCATCTACAAAATGAGGATGGTCAGCATTTGTCACTGTTTTCCCACAGGGTGGGAAGGACTCCTAGAATGATATGAGGAAGTACCTCACTGTGAAGATCCTACATGAGGTCACAGAAGCAAAGCACCCAACACAGGGTCTCACGCAAACCAAGCACTCCATGAACATCTCTGCTCTTCCCTCCCTTTCTTCCAGCGTGATCTCCTGGACAGCCACTGTGGGCTATGAGAGCTTGCAAAGGTGAGGAGGGTCCAAGGGCTGCTGGTCTGAGACTGGTTGTCTCCTGCACATGTTATCTTTTCTCTCCTCCCCGCCTGCCAAAGGCAAACAGGAATGAAATGATAACAGGCATAGGCATTGAAGCAAAACAGGTCACAGGAATAAGATAATGCACTCAAGGACAAATAAAAGTTAACTGTAGCTGGGCCCAGAATAGGTAAGTAAAAAGTCTAGGGACGTAGAGAAGGTATTTCCTATTTTATAGGGAATAAGCTTTTCAAATATTATCACCAATGTGAAAACTCACAAACACATACACTTGTGTGGCTTTAATATCCTCTTTGCTATTTTGGTTGCCTGCACAAGGTAGGAACTCTATAAGTTATGGATGCAAGCTTTTGAAAAAGTGCTTTAAGATACAGTATAAATTGATGATGTCTAGGCAAATATGTTTAGCCTTGTTAAAACCGTACTTACAATGACTAGCTATGCAAGGTTGTGTGTGCATATGGACGAGACTAGAGGAAAGGTACTTGGGGAAAAAGACAGCTACTTTATTAGGATGGTTGAATTGCCTTACTCAGTGGCTAGAACCTAACAGATGTTTAATATTTGTCCAGTGAGTGAGAAGACTTGATTTTCCATATATTACAACTGTGAATATTTATCTCCCTTTGTTAGCCAACCATTCAGAGATAATGTTGCCTCTTTTTGACATTATTTTGTTGTTTTACTTTTTTTTCCCTTCACCTAATGTAATTCTATCTCTAAAGAAAATTGGTATAAACAGAAAAGCTTGCAGAGTCTAAGAATATGGGGCTTAGTAGACAGAAATGATACATTTCTGCATTTCTGATCTCCAAAGCCAGGAGAAATGTTTGTAGATAAACAGAAGACCTGATTTGTATTCATCAATCAGCCAAGTGTCCTTAGGGAAAATAACCCCTCAGGGCCTCAGTTGACAGATCTGTGAATAGGGTTAGACAGATGACCACCTACAGGTCTGTCAGTTACTTTAAATGTTAAATGTCAAGATAAAACATGCCGGGTCAATTAAGACAGATGAGCCCTCCAAAGAATTAATATTTGAAAACTTTATTTTCTCAAATGAGCACCAACACAGATTGGAAATATGACAGAAACAATGCACTTTTCTCTAATATTGAATCACTATGTACAAATACAGGAAAAGGTGAAGACAAATTACTTGAAAATAATTATCTTTGTTATTGAAGCAAAGTGACCTGAAAATGCCACTGAAAAAAAAATTTTTTTAATTAAAAAAAAAAAAAAGAAAAACAAAACCCAAACCCAACAAATACAGTTTGTAAACACAAGCATAAATAGAGTCTGTATTGAAAGATAGTCTCTGCAGGTTGGAAAAGGGAACTGACTCTCACTTTCACCAAAATGTTATACAAAAACACACGGACAGATAGAATTTGGTAATATGAGAACAGCTTGTTTCTTCTTGGCTTTACCTGTCACTGCTGGCCAATTTCACGACTGTATTTTATTTTTAAATATTAAATATCTCTTTCCTTGAACTAGACCACTACCATGTTTTCTCATTTGAGCAGACTCTTTTTTTAAAATATGTAACATGATTGTGTTCAAGACTTGATTTCCCAGCCTCTTCCTGAACCTGAGGCAATCTGACCTTAAAAAAAAAAAAAAAAAAAAAAGGTGTTTACCTCCAAGGTATGTGTATTATTTTATTGACGTTCTTTCTACCCAAACCAGTTTAATGTTTAACATGATGTGGCTTCCACAACAGCTGGAGCCCTGGGTTCATGATGAATACACTCACATCTCAGTGAGAAACACAGCTTTGACTCTGCTTGATCTTCACAACAACAGATTTCCTTTACAGTCTGTAAAAGTTGAGCACACAAAGAAAGACAAAGGAGCAAACAGGCAACAGCTCCACGCTCAGGAAAACAAAATCCTCGAGGGTTGTGCTGTTGGTCCTCTCAGAAACAAAACCACCAGAGAAAAAGAGAAGAAAAATCTTATGTGCCCAAGGTGTAAACTGTAGGTACAGTGTCCCCAGTAAAAACGAAAACAGGAGGCACAATCCAAAGTGCTTTACACACACACACACACACTTAAAAACAAGACTCCAAGACTCCAATCTGTTGGAAATTCTTCCAACAAGAGGAGTCACTCTAATTTGTTACTAAATTTATTTGATTTTATCTATTTTCTTTTCTAGCCAAGAGTGGTGCAAGAAAATATTTCAATTCTCAACTTGGTAATGTACTGCAGAGTCTGTTCCATTAGGAAGAAATGCAGAGAGGCATTGCTCTATTGCCTCCGTCCAGACTAAAGTGATGGAGATCTTTTTTTTTCTTTTTTCTTTTTTAAGAGTATATTGGTGATCACTGTTTCCCTTAAGATATACTTCAAGAAATGCAGAGGAAACCACAGCATTTAAAAATGAAAATAAAAAGTGCTCTCAGGGGATCTGAGAAAACAGCACCAAATATATTATTTAAAAAATTAAATATTATTTACAAAAGTGTATTTCACAAGCAACTGTTTCTTATATATCCACTTGAAAATCTTTTTGTCAAGGGGACACCTCTCTTTTACACACTGATCCACCAGTAAAGATTTACTCTGCTGTCAGGGGAACTGGGGGAGCACTCAGGCAGGCCCAGCTGACGATCGGTGGACATCAGCAGACTGAGACTAATATCCCGCCCAGCAGGCTGGGTGTAATCCAGGACCGCCGAGGCCATATGACTTAGGGAGGTACAGGGGAGATGGAACTAGAGTCTGCCGGTTGGACTTCAGTTGAAAATGAAGGCAGCTGCTGGCTGAGGTATAAAACTTCTTCTGAACCTCAGTATAAATAAAAGGTTTTATACCTTTTCCTTTCTCACTTCTTCTCCCCTTCCCTACTCCCTGCACCCCACCCTAGCTTTATCATTGAACTCCAATTCCCCAAACATCCCAGGGGTGAATAGATGAGGTCTTTGGTTATGCTCTGAGTCAATAATTTGGTGAGGAAATTAAGAAATGAACTGACTGAGGCCTTGAGTTGATGCATCTCCATCGCTCAGCTGCGGTCTCTCCAATACTATAGACGGTAGATAGACAAGCCATGAATGAAGCTAAAGTTATAAGAAGCACTTTTGGTTGACACAAAGGGAAAGCCTAATGAGTTGGGTTTTCTTCCCCTGTTGCAACATGCTGCTCAGATCTCTGGCACCAACTACGGTGCCATGCGCCCATTGGATGCTCAATGGATAGTAATTGAAGAAAATACCAGAACCGGGGTCTAACTGGAGCCTGCTCTGATCCTTGTAAGAGTCAGAGGCCCCACCCCCACAAACACAGTGGCACATCAGTCTCCTCTGCCCCTTGAAAATTCTAGGGCACCTCATGTCCAGTTTCTATGTCACCACGCTCCGTTTTTACACACTTACCCATGTCCTCCCCAACCCCCCCATACCGTCTTCTCTTTATGGAAAGGATTATCAATAGCCAGGACGTTTCCTGAGTGAAGGGGCTAATCAAAATACAGAAATGAGGGCCACTGCCTTCAGCAGGGATGGGGAGGGGAATCTATGATTTCTATGCTGGCAAGCCAGTTTAGGAATGTGAAAGTTGAAATTTTTTTTTTTTTTTTTTTTTTTTTATTGAGATCTGGGGCCTGGGAGCCAGAGGAACTATTTCTCTGGGATCACAAATGAAAAGACTTCTTCTGAACCTCAGTCTGCTTTTTAGTAACGTGGAGAGAACAACTTAATCTCCCAGGCTACTAAAAGCACCAAAAGATGTGGGCAAGAAGCCTTCGGGAACAAAATTCGATTTTTAAGAATCCTCTTTGTCTTACAGAAGCTGTCTGCTGCTAAACTTGGGGCTGGGCAGGACCACACCCATCTCAGCCCCTCGTTCCACAATCAACACACAGAGACTCAAAAAGGCATTTCCACCACAGACTCGCCCCCTCTGGGAATTTGGCTCAATTCTGAAAATGTCCTGGGTTGGCTGCTTTAATCTTGGTTAAGAATTTTACAGGTTCTCATCTCCATGAACTCACTCTTTCGTGACTTTTAAGGTGAATTTTCCTATGGGATCAGCCTACTTGGGGAATGAGATGCTGAGAATTACCTAACAAAACCTACACATATCTTAGCAATAATAATATTTTCAGTCTAAGCAATGAAATTAACTCAGTTAAATGAGTTTCGGTCATGCACCATGTACTGGCTAAATTGCTGTAGAACAGACTTCACAGTGTTGATTAAACGTAACAAACTCCTCTCTCTCTCAAGAGCCTTACAGGGATTTGTTCTCCACTTCCCTAATATAACGAACTTTGGATGGGGAGGTGGGGAGTGGGGTGTAATACTGGAATTTATAACTTGCCGTTTGACATCAAATCTGAGACCTTCCCATTGCTGGATCAAATTGACAGATCTGTCTCCACACAAAACATTCAAGTAAAAGAGAACAGCTAGGGGCATGAGGAATCTACCAGCCAGGTTATCACTAAGCTCAAAGCCTTGGGACTTTGTTTTCCACGATCTACAATGATAGAACTGGAGAAAAACACCCAAAACTCTACGTACAAAGAATTGCTGATCTCAGTGAAGCCACTGCATACCAAAGAAGAAAGATGCACTTAACCTGTTATGGTTCAAACCTAAACTATTCCCGGCAATGCCCCACCCCACCCCACCCCTTTCCCTGCCACAATGCTCTTCTCTTACTAAGGTTCAGAAGAAAAGGTCAGTCAGAACTGCTAACTGGTTCTACTTTTTATTTTCTCTGGCCCAGTATCAGAGCCATTTCTGCAGGAGCTCCTAAACTGCACCCCCCTTTGTTCCCTGTTATCCTCCATCACTGACTTTACTTGGTTGCTGGTCAAAGCCTTTGGGACGTTTGGATCTTGCACCCATTGCAAATGGCAGTCCCCTCTCCTGTCACCTACAGTGGCTGAAGAGGCAAAGATGATTACCCAGAGGAGCAGTGAGGCATCAGAGTCATCAAAACCATCTGGGCTTTTCCCGAGTCACTCACTGCTGCCAGGACACTCCCCAGCTCGGCCCAGGGGAACCAGGCCGGCCCCTGCCCTGCCAGCTAGAATTAGGGCCACTTCTTGTGCTCATTTGCTAACCTGGCACATTTGGTGTCAGGAACAGAAGCTTCTGATCAGAGAGAATGCAGTCATGAGGTATTTTTTTTTCTCTTTGTCCTTTTAGACAAGTCGATTATTTCAAGCCTAAGTTCCCAGGTCTCCAGGAGCAGCACAAGTTTGTTCCTACCTCTACCCTCCCGTCCCCTACCCACCCGGGACCCTCATGGTTCCCCTCTTCCTCACACCCCTGCGCTGTGCCACTGTTCTCCTGACAAGAGGCCATCAGGCAGCTCTTCAAGGGCCCTGGGGCCTTTATCAAAGTGGGCTGCCGCCATGCAGGCAGGCATCTGTTCCTTTCGTTGTTTTGCTTTCAGCCAACACTAGAACAGAGAGAGAAGCCAGGATCAACTCACAAACAGATACAAAGCAAAGAGACAGAGAGACAGCAATTTAGAGGCTGGTCACCAGAAAGATGGTGGCAGGGTGGGAGAATGCCCCAGATGGCAAGGCCCCTAAATGGATGGAACCAAGTGTTCAGTCACTCTCTCACGCTTGGGTAGAATGTTCGGTTGGATGGCATTCACGTGGACACTGGGTTGGGTAGATGTTCTCCAATCAGTCCCAGCCATTGTCCTTGATCATGTGTGCTAGCTCAATGATGTATTTGCCTTCTTTATATTTCTGGCTGCTTTCAAAGGCATGTTCCTAGGAAACACAAAGGAAGAGAAAAGATACTGAATGACCGAAGACAAGCAGATGACTTTTGGAGCACAGGAGCCAAGGCGGGGCCAATGACAGGTACCAGGACCACTGAAGTCTGGCTCCGGCGTCACCCAGACTCACTGAGAATTCCTACCACTCAGCACACGATGTCCCCTCGGCTTAACTGCAGCACTGAGGCATCAGCAGGACTTTCTCAATATTTACAATAGAATTTAAATATTTTAAATTTAAATGTTCTGAATTTAAATATTCTAAATATTTTCTCAATATTTGCAATAGCGTTTCTTCAGGATCTTTGCTCATTCAAGTCTCTGGCCAAACGTCACCATCTCAGTAAGGTCTTTACTGAAAATCACAACTTCCCAGGCAGCAATCCCTCCCTGCCCCCCTCTTTTCCTGCCTTATTTTTCTCCACAGCACTTACCACATTCAAACATGCGGTATAACTTGCATATCTATTTTGTGTTTTGTCTGTCTCCCACTACCACAAGATAAACTTCATGTTTTGTTCATTGATAGATCCATCTATATATATATGTATGTGTGTGCGTGTGTGTGTGTGTGTATGTGTGTATAAAATCTTAGGGGCACTTGGTTTCTGATGTTTACCAGAAATCTGCCCTATGGAGGTATCCATAAAGTTTCTGTGTCATTATTTTATTTTATTATTATTTTTTGGCCCGTCTGTGCAGCTTCTGGGATCTTAGTTCCCCGACCAGAGATTAAACTCGAGCCCTCGGCAGTGAAAGCCCAGAGTCCTAAACACTGGACTGCCAGGGAATTCCCACTGTGTTTTAAACTGTGCTTGCTAGGCTTAGAGAAAAGACATTCAGGAACAGAGACAAAATATATTGTGAGGCCAAACAGTTCTCTCTTTTATTTCTTATCTTGCTATTTCCATGTCAGATGTGTTAAGTTTGTTTTTCCGTCATTGCTTTTCTCCAGGGAAAAAGGAGCTGTATGAACTCCAGGCTGAAGGACCTGGCAGCCCTTGAGCCCTACCCAGCTGCCAGGCCTCCAGAGAAGGGCAAACCCAATGCAAACCAGCTGGGAGGTTACCAGCTGAAACTTACAGCACTGCAGGCTCTCCCAGCTAATAAGCCCCACAGAAATAAGTCCTGCCTAGGAGTAGGATCAAGGTGATATTCTATTTGCAGACACAGATACAGAAAACCATCTCGGTGTATCATCTGAAAAACACTGGGTATCAGGGTCATCAGATGGCAAAGCTCAACGTGCAGAGCAGTGGACATCAGCTCTCCCTCCCGAGTCCCTAAATTAGGAAGGAGCTAAATAAATCCTACTGTCGATAGATTCTGGGCAGCATTTGTATGGACTGTATCTTCTGTTCTGGAGCTCAGGGGCTCCGGGTCTCAGAACAAGAGTTCAGACTCCAGCCTCTTGTTGAGAGAGGAATCATTCCACATAGCGGAGAGGGGAGGGGCACCGAGAGAAAGTGCAAACACACCACACACATACAAGAGCTGTGGGCTCAGCAGTAATTTCCCTGACACCTCATTATTCCCCGGCTCCGTTTGTGTGTGTGTGTCTGTGTGTGTGTGTGATGTGTACACAACCAGAGGAATGTGGTTTGGGAATAGGACCTATCGTTCCATAGTAGTGTATTCAGGATAGAGAGGAGGAAAAAACAAAACTAGGAAAGTGACAGTGTGTCCCTATTAAACAAAAAAAAAAGAAAGAAAAAAGTCAACACCCCTCAAGCCACAGGGCACTTGCAAAATGTCACAACTGGATTCCAGGAGACAGCACTAGATCTGGAACTGAAACAAACATCCCCCCTAAACCCCACGTCTACGGCTTCCTAGCATCAGAAGCATCATTGAAGCGTCTGACTTCCTTTTACAATTTACAAAATTATAAACTTTCTATTTACAAAATTGGGATAATTACAAGTACTTCACAGGGTTATTATTAAGGGTCGGAAGGAATAGTAGAGTGAAAGGTTGGAGCACTGGGCCTGGCATGTGAGAGGTGATCAATGAATGTTTGGGGAGATGGATGGTCCTCTGTTGTCCTATCCAGCTGTTGTAACTTCACCTGCGGGTTTTCCCCCTTGGTATCATGACTATAAACACCCTGAGGGCAAGAACTAGATCTCATTCGCTATTGTATCCAGCACAAAGGTTCTTAATAAAGCTTTGTCAAAGGACTGAATCCTTTTACCTGAAGAAAGGAGCAAAACCAACCAAGTCAGATTTATCTTCTGTATATAAATCCAGCACACGTTCAAGGAATAAGACAGCCAAGAAGTTGGGAAACAAAGAGGAAGCAGAACACTTTTGGATAATCAAAACCAGAACTGTGGTCCCCCAGATCACTCAGAGGGGACCAGTGGCCATACAGGGGGAGAAGGGCCAAGGCCAGTTTCTCCCGTAGGAAGCTGTGGTTAAACCTTCTTGGCATCATGAAACACAGTGTCCAGGTTTTTTCGTTCTCATTCTGAACATTTCAAGGAAGACATGGAAAGACGGAATCTAAAGGCCATGCTGCTGCACTGCAGACTTCACCTGCAGCAGTTTTTTAGATCTGCACTTTTTTTTTTTTTTTTTTTTTTGGCCAAGCCACGGAGCTTGTGGGATCTCAGTTCCCCAACCAGGGACTGAACCCGGGCCACGGCAGTGAAAGCCCAGAATCCTAACCACTGGGCCACCAGGTAACTCCCCAAGATCTGCACATTTTTGAACTTTATATGCTCCCTGCTCCCACGTATGCACAAGCTCCCCCACTATCAAAGTCCTGCAGAGTGGTGCATTTACTGCAGTCAACAAACCTACACTGATGCGTCCTCATCACTCTGTGGGCGGTTCTGACTACTCCTTCAGGCTCCTTCCCGAGCTAGCTAACGTCAGGTCCTATGAGCCAGCCCCACACTGACCCTCTGCAACTGACAGGACAGGGGATTTGAGGCGTTTTACATGGAATAAATTGCCCTCCCAGAAACAGGAAGACTCATTTTTCAATATTCCCACAATGAGAGAAAGGGCAGAGAAAAGCACTGTGAAAAGATCTGCCAATGATAATAATAACAATAATACAAGTTGACTTTTACTGAACACATATACCTCCTCTCACCCTGGCAAGGGACTGCCCGCTCTCCCCGGTACCAAGGAGATGTTAAAAATATCTGTGGAGTTAAACAGTGCAGGAATAAGTATCCAGTTGGGGAGGTCCAGCCATGACTATATCTGACAGTGGACATTAATTAACACAGTATTTGATGATGTCTAGCACAGCGGCTGGGACCTAAGAGATGTTCTGGGGACATTTACTGGAGCATCAAAGAACATGGGCTCTGCAGTCTGACCACCACCTGGACTCCTCTCCTCGTTTGGCCATGTAATGGCTAGACAACACTGGACATACTATTAACCTCCCTAAGCCTCGGTTTCCTCAGCCATAAACTAGGGATTAAAATGGGTAAATCCTTATCCTCTAAGGATTCTGTGAAGAGTAAATAAAATAATGTACGTCTGGAACGCAGTAAGTTGTCAGGAAATGTTATGTGCCATTGTTATTATTACTATTACTATTATTAATTAAATTGAGAGGGGGTGTGTGTGTGTGTGTGCGTGTATCAGGAGCAGGTGAAGAAAGGAGTATGAGGAGTGACTGTCAGTGGAAAGGGGATGAGTGTGGCAAACAGAAGTGTGCCAGGAACTGCTCTTTGAGCTGAGTTTCCCATCCTGGTCAAAGATAATCCCACAAGGCCACGGGAGGCAAGTAGAAGAAAACATTCTTCTAACGTGTGGCTCTCAGCCAGTTCCTTCACAGCCCTCTCTCCACCAGTCAGACTCCTTGGTACTTACATATTTCCAGCCCAGAGTGGTTTTGCAGTTTTCACAGTAAATGTCTGCGACGGCGTGCAGTCCTGTTAGCAACACGCGCTCTTCTGCCGGCCCGCAGCCCACGTTAACTCTGTGCCAAGGGACAGAGAGAGAGAGAGCGGGGCGTCAGGCACATGCTCACCATCAGTTGTTCAAGCTGGACTTGCAGCAAAAAATTAACTGAGTACAGCTGCCTGAAGGGAAGCCAACACTGAGAAGAGCATCATCTCTAACTGAAACCAGGAATAACCTCCGAAAAGGTAGCCACAGGGAAACGTCTCCGTTGAGATGCATTTCAGATCTGCAAGTTCTGATTCAATGAGTCTACTAAAAGTAGTCTTTATGGTTGAGACTCTGCTCAGAATTTTTCTAACAAATGCTTTTAGCCTTGTGATTGAAGGGGACAAACTGACAACCACATTGAAGTCCACAGCCATGAGCACAGGTCCTCAGAGCTTTCTGAGGACTGATTGCAGCCAGAGATGTCAATCATGACGGCACAGTCCTGTCCTGATCACAAGGATGGGTGAGCCCCATCTATCAAATACATAGACTCCTTCACAGAGCACCTATTATTTTAGACTGAACACGCTAGATTTCCATTTTCACAGTTCATCAGGCTTGCTTTCCTAGAGAAAGCTGTAAATAATGCTGAGGGCTGTGGCAGACTGTGCATCTGTAGGAGGGGATGGAGGCTCTTCACTAACTCCACTTTATGAAGGCTCCTCCAACCTTAGTCCTCCAGCAGATCCTGGTGTCCTCTGTTCGCCCTCCTTCTCTTCCCCAGAGACACATCTCAGGTCTAGTTATGAGACCTCCCATGTTGAAGCTCTCAGAAGCACTTCAGCTTCTTCCCTAGGAGACTACAGCCCTCTGTACTTACTGGGGGTAGTGACTATATTATTCTTAGCCAAAGATGATGCCCCCCCAAAGTCCCCAAGGATGACTGGCTACCACTTGTGGTAAATAATGCTCCGTGTGTGTGTGTGTGTGTGTGTCAGAGAGGACAGGTTCCATTGTTTAATTATCATTGAGCGTTGCTTTTCCCCACCCCTCAATATTTGCACCGAACAATGGATGTACCATTCAGAGACACTCACACTGAGTTAAAGAGGTATGCTCGTCCTTGACTTCCTTGGAACGACTGAAATGCAAGAAGACAAATCGATAGTTAGAGATCCATTTCACCCACCCATTCGGGAAACCAGCCCCAAAGCACAACAATCATGACCTTGCAGGGCTGACACGGCTAAAAGGGAGCAGTGAGCCAGTTAACCCTCCAGCTAGCAGATGGCATGGTGGGAGGAGGAGAAGGCAGAATAAACAGAGCTACAGAGCCCGGGTCAGCCCACGCTCGGACTGTTTTCACCAGCCCAGGTAAGAAAATACCATTAATCCACACTGGCCTTTCCTGGACCCACTTGATTTCAGCCACCTGTACTGCCCACAGCTTTCAAGTCGGCTAGGGCATGGAAACCAGCACAAGCACCTCTGCTTGCCCTCTTGGTTCAACCCTGCAGAAGACAGCAAAGAATCCCCAAGGTAAGAATAAACCACCAAACCCACACTTCTCACTGGTCTTGCTTTCTTGGAAATCCTAACTGCTAGACCATCCTCCTAAATGGCAGCACGAAAGCTCTCCTTTTGAGGTGTAAGCAACTTCATCTCTAGATCACAGGAATGCTCATTAAGCAGTAATCCCACTTTAACTTCTAGCTTAAAGAGGAACTTCTTTCTTCTGGCTGGAGGATGGCAGGGAACAGGAGAAACAGGAGCCAGAGCTTGCCGTGCGATTTGGCATCTACTTCCAGTAACACAGGCCCTATCCGTGTTTTTCTCCTCTGGTTACACTGAAACGTCTGGCTGACATGAGCCATCCATGTACTGCATTTCTGCCTGCATTTTTAATGTGGCCTGACAACTGTACCCTGAATTAAACATCCTGGTCTGCTCTGAAGACCACTCTTAAAATAAATAAACAAGCAAACAAATAAGGGACTCTCCCATGACCTCTGTTATTCACTGGCTGGAGAAATCTATGGGTGACTGGTTAACAGATGACCAAAGGGTAGGAGAGAACCAGACGGGACACAGATCACTGCCCATGAGACAGCTGTTGTCAGAAGCACAGGACTTTAGGGATCAGTGCTGCCAGCCAGAGAGAAAGGTAAAATTCTTGACCTGTGGAAAAACTGCCTTTGGGGAAGCTAGATTGTTGGTTGCCTCCAACATACAAATGTACCAGACGCCTTGGCTCCCAGGTGCAGCTCTGAGCAGCAAGCAGATGTTCCCCAGCTGCTGCTCAGGCTGAAACCAGCTCTCTTTCCTTTGGGTCTTGAAACATCCCCGGGGAACATAAGAGCTCCAGGCTAGCACTGAGCATGAATAGGAGTGTCACAGCCTCGAAACCTGGAACCTGGAAGGCCATGCCAAGTGTTTGGATGAGACAACGTCCCAGCAACACAGACCCTATATTTGGCCAACCTGTTAGTTCAACTTTGGAGCACAAGACATCCAAGCACCGCCAGGATAGCAAAAGCTTCACGATCTGGTCCCACCAACCTCTGCAGTCTCTTCTCTTGTTACTTTCCCACTGTGTCCTTTGCTCTAGTCAGGCCGAACCACGTGCAATTCCTGGAACTTGCATTTCACCAACTCTGACCACCATCTTCCCTGAGATGGGGAGGCTCCTCCACGTGACCAATCCTAAGCCTCAGCTCAGCTTCCTCCCTTTCGTAAGGATTTCTCTGACCTCCTCAGGAAGAGGTACCCATTGATACCCATGTACTGCACTCCTCTTGTTCCCTGCCTGTTCCTTTTTCTTAGCTCTTAGCATACTGGATTTAAATTGTCTCTCTGTCTAACTCACTCACTAGATTGTGAGCTCCCTGAAGGCATGAACCATGTCTTCAATCTCTCTCTGAACCCACAACACATAGCATGAATCTGGCATCATTTATAAAATATTTATTGCATGAGTCAATTGCCTCTAATTTCCTTTTTTTTTTCTTTAAATGGCTTTATTGGTATATATCTGACATACAATAATAAAGTGTGTATATTTAAAGTGTACTATTTGATGAGTTTTGATACCTGCATATACCTGTGAAATCATCACCACAACCAAGATTATGGACTATCTGTCACATTCAAAAGTTTCCTCATGTCCCTCAATCCAGCCATCTCTTCCCTCCTCACTCTCTTCCCACTCATCCTCAGGCAGCCACTGTCTACTGTCACTATAGTTTGTATTTTCCATAATTTTTAATAAATGAAATCATACAGCATGTAGTGTTTCTTGCCTGGCTTCTTTCACACAGCACAATTCTTTTAAGATTTATCTATGTTGCTGTATATATCAATAGTTCATTCTCTTTTCATTGCTGAGTCATATTCTAGTCTGTGAATTTACCAGAGTTCATTTATTTTTGGTTTGATTTTAATAAGGGATTTGGACTAGTTGACCTCCAAGTCTCCTTCAAGCTCCAAAATTATATTCTCGTATAATTCTGTGGTCCTACATTATGGATAATTGGGAGTGCCACCCTCGAGGAAACTTTTATCAAGATCTTCAAGTTAGAGCTTAGAAGAAGGTGGTTATGGGAAAACAAATTCTAGAAGAAAGCAGACTGGAAAACGACAACATGAAGGAACACAGCTTCACCATTTATGGCAGGAAAAGACATTCACTTCTCAAAGACTCACAGATCACCTGCTATCTGCTGGGCACAATGGGAATGCAGGGAGAGAGGCAGCACCGTAGAGCTTTTCAGGGCAGCAGTCCCCCCAGAAGGTACACAAGACAATCCTTCAGGGTAGGGGGAAAATACTAGAAATTTTATCTATTTAATTTTATCTTTAAAAAAAAGTTTCACTAAACAGTATTTAGCAATGCTTTCATTTTATATGATCTTTGTAGCTCAGAATTGATATGCCTGTACAAAAATTAAAATGGAGGATGTTCAGAAGAAAATGCAGGAGAAAATCTTTGTGACCTTGCGTTAGAAAAGATTTCTTAGATACTACACCAGGAACACAATTTATAAAAGAAAAAACTGCTAAATTTCATCAAAATTTTAAACTTTTGCTCTGAAAAACACTTTTAAGAGAATGAAAAGATAAGCCATAGACTGGGAGAAAATATCTACAAATCACTTGTCTAACAAAGGACTTGTATCTAAAATATACAAAGAACTCTCAAAATTCAATAATAAAACAAGAAACCCAATTTTAAAATGGGCAAAGATTTGAACAGACTTCACCAAATATAAACAGAAGGGAAACAGGCCCATGAAAAGATGCTCAACGTCACTAGTCATTAGGGGAACGCAAATTGAAAAACATAATTGACAAATCACTATACACATATTAAAATGGTCCAAAAAAATTTTTTTAACTGACAAAACTAAGTGCACTCAAGAATGTGTAGCAACTGGAATTCAGACACTGCAAAATGGCACAGCCATTTGGATAAGAGTTTGGCAGTTTCAATTACTCAAACGAAATGAAAACCTATGTTAATACACATAACATGGATGAATTTGAAATGCTTTAGCTAAGAAGAGCATTGGTTGCCAAAGGTTATAGGTAAGGGGAAAGTTTGACTACATGGGTAACACAGGAGTTGGAATTTTCTTATCTTGATTTCATTGGTGCATAAGAGTATGCATTTGTCAAAATTCATTGGATTTTTTAATTTTTATTTTTAACTTTACATACAGTAAAATTCACCCTTGTTGGTGAAATCCAATAAAAATTTTAAAATAAGCCATCTCTAAACTCTCCTATATCTGAACACCGTACTCCTATATTTGTACAATTAGGAAATGTAAAATATTTCCTGATCTATTTAAAAGTATTCCAAACAAAGAGCTTCAGAGGAGTTTGAAGTCTCGTTAAAAGGTACTTTTCTGAACTACAAAGTTCAGCAAAAACCTTTGTATAACTGGTGGGTGGGTTGGAAAATGGGGATCATGATTTTTGTAAGCTCAAGGATGCAAATGTTCCATTTGAATCTACCTTTGTAAGGAAGTTTTCATTAAGGGCAACTGTTAAAATGAAGTATAGAAGTATACTCTCCTAGGGACACACCTCTGAATTACTGAATCACAAAGTGATAAACCAAGATTTTTTTTTTCCTAAAAAGAGAGCATATTCAATCATATATACCTTCAATAAAATAAGATTAAAAGCAAATTTACAATTGTTTTATTTTTTCTTCCATCCTTTTAAATTACAGAAATTATTAAAATTTTCTAATATTTGTTTATAATGTAGGTATTACATAGCAACCCATGTATATCATTTATAAGTAAGTAGACATATTAGGAATACATGCTCAAACACTTTACTGGTAGGGGTATGTGATTTTAAAGGTTTGGAGGTCACTGTTCTGGGGGTTCCAATCTGTTTCAGGCAGGGCCTGAGAGTCACTTTCTCTGGCCTGACACAGATTCGAATTCCTAGAGAGCAGGGTTGGAGAGGGCACATGGCAGGGAAGAGAGTTGCCAGTCAGGCCCAGAGGTGCCTCACAAGGCCACCACGGTTCCTCCAGGCCTATTCTTCGAGAGAGAGTGCTGGCAGAGGTCCACACTCTACAAAGGGTGCCGAACCCAATCAGGGCTGTCTCGGTGGCAATACCTACAGAGGTACCTCCCCAGCGACAGTATCTATGAGCCTGTCTCCTCAGCCTGGCACTCAGGACCAACTGAATCGCTGGGGCAGGATTCTGGAAGCTCTTCCACCGTGGCTTCCACACTGGGCTCCTGCCAAGCCAACATTTATGATGAGAAAAACATTCACAGAGAACAACAGGCATCTTGCAAATAGACACAGACAAGAATAGCCCGGCTGGGTCGCTGTCTCCTGTGGGCCCCAGCCCAGCCTGGCACAACGAGGCACAGTCTGGCGCTCCCTTGAGTGAGGGTGGTACCCAAGGTGGGGAGACTGAAAGGAAGTGAAGGAAGCAATTAGAATGAAGCAAACAGAATTTCAGACCAGGAGATCCCAAGCAGACTGTCGGACACATTTGTTTGCTGTCATTACTGCCAGGCAACAAGGCAGCTCTTTTCCATGTTGTATATCAATGAAGGCTGGTATTCAGGACCGCAGAAAAGGTTTTTTTGTTTTTGTTTTTTAAATTATACAAAACTTTTCTTCTGTCCTTTAAAGGAAGGTAATAGTTCCAGGCCCAGCCCTTCCAGCCAGCTCAAAGGAACGGAAAGGGCTTTGAGTTTCCTGTTTAGTAGCCAAAACCACTGATTTCTGGCCCCTTTGAAAGTCTGGAAGGCAGCAATCCCTTTTAAAAGTAGGAGGACCATTGAAAAAAACGAATACTTGTGGGGGGAGGTGGCAACAGAGCAAACATGTGGGTTCCTCCTTCACTTGAACAGGCTCAGGCATGAAGTCCTCCTAGCATGAAGCAGAGCCTCTCAATCTCCTCTCTCTGGGAACGTCAACCATTATCAACTGAGTATGTGCCCCAGGAAGTGCCCAGAGGTGAGGGAAGCAGACGCCCACCTGACTACTCAGCTGTAACACCTGGGAGCTAGACGAGCCTTTGCATATCTTCGTATGATAAGAGGATCTCATCTTGGCTCAGAAATTCAGGATAAAACCCTGGTTTTACAACTTCAACTTAATTAATAGCTACTTGACCTTGGCAGAATTATTTAGCCTCTCTTGGCTTCCACATCTTTTACATCTGCAGATGGAAACCATGCCTATTTTCCAAGTTGTTGAGAACAAGAAGTAAAACAAGGTAAACAAAGTGCAGAGTAAAAAGATCAGTTCCCTACCTTCCCTTTTTGGTCTTTTCAGGAGCCTGGAGAAGACAGGAAGAAAAGGTTGACTCTAATCTATTTGGTTCTTCAAAATTCTTTTCTTCAGTGACTTTTGGTGTCCCCCTTTCTCTATATTACGGCATAAGGCCACCCTTCCACTCTTTGTAACTCAATATCCATAAAAATGTAGGGATGGAACTGAAGCTCCCCATGATCCTTTCCACTGGTAATAATATGAGTCTTTTAAAGCACCTGGTGCTTACTTCACCAACCTACCATCCATAGGCACAGTGTTCATTACATGGGCTTTGAAGAGGAAGGACTGGCAGAGTTTGAGCCCCAGCTTGGCCATATACTCGTTATGTTACTAACTTGGTCAAGCCAATTAATTTCTCTGAGACTCAATTTCCTAATCTGTAAAATAGGCACAATAATATAGTATTCACACCCACACCAGATTTGTACAAGAAATAAATGAGACACTATATATGAAAGAAGGTACTTCATAAACTTCAAGGTATGAAGGTACTTCATAAAGTTCAAAAAGTTACCTTTTTAAAAAATTAATTAATTTATTTATTTTGGCTGTGCTGGGTCTTCACTGCAGCACGCAGGCTTCTCTAGTTGCGGCACGCGGGCTCTAGAGCACACAGGCTCAGTAGCTGTGGAGTGCAGGCTTAGTTGCAGTATGTGGGATCTTAGTTCCCTGACCAGGGATCAAACCCGGCCCCCCTGCATTGGGAGCTCAGAGTCTTAACCACTGGACCACCAGAGAAGTCCCAAAAGTCACCCTTAATGTATACAATTCAGGGGCTCTTGGTATATTCACAAGATTGTGCAACCACACCACTATCTAATTCCAGAGCATTTTCACACCCCAAAAAGAAATCTTGCATCATTACCAGTCACCTTCCATTTCCCCTGTCCCTGGCAACCACAAACCTACTTTCTGTCTCTATGGATTTGCTCAAGGTACTATATGCTATACTATGTACCATCTCAGTGAGAAGGTAACAGAGGTAGTAGATAGAGATACAATGGAGGAGTTGTAAAACTCCTGCCTTGGGGTGTTGGCTAAATACCCCACCTCAACATTTTGCTGGGGAAGGTCAGGGCAGTCCCTTTTCCTTTCTCATTCCTTTCTGCATCCATGGTTAAGCCTGGTGGAGTTTGCTATTCAGGGTCAAAGTAAACCACAGGCTCCATTCCAAAGAGCTGAAACCCAAGCAAAATAATACTGGATCTTGTTTGGGTTTCACCCTTGAGGAAGCATATGGAGAAAGTGGGAAGGGTGGTAATAAAGAACAATGAAAATGATGAAAACTTCCACAATTAGAACATGGTGTAGTTTAAAGAAACTGAACAGTTAGGTAAGAGGAAAGAAGATTAAAGGGGGTTTCTTCCATCTTCTCTGCAATAAGAACAAGAGGAAATAGACTTAGACGGAAATAAGAGAGACTTGGGTTAATTATAAGGGAAGAATTTCCTGACTCTGTATAACTTCCACACTAGGACACAGGTCACCAGGAAAGACTAGGAAAGAACAAAGCCATTTGTATGTGTTCATGGCTTACAAAAAGTGTTCACACATCTGTCTAGAAACTTCAAGATGGGGTAAAAAGCCATGTGTGTTGCCTAGGGGCAGAAGCATGGCTGCTTCCAGCAATCTTTGGCTGGCTTTGAGCTTTGGTAGATCTCAACTCGCTCTCCCATTCCTGAAACAGATGGAGGGAGGGGCAGGGAAGGGACTGGCTCTAAAGGAGGAAATATCTGCTGTGTGGAGTCATAAAATTCCAAGGGCATGGGAGCATACACGATGCAAACTATGCAAGGAACTGAATGGCAAAAACAAAAGGTGGTGTAGGGCCTGGGGCCTGGGGGCCACATTTAATTGCTGAAATGCGGAGATTTCGGGATCTAAGTCACTTAAGTCACTTAACGATCAGACCTTTCAATTCAGCAGATGCCGTCAGCTCTCAACCTGCACTCCCTCCTGTTCTCCATAGAGAAGGCTTGGAAAACATGCATTCTCCACAGGGATAAAGAGCAGGGGATTCGTATGATCAGACAAGCCCCATCCTCTACAGAAGAAAGGCTGACATGTCTGTTCTGGGAGACTGGCTTCTGAGTTAGAGAGTGAACAGGTGGAATCAGGATGTAATGGCAGCCAGTCGTTAATAGCTGGGTCCTTTGCAGTTCAAATATAAAACTAAAACTTTTAGGGGCTGAAATAATGGAGCTCAAATATCTCTCAAAACCATCAGGCCGGGCTTCCCTGGTGGCGCAGTGGTTAAGAATCCGCCTGCCAATGCAGGGGACATGGGTTCGAGCCCTGGTCCGGGAAGATCCCACATGCTGCGGAGCGACTAAGCCCGTGCCCCACCACTACTGAGCCTGCGCTCTAGAGACTGCGAGCCCCAACTACTGAAGCCCGTGCGCCACAACTACCGAAGCCTGCGCGCCACAACTACCGAAGCCTGCGGCCTAGAGCCTGTGCTCTGCAACAAGAGAAGCCACCGCAGTGAGAAGCCCGCGCACCACAACGAAGAGTAGCCCCCCCGCTCAGCAACTAGAGAAAACTCACATGCAAGCAAAGACACAATGCAGCCAAAAAACAAAAAATTAAATTAAATGAATAAATAAATTTATTTTTAAAAAAAAACAAAAAACCACCAGGCCCTTCCACTTCCACCATCAGGTATATATTTGAAAAAATGAAAACACTAATTTGAAAAGATACCTGCACCCCAATGTTCATAGCAGCATTATCTGCAGTAGCCAAGGTATGGAAGCAACCTAAGTGTCCATCAACAGATGAATGGATAAAGAAGATGTGGTATACGTATGGAATCTAAAAAAAGAAAAAAAAATGGTTCTGAAGAACCTAGGGGCAGGACAGGAATAAAGACACAGACGTAGAGAATAGACTTGAGGACACGGGGAGGGCTAAGGGTAAGCTGGGACAAAGTGAGAGAGTAGCATGGACATATATACACTACCAAATGTAAAATAGATAGCTAGTGGGAAGCAGCCGCATAGCACAGGGAGATCAGCCCGGTGCTTTGTGACCACCTAGAGGGGTGGGATGGGGAGGGTGGGAGGGAGGGAGATGCAAGAGGGAAGAGATATGGTAACATATTGTATATGTATAACTGATTCACTTTGTTATAAAGCAGAAGCTAACACACCATTGTAAGGCAATTATACTTCAATAAAGATGTTTAAAAAAAAAAAAAGAAGATGTGGTATACGTATGGAATCTATAAAAAAAAAAAAATGGTTCTGAAGAACCTAGGGGCAGGACAGGAATAAAGACACAGACGTAGAGAATAGACTTGAGGACACGGGGAGGGCTAAGGGTAAGCTGGGACAAAGTGAGAGAGTAGCATGGACATATATACACTGCCAAATGTAAAATAGATAGCTAGTGGGAAGCAGCCGCATAGCACAGGGAGATCAGCTCGGTGCTTTGTGACCACCTAGAAGGGTGGGATAGGGAGGGTGGGAGGGAGACGCAAGAGGGAGGAGATATGGGGATATATGTATATGTATAGCTGATTCACTTTGTTATAAAGCAGAAACTAACACACCATTGTAAAGTAATTATACTCCAATAAAGATGTTAAAAAAAAAAAGATGTGATATAGATACATAATGGAATACTATTCAGCTGTAAAAAAAGAATGAAATTTTGCCATTTGCAGCAACATGGATGGACTTGGAGTGTATTATTCTAAGTGAAGTAAGTCAGACAGAAAAAGACAAATACTGTATATCACTTATATGTGGAATCTTAAAAACATAACACTCTAGCAACTAAAATAAAAAAGAAGCAGACTCACAGATATAGAGAACAAACTAGTGGTTACCAGTGGGGAGAGGAAGGGAGGAGGGGCAATATAGGGGTAGGATTTTTTTTAAAAGGGTTATTATGGGATTATATGAAATCATGTGTGTGAAACTTTTGAAAATCATCAGGCCTTTGAAAACAATTCACTATGAGCTGCTGAAGTTAAGAAGACAATGCAAGTTAATACACCTAGGAAGAACATAATCAATTTCCTGGATTTATGTTTCAATCTACACTTCTGCTCCCAAAGCCCACTGGGCATTGGCAAATGAAAATGTCCTGACACTACAAAGGATTTCTGGAAAGTCAGTGGGCAAAACCTACAGACTCTCAAGGCAAGTCTTCCCCTGTAACCAATCCAGACAAAAAGGCCAGAAAAGGCTTTCCTCCAAGACTAAAGCCACGTGCCATGGAGGGGACTGCTTTTTAAATATTTTCTAAAAAGCAATCACTATAGTGAAATTGGAGGCAGTTTACAGATGAGATTGAGGTGGCTCATTAAAATAAATTGGAAATGGTGAAATAACAACAGTCCCAGATCACATTTATATAGTGCTTACTACATGCCAGACAGATTCAAACTGTTTTACATAAGCCAAGTAATTTAATCCTCTCAACAATCTAATGAGGGAGGTACTTTCATCGTTCCCATTTTACAGATGAGGAAAGCAAGGCAAAGAGAGGTTAAGACATACGCCCAGCATCAAACACCAATACGTGACAGAGACCCAGGCAGTGTGGCTCCAAAATCTAGGGAAAAATGAAGATGGGATGACAAGGGTGTTGTCCAAGTGACTTCCTAAAAGAAAGGAGCTCAACAGAATTAGACTAATACTGACACGTTTACAGGACCTCAGAACGTACAAAGCACTTTCACATATATTAACTGATTAACCTTCAAACCAACAGAGGAGGAATCTGAGGTCCAGGGCTGTTGAGTGACTTACCCAGTTTCACAAAGCTTGTAAGTCAAGATCAGAACTTAAACCTACAGCTTCTGACTCCAGGTCCCAAGATTTTTCTAGAATGTGTTCACTTGGAAAATCTGTCTCTTTGAAGAAGAAGGATGGATTAAGCTGTCAGAACTGATGAAAGTCTCTTAGGCTATTCACCTTCCTCTGCCCTGACTCCATATTTACTTAGCAACTGCCTAAATTTAATTCTCTCGCTCAGTGGGGTTACCTTCAAGGAAGATAACACACAGTCCAAGCTTTCGGGATTATCTGCTCCACTGTAAATTAATTAGAATTCTGGTCTACCAGTTAGATTCCTACGAGTTGTGTTAGGGTGAATCACTTCACCAGAGCTTGGTGACTCTTGGGTGAATGGATAAAATTTAATTTGTAAACTTACAATGCTTAAGGCTGACAGGACCACCAAGAAAATGTTCTCTGCAACCCAACCTGAAAACAGCCTTCCCAGCTAACTACTGAATGAATGATTCTCATTTCACAACTCGTGGGAAAAAATAATTAAAGCAAAGAAGCCCTTTAAAATCCACCCCTCCCTTTTTTTTGGCACCTGGACTTCATGGCAAAGAATGAGCAGAGAACTCAGAAGAATGCTTTGGGGAGTTTTCAAAAAGAGAAATACTTAACTAATTGCAGTCTGCTGGAATCCCATGCAGTGGATTGCAGGTTGGGTAGAGTGGAGGATCTCAAAACAAAACAAAATATACTTATGACTTTATCCAGTTTTAATTTCATAGGCCACTGGAATTTGAGGAGCCCCAAGGTCAATTACACACCTGATGCAAAGCTCTTTTCCACATTTCTACCAAACCTCTGCTTAAATACTTTCAGGGATAGGGAATGCCTCCTCAGGAAGCCCATTCCATTGCCAGCCGTTCTGACAGTACCAAAACTCCTTCTATGAGCTCAACTCCTGAGAGCTCCCTGAATCCTTCATCTTTACATCCTTTGGTGCCAAATAACTTTACAGCTTTTGTCTTGCCCATACCAAGGTCTCCTTCTGTGGGCTAAGCTTCTCCCAGTTTAGTAGATGAACTAGATTCAAATCCCAGTTCTGAAACTTTCTCTATTGTATGCTCTTAGGTACATTCACCTCTCTGTTCTCAAGTTCCTCACCTGCCAAATGGGCTAATAACACCCACCTCACAGATAGTAAAGTGCCTGGCGTACGCCAGGCCCTCGAGAAGTGGTAGCATCCTTCCTTCTACCAGCTCCTTCAAATTTCCTGTACACAGCACGGTTTCACCCTTGTTGAGTCTACCACTGTGTTTTTTGTTGTTGTTGTTGTTGTTTTGTTTTATTTATTTATTTGGCTGCATTGGGTCTTAGTTGCAGCACGCGTGATCTTCGTTGCGGCATGCAGGATCCTCAGCTGAAGCATGGGAACTCTTAGTTGCAGCATGCGGGATCTAGTTCCCTGACCAGGGATCGAACCCGGGCCCCCTTCACTGGGGGAGTAAAAAACCACCGTGTTTTTAACCTGATTTTTCATTTCATACTAGGTGTTCCCTAAACACTTTCAACACTTTCCTCTCCTGGAAATGCTAATCAAAGCACAAGGCCTTGCTTAAACAGTCAGGTTTCAGGTTGTACATACAAACTGAAGTAGGCCAAGTACTGCGTTCTCCCCCACCCCTCATGGCAGATGTCCAGCATTAGACTTTCCACCTGTGGCGTATTAGCATATATCTACATTTAACCTCTGTATTCATATACCCCCAGGGACGGGGCTGAGTTAGGAGTAGAGAGTTATGAAATAGTTACGAAGGAAGAGACAATGTTATTTAAAAGGGCTTGAAGAAATCACAGTCAAAGAGCTCTTATGAAAGAGACTTGAGCATACAAATGTTAGAAAGATGTGAACATAAAGGGCTTGCCAACGTGCAAAAGTTGGGCACTGGTGATTCTCAGTATTCCCTCTAGAAACAGAACACGACTGGGTCAGAACAACCAGCTGACCCCCTCCCACCCCTGCCAGGCAAGGCTAGATCATCTGCCTCCGACCAGCATGACTTCCTTAGCCAGACCCCTGATCCTCTGAACTGGGAGTTGCATCATCTGTGAAATGAGGGGGTTGAGTGAGGTTTCTTACGAGGGTGAATATTCCACGAGGCCATATTCTCAAGAGAGTAGACGCCTGGCACATTAAATGAACATATCTGAGTCAGAGTTAGACCTCTTTTCTTGTGTTTTTAAACTTCCTGTTTATCTGCATAAAAGGTCTTTTCTGCTCATCAGCTGGTCTATCTTATCTAAGTCCTGGCTAAGACTCATCCTCAACACATAGAGACTTAAATCCCTTTCACCTATTCTGGTGCTCAGCATTTTCCCCTGGCCAACAGAAAAGCCTGAGGCACACTGTGAAATATCAGGCACTAGAAAATCATCTCCCAGGCAAAAAGGTTTTGTCACACTAAAGCAGTCTATGATAGTTTTTAAATGGGGGGGGGGGGGAAGGGGGGAGATCTAAATCAACAAATGTTTAATGTCCCAGACCTTGCTCCGCCCCAGAGTGTGTAGTGAGCAGCTCTGCCCAGAAGATGCTTAAATTCCAGCAGAGGGCTCTCCTGGGAGAGAAAGTAGGGTGAAGAAGATGGTGAGGACTTAGCATAGCCTCAGCACAGCCTGTCTATATGCCCATCTCTTTCCCAGGGGAGGGTAATAACTCAGTGAGAAGTCAGCAGTGGTCCCTAGATATTTGCCACATAATAAGAAAAACAATGATGTCTTGCATCTCCCATAGTTTGATACCACATCAGGGCATTGTCTCAGGTATTATCCCTGTTTTATAAGGCAGCTGATGGGGACAGAGCCACACCTGGAAGTTAAATCTCAGAAAGGCCCTGTCTCTCTTTTGGGCAGCTACTTTGTTTGGAAGTGTGTGTGAGCATTGTCCATTGTGTACACATCACTCCCCGATCCACTGATCTTTCCTGTTGATGGGGGTGGAGAGGGTGTGGGATCCTTAACAGCACTAGACAGCAAATTTGAAAGCAGAACTTGTTAGTTTTTAAACAAGGATCAACCAGTTGGACCACAGAGTGGGTGTTCCCATGCAAATCCCAGCACTTTCAAGTTGCTCCCTGAACTGAGCCCAGCCAGGACGGCAAGCCCTGTTTTTTTGCAACCAGCACTTTGATTAGGTCTAGAGAGGGACTCAATTAGCATCATGGAAACACAGAGCAGATTTCAGAAAGGAAAGGTCAGCTGCAAGCCCTAGCATTTGCTATCAGCCATCTGCCAAGCAGGAAGTGCTACTCAGATCTATTTTTAATCATCTTCCCTAGGCAAGGGTTCCTGGGAGAATGCAGAGGCCAGGCTTATTCCAAGAGAACCATTTAATTGCTACCTTTCTGTACACATTTTTAACATAGTCTCTGGATACTCTGGATATCATTTTAAATGTATTCTGGACACCAACTTGTACACAGAGGCCCAGTTCTATAATGGAGTGAGCGTACTAACTCCAGGGTTCATTTCCCAAAGCAGTGAGACTGGCAAAGCTAACTGTGCCAACTTCCTGGTCACTCTCATTTTTATTTTAAGTGCATCTATCACTTCAGAAAGGTAAATTAACACCAGCTCATCTGGCAGTAACTCATTTGTGACTCAAGATATGGACTGGCTAAAGAAAGGAGAAAGGCTTCATCTCTCCTCCCAGGGACCCAGCCTGTGCTGTGCTGGTCCACCCAGGCGCAGGAACGTTTTGTCCACGGGCTTCTTCCCCCTCCCAACTCGCAGCAGCACTCGTGTCTCGGTTCCATCCAGCCGGAGGAATGAAACATCTCTGCGAGGTCTGGACAGGGAGTCTGGCACGGCCACGGCAGATTATACAGAAACAGAGCCTGGCTCAGGAACCCCTGCATTCTCCCAGCCCACACACTGAACACAGAGTTTCCTTGTCTCTTGACACTTACAAACTTTCAGCCTCCAATTTCCAGCCTAAGGCAAAGCTTAGCATATGTACAAGTATGCCTCAGCCAAGTCAAGTTCCATTTGCCAATAAAGGACGGGGGGCTAGGCAGGCAGCCAGCCACCAGCCAGGGCTTGCCCCGTCAATCACAAAACTGGGGAGCTACAGGACCCACTGCGCCCCATGACAAAGGGACAAAGGGGTCTGCCCCAGGTTTTACCCATCTCTCCACCCTCCCTCTTCCCTCCTCTTAGAAGCTTATCTGTCAGTGAGCAGCCGATGGGAAAGCTAAGCTGAAAGGGCACCTTGGCTGTGGGATCTTTGCCTGAGGATGTGAAATAAGAGACTGGGTATTTGGGGCAACTTAACACCAGTAGGAGCCCAGCCAGAGGGCCAGGGAGGAAGGGACTGAATAGGTAGACATGTCCCTCACAGGAGATCTAACCCCTCTGGGCTGGGGGGCTGGGAGTGTGGAGGAGGGAGCAAGCTGGAATCCCTCCCCTCAGTGGCATGGAACTCTGCTCTAGTGAGCTGTGGCATACAGGTCCCTGGGGGGAAGAAAAAAAAGGCCACTGCACAGGGTCACTCCCCCTGACCCAGTTGGACCACAAATCAATTGGGGCTCTTGAGCCCTGCTGAGTCTTGAGTTCCTCTTCTTTCTGGTTTCAGGAGCAAAGGGAGTTAATTAGTAAACAGCTTAAGAAAGAATAACTCTTCTTCTGCCCCTGCCAAAGATCACCCGTGCCCTTCCTCTGCCCCTTCCCCAGTTTGCCATGGCTGTACATGTCAGGAAACCCATGAACACAAACAAAAAAAACACCCAAAGGAAAGCTGGGGTGTCATGTTTGGTCCAGGTGCTAAACCCCAGGTATAGGAAGTTACCTGGAGATTTCAGAGCCAGGCAGACAGCCTGGGAAGGACCAAGAGAGGGGGCTGGGCTAAGTTCCTCTGCTAATTCAGAGCAAGAAATAGGCCCTGTGGTAGAGCACTTAGGGGAGTGGCCTGGTGGGTCACACCTGAGTTCCAACTCTGGTTCTACCATTTCCTAGCGGAGTCCCCTTGATCAACTCAATTTGCCTAAGCCTCACTTTCTTCATCTGAAAATGGGAACAACAGGAGAAAAGGGAACACTCCTACACTGTTGGTGGGAAATGTAAATTGGTGCAGCCATTATGGAAAATAGTATGGAGGCTCCTTAAAAAACTAAAAATAGAGTTGCCGTAAGATCCAGCAATCCCGCTCCTGGGCATATATCTGGAGAAAATTCTAATTCAAAAAGATACATGCACCCCAATGTTCATAGCAGCAGTATTTACAATAGCCAAGACATGGAAGCAACCTAAATGTCCACGACAAATGAATGCATAAAGAAGATGTGGTACATATATACAACGGAATACTACTCAACAATGAAGAAGTAATGAACGCCATTTGCAGCAACATGGGTGAACTTGGAGGCATTATGCTAAGTGAAGCAAGTCAGAGAAAGACAAATACCATATGATATCATTTACATGTGGAATCTAAAAACATGATACAAATGAACTTATTTACAAAACAGAAATAGACTCAGACAGAGAAAACAAACTTACGGTTACTTAAGGGGATAGCAGGGGTGGGAGTGAGATAAGTTAGGAATTTGGGATTAACAGATACATACTACTATATATAAAATGGGTAGACAACAAGGACCCATTGTATAGCACAGGGAACTATACTCAATATCCTGTAATGACCTATAATGGAGTGAGTGCCTCCTTAAATCTGGTGTCCTAGGTGACTTGTTTCCTTCCCCCACTAGGGGCTCTGATGCCCAGTCACATTCAGGCCTACAGCATAGGAATTTCTGGAGGTGGGACCTTTTGATAAAAACCAGCCTTTTTATCCCAGCTTATTCTGATGTACTGTCAGATTCGGGCATCGCTGCCTTAAGAATCCCCATTTTCCAATGCCAGTTTTAACTACTCTCAGGCCCTAAAAGACATGAAGATTGCAGAAGCCACTTATTTTCCCCCTTCACTTTTCCCTGTCCTAAACTTCAAAACTACACCAAAGGCATCTGAATTCTGCAACTCAGTACTCCCTTTAAAGTAACAGAAAAACTCAGACATGTGGGGTTGCAACTGCCAGCTTATGATGACTCAGTGAGCCTCAAGAAGCCAGGCGGGTCACATGAGACGGAGTATCTCACCCAGAAAAGCAGGGAATCCAGGTCCTGGAGTATTCTGAAAGGCCCTCTTCTCAGTTATGGGTGCTTGGTGTTTGCCAATGATTTATCTGGTTGCTGTTTAGCTGAAGGCATCACCAGGAAGGGACTGACCCTGGTTATTAATTACAGCCACTGGCTTAATTATCGGTGCTTATTAACTTTATACACACTATCAACATTCCTCTTCACACAAAGCTCATGGATATACAGTTTGTAGAAGCTAGAGAGAAGTTGAGTGCAATATGAACCAAATGCTATTACTCCCTTGCTTAGAAACTTTTCGTGGCTCCCCAGAGCATGCGGCGCACGAAATTGAGTCTAAACACCTTAGCTGGGCCTTCTGGGCCCTACGTGACCCATGCTTGCTGGTCTCCTGCTTCCCTCTACATGCCCTCTCCATCTCTTACCTGTGGCCCCCTAGGCTGCATCTCCTCTAGAACGTTTCTATGCCTCTGCGCAGAATGGACTCCCCTTTCTTCTTCACTTAATAACACTCATCTTGCTCTTTGCCCCCATAGCAGCCTGAATAATCACCTACTCAAAGCCTGTGTTTCACTACATCGTATAATAGTTCACCTATTTGTCTTCCCCACTAGATCATGAGCTACTTAAGGGCAAGAATTTTGTTGTGTCCATTCCTGTACCCCCAGTGCCTCATACAGTAGTACTCAGTATACGCTAAATGGTCAGAGAGCGGTCATTATCCAATGCCACCCTCCACAGTTAGTGGCGGGATTTCCCTGGTGGTCCAGTGGTTAAGAATCCACCTTCCAATGCAGGGGACGTGAGTTCGATCCCTGGTCAGGGAACTAAGATCCCACATGCCACGGGACAACTAAGCCCATGGGCCACAACTACTGAGCCCGTGCACCACAACTAGAGAGAAGCTCCCACGCGCCACAGTGAAGAGCCCACGTGCCACAATGAAAGACCTTGCATGCCACAACGAAGATCCCACATGCCGCAACTAAGACCCAACGCGGCCAAATAAATAAATAAATAAATAAGTTAGTGGCAGAGCCAGGCCCTAGAGCAGAGGTGGCCTGACCCTTTATTCAGGGCTTTTAAGGTGGTGCCAATGACTCGCCATCCACAGGGCCCCATATTGTTTTCCCATATAAGTGATGAGCTTGTATGAAACTGTGTGCTCTGTCTGGCTTGGTTACCCTGTAACCTTTGGTGGGAACCAGTGTGCTAGATGGCTGAGGCTGAAAGTTTGGCCTGTGCAGTAGAATTCTCTGGTGTCAATCAGACCTTGCCATTGAGCATAGTGCATCAACTCCTATACTATCCCTACCAAATGAAGCCCCTGTGTTGATTTGGGATGCCTCCTGAAATCACATAAACTCGTTTCTCCAACACCTATTTCACAACTGTCATTCCAATCATCTATTCAGGGGTCAGCAAAAAATGCACTAGGGCCAAATGGGGCCTCTCACCTGTTTTGTAAGTAAAGTGTTACTAGAACACAGTCAGGCTCATTTGTTTATGTATTCACTATGGCTGCAGAGTTGAAACCCTATGGCCAGCAAAGCCTAAAATATTATTATCTGGCCTTTACAGGTGAAGTTTTGCTGACCCCTGATCCAGCTGAAGGGAATGAAGACTCCAAACAGCCCTTCCCTTCTACCAAGAGTCTCGCTGCTCCCACTCTGGAAGTTAGTGGACCAACTGGCTTTTGCATGATGTCATTTCTTTTTTTAGCACTGGTTACAGGCCTGGGATCCAGGAGGAGATTTTGCCTACCAGAGACACACAGGGGCCTGGAACACCTAAGCACATGACCTGGCACTTAATGGTGATCAAGAGATGTGTATTAAATAAACAAACAAACAAACAAACAAAGGCCTGGGAAGTCAGCTAGTCTGTGCCCTGAACAGAAGTCCATCCTCCCTCCTGTCCGTTTCAAGGTGACTAGTGACACAGGTGCCTGAGGCAGCCTGGTGACCTGGGTTTGTCAGACCTCATCTTACCAGCTGTCCTTCCTCAGGTACTTACTCAGCACCCGGCCCCGTAGTGCCCAGGGCAGACTGGCCTGTTGTTCTTCTGGAGAAGGAGCCAGACTGGGAGGAACTCTCCTCCCCCACAGATACACTTTGCTGTTTTTCTTTCTCCTGCTAAGGGGAGGATCAAGATATATGGCGACTTGGAGCTTAAAGGAGCTCCAAGAAGTCTATTTTTTCCCACTTCCTCTCTCCTTAGGTTTCCTGGGTGAATTTGTCTAGGATGAACCTTAAAGTTTCCTCAGAGCCTTACCCGTCACTTGGAACCCTCAGCATGTAAAGGGCAGGGACCGGCTGTGGGTGAAGTAAGCAAAGCAGCCACCACCCAGTGGTGAGAGGCCTGGTCCTGAGAACAGACACTCCTCCAAAGACGTACCGAGAACAGCGGGTCTGATTCGCTGGCCATCTCGAGCTGCAAGAGCCCAGCTGGCAGTTTTACAGCAGGGCTGGCACAGTAGGAGAAGCAGGGGTAATCAGGGGGAAAGCTGTACACGTTTGGGCATCTCATGAAAATCAGGCAAATCGGGTAGAAAACAATATGGAAACGTTGGCTTCTCAGCTGCTCCAGACAACCCTGGGTACCAGGCTCAGGATGGATCTCCCCACTTGTACTGCTACCAGCTGCTTCTTCAGACTGGATTCCGGGTACAAGTTGGGTGAGGGCAGGTTATACATCTGTTTGCCACTGTATCCCTAAGTATCTAACAGGTCAGAGGAGCTCACTGAAAGCAGAACTGGTTGGGCTTAGTGAGGTAGGCTTCACACCAGGATCTTTTGTTTTGGCAAGGGAATGCTCTTCCAGGCCCCTCATTTATCTGTTAGAGTTGAAGTTACAGTGAATGCTCTTGGCGGGACCAGTCCTAAAAGGGAAGAAAAGGAATTTCCTGCCACCGCCCCCCAAAGAGAGATAATTTTCCCTTTGACAACCATAAATTGTCCCTTCAAAGGTCCAAAGGCATTAGGGGCTGGGGGAGGGGAGAGCCCATGCCACCTGCTCGGCCTCTTGACATCACTGTGCTCTGGAGGGGAGGGAGTTTATGGACTGATTAGATGTTGTTGTTTTTAGCAGCAGCTGGTGGAGCTGTCTCCTCCTCTCTTCCTCTCCTCCCTCCTCCTCCCCTGAGTCACGGTCCAGTCACCAGCAACAGGCAGGGAGGGGAGGGAAGCAGAGAGCTAAGCTTCTCCTTGGCTAAGCAGCCCTGACCCCAGAGACAACACTCTGGGTCACCAGGTCAAACCCTCCCCTCAGGAGTTGGCTGAGTGCTTTGGAAACAAAGGCATCAGAGATTCTTTTTTGGGTTTGTTTTTAAAGATAAGAAAAATGGCAGGGACTTCCCTGGTGGCACAGTGGTTAAGTATCCACCTGCCAATGCAGCGGACACAGGTTCGAGCCCTGGTCCGGGAATATCCCACATGCCGTGGGTGGAGCAACTAAGCCCGTGTGCCACAACTACCGGGCCTGCGCTCTAGAGCCTGTGAGCCACAACTACTGAAGCCCAAGAACTACAACTATTAAAGTCCGCGCACCTAGAGCCCGTGCTCCGCAACAAGAGAAGCCACCGCAAAGAGAAGCCTGTGCACCTCAACAAAGAGTAGCCCCCGCTCACCACAACTAGAGAAAAGCCTGCACGCAGCAACGAAGACCCAACAAAGCCTAAATAAATAAATAAGTAATAAAAACAACCTTTCTGTAACAAAAAAAAAAGGAAAGAAAGAAAAATGGCTTCATTCAAAAGAACCTCGCCCCACCCCCCCACCGTGGAGTATCACAGGGTGAACCAAACTGAGAAGCAATTCTCAGCTACGGCTGCAACACTCAGGCCCGGAATTCTCTTCCAGCTGCCCGGGCTGCTGTTGTCATGGTAGTCTGAGGTTTCTGTGACTGGTTGATGTGTGGTTCACAGGCAAAATAACCACCTGGTAGACTGGAAGGGAAGGGGGTAGGGGGCAGATTTTTCCATTTAAATTCTACAGAGGCCTCCCAGCTACTTGCAGGTAAGGCCCCCCAAGAGCAGAATGGAAGCTGCTGCTGCTGATATTCCATTACCTCCAGAAACGTGTTGGTCCCTTTGGAATTACTGTAAAGAACCAGAGACTTATACGGGTCTCAGAAGACCACTGACAACACCGTATAGCTAAAGGGCAATACCTGAAACTCAAAAAAAGGAAGGAGAGAATATACCAGAACTGTTATGGGTGCCAGGACCTGATTATGTTTGAGTGCCACTTTCTGTTTTTTGCTTAACGATATTCATAGACTGAACATTTACTGAGCATTTACTATATGTCAGGCACTGTGAGAAGTACTTTATATTGATTGCCTCACTTAATTGCCACAAAAATCTTATAGGTATCTAAGATTAATATGATTCCCCTTTTCCCAATGAGGGCACCAAGACACAGAGAGGTTACTTAACTTGCATAACTAATACGCAAAGAAGCCAAGGTTTGAACCCAGGTAGCCTGACTCAGACGTTACACTGTTAACCACTAAGTTATGTTGCCTTGTATCATCATCTGCTGCTATATTAGAATCAGAGGATGGGGGAGGTGGAAGGAACCTTTAATGACAGTCTAATCTAATGCCTCATTTGGATGGATGGATGAAGAAAAGGGAGAGCCTGAGAGAACAATCTTGCCCAAGATCTCACAGCTTGATACTTTCATTATCCCGGCTGCCAGCCCTCTCCTCCAGGGCTGCGTCTAGCATTTTCAAGCACCCCTTATGTGTAAGGCAGTAGGTGGCGTGTGTGGCAGGGAGGAGGTGGCAAAGTACAAAGTTAAGAGGCACTCGGTTTCCTAATCTGTAAAATGAGGAGTTGAACTAGAAAAACCCAGGGCCAAAGGCATTCGGAAAGTCTGTGACTCCAGGTCATTTAGAATCTTATTAGGAAACAAGACAATTACACATAAAAGTGCATGTAACCACAATAACACAGACCATATTATTACAAGAGTCATTACTAATTGCCAAATGAACAACGAGGCAGTGAGTACTACAGACGTTCAGTGGAGGGAGAGAATCCTATAGTCCAGGAAGACATCCTAGAAAAAAATACTTAAGCTGGTCTTCAAGAATGGGTAGAAATTGAATAGAGAAAAAGAAGCATTCTCCAGGCAAGAGAAATGATAGGAGGGGAGAAGGGGTAGGATTTACCACCAGTAGTACTGAGACCCAGAAAATAGTCAATGCCAAAAGGAGCTACCTAGGTCAAGCTCTGATAAAGAGGGCACAGATCTATCTAGACCTGTATCCCATATGGCTTTTTGCTACCCCATGGCTTTAGGCAAGTCACTTAATCCCCACCTTGATGGGATGTTGTAAAGTAAGGAGTCCCTAACACACAGTAGATCTTCAATAAATAGTAGTTAATAGCAGCAATGCAGATTTTTCATCTTGTGTTTTTCATCCTGGCACCAGTACCTCATCTGTACCATTCTTCTGCCCTCCGTAGTGAGCCTTACATTCCCATGTACCCCAAAGATCACAGGCTCTCTGAGTGTAGGAATCATGTTGGCTTCTCTCTATCCCTAACACCCAGGCTAGGCCTGGCATGTTGTTTGAAACACAAAAAAAATTATTGAACTCTATACAGCAACGCCACCAACAACCAAAAGCTATAGCTACACATAACAAGATGAATAAATCTTTAAAATGTAATATTGAGCAAAGGAAGTAAGACATGAAAGATTTATACAGAATAATTTTATTTATGTACATTTCAGAAACAGGCAAATCTAAATGTTAATGTACTGAATATACACCTTGGTGGTTAAAATATGAAGAGAAAGGAGGAAATTCCTATACAAATCAGGATAATGGTGACATTCAAGGGGAAGGTTGAGAATAACTGTCGGCTTTTAGAGTTCTGTCAATGATCTACATTCAGTTACTTGAACTGGGTAGTGGTTAGATGAGCAATTCTTTAAGCCATACATTTGTGTTCTATGCATCTTTTTCTGTATATTTCATAATAAAAATGTAATGTATATCCTTAAAATACAAAAAATATATATATATTATTGAACTGAACAATTAGTGTATAATGGTAGATTCCAGTCAGACCCCAAAATACAAACAGCCAAAGAAACAATGGTGCAGCTTTACCATTCCAGAGACCTAAGGAGTGCTGGTGCTCAAATAAAAACACAGGGGCAGGGGTTCTGCACCTACTTCTTGCTTCCCAGGGAGAAACACCCCACTGAAAAGAGTCCGGATTTTCACGAGGAACACAGGCTTGCAATCACCAGCGTCCTTGCTGAATGCTGAGGCACGAACGTACAAACCAATCTCAGGACTGGAATCTTACAGGCATTTGCAAACCACAGAATTAATTTTCAGGGTATGCCTCATAGCTCAAGTCAACATTTCCTTTTGGTATTTAAAGCAACCACACAGAAAGGACCACATTTGAGCAGATTTGTGCTCCAGCTGCCTGCAGTCCGCAGCAAAAAAACACAGATGATTCACTCGACTTGGTCCCTAGCAGTTCCTTTGGTAATAAATTGGTGAACAATTCTACCTATGCCCACCCAGATCATTAATTTTTCACAGACTGTAGGACAGGTCTGCCTCCCAACCAAAGAGTGTGACTTCCTGAACTCAATTCCTCTTGTTCATGGCTATAAATGATAGAGAGAATTCTTCTAAGCCCTAGAATGCTTGTAGTTCTTTCCCAAGTGGTGATCAACATGTACTGAATGACCACCATGTGCCTGGACCACCTGCAGACCACTGAGGTGCATATACACTTGTTTCCCCAATTCTAGTCTCTTCTTCAGCAGTTCACCTAGGATACCACGACATCTGCCATCTGAAAGCAAAGCTCTGGTCATGTCATTACTTGCTCAAAAGTCTTCAGTGATGGGACTTCCCTGATGGTGCAGTGGTTAAGACTCTGCACTCCCAATGCAGGGGGCCCAGGTTCGATCCCTGGTCAGGGAACTAGATCCCAGATGCATGCCGCAACTAAGAGTTTGCATGCCACAACTAAGGAGCTGGTGAGCCGCAACTAAGGAGCCCGCCTGCTGCAACTAAGACCCAGCGCAACCTAATTAATTAATTTAAAAAAAAAAGAAAAAGTCTTCGGTGGCGCCCAACTGCCAGCAAAATAAAGTCCGAACTTCTGTTCTCCCAACAACCTGGCTTCAGCCTCCTCTTTCAATCCATTTTCACACAGTTCTCAATGTTACCCAAAAGAATGGCTCCTCCCCACACACTCCTGGCCTCTACTTCTTTGTTCGTGATGCTCCTTTTACCAGCCTCTCCCCATCCATTTCCACACGTCTAGGTTCTTGCCTCAAGGTACATCTCAGTGTCACTTCTACCAAGTCTTCCCAGAACTTCTGTTTCTAGACGGACAGATCTTAAGGGGGGTTTTTTTGATCAACAATCCTTTGAGAAGCTAATGAAAGTTATGGAACCCTCCCTAGAAAAATATACATACACATAGAATTAAACATATAATTTCAGAAATCCCTTGAAGCCAGCCCATGGACCCCAGATTAAGAGCCCCTTATTCTGTCTCTATCTTAGAGAACTAACAGTTATTCGTTCAGATATTCATTGAAAATTTACCAGTCTTTAGGAGCTGTGCTGGGTGCTAGAGACACAAAGATGACGTCACAATTATCTCCACAAGTAGTTCACAGGCTAATGGGAGACATTCATCGTTATACTGTGATAAATGGTTTAAGATAAACACAAGGTGGGGAATTTCCTGGCCATCCAGTGGTTAGGACTCAGTGCTTTCATTGCCGGGACCCGGGTTCAATCCCTGGTAGGGGACCTAAGTTCCCACAAGCCATGCAGTGTGGCCAGAAAAAAAGAGAGAGACCACCCAAGATAACCATAAGGTGAAGGACAGTCATCCACTGTGTCCACAGGGGATAGGTCCCAGAACCCACCTCAGATACCAAAATTCAAGGATGCTCAAGTCTCTTATATAAAATGACATGGTATTTGCATATAAACTACTATACTTTAAATCATCTCTAGATTATTTATAACACTTAATACAATGTAAATGCTATGTAAATAGTTGCCAGCGTGCATGAAGCAAATTCAAGTTTTGCTTTTTGGAACTTTCTGGAATTTTCTTCCCCGAATTTTTTTTTTTTAATTTATTTATTTAGTTTATTTACTTATTTTTGGCTGTGTTGGGTCTTCACTGCAGCACACGGGCTTTCTCTAGCTGTGGCATGTGTGGGGGGCTACTCTTCATTGTGGTGTGTGGGCTTCTCATTGTGGTGGTTCTCTTGTTGTGGAGCACGGCCTCTAGGCACATGGGCTTCAGTAGTTGTGGCTCACAGGCTCTAGAGCGCAGGCTCAGTAGTTGTGGTGCACGGGCTTAGTTGCTCCGCGGCATGTGGGATCTTCCCGGACCAGGGCCCGAACCCGTGTCCCCTGCGTTGGCAGGCGGATTCTTAACCACTGAGCCACCAGGGAAGCCCTCCCCGAATTATTTTTGATCCGCTGTTGGCTGAATCCTCGGATGTGGAACTGTGGATACAGAGGGTTGACCATACAAACTTCAAGAAGGGACAACTTATGGGGGAGTGGCCAAGACGGCTGAGTGGGAAGACCCTGAGCTCACCTCCTCCCATGGGCACACCTAAACTACAACTATTTATAGAGCAGCTATAATGACCTGGGGAATGATCTGAAGACTAGCAGAAAGGATCTTCTACAACTAAACGTATAAAGGAGGAACCACAATCAGATGGGACTTGAAGAGCGCCCAGAAAACTCCTTTACGGGTCCTTTACGAGAGGCCCTTAGCTGTGAGAACTCACACCATTCACTCTATGGAGACATGCCATGTGGATGAGCATTGTTTCGCCTCTATCTAAAGACTCAAGTTGGAACCTACAATGAAGAGTTTGTACACGGAGGCTTTGGAAGAACCAAGCCGAACACTGACTCTGATTAATGTGACTGCAGACATTCCTGAGCTGGATGTTGTGTCCGTAGAGGCTGACTGGCCCCCTGCTCTGGAGGACTAGCTTTCAAATTTGGAAACAAAGAGTAGGGTTTTGTGGCACGATGTGGACATCCATTCAGTATACACTGTAAAATGGTTGTTGAACCACCATAACGGTGTCTTGGAAACGATTTGGATCATGTTGATCTACATATTTTAAATTTGTTGTAACATCTCAGGAGCTATACATGTGTATATTTTGTGTTAAGTTGTTCTAAGGGAGAAAAAAGGGATGACTTATGAACCTATTATCTCCCCGACTAGAGTGAAAGTTCTTGAGGGTAAAATCCTCGAGGGTAGTATCGTATCTAGTACAGTGCACCCCACCCCATTACATATTTTGTATTCGTGCAATAATAGAACAGAGCCAATGAGACAAAAGAGCAAGTTACAGGCACAGTCCCCACTGCCATCACCCACATGTGCCAGAGGCCTCTGAGATCCAGTTAAGGTGGTCCCAACTTTGAACAATTATGCTGTACAAATTGTACCAGCCTAATTTATGGTTTATCTCACCCTGACTTGATTCAATCTCTGAGCCCATGAGGAGAAGATATCATAAGATGTTCTATCTTACAAACTCTAAATAGTTTCTTTTCACCAAGAAACACTGTAATCTAACCACATTCCTTTGGAGATTTGCTGTAGACGTGGTTCACCTGTCACCCTTCCTGGGTGGTCGACAGATAGCTCATCTGTACCCCTCCAGAACTAACACTTCATTAGTAGGAGATTAGGGCTTTCAAAGATCAAATAGCTGAGGGAAAGAAGTAAATAGTTTTAGGTTGGATATGTGGTTTTCTTTACAAAAGCTAAATTGATTGAATGTGTTTTTAAACTGGGCTTATTGGTGTATGTTGGAACTCTTCCATAATTTATTAATTCTGCCTTTACTGCACCTCAGAAATGCTCTTTAGGGAACTGATAAACACACAACAGTGTCTTGCGAACATTGCAAAAGAAGCAAAGGCGCCCGCTGTATGGTATGGGTCCTGCAACGGTGATTGTTCTCAACCTTTTGTTTCTTAAAACCCAACAATCACTCTGGCCCTAGGTTTCCACTATTTTGGAAACAAAAAAATGGACACTTTTAATGAGACAGATATTTATAGGTTTACATGCAATCTGGCTTTTTTTCCCCTCCTGCTAGAATAGAAAAACTAATTTTACTGAATTATGGTTTCTGTAAAAATAATTGTCATCCACTGGATACCAAAACCTCTCAATTAATAAAACTACAATATGACATATATTTTGCAAGATAGATAAGCTCACAGAATTATCTTCAAAAGCCGTATCTTACTGTATACCTTCTTTAGGAATTATGCCTTTTAATGTGACACAGCGGTCACTAACACAACTAATACAATCTGATGCTCACTGTTAACATTTTCCAGGGCACCTAGAGGAAAAGAAATGAGTAGATTTTTAGAAGTTCTGTTTCTGTATTTATTTTTTTACATGAAGTTTTTTCAGGACACAAATAACTGCATTAATATTTTGGAAAGTTAGTTTTATTGCACATTAAAGACAAGCAGGTGGGTGGTGGGGATTGAGAGAAACAAACCCCTGACACGTAGAGTTGACAGGATGGGACGGTACTCCCTCTTTGTCCACAACCTCTCAGTCACTGTGTTGGGGTACAAGACTTTCTGAGAGTCACTGGTGTAGAACGCTAGTGCTCAGAAGCAGAGGCGGGAGGCCGAGGGCAGGGTGGGCCTCTCAGCAGCCACCAGATGGATACAAGTCTTCAGGCTTCACAGCCTCTTCCTCCCTGACACTCTTCTCAAAGCTATGCTGCAGCTAATGTCTAGGCAGGAAGGAAAAACCAAAATGTCACCACTGTGAGCCCAATGGAACCCCACAGGGAACAAAAAGAACCTGCCTCCTAATTAGGCTGCAGCCTCAGAAGGAGGCCCAGCTCCTCACACAGACGGCAGTTGAGGGGTGTGAGGTAGAGATGCCTGGCCCTGAGGCTGTGTAATCTCAGGCTGGTCACTGAGTCGCCCACTCCACAGCCTCCAACACCTTCCCTCTAAGGACCCAGGGCACTTAGAGCAACCTGTGTCTTGGAATGAAGCCAACGTCCCCAAAGTGGGTTCATGATAGATTAATCCAATTCACCATTCTTAAATGGTCTACTTGCAACGCCACTGAAGGGCTAGCAGGAGGGAGGCAAGGGAAGGACTGACTACAGATAATTTTTATGGAAAAGTTTTGCAAAGATCCAGGTTTCCATCATGGATAGTATCCACTGAAATGAGCATTAGATTGTTTTCACTGGGGGCAACTAACTGTTCCAATTGAAACTATTAAAACTATTGAAACTATTGAAACTATTTTATAACCAAAGTATATTTTTATACTGTGACTTGCACCATTAAGTGAGAAACAACAGCGTGAGCAATTCCTCGTGCCAACTCAAAATACCTCTGCGTGCAAACACTTCAGCATTTAGACCACAGCACCCCCGAAGAAAGAAATTGTAGGAGGCCTCAGCACATTCCCTAGATAGTTCTGTCATCGATTCAAAAAGCACCCCCAACGCCCCGCACCCCCCAGCGTCCTACAGAGCAAATGCTCTTACCTTTCTGCCAACACACACAACTTGGCTGTCCTTCTCTTCCATTGCCTTATTCTCTCAAATCCAACTCCTGTGCTCCAGGTTCTAAAGTGAAACTATCTTGGCTAAAGTAAATTTGCTTAGGCAGTAACAATTCCCTCCACCCCACCTCCTTGCTTTTTTTTTGGGGGGGGGGGGACATCAAGGCCAAGAGAAGCAAAGGGACTACTTTACATTTGCATAGAGCTTTGTGATTTGCAAGCCACCCACACATCGATGATCTCATCCAGCCTCCTAACAACCCAATGAGGTAAGCCTACTCCCCCCACACTCAAATAAGGTAGGGCTACCTCCTAGGACTGTTCCGGCCATGGCACACAGTAAGCACACGAGTGCTAACTACTAGCCATTAGACACAGCAGATATTATTTAACTCATTTTTTTAGTGAGAAGCTAAGACTCAGAGGTTGGACAGCTGATTCCAGGCCTCTAGGAATCTGAAGCAAGCTGGGAAGACAGAAGGCCTAGTGCAGGAGTCTTTCCACCACATCAATACAGACCCTAACTGTTTAAAACTTGACAAGTACACATTTCCATGGCGGCTCAGCCACGCTGATAAGAAGGGAGCCCGAAGTCTTGATCCTGTTCCCAGTTCTCTGCTAGCCACGTGCTCTGAGCTTTAGTTCTCTGGACCTTTGTGTTGCCTTCTCCATAATGAAGGCAGACTCACTTTTTTTTAAAAAAAAACAACAAACAATGGAATGTCAAGCTTCCAGATGAAAGGCTCTGTTACAAGTACAAAGTATCATTTAATTACACGGCTGCTCCAGTTAGCTGCTTCCCAGCTCCTAACTCCCACTGGGTGGATTCTGAAACCACATAGGAGATTATGTCAAGAGGGGAGAACAGGAGAAACATTCTCTCCCTGAACTTTCTTAAATGGAAGAGAGAAACAAAATGAAAGGCCCATTTTCCAAGGAGGGGGCTGGGGCAATGATCTTTCCATTAAGCGGACCTGCATAAGAATCTATAGATTATTTAACGCCGGGGGTGGCTGTGGAATGAAATAAAGGAATCTTTGTGCAATGCCAGCCACAGTTCCCTCACTCTCTCCCCACGGTCAGGCATTTAACACAACTCTTTAATCATCAAGCTCTAATGCACCCCATCTGTGCACCGGTTGTAGTCAATGAAACTGCAGCCTGTGCTGACTTTGGCCTGGACTGTGAAGGAGTCTTTCTGCCCCAAAAGGGGCAGAAAGGAGGACATGAGGCCAACAGTCTTTTTTGCTCATCACTTGTCTTGTCCCAAGGCTCAAGAGCCATCCATCTGTTTATTTGACCATTAATTGAGCTCTTGCCATGGGTCAGATTCTGACCCAGAGATACAAAGCTAATAGGACATGGCCCCAGGAGGAAAAGGATGTGTAAGAACTCCTGTGACAGAGGAAAGAGGTAAAGAAAAACGGATGCTTTTGGCTGAAGCACAGAGGCCCGAAACACCCCTATCTGCATATTCAGGGAAATGTTGCTTAGTTCCAAGTGGTTGGAACATAAAGCAAGGAAGCAGCAGGGACCCTAATTCAAAAGCTAGGCTTTGCCAGATCATCCAAGGCCCTGTGTGCCAAGCCAAAGAGGTAAGACATCAACTCTGAAGGCCATTACCGTCCCCACATATTCCCTTCTGACCATTTTACAAGGCCCAGCTCAAATACCACCTCTTCCAGAAATTTTTCTTGAACACGCTCAAAGTAATTGCTCTCTCTTCTTTGAGAACTCAAGACTTGAGTTCTTGGGCAACTTGTATGAGTCTCAGCTTCTGCATCCATATAATATATGACTAACATCACCTACCTTAAAGGGTTCTTATGAGGGTTAAGTGAGATAATATTTATAAAGTGTTAAGTAGCAGTTTTTAGTACACAGAAGGTGCTTAAATACAGTTTATGGTTACCTCCACTTCTTACGATACACAGTACTTCTTTTCTTTTCTTTCAATAAATTTAGTTATTTATTTATTTATTTTTGGCCGCGTTGGGTCTTCGTTGCTGTGCGCGGGCTTTCTCTAGTTGCGGCGAGCGGGGGCTACTCTTCATTGCGGTGCACGGGCTTCTCATTGTGGTGGCTTCTCTTGTTGCAGAGCACGGGCTCTAGGTGTGCCGGCTTCAGTAGTTGTAGCACGTGGGCTCAGTAGTTGTGGCGCACGGGCCTAGTTGCTCTGCGGCATGTGGGATCTTCCCGGACCAGGGCTCGAACCCGTGTCCCCTGCATTGGCAGGCGGATTCTTAACCACTGCGCCACCAGGGAAGTCCCCACAGTACTTCTGGATATTAAAAAGATGTCTTGGCTTCTACTCCTCTGGAGATTTCCAGAAGTAGGACAACTCATATTTTCCCTGCAAGCTTCCAAAGCGAAGAGGACTGACTCCCCTCTCCTCTCACTGACATAGCCTCCCCACATCCAAACTTCCAGACTCCAGGGGTTCCCCAAAGATCCAAGAGGAATCTGAGACAAGATGAGTTAGCTGACAGAGGAGGAAGCTATAGGCTGGCTGGAACACAAATAGCACAGAGGAGAGTAATCAGCAGAAACCTAGAGAAGGGAAAGTGGGCCAGAGACCAGGACTCTGAGGGCTGCAGGGTTCAAGCCTTTTGGTAACCCTAGACCCGAGAAGAGGCCTAGAAGGAGGAGTTCTTCCATCTGCAGTCCTGATGTGAGAATCCCCACTATCAGACGTGGTTGTTCAAGCAGCTTCTCCACTTCCTGTCAGATCAGCCAGCTGGACAGGACTGCTCTGTAACTGCTGGTCCTTCCTCCCGCTCTGCCCGGGGCTACCGAGCCAGAGGCAGGGAAAGTGATGCCACCTTTTCTAGGAGTTCTTGTAAACAGATCAAGAACACTAAATTTTGTTTTTTTTAAACTTTGTCTGAGTCCGCATAAAGGTTTTTTTTTTTTACTTTAACGGCATGAAGTCCAGGTTCCGAAGACGGATGCATTTTAAAGCGAAAAGTCCCCCATGAGCTCTTTCTCCTTTTCCTGCAGCCTAGTAAAGCTGTTTCTCCTCCCTTGGCAAGGAGCTTGGGGCCAGGAGGGAGTAGCTCCCCTTTGAATGCTGCCTGAAGCAGCCAGTGTCTGGACTGCTCAACCGGACATTAGGTTTATTTATTTGTTAGTAATCCCCCCACCCCAACTTCAGGAAGCAGGTGCCAAGGCTCCTCAGGGAAAATGGGGTTCCAACTCTTTCTTCTGATCGTGACCAAACATCATGCCATTTCACCTCACGTAGAAGCCCGAGAGGTCCCGACAAGCCAGTGGGTCAGCTCTTCACCAAGCCACTTTTGGTCCTCCAAAGGCCACCCATTTTAGTAACTAAATCATCTGGTAACCTTCCCTAGGGGCTTCAAAAGCAATAGTCCCCTCTCTCATTTCAGCCATTAACCTCTCCTACAAGAGACCACCTTTCTCAGAATTCCTTTCTAGGCAGGCAGCACCCTACATCGCATGCATCTGCCAACACAGCCCAGGCAAGCTGAGTGCAAGGCTCCAACCCCTTTTCAGCCCCTCTCCCCTCTGGCTCGCGAGCCCCCAGCCCCCACAGACTCAACAGGGGTGACATTTACTTTCCAAAGTTACAGATTAAATGAGTACACGCTCCCCCTACCTCTGAGTTATTTCTCAGCTGAGTGAGACAGCCACGTGGGTCAGCCCTCCCTGGACAAAAGAAGGAATACAAATGTTCCGGGCCCTTTGGCAGAGCTGATAAACGTCTGCAAACCTAGAAGCCAGAAGTGCCCTCCCCCAAGGTAGGCAAGGAACGCCTGCAGGGAACATGTACCTTGGAAATAAGTTCATCATGATTGGCCAAGTGGGCTCTGCAGTGAATGCAGCTGTAGGTCCGGTGGCAAGAGGGCAGATATGCCTGGAAGGTCTTGGATCTTGTCATCTTCACCATTGGCGCTGCTGAGTGTGGGGTGAACTCTGGGGTGGCCCACGAGGCACTCCCACAGGATGGGTCGCACGGGAAACACCGGAAGACACAGGTAAAGGCCGTGGTTTGGCAGGGGGTGGGTGTGGGGCAGGCTCCACACACTGGTGATGTCTTCAGAGGAAGGACCCTCAAGCAGAGGTCTAGGGCTGGTTCTCAGCAGCCTGCAGTGCCAAGATAAGGAATATCATTAGCTGATGGAGCTGGGCTTCCTGTAAGGCCAGTACAGTAGAGTCCAACTGCCACCCGAGAGAGGGCAACGTTTACAGGATAAAATGACCCCCCTTCTCTGTTCTTACACTGTGCCAAGATGCCCTGTGAACAAGAAAGAAACCAATGGAGATCCCAACATTGCTGCAGTTCTAGAGTCGGAGGTTCAGTATCAACTCAGGGCTCTCAGGAGTTACCCTACCAACATCCAGCAAACCTGCATGATCACCATTCCTAGGGAGCCCTAGAAAAGGCCAGGCTTAAAGATATGCTACCTCCAACCCCAGGGAGAGGACTCCTAAGGGTACCCTTCTCCTGATCCAACCAAGATAAATGGCTTAAAAAGTTTAGTCTCTAGAGATTTGCTACATCAACAATCACAAGTGGATTTCTCATCCATTTCCAGATGCCAGGAGTCCTCCAGCACTCGAAACCACCATCTGAAGAGGCAACAAACCCCACACCACCTGTCGCTTATGAACTAAGCATGGGATACAAACGATCAAGTTCCCAACCAGCAGGATCCCTCGTGGCTAGCCAGTACTTCTAGGAGAAGTGACTCTGTTTGTAATACCTTGCCCAGAAGTAGATGCTCAGCACGTTTTTTTAAAGCAAGTAAATTAATGAAACTAATGGTATAATCAGGATCCTGCATCTAAAATTCTCAACGACAGTGAATCTGACCAGAATTTCTCTTCAACTCTCAAATTTTCCATTACTCATCCCACAGTACCAAGCATTTTTCCTTCCATAGCCTCAGCTTTTTTATTCTATTGGGAAAGAAGGACACTGAGATAGAGGGGTGGCTCCTAGGGCCACCTAGGGTATGTCCAAGTAAAGGTCTGAGGGCAAAACCCCAAGGTCTGAGATCCACTCTGCTTCTCTGTGGCTCACATACCTGAGGCTTCTGGACCTACCTATTCCCTGGGCTTCACTAACGGGGGTGGTGTTCCCGCTTGCCTACCTCCCAGGAGAGCCAGAGTGTTAATTAACGCCTGCGTCATGCTTTGAAGATAAAATTATTTAGAGAGACAGGGGAGGAAGACAAACAAAATCAGATCTTCCTTGCTGGATTCTGCCTGGGATCCATCTGGATGTTTGGAGAAAGCCCACAAATCATAGTCCTCTTTTTCCTCTGAACCTCACTGGAACCAAATCTTCAGCAGGGAAGCTGCCTTCTTCCCCGACATCCTTCCCACCATAATGTCACTGAAAGCCACTATACCCCTGGGACTCTGCATAGCTTCCTGAGTGGCCAACACCACTGGCCAGCACTAGGCTGAAGGACAGCAGTGGTCATTATCCTTTACCCTGCATGTCCCTTGAGGAGCTGAGCCAAGCAAGCTCCACATCCGGGGTGACCAATTAGACAAGATGTCCAACTGTTGAAGGGATTCAGACCTACAGGGGCCCAGGCATAATGTCTTCCCTGCTCGGTCTCCCACCGCTAATTTTTTTGTTTTTAAATAACTTTCTTTTTTTAATTAATTAATTAATTTATTTATTTATGGCTGTGCTGGGTCTTCGTTTCTGTGCGAGGGCTTTCTCTAGTTGCGGCGAGTGGGGGCCACTCTTCATCGCGGTGCGCGGGCCTCTCACTATCGCGGCCTCTCTTGTTGCGGAGCACAGGCTCCAGACGCGCAGGCTCAGCAATTGTGGCTCACGGGCCTAGTCGCTCCGCAGCATGTGGGATCTTCCCAGACCAGGGCTCGAACCCGTGTCCCCTGCACTGGCAGGCAGATTCTCAACCACTGCGCCACCAGGGAAGCCCTCCCACCGCTAATTTTAAAGATGAGTACTCAGATTAAACTGAACATCACAGAAATACTTCAAGAATATGGGGGTGAGAATTAACCTCCCCAGCTTTGCCTCGGAGTTAGGACTGGCCATAACAAGAGATAACACGACCCCTTGGATCAGAAACCCTGCGTCTCACCCAGGCATAGTGGAAGTGGAAGAAGTGGAAGGTGAGTGGTCAAAACCAAAGCCCATGGTAGACCAATGTTGTTGGGTGTTGAAGTGTAACAGGTGGTAGAAAGAGCTAAATACCCGACTTGGGGTTTCCTGAAATATCCTTGAACCTTCCAATACTCCTGTTCCACTCTCAGGAAGGACAGTATTTCCAGGAAAGGAAGGGGTGATAGGTCAGGGGGGTAAGGAACAGGAAAGACGGAGGCAGGGGAAGCGGGCGGGAGGCTTGCCCCAGGCCAGCCACTTCTGAAGTCCACAGCCTCAGCCGCCCGGTGGGGAGCAGGAGGAACGCTGGCCCCGTTCGCCTTATACAAACACTGAAGGAAGGAAAGGAAACAATGAGCCCTGGCTGCCAGTCTGGGTTTATAGAGCAGCCACAGAGTCTGTTTTCTTACACATGCAGACGGCTTCTAAATTATGCCTTTCCCCAGAGTAGAATTATTTCTTTTCTCACTTCTCTTCTGCAGGAAACCCAAAAAAAGTTCACCGGCAGGGGTTTCTGGTTATGCTCAGCTTCAAATGTGAATCTCAAAACTTATTCATAGCTACCTTTGGAGAAATCAGCATTCATAGTGTGCATTAAATGTGAGTATGTCACATACAAACACATTCATTGCACACCACAGCTCAGAACTTAAAAAGAGAAAAAGAGACCATGCAAGCAACATTCCAGGCTGCCTGGTGCTAGAAAAGCCCCAGAGAGCCTAGGCTGCAGGCCTTGGACTTTTGCTCTGTGGTCATTCTGCTCTTCTCACTCTTTCCTAGGAATTGACAGGCACCCACAAAAGTGACTCCTTACCCAAGAAGGAAGAAAAGAAAAAGTGGCTTGCTGAAATATGAATCTTGTTCCACTGGTACAGGGCAATCAAGAAGGAATGAGAGAGGGAAAGTGGAAAGCAAAGTGAAGGAGGATCAAGAGGGGCTCCTTGTGCCTGAGAATAAAGGAGAGAACGGGCTGAGTGAGAGAAAAAAGGTGAGAGCTAGGGACCGAAAAGTAATCACCTATTACTGTCTTCTTCCCTCTTAAGCGAAAATATTAAAAGCTGCTTCTTTAAAAAGAAGTCTGTTTGTAAAAAGGAAGTAAAAAAGAAGTCAGTTTTTAGGAAGGAAGATGAAACAGATTTTTTTTTTTTTTTAATGGAAGAAATTAAGGGTATGGGGCTGTAGAACTCACCACATTCTAATTTTTGGACTCTGGTACCTGTTAATGGGGCCACAGGCTCCATGGGGCTTCATGAGTCCAACCCGCTGAACATACTGTGGAGTCTAAATTGATTTCCAACAATAATCAAATGAGCTCGCTTTTTTAAAGCCTCAGGGCACGTGTACAAATTAAACACCATTTTAAATGAAGTAATAATCCATCACAGTGGAAATTAAAGGAAGATTTGCTACCACCTCCAGCTGGCTCCCGCTGGGCAGCATGGAAAGCAAAGATGTGAACTATTATGATTAAAAACAAAGACCTTAGATACACCACTCTGAGAGCCAAACGCATAGGGAGCGCACAGCAAACCTGGCCGTCCCACCTCACGGACTGGCCTTTTCCACAAGGAGCCACAAGTGCAGGTGGAACTCAAAACAGAACCTTCTGAGTGTCCCCAGGATGGAGGGGTAGGAGGTACGAATTCCTCAGATAAGTCAGGAAGGAACTGGAAAAATGATGTGGGAACAAGATTGTACCGCCACACACAGAGCCACAGAAACCGAGAAGGCAGAACTCGCCAGGGGAAGTGACACCTCCAGCCACAGGACAGAACCACCCCTAGATGTGCCTCAGTGTTGCTGTTTTTGTGGGGTGTATTGGAGGAGGGTAGGTAAAGACTGTCTGGAAAAGAAGTGGGCTCTGGAATCAGAAGCCAGTTCTACTCCGTTCTAGCTGAGTGACTTTGGCAGGTTATTCAACCACCCTCAGCTTCCCCAATTCTAAGAAGACCAACATACACAGGGTTATGAGGATTAAATGAGACTGATGTAAGTACAGACACAGTGCTGGCACACAAAACACACCAAAATTGTAGCTATTATTATTTTTAGTGGTTAATGAATTTTTAAAAATATATGTTGCTACTTAAAAAGACAAGAAAAAGAAAAAGGAGGCCGAAGAGTTCAGAGACATACATAGTTTTCCTGCCACTTCCATTAGAACTCTCTAGCTTGTCTTCAAGCAAGGTAGATGGTACTGTTGGGATGACATTCCTCTAAACCTAGAATTCTCCTCTCAAGGTAAGACAGGGTGGTGATGACACTGGAGGAACCATAGGAGTATCCCCCTAAGAGGCGGCTTCCCCAGTGGCCATGCTCCCAAAGGCCCTAAAGCACTGCCAGGAACACAGCGTCTCTGATTCACACAGCCCTGGCAGGCCCCTGAGCCTCCTTTCCCCCTTAAATCCACCCTCTGCATTTCAGCCAGTGTTATGTATTTAAAAAGCAGATCTCACAAACAATAAATGCTGGAGAGGGTGTGGAGAAAAGGGAACCCTCATACACTGTTGGTGGGAATGTAAACTGATACAGCCACTATGGAGAACAGTATGGAGGTTCCTTAAAAAGCTAAAAATAGAATTACTATACGACCCAGCAATCCCACTACTGGGCATATACCCTGAGAAAACCGTAATTCAAAAAGAGTCATGTACCACAATGTTCATTGCAGCTCTATTTACAATAGCCAGGACATGGAAGCAACCTAAGTGTCCATCGACAGATGAATGGAGAAAGAAGATGTGGCACATATATACAATGGAATATTAGCCATAAAAAGAAATGAAATTGAGTTATTTGTAGTGAGGTGGATGCCCTAGAGTCTGTCATACAGAGTGAAATAAGTCAGAAAGAGAAAAACAAATACCGTATGCTAACACATATATATGGAATCTAAGAAAAAAAAAAAGGTCATGAAGAACCTAGGCGCAGGACAGGAATAAAGACGCAGACGTAGAGAATGGACTTGAGGACACAGGGAGGGGGAAGGGTAAGCTGGGACGAAGTGAGAGAGTGGCATGGACATATATACACTACCAAATGTAAAACAGAGAGCTAGTGGGAAACAGCTGCATAGCACAGGGAGATCAGCTTGGTGCTTTGTGACCACCTAGAGGGGTGGGATAGGGAGGGTGGGAGGGAGACGCAAGAGGGAGGAGTTAGGGGGATATACGTATATGTATAGCTGATTCACTTTGTTATAAAGCAGAAACTAACACACCATTGTAAAGCAATTATACTCCAATAAAAACGTAAGAAAGAAAGAAAGAAAGAAAGAAAGAAAGAAAGAAAGAAAGAAAGGAAGGAAGGAAGGAAGGAAGGAAGGAAGGAAGGGAGAGAGAGAGAGAGAGAGAGAGAGAGAGAGAGAGAGAAAGAAAGAAAGAAAGAAAGAAAGAAAGAAAGAAAGAAAGAAAGAAAGAAAGAAAGAAAGAAAGAAAGAAAACTAAAGGAGGAGGGGAAAAAAAAAAAAGCAGATCTCACCACGTCATCATTTTCATGTCCTTCAGAAAGGCAATACGGGACAGTGGGTAAGCAGATGGGTTCTGGATATTTAACTAAAGAAAACAAAAACACTAATTCAAAAAGATCTATGTACCTCTATGTTCATTGCAACACTATTTACAATAGCCAAGACATGGAAGCAATGTAAGTGTCCATTGATAGATGAATAGGAATGTGGTGTATGTATATATATATATATAAAATGGAATATTACTCAGCCATAGATACAAATGAAATCTTGCCATTTGCAGCTACACAGTTGGACCTGGAGGGTACTGTGCAAGGTAAAATAAGTCAGAGAAAAACAAATACCATATGATTTCACTTACATGTCTAAAGAACAAAGCAAATAAACCAACATAATAAAACAGAGTCATAGATACAGAGAACAAACTGGTGGTTGCCAGAGAGGAGAGGAGTGGGGGGACAAATGAAATAGGTGAGGTACAAACTTCCAGCTATAAAATAAATGTCATGAGGATGAAATGTACACATAGGGAATACAGTCAACAATACTGTAATTACTTTGTATGGTGACGGATGGTAACAGGTCTTATTGTGGTGATCATTTCACAATGTATAAACATATTGAATCACTATGTTGTACACAGGAAATTAATATAATATTGTACGTTAACTATAACTCAATTTTTTAAAAAAGACAGGTTCTGAAATCAGACTCCGAGGGTTTCAAATCTCAGTTCTATAATTTTCTAGCCGTGTGACCTTGAACAACTTACTTAACCTCTCTGGACCTTGCTCTCCTCATCAAAACCTAGGAACACTAATATTGACCTCATAAGGCTCTTGTGAGAATTAACTAAGCTAATACATATACAGTACTCAGCATATGCACCTGGCATGTAGTAAGCACACAATAAATTCCAAGTGTGTATTATTGCTGACAACCATTGACATCCATGAATGGCTTCAGATTCATCTCTCATACTCTATATACTCCATTTTTCGAACTGACATTTAAGGGTCTATTGTGTGTCAGGAACAGTCTCCTAAGTGTTCAGATTTGCCAGACAAACTCTCTGTAGTTCCCCCGAATACACCACACCTGTATTTCACCCTTCCATGGTTTTGTTGATGCCATTCCCTCCATCTGACATATCCTTCCCACCTCCTCACCAGGCCCTTACTTGTCCATTAAGACTCAGCTCAAATATCCCCTCAGCATTGGACTTACTGACTCATCCTCCGTGCTCACCTCCATCTTAACATTTACCCTATTGAAACTGAAATTATTCTTTTCTGCCTCTGTATCCTCTACTAGAGGTAAGTGCCAAGAGTAGGGACCACATTTTAGTTGTTTCTGTACCCCCTGAACTCGGCAGCACAGAGCACACAACAGTGGCCACTGTTGGACTGAACTACCCCTGCTTCCCCTTGGGCTGCTGACTAGACCAGTCTACTCATCCATGTGGGTAGCACAAATGATTGAGGCTCCTTCCTTCCCCCTGCCAGTAACGAGGCAAGACACAGAATGACTCTGGCCCCATGGAACCCTGTTCTCCCCGACAGCCCCCACTCAGATCCTGTGCTGAGATGCCCATAACTACAGTTCTTCTAGGCAACAGAAGATTTTTTTAAGTCCTGGATGTTAATCAAAGGCCTGTCATTGGCATCCATGCCCATTTTTCACACTCACAGGGTCTAGGTTAAAATATACTATAGTAAATATTTATATATATAGATATACATACATACACATATATATATCTGTTGAGGTAACAGCTTAACCATTTTCCAGCTTTCTCCATCTCTTACTTATTGTAGCAACTCTTAGAAAGCCTGAAGAGGACTTTATGCTGACTTTAAGGACAGGAGAGTAGGAGCATGACTGAGTAGTCTGTTCCAGAAGCAAAGAGAGAAGCCCTGATTGGAGGCAATAAATAGGTGGCAGTGGAAAGGGGGTAGGTAAGCCATTTCTGGGACTGGAGACAGAAAAAAACAAAGAGACAGAATGGCTGTGGAAAGCCCCTATCCCAAGAGGGTAGTCCTCCTTCCCCATTCCTAATCTCACCAGAATCCTGGACTCAGACCAGGGAGCATAGAGACCCAGTTTCCCTGGGCTGCCACAAAGAGAAGTGGGTGGTGGTGTCGTCCACTGGTGCGGAGGACAGGATTAGAGACAGATGGACTTGGATTCTGTTTTGGTTCTTCTCACTAGCTGCATCACCACTGGGCAAGTTGCCTGAAAGGGAATAACAGTGCCTACTTCATGGAGGAGACAAAAGCATCAAATGACATAAAGCAAGTGAAGCATGCAGCGTAGCACCTGGCACATCATTAGTACTCAATAACCTTGATTAGCTGTGATCATCCTTACCAGCAAGGGAGAAAAAGCGCGGGAACTGTTCCTGTTCACAAGACCCAAATGAGCAGTGCTCCTGTCTGCCAGGTTGACTCATGGTGGCTAGAGGGTTAGGCCTAAATTAATCCACTTAAAGGTATACTGTGGTTTTAGTAGGTTTTGGTGGCTTAGCTGGGGATCTGACGTTATTCCAATATCATTCCAAACAATAGACCACTCCATCACTTAGTGCAGTGGAAGTTACCTCTGCAGTCTGCACTTACTCTACTAATCCCAGGATGAGGCCACTATTGAAAACTTTACTGAAACTCCGCTATCAAAACTGCCACGATCTGATGTGCAAGACGTACTGGGAAAGCAATGCTATCACTTCATAGTTAACAACTTTATAGCTCTGGACCCAGGTGGTACTTCAAATCCATCCAGTTGATAATAAAAACCAGTTTGGATAGTCAAGAAACCACTCTCGGGCTTCCCTGGTGACACAGTGGTTAAGAATCTGCCTGCCAATACAGGGGACACGGGTTTGAGCCCTGGTCCAGGAAGATCCCACATGCCGCGGAGCGACTAAGCCCGTGCGCCACAACTACTGAGTCTGCGCTCTTGAGCCCACGAGCCACAACCATTGAGCCCACATGCCACAACTACTGAAGCCCGCGCACCTAGAGCCCGAGCTCCAAAACAAGAGAAGCCACCGCAATGAGAAGCCCGCGCACCACAACAAAGAGTAGCCCCCGCTCGCCACAACAAAGAGTAGCCCCCGCTCGCCACAAGAGAAAGCCCACGCACGGCAACGAAGACCCAACGCAGCCAAAAATCAACAAATAAAAATAAATTAATTAATTAAAAAAAAAGAGAAACCACTCTCTTTTCATAAACAAAACCAACCATTCATCTCTATGCTGGATACAGGGCCTAGTCTTGATTTCAGGGGGATTATCTGCCAGATGATAATCCTACATGATCTCTAGGATTCCTTCAGCTCCTGAAGTCCTGATTTCATGTTGTAATGATGTCTCTGCCAGCTGAACCTTGCCCCAGAACTTGTACCCATCCACCCACCTTTATTCTGTTAAGACCTTGATTTCAGCGAGGTCACAGGACCTGCCAGTCTCTCAGAGTCCACTTGGATATGGCTGGACGGTGCTTTGCAACATCTGTTAGCAAAGCAATATATTTATCACATGGTCCTTAGTTCAGCACTCTGCCTGCGAGGCCCCCATATGAGGCTTACATCTGTTAGAACATGGCATAGAGAAGAGGCACTTCCCCTTGAACATTCTGAAACTTGCATGTAATTTACTATTTATTACATAGAAGTAGCTGTTGCTAGCTGGCTAGGAAGAGATCAGATATCACTTTAGGTTGTTTCTACAATTTCAACCAAAAATGATCTGTCTGAAGATTTATTACCAAGGACACTTGGCTCAAGTTCATCAATGGCTTCCTTCTTTTTCTTATACAACTCCAAGATCCAAAAAGGATTTAAGGTGGCTTACAAAAACATAAACAATACTATACTATTAAAGTAGATAAAGAAATTAGGGTAGGAGGAATAAAAGAACAAAAGGAGGGTTAGGACACAGAAATGCATGCTATTAAATTGCTTAATATTTACTGAATTTCAACTGCAAATTTGGCTTTGAGCTCCCCAGTAACCAAGGCAGGAAAGAAAATACCAGCAGTTATAAGGTTTATATTTCCTATGAAATAAAAGCATCTTGGTTGTTCAGGATACAGATTTTCTGAGAGACATTTATTTCTCCTGCGGGTGGTCACAGGAGACAATGAGCAACCCAGTGGACAGAGCCCCAGAGCACATCAGCCCTTCCCACCATGTAACCCTCTTGCAAGACTTTCTTAGAGGCCCCTCCATGAAAACGGACAGCGTAATGAACACCAAAGGGCAATTCAGTAAAAGGGATTCTACATGGGGTCAAATCAGGGCAGCCCAAGGACGTGGCAGCCCAAGGACCCAGATCCTGACGGTCTGGCTGGATCCAGTGATATCAACTCTCCAGAGGAATGGAAGAGCTACAGAGCCTTCTGGCAATGCTCCATGAATATCATTTATCACAACCAGGCTTTTGAGTAACAAAAATATGGGCAGCCTCCAACATGCCAAGTCCAAACACTAATACTTTTGAATGCTAACACTATTTGGCCCTGGTGCTGCATTCAGCTCTCTCATGGGCTGTTTTTTCTCCGAAACTCTCCCTTATGGGCCTCATCTTGCCTCTCTGGGTTCTTCTGTGTCTCTGACTGAGGCTCAATCTCCCTGGCTGCTCTTCCATCCTCCTCCTCCTTCGAGGTGCTTCCACCATATGCCTAAGTGCTCCCCGCCCCCAGCATTCTCACCCATACCCAAGTCTTCTAAACATCTCTGTCTCCTGCTCCTGAACCCTGGATTCTTTTCTAAAGGGGGCCTCTTTCTGACTCCTAGGAAGGCACTTCAAACTCCCAAAGCCAGCACCATCTTTTCCCTTCCTCCGATCCTATCCCCTTCACCCCCATTCTGTTCCTTCCTCCTGAAGGCCCAGCTGCCCAAGCAGGAAACACCCTTTATTCTCTCTCCCTTCTATGTCACACTCCATCTGTCCCCTAGACAGTTGGTTGTGCCTCTCAATCCACCCTCCCGTTGCCATCCCCAGTCACAGCCAGCACATTGTGTGAGCCCCGTCCTCTCTCATCCTGAACCTCCTAAACTGGTCTCCCTGACTCAGCTCTTACCTCTCCAGCCCATTCTAGAATTCTATTTATACAGCACAATCTGACCACATCTCTCTCATGTTTCAAAGCCTCCAGTGGTTTCCTAGCAGCCTACAGGACAAGGTCCAACCCGTTAGGTGGCACCGAGAACCTGGGCCCAATTCTCCTTATCTTCTCATCACCTTCCCACCTCACTCCAAACCTGCTTCCCCAGCTGACCAAGCTCGTTCACTAACTTTTCTCAAGTTATTTCAGCCTCCTGCAAAGCCTTAACCTGTCTTCTCTGCCCAGTAAATGCCTGCTCATCCTTTAATATCCAGCTCAAATAAGACCCTAAGCAGAGCTGGGGACCCCCTTCTTCCAGCATGCAAAAAACTATTCTCTGGAATGGCACTTTAACACACCATTGTTGTGTGTCTCCCAGACTGGAAAATTCCTGCAGTCAGAAGTCCAGTCTTTACCCGCCTTGGGTCCCCAGGACTCCTAGTATCCAGCACATTGGAGATTCTTGATAAATGTTAATTAACTGAGTAAAATGAATGACCATCACCGGCACTGTGCTGCCCTGTAAAGCTGATATTTTTAGTCTCCTTACTTTGCCACTATCCAGTACAACTTAAAATATTGAATTCTGAGCATTACACGGGACTCACACACCATTAATGCTCCACAAAGTTTGAAAACTAGCAAACTCTTATGATGTAAACTTACTTGGGCTGTCAGGTAGAGTCTGCAACTCAGGACTGTGGAGCCATATCTCCGATGGGCCATACCACAAGAACCTCTGATGGTTTTACCCAGCTGCTGTCTGATGGCAGAAATATTTCCCATTCGGTCTCACCTGGCCCTTCCCACCATTTCTGTGTGTCACCTAGGGCAGCTTCCCGAGGGACCCTGCCCAGGCTGGCAGTGGCTTCTGGACCCCTAGAGAAACCCTTCCAGGTTGATCCCCACAAACCCCCCACGGCAGTCTGAGCTGCTGTTCTAGGCAAGACTGAGCCAGGGAAAATGCAGTGGCAGACTTGGTGCAGACTAAGAGGGAAGGGGTCCCTCGATCCTGCCTCTGCTCCACATTTCAAAGAAACCAGATCCACCCTTTCCTGCAGCCCCCAGAGACTGCCGCCCTCGGCGTCAGTCCTGCATTTTGTATTTGGCCATGGTCAGACATGATAATCCTGGTTAAAACAAAGCGAATACTTTCTTCCCCTGATCTGGGACCCAAAGTGTAGCCTACAGACAAGGCTACACTTGAACTGTAATGTAAAAACAGCCATTTAGAAGATCTATCAAGAAAACAACGTCTTACAGATGTAGAGAACAAACGTATGGACACCAAGGGGGAAAACTGCGGTGGGATGGGGATGGTGGTGTGCTGAATTGGGCGATTGGGATTGACATGTATACAGTGATGTGTATAAAATTGATGACTGATTAAAAAAAAAAAAAAGAAAAAAAAAAGAAAGAAAACAATGTCTTGAAAAGCAGAGTAAGAGATGGCCAGTCTTCAGGTTACTTCACCAGGGAACCCTCCCTTTAGCCTCCTCCAACGCCCACTAAGTCAGGTGCCCAATTCCAGAGGCATAGCACTTTTCACAGTTGTAGTTTTATTGAGATGATTATTTGATTGTCATCTGTGTCCCACACACTCAAATATCCAATATTATTTACTGACTAAATGCATGTCTTTTGGAATATGGGCACTGTGTGACCTTGATTTCTCTTTAACTGCTGCTCCCCGAGGGCACAGCTGGGGCCCCAATTAATGACAAACCATCCATCCCAAATCTGCCAATACAATTCTGTTGTTCAGCTGTCAGCATGCCTTTGGCTTTCTCACTTTAATCTCCCATTTCAAATAAATCCAAAACTCTAGACTCTCACATCTGTGGCTGGGCTCCCTGCCTTTCCACGATTGGAATTTGGAAATTGAACTTAAAACTCAAGAGAAGAAAAGGGCAGAGGCACTTTCAAAAGGATGCCTGTTGTATGTCCAAAGTCCCAGCCATCACCAACCCAGAGATGGATGCATTTTGTTCTAAGAATTAAACTGTCATCTAGCGTTGCCATTTATTGAAGCAGCGGAAAAGGAATAGGGTGGGGAAGACAGACTGATTCTAGAGCAAATTTCTGGATTTCTCCTATTATGGGAATGGGAGATAGATTTTAACAAGAAAGACAGCTTCTTTTCCTTTCAGGCCTGGCACACTAAGGGGAGCCATGCACATTGCCAGTGCAGCTTTTTCATATAATTTAGAAACCTCCACAAAGCTAGTAGTTTATGGGTCAATCTTCCCACTAGATTGTGTGCCGTTCCTGACCACAGCCAGAGACCATGTCTGGTTAATCATCCATCATAGCTAGCCCAAAGCCCCACTGGCACTAAGAGCTCAGAAAGTGTTGGTTGAAGGAGGGTGGGAAATAGGGAGGGGAGGAGATAGGGAGAGTCATCTGAGGCCCTTCAGCAACTGTCAGTAAGCCTCCAGGACTCTACAATTTATTAATTTCGTACTATGGGCCCATAAGGGGCCAAGTACTTGATATGCATTATCTCAATCCTCACAGCAACCCAGAGAGGCAGGCATTATTATGATAACTCCTATTTGAAAGATGAGGAAAAAGCTCAAGAGAAGTTAAGCAATTTACCCAAGGTCACTCTACTAGAAAGTACCATAACTGGGACCCTGGGAACAGCCCCCCTCAACCTCCACCCCCCAGGGGATCCTTCAACCAAGACATGACAGAGAGGGGTCTGAAGATGTGCATCCTTGGTACTTGAGCCCTCTAAAACAAGCAGAATATCTCCCAGAGGGAGAGTCTAAGTCAATTAATTACAATGCAAAACAAAGATGTCAAGTTCTCTTAAAACATCTTCAGGCTGTCAGGGTTGGCTCAATGCATCAACTTTTAATTGCAGAAACCTGAGAAAACAAATGAGGGAATGGAATAACCTGAACCAGAAGGTAGGACAACAGATTAGGCACAAGAAAAAGCTAGTTTTCAGTTCTTATCATCTCTTCATGTTAATGGGATATTTAGCTTTAAGGCTGCAGTCACATTCGGGGATACTTTTTCCCTCAAATCCTAAAGAAAACAAATTAAGAATCATGTAAGCAAAACTAACCAAAAGCCCTATCTAATTTACATTTACATAATACACATGTTTATACCATTAGCACAGCAAATGCTGAAAGAGAATTCATTTCTACTTTTATGGTCCATTTGGTGGTGGGTCACCTTAGGTAGGGACCCCCAACAGACAAAGACCAAAATGGTGATAAAAGAAGAGATAAAGGGAAAACAAATATAATGGATGACACACAGGAACATACAAACAAAAGAAAAGGAAGAGGCAAAAATAGAAACTAAGGGAAAGGAGGTCAAAGGTTAAGGATGTTTAGTAGTTGGTATCTGCCAGGGAGAGCAACTACCTTAGTGATTTCCAAACCTCAGACATGTGTGGGGTGGTCTCCATTAGGAAAACCTGGGAAATTGGGGTGGGGGGGGAGTGTAGGTATTAAATTCTGATTTTATAGGCTTTTGGCTGGGCCAGGAATTCTTAAGGCAACCAGGTTTGAGAATCCCTAGGGATAGTCTCACTTTTGAGGATGCCTATTATCTATGTCAGCTAGCCTGCATCCTCCAGAGTTCTACCGTGAACGTAAGTCACAGTCCACATCTGTGGAGCGCCTCTAAACTGTAGCGATGGTAGCCCAAGCAATATCTCCTTCCTGCATCTCATATGCCTCCTGAGCATTCCTCATACATTACCTGTCATGTCATTACCTCGGTGCCTTTGCACACACTGTTTCCCCTGGCGTGTTTCTGCCTGTTTAAATCCTCTTCATTCTTCCCAGCCCCATCTCCAAAATGCCTACCCTTCTTTCTGTATCTCTGTAATGACCTTAAGCTCTTTCTACCTTGTACTCTGGTTATTGACATAGATGTCTTAATCACTCCTATTTGAGGATATGCTCTTAGGGGCAGGGGCCATATTATAACTGACCTTTTTCTCCCAAAGGTCTTATTATCTGTTGAATGATGAATACCCAGGAAAAATAAAAGAAAACAAAAATAAAATAAAACAAAATAAAAGGTTGAGTTTCAGCCCCAGGCCAGAGGTTCCTCTTCTCTATCTCAAAATAGGAATCAAAATTTTCCTGACTCGGGGCTTCCTTGGTGGCACAGTGGTTGAGAATCTGCCTGCCAATGCAGGGGACACGGGTTCAAGCCCTGGTCTGGGAAGATCCCACATGCCGCTGAGCAACTAGGCCCGTGAGCCACAACTACTGAGCCTGCGCGTCTGGAGCCTGTGCTCCGCAACAAGAGAGGCCGCGATAGTGAGAGGCCCGCGCACCGCGATGAAGAGTGGCCCCCACTCGCCACAACTACAGAAAGCCCTCGCACAGAAACGAAGACCCAACACAGCCAAAAAATAAATAAATAAATAAATAATTAATTAAAAACTTAAAAAAAAAAAATTTTCCTGACTCAGGCAGGATATGTTCCCAGCCTATGCTCTCTTGCCCCAGGTACTCCCACCCAGAACACCATGGGAAAACAAAACAAATCATTAGGCAGGTCAATATTTCCTATAACTACATTTCATATCAGATAGAATAAAACCACTTTCTTCTGCCCAACCAAACTCAACCACTGCTCACACCCAGCAGACCCTGTTGGAGCCTCAGTGGCATCCCTATGCCATCTGGATATCAAGCCTTCCTTTCATGGCAAGAAATAGCCAAGGGAACTCCAGACACTAGAGGCTAATTTCATTCTGAGCAGGCAATCTAATTTCACACAAAACCCACTAAGTCTGGACATACTACATTCTCAAGACCAGGGGGGAGGGCTGACTGCCCTGCAACTCAGGAGACAGGAGAGCTCAGCGCTGCTGACCCAGCCAGGAAACAGGAATGCGAGTGGCAGTGCCACGCCTCATTGGCAGACGTTGCTTTGTCCCATCACAGAGGGAAGGTAGGCTTTGCCTAATATTGAGACGTTATGGGTTATTTATTAGAGTTTAAGTCAGGAGTTGGTACTTTTCCAGAATGTACAGGAGTAGTAAGAGCCTTGGACCTGAGAAATAAAAGATATGGTTTACAGTCTGTGCTTTGCCCAAATTAGTTCTGTCCTAAGCAAGTCCTTTTTGCCTGTTTGAGCCTCAATGTTTATATCTCTAAAATGTAACACCTAAAATGGATTTTAATACCCAATCCAGCATATATCTAATTAATAGAGAGTTATAAACCATTAACTTGAAAGTAGGGGAAATAAAATTATAAGGTTAACGCTGGAAAAAATTGGGATGCAGGGCCCGACAGTTACTAAAGTCAAGCCACAAATTTGTTTCTCTGCTTCCTGGCAGCCAAAGCAAAAAAGAGAAATATGATCAGTTATATCCAATTGTCCACAAAGAAAAATCATGCCAGTTCCTTGGGAGAGGCAAAGCTTTTCCTAACACTGGGTTCTGAAAGCAATTTCTCTGATTAACTTAACAGAGACATTAAGTGAAGTTGTAGCTTAAGTCTTCAACAATATAAATTCTTATAAGAAATGTAGTAGCAAGTTATATAAACCTATTTTGGACAGCGTCCCTCCATAAAGCAAAGGGCAGGACACCCAAGTTCATCTCAGTGAAAACAATTCTGGAGGGGCTGAGCTAACATGGCCCAAGTATGCAGCTTTCAGTAGGCCCGGCTTAATTCAAGGATAAAACTAAGACCAGGTAGACAACATATTTTTCCAAACACTTCTATAAATATTATTTCTTCCACATGGATGTTTATTAAGAGTTGGGTAGCAGGGTGCAATTAGATGACTTCTAAATTCCATTCCAGTTCTGATAAATCTAAGTGACATTTTTGGTCTCCATTTACTTACACTAATTTAAAATTTGGGAGTTTTCCCCCTCTTACTGCCCACTCCCAAATCAACGGATAGGGAATTCCTGCCAGTGAGAGAGAGGGAATCTAACTATTAATATTAGTCTTGTTATTAATAGCTAATACCAAGCGCTTATGTGCCAGGCTCTGTGTCTGGGTTCCTGTGCATACTCTCATTTAATCTTCCCATCAATCCTGTGTGATAGTAACTATTATTAGTCCCATTTTACAAACAAGGAACAGAGATGTCGAGCATTTTAGCAAATTGTCCTAGGTCACAGAGCTAATTATTCAGATCTTTCTGGTTCCAAAGCCAAGGCTCTTAGCTCTACTTATAGTGCCTAGTATTAATGAAATGTGATTACTGATAGAAATGCTTGTTTGTCAGGAGAACAGTGAAGCCTAGAATAAGGCTTGTAGGGGAGGCAAGAGTTATTAACAACAACAAAATAACAATGGAGCTTTTAGAGACTTTGGCAACCCATAAAAAAAATAAAAGGATGAAAAATATTGTGAAAAGCAGAAATCTCAAAAGAAAGTAATTCCAAGGGAACAGGAATTCCGAGGAAAAGAGAGAGAAAACTTCTTTTCCTCCTCTTCTCTTGAAAATAAAGTATTATTTCTTACTCTTAAAGACTCTAAACCTTGGCTCTCTTGGTCATTCATTCATTCCACCAACAGTTAGATATTTATCCTGTGCTACTCCCTGCTAGGCACGGTCAGCAGTGAGCAAGACAGAGGGGCTTCCAATCCAGCCATCAAGTAGACAATGCATTTCCAGAGGGTATTAAAGTGCTTTGAAAAAAGAAAAAAATTAAGGGGATTAAGAAAGGCTGAGGGGCAGGGATGGAGGACTGTTCTAGATAACAGGTCAGGGAGGGGCTCTCTGAGACCCAAGTGTAAGAAGCCAATCATGCAAAAAATTTGGAGACCAGTGACTACCAGTAGAAAGGCCCAGGGACAAAAACAAACCTTACATGTTTTAGAAACCTCAGGAAGGCTAGTGCAGGTGGAGCTGGACTGAAGCAGAATAGACCAGGTGAAGACTGGTAGAAGCTGGGGTGGGCGAAGTTGGGACAGGGGGAGAGGTCTACAATGCCTGCAGGGAAAGGGGGTGGATTATTTCTGAAGGGCAATGTGAAAGTTGTAAACATGGGAGTGGCATAATCCTATTTACTTCATAAACCTCCAGGGCTATACTCATAGCTCCCAGGGAAATTCAGGTAGGTGCAGTTATCACCTTTTGTTAGGGGTAATATCACTAAACTATCAACTGTTAACAGAATCCCTTTAGCCTGTAGGCCCTGGCTTTCCATCATTGGATGCTAAAATTCAAAAAGACACTTCCTTTTCCAGAGCTTTATACCCCCTCATCATGCTAAGGGAATGCAACTGCCAGAGCAACTAGTGGTTTGGTTGACAGACCCTAGGGAAATGCCAAGATAATTCACAAAGAAAATTGATCCAGACCTCAATTTGAATCCTACCTGCTTTTCCTATCCTAGGATATGCCATCCTTTTGTTGTTTCCTTTTTTTTTCCCATAGGCTCAAAACTAAACGTTAATGTGAGCTGCTTGACCAAACTGAACATTATTCAAGTTAATTTCAACAATCCTACAGTTAGTGTTCCCATATAAGGCATACCCTTGGCAGGAAGGACCACAGTTGAATTTGAATTTGGATAATTTAGAGTTCTTTTTGAAGCTAAATTGCAGCTTTGATAAATTCAAGGAAATTTCTTTTACCAACATGTTTGGACACAATAACTAAGAGGGAAACATACAACATGTGGAAGCATCAGGTGTGTGTATGTTTATGCTTGAAAGTAGAGACAGAGGTAACAGCATCAGAAACCGGAATACTAACAAGACCCACCTGCACACAGGAGCTGAGCTGTTACAGAGGAAAGAACCAGGGCTGAGGCAGGCAAGGAGGTGGGGAAGCTTGCACCTCTTCTTATTAACTGTTGACAGACAAGCCCCTGGCTCCCCTCCCCACGCCTAACAAAAATAAAATCACCAGTCTGCCCTTCCCCTAGATTACACAGCCTGGAATACCCAGATGTTAAAATCAACCTTTTCTGCTGCCCAAACTGTTAATGTCCCAGGCACAATGACTGTGTCATTGACTCAGAACCATTAAAATAGTGAAAATTCACATAAATCTGTGAATAATACAGCAGGCTCAACAGCACTACTCATGACCCCAACCCCACACACCTAGAAACATCCAGTGGTATAGAAAGATGAACAGCAGCCCTCAAGCGGGCTGGAGCGGAGTGATGTGGGGAGGAAAGGGAGGCTATCTCTTAGGGCCAATGCCTCATGACAGCTGAAGTCAAACAACACTATACCCTTAGACTAGCCTGGGCTAGTGTGACAGATGAGTGATCCTGGGTTTGCATAGAGTATGGCGCACATATCTGACTAAGGCTTTGCACTCTTCATATCTAAGTTAATGCCTTTCATTGTTCATTGACCCCAGTTCCCGCTAGTTCAGGGTTTCTTATCAACCACCTGTCTAACAACCTCATGGCCCATTTATTAAAAATGTGCCCCACTGAGAATAAACATCTCCAGACTGGACTTACAAACTGCACTTTTAAACACTACCCAGGTCATCTTTATGCACATTTAAGTTTGAGGACCTCTGCTCTACAGCAATGTTTCTTCAACTGTGGGCCGTGACCCGTTTGGTCAAGAAACCAAATTAATGAGTCATGACCAGCAGTTGATTTTTTTTTTTTAAGTAAGTAGGAAAAAATTATAAACAGAACACACTGCAGGTAGTCAGGGCAATTATTGTTTCTGGGAACTGATGCACTTGTGGACCTCTGTGCAGGGATGTAAAATGTATTCCTCACTGTGGATCCCACTCAGAGTTTGAAAACCACTATCCTAGAGGGAAAAAGGAAAACGATATTCTTGCACATGCGTTTATTTTCATTTTTCACCCCTAATTCCAAGCTTCTGGAGTTTAGTTCAAGCACAAGATATCAAGACAGAAAGGCTGTTATCAAATCCTAAATTGATAAGGCAAAGCCAAACTGAGGAGGGGGATGAGCCCAAGGCCGACACTCTGCTCCTGCCTGAGACCCTTATCATGGAGCTGGGGATAAGGAAAGGTGCCAAAGAGAAATTTGCACAACTCTCCTCAGGCTAGACCTGTTCCTTGGTAAAGAACCTGTAGCCACTCATTGTCACAGTTTAGAGGAATTAAAATGTTCCCCATGGGGGGGAGTGGCGGGTTCAGGGGAGGCTCAGTCTCGGTATAAGGGATAGACAGAAGTCAGGTTCAACCCATCTTTGCAGTCCTGTGGCAGTGACTAGGTCAAAGGAAAGTCAGGAAAGGGTGAATGGTCAAGTCTCACCCCAGAACCAGCGACATGAGTTACCTTGGGCAAGTCGAGTAACCTCTCAGTCCCCTAGGTTCCTTGCATGGCTAATGTTCTGGGAGCAAGTGGGGCACAGGCAATCAGACAGCTTCCCTTCTTGCCCAATACTCTAGGACAGGGAGTCCCATCTTGCACATCTTGCCGGACCAGAAGAGAGGAACATGGGAGGAAGGGCAAGGGGAAAAGATGGTAGCTAATTGTGTTGTTAGCTTTCAGACTCACCAGAAGCAAGGACTTACTGAAAAGAGCCTCAAGACCCGAGGAGAGCAAACTGACAAGGAGGCCAGAGAGCAAAAAAACCCAGCGAAGCCCAGGAGCGTTTTCCCGTGCCATTCACAGCCGCGGGACTGCGGGAGGGTCAGCTACATAACAGAAAAAAACGGAGGACACTCACTCACTTGGCTTTGTAAGCTCTCGTAAGCTGAGAGTGAAGTCAGAGGTGGCAGTCTCCTGAGCTGGGTCCAAAAGAACAGGTGGTTCCCCCCACCCGCCAACGAGAGAAAAGCCACCACTTGGGTAAAGACACCCAGAGGAAGTCAGCGGCCAAGGAGGGTGAACTGGAAGCAGTGAGAGATCGGCGCTGCCCCTCAGCGCAAGTTCCCGAGAGGTACTCGCTGGAGAGGCCCCTTAATTCCGTCGGGCAGGAGTGAACTCGCGCCCACCCCTTTGGCAAGGGCACTGGGGAGGCGCCGGGAAGCGGCCAGGCAGGAACTCGGCTGCGGTTACCTCGGCCCAGGGCCGGCCAAGCGCTCCTCGGAGTCTTGAGGGCAGCCAGTCCCCCAAAGGCGGGGGCACCGAGGGCGGCGGCCCCGGACCCAGTGTCTCCAGCGGACACCCAGCGACACCGGGGACAGAAAACGCCCGAAGCTCCCACCCTGCCCCCCACAGACTCCGAACCCACGGGAACTATGCTCAGGAAGAAGCAGCGACCAGGTCTCCAGGTCACCCCCCTACCGCCCCGCCAAACCGCGCGCGCCCGACTAGCCCCGCTCCTCGCACAGGCCCCCGGCCCCCGACCCGGGAACCCGTGCCTTCTCGGCTCCCGCCGCGGGCCGCCGCCAGGGCCCCGGCAGTGTTTGTAAACAAACCGGTCACGTGGCCCCGGCGGCCCGCTCCCCGCCCCCTGTGCCCACGGCCCCCAGGGTGACCCCCCACCGGACCCCGCCTCGGCCGCGCCGGGCAGAGGGTGCTGCGCGCTCTGGGGGAGCCGGGCCACAGGGACCACGGGACCTGCGCCCAGTGACGGGGGTCGGGCGCCCGCGCTGACAGCGCGCCCCACGCCCACGCACGCCCGGCTCGCGCAGTGCTCGCGTCTGCTTACCCGGCAGCAGGCTGCCCGGTCCGGCCAGCTCTGAGCTTGGCTCCGCGGGGGTGCGCAGCAGCAAAGGACCGCCCGGCGGATCCCGGCTCTGGGCGCGCTCTTAAAGCCACAGTCTCCGCCACTGCCCCTGCCGCCACTCCGCATCCCTCCGGGTCGGGGCCGGGGGCTGCCTGGTGACGGACGCGCCCCCGCGCCTATCCCCTCGGCTCAGCACATAGCAACACGCCGCGGGTTGGCTGGGCCCGGCCGCAGCCCATCCGTCTTGAGCCAATCAGCGAAGGACGGAACTCCGCCCCCTGCTTCCCCTACCTCCCACCCCCCACCTCTCGGCCCTGGCCGGGCTTGGGTGAGGGGAGTGTGGCGAGTCCCGGTTCAGGCCCTATGAGGCTCAGCCAGCGGAGCCTGGCCAAGCAGGGCACCTGGCTGGAGGAAGAGGGAGAAGGGGTGATGAGGATGGGTAGGCTCTCGGCGCCCGGGAGAAGACCGTCTATTTGGGTTTGGAGTTTGTCCCCGCTTCAAGGCTGGGATATCCAGAACCCGGGGTAGGGAGAGGGGAGGCTTTATAGTGCTTCTTCTACTCTCTAACTCCCTCCTCCCACCTTAGGTATCCCTAACTCAAGAGTCTAAGTTACCTGAGGAAGCTCTCGGGAACCGGGGCAGTTGCAATAAGACAGTGCCAGCCCGACGGGGCCCAGCCAGGACCTACTCAGAAGCAAGGCATTTCCCCTTTTCTCTCTGCTCTGCTCAAATTTGGCTAATTAAAAGTAGGAACGAGGCATTACAGGAATTGGAAGGTACCTAGCCCCCAACTGCTGCTGATTTTCCAAGGCTTTTAAAGAGAAATGATTCGCCTCGGAGAGTAGGATGGTCAGTGATCGTAGGGGAGGCGCCCACGTTCTGGGTCAGTAGAGTGGAGCTTTTCAAGGAAGAGAAGGTTAAAAAATAAGCCCAGGGCAGTCAGGAAATCTAGGGAGGCACCAGGTGGGTGGAGTGGGGCAGCCTCCCAGCAAGAAAACAGGTCAGTTTGAGAAAGAATGCTGCCAGGGATCAGGGGCAGAGAGCAACCCAGCCTTTTTAGTTGGCCACTGTTAGTTCTGCAGTTTCTCAGAGAGCGGTAGGAATGCGATGTTTTATTGAGCTGCTGTCAGAACGTGACATGCTTCTGGGGGTGCTGCTGACTTCAGCCCCCTTCCGCACTGGTTTGCACATAAATGGAGAATGGTACCAGGGTAGATCCCCAGGTGGCTCAAACTTCGCCACAACTCCACCGGGCAGTCTTTAAAATATATTTGATTCGGGGACTTCCCGGACGGTCCAGGGGTTAAGACTGCGCTCCCAATGCAGGGGGGCATGGGTTTGATCCCTGGTCGGAGATAGAGAGATAGATAGATATTTGATTCAGTTAATATATTTTGCATTCAAATTGTATTCAGTTAATATACCTTGCATGGTTGGATGCGAATCCAGTCCTAATGTTAATAAAATGTTAGTAAAAACCACAAAAAATACCTCAGTTGGTATCATACACATGTATCAGTCTCAGTGTAAGCAGTTTCAGTGTAAGCAAGAACACCTTGTCACTGTTCACAGTTGACAAAGTTGGAAAGTTTAAAACAGATTTTTTAAAAATGCTTTTCAGGTAAGAAAGAATCATGAACAAGAAACGTTTAATACTTAATCCTTAATCTATGAAGAGGTGGTGGATTCTTTAGATTATCAAGAGTTTGATTTCTGCACTCATCTGCCTCTTGGGCAAATTTCTTTGTCTCTCTAGGCCTTGGTTTCCACAGTTTAAAACAAAGAAAATTGAAATAGGATGATCTCTAAAGTCCCTTACCAATCGAAAGTCTAATCAGGGCCAGAAAGTCAAACTCGTTACAATGTTTCAGCAATATCCTCCTAGTAAATATTCATGTTGCCAGATCACCATTCCCCAACAGTAGATGTTGCATTAGTTTAACACCCTAGGATATTGGTATGTTATGTAACAAGATTGGTGGCTACTGTTTTCTGTTTAAATAAAAGATAATGTTAGCTAAGGAGGACAAGCCTGGTGGGGTGGTTCGAGAGGGAGATCTGAGGACCCCTGCAGGCCTGCCGTGTGTATGCAGGGAAGTGGAAGAGGCAACGGGACTTGCAAGACCTGGAGACAATAGAACCAGCCAGGCAACCAACCAAAAAAAGGATGTAATAAGGCTGATGGTGCCTCCTCCCAGTCAAAAGAGCCAAGCATTGTGAGTTGTTAGGCCAGAAGGTAGAAGTGAAACAAAGCAGTAGAAGCAACTTCTCTTCCTCTCTGAAAGCACCTCTAATGGCCCCTCAGTACACATTTACTCAGTGCCTATTCTGTGCAGAATTTCCTGCTTGGCTTGGATGGTAGTTTTCTGAAGAATCTACCGAGAGGAGAGACCCTGAGGCCTAGGGAGAGTGTGTGAGAACGGACAGATATTTATCCTGTAGGGCAAAAAAGAGGTGGAAAAATATAGGGAGAGAAGTAAGTAAATTTGTTCAGATTTAGCCAGAGAGCTTTTTTTTTTTTTTTTTCCCCCTAGCAGTAAAAGTTTGAGAAGTTCCTAGCCTCACAGACAGGTTATCAGCTTGGCTTTGTCAGTGGCCCAGGACCCTCGTCTCCTCTGTGTGTGGCCAAATTCATTCATTCCCAAAGCCTTCACAGCAGTTCTTTTCCAGCATCCCCTTTCTCCAATCCCACATTCCTACTGTTGCCACATTGACATCACTACTACCGCGAAAAGGTCACTTTTATGTGCTCATCTTAACCTCTCATAGCGTTTGACATGATTACATACATCCCTTTCTCTCACCCCCACCACCAGTGCATCAGCAGGTCCTGTCAGCTCTACTTCAAAAATATATATTTGCTCTGAACACGTCTGTCTCTGTGCTACCACCCTGGTCAGAGCCACACACCCTCTTGCCTGGATGTCGCAACAGCCTGCCAACTGACCCCCCTGCTTCCAGTCTCTACACAGCAGCCAGGTGGTAGTTCCTCAAAACAAACTCCTTACGATGGCCACAAGGCCCTCCTAAGCCAGCCTCTCTGGTCTTCCCCTGTTGCTCCTTTGCTCATGCCGCTGCAGTCAAGCTGGCCACCTTTCCGTTCCTCAAATACACTGGGCCTGGTCTTGTGTAGTGTTTGTATTTGCTGTTCCCTCCACCTACAACATTGTCTCCAGAAGGCTGCCTCCTCACCACTTGGTTTTCAGGTCAAACATTTCCTCCATAGAGGCCTGCCTGATACTTACATGCTCCCCAGGGTACCCTCTATTCTGCTTGCTCCCAACTTTTCTTGCTTTTTTCTTTTTAAATTTTATTTATTTATTTATTTATTTATTTTTGGCTGTGTTGGGTCTTCGTTGCTGCATGAGGGCTTTCTCTAGTGGCGGTGCGCTGGCTTCTCACTGCTATGGCTTCTCTTGTTGCGGAGCACGGGCTCTAGGGGTGCCGGGTCCAGTAGTTGTGGCATGCGGGCTCAGTAGTTGTGGCGCACAGGCTTAGTTGCTCCACGGCGTGTGGGATCTTCCATGGACCAGGGCTCGAACCCGTGTCCCCTGAATTGGCAGGCAGATTCTTAACCACTGCGCTACCAGGGAAGTCCCCCAACTTTTCATAACACATATCTCTCCCTGAAATTACTTTCTTCGTGTTTTTAGTTGTTTTCTGTCTCACCCACCTCTGAAGTGTAAGCTCCATGAGAGCGTCCGGGACTTTGTCTGTCTTGCTTCCTGTTGTATCCCCAGTGCCAGCAACAGTGTCTGGCACTCGACCAATACTTGTTGAATAAATAACTGAACAAATGAATGAATATGCGCACCACCTCCTACACCATCTCCTGCAGTTTCTTTCACTTTCCTTTATCTCCTTTCCCTCTTTGCTCTTCCCTCATTCCATCTCAAAGCCTTTTGCTTGATGACTCAATCCAAAGATCAGATCAAATGTCACTTTTCTGGGAGAGTTTCCCCTAACCTCTCTAGCAAAACTAATCTTTCTCTTCTCAATACCTTCCATAGCACTGTATTCATAACTCTATTACATCACTCAACACTCTGCACTCCTTAGTAAGAGTTCTCAGTTATCCATTCTCTCTGCCAGTTCCTCCCGGGCTGGAACCTTATCAGATCGTCTTTGTATTTTTAGCACGTGGCACAAGATAGGCCCTCCCTCCAGGTTTATATTTGAGTTGAATCCAGTAGGGATCCAAGCAGGAATGGATAGGTTCTGTCCTCAGAGTCCACTGATTAACAGATAACAGTCTTACTTCATAGTATGACAAGATCAACCTGAAACTTTAGGATATTCTATAATGAAAGGAGCTGCCTACGTTTTAATATCACAGCACAATGGAAACTTCCTGAACGCTAAAGGCTACAGCCTCTCACACTACCATACCACCTGGGAAAACATTCCCCTCTGCCTGTCTGGGGAGGGGGAGTTGCTCCTCCTCCCAGACTTCACTCCCATCTCCCCCCACAAGGAAAGTCCCATGACATTACATCACAGAGGAGGGCCTGGTGCCATTTTCCTGCAGACACATCATGGCAACAGTGCTTTGTTTCTTTATGTACAATAAATGCTTTCTCTGAATCTTGTCCAAGTCCGTCACTTTCAGTCATGAAAGTGGCTGATTATGTGCTTTTCAGACTGTAAGTGGGTAAGGGTTATACATCAGCCCTCCTGAACACACTCTGAACAAAACAGCTGCTCTAATTTATTGAGCACGTGTTGTGGACAGAGCAGTTTCTATTCTATCTTGTTATATTTAATCCTCAAAGCAACCTGCAAGATAGGTATTTTCCCCCATTTTTTAAAGAAGCTGATCCTATGGAATTTGAATCCTGATCTATCTGGCTTCAAATCCCATTCATTCTCTTTCTTCTACACCATCAAAGAGGACAAATGCTTCTCTCCTCTTCTCTTCAAATATCCCAATCCCTTTTACAAGGAAACTCATCCAAACATCAGACTACCCAACAAAGCAAAATTCAGAGTGCCCAGAAACAAGAGGTGTAAGGGCTTAGCACTTCCGTCCTAAAAACAACAATAGAAACTCTAATATTTACGTGGTGTTTCCTATGTTCTAGGAGCTGGTACAGACACTTTACATGCATTGCTTAATTTAATCCAATCTTCACAACAACCTTATGAGGAAGATACCACTGGGTCTACATACCTTAACCACAGTTCCAAAATCCAAAAAGCTCTAAAAATTAAAAGTAAGTTTGACACAGCTCATATGGAACAATAACAAGTCAATAGTATTCAATAACTAAAACCTGGGGACTTTTCTGGTGGCGCAGTGGTTAAGAACCCGCCTGCCAATGCAGGGGACAGGGGTTGAGCCCTGGTCCGGGAAGATCCCACATGCCGTGGAACAACTAAGCCCGTGTGCCACAACTACTGAGCCTGCACTCTAGAGCCCGTGAGCCACAACTCCTGAGCCTGAGTGACACAAGTACTGAAGCTGGTGCGCCCATGCTCTGCAACAAGAGAAGCCACACAATGAGAAGCCCACGCACCACAACGAAGACCCAAAAATAAATAATAAATAAATTTGTAAAAAATAAAATAACTAAAATCTGTAGGGTAAAAAATATTTGGGAGGATACAAGGAATTGTATTTTCCTTCTTTATTTTCACAAGCTACTAATAGTACTCTCATTGAGTATCTTTTAATTTCCAGTCCTTCCCATGTGGGCTAGTCTCAGTATTTGTCTAATCAATATGTTATGCGTCATAATCAGTTACAGTACCATTGAGGATGTCTCTCTTCTGCACAATTTAAAAAAAAATTTTTTTTATTTTTATTTTTGGCTGCATTGGGTCTTCGTTGCTGCGTGCGGGCTTTCTCTAGTTGTGACGAGCAGGAGCTACTCTTCGTTGCGCTGCGTGAGCTTCTCATTGTGGTGGCTTCTCTTGTTGCGGAGCACAGGCTCTAGGTGCGCAGGCTTCAGTAGTTGTGGCACTCAGGCTCAGTACTTGTGGCTCACGGGCTCTAGAGCGCAGGCTCAGTAGTTGTGGCACACGGGCTTAGTTGCTCCCTGGCATGTGGGATCTTCCCGGACCAGGGATCAAACCCATGTTCCCTGCATTGGCAGGCGGATTCTTAACCACTGCGCCACCGGGAAAGTTACCTGCACAATTTTTAAATTGATATAATAAACCATAGAAGATTTTCTTTATGCTCCACTTTCAAAAAACAAAAAATTTGACATAGCTCATTTGATGGCAAACTTCAGCTGACATGAGGTCATTCATAGGCTTTTTTTTTTTTTAATTTTTTATTTATTTATTTTATTTTATTTTTGTCTGTGTTGTGTCTTCGTTTCTGTGCAAGGGCTTTCTCTAGTTGTGGCGAGCGGGGGCCACTCTTCATCGCAGTGCGCGGGCCTCTCACTGTCGCGGCCTCTCTTGTTGCGGAGCACAGGCTCCAGACGCGCAGGCTCAGTAGTTGTGGCTCACGGGCCTAGTTGCTCCACGGCATGTGGGATCCTCCCAGACCAGGGTTCGAACCCGCGTCCCCTGCATTGGCAGGCAGACTCTCAACCACTGCGCCACCAGGGAAGCCCTCCTCATTCATAGGCTTTATTAATCTCATCTAGTATGTTCATATGTTTCTTAGAGGAATATTAATGTTCGGAAGAGCTCATACTCCCTAGTGTTTTATGTAATATACGGTATATGCACTGAAAGTTTCTAGAATCTAAAACACATCTATGTCAGGGTTTCAAATATGGGATTGAGGACTATATTATTATCCCTACTTTACAGATAAGTAACTTAGGTTCAGAGAGGTTAAGTAACTTGCCCAAAGTGACACAGCTAGTAAATAGTAGAACTACAATTAGAAATATGTCTGAATCTGTGAAAAAAAGTATTTGGAACACGTGTGACAGACTAAGGGCTAATTCTTCTGAAGGCAAAAATAGGAAGTGACAATTCACAGTCGAGGAAAAAGAAATAACTTGTAAAGGTGTGAAAAAATATTCAGCTATAGTTATAACAAGAAAAAAAGTAAATTAAAATTACAATGAGGTACTATTTTTATCTTATCAGATTGGAAAGTAGTAAAAAGCTCAATAACACTGTGTTGGAGAAGATGTGACAAAACAGCCACTCATATGTTGTTTGCAGTAAGGTAATTTGGTACAATTTCTATGAAGGGCAATTTGATAACCTCTCTCAAAATAAGAAATTAATATACTCAGAAATTTCACTTGTAGGAATTTATCTTTAAGATAGACTCACGCATGTGCACAAAGATGAATATTAAAGGATATCGTAACATTGTTAGTATTAGCAAAAACTCTGACTCTCTGGGAAATGTAACTTTGCAGTTGATTAAAGCCCAGAAATTTTACAATGCTCTAAAACTGATAATGGGGTATGATTATTTTTTCTGTTCAATAGAAGAGAACCTCAAATGTTATTATTTTCACCCTATAGGACATTAGCCAGTTATCTACCAAAATTAGCAAAGTTATTTCAGTATTTATTTTTATCCACTGACTTTACGATTTTCAACTTGCATATTGTGTTTTGAACTCACTTGTCATCCTGGTGGTTTCTTCATTAATGAGTTAAATAAAACTTTAATATATAGTTTCTATGCATTTATATTGGAAGTATGATTTTCATCTTTTAAAACTAATGCTTTGAAATAACCTAAATCCATCCATAAAGGACTGGTTGAATACATTACAATGCCTCTACATGAAGGAATAATATGCAGCCTTTAAAAAGAGGCAGATTTATACATAGCTACTCCGTGAGGGCAAGGATCTTTGTTTGGTTCCCCAATGAACCTAAGCACCTAGAATAGTGCCTGGGCACATAGTGTTCTTAGTTTGCTTCTGGCTGTGATAACAAGCAATTCCAAAATATCAGTGGCTAACCCACACATACACACAAAACACATTTATTTTTTTCTCATGGATATGTCAGGTAGCTACGGTGGCACTGCTCCAGGCTGAGGGTCACAGGCTGGGTTGAGGTTGTCTTCTAGTGCCTTCTTGTTTAGGGACCACTGATGTATAAGAAGTACATGGTAACATACAATGCCTCTTAAAGCCTCTACTTTGAGTGACACATTGTCACTTAGGCCTGCAGTCCACTGGTCAAAGAAAATCATATGGCCAAGTCCAAAGTCAAGAGAGAAGAGAAGTATACTTCACCTTCTTTACAGAAAGAGCCTCAAAAGTCACATGGCAGAGAACAGGATGTATAACCCTCTTATGAGGAGTGGAGAACAATATTTCAATCTAGCATAATGCTCAATAAATATATGTTAAATGAATGAATTGAGAGAACAAACTCCAAGAATTCAGGGGGAGAAAAAGGCATGGGGCAGAACTATGGTACAAAGTATGCCACCATTTATTTTTTTAAATATAAATATATAGAGAATGTATAGAAGTATGCTTGAATATGCCTTTACTATCTCTAGGAGAAAGCTCAAGAAGCTGGTATCTGTGGTTGCTACTGGGAGAAGAACTGGGAGCCTGGGGGTGAGGAATGGGAGGGAGGCTTACCATTTAGTATCATGTGTGTGTATTACCTATTAAAAAATAAAGTTAGCTTCTCTACAGAGGAAATAAAAAGAACAATCCAATACAGTCTGACTGTAGAGTCCAAACACTAAAACCCTACGCTATGATATCTTTGGGAGAAAGCCATGGATCAGAAGACTTCCTTTTGTTCTTAATTCATCGCAGATGAACCGTGCATGGCATCTCCTTTGTCTCAAGTTCCTGCAGACTCACCTATAGCACAACACCAATTACAACAAAATTCCATCTCAGCCAATTTTTAAATGTTCCAGAACCATAATTTTCAAACTCAGTGGAAAGCTTCAGGAATGGAAGTCTCTGAAGAGAGAGGGGTGAAGCTAGTTCATCCTGATCCTTTCAACCAAATTAGCTCTGCTTTTAGCTGTTTTGCTTCTGAGTTTAAATAAAACCCTTCTCCTAATAGTAAAATGAGATGATGACTCTAGCTCTCTCATACTCACTTTGTGGTGCTGTGTGGAGCAGTACAATCCTTAGGCACCCTCAGAACTTCAGGTAAAGTTCCCCTCCAGCAGTAACAATAAGGAGAATCAAAATGTGATGGAGGGCTTCCCTGGTGGCGCAGTGGTTGAGAATCTGCCTGCTAATGCAGGGAACACGGGTTCGAGCCCTCGTCTGGGAAGATCCCACATGCCACGGAGCAACTAGGCCCGTGAGCCACGACTACTGAGCCTGTGCGTCTGGAGCCTGTGCTCCGCAACAAGAGAGGCCGCGACAATGAGAGGCCCGCGCACCGCGATGAAGAGTGGCCCCCACTTGCCGCAACTAGAGAAAGCCCTCGCACAGAAACGAAGACCCAACATAGCAATCAATCAATCAATAAATCTTTAAAAAAATTAAAAAAACAACATGGGCTTCTCCAGCTCTGGAGGAGGATTCAACTTAAAAAAAAAAAAATGTGATGGAAGAGATTGGACATCTACACAAAAGACTCCCTTCTTCAGCAAATGGGTAGATAGAGATTTAGGAGTGTCCATATCCAATTAGGGATTAGGGCATAATTTCTAAGTAAGAACGATTGTATATGTATTGCTATTGTATCCAAAGCTGTAAAATATTCTAGTCTCTGAGTGAATGCATTGTGTTATATATTGTCTGAAGAATAGCCTTCTTCATTACTGAGATATCCCAGCAAAGAATGGGAATTCCATGACTGGAGGGTTGACAGTGGCACCTCACTCAATAGTTTCCTCTCAGCAGAGCCTGGGAAAACTTGCAGTTTAATGTGCCCTGTTTAATGGATTTACAGATTGTATTATACTACGGTGTTCAGTTTTCACTAAGTTAACCCCCATAAAATGGACAAGATCGTCCCGAGTTTCCTGCAAAGAAACAGCAAATTAAAGATAATGCTAATAATTAAAGCCCAAGCCAGCAAGAAAGTGGTGGGGTTGACATTTCTCTTACCTTTCGTATAAGCTGTCAGCCACATTACTCAGTAAAAAGCAATAACCTTCTTGTCGGATCTGACAAGAAGATGATACCAAAAAAATTCAAAATTATCCACAGATGATTTGAAAATATGGATTTACTTTTTTTGTTGTTGTTGCTGTTAGGAACGTATAACCAGAAATGTTTGGAGACCCCTGGTTTGAATAAATGACCCCTGAAGAGCAAGAATTTGTCAGTGACTCTCCAATGTGGTTCAGACAGAAGGTGCCCAGCCAGAATCTGGGATATTTTATTCTGCTTAACGGGTCACCCCTACAGAGAGGCTGAATGAATCCAGCTACTGTAGCTTGATGATACCGTCTTGTAAGATCACCTAACTCATTTCTCAATTATATTCTTTTCATTTTTTTTATTTTTTGGCCACATCAAGCGTCATGTGGGATCTTAGTTCCCTGACCAGGGATCGAACCCACTCCCCCTGCATTGGAAGTGTGGAGTCTTAACCACTGAACCACCAGGGAAGTCCCCTTAATTATATTCTTGATTTTCAAGTATAATTTATGGTTCTGATGTGGCTCCCCATTTTGTCTTTCTTACAGATGTTTGAGAACGTACCATACAGTGTCAATGCCTGGTCATTACATTATTCCAATATTGGACTCTTGTGAGCTTGGTTAATGTGGGTCCATCCCCGAGAGACTGCTCACCTCTAAGTGTTATGACAAAATGAATTCCTGGATTTGTCAGAGTGATACCCAGACCCTAGAAGACAGGGACCCTCAGTTTCCCCAGATGACTTCATCTCGGTACTCTCTCCTGGCAGTGCTGTAACCTAAATTCTTTTACCGAAGACCCTGAAAAGTAATACATATAGGAACCTGGGCCTTGTTTCTAAAAGAAGGGAGTTTCTAGCTCTGAATTGTATTCATTCTGTAGCACATCTAATGCTATTCTTGCTCAACAGCTTTTTCTTCTGTGCTCTCAGTTTTTGAACAGTGTTAATTCAGTAACTTGAAAGCTGATTGTTGCTTTGGTCTGCCAGGCACCAAGGCCCAGGCTCCCAACAAAGGCTCTTCAGACAACACAATAGCCAAGATAAACGGACCCGCAGAGCTGAGTTTACATAGGATCCAAGCTGCCTCTCTGCTCTCCTGGCCTGCTGCTGCAGCAGACTGCTAGATGATTGCACAGCCAGCCTCTGAAGCATTCTCCCTCCCGGACTCTTCCTTCTTTGAATAAAACTGACATAGATCCATTTCCTTTAGTCAAATGACAATATCATCAGCTGTCTCAGCAGTTTGGCTGACCAGACTTTTATTTTTGCCTCACTGCCTGATGGCAATATTCCAACTCCAGCAATTTCTAGGAGTGAAGAGCAGCCTATGCAGGAAAGGTAGGGTGGGCCCTATGGAACTGGGCTGACTTTAGATCAATTAGGAGGGCCATTCTCAGCCTTGGTTGCATATTAGAGTCACCTGGAGAGCTTTTCAAACATAGCAATGCCTGTGCCGAACTCCTAGCAATTGTGATTTAATTAGTCTGGGGAGAAACCTGGGCATGGATGCCTTTAAAAGCTCCCCAGGTGATAAGTGCAGTCAGTGGTGAAGACCACATACTTGGGATCTTATCCTCCAAGGGAGGATTTGAGACTGATACAATTCTTTTCTAAGCCTTCTAGTCTAAAGCTCCCTCCATCATCTCCACAAATTCCATTTTGCAATTAGCTCACAGACATATTTGCAAAAAGCTGCACAAGTAAAAATGTGTTAATGATACAATGCCACACTTCACAGGTTCCAAGACATTTTCTCATATATTCTTTCCTTTGACTCAAAATAACCCAGTGAGGTAAACAGGACAGGTATTATTATCCACAATTTTCTGGTAAGGAAATTAGTATCCTGAGCCAGCTGAGGACACAGACTTCTGGTTTTTGTTCAGCACTTTTGTTTGTTTGTTTTTTTTTTGGCTGCATTGGGTCTTTGTTGCTGCACTCAGGCTTTCTCTAGTTGTGGTGAGCGGGGACTATTCGTCATTGCGATGCACAGGCTTCTCATTGTGGTGGCTTCTCTTGTTGCAGAGCACGGGCTCTAGGCACACAGGCTTCAGTAGTTGTGGCACGCAGGCTCAGTAGCTATGGCGCATGGGCTTAGTTGCTCTGCAGCATGTGGGATCTTTCCAGACCAGGGCTTGAACCCGTGTCCCCTGCATTGGCAGGCGGATTCTTAACCACTGAACCACCAGGGAAACCCCTGTTTAGCACTTTTTAAATTATGTAATATATACTTTACAGTGACATGCATAACCTCGGCTGTCACATATAGGGAGGAAATATTGCACAGGAGTTAAAAGCAAAGATTGTAAAATCAGATGTAAAAATTTGAGTTTTAGTTTTAGTTTGTCATATTAGTTTTATGATATTGGGCAGATATATCTCTCTGAGACTCAACTTTCCTCTACTGGATATAGTCCTGGAATATAGTACCATCTTCAAAGGGGTATCAGTGAGATATAATTGTTGATATTCTCATTATATGATCATGACACATTTACCTACTTGTGAGGATAGAAATAATTTCTAAGAATTATTTAAAGTAGTTGGGCTCCTTTATTCAAAGTTTTCTGCAGTATCAATCTTTGGCTTTCTTACCTGATACTCTGCAGAAAATGAGGGGCTTGATTGGTACTTGAGAGTGGCATTTCTCACTACAGTCATCAAATGATTCCTTTTAAATCAGAAATCAGAATTCTAGCAAATCCACCATTTAAAATTTTTCTTCGTTTATTTTACCAAGGCAGGGCTTGATCAGATGCTTTTTTTTTTTTTTTTTTTTTGGCCATACCACATGGCATGTGGGATCTTAGTTCCCTGACCAGGGATCGAACCTGTGTCCCTACAGTGGAAGCGCAGAGTCTTAACCGCTGGACCCACTGGATCGCCACGGAAGTCCCCAGGTGCTTTTTAAAAAATTAATAGACCTAATTTTTAGAGCAGTTTTAGATTTACAGAAAAATTAAGCAGAGGACAGAGTTCCCATATAATCCTTCCCCTGCACACAGTTTCCTCTATTATTAAAATTTTTTATTAGTATGGTAGGTTTGTTATAATTAATGAACCCATGTTGACCCTTTATTATTAACTAAAGTTTATAGTTATTCAGGTTTCCTTAATTTTTACCTAGTGCCCTTTTTCTGTTCCAGAATCTCATTCAGGTACCACCTTATCTTTAGTTGTCATGTCTCCGAGCTCCTCTTGGCTACGACAGTTTCTCAGACTTCCCTTATTTTTAATGACCTTGACAGTTTTGAGCAGTCCTGGTCAGGTATTTGTAGGATGCCCCTCTATTGGAATTTGTCTGATGTTTTTCTCATGATTAGACTGGGGTCATGAGGTTTGGGGAGGAGGATCACAGGGGTAAAGTGCCATTTTCATCACATATGTCAAAGGTACATACTATCGGGGCTTCCCTGGTGGCGCAGTGGTTAAGAATCCACCTGCCAATGCAGGGCACACAGGTTCGATCCCTGGTCCGGGAAGATCCCACATGCCGCAGAGCAACTCAGCCTGTGTGCCACAACTACTGAAGTCTGCGCACCGAGCCCATGCTCTGCAACAAGAGAAGCCACCCCAATGAGAAGCCCGCTCACTGCAACCAGAGAAAGCCCGCACACAGAAACAAAGACCCAATGCAGCCAAAAATAAAATAAATAAATTTATTTTAAAAAAAAAAAAAAAGGTACATACTATCATTATGATTCAGTGTTGATGTTGACCTCCCTCACCTGGCTGAGGTCGTGTTTGTCAGGTTTCTCCACTGCAGTAACTCCACACTCCCCTTTCTTTGGCAGCAAATTAGTATGTACAACCTACACTATGGGAATTAAGCTCCCCTTTTGCTGTCGTCACCCACCAAGTCATGACAATTAACCTACTTGGTGGTGGCCATAGCCCTGTATGTGCCAGAGTAGAACCATAATGGGGTCTAGGGAGACCTCTTGTGGCTAAATAAGGGCATAACCAGTCAGCTACAGGTTCTCACTATGCCACCAACATCCCTCCAGTTGTCCGGTGGTTCTCAATCAAGAGCGATTTTGCCCCCCAACCCCAGGGAACATTTGGCAATATCTGGAGATGTCTTTGGTTGTCACACTTTTGGGGGGTGACGCTACTGATATCTAGTATGAAGAGGCCAGGGACTCTGCTAAGCATCCTACAATGCACAGGACACATACAACAAAGAATTATCTGAGCTGACATATCAATAATGCTGAGGTTGAGAAGCCCTGTGGCCAACAGCTGTATACAGGTGTATAAAGGTGACAGCTATGCTCAAAGGAATATTGTTATAACAGGGACGGGGGGAAGACCCTGTTTTGTGGGAAAAGAAAAAGGACAAATTCTTCAATAAAATATGCAGCTCAACACTACTGATCACAACAGAGATAGAAGAAATGGTGAAGTGACTTCTGGACATGTGCAGTTTCTTTTCTTTTCTTTTTTTGGAAATGTGCAGTTTCTTTTTGGGCCAATCTTGTGCACATGGACCTGAGTGGCAAGAGCTCATGCTACGGAGCTCAACAGAAGCAAATGGTAACGGGGAGCTGCTCTGAGCAGAAGAGGTACAGGTAGGAAAGAAATTGGACCGGGGCCAGTGTTTTGAGAAGGGGATTATGTGATAAAATTGTTCATTTCAGATAATTGTTTTAAAACTAAGAACAGTCTTGAGGGAAAAAATTTTAGCCAGTCCAATTGAACAACCACAATCCACAAATACTTTCAACTGTATTTCCTATACATACATATTTTTATGCTGTGGCAATTGATCAATATGACCATCCATATTCTGCTTTTTTCACTGAATATTTTATCTGAAATATTTTTTCATATTCCTAGAGTCTCCATTATCTTTTTTAATGTCTCTATGATATTCCATAACATAGTTGCAACATACTACAGGCATTCTTCTATTGTTAGACAATAACATTGTGTCAGTTTTTCCCTTTTCTAACACTGCAACATAGTGTTTTTCTACAGTTAAAGTGTTTCCTTAGGTTTCCTTTCTAGGAGTCAGATTCTAGGGTCAAAAAGTATGAACAGTATGGCAACGTAGCAGAGTGGATAGGAACACAGAATTTGAAATTACACAACCTGGGTACAAAATTCACTCCTGCCCATTACCACCTACATGACTTGAATGATTTGCTTAAAGCTCCCAGATCCTCTGGGGACTGAGGTTATGATCCTGTATGCCAAGTACCTGGCACAGATCCTGGCAAATAGACAAATTACTGTTGTTGTTAACAAATTACCGTTACTGTTGTTGTTGAGCCCACCCACCGCAACTAAGACCCGGTGCAACCAAGTAAATAAATAAATTTTTTTTTTTGGAAATTTCATGTAATGAATGAAACATTTATATTAACATATTTCCATACAAATAAGCCAATGAAAGTTTAGTATTAGCTGTTTTGTTTGTTTTTTTATACTGCAGGTTCTTATTAGTCATCAATTTTATACACATCAGTGTATACATGTCAATCCCAATAGCCCAATTCAGCACACCACCATCCCCACCCCACCGCAGTTTTCCTCCCTTGGTGTCCATATGTCTGTTCTCTACATCTGTGTCTCAACTTCTGCCCTGCAAACTGGCTCATCTGTACCATTTTTCTAGGTTCCACATACATGCATTAATATACGATATTTGTTTTTCTCTTTCTGACTTACTTCACTCTGTATGACAGTCTCTAGATCCATCCACGTCTCAACAAATGACTCAGTTTCGTTCCTTTTTATGGCTGAGTAATATTCCATTTTATATATGTACCACATCTTCTTTATCCATTTGTCTGTCGATGGGCATTTAGGTTGCTTCCATGACCTGGCTATTGTAAATAGTGTTGCAATGAACATTGGGGTGCATGTGTCTTTTTGAATTATGGTTTTCTCTGGGTATACGCCCAGTAGTGGGATTGCTGGATCATATGGTAAATCTATTTTTAGTTTTTTAAGGAACCTCCATACTGTTCTCCATAGTGGCTGTATCAATTTACATTCCCACCAACAGTGCAAGAGGGTTCCCTTTTCTCCACACCCTCTCCAGCATTTGTTGTTTGTAGATTTTCTGATGATGCCCATTCTAACAGGAGTGAGGTGATACCTCATTGTAGTTTTGATTTGCATTTCTCTAATAATTAGTGATGTTGAGCAGCTTTTCATGTGCTTCTTGGCCATCTGTATGTCTTCTTTGAAGAAATGTCTATTTAGGTCTTCTGCCCATTTTTGGATTGGGTTGTTTGTTTCTTTTTTTTTTAATTTTTTTTTAACTTTTTTTTGGGTTTATTTAGTTATTTAGTTATTATTTATGGCGGTGTTGGGTCTTCGTTTCTGTGCGAGGGCCTTCCCTAGCTGCGGCAAGTGGGGGCCACTCCTCATCGCAGTGCGCGGGCCTCTCATTATCGCGTCCTCTCTCATTGTGGAGCACAGGCTCCAGACGCGCAGGCTCAGTAATTGTGGCTCACGGGCCTAGTCGCTCCGTGGCCTGTGGGATCTTCCCAGACCAGGGCTCAAACCCGTGTCCCCTGCATTGGCAGGCAGATTCTCAACCACTGCGCCACCAGGGAAGCCCCTGTTTCTTTAATATTGAGCTGAATGAGCTGTTTATATATTTTGGAGATTAATCCTTTGTCCGTTGATTCGTTTGCAAATATTTTCTCCCATTCTGAGGGTTGTCTTTTCGTCTTGTTTATGGTTTCCTTTGCTGTGCAAAAGCTTTGAAGTTTCATTAGGTCCCATTTGTTTATTTTTGTTTTTATTTCCATTACTCTAGGCGGTGGATCAAAAAAGATCTTGCTGTGATTTATGTCAAAGAGTGTTCTTCCTATGTTTTCCTCTAAGAATTTTATAGTGTCTGGTCTTACATTTAGGTCTCTAATCCATTTTGAGTTTATTTTTGTGTACGGTGTTAGGGAGTGTTCTAATTTCATTCTTTTACATGTAGCTGTCCAGTTTTCCCAGCACCACTTATTGAAGAGACTGTCTTTTCTCCGTTGTATATCCTTGCCTCCTTTGTCATAGATTAGTTGACCATAGGTGCGTGGGTTTATCTCTGGACTTTCTATCCTGTTCCATTGATCTATATTTCTGTTTTTGTGCCAGTACCATATTGTCTTGATTACTGTAGCTTTGTAGTATAGTCTGAAGTCAGAGAGTCTGATTCCTCCAGCTCTGTTGTTTTCCCTCAAGACTGCTTTGGCTATTTCAGGTCTTTTGTGTCTCCATACAAATTTTAAGATTTTTTGTTTTAGTTCTGTAAAAAATGCCATTGGTAAATTGATAGGGATTGCATTGAATCTGTAGATTGCTTTGGGTAGTATAGTCATTTTCACAATATTGATTCTTCCAATCCAAGAACATCGTATATCTCTCCATCTGTTGGTATCATCTTTAATTTCTTTCATCAGTGTCTTATAATTTTCTGCATACAGGTCTTTTGTCTCCCTAGGTAGGTTTATTCCTGGGTATTTTATTCTTTTTGTTGCACTGGTAAATGGGAGTGTTTCCTTAATTTTTCTTTCAGATTTTTCATCATTAGTGTATAGGAATGCAAGAGATTTCTGTGCATTAATTTTGTATCCTGCAACTTTACCAAATTCATTGATTAGCTCTAGTAGTTTTCTGGTGGCATCTTTAGGATTCTCTATGTATAGTATCATGTCATCTGCAAACAGTGACAATTTTACTTCTTCTTTTCCAATTTATATTCCTTTTATTTCTTTTTCTTCTCTGATTGCTGTGGCTAGGACTACCAAAACTATGTTGAATGATAGTGGTGAGAGTGGACATCCTTGTCTCGTTCCTGATCTTAGAGGAAATGCTTTCAGTTTTTCACCATTGAGAATGATGTTTGCTGTGGGTTTGTTGGATATGGCCTTTATTATGTTGAGGTAGGTTCCCTCTATGCCCACTTTCTGGAGAGTTTTTATCATAAATGGGTGTTCAATTTTGTCAAAAGCTTTTTCTGCATCTATTCAGATGATCATATGGTTTTTATTCTTCAATTTGTTAATATGCTGTATCACATTGATTGATTTGCGTATATTGAAGAATCCTTGCATCCCTGGGATAAATCCCACTTGATCATGGTGTATGATCCTTTTAATGTGTTGTTGGATTCTGTTTGCTAGTATTTTGTTGAGGATTTTTGCATCTATATTCATCAGTGATATTGGTCTGTAATTTTCTTTTTTTGTAGTATCTTTGTCTGGTTTTGGTATCACGGTGATGGTGGCCTCATAGAATGCGTTTGGGAGCATTCCTTCCTCTGTAATTTTTTAGAAGAGTTTGAGAAGGATGGGTGTTAACTCTTCTCTAAATGTTTGATAGAATTCACCTGTGAAGCCATCTGGTCCTGGACTTTTGTTTGTTGGAAGATTTTTAATTATAGTTTCAATTTCATTACTTGTGATTGGTCGGTTCATATTTTCTATTTCTTCCTGGTTCAGTCTTGGAAGGTTATACCTTTCTAAGAATTTGTCCATTTCTTCCAGGTTGTCCATTTTATTGGCATAGAGTTGCTTGTAGTCGTCTCTTAGGATGCTTTGTATTTCTGTGGTGTCCGGGGTAACTTCTCCTTTTTCATTTCTTATTTTGTTGATTTGAGTCCTCTCCCTCTTTTTCTTGATGAGTCTGGCTAATGGTTTATCAATTTTGTTTATCTTCTCAAAGAGCCAGCTTTTAGTTTTATTGATCTTTGCTATTGTTTTCTTTGTTTCTATTTCATTTATTTTTGCTCTGATCTTTATGATTTCTTTCCTTCTACTAATTTTGGGTGTTGTTTGTTCTTCTTTCTCTAGTTCCTTTAGGTGTAATGTTAGATTGTTTATTTGAGATGTTTCTTGTTACTTGAGGTAGGCTTGTATTGCTATAAACTTCCCTCTTAGAACTGCTTTTGCTGCATCCCATAGGTTTTGGACCATTGTGTTTTCATTGTCATTTGTCTCTAGGTATTTTTTTATTTCCTCTTTGATTTCTTCAGTGATCTCTTGGTTACTTAGTAAGTATTGTTTAGCCTCCATGTGTTTGTGTTTTTTACTTTTTTTTCCCTGTAACTGATTTCTAATCTCATACCATTGTGGTTGGAAAAGATGCTTGATATGATTTCAATTTTCTTAAATTTACTGAGGCTTGATTTGTGACCCAGGATGTGATCTATCCTGGAGAATGTTCCATGTGCAATTGAGAAGAAAGTGTAATCTCCTGTTTTTAGATGGAATGTCCTATAAATATCAATTAAATCTATCTGGTCTATTTTGTCATTTAAAGCTTGTGTTTCCTTATAAATTTTCTGTCTGGATGATCATCCATTGGTGTAAGTGAGGTGTTAAAGTCCCCCACTATTCTTGTGTTACTGTCGATTTCCTCTTTTATAGCTGTTAGCAGTTGCCTTATGTATTGAGGTGCTCTTATGTTGGGTGCATATATATTTATAATTGTTATATCTTCTTCTTGGATTGATCCCTTGATCATTATGTAGTGTCCTTCCTTGTCTCTTGTAACATTCTTTATTTTATTTTATTTTATTTTATTTTATTTATTTATTTTTTTTTTAAAAGATAACCTCTTTTTCTTTTTAAATTTTATAGCTACTTTATTTATTTATTAATTATTTATTTTTGGCTGTGTTGGGTCTTCGGTTCGTGCGAGGGCTTTCTCTAGTTGCGGCAAGCGGGGGCCACTCTTCATCGCGGTGCGGGGACCGCTCTTCATCGCGGTGCGCGGGCCTTTCACTATCGCGGCCCCGTTGCGGGGCACAGGCTCCAGACGCGCAGGCTCAGTAGTTGTGGCTCACGGGCCCAGCTGCTCCGTGGCATGTGGGATCTTCCCAGACCAGGGCTCGAACCCGTGTCCCCTGCATTAGCAGGCAGATTCTCAACCACTGCGCCACCAAGGAAGCCCCATTCTTTATTTTAGATTCTATTTTATCTGATAGGAGTATTGCTACTCCAGCTTTTTTTTGATTTCCATTTGCATGGAATATCTTTTTCCATCCCCTCACTTTCAGTTTGTATGTGTCCCTAGGTCTGAAGTGGGTCTCTTGTAGACAGCATATATATGGGTCTTGTTTTTGTATCTATTCAGCGAGCCTGTGTCTTTTGGTTGGAGTGTTTAATTCATTCACATTTAAGGTAATTATTGATATGTGTGTTCCTATTACCATTTTCTCTAATTGTTAGGGGTTTGTTTTTGTAGGTCCTTTTCTTCTCTTGTTTTTCTTCTTCTTGTGTTTCTCACTCAGAGAAGTTCCTTTAGCATTTGTTGTAGAGCTGGTTTGGTGGTGCTGAATTCTCTTAGCTTTTGCTTGTCTGTAAAGCTTTTGATTTCTGCATCGAATCTGAATTAGATCCTTGCCGGGTAGAATAATCTTGGTTGTAGGTTCTTCCCTTTCATCACTTTAAATATATCGTGCCACTCCCTTTTGGTTTATAGAGTTTCTACTGAGAAATCAGCTGTTAACCTTATGGGAGTTCCCTTGTATGTTATTTGTCATTTTTCCCTTGTTGCTTTCAACCATTTTTCTTTGTCTTTAATTTTTGTCAATTTGTTTCCTGTGTCTTGGCATGTTTCTCATTGGGTTTATCCTGCCTGGGACTCTCTGTGCTTCCTGGACTTGAGTGGCTATTTCCTCTCCCATGTTAGGGAAGTTTTCGACTATAATCTCTTCAAATATTTTCTCGGGTCCTTCCTCTCTCTCTTTTCCTTCTGGGACCCCTATTGCAAATGTTGGTGCATTTAATGTTGTCCCAGAGGTCTCTTAGGCTGTCTTCATTTCTTTTCATTCTTTTTTCTTTACTCTGTTCTGCGGCAGTGAATTCCACCATTCTGTCTTCCAGGTCACTTATCCGTTTTTCTGCCTCAGTTATTCTGCTATTGATTCCTTCTAGTGTAATTTTCGTTTCAGTTATTGTATTGTTCATCTCTGTTTGTTTGTTCTTTAATTCTTCTAGGTCTTTGTTCTTTAATTCTTCTAGGTCTTTGTTGAACATTTCTTGCATTTTTTCGATCTTTGCCTCCATTCTTTTTCCGAGGTCCTGGATCATCTTCACTATCATTATTCTGAATTCTTTTTCTGGAAGGTTGCCTATCTTCACTTCATTTAGTTGTTTTTCTGGGGGTTTATCTTGTTCCTTCATCTGGTACAAAGTCCTCTGCCTTTTCATTTTGTCTATCTGTCTGTGAATGTGGTTTTCCTTCCACATGCTGCAGAATTGAAGTTCTTCTTGCTTCTGCTCTCTGCCCTCTGATGGATGGGGCTATCTAAGAGGCTTGTGCAAGTTTCCTGATGGGAGGGACTGGTGGTGGGTAGAGCTGGCTGTTGCTCTGGCAGGCAGAGCTCAGTAAAACTTTAACCTGCTTGTCTGCTGATGGGTGGGGCTGGGTTCCCTCCCTGTTGGTTGTTTGGCCTGAGGTGACCCAGCACTGGAGCCTACCTGGCTCTTTGGTGGGGTTAATGGCAGACTCTGGGAGGGATCACGTCAAGGAGTACTTCCCAGAACTTCTGCTGCCAGTGTCCTTGTCCCCATGGTGAGCCACAGCCACCCCCCACCTCTGCAGGAGACCCTCCAACACTAGTAGGTAGGTCTAGTACAGTCTCCTATGGGGTCACTGCTCCTTCCCCTGGTTCCTGATGCACACACTACTTTGTGTGTGCCCTCCAAGAATGGAGTCTCTGTTTCCCCCAGTTCTGTCAAAGTCCTGCAATCAAATCCTGCTAGCCTTCAAAGTCTGGTTCTCTAGGAATTCCTCCTCCCATTGCCAGACCCCCAGGTTGGGAAGCCTGACGTGGGGCTCAGAACCTTCACTTCAGTGGGTGGACTTCTTTGGTATACATGTTCTCCAGTTTGTGAGTCACCCACCCAGCAGTTATGGGATTTGATTTTTAATGTGATTGTTCCCCTCCTACCATCTCACTGTGGCTTCTCCTTTGTCTTTGGATGTGGAGTATCTTTTTTGGTGAGTTCCAGAGTCTTCCTGTCTATGATTGTTCAGCAGTTAGTTGTGATTCTGGTGCTCTCGCAAGAGGAAGTGATCACATCTCCTTCTACTCTGCTATCTTGAACCAATCTCCTCTTTGCTTGGTTGGTAGTTCTTTTTTTTTTTGGCCTCAATGCATGGCTTGCGGGATCTTAGTTCCCCTACCAGGGATTGAACCCAGGCCCCAGCAGTGAAAGCACCAATCCCTAACCCCTGGACCACAAGGAAATTCCCATATTTTTAATTTTTTGAGGAATCTCCATACTGTTTTCCATAGTGGATGCACAAATTTTCATTCCCACCAACAGTGCATGAGGGTTGTCTTTTCTTCACATCTGTTGCCAACACTTATTATTTGTTGCCTTTTTGATAATAGCCATTCTGACAGGTATGAGGTCATGTCTCATTGTGGTTTTGATTTGCATTTCCCTGATGATTAGTGACGTTGAACAAAGATGCTCATGCATCTGTTGGCCATCTGTATGTCTTCTTTAGAAAAATATCTCTTCAGATCCTCTGCCCATTTTTTAATCAGGTTGTTTATTTTTTTGATATTGAGTTGTGTGAGTTCTTTGTATATTTTGGATCTTAACCCCTTATATAATTTGTAAATATATTCTCACATTCAGTAGGTAGCATTTTTGTTTTGTTGATAGTTTCCTTTGCTGTGCAAAAGCTTTTTAGTTTGATGTCATCCCATTTGATTATTGTTGCTTTTGTTTCCCTTGCTTAAGGAGGCATATCCAAAATTTTTTTCCTAAGACTGATGTCAAAGAGCATACTGCCTATGTTTTCTTCTAGAAGTATTATGGTTTGGGGTCTTACATTTAAGGATTTAATCCTTTTCAAATTTATTTTTATACATGATGTGAGAGAAAGTTCAGTTTGATTCTTTTGCAGGTAGCTGTCCCAGTTTCCCAACAACGTCTTTTCCCCATCTTTTCCCCATTCTTGCCTCCTTTGTCATATATTAATTGTCCATTTAAGTGTGGGTTTATTTCTGAGCTCTCTATTCTGTTCCACTGATCTATGTGTCTGTTTTTGTGCCAATACCATACTGGTTTTTTTTGGTTTGTTTTGTTTTTTTAAAGTCTATGATTTTCTTTTTTTTTTTTTAATTTTTTATAGCTACTTTATTTATTTATTTATTATTTATTTTTGACTGTGTTGGGTCTTCGGTTCGTGCGAGGGCTTTCTCTAGTTGCGGCAAGCGGGGGCCACTCTTCATCGCGGTGCGGGGACCACTCTTCATCGCGGTGTGCGGGCCTTTCACTATCGCGGCCTCTCTTGTTGCGGAGCACAGGCTCCAGACGCGCAGGCTCAGTAGTGTGGCTCACGGGCCTAGTTGCTCCGTGGCATGTGGGATCTTCCCAGACCAGGGCTCGAACCCGTGTCCCCTGCATTAGCAGGCAGATTCTCAACCACTGCGCCACCAGGGACGCCCTACCATACTGTTTTAATTACCGTAGCTTTGTAATATAGTTTGTAATCAGGGCGTGTGACACTCCAGCTTTGTTCTTTCTCAAGATTGTTTTGGCTATTTGGGATCTTTTGTGTTTCTTTTGTGTTTGTGTAAAAATTTTAGAATTCTTTGTTCTGGTTCTGTGAAAATGTCATCAGTATTTTGATAGGAATTTCACTGAACCTGTAGATTGTCTTGGGTAGTATGGTCATTTAAACAATATTAATTCTTCCAATCCATGGTCAGGGTATAACTTTTCATTTTTGTTTGTGTATGTGTTTTCTTCAATTTCTTTCATCAGTGTCTTACAATTTTTTGAGTACCGGTCTTTTACCTCCTTAGTTAGATTTATTCCTAGGTATTTTATTCTTTTTGATGCAATTGTCAATGGGATTGTTTTCTTAATTTCTCTTTCTGATAGTTTGTTGTTAGTGTATAGGAACACAACAGATTTGTCTATATTAATTTTGTATTCTGAGCTTTACCAATTGATGAGTTCTAGTAGTTGTTTGGTGACATCTTTAGGATTTTCTATGTATAGTATTACATCATCTGCAAACAGTGACAGTGTTACTTTGTCCTTTGAAATTTGGATTTCTTTTATTTCTTTTTCTTGTCTGATTGCTGTGGCTAGGACTGCCAATAACACGTTAAATAAAAGTAGTGAGAGTGGACATCCTTGTCTTATTCCTGATCTTAGAGGGAATGTTTTTTCAGCTTTTCACCACTGAGTATGATATTAGCTGTGGGCTTGTCACATATGGCCTTTATAATGTTGATGTATGTTACCTCTATACCCACATTTGTGGAGAGTTTTTTTTTTTTTTTTTTTTTTGGCTGCATTGGGTCTTCATGGCTGTGCGTGGGCTTTCTCTAGTTGCGGCGAGCAGGGGCTACTCTTCATTGCGCTGCACGGGCTTCTCATTGCAGTGACTTCTCTTGTTGCGGAGCACAGGCTCTAGGTGCATGGGCTTCAGTAGTTGCGGCACACGGGCTCAGTAGTTGTGGCTCACGGGCTCTAGAGCACAGGCTCAGTAGTTGTGGCACATGGGCTTAGTTGCTCCGCGGCATGTGGGATCTTCCCGGACCAGGGCTCGAACCCGTGTCCCCTGCATTGGCAGGCAGATTCTTAGCCACCGCGCCACCAGGGAAGTCCTGTGGAGAGTTTTTAATCATAAATGGAAGTTGAACTTTGTCAAAAGTTTGTTTCTGCATCTATTGAGATGATCTTTTATTCTTCAGTTGTTAATGTTGTGTATTACATTGATTGATTTTCACATATTGAATCATCCTTGCCTCCCTGGAATAAATCTCATTTGATCATGGTGTGGGATCCTTTTAATGTACTGTTGAATTTGTCTTGCTAATGTTTTGTTGAGGATTTTTGCATCTTTGTTCATCAGTGATACTGGCCTGTAATTTTTGTGTGTGTGTGTGATATCTTTGTCTAGTTTTGGTAACAGGGTGATGCCGGCCTCATAGAATGTGGCAGTCTGATAGGTGTGGCTGCCCCCGGTCCGGTTGCTTGCCAGACTCTGCCTTGTGCAGAGGCTGCCAGCTGCTGGTGGGTGGGGTCAGATCCCAGGGTCTTTGGCTGCAGAGCCCTGGAGGCCCTGGAGCTAGTATTGGCCTGCTGGTAGGCAGGGCCAGTTCTTGACATGGCTGGATGTGGGGTCTGGGGTGTCCTGAAGCTGTATCTGCCTGCTGGTGGGTTGGGCTGGACTCCAGGGTCACTGGCTGAGGGGCCCAAAATGTCCCAGAGCTGGCATTGGCCAACTGGTAGGTGTGGTCAGGGCCCAGGGGGTCCTAGAGCTGATGCTGGCTTGCTGGTGAGTGGCCTGGGTTCTGACATGGCAGGCTGTGGGGCTGAGGTGGTCCTGGGGCTGTTGTCCATCTGCTGGTGGGCAGGGCTGGGGCCCAGGCGTTCTCAGAGCTATTGCTAGCTGCTGGTGGGCAAAGCCAGGTCCTGGAGTCTCTGGCTGCAGGGTCCTGAAGGCTCCAGGGGTAGTACCTGTGCACTGTTGGGCAGGGCCAGGTCCTGGGCCCTCTGGTGGATCAGGCTGGGTCCCGGGGCAGCAGGACACTCAAGGAGTCCTAAGGCAGTCGGCCTGCTGGTGGGTGTGGCTATGTCCCCACCTGGCTAGATGCTTGGCCTGAGGTGTCCCAGTTATGGTGCCAACAGGCTGGTGGGTGGGGCCAGGTCACAGCACTAATAAGCTAGAGGAAGACTCCAGAATGGGGCTTGTCAGCACCAGTGGTAGAATGAGCTCCCAAAATGGCTGCCACCAGCATCTATGTCCCCAGGGTGAGCTCCAGTTGCCTCCTGCCTCTATAGAAGGCTCCAAGATCAGCAGGTGGGTCTGACTTGGGCTTCTTTCAAGTTACTATTTCTGCCCTGGGTCTCAGAGCATGTGAGACTTTGTGAGTGAGTTTTTTTGTTTTTTGTTTTTGTTTATATGGCCATGCCACACAGCCTGTGGGATTTCAGTTCCCCAACCAGGGATTGAACCCAGGCCATGGCAGTGAAAGGCCAGAATCATAACCACTAGGCCACCAGGGAACTCCCCATGAGTGAGTTTTTTAAGAGGGGAGTTTCTATTTCCTACAGCCCTCCAGCTCTCCCCAAAGTAAGCCCCACTGTCCTTCAAAGCCAAATGTTCTGGAGGCTCTGGGCTGGGGAGACTGATATGTGGCTCGGACCCCTTTCTCCTTATGGAGAACCTCTGCAATTGTAATTATCCTCCCGTTTGTGGGTCGTCCACCTGGGGGTATGGGTCTTGACTATACCACATCTCCGCCCCTCCTGCCATCTCATTGTGGCTCCTTCTTTATATCTTTAGTTGTAGAAGATGCTTTCTGCTAGTCTTCAGGTCTTTCTCACCAATAGTTGCTCTGTAAATAATTGTAATTTAGGTGTACCCATGGGAGGTGGTGAGCTCCGTGTCTTCCTACTCTGCCATCTTGCCACTCCTCTGATTAAGACCCTGACTTATGTTTTTAACTGGACCACTTTGGCTGCTCTGTTGAGAAAAGACTGAAGAAGAGCAATGGAAGAAGCAGAGCAGGGAAAAAGCAGGGAAAGCTTTTGCAGTAATCCAGGAGAGGGATGGTTTGGGCTTGGGTCAGGGTTGCAGCAATACAGGAAAAAGTCAGAAGGAGTCTGATATTGCATACATTTTGAAGGTAGATTTGGCAGGGTTCTTTCATGGGATTGGGGTAGAAGAAAAAGAGAGTATCAAGCATCGTTCCAGATTTTTTGCACAAACTTTTTGGTATAATTGATCACACAGAGAACCCAGCAGGAGTCAATCCTTCAAACCTCAAAATAGTAACATAAAGTTTAGGAACTATTCCATGTGAATATTCCATGTGAAAACTTTTCTGTAATAGCCTTGAACCTACTTACACCTGTAATCAAAAAAATCATTTCTACTGGAGGAATTTAAGCCAGTTTACAATTATAACTGACAAAGAGTGGCTTTGTTTATGTCTCCTCCAAGGGCTCTAAATGCTTCACAAATCCCCCATGGCCAGTTGCTTCACCTCAACTACAAAGCCACTTCAAAAACAGAGAATTAAGAGGTGTGAAAGAGGCATGAGAATCTAGGTCAGGAAAGCTAACGCCCGTCTCATAAGAAAATAGGGCAAAGCTATCTGCAATGCTTAGTTAAGGTAAATAGAACTCTGGGTCTTACAAAACTGTTCAAAAATGACCTAAACAAGAAACAGAAGTACCCCTCTTATTTCCTACTGCAAGAGCAAAATTAAGGGAATTGCTTAGGGCATTCACAGGATGAAATGATCCTGGTCAATAAAAAGTTCAAGATTAATATTAAATATGCACAACACAGCTGTTGGGCTTTCTCAGAAAATTATCCAAAATGCTTATGAGCCAGTTTTCCTACATGACAACAGCAAAACCCCATGGATTTCTGTCTTTATTACCTTAATAAGGGGGTAAGATAAGTGCACACTACAATTTGTGTCACCCTACTCTGAAAGAGTGGAATTCAGAAACTTTCAAGTGACAGGAAAAGTGTGAATAATCATCAGCAAGCTACACTAGAAATGAAAGCATGAGGAAATGGCATCTTTTGCTGGCCTGTCCTGGTGCCCACATCTTCAAGTCAGCAGCCAGAACTGAGGGCGAAACTTGAGATTGCTGCAGGTTCACCAGTGCAAAGCTGGTTTGATCATTCACATGAGGATTAAAGCCACAGACTTGGCCTCATCACCAGGTCCTAATTAACTGAACTAACTAGTCCTTTATATCAGGGATTAGCAAACTATGACTCATGGGCTAAATACTGCTTGGGTTTTTTGGGGGGTTTTTTTTGGGTTTTTTTGGATAGCCCACAAGCTAAGAATGGTTTCTACATTTTTAGATGGTTGAAAAAATCAAAAGGAGAAGAATATTTTGTGAAATGGGAAAATTACATAAAATGCAAATTTCAGTGTTCATAAATAAATTTAAATTGGAACACAATCCTACTTATCCATCTAGGTAGGCTCTCTGGTTGCTTTTGCATTTTAACAGCAGAGTTGAGTAGTCATGACAGAGACCCTATAGCCTGCAAAGCGTAAAATATTTACTATCTAGTTCTTTACAGAAAGTTTGCCAACTACCTACTCGAGATCACACTGGTATATACAATGTAGAAATCACAGTTGAAGGAATTTATATTTCCAAAATGGAATTGAGGACACATCGTAGAAATGGAAAAGCACAGAAACAAAACTCTTTAATGTTGCATGTATATAGCTTTTACTTGCAGCACTTGGTGTTCATTCTTTCCAGGAAGTAGAAAGGAGAGTGATCACTTTTCCAAGTAAGGAAAGGGATACTAATCCATTTAATCAGCTAGAATCAGATACTATTCATGTTTTCTGCTCTCAGATTGTTCTTTTCCATGGTGAGTTAGTAAAAGACAAAAGGGTGCTTAGAGACAGAAAATAGACAATGATGATTCAGTCAACATGCACACAGGTGGATTAAAATTTTAGAATGGATTTTCAGAACAGAGACCTTGCCTGTCTTTTTTCACTATGGTACACTAGAACCTTTACATGTGAGCACTCCAATATTTGTCAAATACTTGTGAGCACTCAAATATCTGCACACACTTATGAAGAAAGTTGGCTACTATATCTCATACTTTCTTCAAGCAACAAATGAGTCATTTGGTTCTTGGCTTCTGATTGTTTTGGGGAAACTGAACCAGCAACACTTGAGACCTCTGCTCAGTTTCAGGATTAGAGTCCTCAGGAACCTAGTGGCCCCTTGTCTCCCTCTCTGTGCTTATGTCAAAGGGCAAGTATAGTTATTATTGAGTGAAGTCTCCACAGGAAGATTTATTTCTGATTCCAACTTACTGGGTTGGCCAACATCAGACAAGCCTTGGGCCAGTATAAACAGAGTCATGTTGACGACACTTTTCAACCTCTATACCTCCTCTTCCTGCAGTCAAAGCTCTTTCCTTCTTGAAGAGTTTTTCAAAGACCAAAACAAAACAAAACCCAAACCAGAATGCTCTTCTTAACACACAGGAAGCCATTTTATCTTCAATAAATACTGAAAGAAATTCATAGATCCCTTACCTAATTTTTTTAAATTGCAAATATGCGATTAACTAAATTATCTGAAATATTAACCCTGAAGAATGTTGTTGTTGTTGTTGTCTACTCAAAAAGAGAGTTTCCATAGTTCAGTTTCTCTTTCCTAACTCTTTTCAACTTGACGTTTTAACAAAGATCTATCATGTACCTCCTATGCGTTTTGCCAAGTTGGGAAAGAGGTAAATAGCAGAGATGAATGAGATGAGTTTCCTGTACTCCAGAAGCTCAAGGCAATAAAAGCTGTTTTTTGTGTGTGGCTGTAACCCCAAGGGAAAGTGAAATATATGCCTTCGCTACACATTGCAGACAAAAAGAAAAATGTAAGAAATCTCTACTCCACTGGACAGAATTTACTTTAGTTTTATGACACCAACAAAAATTCCAACGAGAGCACTTTGGAGCGTTTATGCTATCATTGAAGACCTTTCAAAGATTGTTGTCTAAGTAGTCTCAAGAGATAAACAGCCAGAACACTGCTGGTTCTCCAAAATATTAAGTACAAATGCACTACCAGCTAAGAATAAAAATTTTCCTTTTGCCTACCATAACAAGACAGGAAATACAGAGAACTAAGTCAGATCTCCAGATTCTCTCCAAGTTCAGATACTAAATCCTTATTGTGTATATCATGAGCTTTGCCTTTGAAAACCTCGGTGTGAATACTCTGTGATTTATTTGATCATCAACCCTGGGCAATTCTTGGCACTCTCTGAGCCTCTGTCTCTTCATGATTACCTCACAGGACTTCTGTGAGAATCAAGGAAGACAACGTATATAAAAATGCCTTATAAATTATAATTCCTGGGGCTTCCCTGGTGGCGCAGTGGTTGAGAATCTGCCTGCCAATGCAGGGGACACAGGTTCGAGCCCTGGTCTGGGAAGATCCCACATGCCGCGGAGCAACTAGGCCCGTGAGCCACAACTACTGAGCCTGCGCGTCTGGAGCCTGTGCTCCGCAACAAGAGAGGCCATGATAGTGAGAGGCCCACACACCGCGATGAAGAGTGGCCCCCGCTTGCCACAACTGGAGAAAGCCCTCGCACAGAAAAACGAAGACCCAACACAGCTAAAAATAAATAAATAAATAAATAAATAATTTTAAAAAATATATATATATCTTCTTAAAAAAAATTATAATTCCTCACCAATCCCTTGAGAGTAAGAACTGCATCTTATTCCTTATCAAATCCCCAATGTCTAGGACAATGCCTGGTATGTAGAAGACACTTAATTTTAACTGAAGGAATACTTTACTATATAAGTATCAGTTATTATGCAGCAACTTTTACTATAGTTTGTGGATTAATAACAGGGTAGTAACCGAATATAAGATGTCAAGTTAGAAACTGTCCTTGGACCATTAAGCTCTTATTCTGAATCTTTCTCTCTAAAAGATGATTTTCCTTAAACAACAAGGTCCTACTGTATAGCACAGGGAACTATATCCAATATCCTGGGATGAACCATAATGGAAAAGAATATAAAAAAGAATGTATATATGTGTATAACTGAGTCACTTTGCTATACAGCAGAAATTAGCACAACTTTGTAAATCAACTACACTTCAATAAAAAAAAAATTAAAAAAATAAATAAAGGAAATTGAATGTGCGCTTTTAAGGAAAAATGTCACTCCAAGGCTGGTAGTGCTGATGCCTATTATTTTGAAGATAATTTTATAACAATATCAGTTGGATATTGTGCTTAGAGCTTTCTCAGCAGTTTGCAACGACCCAGCCACATTTCTCTCAGATTTTCTGAGAATAATGGCATACACTTGTGAAGCAGCTTGCCAGAGTTCAGTGATATGAAACAGTTCTTCTCCTCAAGAAGTGGCAAATTCTGATGGGGCTCAAAGTCACACTGGCATCTCATTAACTCAGGTTCCAATTAATTAAACTAACCAGAGAGTAAAATGGCAAAGATACCAGGCAATTAAAAGATCAAGTAGGATTGGAGGCTCTGGGGATGAAAAGCAGCATGGATAAATTCTAAAGATCAAATACCTCGGGGCTTCCCTGGTGGCGCAGTGGTTGAGAGTCTGCCTGCTAATGCAGGGGACACGGCTTCGAGCCCTGGTCTGGGAAGATCCCACATGCCGCGGAGCAACTAGGCCCGTGAGCCACAATTGCTGAGCCTGCGCACCTGGAGCCTGTGCTCCGCAACAAGAGAGGCCGCGACAGTGAGAGGCCCGCGCACCGCGATGAAGAGTGGCCCCCACTTGCCACAATTAGAGAAAGCCCTCGCACAGAAACGAAGACCCAACACAGCCATAAATAAATAAACAAAAAAAAAAAAAAAAAAGAACTAATCTACCGCAGAAGTCTTTAAAAAAAAAAAAAAAAAGATCAAATACCTTTAAAACTTTTTGTTTAAAACAAAACATTTACTTTCAAAGTTTTTTGATTTTCTCTAACTTGTCTATTTATATCATTTGCTGCTGTTTCTTTTGGATTTTTTTTTTTCACGATTTGTATGAGCTCTGTGTACACTAAAGAACTTAATCCTTCAACTACCATATGTGCTGCAAATATTTTTCACAGTTTGACTTGAGGGTATTTTTGGACACATAGGAAATTTAAATTTTTAATACTTCATTGGGATATAACTCATGTATCATACAATTCCAGAAGATTTGATTTTTATATAGTCAAAAGTATCAATTTTCTTCTTTGCTTTTTGATTTTATTTTCTTCCAGTTTTATTGAGGTATAATTGACATACAGCACTATGTATGTTTAAGGTGCACAGCAATGATGTGACTTATATACATCATGAAATGATTATCACAGTAAGTTTGGTGAACATCCACCATCTCATATAGATACAAATTTTTAAAAATAGAAAAAAAATTTCCGTGTGATGAGAACTCTTAGGATTTACACTCTTAACAACTTTTATATGTAACATATAGCAGTGTTAGTTGTGTTTATCATGTGGTACATTACATCCCTAGTACTTATTTATCTTATAACTGGAAGTTTTTACCATTTGACCACCTTCATCCAATCCCCCCAACCCTCGCCACCTCAGGTAACCACAAATCTGATCTCCATTTTTTTTTAGTTTTTGGCTGCATTGGGTCTTTGTTGCTGCGTGTGGGCTTTTCTCTAGTTGCGGCGAGCAGAAGCTACTCTTTGTTGCGGTGGCTTCTCTTGGTGCGGAGCATGGGCTCTGGGTGCACGGGCTTCAGTAGTTGTGGCTTGTGGGCTCTAGAGCCAGGCTCAGTAGTTGTGGCGCACAGGCTTAGTTGCTCCATTGCATGTGGGATCTTCCCGGACCAGGGCTTGAACCCATGTCCCCTGTATTGGCAGGCGGATTGTTAACCACTGAGCCACCAGGGAAGCCCTGATCTCCTTTTATATGAGTTTGTTTTTGAAGTATAATTGATCTACAACACTATGTTAGTTCCTGTTACACATGGTGATTTCATGTTTCTATACATTTCAAAATGATTACCACAATAAGTCTAGTTACAATCTGTCACCATACAAAGATATTACATACTTATAAACTATATTCTCAACACTGTACATTTCATACCCATGACTCATTTATTTTGCAACTAGAAATTTGTACCTTTAATCTCCCTCACCTATTTCTTTCCTCCCCTCCCCTGCCACTGGCAACCACCTGTTTATTCTCTGTATCTATGACTCTATTTCTGTTTTGTTATGTTTGTTCATTTGTTTTACTTTTTAGATTTCACATATAAGTGAAATCATATAGTATTTGTCTGACTTATTTCTCTTAGCATAATACCGTCTAGGTCCATTCATGTTGTCACAAATGGCAAGACTTCATTCCTTTTTCATTGCTGAATAATATTCCATTGTATATATATGCTACACCTTTATCCATTCATCTATTGATGGGTACTTAGGTTGCTTCCACATCGTAAATAATGCTGCAATGAACATAGGGGTGCATATATCTGTTCTAATTAGTGTTTTCATTTTCTTCACATAAATATCCAGGAGTGAAATTATTGGATTATATGGTAGTTCTATTTTTAATTTTTTGAGGAATCTCCATACTGTTTTCCATAGTGGATGCACTAATTTTCATTCCCACCCAACAGTGCAGGAGTGTTCTCTTTTCTTCACATCTGTTGCCAACGGTTGTTATTTGTTGCCTTTTTGATAACAGCCTTCTGACAGTTATGAGGCGATATTTCATTGTGGTTTTGCATTTCCCTGATGATTAGTGATGTTGGGCAAGGATGCTCATGCATCTCTTGGCGATCTGTATGTCTTCTTTGGAAAAATATCTCTTCAGATCCTCTGCCCATTTTTTAATCAGGTTGTTTATTTTTTTTGATATTGAGTTGTATGAGTTCTTTGTATATTTTGGATATTAACCTCTTAGATATATTATCTGCAGATATCTTCTCCCATTAAAAAGTGGCCTTTTTGTTTTGTTGTAGTTTGCTGTGCAAAAGCTTTTTAGTTTGATGTCATCCCATTTGATTATTTTTGCTTTTGTTTCCCTTGCTTGAGGAGACATATCCAAAAAAAAAAAAAAAAAATCACTAAGACCAATGTCAAAGAGCCTACTGCCTATGTTTTCTTCTAGAACTTTCATTGTTTCACATCTTACATTTAAGTCTTCAATCCATTTAAAATCTATTTTTGTGTATGGTGTGAGAAAATAGTTTAGTTTTATTCTTTTGCGTGTAGCTGTCCAATTTTCCCAACACCATTCATTGAAGAGGTTTTCTTTTCCCCACTGTATATTCTTGCCTCCTTTGTCATAGATTAATTGCCCATTCAAGTGGGCTCTCTATTCTGTTCCGTTTACCTATGTGTCTGTTTTTGTGCCAATACCAAACCGTTTTAATTACTGTAGCTTTGTAGTATAGTTCATAATCAGGGAGTGTGATACTTCCAGCTTTGTTCTTTCTCAAGATTGTTTTGACTATTTGGGACCTTTTGTGTTTCCATACAAATTTTAGAATTATTTGTTCTGGTTTTGTGAGAAATGTCATTAGTATTTTGAGAGGGATTGCATTGAATCTGTAGATTGCCTTGGGTAGTATGGTCACTTTAAAAATACTAATTCTTCCAATTCATAAGCAGGGTATATTTTTCCATTTTTTGGTGTCTTCTTCAATTTCTTTCATCATTGTCTTATAGTTCTTTGAGTACAGGTCTTTTACCTCCTTAGGTTTAGTCCTAGGAATTTTATTCTCTTTTTTTTTTTTTTTTTTTTTTTAGTTTATCTTATTTTTGGCAGCATTGGGTCTTTGTTGCTGCATGCAGGCTTTCTCTAGTTGTGGTGAGCGGGGGCTACTATTTGTGGCGGTGTGCGGGCTTCTCATTGTGGTGGCTTCTCTTGTTGCAGAGCACAGGCTCTGCTATACAAAATCAGTTTATGAGCATTGTAGAAAATACAAAAACGTTATACTAACACAACCAAAGATTACCTTAGTGTATATTCTTTTTTTTTTAGCTGCACCATACAAGCATGCAGAACTTCCCTGACCAGGCATTGAACCCACGGCCCCTGCAGTGGAAGCACAGAGTCTTAACCACTGGACCACCAGGGAAGTCCTGTACATCCTTTTGAGATATTTTTCTATGGAAAGATATATAGATATATGCATTTTTACCAAATGGGATTATAATACATGTTGCTTTATGACCATCAATTTATTAACTTCTACCTATTCATTTCAATAATTCTTCATCTCATTTAATACCCATATACAAATTTTACCAACCTCAAAATGGCCTTTACAGCTGGTTTATCAAAACCAGGATTTAGGGACTTCCCTGGTGGCACAGTGGTTGGGAATCCACCTGCTAATGCAGGGGACACGGGTTCAATCCCCGGTCTGGGAAGATCCCACATGCCGTGGAGCAACTAAGCCCATGAGCCACAACTATTGAGCCTGCAAGCCACAACTACTGAAGCCCACATGCCTAAAGCCCGTGCTCCACAACAAGAGAAGCCACCGCAATGAGAAGCCTGCGCACTGCAACAAAGAGTAGACCCCGCTCACCACAACTAGAGAAAGCCCTTCAGCAGCAACGAAGACCCAATACAGCCAATAAATAAATAAATACATACATACATACATTTATGTAAAAACAAACAAACAAACAAACAACAGGATTTAATCCAGAGCCACACATCTGGGTGTTATATCCCATAAGTCTCTTAAACTTGATGAAGAGGAAGCACAGTGCAGATTTTTACTGGTAAGGTAAGGTCTCTGGGGATCCTCCCCCAGTCCTTGAGAGTTTGTTCCTGGAGTACATAATGATGTTTCCACCTACAATTTGAATCATTATATGTCAGGATTGTCATAGATGTTTCTACCAAGCCTGGCAGAATCTCTGACTTGACCCTAAAGTAAATACCAGTTGCATAGGAATGTAGACGTTAAGGAGCAAAATATGACCATTTCAAAGAGAATGTAGGGGAAGAACATGGAGCAAAGAAGTGACCTCTACCTGGTCCTGCAGGAAGAAGGAATTAATATCCTCAGAAGAAAATAGGGTACTAGTGAGGCTACAGGATTTCTCTGTTGGTCGGGGATTTTTCAAGAATTGGTGCTAATAGTTTCAAGAACTCAAAAGAGGGACTTCCCCAGTGGCCTGGTGGTTAAGAATTCACCCTCTAATGCAGGGGTCTTGGGTTCGATCCCTGGTGGGGGAACTAAGATCCCACGTGTCGCAGGGCAAATAAGCCCACGTACAGCAACTACTGAGCCTGTGTGCTCTAGAGCCCGAGTGCCACAGCTAGAGAGAAGCCATGCGCCAGAACGAAGATCCTGCATGCTGCAACTAAGACCCAAGGCAGCCAAATAAATAAATAAATATTTTTTAAAAAAACAACTCAAAAGAAAGACACCAGAAATTCAGAATACAGTAAAACTCATTAACTTTGATGGTTTCCTATAGGAGCTCTTCAAAAGCAATTTGCCAGATTTTAAATTTGTTTTACCAGAGCTCAGGTTTAGATATTATTCAAATCAATCTTGTTTTGTGAGAAAATTTTCACATTTGAATAAAGAAGAGGTAAGACAGAGCAGTATCATGAAAATCCTTCCCAATGCATTGTTGTAGCCTACAGTATGCTTTCACTAATGCCTCAAAATATCCCATTAATAGAATACGTTTGGATAATTAACGCAGACTAGATTGCAAAATGAGAAAAGTAAGCTATAGAACAATATGAATAGTGTGATATGTGTGATAAAAATGGAATGATTTGTTTATACTTGAAAATATTCCAAACACATGACAGACAATTGTCATCTTTGGGATGTGGAGCTAGATAAAGAATGAGAGATCCATTTTTTTTACTCTATGTGTGCCTGTAATTGTTGGATTTAAAAAACATAACATTTTTACCCTATTATGTTTCCTGAAGACCAAAAAACATATGCTAAAAAAGTTATGTAAGTTAGAACACAGACCCTGAAAGAACATTCATTAATAAAGTGTAGTCATTTAGCTTTGTGATCCTTCCAAAGATGAGGATGAGTGGCTTCTGAGGCCATCTCCCACTCACCTCCCCATCTCCCCTAGGAGGCTGTCATGAGACAGTTTCTTTAAATAAATAAATAAATAAAAATAAAAAAATAAAGTGTAGTCATTTAAATGGTGGTATCAGGATAGAACAGACTCTAGTGCAACAAAATGATTTTCTTGTAGATTAGAGGTGGACAAAGCAGCAAAGCATAAGAAATTTGAGTTGCAAACCAAAGTGGACATCAAGGAGCTGAAATGGGTTGCTTCCCATAGTTATGAAAACTCTCAATCACTGGATGAACATGACTGGAGAGTAAATACTCTTCTATCGGGGATAGAAGTATTTCTGTTTGGGTAAGTTTAGAATAGATGATCAGTAAATGCTAATGTTCTAAAAGTATTAAAAATCTAAAATATTTCCATTTATTCCAATTTTGTTTAAGGACAGATGCAGTGGGAATTCACTGGTGGTCCAGTGGTTAGGACTTGGTGCTTTCACTGCTGAGGGCCTGGGTTCAATCCCTGGTTGGGGAACTAAGATCCCGCAAGACATGTCCCCCCACCCCACCAAAAAAAAGACAGATGAAATAAACATTTATCTTCCCAAACAGTCAAGGTCTTATTAGGCCTACTAAATAACTTTAAAAATTGTTTTTAATTTTTAATTGTGATGAAATACACATAACATAAAATATGCTATCTTAATTTTTGTTTGTTTTGGATGGAGTTTTAATAAAATGTCAGTTGGCCAGTTACACACACATAAACTTTCACAGTTTGTTTTCAAATGACTGAGGTAGTATACTTTAGCAGAAATTAGAGGCTCCTTTGTAACCTCTGGAGATAACTCTGTAGATGGAAAACCCTATTTATCCACCACCCAAAATTTATCAAATCTATTTTGAACTTATTTTCTAAAACCATGTTTTTATTTAATCCATCTTAACTATTTTTAAGTGTACAGTTCAGTGGCATTTAATCTATTCACATTGTTGTACATCCATCACTACCACCTATTTCCAGAACTTCTTTCACCTTACAAAACTGAAACTCTACCCATTAAACAAAAGCTCCTCACTCCTTTCTGCCCCAGTCCCTGGCGACCATCATTCTACTTTCTGTCTCCATGAATTTGATTACTCTAGGTACTTCATATTAAGTGGACTCATGCAGTATTTGTATTTTTGTGACTGGCTTATTTCACTTAACAAAATGTCCTCAAGGTTCATCCATGTTGTAGCATATTGCAGAATTTCCTTCCTTTTCAAGACTGAGTAATATTCCATTGTATGTATATATCACATTTTGTTTATCCATTCATCTCTTGATGGCCACTTGTGTTGCTTCCACCCCTTGACTAATGTGAATAATGCTCCTGTGAACATGGGTGTACAAATATCTTGACAAGTCCCTGCTTTCAATTCTTTTGTATATTTAGCCAGAAATGGAATTTTTTTTTTTTTTTTTTTGGAATTGTTGATCATAGGTAACACTGGTCTTAATTTTTTGAGGAATTGCCCTATTCTTTTTCTATAGCAGTCACACCATTTTGCATTCCCAACAGTGCACGAGGGTTCCAATTTCTCCACAACCTCTTCACTACTTGTTATTTTCTGGATTTTCTTAAATAGTAGTCATTCTAATGATTATGAGGTGGTTCTGATAACTTTTTTAAAACATAAATTTATTTGTTTATTTATTTATGGCTGTGTTAGGTCTTCATTGCTGCATGCAGTCTTTCTCTAGTTGCGGCGAGCGGGGGCTACTCTCCGTTGCGGTGTGTGGGCTTCTCATTGCGGTGGCTTCTCTTGTTGCAGAGCACGGGCTCTAGAGCACAGGCTCAGTAGTTGTGGTGCACAGGCTTAGTTGCTCCACGGCATGTGGGATCTTCCCAGACCAGGGCTCGAACCCGTGTCTCCTGCATTGGCAGTGGATTCTTATGATAACTTTTTAAAACAAGTTGTTTGGGTGAAGTTATTTCAAAAACTGGTGAATTTGGAAAACGACAATTTTTTCTTGAGAAAAAAGTTGCCATAGTTCTTCTCAACATTTCCCAATTGAGCCAAGAGGTATTTTTCTTCCAAGATGATACCATTTATCTAAGTTTTTGATAGATCACATTTGGATCGCTGTTAGTGGTTAATCAGACCAAGTGTATCCTGTTACATTTTGCAAAACTGCCTATATGTTTCTTATTTCAGAATCACATGACCTAAAAATGATGACTGCAGGAATATAACCAAGAAAAGGGGAAATAAATCAGCTACAGAGAAGGCACTGGGCAAAACTTGTAAAGAGTTATACAGTTCATCTGAACTTTTACTTAAGTACACAGAACTGTAGTTTCTTCATTGGTAAGTTTTAATATTTGACCTCAAAGATCGCAGAAGAGAGAAATGGTGAAATTCCTGAATTTTTTAAAACTCAAATTTCTTTATTTCATAATATGGTGAAAATGGTTAGAATGAGGAAATGAAAAAAAATCTCCTGTGTAACACCATACAACAGTTGGAAGAGGACCAGCACTGATGTATATCAAACATGAATTTGTTTAACCAGAAGTCTTACTTGGGGCTTCCCTGGTGGCGCAGTGGTTGAGAATCTGCCTGCCAATGAAGGGGACACGGGTTCGAGCCCTGGTCTGGGAAGATCCCACATGCCGCGGGGCAGCTGGGCCCGTGAGCCACAGTTACTGAACCTGCGCGTCTGGAGCCTGTGCTCCGAAACAAGAGAGGCCGCGACAGTGAGAGGCCCGCGCACCGCGATGAAGAGTGGCCCCCGCTTGCCACAACTAGAGAAAGCCCTCACACAGAAACGAAGACCCAACACAGCCATAAAAAATAAATAAATAAATAAAAAATAAAAGTCTTACTTGGAAAAGAAAGGAAAACAATTACATAAGAGCTAATTTAATTCTTTTTACCACACTCTTTCCATGGTCATATTTAAGAAATTCAGTGACAAAAGTTATGAGGAAAGAACCCACCTGTTAACAGCAGTGTTCTGTGGTGAAACAGCTTTGGACTTGGTCTCTGAAGAAATAGGCTTGCATATCGAGTTTACCACCTCACTATCTGTGCAATCTTTTATGAGTCACTTAACCCATCTGAGCCTCTGTTTCCTCATCTGTAAACCAGAGATAACATCACAGGACTATGATAAAGATTAAATAAGATGATAGGTATGATGGCACCTGGCATACAAAAAATATTGGATAAATGTTAACTTCATTCCTTTTTCCACAGTCGGAGTTGTCTAGTTATTTTGTAGAGCTTTAAGCATGCATACTCGGGCTCTGGATAGTGTTTCTCAAAGAATGACTTGAATCAGAATTCTTCATATTCCCTCCAGAAATATGTTTCTTTCCAATCTCAGTAAAGGGCTCCACCATTCAATGATCCAGTTGTAGAACTTAAATCTACCAGTCAGCCTAGAGTTTTTCCCCTTTCTTGCTCCACCAAGTCCACTGGTTCTACCTCCAAAATACATCTCAAATCCAGCCAGTTCTCTCCATCTTCACTCTCACTGCCATATCTCTATTTCCATCTTTTTTTTCCTTTTTTGTTATATTCACTAGTTTAGTTTTTAGACCCCACATAAAAATGATAACATTCAGTATCTTTCTCTGACTTATTTCACTAAACATAATGCCCTCCAAGTCCATCCATGTTGTTTGTAAATGGCAAAATTTCCTTCTTTTTTTATGGCTGAGAAGTATTCCATTGTATATATATATATATATATATATATATATATATATAAATAACACGTCTTCTTTACCCATTCATCTGTTGATGGACACTTAGGTTGCTTCTATATCTTGGCTATTGTAAATAGTGCTGCTGTGAACATTGGGATGCATGTATCTTACCAAATTAGTGTTTTTGCTTGGATATATACCAAGGAGTGGAATTGCTGGATCATACTCTATTTTTATTTATTTATTTATTCAATATTTATTTATTTATTTATTTGGTTGCACCGACATCTTAGTTGCGGCAGGTGGGCTCCTTAGTTGTGGCTCATGGGCTCCTTAGTTGTGGCATGTGAACTCTTAGTTGCGACATGCATGTGGGATCTAGTTCCCTGACCAGGGATTGAACCCAGGCCCCCTGCATTGGGAGCACAGAGTCTTATCCACTACACCCCCCAGGGAAGTCCCAATCAGACTCTATTTTTAGTTTTTTGAGGAACCTCCATACTAATTTCCACAGTGGCTGCACCAATTTACATTCCCACCAACCATGTAATACAAGGCTTCCCTTTTCTCCACAACCTCATCATCATTTGTTATTTGTGGTTCTACTTCCATCTTGTCCTTTTCCAATCTATTCCTACTCAGCAGCAAGAATAATCTTTAAACATATACATCCCTCCTCTGCTTAAAATACTTAATGGTTCCTCATTGCCCTTGGAACAAAATGCAAATTCTTTACCATGGCCTGACCAGAAAGCCCTACACCATCTGATTCCTGCCTAGCTCTCCAGCCTTATGGTGCATCTCCAGTTTACTTTGCTCCAAGCACACTGGTTTCCTTTCTACTCTTTGAAAACACCAAGCACTCTCCCACCTTTTGCACTTGTGGTTTCTTCTGCCTCAAATGCCCTTCCCTCAGGTTTTATCTCATGTTTCAGGCTGAAATGCCACCTCCACAGAGAGGCCTTCCCTGGTCACTGAATGTAAAGTTACCACCTGCTCCCTTAATCCTCTATCACATCATTATTAGCCATGATTAAGTTGCTTCCTTGTGTGTCTTCTCTCAAAGGCAGGAACTGTGTCTTGTTACCTTTGTACCCATAACATCTTACCTGGTGCCAGACACATGGGGCACTTAAAGAGTTGTTGAATGAATGAATAACTAAGCGAATTAATGAAAAGAAAAGGGGCAAAGGCTTGAAAATCTGCATTTTGTCTAGCTTCCCCAGTGAATCTGTCACGGAATAAATAGGAAGCAGATGCATACTCAGATTAGACTAGTTTGAGTATTATTTAATAAGACATAATCTACAACGGTATGAGAAAATCGCAAGGATAATAAAATGTCCAAGGACTAGTAATAGTGCTCTTACCACCCATAGAATGGAGAAAGTTTGGGAGCTGTTACTGGAACCTGGAAGGAGAGCGTCCTGGAGACAGAGCCACCTTGAAATAAGCTTGCCCTTCAGTTAAAGGACTCAGTCAGCCCAAACTGAGTTTATAGAAAGGAACCTGAGAAAAGCAGTACCATTCTCTCTCTCTTCTCTCTGTCTCAACTCATACTAGGGCTCCCCACTGGCCAAACTGGAAGGAGATTCTGACTGGGGTTAAGGATCAGATAGCATTTTACCTGTAAGGTTTTATTTCTTCTGTTAGAAAAAACTAAAGCATATAAAATAAAATATAATGTCAATTCTGGGTGTTAGATTCACAAATGTTTAATATTAGTTTTTGTTTTTATCTGAGATTTCTGAACTTCTCAGAAAAGTGGTGGTAGTTTTCCATTTACTTCCATGTTTAACGGTTTCGGTCAGTGATGGAATATCAACCATTGATTCCCATCTCCACGGTGCTGTCAACATTGTTTAAGTAACACTACTATATATAAAACAGATAACTAATAAGGATCTACTGTATAGCACAGGGAACTCTTCTCAATAATCTGTAATGACCTATATGGGAAAAGGATCTAAAAAAGAGTGCATATATGTATATGTATAACTGATTCACTTTGTTGTACAGCAGAAACTAACACAACATTTTAAATCAACTATACTCCAATTAAAAAAAATTGTCATGTCAGAGAACAGTACATACATTTGACATGTGGGAATTTTCTCTTCTGCAGCTTTTATTTGGAAATTTTACTTTTTATAGGATCACATTATGACGTCCCCTTCTACCTGGTTTTTGATATTTCTCTCAGCACTGAATAGTGAATTGAAGACAAGTTAGAAAAATCAGAGTGAGTGTAAAAGTTAAGAAGACCCAATCACACCAATTCTAGCCGGGTGACCTTATAAACTCCCCCAATTTTAGTTTCATCTAAAAAACGGGGATGTGATAATATCAACTACTCTACCAGGTTTTTGTGAGAAACACGTGAGAATGTATGTAAAAGTGAATAAAATCGAAATAGCTATATAAATGTAACATATTACCATTATTCAGCAATACCAAAACTTTTGAACCCACTGATACTTGAAGCTTAATTTGAATTTAAACGTTTGAAAAGGCGTTCGGGTTTTTTTTTTTTTTCTCCTTCTCTAACAACCTATGGGCTTGTTTGGTATCATCTGTCTATGTAAATCTCCAAGTAGGTATCCTAGGGAAACTAAGAAATACACAGCGGCTCCTCTCTGACAATTCCAGGCCACACTAGATTTCCTATTTTAGCCCCTCCATGGTCAGCTACAAGTGCTTCCTGCTCCAGCTGTCTCAGATTTCCTCAATTTAGCCGTCCTATCTCCACCTCCTCCCACAGGTAACCAATCTCCAGCTCTTCCACTTTGACCCCCCCACCCTCCCCTGTTATGGACTGAATTGTGTCCCCCCTCCAAGTTCCTATGTTGAAACTCTAAACCTCAGTGTGGCTGCATTTGGAATTAGGACCTTTAAGGAAGTAATTAAGATTAAATGAGGTCATAAGACTAGGGCCCTAATCTGATAGGACTGATGCCTTATAGGAGAAAGAGACACCAGAGACCTCTCTGTGTGCATATAGAGAAAAGGCCATGTGGGGATATAGCAAGAAAGAGCCATCTGCAAGCCAGGAAGAAAGGTCTTACCAGACACCACCCCTCCTGGTACCTTGATCTTGGACTTCTGGCCTCCAGAACTGAGAAAATTAATTTCTGTCATTTAAGCCTCCCAATCTGTGGTATTTTGCTATGGCAGCCCAAGCAGACTAATACACTACCTTTAGTTCTTCTATTTTCTTTCAAGTGCAAAAACATGCCAGTGTTGTACACTCTCAGTCTACCCTGGAGTATAAGAAAGAAAGATACCTCTTCCTCCTCCTCTCTCAGCTCTCGATTACCTACTGACTAGGCCATACATACCAAGGAGGGCAAGAATTGTTCTGTATGGTTTACATACATCTGTAACCCAAGCACCTGGCTTGGCAGGCATTCATAAATATTTGTTGGATAAATTACAACCTATTCAGTCTTGGAAGGGATCTTTGCCCACATTCTTCTCTCTCCAATATTTCCAGTCTCTCTCCACTAGCTCCTTCACATTTTCACACATTTATAAGCCTCCCCATTTAGGACACAACTCACTTGATACTGCTGCCTTTTCAAATGTCTTGGTTCTCCAGTTTCTTTGAATAAGTGGCTGATTTTTACTAGCCTCATTTAGTACCATTCAGTCCTCTTCCCCCTCGCAGTCTGGTATCAATTCCATCAACTATAGGGATAAATAAACCCCAGTTAAGGAGGCCTCCTTTTAAACCAGATGCAGTCATCCTTTCCAGCCCTTGCCTTCCTTGACCTCAATGTCCTATTAGGGACACTGCTGATAACCACTTTCTTAAACTCTCTTCTTTCATGCGGTTGAGGACACTCTACTTCCCTCCTCAGGCCACACCTTCTCTGTTTCCTTTGAGCGTATTCTAAGGCTCAACTCTCTGCTCACTCTTTTCCCCCACTCACTTTTTTCAAGAGTTCTTTTACTCTCCTAATTCAAATTATCAACACGTTTGACTCTTGATAAATCACAGCTGAATTGATTTCATTTTAAATGCAGAATCTCAAGCCTTGAATTAGCACTCAGCACATCCCAAGAACCCCACTATGTTTCTCTAACAGGAACACATTCCCACTTCCCAAGGTGACTATGACAGAAAGGCTCCTGTTTCCTCAAAACTTTTGCACCCCTTTCTCCATTCCCAGTTTTAGCAAAGACCTTGTCTCACCTGTCATCGAGAAATTAGAAACCATTGGATGAAAACTCTAATCTTCCCACCAACAAAGAACAAAGCCCTGCTTTTATTTGTACCTTGATTTTTTTCATTTACAATGGAGGAAGTGTCCTTCCCATGAATAGCTAAGCTCTTCACTAGTCACATCCCGCTCCTCTTTTTTTTTAATTTTTATTTTTTGGCCACCCCCGGCGGCCTGTGGGATCCTAGTCCCCCAACCAGGGATCGAACCTGCGCCCCCTGTTTTGGAAGTGCCGAGTCTTAACCACTGGACCACCAGGAAAGTCCCGCCTCTTCTTTTTATTCTTAGTACCCACCAAGCTCTTTCCTGCCTCAGGGCCTTTGCATAAGCTCTTCCATCTGCTTAGAGCGCTCTTCCTCCTATTCTTTGATTGGTTCATTCCTCTTGCTTTAGATCTCAGTATAAATGCCACCTCCTCAAAGAGGCCTACCTTGACCATTTTACCTAGAATAAGCTTGACTTTGTTCTTCCTTATCTCAGTCCCTTGTTTATGTCCATAATATTTGCTTCAACTTGAAATGAACGTTTGTCCACTTTTTTTGTTTGTATTCTCAAAGTGAATGTAAGATCCATGAGTCTATATATGATGTCTATCTGGCTTACCATTATACCTCCAGCTCTAATAAGTGACTGACCTACAGGAGGTGCTCAATAAATACCCACTGCATAAATATGTGATCATATTGATTTCCTACTTCCTCCAGAGAGGGAATTCAGTGATTGGAGGATAGGAATGGGAAAGAGAAATTTCACCATATACCCTTTTGTACTCTATGTGAGTATATTACCTATTCAAAATAAATTACATTAAATTTAGAAAAAAGAAGGCAGTTGTATTGTTCCAGTCTATAGATGATGGTAGCTTGTACTAGGATGGTGGCAGTGGGGTTGAAAAGAAATATCAATAAATAGATTTGATATCTAGGATTTCATGACTGGGTATAAGGGGGTGAGGTATACATAGGAATGCCCATCACAGCATTATTTATAATAATGAATAATTGGAAACAAATTTCCAATGACAGGGAAATGGTTCAGTAAACCATGGCACATCTACTCGGTTAAATAGCATTCTACCTTTTTAAAAGAATTTATAACATGGGAAACTGTTCATGTAATATTAAGTGGAAAAAAACCCCAAAATGTAAAAGTACATATAACAGTGTAATCATTACCATGTAGAAACCCCAAAAACTATGCACTGTAAAAAGACAGAAGAAAATAGAGCAAACAATTAATAAAAAGTAAATGTCTTTGAGTTGTGGAGTTATGAATTTTTTTAAATAAATTTATTTATTTTATTTATTTATTTTTGGCTGCATTGGGTCTTTGTTGCTGCACGCAGGCTTTCTCTAGTTGCGGCGAGCGGGAGCTACTCCAGTTGCAGTGTGCAGGCTTCTTGTTGCAGTGGCTTCTCTTGTTGCGGAGCACGGGCTCTAGGCGCACGGGCTTCAGTAGTTGTGGCATGCAAGCTCAGTAGTTGTGGCATGCAAGCTCGGTAGTTGTGGCTCGTGGGCTCTAGAGCGCAGGCTCAGTAGTTGTGGCGCACGGGCTTAGTTGCTCTGTGGCAGGTGGGATCTTCCCGGACCATGGCTCAAACCCGTGTCCCCTGCATTGGCAGGTGGATTCTTAACCACTGCACCACCAGGGAAGTGCCTGGAATTATGAACTTTTTAAAAAGGTCCAGATAATTTCTGGATCATATCCAAAGCAAAGCCATAATCCCTCTTTCCTGATTTGTTGGAAAGAAGTGGTTAAGCAGAAAAGCTGGATTCTTTGGTCAACTCCAAGTTGGCAGTTAACGGTTTCTCTTCTCAAGAATTTGGAGAAAAGTCACCTGCTAAGGCCCTGGACATCTAACAAATCTGTGGTAGCTAGAAAGGCTTTTATTTTTAAATTCTTTTAAAAATAATTGATCTCTATTAATTGTAGAAAAATTAGAAAACATAGACAAGTAAAAATAAGTCACTCATAATTCCATCATCATAAAAACCACAACTAACACTTTGGTAGCTATCATTCACTTTTTTTTTTTTTAAAGTTTATGTTAGCTTTTATTGGGATTTCTGTTTACAAGGGTGGACAATCACTAAACCTCATTAGATTCACAAATAGAACTTTTTTTTTTTAATTTAAAATTTTTTTTAATTTTAATTTTATTTATTTTTATGGCTGTGTTGGGTCTTCGCTTCTGTGCGAGGGCTTTCTCTAGTTGTGGCAAGCGGGGGCCACTCTTCATCGCGGTGCGCGGGCCTCTCACCGTCGCGGTCTCTCCTGCTGCGAAGCACGGGCTCCAGACGCGCAGGCTCAGTAATTGTGGCTCACGGGCCCAGTTGCTCCGCGGCATGTGGGATCTTCCCAGACCAGGGCTCGAACCCGTGTCCCCTGCATTGGCAGGCAGACTCTCAACCACTGCGCCACCAGGGAAGCCCTCATTCACTTTTTAAATGAATATATATAAATATTTTTTGATTATAGAGTATATGGTCTTATGGCTTAGTCTTTTTACTTAATAATATCTCACATCAGTACACACAGAACATTAATATTTTAATAATATCATTATTTGGATTTATCATAATTTATGTAACCAGTTCCTTCATGTTGCATACTTAGATTATTTCTAACTTTTCCCTATGCATATGTACCTTTGGGTACTTGTCCTGCTATTTTCTTAGGATATTATTCCTAGCACTGGAATTTTGGAGTGAAAGGATATATTTAAAGATACTGTCAAATTAATCCTCAAAGTGTTCTGCCAATTTATATTCCCACCAACAGTTCATGAGTGCCTGTTTCCCCATGCCTCTCACCAATGCTTTCACTCTTGCCCTTCTAAGAGTTAGAAATTGGTATCTCACTCAACGTTGTTTTCATTTATAGGTCTTTGATTACTAGCGAGGTGAAACATTTTTTGATTGTTGACTTTTTATATATGTGGATTACCTGTTCATATCCCCAACTCATTGTTCTTGAAAAGTTTTTGACCAGAAAGGACCATAAACCCTTGAGGAACTGACTGAATGAAAAAGGATTAGAGTGAGTTAGGAAGGAAGGAAGAAAGAGAGGTTCTACTCAAGGCTGAAGGGTGAAAAGATCTTAGATCAAAGATTACAGAAGCAAAGAAAAAATTTTTTTGCAGAAAACTCCTTTTTCAAGTCAAACTTTATGTGGAACTCACATATGAAACAGAAAAAAGTGAAGCAGCTCTTGTCAACTGGGAAGGGGTAACACCCAGCTATACCTGCTCAGCCCCCTCTTAGCATAACCATCCCAACTCACCCAGCAGAAGCTGCCTAGGCCCCGTCTTGGGGCTTCAAGGAACTAAAATTTAAAACCAGTGGGCAAACAAGACCAATGTATTTGTATTATTTTCATAAGCAATGAGTTAAAATTATGCCTTTTTTTTATAGACTTCTCTACTTTTGAAAGAAGAGGGCATAAATGAATGGGGAAAAATGTTATCATTCAGTCTCACTGTGGTATGAAGTGGTGGCATTTCTGGTGGCATAGCAACCTATTCAAATTGCAAGTAGAATACTGAGAAGGAACTAATATCACCTTTAAAGTCCTGGCTTCGGGACTTCCCTGGTGGCTCAGTGGTTAAGAATCCGCCTGCCAAGGCAGGGAACATGGGTTTGATCCCTGGTCCGGGAAGATCCCACATGCCACAGAGCAACTAAGCCCGTGTGCCACAACTACTGAGCCTGAGCTCTAGAGCCTGTGCTCCGCAACGGGAGAAGCCACCACAATGAAAAGCCCGCACACCACAACGAAGAGTAGCCCCTGCTCAACACAACTAGAGAAAGTCCGCACGCAGCAAAGAAGACCCAATGCAACCAAAAATAAAATAAATAAATAAAAATAAAAAAATAAATTAAAAACATAAACATTAAAAAGTAAATAAAATAAAAATAAAAACAGCTGAAATTTATGCTAAAAAATAAAAAATAAAGTGCTAGCTTTGCAATACCTATAAAGTACACAAAACTCCTAAATCTATTCTTCCAGACCTATCCTTTCATCCTAGGGCTAATATACCTAAACTTGAACACCTTTCTGTCATTTCAAAGAGTACCCATATACATTATTTTTACCACCAAACCGGACACCTCTCCAAGTTCCCCATTTTCCTGCAGCTTTGGAGTTAGTAGTGAACTTTCTCTTCTCCTTTTAAGCTCATCTAGTCACCAACTCTTATTAATTCTTCCCTTACAGAGATGCTTAGATTCATTGTTTCCCTACTTACATTGCCACTGCTATCATCTGGACACTTATTACTTCATTCCTGGATTGCTGCAAGAGTTTCCATCTTGTAGACTATTGCCAAATTAAATTTTATGCAATCTAATGTTAATTGGATCTGTATAGCCTTCTGACCTGGTTTCTGGACTATTCTCTGGTCTAGGCTTATATCTTTATTTCAGCTTATAGGATGATCCAACTTTCCAAACAATAGTTTGTCAGTGTTATACAAAAAAGGCAGAAAAAGCTAAACATCACTAATGGCTTTATGAATTATTTTGGTATGCTCCAGCATTCTGATCTCTTTGACCTTTGATCTGACCACTTTGGTCCTGATCTTGTTTTGGTGCCTGGTCTCTGACTGCTATTTACATTTTCCCTTTGGTACTGAAATGATTATGTTATATTATTGTCTGGCAGTTTCAGTTCTTGTTTTTAACGTCTCAAGTTTAGCCACCTACTTGACACATGACTTTTGACTCAGAACAAACTCTTCAACCTGGCATTCATGGCTTTCCTTAATTGGAAAGGAAACTTTTTTTAATCTATGGCAGATTCTCTCTTGATATTTTTTTTTTTAACCTTTTCAGGCCCACCATGTTGCACAACTCTAAGCAGACTCGTTCACATTGTATTTTGTGTCAGTGATTTCCCGTACTAGAACATACGATGATTGATGTTTTATGTTCTCTTTTCCTACCCCACTGCAGCCATTCTTTCACCACAGTTGCGCTACTAGATGCCCACCTGTAGCCAGGGCCACACCCCAATTTCTAGAACAAGTCCTGGCCAGAAATGAGAGGTTGAACAGCTCTGGGACTCAGTGTCAACTTACTACTCTAATTAGTCCAGCGTTATCACTCTGTTCTTCGGTTCTATTAAATGAGCTTCTTTCCAAGATCTGGGTCCTAGTTCTTGTAACTTGTGTCCTGTTTTGCCTTGGTAACATGCCTTGGACCCTAGTCCTACAGAGAAACTCTTACTACTTCAAGTTAAAATTCCCAAATTCCGGCAGGACTTCCCGGGTGGTCCAGTGGTTATGACTCCACGCTCCCAATTCAGGGGACACAGTTTCAATCCCTGGCTGGGGAAGATCCCACATGCCATGCGATGCGGCCAAAAAAAAAAAATGATAGTAAGAAAATAAAATTCCCTCATGCCAATTGCCTACTGAAATACCTACCTGTCAACTGCTGTCCACTGCCATGTATTTAGGATTCTACTGGCATGCTGGACTATAGGTCTATCAAATCTTTTTTTTTTTTTTTTTTTAGGCCATGCCTCATGGCTTGTGGGGATCATAGTTCCCCACCCAGGGACTGAACCCGTGCCCCCTGCATTTTAGGAGTGCAGAGTCTTAACAACTGGACCACCAGGGAAGTCCTTGGGTCTGTCAAATCTAGTGCTACTCTCATCCCAGGCAAAGGGTCTAATCCCATCTTTTGACCACTTCTCTAGCCTTCCCTACCACACAATGCCTAGCAATATCTCTCTCAAAATGAAAGGGTATCTAACCTCTTTTAAAATGTGATGCCCCAATCAGAAAAGCAATATTGAGATGTTATCTGATAACTCTTTTGTTATAGATACTATACTTTTATTAAATGAATTGAAGTCACCTTGACTATAAAATCATCAAACTTTTAAAACATGACTTTCTAAACATCTTTACCATGCTGGGTACTTTATCTTCTACTGATGGACACAAAATATATGCTGGCCCTATAATATGAACTGCATCATAACTGAATCATAACAAAGCAAAATTTGGAAAGGGGAAATTGCAAAAAGGATTATATCAAAGATGATCAAAAAGATCTCTGGCAACTATAATCATAAATTACTATAAGCGAAAATGAAAATGATGGATTTAATGGATTACCTGCCCAAGTTATTTACTCAAATACCAAGAGGCAATTTCTTTACCATAGAAGTGTTTCTATGTTTTATTTTCCTTACACTAGAGAGAAGTCTCAGGTGTATTGAGTTACACTATCAATTTACCACCTCATTAAATTCTGAAAAAAAATTATAAAGCATATTTGGAATTAGGACTGCAAAACAAAATCACCAGCAATGAAGAACCCTTATTTTGTTTTTGAAAATTTTATTTCAGTTTAAACAAAAAAAAAATGTCATTTATGTCATCCAGGGACAGGTGGGAGAGTATGATCATCCTTTGTAGCTGTTAGCTGGCAAACTTCAAATGTTCCAGATTATATTTACCTCCCAGAGAGGTAACGAAAATAAGTCAAAAAGATTAGAAACAGATTTACATGAAGTCACATCAGAAAATCTGAGAAAGTGATGCCTAATGCTTTGGGAAATTCTGTTTCCACTAATATTCAGAAGAATAAATTCTTAAAGATCAGGAGGAGGTGGTTTATACTATAAGTTTTAGACACAGTGATATGCACTTTCATCAGTTTCATATGATTATTAGGATTCAAGATGTTATTTAACATCTAGATGTAGGTCCAGACAGTTAGTCGTTGCCAACAATGGAAAATGTACATTTCTTTAGAGGAAACAAAAATGTGACTATTTGCATCTTGTCTTAATTTACAATTAAGTCCAATTTTAATGTTTACAAAAAAAAAAAAAAAGACACAGTAGCATTGTTACATACCTGAAAAAGATTCCAAATACAATGTCCCTATTGACAACAGCAACCAAAAAATTCGAATTTAGTCTACAGATTTTATTTCTGATCATGTAATAAACTTCCAGTTATTTCTTGGAGTCTGCTTTCTGCTAACAATGTTCAACTTGTCAGATAAGTACATCACTGATTTCCGAGCTCTCCTTTCACTGTATTTTTCCCCTTTAACTAAGATGTACCTAGAAATAAGAAGACAACTGGGATAGCTGTAATGGCCTTCAATAATTCTGTCTTACTAATTAGTTGATCTTATTCCAGTGAAGGCTAATGTCAAATTTATCCAATAGTCTTTGATTTCAGAATGACTTATAATAGTAGAATACTGCATCATATACAGAAATCTTGATCGATCATCTACTTACATCTCATAACCAGTTTTCTTTCTAAACAAACTATTTACAAATGTAAAATATGCAATATTGTTTAAAATAGATATACAATATATAGTTTCTACATTCTCAGACAGGCTTAAAAATGAGGTAATAAACACTTAACTGATTAAACCTTTTACCATTCCAGAAATGGCTTAGGGAAATAATAACAATTTTTTTTCTTAGGTCTTTTCATGTTTTCTTTGAATGCTTCTGAGTACCTCCTTTTCTATTCTGAAAAATTATGTAAAAAATCCTTAAGTTTTGTTGGATAGTCTGTCATCACCCCAGTTGCTCCCAAATCAAAAGCTCTTTTGTATTCCTGCTCTTCATTTAATACCCAAACATACACCTGAAAATTAGAAACATGAGAAATATGAGAAGAAATGTTAAAATAGAAAATTGTTTTCATGGTAGCATGTATCCACTACAATCTCAGCACACTTAAAAATAACCTTTTAATAACCTGCAATTTTAAGAAATCATTGAGCCCTTTAAACAAATTCCACTTTGCTCATTAAATATGACCGTCCCACCCCTCGGCTTCAGCTATTCTCACCAATACATAGGTGAACTCTGAAATGCCAATACTTTCTTGTTAACTGTAAGGCAGAGCTTAAGGTCTTCATGTGAGAACCATTAAAGCAGCAGAAGCAGAGTCAGGACCATATTAAGTCAGTTAAAAGTTCCTGCCCCTTAAACTTGTGTTAAACTGCTAAACTATGCTGTTTCTAAAATGCATCATTCCAAAAACTTACCTGAATGCCTCGGGCAGTGAGGTGGTCGAACAAAGCTTTTCTCATTAGTAGACTAGAAAAGAAAAGCACAACAGATTTAGGTACTCCTTAGCCCTAAAGAAGGACTAAAATTAGTCCTCAGTCCTAATTTAGTCAATCTAGAGTTTAAAATTCCTAGTTGAACTTAATCCCAATGTTTTGGCAATATAACCAACGGCCTCAAGCAATAATAGCTGCTGTGGATGCATTTGTATCTTAACTGCTGAATCTCCTTTCTACTCCTTGCTGCCATTAGATCCCCAGGAGACGTATTCTTATTGAAGCAGCTCAGTGCAGAAGGGGCTTCCTCACTTTCCCTGCTGGCACCATAATGAGAGCGGGAAATAACTGGGAAGTCGGTGTTCCTAACTTTCCAAGTTAAAATAAGGCAGTGAACCTGGGTCAAATTCTATAACATCACAGTCCATTTACAAAATGAATTAGTCTTTTGTGAGCTATCTTAGAAACCTAATGTCCAGGACTTCCCTGGTGGCGCAGTGGTTAAGAATCCGCCTGCCAATGCAGGGGACACGGGTTCGAGCCCTGGTCTGGGAAGATCCCACATGCCGCGGAGCAACTAAGCCCGTGCGCCACAACTACTGAGCCTGCGTTCCACAACTACTGAAGCCCGCGTGCCTAGAGCCCGTGCTCCGCAACAAGAGAAGCCACCACAATGAGAAGCCCACCCAAAGCAACTAAGAGTAGCCCCCGCTCACCACAACTAGAGAAAGCCCCCGTGCAGCAACAAACACCCAACACAGCCAAAAATAAATAAATAAATAAATAAATTTATATATATAAAAAAAGAAACCTAATGTCCATTAATTACACTATCCTTTATATAGGGAAAAAAAAAGCATTTTTTTTTCAGTTCCAAATAACTAACTTAAAAGTGAACTTTTAGAATACAAATCACTTGAACAAGATGGGAACTTACTGTACTGAAAAGCTATACATATTATTTCTATTCTGTTTATGTCTATTAGAATGATTAAGTAACAGAAACTAAAAATCATATGCATTTAACACCAATTAAAAATGCATCCTTAAAAACTAGAAATTAATTCAGGAATACAGCAAAAAAGAAGAAACCCTGTGGCACAGAGAAAAGATACAACTAGTTTTCCAACTCTATGAAAGAGGAGCTAGTAATAAAAGGTTGTGATTTATGACTATTATTTAAGCATTCAAGGTTCCACTTTAAAGCAAAGTATAGCACAATAACTTTGTGGGTTTTACCTAACATTAAACTCAACATGTCTTAGAATTTAAGGCATTTTATCTAAAGTAGATGCCCCCCATATAGATGCCCACCATTTTCCTGAGAAATGTGCCATTAGTCAATATATACTCTTACATATATTGCATTGCTATACACACTTCTTTTCACTGTATTTTTGACTGCAGGCTCGTGGAAACAGTGACTAAGTAGAGGGGATGGGTATATATCCCGGCTCTGCTACTAACCAGCTACATAACGCCAAGTACTGTAAATCATCTAACTTCGGGTAGGTGGGTGCTCAGTTTTCTCCTGAGTTTGATGAGATTATCTCTCAATTCTTCTTAAGGTTTTGTGAATCTAGCAATTAAGCTAGTTCTAAATGATTCATACATCATCCATTTGTATAGTAGATGTTCAACACATCCCTGTTACAAATTACATGTAGAAAGCCTGCTCTAAATTATAAGCATCGTATTGAATAGAGTTAAAACAATAATTTGTATATCAAGAAACTAAAATTCTTACGTATCAGAAAGCCAGATGAGAAACTTTTGACTTCTGGACATGGTGTGTGGTTCTTTTAGCCTGAGACAAAATAAAATTTAAATCATAAATTAGAAACACAGGAATATATCAGTGTGATAAAATAAAACAAGTACAAAAACAAAAACAGTGCCTTGTCTGCACTTAGTATATGTTTAAAAAATATTTGGAAAAGGACAAAAATAAATTCAAACAAAGCCCATTTGGGTTTTCTATTTTCATTGATTTCAAGCTAATTTTTTGCTACCACAATTCAAAGGTTAAAATTAATAAGTTATCTTTCCAGAGACCCTGGGTACCCAGAACTCATGTCTCTTCTCTTTTCTGGTGAAGCCTCTTTCTTTTGCTTTGTCTGCTGTAATTTTGTATGTAGTAGATTTAAACACACAACCAAACTTTACTATGGATTAAAAGATATTTGGGGTAAAAATGAGACTAAAAAAACCGTAAAGGCATTTTTTTTCTTTCACTTTCAATGTTTTAAGACCTAGGCCCTGTCCTTTTAAAATATCTTTCCTACTGAAAGAGTATACTTGACTTTTAGACCTAAGCTGAGCTCCTTCTTCAACCTCTTTGACGCCTAGAGCAGCACCTGTGTCATTAACTCTGGGTTGTGTCCAGAGACATCTCTGATTAGTCAGTCTCTCTACTATGAAGATTCCTCAGCTTCTTTCTAAGTTAAACAGCACAGAGTGATTTTTATTCTCCCCAGATCTTCATTTCTTATTTCCTTTCTAACTCTTCCTATCTACACTAAATTCATTTTTTGTCTTTTTCTCTGAATTCAGTTTTTATTTGAAGCTCTCTAAATAAACTCCTTTTTTCCCACTAATTCTAGCCCAGGTAGAAAGTCCTGACTGCAATTTCAGGAATCCCAAGAATTTAATAACTCAAAATACTAGTTACCTCATTAAACACAAATGATTATGTTGTCTTAGGAAGTACCCACTGTCTTTCATTAAAAAAAAATAATAGGGACTTCCCTGGTGGTGCAGTGGTTAAGAATCCGCCTGCCAATGCAGGGAACACGGGTTCTATCCCTGGTCCGGGAAGATCCCACATGCCGCGGAGCAACTAAGCCTGTGAGCCACAACTACTGCGCCTGTGCTCTAGAGCCACGAGCCACAACTACTGAGCCCGCGTGCCACAACTACTGAAGCCCACGCGCTCTAGGGCTTGTGCTCCGCAACAAGAGAAGCCACCGCAATGAGAAGGCCGCGCACCGCAACGAAGAGTAGCCCCCGCTTGCCGCAACTAGAGAAAGCCTGCGTGCAGCAACGAAGACCCAATGTAGCCAAAAATAAATTTTTTAAAACAATAATAATAAAACATACAAACACATAATATCCTACCAGTGTCTTAATCCATAATTATTTTTTAGAGAAAAAAGTTAATTCTATGAAGTTTGTTCATATGTCTATTTTTTAATAGTATTTGCTTCTAAAAGGAACACATGGAGATGATCTAGAGAGCAAAACAGTCCACTCTTGACCAGAGGAAAGCTAAGTACTTTAGGAATAAATGGTTAGGAATTATTTTAATCTAGCAAACAAAAATGGTTTGTTCGTAGACAAGAATGATTTCTGCTGTTTCCTTTCAGAAACAGCTACAAACACTGCTAGTAAATATAACTGGGAATAGACAAAATAAACATAGTCATCACGAACAAATTCAAACTGGAAGACAAGCATGAAACATAGATGCTGAGTACAGGGGTACTGATCAACCTGCTTCTCTTAATGATATTTCCTAATGACTGATGTACTAGTGTTCAGCTTGATTTTTTTTGAAGTTCTGTGGGGATGAAAAGAGTTTTCATGCAGGTGAAATCACATTTAAATGATCTCCTCAGAAGCTCTGAGTTCCTTTGTCATGGCTCAGTTATTATTAGAAATGTATAGCTAGGAATGACATTATAAGGGTAGGAGATTGTGAGATGAAGCTCTCTAATAATAATGAGAAAGATAATTGGGCTTCCCTGGTGGCGCGGTGGTTGAGAATCTGCCTGCCGATGCAGGGGACACGGGTTCGAGCCCTGGTCTGGGAAGATACCACATGCCGCGGAGCAACTAAGCCTGTGCGCCACAACTACTGAGCCTGCGCTTCTGGAGCCTGTGCTCCGCAACGAGAGAGGCCGCGATAGTGAGAGGCCCGCGCACCGCGATGAAGAGGGGCCCCCCTTTCCGCAACTAGAGAAAGCCCTCGCACAGAAACGAAGACCCAACGCAGCCATAAATAAATAAACAAATACTTAAAAAAAAAAAGATAATTTAACAATAAAAGTTATCATTTATTGACTGCTTATTATTTGCCAGGCAATGCTAAGTGTTTTATATATTTTTATCTTTGTAGTAAATTAGTGTGTGAAAAGCAAGGCTTTATACCCAGCAGAGAAATTACATAAATATGGAACTATCTTATAAAAACTAACTCTATCCTTTTTCTTCTCCCATCTCCAGAGGTTTTTTTGCATTGTTGTGGTGGTGGTGGTGATTTAATACTAGGGGTGAATTTGGAGCTTAATGGAATTTCAGCTGGGTATAGTTGTCAATCAAGCAGAAGGAAGTAAGGGAAGTTGGAGGGCAATTGCTACTAGATGTTTCAATGATTAAGCTCATTCTTTTTACCTGACTTCTGAGTACACAGGCACTGAAAGTCATTGTAACCTGAAATGGGTCAGGTAAATCCTTAAAAACCTTTATTATTCATTTTAGAGAATGCATCTTAATTATATCAAATATGGAAATAACTAGAGCAATCTATTCTTTATCATTGATATCAACAAGTCTTCGTCTTAGTTTTCCTGTAATTGAGAATTGATGAAGACAGGGTAACCACTTACTTCAGTATGATAGAAGGCATTGGGATTTCAAAAAACTGTTCTCGAATGGGCACAAAGGGCAAGAGGCCAGTGAAGAACAGGCCAAGAATGAGCAGAACACGTTGTAAACTGAAGAGTATAGGAATTTCTGAATTCTAAAAGACACAAACAATATTGTATGTTACTTTATAACTGTTCAAATAAAGAGGTTCATTTCACAACCTTCAAAATTTCCCAAGACTGTATCTTGACATCTGTTAAAAGTACTCCCTGAATTATCAATAGCCATTTCTAACACACCACACTTAGAAATGACTAGTCCTTGACAAATGGGTCAGGATCTATCTTGGAGGCCTATAGTATTGATACTCAAGTTTCTCTATTCCTTACTCTCTGCTTTTGCTATACCATTTCTGTCTGTTACTGCTAGTCCTTATCAGTAGAGATTAAGCATACCAAATTTAATGGAACAAGATAAAGAAATGAAATATTCAGTAACCTTCTATATATTCAATAACCATATATATAATAAAATTTTAAACAGTATATGATACAGATACGAATATAGATATATATTAATGGTGTTGCAAATATGTCACCTTTCAGCTACATATACATATTTTCAAATGTAAATAGGACTTTGTAAACTAGTCCAAGAATCTAACCACCCTTCTAAGTTTGTATTACAAAATGTGTTCATCAAGCTCCCCAAACCCTTCAACTGCAAGCTTCATATATATGTGAACTCTTTTCATCTTGCACAACTGAAACTCTGTACCCAGTAAACAACTCCCCATACCCGCCTCCTCCAGCTCCTCCTATGTCTGTCTTTAAAACAGATAAACATTATAATAAATTTGAATATTTCTGTATAAAAGTAATATATTGAAAAAATCATGCAAAAACATAATTTATTTTAAATATTAGCTCTAAATTACCTACTTCTTTATTTTTTAAAAATGGAGTAAATAAGTTTGAGGACTTCTTTTGCTCCTAAGTTCACATGCTGCTTTGTAATGTTTTCAGTTTATTTATATACAGGTGTTCCAGCTGCAACACAGTATACAAGTCCCTGAAAAAACTTTGATTTCTGCAAATTCATACACTAAGAATAACAGAGCTCATAGGAGGAAATAGGGCTAGGGGCTGACCCTCAAAACTTATGCAACTTTGGAACCAGAGAACTAAAAACAGTAACTGGTACTTCTGGAGAGCCATGCAAGGCCACTGGTAGGAGAGGGCTAGGAGCGGTATGCTGGCATACCACTGGCATAATAACTGGTTGTCCCTGTATTAAATTAGAATATCTGGAATGGGACCCAGGCATTAGTATTTTTTGAAACAATTCCGGTAATTCCAATATACAGCCAAGGATAAAAACAACTGCATTAAGTATGAGTGAATAAAAAGTCATTAGATGAGAATAAGTGCCACATATTTTTCCCAGCACCACTGTCCCCCCCACTTTCTTTTATTTTTATATTTTTAGTTTCTAGCATCTGGGAATTAAAGAGCTAATATGAAATTCTCATAAATCATACTTTAAGAATTGTAAAAGATACATGACTTAATTATATAGCATGTTCATAATACAAATGACAATTATTGTTGAGACATTCTTACTGCGGTGTTTGAAAATTGCTGCTGAAAATTTTGGAGTTTTTAAATCCTAAAATGACAGAAAGCCAGAGGCTTCTAGAAAAATATGTGAATCAAGGGAAAAGTTCTGTGATTCTGGACCAAAAGTGAACTTGTTATTTTGAAATAATTATAGAGTCACAGGAAGTTATAAAAATACAGTAGAGTCTTGTATATCCTTAACCCAGCTGCCCCAAATGGTAAAATTTGATGTAGCCAGATGTATCAAAACCAGGAATTGACACTGATATATTACTGTTAATTAGACTGTAGACCTTATTCGGTTTTCACCATTTTTAAAACCTGTGTTCATTTGTGCATGTGTATAGTTCGATGCAATTTTAACCCATGTATAGATTTGTGTAACCTCCACCACAATCAAGATACAGAACTGTTCCATCACCACACAGAAACTCCCTCCTGCTACTTCTTTGTATTTGCACCCACACCAAGTCCCTGTCCTCTGGGAGCCACGAATCTGCTCTTCATGTCTGTAGTCTTGAGAATGTTATATAAATGTAATCATATAACCATTTGAGGTTAATTTTTTTCACTAAGCAAAATGCCTTCTAGGACCATCCAGGTTGTTGCATGTGCCAATAATTCATTCCCTGTTACTGATGAATAGTATTACATTGTATGGATGTGTTAGTTTGTTCAGCCACGTACGCACTGAAGGGCATTTGGCTTGTTTCTAGTATTTTGGTATTGTGAATAAATCTGCTATAAATATTCATGTATAGGTTTTTGTGTGCATAGTTTTCATTTTTCTGAGATAAATGCCCAAGAGTAAGATTGCTGGTTAATATGATAAGTGTATGCTTAGTTTTGTAAGAAACTACCCAACTAATTAAGAGAGTAACTGTTCTATTTTACATTCCCACCAGCAACGCAGGCGAGATCCAGTTTGTCCTCATCTTCTCTAGCATTTGCTATTATCACTATTTTTTAATTTGAAAAAAATTTTTGAATGATGTAAAAAGATCAGCAGGTCATGAAGCCTCCAGTATATTATCTCCCTTTTAATGACATGTGAAAATACTATCAGACAATGATTAGTTATGGAAGTATTAGTCCTAAATTCTTGGAGATCTGAAGCCACTCAGCCCATTGATTATTCTGTTCTCTCCTTTTGTACACAGATACCTTGGGATCTCACAGAGCCTGCTGCACATAAATAAAACTTACTTGCCTTAATGAGAGCCTCATTACTTTTAATTGTACTTTTAATTGTAATGGTTCTTGGATCTATGCTTTTGCCTTCTTTGCTAGGAAGGAATGCCTTCTCAAAAGAATTCTTTGTATTTTAGAATTGCTACTTGTGTCATGATATTCCTTCTGCACTATCACTTGTATTCTGAAAGAGAATCTTCAGTGTTTAAGGTTTTTTAACACTTTGAATTTCAAATCCTCCTAGCTGATTATATAGCTAAATTTGCTTATAGAGGCTTAGTGTACCATTTCAAAATATATCAACTTAATTTTTTATAGATATATTTTCTTCAAACAGAAAAATTTCAGTTGGTGGATGGCCCTACTTTTATATACTACCTGATAATCATGATCCTGGCTTAATTTGATTAATTCTATTTGGGAGGTAGGGTAAAGAAAAGCTTGAGCTACAGAGTTGAAGGACTAAATACTTCCCTTAATTCAAAATTACCCAAAAAATTTGATTACCTAACAAAAACGAGACACTAAAAAATGGAAATCATATTTTGTTTTATAATGTACATAATAAAATTAATAAAATGTTAATAATTTATAAAATATAAATTTTATAATAAATCATCATGGTAATAAAATATTACCATGTGAAAATAATAATTCCGTGAGCCAGTCCAATTACATTGAACTTAAATTGCAAGGTCCACTATCTCTACTAAATCCATTATCTATAAATTCATCATCTTTATTAGTAAATTTCTGGTTAGTTGCTTCCATCCAGTACCGTCTGCCTTTGCATCAAGGCTATGAAATAAGATATTAAAAAAAAAATATTATTGTATTTACTTAACATTTAAAGATATACAACAACAACAAAAATAGATCATTCTGTATCATTTATGAAGCTTACCTCTTTGTAGCACTTTTGTACAATTTCATAACTGGCATTACCCCACACCGTGATGTGTTCTCGTCTGTACTGCTTCACCAACTCTGAAACCTACATGTGAAAATTCAAAATTTTATGCATGTGCCTATTTGTAAATCCACTTACATGATTTCACTTAAAAAATGGATTAAAACTGACTATCTGCCAGTGCATACTATAAAATTTTGGAAGAACTGATACATAAATTCAGATTATTTTATAAAGTACAAGAAATTACATTTTACCATTATATGATTTATTTAATAGAATACAACTGTTTAGTAATTTGCTATAAACTAAGTACAAGTGAAACAAGTGAAACTAGAAGAAGTTAATTACGTAAATGCCAGGGCGATGGGTTCACAGAAGCTCACTTTTATCCATGACTGCGACATGACAAGTCACTCTGAAACAGGCTTTCCTACAGTACAGTGATGTCTTCTACCAGGGCAGTATTTGAAACAATACTGATCCCTAGAGTATCACATTTCCTTGAACATTATCAGTCTATGCAGGCACCTACTCTAGCCTTTTAGTTTGGATGAATTGGATGCAACGCACTCAGAGGACACAATGCCTAAGTACCTTCTTAATCAGCAAATTGTTGTTGACTTGATATCGATGTTAATAGGAGTGTTAGGAAAGGCCTCAAAAACTCCTTCAGTAATGGTATTCGGTTATCTTTTCCTTCACATGGCATGCTGAGAAGAAGCAAGATTTTTAAATGTATTTTAAAGATAACTTACAGTTTTTTGATGATTAGAAAAGTTATAGTATGTAGTCATAGTAGGACACTTACAAAATGATGAAAAATATAAGAAGAAAAGAAAATCATCTAAAAATCCAACAACTTAGATAAAACCATTGTGATCATTGGTGTATTTTCTCTCCTCTTTTCTTCCTATGCATAATCTAATAGAGTTATAATATAGGGTCCCTTCAGATTTTTAAGCTGATTTTATTCACATAAGTAAAATAAGTATTGCATGTTAATATGCTGTATTTATGATTATGATTAAAATTTTTTTCCATTAAATTTTTTGAGATAACTGTAGATTCACATGCAGTTGTAAGAAATAATACAGAGATCTGTGCAGGCTTTACCCAGATTCCCCAATGGTAACCTCTTGCAAAACTACAGTACAATATCATAAACCATGATATTGACATTGATATAATCCACTGATCCTATCTGTAATTATTATTTTAAAGGTTTTAAAATACTCCACTGAGCAGCTATACAACAATTTAATTTTTAAAATTTAACCATTCCCCTTGAAGGGGAACATAGTTTGCCACTCCAAAATATGCCATTTTGGCATAAGGATTATTTTGAAGTGAAGGCAATTGAGAAGCAGCAGATACAAGAAAAGCTCTCTGCCCTTCCCCTATCTGCCAAAAAATAAGACTTAAATTATACAAAAATTAATCAACAGCAACCCTAGACCCTTGTCAGCACCCAAGGACTCTACATAACAAACTACTGACTAGCCTTTATCGTCCATTAATCCCCTATATATTTACCTTTCCACAATTTGCCACCCTGGACACTCAAAGTACTTTTCCTTTGTCTTGTTACTTCTCTGAAAATTTATTGGTTTTTTTTGTTTGTTTTGTTTTTTTGTTTAAGATGCTATATAAACTCAAGTTCTAGCCACGCCTTTGAATAATTTATCCCTGAGTTTCTCCTATGACACATACATATTAATAAACTTCTGTTTTTCTCTTGTTAATCTCTTTTTTTGTTACAGAGTCCAGCTAAGAACCTAAAAGGATAGAAGAAAAAAATTTTTTTTCATCCCCTTGACCCTACTAGTGGATACTGAGATTGTTTCTAAAGTTTTGCTATGACATCATCACTGAATTTTTCAGAGATTGAGAATATGGTTTAGGCAAGGGAAATACATGCTAATCAGTAATGGGTTGAAGAATTATATCAAGCAGATTATTCAAAGAAAACTGAGTCACGTAAAAATCAGAAGAGGATTTTAATCATTCTTTTTATTTCCTGAGGTCATGTTCTTTATTCTTTCCCGAGGTTCCTTTTGCCTCTAATCACTTATATACTATACATACTATATAACGATTATAAATTTCCCCTTCCACCTGAAATGTCAATTCCACTAATCTGTGAATAACAAAATGGTGAAAGACCCTTTATTTCATCCTCATTGTATGGCAATCAAAACAAAGAAGGCATATCAAAAAAAAGTAAATTAAATCCATTTCAGAAAACTTTTTTTTAATAAAGACTCATGTGAAAAGCAGGATGTGAATGGGGGAAGAAAAAAAAGAAAAAATCTGTTACTGTTTTGTCTGTTCTGTATTCTATTCTTATTGCCTTTTTACTACCCCTTGTAATTCAGATAGGGCTCTGGGTCATTCTGATGGGACTGTCAATCATTTGGCTTTGCCTCCCTGGCCACAGAGAAAGCACATGACCTTTTAAGCATAACAATATGGACCACAGGTGATGTTGTCCGAAATCCTCAGCTGAATGGACCATGTACTTTTGATGTTATCAGAGGTGTGCCTGAGAACAAAGCTAACATCGATGAAAGTGGACCCAAGAAATGGAGATAAGAGAGACAAATTATTGCTTGAGCAACTGGAATCAGTTATGTTTGAAGGCATATAACCTCTACAGTTTTTAGTTATGAGAACCAATAAATTCTTTTTAATAAACTTTTCTTAAACTATCTTGAGGGCTTCCCTGGTGGAGCAGTGGTTAAGAATCCGGCTGCCAATGCAGGGGACACGGGTTCGAACCCTGGTCTGGGAAGATCTCACATGCAGCGGAGCAACTAAGCCCATGCGCCACAACTACTGAGCCTGCGCTCTAGAGCCCACAAGCCACAACTACTGAGACCACGTGCCACAATGACTGAAGCCCGCACACATAGAGCCCGTGCTCTGCAACAAGAGAAGCCACCGCAATAAGGAGCCCACGCACCGCAACTGGAGAAAGCCCACGTGCAACAACGAAGACCCAATGCAGCTAAAAATAAATAAATTAAAAAAAAAAAACAGATTAAAAAAAACACAACAAACAATCTTGAGATGGATTTCAAGTACTTAAAACTCAAAGAGTTTGGACTTAAACTACAGAATTGAACTATAAAACTTAATTTAAAATTATTTATTTATTTATTTATTTATTTATTTATTTATTTATTTTTGTCTGCATTGGGTCTTCGTTGCTGCTTGCGGGGTTTCTCTAGTTGCTGTGAATGGGGCTACTCTTTGTTGCAGTGTGTGGGCTTCTCATTGTGGTGGCTTCTCTTGTTGTGAGGCACGGGTTCTAGGAGCGTGGGCTTCAGTAGTTGTGGCACACGGGCTCAGTAGTTGTGGCTTGCAGGCTCTAGAGCACAGGCTCAGTAGTTGCAGCACAGGTGCTTAGCTGCTCCACGGCATATGGGATCCTCCCGGAGCAGGGATCGAAGGCTTGTCACCCTGCATTGGCAGGCAGATTCTTAACCACTGCGCCACCAGGGAAGTCCCTGAACTATAAAAGTTAATTATTGCTAATACATAAAAATTTAGCTATTGGGATTTCCCTGGTGGCGCAGTGGTTAAGAATCCGCCTGCGTTCAAGCCCTGGTCCGGGAAGATCCCACATGCCGTGGAGCAACTAAGCCGTTGTGCCACAACTACTGAGGCTGCACTCTAGATTCACGAGCCACAACTACTGAGCCCGAGTGCCACAACTACTGAAGCCAGCGCACCTAGAGCCTGTGATCCACAACAAGAGAAGCCACCACAATGAGCAGCCTGCACACTGCAATGAAGAGTAGCCCCCGCTCACTGAAACTAGAGAAAGCCCATGCACAGCAACGAAGACCCATGCAGCCAAAAGTAAATAAATAAATAAATTTATATATATTAAAAAAATTTAGCTATTGTTTTTACCTACCTAGCATCCTTCCTTCCCTTGGAAAACTGCATCTCCTTCATTCCAAATTGTTCTGGTTGGGCTGTCAAAAACAGGACCCACTCCCCACTTACTCTCATAGTAGGCATATGACCTAGGTCTGGCCAATCATAATAGCCTATCTCTTTGTCCACAGTGAATAGTTCAAGATGGACACATGATCCAAGTTGGGCCAATCAGTGTATTTCTCTAGAACTTTTCCTTTCCCTGGGGTCACAGTACAGGCAGGATGTGAATTTACAGTTATCAGTGATCATGTTCCTGCCACATGGCCAAAATCCATCTACAGTAAAAGACGATAAGACCCAAGAGAAGCAGAACAATGGAATAAAGCCAGAAGAGTCCTTTTTTGTACCCAAGGATCCAAAAATGTTTAATATCAGATCCACCACATCTTAGAGAGTTAATGATAAAATATATGTCTTTTTTCCCCTTAAGCTAGCATAAACTGGTTTCTGTTACTTATAACCTAAAAAGTCTGAACATGATGTTCTATCTGCACAGTCCAATAGGGTAGCCACTAGCCACACAGGGCTATTTAAATTAAAATGAAATAAAATTTAAAATTCAGTTACTCAGGTGCACTAGCCACATTTCAAGTGCTCAATAGTCACATGTGGCTATTGACTCTTGTATCAGACAGTGCAAATGTAGAACATTTCTATCACTATAGAGAGCTCTATTTAGACGATGCTATTCTAGTTAAATAAAAATTTTGTTAGCTTATTAAGTGTGGAAAAATTAATTTTGCAGTCAAAAGAATTACCATGGGCAATAGCTATTCACACCCAAGTAAGATGTATGCAAGGATCAACTTAGAAAAAGGTCAAACAGACAAAACTAACTTTGGAACAGCAAAATGACACATTACACAATAAGAATAATATTGCATCAAACAGTGGGGGAAACAAGGAAATAAAAATGTGCTAAGAGAAAAATGTGTGCTAAAGTGATGTAAAGGTATTTAAATTAGATGACTCGGTCAGCAGAGAATATAGAAAAAGAGTTGGAGGAAGGAGTTGTCCCCAGTATTGTTTTGGGCAGAGAATAACCAGCTGGGAAATACTACCAAAAGGGAAAGAGGAAAATAACAGAAAAACAAGAACGCTAGACTAGGAGTATGCCATAGGATGTGTTGGGTGATGGAACAAGTGAAGTAGCTCTGGAGCATGCTAGAACTTTAAAACTTATCACCATAGTCAACTCTGATTATCCAAATTATGTATTTTCCATGAAAAAGAGGTTGCTTTCAAGTAAGCAGGATAGATAATAACAAACCCTTTGGTTAACACATTTTTATGTTCCTTCTTTAAGTTTACTTTTTAATGTAGCCTGTGGCACATCGAAGCATCTTTTAAAAGAAAACACTTAATTCTTCTTCAGTTAAGTTGTGAACCACAAAGAAAGCAAGAGGCCTGAAATTTGTATTCCTCTGAGAGTTGATTCTCTCTCTCTCTCTCTCTCTCTCTCCTCTTCCTCCTCCTCCCTCCAGTATTTAAAGAAAAGAAGAGTTCCGAGCAGGGGAACAGAAGAGAAAAAAATGAACAACTTTCTGCCTAATCTGAGTCAAGTTTTTACAGTACTATATATTAGCCTGTTTCAGATGCAGTAAACTTCACATTGGAGGCATAGTCTTTAAGTTAATTATGATATGAGTTTAATACAATATGAACAAAAGTTAATTATTAAATTTGAGAGTATGTGGCATTGCCACTAATATGGGATTTGAAGAGATTCTGCAGATAGAGAGGCAGTATAGATAGCTGAACACTGGCCTGGTAAGGAGAAGACCTAGTTTCAAATCCCAGCTCTGTCATTTATTTGTTGTACAACCTTAATCAAGTTCATTTACATCTTTAGGACTCTGCTTCCTTTCTGTAACAGGAGGAGACAGGATTAGATGGTTTCAAAGGTCTCTTCAAGTTCAAAAGTTTTATGACTTTATGTGGTAGATATAAAACCAGGAAAAAAATTAAAAAATATTTTTTCTCAAAACATCTTATAATCTTTGTGAGGCTTTGGCTTTGCTCTCTACAAAGGGAAAACTAGGAAAAACTTCACTTATGAAATTTTCTTAACCTTCCCAAGTCCACAACTGATACCAACATTGAATAGCTTTGCAAGTATAATCCTACTAATTATAAGAATGAAAGGTGTTTCCTCAAATCAATAAAAGCTTAATAATACTTATCTAGAAGGCAAAGTCAAACAAATATCAGATCGAAACGTCCTGTAGAGATAACTGATGCAAACGGTTTTCTGATTTTTATTTGGCTTTCTAAGGTTTCTCAATCAAGGAGAAATTATACCTGCCAAGTTTAAATTTAGCTCACAGAGCAGTTACAGTTCTTTTGAAAATTAATATCAATATATCCTTGGCTTAACCAAGGTTTCAACTATATGCAAGCCATACCAAGAACCACAACATGAGCATTTTGCACTTTTCCTAAGTTACATGTAAATCATTCAAAACATGAGGCTGAATTGTGAAGGTGAGGTAGCTCAGCACCTGTATCTCGAGGTTGTGTATTTTCCATCCTAACATGTTCCATCCTAACATAACTAACACTTTGGGCCAAGGGACATATCTCTCTGTGGGAAATGTTCCCTCAAAAGAAAAAAAAAAAAACTGCTATGCTGGTGATTAAAAAGTGAAGATGACTAAGAAATGGATGGTTTATTTGAGTAATGGAATACTCCTAATAATTTAAAATATGGAGTAGCTAAATAACATAGAATGAAAAAATTATAGAATCAGTAAGGATCTGAAAGGGGTCGCTTCAATTTCTTTTCATTTATTCTTCTTATTTATGATGGATTATTTACTACAAGTTATAGTAATATTCTAGAATTTGAAGCTTTAGAAGTATACAGTATCCCTAATAATATCTGGTTTCTCGTAATAATATTCAGGCTTAAATGAACTGTATATAAATTTAGATAGAATGAGTCAGTTAAATCTTTGGGCATCATAATCTCAGGGTCAGATGACATCAAGATTTAGATTTGTAGGCCTGAGCAAACAAGCTCTGAGGGTAATACTTTTAGTTGGAACTTCTTATCATAAGATAATGCACATGTATTTCTAATTCTCAGCATAAATGAATACACTTTAGTGTAAATGTTTAATCTGCAAATGTAAATTATTACCTTTTTGAAATGAGACATCCAGTTTTCCAAGGTAAGGTGGGAGTTCCTTTAAAAGATATGACTGAAAAAAGTTAGCTCTCAAAAATAAAAGTATTTTAGTGTCTTACATTAAGACATAAAGATTTGCTTCTTGAAAAATACAAAAATGAAACACTACAAATGTTTATATAGAGAACTCATTAGTAGAACATCCCCAACAGCAAACTGACCATATAATTACTTACTTTCATGACCTACAAGAAATCTGTACTGTCTAATATGGACCATTTGTCAATAATAAATACACACAGATCTCAGTAGACAAATGTCAGGAATAGACAATTCAAAGGGGAAAAAAATCATAAAGAAGAATCTTTAAACTCACTAATAAGCAAATGCTAATTAAAATTTAATCTAACAAATTAGGAAATTCTTGGTATAATTATAATGCCCCTAAATGGTAAGGGTGTGGCAAACTTGGAATTCTTTTAACATCAGATATAAAAAGTCTTTTAAACACTTTAAAAGAGCAAGGTGGCAATAGCAACTTTCAATATATATCAAGAAACTATAATGTTCCTAATCTTTTACCCAATAATTTCTCTGCTGAGAGCTAATATAGGGAAATAATTTTAAATACAGAGAAAACTTGATCTTTACACATACAGATGTTCAGTGCAGTGTTATTTATAATGGTGAAAACTGAGAACTAATTCAAATGCACAACAATAGAGGAATGGTTAAAGACAACTATACATCCACTCAATGGACTAACTTCAGTCATTTGAAATGTTTATAAAAAATAAGTATAGAATCTGAAAAGGCTAAATACTGTGTGATTCCAACTATATGACATTTTGGAAAAAGCAAAACTATGGAGACAGTAAAAAGATTAGTGATTGTCAGGGGGTTGGAGGCAGGAAGGATGAATAGCCAGAGCACAAAGGATTTTAGGGCAGGGAGAAACCTATGTTGTATGACATTATATTAGTGGATACATGTCATTTTCATGAATGTCATGTCAAAACCCATAGAATGTACAACACCGAGAATAAATCCTAATGTAAGCTATGAATTTTGGGTGATGATGATGTATCAGTGTACGCTCATCATTGTAACAAATGTACCCACTCTGGTGCAGGATGTTGATAGTGGGGGGGCTGTACCTATGTGAGGTCAGAAAGTATGTGGGAAATCGCTATATTTTCTGATCAATTTTGTTGTGAATCTATAACTGTTCTAAAAAATAAAAGTCTATTAAAAAAAAGAAAAAGAAAAAATGTATATCATGCCATAATGTTAGAGTGTTTAAAAATACAATATAAATAATATACAATGAGAACATAACTATGTAAAAAACTTTCAGGGTATACATACAGATAGTATCCTGTTAACATAAGTTTTTTTTAGGTGGTAGAATTAGGCATGATTTTTCTTCCATTTATCAGTATTTACTAGAATGAGCATGTAAACTACTAAAATCAGATTTTTAAAGGGTTCTTTCCTATACATGAAGACTAAAATTAATTCATATATTTAATCTGAATCAAATAAATTGTAGAATACGTCAAACAAGTTGAACTCCAGTAGTTTACATTTGAGACTTTGGTAATTTGTTGAAATAGTATCAAAATAAGTCTCCACAGATGTACGTAATGAATACAAATCCTCACTGTAAGTCAGATAGTTTTTAACTTTCCTTTGACATTCATTATTTAAACATTATCTTTTTTTACTATTATTTATTGACGTGCTATCTGGCACTCACTGTTTTTAAAAATCCTACAGGCCCTAATATCTATTAATTATTAGTTTATCATGCATTTTCACTTACACAGTACTTGAGATCAGAGATGTTTACATTGACTCCAGTTGATCTCTTTAGGTTCTCATCATGTGACACTACAACTTCTTCATCTTTTGTGATATGGCAGTCCAACTCCAACATATCAGTTCCAACTGTAACTGCACTGAAGAAATACAAAGAAGAATAATGACATTCTGAAACATAAGCAAACATTTAGGTTACATACATTAGATGAAAAAGTTCAGAGTTACAAATCAAAATAGTAGAAAATCCCATAATACTAAAATTTCTCCTCAAGACTGTTATCTATTATGAATAATTGATATAAAAATATTCTAACTGAACTTAGAATAAGAGACTCATGTTGCCTGCTTTCCATAACTAGCAATCCTTAATTCTGGCAACCCAGTATAAAGGAAAGAACACTGGACCAGAAGTTGAGATTTGGGCACCAGTTCCTGCTTTGCTATGAACTTGCTGGGTAACTTTGGATGAGTAACTGCCCCTCTCTGGGCCCACGTTTCCACATCTATAAAATGAAAGCATAAAGAACAAGAAAAGGATGCCCACTTTTGCCACTTAAATTCTGCATAGGATTATAAGCTCTAGAAGGGCAAATGAGTATGAAAAAAAAAAAAGCATCCAAATTGGAAAAGAAGAAGTAAAATTATCTCTATTTGCAGATGACATAATCTTATATGTAGAAATAAAGGTTCCATATACACCACTGTCAGAACTAATAAACAAACTCAGTAAAGTTCTGGAATACAAAACAAACATATAAAAATCAGTTTTATTTCTATACACTAATAATGAAAATCTGAAAAGGAAATCATGAAATAATTCCATTTACAGTTGGGCAAGTTCTTTATGCTTGTTTCCTTATTTGCAAAACAGTGATGATAATATTAGTTCTCTTCACCTCCTCCCCACCTTGCACCTACACTCCAAGCAGTCACATGCTCTCTAAATACTTCCTCTGTCTGAAATGTCTTTCACAGAAAAACAATACAATTGTTTTCTCACTTCACAAATGAGAATTTCCAAGTGGCGAATAAACGTATGAACAGAAGTTCAACATCAAAATTCAACAGGGAGGACTTCGTTGGTGGTGCAGTGGTTAAGAATCCGCCTGCCAATGCAGTGGACATGGGTTCGAGCCCTGGTCCAGGAAGATCCCACATGCCTCGGAGCAACTAAGCCCATGCACCACAACTACTGAGCCTGCGCTCTAGAGCCTGTGAGCCACAACTGCTGAAGCCTGGACACCCTAGAGCCCGTGCTCCACAACAAGAGAAGCCACCGCAATGAGAAGCCCGCGCACCGCAACGAAGAGTAGCCCCCACTCATCCCAACTAGAGAAAGCCCGCATGCAGCAACGAAGACACAACGCAGCCAAAAAAAAAAAAAAAAAAAATTCAACAGGGAAATGGATATTAAAACTACAATGAGACAGCACTATACACCATCAGAATGCCTAAAATTAAAAGGACTGACAGTAAGTTAGCAAGACAGTGGAGCAAATGGAACTCTCATACATTGCTAATGGGAGTGTAAGTTGGTACAATCCTTTGAAAAGTATAAATATCCACCTACCCTATGACACAGCAATTCAACTTCTGCTAAGTATATACCTGAGAGAGATGAATGCATTTGACCATTAAAAAACATGTACAAGATTATTTCACACATCATGGATGAATCTTACAGATATAAACTGAAAGAAAGAAAAGCCAGAGACAAAAGTGTAAATACGGTATGATGATATTTATGTTATCAGGAACAGACAAAATCAATCTATTGTAATAGAAACTAAAATAATGGTTATCTAGGGGAAAGGAGTACAGGCTGGGAAAGGTCACAAAGGTGCTTTCAGGGGTGCTAGAGATGTTCTATATTTTTATCTGGGTGGTGGTCACAAAGGTGTATACATATATTGAAATTCTTTGGGCTGTGCACTTAAGATTTGTGCATATTACTGAATGTATATTATACATACTACAACAGCAGTTTTTTAAAAAGTCTTTCTTCTTCCCCTTATCTGCTAACTCTTATTCATCTTTCAGGTGTAAGCTTAAAAACTACCACTTCAGGATACCTTCCCTAATCCCCCGACCCCAGTCTGGATTTTGTAGCCTATCTACCAGTTATTTGCCAAATTGTCAGGACTTCCTGTAGCACCTGTGTTTACTGTGTCAGAGTACTTACCACACTGTTTTGAATACGTCTATTTATCTTCCCCTACTTGCCCAGTTAGACAGGTGCTCTTTGAAGAAAGGGTTTGTGGACTATGGCTTGTTTACTATTGTAAACAAGTGCCTATGCATGGGGCTGGGCAAACAGGTACTCCATAAGTATTTTTGTTTTTACTTTTTAAAATATTTTTTTGAATTATTATTTTTGGCTGCATCAGGTCTTCGCTGAGGCATGTGGGATCTTTTTTTTTTTTGCAGCATTCGGGCTCTTCATTGCAGCACGTGGGCTTCTCTCTAGTTGTGGCATGCGGGTTTTCTCTCTCTGGTTGTCGTGCATGGGCTCCAGAGCACGTGGGCTCTGTAGTTTGTGGCATGTGGGCTCTCTAGTTGAGGCACGCAGGCTCAGTAGTTGTGGCATGAGGGCTTACTTGCCCCGCGGCATGTGGGATCTTAGTTCCCTGACCAGGGATCAAACCTGCGTCCCCTGCATTGGAAGGCGGATTTCTTAACCACTGTTCCACCAGGGAAGTCCCATGTATTTGTTAAATATTGAATTAATGAACGAAAAGAGATAGCTCTCTGTATATGTAAAATGCCTACATAGCACTTTGTGTCTGTTTTGTTGTTGTTGTTGTTTTTGTTTTTTGGCTGCGCCGCATGCAGGATCTTAGTTCCCTGACCAGGGATCAAACCCGTGCCCCCTGCAGTGGAAGAGCAAAGTCTTAACCACTGGACTGCCAGGGAAGTCCCTTGTTTGTTTGTTTGTTTTTGTAAGCACTTTATGTATCAATTACCACCAATGACATTTCAAGATGAAAAAAAAAGTAAACATGGGTGCGGCAGGGAGAGAGTTTTAGAAAGAAACTTTTACTTTTTTAAAATTCAGGAATGGAAAGAATAAGAGCTGGGGTGAGCAGAGTGAGAAAGCAGGAATGAGAAAATGTAAAAGTAGATAAATTACAGTTTGTGTAATATATTCCTATACATTCAAATTGTTTCCTATAAGGTGGAAACAATTTGAAATAGAAATGACTTCATATAAGGTCATGTCTCTACAACTAGATACTAAATTCCTAGTGAGGAAGGTATCTGTCTGTTCCATATTTTCCAACGTTCACGATGTTGGGCATATTGCAGGTATTCACACATTTCTAAATGAGCAGAGGGACCTCCCTAGTGGCGCAGTTGTTAAGAATCCGTCTGCCAATGCAGGGCACACGGGTTCGAGCCCTGGTCCAGGAAGATCCCACATGCCGCGGAGCAACTAAGCCCGTGCGCCACAACTACTGAGCCTGTGCTCCAGAGCCCACGAGCCACGACTACTGAAGCCTGTGCACCTAGAGCCCGTGCTCTGCAACAAGAGAAGCCACTGCAGTGAGAAGCCCGCACACCACAATGGAGAGTAGCCCCCACTTGCCGCAACTAGAGAAAGCCCGCATGCAGCAAAGAAGACCCAATGCAGCCAAAAATAAATAAATAAATAAAAAATAAATGAGCAGAATGAAGCCATATTTTGGTTATCAATGTCTATGAACATTTTAAATTTTAATTAATTATCATCCAGCTAGCACCTAAATGTTCATCAATGATAATCCATAGCCATAGTAAGTACCATACTTCAAAGAATCAAGTATTCACTTTATTCAATGAAGTTGTTATTCCAACAATGGAATGTCACTGTTGAATCTAAATGAAAAAAAAAGTAGGTATGGTATGATCCCATTGCTAAGTGTGTGTGTGTGTGTGTGTGTGTGTGTGTATATATATATGGGCCTGACAAAATTTATCTTTGAAGCCAACCACTTCGGAATTTTCTCATACTTGGTCTCTTCTGATGATCCAAGACCATCAGAATCCCACTCCAAAAGACCCAATGGCCACTTGCTGCCTTGTACCAAAGTCTCATACTGCTCCCCTACTTCTCCTTAAATAATCTTCCCTTTCAGTGTTCTGATTATCACCAGTTGTTAGAGGAAAACAAACAAACTTGGCTCCTTAATGTAATTCTTACTAAGATGTAAATAATTGTTAACTGTACATGTCCTCTTCTAAAGGACATCCACCTTTAAAAGAGATTATTTGTTTGCCAATTGTGTGTTTGCTAGAACCACAAATGTGTAAAAATAAAATCCAAAAATAGGCAAATAAGGACTTCCCTGGTGGCCCAGTGGGTAAGACTCCATGCTCCCAGTGCAAGGGGCCTGGGTTCGATCCCTGGTCAGGGAACTAGATCCCACGTGCATGCCGCAACTAAGACCCAGCACAGCCAAAATAAATAATAAATAAATAAATATAAAATGTTTAAAAAAAACACAAATAGGCAAATAAAAACAGGTTTTAGGTTGATAGAATTATTTTTCTGTATTTTAAAATTTCCTTGTATATTGTTAAACTGTGTTTAGTTTTTTTAAAAAAAGAATAAAAAATGTAGACACTGTAAGCGACATATAGAGCCAGCAAACAGTTTTAAAATAAAATTCTAAGATTCTTTATATAGCTAAAAAAAAAAAAAAATTGGTACTGTTGGTACTGCTGATTTTTGGTCACATACATGTCTTTCTTTTATTTTTGTTTTGGTTTTGTATGAGTGTGTAAAGGAGGGTAAGAGCAGGGGTTATCTATATTTTCCTGTATTTAAAAAAAATTATACATATTACCTAAAATCTTTCTAAGTATGAAGTTTGCCTTTAGCTGAAATGTTGGATATTTTTAGAAATGTTTAGGAATTATAAAAAATAATTTCTATTTATTGTATGTTTATCTCTTATTAACAAGCTAATAAGTAAAAATTTAGAACAATAGTAAGTGTATCTAGGACAATTTGCAAATTATTCTAATAAAATTATCTCAAATTTGATACACAAATAGCTAGAACAGAGCAAGAAAACTTTTTTTTTTTTTCACTTTGGCCTTCAAATTTTTCCATAAATAACAATATGCATCTACTTCAATTGAAACACCAAACATTGTATAGTTGCATTTCTGATAAGCTGATGATAAACACAGAAAAAAGCTAGGGAAGCCAAGGCTTCAACATTTCCGGAAAAAGAAATAAAAACTCTAGCTCTAAAAGAAGAAGTGAAATTACTTCAAACTTCACAAAAACAATGCATCATAACTTAAAACAGACTCTATGTTAAAGAATTTATTTGAATCTCATTTATTCCTCAAAACACTGAGGTTGTATTATTCCCATTTCAGAGATGAGATAATTAGTATTGTATTAATTAGACATTCTAAAGAATTTTGTCATGAGAATCAGGCCACTGATTAATTACTCTGACTGTCTGCCAACTTATACTTGCAGCTATTGCTAATACAATTTGTTTCTTTCTCTAAGCATTCGTGGTAATACCACAGGGATCAAATTGTCCTATGGGTATTTACAAAGGCAGCCTGGTTTAATAACCTAGTTTTATTAGCTCTTAAGAACCAGATTTTACGTACTCAGGGGCTTAGTGACTCTGTGTGTGTGTGTGTGTGTGTGTGTGTGTGTGTGTGTGTGTGTGTGTGTGTGTGTGTGTGTGTGTGTATCTTTGTAGTACAATTCCTTAGTCTTTGGTTCCATGTTTATTATGAAAGGGGTTCTGTCTCTGTCTTCTGTTAAAATTCTGCTTTTTTTTTTTTATTGGAGTTTAGTTTCTTCACAATATTGTGTTAGTTTATACTGTACAGCAAAGTGAATCAGCTATACGTATACATATGTCCCCTCTTTTTTGGATTTGCTTCTCATTTAGGTCACCACGGAGCATTGAGTAGAGTTTCCTGTGCTATAGAGTAGGTTCTCATTAGTTATCTATTTTATACATAGTATCAATAGTGTATATATGTCAGCCGCAATCTTCCAATTTATCCTACCCCCCAATATTCTGCTTTGTTCTTGAGTGCCCCATTCCATATATCATTCAGTAAGCAACTAGTGAGAACTTATTAGCACCAGAGCTAAATGTTAGGGATTGAGAAATCAATAAGGAAAGATTCTGGCTCCCAAGGAATCCCAGAAGAGCCACATTCATAACTTAAGGTGTCTGTGAAATTATTTTATAAAGCATATTAAAGAACTTTTATAAATTGTGAGATGTAACTATTTCTCTGTGTCAGTACTAATTACTTCTTTAGCCCTACTATAATGTAATGAACATATAATGAATTAATTTTCCATGCAGTCTTAAGGTCCTTTCAGTTTTCTAGATGTATCTTGTCCACACACCATCACATCTTAACCTCAAACATTTCACATTTTTAAAATAGCTTCTTCCTCTCCACCAAATGATAGCTCTTCTAATCCTGGTATCTTTTCAATTATCTGGTTAATCTTAACTAGGCTTCCCACACCAACTATTTATACTTTCTCTGATATCATCTTCGCCTCCATGTCATAATATACATGCTTTGTGAAGTATATGTCTAACCGTATATATAAATAAGATCTAAGTTTTAGCTGCTCATTGTATTTTTTACTATCTCTCCTTCAACTATATATCCTTTCAAGCATATACCATACTTAAGCACAGTGTCTGTCTTTTGCCAATTATGTATTATAACTCTTTATCTTTTTAGTATACAGTACCTTAAAAATAGTATGCTTAAACAATTTTTTTCTTGTTTTTCATGAAGTAGGCATATTAAAAAAAAAAAAACTTTCTAAGTGTCCTAGCAGTTAACTAGAATATTTATAAATGAAAACAAAGTACAATTTAAAAAACTACTTATTGAAAGTAAGAGCACTGAGGCATAAGACAAAACAAAACAAAAAACAAAATCATCACCACCACCACCAACAACAAAAAAATTTAAGTTTAAAATTAAAGCCTATTTGATTTAGGTTTTCTATAAATTTCAAAGTCAATTAGCAAACAGCCTTACCAAAAAATATATCTAATAAACATTAATAATAGCATACGGAAGAGTTGCTTTCTTCTTTTAAAGTACCAGAAAAACCTCCAAAAAACTAAAGTTATAGAAAGCTACCACATGATAGAGAAGGCTGTGGTACTCTTCAATAGTTACTGCTTGAACAAAACAATATAAAAACAAACTGCTTGAAGACGGGAAATGAAATTTTATATCTAGCAAGTAAAAACCATCTAAATTATTCTTTGAATATCAAAAAATTTTTCAGAGGATCAATGTCTTCAAAGATAAAAAACATTTAGGTTACCATCCTTAGAAATAATGTATTATACAAATGTACCATCCTTAGAAATAGTTTAATTTCATAAATAAGGGTGTTTGGTAAAGATTTAGCAAAAAAAAAATATGGAGAAAAACTTACAAAATAATATACTTTTACATAAAGGAATGCTAAAAACCACTCAAAGTTATGAGCAGTTTTTCCCCAAGTAATATATATTACTACATCACAGGCAACAAATATTGGATAAATGATAGTGAATGAGGGTGTGCGTGGGTATGCATATGTGTGTGTATATCACAGTGAAAATTGTTCACATAAAATTAAATATATTTTGCTATAGGAGCTAGCTACATAATCTCAGTAGAGATGATAACAAAGTAATTTAAATTAAATTATTCTGTTTCACAGTCAGTGACAGGAGGAAAGATTTTGCATTTTAGAGCTGTAAGAGACTTGAGATTACAGTCAAAAGGCATCATATTATAGAACAAAAAGAATAAGCAATGACAAATATAGGAGGATAGGATTTAGACGAAACTAGACTATGGAAAAGCAGTACCTTGGGACCTGATAACAGGAAAAATAATCTCTAAAGTGTCTTTGAATGATGAGAAGCAGAACAAAAACTTAAGCCAAATTATCCTGATTTATTGGCCCCAATTATATACATAAAAATGGCTCAAAAATTACATAAGAAAATATTTTTCTTACTAAATATGGATGGTAATGTTTTTCATGGGAGTTAACTTATCACATTCCCCGTCTTACTTTTCAGGGAACAGAAAACAGTGTTCGCACCATTACCACAGACTGATGATAATCATTCACTCTAAGACAAAGAACAAGGTATCAATCAGCTTTCATTCCTGTGTCTCCTGCTGCTTCTCTGTGAGGTGCTCTAAAAGACATCTATATGAAATATGAATAATTTAAAAATTGAAAAAAAAAATTACCTTATTTAAAAAAATAAGGCTTCAAAGGAGAAAGACCAGATGACAGCTTGACCTGATCTGTGGAAGAATTACTGAGTAGACACATAATCCTACTCATAAATAACAGCCAATGTAACAGTGTTTTCATTTTCTCCTTTTCTCTTTCTCTCTGAGGCTAATTAGCATTACACACAGTATGTGCCTTGTTACAAATGTCTTCTTTCAGCTTTGGAACTATAGTATCTTTTGATTACCCAAAACTCTGATCTAGTTTTTCAGTTATGCAGAAGCCAAACACTGTTTGTAACACTTCAGACTAACTAAAAAAAAAAAAAAAGCCATTTTAATAAAATAGAAACAACTATCACAAATGGATGCTACATGTGTACTATCCTCACTTGGTGAACCATCATCACTTTAAAGATAAACTATAAAAGAAAAGAATACCTTTTTATATACTTACTGCTGAAAGGCTGCCATTGTATTCTCCAAATTTTCTCCAGCACCTGTGAAAACATTAAATTGAAGCTAATTTGAACATTTTATTTTTCCAGAAATTCACCTAAAAAAGATACATCAAATGAATCATGATGTTTATATATTATGTAGACATTACAAGTGTTTTAAAGAATGTAGTGGTATTTTGAATTGTTTTTAGCTGCACCAAGAAGAATCAAAGATCAAAACACAGCCATAGAAACGCAGGAGGGTTACAAGAACCTAAACATGATTTTTAAGCTATAATAGAAAAGACAGAGGAGGACTTGCACATATACACCTCCTCAGAGTTAAAAAGTCTCTCCTCTGGATCCCCACAGTCTCTCATGCATCTCTCTACTAAGGCATTTATCATATTTATAGCATAAAGTGTTTACCCATCTCTTTCCTCCCTTTCCCATTAATTACTTAAAAGAAGTGACTGTTTTAATCATCTTGGATGAGGGTAGTATAGTGTAGTGGTTGAGGGTGGGGCTCTGGAGTTAGGATCTCTGCTCTCAAGTCTGTTTGATACTTGTGTGACCTTGGGAAAATTACCTCACCTTTCTTTTTTTTTTTTTAAAGGAATTCTTTTATTTTTATTTATTTATTTATTTATTTATTTATTTATTTTTTTATTTTTAGCTGTGTTGGGTCTTCGTTTCTGTGCAAGGGCTTTCTCTAGTTGCGGCAAGCGGGGGCCACTCTTCATCGCAGTGCGCGGGCCTCTCACTATCGCGGCCTCTCTTGTTGCGGAGCACAAGCTCCAGACGCGCAGGCTCAGTAGTTGTGGCTCACGGGCCTAGTTGCTCCGCAGCATGTGGGATCTTCCCAGACCAGGGCTCGAACCCGTGTCCCCTGCATTGGCAGGCAGATTCTCAACCACTGTGCCACCAGGGCAGCCCTACCTCACCTTTCTATGGCTGAGCTTCCCTATCTATAAGAATGAGGAGGGACTTCCCTGGTGGTCCAGTGGCTAAGACTCCATACTCCCAATGCAGGGGGCCTGGGTTCAATCCCTGGTTAGGGAACTAGATCCCACATGCATGCCACAACTAAGAGCTAACATGATGCAACTAAGACCTGGAGCAGCCTAAATAAATATTTTTAAAAAAAACAAAAGAGAAGAAAAACCCAAACGAACTTTTTAGCCAACCCAATAATTAATGGAATGCACAGGAAAAATATTTTGGAAATACTTTTCTAAATACTTGGAAAAACAGACAATTTCTTCTTAACGAAAGAGGCAATTCAAGTTTAAGGTACTGTTCAAATAATAGAATTAAAATGTCTTACATACAATAACATCTGGACATATTTGCAAGAGTATTAAAGTTTTCTTCTTTTATATTGTTAGACTGTATTTTTATGGCAACCTAATTAATAATCAATAGAAACACAAGGTATGAAGAAATGAATATATTAACCTAATGTTCTAAAAGTTCCATCAGTTTAGCAGAGAGAAAGGGATACCTATGTGAAACAAGCTACTTTGGGGACTTCCCTGGTGGTCCAGTGGGTAAGACTCCGCGCTCCCAATGCAGGAGGCCCAGGTTTGATCCCTGGTCAGGGAACTAGATCCTGCATGCATGCTGCAACTAAGAGTCCGCATGCTGCAACTATGAAGTCCGCATGCCACAACTAAGAAATTTGTATGCTGCAACTAAAGATCCCACGTGCCGCAACTAAGAGCCGGTGGAGCCAAAATAAATAAATATATATATTTTATTTATTTATTTATTTATTTATTTATTTATGGCTGTGTTGGGTCTTCGTTTCTGTGCAAGGGCTTTCTCCAGTTGCGGCAAGCGGGGGCCACTCTTCATCACAGTGCGCGGGCCTCTCACTATCACGGCCTCTCTTGTTGCGGAGCACAGGCTCCAGACGCGCAGGCTCAGTAATTGTGGCTCACGGGCCTAGTTGCTCCGTGGCATGTGGGATCTTCCCAGACCAGGGCTCGAACCCGTGTCCCCTGCATTGGCAGGCAGACTCTCAACCACTGTGCCACCAGGGAAGCCCAATATATATATTTTAAAAAGCTACTACTTTGACTTTAGGTTCACTTTAATTACTAGAGTTAATGCACAATAGAAAACAGATGAAGCAAACACGGAGATTAAAGTTTTTTCAAAAGTAAGTGCTCTTTTGACATTAAATGACTTTTAAAAGTCCAGTCAGTGCTTGTTTTAGTCAAAAACTAAGGAAATATGTTATAAACAGATCATCAATATTCAAGAACAAAGCACTCTAGAATACTACCAAAAAGAAAAGGGTGCTAAAATGGTTACTTGTAGATTAGGTTAAACTACTGACTGTTGTAACAAAAAGCAAGGAAGTTAACAGGACACAGAAGCCAGTTTGAAGGAGCTCTCACTGGCCAAACCTGAGACAATGTTAGCATCAAAATAATGATAGCAACAAACTTTAAACCATTAAACAAAATAGGATATTCTGAATCCATTTTAATAAATGGACCAAAAGTTTGATAAGGAATGGAGTGTTTATGTGGTTTCAAAGTACTTTTACAAAAATACTAACTACAAAGAGAAAAAGAGTAACTTCACAACGGAAAAGTCTGGCAGACACCATTTTCACCAAGTAATCAAAGTCAACATCATTAGCTCCTTCAAGCTGACTTCTGTGTCCTTTTAATTTCCTTGCTTTTTGGTACAATAAACAATCCGTTTGGGAATTCCCTGGCAGTCCAGTGGTTAAGACTCCGTATTTTCACTGCTGAGGGCATGGAACTAAGATCTTGCAAGCCGCGTGCAGTGGGGGGGAAAAAATTCACTTCTCAACTCCTCTGTGAAGCACTTTTTTAAAAAATTACTTCAGATTACAATGATTCTTTTTTTTTTTTAAATATTTATTTATTTATTTATTTATTTATTTATGGCTGTGTTGGGTCTTTGTTTCTGTGCGAGGGCTTTCTCTAGTTGCGGCAAGCGGGGGCCACTCCTCATCGCGGCGCGCGGGCCTCTGACTATCGCGGCCCCCCCTTGTTGCAGAGCACAGGCCCCAGACGCGCAGGCTCGGCAGTTGTGGCCCACGGGCCCAGCCGCTCCGCGGCATGTGGGATCCTCCCAGGCCAGGGCCCGAACCCGTGTCCCCTGCATTGGCAGGCAGATTCTCAACCACTGCGCCACCAGGGAAGCCCAACAATGATTCTTATTAGAGTCAAGAGTTAAGGCCTTACACTAGCAGTTCCTAACCATTTTGGTCTCAGGAGTCTTACTGAGTACCTCAAAGACCTTTTTTTTTTTAAGCATATATTTTTTAAATTAATTAACTAATTTATTTATTTTTGGCTGCGTTGGGTCTTCGTTGCTGCATGCGGGCTTTCTCTAGATGTGGCGAGCAGGGGCTACTCTTCGTTGCGATGTGCGGGCTTCTCATTGCGGTGGCTTCTCCTGTTGTGGAGCACGGGCTCTAGGCGCATGGGCTTCGGTAGTTGTGGCATGCAGGCTCAGTAGTTGTGGCGCAGGGGCTTAGTTGCTCTGCGGCATGTGGGATCTTCCCAGACCAGGGCTCGAACCCGTGTCCCCAGCGTTGGCAGGAGGATTCTTAACCACTGCGCCACCAGGGAAGTCCCTCAAACAGCTTTTGATTATGTGGGTTATATCCATTAATAATTACATATTAGAAATTGACTTCTAAATTTTAAAACTTTGAAAATAACAATAATAAATCCATTACATGTTAACATAACATTTTATGAAAATAACGATCTGACAAAAATATTTAACGCTAAGAGTGGCATTGTTTTACACTTTTGCAAATCTCTTTAATGTCTGGCTTAATAGAAGGCAGCTAGATTCTTGTATCTGCTTCATACATACATATCAACCTTCACACAGATAGTTGGAAAAGAAAGATTCTTCTTTGATACTGCACCAAAATTCAACAAATGGCAGATTTTTAAAAGTTAGTTGTAACGTGGAATTTGAACTGTATTAATGACCTCTTCATACTCTATTACATGAAAATCGATTAGCCCATCTTGAACTTTGAATGGATCTTTCACCCATGCGTGGTTTTTGGGAAAATACTGATTCACTGAATTATGCTGATCTTCTAAATACTGACACATTTCATTAGACAATATTTTTTAAAAATCACATTTGTTAATACCTGATATCATCAGGAAAATCTTTAAAAATTGGAAAGCTACCAAGCACACAGTGGATGATACAAGTTTTTCAGAAGTCTAATTTTTGCTTGAAAGCTCAAATTTAATCATTGGCATTGCTTTAATAGAAGGCAGCTAGATTATTTTTCTTCTAATGACAGACTCACTTTATTAATTTTCAAGAACATATCTGCTGAATACTCAAGGCTGAATAACCAGTTCGTCAGTCAGTTTTTTAAGTAAAAATGGTGTTCTGTGGAAAACAATAAAGGCTAATTCAGCTCAGAATTCAAGCAATTGCACAAGTGCTTTTCCTCAAGACAATCATCTTCCTACTTTGGTATGCAGCAAAAGTGTTTTTTGTGTACTCCCAATTTTGTCACACAGAATATTAAAAGTTATGTGTACTCAAGGATTGAACTTTAATAAAATTAATAATTTTTCTAATACATCAAAGATATTCTTAAATGAAACTGCCTTTTTAAAAAAAAATGTGAGTGCATGATGGTGAGGAATATAATGGCTACTAGTACATTTGGTACCAGTATTTTCATTTGTGCTAAAGCAACAGCAGTTTTACCGACTACTGCTTTTACACCATCAGTGCAGATGTCAACAAGGTGAAAAAGGTAAGTAATGTCTTATGAAAATAATTTTGACCTTGTAGACCCATGAGAGGTCTTGGGGACTCCCAGGAGTCCACAGACCACACTTTGAAAACCACTGTCTTAAATAATCAATGATCAGGGCTTCCCTGGTGGCACAGTGGTTAACAATCTGCCTGCCAATGCAGGGGACATGGGTTCGAGCCCTGATCCGGGAAGATCCCACATGCCGCGGAGCAACTAAGCCCGTGCACCACAACTACTGAGCCTGCACTCTAGAGCCCGCGTGCCGCAACTACTGAAGCCTGAGTGCCTAGAGCCCGTGCTCCGCAACAAGAGAAGCCACCACAATGAGAAGCCCGCGCACCACAAGGAAGAGTAGCCCCCACTCACCGCAACTAGAGAAAGCCCGCGTGCAGCAACGAAGACCCAACGCAGCCAAAAATAAAATAAATTAATTAAAAAAAAAATCAATGATCAGAAAAGTCAGAGGAGTGGTCACCTCTGGGGATGGAGAAGGATAGACTGGGAAGGGAACCAAGGGAATCTTATGGGATTCTAGAAATGTTCTATATCTTGATCTGACTAAATGGCTACCTGGATGTACACATATATTAAAAAATATATTAAGCTGTACACTTAAGGTTAGTGCTACCACAGGTATGCTATCCCTAAATGTTTGTTTAAAAAGCCTTTATTTCTAAGTCCTGTGTTTTTTATATTCTGGTACACCACCTAAACCCTGAGAAGGCTTTTTGAAGGCAAGTATTGAGAGGAACATCCATCCCCAGCTACCTGTTCCCACCTAGTGAAGGAAAATTCCACTCCAGTCCGCAAGGAATGAAAAGAATGGAAGGAACACTTTTAACCCTTCTTTATTCCCTCATACACTCCTCCCCATGGGAGCAGAAGCGACATAGGAGAAAGAGCTGTCCGTCCATCTGTGACTCAACCCTGCATAGTCCCCTTAATTTGGAGTGGCCCACCCTCAGAAGGAACAAAATTTCTTCTCAGCGCAGCATGCGGGATCTTAGTTCCCTGAGTCCCTTGCAGTGGAAGCACAGAGTCTTAACCACTGGACTGCCAGGGAAGTCCCATACCTCTATCTTTCTGATGCATGCATTTTATTTCTAAGTTGGTTCCAAAGTTGGGATGGGAAAGTAAGCCTTCTCAAATTTCAATAGCAAGGGCTTTGTAATATACAGGTGTTAGAATATTCCACAAAACAGTGTTCAACAAATATTTATTAAGTTTGAAATGATATGATATTTGTTTCAAAATAATACAGGTGAGAAGAATGGGCAGGGATACAGATGAAACAACATTGGGCATGAGTTGATAATTGTTTGTATCTGGGTGATAGAGTCTTACTACTTTTGTATATGATTAAAATGTGCCAAAATAAAAAGTTCAAAAGATACTTATAGTTTGCTCTTTTTGTTTTAAGGGAAAGGAGTTAGGAAAAATATAAAATAGAGATTCAGAAATCTGAAGTAAATTCCCCCACAGTTAATATAATTTTTACTACTAATATTTACATTCAAAGTCTACCTGTTTTTTTTTTCCTTTAATTAATTAATTTATTTTTAATTTTTGGCTGTGTTGGGTCTTCACTTCTGTGCGAGGGCTTTCTCCAGTTGGGGCAAGTGGGGGCCACTCTTCATCGCGGTGCGCGGGCCTCTCACTATCGCGGCCTCTCTTGTTGCGGAGCACAGGCTCCAGACGCGCAGGCTCAGTAGTTGTGGCTCACGGGCCTAGTTGCTCCGCGGCATGTGGGATCTTCCCAGACCAGGGCTCGAACCCGTGTGCCCTGCATTGGCAGGCAGACTCCCAACCACTGCGCCACCAGGGAAGCCCTACCTGTTTGTCTTTTATGTCTCCTTTCCATGTTAATTTTATTTGTAATTCATTTAAACCTAAGAGCTTAAGCATGCAAACATTATTACTTAAGATCTTTGATCTACTTTATAAGGTTATGAAATTAATAGCCAGTACTAAATAAAATAAAATATTGAAAAGGTGGTCAAGATATTAATAATTAATAGAAGCTAGATACCGTGCTTATTAGCACTCTATATATTATTTCATTAAAATGCCCGCAACCATAGCAAGATTTCTGGCATCTCCAGAAATAAAATTGGGTAAGATCACATAGCCAACAAGGGGAACTGAATTTCGAGCAAAAGCAGTATGACTTCAGATCCCACCCTTTTTACCACTAACTATGCTGCAGTTTCTATGCTGCCATTCATATATCTCCTTATTTCAGTTTTACACATAAGTTACTCATATTGGTCCTTATTTCCATATTCTTATACTTGTTTGTAAAGCTTGAAGATAAATCCCACAATGATAATACCCACAAATTACTTGTTAAGATTCATATGGTGAAAGCCCGGAGAGTAACTAAGGGACTAATTTAAAAGTATGCCATTCCTCTCCAAGGAATTATTTGGTGATAGCTCTTCTCTCATGAAATGGTTTGAATTCCTTCTCTTTTCAATTATCATCATATCATTCATAGAGCACACCTGCCATTAATTTTTCTTTTTCCTCAATAAGCAGCTTAATGCCTGGCTTTGCAAATAACCATTCAACATGTAAACAAAAGTTTGTTAATTAGTCATGAAATTAATTATGAAATGTGGATGAGAATGAGTATCATAGATTTTACATGCTGTCCTACTATAATTTGTTCATAATTTCTCTGCTTATGTTCCCCTGCCTCCCTCTCCACCAGTTCTCATTTTTCACTTCTTTGAGAAAGCTTCACTTCCTAATACTATACAAAGCTATATTTCCCAATTTTTCATTCTATGTTAACTTTCCTCTATTATATAGTGCCTCATAATTACCTTGTGATTGGTTAATTTCTGTTAGGATAGGAAAAGTAAAGGAAACATTCTCTTTTGTATCTTTAATTAGATTTAAATGCTGTAAAGGAAAGAAATGTCTGGTCAGTTTCCTTTTTATCTCCCAAATGTTTTATATACCAATAAACATTCAACAAACAGTGTAGACTTGTTTTACAGTTAACCTCCAACCACCACTATCATTAACATCTTTTGTATACATGCTATATGTGTGTGTGTGTGATGTTTATAAAACCAAAGACAAATATGACAATGTGCACCAGCCACAAAAGAACAACTTCCAAATTAAATATTTTCTGATATTGGGAAAGACAGCTTAGTGCAAATAAAACATATTTTAATGTTTGAAGACATAATCTTATATCAACTTAAAATGGAGTTATTCAGTAAATCAAGCAACAAAGTAAGTTCATTCTCCACTTCTAAATTCACTTGTTCATTCAACATTTATAGTGCACCTTGGAAACTATATATGATTTCTACAGGAGCATGAAGAGCTTTAAGGACTAGAGATGGTATATATAAAAGAGCATTTCTCAATATGGGATCCCTGGAACGCTGCGGAATTGTTTCTATATTTCAAGGGGAAAATATTAGTGAAATATATATTTGCAGATATAAGAAAAAAATTAAACACATTAATAGCATAGAAGGATGATATTCAAAGTGTATATTGATACAGCGGCAGCATTTCCCAACTAACCACCATATGTGTGCTCTTTTCAATAAGTGGTTTTTGCTATCTTGTCATACTTTCAACTTTTTCTGTAACGATATTTAATTTTTCTAATTTCGTAATATGTGTAATTTTTTTTAAATACAGGGAAATATAGATAACCCCTGCTTTTACCCTCCCTTTACACACTCATAAAAAACCAGAACAAAAATACTTCCAGTGACACTCTGAGACTCAAACTGATGCCTCAATTTCCTCCTTGAGCAAACAAAGTTTAGGACTCAGAAGCAGCCAGTGTCCATGAGCAATATTTACCCTCAAACTTATCACCTCCGAAATCAATCTGGCAGAATGCCCAGATTGTGCAATACTTTGCCTTGCAACCAAGGGTGAAAGATTAAAAGGTAAAGCGAGGATTTTATCAGTTGATGATTTTTTTTTTAATTCTTTGGCCACCAAACCCTAATAAATGAATCTCTTTTTTTAAAGCCTGTTGCTTAATTCAACTGGCCCATAGAGATAGTTTAGGGAGTATGAAAAAGTTATTTCCCTGCTATCCTAATTCTAGTTAACTCAGTGGGCATCTGAAATATGTGTATATACGGTATGATTCCAAATGTAGTAAAATACGTACTTAAAGGATACACTTCAGGGGACTTCCCTAGTGGTCCAGTAGCTAAGACTCCACGCTCCCAGTGCAGTGTGCCCGGGTTCAATCCCTGGTCAGGGAACTAGATCCCCCATGCCGCAACTAAGAGTTCGCATGCCACAACTAAAAGATCCCACACATGGCAACGAAGATCCCACGTGCGGCAGCTAAGACCTGACACAGCCAAATAAATAAATAAAAATAAATATTAAAACAAAAAAAAGACATACTTCAAAATGTTAACAGAGATTATGTCTGGATGGTGAGTTTTAGGAACTATTTTTCCTTTTTTCATTTCTATATTTCCCAAATTTTCTACAATGAATATGAGTTACTTATGCAATTGTAAAAATATTAATAAAATTCATAATTTCATAGAAAAATTATAAAAATAGCCTTTGAGAGTATGACTTGCTCTCGATTTAACCCAAAGGGTACATCTTTGGTCCTATTGGTATTTCATCAATACATTGTAGTTACAAAAAGTGTTCTTTGGTCAAACAGATAAGGAAAGACATGGAAAGTACCTAGCACACAATAGATAATTAGCAGACAATAAGCTATTATTTTAAGTGTATGTTAGGATCTGTACTAGAGGCTAGAGACCCAAGCATTAATGAAATCTAAAATCTGCCCTTGAGGAACTCATAGTCTAATAAGGGAAGCAGATATCCTATTACAATATAATGTAATACAATGTACGCTTTAACGAGGTAAGAACAAAGCAGGCCTACACCACTTAATTTTTAAAACATTAGAGTATTTTCTACTTTCAAGGACAATCAATCAGTAAAAGGCAAAAGTGTTCATTAAAACTTTGAAAACATTAAGTATAGGGTGATCTCATTTTTTCTCACTCAACTCAAAGTCCTATTGCAAAATACAAATGTGACCCCCGTATCCATGCTTATATTTCTAAACAATTTTATGGTGTTCAAAGTGCTTTCTGTACACCTAATCCTCATAACAACCCAAAGAGAAGCAAGGTAAATGGTCTCCATTTATAGATAAGGAAACTAAAACCAAGGCTTATTCCCAAGGTTAACTAGTGATAGGTCCAGAATCTGACTCAGGTGGTAATGCTTTCCTAGCAGACATAATATAGTACACATTAAGAGTTTTAAGTTAAAGCAATTCAGATGTATATACTTTATACATATATAATGATCAATGTTTCAATCTTGGAATGATCATACATCTGGTTTTCATGAAATATCAGGTATTTGCAGTTAGGGCAATAGAGAATTAGCCCAAATGTTAGTAACATGCATGGAAAAGTATGCACAGATAACACTGATTGCTGTTATCAGTGTCCAAGACAAAAATAAAAAGCAAGCAGAAGCTGACTGCTTCCTAGTCTATTATTTTCCAGAAACTTAGTATCTTGAGTTACAAAGTGTTTTTTAGTAAATAGATCCTCTATCACCCTGGATTCAACTGTATTATTTGGCATACATACTCAACAAAAGCATATTAAGCACTAACACACAGGAATGTACTACAGTGATTTAGGACTGTAAACATATTTCAAGCCTACAGAGTTAAGATTATTTCTTCTAAAATAAAATCTAGATCACCCATAACGACCGTTTAGATAGCTTTTTAGAGGACATAGTTTTGGTTTGGGTTTTTAGTAAGCACACTTTTCTTTTTTTTAAATCAGTAAACACAACTGCAGAAGGTACTATCTCCAGAGTAGGACTACTACCATCGAAAATACTTCTATGGCAACAACTCAAACACTAAAAGTTGTTTTTTTGGCTGTAGTGGTTGAAGGAACATTAGTAGTCATATGTCATCCTACAATTTAACTTTGTATCTATTAAAATACAGGTAAACCAAATAAGAAATAACATGGCATTTAGCTGGTAATAGATCCCTTAAAACCTTTCACACTTTTCATGAGTAGGAGACTAGCGTAACAATTGAAGTCACTCTTTAGTACTATGTGTGACTGATAAAATTATACAGATTTTACAGAAGCATGCTAATGTACTTCTGTGATATTTAAAACCTTATTCCTAGGACTTCCCTGGTGGCGCAGTGGTTAAGAATCCGTCTGCCAATGAAGGGGACAAGGGTTCGAGCCCTGGTCCGGGAAGATCCCACATGCTGCAGAGCAACTAAGCCTGTGTGCCACAACTACTGAGCCTGTGCTCTAGAGCTCGTGTGCCACGACTACTGAGCCCACGTGCCACAACTACTGAAGCCCGCCTAGAGCCCGTGCTCTGCAACGAGAAGCCACCGCAATGAGAAGCCCGCGCACCGCGACGAAGCGTACCTCCCCGCTTGCTGCAACTAGAGAAAGCCCGCGGGCAGCAACAAAGATTCAACGCAGCCAATAAATAAATTCATTAAATTAAAAAAAACCAAAAAAACAAAAAAAACCTTATTCCTGGCCAATTCTTGTTAGCAAAGGAGTCATGGTAGTAAATCAAATTTTAGACTGTAAACTCCTAGACTTTTACCATTTCAAGTATTAGACTGTAAATTCCAAGCAATTTTAACCTAGTTTAACACTCATCTCTAAAGAACAAGCTAAAATTGATTGAAATAATCCAATCTCACAACATTTTATACATCATGCTTGAAATGAAATAAAGACATTATTGCACAATAATGAAGAGGCAAAGATTTGGCCTGCTGTCTGGGAAATGAGAGGGTTCATCTAGGTTCCTTTTGGCAAGACACTGTTCCAAAAGAAACTTCTTTGTTTTCGTCAAACAATACACTCCTGTCATTAACTAAATCATCTTTTTGTCTTTGGAAATCCAACGGTCATTGCTGGGGTGCAAGGTGGGGATGCAAAAAAAAACAGGTGCGAGGTTTGCAGCCTTGGGAACCAGGATGCTCCAGTTTCTGCCCCAGTCCAGCCCAAGCTATAACTGTGACCTTGGGACGTGTCCCCGGCTCAGGGACTCGGTTTCCCCCTCTTCTCAATTATCATGTTTAGAATGCGGGGATGGAGGGGTGAATTGGGACCGGCCCCCAGGGACTGCAGATGCCCAGGCTGCACCACGCTCCAGGTTCACGCAGTTCCTCAGCCCTGGAAGCAGTTCACCCCATCTTCCCACAAGCTCAGCCACTGGCAGTCTCGGAACAAGTCTGTTCCCGGTTCCCCCCTGCGGGGTACCCCCGGCTCGGCCCGGTGCTCCCCACTTGTGCCTCGCTGCTAGGAAGGTACCTTGAGATCATCCTTCCCTCCTCTGAGAAATCTCCATCTACCTTTCATTCTCACCCTGGTCCTTCCTCCTTCTGAGAACCCCTGACATCGCTGCGCTCGAGAGGTCCCCACCTTGGCTCTGTCTCAAGACCCCTTTCCTTCCTTCAGGCGACCTCCCCTCCACACTGCCTTCACCTCCGGGGGTGAAGCCCTTTATTCACACACGCCCATCCTTCCTCAAACTCTCACGTATTTCCACCCGCCTGCCTTTTGCGGAGGACCCTCAGCTCTAGTCGTGGTGGGGCAAGGGGTGGGGGAGCCTCCCCCACCTCCGCCACCTGGTTCTGGGGACCCCTCTCACCTCCGCGGTGAGAGATGTGTTTACTGAGGAATCGTTGCTTCTTTCTCTGGTGCAGCAAGGTCGGGTATTTGAGCAACAAGAAGGAAGTCACCAAGTACCCTCCCAGGGTGGAGAGAAGGTAAAAAGCCGCGGTGGACGACATCTCAGCCGCCCTGTGGGAAGTCTCCCACCGCCTGGCCCTCTGAACTCCGCTGAGACGGTCGCAACGGCTGCAGCGGCGGCGGCAGCTGCTGGGGATGTCTGCTCGCCCCCAGCCGGTGCCAGCGGTGCAGCGCACTTGCCGGCGCCGGCCCACCACGCAGGCGCAGCCGGACTCTGGCAGCCAAGCAACAAAGGGGCTCCGACACGCAGGCGCGCTCCGGCTTTAGGGTAGGAGCCGGCGGAGGTCCCGGAGCCGGCTTTTGTCACCTAGCTTTGTGGTCCGACTCGCAGCGCAAATTGAGGCGAATGCTTGGAAACCCGCCAGTGCCTTCGCCATCACTCGGACCGAAAAGGCCATTCAAGGATAGCCTTCAGGAAGGCCTGACATAATGAGAAAGTTCACATCAAAAAGGGATGATTCCTGGGCGCGTCTTTAGCCCTAGTCGAAGAAATGCAAAGAACTCTTAACGAGTTAAAGCTTACTGAAAACAAATAATAAACACATCCATTTGTCCAGCCAAGAGAGAATTTTCCCTTTTGTCACACATACCATAAAAGGTACTAGTTTATCAGTCAAGTATTTGAGGGATGGCTCCTCTCCTCTCTCATTTTACTGTTAAAATGCAAACCCTCATGCCTTGTACGCGATAGGCAGTCAAATGTTTGTTGACTTACAAGTCCGTTTCAAATAAGGAAACGTTGACAAGGTTATAGGTTATAACTTAAAAGTCTTGGGAAGACTGGAAACTAAATTTCCTTTCATCCCACACTAATTACTAATTCTAAGAGCCTCCATTTTACAAATCTAATTTAAGTGCAAAAGAATTAACCCAGGGCTGAGGGAGAAATTTTGGCCAGAAGAACAGGTCTCCCACAGAAGTAGAATGCAGAGTGATTATTTAAAATCATGTGATTCTTGACTCTGGCCTTAAGCAAATTTCTTTCTTCTGTTTTCTTACCTGTAAAATGAGGAATTTTTTACTAAATGATAACTTCCAACTCACACATTCTGTTAATAATGACTTCCCAAAGATTCTAGCTTCCTTTAAGAAGAGTAAATAAAATTTAGAGGATTCTTGAAAACAAGGGCCTTCATTAGATTTTAAAAAGTTGCAGAAAAAGACTTTTGCATCCGTTTACCATCACAGTAGTCTTATTTCTTGGTCTAACACCAATATACGCAAAGAAATGATAAAGCCTTTGTAGAAGAAAGAGAACTAAGTATAAAAATTTCCACGTACAACCAAACTTAAAATTAAAAATATTTAAAGGGAACTCACAAGTTGAAAAATACTGACTTGTTAGGAATTAAGGAAAGTATCTGTTTAGGGCTGTCAAATTATATCCTATAGATTAGCTGTGCTCATGGTTCTGTTTCCCTTTTCCAAAATCTCTCTTGACAGCAACTTTAAATTTGATGACTACTTTATGATTAGTATAGACATATGTATATGATAAATATTACCAGGAAAAAAAATGTAACTAAGAATATTTAACCTTCAACTATAGAGGCACCAGTGGCATAGCAGACAGAGCTCTAAATGTAGAACCCATAGATTTATTTATTTATTTACTTTTTGGCCACACTGCGCAGCATGTGGGATCTTTGTTCCCCAAACAGGGATGGAACCCACACCTCCCGCACTGGAAGCACGGAGTCTTAACCACTGGACCACCAGGGAAGTCCCTAGAACCCATAGATATAGCTATGCCATTTACAAACTGAGTGACTCTGGGCATATCACTTAGTTTAAGCCTCAGTTTCACATCTGTAAAATGGGGGATAATAGTATCTAACCTCAGAGCAGTGTTTTGAGGATCTAAGTTAGTAAAATGAAAGCACTGAAAGTATCCTAGGGAATTCCCTGGTGGCCTAGTGGTTAGGATTCGGCAACAAAATTGGGGAAAGTATACAGAATTATTCAAAATAAGTAACCAAGCAGGAGCACACATGCCTTAGTGCAGGCCCAAGAAAATTAACACCAATGAAAGAACAGGTGAAGTATAATAGTAGAAAAGCATCTTTTAAAAATTGCACTTATATGATGATAGATATCTTCCAAGATGAAGGCCATATTTTGCGGGAAATTTATGAGGTTCCAAAGTTAATAAGACATTATTTAAGCCAAGAAAGGCAATTAGCATAGGCAATCAATTGTCATAGGGGGAAAATGTTGAAAGAGTATCAGAAATCACTGGCCTGGGACTTCCCTGATAGTCCAGTGGTTAAGACTCTGGGCTGCCACTGCAGGGGGCATGGGTTCCATCCCTGGTCAGGAAACTAAGATCCTGCATGCTGTGCGGCATGGCCAAAAAAATGTTAAAAATAAGGAAAAATAAAAACTTAAAAAAAAAAAAAAGAGAAATCACTGGCCTGTTTCATTGAGAAGAGAAAACTGATATCTGGAGAGGTTAAGTAGTTTGCCCAAGACTATACAGCTAGTGGCTGATATAACAACAAGGTCATCAATCTTAACTCAGTTCAAGGGGTTGGAGAAGATAGTACTGATCTTATGAAAAATAAAAGATTTGAAAAATAGTCTTGCTCTTCATAGAAGATAGCATTAAGGACATTCCCACTTAAAAAGTGTCCTTGGAAGCATATCAGAGGTAGCAGATCCAGGATGCAGTATAGTGAAAAGAACATTCATGCTAGTCAAATGTTTCCTTAACCTGTCATTTCAACCCCATCTACAACTGTATTGCCCAAATTATTAGGGTTCTAGATAGCAGATGCAATTGACTAGGAACATAGATCACTGGGACCAGAAGGTATTTACCCAAGAGTTCTAAAGGAACCCATAAATTAAAGTGTGATACTATTCCAAATAAGAAAACTGCTGTAATAAACAGCTAGTGTGCAGACAGATTGGCAGACTGCCATTAGGATTCTCAACTTTAACAGTGGGAATCTGATACTAGGTTAGAGCATGGTTCAACTTTCTTCAGGGCAATTTAGCAAAATATATCAAAACGTAAAATGTGTATATCCCTTGACCCATCAATCCCAGGCCTAAGAGTTTATTCTGCAAAGAAAATTTCACAAGTATTAATAAAAGATGTATGCACCCTGGTATTCCATCGTTCATAGAAGCCCTAAATTTAAAAGAACCTAAATATCAAACAATAAAGGACAGATTATATAAATCATGATAAGGGAAAACAATGCAGCTATTAATAATACATTCATTTATTGACAGGAAAAATGTCTACCATATACTGTAGAGTGAAAAAAAGTAGATTACAGAACAAGATGTATTCTATGATTGCAATTATGTAAAATTGAATACATATCCACATATGCCTGTCTGCATGAGATGTTTAGAAGGATATTCACTAAAATGTTGCCACTGGTTAGCAGAGCATTAGCAAAGCAGTGGAACTTCAGGTAACTTATTCTTATCTTTGTTTAAAAAAAACTGTGAAACAATAACAGATACAATGACTACATACTCGTTTTACAAAAACAACAAAGGTATGCTCAAAAACAAAAATTGTTTTACATGGGATTGTAAACTAAGGAGTCTTGCTTTTATATTGAGAAAATAGCCACGATAATATAAAGGATAAAAGTCACTCAATACTCAAGACTTCCCTGGTGGTCAAGTGGCTAAGACTCCACGCTTCCAATGCAGGGGGCCCGGGTTCGATCCCTGGTCAGGGAACTAGATCCCACATGCAGCAACTAAGAGTTTGCATGCCTCAGCGGAGATCCCACGTGCTGCAACTAAGACCCGGCAGCCAAATAAATAAATAAATAAGTCACTTGATCCTCAAGTACATGTAACTTTGTAGGAGAAAGGAAGTAATAAGCAACTGTGGTAATATAGTCCTCTAAGAGTGTCTGGAATAAAACGGAACCACAAGATATAATTTACACTTTAGAAATTTTTCTTATACCTAGTCAAACTGAAAATTATTACCATTGCTATACCTATGGGCAAGATTATTTTCAGTATGGAAAGGTCTTGGAAAAATACTTAAACTGTATTTAAAAGATGACTGGATCAAAGCTATCAGCTACAAACAAGGAATAATAACTCTCCCTTATATTTATAATACAGTTTAGAGTTTGTAAAGGATTTCAGTTAACGCATTCTTTAAGTGTTTGAACCACAGTTATCCTTTGAGGTAGATGAGGGAGTTAATACCTCCATTTTACAAATCAACACACTGAAGCTTTAGATGGGCTCCAATGTTAGGAGATGCAGTAAATTATCTCAAGACAACAACACAATGAGCTGCCGTGCCAACTTAGGCCAATAAACATTATTAAGAGTATTAAAGGGACTTCCCTGGTGGCGCAGTGGTTAAGAATCTGCCTGCCAGTGTGGGTGACACAGGTTCGAGCCCTGGTCCGGGAAGATCCCACATGCTGCAGAGCAACTAAGCCCATGCGCCACAACTACTGAGCCTGTGCTCTAGAGCCCGCGAGTCACAACTACTGAGCCCGTGTGCCACAACTACTGAAGCCCGCATGCCTAGAGCCCGAGTTTCGCAACAAGAGAAGCCACCACAATGAAAAGCCCACGCACCGCAATGAAGAGTAACCCCCACTCGCCACAACTAGAGAAAGCTCGCGCACAGCAACAAAGACCCAAAGCAGCCAAAAATTAATTAATTAATTTTTAAAAAAAGAGTATTAAAAATTAAACAAACTATTAGCTGGCATTTGTGCAAAATTATGCAGTGTTCCAAAAACTGAGTGCAGTCCTATTTGCCACATCTTAGGACAGGAACAAAGTTGTGGGAGACAGAACAGAAAAGGGGCAATTAAATGGCCGAGGATTTGAGAGGCTGCTTTATATAAAGCATAAACAGACTAACTAGCAAAAACTAAACCTAGTTTTAAAAAGACCACAGAAAGATACAAGAGAAAAGGTGCAAGCCAAGTCTACAAAACTGCTATATGTCATGGTGCTTACCACAGGTACATGTACTAGGCACTGTTTACCTGATTATAAAAGGTAGACCTAAAACTAACCAAGACTCCCAAACTATTAGAATTATGGGATACCTTTGAAAAGTAAATTTAAGATAAATTATAATTATTATCAAGAATTTATTAATTAGGTGCCTTATATATACTCCTTCAATCCTCATAACCACCCTTTGTAATAAATAACAATTACTACCATTCTAGAGAAAATAATACTCAAGGATTAAGTAAACTGTCACGTTTCTTAAGCGGTGGAGTTAATTCTTTTTGGCTTCAATCTACTATAGTACTATTTTATACAGAAGATAATATGGAACAAGAGAGGGTATAAGAATATAAGGTTCAACAGTTTTAGAGAGAATCAAGATTTACACTCTTAAAAGAAATTAAGATGTCTGAAGGGTACCATACCTCATTTTTCTGACATTAAAAACTCACCCAGGGGACTTCCCTGGTGGTCCAGTGGTAAAGAATCCACCTTCCAATGCAGGGGACGTGGGTTTGATCTCTGGTCAGGGAACTAAGATCCCACGCGGGGCAACTAAGCCCGCATGCCACAACTACTGAGTTCATGCGCCTCAACTAGAGCCCACGTGCCGCAAACTATAGAGCCCACGGGCTCTGGAACGCACGCACCACAACTACAGAGAGAGAAAAAAACCGCACGCCACAACAAAAGATCCCACACGCCTCAACGAAGATCCCACACAGCCAAAAAAAATAAAGTAAATCAATCAATAAATAATAAATCTTAAAAAAAAAAACCCCAAAACTCACCCATTCACAAGTCTTAAGACCAGAATCAAAATATTCAGTTGGAGAAACTGACACGCAGTTTTTATTTTTATATTTTCTAAGAAGGCAGAACATAGGTAGAGTACAGCTTTGAAATCAGAGTCCTCAATTTAAATTCTGACTTTGCTACTTCCTAGCTATATGACCTGGGACAAATTATTTAATCACTTCAAGCTTTAATTTCCTGATAACATGGATGATATCTATCTTGCAGTGCTTTGAGGATTAGTGGCAATGTATGCAAAATGCTTACTAAATTACCTAACAAGAGGATATTCAAGAAATAGCTATTATTATTGTGTGCCATTCAGTACACAGTAGCTATTGTTATTTTTATGAATCAGGCTTCTCTAGTTCCATTTTTCTAATATTTTTCCTGTTCCTTTAAAGTCTTTTTTAATTTTTAATTTAATTTTTTAAACTAAGAAACAAACTCACTGTTTAAGTAGTGCAGGGGAGCCTTAATTTTAAGTAAACCAACATATGAAACCATTTAAAAAATTAGATTAATGTAATTTACTTTATAAGGCTTATCATAGTAGTCCTTAAAATAGTAAGCACTCTTGAATAAAATATGATTTACTTCCTAAAAATTTTAATTCTATACAACTCTTCAAGAACACATCAAAAGATTTACCAATAGGCCAAAGGATGCCCTTCTGTCCTAGTGATTCTTAAAAAGAATCAATTTGAAACATCTGCTTATATCTCAAAAAAAAAAAATCTACTAAGCAAAGGATAATGCAAATGCTGCTACAGAAGAAATATAATTTCTTTAAAAAAATCATCACTTTTGAAGTTTGCTGAAATAAGGTTTGTAGGACTAAAGAGAAAGGTAGTAAGCAATACAGACTGCATAGTCCACATTTCTCTAATGTGACACCCTGTAAACCTATTTATGGATAAAAACAAGCATGAAGAAGTGCTGCAATTGTGTCTTAAGCAAGTTATAAGTACAAATAGCATACAAATTTTGTATTTACTAAGTGAAGTAAGTCAGAAAGAGAAAGACAAATACCATATAATATCTTACATGTAAAATCCAACATATGACACAAATGAACTTATTTACAAAACAGCAACAGACTCACAGACATAGAAAACAAACTTATGGCTAACAAAGGGGAAAGGGGGTGGGGGAGGAATAAATTAGGAATTTGGTATTAGCAGATACAAACTATTATATATAAAATGATAGGGACTTCCCCGGCAGTCCAGTAGTTAGGACTCTGCGCTTTCACTGCTTAGGGCCCGGGTTCCACCCCTAGTTGGGGAACTAAGTAAGATCCCACAAGCTGCATGGCGCGGCCAATAAACAAAAGATAAATAAGGTCCTACTGTATAGCACTGGGAACTATATTCAATATCCTGTAATAAACCATAATGGAAAAGAATGTGAAAAAGAATATGTATGTATAGGGACTTTCCTGGTGGTCCAGTGGTTAAGAATCTGCCTTCCAATGCAGGGGATGCGGATTTGACCCTGGTCCGGGAACTAAGATCCTACATGTCGCTGGGCAACTAAGCCTGTGCACCGCAACTACCAAGCCCATGCACTCTGGAGCCCGCGCAACTCAACAGAGCCCAGCGCAGCCAAATAATAAACAAACAAACAAATAAATGGAACAAACTATTATGTACAAAATAAATAAGCTACAAGGGTATATTAAAATAAAAAGAATATGTATATATATACATATAACTGAATCACTTTGCTGTATGCCAGGAACTAACACAACACTGTAAATACTTAAAAAAAAAAAAGTTTTGTATTTAAAAATGCTATAGAAATTCAAATTAAGGTGGCTTCTGTAACCAAATATACTCAAGGAAAATCACTTACTAATTTAAGCAGTGATGTAAAGTTGTTCCATGTAGAATGATATCAAAAAGGAAATAAAGAAAAAAAGACACAGGTTTGCTCTTCTGAAATCTATTTGTTCTCATAAACTACTTTCTTACGGTTCCTTTGACCTACAAGTTTACACAACCTGTTAGTCAAGTCTTAGAGGCTATTAAAAAACAATACAACTATTAGTATATGTCCTACAGAACAATCTAGCTATATTTCCCAAATGCAACTACCAAAGACTATGCTTAATACAAAAGTAATTGTGATTTTTAAAACTGATATAAAAGGAATGAAAGATATAAAGGAAAAGGATGAAAAATAAGGCTGAGATGAAAGAAGAATATAGACTAATTTTCATATTGGCTCAGATTCTCTTCCTAATTAAACTACAGTAAAATAGGCATAAAAATACACCTAATCAAATTACAGTTTTAAATTGGCTGCCAGTTATGTTTCTCTATATAGATTTAAAAATCAAAACCTAAATAACTGTTTTAAGCTGGTAGCAAGATGTGTTAAACAAATACTACATTTCATGGGACTTCCCTGGTGGCGCAGTGGTTAAGAATCCGCCTGCCAATGCAGGGGACACAGGTTCGAGCCCTGGTCCAGGAAGATCCCACATGCCGTGGAGCAACTAAGCCCGTGTGCCACAACTACTGAGCCCACGTGCCTGGAGCTTGTGCTCCGCAACAAGAGAAGCCATCGCAATGAGAAGCCCGCGCACCGCAATGAAGAGCAGCCCCCGCTTGCTGCAACTAGAGAAAGCCTGCGTGCAGCAACGAAGACCCAACACAGCCATAAATAAATAAATAAATAAAACAAATACTACATTTCATATATACTGCAACTAAAATCTCCAGTTCTATTTGCTCAGCATTTCAAAATCAATGTGTCCAGGAAAATATAATCACACTAGAATTCTAGCATATTAACTTATTTTGCACACTTAGCTAATTAGTGATATATCAGTGTCACCATGTTGATGCCGGTGAAAGTTAATATCGATATGAATTGATAAAATTTGTATCACTTAGCAAATTGTTTCATAGTATAGCAATTTTCAAAGAATAAAGTGTGTACTAATATCCTGGATAAATAAGTTTTAGTTCAGAGAGCATTCATTTAAAATATGGTATCTCATCAGTCCAAGAATAAAATGGTGAGAACAAAACAATGTAACTCAGGTACCAGAACTGTGAGCCAAACAGTAGGACTTTTTTTTGCAATTAAGTCCTCATACAATTACCAGATAACCTACTGGATCATCTTGTTTTTTTTTTTTAAAGATACTGTGGTTTCTGCCTCTCTCTCTCTCTCCCTTTTCTTTTTTTAAAATTTATTTATTTTTTGGCTGCGTTGGGTCTTCGTTGCTGTGCGTGGGCTTTCTCTAGTTGCGGTGAGCAGGGACTACTCTTCGTTGCGGTGCATGGGCTTCTCATTGCGGTGGCTTCTCTTGTTGCGGAGCACGGGCTCTAGGCGTGCGGGTTTCAGTAGTTGTGGCTTGCGAGCTCTAGAGCTCAGGCTCAGTAGTTGTGGTGCACGGGCTTAGTTGCTCTGCGGCATGTGGGATCTTCCCAGACCAGGGCTGAAACCCATGTCCCCTGCATTGGCAGGCGGATTCTTAACCACTGTGCCACCAGGGAAGCCCTGGATCATCTTGTTTTGAGAATAATTTCAGGAGCAGCATTTCAAGGAAAATCCCAGCTAAAACATCATTTTAGCAATAACAAAGCTTTGGCTCAACATGATAATGCAACATTCAGTTATAATAGAAATATGTTTTATTATGGACAGTGAAACAGAAACAAAGAGAAAATAGAGGTATCAACCATGTATTTCATGTCCTTTTCTAGAATAAACAATGTTTATTAGGAAGTTGTACCCCCATTTACAATAAGTATCAACAATATCATGAAATAGTGGAACAATTACTGTCCAAATACTGAACTCCTGTAACCAAAACACATTTTGGGTTCAAGAAAACATAGTTTACATACCAAAAAACACCCCATACACACCAAAACCAAAAATCAGCTCCAGTTTAGGACTGTACTGACTGGAAAACACTTATTGTGTTACTGCTTTAAGAACCCCACGGAGCACCTTGTAACTCATCAACTGCACATTTTCCTTCGTAGGGAAACAAGGTCCTCTCTCAGTCACATAGGCATACGGAAATCTCAAAACCCAGAGGCCATCAGGTGGGAGAGTGATTTCTTGTTTTTCTGGGTAGAATACTGGACATGGTGGTGGGCCTGGCTGAACCTGAAAAACACAGGTTATATGATTATTTTAATATATTTCAATAAGAAACACCTGAACGATAAGTGCCTAAACAAAGGATAAGTTCACAGAGCACATAATATTAAGCAGGTAATGTGTACATTCTTAACTCCAATCATATCTGATATTACATTAAATAATCTCAAATATTATCCTGCTTTTCTACAGATTTTTAACTTCTAGTTCTGCCTCTAACCAGATGACGTGAATTGATGGTGTGAACTGATTAACACACCTACAATCTATTTTTCAAGAAACAGAATATTAGGTATAAGAGGTATTTAAAATTAAGACCTGTTTAGTTTGATACTCTGTACTTTTTTCATACAATCAAAACAAGCATCGGCATTTTTTGTTTGTCTGAGGACAAAAAGGGTTATATTTCTTACCTGAGGCATTAGTATTATCTGCAAAGGAGCATCAGGAACCACAACAAAAAGCCTCATAAGTTGAGCATAATGTGGTTTTAGCCCTCTACCCTGAGATGATGACAGAATATATAAGGGCATATCACTATTCAGGGCTTTTAAAGCTGATTCCTTGGGCCCACTTCCCATTACTTTCATTACTTTGTCAGGTCCTGAGCACATAAATCTTCGTCCTCGAGAGTCTTCATATTCAAAGCCCACAAATGCTCGCGCTATGTCATCTCGCCGTCTTCCTCTTCCCATTACAACTGCACTTCTCTTTCCAGGAACAGCTTTATTTGGAGCAGGCCAAGAATTTGTGTCTAAGTCTCCTTCATCTTCAGCTCTAGTCCTGATGACAATGTCCCAAGGCATAAGATAGTTTGTTCCTGGAATGAAGCCCTGTTGGTCCAAACCAGTATGAAAGTTATAAGACTTAGCAGGGCCTAGTTTAACCAAAGACCAGCTGGAGAATTTGGGTAGGAGACCTTTGGGGCAATTTGAATGTAGCATGCCTGGGAGATATTCAACTGTGGATGCCTGCCGATCAACCAAGTTTGGTCTCTTCTCAGTTTTTACTTCTCCTTGACCATGAACTTCTGGATTATCTCCTCCTGCTTGTGGATCAGGTGGATAGGTACCTAAACTATCTGTGGATTGGCCTAAACTCAAAGCTAAACTCAGGCTTGTGCTCTCTCCTTGGGTTTGAGGTTCTTTTTCTTTAAGTTTATCAGCATCTGCATCTGGAGGGGCAGGAGATGATTCGTTTTTGGCAGGAGCAGGATCTGGAGTACTTGGTTCAAATACTGGGAAATTGATGTGATCCAGTTTTCCACAACATTTTTCTTCCAGAAGCTATGGAGGAAGGAAAAAAACAAACAAACTGATCTTGTGAACCTTTCACTGAAAACAACACATGCTTCACATTAAAAAGCAAGATCAACAGTTAATGGGTAAGCAAATAAGTATATATAAAGAAAGTTCCCTTGTTACATATCACACTGCAAGTCACATTTACTTATCTAGATATTTTGCTTCTGAAAAAATATATTTTTACTCAGATGGTCGTTAGCAAAAAAAAAAAAAAAAAAAGAGAGAAGAGAAAGAAAAAATGTAGAGTCTACCTGATAAAAGTCATAGTTAGCTGCCTTGATATCAAAGGGATCATCTCGAGGTGCCTGTTTCCTTCCACAGTTACAGGCACCAGTGGATCGAGCTCGGCTATTGTGATACAGCACAGGAGGATTTCTATCGGGCTCTGGTTTTTCTCCTGGAAAATATAAGCCACTATTAATTTTACACACAGTGCAGACCCAAATTTATTTTGCATTCAATTGCACCTTAACCCCAAAATTTCTCCAAACAGTTCTTTGGAAATGAGAAGGAAAAAAACACCCAAAACACAAAAACTTGACTAAACACACCTAACAGAAGAAGCAAGTGAAAATACATGACATAATACATATTTTTAATCTAAACTTTTAGGGTCTCTAAGTAAATTTTATCATCATAGTGCCCATACATTTCATTATATTCATTTCAGTTAAAAAGGTAAAAATGTTAATATGAAATTCCTGAAACTTTGTATTGTTTAATAGTTCTCATTTACTAATCCCCTAGGGTTCATTCTTTACATACAAGAACATAATTAGTCATAGCTGATTTTTCTTTTTACAGCAGAAGAAAAAACTTAAATCGATGTACCTAAATTTCTGCAGGGCCCTCTTTTTAAAGTGTCAATACATAATGAACAAACTCTCTTAAAACAAGAATAAAAACACAGCTCAAAGTTTTGATTTCAAAATACTGAGAAAATTTTAGCCACCTGATTTAGGTAAGGAGTGAAATTTATGTACACAGTGTTGATCAGTTAAACTCCTCTCCTCACAGAGCTGATGGCCATTGCTCCAAAACTTGTAGCAGTCCTCGTGTAACTGCATGGCATATTTGTGAAAGGCTGGACCCCTAGCATGTTGACTGTACACTCGAAGAGCCTGGGCAAGCTGATTCTTGTGGACAGTCATTGTGTAATTATGAGGCAAATTTGACTGGTAGGCACTATGGGCCATGGGTAAAGCTTTTTGGCACCGGTTCTCCGAGAATTTTGTGTCAATATCCAAAAACCCTTCCAAGACTTTAATACTGCTTAAAATTTTAGACGTTAGCTCTCCAGTGGGAGAGCCCGGGTCCTCCTCTTTCCCATCGATAGCTACTTCATACAGTTTTGAAGCTGCTGAGATCCACTTCTGATAAGTAGGAAGTTCAAAATGGGAAGGCTGTGGGTTCCTGCCCACACTGTCATCAAAACCTTTCTTGCTTAGTACTAGCTCTACATGCTGCCATAGGAATTCCCGAAGAGTGAAATCCACTAGCTGCCCGGAAGAACTGGAACTGCTAGTGTCAGTATGGAAAGAAAGTTGTTGTCGGCTGTGCTGCCTCATCACCTGGTATCGCCTGGACCCAGAAAGGGGTGCAGGGACCAGCAAAGATTCGGGGTCTTTCACAGTACAATGACTCCTAAGTTGGTCCAGCAACATGCCTACTGGGTCCTCCTCCTGGCTTCCAGGAACTATGTACACAAACGCCTGATTGGCAGGCACAGTAAAGAGGCAGTTGATACTCTGATTAGTCAAGACACGACTCTTCCGGAAGATTCTATAAATCTGGTCTTCCAGGGCATGCTGCAGTCTCCTTTTGGGAGAATGCTTCTTGGGCTTCTCTGGATGAGCTGGGTCTTGGTTCCGAGGGGGTTCCACCTTGAGTGTTCCATTGAGTTGAAAGAGGAAAAGGAGTCTAGGTGGGCAAGGTCTGCAGTTTAGCTTCCAGTCTTTGCCAACTGGACAATCCTTAATGGCTGTTTTGAGGAGGGGCAGTACTTTCTGTCTCAGTCCATCCAGGGCTCTGAATACTCGATCATAAGTGATGTCAAAGGAACAAGTGGGATGGACCAGAAGCAAGATGTGACAGACGGAGAAAAGGTAAAGGAGACTGAGGCACTGCAGTTTCTCTTGATGCTTCCAGAACTCGTGCGCTTCTGCATGAGGTAAAGGGAGGCCACCTCCAGCTTCCCCGCTCTGAAGGGCCCGACAAGCCCGGAGAAGTTGGGAATTGTCACAGATGGAAGTGAGAAGAAGATACAGAACTTTGTTTTCCTGGTTGTAATAGGCTTGCAGAAGGCTGTAGTCCTGGGAACCTGGCTCAGTTCGGTTCCCTTCCGCGACACCGACACCTCCCCGAACTGGATCCCCGGACCCGGCGCCAGGGTCCCCGGCTCCACCAGCCTCCCCGACGACCGCAGCCTCGGTCCTGATTCCAGGCCCCGAGTCTCCAGGATCTTGGTGGCGAAAGAGGGGAAAAACCTGTCGGTCGCACACCGTGTTTACAAGTGAAAACTTCTCGGAATTCAGGCGCAGAGCCGTCTTGCCGAAGATTCCCACCACGCAGATCTCATCCTCCCGCCAAGAAGGCTCCGGTCCGCCAGCCGCGCTCCCACCACCCTCTGTAGGGGACCCCTCGGGACTTTCAGAGCCTGTCCAGGCTGAAGCGCCCATTAGAAGCTCTCGCAAGCTGACAGGACCCGCCATGGTGCAGAGACTACTCTAGCGTTCTTCCGGTCCCTCCGGTAAACAGAACCGGCTCTCGTCCAAGTTTGAAATCCCTCCTCCGCTTCTTCAGTTCCTGCTTTCCTCTCACTTTAGGTTCCGCCTCTCGCTTCTCCCGTCCTAGTTTTTCACCAAGGTTTTACCTAGTCCTACAGCACAGCTGATTTAAGATTTTCCTTAACCGGAGACTGTAGGAATTGAAATATCAGAAAGACATTTAGAAGCAGTTAGGGTTTTTTGTTTATTTGTTCTTCTTGATAGACAAAACGTTTAATGAATGTTGAAAGTTACAAAATCATTTTAGTGAAAAGGAGAGCTGTGTTTGTGACAATTCTAAAATGACAATAATTACATGCAAGATAAAGGCAGAAGTGGTTTTGAAAAGGAATTATATTCACACTATGCTAGATTTAATTCTTGTCAAATATTTATAGAGCATCTACAACAGGTTTATTGTCCTCACATTTAACCTCTTAATCCTTTCTACATCGTATTTTCTTTGACAAACAACTACTCACCCACCCACTCATCTCACTTCCAACTTTTTTTTCACTACCAGTAGTGATTTTATTTTATTTTAAGTATAGTTGATTTACAATGTTGTGTTAGTTTCAGGTGTACATCAAAGTGATTCAGTTATACATATTTTTTTCTGATGCTTTTCCATAATAGGTTATTACAAGATATTGAGTATAGTTTTCTGTGCTATACAGTAAATCCTTGTTATTTATCTATCTTATATATAGTGGTGTGTATCTGTTAATCCCATACTCCTAATTTATCCCCCCCCCCCTTTTTCCCCTTTGGTAACCATAAGTTTGTTTTCTATGTCTGTGAGTCTATTTCTGTTTTGTAAATAAGTTCATTTGTATTTTTTTTTTAGATTCCACATATAAGTGATATAATATTTTTCCTTCTCTGTCTGGCTTACTTCACTCAGTATGATAATCTCTAGGTCCATCCATGTTGCTGCAAATGGCAATATTTTATTCTTTTTTATAGCCAAGTAATATTCCATTATGTGTGTGTGTGTATGTCATATATATGTCACATATATATGATATATATATATATATATATATATATATATATATATATATATGCCTCATCTTCTATATTCATTCATCTGTTGATGGACACTTAGGTTGCTTTCATGTCCCGGCTATTGTAAATAGTGCAATTGGGGTGCATGTATCTTTTCGAATTAGAGGTTTCATCTTTTCCGGGTATGTGCCCAGGAGTGGGATTGCTGGATCATATGGTAACTCTATTTTTAGTTTTTTTTAAGGAGCCTCCATACTGTTTTCCATAATGGCTGCACCAATTTACATTTCCACCAACAGTGTAGGAGTGTTTCCTTTTCCCCACATCCGCTCTAGCATTTATTATTTGTAGACTTTTTGATGATGGCCATTCTGACCGGTGAGAGGTAATAACCTCATTGTAGTTTTGGTTTGCATTTCTCTAATAATTAGCAATGTCAAGCATCTTGGAAGCAGTTAGTTTGCAGTTCAAGGAATAAAAAAATTCCACAAAAAAGAGTGTCAAATGACTCTTCTAAAAGTAGGAAACTGTTTCACTTTAAGCTCCAGAACCTTGTTGTACAAGGTGTAGTCTGCAGCCCAAAGAAGGAGCTTGTTAGAAATGCAGAATCTTAGTCCCCACCCCAGACCTACTAATCAGAACATGAATAAATCCTAATGATTTGTACACACTTTATAGTTTGAGAAGCACCACTTTAAAAACATCTTTCAAAGCAAGGTGAACAGATTTCTTTCTTGACTCGTATCAATGGAAAAAAAGGCAGGGATTTTGAAAGGTTTATGGAATACAACAACAATATAAAATTATCAAACTCAGAAGAATATATACCAAAATGTTTAAAACGTGTTAGGATTTGTTTAATTCTTTTTCTTTACTCCTTTTTTCCCTGCTTTTGTAAAAAATGGATTTTTTTTAGAGCAGTTTTAGGGTCATAGCAAGATTGAGCACAAAGTACAGAGTTCCCATATACCCTTTGCCCCTACACAGTCATAGCTCCCTTTACTATCAACACTGGGCTCCAGAGTGGTACATTTGTTACAATCTCTGAACCTACTTTGACAAATCATTATCACTCCCAAATTCATAGTTTACATTAGGGTTTATTCTTGGTGTTGTGCATTCTGGGTTTGGATATGTATCCACCATTAACGTGTCACATAGAATAGTTTCACTGCGCTAAAAATCCTATGCGTTCTACCTATTCATTTCTCCCTTCCCCCAAACCCCTGGCTACCACTGATCTTTTTACTGTCTCCACAGTTTTGTCTTTACCAGAATGTCATATAGTTGGAATCATACATACAGTGCATAGCCTTTTCAGATTGGCTCCCTTCACTTAGTAATATGCATTTAAGTTTCTTCCGTTTATTTTATGATTTGCTAGCTCATTTCTTTTTTGTGCTGAATAATATTCCATTATCTGGATGTACCACAGTTTATTTACCCATTCACCTACTGAAAGACATCTTAATTACTTCCAAGTTTTGGAAATTATGAATAAAGCTCCTATAAACGTCTGTAGGCAGGTTTTTGGGTGGACATACTCTTATTTTTATATCTCTATTTTCTAATTTTTCTACAATGAACACTTTCTTCAATTTGTAATATTAAAAAAATTCTTCCTTGAAGAAATGTGGAAAGCCTTAATTCAATGTTTGATTTAGCTGGCTGGAAGTTCAAATAGTTAGATTTATTACTTTTAAAAAAATACTCTGGCTTTAAAGTAGAGATGAGATTAATTTGTGTTTAATGAGCTCTTACTTGGATGTCAAAAAATGATCATAATAAAAATCAAACAGAGTAGTTACTCTGTGTATGGCTCTGTGCTAAGTCCTTACCAAGAATTATCACATTTATGCATGATCTCACTTATCTGTGGAATCTAAAAAAAAAAACAAAAATAACCTAACATAGAAACAGAAAACAAATTGGTGGTTGTCAGATGAGGAGGTGGGTGGGATAGTGGGGTAGATGAATGATGGGTAGGAGGGGAATGGATGAAGGTGGTCAAAAAGTACATACTTCCAGTTATAAGGTAAATAAGTTCTGGGGATGTAATGTACTTCGTGGTGACTCTACACAGTTAACAATATTGTATATTTGAAAGTTGCTAAGAGATACATCTTAAAAGTTCTCACCACAGGAAAAAAAATTATAACTATATAAGGTGACCGATGTTAACTAAATTTATTGTGGAAATCAGTTTGCAATAGATACATATATCAAACCATTATGTTGTATACCTTAAACAAATGCAATGTTATATGTCAATTATATTGCAAGAAAAGTGGTTGGGGGAAGAATTATCATTTAATTCTCAAAGGAAGGGAGGGGCCCTAAGTCCTGGTGATGGTGTTTTTAATATATTAAGCTGTGTTGGGCTTCCATAAATTCTTCTTAATCAACACTTATTTACTAACAAGAATTTAGAAAGGAGTAGAGGTGGGCTTTCAAATGTATTTTTTAAAATTTTGTTTGTCTATTTGGTTTTTACTTGTTTGCTTCTCTACGTCTATATGTCCAGATTCTATCTCTTTTCTAAAAGCCAACTAAGATAAGAAATTGTACATGTTTATCCACATAAATTATATTGTGATCCTCATCATGTAGATTATTTGCTATGTTTAGTATGTGACTTTGCTGCTATAATTTTAAAAATTCTTTGACTTACAAATCCAGGAAAAATAGTGTATATTAACCACATCCATTTGTATAGATTTCCCAAGTAAACAAAATGTTGAAAAACCAAATTGAAAAGACTCTCTATGCAGCTGCTTCCCACTAGCTATCTATTTTACATTTGGTAGTGTATATATGTCAATGCTACTCTCTCACTTCGTCCCGGCTTACCCCTCCCTCCTCCCCATATCCTCAAGTCCATTCTCTAGTAGGTCTGTGTCTCCAATAGATGTTAAAAAAAAAAAGACTCTCTAGAAGAAAACAAGAGTAACAACTCTCATACTTTGCTGAAGGGACCATAGATTGATTGGTACAACCACTTGGAAAACCAGTTTGACAGTATCTAGAAAATAGGCACGCTTTATAACCTAGCAGTTCCACTCCTAGATATACACACTAAAGTAACTCTTGCATAAATGTACATGTTCAAGAATGTTCAAAATGGTATGCATAGTTCATGATAGACAAAAACTAGAAACAGCCTTAATATCCATTGACAACAGAATCAATTAATAACTATATTCATACATCAAAAATAAATTATCTATAGCACTGCACAATAATATGGTTGAATCTTAAATGTAGATTGAAAGGAGCCAAAAACAAAAGAATATATAATGTATGATTCTATTTATACAGAGTTCAAAAGCGAGCAAAATAAACCATAGCATTTAGGGGTGCATATTTAGAGGGCAAAGCAAAAAAAAAAGCAAGCAGATCGGTAGTTACTGGTTGTTGTTTTTTAAAAATTAATTAATTAATTTTTGGCTGCGTTGGGTTTTCATTGCTGCTTACGGGCTTTCTCTAGTTGCGGCGAGTGGGGGCTACTCTTCATTGCGCTGCGTGGCTTCTTGCTGCGGAGCGCGGGCTCTAGGCATGCGGGCTTCAGTAGTTGTGGCTCACGGGTTCTAGAGCGCAGGCTCAGTAGTTGTGGCACAAGGGCTTAGTTGCTCCGTGGCATGTGGGATCTTCCTGGACCAGGGCTCGAACCCGTGACCCCTGCATTGGCAGGCGGATTCTTAACCACTGCGCCACCAGGGAATCCCAGAAACAGATATATTTCTTAACTTCCATTATCTGTTTAATTTACATCCATAAATGTGGGTCTCATGAAAAAAAGAACACTGTCCCCACGTCTGCTTTCCAGTTTGGTGACTTTCCACAACACTGTATTTGGCATCTCAAAGCTATATTTATCTGAGGAAATATAGGCATTTTGGGGAAATCGCTAAAATATCTTTCTAGCCTGAGATAACCAGGGGATATTTCAGGGATATCATCTTATGTAGCTGTTTCCTGTCGGGCTAGAAAGTTCAGTGGAAAACTGCTACGCCTTGTTTCCCCTCCATGAGGAGCTGCAATCCTTATTCTTGGAACTGCAGCGGAAGTTATCAGCATCCAAGCTAATCCTGTGCCTTCAGAGTCACACTTACCCTAATGAGAGTTCCTCTTCCTCCATGATATTTATCGCATTAGTGATTAGGGGCCCTGGCTGAAGCTAGAGTAGTGTCTACTGCTAAGTAGACATGTCTGACAAACTGGGGGCTCCCAGAAATTGGCAACTTTGTAGAAGACTGACTGATAGGGTTGCCAAATCATATACAGGCTGTTCAGTTAAATTTGAATTTCAGATAAACAACGAATAATTTTTTAGTATAAATATGTCCCATGCAATATTGGGGACATATTTAAACTTCAAAAAATTATTCATTGTTTAATGGGACATATTTATACTTAAAAGTTATTTATTGTTTATCTGAAATTAGACTTTGATGGGGTGTCATGTGTTTATATTTGCTAAACCTGTCAACCCTGTACTGTCAGGAAAAAGCAAAATCCAGTGAGGTGTGCATGATTACTGTTATTGAATCAACAGGTGGCTGAGGACAGGGAATCAGATCTCACAGTGAACCTGCTATGGACTTCAGAGAATCCTTGGTGGGGCACTGTGGAAAACACAAGGTTCCTGTTGAGGTCTTCATGAAATTTATATTTAGCGTCATGAATGTGGATAGCAGATATCAAAGTGAGGAATATCTCAGACTTCAGTAAGCCAGATATAACTACCTACCTAAGATGCTAGAAACGATATTCTAATTTTTTAAAAAACCATTTATTTATTGTTTTGGTTATGCCGGGTCTTAGTTGCAGCAGGCAGGCTCCTTAGCTGTGGCTCCAGGGCTCCTTAGTCGCAGCTCGCCAGCTCCTTAGTTACAGCATGTGGGCTCCTTAGTTGCGGTATGCGAACTCTTAGTTGCAGCATGTATGCAGGATCTAGTTCCCTGACCAGGGATCGAACCCGGGCCCCCTGCATTGGGAGAGCGGAGTCCCATCCACTGCACCACCAGGGAAGTCCCGTGATATTCTAATTTTTAAGGTCACATTGGAGTTTTTGTTTCAAATTCTTTTGGAACAGTTAGGTTTGAATGGGGGATGGTTTTACTTCTTAATTGCTTATAGGGAACAGAAATAAAATCTAGAGGGTCTGTTTTTTATGGTTAAGTTTGTAGCACTTAATGAGTGCATGAGCTTTACAGGCTGAAATACTTTGCTTTTCAATTACCTGAGACTACCCAAGATGAATGGGCACCAGGTTATTTTCTTAATGTCAGAACTGCACCTCTAGAGCAAAAATTAGAGTTATCTAGTTAAACTTGAATAACCTCCCCAACCTAAATTCGGTAAATTCCAGGATACACATCACTTTGGGGATTGCATTTTCCCATCTGTTCTATTATTGATCATGTAAACTAGAAAATATCCTAATACTCGCTTTATGCTACAGTATGTACGGGCTCCATACATATTGTAATTCTTCGAATGAATTATATATTAATATAATTATTTATACACACTACGTTACAAAAAGGATCGGGGTGATGTTTTCTGTATATTTTATGGGTCATCATATGGAGTCAGGCAGAGGTGGCATCAGTTTTGTTCATCAAAGCTGCTTGTAGAAAGTGGCAGAGTTTGAGTTGGGCTTCTAGGGTGAGCCAGCTATGAAAAGAAACAAAGGTCCCAAGTATAATATGAATTATGTTCTTGTGGCCAGCACAGCTCTTCTTCTTCCTCACTAACAAAACCCAGATTTTATGCAGGGCAGCAATGCCTCCGGTTTCTAAAAACCACTTTTTCCCAGCTTCCCTGATATTATCAGAAGTTCCTGGATATCCCCTGTTTAAAGAGATGAAGGGCAGCTTAGCTAGCACACCCTTTTGCCCTTTGCCCTTCTTATCCTGCCTACAACGTGGACATGAGGCTTCAGGAAGTGTTGATATTCTGCACCATAAGGATAAAAGCCACATATTAAGGATGGAAGAGAGGTGATTACATGGTCAAGCTGCTGTACCCGTTATGCACTGCCTATTTCCCAAGGCAATATGCAGAAAAGAAGAATAAGGCCTTATTTGGTTAAGTCACTATAGTCAGATTTCTGTTACCAGTAGCCAAATGCAAAGCCTAACTAATATAGTTGCTTCAGAATTAAACGAAAAAGGAAGTCTAAGGAGTGAGAAAAGTCATTCCATGTCTAACAACAGTTTTTACTAGATATCTCTCCAGTAAGTGGATTTTGAGGAGCACAACATATGGCATAGGTCTTATGTGTGATTTTTGATGTCATTGCTCAATATATGGGTTTATTGTTCATTATATTTTTAATTGTTTCCACATTACCCAACCCACTATAGTAGTTATGGGGTAGGGCAGGGACAAAAAGGATCCTAGAGCTAAAGAAAGAAAGGAAGTGAGGGTTCTGCCCTCTGCCCATCACAATTTATGGTATTACCAAGGATCTGGGGGTGGACTCCTATTGGATGCTCCAAAAGGAGGAAAGAGGAATCCAGTCACACCTCCAAAGAAGGACATATAGTGCCCAGGAGGTCCAAGTTGATCGGCAAGAGGGAAACAAAGCTGTCCTGCAAAAGGCACTGATTCTCTCTTTTTTAAACGGTAGTTGATTTACAATGTTGTGTTAGTTTCAGGTGTACAGCTTCAGATTCTTTTCCACTATAGGTTATTACAAGATAGTGAATATAGTTCCCTGCACTATACAGTAAATCCTTGTTGTTTATCTATTTTATATATAGTAGTGTGTATCTGTTAATCCCGTGCTCCCAATTTATCCCTCCCCCCACCCCACCCCTTTGGTAACCGTAAGTTTATTTTCTATGTCTGTGAGTCTACTTCAGTTTTGTAAATAAGTTCATTTGTATTATTTTTTTTAGATTCCATATAAGTGATATATAATATTTGTCTTTCTCTGCCTAACTTCACTTAGTATGATAATCTCTAGGTCCGTCTGTGTTGCTGCAAATGGCAGTATTTCATTCTTTCTTATGACTGAGTACTATTCCATTGTGTGTGTGTGTTTGTGTGTGTGTGTACCACATCTTCTTTATCCATTCATCTGTTGATGGACATTTAGGTTGCTTCCATGTCTTGGCTATTATAAATAGTTCTGCTATGAACATTGGTGTGCATGTATCTCTTCAAATTAGAGTTTTTGTCTTTTCTGGATATATGCCCAGTAGTGGGATTGCTGGATCATATGGTAACTCTATTTTTAGTTTTTTAAGTAATCTTCATCCTGTTTTCCATAGTGGCTACAGCAATTTACATTTCCACCAACAGTGTAGGAGTGTTCCCTTTTACCCACACCCTCTCTAGCATTTATTATTTGTAGACTTTTTGATGACGGCCATTCTGACCAGTGCATTTCTCCAATAATTAGCAATGTGGAGCATCTTTTCATGTTCCTGTTGCCCATCTGTATGTCTTCTTTGGAGAAATGTCTATTTAGGTCTTCTGCCCATTTTTTTGGATTGGGTTGTTTGTTTTTCTTGTTATTGAGTTGCATGAGCTGTCTGTATATTTTGGAAATTAAGCCCTTGTCAGTCACATTGTTTGCAAATATTTTCTCCCAGTCTGTACGTTGCCTTTTTTTTTTTATTTTTTTTAAAAATTCAGGTTGTATTCTGCTGTCTTTTTTGTTTTTTTTAAGATTTTTTTGATGTGGACCATTTTTAAAGTCTTTATTGAATTTGTTACATTATTGCTTCTGTTTTATGTTTTGGTTTTTTGGCCTAGAGGCATGTGGGATCTTAGCTCCCCGACCAGGAATCGAACCCACACCCCCTGCATTGGTAGGTGAAGTATTAACCACTGAACTGCCAGGGAAGTCCCTGTAGGCTGTCTTTTCATTTTGTTTATGGTTTCCTTTGCTGTGTATAAGCTTATAAGTTTGATTAGTTATCATTTGTTTATTTTTGCTTTTATTTCTTTTGCAAAAGGCACTGATTCTTAACGAGGGAATGAAGGAAGGGAGGACAGTGCTGGGGTGGGAAGAGTGTCTGCAGTGGAGTTTGTGGTGTGTCTCTTGGCCCAGAAGGAGATGGAAATATAAGCTTCATAGCCAAAGAGGCCAGCAGCCCTGTGCCCCAGCACTCTAGCAGGGGTGGTGGAAGGATGGCTCCTTCTCACAGATCTGATGATAGAGGTGATCAGGGAGATGAGACAAATAGGGTTTGGAAGAAATCACACAAGGGCCAGCTGATGCACTGGATTTTGGTGTATGGGTCATACATGTAGGTGACAAAGAAGAAAGCTGCCAAGACCTTTTCTTATCAGCTCTGCATGATCTGACTCCTGTCCCCATCTCTATTCCTATCTTTCTGTTACAGCCACACCGGCCACTTTTCAATTCTTCAGACTGTGATCCCTCCCACCATGAGACCCTTGCACCTGCTGTTCTTTTTTCCTGGAGCTCTCCTCCCTGACATCCAAGGTGGGCTCACTCCACAGGTACCCTCTCCAGTTAATGCCTATTCATCTTTCAAGTCTTACCTCATCACTTCCTAAGGGAATCTTTCCTAGATCATACAGGCTAGATCAAGTTACCCCACAGAATCTTGTTCCTTTCCTTCACAGAAGTTACTTCAGTGCAAAATTATACAAATTGTGATTATATGATTAATATCTACTTTCCCCACTAGACCGAAAGATCCAAGACAGCAGATCTGTGTCTGTTTTTGCTTACCACTATACCCCTGGTACTCCAGCACAGTGCCTGGCATATAGGAAGTACTTAATAAATACTTATTAATGAAATTAATAAAACCAGACATTCATTGCTAAAGTGGAGATGATAATCCTAGCTATCTCATAGAATTTCTTTAAGTCTAAATATGAAAGTGCTTTATAAAGCCTAAGGAACTGCTTTAAAATTATTATTATTAAGAAAGATGCTTTAGATTATGATTCTAAATAAATTCATTTGAAGAAAAGGATCCAAAGTCTTTTATTTCCTAAAGGCTTACCTGAAACTTTCTCTTCAAGGCCTGGGTCATTACTGGGGTCAGCCCAGTTCCTGTTTCCATATTTTCTTTATTGGTAAGTGGGGTTCCACCTGGGCTCCTGCAAAGGTATTGAAAATATTAGGAGCTGTGTTTTATGCCGAATTTTCAAATGAATTTAGAAGGCATAAAGATAGGAGAGTGGATTACCTCTCTACATCGACTTTTCTGAGTAGTTTCCGCAGATCTAACTGGCTTTTACCAGGAGTACTGATAAAATAAAGATACAAAGGTTAGAGCTTGCCAGATTTTATAATTTTTCCAAAGCAAAGAAGTCATTTCTATAGGCAACATCCTAGAAAGTAGTTTGTTACATTTGTTACTATTTATTACATTTAAAATAGCAGTAGATGCTGATAGGAGCATAAAGTGATATAGTGATTCTAATAAGTAATAGTTTTTGACTCAGTAATTACACACGTAAGAATCCATCTTAGGGCAAAACTCAGCTATGCATACAGATGATGGACAAGGATGTTTATTGAAGAGTTATAGAAAAAAAAAATCACAAACAACCTAAATGTCTCAAAACAGGATTTTATCTATGAAATTCACATATTAAAAAACTGCATCTATTGAAGAAGTCAAAATGATGGTTTAAACTAATTTTTAATGAGATATGGGAAAGTTCATGACATATTAATGGGAAAGTCCATATCTGTATGTAAAATATGATTATACACAGGTACACACATAAACATATCATATTTCACTGATTCCAAAACATAAACATATCATATTTCATTAATTCTAAGAAAAGTAGTTTTCTTATTTTATTATTTCTGAAATTGTGCTGCTTTGAAAATTCCTGATAATATTTCCCCCCAAATCTGTTATTAAATCAATGGTGTATTTTGTAATAAACAGCACCATGAAATGGAAATAATAGAGTATATGTCCAGAGAAAGACTAGAATGATAAACAACAGTATGTTAACAGTATGTGGCTATCTCCAATGATAGGATTATTTGCATGATTTTTGTTTTCTTCTTGAAACGTTTCTGTAGATTTTAATTTTCAATGATCATATGTAACTTTTAAAGTTAGAAATAAGCAAGAAATCATTATTTTAAGTAGCAGTAGAGTGTAGTACTGTGTAGTTCCTTACATTAAGACATTTGTAACTCGAGTTGATAACACTTTGGACTTCGGTTTCAGGGAAACGCACTGCAGGTCAGAGACAGTAACTAGTGGATTCTGTGCCTTTGGTGATGGTACAAGCTTTAATCACAAAATGAGACACTATTAAAAACACATTTAAAAATAGCATTCAAAATGTAAACATACTAAAACAATAAATATTTGAGTGCTGAATATGTGTAAGATATATCTATTAAATTTTTATTCTTCAAAGTATATCTCTACCTCTTCAAACTAATGGTTGGTAGATGAAACTGCCTAATTAAATAATTTGGGGATTTACATATTTTGTTGAGGAGATCCAAAATTACTCAAAAAAAAAAAATCAAATACTTACCTCAGAATGGTTTCTATATTTAAGACTTATGCTTATTTTCCATTAAGGGACAACCAGGTTAAAAGCCAAAAGACCACGTGTTTGGTCAATGACATCTTACCTTCCTCCTTTCATCAAAACTCTGTGTCTTCTTTAATTTCACAGTCAGGAGATCTTTAACTGTTATATGCATGGGTCCATTTTTTTTTAATGGTCCAGCCTTAAAATACATGGAGAGGTTAGAATTCAAATTGGAACCAGGACATCTAGTCAAATGCAAATCCAAATCTAGTTTTTAAAGACTCTTTAAAAATTAACTTAAAAATTAACTATCATTTCCCCTAGGAGCCTATCAAATTCTTTCCATTCAACCAAGAACAATTCTGTTTTCAGTATCCATGGATGCTAAGGCTATTGAAAAGTATTCACCAAAATGTAAGGCTTTGATAGTAAGAGATGGGCTAGTTCCTTGAAACTATTTATCTTCTTTAGGAGTCACTGTAATAGGACAGGAGATGAAGGAGTTCCTCAAATCAAAGTGAAGTTTTGGGGACTTCCCTGGTGGCTCAGTGGTTAAGAATCAACCTGCCAATGCAGGGGACACGGGTTCGAGCCCTGGTCCGGGAAGATCTCACATGCCATGGAGCAACGAAACCCGTGCGCCACAACTACTGAGCCTGCGCTCTAGAGCCCGCAAGCCACAACTACTGAAGCCCGCGTGCCTAGAGCCCGTGCTGCTCAACAAGAGAAGCCACTGCAATGAGAAGCCCGTGCACCGCCACGAAGAGTAGCCCCTGCTCGCCGCAACTAGAGAGAGCCTGCGCGCAGCAACAAAGACCCAACACAGCCAAAAATAAAAATAAATTAATTAATTAAAAAAAAATTTTTAAAGAGCAAGTTAAAAAAAAAAAAAAACAAACAAAGTGAAGTTTTGCCTGAACTACCTAAAAAGATGACTCAGTTCCCATAGAGCAAGGACGTATACTCAAAGAGGTATATATTAGGGCAAATATAACAATAGGCTCTGCATTTAATTCAGCCATTTTAAACCAAATATATCTGTAGTGAAAATTCAGCAGATTTTTAAATAGGGCCATGCCTATCTTAGTGATTCACAAATACTCTGGTCCCCTTGGAAGATAAGGAACTCTAATGGAGACTGGTTCTCCAGCCTAATGGCATTATACTTTAGGATCCACAAATTCTTTTTATTCTGACTTCACTCACTAAGCTATCTTTGTTTTTAATTTGGTTTCCCAGAGAGATTTCCCTTTTTGTAAAGAATCCAACAGGAATCCCCCACCTTGCTGGGTTTCATTCATTTATCCTTGAAAAAAAATCACTTTCATTTCTAAATCCCACTTTCGTGATCTCCCAGAGGACTGTGTCTTTAAAAACAATAATTGACATAATTAAGATATGGAAACAGAACAAAATGCAGCCCTTCCTGTCAAAGCCCTTAGACCAGCCTTAAAAGGACACCTGGCTGTACTCCTTCATTACACACTGACCAAAACACACCTTTACTAGATTGTTTTTTTACCTGATGTGCTTTAGTGAGATCAGATTTTCTGAGCAGCAAAGGTGCTGTCAGTGGTGGAGGCGGAGGGGGCGGGGGCGGAGGGGGCGGAGGCGGAGGCGGAGGCGGGGGCGGAGAAAGACGACTGGTTGGCTGTGGCAGTGAGGCGGGCAGTACAACCTCGGAGTCTCCAGGGGTGGTTAGAGCACATGCAGGCACATTTGTAAGTTTACCACGCATGTGACACATCTGACCACAGCTTGGACAGGAAGAATTTTCTGAGACGGCCTGGAAGAAAACGTTACAGTTGGCAACTGAAGAACAGATTTATTTGGTTCTTATGGCTGAGAGTCATCAAAACCATACCTACCATGTATTGAATGCTTTCTCAGTATACCATATGCTCCGTAATATTTTCTCATTTATCACAAGCTCATTCATTCATTCATATATTTGTTTTGTGTGTGCTATATGCCAGGCACTGTGGGTACAATATGAGCCCTGTCTGTCACCTCATCGAGCTGACAGTCCGGTGACGAAGACAAGACATTAAACATACACAAAACACATTCAAAACAAACCAAAATAATACTTCAAGAAGAGCCATGAAGTGTGCTGTGAGCATGAATAGTCAGAGGTCTGGGGAGTGATATTTAGCCATGATCTCAAAGATGAATTTAGCCTTACCAGGTGAAGAAGGGAGATGAAAACTGGGGGAAGAGTTCCTGGCAGAGGGAAAAACAACCAAGAAATGCAACCAAGAATATAGTATATTCAAGGAACTGATAAAAAAGGTCAAGGGCCTGGAACATGACTGTTATGGGCTGAATTGTCCTCCCCCATTGCAACTCATATATTGAACCCTCAGCCCCCAGTACCTCAGAATGTGATTGTATTTGGAGACACGGCCTTTAAAGAAGTGATTAAATTAAAAGGAGTCATTAGGGTGGGCTCTAATCCAATGTGACTGGTGTCCTTATATAAAGACGAAACTTGAACAAACAGGAGACACCAGGGATGCACGTGCACAGAGAAAAGACAATCTGAGGACATAGAAGGCAAGTCGAGGAGAGAGGCATTAGAAGCCAACCCTACCAACACCTTGAGCCTAGATTTCTGGCCTCAAAAATTGTGAGAAAATAATTTTTGTTGTATAAGTCACCCAGTCTATGCTACTTTGTCATGGCAGCCCTAGCAAATGAATACAACGACCCTATGAAGTAAGGGGGCATACTACAGGCTGCTGTAACAAAGTATCACAAACTTGGTGACTTAAAACAAAATTCATTCTCTCACAGTCCTGGAGGTTAGAAGACTGAAATCAAGGTGTCAGTAGGACTGCACTCCCTATCAAGGCTCCAGGGAAGAATCTGTTTCTTGTCTCTTCCAGCTTCTGGAATCTACTGGCATCCTTTGGTTTGAGGCCCCATGACTCCAGTCTCTGCCTCTGTGGTCCCATTGCTTCTCCTCTTCTCTGTATGTTCTACTCTGCGTGTCTTTTATAAGGACACTTGTCACTGGATTGAGGGTCCACCCAGATAATAAAGTATGATCTCCTCATCTCAAAATCCTTAACTCAATTATATATCTGTAAAGACCCTGTTCCCAAAAAAGGTAATATTTACAGGTTCCAGGGATTAGGACTTGGACATATCTTTTGGGGGGCCATCATTCAGCTCACTACAGATGGTATCTTCCCCACTTTATAGATGAAGAAACTGAGGTCCAGGTTGTGAAGTCCAGGTCATGAGGTGATTTGCCTTTCCTCCTCTGGTTAGCTCATCTTGAGGCACAAATTCTGGGAGTAGGGGTGTAATCCCAGAAGCGTCTCTCCAAACCAATGTGCACAATGTTTATTCTTTAGGTTTTAGACACTGAGAATAGGGGTCCTGCTTAGGGTAGTTCGGAGAGAGTGGATATTTATAGATTTTTCCTGCCTATATCAGTCAAGAAAATAGAAACCACCCTGAGTATTTAGAAGAGGGGACATGTAATATAGTGAGTTGGTTATACTGCTGATGGAAGAGCTGAGAAACACGCAGGGGACAGTGAGGCATCCCAGAGATTAGCAACAGCATAAAGCCATGAACACCCTGACACTGCATGGCCAAAGAGAAGGACAGTGTAACCAGATCTCTGGAGCTGGGTTAACCCAGAGAATCTAGAAACATGGTTGACTTACCTAGTGGGAGCTGGAGTTAGGGAGGCAACAACAACCATTGCTGGAGAAATTGCCCAACACAGAGAACAAAGGGGAAAAATACCCCATCCTCTCCTTCCTTCTAATCTCTCATCAGTGTCTCCCATTAGTCCAGCACACCAGGAGCCAGATGACATGGAGTTTGGGAAATGTAGCCTGCAGGGGTCAGCCCGCCTCCAATACAGAGCAGAGCCTCTGAAGTTTAAGCACTAGACCTGAGAGCAGACATGCCCAGAACTAGCACTAGCCTGTAGCCACTCCTCCTTCTAGTAAAAGCACACTGGGGTTCCAATGGGGGACAACCCCTTCCCTCCTTACCTAATTCTGGATTTGTTTTTCATTTGATGATACTAACCTTCAACGCTTCCTGGAGCTTGCGTAATTCACTTTCCAAAATGTGAAACCGTTGTTTTAGACTATGAAGTTCTTGGTGGCAGAAACAGGATGGAAAGATGGTGTCTTTCAATACTTCCAAACTCTGAAATTAAAAAATAATCAAGCCTGAATCCAATGAGCAATATGATAAGGACAAGAAAGTGGTTTGATGTATGTTTTATAGAAGTGAAGGCAATATCAAGGACCTACTGTATAGCACAGGAAACTATATTCAATATCTTATAATAATCTATAATGGAAAATAATATGAAAAAGAATATGTGTGTATGTGTGTGTAACTGAATCACTTTGCAGTACACCTGAAACTAACACATTGTAAATCAACTATATTTCAATTAAAAAAAATTTTTTTTATTGAAAAAAAAATTGAGGGCAGACATGACCACACAATTTCATCTTATCTCAGTTTAGCTTGAGTGTCTGCTGACCTGAGCACACACACACATGAACACACACACCAAGTATGTAGAAAAACCATAATGCTGAAAACATGTATGTCAAACCCATACCCGGGCCATGCAGTTCTGAAACCAGTTGTATATAGACCATACTCTATTTGTCCAAAGCTTTACCGCATCTTTAAAATTGGGAAATTTGGAGTTCCAGGATGGTCTTAGCCAGCTTCTGCTAAGGGGTGTATCTGTTGAAGGAATAACCACTCTGTAGGAAAAACAAAACCAAACAAAGCACAAACTCCTAAGTTGGAATTAACAGCCTCTAATTAAATAACAAGCTAGTTTTATAGTATGACTCAGGAGCAGAGACTATCTAAAGCCAAATTCTTCATTTACCTCTAGAATTCCCAGATTAACTTATGCAACAAATATTTATTGAGTAAATAAATAGTAATAAATAAAATAACATAGTAAACAAATAGGTATCAGAGATTTAGTAATGAACAAAATAGATAAAAATCCTGCCCTCATAGAATTTACAGTTTCATGGAAGAAAGGTAAAAATAACTAAATGAATAATATATGTGGGTTGTTAGGTAGTGAACAAATGCTAAGGAGAAAAAGATAAAGCAAGAGAGGGAATGTGAAACGTTGGGTGGAGGTGAAAATTTAGATAGTGTAGCCAGGGAATGCCTCACCGAGAAGGTGACTTTTGAGAACAAACGTCAAGGAAGTGAAGAAACTAGCAGAGCAAATATTTGGGAGAAGAGCATTCCTGGCAAGAGCAATAGTAAGTGCAAAGGCCCTGAGGTGGGAGTTTGTCTGAGGTGTTTGAGGAATAGCAAGGAGGCCAGATGACTAGGGTGGAAAGATTGAAGGAAGAGGATTAACAGATTATGTGAGTCAGACCATAAAGGTCTTGTTGGTCATACAAAGGATTTTCATTTTTACTCTGATAGAGGAAGACCTTGGAGAATTTAAGCAGAGGAGCAATATGAAATGATTTTAACAGGCTCACTCTGGCTGCTGTGTTGAAATACACTGCAGAGGCGGCAAGGGCAGAGCAGGAAGACCAGTTAGAAGGCTTTTGCAACATTCGGGAGAGAGAGGAGTCAAGGATGGTATCATGGTTACTGCTTTTTGAGGGTCTGTTTGTTTTAAAATTTTTTCTGTAAAGAGAGCTTTAACAAAAAATGTATAAATATGTTATTGTGAAACCTACTGCCTTAGAGTTCTTAGATTTTAGTTTCTTTTAATAACACATTTAAGCCCTGAGTCCCAGAGAATAAATGATCAAACTTTACCAAAATAAAGATTTAAGTTCTTGTCGTATACCCCTCTTTCATCACTTAGTTACCAGGTTTATACAATTAAATCGACTAGGAAAGTAGAAAATAGTTACTGTGCACCTCAAACACAATTCCTTGTGATTTTTACTTCATTTGAACTCTTAAGCTATAGTTGCCACATAAAATCAGGATGCTCAGTTAAAATTTAATTTCAGATAAAGGGTGAATAATTTTTAGTATAAGTATATTAGAAATGTTGCATGGGACAATACAAAAAATCATTCATTGTTCATCTGAAATTCAAATTTAACTGGGTGTTCTGTATCTTTATTTGCTAAATCTGGTAACTTGTTCCTAAAATGATCAGATTTTTAATATTTTCTCTGTTCCATATTACGCCTTACCTTTCTGGTGAGGGTGGCGGAGGGGGAGGTGTAACTAGCTTAGAATGAAAGTGAGAGGCTTCTTTTCTTTTGAAAAATCTTTTCGCTTTGGCTTTTAGCTTTCTTCTTCGTTGCTTGAACTTGGGCATGGTTTCTGAAGAGAAAATTTGTTTTTACATTTTTTATTGAGGAATAATACATATACATAGAAAATACACAAATTTTAGCTACAGTTCAATGAATTATCACAAAGTGAACACATCCTTGTAACCGCCACCTTGGTTAGGAAATGGGTCACCACCAGCAACCCAGAGTCCCCTTGAGGCAGGAGATAGATGGGCCCCAGGCTGAGCAGCTGGAATCTGTCCCCTGTAGACAGATATTTCAAGATGAAGATAATGGCAGGAGCAAGAAGGAGCTGAGTCCTGTTTGGATAAAAAGCTAAAGAGACCACATATTTCTCATTCTTGAGGTCAAGGAGACCCCCAAGCGACACATGTGCAAAAAGGACCCTTGGGGAGGGGGACCAGACCATAATATGTTCTGCTAACTCCTCAGAGACCCTTGCGCTGGAATCCATCTTGGCTAAAAGATGTGCATGCACACAGGGGAGGGCCCTGTGCCAGACCAAATATGGACTCAAAGTCAGATAAAGCAAGATGATTGGCCAGACGTAACCCAGAACTGCCCCCATATAAGTAATATAATCCACCCCAAAAGTGTGTGCCGCTCTCTCTCTCTCACTCTCTGAGTCTACCCGTGCTTTCTCTGCACATATCTTCTCTCCTAATAAGCATGTTACTTGCCTCACTACTTTTTGTCTCTTTGCCGAATTCTCTCTTCAAAGCAGACAAGCACCAGGGCAGCGTTGTGGCCCGGGTTCAATCCCTGGTCAGGGAACTGAGGTCCCACTTCAAGCCAATTGCAGGCTGCAGCCATCTCATAGCCACCCAAGATCACCCTGAACTGGAGGAAAATTTAAACCCAGATTTAAACTATCTCTAGAGATACCTTGGCTTTGGCATTATATTACTCTCTAATTTTGTTTTTGTTTTGCTTGTCTTGCTTTTCTTCATTAAGCCAAGTGAATTTCCCTTTCTTTATAATGAAATCAAGCAGGACCTTTCAGGGCCTTCCCAGTACAAAAGCCCTTTTTGTTCCCTTTCTCTTGTTTGTAGAAAAAAGACTTCAGTCTCCTAAGCCTTCCTCAAGTTCCAAAGAGCAGACTCAAGCAGTTACTAATTAGAGAAGTGAGGGAATGCAGAAACAATGATAGGTTAAACAATAGTTCAGAGATAAAACAGAGTCACAGGACTCCTAGTTCCTCTTCAAGGGATATATATAATGATCTGATGCATATCTTTGTGCTGTCCTGCAGAATCTAAGACCACACCCCCAAGGTGAAAGATGGTGACTACATGTTGACCACCAGCACTTAGACCCCAGACTGGTTAGAACCATAAATGTTGATGATTAAGATTCCCCAGACATCAGGCTTCCCTGGTGGCACAGTGGTTGAGAATCTGCCTGATAATGCAGGGGACACGGGTTCAAGCCCTGGTCTGGGAAGATCCCACATGCCGCGGAGCGACTAGGCCTGTGAGCCACAACTACTGAGCCTGCACGTCTGGAGCCTGTGCTCTGCAACAAGAGAGGCCGCGATAGTGAGAGGCCTGCGCACCGCGATGAAGAGTGGCCCCCGCTTGCCGCAACTAGAGGAAGCCCTCGCACAGAAACGAAGACCCAACATAGCCAAATAAATAAATAAATAAATAAAAATTAAAGGTGCTAATAATTAAAAAAAAAAAAAGATTCCCCAGACATCACCCTGTTACCTTACCACCAAGCAAAAAGTTGAAAGTCCACCAGCTGATCAGGCATCCTATTACCCTCACCCCTAATGCTGCCTTTAAAAATCCTTGCCTGGGCTTCCCTGGTGGCTCAGTGGTTAAGAGTCTACGCTTCCACTGCAGGGGGTGTGGGTTTGATCCCTGTTCTGGGAACTCCCGCATGCTGTGCAGTGCAGCCAAAAAAAATCCTTGCCTGAAAGCCATCCAGGAGTTTGGCGCTTTTGAGCACTAGCTGCCCTTTCTCCTTGTTTGGTGCCCTGCAATAAACACTGTACTTTCCTTCACCACAACCTGGTGTCAGTTGATCAGCTTTGCTCTGAGTTGGGCAAGTGGACCTGAGTTTGGTTCAGTAACAATAACAGAGAAGATGGCTACAGTTGGGTTATGTCAGTTATTAAAAGGAAGTAAATTTCTTTGCTGGTAACATTTACTGAGATTCCAATGTACAAGGTTGAGTTGGTAGTGAAAGAAAAACAAAACTAACCATTTATATAATGCCCATTTACTTTTAGACACCTTCACATACATTTTTTCAGTGAATCTTCATTACTGTGCAAGGTATTTTTCCTGAGGAAGAGGACTTTTATTCCCATTTTTACATAAGAATAAATTGAGGCTTAGAAAGATGAGATGATTTATCCAAAGTAATGCAATAAAGCATTAAGTCCAGACTCGTAAGTCTCCAAAGACCACATTCTTCCTAATACACCGTGATGCAATAGTAGAATAGGTGATATACAACATAATAACAATTACCCCAAATCTAAGACATGGGTGTTTCAAAACATTTACTTTAAAGCACTTTTAAACACTAACTAGTATATTTAGATTTTAACCCAGATCCTTTTCTGAAGAAAATTAAGTCAGAGCTGGTTTGATGTGAAGAAGTGCTTTGCCGGTTTCAGTTTTTGCTACCTGAGGAACAAAGATGTCCTTATTCAAGTAGCAGAACTAAAAATGGTCTCAAGGGCTGGGCCTCCTTCTCTTCAAACTTACATTTCAATAGGAACAATTGGTCTTTAAAATACACATTCATTCCACTTTTGTTCACCCTGTAACCCTCCAGCACTTGGTATGCAGCTCTATGCTTGCTCAGCTCTCAGATTCCAAGGGCTGAAGAACCTCCCCCAGCTCCAATGTGGGTAGTAAAAACTAAGAAATGTTTTAGTTCCAAGAGCATTGGACTCGCAGAGGGCACCCTCCATGGCAATGGGTGACAGAACGTATATCAACAACTGGTCTAGGAGTAAAGTTTCTTGATAGCATCTTATTTAACAAATTGCCAGACCTCAAATTAACAGCGTATTTCTTAACTGTTCTTACAGGCTTGGGAGACATACCCCAAGATACCTGATTTCACCTTTATTGTATCACTTTTCCTTTCTACTGAAATAATGAATAAAGGCTAAATGGGGATTATTAAACACAAGGGATATCTACAGGATTAAAAAAAAAAAACCACAAAACAAAAATACTCTGAATGAAGATATTTAGGAAAGCCTCAGGAAGCAACAAAAAACTTATGGTTGCCTGGAAAAGAAGTTAAACCTCATCAAATCCATGGCCAAGACTATCTGTGAAGAAATGCCACTGGAAACCTCTATCCAAGGCCCAGAGTTCACTGGTTGGGATCCCCAGAATCTGAGATTTCCCCAGTAACCTCCCCTTCCTGTCTTCCGTCTGCCCCTTCACAGCCCTCCCCCATTCTGTTCCTGTTGCCTCTCTCACCTGCCTTGATGTCTTTTGTTAGAGAGCAAACTGACACAGAGAACTGGCCTCCTGCCTCCCTTTTTCCTATATTCACCAATCAATCCCTCAGTTATGAAAACAGCCTTTAGAAAGGATCTGGATGTTCTGGTTAAACTCAGTGGATTGACTCTATATCTTAACCTCCACTCCAATGGTGTGTTGGGATTAGCCCTGACTTTTACATTTTTAGGAAGTCTGTGAGCCAGTTGTTAAACAAATCTACCATTTAAATTAAATTATATAAACTTACAATTAGGTAATTTATATTTTAAAAGATAATCAATACACAAAACTCACCACTCCCTAATGATTTTACTATTATGTATGCTCTTGAGGTTTTTTTTTTTTTTCTTTTTACCTGATTGTATCTATACGGCGAAAATGCTTTAGAATGGTGTATTATGCTCATTTTTTCCCAAACTGCACATTCAGTGACTTCACATTGGAAACTTGAAATTGCGCATGATGGGAGAATTTACACCACGGCTATTATAAAACACTACAAATTAAGGCTTGGTTTATTATTTTGTTGATTGTTAAGAAAGTGATGAAAAGAATGTTAATAGTGCAGATTAAACTTAAAAGTGTATCTTGTCTGTAGTTACACTGTGAATAGCACAAAAAAATTGAGGAGTGTTATTCCAGTATTTGAAAATGATTATCTGATTCATCAGAGGTTGCTTACTGAAGTTCCAAAATAAATCTTTGTGTTTCGCTTTTGCCTTACTTCACAGAGTAAATAAAAATATCAACCAACATTCATATCAGGACTAAGCTTGTTCGTAAATTGCAACCACAGGTTGGTTACAAATAAAAGAAGTCTATAAAAATCAATAATAGCATTTTGTGAGAATCAATTGGCTATGAAATTTATAAGAAAGAGTATTATATATTTTATCATTGCTTATAATAATTATGTTATATACCATAACAGTATATAATATCAGTAAATTTATAATAAAATTATGTATATATATTTATAAATATTTATTAGCACACTACTGGTGGAGCATCATGAAAACATCATGAAAAAGGCAGTAAAGGAATAAAAAAGGCATAAACCCACAGGACGAAGAATGGGAGTAGATCCTATAATAGATGATAGATGTGAACTAAATCATCTAAAAGTAGTAGTAACTGACTTGGCAGAGCAGAGGAAAGCTAAGGCTTGCCTGCCTGGTAGGGAAGCCAACAGGAAGCAAGACCATTCCCAGAACTCTGAGAAGATTCGGGACTCGAAAGCACCTAGTTCCTTTGAAGGTTTGGGGTAGGGCTTAAATTGGATTGATTAAAAGTCTTTATAAGAATTGGATAGGCCTTTGACTTCTGCCCTCCCATCCTTACAGCCTGGCAGTGTCCTGGCTTCCATTTTATGGACAGGTTTATTCTCTGGAGAAGTTGAACCTAGAGGTGATGAATTTGGGTCACCAAGCATAGCAGGGTCATGTCTCTGTCACTATACAGAAGATAGGGGATGATCCTAACTGAAAAGTGAGACTTTCAATCCCCTTCCTCAGCTCTGCTCCCAAAATACAGGCCACCAAGGTTTTTTGTTTGTTTGTTTGGTTTTTTGTTTTATTTGTTTATTTATTTGTTTTTGGCTGCATTGGGTCTTCATTGCTGTGCGCGGGCTTTCTCTAGTTGTGGTGAGCGGGGGCTACTCTTTGTTGTGGTGTGTGGACTTCTCATTACAGTGGCTTCTCTTTGTTGCGGAGCATGGGCTTTAGCCGTGCGGGCTTCAGTAGTTGTGGCACATGGGCTTCAGTAGTTGTGGCTCACGGGCTCTAGGGCACAGGTTCAGTAGTTGTGGCGCAGGAGCTTAGTTGCTCCGCGGCATGTGGGATGCTACCAGACCAGGGTTTGAACCCGTGTCCCCTGCATTGGCAGGCGGATTCTTAACCACCGCGCCACCAGGGAAGTCTTACAGGCCACCAAATTTAATTCCCAGCCTCAAACCCCCACATCTCTCATTCCTCCTGGCAGAGACTAGAAGATTCTTCTCCAGGGAAATTGACTGGCCCAAGATTCTACCCAAAATGGCCAAGTCCTTGATGATCAATTACCCATTGTGGTGCCCACAGGTTGACAATACCCACCTCCACTACTTTGAGCTGCCAATCAATTATCTTTTTTGTGTATTCCTTCGACAAATAACAGCCAAGGATCATCAATCATTTTAGGAAAAGACTTTACCATGAAGAGCAGAGACCAAAATAAACAGGGAGAAGAAAAAAAAATCCAAATCAAAGGAAATGGAAAGAATGTAGGAAGCAGAAGAAAAATTAAAAAAAGAAAAGAAAATATCTTCAGAAAATGAGATACTGCATTCATGAAATAAGGATAAGAAACAATTTTTAACATTAAAATAGGAGAAATTTTTAAAATATAATAGAACAGTTGGAAGATTAAAGTTTTAGATGAGAACAGAGAAAATGGAGAGAATTTTATCAAATAAACAGTACAAAAATACTCCCCAGAACTGAAGGACTTGAATTTCCAGACTGAAATGGTCCATTCAATGTAATGAATAAAAGATTCACATTGAGGCATGCCATCTTTTAGAACGCCAAAAATAAACAGGAGATTCTAAAAGTTTCCAGAGAGAAAACACAGTCTAGATATAGAGGACTGAGAAGAGAATGACACCAGATTTCAACAGCTACTCTGCAGTTCTGAGGGGATTCCACAGTCCTATACCTGGCCAAAATTTCAGTCAAGTGTGAGAACAGAAGACAAACAATGGGAATTTCCAGGATAATGGTGATCACAACAGGTCCTCGGAAGACAACTTTGCAGCAGGCCTAGAGGAGGGGTCAGCAAACCTTTTTCTGTGAAGGACCAGATAATAAATATTTTAGGCTTTGCAAGCCATCTGGTCTCTGTTACAACCACTCAGCTCTACCACTACAGCACCAAAACAGCCACAGACAATACTTAAATGATTGTGGCTGTATTCCAATAAATTTTATTTATGGCCATTGAAATTTGAATTTCACAGAATTTTCATGTGTCACAAAATATTATTCTTTTGATTTTTTTCCAGCTATTACAAATTGTAAAAACCATTCTTAGCTCATGAGACCTATAAAAACAGTAATTTCCTGACCCCTCACTCAGTGCACAGCCAGCAAAGTGAGCAAGTGTAACAGAGGGCTTCAGTAGGAAAAAAAAAGAAAAGAAATGGATAAATTACCTAGTGTGTTTGATCATTCTGAGCAGAATTTACTGTTTTTCTGTAAAATTAGGGCCAAGTTACTGATAAGAGCTTGAAAAAATAAGTATATTAAAAATGTCTAGGAGAGGGTGGGACTTCCCTGGTGGTCCAGTGGTGAAGAATCTGCCTTCCAATGCAGGGGATGCAGGTTCGATCCCTTGTCAGGGAACTAAGGTCCACATGCCGCGGGGCAACTAAGCCCACGCACCACTAGAGAGCCTGCCTGTCGCAACTACTGAGCCCACGCCACAACTAGAGAAGCCTGTGTGCTGCAATGAAAGATCCTGAGTGCCGCAACTGAGACCCGATGCAGACAAATAAATATTTTTTAAAATTTGTGTTTAAAAATAAATAAATAAATAAATAAAATATTAAAAAAAAAAAGTCTAGGAGGGGGAATTGCCTGGAGGTCCAGTGGTTAGAACCTGGTGCTTTCACTGCCATAGCCTGGGTTTGATCCCTGGCTGGGGAACTAAGAGCCCACAAGCTGCAGGGCGTGGCCAAAAAAAAAAAGTCTAGGAAAAAAGTTCTATGAGAAAAGAAGTGAAACCATAGTAACACTATATGTTCAGCTGTTACACAATATTTTATAGTATGAACACTGAATGTTTATTTAACTAAAAATTATGATATATTGGGAAGACAGAAGGAAAGAAAGTGGAAATCAGCAGTTGTCTAAATTTATATAATGCTTAACCCATTGGGGGGAAGAAAAAAGGAAGAGCATTATAAACATGTTACTTAGAAACATGGAGGTAAACACCAGAAACAGTTACAAAAGTGGATAGGGTTGCCTTTGGCTAGTGGGAGTTAGGATTATAGAGAGAGGATTCAGAGGACTATCGTTTCTTGTTTGTTTCTTTCTAAGTATAATAAGCCTTCCGGTAGTATTGGACAGTTAACCTTTGGTATGTACTATTAGCTGGAAAAATAAGAGTACCACCATTCTGAAACTGGGTCATCTTTTTCTAGCCCTTTCCTGGTGGTTGTTCCAGCGCCCATGCCTTCAAATTTCTAAAGAGTTCTACATAAGCCAATGTATGTCATTCTGGAAATTATTATTATTATTATTATTATTATCATCATTATTTTTTTGGCTGCCCTGGGTCTTCGTTGCTCTGTGCAGGCTTTTTCTTTTCTTTTCTTTTCTTTTTTTAATAAATTTATTTATAAATTTTTATTTTTTGGCTGTGTTGGGTCTTTGTTGCTGCATGCGGGCTTTCTCTAGTTGTGACGAGCAGGGCTACTCTTCATTGCAGTGTGTGGGCTTCTCATTGAGGTGGTTTTTCTCTTGTTTTGGAGCTTGGGCTCTAGGCACGTGGGCTTCAGTAGTTGTGGCGTGTGGGCTCAGTAGTTCCAGCTCGCGGGCTCTAGAGCCTGGGCTCAGTAGTTGTGGTGCACAGGCTTAGATGCCCCGTGGCATGTGGGATCTTCCTGGACCAGGGATTGAACCCATGACCCCTGCACTGGCAGGTGGATTCTTAACCATTGGACCACTAGGGAAGTCCAGAAATTATTTTTTAAATGAAAAAAAATCTAGGAACTAAATCATATTTTCTCCTCTCTCTTCTGTATGTGTGTGTGTGGGGGGGTGTCCTGGGCCCTGGGTCATTATTACTATTTAATAACCTTCTAATTAAATACAGTAACTGACACATGCAGAGAATTAAGAGAATATGTCAAATCTGTCAGGATAGAAAGACACGGTCTGAGATAATTCCTAGATTAACGTTATATTAAAAAATAATCATAGCTCTTCCAAAAGTGAAAGATAATGAATTCCTACCTCAAACAGGACAGAGGACACAGCAAGCTAAGGTTGGTTTTATTATCACTGCTTTACTAAAAGCTTTAGATACTCTGCAGAGGATAACTGTCCAATTAAAAAAAGAGTATATAGCAATCTTTATCTAGGTGAGACATGTAAAGTCCCCTTTCCAAAAGAGTAATGAGACATACAAATTCTTTTTGCTAGATTAGGTGGGATTCCAATCGCTAACACTATATAGAAGCTCATTCTTTCATGATTACTCAAAGCATTTTTCCTATTTTTTAAATTGAAAAATATACTTCCTTTCTTTTTACTTGCCTTGTTTTGAAAAGAATCTAAGGCCAATTAAAAAAACCCTGTACCACAACAATAAAAAAAAAAAAAAGAAAAAGGTAAGTGAGGAAATTAGAATACTCCATTATAGAATAGACTATATTAAAATTATATATTATTCATAAACATGAATCAGAAATATTTCTCTGATTAATTCATCCTTTCCCTCCTCCTTACCATCCCTCCCCTTTCTGTCTTATATCTTCAGCTTTCCTCACCATCTTTCCCTGGGCTCTCCCTTGTTTTCCATCTTTTTAAATTTTTTTAATTTTTGGCTGCGTTGGGTCTTCATTGCTGTGCGTGGGCTTTCTCTAGTTGCAGCGAGCGGGGGCTATTCTTCCTTGCGGTGCACGGGCTTCTCATTGCAGTGGCTTCTCTTGTTGCAGAGCACGGGCTCTAAGCATGCAGGCTTCAGTAGTTGTGGCATGTGGGCTCAGTAGTTGTGACTTGCGGGCTCTAGAGCGCAGGCTCAGTAGTTGTGGCGCACAGGCTTAGTTGCTCCGCGGCATGTGGGATCTGGACCAGGGCTCGAACCTGTGTCCCCGGCATCAGCAGGTGGATTCTTAACCACTGAGCCACCAGGGAAGCCCTGTCTTTTGATATAGTCTATTTTCCCCTACTCTTTTAATTTTGAAAAATTTCAAACCTTGAGAAAATTTATAAGAATAGTATAATTAACACTCATATATCATTCACCTAGATTCACCAATTGTTATCTGATAATTATCTCTCTTCATAGGGGTATATATATATATGTGTGTGTGCAATGTATAATACATATTATACATGATAACGTATAAGATATATAACCATGTATTTATGTAATTTATATAATTTTTCCATATCATATTACACAGACACACTCCTATACAGAAAGATAACAGTTGGTGAATCTAGGTGCATGATATATGACTATTTATTATACTATTCCTGTAAATTTTCTCAAGGTTTGAAACTTTTCAAAGTAAAAAATATAATATATAATAAATGTACATAAATATAAAAAATACTTACACATGCATAAAAGTTTTTAGTTTTTGACTGAGCAGAGTTAGTTGCAGACATCGTACTTCACTCCGAGATACTTTAGCTTCAGTTTCCTTACGTGAACATGGACATTATTCTACAAAACCACAATCAGGAAATTTTACTTTTGAATATAGTCCATATTCAATTACTATTCAATAGTCTGAACAATATCCTTTACAGCTGCTTCCTTTCCCTCTCCACATTGCATTTATTTATCTATTTGTTTTTAAAGATTTAATTTTATTTATTTTTGGCTGCATTGGGTCTTCGTTGCTGCACGTGGGCTTTCTCTAATTGTGGTGAGCGGGGGCTACTCTTCATTGCAGTGTGCGGACTTCTTGCGGTGGTGTCTCTTGTTGTGGTGCACTGGCTCTAGGCATGCAGGCTTCAGTAGCTGTGGCTCACGTGCTCTAGAGCGCAGGCTCAGTAGTTGTGGCACAGGGGCTTAGTTGCTCTGCAGCATGTGGCATCTTCCTGGACCAGGAATCAAACCCATGTCCCCCGCATTGGCAGGTGGATTCTTATCTACCGCTCCACCAGGGAAGTCCCTCTCCACATTGCATTTAACTGTAGTATCTCTTCAGTCTCCTTTAATTTATAACAGTTCTTCAGCCTTTTTATATAAGTATTTGCCTTTCTTCATATTTATATTCTTGAAGAATTCCAGTAGTTGTTTTGCAAAATATTCCTCAGTTTGGGTTTGAGTGTTCCTCCAGTGATCTTCCTACCTTCAGTCCTTCTCCTTGCCAGTTTATTTTCTACACTGTTCTGGACTTAGTCTTTTTTTTTTCTTTAATTATTATTATTTTTTAAATTGATGTATAGTTGATTTACAATGTTGTGTCAATCTCTGCTGTACAGCACAGTGATTCAGTTATACACATATATACATTCTTTTCCTTTTTAATATTCTTTTTCATTATGGTTTAATCACAGGATATTGAATATAGTTCCCTGTGCTATACATTAGGATCTTGTTGTTTATCCATTCTAAATGTAATAGTTTGCATCTACCAACCCCAAACTCCCAGTCCATCACCATCCCCCCACCCCCACCCCACTCCGCCGCCCTTGGCAACCACAGCTCTGTTCTCTATGTCTTTGAGTCTTGTTTCTGTTTTGTAGATAGGTTCATTTGTGCCATATTTTAGATTCCACATATAAGTGATATCATATGGTATTTGTCTTTCTCTTTCTGACTTACTTCACTTAGTATGATAATCTCTAGTTGCATCTGGAGTTAGTCTTTTAAAACAAAAATATGACCCTGATATTCCCTGTTTAAAAGCATTTGAAGGATCCTTATCACCCACTGGATAAACCAAATTCCTTAGTATACCTTTCAAAGCTTTCCACAATTTAGCTCTAACAGCCCTTTGCAGCCTCATCTCTTCTAATGATTAACAGTTTGTACTTCAGGCATACCAAACACCAGATACTTTCTATAGTGTTATCAGCCTTTCCCCCTGCTTGGGGTATCCTCCTCCAGGTCAATTTATGTAGCCTTCCAGATTCAGTTACTTTTTTTTTTTTTGCCACGCCTTGCAACATGCAGGATCTTAGTTCCCCAGCCAGGGATTGAACCCGTGCCCCCGGCAAAGGAAGGGCAGAGTCTTAACCACTGGACTGCCAGGGAGGTCTCTCTTTGTCTTTTTGTTGAGTGCTTATAATCCTCCAGGTACTATGGTAGGTGATAGGATACAACATAGTCTCTGTCCTTATGGAATGTTTACTGGCTGATACGTCATCTCTTTTGTGCTTCTATAGCACTTTATACACACCCTTATTGTGACATTTATTATATTGTATTGTAATTTTTGTTTGCATGTTTGTCACTCCACTGGATTTGAGCTTTTCAAGGGTAGCATGAATTTTATTCATCTCTGTTTCCCCAGGACCTAGAGTATAGCAGGCATTAAATACCATTTCATTCAATAAATGAATGAAAGAATAGCAAGTGTTCTCTATTTTGATTAAGGAATATGCTTTAATACAATTCTGGAAAATCTCTTGGTGAGGGAGATTGTTAATTCTTCAAATCATACTGCACCTTCATATGGTTAAAGGATGGGTTCAAAACTATTTCCAGTAGGAAGATGCAATAAATAATAAGAGTAAGAATTACACTCCTCTGCATGAGTTGGCACTGCTGCTTCTGTTAAAACTCCACCCTGTGATACAAAAAAATGCTTTTGGTCAGGGGGTACTTACAAAGCTGTGGCAGCAACAGAAATTGAAACCAAGTCCTATGTCTAATTTATAATGAAAACTAATGCCCGGGTTTTTGTTCTTTTTCTTCTTCCTCTTTTCTTCCCTTTATGGCCTAGCCCATACCTGTTGGATCACGTTTGCCTAATCAACAATAAGTAATGAAAGTCAGGTGCCTTAAGGCACAACTTTCAGATAAACATCACTGTTTATCTGCTGTTTTGAATTATCTTCCAGGGTAAGATGACCTTTATAGATTATGTTGACACAGATCCCGGGGGTCACAGACCACTGGACTAAAGACACGGTGGACCGCAGATGACTAAGATGATTAACCTCAGCTCCTTTGTTCTTCCCCTTTAAAAACCTCTAACTCAGAGACCAAGTTGGAGTGACTTCTCTCCCACTTCCTTGCCTGGCTCCTTGCAATAAAATCTTTGTTGCAAACTCCCGCTGTCAGAGTTTGGCTTTCTGCACTGCGGGCACACGAGCCCTTTGTTTGGTTTAAAAATGACAATTGCATTTCTTTAATATTGTCCTAAAACACATTTTTATGGAAAAAAATGTGTTTACACTCCCACAAACAGCTTTCTGTCAATTAATCACTTTCGATTACCAGTTCAACTGATTCCTCTTGAACATCCATAGGGCTATTGCTGGTACTTGCTTATATCTAAATTACATTTTATGTTGTGCAGCATTGCTTTGTTAGCTCCTATCTTGTTTCTCTAGAGATTGCGGTTCCCTAAAGCTTAGTCCAGCACAGTACTAGGCACACAGAAAACAGGACACACTTTTTAAACTGATACTCTCACAGAAAGTCGGACGATATTAAGACTATATTAAGGAACATAGTACTACTCCCTATCAAAAAATGTATGTTCTCAAACTTAAAGTGCATAAGAATCACGGGGGGGAGGGAGGTCTTGTTAAAATGCATATTCTGATTCAGTAAGTCTGGGTGGAGACAGATAATCTGCATTTTAAACAAGCAGCCAAGTGATGCAGATTCAGTTGGCCCGCGAACCACGTTTGGAGCAGCAAATACGTAAAGGACTGTGCAAAAGGAAGGCGACTTTGCTCCAAAACATATTTTTGCAGAGCGTTAATTAAATAGAAGTATGATTAGAGTGGAGCCAGGCGGAGCACTTCTTACCCAGCCTTAAACCTCCTCTTTTCTGATCCATCTCCCCTCCGAGTCCAGCCAAACTTCCCACCTCTGTAAACCGTAAGAACACAAGCAGCAACAGGCCCAGCTACGGAAGATGCGAGCCCAGGTAACGTAGGAAGATACCCCTGCACTTACTAGGCTAAGAGTCCGGGGATACGATGGAGTCCCGGCAGTGGCCTCTCCCTCGCCATAAAGAAAAATTCAAAATTAAAACCTTATCGTGGAGGGACCAATCGTAGCCTTGGTCTTTGCACAATTCGCTCTGCGTGTAGTGTAGGATCACAGCCTGGCTTGTGATTGGCTGAGGTAGAACCACACTCCGGCCAATCAGAGCTGAGGCGCTTCTTGTATGAATATGGGGGAAGGCGGGAGCGAAGTGGAGGGGAAGCTGGAGAGGAAAGGTGTGTCACGTCCCCTTTGCTGTTTCTGGAAGCTTTTGTGTAATTGGTTGGCTCTTCTTCCGATTGCACCAATCGCAAGCTCTTCTCTGCTGAACTCTAACTGTGAAATTGAAAGTAGAGATGAGGGTGCAGCCAATGGAAAAAAAAAAGGGTACAGGAGCCAATCCTCCTGCGGCGTTTTGTGTCCTTGCCCAACAGGAAAAGGTGTTTCATGCGGAGGGGCGTTTCCCAGTCGCCAATGGGCGGGCGCCGGTGAAGCGGAGGAACCAATGAGCGCGAGACGTTGAATGACAGCTGTCCAATAGGGACCCTCAGTGTTAGTACGGTTTGCGGCTTAAGCGCCGCCGCGGTCTGAGGAATGTCAACTATTCAACATGGAGGCGGAGGTCGATAAGCTGGAACTGATGGTGAGTGTAAAATGAAGGAGATCTACTGGGTAGTTTATTCTTCCCCGATGGCCTCCAAAGTGGAACGCAATTTGGAGTCGCCGGAAACCCTGGGCGGAGGAGGCTGGACTAGACTCGAGCTCCTCCTCCTGCACCAAAGGGAGTCGCCGCCGCCTGGTCTCTTAACCGCCGCGGGGGGAAGGGGTTACATCCGGGAAACTCGTGAGGGAAATGGCGGGAGATGCTGGGGGTCCGGGGCCTTTGGAATTCCTTGTTCCTTGCCCTCACCTTTCCGCCTCTCAAGGAACTGTGGCTGGTGCGAACAGCGTTCTGTGTATTTCCACCAAAAAGACCTGACTGTAATGGTCTCTAAACGCCCCAAGAAGGGGAGAGGTTGTTCACAGTCCAAGAAAGGGGAATGGAGGGTGGGGAATAAACAGAGAGGGGGGGAGAGATCTTCCCTTTAGGGCTGAAGCGTTCATATTCAGCCCAGCGCAGGCTGAGAAGGGATGCGAGACTTGCGTGCACAACTTCCTAGCGGCCAAGGAAGCCCCTAGACCAGTTTGGCCCTTCGGTGGGAGAGAGGTGTGAGCCTTGGGAATCTCAACCACGAGCTTCTTTTCCTGGAGCGCGGGCGGGACCTGGGACGTGGGAGGCTCCACTGCTCTGGAGTTGCCTAGTTTCATTCATTGTGAAAGTAGGGGGCGGGGGCGAATAATTGGGAAGGACTCCCGCGGCTGCTTGGCCTGCTCGAGGGCGCCAAACTGGAGGGCCGTCCTAGTTTTTTCTTTGGATTCTACCCTCACTTGTCGTCTTTATTCTCTCCCTCCCATCCCCAGACTACCGGCTTGATCGCCCGCGCTTTTTTCTTAGTTCCGTTGTTCTATCTTAAGTCCCTTTACCCCCAATGCATTACGAGTGTTTGGATTGGGCTGGCTTCCTTTAAAATGGGGAAGTCGGAGGACGCACCCATCACTGAACTCCTGTCCGTGTTTTTGTTGAAGAAAAATAACAAGATTAAGTAAAAAAGCCAAAATCTCCATCACAATCCCCTCCTCTTCTCCCTGCCATTCCTTGGCGTTAGTCCTTAAGTATCTTTTGTGCCTGTGCTACTCTTCTCCAAGCTGAACCTCGGGTCTCTTTAATATCTGCAACGTGTAAGTGATCTTGGAAGATCCTCACCCCCAGAAAATGCGAGACCTTGATATATCTTATTACTGTTTTCTTCTGATGTATTAATGAATTGTAGTGGCTCTCATATACAAAACTGACTTTCATTTGCTTCTAACGTTTTGAATTTTGATTTTCTTTCTGGGGTGTGTGTGTGGGAATTGGGAAGGTGAGAAATGGCAGCAAAGAAGGAAGAATTTTCTGCAGCTTTCCAAACCCTAAATAATGAACTTTTAGTTCAAAGTTTTGTTATTCTTATCATTAACTGTCTTTCAAAAAACAAAAGAAAAAAAGTGTTAAGTATTGTAATTTGATTCCACCAACAGGCACAGATATTAACATTGCCTTGCCCATCTCCTCCATTATGAACTCCTCCCTCCAGACGGATATTTCTGCCTAACTGTAAGATGCTAAATGATACTAATTCTGCTTTTAACAGTTTTTTTTTTCCCTCTCAAGTTGGCTTTTAATTTTGAGGTACCAATGAAGCCTTTTCTGGAGTTTGCATTAGAGTCAGTAGTCTCACAGGACATGTTTAAGATTGAACACATTTTATTTTAAGGGGAAAGCAATTACGTGTACATCTTGAAAAAAAAATAGGTTTTAGAAAATTATGAGGTAGCCAGACTCGAACTTTTAGGTGTTTGAATGATGGGGTAGTTTTTAAAAATTCTTTTTATGAGAGGAAGAGAAGAAAACAGGTCTTTCTTCTTAAATTCCTTTTAACTAACTTAGTCATAACTTTTTTTTTCCTTTTCAAATTATTAGTTTGTTTCCATAATCATTAGGGTTTAAAAATTGTATTTGAACAATTACACTTTTATTATTACTGCTTTGTACTGATTGGGTAGTATAAGACCATACATCTCACCTTTAGATTTGCCATGTGCTTTTAGAAAAAAATGTTATATCTGTGAACTGGTTTATTTTCTGAGATTCCAAAGGTAAATGATTTCCTGTACAATACTCTGATTTTTGGTTTTATATTACTTGAATAAAGGATTTGTTGAGGAACCAATGTTGAATATTTAATAAGTGAAATAGAATACCTATTATCTAACTTTGAAAAGAAAGAACTTATCTTAATTTTTTAAGATATTGGACAAATATCCTGATCCTCTTAAGTTTAAAATTTTCATATTTTTTTCTAGTTTTAATCCCTGATTCAGAAAATTAAACATTTGTTTTTTCAAATTTTATTTCTTTCTCATTACTTATCTGTTTTATACATATTAGTGTATATATGTCAATCCCAATCTGCCAATTCATCCCGTCCCCCATTTTCCCCTTTGGTGTCCATATGTTTGTTCTCTACATGTGTCTCTATTTCTGCCTTGCAAACAGGTTCATCTGTACCATTTTTCTCGATTCCACATATATGCATTAATGTACGATATTTTAAACATTTGTTTTTAAATACTTGTTTTTAAAACCTGATCCTTAGCTAGCAGAGTTGAAATATTCTAATATCTGAGTTATGTGGCCTAGGATTTGAGGTTAAGACACTCATGTTCCAGCTGTCCTGAATTTGAGTTCATTTCTTAGTAGGCTCAATCCAACCAAGTAGCTGAACTGGATCATTTAAAGGAAGGTTGGTGAAAATAATGGAAAGTGTTTTTGCATCAGTCAACATTATTAATGGAGGAATAAACTCATTGTAGGGTAATCTTTGTTCTATAACTTTTTTCCCTTCACTTAATGATTGAGTGGTATTTGTCTAGTGTCTCTTTTGTGATACAGCTAGAGATTGTACACAAAAGGTAGTGCAATGTGATACTATGATACTATTTCTATTTCTGTGTTGATATCTGACTTGACAATGGTTTCTTATACCCATGTGAATAACTTATACAGCTTATAACATATTTACAAAATTCCTTTCTACATCTATGCATGTTTTCAGTTTGCATATTAATCATAGGTTAGTTGTCAAAAAACAATACTACTTTGATATTTAAATCCTAGTCTTCTTTTTTTTTTTTTTAACATTGATATAAATGTTCTTAGGTTTTGGATGTCTTCTGTCCAAAGAGGCAACCCTTCTTTGTATTCTTTTCACACTGAAGCTTCAACTGATACAAGATGCTCTTGTGTGTCTTTCCTACCTATTACTGCTAACGAATGCTCTGACTTTATTGCACTACTGTACTTTACAGCTAGCAGTGCAATAGTATTGTCAAAGCATCTGAAAGCAGAATGTACACCAGAATTTTGGTTCTTGCCTTACATCTTTCTTCAGTGTCTGTGAGTAATTTACCACAACCTTTGTTGCTGAAAACTATATAATTTTATTACAAAGTATATGTTTTAGAAAGTTATAATTTGAAAAAAAAATGTTTTCAACTAATTAAAAATTCACCACTGTAATGCATTATGAAACATATTGAGAGGATACATTTTATAGCTAAAGTTGTTATGGCTTGTCTAAACAAGTAGTACTTTGTCATTTGCTTCTTTCTGTTACAGATTTGGATAGGTTCTGACAAATCGCAGGTTTTCTTTAATTGAGTTTGAAGATGAATTAGTATGTGATGAATACAATCTTTGCTGTATATTTCCTGTGGTAACCTGCCCCAAATCTTAATTGGTGTTAATTTTGTGTATTGTATAGTAAATGGTTGAGTTTAAAACTTTAGAATGCATGTTTTAATGTTCTTTTTGTAATTATGAGATATAATAAAATGTGACTCCATCACTTGTTTTTTTGTAATCAGTTTGAGATATAATTTGCATAGAGTAAAACTCAACAATTTTAGTTGTACAATTTCATGAGTTTTGATAAATGTGTACAGTCATGTAACCACCACCACCAGTCATGATACAGAACATTTCCCTCACCATAAAAAGTTCCCTTATGACCCTTTGCAGTAAACCTCCCAAACTCCCAGGCAACCACAGACCTCTAGTTTTGCCTTTCCTAGAAGTTCATAAAAATGAAATCATATACACAAACCTTCTAGTCTTTCGTGTCTGGCTTCTTGCACTTAGCATAATGCTTTTAGGATTCACCCATGTTGTTGCATGTATTAGGAGTTGGACCATTTTTATTGATGAGTAGTATTCCATTGTCTAGAATATCACAAATTGTTTATCTGTTCACCAGATTATGGACTTTGTTATTTCCAGATTTTGCCTATTATGAATAGTTGTTCTAAACATTATAATACAAGTCTTTATGTGGACATAATGTTTTCATTTCTCTTGGGCAGCATGATAAAAGTATGATTGATCTTAAAAGAAACTGCTAAAATCTTCTTCAAAGCTCTGTATTAGGGTTCCAGTTTCTCCAAGTCCTCACCAACACTTGGTACTATTGTCAGTCTTCTTCATCTTAGCCATTCTAGTAGGTGTGTAGTGGTATCTCATTATAGTTTCAATTTGCATTTCCTGAATGGCTAATGGTGTTGAACATCTTTTCATGTGCTTATTTGAAGTTGGTATATCTTCTTTAGTGAATATCTGTTAAAATCTTTTGCCTATTTTCAAATTGAGTTGTCTTTTTATTATTACAAGAGTCCTTTAATTTTATCTATTTGCCTTCTCCCTTAAAATTTTTTGATGGAGTCCAGTTTATACATTTTATTCTTCTATGGTTTATGCTTTCTGTGTTCTATCTAAGAATTCTTTGCTTAACTCGAGGTCACAAATGTTTTCTTCTAGAAGATTTATAGTTTTAGTTTTTACATTTAGATCTCAGTCCATTTTGAGTTAATTTTTGTTAGGAAGCCTTGAAATCATCTAGTATAAGGCGTCACCCATTGCTCTTGTTTTCTAAAACTTTTAAATTAATTTGCATTTCCAAATAATTTTTCTGTCAATTTCTATAAAAAAAAGAAGCGTACTGGGATTTTGGTTGGGATTATGTTGAATCTAAAGAACAATTTGGGGAGAATCGCTATCTTAACAATATTGAGCCTTCTGATACATGAACATTATCTCTCCATTAATTAGGTCTTTTAAAATTTCTCTCAACGGTGTTTTGCAGTTTTCAGTTTATAGGTCTTACTTATTTTTTTTTTTATAACCTGCTTAGTGTGATTTTTTTTAAAAATTAATTAATTAATTTTTGGCTGTGTTGGGTCTTCGTTGCTGCATGCGGGCTTTCTCTAGTTGTGGCGAGCGGGGGCTACTTTTCGTTGTGGTGCACGGGCTTCTCATTGCAGTGGCTTCTCTTGTTGTGGAGCACGGGCTCTAGGGGCACGGGCTTCAGTAGTTGTGGCTCCCGGGCTCAGTAGTTGTGGCACACGGGCTTAGTTGCTCTGCGGCATGTGGGATCTTCCTGGACCAGGGCTTGAACCTGTGTCCCCTGCATTGGCAGGCAGATTCTTAACCACTGCACCACCAGGGAAGTCCTAAATAAGTCAATTGTTGATTCTTTAATTCATTGTTTTTGTTTTCATTTTATAAATGAGGAAATAATCTAAGTTTTCACTTAAGATTTTCATGTAGTGATTAGTGACTGTAAAATAAATTTAGCCTTTCAGAACAATTTATTTTTGTTAGGAGATGTGAGAGTTGTAGTAGTTCTTATTAATTCCTCCTCTCCTCTCTTTAATTTCTCCAATTTTAGATGATAGTACTTCATACTTTCTTTTGGTAAGTGTTACTAGGGCAGGCTGGTACCAGAGGCTCGAGATATTAAGGAACTTATCTGGGAGACATGGATAAATACATTGAGACAGATGCCATGATGGGATAAGTAAATATCAGTTGTTGTGGGGAGCACATTGGAAAGAGGCACCTAACCTGGGGAAGGTTTCTTGTTAGAGGTGAGATATAATCTGAGACTGGAAGGATGAGTAGGGATTAGCCAGTGAAGGAAACAGAAAATGTTCCAGACAGAGGAAACAGTGCATGTGAAAGTCCAGAGGTGTTGCACAAGTGGGGGAAACTGCAAATTGTTCAGTACAGTTTTGAGATGGGGGGCAGGGGGGTTGAGATGAAGAACCAGTAACATCAATTCTAGCTATTAAGTTGAAAACCTCCACCACACTTTTCCTTTATTACATTCTGAACATTTAAAATTATTGTAAATATTCATGTTCTGTAGTAATTATGAACCTATGTTCCTTAATTTTTAAAAAAAATCTTCCATATAAACACCCAGTTAAGGTTTTGGATAAAATATAGGGAAATTTAATGACTTCTGATCAAATTATATATTGATTTCTGTGTTCTACACTCTTTATTGCCCTATTTATTTATAAGGCATAGGATACCATAAATAACAGAGAAGTCTTTTAAAAAAAAAAATGAAAAGGAGGACTTCCCTGGTGGCGCAGTGGTTAAGAATCCGCCTGTCAATGCAGGGGACACGGGTTCGATCCCTGGTCCGGGAAGATCCCACATGCCATGGAGCAACTAAGCCCATGCGCCACAACTACTGAGCCTGTGCTCTAGAGCCTGCAAGCCACAACTACTGAGCCCGTGTGCCACAACTACTGAAGCCCGCATGCCTAGAGCCCGTGCTCCACAACAAGAGAAGCCACTGCAATGAGAAGCCTGTGCACCGCAATGAAGAGAAGCCCCCACTCAGCAACAAAGCCCCAACGATGAAGACCCAAAGCAGCCAAAAATAAATAAATTAATTAAAAAAAAGACTATGTTGTATATTCTAGATTCTTTTTTAAAAAATTTATTTATTTTTTATTTATTTATTTTTGGCTGTGTTGGGTCTTTGTTGCTGTGTGTGGGTTTTCTCTAGTTGCGGCGAGCGGGGGCTACTCTTCGTTGCGGTGCGTGGGCTTCTCGTGGCCGTGGCTTCTCTTGTTGTGGAGCACGGGCTCTAGGTGTGTGGGCTTCAGTAGTTGTGGCTCGTGGGCTCTAGAGCGCAGGCTCAGTAGTTGTGGCGCACGGGCTTAGTTGCTCTGCAGCATGTGGGATCTTCCCGGACCAGGGATCTAACCCTTTGTCCCCTGCGTTGGCAGGTGGATTCTTAACCACTGCGCCACCAGGGAAGTCCCTATTCTAGATTCTTTTGTAGGTCTATTTTAATTTTTTCTAAACCAGGTTCATTCTATATATTATGAAAATCTAAATCTGTCCCTGTAGTCTATTATGTGTCCATAGCACAGTTAACATAAATAACCTAAGATCCTGAAAGCTTAAAAAAAAAAATAGACTACTTTAACTGATAAAGTCAGGCTCATGTGTACTACTCTCTTAATGTTACATAAAAGCCTGCAGATTAGGAACTGATGAACCTGAAACTTCACACTTTCTTCTGCTTTGATGTCGTTATTTGCCTGAAATAACATGTCTGTAACTGGGTGCTTGTGCATATTGCTGCTTATCTGTTTCAGACAAGCATAGACATGTGTTTGTTCTCTCTGGAAGAGAGTGGATAATAGTCAACTCTCTAGCAGAAATATACAAAAAACCAATTGTGATTGTGTAGACATTAGAGGTGGCGCTCAACTTGTTAAGAGCTTGAAATATTTATTAAAACAGGCTTTAGAATGTGGTTGGATTCCCAGGCTGTTCTTTCAAATGAATAAATGTTCTTTAATCTATTCGCTTTTTTCACTGCATATTAAAAACCAGGGATATACAAGTGAAAAGACAAGGCTCTTGCCAGCAAGAAACTTGAAATCAAATGGTGACACTACCATGCAAACAAATGATTGTAATATAAGACATGACTTGGTAAACCTTAGCCATGAAAAAAATATGAGAGTAGATAAAGGTGTTTCTAAACCTGTATTGGAGAGATGGGAATGTAAGGGGTGCTTTAAGTAGATTCTTTGGTTGATAATATGGCTAACCTAGATCTAGGAGTATTAAGATACCTAATTTGCCCTTAAAACAATGTTTCTATGGAAAATGTATTTCTAAGCCTAGCTACTGAGTCCAGAACATACCTCTACCAACTCCTCTCACCATAGGCAAGGCTGCCATATTTTCCCCCTTCATTTCCCTGTGTTTTGATGTTGTTGAGACAGGCTCTCTCAGAAGAGGATGTGTTTGGAGCTGGTCATTTTGAAAGGGAGCATTATTGTGGCAGTGGGAATCTATGGGTTTTTGTAAAGAGGAAATTTTTTTTAAACTGTACTGCAATTATGTTCTTTTCTCCTTGCTGCCAAATACTTGAGTGGTATGTCATACAGTGTGCCTTTTATCTAAAGCCTTAAGCTTATCATAATAAAAACTAGTATGACAGAATGTTGTGTTTGTGAAATATGTGGCATGCTCTCTAAAACTCTAAATTATTTCCTGAAGTATTTTTTTCCCATTTGTACAGTATCTTCCTTACAATCCCAGTCTTCTTCCAAGGATGTCCAATTGGCAGAATGTAATTTGGTGGTCTTTGGGGCTTTAACATTGATTTCCATGGACTTTTCCCAGCTAAATTGCATATTTTATTTACCACTCTTAGGATTGATGTAAAACTTTTCCCATTTATTTTTATTACTGATTTAGAGAAACACTGCGAATATGAAATATGAATGTCTTGGGCTTTAAAAAATTCACTACTTTTATTTTAAATATTCTAATATGCCTAAAAATAAGACAGGTAGCTAAAACTAATTAAAAAGCAACCTCATTGTTTATAAGGCTTCCAATGTGAATGAAGTTTAGCAATATCATTTTGTTCCATTAATCAGACACTAATGAGTTTTGGAGACTGTCATAATTGGTCAGTAAATTTCCTACCGTGTAACTAAAAATTTTCCTGTTTATCACCAGATCCTAGAACCCTATCGATATTGTCTCTGCTGTGTAAATAGTTCTGAGTAGTGCAATATTGCTTATAGGGTTTTGGTGTTTGGGAAGAACAATGGGCAGGTTGCAGAAATGATGCAGCTGAAACTGAAGCAACAGTCATCTTTGTTTAGGAAGAAAACAAATAGTAGAAGGTAGTTTTCAATACATACATTAAAATCTGAAACTCAAAGGTCAAATTTTTTTTTTTTTTAATTTATTTTTGGCTGCGTTGGGTCTTCGTTGCTGCGTGTGGGCTTTCTCTAGCTGCCGCCAGCGGGGGCTACTCTTTGTTGCGGTGCACTGGCTTCTCATTGCGGTGGCTTCTCTTGTTGCAGAGCACAGGCTCTAGGCATGCGGGCTTCAGTAGTTGCAGCTCGCAGGCTCTAGAGCACAGGCTCAGTAGTTGTGGCGCACGGGCTTAGTTGCTCTGAGGCATGTGAGATCTTTCCAGACCAGGGCTCAAACCCGTGTCCCGTGCATTGGCAGGCGGATTCTTAACCACTGCACCACCAGGGAAGCCCCAAATTTTTATATATTAGAAAAAAGAAACACTTTCCTTAATTTTAACATTTTGACAAATTAAACTTTGGTTTATTTGTAGTATAATGAAATAATAGAAGTTTAGTGTTGAAAGGGACTAGATTTCCATCTCTCTCATTTAACAGGAGAGACTCAGAGAGAGGGAAGATACTGGAGGCCACATAGCTGGTTAGTGAGACCAGGACTAGAACTTCTGCCACATATCTCAATCCTCTTATTTTCTTTTCTTCTGTACCATACTACTAGGTTATATTCAGAGAGAATTTTTTAATGGACTAACTGCAGAGATATGAGATTTAAAACTTAAAAAAAACTGTTTAAATTTAATATTAGGTAAAGTCTTTACATTTTTCCCCCGTCTATGTGATTCTTATTGGATTTAATGTCATGTATAACTTTGGTCTACATAAAAACAGAGTAATGAAAATAGAACTAGAAGGAAGTCACTTAGACTATTTCTTCATTTATAAAATGAGGGGTTCAGATCAGAGAATCTTCATTGTTTTTCTGTTTCTCAACATTGCATTGGCACCCTTTTTCCTTTTTTGTCCCCTGCTTAATCCACAGCCCACTGACTTCGCTAATAAGTAAATACTTCCCCTAGGTTTCATCACAAAATGCTCTGTTCAATTCTTCAAGGAGGATAACATTCTACTCTCAAACTGTTTTTCTTCTTTTAAAAAGTTTTTAAATTGCGTTTAAATACACATAAAATTTACCATTTTAGCCATTTAAAATGTAAAGAACTCAGCAGTATTAAGTACATTCTCATCATTGTGCAACCATCACCGCCATCCATCTCCAGAACTTCATCTTTCCAAACTGAAACTCCGCATGTTAAACAATAACTCCCTATTCCCTGTACCCCCTGTCTTTTAAAATCTGTTTAAAATTCTATTTGTTCTCTGAAATATTTTCCAAATAGAAGTATGGGTATATTACTTAAAGGGGGGATGGAAATTTTTTTAAAAACCTTTTGAAAGCAGTGGTATACATATAAGTGCAGCTGTTGTGAGAAAGTGGGAAGTCCTGAATTTTAGCATTTGCCAATTTCCCTGGTGTATATATTTCCACCCTAGCTGAGTTTAAGCTATCAGCGTGATGTCACTGAAAATGGAGTTGGAAAGACATGCAATAGTAGCATGTGATATATTTCTACTGTATAGATATGATAGACCTCAAGAGCATAGATAAGAGTAAAATATAGTAAAATAACTAGGAAGTTATGGTTTTTGTGTATATGTTTTTAATAATTTATTTAGTTGTAAATTTAATAATTTAATTTTTAGTGATGCCTGTGTTTAACAATTGGCTTGCAAAAATTCCTAAAAATTTAGCCGGCTCCATGATGCCATTGATTGGAAGCACACTCTTTGGTATCTTTTTTTTTTTTTTTTAATATTTATTTATTTGGCTATGCTGGGTCTTAGTTGCAGAACGCGGGATCTTAGTTGTGGCATGTGGGATCTTTTAGTTGTGCAACGTGGGATCTAGTTCCCCGACCAGTGATTGAACATGGGCCCCCTGCATTGGGAGCGCAGAGTGTTAACCACTGGACCACAAGGGAAGCCCCTGGTATCTTACTAAAATATAAATTACTTAAGAGAAGGAACCACTTCTTTTTGGTACTATTTGGTGATTTTAGTACGTTGTGGACCCCCAGGTATTACGTGAAGCCGTAGCTGAAACCACTCTCTTGAAGAGAAGACATTGTTAAATGGACTATGGGATTATACTAGATAAATTTAAGCAGAACTAAAATATCAAGTTAAAAAACATATAGGCTTAAGAATATCTGTTCCATAAACAAGGGCTCCTAGAATAGAGATTCTATTTTAAGGTAACCCTGGAGCAACAAATCCCATAATCCTAAGAATTTTGTGGTAACTTAATAAGTTTTAAAAACTTTTATTTAAAATTATGCTTTAGCATGTTATACAAGGCCTTGAATTATACATAAAGCTACAGAATTGTGGTCTACTTCAATAATTAAAACAAATCAGGTCTTCAGTGTGTAGAGCCTTTGCTTAATTTGATTTGTTCTACCCCATCCCCTCCCCTTACTTTCCATCCACATGTCATACAGGTTAGTGTACTTTTTTATATAAAGGAAAAGATAAATCTTGAGCATTTTTTTTTTTTTAATTTTTATTTATTTATTTATGGCTGTGTTGGATCCTCGTTTCTGTGCGAGGGCTTTCTCCAGTTGTGGCAAGCGGGGGCCACTCTTCATCGCGGTGCGCGGGCCTCTCGCTATCGCGGCCTCTCCTGCTGCGGAGCACAGGCTCCAGACGCGCAGGCTCAGTAATTGCGGCCCACGGGCCCAGTCGCTCCGCGGCATGTGGGATCCTCCCAGACCAGGGCCCGAACCCGCGTCGCCTGCACCGGCAGGCAGACTCTCAACCACTGCGCCACCAGGGAAGCCCTTGAGCATATTTTAATGTGGGAATTATGCCAACAGGAATTTCTTTATATATATAACCATACATATATAGTAATTACTAATATGCTTAAAGAAGTCTAATTATTGATTGATTTAATCATGGCAGCTAATAGAACAAGTATATATGACAAATGAAATGCCTCCATTTTTGGAAAACTTTTTAAATAGAGAACTTCTACATTTGTTTTTCTGGCTCATAGCAACTTCTTGCTGTTAGAGATGCAAATCAGATACTGATTCTTGGAAAATTTTTAGAAACAAAGTCTGACTCTTCTCTTCAATTTCTACTCTAAAAGTTTTTGGTTATAAAGATAGAATTTTATTAATTGCAAAGTTTTCCAATCAAATTTAGGCCAATGATGAGAGAAATTATTAGTGATGGAAGCTTTAGTTTATCTCTTTCTGAAATTCTGTTCAATAGTGACAGCTTCTGACTTCAGAAGCATTTTAACTTCTGAGAACCATTTTTTTTTCCTCACTCTACCTTCCAAAGTAGAACCCTTGGTTTACTTTTTGTATAATAAAAATATCTGTATACTGCTTCTCATTAGATCTGAGAACTACTTTTAACAGTTTTTGTTGGTTTATACTCTTTCCATTAAGGCTCCAAATTTTCAAGAAGCAATCTTCAGTCCAGAGCTTAAGTTGACAGAAAGGTCTGAAAGTCTCCTCAGCTGTGGGCTACGAACAGGAGACCTTCCTTAAGGAAATCATGTTTTGCCTTTCACAGTAAACTCAAAGGATGGTGGTTGTTTCCCTGACAAATTCAAGGCAGTACATGCTTTAAGATCTTGTAAAAGATCTTACAAGATCTTAGAATTCCCCCAAATTAAGAATAATTTGTAGATTATATCACATTCAAAAATAAACCACTTTTAACACCCTGATATATATCCTTCCCAACTTTTCTCTATGTACGCACACGTATTTTACAGCCTATGGCAGTTTTCTGCTTTTTTCTCTCTTAGAAGTTTACTGCAGATCAAGGTCCCACGCTAGGACCCAGGTTAAATAAATTGGAGTTATTCAGACTGCTACTCCTGTATTAATGTAGCTTTTTTTGTGTAATTTATGACTCTTTAAGCCTTCCAATTTTGGTCTGTGTGGCACATATTTGTAGTTCTTTGGTTAATGGGGTTGCAAATTATGTTAACAGCCAGAGTATCCCTGAAAATAAGTTTGTTCAGTGTTTTAATTTGAAACTACATATCCTACCAGAGGTAGAAAAACTGCCTATTTGATGAGAGTGTTAGTAACCTTAGGGAATTCTTGAAGCCATTGCTAGTTCTTAATAGAGCATGGGTATTCTAGGTCAGGGGTCCCCAACCCCCTGTTAGGAGCCAGGCTGCACAGTAGGTGAGCACAGTAGGAGGTGAGCGGTGGGCGAGCAAAGCTTCATCTGCCGATCTCTCGCATTACAGCCTGAACCATCCCCTATCCCCACCCCTGCCCACCCCCCCATTCCGTGGAAAAATCATCTTCCACAAAACCGGTCCCTGGTGTCAAAAAGGTTGGGGACCAATGTTCTAGATGATGGAGGTTTTATATACTTTTCTATTTCCATATTTTCAAAATCAGTGTATATCATATTAAAATATGTGAAAATATAAAGAAAAAAGAATAGTTACAGTATCATGTTTAGTAATACGTCTTTTGGTTCATGAAATAATTATTTGTGCTGATCTTTAGTTCCAGAAGGCTGACTCTGATCTGGATTACATTCAGTACAGGCTGGAATATGAAATCAAGACTAATTATCCTGATTCAGCAGGCAAGGTAATCTGAAAAAGAAATGTTTTTTTTTTTTTTTTTTTTTTTATTTATTTATTTTTGGCTGTGTTGGGTCTTCGTTTCTGTGCAAGGGCTTTCTCCAGTTGCGGCGAGCGGGGGCCACTCTTCATCGCGGTGGGCGGGCCTCTCACTGTCGCGGCCTCTCTCGTTGCGGAGCACAGGCTCCAGATGCGCAGGCTCAGTAGTTGTGGCTCACGGGCATAGCCACTCCGTGGCATGTGGGATCTTCCCGGACCGGGGCACGAACCCGTGTCCCCTGCATTGGCAGGCGGATTCCTAACCACTGCGCCACCAGGGAAGCCCAAGAAATGTCTTTTTAACAGAATATTTTATTAAAAGATTTTCTGATAGTATTTCTAATAGTAGTAGATTATAGCAATTACATTATTAAGTATTAAATTTATAGAATCTTTTTTGTGTTGGAAACTTGGTCACAGAAATATTGGAGAGATTGTACCCATAGTCAAGGAAATTTATGGCTCCTTTTTTATTTTTAACCCATAAATAAGAATTATTGAGTCCAGAGGTGTAAACCACTATGGAAGCCTCTGAAATTCTGAGAGAATATAGATACCTCTAGGGCAGCGGTTAAATAAGAGGGGAGAAATCCTAGCAGTCATGATATTCTCTGAGGAAGATGATGATATACTATTAAATTCGTTATATGAACTGTGATTTTTGCATACAATTATGTACTTAGTTATTTCTAAGTTTAGGTTGATTAGAAATATTATCTGTTTATATGCCATAAATTATAACTACATGTACACACGCCTATCTCTATAGAGATAAAGCAGACAATTTTTAAGCATTGTCTGCTAACATTAATTTAGCACTTAAAACTTTAATTTACCACTTAAATCATTAATGTTTATCTTTTATAGCATTTGCTAGCAGACAAGAAATACCATATTTTACTGTTTCTCAAAAAATTTATACAATTAAAATTTGGGGGGAATTGAGTGGAAGTGCAAATTAAAATAACATTTTATATAAAATTGGAAAGCATTGTGAATGTTCAGTTTTTACTGCTTTACATGAAATAATGGAATGCCAGGATTCTATGGGAGTACAGTTTTAACTGTTCTGCCTCCTTAACTGACTTGACCTTTTCTTTGTCTTTTCCTCTTTTCTCTTTTACTGAAGAACAACCAACCAGTTCTGGTCCAGTGGTACCACCTAATTGACTGGCCAAAGCACTCATCTGAGTCGGTATCTTTTGAGTACCATGTGGAAGACATTTCATGTGGGGCTTCCCCTTTTCTTCCACCTTCCATCTCTCATTTTAGTTACACTTCCAGTTGTTTTTCTTCTACAACTTTTTCTTTTAAAACAGCTTTATTGACCTATAATTCACATACCATGAAATTCACTCTTTTAAAGTATACAGTTCAGTGGTTTTTAGTATATTTAGTTCATTGGAATTTTTAGTAATTTCGTATATTGTACAGCCATCATCACAATAAATATTTGAATATTTTCATCACCTCAAAAAGAAACCCATACCCATTAGCTGTTTCTCCCCATTAACAACCACTTCTCCTGCCCCTGGCCAGCTCCCAACAACTACTAATCCACTTTCTGTCTCTGTAAACTCTACAGATTTGCTGTCTGAACATTTCATATAAATGGAATCATACAATATGTGGCCTTTTATGTCTGGTTTCTTTCACTTAGCATGTTTTTTTTTTTTAATTGACATATAGTTGATTTACAATGTTTCAGGTGTATAGCAAAGTGATTCAGTTATACATACACACATATATATATTCTTTTTCAGATTCTTTTCCATTATAGGTTATTACAAGATATTGAGTATAGTTCCCTGTGCTATACAGTAGGTCCTTGTTGTTTATCTATTTTATATACAGTAGTGTATATCCGTTAATCCCAAATTTCCAATTTATCCCTCCCCCGCCTCTTCCCCTTTGGTAACCATAAGTTTGTTTCCCATGACTGTGAGTCTATTTCTGTTTTGTAAATAAGTTCATCTGTATCATTTTTTTTTAGATTCCACATATAACTGATATCATATGATATGTCTTTCTCTTTCTGACTTCACTTAGTATGATAATCTCTAGATCCATCCATGTTGCTGCAAATGGCATTATTTCATTCTATTTTATGGTTGAGTAGTATTCCATTGTATACATATACCACATCTTCTTTATCCATTCATCTGTCGATGGACATTTAGGTTGCTTTCATGTCGTGGCTATTGTAATAGTCCTGCTATGAACATTGGGGTCCATGTATCTTTTTGAATTAGAGTTTTCTCTGGATATATGTCCAGGAATGGGATTGCTGGATCATATGGTAACTCTATTTTTAGTTTTTTGAGGAACTTCCATACTGTTCTCCATAGTGGCTGCACCAGTTTACATTCCCACCAACAGTGTATAGGAGTGTTCCCTTTTTCCCACACCCTCTCCAGCATGTATTATTTGTAGACTTTTTAATGATGGCCATTCTGACCAGTGTGAGGTGATACCTCGTTGTAGTTTTGATTTGCATTTCTCTAATAATTAGTGATGTGGAGCATCCTTCCTGTGCCTGTTGGCCATCTGTATGTCTTCTTTGGAGAAATGTCTATTTAGGTCTTCTGCCCAGTTTTTGATTGGGTTGTTTGTTTGTTTGATATTGAGTTGTATGAGCTATTTGTACATTTTGGAAATTAAGCCCTTGTTGGTCCCATCGTTTGTAAATATTTTCTGCCATTCCGTAGGTTGTCTTTTCGTTTTGTTTATGGTTTCTTTTGCTGAAAAAAGCTTATAAGTTTGATTAGGTACCATTTGTTTATTTTTGCTTCTATTTCTATTGTCTTGGGAGACTGACCTAAGAAAACATTGGTACAATTTATGTCAGAGAATGTTTTGCCTATGTTCTCTTCTAGGAGTTTTATGGTGTCATGTCTTATATTAAGTCTTTAAGCCATTTTGAGTTTATTTTTGTTGTATGGTATGAGGGTGTGTTCTAACTTTATTGATTTACATGCGGATGTCCAGCTTTCCCAACACCACTTGCTGAAGAGAGTGTCTTTTCTCCATTATATACCACATCTTCTTTATCCATTCATCTGTTGACGGACATTTAGGTTGCTTCCATGTCTTGGCTATTGTAAATAGTGCTGCTATGAACATTGGGGTGCATGTATCTTTTCAAATTAGAGTTTTCATCTTTTCTGCATATCACTTAGCATGTTTTAAAGGTTCATCCAGGTTGTAACATGAATCAGTACTTCATTCCTTTTTACAGCTGAATAATATTTCATTGTATGGCTGCACCACATTTTCTTATTTATTCAATCAGTTAATAGACAGTTTGGTTGTTTCCTCCTTTTGGCTGTTATGATAATAGTACCATAAACATTCACACACAAGTTTTTGTGTAGACATTTGCTTTCATTTCTCTTGGGTATATACCTAAGAGTGGAATTCCTGGCCACATGGTAACCCTATGTTTAATATTTTGAAGAACTGCTAAATTGTTTTTCAAAACAGTTGTACCATTTTACATTATTAGTTTTTTGTTTTTTTTTAAGTTGTGGTAAAATATACAGGATAAAATTCACCATTTGAACCATTTTTAAGTGTACAGTTCCATGGTATTAAGTACATTTACATCATTGTGCAGCTATCACCACCATCCATCTCCAGAACTTTTTCATCTTTCCAAATTGAAACTGCATCCATTAAACAATAACTCCCCATTTCTCTTTCTCCCCAACCCCTGGCAACCACCATTCTACCTTCTGTCTCTATGAACTTTACTACTCTAGGGACCTCATATAAGTGGACTCATACAACATTTGTCCTTTTGTGACTGGGTTATTTCACACAGAATAATGTCCTCAGTGTTCATCCATGGTGTAGCCTGTGTCAGAATTTCATTCCTTTTTAAGGCTGAATAATATTCCTTTGTATGTAATATACCACATTTTGTTTATCCATTCATCTGTCAAGGGACACTTGGATTGCTTCCATCTTTTGGATATTGTGAATAATGATGCTACATTGGTATATATATATATCTGATGTATATCTGTTTGATTCCTTGCTTTCAATTCTTTTGTATAAATACCCAGAAATGGAATTGCTGGATCATACGATAATTCTATGTTAACTTTTGAGGAACTATAACTTTTTAAACACCTGTAATATTTATCCAATAATTCTCCTTTTTTGTGTGTTATATTTGGGAAGAAAACCATGAACTTAGTCTTTGTAGATTTCACTGGCATTAGTTCTAACGATTATGTATGTATCAATGAACAAGAAAGTAAACATCCAGTAGCACTATCTTCTAATACTTCTACACAGTAAAATGGCAGTAAATATTCATTGAACATTACTATGTGCCAATGACTGTGATGTGTATTTGGAGACTGTCAGTAATTCTGTACAAAACTCAACATTTAAAAATAGACTTTTAAAATAGACGTAGGTAGATATAAAGATGCAGTAAACTACAAGCTTCTATTACCATGTTTATCACCTGTATTTGTTCCAGAAAGCTAATTTTGTTTTATTTTACAAGAATTTTCTCTGTAGATTCTTTTTTTTTTATTAATTAGTTAATTTATTTTTGGCTGCATTGGGTCTTCGTTGCTGCACGTGGGCTTTCTCTAGTTGCGGCGAGCAGGGGCTACTCTTTGTTGCAGTGCGCGGGCTTCTCGTTGCAGTGGCTTCTCTTGTTGCAGAGGGAGTGTGGGCTCTAGGCGTATAGGCTTCAGTAGTTGTGGCACGTGGGCTTAGTAGTTGTGGCACACGGGCTTATTGGCTCTGCAGCATGTGGGATCTTCCTGGACCAGGGCTCGAACCCATGTCCCCTGCATTGGCAGGCGGTTTCTTTTTTTTTTTTTTTTTTTTAAATAATTATTTATTTATTTATTATTATTTTGGCTGTGTTGGGTCTTCATTTCTGTGCGAGGGCTTCCTCCAGTTGCGGCGAGCGGGGGCCACTCTTCATCGCGGTGCGCGGGCCTCTCACCATTGCGGCCTCTCTTGTTGCGGAGCACAGGCTCCAGATGCGCAGGCTCAGCTGTTGTGGCTCACGGGCCTAGCTGCTCCGCGGCATGCGGGATCCTCCCAGACCAGGGATCGAACCCGTGTCCCCTGCATTAGCAGGCAGACTCTCAACCACTGCGCCACCAGGGAAGCCCCATGCAGGCGGATTCTTAACCACTGTGCCACCAGGGACGTCCTGTAGGTTCTTTTAAATTTAGTAACACAATTAATGGCATGTTTCCTTTTGATTCTTTCAAAAGACTTAGTTGAGTTTTTTGCTCACATATTGGCTTTTCTTCTTCCTCATCACTAGCACTGTCATAACCAGAGCACTTCTTGTATATTTTTGTGAGCTACCAAAAGTGATCACCCGCTTATAGTAAATAAAACCCTAAAATGAATTGAAATGTTATAGGCACAAAATTAAATAAAGTGCAGAATAGTTTGCAAACACTAATAAAAGAACATGGTGGCTCCCAGGAAGCCAGTCACTCAAAATAGGCTGTGTGCACAATAATGTTTTCCTCTGTGGTGTGGTGCTAAGTCCTAAAATCACGTTTCCTGAATTAATCATTGCCATCTCAATTTTACTAGATCCAGTTACTGTCACAAAACATGTAGTATGGGTAATTGACTAACTACCCTATGTTAACTCTTAGCTCTATGGCTGTTTATTCCTTACACCTTATTCACCAATTCCTTCTTTTTTCCTAGTTTGGGAGATCATCAGGATTTGTTCTTAACACATTTTTTCCCCTATAAATTTGTATCAATATTTGGAGAATTAGTTATTCTTATGGTTTATATGTACAGTTCTCTGGTCAATTCACTACTGAGCTCCATTCTAAAGACCATTTATACTTGCCTGATCCCCTGCCATCTCACAGTTGATGTCCTCTACCCTCAAATCAATTTTCCTCCCAACCTGCAACTTCTATTTTTGTCAAATTAATTTTTATAAATAATTAGAAAAGTCACAGAAGTACATAGTTACAAACAGTAATTCCTTGTTTCACACTTTTATTTCAGTATCTTCTTGTATTTACCTCTATATTTCTAAGTAGTATGCTTGTTTTGCTATTTTTCCTCTGATCTGAAATATCTACTGATTTCCTGGATACAGACTATTCTAGTTCAAATCCCAGCTCTGCACTGTGATCTTAGGCAAGTCACTTAACCTCTCTGTACTTAGTTTCCTCATCTATAAAATGGTTTATTACTGCCTACTTTGTAGGTTAATAGAGAATAAAATATATATATACATAATGTGTTTAGAACTGTTTGGTCCAGAATATGCGATATATTTTAGCTGTTATTACTAATAACTTCCTGTTATTGAAGATAAAGATTAAATACTTTACTATCCATAAGTATCCTCATCTTCACAATTTCTGGATATATCCATTCAGTATTTGTTTATATTATTATGTCTTAGTCTGTTTTTTGGGCTGCTATAACAAAATACTAGACTGGGTACTTTTTAAATAACAGAAAGTTATTTTCACAGTTCTGGAGGCTAGAAGTGCTAGATCTAGGTGCCAGCATGGTCAAGTTGGGGCCTTCTTTTGGGTTGCAGACTTTTGGTTGTATCCTTACATGGCAGAAGGGGAAGATCTCTCTAAGGCCTCTTCTATCAGAGCACTAATCCCATTCGTGATGGCTGTACCCTCTTAACATAATCACCTCTCAAAGATCCCACCTCTTAATTCCATCACCTTGGGGGTTAGGTTTCAACAAATGAATTTTGCAGGGACACATTCAGACCACAGTAATTATGGCTCTGCAAATATTGCTTTTATCCAAGTCACGCAATATACTATGTTTGCTTTTCCTTTCTTACACACCTTGTTTTTCTGGAGCTAATAATTGTTTTCTTTTTTTTCCCCCTTCAGTTTTCTTAGTTTTTCTATGCATTTATCATTAATTCAGCCTCAGACTTTTCTACCAGAACTGTTAAACTCCTGTCAACATTGTCAGACACATCACATCATCCCTAAGTTTCATTTTCTTCCACATCCCTTGTGTGCTGTCTGTCCTCCTGCTCCAATCTAACCTTCGGCTCTACAGGCTTCCTGCATGGCTGGGAATTTCTTTACCATAATTTTGGTAATTCCCTTTGTTTTACTCCCTTTAGTTTGGATCATATATTTCACTCTTTGAGATGTCAGATGTTTGAAAATGTATTTATTTAACCCTTATTTAATCCTTTAGTTGATGGATGGTTTGGTTGAGTATGGAATTCTAGAGATTATTTTCTCTTAATTTTAAAATCATTGTTTTGTGGTTTCCTAGCTTCCAGTGTTGTTGAGAAATAGATGCCATTCTAATTCCTGATCCATTGTATTTGTCTTCCTTCTTATTTTATACCTTCCGTCCCCGCCCCCCCCCCGCCCCCAACTCCTGCATCACACCTCTCTGTCTTGGAACTTTAAGAATATTTTTATCTATGCTGTGAAATTTTATAATTATTTTATGATTATGATATAGGTCTTTTCATTAACTGTGCTGTCACTTGGTGGGGCTCTTTAAATATGAAACACGTGAATCTAAAGTCATATAACTTTTCTTACCTATATATTCATAAGAAAAGAAATCCTCTTTTGTGGCCTTTCCCATTACTGAAATATTGGACTTCCTGAATCTATCCTCTATTTTTCTTATCTTTTCTTTCAATTTTCATTTTTGTCTATTTCCCCCCTCCTTTTTAGGATATTTTTTTGCCTGTATTTTCCAGTTTTTCTACTGGCAATCTCTTAGAATATCTAGATACATTATGAGAAATGAAGGGTTAGGGTGCAGGTCTCAGTGTCATTGGGGTGTTTACTGAGTAGATATCCCAAAAGGCATCTTAATATACACTATTTGCCAGACTATACATTTGGTGTCATCTATCATTTCTTTGTCCATATCAAACATACTATAAGTTTTTTAAACTTTTTTATGGTGTCTCTCTTTTGTCGTTTTCCTGCTTCTACTCTTCATGCCATAGGTCTTGATCACTCTCTGCAGAGTTATTTTAACAGTCTTTAAGTTAGATTTTCTGTTCTTATTCATTCCTGTTAGAATCATCTTTATTTATCAGTCTCCAGAGAAGAGGGGAGTAGAGGGCCATGAACTGAGCCTCTGACTATAGCCATGAGGTAGGGTCCTCGAAGGAGATACTTGAAGAGTGGGAAGATAACCAAGATAGTATAGTTTTATGGAAATCAAGAGTTCATTTTAAGAAGATTAGAATAGGAAAGAAATAAGGAGAGGCAAAAAGAGGGGTATCAAAATTATAGAGCAAGTCTGACTTTTTGATTGTTTAAAATAATTTGGCAAAGGACTCTAGTCTATGGGGTCTTCTATTATTATTATTATTTTTAATTGTATTTATTTATTTATTTATTTTTGGCTGCTTTGGGTTTTCGTTGCTGTGCGCAGAGCTTTCTCTAGTTGCGGTGAGCGGGGGCTACTCTTGGTTGCGGTGCACAGGCTTCTCATTGCTGTGGCTTCTCTTGTTGCGAGGCACGGGCTCTAGGGGCATGGGCTTCAGTAGTTGCAGCATGCAGGCTCAGTAGTTGTGGCTCGCAGGCTCTAGAGCGCAGGCTCAGTAGTTGTGGTGCACGGGCTTAGTTGCTCCGCGGCATGTGGGATCTTCCCGGACAAGGGCTTGAACCTGTGTCCCCTGCATTGGCAGGTGGATTCTTAACCAATGTGCCACCAGGGAAGTCCCAGGGCCCCTTATTATTAAAAGGGCTAGGAAGTGTATTATTATAGGACTTAGAAGGTTGGTGGCAAATGGAGTGAGAAAAATGAAACTGGTTTTGAATCACAATAGTCAAGAGAAGAGTTAATTTTCCCCTCAGTATAGGGACAAATCTATATATATTTGAGGTCTGTATAGAGGGAGATATGAAAAGGTTATTGAAATATAGGAAATTTAAGGTTCTGGAGGATATGGGTAGGACACAACAATAATAGTGGTAGTGGGACTTCCCTGGTGGCGCAGTGGTTGAGAATCTGCCTGCCAATGCAGGGGACACGGGTTCAAGCCCTTGTCCGGGAAGATCCCACATGCCGCAGAGCAACTAGGCGCATGCGCCACAATTACTGAGCCTGCGCTCTAGAGCCCGAGAGCCACAACTACTGAGCCCGCATGCTGCAACTACTGAAGCCCGTGCCCCTACAGCCCATGCCTTGCAACAAGAGAAGCCACGGCAATGAGAAGACTGCGCACCGCAACCAAGAGTAGCCCCTGCTTGCTGCAACTAGAGAAAGCTCGCGCGCAGCAAAGAAGACCGTATGCAGCCAAAAATAAATAAATAAAATAAACAAATTTTATTTTTAAAAAAAATAGTGGTAGTGTTAGGGGCTAAGTAAGGATCAGAATGTCCGTAGTGTTTTCATTTTCAGGTGAAAAGGCAGGAGTAGAAACTCCTAGATGGTTTCTGTCTTCTCAGTAAAGTAGTTGGGGTGAGGTCTTTTGCCAAGAAGGGGTGGATGGAAACTGGAGGGAGTGGAGAAAGTTTGGAATAGCTAGTATTGGAGGGTTTGCTAAGAAACCACCAGGGAATGAAAAGAATTACCAAGTGGCAGAAAGCACCCGGTTGAAATGTCTTTTATGGAGTAGTGGTTATTTATAGTCCAAAATGAATTTGAAAAACTAATGTAATTTATAAATATAGTTGCTTGAGTTGGCATGCATTTTGTATAGTGAGGTCAGTGAATTGGTGCTCATACATACTTTAGCCCCATGTATATTTAAGAATTTCAGGACTTCCCTGGTGGCGCAGTAGTTAAGAATCTGCCTGCCAATGCAGGGGACACGGGTTCGAGCCCTGGTCCGGGAAGATCCCACATGCCACGGAGCAAATAAGCCCGTGCGCCACAACTACTGAGCCTGCACTCTAGAGACCGTGAGCCACAACTACTGAGCCAGCGCGCCTGGAGCCCGTGCTCTGCAACAAGAGAAGCCACCTCAATGAGAAACCCGCTCACGGCAACGAAGAGTAGCCCAGCTCTCCACAACTAGAGAAAGCATGTGCGCAGCAACGAAGACCCAACGCAGCCAAAAATAAATAAATAAATTAAAAAAAAAAAGAATTTCATCATAAGTGGTTTCAAGTTGTCTTATTCAACAAATCAAAATAGTTCCTTAAATCACCTTCTGTAAAATAACATTTAGAATTGTATTTTAGAAGTATGGTGTAATTAATTATTGTGAGCAATACATCAAATATTACGTATCTAATGTGACCTTATTTGCTGTTTAATATTGCTGTTGTGTGTGTGTGTGTGTGTGTGTGAGTGCAGGGGAGGGGTTATTTCTGTGCCTAGGCTTTAAATTCCTTGAGAATAGGATGTAGGTCTTATACCTCTCTCTTTTTTCCTTCCTCCCATCCTCTGTCCCATAGTTGCATAATTAAATACAGTGTTCTATTAAATGGATGGTAGAATGTGCTGTATATATTTTAATTCTTAAAAGAAGCTTAATTTTTCCTTTCCAGGTTTAATATATATTAATTTTTTTCCTGATGTAGAAAAATCCTGTTACACTCTTAAAGGAATTGTCAGCAATAAAGTCTCGCTATCAAACTTTGCATGCACGCTTTAAACCAATTGCTGTCGAGCATAAAGAGACTAAGAGCCGCATTTGTGCTACTTTCAATAAGACTGTGACCTTGATACAAGAACTACAAAAGCAAACAGACCTGAAGGTAATGCTTTCAATTGACCAGTTGGATTTGTAGAATTTTAATTCTGAATTTCTCTTTGAGAGATAAATCCCCAGTAACTCTCATTTTGAAATTTAGCAGTTGGAACTGTTGATAGAAATGAGATTTTCCTGATTCCCTTAAGTATAATAGCTCTCATCTTCTTTATTTTATAAATTTAATTTATTTTTGGCTGTGTTGGGTCTTCTTTGCTGCATGCGGGCTTTCTATGGTTGCGGCGAGCGGGGCTACTCTTCGTTGCGGTGCACAGGCTTCTTATTGCAGTGGCTTCTCTTGTTGCGGAGCACGGGCTCTAGGCACCCGGGCTTCAGTAGTTATGGCACGTGGGCTTAGTTGCTCCGCAGCATGTGGGATCTTCCCGGACCAGGGATTGAACCCGTGTCCCCTGCAGGGAAGTCTCCCTCCTTTTAGTTTAAAATGAGCAGGTGGACTTGACATGGTTAATGAAGAGGTATGCTGTCTTGGATTATGTAGCCATGGCAGAAGAGAAATCTTCCTAATACTTATTAAATCTACCAGTTCTGCTGGTTCCTGTAAGAACTAGTGAGACTGAGAAATCTAGAAAGCATCTATACCAGTGACTTTTTCTTTTTTTTTTAACTTTGGGTTTATTTATTTATTTATTTATGGCTGCGTTGGGTCTTCGTTTCTGTGCGAGGGCTTTCTCTAGTTGCGGCAAGCGGGGGCCACTCTTCATCGCGGTGCACAGGCCTCTCACTATCGCGGCCTCTCTTGTTGCGGAGCACAGGCTCCAGACGCGCAGGCTCAGTAATTGTGGCTCACGGGCCTAGTTGCTCCGTGGCATGTGGGATCTTCCCAGACCAGGGCTCGAACCCGTGTCCCCTGCATTGGCAGGCAGATTCTCAACCACTGCGCCACCAGGGAAGCCCCCAGTGACCTTTTTTTAGTTCTCCTTTTCTTCAGTTGGGTTGGTGGGCTTGGGTAAGCCTGACCTTCATCCTCTTCCTCCATTCTGTACCCCCTTCTCATTTACTGTAAGAATCTCATTTAGTGTAATCCTCTATCACCGATGTGTAAAACTCTTTAGATATGTCGGAGTAGGAAAAAGAATATGAACTGCTGACCTAGGCACTAACATCTTGAACAGCCAATTGAAGAGTTTGGTCGCATTTTCGTTTACAACGCAAAGGTGAGGGCTTTTGAAAGAAAAGATAGCCTAATGTAGATGGAATCATAGAGTTGAATTTAATTATCTGGACAGAAGATGTCCAATAGGTTTTAATTTCTGGTGCTAACTCCAATCGGTTAACTGGTAATACCTGCTTAGAATGCTGTATTAAGGAGCTGTGTCTGGGCATGGCAAAAAAGCTATCTGCTGTGGCATGCTGCTAGGGGCAGCATACATGGTATTTATTTGCCAAGTCCGAACTAAATTATGGCTTAAGCTACTTGAATTATAGGCTTGTAGCAAGAGTAGATCTCAAAGGTTGATTACCCAGGTTAATTTGATCAAGAATTCTTTATGGTACCAATGGAGGAAAAGAGAACAGTGCCTGGGTAAATATCGTAAAATGACACCTTAAATGTATGTGTTATGTCATGGGGAAATAAATTGTGGAAGAGGGGAGGGCAATTAAAAAGGGCACAGAGGGAACAGGGAGCAGGAATTTAAACAGTATGGGTGGCATCACCTGCTAATAAATAAAATGCAAAAAGGATGTATGTAATAACCTTTATAAATAAAATCAAGTCACATATTCTTCATTGTACATGTGATCAGAGCCTGACAACAGAAGCACATAAACTTGTTCTAAGGAAACAAATCTTGAAGAGAGACTAAGAGTAGTTCTGGATGTATATATCAACATATATGTATAGAAATCCATGAATTTATTGAAGCACAATAAATTGGGGTGAGTAAAGATAAAAATGAAAGAGAAAAATGATTTTTTGAGTATTTACTAAAAATTGTCTCCATTAGATACAATAAATAGATGGCATATTTCTGAGATTAAAAAAGTGGTACAGAAAAGTAGTTATGATAGTGATAGGGGATGCCAAATCATTTAAATATCTATAAAAGTCTTCATTTAGTTAAAAGAAGTATCTGAAATGAGGAATAATTATATCAAAGGTAGGAAACTAAGGGTTTTCACTTTGGATCAGATGATGACAAATAAGGAGAAATGACTGAAAGGCAGGTTATAAACCTTGAAAAAGGAGATCATATTTTAGAATCAGTGATAGCCAAGTTGGGAAATGTTGGGTATAGTGGGTCTTGTACCCACTAGTTTAGAAATGAGATAGTAGTAGAAAGTTAAGAGAAAATTTTTATGATCAAAATGTGGAAGAAAAGGGAATGGCATCTATAGAGAGTTATATAACCAAAAATAGTTCTATGAGCCCAGAGTGTAAAGGACGTGTAAAGGAATTTCAAGTACAAAAAGAGGCATATTAGACATACGGTCAGAACTGTGAGAATAGTTAAGAAAGCCAAAGGCTAGATTGAGCTGAGGATTCTGAAAACTTCTAAAATAACCAAAAGGGCTTTTAAAATTATTTTGGGAACATGAAGAACAAGAAAAGGATGTCTACTTAGGGCAAATGGTCCTTTGTTCATAAACAACAGAAAGCAAACAAAGTAAAACGGTTCAGTTATTATCTTGCTATGATTTTTATCAAGTTGAGTGGTTTTTCATTTGGAAGGATAGAAAATGTATATTTGAATTGATAATACTTAAAAAAAACTTGAATTGGTAATATTAAAAAATAAATAGGGAGATAACAGAAAAGGAGGTGGAAGGAAGGGAATACATATTATTAATTTCCTGATCTTTTTAGTTGCTGTTAAGACACTGAGGTTTAAATATAGTTAATTGTAAAGGTGACCATCAGAAGAAAAAAAAAAAAGGACTAAACTTGTTCCAAATAGAAAATAGCAAAACAACCCCTCCCAAACAAAAGTATAGCAATAAATAGAAAATTAAAAAGGCATTAAAGATAGAATGGAAAAAAAAAAAAGAATGTATGGTATCCCATCGATGCTCTGAAACATTTGTATTAAAGAAGAAAAATTTCTACACATCTTAGACTAGTTAACTCGTGGAAAAACTCTTTGAAGTTTTATTTTATAAACAGATGGTCTGAAATCTCTTGAATTTCAGAGATAACAATGAGAAACATGGATTCATGCAGAACAAAGTCTTGCCAGAATAATACCATTTCCTGTTTTTGAGACAGAAGAGGGAAATTCTGTTACTATTTGGGCTGCGGTAAGGCCTATAATTGTTTTTCATTTATCCATGTGAACATTTTGGGCAAATGTTGGCTTGATAAATGAAACCAGGTGGGGTGTCCAATGGCCTCATGTGGCTATATAAATTAAAATTAAAAGTAATTAAATAAAATTAAAAATTCAGTCCTTCATCTACTGATTGGACAGTGCAGATACAGAATATTTCCAGCATCACAGAAAGTTCTATTGGACAGTGTTGCCCTAGAGATTCTGATTCTGTAGGTATGAGGTGTTCCAGATTTGGCAGTCTCTCTAGAGATGACCTATATAGTTAAGCAGATTTGTAACTATTTGAGTGATTCTTCAGGTCCTACCTCCTATTATTTCCTCATTAACCCTATGTTTCAGCTAGCCTGTTTGTTGGTGCTCTGTGAAAGCCCCTTACAACTTGCCTTCGGCTTCTCTTCTTTGTTTTTTAATATATAAATTTATTTACTTATTTATTTTTGGCTGCGTTGGGTCTTTGTTGCTGAGCGTGGGCTTTCTCTAGTTGCGGCGAGCAGGGGCTACTCTTCGTTGCGGTGCGCAGGCTTCTCATTGCGGTGGCTTCTCTTGCTGCATAGGGCGGGCTTCAGTAGTTGTGGCTCGCGGGCTTTAGGCGCAGGCTCAGTAGTTGTGGCGCATGGGCTTAGTTGCTCTGCGGCATGTGGAAATCTTCCCAGACCAGGGCTTGAACCCGTGTCCCCTGAATTGGCAGGCAGATTTTTAACCACTGCGCCACCAGGGAAGTCCCCTTCCCTTTGCTTTTGCTGCTCCTACCTGCTTTTGTTAATTCTGTTCACTGATTGTTTTCTCAGCATCTGTTCTCTCTTCCTGCCTAAAAGATTACTGACTCTCTTGAGATGTGTGCCATTCCTCAGAATTTCCTCAGAAATTTCCTCAGAAATTCCTCAGAACTTTACCTGAGGTAAAGTTGCTGCTATCCTCAGCTTCAGGGGTGTGCCTGATTTGCAAGGGGAATGGATTTTCCTTTAACTAACATTGGTTCAGAAATAGGTTTGTAACCCAAATGACATAGGAGGGAAAGTCTGAAAGTAGGAAATTAGGAAGAGTTTCCTCACTGCTGAGAGACCCCTGGGAAGAGAAAGCTTTACTTCTTCTAAACATTGTGCACAGATGTGATACCTAGCACTGCTAGAGCCACTTTCCTGTCAGCTTGAGGATAAAGCCACCATCAAGGATATCAGAGCTGTCAGATGGAAAAAACGGAGTCCTTACATTGTTGAGCATAAACCAGCCCTGAAACCTGCCCTTCTTCTGTATTTATTGTGCAATGATAATACATTTTCTTATTTATCCATTTTGAAATGTGTCTCTATTACTTGCAGATAAAAGCATATTAATTATCCTTCAAAATTTAACCCAAATCTCTACTTCTGAAGAAACTTCCAGACTATTTTTGTTCCCACTTCTTTTTCAAAATACTTTTAGAATATGGTGTTCAAATGTGACTTCCTTGGTTCTGTTAAATTACTGTCCTTAAATTGTTTGATTTCTTGGTCTTGTTTCTTCAATTTAATTGCAAGTTCTTTGGAAACTCAAACATCAAAGTAGCTTGTATATAGATAGCCAATATGTATTTTTTCCTTGCCTTCCTAAATTTGTGATTACATACATAGTATGAACTTATGGAAACATTTATTGGTGTAACAAAGCAGAAGTTAATTTAGCAGTGTTTAAAGATGTTTTTAAGTTTTTTAAAAATTTATTTTATTGAAGTATAGTTAATTTACGTGTTAATTTCTGCTATTCAGCATAGTGATTCAGTTATATACATATATACATTCTTTTTCATATTCTTTTCCATTATGATTTATCACAGGATATTGAATATAGTTCCCTGTGGTATACAGTAGGACCTTGTCGTTTTAAGGGTTTTTGAAATAAAGATTTTGTCATTTGTTTTGTAGCTCTTACCACTGACTGAAGAAGAGAAAACTGCCGCAGAGCAATTAAGAGCTCACATGTCAGACTTATGATGAAGAAATGGACTTGCAAAAGGGAACTCTAATGGGGAAGAGATCAATTCCAGAGAGATTTAGGAAGCTGTCTTGTTAGCATTTGATGACTGTTGGTGGTGGGATGACAAAGGAGATTTGGCTTGGGTTACTGGATAGTGATGCCTTCCACAAGAGAGGGGAATACAAGAAGGGCAGATATTGTACTCATAATGTTCAGCCAAAGGGATGGAATGGAAATAAAGAGTTTTAAAAAAATATATGCAGGGGGCTTCCCTGGTGGCGCAGTGGTTGAGAATCTGCCTGCTAATGCAGGGGACACGGGTTCGAGCCCTGGTCTGGGAAGATCCCACATGCCGCGGAGCAACTAGGCCCGTGAGCCACAACTACTGAGCCTGCGTGTCTGGAGCCTGTGCTCTGCAACAAGAGAGGCCACGATAGTGAGAGGCCCGCGCACCGCGATGAAGAGTGGCCCCCACTTGCCGCAACTAGAGAAAGCCCTCGCACAGAAACAAAGACCCAACACAGCCAAAAATTTAAAAAAAAAAAAAAAAAAATGCATATACACTTAGTCTTGTAATTTCAGGCAAGTAAGTCTCAACACCATTTTGTATCTGTTTTTGTATAATCAGGATAACACAGATGTCCTGGCCTATTGTAAAAGAAAATTATGTACTATCAGTCAGTCAAATGTGAATGAACATGCTTTGGAAATTAAAGGATAGGAAAAAAATTTGTATTATTTTATACATATGTATATAATTTTATTATTGAAAATTCTGATTGCAGATGTGGTCACATTATTGGTGAGACTGCTAATGTGTGACTTAACAGTCTCCCATAAAACCTAACTTAGTAATAAGCTGGCTTTTCTGTGACAGCCTCACTTTTATTTTTGTCCTATTCCTTCTTCCTGCTAATGTTGAGCAGCCTGAGCTCTGCTTTCAAACGCTGTTTTAGATTGTCCCTGTTATACTTCAATACTACCTTTGTTCTCCTCTGGTCTATATTACTGTAGTTGTTCATTCTACTGTATATGAAAGCTAAGAAACTGAAATGAGAGGGTCACTGGCAACCGCTACTTGCCAGTTAGTTTTGTGTGTGTGTATGCGCACGCGTCAACTTCCCTATTTATTAAAAAAAAGAAAAAAACTAATGGCAAGTAAATATGAAAGTAAATCATGGTATATCTATACAACAGAAGGTCAAGTTACCAGTAAATTATTACTGTTAATGTTCTGGGAAATGCTAAAGCTATGCTAAATAGGTAAGAGGAGAAGCAGATATTGTAGCTTTGTCGTCAAGATTGGGCTTTGGACTCATACCGGAGATGTAAACACAGGTTTTAAATTCTAGCTGTACGACCCTGAGCAAACCACTTGACTTGTGTGTGTCAGGATGGCTGGAAGCACAATAAGATGGTAAAGTATTAGGGTTTGATATTTAGTAATCCTTCAATAAATATTTCTATATATGTCATAAAAACAAGGCATTGAAAGATTAGGAAAGTGTATCAAATGTTAGTTTTACAGGTTATACAATTATACTTTAATTTTAAAAGAATTTTTTCTGTTATGTTATTAACAAACTTATAATAGCTGACAGACAGGGTTGGAAGAGTAGCTTCAATTAAAATTGTCTTGTCTCCAGGCTCACTGAATGGATACATAAACAAGACCCATATATATGCTGTCTACAAGAGACCCACTTCAGACCTAGGGACACATACAGGCTGAAAGTGAGGGGATGGAAAAAGATATTCCATGCAAATGGAAGTCAAAAGAAAGCTGGAGTAGCAATACTTATATAAAAAAAAAAAAATCATCTTGTCTCTTCTGAATATCTGGAGAACAGAAAGTAGCCCCCCCCCCTTTTAAATTACAGATAAATAAGTCACACCTTAGTAACATATTATTTTTCTTCAGTACTCAGGCAGTTAATATTGAGGAAGTTCCTGTCATGGTATGGCTCTGGGATGTGATGGTGATGGTGGGATTGAAAAATGGTGGTATCATGAAGAGGTCTTAACAAGTTACTGGTGTTAAAGGGTTTTGCTTTCAATCAGAAAAAAAACTAGATTGTACTGTTTTTCCTCTATGACTTCCTTCACAAGTTACCTTCTAAGTGTTGGTTCTTCCCCTCATCCCTCTTAAAGTTGCTCTTGTTTATATATTCATTTATTTCCCAAGGTTCATTTATTGCCTTTTGGGGAATGATTCCCAAGTATAACTTATTTCACTAGACGTAGATCCAAATTTCCAATAAAAACCTCTACCTGAATATTCAAATTGAGCATGTCCAGAATATTTAACTGATTTTCTTATTTTGTTAACAGCAACTGTTCTGTTAGCTGGAATTAAAGTTTGCATCCCTTTATCTTCTTAGTTAATAAAATCTATAATTCTATAATCTATAATTCTTTGAAATGTTTGTTGTATCCAACCTTCACTTTACCTTCACTCTTACTACCTAATTTAGACCTTTTTTATTTCTCATCTGGATAATTGTTTTCTCCTATGTGACTACTAGTGTTTTTATGTCTTAAGTTGTGATACAAATTAATTTTAATTAGGTTGTATTTTAAATACAACTTTAATTTTGAGAAATTAAAAAAATATAAGTATGCTTATTCTCCCAAATAACTGCAACTTTTTCAGATGTTTCTACATGTATACAAATTAAAAAAACATTTTAAACAAAAATAGGCTGATACCATACACTATAGTGCAGCTGCACCCTTTTTTTTTCATCTTAAATATATTTTTGGTATCTTCGTGTCATTCTTTTGAACAGCTGTATATATGAATTTACCATAATTTTTACCAGTTCCTCTTTTATAGGCATTTAAGCTGTGTAATACACAAGTTAGGAGATTCGGAGGGTGGGTAAAGGAGGACGGCAAGGTCAGCCTTTCCTTAAGGAATTCTAATAGAGCACGACAGGTTTCTCAACGACACACAGCAGTTTAGCATCCTGCCAACTAAATTCTTTTTTTGCTTACGTTAGCCAGAATCTGACTTAGTGCTTGCAAGCAATGACCCCTAATTTGTTGTACGGGTTTTCTAATTTTCCACTGTTATGAACTATTGCAATAAATCTTTAAACATTTTGGGGCTCTTGGGCAAATATATCTATTAGTACAAGAACCTATTTTAATATTTATCATACATTGTAATTTTTCCTATTTGCTTTCTGCTATGCTGGGTTGCAAAGACCGCTTCTCATTACCCTTTGAATCCCAAGTAGTATAGTACCGTGTTTCACAAGTAACTTTTTAAATTGGGGTAAAATTCACATACCATAAAATTAACCATTTGCCGTTATTGAAATGTACAATTGAGGGCATTTTAGTATAAAAGATGTGCACTGTCACCTCTATGTAGTTCCAAGACCATAAATAATTTTTGCTGAAAGAATTTTTTCAGGCACAATTCTTCCGAAATTATATCTTTGTCCATGGCTCATGTAGTTAAAAAAAATTGTTATGCCCACTACTTATAAGAAAGTCCAAATGCTTTGATATTAAAGAAATTCTTCCTAGATAATTGTTGATTCTCTTCAGGTGCATTCAATTTCGGTTAAGTGTAACAGTTGTTTGCAATAAACTGGAAAGGAAAAATTAAACTCAAATTAAGAATTTGATGTACGTCCTTTGCCTCACACCTTCAATTTCTGCAATCTTTAAACATTTCTTACACTAGAAAACTGTAGAAAGCAGACGCCAATATGGGAAAGCTGAATACAGCTGATACTCTTGCACTTTCCACAGTCTCACGGCGACAGCTCACCTCAAGCCCCAAGCAATGCAGGGCGAGTGTGGTTGGGTGTGGGTCTGACGTCTACACCGTCCGTGGTCCCGTCCTCCCACTCCCGACTCTGAAATTACCGCTCTAGGCTTCACAATCTGGAGCTTTGCTTCAGTACATGGGGCGGAAGTCTTAAAAACCTGAGAATCTGGGCTTGCTCCCCGAGAAAGAAGCACTAGCCACAAATCCTCTGCACCACAGTTTCTCAAGGTGCGGGCCACAAGTCACCTGCAGCCAAATCACCGAGAGAATTTGTTGAAAACGATGATTTCGTGGAGCCCCACCCTAGAATCACGGAGTCCGAATACCTAGGGGTGTGGCTCCGGAGTCTGCATTTGCCACAAACCCTCCAGGTGGCTCCAGCCTTTGGCGCGCAAAAGTTTGAGACGGGTGGACCGCCGCCCCTCCCCTGAGGGGGACGGGGCGTGGTCAAGCGCCGCGCCCTCCTCCGCCTGCGCTAACACGGGCCGAAGGCACGCAACCCTGCAGCAGCCAGCGGCCAAATCTCGTGTGCTCCCCTGCACCGCGGGAACTAGGCGCCCGCCGCTGGTCCGCTCCCTTAGTGCTGCGGCCTGCGCGCATGCGTGCACGCGGGCCGCGCCTTTTCTCTCACCGCACCTTCCGCTACCCTGGTTACCGTTGGTGTTTGCGAATTCCCTGCGGCAACTTCGTCGCGGAAGACCAGCGCCGCCGGGCTCCAGCTGCGGTTTGATAGGCGCGCGCCTGCGTCACGTGGGCAAGGCTCCTACTCGGTCGCTGGCGGGCCGCTCAGCCGGGAGGAAAGAAGCTCGTGGCTACCGCTCACGCTCCCACTGCGCCCTAGGGCTGGCGCGCGGATAAAAATGGCGAAGTGGGGGTAGCTGGCGCCGAACCTGAAGCGATGGGGCGCGCAGGTGGGGCGGTGGTCGGAGACCCCTAATGTAGGCACCCGGCTGTTCTCCGCGGCGATTTGACTTGGTGACCTCAGGCCGGCGCCTAACAGGTCAGACCACGGACTCCGCGGGTCGCGGAGCGCCCCGCCGAGAGCCGGAGGCAATGGATGAACAGAGCGTGGAGGTGAGGGGGCTTGAGGAGGGTGGTGCTTAGTCTCCCTCGCCACCCGCTGAGCGTTCTTTATTCGAGGCGCTTTGCCCTAGTCCACCCTCTCGTAGGGCGCCTTGCCCTAGTCCCCCCACCCCGCCGCTGCCTTTGTGGAGGGGGCTGGCCCAGGGCGGAGGACGCCTTGCTCGTTCTGCAGCCCTCCGGCTACCCTGTGCTCTGACCGTTCCCGCAGTCAGGTGGTGCGTATTCTGGCGTTTTCAGGATGTCTTGGCACCGGTACTCATCCCCACAGGGTTTCTGCAAACTACAGCCTGTTCAGAGGAGAACTGCAGATTCTTTAGATGGACGTGCGCTGCGACTCGCCACCAGTTATTACGAGTTTTTGCGCGGATCCAAATCTCCCTCCGAATGGATAATCATTCCCTCCCAGCGGTACATTTTGTAGACATCTGCCCTTCCTAGATTGAATGAGGATATAATTTTACTATTCTGTTTGACTGTAGTTTTCCAGAGCAACTTATTCTTTTTATATATGACTCTTGTAAACGATGATTTCAAACGTTTGGGGTATTTACGTTAAGGCTAGGAACTTAAAAAAGATTGCTTATTGGACATAATTGTATAATAATTGTCAAGACTTGAACCTTGCAATTACTAAAATACTAAATCCTTGATAAGGAACAACTATATTACGTGGGCACTCCACTTGAAACTAGTTCATCCAATGGTCGTATTGTCCCCCGCCGTAGCCCCATCCCCCAGCGTCTGCATCTCACAGATTCTTTCTGGTCCTGCAGAGTCATGGTTAGACTCATGAGTAATTTTCTCCTTAATTCCTCATGTAAAAGTATTATAAAAGTTTTGTAACCTTACCTTGGTTTTAGAAGAGTTTAATTCCTCTGGAATGGAGTAAAAATAAATGTGAGTACTGTAAAAATAAACTTAAAATATATAATAACCTACATTTAATTATATCTGTTTTCTTGTCAGATACTTCCTAAATGGATTCATCTGAGGCTGGCAAAGATAATACTGCTTCTTCTGTTTACGTTTTTTTTTTTTCCCAAAGCCTTCATAGAGCTACCACCAAAATTCTCCATACAGACAGAATTTCAGGCTCAAATAAGTAGCTAGTTGATTGCAGCAGCATGGCAGAAATTCAGAGCAGAAATTCAGATTTCTGGATTCTGAATTACATTGTTTCTCTCTTGATCAAAGTATGCTGCCATTAATGTATCTTTTTATACTTAAATTATAAAAGCAATCCATCCCCCTTGGGGAAATTGCAGAAAAAGTCACAAGTTCATAGTGTTCATACAGTCATAGTTTGCCTTTTTTTTCCTTACTGTTATACATCATAAGGGGTTTTTTTGATCATTAAACAATTCAAAAATATTTCTGTGACTATCATAGTCTGTTAACTCCTGTAACTTAATATTTTGACATTTGGGCTATAGCCAGATTCTTGCCATTATAATTGATGTTTCCATGAAAATATTTGTGCATGTCTATGTTTGCATTCCATATTCTTTTCTTAGACTAGAACCACTGTGAAGCTTAGAAAAAAGGAAGCATTTGTTCCCAGGAGATGTTCTGAGGTACCCTGGACCTTGACTAACCAAGTCCTGATATGGAATATAGTTAAAACTGGGATGTTATCAACCCAAAATAAATGTAATTGTCAGGTGAATTATTGCAAGCATGCTTTTTACTCATGATTCAGTAGCGTAATCTGGTGAACCTTATATCTTTTATTATTTTCAGAGCATTGCTGAGGTTTTCCGATGTTTCATTTGTATGGAGAAATTGCGGGATGCACGCCTGTGTCCTCATTGCTCCAAGCTTTGTTGTTTCAGCTGTATCAGGGTAAGTTGTATTTTTTTTACATACATTTAGTATATATAGGGTGTATTGGGAAAACCATTTTCTTTATCTTGTTTTAATTTTACATTTTATGCCCTTTTAAAAATGTCTTAAATGATTGTTTCTTAATAGGGAGACCATCAATGTATATTGTTTAGTACTATGGAGATGAATAATCATCAAGTCATAATTGCCATGAAGTGTCTGGAAACCAAAGCCCAGTGTAATTTTAGTATATTTACATTATTAAATCACTGCACATTTAACAAGTACTTACGAAGTGCTTACCTGCGTTGTGTTTGGGGTTGAGGATACTAAGATAAGTGATGGAAGTGCCTGTCCTGCAGGAGCTTAAATCTAATTGAGAGAATGGACTCTGTGTTTATATTGAAGAATGTATAGTGTCATAAAGAGGCACTCACAAAGTGCTATGAGACTCAGGAGGGAGAGTTTATACTTGTTTGATGGGTAAGATAGAGAAAAAGCTAGTAATGGGTTAAAAGGCACATAATAAAATCATATAATCTTATAGTTAAAAGAGACCTTAAAGATGAATATAATACAGTGGCTTTAAAAATTGAATGTAGGTGACCCCCAGAAACAAAATTATGAGGAAGCTTAAGATGTAAAACAGAAGAGCTTATTTTGGTTGTGTGTGGGGATTCGGTCGCACATCTGCAGGCCATAGTTGAAAACTGCCTGGCCCACGTGACTCTTAGTCGATTATTTCCTTTATTGAGAAAGTCAAAGTCATCTAACCTGCTCATCATCTCAAAATTTCTCTGTGGTTCCTTATTCCTGCCTGAGGAAGATAAATATCCCTCTGTCAAGAGTAATATCTGTAACACTTAAATCGTTTGCTTCCAGTCACACATTTAGCAAATGATGGAGCTGGATTTGAACCCAGGAAGCCTGGGTCAAGAGTCTGTGTTCTTTGGCACTACATGTCTACAGAGGGCCTAAGTTACATACCATGCTGATTCTCCCACTCATAAACTGAGAGACTTGATCTTCTTAGTGTTGTAAATGAGATAAGCTAAAAGGTAATATAGAAACTGAAATGTAGTTAAGACTTCACCTTCCGGGCTTCCCTGGTGGCGCAGTGGTTGAGAATCTGCCTGCCAATGCAGGGGACACGGGTTCGAGCCCTGGTCTGGGAAGATCCCACATGCCGCGGAGCAACTAGGCCCGTGAGCCACAACTACTGAGCCTGCGCATCTGGAGCCTGTGCTCCGCAACAAGAGAGGCCGCACACCGTGATGAAGAGTGGCCCCCGCTCTCCACAACTAGAGAAAGCCCTCGCACAGAAACGAAGACCCAACACAGCCAAAAATAAATAAATAAATAAATAAATTTATATTAAAAAAAAAAAAGACTTCACCTTCCAATGCAGGAGGTGGGAGGTTCGATCCCCGGTTGGGGAGCTAAGATCCCACATGCCTCTCCACCAAAAAACCAAAACAAAACAGAAGTAATATTGTTACAGATTCAATAAAGACTTTAAAAATGGCCCACATCGCGACTTCACTGGTGGCACAGTGGTTAGCAATCCGCATGCCAATGCAGGGGACACGGGTTCGAGCCCTGGTCCGGGATGATCCCACATGCCATGGAACAGTGAAGCCCTTGCGCCACAGATACTGAGCCTGTGCTCTAGAGCCCGCGAGCCACAACTACTGAAGCCTGCGTGCTTGGAGCCCATGCTCCGCAACGGGAGAGGCCACCGCAGTGAGAAGCCCACGCACCATAGTGAAGAGCAGCCCCCACTCGCTGCAGCTAGGGAGGGCCTGTGCGCAGCAACGAAGACCCAATGCAGCCAAAAATAAAAATTAAAAAAAAAAAAAAAAAAGGTCCACATCAAAAAAAAAAAAAAAGGTTGATGGTGGACACTTGTTTAAAAAAAAAACTAAAATGTACTCTTCATTTGTAAGGTGTTGTATTATTGTATTGTAAAAATAGCAACTCATACATATCATTATGTTTTATAAATGGTAAAGCTGAATGAAGCTAGAGAAATTAAGTAATTGGCCTCTATCACTGTAGTTAATTTATTGGTAGAGTAGATCTGGACTCAGCTCTTTTGATGAAGGTTCAGCATACATATGATCTCTGGTTATTACCTTATACCTCACTGATTCTTTTTTTTTTTTAAGTTTTTTTTTTTTTGACATGGACCATTTTTAAAGTCTTTTTTGAATTTGTTACAATATTGCTTCTGTTTTATATGTTTTGGTTTTTTGGCCCTGAGGCATGTGGGATCTTAACTTCTGGACCAGGGATCAAACCCACACCCCCTGCATTGGAAAGCGAAGTCTTAACCACTGGACTGCCAGGGAAGTCCACTCATTGATTCTTCATTTCTTCACTTTTCCTCTTCCTCCTCCTGTTCCTTACAAGTATTTATTTCTTAAATATTGCGCTGGCATTCTCTATTATGAAGTTTCTGGGAAATTTTTTTCTACTTTGAGAAATTTGATTTACTTTTGCAGGTTTAACTATCATCTGTGTGCATGGCTCCTAAATCTATTCCTTCAGCATTGACCTGTAAATGTCTTATCTGATTGTCCTTCCAGCATCTTGAACTTTGTTCTAGATCAAATTCTTCCTATTATTTTCTCAAATTGACTCTTTTTGAATTCTTTTTTTTTTGTTTGTTCTTTTCTACTAATCAAACTTGAAACCTCTGATACCAATAATTTTTAAGTCTTGTCAGTTATCTCCTAGTGTCATTTATATCTGTCCTACCTTTCCGTTCTTATTATTACCATCCTAATAGAGAAATACAGACATCTATTACCTCATGCTTAGATAATTATAGTTACTATCTAACTGATCTCTCTGTCTTGAGTCTTTTCTTCTCTCGTCCATTTTGTATCCTGCTGCCATATTGATATTTTCCAGTAATGTCATTCTTTTTTCCTCCCAGAAGCCTCAGAGATTTATTGCCTGAAGGATAAAGTCCAAGAACATTAGCCTTATATTCAGACCATCTGAATAATCTGGTTCTAACCTTTCTTTTTCAGGGTTGTTTTGGTTCCTGAATTCAACATTCATTTGTTTGTTCATTGAACAAATATTAATTGTGGACTTGGAGTTAAGCACTGACTTCTTAAGGAATTGACTTGTTTTCTAGTTGGGATATAGGCAAAAAAGTAAATAGCCATATGTTAGATATTCTTCATAGCATAAAGAAAAATGAAACTGGTTGAGGTTATAGAGTAGGGACTTTGAGAGGTAACTGGCAGGTTGGTAGCTATTTTAGATAGAATAGTCTGGGAAGGTCTCTCTGAGTAGATGACATTTGAGCAGAGACCAGGATGAGAGTGATGGGAATATGTAGGGAAAGAAAGTCCCAGGCAGAGAAATCAGAAGGGGCAAACGCCCTGAGAAAGAAATATGTTTAGTGTGTTGAGAAATACCAGAGAAGCAGTGTGGTTAGAGCAAAGTGGACAGAGGGAGAGAGGGAAAGGAAATGAGTTTGAAGATGTAGCTAGAGGCCTTGGTAAAGACCTTGGATTTTATTTTAAGTGTGCTGCTAGCCATTGAAAGCTTTTGAGTGATTTGAAGTAATTAATGTTTTGAAAGCTATCACTCTGGCTACTGTGTGGAAAGAGGACTGTAGGCAGATGGGGGGACAGTGAGGAGAGCAGTTAGGATGTGCTTTATTAGTGAAAGGTGGATGGTGGTTTAGACCAGAATGGTAACAGTGAAGGTGGTGAAAAATAGGGCAATTCTGGATATGTTTTGAAGGTAGAATCAATGGATTTTCATACAGATGGGATGTGAGGAAAGTTTTTTACAGCATCTGGGTGAATGAAAGGTTTCCCATTCTGAAATAGAAAAAACTGAGAGAAGAACAGATTTGGGTAGGTAATAGATGTAAAAGTTTTTTTTTTGTTTTTTTTTTTTTACTTTTAAATTATGTTTTACTTAGTAACTACAGAAAACCATTGTTTTTGCTAGTGAGAGCAATATGATTTTTTATTATTAATTAATTTATTATTGGCTGCGTTGGGTCTTCGTTGCTGCGCGTGGGCTTTCTTTAGTTGTGATCGGGGGCTACTCTTTGTTGCGGCGCGCTGGTTTCTCATTGCGGTGACTTCTCTTGTTGCGGAGCACGGGCTCTAGGCACGAGGACTTCAGTAGTGGCTTGCGGGCTCAGTAGTTGTGGCACACGGGCTTAGTTGCTCTGCAGCATGTGGGATCTTCCTGGACCAGGGCTCAAACCCGTGTCCCCTGCATTGGCAGGCAGATTCTTAACCACTGCGCCACCAGGGAAGCCCGAGGTATGATTAAATATAGTTCTTCCTTTTAAAAAAAAAAAAAAAAAAAATTTGTGACTCTGTGATACTCCAGTTCAAAATTTTGGACTAGTTCACTTTATTACAATACTTGTAATTTTTAAAATCTTAAAAAAATTTAGATATAATTCACATAACATAAAATTCACCCTTTTAATGTATAAAGTTTTCTTTTTTAATATGTAAAGTTTGAGATGTTTATTATACATCTAATTGGAGAGGTTGACAGTTGGAAATATGAACCTGGATTTGAGGAAGGGGAATGAACCTGGATTTGAGGAAGGGGACGTTAGAGAGATTGAATAATTAGCATATAGATAGTATTTAAAGCCAGGGGACTAGATGAGACCATCAGATTACCTCCTGTGGGAAGAGATTTTTAAGTCTGAACTCTGGGTCACTCAATGTTTAGATGTTAGGAGAAGGATTCAGCAGAGGATAATAAGAAGGAGCCAGGAGTGAGGCATCACAGAATTCAACTGAAAAACATGTTTCAAAAAGGAGTAGTTTAGGGCTTCCCTGGTGGCGCAGTGGCTAAGAATCTGCCTGCCTATGAAAGGGACACGGGTTCGATCCCTGGCCCGGGAAGATCCCACATGCCGCGGAGCAACTAAGCCTGTGTGCCACAACTACTGAGCCTGCGCTCTAGAGCCCGCGAGCCACAACTACTGAAGCCCGCGTGCCTAGAGTCCTCAACAAGAGAAGCCACCGCAATGAGAAGCTCGTGTACCACAACGAAGAGTAGTCCCCGCCCGCTGGAGCTAGAGAAAGCCCACACACAGCAACGAAGACCCAACACAGCCATAAATAAATAAATAAATAAAATAAAAAACTAAAAAAAAAAAAAAAGGAGTCGTTCAGCTGTGTCATATGGTTCTAGCCTGGGAATTGACCATTGGATCTGATTTTTTTTTTCCTTTTTTTTTTTTCGGCTGTGCTGCGCAGCACGCGGGATCTTAGTTCCCCGACCAGGAAGTGCGGTGTCTTAACTACTGCACCACCAGGGAAATCCCTTGGATTTGAGAATATGTAGGTTATTGGTGACCCTGATAAGTAGTTTCAGTGGAACAGTGGGGGCAAAAACTTGATGTCAGAGAGTGGGAGGAGAATGAGACAGCAAGTATAAAAACTGTCACAGAATCTTGTTGTAAAGGGGAGAAACAAGGTAGTGGGTTGAAGGGGGATGTTGAGAGTCATCTTTTAGGAGAAGGTTTATATCTTCCTGGGACTGAACCAGTAGAGAATAATTGATGCTAGAGAGACGAGGGGTAATTACAGGAGCAAAGTCCTTGAGACGCTGAGCACTCCACACAACCACATTGTAATATTGTTTATTTGAATGCTTTCCCTTCTCTTCCATCTCATCTCTGTTCATTTGTCCACAGAAATTGAACTATCCTTGACAGTCCAGATACTTGTGTCATTTTAACAAACTAAGGCCCAGACTCATGAATAGACTTGTCCAAAGTCACCTAGTAGTTGGTGACAGACCAAGACTAAACTTATCCCCAGGCCAGCACTCTACCCGCGACTCCCCAACGCCTCCACAGGCGTACCCAAAAGCAGGAACATTGGCTGTGTTTTCAGGCCAGGTCTTCATTTATCTAGCTACACTCAGTTGATTTTCTCTCAGTATCTGTTCCTGTTTTGTATTTTTTCCCGTTATTTTGCCCACATCTTTCTCATCCAGTTTTTTCTTACCCCCTGTTGATTTTTAGTATTGGTAGCAATTTGCCAATAATTATTGACTTTGTTTTTAATTTTTCAGCCTTTTAAAATTAGGTATATTTGACATACAATAAACTGCACATGTTTAAAGTACACAATTTGATAAGTTTTGACAAATGTATACACTTGAAAAACCATCCCTACAGTCAAGATAACGAACATATCTCCAATCCCCAAAAGTTTCTTTGTGCCTCTTGATAGTCCCTACCTCCTCTTGTCTTGTTCTCAAGCAACCAGTGATCTGCTTTCTATTACTATAGATAAGTTTGCATTTTCTAGAATTTTATACAAATGGAATCTTACAATATGTACTCTTAACGGTCTGGCTTTTTTCACTCAGCAAAATTATTTTGAGATTCATCTATGTTGTTGTATCAATAGTATTCCCTTTTAAAATAGTACAGATGAACCGGTTTACAGGGCAGAAATAGAGACACAGACGTAGAGAACAAACGTATGGACGCTAAGGGGGGAAAGTGGCGGGAGGGGGGTGGTGGTGATGGGATGAATTGGGAGATTGGGATTGACATATATATACCAATATGTATAAAATAGATAACTAATAAGAACCTGCTGTAAAAAAATAAATACAATTTTTTAAAAAAGTATTTCTTTTTATTGCTGCATAGTAGCATTCCGTTGTATGCATATGCTGTAATTTGTTCATCCATTCACCTGCTGATGGACATACAGGTTTCTTCTAGTTTTGGGCATTTACAAAGAAAACTGCTATGAATGTTTGTATACAAGTCTTTCAGTGGACTTAAGCTTTCATTTCTCTTGGGTAAATAGGAGTGGAATGGCTATATCATATCGTAGGTGTATGTTTAACTGCTTAACAAATTGTCAAACTGTTTTCTAAAATAATTGTATCATTTTACATTCTCAACAGCAGTGTGTGAGAGTTCCGATTCTTCCATGTTAATGCCAACACTTGGTATTGGTATGTTCAGTCTTGAATTTTAGCCATTCTCATAGGTATGTAGTAGTACATACTTCTCCCTTAAGATCAGGAAAAAGACAAGGATGTGTACTTTTATTACTTTGGTCCATTACCCTCCCCCAACCCCTGGCAACCACTATTCCTTCTTCTCTATGAATTTGACTACCTTGTATAAATGGAATCATAGAATATTTGTCCCTTTCTGTTTATTTCTGGGCTCTCTATTCTATTTCATTGTCCTTATGCCAGTACCAAACTGTTTTAATTTACTGTAACTTTGTAGTAAACTTTGAAATCAGGAAGTATGAGTCCTCTAACTTTGTGACAAGTTTTCAGTCTTTCATCATTGAGTATGATGTTTGCTGTGGGTTTTTTATGTATGGACTTTTATCAAGTTGAGGAAGTTCCCTTCTTTTCCTATTTCTTGAGTGCTTTTATCATGAAAGGATATTAGATTTTGTCAGATGCCTTTTCTTTATCCATTGAGATGATCATGTGGGTTTTTCCTTCATTTTCTTAATGTGATTGATGTATTATATTGAATGATTTTTGTAGGTTGAACTATCCTTGTATCCCAGGAACAAATCCCACTTGGTCAAGGTGTATACTCTTTTTGAATTTGGTTTGCTAGGTTTTTGTTGAGGATTTCCCTTGAACAACTTTGCAGAGTAGGAATGCTGATTCTCTTGTTGCATATGAGGAAACTTGAGATCAGTCACGTGTCTGGTGTCGCATAGTAAGTGCCAGAGCTAGGAATAAGACTCAGGTTTGAATAATGTCTCAAGCTTGTGATTCTTCCATTTAATGAAGGAGAGAAATTAATTCTTGTTTTTTAAAATTTATTTATTTAATTTATTTATCTTTGGCTGTGTTGGGTCTTCTTTGCTGCGCGCGGGCTTTCTCTAGTTGCAGCGAGCGGGGGCTACTCTTTGTTGCCGTGCGCGGGCTTCTCATTGCAGTGGCTTCTCTTGTTGCAAAGCACGGGCTCTAGGCACGCGGGCTCAGTAGTTGTGGCTCGTGGGCTCTAGAGCACAGGCTCAGTAGTTGTGGGGCATGGGCTTAGTTGCCCCGCGGCCTGTGGGATCTTCCCAGACCAGGGCTAGAACCTGTGTCCCCTGCACTGGCAGGCGGATTCTTAACCACTACGCCACCGGGGAAGCCCGAGAAGTTAATTCTTAAATTGAATGTGGGGGAATTGCTACAAAGGTGTTTCTTTAATATTACTTGAGTACAAATATTGTATCACTGGTTCTTACCTTTGGTTTTGGTTTGGTAGAAACATTGTTTTTCCTCAAAGTATTAAAATTGCCATATTTGTTTTGTGATTAAATGAGATTATAGAATACAAGGTAAAAATGCCACAAATAATAAGAGAAGGGAAAGATCACTAGCCTAGGATAGGCAGGAAAGTATTATGGACATAATCAGTGGACTTTCCCATGGGACAGCGCGTGGCTAGAGGGACAGTATAAGCAAATACACAAATAGGATGCCAAGAGTGGTATATATATTATAGCAATAAGCCTGTTTTGACTGGAAGGGAGGGGCGCAATAAAAAATACAGACTGGGTTATTCTTTACCATGGTCCCAACCTTTATAGAGCTTTTAGTTTAGTAGGGCAGGGGAGACAAACAAATAAGTCAGTATACCAAGTGTTATAGGTACAATGAAAGGGGAAGTATAGGTTACTGTGGTAAAGCATGACAATGGTATTTAAATAGTCTATAGACAGGGAGCTTTCTGGAGGAAGTGACATATAATCTGAAATCTAAAGGGTGAGCCAGAATAACCTAGTTAAAGAGAGGTGTTGAATATCCTGGGCAGAGAGGGGAAACATATTTAAAGACTTAATCTTGCTGGATCCCCTAGGGTGAGGTAGAAGATGAGGCTAGAGAGGTGTAGGCTGAGACCAGTCCTGGAGGAGTGCTATGACTTTAGCAGAGCATTGTTTGAGGGAAAGAAACCTGACCTAAATCTTGCTTTGCTCAGGGACCAAAGAAATGATGTTCAAGGTTGTTAAGAATGGAATCCTTTTACATCTATTTTTTTTCTTACAGCTTTATTTTCTGTGCTATGAAGTACACTTCCCCCTATTTAATCTTCTATTGTTCTTTAAGGACTCCTTGGGAATTTTATTTCTGAGTTAATTATTTGACTTTAGGTAAAAGCTTAGGTTCTTTCATAGAAATAGGAAGGGATAAACAGAAATAACAGATATTGAGAGTACATGGCTATTGGATTATATATTTATTTACCTCAAAACCTGTTTACCAGACAATTAAAATATTTAACCATGGAGCTATTGTTTTTGGAAAGGTATTAGCATCTCCTTTGTATATGGTGTAAAACTGCTCCCTATCCAATAATAACGAAAATGGTTAAATTAATAGAATTTGAGGTTTAGTAGAGATATTATTCTCTTGTAAAACTTTTTATAATTATGAGGAAACCAGGTTATGTAGATGTTTAAATGACTGAACTGTAGAACTCATTTAAGACAAAGTTTTGCTGTATTGCTTATTTATGTTTTTCTGTCTAATTTGTATAGCCATAATGTATATACCTTACAATTAGATTGCTTTTCAAAAAGGAATTTAGTAGTACCTTAAAATTCCTCAGAGATTTTATGGTGGGTTAGTTAGAAGTAAATCATCATAGTGGCTTATTTTGGGGGGGTGGTAGTAACAATATCATTATTATTTTTGTGCAGATTATTCACACCTTCCCTGTGAGATCCAGAGTCCTAGGATCACTTTCTTACCTGTGAGAGAATAGCTTCTTAATAATTATTTTGGAATGAGTTCTGTGCCTTTGAAAATTTATTCCTGTCACGATGATAATGAGACAGATTGCCTGCTATTCTATAAGTATCTCTATAATTAATGCAGGCACTAGAGAGTTAAACTCATTAAATTTGGTATGTAAGGTTTCAGTATGTACAAATTAGTGGTGTTATCTGCAATCAAAATCTAATTTTTTTTGCCTCCTTAGCGCTGGCTGACAGAGCAGAGAGCTCAATGTCCTCATTGCCGGTAAGTGTTTTACTGTGATTATTTGTGAATTTGGAAAGTAGTAAGGTGATGGGGTCAGCGTGTGTCCTAATACTCGTAACATTCTTTCTGCAACCTGCCACATTTCTACTCTTTGCAAATACAGTTGAAAAGAAAATAAGCAATCTATCTAGATAAAGAAATGCAGACTAATTTACCTGACTTAGAATTATGTAGAATACATTACATTGTTTACCTTCTTTTGGAAAATCATTGTGTAACTTCTTAACTTACCTTTTATAACTAAAAAAAAATAGTTTCTGTTAAAAAAAAAATCCAGATAGTAATAAAAAGGCTTCTGATTCTGATAACCTGACTTGATTTTTTCATGCTTTAACACTTTCAGAAGAAATTGTTAGTGTTAGGTTTGGGTACCTGTTCTTCTAGACATTTTTCTATATATGTACTGATGTATAGATATAAATGTTTTCTTAAAAAGCACAAATGATGTAATATTATTTTGCTTTTTTTTTTCCATGTAAAATATGGTGGTGCCTTTATTGATCATATGTACATATATGTCATTTAAAATCAGTGTTTGAATAATAACCCCCTGTAAGATTATACATTGATTTTTTTTTTTTAAGCTTATATTGAGAGACATTTAGGTTGTTTCCATTTTCAGTTATTTCAAATGATGCCAGATTGCATTGAAGGGAAAGGTTTTTTACCATTTTATGTTCCTAATAATAGATATTGAAAATGCTTCTTCCTCACATTCTTGCCAACACTGGGTATTACCAATCATTTTATTTTTTTGTCATTCTGCTAAGTGAAAAATGGTATCTCGTTTTTAATCTACTTTTTTAAAAAATGATTGAAACTGAACATCTATTAAAACATTTTTAGCCGTTTATAATTTCTTTTTTTCTTAAACTACTTCATATCTTTTGCCCATTTTTCTTCATGTACTGTTCACATTTTTCATACTGACTTTTAAGAAGATCAGCAGTATCAAATAGAACTTTCTGTGTGATGGAAATGTTCTATAGCCTTGCTGTCAACTGTGGCAGTAGAGCACTTGAAGTAAGCCTAGTGTAACTATAATGAAATTTTCTTTTTTTTAACTAATTTGAATTTTTAATTTAAATAGTCACATATGAGTAGTGGCTGTCATTTTGGAGAGTATAGCTTTAGACCAAGGAATTAAGAATTCAGTCTGTAATCTGAATTGCTAATTTTTTTATTCAGTTTTTTTTGTAAATGATACATTATTGTAAAAATAAGTTACAAACCATACTTTTCATTGTGTCTTTGTTACTATTTTGATAGTAATATGGTATGAATATGATTGTGAGCCCTATTTTGAGGAGTGTTTATTTTTTCTTGATTTATAATTTACTTTTTTTTTTCCAGCTTTGTTGAGGTATAATTGACAGAATTGTAAGGTATTTAAAGTATAAAATGTGATAGTTTGATACACATATACATTGTGAAAGGATTCCCCCCATTGAGTTAACACATTTGTCACCTCAGTATTTACCTTTGAAATGTGTTTTAGAAAATGATCTCAAATTCCTGACTGAGAGTATATGTATGTATATTTTCTCTCCAGTGCTCCACTCCAGCTACGAGAACTAGTAAACTGTCGTTGGGCAGAAGAAGTAACACAGCAGCTTGATACTCTTCAACTCTGCAGTCTCACCAAACATGAAGAAAATGAAAAGGACAAGTATGTCCTTAGTTTCTTTGTTCAGGTGTTTCATAGATTGTGCCACATAGTATTTTAATGACATTATTGAAAGTTTAAGCTTCGTAGGTGAACACTAAGACAATTTTCTTCTAGCATGGCGTGGGTGTCTCTATTTGGAAAAACCCTTCTAACTCTCACTTCTTTTATTAAAGCCTCTCATAAAAGATTAGAACTGCCACAATTTGCTAATTACTAATCTCTCTGCTTTGCTTCTTGATGCCTACTGGCCCCTCCTTGGGTTTGCTAAAGGTGCCTATATATAAGCCATTGAGTAATAATGGTTCTGATAAATTTCCTATTTGTAAAAGCTATATTCTATATTCGGTAGTGTGGAAATCATGCTAAATGAGACAGTATCTAATATGCTGTTTCTTCATGCTTTATTAATTTCCTATTGGATATTCAGATTACTTATAAATGAGAAATATAAAATGTCAACCTATTTAGGTATTTTCTGTAAGCTCAGTGTGATTTATCAGTGAAAAGCTTTTTAAAATTGCAACAGTGTGTCCCCTTTATAGGCAAGAGAAACAATTTTTTAAATTGTGGCAAAAGAAACATAATATTTACTATCGTAACCATTTTTAAGTATACAGTTCAGTAGTGTTAAGTGTATGCATGTTGTTGTACAGCAAATCTCCAGAATTTTTTCATTTTGCAAATCTGAAGCTCTCAATTCATTAAACAATAATTTCCTATTTCCCACCATTTTACTTTCTGTTCCTATTTTCTCCCATTCCATAGATTGCCCTTTTTCTCTGTTTATTGTGTCCTTTAATGTACAGAAGTTGTTAATTTTGATATAGTCCAATTTATCTATTTTTAGTTTTGTTGTGTGTGCTTTTGGTGTCATATCCAAGAAATCATTGCCAAATCCAGTATCATGAAGCTTTTCCCTTGTGTTTTCTTTTAAGAGTTTTATCATTTTAGGTCTTATGTTTAGGTCTTTGATCTATTTTAAGTTACTTTTTTAATATGGTATAAGTTAAAGGTATTTAACTTAAAGGTATTTAACTACTAGGGCTGCCATAACAGAATACCACAGGCTGGGTGGCTTAAACAACAAAATTTATTTTCTTATGGTTTCAGAGGCTGGTAGTCCAAGGTCAAGGTATTGTCAGGGTTGGTTTCTGGTGAGGCCTCTGTCCTTGACAAGGATATAGCTACTTCTCACTCCATCCTCACGTGGCCTTTTCTTTGTGAGTGCACACTCCTGCTGTCTCTTTCTCTTCTTGTAAGGACACCAGTCCTATTGGGTAGGCCTCCACCCCTGTGATTTCATTTAACCTTCATTATCTCCTTAAAGGCCCTAACTCCAAATACAATTACATTAGGGCTTCAACGTAGGAATTTGGGGGCACACAATTCAATTAATAACCATGTCCAACTTTATTCTTTTGCTTGTGGTTATTCAGTTTAAGGGAAAACTTTTTAAAATTGAATTGTTCATTTCTAATGAGGATCTGGTATTGTGCAATTAATCACCTGTGTCTTGGTTATTGTTGACTTTGGTCACATGTAGAAAAAGTGTGCACGCATACATGCTCATGTAGGCATGGACACATAATCTGATTTGCCCAAAATGTAGTAATAGGATAGAATTTATCGTCTATACAGTTTCTCAGAAATGATGTTATCTTTGTACTTTAAATAGAAACTAGTCTGCATTTTTCATGTGATTTTAAAGTCCTTATAGATGGATGAAAACAATACTTAAAAAAAAATTGTCTCTACATGTAATTGTTCAGCTTAATTCACAGAAGCCATGGAGTACATTTTATATTTCCTGAGATATAGTCATTTAAAATTGACTGACCTGTTTGCCCAAACTTAGGAATTTGTTGCGGTAACTGTGTTCCAGTTTTTAAATTTATTTAATTTATAACTGTACTTTTTTTTCATAATGTATAGATGTGAAAATCACCATGAAAAACTTAGTGTATTTTGCTGGACTTGTAAGAAGTGTATCTGCCATCAGTGTGCACTTTGGGGAGGAATGGTAAGCGGAACAAATTCAGCATATTATTTTTAATTAGAATGTAGAAAGCACTGAAATATTTGTTTGATTTAGATAGAAAGTAGTATCATTTTACTCTGTTTATAGAATGAAAATTAAATGTATCTGCTTTATAGCAGAAGGTATTGTACCTTCTCTTATTCCAGAGAAACTTCTTTTTTTTTTTCCATCTTTATTGGAGTATAATTGCTTTACAATGGTGTGTTAGTTTCTGCTTTATAACAAAGTGAATCAGTTATACATATACATATGTTCCCATATCTCTTCCCTCTTGCGTCTCCCTCCCTCCCACCCTCCCTATCCCACCCCTCTAGGTGGTCACAAAGCACCGAGCTGATCTCCCTGTGCTATGCGGCTGCTTCCCACTAGCTATCTATTTTACGTTTGCTAGTGTACATATGTCCATGCCACTCTTTCACTTTGTCACAGCTTACCCTTCCCCCTCCCCATATCCTCAAGTCCATTCTCTAGTAGGTCTGTGTCTTTATTCCCGTCTTACCCCTACGTTCTTCATGACCTTTTTTGTTTTTTTCTTTTGTTGGGGATTTTGATGTATGATGTGCATCCCTTACATAAATATTTTATTTTAATTGAAAACCTGTAAAATGTCTACTCATATCAGTTGATCTGATATCCTGGCTGTGATTTCCAATTTTAGTTTCTTTAAAATGGAACAAAAACTTTATAGACATTTGTGAAACAATATGAATGCAGACATCTAGTTCTTAGGATTTTTTTTTTTTTAATCTTTCTTCCTCAAGTACCTTTCTAATTTATTCATTTGTGCTAGAGACTGGGGGTTCAGAGATGAACATGGCAGATATCAAACAACTAGATCTGTACTTAATTACTGTTGTGATAAATATTAGGAATAATTATACAGTGCTGATGAGAGTGAATAACCACGGGACCCGACCCTGAGTTAAGCTCCAAAGGATTGAGTAGGAGTTAAGTGGGTGGAGAATTTGGACAGGGTGGATGAAAGAGAATTATTTTTGAATAAGGCGTTTCTTTTGCAAAGGGCTGTGGGAAGAGGTTTGAGGTCATGGAAGAAGGCTAGTACTGACCAAAAGAAGAGTGACAAATTAGGTTGTCAGGTGGTTTGGGCCATTATTAAGGATTTTGCTTCTTTCTAATGAGTGAAGATGTCTAGATAAGTAAACATTTTGCTTAAGTCCGTTATCTAAAATCTTGAAGGATTTCCTATATGGGTGAAGCGATTTTAAGCAAACTCTGGGCTGTTTTAACAAAATAAAGGCAGCCAAAAGATAAAATTCATTTGAAATTATTTACCAGTTTATTAGTATCCATTAGTATCCATGTTAAGGAAGGAATGTAAATGCAGATGAGATATATGAAAATGTTCAAAAACTACTCATTACTTTAAATAGCATGGTGGACATACCTTTAAACCTTTGGCGGAAATTTATGAGCAGCATGTTACTAAAGTGAATGAAGAGGTAGCCAAACTTCGTCGGCGTCTCATGGAACTGATCAGCTTAGTTCAAGAAGTGGTAAGACTACTACTGAAAGATCATTATCCCTTTTATAGTCTATAATATATATTTTTTATAATATAAATCAATCAGATGTTGAACTCAAGATTTGAAATTTTGATAAGATATATTTATAATTGTTCTCACCAACTTCAAACTAGCTGAGGAATTTGCATCCAAACCCCTTGTCTGTTCTGAAGTTGGAGCCAGAGAATTGCCTCCTCTTATGCAGAAATAGAGAATCAGTGAATGAGTTAAATAAGCCTGTTTGTTACATAGTCAGTAATTGACTCCTAAACAGAATCAGTATTGACTTTTACAGTCATTAAGTCATTCATTCTTTGGGAGAGTTTCTGCTACCAGGGAATGAACTACTTCTGATGTCCTGAATTAAAACTGAAGAATTCAGAGTAATATTTAACACTACTCTTTAGATACTGTATGGGTCAAAGAGCTCTGGTGAGCTATTTACCATTTGTAATATTATTTCTATGGGAAAATGTAATAAGCATCAAACATTTAAGTACTTAATATACTTTTGGAATATATTTTGTTTAAAGTTACCAGAATGACAGTTATTCCTGAGGTTTGCAGACCATTCCTAACTCAAGATGTTGTCTTTATTTTACTCATGTAGGAATCAAGATCGAGATCATCATTTATAACATTCTTTATACAGAAAATAATGTTTTTGAGTTACATGTATGCTACACAAACTCATTTTGGAATATAAACAAGTTGAATGGCTTCTATTTGGCCTTCGTTTAGTTACCTTTTTTTCTATTATTTTCTCTTGACAGCCTTTTAATTTGGGCATTAGGGAGGTTGTTCTAGTTTGAGATTTTCACTGCTTGTGCTTATAATAATAGTAAGTATAGGAAAGATTGCTTTTTATTTTTGGTAGTATGCTATTAAAAAAACTATGTACTCTGCAATCTTTAAAAACCCTATTTTTTTCTTTCTTTGTTTGGTTCTGAAAAATATTTAAAACTTTGTAAATTGGAGTAGATGTGGTTTTTCAAATTTTTCATTTGTTTTAGAGTTTTGTGTGATGTGAACTGGCTTTAGTATAAGTTTTTGGGTTTGAACAGTGGTTTCCTATATGATTGGGGCTTTGAGTATGTGTTTTGTATGTGTTACCTAGAACAGTTTTTTTTGTAATTACATATCTTTCTGTTTAACTGTTAAAATATTGTGTACTTTATTATGCTTTAATTGTTTAAGAATTTTTTTCTGAGTTTCAGGAATTCAACTGACTTTAAGAATAATTGCAGTGATTGCATTAGTGTCTATTTACTTCCATTTAAAAAATTCTTCAATTAAAATTTTTTTTTATATAAATTTATTTTTGGCTGCATTGGGTCTTTGTTGCTGTGCATGGGCCGTCTCGAGTTGCGGCGAGCGGCTACTCTTCATTACAGTGTGCGGGCTTCTCATTGCAATGGCTTCTCTTGTTGCAGAGCACGGGCTCTAGGCGCGCGGGCTTCACTAGTTGTGGCACGCAGGCTCAGTAGTTGTGGCTCGCGGGCTCTAGAACACAGGTTCAGTAGTTGTGGCGCACGGGCTTAGTTGCTCCGTGGCATGTGGGATCTTCCCGGACTAGGGATCAAACCCGTGTCCCCTGCATTGGCAGGCGGTTTCATAATCACTGCACCACTAGAGGAGTCCTAAAATTTTTTTACCTGTTTATCTTCTAGGAAAGAAATGTCGAAGCTGTAAGAAATGCAAAAGATGAGCGTGTTCGGGAAATTAGAAATGCAGTGGAGATGATGATTGCACGGTTAGACACACAGCTGAAGAATAAGCTTATAACACTGATGGGTGAGTTTTTCTATGCTGCTTGTGTACATGGTGCTTTGAACCTTCTTGAAGTTCAGTGGTTGGTGAGTTATTATAGGCTAGGAAAAGATTGCTTTAAAAAATAGAAGTTCTACCTGTTAATTGTTCCTCTGTATCAATTAACATTACATCAAATTGATATAACTTCTGCTAACTTCATGGGATATGCTTCCAGCTCTTCAGACTTTGTGATTTGCAAAGTAGGTGGTCTGATTTGGCAAGCGTGCCTATCTTTTTTTTGTTTTGTTTTGTTTTTGTGTCATGTAAAACAGTTTCTTTCTTCCTTCTCTATAATAATAATTTCTGTAACAATAATTCCTTTATCCCTCTGTGTTTCCAACTTCTTTGAGACTGTTTTCCTCTCTGGACATTCTTTTTTACAGGTTCCTATTATGTTCAAAGCACATACCTCTTGCTGACATTTAATATAAACAAATGGCCCACTTACTACATTCTTCTTTTTAGGCCGCATTTAAATTTGGGGGGAAGAATTATTTTAGAATAGTTGATTGATTAAAAATGTTAGTTTTCTATAGCTTTATATTCCTTTAGAAGAAGCAATAATGTTAATTTCATTACAAAGTATACTGTCACTGTATATTTCTTAGAAGTATTTAATAGACCTGCATTGTCCTTTGTCTGTAACTGTAGTTAGGGTTGGTTCTGAAATCCTCTTGTCAAAGCTACTATAATTAAAACTCTGGAAAAATTTTTTAGGGTAGCTGTAATGAAGAAGTTTTGTTTACTTGAGATTGATTCCTTGTTATTGAATATGTTCAATGAAATTTAATTTCATTCTTGAACCAGTAAGAAGCCTGAGTGTTGGTCTTCTGCTATTTTTTAAATAGGTCAGAAGACATCTCTGACACAAGAAACAGAACTGTTGGAATCCTTACTTCAGGAAGTAGAGCACCAGGTGATGAAATATTAAATGAAATGAGATAAAGTCTTTATCCTTTTTCTGTTCATGTACTTTAAAAGTTTTTTGGTTTTTTGTTTTTTGACAGATTATATGAGATCAAAAGATCTGGGGATCTGTGTGCTATACTAGGGATTTTTATGAAATAGGAATCAGCTGATTCAAGGTTTCTTCATCATGTATGGGAACTAGATAAAATAATACTAATTTTGTTTTTGCAAAAAACAATTATTTTTACTGGGAATAATAGCCAATAGGAATCTATAAATCTTTAAAAGATTAAAATCTTCTGACATTGTGACTTAAGTGGTGACTTCGAGATAGAATATTATTGCCAATTACTTACACATAATGATTCTTAGGGTAAAATTAGCATTTTTATTTATTAAGGAAATTTTTATTACATACCAAATAGATAGCAGGATTGCTTTAGGTGCTTTGGAACACAACAGTGGACACAATGGCAAAAAAATCCTCAAAGAGTTTATAATTTAGATTCAGGGTAGGTGGGGATAAAGTACATAGTGAATGAATAAATAAAATGTATAGTGTCACATAAATATTTGATAATTTTTTCTGTCTTGAATTTGGTTTTTGGAATTCTCGAATTCCTCTCTATGCCTGATACACAGCTGTCTCATGCAGTTGTTCTCTTAATTATCATCCTGGGGATCCCCTTCATTTCTTTCTTGGGTTGAATCCCACGTTTCCTGATTTCCATGGCTTCCATGCTCTTGATTTGCACGTTTGTTTTGGTATCACACTTACTCTGTGGCTTTCATGAAAGGGTAATCAGAATAAATTTTTCGAGACTGCATGTCTGAAAATATTTTTATTCAATCTTTACATTTGGTTGATAGTTTGGCTGTTAGAGTTCAGTACATAAGTATTTATATATTCTTGTTTTTCTCTTCAGTATTTTTTTTGACTGTGCTGCATGGCTTGCGGGATCTCAGTTCCCCAACCAGAGCCCTCAGTGGTGAAAGCTCGGAGTCCTAACCACTGGACTGCCAGGGAATTCCCCAGTATTCCCATTCTTAATTGTGCATGTTGTTCTCCTAGTCCAGAGATTTTATTTTATCCCTTCCAGAGAATAAACTAGCAGCCTTCTGCTGGAGTGATAGGACAAATTTAAACCAGCTATAAGTGGAGTAGGGGTGGGATCTGGGGATCTGTGCACTTTTTTTTTCTTTTAACAGCTTTATTGAAGGATAACTGACAAAAAATAAGCTGCATGTATTTAAAGTGTGTAATTTGATAAGGTTTGACAAATGTATACACCTGTGAAACCATCACCATAGTCAAAGTAGTGACTTTTTTCCTCCAGAATTTTTTGTGCCTCTTTATAAATTCTCCTTCTGCTTCTCCCAACACTTCCCTCTCTAGGCAACCCCCTATCTCCTTTCTGTCATTATAGATAATTTTGCCTTTTCTAGCATTTTATGTAATTGGAATCATACACATTATATACTTGTTTTATGTCTGACTTCTTTTACTTAGCAGAATTATTTTGCAGTTCATTCATATATCAATAGTTGTTTCCTTTTTAATTGCTGAGTAGTATTCCATTGTATGTATATACCACAATTTGTTTTTCCATTCAACTGTTTATGGTCATTTGGTTTGCTTTCTGGTTTTGGGTTTTACAAATAAAGTGGCAGTGAGCATTCATTTACAAATCTATACATGGACATATATTTCCTTTTCTCTTGGGTCCTCCTAAGATAGAGTGGTAGATACATGATAAGGTTTTCAATAAATGCTGTCTGTTTTCCCAAAGATATTGTACCATTTATATTTCCATCAGTAGTCTTTGAGAGTGCCAGTTCCTCCACATCCTTGCTAACACATGATATAGTCAATCTTTAATTTTAGCTGTTCTCATAAGAGTGTAATAATATTTCATTATGATTTTAATTTGCATTTGCCTTATACCTAATGATGCTAAGCATCCTTTCTTGAACTTATTTGCCATCCATATATCTTCTTTGTTGAGGTGTCTGTTCAGATCTTTTTCTTTGTTGTTGTTCAGATCTTTTGCCCATCATTTTATTGACTTGTTTGTTTTCTTACTGAGTTTTGAGAGTTCTTTATAAAAAAACTGGATAGAAGTCCTTTATTAGATAGGTACTTTGCAAAGATTTTCTTCAAGTCTGTGGCTTGTCTTTTCATTCTCTTGAAAGTGTCTTTTAAATGGAAGTTTTTAAATTTTGATGAAGTGTAAGTTATCAATTTGTTCTTTTGCTGTCATAGCTAAGAAATCTTTACCTAACCCAAGGTGACAAAGATTTTCTCCTGTGTTTTCTTCTAGAAGCTTTGTAGTGTTAGGTTTTATATTTAGGCATATGATCCATTTTGATCCTTTTTTTAAAAAATTTATTTATTTAGCTGCACCAAGTCTTAGTTGTGGTATTCAGGATCTTTTAGTTGTGGCATGAAGGATATAGTTCCCTGACCAGGGATCAAACCCAGGCTCCCTGCATTGGGAGTGCGGAGTCTTAACCACTGGACCACCAGGGAAGTCCCTGGTCCATTTTTGTATGTGAGGTATGGATCCAAGGTAGTCTTTTTGTTTTTGTTTTTTATATATGGCTATCTAGTTGTTCCAGCACCATTTGTTGAAGACTAGCCTTTCTTCACTGCATTGCCTTTGCATCTTTTTCAAAACTTAGTCCATAAACACATTGTCTATTGATTTATTTTATGTCACTACTGCACTGTTTTGATCATTGTTGCTTTATAATAAAAGGCAGTGTTAGCTCTCCAACTTTGCTCTTCCTTTTTTTTTTTTTTTTTAAAATATTTATTTATTTATTTTTGGCTGTGTTGGGTCTTTGTTTCTGTGCGAGGGCTGTCTCCAGTTGCGGCAAGCGGGGGCCACTCTTCATCGCGGTGCGCGGGCCTCTCACTATCGCGGCCTCTCCTGTTGCGGAGAACAGGCTCCAGACGCGCAGGCTCAGTAGTTGTGGCTCACGGGCTTAGTAGCTCCGCGGCATGTGGGATCTTCCCAGACCAGGGCTCGAACCCGTGTCCCATGCATTGGCAGGCAGATTCTTAACCACTGCGCCACCAGGGAAGCCCTGCCTTTTATTTCTTGTTAGGTGTTACTGCCCAGAACTTCTCGTATAATGTTGATTTAAGTATGATGTAAGCTGTGGGTTTATTGTAGATGTCCTTCATCAGGTTTAGGAATTCGTTTCTATTCCGTTTGATGAGAGTTTTCATGAGGATTGAATGTTGGATTTTGTCAAATTGTTTTTCTGCATGTATTGAGATGATCATATGGTTTTTCTTTTTAGTTCTTAAAATAGATGAACATTTAAGAAAAATATTAAAGCAACTTTTATCCTGAGATAAAAACCCTAAGTTGATTGATGTATTGTCCTTTTAATATATTACTGGATTTGATTAACTAAAATTTTAAGATTTTGCACTTCTGTGCATGAGGGATATTAGACTGTAGTTTTCTTTTCTCAAAGAATCGTTGTCTGGCTTTGTTATCAGAGTAATGCTGGCCTTAAAGAATGAGCTTTAAATTATGCCCTCTTCAGTATTTTGGAAGAAGTTGTGTAGAACTGATAATGTTTCTTCCTTAGATGTTTGATAGAATACACCAATGAAGCCATTAGGGCCTTGTTTTCTTTGTGGAAAGAAAGAAGGAAAACAAAAAGTTTTCAGTTTCTTTAATAGATACAGGGCAGTTCTTGGGACTTCCCTGGCAGTCCAGTTGTTAAAACTCTGTGCTTCCTCTGCAGGGGGCACAGGTTCATTCCCTGATCAGGGAACTAAGATCTTACATGCTGTGCAGTGCAACCAAAAAAAAAGAAAAAAAAAATTAGATATAGGGCAGTTCATATTGCCTACTACTTCTTCTTCTTTTTTTTTAATTAATTAATTAATTCATTTATTTTTGGCTGCATTGGGTCTTTGTTGCTGCATGCGGGCTTTCTCTAGTTGTGGCGAGCGGGGGCTACTCTTTGTTGTGGTGTGAGGGCTTCTCATTGTGGTGGCTTCTCTTGTTGCGGAGCATGGGCTCTAGGCACACGGGCTTCAGTAGTTGTGGCTCTCAGGCTCTAGAGTCCAGGCTCAGTAGTTGTGGCACAGGGGCTTAGTTGCTCCGCGGCATGTGGGATCTTCCTGGACCAGGGCTCGAACCTGTGTCCCCTGCATTGGCAGGCGGATTCTTAACCACTGCGCCACCAGGGAAGTCCCTGCCTACTTCTTCTTGAGTGAGCTTTGGTAGTTTGTGTCTTTCAAGTAATTATTCCATTTTATTTGAATTTGCTAAATTTATTGGCATAAAATTAATAAAATTCCCTTATTATCCTTTTAACATTTGTAGAATGCAATGATGTCACTTCTCTCTTGACATTGGTAATTTGTGTCTTCTATCTTTTTCCCTGATCAGTCTGGTTAGAGGATATTGATTTTTGTTGATCTTCTCAACTAGGTTTTGGTTTTGGTTTTGGTTTTTTCTGTTGTTTTTCTTTCTTTTTTATTGAGTTTTATTTTGATTTAATTATTTTCTTTCTTTTGCTTAGTTTGAGTTTCATTTGCTCTTTTTTTTCTAAAATCTTAGGATGGAAGCTGGGGTTATTGATTTGAGACCTTTCTGTTTGAAATACATTCTTATATCCCTTGTGACTTCTTTGACTCAAGTAGTTTCCAAATATTTGGGGATTTTTCTGATAGTCTGTAATGTCAGGTCAAGTTGGTTGATGATGATGTCAAGTCTACTATATTCTTGTGCATTTTCTGTCTCCTTGTTTTATCAATTATTGAGAGAGGGGTATTGAAATTTTCAGCAATAATTATGGATTTGTCTCTTTCTTGCAGTTCTATCGGGTTTTGCTTCATATATTTTGGGTTTTGTTTGTTTGGTTTTTAAAAATATTTATTTATTTATTTGGCTGCGCCAGGTTTTAGTTGTGGCACATGGGATCTTTTAGTTGCAGCATGCGGGATCTAGTTCCCTGACCAGGCATCAAATCCAAGCCCCCTGCATTGGGAGTGTGGAGTCTTAACCACTGAACCACCAGGGAAGTCCCCAACTTCATAAATTTTGAAGCCATACTAGTAGGGGCATAAACATCTAGGACTGTTACATTCTCTCTCTTTTTTTTTTAACTTTTTTTTTTTTAATTTATTTATTTTACTTATTTATTTTTGGCTGCGTTGGGTCTTTGTTGTTGTGCATGGGCTTTCTCTTGTTGTGGCGAGCGGGGGCTACTCTTCCTTGCGGTGGGCGTGCTTCTCATTGCGGTGGCTTCTCTTGTTGTGGAGCATGGGCTCTAGGCATGCGGGCTTCAGTAGTTGTGGCATGAGGGTTCAGTAGTTGTGGCTCGCAGCCTCTAGCGCGCAGGCTCAGTAGTTGTGGCACACGGGCTTAGTTGCTCCGTGGTATGTGGGATCTTCCCTGACCAGGGCTCAAACCCATGTCCCCTGCATTGGTAAGTGGATTCTTAACCACTGTGCCACCAGGGAAGTCCAAGGACTGTTATATTCTCTTGATGAATTGTTTCCATTATCAGTGTGAAAGACCTTCTGTTTGCTTTGAAATCTAGTTTATTTGATGTCAAAAAGCCATTTTAGCTTTCTTTTAACTAGTATTACTATGTCATATCTTATTTTGTCATTTTATTTTTAATAAATTTTTTCCTAAATATTTAAAGTGTGTGTGTCTTGTAGGCAGCATACAATTGGCTCTAGTTTTTTTAATTCAGTCTAACAATCTTTGACTTTTAACTGGGATGTTTAGTGTGTTCACTTACAAGGTGAAGTTTGAGTCTAATATCTTGCTGTTTGTTCTACCTGCTCTTTGTTCCTTTTTTTTTTTGGTTATTTTTGGGTTGAGTATTTTTTTGGATTTTGTGTATTGTCATTAGTGGATGACACTGACATCAGTAATAAAAATAAATGTAAATGGATTAAGTCGAAGTTTTAAAAATCCCATGATGAACTTCTTAAGACAGATCTAGAGAATGATGAGAAATTTAAAGTGAAAATATTACTAGTGATAAAAAGGGAAAGTCTACCTTAGGAAGATAGGACAGTTATGATTTTGTGTTCCAAAAACATAAATTCATTATATATAACGGAGATGCTGACAGAATTATAAGATTTTCATAAAATTACTATCTTTAGTGAGTGATTTAAAATAAATTATTTTATTTAAATCTGATAAACTAATAGTTCCAACTAACAGAAGATTGTAAGAATAGAAGATCTTTGAAAAAGAAAATTGAGAGCTTTATTTAAAAGGTATATGTGGAATTCTGAATCCCAAGCTGAAGAATATATATATTTTTTAAGTCCACATGGAACAGTTTCAACATTTTGTCACATACTAAGGTATATAGAATTCTGAAGAAATTTAAGAAACTTATATAAACAACATGTTCTGTGACCACAGTATAATTAAGATAGACATCAGAAGCAAAAACACAGTTTAAAAATTTACATATATGTATATAAGTATGCATTTAAATATATGTTAAATATCTACATAGTTCTTGAGTGAAGGAGGACATTGCCATTGAAATGATAAATTATTAAAATAGTCAGATGTAGCTAAAGGATATTTAGAAGGAAACTTTTAGTCTAAAATGCAGTTTAAGAAATTATGAATAAGTGAAAAAAGACAGAAAAAGAACAATGGTATAGAAGGATAAAATGGAAGGAAATCACAGAGGTAGTGATGAAATAACAAAAGAGAGTGCCATGAAATAGTTGAGAGGATCAACATACCCAGTATTGGATCTTTGAAGAAATTAATTTAATAGAAGATACTCGAACAAGGTTGATTAAGAAAAATGAAGAAAATGTCCGACAGTATATTGGGAAGAAAAATGGGGCATGACTACAAATATAGTAGAAATTTAAATAATAAAAATATTTTAAAAAGTAAGTATGGATATAGCATTTACTATATACCAGGCACTATTCTATGTGCTTTACAAAAATGAGCAACTTTATTCAGGTAGAATCTACATTAAGAAGATAATTTTCCAGGAAATTGTAATTACCGAAAATGACTTAAGAAAGAATATAATTTAAACTAAGAAACATTACGTAAATTATATTGGAAGTATATTGTCAAAAGACATCAAAAAACATCAGATCCAGACTCATGGAAAATTTTTACCAGATCTTTAAATATCTGTTATCTATCATAAGCACTTTTTTTTCCTTAAAGAATACAAAATGTACCAAAGCTAACATCTCAGTCTTTGATGTAATGTTAATAACCAGTCAGCATAAGAACACTATAAGAAAACGAAATTAAAGCCCAACTCTATTACAAACATAAATACCATAATCTTAAAATACTGACAGATCAAAATTAGTAGGATACTTACTAAAACAAAACAAGAAAGCAAGACTTGGTAGGGTTAATCAAAGGAATGAAAGGAATGTTTCATTATCCGAAAAATCTCTTGATTGTAACTCGAGATTAAAGGGCAAAACCACATGAACATATAAGTAGAAATGAATAGAATAATATTAATTTTTAAAATAACATTCAATTATATTTGATCCTCATTCATGGCCAAATTATTCAGTAAACTAAGAGTAAAAGGAACTACCTTAACTTTATTAAAGGTATCTATTTAAAAGTCTACCTTTGGAGGAAATAAGGTCAAGGAGGGGTACACATAGTATGCATTCAATAAATATTTGAATGAAAGCTATAAATTTTGGTATTTATCATATGATACCAGTTATGTTATATTGTTATTCTTGGTGAGCTATAAGCAACTATCTTTTAAAAGACATAAACCCTGTTGTAGTGGGTTTTATGAATATCATTTGTATGGCACTTGATAGTGTATTAGTTTGCTAGGGCTTCCGTAACAAAACACCACAGACTGAGAGGCTTAAACAACAGAAATTTATTTTCTCAGTGTTCTGGAGGCTGGTAGTCCAAGATCAAAGTATTGGCAGTTTGGTTTTCCCTGAGACCTCTCTCTCCGGCTTGCAGATGGCTGCCTTATCGTTTTGTCCTCTGAAGGGCTTATCTCCAAATATAGTTACACTATGAGGTACTGGTGGTTGGGACTGGAACAAATGAGTTTGGGGTGGGGACACGATTCAGCCCATAGCAGTTTACAAAGCTGTCTCACGTACAGCTTCATGCTTGATCTAACAAACCAGCAAAGCAAGCAGCGGTAGATATTATTCCAATTTTACACATTAACAGACTCTGAGCCACATAATTGGTGTGTGGCAGGACTAGGACTTCAAACTGGTTGTCTTGAGTACAAAATCAGTAGTCTTTTAACTACCATGCTTATTTTGCTAAAGTTGGATTTCTCACTTTTTACCTTTGGTATAACTTAATGTTTCCTAGATTGATAGAGGTTAAGACTTTTTTCTGTGTGTTAGGTCGTTACATTTCTCTGTTCCCTGGAGTGCAATTTGAGAAATCCTTGTTTGAAGGTCGTTGACTTTTAGGGGTTTGTTCATTTATATACATAATGGCTTCACTGTACCAGTCTAAAATACATTTGTAGTTGCTTAGAATTGGATTTATGCTAATATACAAGGAGAGAAAAATACATTAAAATCAAATACATTTACTCAATAACTTTACTGTTATAATGGAAATTAATAAACCTAGATTCTTAACTTTCAAACCCACTTTGAAAGAAGCTGTTGTGTTGGCCAAAAAGTGCCTTCGGTTTTTAAGTAAAAATAAAAGACATTTTTCATTTTCACCTAGAACTTTATTGAACAACGTATTCACCCTTTTGTTCCACTACCTTCTGCCATTTTTCAGACAACTTCATAATTCCGTCTTCTGAAAACTTTTTATCTTTTTGAGCAAAGAACTGTTCCAGGTACCTTTTACAGTTTTCCAGGGAGTTGAAATTTTTTCCATTAAAAGAATTTTGTAAAGACCTAAATACATGGAAATCTGAAGGTGCAGTGTCTGTTGAATACAGCAGATGAATCAGAACATCCCAGCCAAGCTGTAACAGTTTTTGTCTGGTTATCAAAGAAACACGCGGACTTGCGTTATCCTGATGGAAGATGATGCGTTTTCTGTTGACGCTTTTTGTCGAGTGCTGCTTTCAGTTGGTCTAATTGGGAGCAGTACTTGTTGGAATTAATTGTTTGGTTTTCCGGAAGGAGCTCATAATAGAGGACTCCCTGCCAGTCCCACCATATACACATCACCTTCTTTGGATGAAGACCGGTCTTTGGTGTGGTTGGTGGTGGTTCATTTTGCTTGCCCCATGATCTGTTCTGTTCCACATTATTGTGCAGTATCCACTTTTCATCACCTGTCATAATTTGTTTTAAAAACGGAATGTTTTCATTACGTTTAAGTAGAGAATCGCATGCGGAAATACGGTCAAGAAGGTTTTTTTCACTTAACTTATGTGGAACCCAAACATCAAAGCAATGAACATAACCAACCTGGTGCAAAGGATTTTCAACACTTGATTTGGATATTTTGAGTATGTCGGCTATCTCCCGCATGGTATAACGTCGATTGTTCTCAATTAATGTCTCGATTTGACCGCTATCAACTTCAACTCATCTACCCGACCGTGGAGCATTGTCCAGCGAGAAATCTCTAGCACGACACTTTGCAAACCACTTTTGACACATTCAGTCAGTCACAGCACCTTCTCCATACGCTGCACAAATCTATTTTTTCATTTTGGTTGCGTTTTTACCTTTCTTGAAATAATAAAGCATAATATGCCGAAAATGTTGCTTTTCTTCTTCCATCTTCAGTATTAAAATGGCTACACAAAAATTCACCAATTTTGAGAAATCTTTCTTTAAATGCACCCTGATATGACAGCTGTCGCATACAATCTAACAAAACTGTTTTGAATGAGGTTAAAGACAAGTGCTACTACAGCCATCTTACAGAAAAAAACGAACGAAACTTTTAGCCAACCCAATATTTCTCTTTATCTCAGTTTTTTCAGTATATAACCAGAATAATTTCCATTTTCCTTCTTTATTAAGGATTTTGGGGGTGCCAATGCATAGTAATTTTTTTATTCAGACAGTTCTTTTCCTCAAACAGTTGCGATCTTGTAGTAAGAGTGAGTTGATATCTAAGAGCTCAGAGATCCTCATGATGTTTCAGCAAGTTCATCGAAAGCCCATGGCGTCCTTTGTTACCACTCCTGTTCCACCAGACTTTACCAGGTACGACACATTTTTTTTTACTTCATTTTCTTTTGAAGTTTATGTGCAAATGCGTATACTTGTTTCAAAAGAAAGCTATTGCTGACAACTAGAACTCAGGTAGTTCTCTCTGACCAATAAGGTAAGTCTTCATTTGTGAATTAACAAACCAGATACAATATTTATATTTTATTCAAGCACTGAATATTAATAAAAGGGCTGGGTATTTGCTCTTGTTAAATAGATTTGAGTCAACTAAGGATATTCATTAATATTCCAAGGCTGCCTCTTTAATAGTGTGGTCAGCCATTTCAGTTTTGAAGATACGTTTTCTGAATTACTCTATCCATCACCAGTGGAATGAAATGAGTTTTGATATAAATACCATATATGAAGATAAGGGTTTTACAGTTCAGAATAGGGTACATGGATCTCCTGTATCAGAGCCAGCAGGAGTGTTGTTCCAAAATGAAGATTCTCAGGCCTGTTCCCTGACAGTCTTTGGAGATGGTATCTAGAAAATGAATCTTGAGCACCTCAAGTAACTCTGCAGTAAAGTTTGGGTACCATTGATAGAGGTAAACTCCTATACTGATACTGCTTGCAACAGGTTATCAGGCAGGCAACTCTGCTTGACTTCTTTTTTTAAAAAAAAAAATTTATTTATTTATTTGACTGCGCCAGGTCTTAGTTGCCGCACGTGGGATCTTTGTTGTGGCATGTGGGATCTTCTGTTGCGGCATGTGGGGGTCTAGTTCCCTGACCAGGGATCAAACCCGGACACCCTGCATTGGGAGCGAGGAGTCTTAGCCACCAGACCACCAGGGAAGTCCCTCTGCTTGACTTCTTGAGTGTCAGTCTCTGTCACATCCAGTGATTGTTTTGATTTCTTTTTTTTTTTAATTTATTTATTTGCTTATCTTATTTATTTATTTTTTTGGCTGTGTTGGGTCTTCGTTGCTGTGTGCGGGCTTTCTCTAATTGCGGCGAGTGGGGACTACTCTTCGTTGCAGTGCGTGGGCTTCTCATTGTGGTAGCTTCTCTTGTGGAGCTTGAGCTCTAGGTGTGCGGGCTTCAGTCGTCATGGCACGCGGGCTCAGTAGTTGTGGCTCATGGGCTCTAGAACACAGGCTCAGTAGTTGTGGTGCACAGGCTTAGTTGCTCCGCAGCACGTGGGATCTTCCCGGACCGGGGCTCGAACCCATGTCCCCTGCACTGGCAGGCAGATTCTTAACCACTGTGCCACCAGGGAAGTCCCTATTTTGATTTCTTTTTTCTTTCTAATTGCCCAAGGGACTCAGAACGCCAATTATACCTTCCTTTCACTACCTGCTTTTTTGGGTATAGATGGAAGGGACTGAAACTGGGGTTGGGATGGGGGAGGTAGGAGGCACGTCAATAAAGAAAAAACCACCAAAAATAAATAAATAAAAGTCTGATAATTAAGGAGATTTCCCTGGGAAAAGGTCACCTTAGGGCCCTCTCTCTCTCTAGTAAACCCTACTGTCTTACTGGAAAACTTGCCTTATAACTTAACTGTAATTTTTATTAGAAACTTAGCTTATGATTTGCAGTATAGAGGAAGCAGGTGTTCCATCTGTTGATTCATTGATCAGCAAAGAAAAGAGGGCCAAATAAGAAAGGCTAGGGGCTTCCCTGGTGGTGCAGTGGTTAAGAATCCGCCTGCCAGTGCAGGGGACACGGGTTCGAGCCCTGGTCCGGGAAGATCCCACGTGCTGCGGAGCAACTAAGCCTGTGCGCCACGACTACTGAGCCTGGGAGCCACAACTACTGAAGCCCGTGCACCTAGAGCCCATGCTCCACAACAAGAGAAGCCACTGCAATGAGAAGCCTGTGCACCACAACGAAGAGTAGCCCCCGCTTGCAGCAACTAGAGAAAGCCCGCGTGAAGTAACGAAGACCCAACGCAGCCATAAATAAATACATACATACATACATACATAAAAAAAAGAAGAAAGAAAGGCTAGCATTTATGAACATTAAGTTACAGACCAAAGTTTAGATGTGCAAAGCAGTGGTGATTGTTTCTAAGCTTTGAGATCATGGAACTGATTACCTTATATCCCATCAGTTGATGATTTGTGATAGAGCCACAATGGCGAATAAAAGGTCATTAAACAAAGTAATGTTATTTATTAAAGGTCATCTATATGCTCAGCACTGTTGTAAGTGCTGCATAGGAGACATGGAAGAGGAAGTAATCTTACTGGATATATATTCCACATGAAATGGTAGAGAATTGTATATTAAAATTGAATATTTGTTACTTAGTTACATCAGAAATTCTGAGAAGTCAGGGTAGACTGCTGTGGTCAAGATGACTTCATAGCCTAGAAAGGAATTGTGGAAGACCTTGAAAGATACTTAGAATTTCATTAGGCAGATGAGAATAGGATATGTATACATGAACAAAAATATGGGGATGTGATAAGAGATGCTATATTTGGAAGTCAGCAGAGAAATCATTTCAACCAGAATTTGAAGGGCTGTATTTTTGGGGCATTTAAGTCTCTCAGGGAGGACTCAAATAGCAGAAAAGTACAGTTCTCAGTCCATAAAGAGTTCTAGTTTCTGGGAGAATGGTCAAGTTGGGATGGAAAACCAGTTTTTATGTAGCTGACTAGTCTGTTTTCTCAAGGGAACAATGGATACTTATCCTATTTTTCTTCTGTTCATTCATTAAGTCATGATGAAGTCTTTGGTGTAAAGATTTGCAAATCAGTATTTTTCAGAATACTGGGCTAGAGATGTTTTGAGGCTAGCCTCTCCATATTCCATGAAGCTTTCCTGACACCATCGTGAGATGAATCCAGTCATCATAAAGACCAGAGTAGAAGAGGTACAGAAATAAAGAAAAGTTTGAGAACATAAAGCTGTGCCTTATTTGCAGGCACAGAGTGGTAACACCAGTCTGATTATAGATAACTTCTGAACAAGTGAGCATAATGTAGAGATGTTAATAAATACTTAAGGATGGTAGAATTGATAGATGGCTTAGCGGTCGTTGTGGCTTTGTGTATATATGTAAAGAATGCAAAAGAAATTTTGAGTAAATACTTCTACCAAATTACAAGAAATTTCCAGCAAATATTTGTAAATATCCATTCATTCAGTCAATATTTGAATGCCAGCTATGTTACAGGCATGTGCCAGGTACAAGTAGAGAGCACAATAGAGAGTTCTTGTTTCCTCATATTATGATTTAGTGAAAAAGATAGGTGATTGAAGCAGTAATAAAATAAAATGTGATGACTGGTGATAGGGGAAGTATATGTATCCTGTTTTAATGCTTCCCCATAGCACTAATTTATTATAATGTTATTTGTGTCTCAAAAGTTTTGGCTAAAAAATTATACATATGTAGGAGTATGTCATAGTAGGATTGATAATTGTTTTCTGTGCTCTGAATGTTAACATTTATTCTCAGCAAGTGAGAGCCATACTGTACCCTCTTGGTTAGTAAGCTTTAGCGACCTGTATGCTTTAACTTGTAAGCTTTCTATCTCACTGTTCTAAGTTAAACATGTCCTCTTCATCTTCTGTTTATTTTGTGTCTTGGCGAGCTCTTTGGCCCTCAAGAGCTGATTAAAAATATGACAATGATAGTCTGGTCTTAGAACAAAAATAACTATATCAACAAAGGAAATATATCACACTGGATATTAAGGACATGGTGGAAGAAACAGTATGAAGATCAGCAGGCAACTGAGGATTGCCTGCATAATGTTTGTAGACATTTTGAAAGATGTTTAGTGGGAGAACTGAACAACGTTTGCGCAATTGGAAGTTGCACAAAATTATAGCCAAAAGCATATTATAACTTGACCAAATTTGAAGACGATCCTGGAGAGATTCCTTGGAGCTCTGATTAGGTTTTTGGTTCCAGGAAGACTTCCCAGGCATTAATTGCTTTGGTCCTGATAATTGGAGTTTTGTGTATATTGAGTGCTAAGAGAGCATATCATGGGGAGAAGTTAGAGCAGACCTCCAAAGCTATGTGACTTCTAATTTGTTATCTGAAGGAATAGTAAGGATTAACCAGACAGAAGGATCTAGGAATGAGGAATGTGAGAAAAGGTAACTACTGCCTAAGGCTATGGTTAGGGGTGCTTGACAGTTGGATAATAGCTATACAGTTAATAGTTGCAAGGCAAACCACATCTACTTGTGAAAAAGATGTGAGCTGTTTAGCTACATATACTTAACCATAAAATAAGACTGATGTATTTTTAATAATGTATACTATATTTTCACTGGCAAACCACTAATTTCTTCAGGTACTATCACAGTGTGAAAATGCTTCAGATGCATTTTATATCTTATTTTCGTAATAACACATTTTCATGAATTGAACTTTAGAAAATATATCTGAATATGTGGTGAAATGGCTTGCAGTTTATCTTTTTGGTAAATTTATAATTTTATATATTAAATATATTACACTGTATTACAACACTATGTGTGATAGTGTCTTTATCATAAATGTTTTACTATCTCTGACTTTTGAGGTGTTCTAATGACAGTGCTAGAGACTATTAGCGTGCTGTGGGTGTAGTTTAGTTCTCTTTGAAGATGTAGTTTAGTTCTGTGGATGTAGTTTAGTTCTCTTTGGAGAAGACTGTATGGAACTAAAGTTCCCTGGATAATCTTGCCTTGCCATGAAACTGTTAATGTGCTTATCCTGCTTGACCCCTATGTGATCATGTATTCTTATCCTATAAAATTGTATAGATTTATTTGCTAGTAAATGGTCTCAAAGTATTAGAGTCTGTCAATATTCCTCATAATTTGTTCCGAAGAAGGAAGTTTGGGGATTTATTGTAATATTTTATCCTTTTGTTGTTTCTTTTGATTTTTTAAAACAGTTTATATGTTTTCTATTTCAGGTGTCCAGCCTAAGCACCTAATTTCTTTCTTTTCCTATTTCCATATTACTTTTTAAATATCTCTTATAGTTATTTTAATACTTAATCATATATTGCCTTTTTTTAAAAAAGCTATTTTATAAAGTATTTGTTGAGTCTCCAATTTAATTGCAAACCTTTGATGTCAGCTTTTGATGGTTTTATGAGTTCATTTGATTTAATGTTGTTTAATAAAGTTTTAAAAATATTTCTTAAGGCCTTATTTTAGTTTAATAAAATTTTCAAGATGTTACTGAGAGATTTGACTTTGTTTCTTTTTTTTTTATTAAGATTTATTTATTTTGGGGGGCTGCCTTGGGTCTTCATTGCTGAGTGCGGGCTTTCTCTAGTTGTGGGGAGTGGGGGCTACTCTTCGTTGCGGTACGTGGGCTTCTCGTTGTGGAGCATGGGCTCTAGGAGCGCGGGCTTCAGTAGGTGCAGTTGTGCGGGCTTCAGTAGATGCGGCACGTGGGCTCAGTAGTTGCTGCACAGGCTCTAGGGCACATGGGCTTCAGTAGTTGTGTCGCATGGGCTTAGTTGCTCCCTGGCATGTGGGATCTTCCCCGACCAGGGATCGAACCCATGTCTCCTGCATTGGGAGGCAGATTCTTAACCGCTGCACCACCAGGGAAGTCTGACTTTGTTTCTTAATTAAATGAAATGTTAAACTTGTATAAGCCAAATAATTTTTTTTCTCTTTTGTTTCTTTTTAGTGAATTGGTACCATCTTATGATTCAGCTACTTTTGTTTTAGAGAATTTCAGGTAAGAGTTTTTGACAACTTTAGTGTTTTTTTGTATGTGTATGTAAGTAAGAGCCAGGTAGGTGTCGTTCCTGGGTAGCGTACAGACCTAATGAACTTTGTCGCTCAGTGTGTAGTCTTAGAAGAAACAAGTTTTGTATTAGAAATGTAGAGGTCATTTGTCTGGATTGTTTTATATCTTCTAGATGGATTGCTTCTCTAGGGTGGGGAATGGAACTTTTTTTTTTTTTTTTTTTTAAAGAAGAGGGTCTACTTAGCCTTTGCTAATAAGGTAAGGTGAATGGGATGATAGAGATCAATGAGCCCTCCTACCCATCCTCAGAAGTCCATTTGGGTCCATTTATCTCAGTGCAAAGTAAGAAATTGTGGATGAGAGGGTATTATTGTAAGAAATTTGTAAGCTTTGTAACTTGCATGCTAAGTTCGTTAGCTTTTACTGCTTTTTCTCTAAGATTAGAAGCCAAGATATTAAAACACAAAGGTCCTAAGGGACTTGTCTTAAAGGGCAGCAAGGAAGTGGGGAATGAAGAATATAAAAGGTCTTGCCTTGGGAAGAGAAAATCCCAAGAGGTGATAACCATCAAACTAAGGCCAAACTGAGAATTTATACCACTCCCCATTTAATTTGTTTTTTCTTATGGGATAATTTTGTGGCTAAAATATAAACCGAGGATTACCCCACATTTTTTTTCCATATTAAAAAAGGATAATTATACTGCGGGGATGTGAGGAAGAAACTTTTTTTTTTTTTTTCCTTTAACGGTGGCAGACTGCTTGTTGAAGTGGTAATTAGATTCAAGGCACTTAGTTATATTTTTCTTTTCCCTTAAATGACGAAATTTTGAGGGTTTTTTTTTTAACCTGGAACTTAAAAGATACTGCTGAATATTTCTGTATCATTAAAGTTTCTTTTATTTCAGAATGTTAGTATATATAAATTTATACAGTGGAATCTTGACTTCTTCAGTCACCTTCATTTACTCGTCCAGGACTTCAAATAAGTAACATAAATAAAGTGGTTGGGTTTTGGTTTTGCCTGTTCGCTATTTCACAGCAGTTTTGATCTTGGGATTCAGTTGGTTTTCTTTTACTTTAGTACTTTGCGCCAGAGAGCAGATCCTGTCTACAGTCCACCTCTTCAAGTTTCAGGACTTTGTTGGAGGTTAAAAGTTTACCCAGTAAGTTTTTCATTATTTCTATAAATTTTGAAACCAAGATCTTTCTTTCAGGGTTTTATAGTACACTGGTTCACTTTTTTAGTGGAGAAAGGAATTAATGACAATTTTATGTTTCTTTATGGGGTATGTTGCTAAATCTGTGTAAAAAATGAGTTAAATATAAACAGTGTAAACACTGACATATTACTGAATCTTATTTCACTAACAACATTTAGAAGAAATGTTTAAAATTCTTATTTTAAAAATCATTAAAAAAAATACATTCACAGATGGTCATCAAAAACACATGTGTGCTGACTGCATACTCATGGTGCATTCCAGTATGTTTCTTTGACCTGTAGATTTGCTGCATATTGGCATCTGGACCCAGTGGTATGATGAGATGCATAGTCAATTCCTATGGCAAGAATATAAGCAGTAGTGTATGCTTTTATCACATCATATCTAGTTGCATATCTTTTTGTCATATTGATGCACATTGCCTACATCTGTTAATTCACTGGAAGTCGCAGAATAGTGATTCTCATTTTGTTTCTTTTTTGCTTATTAGGTGTAATGCTTTTATAAAGAGATGCTTACCTTTACCTATTGTTTGGTTATCCAGTATTACAGTTCATATAGAATAGGCAAGATTCTTTCCTGTTATTTAGTGATTTTCCTTATTCTCTGAAAGTAATTAACTAGGTTTTTAAAAAAATATCATTATGAACTCATGGATTTATACATATTTAGTCTCTTTAAGTTGGCTTCTGTGTCACTTTGCTCTGACCCTAATAGTCTAGTAGTGACTTTAGTAGTTAGCTTTCTTGTCCTCTTCCGTGGCAAGATGTTCTAGTCTCATCTTGTACATTTCCTACTCTGTACCTGAAATTGGTCATTTTATCCAAAAATCCCTGATTTCTGTTAGTGGGAGAATTGTATTTCAAGACCAAACTTGGCGTTAAGAGTGCTCATTTCTACCAGGTTAGTCACTGTTTCTAGGCTTTCTTCATGAACAGAACTAAGGAATTACATAGGCAAATGTATGTGGGGGTTTGGAAAGGGGGAGGGGTTAATATGTATGTATGTATGTATTTAAAGATTTATCTAATAGACTGTATTTTTTAGAGCAGTTTTAGGTTAACAGCAAAATTGAGTGGAAGGTACAGAGAGCTCTATTCGCACCCTCTGCCCCTGCACATGCACAGCCTCCGCCACTATCAACATGCCCTGTGCCAGAGTGGTACATTTTTTTCACTTGATGAATTGACACATTATCACCCAAAGTCCTAGTTCATTCTTGGTGTTACACATTTTATAAGTTTTATTTGTTTGTTTTTAGCCCAAAGACCATACTTTGAGAAAAACTGGGTAGGAGTGTGCTTAAAATTGAAGTGGAAAAACTCCAGCCATCTTAATAGAGAAAAAATATTTATGAACACTTTAAAATTGCTATATAATCGTAGAATATCGGGGTGTCACATGTATGTATGTATTTTTTAGAGATAAAATAACTCCTGAGTTAATGCTCATGTTTACAATTCAAATTAAGGATTATAGAGTTTTTTAAACGTAATCTCTTTACATTACACCTGTATCTCCTTTCCTCTATTCTAGGGATCCTACTTTTTGAAGCCATAGGAAATGATAGAATTATCTCATAATCAATCACTTATTTGCCTTATTTCACCTTACAAACACAAAAATCTCAGAAGGAGAACTCTAATTCTATCATTGATTTGATTACTGAGAAATGTTTAAAATTTTATTTGGAAATATACTCTCCACATTTCACTATGCCATGTCTGGACAACAGTTAGGGTGTTCAAAGCTTGTTCTTTAGTAAATTCAACTGGAAGGGCTAATGGAAGCAATATTTCCTGAATTTTTGTGTGTTGAAAATAGTTTGTATCCTTTATAAGCTAAAGCCAGTATTGCTGGATGCAAAATCCTTGGCTCATGTTTTCTTTCACTGGGTATCTTAAATATTCAATTCCATTTTCTTTTGGTAAAGTCTGATGATAAACTGATCCTTAAAAGTCATTTGCTAATATTGTCTAGATGCCCAAATAATCTAATTCTTTTTAAGTCCAATAATTTACTACTATATGTTTTGGTTGTTCTCGGTCAGTATTCTCAGTTACATGCTGGGCTCTTTCAATATGAAGCTTTAGGCTTTTTAAAGATAACATTTCCTGAATTATAGTTTTAAATATTTACTTTGTTTCTATCTTTGGTTTTCTCTCTTGGGACTTGTATTATCTTCATTTTGCATCTTCCTTGCCTGTCTTCAATATTTACCACTTTCTCTCTGATCTTTTCAGCTTTTTCTTCATTTCTTTTTAATTTTTACAATTTTCTTTTGTTCACTTTTTTTTTGAAAGATATAAACTGTTGTGCTTATTTGCTCTTGTGTTCCTTTTAGTTCAGTCTTTATTTCTTAAATAACTTTTCCTTTTATTTCTCTTTCCTTAGTCCTATTACCTGATTTCTGAGTTTTTCTAATACTGATTTGTGTTATTCTTTCATATCATATTATTTTCTTTTCTTCCTGTGGGCCATCATATTACTTTCTTAGTGTCTGTTAGGTTGTTTTGAAATAGGTTACAATTTTGATCTTTGAGTATGTTTTTCTAGGGTACTTTCAGTGTCTGTAGGGATGTTATTCTGCTCTTTATTTTCTCTTTTTTTAATTTTGGTAAGTGATGCATAACATAAAATTTACCATTTTAATCATTTCTAAGTGTACATTTAGTAGTGTTAAATATATTTACATTGTTTTGTAACCAACTTCCAGAACTCTTTCAACTTGCAAAACTGAAGCTCTCTGCCCGTTAAACAGTAATTCCCCATTTCCCCCTCTCCTCAGCCCCTGGCAACCACCATTCTACTTTCTCTATGAATTTGACTACTCTAGATACTTCATATATGTGGAATCGTAACACAATAACATCTTCTTGTTACTGGCTTCTTTTACTTAGCATAATGTTTTTAAGGTTCCTCCACTTTGTAGCATGTGTCAGAATTTCCTTCCTTTTTAAGGCTGAATAATATTCCATTGTATGTATATACCACATTTTGTTTATTCGTTCATCTGTCAGTGGACACTTGGGTTGTTTCTACCTGTTGGCTATAGTGACTAATGCTGCTGTGAACATGGGTGTGCAAATATCTCTTCAATATCCTGCTTTTGATTCTTTCAGATATATGCCCAGAAATACTATTGCTGGATCATACGGTAATTCTGTTTTTAGTTTTTTGAGGAACCATATTGTTATCTACAGTGGTTGCACCATTTTACATTCCCACCAACAATGCACAAGGGTTCCAGTTTTTCCATATCTTTGTCAGTAGTTTTTGTTTTCTGTTTCTTTGATAGTAGCCCTCCTGATGGGTGTGAGCTAATTCATTGTGGTTTTGATTTGCACTTCCCTAATGATTAATGTTGTTGAGCATCTTTTCATGTGCTTATTCATGGCCATTTGTATATCCTGTTTAGAGAAATGTGTATTCAATTCCTTTGCCCATTTTTTAATCAAGTTTTTTGTTGAGTTGTAGGAGTTTATATATTCTGAATATTGACCCCCTTGTTAGATACCTGATTTACATGTATTTTCTCCTATTCTGTAAGGTTTCTTTTTACTCTGTTGATTGTGTCCTTTGATGCACAGAAGTTCTTAATTTTGTTGTTGTCCAGTTTGTCTATTTTTGCTTTTGGTTTCATATCCAGGAAATCCTTACCAACTCCAATGTCATGGAGCTTTTCCCCTATGCTTTCTTCTAAGGTTTTATAGTTTTAGGACTTATATTTAGATCTTTGATCTATTTTGAGTTAATTTTTTTATGATGTAGGGGTCTAACTTCATTCTTTTGCATGTGGATAGCCAGCCAGTGTGATAACAATCAGAAATCTGGTGCCTTGCTTTCTGAGAGATTTCCTGGTTCTTCTCCCCTACTCATCTGGACCTTTTCCTTCCTTTGTTTGTATTATTTCTATGCTGTTTATCTTTTATTTTCCTCCTAGCATTTCCTTTGCAGTCTTTTGACCTGTCCTAAAAGGCCTACATATTCGTTTTTAAGAGTTTAGAGTGACTAGACTGCATTTAGTTTTCAGACTTTTTTATATTAGGCCCCCTTATACTCTGTTATATATTATATTGAGCAACTCTTAAGTTTCAGCTGTCATATGTGGCTTGTGATGCTTTTCAGTGACTAACTTTTGGCCATTTTGTGGTTTTCCTTCTTTCTGGTCCATTAGATGTCCCATTGCTTCTCTCTCCTTTCTCCCACACTGTTGATATCATGCAGGTCTTTGTGATTATAATTGGTATGTCTTTACCTGCTTGTGTTTTGGGGGCTGTGGAGATAACCTGTCATTTAATTTTGTTGTAAATGTTGTTTGTGAGCTTTTGGTTTTGTTGTTCAGTTGTTTTGTTTTGTTTTATGTTTGGATTTAGAGAGTTGTAAAAACTATGCTGGCATTGTGGCAGTCTCTCCAGAATCCTCTGCCTATTGAAAATTCTTAAGCTAGGGACTTCCCTGGTGGTGCAGTGGTTAAGAATCCACCTGCCAATGCAGGGGACATGGGTTCAAGCCCTTGTCCGGGAAGATCCCACATGCCACGGAGCAACTAAGCCTGTGCGCCACAACTACTGAGCCTGTGCTCTAGAGCCCATGCACGACAACTACTGAGCCCGCCTGCCACAGCTACTGAAGCCCATGCGTCTAGAGCCCGTGCTCCACAGCCAGAGAAGCCACCACAGTGAGAAGCCTGCACACTGCAACAAAGAGTAGCCACTGCTCGCCACAACTAGAGAAAGCCCACATGCAGCAACGAAGACCCAACGCAGCCAAAAATAAAGAAAGAAAAGAAAAGAAAAGAAAATTCTTAAAGCTAGTATTTTGTTAGAGGTACAGATGGCATGTCAATAAAAGTAGTAAAAATTTTGTTCCTTAAGATTATGATAGGGCTTCCCTGATGGCACAGTGGTTAAGAATCCGCTTGCCAATGCAGGGGACACGGGTTCGAGCCCTGGTCTGGGAAGATCCCACATGCCATGGAGCAACTAAGCCCGTGCGCCACAACTACTGAGACCCTCGTGCCACAGATACTAGCCTGTGCACCTAGAGCCTGTGCTCCGCAACGAGAAGCCACTGCAATGAGAAGCCTGCACACCGCAATGAAGAGTACCCCACACTCACCGCAACTAGAGAAAGCCCGCGTGCAGCAACGCAGACCCAACGTAGCTGAAAATAAATAAATAAATAAATTTATTTAAAAAAAAATTATGATAAAAATTAAGTCAAAGAAATTTCTAATCTTATTATCTGTTAAAATTAGGAGTGAAAAATGTTCATTATCTTTTATTAATGGATTTCATTCCAGGGAAATCGTTTTAGGAACATAATTTAAAAGAAGAAAAAACCCCCAGCTATTTGAACAAGGATATTGGTTGATTTTTAAAAATCAGTGTAATTTGCTATATAATTTATGTTCAGTAATATTCACTAATTTTAGCAAGTTTTCACAAATATATATAGTTGTATAATCATTGTCACAATCATGACTTTTATCACCCTCAGAAGTTACGTAATTTATCCTTTTCAGCTAATCCTTTTTTCTCCTTTCCTGGCCCCTCTGCAACCACTGATCTGTTTTTGTTACTATAGTTTTGCTTTTCCAGAATTTCATATAGTAGGATTATACAACATATAATCTTTTGTGTCCAGCTTTTTTCACTTAAGTGATGATTCATTTATTCGTAGTATTTATTGAGTGATTACCATGTCAAACCCTGAAAGCTGCCTCAGGACATTTTGGAGCAAAGTAGCCTAGAAATGAAGGGGTTAAGAAGTACATGTACCCTCTATAGACATATTCCTGCCCTCAGCCCTCACAGTCTAGTTGGGGAAACAGATCTTTATACACATAGTTATAACAAATGTAATCTTCTCACACAGTACTGGAGAAATACAGAGGGGAATAATTGTACTCATAAAAATCTCTGTAACAGAAATTTAAACAACTTTTCAATCTCCAGACAGAATCTTATGTGGAATCCTAACATATAAAACATAGAAATTATATTTAATTACTTTCAGCATCAATCAAGTGTTACCTTTTTCTATTTTACTCTCTTTTGATCTTATATATCTTTTTTTTTTTTTTTTTGGTCTCATTCCTAGTGAAATTGAGGCTTTTCTTTTTTTGGCGTTTTTCTTCGGGGTTTTGATTTTTCTTGGCGGCTCATTTTTAAGAGTTCTGCATGTGTTAAAACTCTTAACTCTTTTCATAGTAGTTGATATTTTCTTTATAGTTTGTGTGCTTTAATATTTTCTTTTTTTTTAATTGCAAAAGTTTTAAATTGTTATAGATTCAGACCTCTTGGTCTTTTTATTATCTCTTATTGCTTTTAAGCTTAAAACTACTTTGCCATCCAGATATCAGGCACTAATCTGTATTTTGTTTGTTTCATCGTGGCTTGAATTTTTACATTTAAATTGATCTGGAGTTTGTATAACATCTTTTTCTTTTTTTTTTAAGGATGGAAATGGAGTTGTTCGTGGTTACTACTTATCGGTGTTTCTGGAACTCTCAGCTGGCTTGCCAGAAACTTCCAAGTAAGACATGCAATTAAGTAACAAACTTTAGTGTGTGTTTACATACCCTCTTAGCATTTTTTATTAACTACTTTTGTTAATTACTACATTATGTCTGTTAAGATGTATACTAGTATGGAATCCCTGGCATAGCATGATGGCATAGACTGACAGTTCTCAAATTATATGGCCTCAGGACTCTTTATACTCTTAAATTTTATTGGGAATCCCAAAGAGTGTTTCTTTATGTGGGTTTTATCTATTGATATTTTCTGAATTAGAAATTGAAACTGAGAAAAATTTTTAAATTTTTATTAATTCAGTTTAAAGTAATAAACCTATTACATATTAACATAAATAACATTTTTCTTGAAGAATAACTGTTTTTCTAAAGCAAAATAATACTTGGTGAGAAAACTTATTGATGTTTTTTAAAAAATCTCTTAATGTATGGCTTTTCAATTTACTGTAATAAGTTGTTTTGGTTGAAGTATATGTATAAAATCTGGCCTCAGGGATTTTGGATTTCATATGTAGTTGGGAAAAGTTTTTTTTAAATGAGATACAATTCACATACCATAAAATTCACCTTATAAATAAGTGTACAATTCAGTAGATTTTAGTATATTCACTGAGTTCTACAGCTATCACCAATATCTAATTTCAGAACATTTCATCACCCCACAAAGCAACCCTGTACTCATTAGCAGTCACTTCCCTTTCCCCTCCCCACCCAGTCCCTGACAACCATTAATCTTTTTGTTAGGGAGGAACACTTTAAAAAGCAGTCTTAGATAATTATGAATTATCTTTGATTTTACCCCAAAATTGAACAAGTGGTTGTTTCTTAAATGTAATTTGCAATATGAAATCTGGAACCATATCAGTGAATTTATTTCACTCTGTTACACTAAAATCTGTTCGTTTGGTATGAGATGTCTGCTTCCAGCTATGATGGAGTAATGGAAGTAACCGTTTCTTCTGCAACAACTGAAAATAAAAACAACATTTCCTAGACACTGGACATGAGACAACAAATGAAAGCGATCCCTAGAGACAAGAAATAAATAAATCAGATCTATGATTGCCTCGCTTAACCTTGAGAAAGTTTTCAGGCTGTAACACGTGGAGGCAGACTGCAAGAGTTTGGCTGACTCCTTGAGTTGAGGAGACAGTGCTGAGTGTCTAGGAAGACCAGCACACCTAGAGTGCAGTGGACAGAACACCAGAGGAGAGAGCTGCACAAAGAACTCCAGAGATTTGTAGAGAGTTCTCTTCAAATATCAGCGGAGTACTGAGTAGGGCATGCACGTGAAGGAACCTACCTGAGGTTGGGAGAATAACCATCTGAAAGGATTAGAGGGAGTGGTGCCTGGTGCCAGTAACTGTGTCTGTTCCTACCACTATAGTGGAGAAACTTGTAATCCATGGGACACTGGGTGAAGTACTCAGGAAATTTTTGCCTCACTAGTGGGGAACAGTTAGTCCTAGACTGGACACTGCTCCAGACCCATCTAAAAAATAAAGGCAAGACCTGAAAGGATCAAATTGTTTCCAAGTAACCTAACTGCATCCCAGAGCAGAGCTCAAGAAAATTTATAAGATTACAAAAATATCCAGCACCCAACAAAGTTAAGTTTACAATGTCTGTTGTTCAGTCAAAGATTAATTGGCATGCAAAGGGGCAGGAAGACATAACCAATACTGAGGAGAGTAATCAGTCAATTTAAATGGAGCAAGAACTGTTTTTTTGCTTGTTTTTTTAATGTGGGTTATATCTATTGGTATTTTCTGAATTAGAAATTGAAACAAATTTTAAAAATTAATTCACTTATAATAATAAACCTGTTGCATATTAACATAAATAACATTTCAATGAATAGTAACTTTCTCTAAAGCAAAATAATATTTGATGAGAAAACTTGTACTGTTTTGCGTTTTTGGAAATCTTCGTATGGCTTAAAAAAAGACAACTGGATTCTCATGTGAGAATTACGAGAGAATATTTAAGACAGTTTTTATAACCACTCCATTTGTTCAGAAGTTAAATAGAGATATGGAAGATATAAAAGACCCAAATTGAACTTCTTGAGAATGAACTATATTTGAAATGAAAAATACACTGGATGGCATGAACGACAGATTAGACATTGCAGAAGAAAAGATTAATGAACTTGAAGGCGTTAGCAGTAGAAACTATTCAAAATGTGAACATAGAAAAATGAATTCCAAAACTGAAAAACAGCTTGAAGTAGCTTAATGTACAGATATCTGGAGTCCTCAAAGGAGGGGATGGGAAGAAAAAAGTAAATACTTTCCGAACTTGATGAAAGCTTTAAATCCACAGATCGAGGAAGTTCAGTGAACTACAAGCACATGAAGCATGAAGAAAACACCAAAGCACATGATAATCAAATTGCTCAAAGCCAGTGATAAAAAAATCTTAAACTGGCAGTGAAAAAAAAGATGTTATGTTTAGAGGCACAAAGATAAGGGTGAGATCAGGTTTCTCACTGGAAACAATACAAGTGAAATGATAATACAGCAACATTTTTTAAAGGATTGAAAGAAAGAAATATTAACCTAGAATTCTATAATCAGCAAAAATATATTTTAAAAAATATAGTGAAACTAAGACATTTTCAGACCTGGACTATAAGAAATGTTAAAGTGCATGCTACAAATAGAAGGAAAATAATACCAGTTGGACCTCTGAATCTAAACAAAGAAATGAAGAGCATCAGAAATGGAAATTACCTGGATAAATAAAATTTTTTTTTCTGTTACCAAAGTAATTTTAAATGATAATTGACTGTTTAATCAAAAATTATAACATTGTATTTTGGGATTTTTAACATATGTAGAAGCAAAATACATGATAACAACAGCTGTATAAAGGCCAAAAGAGTAGAGCATGGAAGTATAATGTAAGATTCTGACAGTATATGTGAAGTGTTATAATAACAATTAAAGCTAGACTGTGATAAGTTAAAGATATGTACTATCCTATTACTTTCTGTTGCCTGCTGTAACAAATTACCACAAATTTGGCAGCTTAAAACAATAGAAAAAATTTCCCTCACAATTTTGGAGGCCAGAAATCCAAAAACTATTGCTAGGCCAAAATCGAGGTTTCAGCAGGGCTGTACTAGCTCCAGAGACACTAAGGGAGGTCCATTTCTTGCCTCCTTCAGCTTCTGCTCGCTGCCAGCATTTCTGGGCTTGTGACCATGTCACTCCTGTCTCTGCCTTTGGTCACATGGCCTTATCTTTTTTTGTCTCTGTCGAATCTTCCTCTTCTTTCCTCTTACAGTGACACTCATGGTTACATTCTGGGTCCACATGGATGTTCCAGGATAGTCCCCTCATCTCAGGATCCTTGGCTTAATCACAACTGTATATTCCCATTCACACGTTCCAGGGATTAGGATATTGATATCTTGGGGACACTGTTCAGCCTCCCACAACTATAAACTATAAAGCCACTGCTAAAATGACAAAGATATTTAGTTTATAAAGCAACAAAGGGGATAAAATTGAAACAAATCCTAATCTTAAGGAAGGCAGGAAAAGATAACAGGTAACAAAAAACGGATGGGACAGATACCAAGACGTGGTACTATAAATGGTCTGAACACCCCCAATTAAAAGGCAGAGATTGTCCGATTGCCTAAAAAAGCAAAACTCAAGTGTATGCTAACCCCAAGAAGCATACTTTAAATGTAAAGATATACCATACTAGTACTAATCAAAACCAAGTTGGAAATGTTGTTTTAATATCAAAGTAGATTTCAAAGGAAAGCATATTACCAGAGATAAAGAAGTTTATTTCATAGTGATAAAAGGATCAGTTAATGAAGAGGACATATAACGACTATAAACATTTCTGTTTATACCCTGATAACAGATCTTCAAAATACATGAAACAAAAACTGATAGAAGTATAAGGAGAAATAGACAAAAACTATTCTCTCAATTGATATAACAGGTAGGCAGAAATCATCAAGGATATAGTGCATTTGAACAGCACTATCAACCAACCTGACCTGATTGACATTTATAGACCATGTGATCCAACAGTAGCAGAATACAAATTATTCTTACATGTGCACAGAATATTTACCAAGAAAGACCATATTCTGGAACATAGAACATGTCTCAGTAAATTCATAAGTATTCAAATCATTCGGATTTTTTTTACCATAATGGAATTAATTTAGATATTAGTAACAGATATTTTGAAAATCTGACATATTTTAAAGTTAAATAACACGCTTCTAAATAACCCCTGGATCAAAGAGGAGATTATAAGAGGTTTTTTTTAAGTGTTTTAAACTGAATTAAAATGAAAACACAACATACCAGAATTTGTAGAATGCTGCTAAAGCAGTAGGTAGGGGGAAATTTATAGCACTAAATGCCTACATAAGTGAAAAGCAGAAAGGCCTTAAATCAGTGATGTCAATGTCTACTTTAATAAACTAGAAAGAAGAAGAAGTTAAATGGAAAGTAAACAGAAGAAAGGAAATAAAGATCAAAGAGTACAATGAAATAAACAAATGCTGTAGAGAAAATCATTGAAATCAAAAGGATAACAAAATTTGAGGGCTAATACTATATGACTAAGATTTATAATAAGGCCACAGTATCAGCATAATACAACATAGTATTAGCATAAGAATAGACAGATGAAGAATGGAATATACAGATTTCTTCCACTATCCAAAAGTAGAGTGGTCCTATGAAACCTTTTGTAGGCTGAAATGGCATAAAGTGAAGGAACAATTACCTTTGGACGCATCTTGCTAATGGATGCACAAAATATATCAGGACAAAGCATAGATACTCACAGACACAGTTCAAAGCTATGGTGGCTTGATACTGAGATGCTGGGTATGATTCCCAGGGAAGGAGCTTGGCGGTGCCACTCTTGCTGCTTGGAGCATGCCTCTATAATGGCTTTCTACAAAATAAGCACTGAATGCTGTTTTCACTTTTCAGCTTTTTTTGTAGAAACAAAATTTCTCTTCAGATTTCTTTTGGTTAGCAAAAACAAGTACTAGTATAGGTCCTTTTGTAAAAGTTAAGTGGCATAAAGAGAATGTTCGAAAATGGGGAATACCTGTACTACGATTCTAGAAATAAACACACATTCATTAGGAAACTATTTTTTGGCAAAGATGCAAAGACAGTGCTATGGGGAAAGTGTAGTCTTTTCAACAAATTGTGCTTGAACATTTGGCTATACATATGCAGAAAAATTGAACTTGGATCCATACCTCACACTATATACTTAAACTTACTGAAAATTGATCATAGACCTAGATTTAAATCCTAAAACAATAAAACTTACTGGAGACAACATAGGAGAAAATTTTCCTTTGGGTTGGGCAATGATAGTTTAGTTACAATGCAAAAACACAATCCATAAAGAAACACATTTGTAAATTAGACATCATGAGAATTGTAAAGTTCTCTTCTTCAAATTATGTGGATTTGTATCAAGAATATATAAGGACTACTGAGCCTGCGCGTCTGGAGCCTGTGCCCCGCGACGGGAGGGGCCGCGATAGTGAGGGGCCCGCGCACCGCGATGAAGAGTGGCCCCCGCTTGCCTCAACTAGAGAAAGCCCTCGCATGAACCGAAGACCCAACACAGCCAAAAATAAAATAAAATAAATAAATAAAGTAGCTATAAAAAGAAAAGTGCTTTAAAAAAAAAAAAAAAAAAAAAAAAAAGAATATATAAGGAATTTGAAATTCAACAATAAAAAAAAAAAACAAGGTCTCTTTTCCGTAAGGGCAAATAGTTTGTCAGACACCCCACTAAAGAAGATTTATGGATGGCAAAATAATCCTGTGTAAGATGTTTAATAGTATAAATCATTAGGGAAACAGAAATTTATCTACAGGACTTCCCTGGTGGCGCAGTGGTTAAGAATCCTCCTGCCAATGCACGGGTCACGGGTTTGATCCCTGGTCCAGGAGGATCCCACATGCCACGGAGCAACTAAGCCCGTGCGCCATAACTACTGAGCCTGCACTCTAGAGCCCGCGAGCCACAGCTACTGAAGCCCGCGCTCCTAGAGCCCGTGCTCTGCAACAAAGAGAAGCCACTGCAATGAGAAGCCCGTGCACCACAGCGAAGAATAGCCCCTGCTCTCCACAACTAGAGAAGGTCTGCACGCAGCAATGAAGACCCAACGCAGCCAAAAATAAATAAATAAAATAAAGAAATAAAAAAAATAGTAAATTAAAAAAAAAAGAAATTTATCTACAACACCACTGTGTCCTATTAGAGTGGCTATAATTACAAAGATCATACCACATGTTGGCAAGAATATAGAGAAATTTGAAGTCTTATATGTTTCTGGTGGGAATGTAAAGTGATACAACCACTTTTGTAAACCATTTGGTGATTTGTTAAAAAGTTAAACATACACTTACTGTGTGACTCAGCTAAACCACTCCTAGATATTCACCCCAGAGAAAAGGAACTAGATGTCCATTCAGAGACTTCCAGAAATGTTCATGGTAACTTTATTTGGAATAGCCAAATAAAATCAACCCTAACTGCCACCAACAGATGACTGGATAAGCAAATTTTGGTATGTCTATACAGTGGAATAACACTCAGCAATAAAAAGTAGTGAACTGTTGATACGTGCAACAATAAGAATGACTTATTTTTTTATTTCTTATTTTTTTAATATTTACTTATTTATTTTGGCTGTGCCAGGTCTTAGTTACAGGATCTTTTAGTTGTAGCATGTGGACTCTTAGTTGCGGCATGCCTGTGGGATCTAGTTCCCCTACCAGGGATCGAACCCAAGCCCCCTGCGTTGGAAGCACGCAGTCTTATCCACCACCAGGGAAGTCCCTAGGAATGACTTTTAAATTAATTATTCTTAGTGAAAGCAGCCAGATAAAAAAGAGCACATATATATGATTCCACTTACATAAACCTCTAGAAAAATGCAAACTAATCTATAGTGACAGAATGCAGGTGTGCGGTTGCTTAGAGACGGGACAGGCTGGGCTCAGGTTGGGTGGAGGGTGGAGGGAGAAGGTAAGAGGGAAGAATTACAAAAGGCAGAGGCAACTTTGGGGATGATGGATATGTTTAGTATCTTGATTGTCATAATGGTGATGGTTTTATGGGTATATATAAATATATAAATATGTGTGAAACTTACCAAATTATACATTTCAGTTACACTTCGTTAAAGCTGTTTTACTCAAAAAAACAACAACTAAAATGTCATTGGTCTGTCTTATACTTTGCATGGATCTTTTACTCATGCATGATTTTGTAACAACATGGATTAATCATTTGGAAAATAACGACTTACTAAGTAGTGTTGACACATTTCATTATGCAGTATCAGTCACATTTATTGATATCACCGTTTTCACAACGAAAGTCTTGAAGTATTGGAAAGCTTTTAAGCTCATGTGGTACATACAAATTTTCCAGGATTATGTTTTTTCGCTTGAAAGTGTGTTTTATCATGGGCAACAAACACTGACAGTTCTTTTCCGTAGTTGTTTTGGCACAGAAAATGTCTGCTGGGTATCCACAACCAAATAACCATTGTTTGTCAGTTCTCTGAATTTGAGGTTTCACAAAAAAAGTGACTGATGATCTTGGAACTCAGCTGAACAAAGTCATTTTTCCAAGGCAACCATTGCATATCACAATGCAGCATAAGTACTTTATGTATATTTCCCATTTGTGACACCAAGCATTGAGGTTTAATAACATTTATCATTTTTACTACTTCTTCAAAGACATTCTTTTTTAAAAAAATTTATTTATTTTATTTATTTTTGGCCATGTTGGGTCTTCATTGCCGCGCATGGGCTTTCTCTAGTTGCGGCGAGCAGGGCTACTTTTCGTTGCGGTGCACGGGCTTCTCATTGTGGTGGCTTCTCTTGTTGCGGAGCACGGGCTCTAGGCGTGCAAGCTTCAGTAGTTGTGGCACGTGGGCTCAGTAGTTGTGGCTCACGGGCTCTAGAGCACAGGCTCAGTAGTTGTGGTGCATGGGCTTAGTTGCTCCGCGGCATGTGGGATCTTCCTGGACCAGGGCTCGAACCAGTGTCCCCTGCATTGGCAGGCGGATTCTTAACCACGTGCCACCAGGGAAGCCCAAAGACGTTCTTGAGAGACATTGAAAAAATTTTTTCCCCATCTGAAAGTGTGTAGCAGTGAATAATATAATGATTACTGGTACATTTTAACTACCGTTGCTTTTGCACCGTTAGTGCAAATGTCAAACACTGCGAAAAAGGCAAATAACAACCTAACGTTATCATGAAGATAGTTTTGACTTTTTGGATCACTGAAAGGATCATGGGAACTGACCCCCAGTGACACAACTTCTGACATAGACTAACCTTAGTGCAGAATATTCTTGCCATGACTGGTGAGTCAAACTATGAATAATGCTAGTAATATGGAAAGGATTCTGGCCTCTGAGTTGTAAGTATGTTTTAGTCATAGCTCTGTTCCAAATCTCCTGTGTGATCTGAAACAGTGGGCTTACCTGTATTGTTATTATAACAGCTAACATCTGCTGAATATATACTTTGTGCTATGCACTGTGCCTTGTATAACTCATTTTGCTTTACTACCACTTCATGAGCTGTTAAATGCTATTTATCACTCCCATTTCACAGATGGAAATATCATAGCTAAGTTAGTCACTCAAGTTCAGCATTGTTAAGGTGCAGTTTTGTTTTTTTTTCATGCTTTGAATCAGTATATTGAGACATTGATACATTTCAAGAATTGCTTAAATTCTGATATCCAGTTTTAAGCTTGTGAACATATGACTTTAAACATACAATTAAAGCTATTCATAATTTGCTATTCTACCAACATTAAATTACAGTTACTTTGGAGCATAAGTTAAATGGTTTAAAGTAAGCCTGTAACATACCTGCAAAACACCTTCCTAACTCATACATGCAAATTACTTCTCCATGTAAAGGTCTCATCACTCTAACCTCTAAGTTACCCTGCTCCAGAAGTGACTACTCTAAGGCTCACTGTGGTCCAAAGAGAAGGAAGAAAAAAAAAAGTAACCAGGACCAATAGCTAGATATATTAAAAAAAAGATGGCACAGCAGAAGGGAATGCAATTCTACAAGTGCAAGCCCTCAAGAAGCAGCACGTTATATGATAAACCCTTTCTTTAGAAAGGTATCATTTCTATCACTGATACCACAGGCTAAATTAAATTATATAGCATGCCATCTTCAAGTAACAGTTGAGGCAATAGAATAAATGCAGAGGCATCACAATGAATCCCACTTAATACCACTATACAGACCAACACTTCTCTACAAATTCTTTGTCTGACTGCCAGTTAAATACAGTTTTAACTCATAGCTTAACAATTAAGGGTCATACACTGAAGCCAATACATATACCTGGCATTTCAGTCTAAGCTATTCCATGTACATAGCTGAAATCAAATACAAAGTATGGCCTAACAAATGCTAGGGGAAATTTTTTAAAGTAGTTTTTACAAGTATTAAACTTATCTTACACACTGAAGTCATCATACATACAGGGCAAAGTCAGAGCTTTTATATTCGAGTTCATTCTTCATTTAACTTTTAAAACACTACTATAGTTGAATATTAAAACAAACAATAGCAAGTAGTGAGCATATTATGATTATAGTCCTTCACTCAATCACTACTGCAAATAAAATGCCAGCAGTGAGTGTTATTCACTGGCCCCATTAGGAGGTCTGACACTGAACACCACCCCGAGGATGATGTTCATCATGCTCGTATGCTTCTCCATTGTAATGGCGCCGTCTTTCCTGATTCGGATCAAAGTCCACTAGTTCTACCTGGTCCATTTCATCAGTCTCTTCCACTTCCTTCCTCTCAGGTAGGAGTTTTTCCAGCAAAGAGAGTTTATCCAGGGAGAGAAAGCCATTCTCAGGAAAGGTTACCTTAAGTTCAATGATTAGGCGACCCTTTTCATATGGTCTACGATAAATTGGCATGCCTTCATTTAGCACACACTTGATATCTCCATGCTTGACAATCTGACCTGGATGAGAAGTGATGACTGTGGTTCGGTGGTCAAGAGTAGATATTGGCTTTTGGAAGCCACACAGTGCCTCAACCAGCTGTATGTCCATACATATGAAAAGGTCTTCTCCTCGTTGAGTAAAAACAGCATGGTCCTTCTGATCTAAAACGATGATAATATCTCCTGGCTCCAGTCCTGGTTCTTGGTCTCCTTCACCATGGAGTGTTATCTTCTGGCCATCTTTCATGCCTTTGTCAATATGAACTTCTAGAATTTTCTTCTCTCAAACTATCTTCCTTCCATTGCAGCTTTTACATCTATCTTTAGGACTGATCTGCTCCCCATGGCCTTGGCACTCCATGCAGACAGACTGAATTTGCTGAACCATTCCAGGTCCTATCTGATGAATTCTCATTTGCATGCCAGTACCTCGGCAATTGGGACAGCACTCTACTGCTCCTTTCTTACCACCTCGGCCTTCACATTTGTCACAAATCACATTCTTTTGCAGAGCTAGTTTTCTTGTTGCACCATTATATAAATCTTCTAAGGTTACTGTGAGTTGATGCACAACATTTTTACCTCTCTTTTCTCTCTGCATCCTGCCTCCTCCTCCAAAAAACATATCAAAGATGTCCATGGGGGAGCCAAAACCGCCACCTGCTCCACCTTCTTTAATTGCCTGCTCTCCTCCTTTGTCATATAATTCCCTTTTCTTTGCATCAGAGAGCACTTCGTAAGCTTGAGAAATCTGTTTAAACTTCTCTCCTTCATTTGGATTCTTATCAGGGTGGTACTTCAAGGCCAGTTTCCTGTAAGCCTTTTTCAATTCTTGGGTGGCATTGGGTTTGACCCCCAAAACATCATAATAAGTGGTTTCTTTCACCATTTCCTACAGCCGGTGAGGTGAGGGGGCTGATGCCGGTGTGGGGGAGCGGGAAGGAGCGCGTTGCCGTGCGCAGCTCGGGCAGCCGCCGCTCCTCAGCCTTTTCACCAAGCGTTCTGGAAAGTTCCCAAGGTGCAGTCTTTTTAACATAGATTTTTCTTTCTCTGTATTCTTTGTTCTTAACCACCAAGCTCTGTTTTATTCCCTGAAATCAGCCCTTGTGATTGGAAAGGTGGTTGATCTTGGGCAGAATTATAAAAAGTTTAGTGATTATAGGATTTTGTTTGTAACCCCGTTGCTACCGTTAATCTTGGTTCTCTTCTTGTCTCGTGATTAATTTATTTCCTATATATAGGCATACTTCAAGATATTGCAGGTTTGGTTCTAGACCACCACAGTAAAGCAAGTTACATGAATTTTTTGCTTTTTTGGTGCATATAAAAGTTATGTTTAAATGATACTACAGTCTATTAAGTGTGCACTAGCTGTATGTCTGAAAAAAAGACAATGTACGTACCTTAATTTAAAAATACTTCATTGCTCTAAAATGCTAACCACCACTGAGTCGTAATCTTTTTGCTGGTGGAGGGTCTTGCCTCAGTGTTGATGGCTGCTGACTGATCAGGGTGGTGGTTGCTGAAGGCTGGGGTGGGGGTAGCAATTTCTTTAAACAAGACAGCAGTAAAGGGCTTCCCTGGTGGCGCAGTGGTTGAGAATCTGCCTGCCAATGCAGGGGACACGAGTTCGTGCCCTGGTCTGGGAAGATCCCACATGCCGCGGAGCAACTGGGCCCGTGAGCCACAACTACTGAGCCTGCGCATCTGGAGCCTGTGCTCCGCAGCAAGAGAGGCCGCGATAGTGAGAGGCCCGCGCACCGCGATGAAGAGTGGCCCCCGCTTGCTGCAACTAGGGAAAGCCCTCGCACAGAAACGAAGACCCAACACAGCCATAAACAATAAATAAATAAATTAATTTAAAAAAAAAAAAAAAAAAAAAGACAGCAGTAAAGTTTGCTGCATTGATTGACTCGTCCTTTCACGAATGACTTCTCTGTAGCATGCAGTGCTGTTTGATAGTATTTTACCCACAGTAGAACTTCTTTCAGATTTGGATTCAATCCTCTCAAACCCTGACTCTGCTTTATCAACTAAGTTGATGTAATATTCTAAATCCTTTGTTGTCATTTCAACAATCTTCACAGCATCTTCACCTGGAAGTAGATTCCATTTCAAGAAACCCTGTTTTGTTTTTGTTTTTTTTTTGCTTATCCATAAAAAGCAACTCCTCATCTGTTAAAGTTTTATCATGAGATTGTAGCAATTCAGTCACATCTTCAGGCTCTACTTCTGATTCTCATTCTCTTGCTATTTTTACAATATCTGCAGTTACTTCCTCCACTGAGTTCTTGAACTGCTCAAAGTCATCTGTGAGGTTTGGAATCAAGTTCTTCCAAAGTCTTCTTAATGTTGATATTTTGACCTCTTCCCACAAATCATGAATGATCTTAATGGCATCTAGAACGGTGAATCCTTTCCAGAAGGTTTTCAATTTACTTTGCCCAGATCCATCAGAGCAATCACTATCTACGGCAGCTATTGCCTTACGAAATATATTTCTTAAATACTAAGACTTGAAAGTCAGAATTACTCCTTGATCTGTGGGCTGCAGAATGGATGTGTGTTAGCAGGCATGAAAACAACATTAACCTTGTACATCTCCATCAGAGCGCTTGGGTGACCAGGTAGGTGCATTGTCAATGAGCAGTAATATTTTGCAAAAAATCTTTCTTTGCAGAGCAGTAAATCTCAAGTGGGTTTAAAATATTCATTTAACCATACGTAAAGAGATGGGCTGTCATCAGGCTTTGTTGTTCTCTTTATAGAGCACAGGCAGAGTAAATTTAACATAATTCTTAAGGGCTCTAGGATTTTCAGAATGGTAAATGAGCATTAGCTTCAACTTTTAAGGCACCAGCTTACCTTAGCTCCTGACAAGAGAGTCAGCATGTCCTTGGACACTTCGGATCCAGGCATTTACTTCTCCTGGATGACTTGTTGCAGCTTCTATGCCAGCTTTGCACTCTTATGATATGGAGGCAGCTTCTTTGCTTCAAGCTTATGAGCCACCTCTGCTAGCTTCAGACGTTTCTTCTACTGCTTCCTTGCCTCTCTCAGCCTTCGTAGAATTGAGAGTTAGGGCCTTACTGTGGACTAAGCTTTTGGCTTAAGGGAGTGTTGTAGCTGGTTTGGTCTTCTATCTAGACCACTAAAACTTTCTTCATGTCAGCAATAACACTGTTTAGCTTTCTTAATCATGTTTTCACTGGAGTAGCGCTTTTTAATTTCCTGTAAGAATTTTTCCTTTTCATTCACAACTTGGCTAACTGTTTGGCACAAGAGGCCTAACTTTCGGCCTATCTTGGCTTTCAACGTGTCTTCCTCACTAACCTTAATCATTTCTAGCTTTTAATTTAAAGTAAGACATGTGACTTTTTCTTTCACTTGAACACTTAGAGGCCATTGTAGAGTTATTAATTGGCCTAATTTCAATATTGTTGTGTCTCAGGGAATAGGAAGGCCCAAGAAGAGAGAAAGAGATGGGCGGGGAGGCAGGACAGATGGCTGATAGGTGAAGCAATCAGAACACACGTAACATAGATCAGTTAAGTTTGTCGTCTTATATGGGTGTGGTTTGTGGCGCTCCAAAACAATTCCATCAAAGGTCACTGGTCACAGATCATGACAACAAATGTAACAATAATAATGTAAAAGTTTGAAATATTGTGAGAATTACCAAAATGACACAGACATGAAGTGACCAAATGCTGTTGGAAAAGTGGAGCCAATAGACTTGTTTGATGTAAGGTTGCCACAAACCTTCAATGTGTAAAAATGTAATATCTGTGAAGTACAATAAAGCAAAAACACAATAAAACAAGATGTGTCTGTACCTCTGTTTCTTGCCTTGGGAAGATTCTCCTTCTCTTACTGATATGTAGGTTTTGTGACATTTCTATTGTGTTTGGTACAGGTTTCATCTTGGGTGCTTTTATTGTTGACATATACACTTCGGGAACTTAAAGTTTACATTGTCGTATAAGCAGTAATGACATTATCAGTGGTAATGAAATATTATCATTCAGGATACTAAGGTTGAAAGAGATTAGAATTTGTGTATTTGTTAGATATTATCTGAATACCTTAATAAGAATGTTCTATTTGGATAAAAACAGACATCTTATCATCTTTTTTTTTTTTTTTCTCCTGGCCACGCCATGCAGCTTGTGGGATATTAGTTCCCTGACCAGGGATTGAGCCCGTGCCCTCGGCAGTGAAAGTGCAGAGTCCTAACCACTGGACCGCCAGGGAATTCCCTTATTACCTGTTAATTCTCTTAACACTTGGGCAAGACTAGAGAAGAGTCTTGAATACTTTCTTATTAATTATTGAAACGTCATTCAATTACAGAATTGAGAGTTTAACAGTGAGGTAGTTTTACTGTCAAAATATGAAATAAAAAAGTAAATCATTGTATTATCTAGTAGATTTTAATAACACTTGGGGCCCTGCAGAAGTACTTTCATAATTTCATTATACTTAAATATCTTTCTCACTGTGTGTGTTATAATACACCTGTGTAGGCTTTCTGAGGAAATTTTTTTTTAAATTAATTAATTTATTTATTTATTTTTGGCTGTGTTGGGTCTTCGTTTCTGTGCGAGGGCTTTCTCTAGTTGTGGCAAGTGGGGTCAGGGTCACTCTTCATCGCGGTGCGCGGGCCTCTCACTGTCGCGGCCTCTCTTTTTGCGGAGCACAGGCTCCAGACGTGCAGGCTCAGTAGTTGTGGCTCACGGGCCTAGATGCTTTGCGGCATGTGAGATCTTCCCAGACCAGGGCTCGAACCCGTGTCCCCTGCATTGGCAGGCAGATTCTCAACCACTGTGCCACCAGGGAAGCCATCTGAGGAAATTTGTGCATGAGTGACATCCTTGAATTGACTCTTAACAGTATTTACTGATCTGACTTTTATTTTAGAGAAGGAAATTTCTTTGAGTTGCTTAAGCAAAGAGTAGAACTTTCCCTTGGGGAGTAATATTAATGAGACTAAAATTTTAAGTTAATAATTGTTAAATTCATTCAGACTTTCAGTGTGATAAAAGAAGGGAATTTAAGTTGGAATATTCAAATTTGAGGTTTTAGTTTTATCTAAGATTAGGATTGAGATGCTGTATAAATAATTTAACTTGGATTAATTGCTGTATTTAATAGAAACATAGGTATATCTCTGTCATGATTTTAAAGAACTAATGCAGATGAAACAATGATCTTTTTTCAAACATTATATGCTTTTTCATATAAAAAACTGATTTTTCACAAAGTGTTCTATATTGATTTTAAACTTTTACCTGTCTTGATCCTGGATGTATTTAACCATCTGCATTAATGTCTTTCTCCTTAGATTTTCAATATTCTTGGTTGTTTCTCTGAATTTTGAATTTTTTTACTACTCATTTTTAAAATAAAAGTAAAGTTTTTTTTTGAGGTGAGATTCATATAATATGTAATTAACCATTTAAAAATACACAATTTAAGGACTTCCTGGTGGCGCAGTGGTTAAGAATCCGCCTGCCAACGCAGGAGACACGGGTTCGAGCCCTGGTCCGGGAAGATCCCACGTGCCACGGAGCAACTAAGCTCGTGCGCCACAACTACTGAAGCCCGTGCGCCTGGAGCCCTTGCTCTGCAACAAGAGAAGCCACCACAATGAGAAGCCCGCGCACCGCAACGAAGAGTAGCCCCCACTCGCCTCAACTAGAGAAAAGCCCGCGCGCAACGAAGACCCAACGCAGCCAAAAATAAATAAATAAAAAATACACAATTCAGTGGAACTTAGTGCATTTCCAGTGTTGTACAGTCACCACCTCTCTCTAGTTTCAGAATGTTTTCATCATCCTAGCACACCTCGTACCCATCCCTTCCTTCCCCCAATCCTAGACAACTACTACTCTGCTTTCTCTTTGTATTTGCCTATTCTGGATATTTCATATAAAAGTTCATACAGTTTGGGATCGTTTATATTTGGCTTCTGTTTACTTAGCATAGTGTTTTCAGGGTTCACCGAATGTTGAAGCACATATCAAAACTTCATTCCTTTATATGGCTGAACAATATTCCATTGTATGTATAGACCTCCATTTGTTTATCAGTTCATCTGTTGATTGACATATGGGTTGCTTCCATCTTTTGGCTATTACGAATAATCCTGCTATAAATATTCATGTATGAGTTTCTATATGGGCATATGTTAATTCTGTGTTTTTAACATTTTGAGAAATTACCAAACTGTTCTCCACAGTGGCTGCACCATTCTCTGTTCCTACCATTTTCAGATTACATTTTATAGCCATCCTAGTGAATATGAAGTGGTATCTCATTGTGGTTTTGACTTGCATTTCCTTAATGACCAGTGAAATTGAACATCTTTTCATTTGTTTTTTTGGCCATTTGTATATCTTCTTTGGAGAAATGTCTGAAATTCAAGTCTATTTTCCATTATTAAATTAGGTTGCTTGTCTTTTAATTGTTGAGTTCTGAGAATTCTCTCTACATTTTGTATACTAAACCCTTATCAGACATATGATTTGAAAACTTTCTCCCATTCTGTGGGCTGTATTTTTGCTTTCTTGATAGTGTCCTCTGATACACAAAAATTTTAAATTTTTGCGAAGTCCAAATTACCTATTTTTTCTTTACTTGTTCATACTTTTGGAGTCAAATCTACGAATCCATTGCCAAATTCGAATTCATGAATATTTACCCCTGTGTTTTCTTCTAAGAGTTTTATAGTTTTAGCCCTTACATTTAGGTCATTGATCCATTTTGAGTTAATTTTTTTATATGAAATTAGAAAGTTGTATATGAAATATACATATGAAATTTGTATGTGAAATTTGCACGTAGCAATCAGATTTTCTCAGCACCATTTGGGTTTTTTGTTGTTGTTTTGATTTGTTTTGTTTTGGTGGGATCCCAGTTGCTTGACCAGGGATTGAACCTTGGGCCCACAGCAGTGAAAGCAGAGAGTCCCAGCCACTGGGCCACCAGGGAATTCCCTCAGCACTGTTTGTTGAAGAAACTTTTTTTTCCCTGTTGAATCAGAACGCTTGTCAAAAATCAATTGCACACTGATATTGGGGTTTATTTCTGGGCATTTAATGGCACCCTTTGCCTTATAACTGCCATAATAATTAGGCAGACAAAATATCACAGCTTTTGTATTAGTTTGTGCCATCAATCTGTATAATGCACTGTGAGAGATACTAATATAAAAATCATTTGACAGTACTTAAATACGGTTGACCCTTGAACAATGCAGGGCTTAGGGGCGCCAACCCTCCACACAGTCAAAAATCTGCATGTAACTTATAATTGGCCCTCCCTATCCTGGGTTCCTCTGTATCCATGGTTCTACATTCTTGGATTCAAACAACTGCAGATTGTGTAGTACTGTAGTATTTACTATTTTAAAAAAAATTCACATTTAAGTGGACCATTGCAATTTGAACTTAGGTTGTTCAAGGGTCGCCTGTACTTACGTTTATTTGTAGATAAAGAGCTGTAATTTTTTCTGTTGCCTTTGCAAGCAGAAATAGCAGACTGAGGTATTGGGTTTTTCTTTTAAAAGTTTATCTCCACTAAAAAAGAAGCTTTATGGCTACTGTTGGATGTTCCTTCTGATGATCTTTATTTTTTCACTTCTCTTTCTTGCAATAGCAGTACTTTCTTAGTAAAAATGACTGAAGACTTGAGAGTTTTATACTATATAGGATACGGCAATCTAAATGTACTGGCTTTCCCATTGTAGACTTATTTTCTATTAGAAAATTTTATAGGCTTGAATTGCTGAATACACAGTTGATTTGTGATAACTTGAATTGGAAAAAAAAAAGCAGAGTATTCAAATTTTATTATTTATTTACCTCAAAGAAAATGGCAGAACATTGTGAGGAAACATAGGTAATGAATATATGGAAAAATACATAGTGTTGCTAAAATGTGTAACTTTGAAAGTACTATTTTATACAAAATTTATTCATTATTTGAGGTGGTATTTTATACCTGCTATATTGGTAAACATTTTTAAAGGGGAAGAAGGACCTAGTGCCAATCATATTGTGGTAGCCCATTTATAATACTGTTGTGACAGTCCTTTCTGAAAGACATGTAGCTGTGTATATCAATAAGTTTCTTCTTAGGTACTTAATTACCTTAATGTTTTGATGTCATTTATTCTTGCTTTACTAACTCTATATTAATAGTCTTTTCAATTTTAGATACGAATACCGTGTAGAGATGGTTCATCAGTCCTGCAATGATCCTACCAAAAATATCATTCGAGAATTTGCATCTGACTTTGAAGTTGGAGAATGTTGGGGTTATAATCGATTTTTCCGTTTGGACTTACTTGCAAATGAAGGATACTTGAATCGACAAAATGATACGGTGATTTTAAGGTAATAGGAAACATTTATATCATGGCTTTTATCACAGGGAATAGTGTCATCAGAATTTTAAAGTCTTTTCACTTAACAAAGATGAATATCGAAATTCATACTAACTCTAATCTTACCATGTTCTTAACCATTTAATTTCAGAAGTCCTGTGTGGTCAGTGAATAAGTTAGTCAGAAATGTGTTTGACATCTAGTTAGTAGTTCCATAAAAAGTAAACTACTGGGGCTTCCCTGATGGCGCAGTGGTTAAGAATCCGCCTGCCAATGCAGGGGACTCGGGATCGAGCCCTGGTCTGGGAAGATCCCACATGCCACGGAGCAACTAAGCCCGTGCGCCACAACTACTGAGCCTGTGCTCTAGAGCCCGCAAGCCACAACTACTGAGCCCATGCGCCACAACTACTGAAGCCCAAGTGCCTACAGCCCATACTCCGCAACAAGCCACCACAATGAGAAGCCCACGCACCACAACCAAGAGTAGCCGCCACTCACCGCAACTAGAGAAAGCCCGTGTGCAGCAACGAAGACACAACGCGGCCAAAAATAAATTAAAAAAAAAAAAGTAAACTCCTACTTCCAGTAAATGTGGTAATGTCCCATTTATCTATTGAACTTCTAGCAACCTCACCATTTGGAAATCCAAGAATAGTGTGGTATCAAGTGATTATTTTTTTCCACTTGACATTGTGTATTATATTTGGATGACTGGTTTTGAAAGCTTAATTTAACAAAAAGATTTTCAGTTTCTTCTAGATAACAGCAAATTAAAAGTAAGGAAATAGAGATGAAAACTGATGAAAATAAACTAAGTGATGGTAGTTGGTGTGTTATTTGCAAGAAAGGACAGAACATAAACAGTGACTATAAAGCTACAGCCCTATTTAATATTGGGGTAATCCTTATAATTCAGTTTTGGGGCATCGTTGCACCGTGGTTTAATTTGATGATCAAAATGCGAGCTTGAGTATTAAAAAATAAATAAATTCAGGGGCTTCCCTGGTGGCACAGTGGTTAAGAATCTGCCTGCTAATGCAGGAAACACAGGTTTGATCCCTGGTCTGGGAAGATCCCATATGCCGTGGAGCAACTAAGCCCATGCACCACAACTACTGAGCCTGCGCTCTAGAGCCTGCGAGCCACGACTACTGAAGCCCGTGCGTGCCTAGAGCCCGTGCTCTGTAACAAGAGAAGCCACCACAATGAGAAACCCATGCATCACAATGAAGAGTAGCCCCCGCTCTCTGCAACTAGAGAAAGCCTGCACGCAGCAACAAAGACCCAATGCAGATGGAGCCAAAAATAAAATAAATTTATTTTAAAAATTTAAAAATTAAAAAAAAAAAATTCAAATATATTTTGAACTGAGTGGTTTCAGAATGTTTAACAGTTTAGTAAGTTTCCATCAAATAATTTTAAAAGCTTTTTTCCTTAAAAGAGATTTGAATATACTCTTAAATTTCACTTATTCTGATTTCTTTGTCCTTGAGCATACTGGATGAGTTGCTGTTATATCACCCTTTACTATTATGTGTTCTTCATAACTTTTCTGGGAGAATAAGGAAGTATAAAAAGAGATTATTGCATTTTGAGTGTAGAGAAAAATTCATGTTTTTGTCATCTCTTCTTTTGGGGGATTATTTTAGTATCATTTTATAATCTTTTAGGTTTTCTTAAATTATTCACTAAAAGAAATATCAATAATTTGTTCCTGTTTCACACTTTAACCAGAGAGGATTGTAAAATTATTCAAATACCAATTTTACCAGCCTGCAAAAGAGCCATTTTTTATGACCTTAGTCATCTCTTTATTGGAGTCATAGTAATGTAAATGGAGTCATGTTCAGCTATCTAACAAAGGTAGGGACGGGTTTTTTTTTGCTTTAATAAGTATTAGTTTTTTTAAAGTACAGATAACTCTGAAGAGATCAAGATTCTATCGTGTATCCATTTATATGCTTTAATATATAGAGATACTTGTTTTTTTCCTAACCGTAGCTGAAATATGCCATATTGTGATATATGGAGAGTTTTGATTTTAAACTGCTATCTGGATGGGGTTGGGAATGTAGGTTATTCAGAGCATGTAACTCTTTGAGGGACAGTAAAGCAGTCCTGGGTAGTTGACCCTTTACGTGATTTTTTTTTTTTTTTTTTTTTGCTGTGGAGTAGGAAATACGGGAACGGGAGATAGAAAAGGAATGAAAAAGAGCAGTGCCTAAAACAAACTTCACCTATTTTACTAGGGTCTGACCTAGGCAAGAAGGGAGAAGGAAGGCATTAGCTGTCTCCTTCCTGCATAGTATGGTCTTCTTCTTCCCAGCTTATGATCAACACTGTATTTGAGCTAGATTATTATAGTAAATATGTTTTAGTAGATTAGTTTGGAAGTTTAACTGTGATGTGTAATGTTATTTCTTTAGAAAAATATAGTTTGAATTTAGACAACTGACTTTTCAGAACCATATGTCATTATAATTTGTGGACTACATATATAAATGGCAAATACCAGGAGCCCTGAGTTCTGAATTTTGGCCTTATAATGTAATCAAGTAAACTTAAAATTCTAGAATTTATAGTTATAGATTTAAGGCTTGGTTCATAATATTTTACTGTTTGGATTATTTTTCATGTGCAGTTATTCTTTTAAGGTTTCAGGTTCGTTCACCAACTTTCTTTCAAAAATGCCGGGACCAGCATTGGTATATTACTCAATTGGAAGCTGCACAGACTAGCTATATCCAACAAATAAATAACCTTAAAGAGGTAAGCAAAAAAACATATATTTTGGTTTTAGTGTTTCATATTGTCTTACCGGCGTGTTACATTTGTAATTAGATTTTGGATATTATTGCTGTTTGTAAGTTTGTAGAAAAATCCGCTTGTTCTTTATTCTCACTACCTTTGAACCTCTAATTCTGGACTGTCCAATTCAGTAGCCACTAGCCACATGTGGCTGTGTAGACATAATTAAAATTAAAAATTCAGTTCCTTAGTTACAGTAGCTAGCTTGTATTGGGAATTGCAGATGTAGAACATTTCCATCATTGCATAAAATTGTATTGGGCGGTCTTCTCTAGTTGAGGCAAACTCTGTGTTTCTCTCAGTGACTTGGGTATTTCTCTTCCCCATGCTGTTTTGAATTTAGAGGATTATAAGCTATGGAACAATTGAATGTTGCCCTATCTTGAAGTCTCACTATTGTTTAACTGAGCGCTGGGGAGGATCAGATTAATGAATTTTTATTTTACAATGGTAAAATAAATTATGTAAGGAATGTTTCTTTCTACAAGTGGATATGGGGATGCGATGAGAAGTTTGAAGTGCTGAGAGTGGTTAATATATGAGAGATGAAAAGATGAATATTTTCAAAAATTTTCATGTTAAGTTAAACTGCCTGTATTTACTACACAGTTTGCTAATTGTGTAGCTTGGGCTAGAAATGAGAAGAAAGATGAAAATAAATTGGGCAGTTTTTCTTTGTCATACATTTTTCCATAAGCAAAACTCAGGAAGGTATGAGATAGATGATTCAGGAAATGGTTTTATGAACATCTGGATATATGGTTTGTTTTTTTTTTTTTTTTGCTTGAAATAATTTTACTGTACAAGTGGAGGACTGCTTATGACTCTGTTTGTGTTGTTTTGTTTTAAAAGAGACTTACTATTGAGTTGTCTCGAACTCAGAAATCAAGAGATTTGTCACCACCAGATAATCATCTTAGCCCCCAAAATGATGACACTCCTGAGACACGAGCTAAGAAGTCTGGATCATGTGCTGACATGCTTCTCCAAGGTGGTCCTACTACACCTTCTGTAAGAGAGGCCAAGGAGGATGAAGAAGATGAGGAGAAGATTCAGAATGAAGATTATCATGTAATAATTAGACCTATTTTAGATTCATTTTGTGTTTGAAAAGAGAAATGATATCATGGTTTCCAACATATGAGAGGGGGAATCAATGTGCAGAAAATCTTGTCCACTTATATTTTCATTATTAGTGTATGCCCTTTTGTAACTGTTAATAATAAGTCAGAAGTTGTTGCATCAAAATTATTTCAGGGTTCTAAAAATTAATTTATTATAGAAAACTGTACATTCTACAAAACAAACTGTGATGTACATTCTAGAAGCTGTGTAAGTTGTGGATTTTTAAAATGTGTCCTGGGGCTTCGCTTGTGGTGCAGTGGTTGGGAATCCACCTGCCGATGCAGGGGACATGGGTTCGAGCCGTGGTCCACCAAGATCTCACATGCTGCGGAGCAACTAAGCCCGTGCTCCACAAGGACTGAGCCTGCGCTATAGAATCCGGGAGCCACAACTACTGAGCCCGCATGCCTAGAGTCCATGCTCCGCAACAGGAGGAGCCATTGCAATGAGAAGCCCGCATGCCGCAACGAAGAGTAGACCCCACTCACCGCAACTAGGGAAAGCCTGTGCCCAGCAGCGAAGACCCAATGCAGCCAAAAATAAATACATTTTTTTTAAAAATCTTAAAAAAAAAAAAAAGGTGTCCGCTTTCCATTCACTGAATCTAGTTAAAGTACCTTATCATTGCCTATGTAGGTAGGATGATTTAGGTTTTGGGAGATAGCCAGGTTTTGTCCCAGCTAAACTACAACTAGAATGAGATTTCAAGAAGTGGTTGTTATTGTTTAAGGTGAGAGAGAGATGGAGAGATAAGCTTTTTTTGAGGCTTCAGGTATATGTTATAATGAAGGAGCCAGTGGGGAGAAAGATTGAAAATAAGGTCCAAGTATTAACAAAACCATTTATTTAAGGAGATAATAGAGGTTGGAATGGAGCACTCAGGTGAAGCAGTTAACCTTTGATAGAATGAGTTAAAGGTAGGGTGGAGTTTGCAGGTAGGGCAGCTGAAAGTTGTGGGCATTTATGCTTAATAGCCAATATGTTTTTCTGTGTAGATGGGTGACAGGGTTTTATAATCACGTTGAGGATGATAGAGGTTAGATAGGTCTCGAGGAGTGATGGTTTGAAATGTTACTTTGTGAGGAAGCTGATGTGGACTTTATGAAGCATTTCCAGTCATATCGAAGGCCCAGCTGACACTGGCAGAAATAACTTATTAGTGGTACCAGGTAGTGTGGTTACGTGAGTTATCTCTACAGGGCGCAGCAGTCTAGGCACAGGAGCGGAGAATTCTGATGATTACCTTATTCTTTGGTGCTGGTGCTTGGGCCATGGGCTGAGTGAAAACATTTGAGATGGAAGTCTTCTTTCTTTGCCTTAATCTAGCATGAGCTTTCAGATGGAGATCTGGATCTGGATCTTGTTGGTGAAGATGAAGTAAATCATCTCGATGGCAGCAGTTCTTCTGCCAGTTCCACAGCAACAAGTAACACGGAAGAAAATGACATTGATGAAGAAACCATGTGAGTGTTTCACGTTAACTGCCACTATAAATCATCTAAGTGGTAATTATTAGAAGCATATTAAGTTAGGCCTAAAAGTGTGGATATTAAGGATTTTTTTTTTCTTGATCTACAGTATCTTATATAAATAAATAAAGGAACTTGAAGGGAAAAGTGAACTAATTTCCTCCCTCTCATCTCTGGGTTCCAAACTGAGTTTTAGTTTTTGCTTTAGCTTTTAATTTTGCAATTATTTCATATTTAAGAAAAGTCGCAAAAAAATTAACAGAATTCCCGTATTTCCTTTGCCCAGATTAATTCCCCAAATTTAATATTTTGCTCTGTTATGTTTCTTTTCTCTCTCTCACTCTATATAATTTTTTTGTGAGACATTTGAGATTAAGTGAATATACTTCTCATGTGTACTTGTAAAAACAAGTATGTTTCTTATGTAATTTCAGTACCATTATCAAAATCAGGAAGTTAACATTGATGTAATACTATAATCTATGACCTTATAGAAATTTTGACAGTGATGTCCTTTGTCTGGTTTAGGATCCAATTCAGGATCACATGTTGCTTTTTGTTAAGACTCTTTAATCTGCTTCAGTCTGGTTCGTGTAGTCTTTTTTTTTTTAATTTGTTTTTCATGACTTTGACACTTCAGAGAAATACAGAGAGGTTATTTTGTAGGAAGTCCCTCAATTTGGAGTAGTCTGATATTTCCTCATATGCACTTTTGGCAGGAATAAGACAGAAGTGATGATGTAGCTTTTTCAGTGCATCAATATGAGGGGACAGTGGAGGGCGCATGTCTTCAATCTGTCCCATTATGGCTGATTGATTTAGAATACTTGGTTAAGGTGATGTCTGCCAGATCTCTCTACTTTTCCCCTTTGTAATTAATAAGTATCATGTGGGGACATACTTGGAGACAGTAAATATCTTATTTCTTGTACTTTAGTCCACTAATTTTATCATTCATTGGTGATTCTTGCTTGAACAAGATTACTGTGTTGATTGCTGAATGATGATTTTCTAATGCCATTATTCCTTCTGCGTTTATTAATTGGAATTCTAAGGAAGAACTTTCCCCTCTGCCCCATTCATTAATTAACTAATTAATTTCATTAGTATAGACTCATGGAGTTTCAAATTTTTAAATCATTTAATCCACTTACTATCATAATTTATTGCTCAGATTGTCCCAGATTTGGCCAGTGGCAGCCTTTTAAAAACGCCTGTGTCCTTTCTAGATGTCCTCATTATTTTATAAGCACTTTCTAATTTTCTGGCACTACAAGACATTCCAGGTTCATCTTGTACTTTCTCTGTCCCAGCCCTGGCACCAGCCATTTCACAAGAGTAAGGTGAGAGTTTTAAACCCCCTATTTGACCTCACCCCCATTTCCACAAATTAGCTCCTCAAAAATAGACCTTTTTCACTTAATGTTCCCTCTTTAGCATACGTGGCAAATTGCCTAAAAAGGTTAGTTAAAATGTGAAGCCTTTAAGTCACCAAATCAGAAATCATTATTAGTGATATTTTTAAATATACAGAACTGATTAATTTGAATTGACATGGAAAATTCTTTTAGATGGTGATTCTATAAAGTGGAATCCACCTTGATAATAGCTTCAATATATGGTTCTATCTGAATTAATTCCTTTGACTGTTAGGTCTCTTGACTCTTTTCAAGGTAGTTTTGAGGGCAATTGGATTTTAAGTAAAATTGGATTCACAGCATCTCATTAGATTGACTTTTTAATGCTTTTTCTACTAGAAGGTGTTTGATTATGTTCCCTTTATATACATACATCTACAATAATATCTTGATCCAAACTGTTTTATATAATTCATAGAAACAGCACAGTTAATCTTGAGCTAATTTGAGCATCTAGGGAATCATAAATTGTTAGCTCTTACAAATTAAGGTCAGTTCCTTGTATAGATGGGGAAATAGATACACAGTTGATTTGGATAATGGTTATTATAAACAGCTTTTAGTTAACTAGAACACATTTATCAAGTAGGCCTTTCTTCTCTTCCTCCACCTCAGTCTTTCTATGATAGTATTTTATATTTTCTTCCTGCTGTTTTTTTCTTTTTATTTTGAGGTAATTGTAAATTCACTTGCAGTTGGAGGAAATAATACGAGATCCCATATACCCTTTGCCCAGTTTTCCCCAGTAGTAAGTAACATCTTGTAAAACTATAGTACAACATCACAACCAGGATATTGATGTGACATAAGCAAGATACAGAACATTTCAGTCACCACAAGGATCTCTTATGTTGCTGTTTTATACCACACCCACTTCCCCCTACCTACCTTCCTCCCCTGCAACTACCCATGTTTTCCCCATTTCTATAATTTTGTCATTTAAAGAATGTTATGTAAATGGAATCATACAGTATGCAACCCTTAGGGACTGGCTTTTTTTCACTCTGCATAGTTCTCTGGGGATTCATCCAGGTTATCGTGTGTATAGGTAGTTCGCTCGCTTTAATGTTGAGTAGTGGCCTGTGTTGTGGATGTACTACAATTTGTTCAACCATTTGCTTGTTGAAGGATATCTGGATTGTTTTCAGTTTGGGGCTATTATGGATAAAGCTACTGTAAACATTCATGTACAGATGTTCATGTGAACATTAAAGTCTCCATTTCTCTTGGGTAAATGCAACTGATGGATTGTATGGTAATTGAAAGTTTAGTTTTTGAGAAAACTGCCAAATAGTTTTCTAGTTTTTGCATTCCAATGAGCAATATATGCGTGATCCAGTTTCTCTAAATCCTTAGCAGCATTTAGTGTTGCCAGTAGTTTTTATTTTAGTCGTTTTTTTTTTTTGCTGCACGTGGGCTTTCTCCAGTTGCAGTGAGCGGGGGCTACTCTTTGTTGTGATGCGCGGGCTTCTTATTGCGGTTGCTTCTCTTGTGGAGCACGGGTTCTAGGCGCGGGCTTCAGTAGTTGCAGTATGTGGGCTCAGTAGTTGTGGCCCACGGGCTCTGGGGCAGGTGGGCTTCAGTAGTTGTGACGTGTGAGCTTAGTTGCTCTGTGGCACGTGGGATCTTCCCGGAGCAGGGATCGAACCCATGTCCCCAGCATTGGCAGGCGGATTCTTAACCACTGCACCACCAGAGAAGTCCCAATTTTAGTCATTTTTGATAGGTGTGTAGTGATATCTCATTGTGGTTTTAATTTACATTTCCCTATTGGCTAATGATGTTGAACATCTTTTCATTTGCTTAATTTGCCATAGGCATATCCTCATTGGTGAAATTTCTCTTCATGTTTTTTGCCTATTTTCTAATTGGAATTTTTTTGATGGTAAAATATAACCATTTCTCAGGGCAGTTCAGTGGCATTAAATATTCTTTTTTTTTTTGTCTGCGTTGGGTCTTGCTGCCTGTGGGCTTTCTCTAGTTACAGCAAGCGGGGGCTACTCTTCGTTGCGGTTCGCGGGCTTCTCACTGCGGTGGCTTCTCTTGTTGAGGAGCACGAGCTCTAGGCTCATGGGCTTCAGTAGTTGTGGCTCGCGGGCTCTAGAGCACAGGCTCAGTAGTTGTGGTGCACGGGCTTAGCTGCTCCGTAGCATGTGGGATCTTCCTGGATCAGGGCTCAAAGCTGTGTCCCCTGCATTGGCAGGCGGATTCTTAACCACTGCACCACCAAGGAAGTCCCAAGTATTCATACTGTTGTGCAGCCATCACCACCATCTATCTTCAGTGCTTTTTTTCATCTTCCCAAACTAAACTCTATACCCATTAAACAATAACGTTCACTTTCCCCCTAGCAACTACTGTTGAGTTTTGAGAGTTCTTTACATATTAGATACCAGTCCTTTGTTGGATTTGGATACATGCTTTGCAAATACTTTCTCCCACTCTGTAGCTTGTCTTCTCCCACTCTGTAGCTTGTCTTTTCATATTCTTAACAGGGTCTTTTGCCAATCAGAAGTTTTTAATCTTTCAACAGTGTTTTGTAATTTTCAGAGTATATGTTTTACACATCTTTTGTTTAATTCATTCCTAAGTATCTTATTATTTTTTATGCTATTGTAAATGCAATTGACTTTTCTTTTTAAATTTCCTTTGTGGATTGTTCTTTTGCAACTACATGAAAATCCAGTTGATTTTTGTATCCTGCAACATTGCTAACTCGTTTATTAGTTCAAATAGATTTTTAATGGATTCTTTAGGTTTTTCTATATACAGTATTACATCTGTAAATAGATTTAGTTTTACTTCTTTTTTTCCAATTTGGGTGCCTTTTATCTCTTTTTGTTGCATAAGTTCACTGCACAGAATGTTGAATAGAATTGGTGGTAGTGGACATTCTTCTTTTTTTAAAAAATAGATTTATTTATTTATTTATTTATTTATTTTGGCCGCATCGGGTCTTTGTTGCTGCACGTGGGCTTTCTCTGGTTGCGGCGAGTGGGGCTCTTCGTTGCGGTGCACGGGCTTCTCATTGCAGTGGCTTCTCTTGTTGCGAAGCACGGGCTTTAGGCGCGTGGGCTTCAGTAGTTGTGGTACGCAGGCTCAGTAGTTGTGGTTGTGGCTCGTGGGTTCTAGAGCGCAGGCTCAGGAGTTGTGGCACGGGGGCTTAGTTGCTCCACGGCATGTGGGATCTTCCCAGACCAGGGATCGAACCCGTGTCCCCTCCATTGGCAGGCGGCTTCTTAACCACTGCGGGGAGTGGACATTCTTTCTTGTCTTGTTCCTGATATTAGAGGGAAAGCATTCAGTCTTTCACCATTAAGTGTGATGTTAGCTGTGGGTTTTCCATAGATGCCCTTCTAGTCCTGGTTTATTGAGTGTTTTTATTATGAAAGGGTATTGGATTTTGTCATATTCTCCTTCTGCATCTATTCAGATGATCATGTAGTGTTTTTTTTTTATTCTGTTGGTATGGTGTTTTACATTAGTTGATTTTCAGATTCTAAACCAACTTTGTATTCCTTGGTTAAATTCTACTCTGCCATGGTGTGTAATTCTTTTTATGTTTTGCTGGATTCCATTTGAGAGTATTTTTTTATGTTCTTAATAGTGTTACACCTTTCTCTGTGGCTCTGTTTTTAGAGCCTGCTTCCTCCTGCAGGCAAAATCTCTGAGCCAGAGCTCTGAAGCTGGAGTGAGCACAAAGGTGTGCTTATTTCTCCCACTTTAGATGCTGACCCATTGTGGATGGGCGAGTTGGGGGCTATAGCCTCAGATCTTTTCAGTTTGTCTTCTCAGGCCTGGGACTTCTGCTTTATGAGTGAATTGGGGCAATGGGGATCTGGGCCCCAGTTACCTCAGCATGCTGCATCCAAGGTAGAGCCTTGGGTCTGGGTAGAAGAAGGGAATCCCTACCTCTTGGCCACATACACCTGACTTTAGCCTCAGCCACAGGTAGCTGGGAACAGGATGAGAAATGCTGATGTCTTGCTCCTCCTGGGAATATAGCCCTTCTATTGGGGAGCTGTGGGAAGTGGGAGCCCTATGTTCTTGGCTGCACCAGTCTGAAGTGGAATTTCTGTATCACTGAATGGGGTGGGGAGTGGTCTTGGTTCAAGTACCACAGACTCACTGTTGTTACCAAATTTTAGTACATTTTCTTGAGGAAATGTTTTCATTTGCTATATGCTCTTAGAACCATTTCCAGAGTCTCTAAATGGTTGTTTTAAAAAATAATTTTCACCAATGTCACTGGAAAGCAGATCAGTAGAGCTCCTCGTGCTGTCAGTCCGGGAACTGATTTTAAGACTTCTTTAAATACTCAAAACTAGCACTGATTAGTGCTATTCCATGTAGTACTTTGTCATTTAAAATAAGGTGATTGTGTTTTGACAGACAACACCCTCTCTTCTGAAATAGTATTTTAAGAAAATAGTGTTTAGTCACATACAGTAATTTAAACATCTTTCTTAACCTTAAAGTGTACTTTGTTAAGCCTAATTTACTACCATTAAGTTACGAATTCTTTGAAGCTATAATCTCTTCTGCTTACAATGGTTCTCAGATTTTCTAGTTTAAAAATTAAATGTTGCCAACCTATCTTGGTATTTTAAAAAGGTAGATTGAACATTAATAATACTGCCCATACATGTGATAATGACAGAAGTCTTTTCCCTCAATTTTGTATTTAGAAATATTCTATTACTTCACAGGAGAAAGCTATACACAATTGTTACGAAGTTCACTGAGGTGTGACAAGTAATGTTAATTGTACTTACTATGTGGAATGATGAATTTTGTATATTCTTAGGTCTGGAGAAAATGATGTGGAATACAACAACATGGAATTGGAAGAGGGAGAACTCATGGAAGATGCAGCTGCAGCAGGACCTCCAGGTACTGAGGCCAGGCTCCACAAGCTGTTCTGCCTTCTCT